>NC_138868.1:17849038-22649038 GCF_965194805.1 Balaenoptera borealis | reverse complement strand
CAGTTACATTAGTTACTTAAGCTAAAGTTACATTCAGTAGCTGTAGCTGAAATTTTACCTAGAATATCTTGGCTACTTTCTATAGAATGTAATGATTAGAATATGCTTCAATGATCATTTTTAACATTTTCCATTGCAAAATATCTTGGACCATTAAGTTTCAAAACCAGAAATCTAATAGAGGACAAAAGTGGTCCAATGTAGAGGGTTTTTCATAATGTGGAAAACTTAATATTTGATGGATTCCAAGTATCTGCAGTGAAAGAGAGAAGGGCTGTTTCAGAAAGCACACCCACTTTTTACTTCTGCAGAATTTAGTTGGAAATAGCTTCATGATGAGCGCTTTGAGGAGCATTACTTTTTCTGACATGAACGGTGGAGTGGTCAGGTGCAAAAAGCAGGGGATTTGAGTGAGCCAGACCTTTAAGCTATGTGAACGGTTACAGATGTCTCTGAAGCACTTTCCTCAACTATAAAATGGAGATAATAATATGTACATCAGTAGTTTGCAGTGTTATTGTGAGAAAGAAAGCCAGGAAGCTAGAATCCTGAGATTTTATCTGGCATGTGGTGGGCACTCAATTATAGTAGCCATTGTTAGTGTTTTCTCCTTGTACTGATGGCTAACTCAACCCTCATCATTTTAATGCCTACATAATTTACCCAAGAAAAAAATAATGCAAATGTTAAACATGAAAGATGAAAGCAAAGCAAAGAGAATCAGAGTTGAAGTAGTTAGAAAACAGGTTTCTTGAGCTGGCTCTGTCACTATTGAATTTTATGACCCTGAGACCCTAATTTTATGACTTACCCTTGCCATACCTCAGTGTTATGTGTAAAATGAGGAAATGAAATTAAATTAGGTATCTGAACTGTGCTCTGGAGAACACTGATATTGATAATTATTCCTAGAATTAAAAGTTCCATGTTAAAACAAATTTAGAAAAAAAATCTCTGGCTATATTAGAATCCTCTTGGAAATTTACCTTGCTAATTAGCATATTAAAATATAGTTTAACATAGTTTTGGTAAAGAAATATGTTGTTCTTGGTATAACCCAATTTTCCAAACATTTGACAAGAGTGTCCCTTATTCATGGGGAAAAAAAATCTTTCTGAGTCCTTTCATGTAACTTAATTTGGAAATGGTATGCAGGATGTTTCCTGTGGTCCATTATAATTCTAATATTTTATGACTCTGTAAGTAATTTCCCTGAAGGAGCATGGTGGAGGTGGTTTAGAAAGAGTATAACTTTTAAAAATTCATTTTATATGGAAAAATAATTTCTTACTACACCATCAGAGGAACATGTTTGTGAATTAAGGCTAGATTTATGAGTGAAATTTTAACAGGTTTACATAAATGACATGGATTTACAGAGGCAAGTGTTCTAACTATCCATTCGTGTTTTAATTTTCCTTCAGCCTGTGAATTCAATTGACCTCAGTAGCATTTGCCAATTGATTGCACATTCTCAACTCTTACAAAAATTATTTCTTAAAAAATAATGCAGACATAGAAGCCCGCAAAGTACCATAGTATATATGGACATAAAACATATGGAATGTACGTGCTCCTGCTAGAGGGTTTAAATTTATTCACTGTGATGACACCATTGCTTCTCCCTAATTTATACCACATGTTCCTTCTTTATTTAGCTTTTAATTCTGTAAAGAGTGTGGAGATATAAATTGTATGAAGGATGTGAAATATAAGCCATTCCAATCATGGGTCTGTGGCATCCTCAATTTGCTAGAATAATTTTTACCTGTCAGTTTTTCAAATAATGGTAGGAATCTCTCGTTGGACCTACAGATTCAGTGCATTTGTGGAAGAATTTTTATGTGAGGATATTTCTGTGAGGAAGACAGGAGTTATCACTGCCGAGACAGGCACAGGTTTCCCACAGCTTCTGTGACTCTTGGAAATTCACCGCCTGGGTGTAGCCGTTATTCCTTCCTGATCATATAAGGTATCTGGTATAGGGAAGTCGTAACTACTGTCAGCTTGTGGGTTGCCTTTGCATGTATACTAATGGCTACCCTCCCCCACAAGCCCCAGTATTCTTGGTATCAGTACAGTAGGGAAAAGGGAAGTGACCAGTTGTGGACTGCTCTCTGTGGCCCCTCCTTCTCATCACCTGCATCTAATTGGTTATTTATCTCCTTCAATTATGCCTCATAACAATCTCTCAAATGTTTCCCTGGGCTTGACTCTTGGCTCTACCAGTTACAAGCTGTGAGACTTTGTTCAGTTTTCTTAACCTCCTTAGACTGCATTTCCTCATCTATAAAATGCACACATTGAAGATGTAAACTTTAGGGGAAGAGGAGTATGGTTGACGAAGAAAAATCAGTGAGATCATTTATTTGAATGCTTTGTGTGGAGTTTGGCATATAAGGAATACTAAGGAGATACTAGCTGTTTTATTATTTTTGTTCTTAGTTTAGGTTTTCATTGTATTTTGGCTCTTAACTCATCTCTCTGACTCAATCTCTTCTTCATATCTCCAGTCCCATCGTCCATTAAACTTCCAGAATGATCTTTTGAAATTGCAGATCAAACTATAAAAGAAATCTGCTATTTGAAACCCTATAATGGTTCCCAATTCCCTGTAGGATGGAGTCTAAACTGTGGCATGACAGAGTATGTCCTCTTGGACCCCTTGTTCAACACCAAGCTCCAGCTAACCTCTTTACAGTTACACTTTGGTACTTCCATATTTTTACACATGCTTTTTCCTCTAACTTGAATGTGTAACCATATTCTACATCTGCCCTTCATACTGCCACATGCTGTCCTTCAAGACCCAGCTGTTGGATCACTTAGTAGCATTCATCCTTCCTCTGTGCCAGGACTAACCTCTTTTATCATAGTGCTTCCTGCACTGTATTACAGTTATGTGGGTTCATCTCCTTCCCTCTCTCCTGTGCTCTCAGAGGAAAGGCAGTGATTCTTATTCTCCTCTCTGTTCCAGTGTCAGAGATGATTCCTGATAGATGTTTGTTGAATGACTGTCTGAATGGGAGTTATTATGGAACACAGTGTGCTTTCCCTCCTAATCTCCGAAACAATATTAATGCACCCAAGGCACTTCACATTTGGCAGACAGTAGGTACTCAGAAAATAACTTTGAATTAACTAATTTGTTTGTACACTTACTTATGATCTGCAAAGTAGAAAGAAATTAGAATCACTTAACCAAAAGTACCACACGTGGTAATATTACTGAGTTAAATACAAAAGGCTTGAAAATAGAATAAAGTCACTTTCTATTATCATTTGAGTTCTACTATTTTCCCACATTTTCTCTGACTTTTTTTTTAGATATCATAATTTAGGGTCATAATTCATAATTACTTAAATATATGAAGTGTACTTGCCATTCTTTGAAAAGGTTAGTGCTATCATAAAACGTGTAAATCTTCCTTTATGAAAAAGATGACAAGCAAAATTATGATCCAAGTCAAGGTTTTATAAAACATTGACTTGAATATGCTTTTGCTTTTTTTAAAGTAATTTTAGTTTAATCCCTCATTCGAGACTCAGTCCTTATTTATGTACGATGATAAGCTGATGATGTGTTTGAGTCATTGATGAATGGACAGATGGAAATAAGGTCAAATATAGAACTTTCCTCCCTTTAGAATTACTGAATATTTTATGCTCCATATTACTGTTTTATAGACTTTCAGTGACTAGATAAATAGGGCCCTAGGTTTTACATTTATGAAGATATTAATAAATGAGCAGAGATGTGTCCAAATTGCCTAGAGAAAAAGGATATAAATGGAGACACAACCATAGGAAATATAGAAACAAAGAAACCTGCCCAATCCCAGTGAGCACTGGTGGCAAAAGAACGACATCAGCATTGATCAAGTCTCAGGTTTTGGCTTGGTCTGAATGGAACCAAAACCTAAGCTTAAAAGCAGAAAAAAAATCTTTTTTTCTGGGTATTTTGCCATAATATTCCCAAATGTGTTGTATTTTCCAAAATTCAGCTCTGCAGTTTACGCACCCAACTTCTAAGACTGAACTTTTCTCCCCGTGCCACTCTTTTCCATATAATCTTTCTAGGCTCTTTAAGCCTGAGACTGTCAGTAATGGCAACACTTTGTGGAGCCAAATGGAGCCTCTGGGCTCTTCTGGTTAATGTAACACTGTGTTCTTGAAGCACTGGATGGCAGAAACTGCTGGTCTCAGCAAAGGTTGGCACAGGCAGAGCTAGAAGATTATCAGGATGGTTTTGTGGAATCCATCAGTATGACATTTTCTACCCTTTGCTACCATTTACAGAGAGTGGCAGAGAATACCTGAGTAACAGAACACAGGAATGGCAAACAACTCAGGTGAAGGAACAATTAAATGAGAGTATAGAGTGTTGGAAGAAGCTTGGGCTTTGCAGTCAAATACCCTCTGGATCAAGCTCCCAGGCTTTGGCCAAAGGTACTAAGCTTCCTGAGTTTCCATTTACTCTCTCCTCTATGAAATAAGGGTAAGATGCTATAGCAGATACTTTCAGGGCTTCCCCTAGATATCCTATATCCCTGTAATTGTGACTAGTGGGTGCAAGAATGTGGAAGACCAGCTCCTTTGTTCTCAGGGGCATACACCTGAAGTGTAACTTTTTCTCCTGAGTTCCCCTATGGGTCTGAGGGACTTGGCCTGAGATCGTGCCTATGGTTGGTTTCTTCATATCCATGTCCTGCTTTTTCTCCTCCCTTCCTGGTTTCTGAGAGCAATTCCTTACTAAATTATTTGCATGCAAATTGTCATCTCAACGTCTGCTTCTGGGAACCCAGCTTAAGCAGATGTCTACTTTGAAAGTTCCTGGTGTGGATTAGAGATAACAGGTGTAGGTTGCCTTCTAGAATATAAAGGGAAAAATAAATACTAATGATTATTACTCTCTATTTAGTCTTACTGATTTTTTTATTTCTTCTTGTGTTTTCATTCCGCCTATCTCTATGCATATTCACCTTTTAGAGATTAAAGTCCTAAAATCCTCAAGTGTATATACTTTTTAGGCTAGAAAAGTGATTTCCATAGCAAACCCTATGAGTGATCGTATTTTCCTGGGCTGATGACTCTCTAGTAGTGTGAGTCTTCTTGCTGATCAACATGCAGTTGAGTCAGTTGAGGTTGTTAAATTATTGCTTCAGCTCAGTGGCTATGTTCCACGGTGGCCAGTGGTTAAGAACGTAGGCTTTCAAGTCAGATGGAGCTGACTGTGAATTTGGACACTTTCCTTAAAATGTGAGATATCTCTCAAAGTTTTCAGATTTTAATCAAATGAGACCTTGGGCAATGCCTGAACAGTTTTGTTGTTGTTGTGTTGTTTACTTTTACTACTACTGTATTTTAGTTCCATTCCATCCCAATAGCTTATTGCATTCTCATTTTGATGAGATTCTTACAAATAGGCTGCTATTCCACTGTGGAAATTCATTTTCTGTCCAATGTGCTTAGTGACCTTCTACCAAAGGCAAGATTTTTTGTAGCTAATAGATACTTTTTGGGGTCCCTCTGGTCTTGTTTATTGAGTGACTATATTATAGGGGAGGAAAAATAATTTTCTCTCTGCCCTTTGGACTTCTTGTCTGAGAACCTTGAAATAAAAGACAGATTTATAAGAGAAAAACAGACAGGTTTATTAACATGTATACCTCATGTATACATGGGAGATATCCCGGTTAAAATGAGTAACTCAAAGTGGTAGCTTAGAACTGCAGCTTATATAGCGTTTTAACAAAGAAGAATAAGTTTGTGGAAAACTGACAGGACAAAGGAAAGCAGTTTTAGGCTTCCGAGGGTGGAGATAAAGGCAAGTCAGTAAAGTTTGTTATGTAGATTCCTCTTCTGCCATCTCCAGGCTGATGGGATCTAAAGTTGTCTCCATTGGTTAACTTTTGTTCTTCCTGAAGGAGAGGGGAGGAGGGACACCGTTGTTAACTTATGTTCTGCTTTTAGGCAAATGGGGGAGGCAGGGAGATTTTCTTGTATCTGCTTCTTCTCAATTGCTTTTAGCTCAAAATAATCCTATGCCAAATTGGAAAATTTGGGGATGGCGTATTCACTACTGTTCAGGGTTTTTGGTTTTTTAAAAAATTTTTATTGGAGTAGAGTTGATTTACAATGTTGTGTTAGTTTCAGGTGTACAGCAAAGTGAATCAATTATACATATATCTATCCACTCTTTTTTTAGATTCTTTTCCCATATAGGCCATTACAGAGTACTGAGTAGAGTTCCCTGTGCTATACTGTAGGTTCTTATTAGTTACCTATTTTATATGTAGTAGTGTGTATATATCAATCCCAATCTCCCAATTCATCCCTCCCTCCCGCCCGCCCCTTATCCCCTAGTAACCATAAGTTTGTTTTCTACTTCTGTTTTGTAAATCAGTTCATTTGTACCCTTTTTTTTTTTTTTTTTAGATTCCACATATAAGTGATATCATATGATATTTGTCTTTCTGTGTCTGACTTACTTCACTCAGTATGAGAATCTCTAGGTCCATCTATGTTGCTGCAAATGACATTATTTTGTTCTTTTTTTATGGCTGAGTATTATTCCATTGTATATATGTACCACGTCTTCTTTATCCATTCCTCTGTTTTTGGACATTTAGGTTGCTTCCTTGCCCTGGCTATTGTAAATAGTGCTGCAATGAACATTGGGGTGCATGTATCTTTTCAAATTATGGTTTTCTGTGGGTATATGCAATACCTAGAGACAAATGATAATGAAAACACGATGAACCAAAACCTGTGGCATGCAGCAAAAGCAGTTCTAAGAGGGAAGTTTATAGCAATACAATCTTACCTCAAGAAACAAGACAAATCTCAAATAAACAACCTAACCTTACGCCTAAAGCAACTGGAGAAAGAAGAACAAACAAAACCTAAAGTTAGCAGAAGGAAAGAAATCATAACTATCAGAGCAGAAATAAATGAAATAGAGATGAAGAAAACAACAGCAAAAAACGATGAAACTAAAAGCTGGTTCTTTGAGAAGATAAACAAAATTGATAGACCTTTAGCCAGACTCATCAAGAAAAAAAGGGAGAGGACTCAATAAAATTAGAAATGAAAAAGAAGTTACAACTGACACCACAGAAATATAAAGGATTGTAAGAGATTACTACGAGCAACTATATGTCAATAAAATGGACAACCTGGAAGAAATGGACAAATTCTTAGAAAGGTACAAACTTCCAAGTTTCAACCAGGAAGAAAGAGAAAATATGAACAGACCAATCCCAAGTAATGAAATTGAAACTGTGATTAAAAATCTTCCAAAAAACAAAAGTCCAGGACCAGATGGCTTCACAGGTGAATTCTATCAAACATTTAGAGAAGAGCTAACACCCATCCTTCTCAAACTCTTCAAAAAATTGCAGAGGAAGGAACACTCCCAAACTCATTCTACGAGGCCACCATCACCCTGATACCAAAACCAGACAAAGATATCACACACACACACAAAAATTACAAGCCAATATCACTGATGAACATAGACGCAAAAATCGTCAACAAAATACTAGCAAACAGAATCCAACAACACATTAAAAGGATCATACACCATGAACAAGTGGGATTTATCCCAGGGATGCAAGGATTCTTTAATAGACATAAAACAATCAATGTGATACACCATATTAACAAACTGAAGAATAAGAACCATATGATCATCTCAATAGATATAGAAAAAGTGTTTGACAAAATTCAACACCCATATATGATAAAACTCTCCAGAAAGTGGGCATAGAGGGAACCTACCTCAACATAGTAAAGGCCATATACAACAAACATCATACACAATGGTGAAAATTGAAAGCATTTCCTCTAAGATCAGGAACAAAGTAAGGGTATCCATTCTCGCCACTGTTATTCAACATAGTTTTGGAAGTCCTAGCCACGGTAATCAGGGAAGAAAGAGAAACAAAAGGAATCCAAATTGGAAAAGAAGAAGTAAAACTGTCATTTTTTGCAGATGACATGATACTACACATAGAAAATCCTAAAGATGCTGCCAGAAAACTACTAGAGCTCATCAATGAATTTGGTAAAGTTGCAGGATACAAAATTAATACACAGAAATCTCTTGCATTCCTATACACTAACAACAAAAATCAGAAAGAGAAATTAAGGAAACAATCCCATTTACTATCGCAACAAGAAGAATAAAATACCTAGGAATAATGCTACCCTTCAGTTTTAAGGGACACAATGCCAGTGAATGTTGATAATATTCTCTGGAAAATGTTAAGACCATGATAAATAATTTTCTTTACAGAACAGTTTAGATTAAGTCCTCCTTAAAGGCAGAAAGTTTACCTAAAATAACTTGTATAACTTTTTCTTGTTCTGTTACTCTAAATTTACCATAGTGACCATTCCAGTAAGCCCAAGGTAGGGACACTCAATTTTTCTTTATATTTTTATTATTTTAATATTGCCTCTAATTACCTCTCTTAATTTAAAAACAGACCAATTAAAAATAATAAAGATGGAATAGCTGCCATTTTCCTAAAAATATGAGCGTATAATTCAATTCACACATTTCCTTGGGAAAATCTGTTGCATATATGATTTCTATCTGCCTCTGGGCATTCAGCTTTTTCTCTTTTCCCCCCACAATGAGGGAAAGTGCTCATTGGGCTAGATTCCTGGGTATAACAGGACCACAGGTTAGAAAGCTTTTAAATACGTATCCCCCTGGACCTCTGGTTGAGTACACCCACTGAACTATCAGCAGGGACCTGATTGGCTGAGATTTCTTGAGACTTTTCTAGAGTATTTCTTTCTTACATATTTCCTCTGCAGGGGACTAACAAATGGATCAGAGACAGACAGTCGTTAACTCTTGTGAATTTCTTTTGGCACTTGACATTTCAATGTGTCTTCCTTTCCTATGAATTATGCTTGCCTTATGGTGAAGATCTTCAGAGGCAATAGATTGTCTGGAAATATATATGTGTGTGTGTGCGTGTGTGCATGTTTATATATGTGTATATGTTTATATATGTATATACAACATTTATGCATATATGATTCTTTCTTGTTTTGCTATTCTAAATTTATCTAAATTTATATATACATATATTTATAATTTGCTTGATGATTACTTAAATGCAGTACAACCTCCCAAAGTTTGTTTACTACACTGAATTTTAGGAAGAGGGAGGAGGAAACCAGTCAACTTAGAAATTACTTAGTATTGTTGGGCAACTATGCCTATTTAACATGGTTGTTTTGAGGATTCAATCCTTAGATATTGGTGGCATCTTTACTGGGCAAAGTTTTATGTGTTAGATGACTGAACAATGCAGATGAAGGTTCATGCTTTTGTGAAAATTAGATTCTAGTAATGAGGTGGAAAAATAAATAATAAAATTGCTTTTGTAAAATATTGCTGTGGCTGAAAAATGACATTCAATAAGATAAGTGATGGTGTAGATATAGAGAAACTTAAACACTCGTATGTCACTAGTGGGAATGTAAAATGAGGCTGTCACTTTGGAAAACAGTTTAGAAGTTTCTTAAAAAGTTAAACATAAATTATCACACAGTGTAGCAGTTCCACTTGTAGGTATCTACCCGAGGGAAGTGAAAACACATGTCCACAGAGAAGACTTGGATATGAATGTTCAGAGCAACATTATTCATAATAGCCAAAAAGGGGAAATAATCCAAATGTCCATGAACTGCTGAAAGTATAAATGAAATGTGGTGTATCTATACAATGGAATGTTACTCAGCATTGAAAAGGAATGAAGAGCTGATGCATGCTAAAATATAGATGAATTTCAAAAGCATTAATCTAAATAAAGAAGCTAAATGCAAAACCATCCCTTGGCTTACCTATTCAGGCAAGTAGAAATATGTTAATAAGGATGGGTCACCTTCCAGTAAAATACTACTTACCCCCAAGCACTGTACTCTTATCTTAAACCTTGCAGTCTTCCTCATCAACTGAGCTTTTGACTAATTTAACTGGACTCTAAGCACGCTCAGAAAATATTAAATTCCTAGGCAGAGATATGACTAGTGACAGATGGAACCACTGGTGATGGTCATGTCCTTATGTTTTTGTTTATCTTTGTGCCCATCTATTAATCATCCATGATAAAGGTGTCATGATATCTTTAGCCAGATAAAGAAAGATCATTGGATGGAGCTACTGATATTGAGAAATTGAATCAATTAGAAATCTGTAATTACTATCATGAGAGACTCAGCAGTACAGTAATGATTAATGCAACTGTCTACTAACATGAGGCCATGCTAGATTCCATCAGATCATCTGAATCAATAGGGAAAGATGACAAGTATCTTATGTAGTTGTTATCAAGTGGCTTTCATATACAGTCACATCCTTAGAAATGTTAATTCTTCTTTAGTATGGTAAATCTAATTATTTTTTAGAAAGAATATAGGTTTGGTGCCATACCACTCTGTTTACAAACATTCCAGATGCATGTTTTGTGGTGTGAAAAGTTAGAAATAATGATAATTATTTATCTCTTCAAGTAAAACATTTTAAAATAAAAACATTTATTTTGATTTTGAATTTTATATATATTTCAAATATGCAGAAAAATTCAGAAAATATGATAACAGATACCCATGTACCCAACATCCAAAATTTTTTAAATGTTAACATTTTACTGTATTGCTTCAGATATTTTTTATTTTATAAATAAGTAAACTATTTTGGATACTTTTAAGGTCCCACCTACCTTATCATTTTCCCTCCTGTCCAGAGGAAACCTTTCCCGAATTTGGTGTGTATCTTTTCCATGCATATCTTTGAACTCAAAACAAATGTAGATATTCATAATCAATACTGCTTTTCATGTCTTCAAATTTTACACTAATGATATCACATTGTATACCACAGGAAAGTAATATAATAGTAATTTGATTAAAAAATGATAGAAGGCTAGATAAAGCTTCATTTGAGCTAAAAAATGTTAGAAATACCCACTGGTTAAATGCTGATATTGAGAGAAAGCTACATGACTAAATTTGGGTAAAATAGTCATTATCCTGGTACTGTAAAAATGGCATGATGGCACAGGACTCACTTTCAAGCCGAACGTCATTACAAATGAAAAATATCTGGGGCTTCCCTGGTGGCGCAGTGGTTGAGAATCTGCCTGCCAATGCAGGGGACACAGGTTCAAGCCCTGGTCTGGGAAGATCCCACATGCCGCGGAGCGGCTGGGCCCGTGAGCCACAACTACTGAGCCTGCGCGTCTGGAGCCTGTGCTCCGCAACGAGAGGCTGCGACAGTGAGAGACCCGCACACCGCGATGAAGAGTGGCCCCCGCTCGCCGCAACTGGAGAAAGCCCTCTCACAGAAACGAAGACCCAACACAGCCAAAAATAAATAAATAAATAAATAAAAATTAAATAATAAAGACAAAAGAATCTTTAAAAAAAAAAAATCTGAAGATTCTAAATCCAAAATCTAGAATTTCACATATTGATATTCATCTCTATTAATCCAGCCAGTAAGTTCTGCCACTGTGGGACTATTCCATCAACTACATACTCAAGAATGATATAACACACCCTTCTCTCTTTGGACCAGAGACTGAGTAGGCCTTTACAGAATACAAAATAAATTAAAACTAAAATATATATGTGATTGCTTTAAAAGAAGGTATACTGTGAATATTATTGTGTGTTAAAATCAGAGTTAAAAATTCTTACCGTTCTGCTAGAAAATGTAAGATTTGCTAGGGATTAGTGGTTTAGTCATTCATATAGTATAAGTCATAGAGAAGTGCTGGAACGTAGCAGGGATTTGGTAATTCTTGAACATGTACATTTGCAACTTGCCTTACATGCTCAGCATTATGTTCTTTTAAGTTTCTATGTTTTAACGTGTAGATCAGCTTCATTGTTTTTAACCATAATATAAGACAAACACACACATACACACACACACTCACATATATACATACCCACAGTTTTTCTATTTCTCTGAGAGACAAGTTGTTTTCAGTTTTTTCTTATTACTAACCATGCTGCAGTAACATCTAAGGACATGACACTTTGTATACATGGGCACAGTTTCTCTGGGACAGAAATCTAGCAGAACTGTTGATCTGTAAGCACATACATCTTCATTTTTACCAAGTATTACCAAAATGTTTTCTAAAGAGAGGTACCAATTCCCACCAGCCATATATCTTTATAAATTTTTGGTATCTTTAGACCAATAGATCAATCACTTTGGTCAATTCAATAGTTATGAAAGGTGTTTCATCTTTAATTTGCATTTCCTAAATCAATAATGCATTTAAATGTGTTGTCAAGTTTATTGGTTGTGTTTCCTTATATATTTTTGCATTTTTGTATTGTGCATTTGTCTTTATTTTACTAAAGACAAAGTAGTAGCAGTAGTAGTAGTAGTTTTGTGGAAGTATTTTCTATATTCTTACTTCTAAGATTTACGTGCAATATACATTTTAGCTATTTTCTCAAGCTCTTTGGCTTGTCTTTTTATTTTTCAGTGAGATCTTTTGTTATACAGAGGTTTTAAATTTTGATGCAGTCAGAATTATCAGTTTTTTCCATTATGATTTGCATTTTCTCCTTTATTCTAAAGATTTTATAGTTTTGCTCTTGTATTTAGGTCTTTATCTGCAATTTATTTTTGTTAGTAATATGAGAGAATGTTAATTTCTGTAAACATATGAATAGCTGTTTGTTGCAGCTTCATTTATTGTAGGGACTGTTCTTTACCATTTTTTTTTTTTTTTTTTTTGTAGTGTGATCGCATTAACCGAGTCTCCATATAGATGGGCCTCTATTTTATTCCATTTGTTAGATGATCTTTCCCTATGTTGACACAATTTTATTTGTATCACTGAATATTTATAGTCAATCTATTATCCTCTTTGTTATTATTGTTGTTAAAAATTGCCTTGGTTAATTTTCACTCTACTTCCATGGGAATTGCCTTTATGCTATGCTATGTCAAGCTATTTTACTGAGAATTTTATTATGATTTTTGTTAAAATCGTATTGCATATACAATAATTTTAAGAGAATTAGCATTCATCTCTGAATCTGATGTAGCTCTCCATATACTTAGACACTCTTTTCTGACATTAAATAACAAATTTAACTCCATAGAGGTATTCCACATTTATAAGATTTATTCTTAGATACTTTATGTATTTTTTGATGCTATTATGTGCTTCTTTTTAAAGTTACATTTTCTAATTGTTGCAGATCTTTGAGTTGGACAGTTAACTGGTTAATGACTGATTAAGGATTAGAGCCTAGACCTCCTTTCTCATATTACTTTCTCTAACACATTAGGAATCTCCTTCCAAGGAAGAGTTCTTGGCCCTTTGACATTATGGAGGGATTGTGTCTTATGTGCTTATAAGAGGACATAATGGATGGTGAGGCGGATGCTGAATGGATTGTAGGTATTTTAAGGGAAAACGGAGGAAGCACAATCAATTGGTTAGGTATTGAGAAGACTCCATGGCTGACAACTTCTTCCAAGCAGCCAACTGCAATAAATTTTGTGGCGCAGGCTATTCATAGCATGTATAAGTGGGTTTTGAATCCTCTCCATCAATCAACAAAGAGTTGTTAGTAAAAGACAGCAATTTTATTGTCTACTGTGGGTTTGTGGGAAGTATTTGAAGCCCATCTAAAAGAATACTAACACTTGCCAGGATGCTTGAACATGATCTTCCATGGTAAGAAGTATCAGTGAAAATAATACATACTTCACTCATTCACTAGGTCTGCTTAGGGTGAGAATATAGCCTACACTTCTTCAAGGTCAATCTCAGTTACTAAGTTCTCTATGAGACTTCCTGAGTTTTCACTACGTTGAACTTGTTCTCTTTTTTCGCTGAGCTCCTAAGGTACTGTCTTGGTTCCTTTATTACAATTTTTACTTTGTCTGTGTCCCTTCACTTGATTTTAAATTCAGTGGTAATAGATTTACTTTTGCTGCTCAGATCATTACTTTAGACAGATGTGGCACTCAGTAATGCTTGAATTAAAGTGAAAGGAATGGAATATTTATTTCTTTAGAAAAGATATTGGGGTCACATCAGAGTAAACTTAGGTTTCTATAATGGTTAGTTAGCTTTAAAGGGCTCTGGAAAAGGGAAGTTGAACTGAACAACTCTATGCTCATGAAATATTTTGTGTCTCTGTGGGGGGCAGGGAATATGTTCAATCAAAAATTAAATTGGGATGCTAAGTAATCAAATGCTGCTGATTCAGAAACTGAGAACCAGGCATTTTTACAGTATTTCTAGTTGTAGAATGTATCAAGGGGTCCTTATCTGCTTTCTGAGTTTTCAAAGCTTGGTTCTATGCATCAGTAGCAATTCTCTGATAATGTTAATTCAGTTCACTAGATAGTTCATCCATTTTTTAAGTGAATTAGCTAGCCACTTTGTACTTGCTGAAGCCCAGGCTGAGATGCTCATTATTGTCTGTCATGCCAGATAATGAAATTCATGGAACCCCAAAATAACTCAATCATTTGGAATTCTAAACTGCCTACCTTCCTAAACAGATTATTACACACACACAGATGTCTTCCTAGCACTGCTCTCTAGGTTTGAAAGTAAAATCTCTTTGGGTGGGAAGAGATGGAGCTGATCTGTGAATTTTTCCTAGGAATTAGCTACTGGCCTAGTTTAAAACTTATGTTAAGGCATCTCACACACACACACACACACACACACACACACACACTCGATGGACATAATTATAGATACATTCAAATTAATGTAATGTAGTATGATGCATCTCTGGAAAGAGGTTTTTCACCATTGAGTATAAAGTTAATATGATGTGACTGTAAACTTCAGTGGTTGGGTTTGCAAAATTCCTTCTATGTGGAATTCTACAGTATATTTCCAGCATGCAATAGGCTCATGCAAGGTGTTTATTGGTGTCTGCTCATTCTCTGAAGCTCTCTACAGTCCACAATTTACCTTTCCTTTCATTAAGATCCTCTGACCATTTTGTTGATAATTACCAATCCCATAAATATCCAGAGCAATATACCTATGACAACAAATGGAATTCATTACATAGTTTGTAGATGCAGACAAATTTAATTGACTTCTAAAAACTTCTCTAAAAATCACTGACGATGGGCTCCACGTTATGCTGAACATTGGAGACACAAAGATGAAAAAAAGCCTCTTGGCTTATGCCCTCATCATAGAGCTCATTAATTCCATACATACTGTGTTGTTCCAGCAGGATCAGTCTATTTTGTGGGATTGGTTAAATCAACTTAATTATTTTCTTCCCGAGCTTATGACCAACTCCAAGCCAGCCCAGGAAGTCTTGATATTTCTATTGAAGTGACTGTTGGTGAACTTATTGAGTATTTCAGAGAGATTATCCAGGAATGAACCAGAAGATGGGCTCAGAGCCCAGTTACTCCCAGGTGAAAGCTGTAGCCATTTTAATAAAAGTCATGAGAGCGTTAGTTCCATTTGAACCTCCTTGTCCTTCCTGCGTGAACCTGCCAGTAGCATTGTCGTGAAAGGATGTTCCTTAGCACTGGAGCAGTTACTCAGGCTATATCAGGCTACTGGGGAAAGCAATCACGCACCAGTGCTGCATTCATTGGTTTCCCTTTATGTTTGATATTAAAAAGCCAGTGACTAAAAAACTGGATTTTTTTTTCTTTTTCTTATTGCTGTGAGGCTGAACAACTAGAAGCTGTACAACTGCCATCCATGGAAACCCAAGTTTTTTTTTTCAAGCCAGAGAAATGCCAGAAAATATCTGTTGTATTGAAAGGCACTGATCATGTATTTTCAATTCATCAGGTTATAGCTTGACAGAAGAGCGAAAGAAATTAGAAAAGCCTAATTACTAAAATGTAAATTATTTCTTTTTTCTAATTCTGCATACTGTTCAGGCAAGACAAATGACCCTTCAGTATTTTAAACATTTCTGATGTTATCATTAAAATTAGTTATTATAGTTACCCAGCATTGGAAGTGAGGCAAGCTTTAAATTAGACATCTTGATTGTAAATGGAGTTCTTTCACTAATGCATAAAATTCAGCATAAAATACAAGGCATAAAGATGTAAATGCTGAGTTATTTTACAACTACAATTAAAACGTAAATAAGGCACAGTGAAATAACAAAATCATTAACTTAAATTCACTCATGACTTCAAAACCTGTGTTATAACATTAGGAAAAGATTTGTACTGTAGCCATGATTACATATTATTGAATAGGTTATCTTCTTCTCCTAAATGTCATTACCATAATTTTCTTTTACATGATATTCAGCACTCAAGCTACATCAATTTTTTTCACACCCAACCTTGAGAGAATATTTGATCATTTCTGACTGATTAGACTGAGTAAAAAGGGGATAAATTCTTCAGAAATCTTGCTTGTTTATATTTCCTTGAATGTACTGTTGAATTGAGGTATTAGCACCTTTATGTAATATTAGCTCCTTGATCTAAGCAGTAGATGCTGTGGTCTGAATATTTGTGTTCCCCCAGAATTCACACCCAAATCTTAATGGCATTTGGGAGGCCTCATGACTGGGATTAACACTCTTACAAAAGAGATGCCACAGAGCTCCCTAGCCCCTTCCACCATGTGAGGATATGATGAGAAGTCTGCAACCTGGAGGAAGGCCCTAATCCTATCATGTTTGCACCCTCAACTCAGATGTCCAGCCTCCAGAACTGTGACAAATAAATTTCTGTTGTTTATAAGCTACCCAGTCTGTGGTATCTTGTTACAGCTGCTCAAATAGATTGATACCTGGTAACCATGTATTAATAATTTATTAGTATATACCACACCTTGCTCCAAAATATACTTGTTTCCTAGCAATAGTGAAGTATTAAAAACACGTAAAGCAAATGGAAACTTAAAAGTTAAAGGAAGATTAGGGATCTATAAACAAGAATTCCTGTACAACATGAAGTCTTTGCTAACAAATTAATAGGAGCTGGAGAAATGTGAATTAGTGAATATTTTCTATGAGCCTTCTATATAAAAACTAAGTTCATAAATCTAGTCTTTAACTCAACAAAGTCTTTAAAAATGCTTTTGGGTAAAAATTCAAGATAGTAAAGGCAACGAAAGTTATTATCTCCTGAGCCAGGCTAACATAGGAATGGGACATGAAGAACCTAGGTGAGTGAGCAGCTATTATGTTCCTTAGAATATGTCAGATGAGCTCTTTGCAAATGCTGGGCTGTCGTAAATTCTTGGCTGGCTCCTCTCAGGAATGCCACAGTATTGATAATCTGTGTTGTCAGTTAAGGTGCCATCCATATGCTTCATATGTGTGGCATGCAGGCAAAAGCCTAGCATTATCATCAGAAAATTCAGAACCTGGCTCATGCTCTGATCTTGACAGAGGACCATTCAACTCCTACTTGGAGGAAGGACTGCCAGGGTGTCAGTGGGTAGAATTTTTTTTTCCAAAAAACAATTTTGAATTTACTCAGGCATTTGGCTAAGGACTCTGAGATCCTAGATACCTATGTCATTTGCTTGGAGGAAGAAGTTTTCACCTGAATAAAATATTAAGGGTAGTCCTTAACTTATTGGTTCCCAAGACTCTAAAAGAGCCTCAGTTATACCATATATGTTATCTTCTTTTGATGAGGACTTCAGCCTGGTGCCTATACCAGGATGTGTTAGCTGCAAATCATAGCCTCAAAGAACTGAATAATTAGATTTCTTGGATAAAGGCATTTAGAACTCAATATTTCTGCATTTGAAGAAGACTGATGAAACTTCTTATTTTAACTTTGATTTTTACATATACTTTTTTTCTTTCTTGGAAGCATATCGTATAATTAACTTAATAAATCATTAAAATATACTTGCTAAATCATTTCCACTGAAGCAGTGCACTGCCCCAGTTAAAAGGGCTGGCTCTGCAACCAGACTTCCTGGTTTTGATTCCTGCTCTGTCACACACTTGCTTTGTGAGCCTGGGTGGGTTAATTTGACTTATTTGTGCCTTTATTTTCTTCCCTGTAAACTGTTAATAATAATACTTGTTCTATTTGGGGAATTAAATAAGTTAATGCATGCAAAGTCTTGTATTTTGCACATACTAAGCGTTCTATAATTATGAACTATTAAATATTAGCTAGTTGATGCTGTTTTTCTTTCAGATCACAGATCTGTTATAAGTTCTCTTATTACTTCAGGCCCCTCCCAGTTTGTTATAATAAAGCCATGTCAGCAGAGTAGCAAAAGATGGTTCCCGTTGCAATAAGAGCAAAACCCTCATCAATAGTGGTGAAGAGCTACACCAAGTTAAACTGCAATTCTCCTGTAGTGGCTCTTGAGACAATGTCTGGGTGTAAAAGAGTGTGAACAGCAACTCTGTGCTAATCTTCTGTATGGTCGACCAAATAGTCTGTACTCCTCCTTCCAAGCACGTGGCTACATTGTGCCTCCTCTCTACCTGGAACTTAGGCGTGGCCATGCGATGTGCCCCTATACAGTGCATAGGTCATTTAGGTCTTGTTTTCCTCCTCCACCATGTTCCTGCAATGTTTGCAGTGAGAAAACCTCCATCAGCCTATTTCATAGAGTAAGGGAGACACTGAACAAAGCTAGGACTTTGTCCTTAAGAAAAACTAGGGTTCCATTAAAAGATCTAAAATAATTAGCAATGCTTCAGGGTGTAAAATGGATTCCCCCCCCCCTACCCCCGCAATGAGGAAAGACAGGAAAATGTTTAGCAGAAGGCAAGTCTTATATTTTGGGAATGCTGAAAAAGATATAATAATGATAGGAGTGGGATGAAACAGAAGAAAAAGAATCCAGAAGATACCATAGAAACAGAATTGAAAATGATATGATGTCTCCACCAATAAAAATGGAGAACATAGAAGAAAGAGCTGGCTGTGGGGAAAAGAAGGGCTCAGTATGAGAAATACTCAGTTTTTAGATACTATTGAAACATCCAAATCAAGATGTCCTGTAGTCATTTGGAAATAGCAAAAAATGATCAAAGTGACAGAATGAAAAATAGAAATGTAGCATGTAATGATGTTTGTGGAGGATATTCAAGAAGGGTGTGATCGAATGTTAAAAAAAAAAGAGGGAGAGAGAGAAAGAGAGGGAGAGAGAGGAGGAATGATGAGATTTAAAATTAAGGGCTATTTAATTTGGTTGTCCAGTCTCATAGTTTTATATGGTTCAGGAGACTTAACATACATTCATCTCAATTCTAAATTAAAAACTCTGCTGCCATCCAAATTTTTAATGCAAATGTCTCCAGGTGTTTTGGGTGGTTCTTCTGAACAATTAATTCTGAAAAATACTGGTTAATTGAGAGTGCTACTTTTATTTCAGATTTTTGAGCTTCTGCTATATTGCTAGTATTATCTGTATTTTTTTTTTTTTTTTTTTGCCTCTGCTACCAGCTTACTGGTAATATCTGCAATATTTTACGTTGTGTAGTGTTTTTTGTAACTTTTATGTATTTCCATTTCCTATATGCACAGTGCATTTGGGGGCAGCCAGTGTATCTCAAAAATAGTCATTCTGTTGAAAGCTGGGTCTGAGAATAACTCTATCTTCCCTCAGAGATAATTTCAATTTAGATGAAATATCTTCCCTTGGGAGAAATCTGGCAGATGCATTGTCTGCTTAGTTTGTATTGGTTGGTATGTGTAAAGGAACAACACTGCCAGCTGACCGCTCACATTCAGAAACACTTTTGGAGTTTTAGTGGACACTTCTTGATGCTATTTTAATCTGGTCTTTCAGGTGACATTGGGTTCAGAAGTTATTTGGGAATGATTAAGCACTTAGAGAAGATCATAGATTTTTTTTTTTTATATCAAGATTTTGCAACCTAAACCAGTTTTTAAAAATCACATTCCAAGGGATAATTAAAATTATGTTATATCATATCTTATCCTGAGATTTAAGTTTGTTGAATAGATTCAGTTAATTTTATTACTAATATTATTTTCTCCACTAACACAAAGTCTCAAAGAACTACAACATATGTAATCACCATCAGAAACAAACCAAAATTAGTTGGTGAACTTGAAGAAAAATCACTTATAAAACAAGGAAGGAAAAGAGTAGAAGAGAGGGTAGTGAGTTATTTTTATAAAAGGATTATTGTTTGAAGGAGATGAGTGAGTAGATAACTGGGTAGCCAATACCAGTAGGTTTCTTTGTTTTGTTTGTTTGTCTGTTTATTTGGTTTGTTTTGTTTTTAACAGATATTGATAATCTAAGTTCTTTCCATATAGGAACATTTATTTTAACAGAGGAAATGTGAATGGAAATGAGTCAGGTGATACTTCATAGGAAATACGGTTTACAAGAAGAAGGCTAAGAAAAATTTAAGACAGTCATATCAACTCAATATAATTCAGTGGCATTTTTTATTTTTCCTGGGCTACAGAACTATAGAGCTAGTGAAGAAATTGTGTTGATATAGGAATGCTTGAGAGTTATTCACTTATTTACTGCCTTGTCCATGAAAACACTTCTTTTTAAAAGAGATTTCAGGCACTGCAGACCAAGGCTCTTCATTTCAGCCTTTTAAAAATGGTGAGGAGATTTAATTAAGAAACATTAGCATGATCATTTAAAAATCCAACACTGTAATCCTCACAGTAAACAATCTGATAAAGTTAAAGCACATGGTAGTTCCTGAACCTTGTGATTTTTCTAACCTTTGGGAGATTTTAGGAAAGAAAAGGTTAATGAAATTGTGGATAATAATTTTTTAACATAATTTTAACATAATTTTCTTTCTCCTTTCTTATTGTTTTGTTCAACTCTTGATGAGGTCTCCCATAAATGAGTTAGTATGGAAATAAGTAACAGTGAAAAAGCAACATCTTGTCAAAGATTAACAAACACCCATTAAATCTCCCAGAAAGGAGTGTGCTCTGTTTGAATGGAGGAAGGATAATGGAAAGATGCATCTGGAAGCCCTGATGTATTTATTAATAACTTTAAAGAAGAAGATGCTGGGGCTTCCCTGGTGGCGCAGTGGTTAAGAATCTGCCTGCCAATGCAGGGGACATGGGTTCGAGCCCTGGTCTGGGAAGATCCCACATGCCGCGGAGCAACTAAGCCCGTGCGCCACAACTACTGAGCCTGTGCTTTAGAGCCTGCGAGCCACAACTACTGAAGCCTGCGCACCTAGAGCCCGTGCTCCGCAACAAGAGAAGCCACCGCAATGAGAAGCCTGTGCACCTCAACAAAGAGTAGCCCCCACTTGCCGCAACTAGAGAAAAACCTGCGCGCAGCAACGAAGACCCAATGCAGCCAAAAATAAGTAAAAAAAAAAAAAAAAAAAAAGATTCTGGACTCTAACAGCCTCTGTAAAGAACTGAGACCTGGGCTTTTGGAAATTCAATCCATGATTTTCTGTATGAACTTGCCAGCTCATCCATATTTTCCTCTTCTTAGAAAGAAAACTTTCTTATTCATATCTGGTTGTCTTGATTTTAATTGCTACACCATTATTGCTTCTAGAGGATTGCTGTCCACTTCTTTTTGATATAAAGGGGCTTAGACATCATGTAAAACATTATATCTGTTATTAGGTGCCAGACTTTTGAGTGACCACTTTCCTGTGATAGAATTTTTGCAAGAGCTCTGTAAACAAAACATATTTTGAGGGGGGGAAAAAGTGGGCAGGAATGAAGTGTAAGGTTCTTTTTCATTAATCTAACACACATGCACACACAATTCTTTAATATGCTTTTGTTGTCATGGGAATAGGTTGGTGTAACTAAACTAGAAATAAGAATATCATAGAAGAACTTCTTTCAATTATGGAACCGTGGAATGGAAACGAGCACACAATAACCTCGTCCAGGTGATGTTTGATTTCACTGAGTGTTTCAAATGTTGCTCTAGGTCATCAGGAAAGATCAATTAAGAACTTATGTCACTAGGGTTCTGTCTACAATGTTGCCATCAAGATTAATTGTGTGAATCTTTCAGCAACCAGTTGTAGCCATCATTTTATTGGAGCAAGCTGATGCATGTCGGTGTGTGTGTATGTTTGTGAGGGAGGTGGTGGAGAAAGGCAAGAGCAGGTGTGGAAAGTTTTAGGCCTGAGTTGATAGGAGAGTGGGCAGGCTGAACCCGAAAAGTCATAAGGTTGTGTTTGTGAAGCTACAAATCGGGGTCCAAAGGGGCTCTTCAAAGAGAAAGGAGCCCATAGCTGGTGGGCCCATTTCCTAGCCTGCTATGAGCTAGGAAAACAGGAGCTGAATGGCTAGGTGGTAGAAAGTCCTGGCCAGCTTCTGGAGATGCTGGAAAGACAGCTCTGATTAAGGGCCACAGAGACTGGACAGTCAAGAAAGGCATAGGTGCCATATGAGTATATTGAATGTGTATGGAACATCTGAAATACTGATTTCACCCTTGCAATGAGGACTTTAGCAATACTTTCATATATTAACTTCCATATTTTAAAATACCAGCCCAGCAGATACTAGATCTCTGTGTTTCATGATGGTCTGGTACCTGGTAAATCTCTCCCTTATTTCCTGCCTCTCTTATTTCCCTTCAGTCCACTCCAGGGCAAATTGTACTCCTTTCTATCTCTCAGTGTCCTCAGCGTATTGCTCACAGGCCTTTGCAATGGCTACTTCACTTGCTTATGGTCTCTTGCTCAAGTATCTTTCCTGATGATTCCTTCAAAATAGCATGTCCCTCTTTGTTTCAGGTATCTACCTAGTTTTGACCATAATATGAACTCTATGAGAGTAGAGTTTTGTTCTCTACTGAATCCCCAGCCGCTCAAACAGCACTTGGCTCCTAACTAAGCACTCAGAAACGTGTGACAAAATGAAAATTGTTACATGTTATTACTCTCTTTGGATTAAAGATAAGAAGGCTTCATCAGTATATATCCAGTGAGATGTGGCTATTTCTTTAGTGACACCCAAGGAAGTAACAAAGAAAGAGACACATGTCCATGCACAAAGCAGCATTTATTCACAGCCCTGCTAATTTTACTCTCTCAAACCTACTTAAGCAACTTCTAGCAGTGGCACAATTTCAACAAATCCTTGGAATAAGCTTTCTTCTTCTGCACTTTCGGTATTTGCCAGTCATCTCTCCTTCAGCATTCTGCCAGTCCGTGACCTTGACATCATTATTGCCCTAACTTTGGCAGACACTAACTCATTACCATCTCTCTGCTGCACAGGCAACCTGACTGTGAAGTTTTAAGTGAGGAAGTTTGTAAGGAACATAATTTAAACTACAAGGCCCCTAATTTGGTACAGTATGTAGAAGAAAATGAAAGTCCTTTCTAAATTTTGTAGGGCTGACCACAGCTGAAAATGTTTGGCCTCCTTCAAAGAATACCCAGTTCCTGTCATTTGATTGCACTGGCATAATTGAGTTTCTAGAACACTTGCAGTGCTGTTTGGAAGCCCAGGGGTAAGAAACAGATGGGGGAGTCATTAGGGTAAGAGCAGGAGAGTGGGGAAAGAGCGGTCACCACCTACCAGCTTGACTGTAGCCGGTATCTGCCACTGAGCACTTGAACACGTTCCCTACCCTGTGTAGCGTGGCTACTTCGAAAACAAATTCCTCTGTCAGCTTTCTGATCAGACCTACAATCTGTAGGGCTGGGGAACTGCCATAGAGCCATTTATTTTCTCAACTGTGTTTATGGACTCAAAAGAGGATTTGATTCCCAAGGCGTACCTCCTTATGAGAATTATATCTACTTTACAGACCTGCAGTGAAAGCAGACTGCTTAGTCTTGAATAATTATTGGAAATGGTCTCTTCTTAATAGAGTGGGCAAATAACTTATTGTCCAAAGTAGGAAGCTTCTGAAAATAAAGGGGGAATACTAAAAATAATATAATTACATATGTATATGTATATATACATACATATATGTATATAGAATGTTGCATATTACTCATTTTTTCCCAGTTTAATTGAGAAATAATTGACATACATCACTGCATTAATTTAAGGCATACAACATGGTGGTTTGATTTACATATGTTGTGAAATGATTATCATAGTAGCTTCAGCTAACATCCTTTTCATATATTTAGATACAATTTTAAAAAAGAAGAAAAGAATAAAGGAAAAAATTTTCTTTTTGTGGTGAGAACTCTTAGGATTTATTCTCTTAACAATTTTCTTATATATCTTATGGCAGTGCTAGTTATAGTCATCGTGTCATACATTACATTCCTAGTACTTATTTACCTTATAACTGGAACTTTGTCCCTTTTGACCACCTTCCTCTAATTCCTCTTCCCCCCAACCTCCACCTCTGATAATCACAATTCTGAAAGACAGCAAAAATACTAACTCAAAAAGATATCTGCATCCCCATATTCATAGCAGCATTATTTATAGTAGCCAAGAAATGGAAACACCTAAGTGTCTATCAATGAATGAGTGGATAAAGAAGTTGTAGTCTATATTTACAATGGAATATTATTTAACCATAAAAAACAAGGAAATCCTACCATTTGCGACAACATGAATGGACCTTGAAGGCATTATGCTAAGTGAAAAAAGTCAGACAGAGATATCTACTCACTAACAAATTGGTATTTTTATATTAGTAGATGTAAAAATAAAATATAAAGCAAAATATTGACATATATTGAAGCAAAATAAAGTTTCCTTATTAATGATCTGAACATAAAAATAACAAATAATAATTTTTTATAGTATGTGCTCATGCACTTCAATCACAGTTTCAGTAATGTATGTTTCTAATATATATTAGTATTTTTCTAAAGAATAAATTTCTTTTAATACAATCATTTTAAAAATTAAGTTGACTGCAATCATCTTCCAGTTGCATTTTTATCATTAATATATTTGATGTTGACATGTTTAATTGATTTGTCATCTAATATACCTGGTAAAATAAGATCAAATTCTGCTAAATGGAAAATAGTCTCACTAAACTTTTGTTTTATTTTGAAACGTGGAAATGTAGCTTCACAAATATTTTATAGATGCTGTCTTTCTTTACTCCATTTCAAGTATCTTGCTTGGAAAAATATTTTTAAAGTAAAATATAGAATTGTCCATTTCAATTCCGTGCTGATTCAGAATGTAAATTCTTTCAACCAAAGTAGAATCTCTATGCAAATATTTCCCACAAATTTAAAATATTCCGAAGTTTAATTATAGAATTAAAAAATTAAATTTGTACACTATTTCCAAAGTTATTAATATTAAGATTCATCTTTTTGCTTTGAGATAAATTTAAATATCTTCCTGTTTGGAAGCAACCTTGATTTTCAATATTTATGATTTGTTAAAGCTTCAAAAGCTATTTGTGTGTGTGTGTGTGTGTGTGTGTTTCACTTCTTAAATGCTTTGATTAAAGATATACAAGTGATTTTCAACAAAAGGCAACCTAAATTTAGAGAACTCTTTTATAAAAAATTTCACCCTACATATGACATTTAGACCAATTTCAAAAGTAGTTATAAGAGGATCATACACCATGACCAAGTGGGGTTTATCCCTGGACAGCTCAACGTACACAAATCAAGTAATATAATAGAACACATTAACAAGATAAAGGATAAAAATCACATGATCATCTCAATAGATGCAGAAAAAGCATTTGACAAAATTCAATACCCTTTCATGATAAAAACTCAAAACATAATAGGCCATGTATGAGAAGCCCACAGCTAATATTATACTCAACACTGAAAAACTGAAAGCTTTTCCACTAAGATCAGGAAAAAGGCAAGGAAGTTTATTCTCACCACTTTTGTTCAACAAGAACTAGAAGTCCTGGCCAGAGCAATTAGGCAATAAGAAGAAATAACAAGCAAATCAGAAAGGGGGATGTAAAATTATCTTGTTTGCAGATGAAATTATGTAAACAATTTCATTTACACTAGCATCAAATAGGATAAAATACATAGGAATGAATTTAACCAAGGAGGTGAAAGACTTGTACATTGAAAACTACATAGCATTGATAAAAGAAATTAAAGAAGACATAAATAAATGGAAAGACATACTGTGTTCATAGATTGGAAGGTTGTCTTCTAATTTAATATTGTAAAAATGTCCATAGTACCCAAAGCTTTCTACAGATTCAATGTAATCCCTATAAAAATTCCAGTGGTATTTTACAGAAATAGCAAGAGCAATCCTAAAGTTCATATGGAACCACAATAAACCCTGAATAGCCCAAGCAATCCTGACAAAGAACAAAATTGGAAACATCACACTTCCAAAGTTCAAAATATATTACAAAGCTATAGTAATCAAAAAGGGAACAGAATAGAGAACCCAAAAATAAATCCATGCATGTAAAATCAACTGATCTTTGATAAGGGTGACAAAAATATACAACAGGGAGAGCTAGTCTCTTCAACAAATGGTTTTGGGAAAACTGGATATCCACATGTAAAAGAATGAATTTGGACCCTTTTATCATCCACAAAAATTGACTCAAAATGTATTAAAGAAATAAAAGTAAGGCTTGAAACTAAAAATTCTAGAAGAAAACGGGAAAAATGGCTTTATGACATTGATCTAGGCAATTATTTCTTGGATATGACACCAAAAGCACAAGCAGCAAAAGTGAAAGTAGATAAGTCGAACTACATTAAACTAAATGCTTCTATACAGCAGAATAAAAAAGAAGCCTACAGAATGGGAGAAAATATCTGGAAATCATATATCTGATAAGGGCTTAATATCCAAACTATATAAGGCACTCCTAAAATCCAATAGCAATAATAATAATTTGATTTTTTAAATGGGCAAAAGACTTGAAGAGACATTTCTCCAAAAAAGGCATACAAATGGCCAATTGTTACATGAAAAGATGCTTAATATCACTAATTATCAGGGAAATGCAAATCAAAGCCACAATCAGATATCACGTCACATCTGTTAGAATGGCTATTACCAAAAAACAAAAAAACCCAAAGATAAGAAGTGCTGGCTCAGATGTGGAGAAATTGAAACCCTTTTACACTGTTGGTAGACATGTATTAATGGTACAGCCACTATAGAAAACAGTATGGACATTCCTTTAAAAATTAAAAATAAATCCCCTCAGAAAATTAAAACTAGAACTACCAGGTGATCCAGCAATTCCACCTTGGAATATATATCCAAAAGAATTTAAATCAATATCTTGAAGAGATATTAGCCCTTCCATGTTCATTCGTGGTATTCAGTATTCACAATAGCTAAGATTTGGAGACAACCTAAGTGTCCATCAATGGATGAACGGATAAAAAAATAATAAGGAATGTTATTCAGCTCTAGAAAAGAAGGAAATCCTGCTTAATATGACAACATGAGTGAACCTGGAGGACATTATTCTTATGAAATTAGACAGTCACAGAGGGACAAACACCAAATGATTCTATTTATTGAGGTGTCTAAGCTAGTCAAACTCATAGAAGCAGAGAGTAGAAGAGTAGTTGCCTGGGGCTAGAGGGAGGAAGGAATGGACAGTTGCTGTTCAATGGGTGTAAAATTTCAGTACTGCAAAATGATTAAGTTCTAGAGATCTGCTGTATAACATTGTGCCTATAGTTAAGAATACTTAACTTAAAAATTTGTGCACTTAAAAATTTGTTAAGAGGGTAGATCTCATGTTAAAGATCTCTGTCCTTACTGAAAGAAAAACAATCATTTAAAAAGTGGTGCTGAGCAGTCAGGAGATTTCTGCTCCCTCACAAAATTTTATATTTTGTCTACTCTAAAAGCTTATGCATAAAATATTTATTAATTTTAGACAACTATAGTTTCTATTTAAATTTGAACAATATCACAGCTTGTGCAAAAACTGTCTTGAATTAGACATGTATCATAATCAATTCCAAATACATTTCTTTTTTGTAGATTTCCTAAGGTATTGGATAGCTGCTACTGCATAGCAAATCACCCAAACACTTCACAGCATAAAGCAACAACATTATTATGCTTATGATTCTCTATGTCAAGAATTAGGACAGGGCATGGCAGGGATGGCTTGTCTCTGTTCCAAAATGTCCACAGTCTCTGCCAGGAGACCTGAGAGTTTGAGGTAACTCAACAGCTGGGGGTTGTAATTATCTGGAAGAGTCTTCATTCACATATCTAGTGGATGAAGCTGACTGTCAACTATGACCTCAGTAGAGCTGTTGCTTAGAACATCTACATGTCATTAAATGGTCTTCTTGAATGAGCTTATTTGGATTTGCTTACTGTATGGCAGCTAGATGACAAGAGCAGCGCCGAGAAAGAGCTAAGTAGGAATGCATGGCATTTTGATCATCAGGATTTGGAAGTCACATAATGACACCTGCCATACTCTAATGGAGCATTAACAAATGTTTGCCCAAATTTAAGGCAGGGGACATAGACTCCAGCCACTTCGTATAAGGAGTGTCAAGTGCACATAAGAAGAGTACATATGGGATGAAGATATTTTTTCAGTTGTTGTTCTGTAGGAACTATAATTGGTCACACTTAAATTTGTTAAAACACTGTTTTTGTCTAGACACTGCTCCAGCAGAATTTGTGTTTATATTACAAAAATAGTTTTATCTTCAATGTTAAACTTTTTAACTACATTTTAAAAATCATCAACAACAAGAGCAGATCTTTCACCTTCAACAGAATGGATTTTTAAAAGTTTGATGTTGGATTCATAAGTTGGATTTAAAAATCTATTATCAGAATTGACTGATTTCTTTCTGAAGCATCTGAGACACTGAAATAAAATTTACATAATTGAACTATTTACAAAGTGAATTTACTGCTAATGGAGCTAACTAGTAACAGCAATCGATCCACTTTTCATCTGTGTATAAAAAATCTTGGAATTGAAAATTAGCAAAATGAATTTAAACAAAGACTTATTTGATTTAAATGAAAAGCCACGCATCACAAGGTGACATGTAGCACCTTCTGAGGCTGCCTACTTTAAATTGTTGCCTTGAGCACATTTTTCTTAAAATTACTATTAACTTTTACGGTATATGCTGATGTTTCTTCTGTAGATTCGTGTCTTCATGTTTAGATGGGGTCAATGAAATCGCTGTTCTTCCTGTGATGGAGAGTAAATGTTGATGAACATTTTGTGCAAGCTAAGCAAGTCATCATCAAATTTCTCAAAGAATGAAATTTAGTCTTTAATTTTTCACTTGAAAAGTATTTTATTAGCTCATTGCTTTTTTATTTTATTTTATAATATGTTTTATTTTATAATATGAAGTTTGTACCCCTTAATCTCCCTTAGCTGTTTCAACCAACCAGCCACCCTCTCCCCTCTGGGGACCACCAGCTTGTTCTTTGAATCTTTGAGTCTGTTTCTGTTTTGTTTGCTCATTTGTTTTGTTTTTTAGATTCTGCATATGAATGTGATTATATGGTATTTGTCTTCCTTCATCTGACTTATTTCACTTAGCATAACACCGTCAAGGTCCCTCCATGTTGCAAATGGCAGGATTTCATTTCTTTTTATGAATAAATAGGATTCCATTGTTTATGTATACCACTTCTTTATCCATTCATTTCTCAATGGACGTTTAGGTTGCTTCCATATCTTGGCAGTTGTAAATAATTTTGGGGAGAACATAGGAGTACATATATATACATTTGAATTCGGTTTTTTTGTTTGTTTTTCTTCGACAAATACCAAGAAGTGGAATTTCTGGATTGTGTGGTAGTCCTATTTTTAATTTTTTGAGGAAGCTTCATAACGTTTTCCATAGTGGCTACACCAAAACCACAATGAGGTATCACCTCACATTTGTCAGAATGGCTATTATCAACAGCTTATTGCTTCTTGAAAGAGCTTACTGTAAACTCAGAAAACATTGTCAAACGAAATAGTCTTTGATTTATAATGTTTAATGCTACATGACAGAACAACTGTAAAAGGGTATCTATAGTTGGACTGGTCATCCTGTATTTCCAGCACATACTCCATGTATATCTAACCTATAATTTCTCATGTTTCCCACTTACCCCACTGACTTGTCCAAGCAAGACCCATAGAATGACTGCCTGGTGTACCACATTCCTAGCAGGGATGTCTAATACTTTTTCCACCACCATCTGACTCTTACTGCTTGTATCTGAACACGCTTTATCAGTGAGTGCTTAGTATGCTTTCCTTGAAAGGAATGTTAAATTCTATCAGGAAAGGGTTTGGGAAAGAGAGATATGTTATCTTGTCTCTTTTCATATTTAACCATATGTTAAAGTGAAAACTATGTTCGCTGTACATGTGATTCACACATTACTAGGTGGCTGCAAGTACAAAATTAAGGTTTACTGTAATCATCCTCATTTATTTTAATGCAATTATTTTAATAATAATTCAATAAATTGAAAAATGCTACTACACAAAAGTTAATCTGGATGGGATGCTATGACAATATGAATATATCAGGAATGAACCATGACAAAATTTATGGTCATCATACTTTTTATCCAGATTGGACTTCTATGGGGCATTTTTAAAATTCTACTGCTCTCCAAATATTGTTGGGTTGAGCAATAGTAAACTTGAGATTTTTTAACAATTTATTAGCTATGCTATCACAGGAAACTTACTTGTGCTCTAAATCTGTGTCCTCCTATTTAAAATGAAGTTAATAATATCTAACTCTCAGGAACATTATGAGGATTAAACTGAGAAAGACTTAAAAGAGCCTGACACAAAATAAATCACTCAAATAATGATATTTTCTTAGCTAGTATATTATTAATATCAACAATATTGATTATAATATATAATGTGTACAGTTATAGTTTTCATACCTTTGAAGAAGTTGGTATCATTATTTTACTATCAAGAACTATATCATGGAGGAAATATTGAAATAAACACTGTTATGTTTTTTGAGGGTGAAGTTGAATTTTTAGAGGACAAGTTGGCAATGCAAATCAAAACCCTTAGACCTCTTCATAGTATTTGATTCTATAATTGTCACATTTCTTGGTATTTATTCAAAAGTAACAAGTCTGGATATGACAGAAAACATAGCTGCAAAGTTGTTCATTGTACTGCTGTTTAGACAGCAAGAAATTGGAAGCAACCTAAGTGTCCAAATATAAAGTCTTGATTTAATAAATTATGGCACAAACATATAGTGTAGTAGTGTGAAGTCATTAAAAGAACTGTGATTGAAATTTCATCTTCATTAAAATAACATCATCTTCATTAAAATAACAGCCTATAAAACTGTATGTATTATTAATTCCCAACTTTGTTTTATGATATTTTAACTCAGACACACAAACACACACACACAAGATTGAATTTCTTAACCAAGTTGCTAACAGTGATTCTCTCTAAATAGTAAAATTACAAGTTGTCTCATTTCAGGTGTTTTCACGTGCACATAACCACAAAACCAATTCAAAGTAGCTTGAAAATAAAAGTAGTGTATTGTCTCCTGAAATAGAAAACCTCAGAGGAGAGTGGCTTTCTGGCATAATTGCATCAGGGCGCCAAGTTCCGCTCCTCTGAGATTCTCCCACCTCTGCCTCTTCTTCTGTGTGTATCCTCATCTTTAGTATGGTTTGTTTCACGAAGCACAACGGCACCGGTGGTTCTAGGCCACACATCTGCACAACCAGCAAGCCATTTTAGCTTAGCCTTGAACTTAAAAAGTAGTTTTTTCATCTGATTTGACAAACCAGAGACCAACACTGTGGTCACAGGAGCACTCAGAACTGAATGGGTTGAGTTGATTGGATATTGCTGCCCATTCCTGGACCAGTCAAGATGGCAAAAGAAGCATCATGCTGCTCTGTTTACTTCAGAGACAACTGTGGAGGAGGAATGAGGTCAATCCCATGCAAACTCTGTGGTTGCTACACACTGGGGAAGAGATGGGATAGGTACTAATGGAGGCAACACAACATCTCTTTCCATTAAGTACATTTTCTAGAAATGAATATGCATTCAATTAGTTATAGTAAAAAGATTGTAAATGGTAACTGTGAAATCTTCATTATATAGACCTAAATTAACAGAACCCTCAATGACTGATTTAGTCTTATTATCACTATTGTTAATATTTAAGTTTTAGGAGAAAGTGACATATAATAAGACAACCACCAAAAAGCACAATTTTCAGGTTACAGCTCTGGGATAAGAACTGATCATGCATAATCTTCTGTACCTTTTTCATCTCTGGTCACAAATAATAACTTGGGGTTCCAAATGAGAACCATTTCATTCAAGTGAGTGCAACTGCATTTTTACTTCAAGTTATTTACCCAGGCCAAAAACGAGTATTAGTCTTTTAAGAAACAGTCTCACTTGTGAGTGTTGAAACTGAATGTGTGTTTTCAATAAAAGCAACTGAAAATCAATCACCTGGAAAAACTCATTCTAAAAGTCTTCAGGTTAGTTGAGATGTAATTTTATATGGATCTCTGAATGTTTTGTCACCATGGTTCTCCCCTAAGTCTGATATACTCCTCAAGTGGGCAATGATCTCAGTAGGAACAAATAAAGGAACCTCGTGGACTAGGGGCAGAAAATGGGGTTCTAGGTGCAATTACCCTACTCATCTACAGTATATCTTAGGCAAGTCATTTAAGAACTGTGGCCCGCTATTTCTGTGGTTTTAAATTCAGATGATTGAGCTAAATGACATCTGAGTTCCCTTCCAGTTCTAAATGGGGGAATTTTATATAGGCTTGCTCTGGACAAGTGACAGAATCATGTTTCTCTTCACATTGTGACCCTGCCCCAGAGATCAAAGTAGGATTAAAATAAAGCTTTATCTTTATAACATGGCATTTTATTCACAATACCTCATTCATTTTTCACTGCTGTATCTTGGAGCCTATTTGCAAAGGGATGTTAAAAAAATGAAACAGAACACATTGCCTTGTGCATTTGATGTTCGTAAGGCTGTTACACTTTTCACTTCTGTGATCTTACCCTCTGCATTAGTGGGGATTTTTTTCCCCCTTTTTTCCTTCTTTTGTGAACATCAGGTGGAGAGCATTGAATTAGTCACACACCTCAGCTCAAGACCCAAAGTCATCAGTGGTCCATACAAAGCCCGTTTCTTGTTTTCTTTTCCCAATTATTCATATTTAACACCTTATATCAGTCCTGTTCCCCTCCCCTCAAACATTCTTTTATGTTTACTAGATATTTTATTTTTATGTGCCCTGACAAAATGCATTATTGTTGTATTGCATATAATTTACAGAAAGGAATTGTGTTAATTGATCTCATTTTGTTTCTTGTTTTTTAAATTCAGCATTATGTTTTTAATATTTGTTCATTTTGCTGTGTGTGCTCTGATCTATTGTACTTTGTGACTGCATAGTCATCCACTATATTTTACCTACCACTTTCCTAGAGGAAACCCAGGTGCCTCCTCTTCCTTGCCACCACATGTGATGTTGCAGTGAATATCCTCATACTTACTTCTTTATGCACCTGTGAGAATTTTAGTGGGAGAGATCATCAGGGGCAGAATTGCTGGGTCCTACGATATATAGAGATTTAATTTGCCTAAGTCATTCTGGATTGCTGTTCACTATGGCTGTGCAAAAGCATGCACTCTGGAATTTTGTTGTTGTTCCGCATTATGTCTGTGAGATTTATTCATTGTGCCGTGTAGCAGGAATGAGTTCCTTTTCATTGATGTATAATATTCTAATGTTCGAAAGTCATATATCTATTCTAGAGGTGACAATATTTGGGTTGTTGCCAGACTGGGCTGTTATGATTAACACTGCTATAAATATTTTTTAAATATATTTTAATTTCTTTTGATTATATCAGCAGAAGTAAAATTGCTAGGTCCTTAATTATATATACAATTAGCTTTAGTGGATACTACAAACAGTTTTCCAAAATTTTGTACCAATTTACACTCCCATAAGAAAGGGAGGAGAGTTCCAGGTGTTCCAGATCCTTGGGAATCCTTTCAATTTTAGACATTCTGATAGTTGTGTAGATGTTTCTCATCATGGCTTTTATTTGTCCTTCCTTGATGAGTAACGATGCCAAGCACCTTTTCATTAGCCATGTGGTTAATAAGTACATATTAAGTACATGGATACCCTCTTTTTTATGAAGTGCCTTCTCCAGTCTCTTTCCCAGTTTTGTTTTTAAATTAATTCGTAGGATTCAGTATGTGTTCTGATTACAGGTCCTTTATCAGAGATGTGTTCCAAGCATAGTCTTTTAAATATGTGGCTTGCATTTTTCATGATGTTAGTAGTGTCTTTTGATTAACAGAAATTATTTTCACTAAAGCCAATTTATCAACTCTTTAATAGTGGTTGTTATGTTCTGTTCAAGAAATCCTTGCCTATCCCAAGGCCACAATGATATTCTACTATTGTTTTCCTGGACCTGTTATTGCTTTACTTTTCATATTTAGGTATCGGTGTTATGACGTGTTTTCTTTTGTGTTATGGTTCCTACTCTTATGGTGTGAAACTCAAAGGACTTAAGCTATGTTTAGTACTTCAAGATGGAGTCACAGCAGCCAATGTGAACTTCCATACTAGTTATTTTCAAACATCAGGTACAGGACTACAAGTGTTTTAGTGTAATAAAATAAGTGTTACTTTAGATAAGGAATTTGTTTGGCAATGTCCACAGAAAGACTTCACTGGAACAGAAGGAACAACAAGATCCCCTGGGCAAAACCCTTACACCCTACTGGCAGAGTCCTTAAAATGAGACCACTGAGCCCAGCGACTCGGAGCCTCTTCACTGGAGGACCCGACCCAACTCCAGGCTGCTGAGAGCTGTTTCAGATGGACGCTGCCTGAGGCTCTGTTGGAGCAGAAGGTGACTGACTTCCTACTCATAGTTGTTGAGAGAACCGTTGCTGGATGGGAGACTGCCATTCAATGCCGTTCAGTGCCTCCTTCCCACTCCTTGAAGTGGTTTGTTACCCCTTTTTCTATTTTCACTACTTAAACTAACCTGTGTTGTGTGCTAATTATGTGCAATAAACAGACTGATTCATGAATCAAATATTGGCTACACTTTGTATATATATCTGCAATCCCGTGATCCTTACCTGGCCTCAGCACTGGGCCCTGCAATAGTCTGGTTCATCTTAACTAATTTTGGGGTGTGTGTGAGGCAAGATCAAGGTTTTTTATTTGTACAAATATTCAATTGATAACATTCAGATGATTCTTGTAAAGTAGGAAACCATGTAAAGAAAAATTGTGTTCAAAAGGAACTGAGCTCCCACTTTATCATTTTCTAGCTGTTGAATTTTAGTTACTCCCTTCTCTGTTATCACCTTTCTCTATAAATCAAGGACATAGGACTAGATAACCTTTGTGGAATTTCTGACCTCTAAAATCCTATAGCTATGCTAGAGTATTGGGAACTAGAAAATTAAAACCATGTGCTACAGTTTTTACCTTCTCCTAATCCCACTCATCACTCCCCAAATATGTTTTCTCTCCTCTACAATATCCCTCAACCTTGCCAAATATATGTAAGGTAAGGAAAAACAATTTTTCCTTTGCCCTTCTAAGTTCTTGGCTGAGATTCCTGTAATAAAAGACAGATTGATATGAGAAAAACAGACAAGTTTATTAATATGTATACCTCGTGTATACATGGGAGACATCCAGGGAAAAGTGAGTAACAACGTAGTGGCTCAGAATTCTGGCTTATATAGCACCTTTAACAAAGAACAATAAATTTGTGGAGAATGACAGGGCAAAGGAAAGCAATTTAGGGCTTCCAAACACAGATAAAGACTAGTTAGTAGTTTGTTATGTAGATTGCTTTGGTGATTTCTCCAGGCTAATAGGATCTAAAGTTGTCTCCAAAGATTAACGATTGTTCTTCCTGGTAGAGCAGGGAGGAGGGATACCATGTAAATTTATGTTCTGCTTTTAGGCAAATAGTGGGGGACAGAGAGCTTGCCCTGTACTTGCTTCTTCTCAGCTGCCTTTAGCTCAAAATAACCCTTATGATGAAGTGGCATATTTTAGAGTGGTATAATCTGCTACCCTTCATTTGTTTCAAGAATTTTTATTTGTTTCTTTGTAAATCAAAAGGCAACTATGGGGCTTCCCTGGTGGCGCAGTGGTTGAGAATCTGCCTGCCAATGCAGGGGACATGGGTTCGAGCCCTGGTCTGGGAAGATCCCACATGCCGCGGAGCAACTAGGCCCGTGAGCCACAACTGCTGAGCCTGCGCGTCTGGAGCCTGTGCTCCGCAACAAGAGAGGCCGTGATAGTGAGAGGCATGCGAACCGCGATGAGGAGTGGCCCCCGCTCGCCGGAACTGGAGAAAGCCCTCACACAGAAACGAAGACCCAACACAGCCAAAAATAAATAAATAAATAAATTTATTAAAAAAAAAAAAAAAGGCAACTATAATTACTATTCCAAATCTTCTGATAAATTCTCAAGATCTGTGGTTTTTTAAAAAAATTGCTTTATTTTCCCTGGCTTTTATTTCTAAATGCCTTTAAGTTTTCCTCTTTATCACTAGTTTTCAACAATTTGATTTTGCTCTTCCTTGGCATGGTCTTCTTCGTGTTTTCTTTTTAGGTTTTGTTGATGTTCTTCAAAATATTTGGTTTCTATTTTTTCAGTTTTTTTTTTAATGTCTTTCCTCTCTTCTCTTCCTGACACTCCACTTGCCTGTATGTTGGAAAGCTTGATATTGTCCATTAGGTCACTGATGCTCTTTTAGTCTATTTTCTTCCCATGTTTTATTTTGGAAAAGGTTTCTATTGCAGTGTCTTCAAGTATACACTGATTTTTCTCTTTTGCCATATCTAATCTGTTGTTAATCTCATCCATTATTTTTCATTTCATATATTGTATTTTTTGTCTCTAGATGTTGCAAGTGGGTCTTTTAAAAGTATTTCCCATTTCTCTCATCATACTTCTGTTTCTCACTATCTTCTAAAACATATGGAGCACATTTATAAAATCGGTTTGCGCCTCCTTATCTAATAATTTCATTTTCTCTGTCTCTGTGTCTATTGACTCATATTTCTCCTGGTATGGGTTATAATAACCTGCTTTTCTGTATGCATCCCACTTTTTTCACTCGATGCTAGACACTGAATTTTCCATTGTTGAATGTTTGAATTGTGTTTTTTCTTTTCAATAGTATTTGACTTCTGTCCTGTCAGAAATTAAGTTACTTGAGCTTGGTTTGATCTTTCTGAGACTTTAAAGTTCTTTTAGGGTAGGTCCAGACTAGTTTTCAGTCTGAGACTAATTGTGAACTCCAAAAATAAGGCACTACCTTCTGAGGACTCTACCTGATGCCACCTGTAATAGTAACCCTTTGCCTTCTGGCTTGGGAGAAGTAACAATTATTTACACAGTGAACTCTGAAAATTGTTCTGCCTATTTCTTTCCAGTGGTTCATTTCCTAGCCCCAGCTGGTTTCATCTCACATATGTACAGATCAGTACTCAGCTGAAGACTTGTGGAGACTCTCTGTATAGCTGTAAAGTTCTCTGGGAAGTTCTCTCTTTTCTGGTACACTGCCTGTTCATTCTAGTTCCAGCAACATCCATAAACACTCAGCTCTGTCTCTTCTATACAGTGAGACTTCTGGGTTTTGTTTGGGCTCTGTTTCTCTGCATTACAGCCTGGAAACTGCCTTCAGGCCATACAATAACCTGAAACAATTGTAGAACTCATTTTTCTTCTCCCAGGTATCATAGTCACTTATGCCCATTGTCCAATGTCTGAGAGCAGTTGATGAGTATTTTTTGTCCAGTTTTCTATTTGTTTAAGGATGTAGGGTAAATACATTTTCTGTAATATGGCCATGTTACAACTATATATATATATAGAGAGAGAGAGAGAGAGAGTTGCCTCTTTCCTGTTTTCTCTTTCAGAATTGTTTTGGTATCATTTTTAAGATTATGCTAAATTTTTACAGTCACATTTTCTCCAGAATTGCCCTTTTTAATATGCTCACCATGGTGGTAAGGACATTCACTTCTTATTGACAAAGTAGATTTGGTTAACTCTGAAATGTGCTAATCTTGGGAACCCAGAAGCTAAGATCAATATTACTAGATTTCTTTTTACTTGTGTCAGAGAAGTGTAGCATTGGTTTTGTAGCTAAAAGGGGGAAAAATGTAATGATATTATATATATAATGAAAGCAAAGCTTGAGGAAATATAAGCTATTTTATAGATTTTGCAGTAAATCTCACAGGCTAAAAAGAATCACAAGACAGAAAGCATTCCCCCATTTCTTGTCTTTACAAGTATAACAAGTATTTAAACTTAGATTTGGGCACTCTCAACTATGAACCTACTATTTTCTTTACCTGTTTATAAGAAAAAACAAACCCAGTCCCTATCTGTACAGTATCAGTTTTCAAATTAACAAAATAACAGCACTCTCTGAACTATTCTATTCAGTAATTTATAGAGGAGAAAATATTTTGGGTGTTAAATTTTTCATACCACACTGAACAAGGAAGCAATTAGCTAATACCTGTAGTGGTTTATTTTATATTCAGAAAAAGTGTCCAAGACATTTAAGGTAGATGGAAATATTTTGCTGAAGTTAATTGCCATTTGAAAAATTTATAATCTATGGAATTAAGTTCAAAGGGAAGCCGCTGTGTGGGATTTTGGCAATTTTGAGTTTAAAAAAAGACATCACATTGGATTATTTACTTTTGTTCCTTTCCTTTGGTTTCCTGAGCATTCAGGTTTGCTGCCAGGGTACTGAAAAAATTAACAGTAATGTTATTTTAAACAAGATGTTCATAATACCAAAATAACATGAATTTAGAAGAGCATTTAACTCAGACATATACATTTGTCTAATCATTCTGCCAAATATCTGCATATTTACTCATAACCCATGTCTTTTTTTAAAATTGAAGTATAGTTGCTTTACAATGTTGTGTTAATTTCTGCTGTACAGCAAAGTGATTCAGTTATACACATACATACATTTTAAAAATATTCTTTTCCGTTATGGTTTATCTCAGGATATTGAATATAGTTCCCTGTGCTATACAGTAGGACCTTGTTTATCCATCCTATATATAATAGTTTGCACTGGCTAACACCAAACTCCCACTCCATCCCTCCCCCACCCACTTGGCAACTACAAATCTGTTCTCTATGTCTGTGAGTCTGTTTCTTCTTCACAGATAGGTTCATTTGTGTTATATTTTAGATTCCACATGTAAGTGATATATGGTATTTGTCTTTCTCTTTCTGACTTACTTCACTTAGTATGATAATCTCTAGTTCCATCCACGTTGCTACAAATGGTGTTACTTCATTATTTTTTATAGCTGAGTAGTATTCCATTGTATATATGTACCACATCTTCTTTATCCATTCATTTGTTGATGGACATTTAGGTTGTTTCCATGTCTTGGCTATTGTGAATAGTGCTTCTATGAACATAGGGGTGCATATATCTTTTTGAACTATAGTTTTGTCCAGATATATCCCCAGGAGTGGGATTGCTGGATCATATGGTAATTTTATTTTTAGTTTTTTGAGGAGTCTCCATACTGTTTTTCAGAGTGGCTGTACCAACTTGCATTCCCACCAACAGTGTAGGAGGTTTCCCTTTTCTTCACATCCTCTCCAGCATTTATTATTTATAGAGTTTTAAATGATGGCCATTCTGATCAGTGTGAGGTGGTACTTCACTGTAGTTTTGATTTGCATTTCTCTAAGAATTAGTGATGCTGAGCATCTTTTCACAGTCTATTTGCCATCTGTATGTCTTCTTTGGAGGAATGTCTGTTTAGGTCTTCTGCCCATTTTTCAATTGTGTTGTTTGTCTTTTTTGTTGTTGAGTTGGTAACCCATGTCTTTATAACATGTATAGTTATTTTAAAAGGACTGAGTGGAGGGAGGGAGGATTGGTGATTCCAAGAAATGTGAAAAGATTTAATCTTTGCCTTGGTTTGAAAACAACAGCAACAATAACAAAGTTCAGAGTAAATAATTTTGACAATTTAAGACACTACCTTTAAATTTAATATTTTCTCCACATCTAGATTTACTTCTTTTATTATGAGACTTGATAATCACTAAAGTAGTTTAACAGATGTTTCAGGAAAGTCTTTGTACTGGGAATTAAGAATAAATAAATGTAATTTGAATTAAGCACTAAGCATAAATGATTAGGCATAAATTCTTCAAGTTTATCCTTAAGTTACTCAGAGCCCAAGGAAATGGAGCCTTGAGAGCCAGCATTTCTTAAAGTGTTCTACAAAACAAAACAAAAACAAAAAGAATTAGCCTTGGATGATTAAATTCCCATTGAGTCAATTTGGGGCAGGGTGGTGTGGGGGGAGGGGCATTCAAGAGCGTTTGCCCTGTATGTTTGAGTAAGTAGATTTTTATAAAATACTAGAGGCTAACGAATATTTATCAAGCATCTCCTATGAGAACAGTGGTGAACAAAATAGAATTTCTGTCATCATGAGGTTATATTCTAGGGGAGAAAAATAGACAATACAATTCAAGAAAATAAAGATTTCAGTTATTTTCACTGCTAAAAGGAAAAATATAAGAATGTAATATGGTAGAGTAATTGGCTGGTGGGAGGGTTCTGCTTAGTGTGGTTAGGTTTGATCTCTCTGAGTTTCCATCTGAGTTGAGACCAAAATGATGAGAAGGCAGTCATGCAGAAATGTGGACAGAGAGAATTTTCAGTGGAAGGAGCAGCAAGTGTAAGGGCCTGGAGGCAGCATCATAAGGGACAGTAGATATGAAGTTGAAGATGTAGACAGGGTCCAGGTTAGATCAAACCATTTAGGCTGTAGTAAGTAAGGGGTTTAAAAATTTTTAATCTAAATAAAATGAGCTACTACTGGTGAGGTTTAGGCAAGGCAGTGACATGGTCTGCTAAATTTTCTTAAGAGGTTATTCTGGCTGCTCTTGGGGGATAGCCTGTAAGAATCAGGGAAAAAGTAGGAGACTTGTGGGAGGTAATGGAAAATGGTCATTGGACTAAGCAGGGTATTAGTAAACTGTGGTCAGATCTGAGGTGTAGTTTAGAAGTAAATAGACACTAACATTTTTGATGGACAAATATAAAGAATTTAGGAAATAGGTTTTACCTGAACATTGGGTGATTAATCTGGATGAAAAAAGCTTGAAAATTTTTCATTTTATCATTTATTTATTTATGTACAAAGAATCAATTTTACAGATTAGTTTAGAACATGATAAGTTTGCGTTAGTAATGGAAATGTGGAGAAGGCAGTCACTTATAAATCTGGTTTTAGAGGAAAGCTCTGGGTTGGCAAATTAAATCTGACAGCCAGCAGTGTATTTGTGATATTTAAGGTGACAGGACTAATGACATCTAGTTTGAAAATACAGAGAGAAAGGAGAAAAATTCCAGGGACAGAATTCTGTGGCAGCCCAACATTTATTTGTAGGGCTGGTGGAGGAAGAGAAACCAGCAAAGGAGACTGAAAAGCGTTCTGCAAAGATGTAGGAAGACGTCTCAGATATTTTTACTTCCCTTAATAATGTCTCAATTTGTTAATTTTGATTTCCATTCACAATCACTAATACTGCTAAATTCTTTTGTCAAAAATGATTTTCTTCCCTCTCCCTCCCTCCCAGAGTGTACATTTTAAGGACATATAACCTATTCTCAGAAGACTTAAGTTGCTATAAACTAAAAGCACTGACTTCAACTTTCCAATCCAGTTATTTCTTATATTGTAAATACAGAAAGAATATTGAAGAAAGTCCCTTCTCTCCTTCTCTCTGCGGTAGATTGTTTGCAAAAAGGCCCTGGTTTTCCCCTTCCTCAATTCATGTTCTTAATATCTGACCTGCAACTCCTCTCATCAAGGTATGGAATCTATTATCCCTCCTTTGAATATGGGCCAAGCTTATGACTTGCTTTGGTCAATAAAATGTGGTGAAAATCATATTATCCTAATTATGTGTATAGGCCATGAGAGGTCTTTGAATGCTCTTCTCTTTCTCTTTGAATTATGCCCAGTCACCATGTTATCAAATCCTGTCTAGGCTGGTGAAGGACAAAAGACCATGTGGAACAGAGATGAGCCACCTGAGTTGAAGACATCTTAGACCAACCAGCCTCCAGCTGACCCTATACCAGATCATAGATACATGAATGAGTACAGCTGGGATTGGGAGAACCACCTACCTGAACCCCATCCAAGTTGCTAACTCACAAAATCATGAGCTAAATGTAAGTTGTTGTTTTAGCTATTAATATTGGGTTGGTGTGTTACACAGTGATAGCAAACTGATACATTTTACATTCATTCTTACAGTACCTGATAAAGATAGAGGAGTGCAATGGCACTGGTTTCAACTGAACCTTTGGAATGTGACTTGGCAAAACTCTTGGGATCTGACTAGATTATGTTCTAATATTCACACAAAATTGCCAGAGTCAGTATGGTATCCTGTCAGGAGCCTTGTGGGCTGTGAGAAAGAAACTTGGGTTCTAGCCTTGTCTTGGACATTCATTTCACTAAAATGTACTTTGAATAAATCACCTCATTTCACTGGTTCTCTTTTTCCACATATTTAAAATGAGGGGTTAGGATGAGATTCTACATATTTCCATTCAACTTTACTATGGAACTCTCCTTGGGATTGATACAAACTCAAGAATTTGCTAGATTTGATACGATGGAAAAATAGACATTATTCTATTGATTAAGCTTTGGTGGTCTTTCATGACCCTGACATGATCACATATTTTACTTACAAATTTTTAGCTCAATTTAACCAATCACTCAATTTATTCATGTCTATATCATTGGCCACCTACACAGAAAGCCATTTGACTATATGACAAGTTATATATAGACAAGCTATGGGTCTTAAAAGAGGCCTCGCTACTAAATTAACAAGACCAATGTTTGATTTGAATATTGCTAAAATCTAAACTGACACCCCCCCCCCAATCTCTTCTGCTCAGCTATCAGAGACATCCTTTGGGGCTACAATTTTATTTCCCCAAATTCTCTGTTTTATTAAAGTTTGTCCCTTGAAAACAGAAACACACAAGTTAGTGGCAACCTTAGGTTGTTGAGCATATCCTGAGCTTTCACACAGGCTTTCCCTGATGTGAGGTTTCAGATTTGCTGAGAGTATTTATCCCTGCTGTCCTTAGGGCAGGCAGGCTGAGCCTGAGCAGCTGGGACCTGCAGGATGATCACCTCCCACCATTTATATCCTCATCTTTACCCACTGTGCTGTACAAACACTATCTCCTATGTGTTCCATGAAATAGAAACTTTGCAGAAACCCTACCTTAGCATATTAGAGTCATTGGAATATATTTCATCATATGACCTGCTCCTCCCTAACAGAGTATCTTAAATCTATGAAGATGGTCTTTTTTTGATGGCTTTCCTTATGTTTTTCTTTGACCAAACATGGTCCTCCCTTTCTTCCTTCAAATTTCACTTATCTTTCAGAACTTATATCAAGTCCCAGTCCTTCAGTGAAATTTTCCCAATTAGTTTCGCCTACACTTCATTGTCCGGTCTCTTAAGCTGAACTCTTCCTGTTTGCCTAACACAGTGGCAGTTTTTTTAATAATAGAAACCACCATGTCTCCAACTCACACAGAACTATGCTAATTTAGTATTTTCTCATAGTGTACATCACAGGGCTGGTCACATAGTAACATCTTAATTAAATACATATTTACTGGCTAATAAAGCATAGGATCCATCTCTGATGAAAATAGACAATTGTATTCAAAAGGTTAAAATGGGTAAAGGGAGGAAAGAAGTTTCTCAAGCAAGGTGTGATTCTTTAGAAGGCAGATGTGAATGAGGGACATAGAGATGAATACCAAGAAGTAAATTGAATATACCAGGAAATCAGTGACCGAAACATAGAAGATTAAGCACATCAAAGAAACCAACTCGTTATGAAATTTCAAGTGTGCATAAGCATTCTCTGTAAGGATTTATAGTTCTTTGAAGTATCTGTGGTCTTTGCACCAAGTATGTCACAGGTAGTTCTTTGACTCTTGTCTCAAGAATATGTATTATTTCCACAATTCAATAAGACTATATACTGTATTGTATTTATTGGGTATCTACTGTGAGCCAGACTATAATAGTCAAAGTACAATCATAAGAAGACATAATTATTGATATCCATAAAAGTCTATCTACCAGAATGTTCATGGAGCATTATTTTACATAATAAAAAAAAATAAGTACACAGTACCGAGGGAAATAATAATATAATGTTTAATAATAATAAAAACCACATTTGGTATAAATTATATTATACTACTTATTAATTAATATATAAATATAAATATATTAGTATGCTATATTCAATAATATAAATAGCAATATATGAATATTCAGAAAAGAAAAATATTTTGTAAACTATTTAATCCTACTCCTCATTATTAACTCCTCTTCATATTCTTATTATTAAATTGAAAAATTTAATGTATTAGTTTGACTCTCGTTTATTCTAAAGGCAAAGGCAAGATATTATTTCAACTCTGTTTTATGACAAAGATTTTTCATAGATTGGACAACCAGAGAAAACCAAAAAAACAGAAGTGAGATAAATTTTGGTATCTTGAAAGAGAACATTTTTCCTCCTTCAGAATATTTTTTTCCTTTTTAAAAATCCACTACAAGGCAAGGCATTGCTCAAGATTAACACATTGTCAGACGTTAACCTGCTTTTTTGTGTGTGTGAGAGAAAGAAAAAGTGATACCTGGGGTTACACTTCTATAAGGAAATGATGCCCCGTCATAAAATGACAAGCAGTATTAACAGAGCATCATACTTCCTCATCTATAGATGACCTGTAAAGAGAATAATAGTTATTATCTCACAATATTCCTTCATTTATTAGCTGTCCCTTTCCTGAGTTCCCTTGCTATTATATAGCAGAAATATAGATGCATGGCATAAAAAAATAGAGAAATACGATTTAACCATTATAATGGCTCAAGGCTCTCAAGTTTAATTCAGTTTTTTTTCCCATTATATGAAGGGGGTTGAAGCTGATGTTAACTGCTAGATCAGGCAGTTTAGGAGAGAAATCCAGACACCTTTATCTCTGGCCATTAAATTAGTCATAAAGGGCATTTTATTTTTCAGACTTGGTGGAAGTTCATTAAAGTGATTGGATAGGCTTGTTGGATTGCATTATGAGATATTATTGTTGGGGAAGTCATCTAAGGCATAAGTTAAATGACTGATTTGTACAGTAATAAATGATAAGACAGTACCATTTTTTCTCCTATTCATCTAAATCTCCACTATCAAATATTAAAAAAAAAAAAAAAAAAAGAAAAAAGACTATCAAGATGGCTGATGAATTGAGCTTCCAAAACAGAAAAAAAAAAAAAATCTTGTCATGTGAGCTTGAATAGAAGTCCAGAACTGAACCGGTCTAAATCTCTAAATGTAAGAAAAATATAATTTACTTTTATTCTTTCCTATTGAATATTGTTTGGGAATTTATGTGCCAGTTCTCACACTCTAGAGGATGCAGAGATAAGATTTTAACTTCTCATTTACTCTGAACCTTTCTCTATTAGGATTAAAGAAGTTTCAGATCACTCTCCGATATAATTAGTGACTTTTTCACTTTCCTTTTTTTTTTTAAACTTCTGTCTCTAATTGCTTTTAAATATTATTTTTGTTTTGTTTTTCCTGAAGGACAGTTATTTTCAGGGAAGTAGTGATACTAGAAAGATACTGCCAAAGAAATGGGAAAAATGCAATTTTATGTTCATCTCAATGGGAGTTTGAAAAATTACCTTATATTTAGTGTAAATAGACAAAATTTGATCTGAACACCTTTGCAGAGAAAGTGTGGTGAAACACTGAGCATTTTTTTCTCAACATTTTATCTCACAAGTTAGCTTAGTCCTCCCAGGGTTTTGAGAACACTAGGAAAAAGTGGGAAAGTATGGATCATGTACTATGTGCAAGTCATTTTATTTGAAGTTTTCTCTAAATCACTGTGATGATGAGTAAGTTGACTCAGACACTCAAGCACACGTTCTAGTTACAGAGCTAATAAACTGGGAACTGGGGTTTGAACTCAAGTCTGTAGAATCACAGGCATATTCCATCCCCACCCCCGACCATAACGTAAGCCTTAAATCCTTATTAAGCATCTCTCATTATCTTCTATTACCTCTTTTAGTTTTGATCAACTTAAAGATTTTCATTTCTTTTCTAATTTAATTGAAGCACTTCTCAAGCCAGAGGTAGGTTTTCTTGTGAAGCTTATGTAAGGTCCTGGCTTCATTGCAGTGTGACATGGCAATTCAGAAATAACTAAAACATTCCAAAAAGAAAAGGGCTGCCGAGGATAGTATCAAAGAAATTTTAAATGTAGATTTTATATTAATTATTTTTAAAAATTCAAAATATAATCAGATCCTACCCTATTATAACTGCAGTGAATGTATCTTGTTTTTTTGTTTTTTTTTAACTTTTCATGAGGATTTTCTTCTTGAGGGTAGTATAAGTTCAATAATTTATATAAATATTTTCTCAAGAGTTGCTTTCCTGTACCAAGGATTCTTGACTACAGGAAAAAAAATTATTCTTAGTTCAGTGGCAAAGCGAGTCCTAATGAAGAGACTCCAAAATTAAACAGAGGAATTCTCTTTACAGAGAAGGTGGCCAGGCAACCCAGAATCCATCTGGCCAGATATGTTCCTCTAGAAGACAGAGAGACTGTTCTTCATTACCGCTTAATTCTCCAAAGTTAGTTATCTCCTTTTTGATGATGGAGAGTACAGCTGGAAATATTGGCATAAATATTTAACCTGCTTGTATTACAAGCCACAGAAGCAACCTTTTTGCTGCTCTTAAGAGACATTACTTGGTTTAATTGCCCTTTTTGCTCTTGAGATGATGTTGACATCTAAACCCAAGAGTGGAGTTCTCCCTTCTGCCTCATCCTGCCTCTGAAAAACAATTTCATCTTATGTTTACATGATACAGTGGGGCTAGCCTCATGAGTAGTCTTCAAGCCTCTCTTTTCTTGACTGATCAAATTGATGACCAGTCTGCAGAACCATTCTTGGAATATTGTTCTATTAAGTGTATCCAGAAGAAAAGCTGAAATACATATCCTAAAGATTATACAATATGAATCTTCAGTAAGAGAAGGGAACTAAGATTTGTTTTCACTTACTATACACCATGCAGTATGCTAAGGTCTCTACCATATTATTGTCTTGAATATTTATATTTATAAATATTATATATAATTTATAAATAATATACATTTATAATGGGGAGAAAAATTTATCTACCATACTGCATGATTATTATTAATCATGCAGTATGGTAGATAAATTTTTCTCCTCATGTTATACCTCAAAAACCAAGGCACAGAAAGGGAAACAAATTTTGTCCTAGTTCAAAGTGCTGTTAAATGGCAGAAGAACTTTCCAAAGCAATGTCTAATAATTAAAAGCTACTCTCCTGGGATGCACAGGAGATACACATTTTCCTAAATCATCAGTGGAGCAAGGCCAGAATTCTGTCCATCACTCTGAGCAGTTCATCAAAAACAGTCATCCTTGACATTTTGCAAAGGCATTTTCTTTGAGAACATAGATCCCTAGTATACAATTTATTTGTTCTCACTGTTATCTACCTTGTGAACTATCTAATGCAGTTGTCTTCAAAGTATATAAAGGGACCACCAACATTACCATGCCCTGACAACTTACTAGAAATGCAAATTCTTGGACCCCACAGGTATGCTGAATTAAAAACTCTGAATGTAGGGTCCAGCAATTTGTATTTTAACAGGCCCTCCAGGGGATTCTGATACACATGAAATTTGAGAATCACTGACCTAATTGTTAACTTACTCAGCTGCCTAAATTCTGAATCTCTTAATGAGAATTTTTTTTTTCCTAACGCTGTAGTCAAACAAGTAATATTCCATAGGGCTTGGGATTGAGTTTTTCTACTATCCCTATAGAATGGATTAGAGATCAGAAAGTTTCCCTTGAAAAAGTGGAGAGGGAACTTGTAAAAATGTGTCTTAAAATCTTGTATATCTAAAAAAGAGCCCCATCTATGGCAATCTGTCTTTCTCTCACATATCTGGGTTTTTAAACCGAGTGAACACAGATTCAAATGTCTGTATTGAGATAGTAAAAAGCAGACAAGCAATACTGTCAAGAGAAATCATATTATTCTTGTAACAACAACTATACAGTAGCAAGAAAGAAAAAAACAAAAGGCTACGGACCAGAAATGCCATAGAACAAAACACTCTGGATAGAATTTGACACATTAGTTCATTTTCATCTTGTTTTGATTTAGAAAAATGCATTGTTTCTTCCATTGACTCAACAAATATTTGCTGAGTTTCTACTGCTTGCCAAGCCTTGTGCTGGGCAGAGTGGAAAAGACAGACGAAGACACAGCTCAGAATTGCTTAGGAAAGAAAGGCATCAAACCAAACCATTCCACTAAAACTACTTACTTAAAATTGCACCAAGTGCTTCTGAAGAGTATAGCATGTTTCGAAATTGTATAACTAATCATATAACTTGGGCTTCTAGACCTGGTTTGAGCTCTTAAGTTAAAATTTGAAAGATGAGTAGGAGTTGGCCAAGTGAAGAACAAAGAAATAGTGTTCAGGGCTGAGAACATCACAAGCCAAAGAGTTGGTGTATTGAAAGGAGCTCTGAGGGAGACTTCAACTGGATCAATATTTTATCTCCCTAAAAATATCTGAAACCAATGTAACAGAATGTCAGTCTTTTAAAATTTTCATTGGTGAGTAAAAGGGCATATGTCATTTTTGTCCTGTAACTTTCATTTGGTGTGTAATTATTTCTATTGTTTGAAAAGGAAAATAAAGTATGGAATAGCTTCCAAGGTGAGGAATATGAATGAAGTTGTCCAGATAATAGAGGCTTTGCAGTAGGGTTTAGTAGTCTCCAGACATGAGTACCTCATGATTTTACTTGGAATGAATGGAAATGATTTGAAGCAATACAGAGCCTCTAGGCTTGCCTGCCATCGGTCTTATTTAAATGAATGCCTGGTTAAATGAATGGTTTTTGTTTTTCCTAAAATTGAGGCATGTTAAAACCAACTGGAATCTCTGAGGGATTTGAATGTTGGATGGCTCTACTTAGTCTTATCTCAATAGATCTTATGCTTACCTGTATTCAAAGCTATTTAATCATTATTTCAGGAAAAGAAAGCATAAATTTCTAGACAGAGCCTTTTATCATGGTCAGTAGGTTCGTGACCTCCTTTGTTTAGCAGAGTCCAAGTGATCACTTGGATGATTCTATGACTTCTGAATGGATAAGAGAGACAACAGTTGCCCTGGACAATTTTATTTTATTTTTTAATATTATTAGTTTTTTAACATCTTTATTGGAGTATAATTGCTTTACATTGTTGTGTTAGTTGCTGCTGTATAACAGAGTGAATCAGCTATACGTATACATATATCCCCATATCCCCTCCCTTTTGCGTCTCCCTCCCACCCTCCCTGACAATTTTAATTTGAGCTTCAAACTCCATCAAGGACATGAAATCACTCTGCAATGCCTACCCTTCCACCCCCAGGGATGTGCCTCTGAATAATTTGTTTACTTCTGCACCCACCATGCCTAGACTATTCCCATCTCATGATGATAATAAATAGCTGTTGTTTGTGAATGTAAGTACTCAACTAATGCAACATGGTGTTACTGCCACTAGCCTCTTCTTGATGACATTGTCCCCATTTGGGAGATAAATGGTTATTTTATAGATATCAGTGTGTTTGTGATACAAGGGGGTTTTCAGATCGAAAATTCTTCCTTACTGAATTATCACAAAGCTTGAAACTCCAGCATTTAAGCCTCAAAAGAGGCAGGCACAATGTAAAGATTTTTGTCTCAAACTTTCCTGAGACCGAGGGTAGTTCTAGCCAGGCCTAAAGCAGTAATGAATAACCTAACCTCTAACCACTCATTGCTACTCATTGCAAAAGAGTTTATTCTACCAGTGATTCTAATTCGGGGTCATTAACAGACTTGATATGCAAATAAAACTGATTATTTTCTTTAAGTTGGAATCCCACCCTGGAATAGTGGAGCCCTTAGCAGACACAGAAAAGACCAAAGAGAATTTTATAATCCTGTCATCTCACTTTTTCATATATCATTACTCATGTACCTCACGTGTAGTTCTTAACTATTATCTCCTTCATGATATTTATGTCCAGATTAGCATCTAGACTTACACAACTCTTCGTAAGAGGATTCTTCATAAGACCCAAGTCATTTAAGTTGTTAGTACATAGCAGAGAATCAATTAAAGGACTGGTTGTATAAACTATTATACTCATAGTGCTCGGGTGGGTGTGCAGCATTAGGAATGGCTCAGAGGATTTGAGCCTGATACCCTTGACACAATTTGTCCACAAGAGAAATTAGTGGAGGAAGGGCTTCATTTTAGAGAGGTTTAATTTGAGGGAATGGTGTGATAACCAAAGAGGGAGGACTAGAGATTACAATTTTGGTGTCACCCACCAACGGTGATTGCTTAAAGCATGAAAGTGAATGAGGGCTCCAAGGGTGTGAGAGTTGGGATGAAGGCAGTCTCCTGGTAATCAAACACATGGCCTTTGCAGTCAGTCTATTGTATGGCTCGGAGCACGTATTCTAACCTGTGTCATCCTTTTTTTGCCTCTATGAAATGGACCTAACAGGAAAATAATGATCAAATATAATAATGTATCAATCAGGTATCTACATCACTTATCACAGTGCCTCATTCTTCATAAGTGAAGAATAAATGTTATATATTATAAAATGAAGGAAAATACCTATTAAATGCCTACCAGGTCCTGGGAGCTTGGGATAAATCAGTAAACAAGACCGTTACTGTTGCTGTACATATGGAACTTAGAAGAGTCAAATGGAGGGGATGAGGACTGAATCTTGGCAAATCCTTAGAAAGGGTAGCATTTTAAAATATTGTTCTAGATATCTCTCTGTTGATGCCCTGAATATCCTCTTGGCTCTCACCTCCCTCAACTCTGAAGGAGTTCAACTCTGTGAGTACCTGTGACTCTCTGTGCCTCAGAACTCTTCTGGTCGAAGGGAGCATGCTGGGCCACACAAATGACAAGCCAGAAATGCCAGACAGTTAATGCCCAAGTGAGCATCACTTAGCCCATGACAGGTGGGGAGTAGTGGATAAATAAGCCAGCTTCCTTGCTTCTCATTTTGGTTAATTATAAGATGTGTTCTACTTTGTCTCCCAAATTTCTACAGTGGGGTTGAGCTTCATTTACCCAAAGCCTGATGGTTTGATAATGCATTCTTTATTGGCCGCCTTCCCTGCCTCTCTTCTACCCTTCACTGTGTCTTTAGGCATCACCTCCCAGGTTACTTCTTACATTTGAACTCTTTTCTCAGGGTTTGCTTCTCAGGGATTCCAAACAAGACAACCATAGACAGGGTCAAAGGACTTAGTATTTACTGACTGTCTTCTGTGGCAGACACGGAACTAGTCACTTCAGTTGATTTTAAGAAGCGGAATTAATCACATTCACTTGATTTATATCTCATAAAAACCGTACAACCCAGTAGTTTTACATTATTTTGCAGATTATACAACTTTGGTTGCAATAGCAAGCAACTTGCTAAAGTTACTATTATTCGTAAGTGGTAAGTGGTTGTTGGAACCCCATTTAGAATCCAGTTCCCATTCTCTTTCCATTACATTGTCGCTTAACTTTGAACTTTAAAGGCAAACATCCTGTTAAAAACCAAAATACAACGGAGTAAATTTGAAGCTCTAATTGGCTTTATTCAAAGATTCGTGAATCAGGCAGCATCCCATTTAACAACTAGAAAAGCGCTCAGAGGGGTAGTACAAAATGGAAGGTTTTTATAGGAAGAAGGAGGGTGGGGCAAGAAGGTATTAACAAAAGAAAAGAAAGGATTATTTTTAAGCCAAGACATCATCTTTTGCTGGGGAAAGGGAACTTGGCAAAGGTTTTATTATGCTGATTGCCCCTTCTTCCTCTGGGGGATGGAGAAGACCCTCAGGACAGATTAGTTAACTGGTGCTTGACCAGAAATTTCCAGACTGATTGATTAAGATTACATTTTTGGGAGAGGCTGAAGCTGCAATTATATCAGGTGTTAAATTCTAGGTTTTGTATCTTGGGCATTAGCCCGAATGACACCATTTTGGGGCTGTGGTTTTCTTTCTAACAATCCTATGAAGAGTCAATTAAATAAGTAAATAATCTTACTGTGTGTAACCTTTTGCTTAAGATTCTGTTGTTGTGTTTGACGTGACTGAAAGTAAGTAGTATATGCATTTTAAAATAATCCTCTGTAAGGCATCATTTTTTAGCAGCAAGTGACTCTGTGTGTGTGTGTGTGTGTGTGTGTAGATATAGGTATTGTAGGGAAGGAAAAGTAATTTTCCCTGTATTCTTCCTAGAGTTTAGTTGAGACCTCATTGATAAAAGACAGATTAACGGGGCTTCCCTGGTGGCGCAGTGGTTGAGGGTCTGTCTGCCGGTGCAGGGGACATGGGTTCAAGCCCTGGTCTGGGAGGATCCCGCATGCCGCGGAGCAACTGGGCCCGTGAGCCACAACTACTGAGCCTGCGCGTCTGGAGCCTGTGCTCCGCAACAAGAGAGGCCACAACAGTGAGAGGCCCGCGCACCGCGATGAGGAGTGGCCCCCGCTCGCCGCAACTGGAGAGGGCCCTCGCGCAGAAACAAGGACCCAACACAGCCAAAAATAAATAAATAAATAAATTAATTAAAAACAACAACAACAAAAAACACTCCTCTCCGTCCCTATAATCATATTCAACTCTAAACACCCAACCTCTTCAATTTGAAAAAAAAAAAGACAGATTAACAAGAGAAAAACCAACAGAAGTTAACATGTATACCTCATATAACATAGGAGATACCCAGGGAAAAAATGAATCACTCCCCAAGTTGGCTTAGAATTCAGGCTTAAATACCATCTTAATAGGGAAAAGGGAAGGTGATGCAGGCCTTTTAGGGGAGAGTAAATGATTTTTAGGAAAGATGAATGGGCCCTTAGAAGAGCAGATGAGAGGTATGATAGTTTGTGACAAAGTTTTTTTGGGGTGTCGTGTCAATTTTTCCTCTCCTCTTCTCTCCTATGATAGGAATCCATCTTTCTTGGTTGATGAAACTCTCAGGGAGGGTACTTAAACAATTGAGTGCCTTTTGAAGGACTGTCCTTTGGTAGATAAGGAGAGTTCAGAGAAAGCCTCTCCCTGTATTTGCTGTTTTTCAAGTGCCTACAGTTTGAAATAATCAATACACCAAAGTGGCATATTTCGGGGTAGCATATTCTGCTACCCTTCAATTTCTCTCTCTCTGTCTCTCTCCCCCTCTCCCTCTCTCTCAATTTATCTGTCTAACGGTATATATCTATTTATTGAGATGCGCCAGTTTTTTGCTAGGATGTTTTAGACATAACTATATAGCTATTCTCTAGCCTAATTTTCTTGTTAGCTTAAAGGTCTGTTAATTGTCACTGCAAGCATGTAGCCCATTAATTTAAATCTCCTTTAAGCCCATCGTGTTTTTCTACAGATAGCTCTGAGATGATGTTATATATATATATATACATATATATATATATTTTTTTTTTTTTTTTCCTGTAACCACTACAGTGTAACTCCACTAGCTTGCTTTTCCTGATGCGTCTCAGCTCAGGTTCGGCCCCGCTGAGTCTGAGCCACACTCCACAGGAGGAAACATTGGTGCTGCCTTCTAATGATTTCATTTCAATTACAAAGTGCTGGCTTATGGCTCCATTTATAACTCCAGTTTTAGAAAGTGCTTTTTGTTACTAAGAAAGACTTTTTTTAAAGGATGCAATAAAAAGGATGACTATGTTAACAAAAGCCTGGGAAACATGTATTAGGCAACTTGGAGATGTGATACTCGTGTGTCCTTCTGCCACTCACTTGTAAAGACTCTATTCTGGGCTTCAGGTTGCCAGATAGAGAGAGGCAGCATGGGGTAATGAGAGCTCAGGGTCTTTCCAGTGAAATGGATTTAAATTCAAATACTGACTCTATCTATAATTTTATATATATATGTAATAACTGGCACTTTGGGCACATAGTGGGGATTCAAAAATGTTTACTGATGTCCTGTTTTATAACTTAAGCTTTACAAGCCTCAGTTTCTTCATCTGTAGGTTGGGGATAATACCTACTTCATAGAGTTGTTGTGAGCATTAAACAAAACCACATCTGAAAATGTTAGAGCAATGCCTGGAATTAAGTAGGTAATTAGATACTGGACACATATTGATCTATGATTCCATCTGAACATCTACTTAGAGCTTGTTTATTTATCCACCCTTCTCTTAACCCCTGCATAGATTCATCGACTACTCTTTCTTTACAGTTACTGTCTCAAGCACATGCTGTATTCATTCATGTCTCCACACTTTTGTTTATGATGTGTCTCCATCAAGATGTCTTTTTTTTTTTTTTCTACGCCTTTTGGCTATTTAAATCTTACTCATCATTCCAAAACAATTTCAAATGTCACTTTTTTCATGAAGTCTTCCCCAATGATTCCCATGTTCTCTTTCTCTGATCTGTTTCACTTATTATAAGTGTCATTTAATTAAGGACATTATTATATTTTATTGTCTTTCTCATTCTAGGTCTATGTCTTGTATTTAAATTTCTCTCCTCAGATAGATTACAGACTCTCTTGGGAACATGACCATGTAATAACATTTTATTTTCTTTAGAGTGATTTCCAAAAACATGTGGTATTTGTTCAAACAGTACAATTTTTTTTTTTTTGACTTTTTGCCATGCATTTTAATTGAGCTCCCTTTCAATCACTGACTTACATGTTTCAATGCACTGTGGAGGAGATAAGAGGGAAAATCTGATGCACCCTTAGGGAGGATTTCATAAAGAAATTGGAAATTTCTTTAGAATTATTGATCAGTACCTATTCTGAACATAATTACACTCAGATATTTTCCTATTTCATGCATTCGTAGGACATTTCTTTCTTACTTCACTTGTTTCTCTATTCTTTCTTGAAGTCTCATTATTTCATAACTTTTCGGTGGTATTTTATCTTTCCTGATTTGTAAGGAGTCTTTGAAAAGACATTCTGTATAATCTCACTATTTATAGATTCACTTCGTTTTTATAATCTTTCACTGCTGATGGGTGCCCACATTGACTATTTTCCCAGGAAGAGATGAGATTTGGTTCTTCAAGTGGGTACCTAGGGAATGTATGGCATCTGTGGCTTGAGGTCCTGGAGAGGGACCTCTTTACCAAAGGATACTTGGCAGTTTGGAATGGATTTTGAAGATACTGGATGCTTGCTTTAAAAATTTTTTTAATGTAGTAGTACAATATTATTTAATTCATATGTAAGTACACTTCTACCTATTTCCCTGTTTCTATTCTCTCTTCAATCTAACATCTTTCCCCAGGGCATTGTTGCAAGGCTCATTCTAAGCACTACTCTTGTCAATGTCATCCTTCCTATTCATAAACTTCTGATGATTCCCAATAATATTCAGAGTAAACATCAAATTTTGAGGCCAACTATGGAGAACAGTATGGAGGTTCCTTAAAAAACTGAAAATAGAATTACCATATGATCCAACAATCCCACTACTGGGCATATACCCAGAGAAAAGCCATAATTCAAAAAGATACATGCACCCCAATGTTCATTGCAGCACTATTTACAATAGCCAGGTCATGGAAGCAACCTAAATGCCCATCGACAGACGAATGGATAAAGAAGAAGTGGTACATATATACAATGGAATATTACGCAGCCATAAAAAGGAATGAAATTGAGTCATTTGTTGAGACGTGGATGGATCTAGAGACTATCATACAGAGTAAAGTAAGTCAAAGAGAAAAACAAATATCGTGTATTAATGCATGTACGTGGAACCTAGAAAAATGGTACAGATGAACCAGTGTGCAGGGCAGAAGTTGAGACACAGATGTAGAGAACAAACATATGGACACCAAGGGGGGAAAACTGCAGTGGGGTGAGGATGGTGGTGTGCTGAATTGGGCGATTGGGATTGACATGTATACACTGATGTGTATAAAATTGATGACTAATAAGAACCTGCAGTATAAACAAACAAAAAACAACAACTAATACTAAACTTTCTTTGGGTTATTTGTATGGAAATATGTTAATATAAAAGTTTCAGACATTTAAAAAAAAAAAATTTTGAGGCCAGACATTAAAAATATCCTACAACCTTGACCTTATCTATCTCTCTCTGTCCTTTTTAAATTACTGCTTTCCTAGGCAGTGGTGTTTTTCTTGCTCAACTAGTACAAATGCATTTCTTACTTATGTGCCTTTGTTCATGTGCCAACTACCTGCATATGATTTCTTCTCCCCATTTTACAATGATCTAAATCTCATCTTTCTTACTGTGAAGCCTTGCCATACTACTCCTGCCTATCTGATCTTTCTTAATGCCTGTGAGAGTTTTGATGACTTTACAACTCATTTGACACTTAGGATCATTACCACCATCATCTTACTACTAAGAAAATATTCATTGAGTACTAATTTGTGCCAGAAACTGACAAATACTTTGGGTTGTCTCATTTAATTGTATTTCCCATCCTGTACCTACCTTGTATTTAAACTTGACTCTAGGATTCTTAAAGTCAGGGGTCCTATTTTGTGTTCTCATAATTATCAAGTGTTGAACATGTCTTATGTTCTCAATTGTGTATTACTGTTGTCATTAGTGATCATATATTCATATTAAGTTAATAGATATTTATTAATTGAAAACATTTATGATCCCCCCTCTCCAAGTGATAAGCTCATTCATGTGTAGTAAGTTTATAAAATGCCTTAAGGAAAACTAAGTTATAGTCATTGAAATTCTTGTCTTAAAGTTAATTCCTTCATATATGCATGTATTCAGTAAATATAATATATTTGGTATCTACTATGTGTAGTAGTTACATGTTAAGGAAGCAACAGTGAATAGGATCAGACAGGAATATATGCATAAGTAGTTACCAGTAGTTAGAATATCAGTTTGTACTGATGGTCAACTGAGACAGGTTAAAAATTCAAGGAAAGTGTGACCCAGTAGATTTGAATGGAAATAGTGTTTCTGAACCAAGCTTGGGTACGCTCACTTGCACACAGTAAAGCCAAACTACTGACACCAGGTTGTGGTGAAGGAAAGTGCAGCATTTACTGTAAGACACCAGACAAGAAGTCCTGGGCAGGTAGTGCTCAGAAAACCCTAATTCCCTAATGGTTTTCCAGGAAGAATTTATATAGGCAAAATTTGGGGGAGGTCTGCAGGGTGTGTGACCTTCCTCTGATTGGTTGGTGGTGAGGTAACTGGGTGGTGTTCCAGGAATCTCAATCATCAATCTTCTGGTTCCAACCAGTCTGGGGTCCACATGCTTGTGTTCAGCCTGAAGTTACCATCCTCCACCTGGGTGGGGGCATTAGTTCCCATAGAAGAGCTCAGAGATGTGTATCAGATTGTTATGTATATCCCTTCACAAGGAACCAGGACCCTGCCGCATCACTGCACTATTGTTTCTTGACTGCTTTTCCTTTGTTTCTGTATTCCCTCACTTCTCTGATTACTAGCTGTTTGAATCTGCCCTTTGGAACTCAGGGAAGGTCTAGGAGGCTGAAACCTTTTTCCTACAAGCAAGAAATGGGAGACACAGACAGGCTTTTGTACTTGGGAGGGCCCCATAGGGTCCTGCTTGGTTTCTAAGCAGAAGGAGAATTAGCTTTGGAAGACTTTCTGAAACTGAGGCTATGTGAGCAGAAACATGGAATCCAAAATCATTTAGGACAAGAAGGTAGTTTAGATTAAAACCCATAAAGGCAGGAAATCTTGACAGGGCATGAGACAAAGAAGTGACAGGGCATGATGAAAGAAACCAGAATATGTCACCCCAAAATATGCTACTTTGACATAAAATTATTTTGAACTAAAGGCACTTAAAAAAATAGCAGGTATAAGAAGGGCTCTCTGACCATTGCCTTTTTCTTCCTGAAAACAGGAGCCAGAAACTCCATGTTGAAGACATGTGAGGAAACTCCAATTGTTCTAATTGTTGGGAAATCATAGTGATTCCCTCTACTTATTTTGTCCTCCTCCATTCTTTAAACTCTTCTTTTGTAAATATACTAAGTAGGAAAGACCATATTTGATAGTATTCTAATCTACATCAAGCTCCAATCTTCTTAGCACAAAAAGACTAGGTAAATTTTTGAATGCAGGAAGACAGTTTAATGACCACTCAGATTCACTAGCTGTCAGGTACAAAAGAAAAACAAGATATTTCCTAATGTTTTGGCTTTTAGGATATTGCCTCTGAGATTAATATATACACTCTCCCCTTTACCTACTCTCTTCAACTGGCTAACTCCTGCTTATTGCAAAGATCTCAGCTTAGACATCACTTCTTGCAGGAAGTCAAGGCACCCTTTGTTTAACCCAATGGTTCTCAACTGGGTGCAATTTTGCCCCTCCCCTCAGAGGACATGTGGCAATGCCTACAGGCATTTTTGGTTGTCACAACCTGGGGAGAGGTTACTACTGGCATCTAGTGGGTAGAAGCCAGGGATCCTGCTAAACGTCTTACAGTGTGCAGGAGAGCTCCCACAACAAAGAATTGTCTGTCTGAAATGTCACTAGGGCCGATATTAAGAAACCCCAATTTAAGCCATCATAGCATTTGTCACACTGTATTGTATTTGCGGTGTTTATGCACCTGAGAACAAGAGCATGCCTTGATTTCCACTGCATGTTCCTGTGTACCTGGGACTCATATTAAGAATCTCATCATTTTAGTTTGCTTTTTGTATTGTGTCCTGAAGTGAGACCTAAATTTTATCTGTCAATTTCTCTGATTCCTGCATCATTCCACAAGACTGAAGTGGCTTCATATATCCAGTATTTGATTTAAAAGATATTAGTAACCTTGATCAGTATATAAACAAATGAGCTATATATTAAAGACTGTAAAAACTTCATCTAAGGCCTAGAGGAATAGAAAATGGAATGGAAAAAAAAATAAAGCTTTGATATGGTTTACAGTGACTTAAATTAGCAAAATCACCAACTTTGCAGACACAGGGATGAAACCTAAAATATTAGTGACGAAAATGAACTTGATGTAACTTAAATATGTAAAATCAACTTATATGTAATTTTTCCTAGACAAATAATTATGTAAGGACTACAAAACTTTGAAGTTAAAAACTTAGGCCTCCCTCCTTTCCTTTTTCTGAAAGTGACTTAAATTCTCCAAACTTAATGTGGCCACATGCTGCGTAATTACCTAATTATCTTTAAATCACGTATACAGCCTAGTTGCTCTCTCTTTTAAATGCAAATGAAAGTCTGGAGTAAAAGGTGGTTTTTTTTTAACCTTCCTTCCAGCAGTAGGCCATGTTTATGGTCACTGTGCTTCTGGACAAGAAAGTAAAGACAAGATTGGGTTCTAGGAATCTGTAGAAAGGGAGCTGTGGGAATGCACTCAGACCCTCAGAGTTGGAATAATGATTATTTTAAAGTGGAAACATTTGAGCTTAGAAGATTCAGAAAGAAATCTTATCTGACTAAAGCAGAACCTCTCAAAGATACAACTGCCATTAACCCTCCTCCAAGGGAGTTTCCTGTGAATTCAGCTGCCTTGGAAATAAACTGCCCATTTCCATTAGTACCCCCAAAAAACCAACAGAATCTTCCATACTCTCCCTTTGAAGTTCTGAAGACCCTCTTTTGTCAAGTTGATCTATATAAACCTTTACTTAGGGCTATTCCACAAGTTACTCATAGCAAACAACTCCTTGTGCATGTGTACATAAACCTTGTCTTTCCTCCTGTTAATCTGTCTATGTCATTTAATTTGCAGAGCCCAACTACTGGACCCAAGTTGAAAGAGGAATAAGGTTTTCCTCCCAGTAAAGTTGTTTATATGCTTTGGCTTTATTGTTGTTTATATGCTTTGTGCAACAATGAGATTGTAGTTCTGCCTACAATAAATTATCTTCACTATGTCTGCAAAGATACCTACATTTTATTTATAATATTAATTATAGATCACCAAAATTGAAAGGTACCATTCCTTTTCCTTGTGTGAAAGAAATGAGACCTTGATGGTTTTAAGGGATTTGCTTGATGATGCATGGCTGGTTTAGAAAAGTTGGAATGTACACTGAGTTCTTCTAAATCTAAGACAAGCGTAACTAGTGTTTCAATTCAGCCAATCAAATTAGACTTGGATTGGGGGAGGGGGACAGAGGGATGTGCTGAGAATAGGAGGCTTCCTCAGTAGAGCACTGTTTTCATTTCAACAATGAAGGCAGAGACTTAGACTTCCCACCCTCATTGATGATAAATTTCTGAAACCAAAAGAAATACATGGCCTTCATTAATAGAAATGGCACAATGTTACTGACTTTCAGACCTCAGGGTACCTAGAGTGGACCCAGAATACAGATTAATTTGGGGAATAGGAGGTATGGTGGGGAAAAAAAAAATTGAACCCAATTTAATTTGAAATTTGTACCAATTTTTAAAATATTTTGCATGAATTACTTATGATGGCTTCTGGGGAGGATTTTTATTCACTTGTTGCTTTCCACGTTATTAGAGCAACACAATTTAAATAAGCCCATGAAGCTAATCTAGCCAGTTTCCCAGTGACTGAATGCTTGTAATTCATCATGCTACCTGTGTTTATGATGTTTGTCAGCATGATGAACCATGTAAGAGTAATTACCATATCAATTTTATTTATCCAGCCCCAGTTTATTTGACCCTTTCCAAATAAATCCTTGTATTTACAGTCCCTTCGAAAAGGACAACTAAAATATACTTCTGCACTAAGTAAAACTAATGGCCCCTAGTGTGTCTTAGAGATCTTTGGCCCATCTCTTTCCCTCTAATAATGTATTAAGATGTGATTGCAGGTTCTTTCATTTTTTTCCCCCCACTAAAACATTTTATTTAATTTCCCTAAGACAAAGCTGGCATGTTTGAAAGGAGGAATAGACTAAATGCCAAGTAGAATTCTGATGTGAGTTTTATGGAAAAGGGTATATAGAACTCTGTGTGTGAACAGATTGGCTACAAAATATACCAAGCATCCCAATAACACTCCATATCAGTGCCCTCACTTTTTCATGGTTGCTGAATCAATGGTTTTTGGCATCTTAATGACTCGTTCTGTTCAGGGCTTTTGTTTGACAATGTTATCAATTCAACCAAAAAGAGTATCAAGTACACTGGATCAAATGTTTTTCTAATTTTTTTCTTCCTTTGGATTTTATAAATTAAATTCATATTTCTCTTCACAATTGGACTAATTTGCTTAATAAACTCATTGTTATTTTATAAGCTCTCTTCATATTACCAAAGCAAAAGAATACGAAGTTAGTACTAACATTAAAAAAAAGTGTTAAAGCTAAGTGAATGCAATTGTTTTGTTCTTATTAGGTATTTCTTCTTCTTGCAAAAAATCTACCAGCAAACAGAAGAGGTATTTTCTCTCTTCTCCTTTTCCCTTAGATATTGAAAGCGTTTTAGGATATTAAGGAACGAGATGGCCATCTTTTCTAATATGTTGATAATGCACTGAAAAAAAGAAAAACCTTTTTATCATCTGTAATCATCAACTCCTCAGAATTAGGAAAGTAATGGAAAGAGTGCTAAATAGATTGTCAGTGGAGGTGTTGGTAATTCAGCAGTTTTCTGTATACTTATTGATGGTATCATTTTAACCAATAAATGGTTGCTGCTGTACGCTTTACCAAAGTAAGGATGGGCATAGGAGGAGGTTACTGGACTCTTCAGAATGTCTTGCCTGTCAGGTCAGATCCTGCCTGTTAGGAAACAGGATGACTGATCTCATAATGTTGCACCTATTTTTCTCCTCGCCTCCCTTTGATTGTGTAGGGAAGGAAAAACAATTTTCCCTCTACCCTTCTGAGTTCTTGGCTGAGACCCCTGTAATAGAAGACAGATTAACAAGAGAAAAACAAACAAGTTTATTAACATACGTATCTCTTGTATACTTGAGAGCTATCTAGGGGAAAATGAGTAACTCAGTGCAATGGCTTAGACCTCTGCCTTATCTTCAACAAAAAACAATATATTTGTGGACAAATGACAGAACAAAGGAAAGCAGTTTTAAGCTTGTAAGGGCAACAAACTATGGGAAGGTAAACTAATGGTAGATAAAGGCTTAGTAAAATTTGTTATGTAGATTCCTCTGGTGTTTTCTCCAAGCTGATAGGGGCTAAAGTTGTCCCTAGTGATTATCTTTTGTTCTTCCTCATAGGGAAGGGAGGAGGGACACCTTTGAACATTTATTTTTGCTGTCAGGCAAATAAGGGGAAGTCAGGGAGCTTTTCTTGTATCTGCTTCTTCTCAATTGCCTTCAGCTCAGATTAATCCTATTGCCAAAGTGGCCTATTTTGGGGTGACATATTCTGCTATTCTTCAATTGATACCAGGGCATGGACAAATATCTCCCCACCTAAGACAGGCATGAATATGCTTGTCACAGATCTCTGATGGATTTTTATCAGATCTATAACCTATGTCTTTTCTTAAAGCATGTTCTTTGTTGAGTTTTTTAAATGACTTTCAGACTAGGTGATATATACATGGACTTCCAGCAATATCTCTGATATTTAAAAAATTCAACTTCCCATTTGGCAATATATATGCAGTAGGCCAGATTATTATTACAAAACATTTGCTGCCTCTCCCTGGGGAAGGGTTATGTTGCCCTACCCCACTGCTGTCAGGCTTGGTTAACAAAATGTGAATGACAGCTTTTATCACCAGTGTGTGCGTTGTCGAATTCTGCCACAATAACCTGTAATGTTCCAACAGAGCCTGCTCTGTCAGTATCAGTCCTAGAGTTAAGATGCCCCAAGAGGGACATAAAGTTTAAAAAAGGAGTGAACGTTTGTGTTGTAAGCTATTGAGATTTAGGGATATTTGTTACCATAGCATAACCTAGTTTATGCTGATTCACAATACTTTATGGAGATCTGAGGAGAAGGAAAGGCAAATTGTTATTTGACAATGACTGCTATATTCCAGGCAACTTGCAGAAGCCAATTCAATAAGTTATGATTAGGGGGGCTGCTAAAAGTACTATGCATAATCAAAACTGGAGTAAAGTGTATTTGGGGTCCAGAATAAATATTTTCACTTTTCCAGGTCTCTAAGTTCAGCCAAAGATTAGCTTTGCTTTCCCCGAAGCTAAATGACTCTGTTTGCTTTATGGTTTTCCAGTTATTCCTTTTTATTCTGTTCCAAAGCCTATGGACCTCTTACTCTAGAGCAGTTACAGTCATTTGAGTATAATAGAGGGAAGAAAAGCAAAATGTATTCCCTCAGCATAGTGTATCTAGTGTTCTCAGACAAGGTGAGGAGCACAGGTACCAAGATTCCTAAATACAAAAAATACTTAACCAGATATACGAAGGAGGCAACCACCAAGTTTGCAACCACATATCAGCAAACTGTGGGTAAAGCTTTCCATGGTATGATTCGAGATGAGGTTTTCCTGCTCATAACAGCAGGAACATATTCATTAGAATATTGATTGGTAGTCAGTCCCAAGAAGCTTCAGGTGTGATTGAAGCCAAAGTTAGCAGAAACACTTGGGTGTGCTCATGTAATGACTTGTATTAGCTTTGTAATGACCCAGGGCAACATGTATAGCCCTGGTCAGGGTTACACATTTTGTCTCAGTGGGACCAGTTCATTAGTGTGGTTCTTGATTACAGAAGGAACCTTGATTACAAATGTTAGAAACCCATCCTCACTAAGTTCGACTAAAAGAATTTATTGACCATTTAATAGGAACTTTAAATGGTGACATCATTTCACAAAACATTCAAGGGTGATGTTTCAGTAATGGCTCAATTCAGGAGTTTACAAGTCATCAGCAATCATGCTAATGGTCTTCTTATTTATGTGCTGGTTTTCTTCTCAAACAAGCTCTCACCGTACGGTAGCAAAGATGGTCAGTGCAAACTCTAAACTTGAATCAGCCATATAGTTTGAGATTCCAGAGAAGACAGTATCCCTTTTACAAAATAGGTAGGGTCATGATAGAGCCTCTGACTGAGTCATCTTGGGTCTAATTGTTGTTCTTGAGGATGCAGTGCTCTGATAATCCAGGTTGGCATCACATGCCATATGTGTAATAGTGGGAGATGGGAGAGTCTCAGCCAAATGATGTGGAATGGGTTTCCCACAAGAAAAAGGCTTTTGTTATAAGAAGAAGGGAAAAAATATGTTAGGAAGACAAAAACGGTGGCTTGATCAGAACACTACTTATGTCTCCTTTCGTTGAGCAGTCTGGTGGCCAGATGGAAACTGATTCTTTGATTTGCAGTTTGTCTCTGCTCTGGAGTTCAAGGTCTTCACTAATAGCATGAGAAGTCTAATCACTTAAGCATGGGCATTGTTGAATATCATCTTCTCGAATATCACAACCTGTTGATAAAGCAAAACTGAGTTTACTGCTTTTCTTGGTAAAAGAAAACTCAACTTCCAAACCTTTGGCAGTGTCTCAGAGGGGAGGATGAAGGGTTGGAATTTACTGATACTTGGAAGCTAAGGTGTATCTTTCAATGTCAGAAGTGGAGGGATGGGGAGGGCTTAACTAGAATTTGGTAAGAACAATGGTATAACAGCTTAGAATTGGTAGAAATTTCAAGGCAAGGATTTTAAGGCTAGACATTCAGAAGACTCTTAGGGCGTAGCTGTCTATTTATGCATTCTGTTGAGAGTTGATAGATATTTCAGGATGTCTCTATAATGAGCAATCAAATTATTTGCCTGGGTAGAGACTTATAGAATAGTAAAGTTATGCTAATGAAAGCAATGGAATTATAAGGCCATGTTATTATAGACAGTTAGCTCTGTGAGAGGAGAAAGCTCTGTTTCTCAGTATTCAAGCTGCATGTGGGAATATGTTGTTTTAATTCTCAACATCTTTTGGCCTAAAAAATGATGACCTAGTATAATTATATAAAAATAATTTAAAAATCATTCAAAATGGTAAACATTCATTTAATATGATAAAAATAAATTAACTTATTTAACATATATTAAAATGTAAATAAAATAAGATGATGAAAAATTAAAAGAGAAACAAAGGTAAAATTTCTTTCAAAAACTTGAATAAATAAATATGTTCTATCACCATTCTCCCAGCTATTTTCAATGAAGATGATTTTCATATTCAAATTAATATTTAAATTTGTATATCCTTTATTATTGAGAAAACGTATTTTGAACTCACTTAGATTTTCCTCCTTGTTTTTGGAGAGGCCTCTCTCTGCTTATTGCTCTTATCTTTCTGGAGCAGCTTCTACCCTGGAGCTCTGTTCCTTGGTATTATTGAGAATACCCTCCTTCAGGTTTTTCTTTCTGGTATTCCTGTGCTCTTGGCATGGAGGCATAAGCCTAGCTCTCCTCTTTCCTATTATTTTCCTCTGCTCCACTCACTTGCATGTAATATGCCTTGATTTAGGTAACCTGAATTACCTAATGTGGATTTTAAAGGGTCTAATAATTTAGGGCCACAACTATTTTTGATACATCGTATTGATCGCTGTGGGTATTCTATATTTTGGAACTCTTAGAATAGGATTCAGTTGATGAGTAGATAGAAAATGCTCTATAAATGTGAATTGCAGCACAGATTTTCAGAGAATGGAAGCATAACTATTGCGTAAAATACACAAAACCATAGTGTAAATAGAGATAACTTTGTTGGGAATAAATTGCTTCCTATGATATTTTGCCTGTCTTTTCTGTTAAATGAGCCACCCTCATTCTCATCTCTCTCTATTTTTTCCTTTCCTTTGCCATGCATTTCTTAGGCTCCAGTCCTCCTACTTGGGCTTAACTGTTGGTATCTCCACACTGCCATGACAGCAGGAGGTCAAAACAGACAAGGGATGGGGCACTTTCTTCCTGGGGTCTATTGTCCCTCATTGATATTTCAGCTGTAACAGAAGCATTGACATTCAGTGAGCCACCAGGAAGGTTCTGGCCCTTTCCTGTGTCTGAGGAGTGCTGCCATCCCCCCTCCCAGAGGGGTTAGCTAAGTCTGGGACAAAACACTTCTCTTCACACCGAAGTAAATAACACTGCAACTTTTGACCCATAAGTGGGAAAAGTCATTATCTACCGTTTGTGAGAGAAAGCCTTCTCTCATGCAGGAAGTCACGAAGGAAAGCTTGAGCAATCCAGACTCCAAGTGTCATTCGGAGTGTATTTATTGCCTGAATGGGGTTTCCCCTTCTCTGGGTAAATGCACGAGCACACACATGTGCCCCCAGATTCGGAGCGAGAGCGAGAGAGAGAGGAAGGAAGAAAGAGGGAGAGAGAGAAAGAAAGGAAAACCCACCACCTCATGCTTGAAAGGATTTTCTGCAAAGCAAAGCAACAAGATTGGATCTATCAGAAAAGCACCTGTCAAAGCAAAATGGAATTCTATCAGAGTTGAACAGGTAAAGAGGACTTTATCCACGACCATTGCAACAGGAGAGAGAGACCAGACCCATATGAGCTCAACTCTGCTGAAGCAAAATGCTGGACAGTTTTTAAGAGATGAGGTGAAGGAGATCATAGGCCATCTGTGTTTGCTAATTGGCCTTATCCATAGAAAACCAAACTTTCTCTTATCTTCACGACAGGAGGTAGTTACAACTCAAAACAAGAGGCCCACTCTCCTATGGAGACTGGGAGCTAGGAGTGCTGTCTTCATTGATGATTATATTTCAAAGAGATGATTTCTGCATCCTTGAGAAAAGCATTTTCAGAATTGTAAAGCTGGCAAGAGGCTCAGAGAAGATTTACATACATTTCAAAAGAGCAGAGAAAGAATTTAAAGTTTTCTAAAGTAAGTACTCCAAGAAGAGGGAGGTCAAGGGCTTACTGGCAGGAAGAAGCTTGTCTAAAGTTTGGTCAGGCTAAAAGATTAGGGCCACCTTGGTCACATTCTTGGAGGGAACCTCTTACATCCATCTGCAAGCTTTTTTCATGGGAAGAGATGTTATCTACCTTGCCATCATGAATGTGATATGGTGAACTTAACATATATGGAGTAGGCTAATGTCTATGAGGGTTGAGTTGAAGCTACTGGGGTACTCCGGCCACCAATTCGTCCTTTGTGACCATTTTGCTGATACCTTGAATTTCCTCTTTTAGCCATTCATTCTCTTGGGTTAATCCTCACTTTTACTTTGGGGTTCTCTTCTTATATGTAGACATGTATTTGATATGTATACATGTATACATGTAGTATATCTATATATTTATTCTATATTATATATGTTCATGAATGAATGAGTTTATTTATATCCTCTGTGAAAGAAAATCAAGAATGACCTCTTAGACTCTAGCACTTAGAGCGTAAAGAAGTTTAAAGGAGCACAGGAAGAAAAGGACATAACATTTTTTGTATTTTTATCATAAATCAGGCACAGTCTTAACCTCTCTACTGCTACCTAATTCAAACATTACAACAATCCTATGGTGTGAATATCACGGTCCTTCTTTAAAATATAAATGAACCCACAAACTTGCTGTCACTTAACAAGGCCATGCAGCTAGTAAGTGGTGGAGCTGAGATTCTTACACAGGCTGTGATAAAGAGTCTGCTGCCTCATTTTTGAAGTGTGACCGCTGGCAGCTTTAAGGCACCACCCCTCTGCGTTTCCCTTTTGACACACGTCTGAGCAAGTCAATATAAAAGGGGAATCAAATCACACAAACCCCTGGCCACAAGCAGGGCACCCCTGGTTCCACACCCTCACCACAATAAATACCAAAGCCACTCGCCTTTCCCTTCTCTCAAGCTGCTCCTGACCAGTTTGGGTACCTGCCCTGCTCTACTCAAAATAAATCCCACTATGTGAGGAATAAATCTTTTTATACTCTCTTGGTGATGGATGATGTTAGCAGTCTTGACATTTGAATCAGTTTGGGGTGTGGGGTTGATCCCTCCCTCTGCAGGCAGGGCAACCACAGAACAAGGGCAGTGGGGCCTCTGTAGACACACAGGAGCGCTTCACACTGCAGTGGCCAAGAGTCCACCTGTGCTCTAGCCACACAGCCCCTCCTATGCCATAAATAATGCTCAGGTAAGAAATGTGGGGGAAAAAATCTCACTTGAAATAGAACCTGTGTAAACATAATTTGCACTGATTCTGTATGTTTGAATTTGGGCTCAGCTTCCTTTCCATGTGCTTTTGGTTCTTCCAGTTATAAATTATCATGTGAGATAGTGTGAACCAAAATAAGCTTTATTGCAATAAAGGCCCATTTAAACAGGTTAAGGCCTATTTCTCCCTTCTATTTTTTTTTTGTTGTTGTTTGAATATAATGAATTTTGAAAAAATTATAGAGGGCCTATTGCTGAGCTAGAAGACAAATGCTATGTTGCAGTAGCAAAGGCAGAGCATCTCATGCATCTTCTGAACGATTTAGGTAAAGAATTGTCCCTGTGTGTAGTGAACATCTATTTTATTTAGCTTTCCCTTCCCCAGTCCTCTGATAACTGACCTGATTTTTCTCTGAGGAAGTTATCCTGTATGTTTCAACAGAGCGAAGTCCTTTAACTTCATAAAATCTGCCCCAGACACAGGGTGGACATAGAGCCCAGGCTTGAACTATAAAAATACTGGATCCTCCTGAACCTTGTGGTGGGTTTAGAAATGGGTGCAAGGTTCAGTTCAGGCCAACCAGACTCCTCCCTGGGAATATTCCGCCAGAACCTTGAAAATAGTGGTGTCTTTTACTGGGGTGGCCAGGCTTGTAGGGCGTGATGAAAGGGCTGTCATAGGTGATTGTTCTTACTACCTGCAGGTAAATTCCCTGAGATAGAAAAAGACACAGGGCTCTAAGATATAATTTCTGAAGCCAGTTATCTTTAGAAATTTCAGTTAACATAAGCCAATGAATCCCCCTTTCCTTCTAAGCTATTGAGCTGAGTTTCTGTTGCTTATTTATACTACTGTATATATGTAAATACATTGTGCTGTGAAAGAAGTACTAGGTAAAGTGATCGAATAATTTATTGTGTAAATCAGGACACTTTTGAAAGTAAAAGTGGACATTATTCATACTTACCCATGGTAACAGATCATACTGGAACTGTCCCAGGCCAACCAAAACATGTGTTAACTCCAATAGCTAGGGTTTTACTATACCATATCGCATATTTTCTAAACATTATAGTAGCTTCCTCTACTATAAAGTTCCTGTAAAGTTCAAGTTTCTCTATGTCTTTAGATATTTACAATATATACTTTATGTGTAAGAAAACAGCTTGTAAATGTAACTGCCACTGAACTCACCTCTTTCTGCTTTAGTAAATCATTGTTTAAGAGTAGGTATGGAAAAAAGTCAATGTAGGTTTATGAGAAAGCTATAAATATCCATCTGTTGTGACTTTAGGATCATTTCTTGACAAAATTTAGAGTAATAACTATTACTACAACTAAGGAAACTAATCATTTGATTACTTTTCTGAAAATCTATATAATCTCTTATACATTCCAGGACGCCAAGATTTTCAGTGAGGTCTGGAGCAAGCAGCAAGAGCCCTTTCCCTCTCTCAGTGCTTGACTGAGAGCAAGGTTATTTAAGTGAATTGAACTTTCCACATATTGCTGCCTTGTAAATATCGGTTTATCAGGTCATTGGATGGTGATGGAATAAACATTGGTGTAGCCATCAGGATTCACCAGCAAGATCTGCCACCTAAGACACCTTATGTAAGCCCCTAGGAGATTTCAGTCTTCCAATTAGTAAAATGAGGAGTTTAGATGAGAGAGAATTTAGAGTTCTAAAATTGTGTACTCAGAATTCAAAGAGACTTCATCTCAGGAAATTAGGTTGCTTGGAAAGTTGTTTTGAGAAGTGTGGTAGGCTGAATATGGGATATGGGATATCTGTCTATCCACAATTATCAAAGCTATCCATGACCTAATCCTTGGAAACTATGAATGTTATCTCATATGGCACAAAGGACTTTGCATATGTGATTAAGTTAAAAACCTTAAAAACAAAAATTCAGATGGGGAGATTATTCTGAATTACCTGGGTGAGTATTAAATGTATTGTATTCTTATGACAGACAGACAGATTTAACTACAGAAGAGGAGACGGGTATGGGACCACCCTGCTGGCTTTTGCTAACTAAAACCTTAGAAACGGAGACTTGACTGAAAAAAAAAAAAAGTGTTTATTTTGGGGGTTGTTAGGACTCAAGCCTGAGAGACACAGATTCAAGAAGCACTTGAATTATGTTCCATGGAACTACAAGATGGGGGAGGCTTATATAGGCAAAAAATGGCAAGGTTACAGTTAGTTACATGAGTTGTATATCAGGAATTATAATTGGAGCTGGCAAGAAGGAAGAGTGTTAAGTATGGATTGGTTGAGGTTTGAAATGGCTGCATAGTTCCAAGGGCGGACCTTGAGACCACAAGGTTGCATCTGGCAGGTGTTGTAGATATGGCTGGTGGTGTCCTGAGGGTGTGGTACAATGCAAAGAAAGTTCAAGTTCTCAGTGGTGCAGAGGCTTGTGTGAGACCAGATCCTCAGTGGCTGCCGGACTCCATTTTGTATGCCTGTAGTGAGATTACTCCATCATAATTTAAACTTGTCAACATTTTGAAGGTGGAAGAAGGGGCCATAAGTCAAGAGATGCAAGGAATGAAGCTCTAGAGGCTTGAAAAGGCAACGAAAGAGATTCTTTTCTGAAGCTTCAGAAGGAATGCAGCCCTGCCAATATTTTGATTTTAGACATCTGACCAGAACTAGAAGAGAATAAATTTGTATTACTTTAAACCACTGAGTTGGTGGTAGTTTGTTACAGCAGCATAGGTACATAATTCAAGAAGGATGATGAAGTCTTGTTGACCTCGGCAGGGATGTGGACCAGCGTATATTTGAGATAATCCATTCTGAATGAAAGTGTGTGATGGTGTTTGCTTTATTGTCCCCCAGCTGGAGTTTCTGGCTTCAAAGACTCTAAATCTGAATATGTAAAAGTAGCTTTGTAATACACTGGTATTTTCTGTTTCTATCTGAATTTTATCCTCTAATGTGGCGCTTCCAATATGTGCTGATAGGTTGCTCCTCACCTTTCCCCATGTTATCATTACAGACTCTAGTTAGAGGCTTAGGGTGCCCATGTGAATGACTAACTTTCAACATTTATCTCATTCAACTGGAGTTTATTACAGTGGCTTCTAACATATGACATGTATCAGAATAATTTAAGAAGTTTATAAAAGTCCATGCCTAGATCTCAGCCCCATGTACTATCCAACAGTAATCAGTATCAAAGCTACGAAGAACAAAGAGCTTTATTTGGGGTCTTGAGAATTGCAATCCGGGAGACACGGATTCAGGTAAAACCAAAAAAGTGGGGAAGAGGAAGAACCAGGGGCTTATAAAGACAAAAGCCACAAGGTTGTTAAAGTTGCCAGGCAAGAATTACAATTGACTCTGATGCAAGTCAGGGATTATTTGTCCTTAAAGAATCATGAGTTGGGGCTTCCCTGGTGGCGCAGTGGTTGAGAATCTGCCTGCCAATGCAGGGGACACGGGTTCGGGCCCTGGTCTGGGAAGATCCCACATGCCGCGGAGCAACTAGGCCCATGAGCCACAATTACTGAGCCTGCGCGTCTGGAGCCTGTGCTCCGCAACAAGAGAGGCTGTGATAGTGAGAGGCCCGCGCAGCGTGATGAAGAGTGGCCCCCGCTTGCCGCAACTAGAGAAAGCCCTTGCACAGAAATGAAGACCCAACACAGCCATAAAAATAAATAAATTAATTAATTAATTTAAAAAAATAAATAAATTAAAAAAAAAAAAAAGAATCATGAGTTGTTTTAGGGTAAGGGTTGGATAAGTGTCTTGAGTAGGACAATAAGTGGTCAAAAGGTCAGATTCCATACGGGCTGAGATGTGGATAAGTCACTCTTCCTCTGCGGTCTCTCGGCTCAGAGAACTCTCTTAGCAATAGTGATTCCATTTTGATTTTCCTTTCGCAGTACCCAAATTTCCTTAAGTGTTTATTTTTATATTCCACCACAGGGATTATAAAATACACAAAAAGTTGAAAACAACTGATTTACCAAATCACTGCCATTGACTTGTATAACTAGAAACTCTCCCCAAATATTGCTTCTTGTGTAACAGATTTAACATGCTTGTGGTTCTACCTCTGTTATAATAGCCATGTTCCTGTTATGCTAAATATAGGTAAAGCCATGCCAAAAAGGCTCAGATATTTTCTTTGAAACTGCATTAAATAATGCTAAATATGAGATTCATGACTAAAATGCTATTTCAGGAAATTGCCAGTCTGTCTTAGGCTGGATGGCATCTCATCAAATTCGATGTAATCTGTTTGCTGACTGGAGAGAGAGAAAATATTGCTGCTCTATCCCAATTTACACAAACATTAAATTGAATCATGTGAAATTACTGTTTTTGTAAGTCAAAAATATTTGAATGCTGGCAATTCCATATGGTTTAAACTATTAAATGAATTCATTAGTAAACAGACTCAAATCAAACAAGCTAAATTACTCCAGTACCTTTTTAAAAATGAAACTTAGTATGTAGATAAATAGTAGTATAGCTTCCAGGTTATTGAAAATAATCAAGCAGGTAAAAGATAAGTTGAAGTTAAAACTTTGTGTATTATTGTCTTTGTTGATTTTCTTCAACCTTCCTCAGACATAAATTTGTTTTATTCTCTACAGCGAATTTGTACATGTTAAGTAAATGTGTTATATAAATGAATAACAATCACAAATCATGAATTTTGTGTGTCTATTTAAGATCTTGTATTATGATATATACTGTAAATGAGTTTATTGTATATATTATAAGGGTTGGGCCAGGTGTAGCTGCAGCATAATAGAAATATTCTTGGAAGTAGAATAAAAGTCTTTCTTGGGTTAGAGGCCAGATCTACCACTTGCTTTAAAAAGTGGGGAAAATATTAATACTGACTACCTAAAATTGTTGTAAGGTTCAAATGAGATAATGTATATGTAAGTATCTGTAAATCATTAAACGCTGTAAACTATCATGGTATTCGAAATAATACATGCTGAGGATTCACCATCTGTGCATGAACAGACTAACAGTTCTAGAATAGTAACTGGGTACCTTTTTTTTTTAATTCACAAACAGAACTAGTCTATGCATTGAGAAAGGTTTACTATTTCTTAAAAAAATAGATAGCTAATAAGTATGAATGATTAATGTGAAAAAACAAGTCTATTAATAAAATAAATAGCAATGTAAAAATAATTAACAGTGACATTTCAAAAAGAATAGTTGTTTTTCATTTAAAGAATGATTACAATCTTTACTCCTCACTTTTGCCCAAACTTCTTTGTATTGGGGAGGATAAAGTTTTTTTCATTCGGGTATTCTCATAAGAATGTTTTTTTGTTGCTGTTATCTCCAAATGAGCTAATGAATCAGATGATGTTAGGAGGTAAAAGACACACTAAGGTTATGGCTTCTATATCAAGGATATTACAAATAGTACATGTCCACTGCACAATTATTATTACTTTTTTATTTGCGTTGCACTTTAAGAGCATTTCAGTGTCATTAAAAATTATTTTGTGAGTGTGATTAGTGAGATAGAAAGTGATAAACTCTCATATTTTTACTTAATTTACTTCTGTATTATTTCTTTCATTAGCATTTCTCCTTTAAGAGAGGAACAAACACATGAATAGGTATTTTCAATATTTTTGGTCATTGCCTGGAAATAGAAACAGTCCAGAGAACTATGAGAAAGAATGCTTTGAGGGTTCAAGGATGCTGGAAGGGCTGTTGAGGCTTCTTAGAGAAGAGGGCGTGTAAGCCGAGCCTTGAATAATGAATAGATTTACCCATGGAAGAGTGAGGGGCGTGGATCTGTGAGCGTCGGAATGGCAGATGGGAAGGGGAGAGAAAGATGTGCAAGGAAGAGGAAACAGCATGGACAAAGCCACAAAGGCATGCACCACATGATGTGGAGTTAGAATTATAATCACTTTAGTAATTTTAGAATATAAAAATTTAAGAGGGGGAATGCAAGAACCCTTCCTAACAATGGACAATCCTATGGCCATGGTTCCTTCCAGGTGGAAGAACTTACATTGATGTAACACATTTATCCTCCCACCACCACCTGATATCTCTCTAGGGATGTATAGGGGTGATTTATTTAAGTATTTATTTAAGTTTGGAAAGAGAAATTAGAAATGTGGGAACAAGTCTGTCTCAATCAACTACTGATCTCCTGTCCAGAGGACAGTAATCATGCCCTAAAGAGGCTAAATGGTTGAGTTCAACAAGTTAAGAGAATAAAATTTGGAAAACCACTTTCCTTCCACTTAGTCTATTCCTGAGGAGTTGGAATGGCATGCCGTTGGTGAGCTTGGAAAGAAGAAACAGACAGATGTGGCCTGCCCCCCATCTCTTTTTTCTTGGGAGAAATCATGTGTCACACTTTGTGATGAGAATAGCCCTGCACTGGTCCAGACCTGCCAGTAAGTCTGACTAATTTCAGGCTTTACTTTGAGGAATTCTGCTATCTAAATAAAAGGTACAGTCTAATTTCTATCAGTAATAAGATATTTTGCCCACAAATGGTGATTTTTCTGAAACGTCGTGTGTTCAGAATCCAGGCTGAGGAGAAGCATACTATCTATGGTTCCTTTCTAAGATCCCCAAACCTGGGTAAAACCCGGTCAAGGGGGTCTTGCCTGTACCTTGTTCACTAAATTCCTCTTTTCTGATTTGAGAAACTTTAATCACAATTGTCATCATACAGGGAACTCTTTTCCAGAGATGCTTTATCATATATTCTCAAAGGATTTCCCCTTCTTTCCAGAGTGCCTGACTCAATGCAACTGGTTGGTAAATAAATGGATGACTTTACTTTTCTGTTCAAAATGATCAGGGATGCTGATGTCTCACTCCAGAAGGCATAAGCTGCGTCCAAGCATCACTTGATGAGAGGGGTTATTTAGCTGAGCCATTCACACTAGGTTCAATACCAAGCCCATAAAAAATGCTCAATAATTTAGAGTAATTGTGGTTGTTGTATTTATTTTGATAACTAAATCCCCTCCCCTTAAACCTAGAATTTGTTACTTAAACTAAATTTCTATCACTATATTCTAATTCATGACTGCTGGACTATAGGTTGGGCACAATTATATTATTAAATGTACCAAAGCATGCTGAGACCTGAGTCTAAGGGTTAGGATATATTGCAAACTTATGAAAACAAAATTGATGTATCTAACTTTAGACCAGAATGAGAGCTAATACATTGAAAAGTATCTCTAATTTTTATGTGGGTTTATAGACCTTTTTAAATAGTTAAAATTTAAATTAAAAGCAGAAGTCTGAAAAAAATCTAAATATACACTTGATTTTTCATTATATTTTTCATTCTAGCATGTCTTTCTTAAAAGATGGTTCATTAAAAATTGCTTAGATAAATAGGATAATGATAAAATATATATGTAAGGTAACAGAAAGTAATTCAGTGGACACTTTTGTACTTACCATCCAGTTTATGAAATAGAGGTTTACCATTACCTTTAACACCTCAATAAGTTTCTGTTTTGTGTATAATTTTTGCCTTTTGTTAAAATGTGATCACATGTTCATCCTTCGATAAACATAAAATATCTAGCTTTAATCTACTGATTAACAAAGCCAGCTCTGCCAAAGGTCACGCGTTTATTTATGTGTAGGGAAGTGGGATGATTGGTCTTGACCCTCTACTGTGTGCCATTGGTCAATTGTCTTTTCCTATTCTATTGTCACAGTTTTAGTTATTACGGTTTTGGAATTTTAACACAAATTCATGATATTTTAATGTTTATTTTTTGTTTCTTTTCCTCCACATCCTGGTAGAATGTCTCAATTTTGCCTTTTATTTCACTGAATCTATTTTCTAAAGGTCAGTTCTGCTTTCTTTAGCATCCAATACACACTCTAACTCAGCTATGGAAGTTTTAAATTTTCTGGCAATTTTTTTAAGTCTCACCTTGTTATTATATCCTGTAATTTCCTTGTAAAGAGATGGCTTCCATGGCATATCAACACAAATATCTACTAAGAAAAAGAAAGAAAGTGATTTTAATACAAAGAAGATTAAAACATCACTCTTCCTAAATAAACAAAGATGTGGATGTATTCTGTTTAGAGTGCCCTGCCAAACATCTGCTAATAGTGTCTGATTCCAGGGATAAATCCTTATTAGGGAGTCTGTATTCCTAATACGAAATAATTTGGGTGATATATCAGATAGGCAGTGAACCAATCTACCCAAAAACTTAAAGGCTTAAAACCACAACACTTATAGGCTGTCTATCACAGGTCAAAACTTTGAGCTGGGCTTAGCAGGGTGATCTTTCTTGCCTGAGCTTACTCATTAGGTTGCCGTTAGCGCCAGGTGAGCTAAGGGTTGGCTAGTTCAGCACAGTTTTACGTGGACAACTCATCTCTGCTCCATCTGGTCTCTCATCACCCTCAGGCTAGCTTGGGCTTGTTCATGAGACAGCAGAGCAAGTTTCCAGGAGAAAGCAGAAGTGTGCTAGGACTCTTGAACACAGCATTGCTCTACTGCATCCCATGGACCTAAGCAAGTAGCAAGACCAGCCAGATTCAAAAGGAGGGAAAGAAGACTCTACCTCTTCATGGCAGGCAGGCAAAGTCACTTTGCAAAGGGCAGGATACAGAGAGGAGTCCAGGATTGTGACTATTTTTTTGCATTCTATCACAGGGAATGTTCTGTTTCTTGAGTATTGATGTACGTTTTGAACAGGTTCCATGTTGTTGTTGATTTCTCTATGTTTATTATCAAGCTAGGAAAGGTCTAGTCAAAGCTGTTGGGCATATTGTAAAAGGGTATTTAAATTGCCCTTCTGTCTGTTCTCAGCCTACCTGCTCAACAGCCTAACTGAACCTACATTTCTTCACAGTATTCTCCCCTTGAGAAGCCTGGTTTTCTTGTGTGGTGAATTTTTTTCTAATCTTCTTGCTAATATTTTGCTAAGAAGTTGAGAAAGCCTGCATTAGGGATGACTAGCCATTTTAACTGGGGCACTTAGCTTGTTATTAAGATAGCTATTTCTCATTCCAGGTCAGCAGGTTGTAGGTTATATTCATTTGCTCTCACAATGACTGCCAGAATACCGTGTTTTGACTACTGCTTACTAGAACTTAATTTCCTGGTGAATTACCTTACGAGCAAAACCAGGATTTCTTGAGTTCAATTTCTTACAAGATAATTCATCTTTGTCCCACGCTCCTTGCTGCCTGACTGAGAACTGCTATTGTTTCTGAGCTAGCAATGTTTGAATTGGTTCTTGTTTACCCTTCTGAACCTACATCCATCAGGCTGTTAGTATAGACACCCACATTTACATAACTAATGGCAATCCTGCTTGGTGTCATTTCAGTTTGTGCTATGACTCGAGATCTCATTTACACACTGGTGACCTTCCAAATTCCACTTCTGTTAATTTGATCTGCAGGTCCTTCAAATTCAAACTGCAAGATTCCTGCCTTTTCAGAGAAATGCTCTCAAGACTCTTGTCCATACCGGTTTCTGCTAATTATTTTTTGTTTTTTTTTTTTTGCTTTTATTCATGATCTCAGCTGTTCATTTACTATCTTATTGATTTAACAACCTTTGCTCTAATATGTAGGCATCCTTATGGCCTCACTCCTTTTTATTTACCATGGAAGCTGTGAAAACTCATGCTGATTGTATCAGAAAACTCTGCTGTGTTTCCTAAGAGGGTGCCGGTGCCCACACTGAACCACCAAATTGTCTGTTTTGATGGAACTGATTCATTCTTCAAGGTAAACTTCCATTCCTTTTAGTGAGATAAGTAGATTTTGCTTATTTTTAAAAAATTAATTAATTGAATTACTGGTTGTTTGGATGGATTGACTGTTGTGTTTTTGGTTTAGGATTTAAGTCTCTGGTTTCCCATTTTATCAATAATAATCAGAAATGTCTAGGTAGCATTCATCACGAGGAGCTCGGTGGGTTTTATTTAACATTTAGGAATTCATTACTTTCTCTCATTAGCATTCTTATGCCCCCGTGAAATGCGCCTGCCATTTAGGCACAGGGTGTTGAACCGGACTCCAGCGTCAGGCTACTAATTCTGTCCCTTTCTACCTGGCTGTTGAGCCTCAGTTTCTTCATCTGTAAACCTTGAGTAATATCCATTCACAGAGTCATAGAGGATGTAGCAGATGCAGAGCACTGATAACTGTGTCTAGTAGAGAGGAAACACTCACTAAATTCTAGCTATCTTCCCTATTTTCATCCTATAAATGGTGTAAAATAGATGGAAACTCAGGAAAAGATGTCCATTTTGACCTCACCAAGAACCATTTCTTTCTGGGACGCCTCTGAATCCCCTTGGAGTGTCTGGCTTTGCTCCAGGCTGCTGAGTTTCACTCTTCTGACTCGTTTAGGATTTTGCTGTTGGTGGCAGAAACATTGCAGAACCCCCTGCTGTTTGGAAAATATGAGCAATAGGGTTTGTAGCAAGGGCATCAAAAGGTGAAAACCACAGCCAACCCAGGTAGAGGTGCCAGGCCCTGGGCTTTGCTTTGGGGACTGCAGCCCTTCTGCCTCCTACAGCAGGGAAATGTGTGTTTCCACCCCGCATAATAAAGCAGATAAACTCAATAGCCCTCATAGAAGGCTGTTCCCAGCATCCCTAAATACAAGAAAATCATGATTTCTTGGGGAACAGTACCAGGAAAAGTAATAAAGGAATAAACAGAAGACAAAAATCTCCTGTTTTGATGGAATAGTTATAGCCTAAATTTGCTGATGAGCACATCTTATTAAGAGGAGCATGGAGTAGTGGAAACCACACAAAACCAAACACTTAAAGGAAATAGACCATGCAGGTAACCACTTGGTACACTCCCTTCTTTGAGACTGAGTCTCTATACCTGTAAACTTAGGTGCTGATTTATGATCTCTCAATTCTTATTTCTGACATTCCTTGACTCTAAAGCACAAGAACGTGTTTGTGTTATGGCAGGAGGTCTCTCTGGAAAGGCTTTAGATCAATTGTGGAACCCATTCAGCATCACCGTTGGCAGAAATCATGATGAGTATGATTTAGCCTGCTTTCCAGAGCTCCTGCAAAAGATGTTCAGCCAAATTCCTGGGACATCTGAACCAGTGCCTGGCCTTAGGTTTGGCCTTCTTCCAGAGCTGCTAAGTGGTACCTTTGTGACCTGTGTTCATCATGAGTTTGGCACTTCGGGAAGTATATTAGCTCACTGATACCTCTGTACCAAGACCAGGTTTGCTTTGTGAGAATAAATGGACATGGGAAAGAAATACATTCTTCATTTCATGCAAATATATGAATCACTATCTGCCACATAAGTATGGAAGATATCAAGATCTAATTGTGTCCCTGAAGCATCAATCAGTCAACCCATCCATCAGTCAATCAATGTATGTATATGTGTGTGCATATGAAGAATTCTAAGTACATAATTAGACAATATGGTAGATATTAGACCAGCTCCATGTCAGCAGCATGCCTAAGGAATTAGACATTCAGTCCTACTCCGTGGGATATAAACCAAAATAAGTTGACACTTACCCTGTGCATACCCTCTAAAAAGACAGTTTTCTTTTTTTGTTGTTGTTAGCATAAGAGTGACCTAGAACTTCTCTCTAGATCCAAGAAGACAGGACTTTCTTATAAGGAGATAGAGCTTCTGATAGGCTTATATTAACTTTAAAAACACAGGGCAGCCTCTTAAGAAATGTCACAGGGAAAATCTGTTTCAGATGAGGAGTTGACACTACAGATATGCAGAGGAAAATTGCCTTCATTTAAGTTGCTCTATGGTTACCACTCTCCCAACACACACACACACACACACACACACCACACACACACACAAACTCAAACACATATGAACATGCATACACGTGCATGTAAATGTACACATATGTTCACATACATACTTGCTTAATTTGCATCATTGTATAGCAGCCAAAACCAGGCTTTGGGAGTAGACAGACTTAAATTGAAATTCTATGACCTTGATTTGGTTAGTCTCTTGGTAAATCCAGAATATCAATAGTATTTACATTATAGAGTTGTTAGAGTGCTATGTAAGATATCACATTGTATTAGGGTTCTTAAGAGAAACAGAACCAATAGGATGTGTGTATGTGGAGAGGGAGAGAGAGAGAGAGAGAGAGATTGATTAATTTAAAGGAATTATCTCATGTGATTGTGGAGTCTTGGCAAGAACAAAATCTACAGGGTAGGCTGACGGGCTGGAGACCAAAACAAGAGGTATATAGTTTGAGACTAAAGGCAGTTTTCTGGCAGAATTCTTTCTTGCCCAGGGGGTTCAGTCTTGGTTCTATTAAATTTTCAACTAATTAGATGAGGCCCACTCACCTTAGGGAGGGTAATCTTACCAGAAGTCTACTGATTTGAATGTTAGGTTTCATATAAAAAAATACCTTCACAGGTACACCCAGAACGATACTTAACCAAATATTATGGGCACTGTGGCCAAGTTGACACGTAGATTAACCATCATGCACGTGTGAATAACTACTTAACAGTGTGCCTGACACATAATGCTCATGAAGTGTTAGCCATTACTTTAGGTTGTCACAAAAGGGCTTCATTTGACAGCAATTTTGTCTCAGACTATCTAGGACTACCAGAAGAATCAGAACCAGAAGATGTAACTTGAATGAGAATTAAACTCCTTGAACTCATAGATTAGAGTTTCTTCAGACTTGGCCTGCAGCGTTATAGCAGACTGAGCAAGATAAATTGGAGTTTGGGGTTCCCTTTCTGTCTTTCTGCTACTAATTACTCTCTCCAAAGGTTTTTAGATGTAATTTGAGGTCAGTTTTCTCTTTCATTTGCCCCTTCTCTCACAGTCTTGGACTTAGGTCTCCAAACAGGCTAAAAGGCTTGTTTTTTGTTTTGTTTTGTTTTTTTAAATATGATTGCACTCACTCAAAAATATCAAAAGATAAGGTAATTAGCCAAAGTGATGATTGCGTCTTAACACTCTTGGAAATTACCTTGAAAATATGTAGATAACAATTATATCCCTGTATTTCTCACTTCTGTTGAATCGGATCAACAAGAGCAAAAATAACCATTGAAAATTGTTGATCTTGTAATTTCAGCTTTTTGAAGGTAATGTTCAGTAACCTATTCAGCTAATCAAATCACCTAAGCAGACATCTATTTCTAAGGCAGCTGCTAAAAATAAGAAATTAATTATTGAAAGGCTTATCTTGGGCTCTTTTCATCATCATGCGGTACATCTCTATATTATTAGCTTTTTGGTAAAGAATGATGAAAGTGACTATTTTTTCAGAAGATTTGATATCAACCGCCCCCCTGCAAAAAGCATTCCAAGGCCTTCTTATCAAGTGTCTGCACAACCATAGAGCAAATCAAATTCACCATTTTTACTGTACTCTTAGCATAGCAAGATCTAAATCACTTTATTTAAAAGAAAATTATCAGAACCTTTGCATAATAAAGACTTTGTTGATGTGCAGACTTGACATGAAAGGAAAAAATATTACCAAATAGTATATATTCTGTGGATAATGCTTTACATATGTGGAGGATGGTCTTCAGGATGAGTGAGCAGTTCAAGCTTAAAATTAGCCCTCAAATGGAATTAAAGAAAAAAAAATTAGGTAATTTCTCACGGGTAATGAATAGCTACAACACATGGCAGAGTAATCACAAATAACACGTTTCACATGCAGGACAAATTCTTAATTGTGCCACTCTTAGATCTTTTGGAAAGATGTGGCAGTGTGGAACTTTACCAGCTCCTATTCAATCTGCCCACTGGGTAACCTGCTTGGGCCTGATGGAATCTCCTACTCAAGGCAGAACCAGCTCAGAGAACTATTATGATGAAGATCCCATGGGCTCTAAGAATGGGGTAAGCAATGTTTTTATGTAGAGCTGCTAAAAATGGAGTGAGCCAGAGGAGAAGGATACTTGAGGAAGAGAGTTGGGGTGACCAGCTCAAAGAAGCCTTATCCAGGTGGGGTGGGTGTGGCCAAGTAGCAGAAAATACTTTCCAGGGAAGTTAAGATTGAGGGAAATAATGCTCTGGGTGGCTAGGTAGCATTGCATAGAATGATACAAGGGTTGGAGAGTTCTGGATCTAAAATATTTTGGGTGCCAGTGTTGTGAAATTGGCAGGTTGCAGGGATTAAGTGTGCAGTGTCAGATCAGACACAATGAGAACCTAATCTTACTTTAATTTATACTTACAACTTTAAAGACCATCAGTAATTCATGATTTTCATCATCATATAATCCAGAGAGACACTAAACTTTTTATAGTTTCCCTAGTTCAAAGGCAGAGGAAGTAATGAGTCCATTTGACTTTTTAAACAATGTGAAACTATAACAGATTCCATAATTCATTTTTTTAATGTGAAGTTTCATATATATGTGAAGGTATATAGTTTCATATAAGTGAATATATATTTTATTCATATAAAATGATATATGAATATAATATATATAAGATACAAATATATTTCAATATGTAGTTTCATATATATATTTCAGGTAAATACTTGTTCTGATGTTTTGCTTGTGTTTTCTTCTTTGGGAACACGAATTATACATATGTTGAACCTTCTCTTTCTACCTATTATATCTGGTATTTTCTCAAAGTATTTAACATTTAAATTTATTTTATATTTTACTTAAAAAGTTTTTTGTCAGCTTCTATTTCCCTTGAAGCATTGTGTGTGTGTGTGTGTGTGTGTGTGTGTGTGTGTGTGTGTGTGTGTGTGTTCATTTGCTCTTGTGTTCCTTTTGGTTTAGACTTCTTTTTTAAAAAAAATCTGTTTTTTATTGATTTCTAAAACCCATTTTTGAGTTTTACTGTTTATCATTTATGTTGTACTTCCATATTTTGTATGGTTTTTCTTTATATATTTCTATATATTTGGAAATATTGGGTTGCAATTTTCATCAATTTCTAGGCAGATCTTGCTGGCATGACTTAATTGTAGGGATGTTATTCTAATCCTTATTCTCTTTTGTTATAATACCTTTTAAAAATATTTCACTGCAAATATTTCTGTTGATTATTTTTTAATTACATTCTTTTATCCTGTTTCCTTTAGAAGGGAGAAGTTGGTCATAAAAGCTGTTTTTAACCTCTTCTGTTATTTTCTGAAGTCTTAAACCATATTCTCATACTTGAGAGATTTCCTTATTCTTTTCTCCACTTTTATTTGGACATTCTCTCTTTCTTCTTCTATTGCCCCGGTTTTGTTTAATTTCAAATCAATTTCCAAAAAAGTTTCTCTGTGGCTGCTGTTTGTCCCGGGGCCTCTGGCAGATTGGTTTAGAGAGTGCTTAAGACCCAGATTGCTTCAGTCCTTCAGACTTTACCACAGACTCCTACTCACCTGTGAGCGTGTAAAACCACTCCTTAGTTCAGAAGGTTGGCCCACTATTGAGACTCTGCTGATAATTTTAAGGTTTTCTGATACTTTGGTTCATCAGACTCAGTTTCTTCCCTGTTTCCTCCCACATGGATGCTGATACCATGCAGGCATTATAGTTGGTGATGTTTTTTGCCCCTTCATATTATTGAGTCATGGGGACACTTTGCTCCTTGTTTTTAATGTAATTTTTTATGGGTTTTTGGTTTTGTTTTCCTAGTTGCTTTGATTTTATGATGAGGTTCAAGGAGATTAAAAAACTATACCACCACTGCTATTTTCTCAGTGTTGACTGAATATATCAATATCTTATGCAAATAGTGTTCTGCAGAACACATATTGGGAAATAATAATGTCAGTTTGTTACTTCAAACTTATTTTTCAAAGTGATCTTTCCAAGCTCTTTATTTTCTTGGTGAAGACTTCCCCAACTACCCTAATTGCTTTCTGGGAGTTAAGAGGCCATTACAGAAGAGAGTTTAGAAAATAGATCTGTATTTGGATCTTGGTTTTACTCTTTACAAAATGTGTAAGGTTGGGCCACTGTTTGAGCTGTGCCTCCTGAAATAATAAAATGAGATTATTTCCCTCAAGTTTCTGGTATAAGGTGTGGAATGTACAAGATATTCAACATATTTTATATTGTCTCTTTCATGTTGTACTCTTTCCTTTGAATATTATTATGATTGCTTTCATACCTGAGTTAGATTGGATGCCTATGAGGGCAGAAAATGTATCTGTCTTATTCTTTGCTCTATTCTCAGACACTTACATAGACTGGAACATAGCACTCAGAATATATTGAACAAATTAACCGAACTTGTAATTATTTTGTAATCTTTCTTCTCTTATACTAAAAATAACAGCTAATATTTAATGAGTGCATATTAGGTTGCTAGAGCTGTTCTTAGCATGTTGTGTGTAATTTCTTATTTCAATGTCACAATGGGCCTACAAGGTAGGTACTATTATCATCTGTACTAGATAGCTGAAGAAATTGGGACACAGAGAAGTTGAGAAACTCACCTTAAATTAATAAATTGCCTAAGCACGTGGTTAAATAGTGAACTCTTTAAATGCAAGGTGTGTGTCTTATTACATTTTGTATATACAGTGCCTAAGTTAGAATATGCCTGAATCCTTGCATAAATGTCTGAATGAATCAATTAGTGAAATACAGTTCCATTACAATAGAATATATTGGCTGGGTCTTAATGATTTTTTAAAAATTAATTAATTAATTTTTATTTTTTGGCTGCATTGGGTCTTCGTTGCTGCGCACGGGCTTTCTCTAGTTGCAGCGAGCGGGGGCTACTCTTCATCGTGGTGTGTGGACTTCTCCTTGCGGTGGCTTCTCCTGTTGCGGAGCACAGGCTCTAGGCATGTGGGCTCAGTAGTTGTGGCACGAGGGCTCAGTAGTTGTGGCTTGTATGCTCTAGAGCACAGGCTCAGTAGTTGTGGCGCACGGGCTTAGCTGCTCCGCGGCATGTGAGATCTTCCCGGACCAGGGCTCGAACCCATGTCTCCTGCACTGGCAGGCGGATTCTTAATCACTACACCACCAGGGAAGCCCAATGATTCTTAATATTCTTAATGCATCAGATTATGATTTTCTCATGATATTGCTATGAATAGTCAGAGTTTTTACCTGAAGGTTATAATGTGATGCCTATTTGATATAACTTTGGGTAAACTGAGCAGATACTAAGCCACTTTTAAAATTGCAATGTTGAAAACTGCATAATCTTTATTATGAATTACTAAGCCCTACCTCATTAAAACTACTAAAGTATAGTAATGATAATGAGTCATATCCTGCATTTCTGTGCTGTTTTGTACTCTGCATTGTTCAAAGGAGCAGAAACTTACAATAAGATGAATGACATAACACAGTGGTAATCTTATATAGGAAACAAGGTACAATTAGCTCAAAATTGTATAACGTGGTGCTAAATGGGGCATAGCTGAATACGTCGTGCAAGTATTTAATATGAGAGGAAAATTTACTATGTGGAAACTGTGGGCATTAAAAACTAATATTTCTATTTAAAATTTCCTCTCCCTTTTCTACCCCCAGCCAGCTAGTAATCAGCCAAGTAGAGGTGTTAGAGAGAAACAAAAAAGGGTGGGGAAGGTTTGTGCACAAGATTTAATCATAGACAAAAGTACATTTAAACTTCTTTGAAATTTCTTTTGTGTGTTATTTTCTGATGTTTTCAAAATAAAACAAGTGACAAATATTGTGGGTGTTGTGGAGATGGAATTTAATGTTAGAAAGGAAATAAAAATATATGCAAAATCAACCTGCTAAATACAGGCCTTGGAACTCAAGAGTTGTACCGTAGTGTATGTGATTTTTCTATAGAGTTATTTGTCTAATCCCCATAGGTCAAATCTGTGGCCTTTGTCGCAAAACTGATTAGGTAGTAATTAGATATAAAAAAATAGTGAGATTTGAGAATAATAAACTGAAATAAAATTTCACTCATTTGCATGCTTGGTCTCTTTAAATAATCCATGCTAATTTCTCCATGGTATAATGGTTATTTATTTTTTTGCCTCCCCAGCCTCCATTCCTCTCTAGGACCATGGTCTTCCTTTTGGATGTCTCCCTTTCTTCATTAACCCATTTGTTTAGGTGGAATTAACCTCACTCCACTTCCAGGAGTTGACAATGATTTAGTCTACACCATTTGATGTACTCCCTCCTTTTAACCTAACCAATTGCTATATACAAATCAGAGCCAATGAGTTGTGAGATGTATGTTGAATCTTTTGAGAAAGAGGAGCTTCCTCTCTTCCCCTAGGTGCTAAGAGGTTAGGATTTGAGGTTGAGAACTGCTATAGTCATTTTTCTACCCTGAAGCAAGAGTGGGGACAGCTGTGTTGAGACTGGTTTGGTTAAAGGGGAAGGTTTGTAGAGCCTGAAGGCAGAAGAGAGAATCAGAGAGAAACCAGGCTCCTAGCTGATGTAATTAGAGCACCTAGATTTTGTGAGCCAATAAATTCTCTTTTTTTAGTTGAGACTTTTACTTGCAACATAGAGTCCTTCATGATAGTTATGGGCAGTCTGAAGGAATATCATATACAATGACCAGGAAACCAGGGAGAATCAACCTCAGTGGAGATAATGTTTTAGGTGAAAATCATCTTGATATTTTAAATTCTGATTGGTTAACTCACAAGGATGTAAGTTGAAGTAGCATAGTGTGTAGATGCCTACACATTACAGAAGGAAACAGTAGTGGTATACTCTGCATTGAATGAAATAACACAAAGCCTTAAGTTTGCCAGCCATTCTTCCCTTTGAGTATAGACACATTTTGTGAGTAGTAACATGTCTGTGTAAAGACGTGATGTGTCTCTTTAAAATAGATGAGATATGAATAATAGAATCTCTGGCTAATGGTTTTCCAGTGCCTAAGAAAGTTTGGCTGCAAGTGAAAGGAATCAAGCTCAAAACAGCTTTGTTATCTTATATAATAAATTAAGTGATTCCAGGTTTAATTTATTCAAAGACTTGTTTATATGATCAGGGACCCAGGTGCTTTTCATTTTTTCTCTCTGCCAACTTTACAGTGTTGGTTTGTTTTCTTAGGTTAGCTTCTCTCATGGTCCTAAGATGGCTTGTTGCAATTCCAAGTATCTTGTGCAGATAATTTCATCCAGAGATAGGAATAGAAGTCTCTCTTTATATATCTCTATTTGAAAGTAAACAAAACCATAGGCTCTCAGCAGAATCACATTCATGGTTCAGAATGGTGTCACATACCTTATTTCTAAACCAATCACCAGCAAGGGAAAATAAATTATCTTGATTGGCAGAGACAGATGGACATTCATTCCCCACGCTGGGGAGAAGCTTCTTCCCTCATCAGTGGCCATATGGAAAGGAACTGCTCTTTAAAGACCCGGTTCTGCCTGCAAGAAACAAGGTGAGGCAGAGATAATAGATTTGTTTTTATCAGAGGGTTTTGGCCTACTTGGTAAAAATCATTTGAATCTAATTTCTCTCTGGTTCTGTGGCAACAGACTCGGTTCAATTTTCTTTGATAAATGCCTATCACTTGCTGCTGAAATTGAAAAGAAGCGTGCTTCTTGTGACAGTTTTGTTACACACTTGTATTGTCCCAGAAAGCACAGGAGTACAATCTTTCCAGACCATATATTGCTTTAATCCAATCACATTCTAACTATCCCTTTTGTCTGGATTGACAGTAATAAAGGAAGAGGTTCAGCCATATTAATCATCATAAATCAATTAATTAGCAAATTCCATTTTGCAACTGACCCAACCCATTCCCTTATCTTCCCCTCCCCCTTTGATAAATGGGACAGTTATTTGAATATATTGACTTAATCTTTTTTCTTTCTTTCTTTCTTTCTTTTTTTCTGAATCATTGTACCTCCTTTGCTAGGCAGGACTCATGATGAGTTATAACTTAGAAAGTAGTCAGAATTGCTTAGGAAAGATCTGCACTAACACTTTAAAAACACTGAACATGAATATATCTAAGTAAAATATGATATAATTCTACTATACATATTGATATTTCTTGTCCTTGGTAGGAAGACTGGCAATGTTCCCCAAGGTAATTTTAAAGTGATGAGATTACAAACCCTATTAAATATATACTTGCCCTTGGCATTCTTATGGCCATCATATATTACAGTAGAGATATTTCTCAAATAAATGTAGTTAAGATCAGATTTTTATCAATATGAATGTACTTAAAACAAGGTTGACCTGGCATCCTGGCTGCAGATTTTGCTGATGTACCTGAAATAATCATATCTACTTGTTTATATAAGATTTAAATTTGATTAGAAAGTGCCTGATGTTATTCTTTCAAATGTGCTGGCTTATATCCCAGGTTCCTTTCAGAGTAGTATATACATGGCAGTGAGCTGGCCTTAGTTTATTCAACTGGTTAGGCTTGTTGAGTCTGGAGGGTCAAGGGATGTGGTTAGAGACTGAATATTTTTGTTGCCCCAAATTCGCATGATGAAACCTAATTCCCGCTGCGATCGTATTTGCAGGTGGGGCCTGTAGGAGGTGATGAGGTCATGAGGGCGGAGCCCTCGTGAGTGGAACTAGTGTCCTTATAAAAGAGATGCCTCCACGCTCTATTGCTCCTTCTGCCACGGATGGAAACAGCAGTGAGAAGACAGCCAGCTGTCTTTGAACCAGGAAGAGTGATCACACTAGACGCCTAAGCCACCCTTGTTGCCTTGACCGTGGACTGCTCAGCCTCCAGAACTGTGAGAACTAAATGTTTGTTATTTAAGGCAGCCAGTCTATGGTATTTTTGTTATAGCAGCTCGAACAGACTAGATCTTTCACTTGAGCAACTCATCTGTTCACAGGAACTAGGGTCTACCTGTTGCTTGTAGATATTGGCCAAAGGAAGAATATCTGCATTTGAAAGGCTTTACTACTTTATGTCTTCTTTCTTCTTTTCAGTGACCCTGGATGCCCATATCTACCCTTTTTAGATCCCATTATCTACAGCAGTTCTTCCCGAACTTTAATGTGTACATGAAGCACTTGGAGATCGTGTTAAAACAATTTTAATTCAGCGGGTCTGAATGTGTTCCAACCTGAGAGTTTGCATTTCTAACAAGCTCCCAGGTGACGCTGACCATGCTGTTTGATGAACCCCACTTTGCGTGGCAGAGGATCCAACACTCCTGTACCCTTCCCTTTTCATATTGAAAAGACAAGGGTAACTTTCTTATGGAAGTTCCATATCCCACTCCCTCAGAACTTTGCTAAATGACTAATAGTTATGTAAGCATTAGAGGTGGGATTGTGCTTATGTTCAACTAATGCTTTGAGTCCTTGAAGTTTCCTTTACTTATATTCAGTAGTGATTTATGATGTGGTTACGGAGAGTTATTTTTGCCCCAGTAAAGGTCTGATGCTTAAGGTTTGTTCGTACTCTGCTATTTTCTCTTGTCCCCAGAGAAGAATCATGTGAACAACACAGTAAGAAAAAAGGATATTATAAACAGATGTAGACATAGTATGTTGTAGTAACTTTTCACCCTATCTCCACATTGCAATGCTCCAGAGAACTCAAAAAATAGAACAGCTAGGTAAAATATAGGATGCCCAGTTTACTTTGCATTTCAGATAAACAATGACTTTTTTTTTTAGTATTAGTAAGTCCTATGCAATATTTGGGACATACTGTATAATGTTGGTAACAATTTGTTGAAATGAATTGATTATATTAATGGTTAAAAATCGTTTTGTCTGACTCAATCTAAATGATCTAGCCAAGGCTAGAATTTAGGCTGTTTTAAACACGTCATCAATTGGCTGTCATGTGTGAACCCTACACTTTTAAGGAGCATGTTTCCACCTTCTCAAGGCGAGTAAATGAGTTTGACAATAATTTCTTCTACCTCTTCTCTAGTTCTTTGCAACTTAATTGACTTGTGGCTGAAACCAATTGTTAGTTCTGACCAATTGTCAGTTGAGGCAGTGATAGAATATAAAATCCTATTAAGATTTGCTACATCAAAATATCATAAGTTGGGCTATGGCCTATATTTCCAAAATACAGAGAATTCAGGTATTTGGGGGGAACTCATACACTCCTGATGGTGTTTTGAAAAACCCTGAAAAATCATCTACTTGTCCTAGATTTCTTTCCTCCAGAAACCTCTATAGGTATCAAAAATCTGTGTGGGATTGTTAGGCTGGGAAGAGACACTTTTCCTCTATCAATGTAGGTCTTGTGGTTGGAGTCCTATGAATTAACTGACAATAGGCAGATTAATAGGAGAAAAGTTGAATACCACCGTGGGACTACTCAGTAGTGAGTAACTCGAAATAGACAGAGTTAAGGGTTTATATATCAGCTTAACAAAAGGGGTGGTGGTAACTAGGACTTCATTGGGAAAGTATGGAAGGCTCTATGGGGCCTCTTCATCTTGATACTAGTGAACAGTCTCCTTAGCTGGAAGCTCTCCTGTAGTGGAGGGGGGTTTATGGCAGCTAACCCTACACCTCTCCTGCTGAGGCTCAATCTCCCAAATAGGAAACTCGGGGTAGGCTGGGGGTGACAGTAAGGGCAGCTGTATTTTCAGGATTCTCTGCTTTAGTAGATACGGGAAGTTCCCATAAAATTTCTTTCTGCTGATCCCTTCAGTGACCTTACATTATGAGCAAGTACCCTCTTAGGATGACGACAAAAGAATATTTCAGGTAACAGATCTTAATAAAAAAAGAATTCCAGAAGTTAGATATTATGTAGTGTCGAAAACACTGTGTGGTAGGTAACTTTAGGGATGATGTAAAGGACAAAGAAAAGGATGGGAGAAAATGCCATTTTCTCCGTTAACTTTCAGGGTGTATTCATGAGGCGTTAAGGATGTATAGCAGGTGTGAGGGACTAGATAATCAATGTATTCTGAATGAAAACCAGATGGTACTAAATGGACCCTTGCAGCTGTACCCTATTTCATTTCTATCTCCAACCATCCATGGCTCTCAGCAAGCAGAATTTATGAAATTAAGTAGATCTAACACAGAATTATTGCATCTATGATTTAAGTTTGTATGAAGATGCCTCCTAATTACAAGAGTCCTTGGGTATTAAGGAAGGTCTGAGGCAAGAAGGAGTAGGAAGAGACATTTGGATATAAAATTTAACTTGAAAGAAATATCTCTCCATTTAAAATGTGGTTTATTTATTCCTTCTTTATTGCCTTGCACTAAACTCTTAGGAGAAGCTTTGGCAATAATTACAAAATAATACATATTCTTACCCTACATCTGTACTATCATAAAAAAAAGATCCTTTGTTTACAGTGTAAAGTAATACTTTCACATAAACGCTTTATCTTTTCTAGCAGCATATCCAATAATGTTTTAGCATATTTGTAGAAGTACACAGGAGATAAAGGAATGTTCTAAACAGGTAAGGACAGCTTGGTGGAATTGTAAAAGTTGACCTTAACCTTATTCACCTTGGTAGGAAAAGAGGGAAGAGGAATCTCCTTTTCCCTGTTATCTGATTGCATTATCATAGGCTGTTTTGATCTTCATTTTATAAAAGTCAGATTTAAGTGGGACATATAGACTAGATGAGAAATATTTTATTAAAAAATTATGAAAAGGTTAAAATTTGAATTGTAAATCATTGGAAAACTATCAAATTACTGACAGTATTTTGGATCATGTATTAAGATGTTTACTCTTGAAGGTAGGGTATGTTCTAGCCCTAAGAACTATTTGTATACATCATGTATTATCTGTTTGGGGTTTGATCTTTGAGTAATATAATCCTGCAAGTGTAATTTTTTTTTTTACCTGAGTAACTAATTTGTTCTCATTAACCTACTCTATACCCCCAATTTTACCAGATTTTCTTAGTATTTTATTGAGACAAGGTTTTTTTTTTTTTTCCTTTCCAGATTTATACCACTTTTGGGGTATGATGCCTCTTTAGACTTAGAATTTTGTTTAACTCTATCATTTACATTGTATTTACAACTATTTACACAGCTTTATATTGTATTGGGTATTAAAAGTAAGTACAGGGATATAATGTACAGCACAGGGAACATAGTCAATAATATTGTAATAACTTTGTATGGTGACAGATGGTAACTAGACTTACCATGGTGATCATTTTGTAGTATATAAAAATATTAAATCACTAGGTTGTATACCTGAAACTAATATACAGTTGACCTTGAACACCACGGGTTTGAACTGCACAGGTCCACTTATACACGAAGTTTTTTCAGTAAATATACAGTCAGCCCTCTATATTCATGGGTTTTGCATCCTGGGATTCAGCCTACCATGGATGGAAATTTCCTTGAGCATCTGAGAATTCTGGTATACAGGGGACTCTTGAACCAATCCCCAGCAGATACTGAGGGATGACTGTAAATCAATTATAGTGCAATAAAAGTAAAGTACAGGAGGATTGTGTAGGTTATATGCAAATACTCTGCCATTCTAGATTAGGGACTTGAGCATCCACACATTTTGGTATCTGCAGCAGGTTGCGGAGGTGGGGCGCAGAATAAATCCCCTGCAGATACTGAGGGATGACTGTAGAGCCTAATGCTGTGATTCAGGGAGTTTTTCAAACAGAGGCCCATTTTAAAGATTCTGATTGAATTGGGTTAGAGTACCAATTAACCTGAGAATCAGGACTATTAAAAGCTCCTCGGGTGAGTCTAATAGTGTGGCCAAAATTGAGAATCAAATAGATGATTAAGAACCCAGGCTCTTGGCAATCCGCACAACTGTTTTGTCCCCAATTTCCTCTTCTGTAAAATGGGGAAAGCAATAGAGCCCATCCCATAGGCTATGAAAGGATTAAGTGAGCTAATATATGTAAAGCACTCAGATCTTTGTCTAGCACATGAGTGCTAGATATCTGTTGGCCTTGTTGTTTGGTAGATTACAAATCAATTGTTATAATAGCTAATCTTTATTAAACATTTGTGCTACACATCATTCTAAGTGGTTAATTAGTGTTTCATTGAACCTTTCCCACCACGTGAGGGAGATACTGTGTTATTCCCTTTTTACAAATGACGAAACTGAGGCACAGAACTTTCAGTAACTCTCCCAAGGCCTAAAATTCCCAAGGATTTTCCAAAGATTAAATCTCACGTGGTCTGAATAATAGTAAGAACCATAAATCAAATTACAAAATAAAATGTGTTCTGCTAAGTACTAGACAGTTAAATATTTCAAATGCAATAAGATAAATGATTTAATATCAAAACAGCTCCTGATTGCACCAAACAATTACCAAATCTGTATATAAGCACCTCATCTCCCTTCTATTTCTTGCCTTGATATAAGAATTTTCAGACTACTACTGGCTTTTGACAAACATTTTATTTTATTTCCAGACAGCTGACTCTATTTACTTACCATATTTCCACCACTTTCTCTTCCTTCTGTTATATTACTAGAGATATTTGCATGAAAATACTCAGCTCATATGAAATCTTATTTATTTCTTACCTTTCTCTTCTGGGGACATAATGATTTCTACAGATGTGAAATTCCAAAGAGAGGGCAATTTCTTCAAGCTGATAACAATACAAAAAACATTTGCAATAAAGTTTTTCTGCAAATGTTCATCCTCATGTTGAAAGAAAGGATAGTTGCATGGAGTTGTTACTGAATTGGTCATATGGAACCCCTCTTGTGCCCTAGCCCAGCTGAGGCCCTGTGCCTTGGCCGGGAAAGTTCATTTTCCCATCTGGATTCATATAACCAATAACAAAGTCAATACTGAGGCGGAAAGAGCACAGTCTTTATTCAATGGCCAAAGAATGGGGAAGCAGGAGCTTGGTTCGCAAATCAACTTCTCACTGAGGGGATGAGTAAGGCAAGATTTTAAGGGCAAGGTTAATGAGGGGGAGGCATATGCATTGATTTCCTGGGAATAGTTTTCCTGGAACTGGGGTGCCACCTCTTTTCTGCCCTCGTATGGGCCTTTGGCATCTGGATCAGAAGTGGGCTGAACCATCATGGTTGGAGGAGGAGCAGGGGAGATCTTACTATTCCAATGAGATGGTAATGAGCTGCCGGGCAACTTTGTCCCACTTTCGGAGCTGAGCCAGCTTGCACCAGTTTCCTTGTGGTTAGACTTTCTTATTCTGTGCTGTGAACACAGCTAGAGGATATGGTTAGCTGTGGTTTTCTGTAAGTTCACCTGGAGGGAGGGGCAGGGATATGGTTCTGGGGCAACAGAGTAGAAGAGGAGATGTTTGTCAAATTTTCTAGTGAATATGCTATTACAACTGCTATAGGCTTATTTTCCAGGGTCTAAATAATTTATTTAAATTTTCCTGTGTTTCAGTTATAGGGAAAGCCTTCAATCCCTTCATTTCAGATTGAGTTTAGAGTGTTTTCTCATGACCTTTTAGCTTATTGGTTGTATCTCTGGCTAATAGTCTCCTTTCCATAGCTGTAATGACTCATGACAATTTCACTCTTCTTTGGCCTTAGGTGATCACACTTCTAAAGTCCCTATTTCAACAAATTTAAAGGATATTGAAAGCTTTCTGGCACTCTTTGGGTTAGAGTTGGTCCTTGAATGTTGTACTTTTGACTTTGGTACACTTGGCACATTCATATTCTTTATTGAAACTTTTTTTGGCTCTAATTTGACTTTTATATATTGGCTCATGCAAGATGGCACTAACTGTGGAATCAATTGTTCAGTTTCAGCTGTGTTGCTTAAACTTTACTTGCATTTATTGCATCTTGTCTTTGTTTTATTAAAATGGGAGGGAAATGGAAAAAAATCAAACAGCTAATATTAATGGTAGTATGATAGAAATAAAGAATGAAAACATTTGGCATCATGATTGTGTGGTAGATTTTAGCCTCAGTCTTATTCAATTATGAAAAAAACAAAATTAAAGAAACTATCTGAAATGCTGGAAATCTATCATGAATAAGCAGAAAAGTTTATAGGGATTGCATACTGCTCTTTATTCCATATGGCACAGAGCCCTTCCTACCTGCTTCTAATCATGTAATTTCTTTGGACATTTGCACTTTTGGTATGTGCACATTTTCAGTAAAAAACAGCACCTAGGATGGAGTTCAGCTCTTAATTAAAGTTTATTGACTTTAGTTCACTGTTGCCATAAGCTGTCTGTAAGGAAAAGCCTTAGAATTTATTATGCAGAACAACTCAATGGGTATTTATTAATCAACAACTATGTGTCCAAAACCAGGATCTCCAGGCTCCAAAGTGTGAATGGACAGTTAAAAGTAGCCAGATAGGGCTTCCCCGGTGGTGCAGTGATTGCGAGTCCGCCCGCCAATGCAGGGGACACGGGTTCAAGCCCTGGTCCAGGAAGATCCCACATGCCGCAGAGCAACTAGGCCCGTGCGCCACAACTACTGAGCCTGCGCGTCTGGAGCCCGTGCTCCACAACAAGAGAAGCCACCGCAATGAGAAGCCCGTCAACACAACTAGAGAAAGCCCGCGCGCAGCAACGAAGACCCGACGCAGCCAAAAATAAATAGATTTTTTAAAAAAAAGAGTGCCAGGTAGTTTATTATTGGACATTCTAGATCAGGGATCTCTTTCTCAAAGCTGTCACTTCAGTACCCATTGCTACCATTCCACACTGCCTTTCATTCATTTGTTCCAGTGAGGATGCTACAGGGAGGACGAATATTTCCCATGCTGAAACAAATGCTATCATTTTCTCTCAATCTTTCTACAGTACTTGGGAAACAAAACACTAGAAATATTTCCACCAAACTACAAACTGATTTCATATGTCACTAAAGCTTTCTGCCTTTTTCCATCAAGATGACATAGGATCATAAGAGAATTCTAGCCATACACAAAATTATAAAGCAACAAATTATCAAAAATCCCACTGCTGTTAATATTTTTATATCCTTCCAGGTATATCTATTTGTATGTATGCATATAGAAACAGATATGTGTAGAGATAGGTATATATAAATATATTTTTTAAATTAAGTTTTTTCACTTGAATTTGGCAGAGAGAAAAAAGCATTTGAAATGGAAAAAAGACTAATGAAACTTAGATTTTTTCCTTCCAAAAAAAGATTCATTCCTGTAAGTTTTCTATATGAATAAGAAAAGAATATTAATTGGTTGAGATCTCTGTGATCTTTAACTATGTCTTTCAGTTTTAGGTAGCTTCAGTGTATTCTCTACTCTGAAGGAAAGGTGATTAGCATTCTTACACTTTCTTTTACTTCTCCACCTCACGTCATCCTAGTGTTTGTTGGTTATAATATTTAAACTGTTAGAATTCATAAAATTTACCATCTGTTCTGCAACTACAATTCCCCAGATGTTCAGTCATAGCAAAACATTTACTAGATTTAATGGTCACCACCACCCCTATTATGCATTTTCATTGTTTATTTTTATTGATCGCCTGGTTTGCTGGATTCCATCTTTTTTTTTTTTTCTCTAAAAGAATTCATGGGTACTATATTTCTAGCGTTCTAGCATGTTTGAGATGTCTGTCTGCTGTCTTTATGTTTGAATGACACCTTGAATGGGTAGAATATGCCTGAGTGAGATTTTTTTCTCCTTTCAGAAATGTGTCCATAACAACTTTATCTTCTGTCATTGAACGTGGTTGTAGGGAAGTCTGAGGCCAGTCTGATTTCTCTTGTTAGTGATTTGCTTCCCTTGCCTGTATACTTAGAGAAATTTGTCCTTTATTCATGAAGTTTGATAACCTAACCTGGTGTATTTCCCAGTGTTGCTCGCTACTAACATTTTGCTGCTGTTGTTATCACATGCTCTGATGAGGTGCTCACTAAATTCTTGATCTCAGGGGAAATTTCCTGCAATATATGCACACATAGATATTTATCCCCAATTTATATCATCTTTTTTCTAATTGCTTTAATCTGGGTCATTTTTCTCTGCATATATGTTCATCTCAGCCTTTTATCTATAACGTTAATTACACTTTGAGACGCGCCAGTCTCTAAAATTTTTTTTCTTGTTTATTCTGTGATAGGATTACTTTAAACATTTCCTTAGCTTTGCCGTCTGACTTTTTGTGTAACTCTGTGGTTAAAGTCAAGTCATCTTTGATCTCTTTTTATTTTTATTTTTTTAAATTTATTTATTTTAAAATTTATTTTATTTTATTTTATTTATTTTATTTCATTGCTGCGCGCAGGCTTTTCTCTAGTTGCAGCGAGCGGGGCCTACTCTTCGTTGCAGTGCTCGGGCTTCTCATTGCAGTGGAGTCTCTGGTAGTGGAGCACATTCTCTAGATGTGCGGGCTTCAGTAGTTGTGGTGCGTGGGCTCAGTAGTTGTGGCTCGTGGGCTTTAGAGCACAGGCTCAGTAGTTGTGGTGCACGGGCTTAGTTGCTCCACGGCATGTGGGATCTTCCCGGACCAGGGACAGAACCCGTGTTCCCTGCCTTGGGAGGTGGATTCTTAATGACTGCGCCAACAGGGAAGCCCCCTGATCTCTTTTTAAACTTTGTAAAAATCTTCGTCTCATTCTTTTAAAGTTGGTCTAGAATTTTAAGCATTGCTTAAATTACTTCCTTTCCTTGGGCTATGTTTTTCCTCAGCTGTCTTTATCCGTATTTTGTACATTATATTTCCCTTTCTCCTTTCTTTCCTCCTTCTATCTCCCTTCTTTCATTTTTCCCTTCTCCTCCTTATTCTTATCTTTTTTCGAGTTCTTTTTTTTAATTGAAGTATCGTTGATTTACAGTATTAGTTTCAAGTGTACAACATAATGAATTGAAACTTTTATAGATTATATTCCATTTAAAGTTTTTATAAAATATTGGTTATATTCCCTGTACTATACATTACATCCCTTATTTTACAACTACTAGTTGTATCTCTTAATCCCCTCCCCCATCTTGCCCCTCCCCCACCCCTCTTCCCACTGGTAACCACTTGTTTGTTTTCTGTATCTGAGTCTGCTTCTGTTTTTGTTATATTCATTCATTTAAAAAAAAATTTAGATCCCATATATAAGTGAAAACATGCATATTTGTCTTTCTCTGACTTCACTAAGCATAATACCCTCCATGTCCATCCATGTTGTTACAAATGTTAAAATTGCATTTTTTTATGGCTGAGTAATATTCCATCCTGTGTGTGTGTGTGTGTGTGTGTGTGTGTGTGTATGCACAGATATAGGTGTGTATGTGTGTGTATATATATATATAAAATATATATATATATTATTATACACCAAATCTTTTTTAGCCATTCATCTCTTAATGGACACTTAGGCTACTTCCATATCTTGGCTATTGTAAATAATACTACTATAAACATTGGGATGTATGTATCTTTTTGAATTATTGTTTTCATTCTCTTCAAATATATACCCAGGAGTGTAATTGCTGGGTCATATGGTAGTTCTATTTTTAGTTTTTTGAGAAACCTCTATACTGTTTTCCATAGTGGCTGCACCAATTTACATTCCCACCAGCAGTACACCAGGGTAGTCTTTTCTTTTAGAGGGAAGGATTTTTTATTTATTTATTTATTTATTTATTTATTTTTGGCTGTGTTGGGCCTTCGTTTTGTGCGAGGGCTTTCTCTAGTTGCAGCAAGTGGGGGCCACTCTTCATCGTGATGCGCAGGCCTTTCACTATCACGGCCTCACTTGTTGCAGGGCACAGGCTCCAGATGCGCAGGCTCAGTAGTTGTGGCTCATGGGCCTAGTTGCTCCGCGGCATGTGGGATCTTCCCAGACCAGGGCTCGAACCCGCATCCCCTGCATTGGCAGGCAGACTCTCAACCACTGCGCCACCAGGGAAGCCCCAGGGTAGTCTTTACTCTGCATCCTCATCAACACTTTTTACTTCTTGTCTTTTTGATAATAGCCATTCTGATGGGTGTGAGGTGATATCTCACTGTGGTTTTGATTTTCATTTCCCTGATGATTAGTGATGTTGAACATATTTTCATGTGCCTGTTGGCCAACTGTATGTCATTTGGAAAAATGTCTATTCAGATCTTCTGCTCAAAATGGATTAAAGACATAAGTCTGAGACCAGAAACCTCAAAACTGCTAGAAGAAAACATAAGCAGTACACTCTGACATAAATAAGTCTTAGCAATATTCTTTTGGATCTGTCTCCTCAGGCAAGGGAAACAAAAGCAAAAATAAACAAATGGGACCTAATTAAACATAAAAGCTTTTCCAGAGCAAAGGAAACCATCAACAAAACAGACAACCTACTGGATAGGAAAAGATATTTGCAAATGATATGCCTGATAAGGGGTTAATATCCAAAATATATAAAGAGCTTATCCAACTCAAAAAAAAAAAAAAACCTGATTAAAAATTGTGCAGAAGACTTTGTTCTTTTTCTTTTTTACTCCCTCCCTCACCAACCCTTACCAAACTCCATTTCTCATCTCTGCATCCAGGTCTAGTATGTTTGTATGATTGTCATGTTCTATCTTATCAAGCTTTACCGTGGACATCTCTGGATCTTCAATTTTCCCTGATGCAGTCTGGGTAAATTTACCATAATTGCTTTCTACCTTTTTTACGGATCAGTTTGTCTTTGGCCCACTAAATGTGCTTGCCCGTGTGCTTTCTCTCATATACATATGAGAGATACTATATATTTCCTATTAGTTGTATTTCTCCAGAGAACCCTGACTTAAGACAGATGTATAACATAAAGCTTAGGCATTAACTAAGTACATTTCTATTCTCTGGGATACTTTGTCTTAATCCTTGGTAATGGGTTCCTTAAGACTATGACTCTTTTCTACTATTTTTCCCTCTACTGTGCCTGATGCAGCATTGGGGCCTCTAAGAAAAGAGATGTAAATTCAAAAAGATTATTAAAACAAAAATGGATGTTCTTAGAAGTATTCCCTTTGTTTTTATTCTAGATTTTTAAAGGAGTGGGTTCATATGATAAGAGAAACCTTTTTAAAGGTAAGAGAAACCTTTCTAAAATTTTTTTCCTCTCTATCTTCAAGCAAATTTTATCAATGCTGATATTTTAGTCTTGAAGGATTATTACGAATATGTTTTTGAAAACTGAGTAGTGCTTTCCTTATAGAGGAAATAGAATGTGTGAAATCAGAGTAGTAAAATAGAGCCAGTTGTGACGAGGCCAAGAGAAATAATTCTTAGACTGGATTGGCAGCCACTTGCACCCGAATCTCCCAGAGTGAATGTTAAAAATACAAATTTGGGGGACCTATTTTAGACCTATGCAGTCATAATAGCAGAGCATGCTGCCTAGGGTTTTACATAAAAACAAAGGAGAGTCACATGAGAGTAGGTATTACTCAATTGCTCAAGTTTGGGAACAATTGCATTAGAATTCTGAGATTGTATAGAGTAATTTGGAAGGAGCTTGATTATGAAGAGCTCAGTTTGCCACGGTAAGGAATGTTCAACTTGTCCTGTGGGCTATGGAAATCCATGGAGGGGTCTCAACAGATAGAGATCCTCATCAAATTTGCCTTTTGAAAAGCAGGATGTGCAGACAAGGGCTGGAGGGTTCTCTCATAAGGCTTTTGATACTTTGATGTTTTTGTTTCCTTCTATTTTATTTTAAAAATACGTATAATGTTAAAATATGTATTATATATTTTTTTAAAAACCTTGTCAAATTATCCTAATTTCAAATGGTGCAACAGACATGGGACAAGAGATAAGTAGGCTTGAATAGGTTAGGAGCAGAGAGCAGAATCTCAGGCAAGACAAAGAATCATCAAAGATAGTTTCTAAACTAGTTTAACATCCCCACTACAATGAGAAAAGATCCGTCTTATATGTGAAGAAGTATTTTGGGAATGGTATATGTGAAAAAGAAAGTCAGAAGTTACAGACTGGGAACAAAGTGTTGCCAAATTAAAGTCAAGAAATCTTCTGAAACTTAGTACCAAACAAGAGCAGGGGATTATAGGAAAAAAGAAGAAAAAATCTTATTGGATCCCACATACCGAGTGTTACTTTTGCTAATGAGCAGTTGGTCTAATTCCTTCAAAAGCTACTTGTATTTGTTTCTCTGCAAGCTGAAGAGGAGTTCATTAAAGCTCTAGCAGGAATAGTCTTGGGGGCAATCAAGCTAGAAAAGGATGAACACTCCTTTGCAAGGACTTATCAAGTTAGTGTGTCTGTGAGATAATAAGACAAGGTGTAAAACCATGCTTTTTCACCCTCATCTAAACAAAATGTGTTGCTATCACATTAATTATGCACTTGTATTCTTGAGGGAGAGGGCATGTCAGGAAAGAGTGTGTTTGGATTAGTAATAACCATTCATAATCCACTTGAACCTCTCTTCATAAAGTTAACTACATCTTTAGATGTCAAATGCAATTCTTTTCTTTTTCTATAACCAAAAGTCAGCTTGCTTCTCTAGGCTATTAGCTCTAGCACAATCAGTGCCGCTGATTGGATGGGATTTCTTTGTATTTCCTCTCCCTAAGAAACAATTGATTAATTGTTGGTATGATCTATTTTCTGTTATTTTTCTAAATCATCTTAGAAATCTCTTTTGCCAAATATTTAGGCATTGCAGGATTTACTAAATTTACAGAGATAGTCTCCTAACAGTAAAACACTTGAATCAGCAATTCAAATACTAAACCATATTTATCAGGTATGCTTGAAAAATCTAACTTCCAGCTATAGTCAAAATTTAGCAACTAACTCCAGACATTAATGTACAAAAGAAAGTTATCAGTGACAGTAAAGAAAGAGCTTGAAGGTTGGAAACTAAAACTAAATCTAAAAAGTAACGTGTGGTGTTTGTGAAATTTCTTTATCGTAGAAGGGAGCTCTCTATGTAGTTGCAATTTGAAAACTGATATTTCACCTTATACAGAAGAATTATAGTAGAGCTAACTCCAAAAATTATTGGTAGAAAGAATGGAAAATGGCACAAAATTATGTGCCTGTTCATTACTTTGAGTATTATTTTGAATTTAATATAAAAATGACAAAATAGATTGTAAGTAATAAAGCAGTCAAATAGAGCAGTGACTTTTTTGACAAAGGAACAATTTCAGCACTAGAAGCATATTTTTATTAAAAATATATATTCTAAGATAGCTTGCTACATTTGGAAGTAGAGTGAAATGTGGAAAATGCTTCCCTGTGTGAGCTGGTTGAAATCTAATTCATATCGAGTCCCCATCTTCCTTCACGTGGCATTGAACTGGTAGAGATGTATTCCCAGTCACAGCGTAGCTTACACCTAACACACTCCATAACTGAGTCTTGATTCGTTTCTTTGTAGGATTACTTATAATTGCAGAGGGACTCAGTCATTTTGTGGAGACCTAAACAAGAAACCATGCATCCGATTGAATTAAGCAAAATGTTCCATGGCAAGAAAACTAAGTAGAAGAGTTAAATAAAAAATGGATAGAACATTTTATTAATGCTGTGCATGCACTCTGGGTTTAGGTCATTGTACAAATGACAGACTTAATGAGTAACACCATAAACATATGAGAAAATAGAATAATTGGCTGCTTGAAGATAGCTTTCCCTGGTATATATCCACATCTTTGGGCTTAAAAGTGAATTTTTCTAAGAAAGACTGCATTTTGAAGTGAAAGCAACATCTTTATCATCCAATGCATGAGATGTTGCATTCACCGTTTGAAATTCTATGTGTCTGTTGAAGGTCATGACTGACACTCTATGCGCATAAGTTTCAACAATCAGTCTTGAGAACAATTCCTCTTTTCTGTGATTCCTGCCATCTGCTTTCAGTGGTAAGGTGTTCTGCAACTTTCTTCCGTTCTCACCAACCTGAGAAGAAAATAAGGCTTTAAGATAACACTTCCTGCTCCTTCTTAACCAGTCTACTTAAAGCCACAGATGGAATGAGTATCTTTTTACTTGTTCATTTAGCATATGTTTACTGATGTACTATGGATGATGTTCTGTGCTGGGAACTAGGGTCACAGACATGAAAGGCTGCCTCAAGTTCTCACAGGACATAAGAGCACAAAGGAAGCTCATGGAACCAGCTTCAACCTGGACTGCAGTTGTGGTCTCCTTTGTTGAGGCCAAGTGATAATGCAGCCATTTGACTTTATTTTGCTTTTGTTTGTTCCTTGAATACAGCTTTATCTAAACCCATTTTTGTGGACTCACTCTTTAAGTCTAAGTTGGAGTCACTAGAAAGTATAAGACTGCCCAGACCCTACACAAAAGATAAAATGCACCATGTGAGGAGTCAGATAATACAAGTCACAGGAATACATGTAAAGCTATCTGACCTGGCTCAGTTCTGATGGAGACATTCCATTCTTTTTCTACTATTTATTTTACTAGGCAATCAGCGTTGCATATTTAGCTGAATTAATTCATATTTTTCAGGTAAACAAAAGCCAATATAGTCCTAAGCATAATTGAATAATTGTATTAGATTTGTCTTTTTCCAGTAAAAAAAAAAAAACAACACACACAAAACTGGACATCACAATAAGGTAATTCTTTTCAGATGTTGACCAATAGGCCACAAAGAAATGTGAACCTTGAGAGAAGGCAAATACTGGATGAGAGCCCCACATTTTCTTGTTCTCTCCTTGGGGACATTTTCTAGCACTGTCCAATATGGTACCCATTAACCATATGTGATAATTAAAGTTAAAATTAATTAAAATTAAAATTATAAATCCAGTTCTTCAAACAGGTCACATTGCTAGTGCTCAGTAACTTTATGGGTAGTAGTTTCCATATTGAACAGTGCAGATATAGAATATTTTCATCACAGGAAGTTCTTTTGGGCAGTATTATTCTAGCCATTGACACAGGGAGTTGAAGTCTAAGCAGAACACAGGGTTCACTTTAAAGTGTAAGGGTAGTTAAGTTCTAGGGTGGTAAAATTGCTGGTATTTGTCGAGCATTGTACAGAAAGAAGAGAGCTGGGTAGAGAGGGACCCGCAGATGTCTGCATGAGGGAGAATTGCTCGAGGACTGGGCTGTGCTGAACATACACAGAGCAAGACTCCATGAAGAAGGTGAACAGAGACACCAGAGGTCATGCAGTGCTGGGAGACCTTAGAATTATATCCCAACCAGGTTCTTGGTGAGAACCTCAGGCATGCAGTTGAGGCTATAGAAAATCACCACTTTGAGAGTAAGGACCACAGCCTACAGTAGGGGCTATGCTCTCAGGACTAAGGACACAATCAATATAGATCCATATTAATAAAGAATAAAAAATCTGACATGCTAAACGCTTTAGGTGTGAAGGGTAGTGATGTTTGCAGCTCACTTTGAAAAGCATCAAAATGTATGAATAGATGAATATATATGATCAAATGAACACAGCAAAGTGTTGACAATTGTAGAATCTAGATGGTGGTTTATGGGTTTTCTTTGTGTGATTCTTAAGCTTTGTATATGAAATTTCCGTAATTGCTGAGGAAGAACAAAATCATGAAAGGATGAAAATGATTTGCTAGGAATGTAACTGTCTGACTGAAACACAGTATGGTCTGGATGAAGACCATTATGACCCAGATGGCCCCAATGTATTATCCATATTATCCAAGTATACAATAAAAACTGGTAAGCATGTGAAGAAGCAGGAAAATATGACAAACAGTCATCAATATAGATAGACCATCTGATGGGATTAGAAAACTAGGAATTTACAAAACCCATTGTAAGTGTGTTTAAGGAATTCAAGGAAAAGAAACTAGAAAAAAGAAAATCTCTATTAGTATTAGTAGGGGAATGAGTAAACAGATTGTGGTATATTCATATAATGGAATAGCACTACATGTAACAAAAAAGGATAAACTACTGATAGACATTCTTGAGATTTATTTGTGGGGTTATATTATATTGAGGAGAAGAGGTTCATTCAAAAAGGAGTACATAATGTGTGAATCCATTTATATTAAATTTGTGAACAGGCAAAAGTAAGCCATTGTGATAATAAAAACAATGCTTTTCTTTGGAGGGTAGAGATTGATGGGAAGGGCCATGAGGAAACTTTCTGGGTTGATGAAATATTCCACATGCTCTTTGCAGAATTATTGGTTATGTAGGTTTATACATTTGTCAAAACCATCAAATTGTGCACTTAATATTTGTGATTGTCACTATATGTAAATTCTGTCATAAAGTGAAACCACATATGCATGTATGTGCTAATAACGTCAGGTAGAAAAATGGACTTTTTCTTGATTTATTTAGATAATCTTTTCAATATTCAAATTCAAACTCAATGGCATTTCTCATCTAGTATTTCTCTTTAAATATGCTACATTATAACCGACAAAGTGATCTATGCAAGGAGATCCATATTGATATAACAGTGATGTTGACATTACTGTACCCTTAACTATATGCCTATGGAAAGTACTAATAACATTACATGCATTATATCCTTTAGTCCCTTCCAACTTTATAAAATATATTCTCATCTTACAGATTAAGAGACTGAGGTAAAGATGTTGTTCAACATCACACAGCTAATAAAACAATGAAGCTGATATGAAATCCCAGTTTTCTGATCCTCAAACCCATACTCTTAACCTAGTAATTTCATGTTTTCATTTTTTATATGTACCCCTTCAATAAGGCTGGATTTACTGTGTATGGAATGAAGTGAGGATTTTATATTTCTCTAGGAGAACTAGATTTTTCATCCAACTTTCACATCCTGTTGATTTTTTACCCACTGAGGACCCCAGGTAACTTCCTTTTTTCTTGGTAGCAGGACTACAAGTAGTGTCTACACTGAGTGAAGACAACATAATAAAAATTCAGTTAAAGGTTGGTTATAGTAATAATGATATAAAACTATCAATAACAGGCTTTTGGGTAGTGGTAAGCATGCACATTTACTCAGAAGCTATTTTTCTGTTTTTAAGAGCTATCTCAATGTGATGGGATCTGCACATTTATTATTATATGATTCAATTAGATGAAATTATTGTCAAATAAAACTGCTATGTCTTGTTTTCTTAATTGGAGGTCAATTTTCTTTAAGTATTTTAGTACGTAGGAAAGATAAGTTCTTTTGCTTATCTGGCCATAAATCTTTTCTCTTTCCTTCAGTTTTCTCTAAAAAGTTATTGTATTTGTAACTGGAATACCTTTGGGTGATAAATTAGTCTCAACTTCTTACCTTTTTCCAAGATTCTGACAGAAAGTGAATGTTTCTAAAGACGTGCTTCAAGCTCTTTGAGACTTAGTTCATCTAGAAAATGTCCTAAGTAGAACATGCAGCTGGTGGTAAACACAGTCTACCAATCTGATTTTCTTCCACTAATCACACAATCTTGGTATATACAAAGTAGCTAAATATTTGCTTAAAAATCAAATGCTTAAGCTACGGGAGCATCTGTAAAGGGTAGGAAGATTTTGAAAATTTTTCTCAAGGAAACCTTTTTTCAAATTCTGTACCTTTTTCCTGATATTACCTTGAGAAAATTATTTTATCTTTTGGAGCCTCAATTTCTTTATTTGAAAAATGGGAACCAGCATTACAGGGTTTTGTGAGGATTAAATCAAATAAAATATGTGACATATTTGATGGCAAATAAATGTTACCATACATTAAAATATGCCATGATATTTTATTACTAAAGAAGCAGAAGGAATAGAGTGTTTAAGAATATAAAATTCAATCTGGAAACAGGCAATAAACAAGTTATCATGTTTATCAAAAGCTAATGACAACTTCTGTATTTCTTCATGTAACAAGTGTCAAATTCTCTCTTTAGCTTTCAGAACTCACTGTACTTTACTCTCACTCTATGTATCTACCTTTTTTTTTCCGTACCCAAAAAAACTCCAGCTGTCTACCATTCTGATCAAACCCAAAGTTTTCCCCAGGTTTCTTTTATTCATTCATTTACTCAAAATTACTAATTAATTCATTGACTTATTCATCCATCTGGTCATCAAAGCATCTGTTTTAATCCAGCAACTCCACTAAGCAGTATGGATAAAAACAGTGAAAAAGATAAAACCAATTCCTGTTTTTATGGAACTTACACTACTAAGAATGAAAAGAGATAGCTTGACTGTATTTAATTATGTAAGTATTTGCCATGAGGGAGAAATACAGGATGTTATGAGTACAAACACCAAAGGGAATTTGCGTACTATCAGGACTGGCTGTAGAACTTGCAGAGACCTATGCAAAGTGAAAATGCAGGGCACCTTGTTCAAAAACCAATAAGAATTTGAGGATAGTAACAGACCAAGCATAGGACTCTTGGCAGCTACACAGGTTGCATGCCCATGAAACCAGCTCTGCATAATATGGAGGACCAAGGAAGGATTTCTTGAGGCGGTGTTTATTTTACTGGAGATGTGAAGGATGAGTGTATGTTAAGTAGACAATTGCAGACTTGCGTTTTCATCTGCTGTTCCCTTTGGGACCTAATGTATGATTTCCTCAAGAGTCATCAGCCTCTTGTGTTTATACCAAGGAATGATGCAACTCTTTCAGTCTTGGTTAGGATGTTGGTGGAAGAGGGATACAGTTACCTCTTGCCAGGTTAGTTTCATCTCCCATATGAATCAAAAAGCAAAAATTAAGGCCAGAATTTTATGACTCATAATTTTTAAAAATCAAAATTTATAAATAATCTTTAGTCATTCTTAGATATTTATGGGAGGACCCTGGGCTAGGAATTTGGAGACCTGGGTTCTTGTCTTGAATCTGCCTCTGACAAGGTATTCTTTGGATCATAGCTTTCTAATCTGGGAAAAAAGAAATATTTAAGTTTCCTATCAGTCTGAGGCTTTAAACTACTGACAATAGCATTTTCTAATTTTGTTAAAAAATACAGCAGTTCATTTTATCTTGGTCTACTTTTTTGGAACATAAAGTCACAATGTTGGCTGAATCACTGACAGCATAAGTACAGCAATAGCTACCAAAGGCCACCTTCCACACGCAATCTCTTTTCTTAAACAACCACATTAAATCCCTAAGGTGACCAGTGCTATTCCATTCTTCTGTTAGTTAAAGGTCACCTCTACTAGCAACCAATTTTTGTACTTCCCTAGGGTAGCTGCTTAAGACTACATCCATTGTCCATATTACTTCTCTACTGCATCTGTTAAATATCAAGGTAATTAAAGACTTACAGAGACATTGAGTCACTTTATTCTCAAGAAGACATTTTTTTTAGACCAAGAACTTTCAGACAGTATAGTTTCAGAAAGGTGTAACTAAAACACTTTGATTTCTGAAAACTTTCTTCCTTGTTAAGTTTATTAATGCATTTGGACAATTTTAATACGATATACATTTTCTGTTAACCTCAATAGTTTATGCTGTGATAACAAAGAATCCCCAAATCTCAGACTTAAAAGAACAAAAGGTTTATTTCCTTTAAAGTCCCCTGTAGATGCTCTGTGGTGACCTAAATGGGAAGGAAATCCAAGGAAGAGGGGATATATGTATACATGTGGCTGATTCACTTTGCTCTACAGCAGAAACTAACACAACACTGTAAAGCAACTACAATAAAAAAATAAAGTCCCCTGTAGGTATGGACAAATGTCCTCCATGACTTCGCTCAGCAGTACAGACTAACAGAATCTCTACCCACGATGTAGCTGTACCATCTAGATAATGGGAATTCCTTGATATAGCAGAGAGAAAAAGCACTTGAGGGTCTCTTGCTGAAATTATTTGACCTGAAAGCAACACACATTATATTTGCTTACAAGCCATTGACTAGAAATAGATGTACAGTCCAGTCTGAATGCCTGGGTTTGGGGAAATGTAATCTTCTATGTGTTCAGAAGAAGTAGTAAACCTTAAGTCTCTATAACATTTCCATACAATAAGGGACTCTTTATCAAAGAAAAGTCTGTTTTGTTTTTTTAGAAGTAAGTTTAGACTAAAGTATTTTAACCAAGATGGATTCCAGTAGTTGAGATGGACAAGAACACACACATCAGTACTGCCAACTCTTAATTTGGTGTCTTTGGTTTAAGATCATGGTGTCTAATTTAGTTGTCATTATATGTGTATGTTTTTCTATTTTTGTATTGCCATTATTCCTCCTTCATTATCTCAATGTTGATTGATTTCCTACTGTTTGCCAAGAGACCATAATTGAAGCATTATCCTGTTCTTCAAGGAGCTTACAATAATCTTTGAACATCAGTTAGGCCCATAAATAAACATACTTCTCAAAATCACACATCCTAAAGGAATCATATTCAGTTGCAGCCATACACAAATTGGCTTTTTGATAGCATGTCTTAAAATTTTTAGTTAGGCACAAATTATACTTTCCACACTTTACAGTATATGAATATATCATCTCAGATGAATATTTGCCAAGATATTAGAGCTAATTCAGAGATCTTGAATGAGAAAATAAGCTATTAGCATTATTCATAGGCAACTCTGCAACCCAGAGCCAAGAACAAGTAGGATAGTTTTATATCAGGGCAAAATTTCCCAACTAGATATAATTCTGCCAATACTAAATGTGGTATCTAAAGCACATGAGGTGCTTTTTGATTAGCAATATAGAATCCTATCTCTTTAGGAAATCAGAAATATGGAATACAAGCTGTTCAGGGATTTGCGTGCAAACACATCTTTGCATTATTCAGTTTATTATTGTTTGAAATCTTATTTACCTAAGCCATCTGTAACTTGAAATAGGCTGTCTATGGGATGTATTAATGCACTTCCTCTCTGTTTGTTCTTTTATTGTGTATCTTTGTAATAGCTACCCTGGAGCAGGCACTTTTATAGGCATTCAATAGGCAATTCGAAGTACAATTCCTAACTTTTTTGAACTTTCTGTCTATTGGAGGAAATAAAAATTTATAACATAGCATAGAAAGTTCTATGCTAGAGGTAGTAGAGGGTGCTGCAGAAGCTCAGAACAGGGAAACTTCTTCATGGAGAACAGGATGTGGGTGTGTATACTTATGTGTGTGCATATGTGTAAGAGATGGTCATGGAATGCATATAACTCAGCCAAATTAATGCAGGGAAAGAGGAAGGTGTCCACAAGGAAAAACAACACGTGAGGAGACCTTGATGCATGACAGAGTAGGATGTGGTCAAAAACTGAGAGAAATTCAGTGAAGCTTGTAGAATGTGAAGGGAGGATTGCAAGATGGGAACACAGAAACAGAGGCAAGATCACAAAGGCTTTTAAAAGTCATTTGAACCTAAATCCAAAAGGCAGTGGCTCTTGAAAGTCACTGGAAAAGTGTTTGAAGGAGTAGGGTTATGTAATCAGATTCGTGTTTTGGAAACATTCTGGGTACAGTGGATTGGAGAAGAGAAGAGTGAAGGAAAGGAGATCAGTTGAAACACATTAGTGCAGGAGAAGAATGATTACCCTGCAATGGAGTAGAGGTTACAAGGAGACCTTCAGGAGACAGAATGAGCTGGACTTAGTGATTGATTTTCTGCAGGGGTAGAGGGAAAGAGAAGCAGAATTTAAGAATGGCTCCCAGGGTCCTAACATGGGCAGCTAGGTAAATGGTAATGCAACTTACCCATATGAGGGCAATGGGAGTATATGGGGACATGAGGAAGGATGGGTAAATATAATAAGCTTAGTTTTGAACAAATGGAGCTGGAGGTGCTTCTGATAGCCAAATGTCCAGAAGCTCAGTGAGGAAGGTTTGGCAACACCATATGATTTGGTAATCTTCAGGATGGTTCTAAATCATACCTATTCCCAATTAAAAGAATTTCTTGTTCTTAGTTGTTTTGCATTTTTAGTGAAAATTTCAATTCTCATTTAATATTTTAAAAATATTAAATGTAAAAATTGTATCTCTGTTTAGAAAAACAAATCAGCAATCATAATAAATCCACAACCAGTAAAAACACATAAGTTTTGAGTATAGCTTATTGAGATATTTCTGAGTATTGGTATTCAGAAATACCTTAAACTGATAAGTGTTGTTTCAGGGTGATGTTGTCTTTTAGATTTCCTAAAAAGAACTCATTAAGGTGGTGATAATAATATGACCCCCCTATAACTGATCTGGTAGAAAGTAAAACAATTTATCTAAGAACCACAAGCTCTTCCGCTTTGCTAATGTAAAATGTTTTATTATTTTAGTTATTTAAATGAGCTTGATACTTGATGTCTCTTATGTAAAAAAAAAAAAAAAAAAAGAAATTCTGAACAAATATTACAATAGGCTGTTAATATTATAGTATTACAGTGATATTTAAAGGTCAATCATAGAAATTTTGTAGGAAAATCATATTATCTTTTGCTTAAACAGAGAAACCTAGGAACAATGCCATAATAAATACAATAAAACAAGCAAATGAGAATACTTTAAGCTTCCTTAATAGTCATTGTCATAATAAAATGTGAATCTTATATTATGGAGGTGGTAATACGGTAGTGTTGTATACTGTACACAAGACCAAATACATCTTGGGTCAAAAAGAGGCAGCCACAGTGGAGGAAGAGAGAAGAAATGTATCGTTATTTAGTGATCTAATCTAACTAGACATTTAAATATGCTCAAAAGATATATTTGAACAACTGGCTTTATACAGAGGTTTATCTAGTTATGTAACTTACTTTTGTAGGAGTTATCTATTCCATTGGCTTCTGTTCATTTTATTTAAGGAACGTCTTTACACATTAATGTATTAATCCAAGTCCATCTTGGATCCATGGAGAAGTGCAGAAGTGAAACATTGTCAGAATCAAGGTCTTGCAGTTCCAGAATTCTCCAGCAGCTGCTGTGGTATTCGCTGAGAACACAGCATCTCAAATAATTTGCCCTTTGATCTTCTTGACCTTCTCAGTATGTTTAGTTTCGATGGTAAAAGTACTACATTTTGTAAAGAAACATTTGTGTTGATGGCTATATTGAAATTAAATTCATCGTGACTCTAAAATCTGCCTTAGCTGGATGGATAGGTCCTGGTTGGTTTTCAAACTCAAGGTGGAATTTTTATTCTTCTTTCATGACAGTAAGTAAAATTTGCATGAGTCGAATGCATTTTTTGTTCACTTTATGATGAAAAGAGTAGCTCACAAATTAACATATTCAGTGTGTTCCTTTTAAATATTAGGTTCTTTCAATCAGTAAGTGCAAGCCCAAACTGACTATTTTATAGCACATGACAAGACCCTTGTAATATAAATGAGCTTTGAGGGCTGGATGGAGAATGGAGAGAGATGTTTATGTACATTATTTAATAGTCTTGGCTTATTTTAGAAGGTTTTGTGATAACTGCACTGTTATTGGTAAAATAAAAGAGGCTGATTCAAATATCCTGCATAAATTAAATTCTTCTGTATAAATAAACTGTGTCAAAAATAAGACTTAAATATAACAACTATTTAATTGCTAATTATTCTTTGAATCAGCAATCTGCTCAGGGTAACTCTTTAGCCAGTCTGTCCTGCTGTGCCTACCCATGTAGCTGCAGGCATCTGGCAGATTGATGAGAGGTTGGTGGATCTAGGGTGACCTCACTCACCTGTGCAGGTACTGATGCTAGTTTGTCCCTAGTGATGTTAATGGCTGAACTTTGTCTTTGCCTGATATGTGCTTCATCACATGGTGAATGTTAGAGTTCCTTAGGAGCAGCAAAACAGGGCTAGCCCCAATGTGTAAGTTTTTTCAAGCCTCTGATTGAGTCACTTTTTAAAAAAATGTTCCATATGACAAAACAAGTCAAGGAATGGAGAAATAGACTCCACTTTTTTAATTGGAAGAGCTTCAAGGTGATATTGCAAAAGGGCACACATACTGGATGGGAAGAGTTTGTGGCCATTTTAGTACTCAACCACAGTCCCTACTAGGACCTAGCATCTCAGCATGTATGAGTCCAGATTTTACCCATCTTTATCAACACTAGGTAGAGTCAATTTTCTTTTTTTAATTATTTTTTATTTTTAAATATATATATTTTTTTAAACTTTAAAAAATTTTTTGGCTGTGATGGGTCTGCGTTGCTGTGCGCGGGCCTTCTAGTTGCGGCGAGCGGGGGCTACTCTTCCTTGCAGTGCGCGGGCTTCTCATTGCGGTGGTTTCTCTTGTAGTGGAGCACAGGCTCTAGGCGTACAGGCTTCAGTAGGTGTGGTGTGCAGGCTCAGTAGTTGAGGAGCACGGGCTGTAGAGCGCAGGCTGAGTAGTTGTGGCGCGTGGGCTTAGTTGCTCCGCGGCATGTGGGATCTTCCCAGACCAGGGCTCGAACCCGTGTCCCCTGCAATGGCAAGCGGATTCTTAACCACTGTGCCACCAGGGAAGCCCGGTAGTGTTAATATCCAATGTTAGTCAACTGTTTAGTGATATTTCATGGTGGTTTTAATTTGCACTTCTCGGATAAGTACTATTGTTGGGAACCTTTTATATGTTTATTGACCATTTGGATGTTCTCTTTGAATTCTCTAAATTCAAGGTCTTTTGCCCATTTCTGTGTTAAGCAGACAAGCTTTTAATTTTTTGGTTTCTCTCTTTCCCTCCCTCTCTCTCTCTCTCACACACACCCACCCACCCACACCCACACCCACACTTTAGATGCATTGCAACTACTATATTCAACCAATTTGTGTCTTGCTTATTAACTCTCCTGTTGCCTTTTATTTTATCCATAGTTATCCATCTGACACAGTATCATTTATTGGACAGGTTTCCTTTTGCCATTGAATTACAATGTGTCTCTGTTGTGTGGTGTGTGTGTGTGTGTCTGTGTACTTTGATAAATAAATTAAAATACTTTAAAATGGAAAAAAAAGATGCTTTGAATTGGTTATAAGATTTGCCCATTCTGTGTGCTCTTTCTCCTTTTCCAGCTCAACGTTTAACAATCCATGACTCACACTTTATACAGTACTGGACTATATGCGATTTCTCTTCATACTCCCCACCACATACCATAGTTCACAATTACCCCCAATCCTACAATCTCCTCTGCCCATCTGCCCCCAATTCTAGTCTCTCTTCCCCCCACTTCTACCTCTAACCACTATTATCAGTTTGGTATAAATCTTTATTTTCTAGGGCTGCCATACAAAGTACCCAAAACTAGGTGACTTAAAACAGGAAAAATCTATTGCCTCACAATTCCGGAGGTTGGAAGTCCAAAATCAAGGTGTCAGCAGAGCCATGCTCCTTCTGAAATTTATAGGGGAGAATCCTTCCTTGCCTCTACCCAACTTCTGGTGTTTGCTGGCAATCTTCGGCACTCCTTGGCTTGTAGATGTATTGCTCCAATCCTGTCTTCAAATCATGTTCTCTCTGTGTCTGTATCTCTTTGCATGGCATTCTTTTTATGACACCAGTCATATTGGATTAGGGGCCCACTCCACCCACATAAGACCTTAACTAATTACATCTGCAGAGACCCTATTTCTAAATAAAGTCACATTCTGCGGTGTGGGGCTTTAGGACTTCAACATATCCTTTCATGGCGGACACAACTCAACCCATAACAATATCCTTCAAGATTTTTTCTCATCCTTTATCAAGAATTGATTAAATGACTAAAAAGAAAAATATAAAACATAAAGACGACAGTACATGTTTATTATTTGGGGGAAAGGAAGATTCTTTTGAATAAGAAAAAATGCCATTATGAAAAAGGTTGATAAATTTATTCAAAATCAAAACTTCTGTATGAAAGAGAAATTCTGTAACAGGTGTAACAGATAGAGTATGTTCATTTCCAGGAAAAGACTTCCAACAGTTTAATACAAATTAAGGCAAACAGAAGAGAAATGGGCAAGAAAGATGAAATATCCGTTCACAGGGAAATACAAATGGTTAAGACAATGTGCTTTCTCTCTAGTGTTTACTTGTGTAGTCTCTTCCCTGGGCAAGCCTGTCCATCTCCCTGCTTTTACCCCTCCCTTGCTCCAACACCTACAAGCAATTCTCACTCTGTCTCGCTAACTATTATATCTTTTTGATCATCTCAGGGACAGCTTCCTGAACTTCTCTCACCCCTACCCCATCCTCTATCCCAGGGATGCCCTGTGCATGTCTCTATCATTGTGCTCTTCTTGTAGCAACATGGTATCTTTGTCTTCCTTCTTAGATTCCTAATTCCCTGAGAGCAAGGGTCATGTGTATTTCATACTTTAATGATCAGAACAGACCTTAAACATGAATGAACCCAGATGACATTATGCTAAGTGAAATAAGTTAGACATAGAGAAACAAACATTGCGTGATTTGTCTTTTATATTGAATCTAAAAAAGCAGAACTCAGAACCAGAGAGTAGAATGGCTGTTGCCAGGGGCTGGAGGAGGTAGGAAGTGAAGAGATGTTAGTCAAAGGATACAAACTTTCATTTATAAGATGAATAAGTTTTGAGAATGTAATATACAATATGGTGACTCTAATTAATAATACTGTATTGTGTACTTGAAATTTGCTTAGAGAGTAGATCTTAAGTATTCTCACCACACACACACACACACATATTCACAAGGTTACCTGAGGTGATTTGTTAATTAACTTGATTGTGATAGTCACTTCAGAACATTTGCATATCATAAATCATCACATCGTATACCTAAAATATATACCATTTTTGTTTGTTAATTATACCTCAATTAAGCTGGAAATTAAAAAAAAAAAAAATGAAGTGCGTGAATCAAGCAGGAAAAAAAAAACCCCAGAACGTAAATTCTTTGATATAACTGTTTTGACTTAATAAATACATTGTCCACTGTGTTACTGAAAGTCTCATGCAGGGAATAAATACATTCACTTAAACTTTGGTGCCAGAATAATGTACAGAAGTCATTTCATTGGACAGAGAGAACTGGAGCACCTAACTTCTTACTTCCCCTCATTTGCCAAGAAGTTCTGAATGTAATGCTGCATGAAATAGTAACTGACTTATTCCAGGGAAGATATATTTCTTAGGAGCTTTTTAAAGGAAGTGTTTAAAAAATATTTCTTAATATGTGTCTTCCTTCTTACATTCAATTTAGAGTGAAGTGTAATTATAAACAAATAATTATAATCAAATGTTCTACAGTTCCACAGCTTCCTACATTCTGGATTTTTTTTTTTTCTTCTGAAAATAGGTATGAGATAGAATTGATATTCTTATCAGGGTTCTACAATTCATTTCAGCTAGCAAGTGTATTTTAGTATCAAAAGAGCAAAATTAGAACATCAAATGTGATTTATTAATTTTTCAGGTAAAGAGAAGAATAACAAAGCAAATGTGTAAAATTTTTAGCTCTTTTCACTGAATTAAGATGAAAAACATCTGATCAACTCCTTGTTCTGTACCCAAAAAGAAATGATTTACAGACATCTATTTCTGCTCTGAAATTCTTTCTCTCCTCTTCCGAGTTCTGCATCCTAGCCTGGACAGAGTTAGGCATTATCTCCTAGTGCGCACATAGGTGGGAAATAGACTTGTCAAAAGACAGTCAATGCCTTTTGAAGTCATATTAGCATCATGCAATGTTTATTCCTTTATCTCTGTAAACAAAATACGTTCCAGTGCGAGACCCCTGGGAAATTAAGTTGCTTTGAACATTTTATAATACTTAATATTGAAGGAACACCTACCTAAAGAGATTTCTTTGTCATGGTGTTTCAGAAGGACTACTGATACTCAAAGAAACACTACCAAATGTCACTCATTCCAAAAGAATTGAAGAAATGAATATGTCCCATTCTAGTGCGCACCAAGCCATAAAAAATTGAGGTATATGATTCATCAGGGTCATGTGATAGTCACTGCTCCCATGATTGACAATTGCTGAACCAATTGCAGTATAAGAATTTCCTTCTTGGATGTTTGTTTCTCTGGACTGTTGGTGGTTGTTGGATTTTCTTTTCTCGTATCTAAGGGAAGAAAGAATGAACACTTCTTTCCTTATCATCACTAAACTTCTTAATTTCAAGAACTCATTCCAGCTAAGGTATCCAGCTAGGCTACATCGGATGATAAGGCTTACACTAATTCATCTGAAGCACCTTGATAAACAATCTTTAATGATGGATGAAGCGAATTTAGTTTTTACCTGACACCAGGAGCAAATCTTCAGGCTGTTAATAAGTGCTACACAAGCTAAACTTCAGTTAGATAGAACCAGGAAAATAATATTTGGTATATATAAAATAGCCAACATTCTCCTGGAGACATATTATAGAAAAAGAAATCCTCTTAACTTAATCATTGTATCTGACCTAATATCTCATTAATTTGCACCAAGGAAGCAATGAATTTGTGAAAATAAAACTGCTTGGTATGGGATTTTAAGAAAACAATCTTGTATTATTCTACTACTACTATAACGCAAAATAGACTAACAAAATATTATCAAGTATGTGTCTTTTTTAGAGATCCTGTTTTAATCAAATGAAGCATTTGTAGCTAGTGTATGAAATGCTTATAAAGGACGAGAAAACTAGTAAGATAAGTATCCTATCTTATGATCACTTTTGCCCTCTTATTCTGCTCAGTAAAAGCCTTTATTAAGAAGAATGCAAGATAAACCTCACCTAAAGCAGTCCTAAATTATCCTTTTGAGTCTCAAGGTTTGAAATCGTTGACTAAAAACAACAGCAAAGAGAGTTTTTGCTAGCATTGCAGTTTAAGTACAGAGAAACAAATGTAGTGACCATAGGAGCCATATAATTGCTATTGATCGCCTTGAAACCTTTAGAGTTTTTGGTAAATTAAGGAAATTCAGAAACTGTGATGAATTACATAGTAATTGGGAAGCAGAAACACAATAGTTTAGCAGTTTTCTGAAGTAGGAAGTAGATTGCCAACAAGCAGCACTGTGGTCTAGGGCTTATTAAGTAATAAAAGGAAAATGTTCTCAGCTGTGCAACAAGTAGAGCTATGAGAGATGCGGAACTGAGTAATGATATCTACCACTTATTGGTTAACTTCCACGGATGAAGCATACATTACATATATTGCATTTTCCCTAATATCGTACATGGAACAATTTTCCCTTTACATTACTGTTGAGAAAGGTGAGATTCACAGAAGTTGATTTTATGGCTAGTGAAGTTTGTTTTTGTTTTTTCCATGGTCACCAAAGTTTGCAGTGATCCATGTGGGTAATTAAACACAAGTAGGGTGAAAACAAAGCCCAAGTTGCTTTCATCACACCACTTCCACTTCCTGCTTTCAAAAAAAAGGGTATCCTTGAGTCACTAGTTGTGTTCTCATAGGGCTGGAGAGGCAACTTGGGAATCTTGTAGAGAAGGATCAGAGATTGAATGAGAAGTTGGAAAAGATGATTACAAGAGACTTCTACAGATAAAGCATTGACTAAGGGAAAAAAAAAAACCTCAACTGGAGAGACCTATGAGGGTAAATGGGCCACTGGATGCCACTCAAAACAGAACATAATAAGCTACCTAATTTGTCAGCTTATTTATCTTAAAACTAGGTCTTATTGAATTGATTATATCATTTTTGTTTTTCTAACACACAATGGCAATACCTTAACTGATCTCTATATTTAAGCTTTTACTAAGCCAACATGCCAATTCATTATAGAATCTGTTTTTCTACCAATAAGTGTTTGCCCTGAACACAAAATCACCAACAAGGAAACAAAAGCAAACAATAGATACCAATTTAGCATTTCAAATATTTCCAGTATTTAAACAGGGAAATGGACCTATGTGCCTATAAGAAATAGACAAAATTTCAGAGATTTATGCCAAATACTTTTCTTTGGCTTTTCTTGTTAATAAAAAGTAAAAGGGAGATCTGCTTTTCCTCTTTCTTTGAACTAATGGTGATACTTTTCCAGAATTTTTCTCTTGAAAATTTAGAAAATGACTTTTTTAGTTAATATTTCAAATTGGGCCTTAAGCTTTCTACAAAGAGTATCTTTGTAAAGATACTCTTTACAAAGAGTACCCACTATTCATGATTCCAATTTAATAAAGGGAAGATATATATTTTAAGAGTATCAAATTAAATATATATGTGTATATATATTTATATACACACTCAACTACCATAAAAATGATATTTTCTTTTATGTGACTATTACAGATCCTGGCCAACAAGGCTATTCGTTTTATTTGTTTCCACTTTCAATCTAAGTTCACAATTTTCTTTATAGAAATAATTACATAAACGCATGCTTCCTAAAAATCTGAGATTCCTCAAATAAGAACAAGTGGATAAAAGCTGAATTTAAGGGCGTATAAAAGGTAAGGTCATTTCCAATGAATACAAGAAAGATCCAGTCTTTCATTGAGTTGATTCTAGCAGAGTGGAACTGAAAATTACAAAATTACATAATATATGAGCAGATTATATAATCTATAAGATGATAGGTACTACAGAAAAAATAAAAGGTAGAACAAGATGAGGTAGGAAGCTTTTGAGCTGTGAGAAATAGAAATGGATCAACAATAGTTTAGAGACTGGAAGCAGCACAACTGCAAAGATGGAATTTTTATCAACTGAGATGATGAAAGGTACAAATACAATACCTTTTTCAGGAAAGAGAAGATCAAAATTTCAGTTTTGGACATGTAAAACTTGAAGTGCCTGACAGACATCTAAATGGAGATGTGAAGTCACCAGTTGGTTTTATGAGATTGTAGATGAGATTGTCTTTCTAATTTTATCCCAGAAACAAACCCTGAGACAAGAATTCAAGTGCACTTTTATTTTGGGAGATGAACCCAGGAAACACTAGAATGGAAGTGAGGAAGTGAGAGCGGGAAGGGAAGAGGGCCAATAAAGTATAAAGCATGTATTTCAGAATACCCAACCTAAAGATGAGAAAGCTGGACCTTTATATGCCAACACCTGTCTGTAATTGGTTGAGGCAATTCTGACCTGCTATATGTGCAAACAGAACAGGGTCAGAGGCTAGAGAAATTTCTTTCTTTGGTGGACAGATACAGATTTAGGCAGTTGAAGCTCTTGGAATATCTTAAAATAGTAAGGCCTGAGTGGATATGCTTGCAGTGGAGATATCATCTTATTCAGAGAGGGAATAAATCTGGGAGCTGTCAGCAACTAGGAAGCATTAAATGCCATGAGACTGGGTTAGATCCACGAAATAAGGTGTAAAAATTGAGATAAAGACAAGGACTGGTATAGGAGGTATCTCAACATTAAGGGACCAGGTGGAAGAGAAAGGACATCACATGAATCCAGACAGGAATGATCAGTGAGACAGGAAGGAAACCAAGAGAATATTATTGTGTCTTGGAAGCAAAATGAATGAAGTATATTGAGAGAGAGTTATTAGCTGCATCCCATAATGCTGACAGGTCAAAAGATGGAAAAAAGACTGGGATTTTACATTGGATTTTGTAACATGAAAGTCATTAGGGACCTTCACAAAGCAATGTCAAGTGACAGTTGAAGTCATACCAAATAGGTTTTTAAAAAGATTGGGAGAAAGGAGTGGGGAGAGGGAGACTGGCCGACTCATTTGAGGGTGTTGATTGCAGTGAAGAGAAAAGAAATGAGGCAGTAGGTGGTAGGATTATAGGATTATAGGAAGGCATTTATAGTGCCTGGCTACACTCAGTAATGTTTGGTGAATATATATTAGAATAAGTGATGAATTAAGTAAAGACCCCTGTGCTTTCAGGAATACAGAGAAGCCATGTGGACCCTCATTCCTCCTGAGACACCCCCTCCCTTGGCACAGCGAAGTTAAAGTTGGAGGTGTATCAATGACCTTTGAGGGATCCTTGAGTGTACAGTCTCTCAGAGCTCAGAGGAGATGAGGGGTAGAAAGGTACTGGGAATGGAGGCATGAGCACCTTGGAGATTCCTCTAGAGGCTGGAAGAGACCATTATGGATACATGCCAGCATCGGGACACTGAAGATGGAGCCTGGTGATGGGAGAGTGGGCCAACAGATGAGTCAATGAGGCAGTTGTCTCTGTAAGAAAGGGTAGGTACAAGGCATTGGTTTGGGGGCTGAAGAAGAGCTATAGCTTGGTACCTAACTGAGAGGTGTCTCCATTGCCAAGCTTAGGGACAGGTGCTTTGTTGTGTCATCATGGAGAGCCAAGACCCTTGATGCCCAAATCTGCACACTGGTCACATCTGGCTGAGGGAAAGGCTGGCCTCTCCCTTTAGTGAGGTATAGTAGACGAATCAGAAAAGCTCACCATGTGGAAGCCAGGAGTGAAGGGAGAGAATTGCAAATTTCAAATGGAGTACTTTGGCATCTACAGTCTGGCCAGGATGAGATATCAGAATAAGCCTTGCAAAAAAGAAGTGAGGGTGAGTGGGAAAGGGGCGATCTTATTGTGTAGTCATATCCTGCTGTGTTCCTCCATCTATTTTTAGAGTAATAAAAGAGCTTGAGGACAAGGAGAGCCGGTTCTAGTGTTTTTAGTCTTCACCTCGATTCTTATGTGGCCTTTGGGGAAGTCATACAACTTCTTTGATGCTATAACATAGAGAAGAGGAAAGGGAGAGGGAGGAAGAGAGTTTTCTTTTTTTAATATGAGCTATATAACAACATGCTTATACGATGATGGAAATGATCTCATGAAGGTGAAAGTTATTGTTCATTTTAATATATGCTGCAAAGTAATTGGCATAAGAGGCAAGTTTAGAAAATTTTATTAGACTCTTTTTTGAACTAAACATTTTTATTATCAAATCAAGTTACTTAAACCTTAATTTCCCCCTTTTCCATCCTGCCTGCCTTGCTCCCTCCCTCCCCTGTCTCTTTCTTTCTGTAATATTATATTCAGTGCATACGATGAGGCAGGACCTTTAGTAAGGACTACTGCATAAAAGAACAACTATGCCATTTCTTTAAGGAGTTTGAAGTTCTTTAAGAACAAGAATCAAGCAAGCAACTGAAATGAGTGATTTGTGGTCTGAAAGCCAGAGGATGAAAAACAAGTCCATTCAGAGTACAAGGACTATAGAATTTCTTGCTAGAGGACATTACTTTTTAAACAATAATATTTAACACTAGATGGGAATTACTATTGATCATCTATCAAACCAGATTTCTTTCTGCAGTGTTTCTGGATAAATGGAACATAGCTAATATGGGTTTTGCTTCAAAGCATCTGCTGATTTCCCATTGTAATTTGTATCCAAACTTAATGAGATAATGTGATTTGAATGACCTTAGTTTGCAAAAGACTAATTTATCATCTTCCTGTGCAGCCCTGACTATAATGCCACGCTCTCAGGATATGAAAAGGCATATTCCACAGAGTAGCATTTTAAGTAAAATCATCAAATTATAACCAGACAACTTCCAGAGAAGTCAGACAAGAGACTGCACCAAGAGTCAATTAAAGAAATCCTTGAAACCCCTAGGTACTTTCAAAAATTTCCCAAACAGCCCTTTTGTGGAATGGGGATGATCTAAATGAATATTGTTTCACACTCAATTTATTGTGCATAGTTTATCCTGCATTCCATACCAATTAGATTCCAAAGATGCTTTGTGTGCAGCCTGGGAGAGGTATAAACAAACTAAGTGCAGGCTCATTGTACTGTATGGTAATTGGAGCTTTGCACCTCACACAGGCCTCATCATGGATGTGCATATTTTCTAAAAGCTTGCATTTTGAATAGACCTCCCATTCTTTTTAGAGTTGGCATGGACATGTACTTTATTATTCTCAGATATGAAATATGTGGTTTCAAAAAGTAGTAGGTTCAGAGAAAGAGAGGCTTTAAAAAAAAAAAAACTCAATTGCATGGGGACGACAAGTTGGTGATCTAGAAGGCTTGTGATCATAGCGCAGATCCTAACTATTGAATATTTTTCAGTTCCCGATTGTAATGATATGGCCAGGAAATTAGCATGTTGTATTAGTTTGTGGCATATTTGCCTTTAAGTCAAAGGCTAATAATCTATCCAGCTGGTGCCTTAACTAAGATAACTATGTAAGGTCTAATAAGTACTTTTATTAAAAGTAATATTGTATTACTTATTATATCAAAGCACATAAACTTTTTGAGAGATAGGTGTTTGCTCATTTTGCTTAGTGCCCCTTACTACTGTTTTCCCAATGCCTAGTACAATTTTGAATAGTGGAAAGAGTAGAAATTTTGCCTTGTTTTTAGTCTTTGAATAAAGGCTTTCAATGATTTGCCTTTAAGTGTAAGTTAGCTTTAGGTTTTTCATAGATATCCTTCATCAATTTAAGGACATTTCCTTCTATTACTACTTCATTGAGAACTGTCTTCCTGAATAGGTGTTTAATGGTTTCAAATGCTTTTACTCTATCTGTTGAAATGATTATATGGTTTTTCTGCCTTATTCTATTAATATGGAAATGATATTGGTTTTCAATCTATAGATAAACCTTGTATTGTGGAATAAGCTCTACATGGTTATTATGTATTACTCTTTGTACGAATTTCTGGATTCACTTGCTATAGTTTGTTAAGGATTTTGTGTGTATGTTTATGAGGAATATTGGTATGTAATTTTCTATTCATATAACATATTTATGTATTTGCCAAGTTTTGATACCAGAGATTTAGGAGAAAACTAGCCTCCATTTTCTGAGGCTTTTTGTGTTATGGATATTTGGTCTTCCTTAAATAGTCAACAAAATTCACTGCTAAAGATATTTAAGCCTGAAGATTTCTTTGTGTGTGAAAAATTTTAATAACAAATTTAAATTCTTTAAGAAATATAGGGACCCTTGGATTTTCTATTTCTTCTTGTGTCAGTTTTGGTAACTTGGTTTTTCAGAGAATTTGTACATTTCCATGTATGTTGTCAAATTAATTGACGTGAAGTTGTTCATATTATTCTCTTATATTCTTTTAATGTCTGTAGGATCAGTAGACAATAAATATTTGTTGAAATTTGAATAAAAGAATAAACCATAGAAATTTACCCAACTCTTTTCCAACTCAACCACTGACTTTTAAACTTTTTTTTTTAAGTAAAAAAATTCATTTGATTGGACAGAAAACTTCCTCAGAAACTTTAAAATAGGTTAGAAAGGGGACTATCAATGTGGATAAAAGGCAGATAATTTGAGAAAACATGAGCTCCTTCAACTTCCTCCCCTCCTCATCCTATCCCAATCCTCCTCCTGTGACAACCCAGGAGATGTTCCCCCATATATGAAAACTTAGGAGTTCAGTTTAATACATTTTCATTTACATAAGTACATTTCATTTACGTAAGTCACTGAACTACAATAAATGCAGAATGAAATTTTATTCATCTTCACGTTCCTGACAGTACTAAGTGTAGTGCTTTTCATGTACTTTTCAGTATGTTTCATTAATGAATAAATTGAGACAAGTGTCTTTGACCCATGTCAAAGAAGTAAAAATAATCAATTTATGAAATAAGCCATACTTTGTGGCATACATAATATCTAAGTTAGTTTCTTTGTATAATTTCCAGTGTTTAAAGAGAGCCCAGCGTGGTGAATCTACTTCGATATTTATATCTGTATGAAGAATATTGGATGGAGTAGAATATTTATGCCTTGAGGTATGACCTATATCCATGCTAATTTCCAGACTCTAAAACCAAGCAGTAATTAGACAAGCAGGGGGGCTATTAGGGTTTCTCTTTCTTCTCATAAATTTCTGATGTAATCAGTTTGTTTATTGAATGGGAAGCCAGGGTTTGCTGCATTATTAATATCCTGTCTCATGCTTTGTACCTCAGCATGAACCTTCTTTCCTTTAGACATATGACAGTGACTGAAGAAAATGCTCCCAGTTGTAACAGACAAACAAGATATTTTATGCTTACCTTTCAGCATTGTTACAAGTTTGGCCGTGTTCCTTAAAAGAGTTCATAAAGATATTTCCAGCTCTAAAAGATAATTTCATTTTCATGAGGACTATCAGCTTTCCTTTAACTTCTCTTCATCCTCTATGACAAAGAATTACTCTTTTTGAGCTCTGAAACTGGAGTCAAAGATCCTCAAAATTTATTCATCTTTTTTTTCTTTTGACTCTATTCTCAAAATGAAAGGTGAAGTGAGATTTTCAAGTGTTCTGCAGGTAACATAAATAGGCAGTTTCAGACTACAAAACATGTGTAGTAAATATGTGAGAGAGAGGTCCCTTCTACCTATTCTATACTTTTGGCATGTTAGCTCTATTTTAATTCAAGTATATTTGAAAGACCTTCTTGCTGATTCAACTTTTAAAAACTAAGCTCCAGAAAAAAATGTTGGCTGATTTCCTCATCCTTTTAAACCATTTCCTCCCAGAATACTAAATGTGAGGGAAGAATTAAAAGAGCCAGACAAGGCAATTTTTTAAAAATTTTATTTATTTATTTATTTATTTATTTATGGCTGTGTTGGGTCTTCGTTTCTGTGCGAGGGCTTTCTCTAGTTGCCGCAAGTGGGGGCCACTCTTCATCGCGGTGCGCGGGCCTCTCACTGTCGCGGCCTCTCCCGTTGTGGGGCACAGGCTCCAGACGCGCAGGCTCAGCAATTGTGGCTCACGGGCTTAGTTGCTCCGCGGCATGTGGGATCCTCCCAGACCAGGGCTCGAACCCGTGTCCCCTGCATTGGCAGGTGGATTCTTAACTACTGCACCACCAGGGAAGCCCCAAGGCAATTTTTGTATCAGGCTTTTACTAGATCAGTAGAAACAAAACTTCAAACCAAGTTCTGTAAGCAATGACAGAGTAGATTCATTAAAGAGCTTAATCAGTGTTATTAATTCATGATCGACCTTATAATTAATGTAAATACGATTATAGTAGTAGAAATACTAGTTGCTACATGTCTCATCTATCCCTAAAAACCTTCCCTGCTCTTACCTTTCCATTCTTTTCCTTCTTTGCTTCATGTCCCTCTGGTTTTCTCTTTCCCTAATTCTACTCCCACCCCATTTTAGGAAACAGATATGAATTACTGGAAAGGAATCCAGGTTCTTCAGAAATGCCAAGACTTTTGCCTTTGGAGAGCAGAATCTATATATAACTGGTCAATACCATGTTACCGGAAGCCTGAAGCTATGTTATATTGGCTTTAGTTTAGCTATTTATCATGATTCTGCAATATTCTCCGAAATCATATGAGTCTTTTCCAAAGAAAATCTGGGGGACCGGAGGAATGCTACCTGTACTTAGCCTGTATCAGTAAGTGTCATCTGCACTACTGATACAAACTCTTCAAACTCTGGGTGGATTCAAACTATTCTCTGATTTCTCTTCCCCTAAGACACAAATCTCCTTAAAGGATGTTTCTCACTGCAGAGCCTCTGTTTCTGCCAGGTAGGCAGCAGTCTGACCCTGAGAGCTCCTAATGAAGAGGTTTGTGTATTTCTTCACTGATTTGTACCGATGTGATCTAGTCCCACAATCAGTTTTTCTTCTCTTTAAGAAAAACATTCCTGACCTTGACAGTAAACAGTCAGCCAGTAAGGGTTGTATAGGGTGATATTTATATGGGAAAGGAGGCACAGGTATGTGTGGATGGGAGATATGGTGAGGGTATGTAAAGCACCTGATTAGATTTATCAAGATGAACCTCATAATTTTTCCTAAAATTAAAAAGTAAAACATTTTTCTCATGGTGAAAGTATATGTTTAATAATTGTCAACAGGCTGTAAGATGGCCCCAATTTCCTTCACATTCTGTTATTCCTGACCCATGTAATCCCCTCCCCTTGAGTGGAGGTGGGATCTGTGACTTGATTCTAAGCTGTAGAATATGGCAGAAGTGATGAGACTGCACTTCTGGGATTACATTATGCAAGATTGTAACTTCTGTCCCACTAGCAGACTCTCTCTATCTCTCTCAGCTGCTCAGTCTGATGAAGCAAACTGTCACATGGTGAGATGCTCTATGGAGAGGGCCACATGGCAAAGAGCTGAGGGTAGCCTCTGGCTGTTGGCCCACAAAGAATTTAGGCCCTCAATCCAACAGTCCTGACTGACCTGAATTCTGACAACAACCACATAGTCTTGGAAGTAAATCCTTCCCCGATTATCCTTTCAGATGAGACCCTAGTCCTAGCTTATGCCTTGATTTCAGCCTCGCTACAGACTGAATCAGAGGACTTGGTTAAGCCATTCCTGAATTCCTGACCTACAGAAAATGTGAGACAATAAATGTAGGTTGCTCTAAGCCACTAAATTTGTGGTATTTGTTTAATGTCAAACTCCACTTGTTCATTGCTGATACATAGGAAAGTGATTGGGTTTTGTATATTAACCTGTTTCCTGCAACCTTTCTATAATTACTAATTAGTCTGAGAAAATGTTTTGTTTATTCCTTTGCATTTTCTACCTAGATAATCTTGTCACTTGTGAACAGATAATTATATTTCTTCCCTACCAATTTGTATGTATTTTCTTTTCTTTTCTTGTCATGTTGTAATAATTAAGACTTCTGGTATGATGTTGAAAAGATGTGTGAGAGTGAACATCCTTGCTTTATTCCTGATCTTAACTGAAAAGCTTTAAGAAGCTCCCTTTCTGTTTATAATTTGCTGAGAGTTTTTATTATGAATGAGTGTTGAATTTTGTCAAATGTTTTCTCTCCATCTATTGATATGATCATGAGATTTTTCTTCTTTAGCCTGCTCATGTGATGGAGTACATTAACTGATTTTTGAATATGAAGTCAGGCTTGCATACCTGGGATGAATACCACTTTGGTCAAGGTATAATTTTTTTTATACAGAAAATTGATTTGCTTATATTTTGTTGAGGCATTTTGCATGTATGTTCATGAAAGATACTGGTCTATAGTTTTTTTTTTTGAAATGTTTTGTCTGGTTTTGGTATTAGAGTAGTGCTGGCCTCATAGAATGAGTTAAAAAGTTTTCCCTCTGATATCTCCAACTATAATCGTGGATTCATCTGTTTCTCCCAGCAGTTTTATCAGTTTTTGCCTGTGTTTCGGAGCTCTGTTTTAGGCACATACACATTAGGGATTGTATTGTTATGTTTTCTTGGAGAATTTACCCCTTCATCATTATAGAATGCTCCTCTTTATCCCTGATCTTTTTGTTTGTTTGTTTGCTTCTTTGCTTTTAAGTCTGCTCTGACTGAAATTAATATAGCTCCTCCTACTTTCTTTTGATTAGTGTTAGAATGGTATATATTTTTCCATCTTCTTACTTTTGATCTTATATGTATCTCTTTGAGTTTCTTATGCATAATATATAGTTGGGTCTTGTTTTTTGATCAACTCTGACAATTTCTGTTTTTTAATTTGTGTATTTAGACCATTAGAGTTTTAAAAGACTATTGATACAATGGAGTTAATATCTACCAAATTTGTTAGTACTTTTTATTCATTCCCCTTATTCTTTGTTCCTATTTTTATCTTCCATTACTTTTTAGTTTTGTGGTTTCAACAGGGCAATATAAATAAATAAAGAGAGAGAGTGTGTCTTTTAGTAAGCCTGTGCCTCTTGACTGTGAACTTCAGAGGGCTTCCCTATCTCCTTCTCCTTCCCCCCAGTTAGGACAGGATGGATACAGTGGCATGGAGTTGAGTATTTCCCTTTCCCCATGTGTAAGCCTAGAGTGGGCTAGAGTGGAGTGTTTTCCTTCCCTTAGGTAGGTTAGGCTCTGAAAAAGCCCCAACAGTTTAGGCTCTGATAAAATAATTTCTCTTGAGGGAGACCTTCTTAAGAAGAGGGGAATGCTTTGGTGTATTTAATTTGGTGTTTTTCCTTCCTCTGCTGGAAGCATGACAAGATTTTTCTCCAGTATTCACTATGAGAACCTGGTCACTCTCCAGGAGGTAAAAGTCACGCAAGTGTGAGGGTCCCCTGTGACTGGGTCCCCTTGTTTTTAACTCTGACTTGTCCATACTAAGCTTCTAGGAGTGTCAGTTACAGTTGTTTCCTACCACAGCACTAGTCCTCAGGAGGTTTTTGCTTATGGGGTTTGCTTATGTGATTCTCTATTCACATTTCTCTCTCTCCAATTCGGGGGCGCAGCTCTTTGCCCTGTGACCTCATTTCTGATATACCTAAGAATTGTTATTATCATTTTGTTCAGCTTTTTCTTTATCGTTAGGACATAATAGCAACTACCAAGTGTCCTTACGTGTCAGAGTAGAAAACTGAGGGAGGGGCACTTTCCCAAAGATGGGGAGTGGGGGAAGGAATCTAATGACTGTTTCCAAGACAGCTTCCATTCAGTGCTCTTTAAGTTAGCTCCCTCCCTGTTCTCACCTCCATTTCAAGGGTATCTTACGTGCTGACATGCCTGAGCCTCTTGAGGGTTCTTTGATAAAAATTGATTTGCTTGTCAGCTTTCCCCACCAAAGATCTAGGATTTGGCTCTCAGCCTACAAAATCAGTCACCATACATCCATCTACTTTCCAGCTTCCATGTTTTATGGGTAGTGTCTTCTTTCTTTTTCTCTCAGTCCTGTGTCTTTAAAAATTCTCTTCAGTGTAAATTTAATAAAGGTTCAGGAAGAAGCAAGTTAAATGGGTATACGCAATCTGCCGTTTTAACTGATTCCTTGAGATCCCTTGGAAGAATTCCTCGAGTCTGTTGTCAGTGAAGACAGAACAGTTGCTCACAGTTCTCTCCACAGGCTTTCCCCTTGTGTTTGGGAGAGATTTACTAAATTGCCCATCAGGCCCTCTTCTCTTGGTGAAATATAATAATAAAAATCTTCTTAAGAAAATTTTCAAGGGTGGCTCCTTGAATCATCTTTGTAAACCATCAACTAAAAAATTTTATAGTTCTCAGATGCCCATCAATGAATGGATGGAGTAAAAAGATGCATATCTATGCAATGGAATATTATTCAGCCATGAGAAAGGAGGAAATCCTGCCACTTGCAACAACATGGATGGACCTCGAGCACATTATGCTAAGTGAGATAAGCCAGACAGAGAAAGACAAGTACTCTATGATATCACTTATATGTAGAATCTTAAAAAAAAAAAAGAGTAAAATGGTGGTTACCAAGGGATGGGGGGTGGAGGGATAAAAATTGATGGTGTTTAAGGGTACAAACTTGTAACAAGTGCTTAAGTAGCCATAGAGATTTAATGTATACAGTTTATTGAACATAAACAATAGCCTTGTACTTTAAGTATGTAATGTGATAAATATCATTACAATGGCAACCATATTACAATATATAAACACATCAAACTAAGAAGACATACACTTAAACTTCCACAATATTACATGTCAAATTTATCCAGTTAAAAGAAACCCAAACCTTTGTATGAAGGAGTTCTTCCAAGGGAAATGGAAAAATAAGGACATACAAATAGAACTGTAAAATATTTAATGTACCAGATGGGTAAACATTATAAGCATGAACTTCAGGTCAGGATTTTATTGCCATGCAATACTTTAATATTTCCTTAGAGTTAGGGATTTGAAAGGCAAACTTGTAAAGATAATGAAGTTAAGGAAGCCTCCTCTTTTTGAGTCCTTCCAGTGATCCAGAAATCTCAAGATTTCTCCTCTGTTCTGTAGGTTCACCTCTTCCCTTCTGTCTGTGTCTTTGGGTCCATGTATTTCTAGGACTGCATGTTCATACAGACAGAGAGAGAGAGAGAGGAGGAGAAAGAGAGAGAAGTCTTAATTCGGAACAAACTCAAAAGTCTGTACCTGAGATCCTTTATGATTGACGAATATGACGCTCAGACAGATGGCTGCTATAATAGAACCTAAGTTGAGGAAAGGGGGGGTGGTCCTTCTGAAAACAGCGAAAGGACCACAATGAGTGTACTTCCTGATATGAGCCTTTGTTTCTTACTTTGAGAAGGATTGAGTATAGAGTTTACTCAGTGATGAAGGACTTAAAAACTTTCAGAGAAAGAAAAAATAAATTTTGGCACCAAATGCTTTATAATAGCCACGTTGGGGGATAAAGGTGACAGTGGGGATGAGGAGAAGTTTAGGATTAGGGCAAGTAACTTCAATTTTTAATTTTAAATACACTTTAAAGTAAATATAGTTATTTGTTAGTTACATTATTTTTCAAATATAGAAGAAATCTGTTTTTCCTAGCACTATAGCAATCCCTTTGAGGACAATGATTGTAGTTTTGTCATGGCGATTACATGCCATGAAAACAAGATATTCATCCATGAAACTTCTGAAAAATAAAGTTAGGTAATATGTGAATGAATGAAAATGAGGCAGTAGCAGATGTAAGTATTATAGAAGTCAAAGAGTTGAGATGTAAGGAATTTGTGATAATCGGGGCCATCTCCAGGGAGATGTGAGATTTAAGAGATGCCTTTAAGGTCAATGGCCTGGGAGGAAAGTCCAGATCAGCAGGTAATGAGAGCTAGGTACAAGGATGGAAGTGAGTAAGAGGGGCCAGTGGAATAGTGACTTTTAAAAAACATATGCACAGTTTTATGGTGCACATTTAATAACAAATAAATGTTGGTGGGGATATTCTAAGTTTCCTGAAACAAACAGATAAACAAACAAAACAACAAACACAACAACTAAATTATGAGTTTCAGCATGTCCAATTCCATCACTCATTGAAGACAGACTGTAGGTCACTCACTCTCCAGTGACCAGCAAAATGTCTTTTCCATAGATGGTTGTCAGAAAAAAAAAAAAACTGTAATAAAATAAAATAGGAGGAACTGATCCCTGCTTAGCACTTAGCATTGTAAGTGCTCACAAGCTATGTGTCAAGTAATTAGAGTAATCAAGATACAGTCAGTGACTTTAATTAAACTTTACAGCACTGAGTGAGGAGTAATAAATTTATGGGAAATAAAAGTGGAGGGGATTTAGGGCCAGTCTGAATTGCATATTGAGTCAGAGGATAGTAAAATGTACGCGTATGGACACATCAGTAATTAACTAGTGTAAATCCTTTCCCATAAGTCTTCTCTCTCAAACACATACTCACAAAAAATATAGGGAAAAGATGCCCAAACATCTTATTAGTTTCAGTCATGAAACTAGACATCTGGGAACTTCTGAAGAGCTGCAGGTAAAGCACTGCATGGCCATGCTTAATGTAATGAAGAATGAACACATTAGTTTTTACTTAGACTTAGAACCAGAAGTCTAAATCCTGGAAATAAAGGGTCATGCAGACCAAGAATGTTTCTCGTATATCCTTTTAAAAAAAACCCTTGAAAAAGAAACTAAGAGCTTTGTTCTAAGAGAATTGAGTTGTCTACTCATTTATTCATCAACCATTTATAGAGTGTCTGTTACGTGCTAGGCCTAGGAAACCGCTAGGGAAATACGAAGTTCTTATTCTCATGACACAGAGTCTAATGGAGGAACAGAGAGGAAAAAACAAATCTTGTGTAAATTTAGTTTAGTACTAAGATGGAGAAAAAGAAAGATGTGTGTGCATGTGGGGGGCGAGGAGATGCTTACTTACTTAGGATAATGAGGGAAGACCCTTTAGAAAAATAACCTTTAGAAAGATACTTAAAGGTTAAGAACTTGGCAAATAAAAGAACAGGGTCTGGTAGAAGGAGGGAGTAGAGAGGAGAGTATTCCAGGTAGAGGGGACAACATGTGAGAAGGTCCTGATATAGGGAAGAGCGTGGCATATGAGTCACTTAACAGGAGTCCATAGGTTTGTAGTGATGTAGGCAAGAAGAGAGAGAGATAAAATGAAGTGGAGAGAGAGGAAGCCTGCATAGCCTTGATCAAGGATATGGATTTTAATGAATATATAGTAGAAGACAATAAAATATTCCAGTCAAAGAAGTGACATTCATTCATTCATTCAGCAGATATTTATTGAGAGCCTTGATCTACACCTGGATGGATGGGTTCTAGGTCCTTGGCATACACTAGTGAGATAACACACACACACATTCTAACTTAGGTTAGACATGAGCTTATATCCTAGTTTGTGTATGGGGGGTGGAGACAGACAGACAATAGCAGGCATAGTAAATCATTAAATTTTATGATGTATCAGAAAGACTGAATTCTATGGATAAAGTAAATTTCAGAGCCAAATAAGGAAGGTCAAGATGCCAGGGGCAGGGAGATGTGGAAATAACCTAGGATTTTAAATAGAACAGTCAGGGCATGCTTTGTTGATTAGGTTATGATTTTAAAAGATTACTTTCCTTCAGCTATTTGGATTTTTTTTTTTTTTTTAGGCTGTGACACTGAACTAATGGAAATACATTTTGCTGTCCTTGACACTACACAAACTCTGCCTTTTTATCAAGATTTTATGTAAATGTGATTGTATGTAACTGGGACCATTGCTTTATAGACACTCAGCACCCTGTTGGATTTTGCACTGCTGTGTTCCATTGACTGAGCCAGTGTTATGGTTCTGTATTTGTGTTTGGTTCTTGCCACACCGTTTGAATGTGGCAAGAATTTGAAATATATGCTTTCAGTATCTTTGTAGGAAAAAAGTTTTGTTTTTATAGACTAGGTCTCAAAAAATTGGCTAATTCAGGGAAATAGCAGCAACGGGGGAAGTCAGTTGTTTGGACATTTCAGTATCTTTTATTACTCTAGATTGGCTGTGTAGTAATGAATTCAAGCCTGATTAAGAAACAGCAAGACTGCTCTGAAGAAACTTTAAGCTAGAAATAGTTCCCTAAATTTGGATCAATTCCTATCTTGAGGTCAGTGTCTGGTTAAGAACTTAATTTTCCATATTATTTGGTTCCTCCTTCCCAATTTCATGTGCTTATTATGATTTTTACAATATAGAAATGATTTCTTGGATCTATTTTAAATATTTGTGTTGTCATGGTATTAGAGATATTTGAAGTGAAATTCTCGCTGATAGGATTTATCCATTTAAGCCCAGCTTGAATTTTAAGTCAATAAGTGGCAAACATTCTTTGTTATTAATTCATTCATTCACTCATTCAACAGTCATTTATTGAATTTCCATTATTGGATAAGTTCAGGGCTAGGTGATCAGGAATAGAGATAAAAAGACAAAATCCTTTACTTTAGGAGGCCTACTCCAAGGAAGAAATAGAAATTCTTTTCTTCTAGAGATCATTTTCCATTGATAGTGTGACACCCGATGCATTCCAAAATTTTTAAAATGATGAATGAAGGAAAAAAGAAAGAAAATATGTGTGACTGAAGCAGGGAGGAGGGAGGCAAGATCAACTCCAGAGTCAATGCTCTTGGTTAGACAAGTTTTACTCTATAGAAGCATGCTCAACTGATAGGGTGACTGTGGGCTGAAATCCAGTTCATGCTCCACTAATGGAGTGCTACACTTTGACCCACGTTTGCTTCCCTTGCAAGAAAGGGTGCCTTTTTCTAATCTTCAAAAAGTTCTGAAAGGTTAGTGGTGACCATGATCAGCTCTCACGTTTGATAATACTGATGGCTAATATTTATAGCCTTAACATGTGACAGGCAACATGCTTCATGCATAATCCCTCATCTGTTTTATCTGAACGACCCAATGAGGGAGACACTCTACTGTCCCTGTTTTGTAGATGAGAAAACCGTGGCTTACAGAGAATGTAACTTGCCTAAGGATAACCAGTTGGTAGAGGCCGATTTGAAGCTAGGCTGTTTATCTCCAGAAGTCACATATTTTAACCACCGTGTTGAAGCATAATATACACAAATATGCATACACACACTAACTTGAATTTGATTATCATTTGCAGTAAAGAGTATTTATGCAAAATCTATAGACTAGCAGAGGATTCAAATGGCCAGAAATCTTGTATTTAGAATTCAGGAATACTGAGCAGGGATAAATTGCTGTTATGGAATTCTTGGTTACACTGCTCTATTAATTTAATAGCAGACTCTGACTTTATTACAGTAAATAACATATTCATGAAAATGTTTAAACACTCATGAATGAAGAGAAGAGGCGTTAGAAATGCACTCTGCTAGCATAACTAACAAAGTAGTGAAATCGTTTCTCTGCATTAGGGAATTCTGGGGAGGTGATCTGCATGCGCAGTCTCAGACTGTTTCCGTCTGTTTTGTGTTTGGCATTCAAGCCTGCCTTCCATACCACAGAGGCCAACTAAAGAGAGCTATTTATTTGCGAGAGGAAAATCAGCAGCCTCTCAGTGGAATCAAGCCGATTACAAAGTAATGTAAGCCTTCACAAAGAAGAAGTTTGTTCTGGATTGGTTTAGGCTAATCCACCACAGGGAAATGTTGAGCAGTCCTTCATTCCTGTTGCATGAGCGAGACAATTGCATCCTGAGCAGGGAACTGAAAATGCAAATGTTTTATGAATGTCAGGTAAGGCCTGATGGGCTCTGCAGATAATTTTGTTTGGGATTCTAATTTCATAGGCTTCAGATCATCTGCTCTAGTGAAGGATAGCTCCTGGGTGTTCCTGACATCAGAATTTTGGGCACTTACACCAATAAGTTAAAAGACACAATAGGGGGTGATTTTCAGAAATAAAACATTATTTTTAGTTAATTATTAACTACTTTTGGAGGTCTTTGAACAGGAGCCATGATGTTAGTATGGCTTTAGGTGCACAATGCTTTATACGTGGCAGTGAACACTGAGGTTGTTGTAATCATGTAGACTATAAGAACCCAGGTGATAACAGTGGTAATGAGAGAGGGGAAGACAGACGGGAGAGAAGTAATATCACACACTGACAGGACTTGACTACACTTAATTGAATATAAGAGGCAGTGGAGAAAAAAGAGTTGGTCATTTTCTGCTGCATACATTCACTTATTTAAGAAGGAGGTATTTAGGACCTATTAAGTCTCAGGCACAGGGCAGTGCTGAGTATACAATGATGAAAATATAAAACCCTTGCTCACATGATGATGGTTATCTAGGTAGAGATACACAGAGTACCCAGGACTAAGTCTATGATGGAGACATTTGACTGAGTCATGCAAATAAAGGAAGGCTTGCTTCAGTAAGTAAGTAGGGGCTTCCCTGGTGGTGCAGTGGTTGAGAATCTGCCTGCCAATGCAGGGGACATGGGTTCAAGCCCTGGTCTGGGAAGATCCCACATGCCGTGGAGCAACTAGGCCCGTGAGCCACAACTGCTGAGCCTGCGCGTCTGGAGCCCGTGCTCCGCAACAAGAGAGGCCGCGACAGTGAGAGGCCCGCGCACCGCGATGAAGAGTGGCCCCCGCTTGCCACAACTAGAGAAAGCCCTCGCACAGAAACAAAGACCCAACAGAGCCAAAAATAAATAAATAAACAAATGTGGGGTTTAAAAAAAAAAGTAATATACGAGCTGAGGTCTTCAATATGAGGCAGGGGTTAACTTGGTGAATAACGGGAAGAAGATTGTTTTAGGCTGGGAGAAGTCCCAGTATTAGGAGAGAGGCTGATGTAGATGAGGAACTGAGAGGCCAGTGTAGAAAATGACAGAAGAATATAGGCATGGGTGGAAAGAAATTAGGTTTAAGAAATAGGTAGAGGCTGGTGGCAGTCATTAATACTCAAATATATCCCAGTTATCCAACTTAACATGTATAATTTTGCATTTTCCTGCTCTCCTGAAATGAGATAGGGAAACTACTTCATAAATCAAAATAGTACAAGATAATATTGAGAAATGCTTTGGAAGACAGTGAGATTAAAATTCAGCCTTGTGGCAAGAATCAAATCAAGCCATTACACCCATGGTGAAAACTTTCAAATGGATTAAAATTCCTCTGAGCAGAGGTTCAGCTGAGAGTGTAACCTCTAGAAAATCCTTCCAGTTCGAGAAAAGTGGCTCAGAGAAAAGGAACCAAGGGTGTTGTTCTTCCAGCTAAATTAAAGCCCGATAGTTGCAAAATAATTTCAATTAAAAGACTGTGTGTGAGAGAAAGAGGGAGCAAGAGGCAGTGAGAGGAAGAGGAAGATGAGGCGAGGGAAGGGGAAGAGGAGGTGGAGGAGGAAGAGAGAGGAGAGGGGAGAGAGATGGAAAAAAAAAAATTAAAACCCAAGAGGTTTATTGAGCAGCTCTATTTACAGTAGCCAGGTCATGGAAGCAACCTAAATGCCCATCGACAGACGAATGGATAAAGAAGACATGGTACATGTATACAATGGAATATTACTCAGCCAAAAAAAGGAACGAAATTGGGTCATTTGTTGAGACATGGATGGATCTAGAGACTCATACAGAGTGAAGTCAGAAAGAGAAAAACAAATATCGTATATTAACGCATATATGTGGAACCTAGAAAGATGGTACAGATGAACCAGTTTGCAGGGCAGAAATAGAGACACAGATGTAGAGAACAAACGTATGGACACCAAGGGGGGAAAGCGGTGGGGGTTGGGGGGGTGGTGTGATGAATTGGGCGATTGGGATTGACATGTATACACTGATGTGGATAAAATGGATGACTAATAAGAACCTGCTGTATGAAAAAATAAATAAAATTCAAGAATTAAAAAAAAAAAAGAACTATGGAATTTACTGGAATCAAAGAGGTAAAAGTTTTGGGTTGCACTACCAAACAGTTTGAACAACAATAGCAGCAACTACAAAAAACAAAAGCAAAGAGCCTGTTACTGTTGGTCCTACCTCTTATGGAAAGGAAGCAGGCTGGAAAATAGCTCAGTGGCCAGGGTGAGCTTATATTCTAATTCCTTCAGATGTGAAACTTAATGAAAAACTAGAAGTTCCCAGAGGCAGAGTCAAGGACAACAAAGAATTGTAGCCTGGGCAGCTTTTCTCAATTAACAACATTTGTGTTTAATCAAGGATCATTTCTATCACAGGGTAAATGTCCTTGCAATATCTGACCAGCAGATTTCAGAATTGCTACAAAGCAGTGATTTGTGTATGGCTCATAGTCTCTGCCTTCTGAATGGAATTGTTTGCTGTGATTATGCTGTCCCAGTCTTGCCACTGCATTTTTGGGTATGTGTGGGTCAAATAACATATTTCAGTTCATAGGTCTTTGTACCAAAAGGACCCATGTCCAAACACAATGAGAGACTACTGGACGAGAGGCAAAGATATTGGAGTTTGAGCTGGATGAAGTGACTGTATGGGACTTGGGTTGTCTTCTCTGGGGAAGAAGGATGATACAGACGTAGGAAAGAGAATGAACTGAATATTTGATGATTCAGAGTGGACTGCAGAAACTGTTAGTCCTGTCCATCAAATATTTCCACTTCTCCTGATCACATGGTACGATTATATTTCTTCACTTCATGAAGTTAAGTCTGACCGTATATTTGATGTACACTGGTTAATGAAATGGGAGTCATTCACCATACCCTCCTTTGAAATAACCAGCACAGTTTCAGATGTTTCCTTCAGAAAGGATTATGTGAAACCTCAGCCAGCCCACAGTGGATGTATAGTAGGAGGGAGAAAGAAACCCTTTTTAAAAAATAATTTAAGCCTGAGAGATTGGTAGGATGTTTATTACTGCAGGATTACCTAGATTATCCTGGCTGATACAGGGCTACATTATGTAGAAATTTTTAATCAATATGAATTGCTTTTATCTTTATCCTAAGAGCAATGGAAAACAAATAATTTTAGATAGGGTAATTAATATTATCACTGCCATATTGTTAGCCAACTCATCCTTGGTAAGGTCAAGTTTATGCATTACCTCTATACCTGATGCTCCGGACAATTTGCGTATCAGCTCACTGAACAAGCCCCAGGTGACAGAAAAGATATCCACAAAATTGATTTGATACCTTTTCCTCCAATTACTGAAATCTTTCTCTACAGTGTGTGCCCTCAGAAGAATACTCATATTGGATGTGAATACCCTCACATGGTGCTCATTATAGGAGGTTCATTACATACCTATTCCCTAGACCTCCAATTTTCCAATCTTGTCCTTTTCAAATGCCTAACCTTGCAGTCATACCATAAAACTTTACCCATGGACTACCAGCATTCCATTTACACTGGCAGTGAAGTGACCACTGTGTTTAAGCACAGTCACGTTTGACATTTAACCCCAGATATCCACCTTAGAGGGACCTCTCATCATACCAAGTACTATACTGGTCATGGTTCTGTCAGGAAGGGGTAAACCACTCTATATAGTTTAAGCAGAAAGGGAGTAAATGCAGGAAATGACCAGAAAGGTGTGGGAAGACCTGGAGTAACAAATGGGAGAATATTGTTGACCAAAGACCAAGAAGCTGCAACTGCCCTTTAAAGGAAACCATGAGAGGGCACTTTTAGCAAAATTACCACCAATGATGCTACTTGGAAATATACTATTGCTGCTGAGTAGGAATACAGAAGTCTGTCCTACTACTGAATTTCCTGAAACTTCCACTGATACAGCTGGAGGCTGTTATGTGCCATTGTACACAATTTCCCTGCTGATACTGTAGCTGCTGTCTTAATTGCCCCCATAATTAGAATAAAATGGCCCCTCCTTTTTTATCACCTTCTGTTCTCCTTTCAGTGCATCTCCTTAGACGAATCCAACAAAAACCTGGATGGTTGGGGGAGTCTGGTATGCAGTTTGTAGGTGTTTAGCCCTGGTGATGCAAAAGCATATATAGAGAGAATGGGAAACTGAAAGCCGGTGGGCACTTCTGGGCACAAAGGTACTGTGATCCCATTTCGACTTAATGGAGATCAGCACTCTCTCAATTTTCCTGCTGATCTTGGGTGGCCTCATCCTGAGGTGGCTTGAAGCAGGATTTCGGTTCCCTGGGCAGAGACTGAAGTCAGGCTGCAGCAGTGAGAGCACCGAATCCCAGCCACTAGACCACCAGGGACCAGTGGCCAGTGACGAGGCCCTGGCCTGTTGGCTTTGTAGTCATAAATTTTCACAAAGAGACGGAAAGTAGTGAAACAAGTAGAGTGTTTATTAGGAGGAAAAAGAGTATGTGTGGATAGACACATGGATGGGCTCAGAGAAAGAGCTGCGCCCTCATGGTAGTTTGAATCACTTATATGGGGCATTTCTTCCGGATTTCCTTTGGCCAATCGCCTTGCTTTGCCTGGTTCTGAGTCCGTATTTGGTTTATCTCAGGGTCCTCCCAATGTATGCGTGTGCATCTCTTAGCCAAGATGGATTCTAGTGAATAGACCTATGGGTAGGTTGACATCACTCACTTTTTGACCTCCAAGGAGCCTCTCTGCGCATGTATAGTCGGGAAGGACTCCTTGACCTGGAAAATGAGAGTACGTGGTCTTTTTTATCTGGGCAGGGCTCAGCCTCTCCTATTATTCTCCTGCTATTATCTTCATCTTGCAGTATTTATCACCAGGAGACAAACTCCAGCTGCTCAGCCTGGGGCCCATCTATCTCCTGCCTCATTCCTACTTCATTAGCTGTTTCTCCTTAGTTCTCTTTGCTAGTTTCTTCTCATCATCCTGATCTCCAATTATTGTAGTGTGCAAGGCTCAGACCTCAGATCTATATTCTTATTTTTATACATTTATTCTCAAGGGTATCCTCTCTAATCTCATGATATAAGTCTGTAGACTGACCATGTGTTATCTTCGGTTCCAAACCCTCCTCCAAATTCCAGACTTCTACATCTAATCAGCTACTTGAACAGTTCTCAAGACAGACTAACTGGTATTTAAAACTTAGCGCATACCAAAACAGATCTCTTGATTTTTCCTTTTCCCCTACCACCACCCCCAAAAACAAGCAGCAGTAGCAACTTAATAACTGGTAGTGTCATCTTCCCAGTTGTTGAGACCAAATACCTGATGGTTATTTCTGAGCCCTCTATTTCCCTAACACTGTACATGTCACATATCCAGCACAACTTGTCTGGTTCATCTTCAAGATAAATTAAACATCTGTCTCCCTTGAGTTCTCCATCATGACCATTCTAGTCGCAAGTATCATTTTTTCTGGACTACTTCAGTAGATCCATAACTGGCTCTTTTCTTTCACCCTTAATATCCCCTACAGAGTCTGTGCCACACAGCAGCCGGAATAACCTTCCAAAAATTTAACGAGGTTAAGTAAATTTTCTGATCAAATTCCTTCGAAGGATTCCCATCTCACTCAAAATAAGTTCCTATGATTGTAATGTGGTCTAGAAAGCCCTGCATCTTCTGTCCCTTTGCCACCGTTCCTACTCTGATTTAATGTCTTACCAGTAACTATCATTCATGATGTTCCAGCACATTACTTTCTTGCTGATCTTCAATGTAATAAGCACATTCAGTGCTTTTGTACATATTCTTTCCTCTCCCTGGAATGCTCTTCCCTCCGGTGTCTTGTTCCATCAATTTCATTAGGTATCTGCTCAAAATCACCTTATAAGAGAAGCTTTTCCTGACTATTGTACCAAAAAACCTTTTCTCGATATGTTGTTTCCTTCCCCGATTTATTTCATACCACTTACCACTCCTCTCCTTTGTCTGTATAACTCTTTGTTTATATAACTCTATATCTTTGTTTATTGCTTGTCTCCTGCTACTAAAACATTTAGCTTCGTGAGAGCAGGTACTTTGTTTTATTCACTGATATCTCCTGGTGTTTAGAACAGTGCCTGGCCCTGGGTCGGTATTCACCACGTAACTTGTTGAATGAGTAAATGGATGGATGGATGAATAAACAAATGCAGTATGAAAAAATGGATTGGACTGGAGAGATTCCAGTGTGTTTACAACTTGGGATGGGAAATTGTTGATGTATGATGGTAGCTTGGACGAGGGTGGTGGTGGTATAGTGGAGGGAGGGCAGCAGATGCTCTCAAGGGGTATTTATAGAATAACAGACAGCATTTCTTGCTCAGTTAAATGTAGGTGGCGAGGAAGAATTCAATGTTAAGGATACCACCTAGATTTCTGGCTTGTGCAACTGGATTAATGATGGCACTATTCTCTGAAAAGAAGGAATAGAAGGGAAACTGATTTTAAGGAAAAAATCATGAATTCAGTTTTGAGTGTTTAACTATATGCATCCAGACCCAACCTTTCTGTCTGAGGAGCGATTGCCTGAATAATTCAAATCCTTAGATTCATCTCACAACACTTATAATGAAGAAGATATTGACGTTGCTGATCTCTAGGGTTCTTAATGAAAGTATGAATAATTACTAGAGGGGGTAAGGACTAGAGTTCCTTACCCCACTATAGGAACTAGATTTCTTCTTGTCACCCAAGGTGCCTTCCTCTCTCAAGTCTGCTGCAAGGAAGTATTGATATCTAAAACAAATCACTTATACCATAATGTGTATTTGAGTCCATGAAGCATCGTTATGAAGTCAGCCTCATTTCTGTGTAATAGAAGTCTCCACCCCTGTCCCCACTTAAAGAGATTTCAAGCAAGAGTAAGCAGGCAGGCCAGATCACTGCAGGGATAGTAACCTATCTGTTATACACGATATTATATAGATCAAATGATAATCTAGACCTTTTTTTTGTTTTGTTTACATAGGATAAATTCTGGGTTCATTTGATAATGTCAGAAAGTTGAGTAGCTAAAGCATTTTAGCCTCATTTCCATTTGCCAAATAAATGGATGCTCAGCCCCAAGAATTTCAAGCCAGAATAGGCAGGTAGGTAAAATCATTATAGGAATAAAGACCTATCTACTATCCATGAGATTTTATCAATCTTCAGGGCAATTTAAACCCACTTTTTAAGATATGGGATAAATCCTAGGTTTATTTTAATAATCTCAGCTATGTAAATGGCTGGTTGCCTGGGAGATATATTATAGCTTCTTCTGTAGGCATGTCAAGAAAAGAAATTGCTTAGCAATAAAAACTTGAAAAGGATGAGCACTGATATAGTAAAGCTTTTATGATAAATCTACCTTTGCAATGTCTTTCTGAAATGAGGAGTTGCATCCCAAAAGAGGTATTTATGCTGGATATGAAAACCACCACTGATTAAAATAGCAGAGTAAACTGCGTTATTTAAATGTTAATTATGCCCCAAATAAAGTGTTCACATGACAAAAAAGCAAAGAGTTCTTTTTTTCCCCACTTTAAGCCCACGTCTTTATTAATGTATTTATTTAGCATCTATGCATTTGACAAGTTTGAGGCTGATGCTATGGGAAATACTGAACCTGAATATACTAGGTTTGCTACAATTGAGAGCCTCTTAGTTTATTCCATGATAGGAAATATTTCAATAATTCAGGCGTCTTGGTAGGAAATTCTCAGATGTGTTCCTCCTGGGCATGTGTTATGGGCTAAACCGTATATCCCCAAAAGACGTGTTAAGAGTTCTAACCCCCACTACCTCAGAAAGTGAGCTTATTTGGAAGTAGGGTTATTGCTAATGTAGTTAATATGATGTCATATAGGTGTATGGTAGGCCTTCCACCCAGTATGACTGGTGCTCTTGGAGGAGGTGAGATACAAAGACAGAGAACACAGGGAGAAGATGACCATGTGATGATGGAGACAGAGACTGGAGCGAGGCATCCAGAAGTCAAGGAGTGTCATGGATTGCTGGTAATACCAGAACCTAAGAGAAAAGCATAGAACAGCGGCCACCCTAGAACTTTCAGAGGAAACACAGCCCTGATGACACCTTGTTCTCAATTTCTAGCCTCCAGAACTGTGAGATATTAACTTTTGTTGTTTTTAGCTTTCCCAGTTAGTGGTTCTTTGTTACAGCCGCCTTAGGAAACATTCAGAATGGCTGACCATGCATGGGGCAAACAAGATATAAAGCGATTTAGAGATAAGAAGTTAGACAAGAAGTGCCATGGAGAAAACTTATAGGACAACCTATTGTCAAGTTAGATGAATTCTACACCCCTAGACCATTCACTGAAGAACACAGTGCATTTCACTCTGTGGGCTGCTGAACACAAACCGACTTGTTAAGTCATCAGTCATTCTCAAATGTATAGTAATGGAAGCAAAAGACAACATGTTATTTACTCAGAAAATGCTCTCTTGAAATTGAACAATGGAAGAGTTAAATAACAGCTTATGTGTTCCTACTTCCCACTCTTCTGCTTGATTTCTCATTCTTATGTGACTGTAACACTAAGAGCCTCATGGATACCATCAATGGCTGTAATATGGCTCAAGGGAAAATGCCCAACTATGAAATAGGAAGGAAAAAAAAAAAAAACCCTAAAAGCACTGACACAAAACAAGCTCCACTGGAATTTATCTGTTTCAGTGATTACCAAATCTATATTCACGACTCTAGTTACACAGTCTAAAACCAACTGGGAGAAAAATGAAATATGCCATAAACCATAGGAATGTTTTCTCTCTGTAGCGTCAGGTATCTGAGTATTTGATGGTATCTATTGCATTTTTTGTATTCTTCATTAAGTTAAATTGGCAACACTGAATCAAGTCCTGAAAAGTAAATTCAAACCTGGAATTCTAAATGTGTAACAGGATTGCTTAGAGAACTCTACATATATGCACACACCCATATATAAAGCAGCTAGCATAGGGCAACATTATATATAGATATTGAACAATGATACTGAATATAGATTTTGAATGTATATCTATATCTATCTATAGATACAGATGTATATTATGTATCTTAATGCCAGCCACACTAGATCACAACTTCTGTCTGTGCTTTCTGGTCTTGCCTGTAAAGTTTCTCCCTGCAAATGTACAGTAAGTATTCAGATAAAGATTCAGTGTGACTCTTGTACAGATTTTTTGAGTTCTTTATGTATCTCCATTTCCTCTGCTACCCTGTTCTTCAAATTCTAGCCATCTATCCATCCTGAACTTTGGGCTTTTTCTCCTCAACTTAGTGAGACCACCATCCTTTGCCTGGTACAGCCTGCCTATGCCTTCGTCAAGAAACTGTCTTCAGGTAGAAAGCTCAGGCAATCTGAATTCTCCATTGGATTTGTTCTTACAGGGATCACGGTTCTGCTCTGCCTGATGTCCAAAGACTGCATTGTCATTTTGTATATTTTATTCAGTGTCCTAGTTATTCATGGTGAGAGAACAAATCCCCACCAATTATTCCTTTGTTTCCAGAAGTAGAATTCCATAAGCTACTTACTTACATAAGATGTATTCCACCTCTTTTAAACTTCCTTAAAATACAAATTTTATGTTCCTTTGCAATCTCCAAATTATTAGATCTTTTATGCTCAGTGGCTCTTTTTTTTCATCTTTATCCTTTTTTGTTTCATTTTTATTTTTAAAAGTCAGGCTCACATTGAAAACAACAGCATACTTAATGTGTCTGTTGGGGCTTACTGCTGGTTCATACCTGTTTGTCCAATGGGTCTCTTGAGTGTGATGGCTGCAATTCCCTGATGGTATCTGAGAATTTGGCAATAAGACTACTTCTAAATGACACTCACAGTATCATTAAGGAGAGCATTATTCTGTGACAAGATCCACACCAGCAGTTTAGTTCTTCCAAGGCAGCTTTTCTCCATTTCTTTAGGGAGTATTTCTCATGTTTTGGCCTGAGGATAAACACTCTGCTGCCTACTCAAAATTTCAGAAGTAGTAGGAGGGTTATTTAAGCAGCGATCCTGTAAGACGATAATAATAATAATTGGAATAATTGAGTAAAGGAATAATAATATATTATTTAAATATATTATTTAATACTAATTAAATTAAACATTAAATAATAATTAATAAAAATAATTTTGTAAATATATTATTTAATAATTATTATTCAATTATTCCTTTTGATTTCTACCCAATCTCCATTCCTACTCTGGAAACTTGATAGCTTTGAGGTTAGAGACTCATTTGCTATCACCAGGATAAATGGCTCCCAAGTCCATTGAAAAGTTCTCCTTTGTGTTGTAGGCTGTATAATTCCTTCACTATATACTTTATTTCCTCTAGGAGTAATCTGAAATCTTTTGACTGCTGAAGTCTGCTCTCTTTTTTTAAAATAATTAATTAATTAATTAATTATTTTTTTGGCTGTGTTGGGTCTTCGTTTCTGTGCGAGGGCTTTCTCCAGTTGCAGCAAGCGGGGGCCACTCTTCATCGCGGTGCACGGGCCTTTCACTGTCGCGGCCTCTCTCGTTGCGGGGCACAGGCTTCAGACGCGCAGGCTCAGTAGTTGTGGCTCACGGGCCTAGTTGCTCCGCGGCATGTGGGATCTTCCCAGACCAGGGCTCGAACCCGCATCCCCTGCATTGGCAGGCAGACTCTCAACCACTGCGCCACCAGGGAAGCCCTCTCATTTTTAATACCACTGTAGATTGACTAATTTATTATTTTTTATCTTTCTTTTCATTTTATAAGGATTTTAACAAGGGTACACATAAACACATATTCGCAATCTACTCTCTCTTGTACATGCCCAAGGTTTTTTTGGGGGGTTTTTTTTTGAGGTCTTTTTGCATTTTAAAAATTCCTTATCTCTTCTTTCATACAATGTATACAAAAATATTTGCCTTACTTTCTAGCCAGCATTTTTTGAGACTAAATCTAAAGATACAGTGTATATGAAAGTGTTTGTAATTGTGAACAACTGAGTAAATATTTGGGCACAATGCTCCTGTTTAGCACATTTTTTAAAAGGAAGGAAAAATAAACAAAGCATGATCCTCTACTGAGTTTGACAAGAAATTGTCATTTGTATTATCTTTCATTGGTAGGTATCAAATTTGTGAGGCTTAGGCTCAGTGAGTTTGGGTGGTGTTTTGTGCAACTGCACAGAGCTCACAAACCGTGCAGGCTGGTCTTTAATCCATGCCATTAAACACAACCACTTTGGGCATTCACTTGTGAGTGACTGACTGCCATAATGAAAATTCTGGAAAGGACTCCACTCCCTTCTGCTTCCTGATGGTCTCTTGAATATGACTGTGCCATTTTTGGCAACATTCTCATGTGGACCTGGCATTGGAGGTAACTCTCCCTATAAATATAAGAAGTGGGGAGTCCCCTCTGTTTAAAAGTGAAGGTAGTTTAGCCTCTAAGGAAAAGAATTTACTACTTAAATGAGAATAAGTAAAAGAGTACCTTTTACTCAGTTCTCTTTTATTTGAGTAGCTGACAGGTTAGGAAAAGTTTCCAGCCTTCAGACTATGTTTCCTTCCAGTTACTGTCATGATTTCCAGCCATCAAAAAGCACTAAATAGGGCTTCCCAGGTGGCGCAGTGGTTGAGAATCTGCCTGCCAATGCAGGGGACACGGGTTCGAGCCCTGGTCTGGGAAGATCCCACATGCCGCGGAGCAGCTGGGCCCATGAGCCACAACTACTGAGCCTGCGCGTCTGGAGCCTGTGCTCCGCAACAAAAGAGGCCGCGATAGTGAGAGGCCCGCGCACCGCGATGAAGAGTGGCCCCCGCTCGCCGGAACTAGAGAAAGCCCTCGCACAGAAACGAAGACCCAACACAGCCATAAATAAAAATAAATTAAAAAAAAAAAAAAAGCACTAAATAGATCTTACATGCTCTGTAATTTTATGAGCCATCCAAAAATCATTACCAGTGAAACAAGTTACCTTTGATTCTTTTTTTTTTCTCCACAACCCAGCTCCAGAATTCAATTTCATGTAGAATGTTTCAAAACTCAGTGAACCTTTAGCCCAGAATTCATGTTGGAAGTGATAATTTCTGATAACTTGTGTACTCATTATTTTCAAACTTCCATGCTTTTGCTGATTTTATATTAATTGCCAGAAATACTGCTATAAGCTATATCTACATCATCCTTGAGATTCTTGCCCACTTTTACATGTTAAAACTGTTCACTCCCATCCATACGGCTTTTGAAAAATTTCAAGCTTGGAGAGTTATAGAAAGGATACTTATTAATAAGAAAACATCCTCCAAATTTCACGTTCTTCCACCCAGTACTATTTATTTTTCCCATCTTAGAATATTCCTAAAGAGTTTCAAATTAAAATAATATGATATGTATTTCTTATAAAATTTATTGCCAGGAAAACAAATGGTTTAGTTTCTACATCTCAAGGAAATGAATTAAAAGTTAGTTCCCAAAAGGAAAGTGAGCCCAGTTGGTAGCTCAATTGGTAGTTTGCTCCTCACCCAATATGAGCAATGTTGATCAAAAATGTTACCCATACTATGTTGAGAAATATATATTCCCTTGTTACTAAGCAGATAAATCTATATACACACATACATATAAAAAATTAAACATGTTCATGAAACAAACTCACCTTTATAATATATGTTGTATCCTATTTTTGTCTATTACATTTTAAAAAATGATGTTTGTGACCCATATCATTACCAGTGACCTAGCATCTCAAAAGACCCTTTGTAATGATAACAAATTGCCATTGTGTCAGCAAGGGTTAGAAAATTCTCACCCTTCATTTTGGCCACTAGAGTGTGAATATGGGGCTTGGTCTGTTCCAATTAGATCTTTCCAAGAAGGGGATATTGAACCTTTATATTGTTAAATTTGAAATATAGTATATATTTATAGAATTGTGTGAAATGAAGAACTTAATGATTTATCGTGGTAATACCTGTACAAACAATACCAAGGATAAGAAACAGTAACATGGAGATTTAAGAAAAATTTTTATTTTATACTGGAGTATAATTGATTTAAAAATGTGTTAGTTTCAGGTGTACAGCAAAGTGATTAAGTTATACATATACACATGTTATCTATTCTTTTTCAAATTCTTTTCCCATTTAGGTTATTACAGAGTATTGAGCAGAGGTCCCTTAGAAGTCCTCCCATCCCTGCACAACCAACGTCTCCTCCATTTTCTCCAAAGCTAAATGCTATCTTCATTTATCGTTTTATTGCATTATTTTAATTTGTTGCTACCTAAGCGTTTATCTTTAAATACGATAGATTTTACCCTTTAAAATTTTATCTTACTGAGTATTGATATGTATTCTTTCATGTTTTCTTTTGTTCATTATTTTTATAAGATCCATCTTTGATGCTGCATGTAGCTATAGATCATTCATTGTTCTTGCTGTATCATGTTCTATACCTACAATTTACTTTTCTATTAATAATTACAGGACATTTATATTGTTTATAGTTTGGTGCTATTACAATTAATAGTAGTATGATTATTCTACATGACTCTTGGTGTATGTGTGTCACACGTCTGAAGTTTATACACCTAGCAGTGGAATTGCTTGATCATAAGGTTTGTTTATGTTCAACACTAGTGGAAAATGATAGTTTTCCAAAGTAATAGTTTCAGCTATTTGCCCATCTGGAATGTATGAAAATTCCAGTTGACCTACATTCTCACCAACACTTAGTATGAGCAGAGTTTTTATTTTTAGTCAAATTGTTTCATGTATATATTAATCTCATTTTGGATTTAATTTCCTTTCACTGATGACTAATGAAGCTGAGCATCTTTTCCTATATTTTAAAGCCATTTGCAAATTCTGTTTTATCAAATTCCTGTTCAAGTCTTTTGACCTTTTTAAATTGGGTTGTCTGTACTTTTGTAATTGATTTGTGAGAGTACTTTATAAATAAATTGTTTTCAGTTATAAGTGTCTCAATACCTTGTCCCACTGCCTTTTTACTATTAATAGAAAAATTAGTTTTAAAGCAAATGTTTATCTTTCCCTTTATGTTCAATAATTTTTGTGTCCTTTTCAAGACAATATACCTCTCTTTGATCACAATGCTCTCCATCCTTTATAGAGGTACCACTGGCTGTTGTGGTAATTATATCCCTGCTTTTGAAAAAAAATGTATATATACTTAAAATATCTGTATGTACCCCTACATAATTTTTAAAACTTGTGTTGTATATTATGTAAAGTGTCATACTTGATATATTCTTTTTTATGTATTGCTTCTTTTGATCAATATTTTATGTATAGTTGTCCATATATTTCCATTGATCAACTCCTGCCCCCATGACCAGCGCCTAGAAGACGGTGGCCTGCAGGGGGACCAGGGACCAGCTCTTCATGCAGGAGAAAGCCCAGCAGCTCCTGGGCCGCCTGAAGCCCAGCCACACGTCTCAGACCCTCATCTTGTCTTAGGGGCTTGGCAGTCATGAGCCCATTCTCATGTTGACAGGGGGCTGGGGGGCCGAGTCTAGGCTGTGAATTTGAGAATCACACAAAGACGACCGCCTGCAGGGAGCCTTCTGCCGCCGGCCCCTTCCCAGACTGCTCAGGTGGAGACAGAGCAGGGCCTCCCACTGTCCTGTCTCTGAGTCCGGCTGCAGCTGCGGGCAGTTCCTGGTGCTAACAGAACAAAGTGCCACCTCTGAGCTGGCCCAGCCCTCCCCCCAGTGCCACAGGGAGCCCCGTTAGCTTCTCCCAAGCCCTGGTCAGGCCTGGTCTCATCTCAGACCCCTGCTCAGGACAGGGATGTGGCCAGCATGCTCCTTTCTAAAACCTGTTGGTACATTTTCTTGAAAGAATAAAAGTCGTCTTTCTCCTGTGGGGGGGAAATATATATATATGTATATATATGTGTATATATATGTGTGTGTGTGTGTGTGTATATATATATATATATATATATATATATATATATATATATATATATATATAGTTTTCCATATATTTCCATTGATCAAGGGTATTCCACCACAGATATATAATTTCTTCTTATTTTTACTTACAGATAAATAGGTCTGTTTCTGGGATCTCTATAATTTGTTTTGTTGGCCTGTTTTGTCTCTTCTTGCATCAATATCACACCGTTTTAATTCTTTTAATTTATAATACGTACTGTTACCTGATAATGCATGTTCTCCCGTTTGTTCTTCTACTTCAGTATTATCTTGACTATTTATGGGCCTTTGCATTTTCATATAAATACATTAAATATAATGTATTTAGTCTTTTAATTCATGAATATTGTACATTGCTTCATTTATTTCCATCTTTTAAAATTGGTTTTATAATGTTTTGTCGTTTTGTGATGATGCCTTGCTTTTAATTAATTTTTCCCTAGGAATTTGATATTACCTGTGGTATCTCAATTGTCTCATAGAGCAGTTTAAATTATCTAATTACTTATAGCTAGTATATGGAAACAAAATGGATATTTGCCTATTGACCTTATATTCAATAAGCTTGCTAAATTTATTTGTTGGTTCCAATAGGTTTTCTCTAGATATTTTGTGTTTGTTTTATTTTTCTATGTACACGTTCATGTCATCTGTATTGGTAGAAGTTTTAGGTCTTCGTTTCCAAACATTATGGCTTTTATTTTGTTGTTTTGTTCTTTCTTGAATCACTGCTGTAGCTAAAATTAATGTTGAAATGTGGATCGCAAACACCCTTGTCTGTTATTGACATCTGGAGGAAGGTAATACTTTACCATTAAATGTGATGTCTGCTATAGTTGTTTGTAAATATCTTCATCAGGTTCACATTGGGAAGTTCACTTGTATTCCTAGATATAACTCATATTGACAGAAAGTGGTTCACATATTTATCTTTAAAAATCCATTCTTACATTCTTTATCTTTTAACTATAGCATTAAGTCCATTTTCATTTCATGTAATTTGACATATCTGACATATTAGTTCATGATTTTTATTTATCCTGTTTTTTTTTTTCTTATTTCTAGCTTTATTTTGGATTCATATTTCTAGTGGCTATAGAAATCCCAGCAAGCTACCTAAGCCGTCTATAGCCCTGGGAAGTGGTCTGCATCGGCTTCTGTGGCTCTTCTTTCACGTGAGTAAGAGTCCTGTTACAGTCCCTGGTTTCAAACACTGAGCTTGCCTTTGGCTATCTCACATGGATTACTTAGTTTCTGCTGCCCCATGGACCAAACTCCCAGTGTCCTCCAGCTGATTCTGAACGTAGAGGCCAGTATGTACACGGTGTAAGCTTTGCTCACACTTGGTTTCTTTTGCCTTTTGATGCATATAAATGTTTATGATGTTTTTGTCCCCATCTTTTACATTCTTTCATATTTTATTAATCATTTCTCTATCTTTGTATTTGGAGAAGAGGGTGGCTTACAACATACAATTGCAATTCTTATCTAACTGGCATTTCTCACTCAGTTTCTACTGTCTGGATTTGGAGCAGCAGTCCAGACTAGAGATGATGATGGCTTAGACTAAAGTGGTGGCAGTGGACAGAACCGTCTTGATTTTGAGATATCTATTTTGTATCAAATTTTATAAAAGTTTGTGATTGGTGAGGTATTTAGGAGTTGTAAAAATATCTGTCTTTTTGAGCAACTGAATAGATTTAGTATCGTTATTGAAGTAGGAGAAATTGGAAGAAAGACTTTGCTTTAAGGGGGCTACAGTTCATAGTTTACTTCTGGACATGTTGAGATAAAATATCTGTGGGACACAGAAGTGGACATATCCAGCAGGTATTGGAAACATGAAAGGCTCAGTAGAAAAACCTAGTCTAGAGACAAAGTTGGGAGTTGTCAGCATATAAATGGTACACAAAACCATTCTCTCCAGTTGGTATTTTTGGCTCCAGTCCATTTGATTGAGTTTGCAGAGTCAGTCAAATGTATGTACTAATTCTGACCCTGTTAACTGAGCTCCCCACCTTCTGCACACAGGTCTTACAGCCACCTCCTCCATTTCACACGGTTCCTGAACTTTCTTTTATTCAGCTAATTCTTAACATTTAAAGGGAAAGGACTTCAGAATGGCTCATAACTAAATCCAGTGAACAGTGGTTGACTTATGAAGAAATGGGTATAGGACAGAACAGAGGGGGTTATCCAGATAAATATTAGGCTGGAACTTTTGTCTGATTCGTAGTCTTCCAACAGCACTTGAGCTATCATTTCACATGCATATTCTTCTTCTTTTAAATAGACACAGTTTATGTAAAACCTTCTTTCATAATTTAAAGCTTTTTCAGAAATCAGATCTGTCATAAATATAAAGCCATATTCTCAAGAATGCAATGACTTAATTTGTGAAAATGAATCAACTATAAAACTTCATTTATTGATTCTGAAGAGGCTTAAAATAAGATACTATTCTGTGTCTCCTTATATTCATTTATGGCTGTGTTGGGTCTTCGTTTCTGTGCAAGGGCTTTCTCTAGTTGCAGCAAGCTGGGGCCACTCTTCATCGTGGTGCGTGGGCCTCTCACTATCGCGGCCTCCCTTGTTGCGGAGCACAGGTTCCAGACATGCAGGCTCAGTAGTTGTGGCTCACGGGCCCATCTGCTCCGCGGCATGTGGGATCTTCCCAGACCAGGGCTCGAACCTGTGTTCCCTGCATTGGCAGGCAGATTCTCAACCACTGCGCCACCAGGGAAGCCCCTCCTTATATTCAGATCCTCATTAGTGAAAACTGGCAAAATTCATCTAATCAAATGGTAGGTCAGTTTTCATAGCAATATTTAAGACATAGAGTTATACTCAGAACTCTAGAAAGAGAGAAATTTCAGAATGTATGATTTTGAATTCCATCGTTACTAGTGCAATCATATTATCAATGATGTGTGATAGGCAAAATGATGTGGAACTCTGTAGTTACCTGTAAGTATTGGGTTGGCCAAAAGGTTCGTTTGGGTTTTTCCATAGTATGTCATGGAAAAACTCGCACGAACCTTTTGGCCAACCCAATGTATTTGACACTTTCAGCAGCCCTCCCCCAAAACAGAAAAGAGAGAATGAAGAATCAGAAAATGAAGGTTTGTACCAGAATAGAAACACTAGTATTTGAGGAAAAGATGCATCTGGTTCCAAACAGATGAATAAAATCTTTTATTCATAACAGTGTAGTGCTTCAAACACAAGACTCCTCTGTTATCTATACTACAAGGTACAATAACTATTTCTGAATAAATCTGAATCAGAAAAGTGAAAAATCAGGAGACTTTCTGTTTTAAAACAACATCATGAAGAAAACCAAAAGTATCTTTCTTAATAGGAAACTTAACAGGCAAACTCTTACCAGGTTGATTTCCTGACCTGACTTTCCGTCTCTGATATGAACAGCTGCTCCTTGGCTCACTGGGGCTGCACCTGATTGTCTTCTGCTGAGTCTTTGCTACCAAAAGTGAAGTAGTTAAGAGAATTTAATAAGTGCCATTATAATGAACAATCAGTCTCTGGATGTTGTGTTTTAAACATTCAGTAAGCTGACTTTTACTGCACTATCATCTTAACTCTGTTAATTAAAATAAGTGCCATTTGAGGGAAATGAGAGGTGGATGACGGAGGTAACTGGCTTTCTGTTCTTCTTCCCTCCCCCATTCCTACCCTGGCCTATGTGAAGGGGAGATGGGCCAGAGGTTTAACAAGGATGCAGGCTACTTAATAAATGTTTAATTACATTCAGCTCTGTTCATTAGCTTAGGCGGTATTGTCAGCCAGTTAATAGAACATTAATTAAAAAGCATATTATGCAATGAGGTGAGGATCATTTTCATGTGGAAGGTTTCTACCTGTCTTTGAAGCCCAGCTAATTATCATCATTTCACAAAAGACCAAACCTTTGTGTCATTTAATAAAATATGTCTAATGACAGCAGCATGTCTAAAGGAACAATAGTGGAGGGGTGGCAGCCAAATTGGCAATGTGGCTGGAAGTTAAAAAAGAATGAAAGTATTTAAGAGAGCTTTAAAGCTCTAAGTAAAAGAAGAAATGTGCAAGCTAAAACTATTTTTTGTTATTTTTAATGTATTTTATAGAAAATGTGCCTATAAATACTAGGCAGTTTTTGCATTTGACTAGTAGAACAATTCTTCTTCCTTTACATTTATTTCCCAAGACATTCTATTTTACTATATTTGTGCTTTCAGAAATTCAACAAAAATGCTGCTTTCTAGATATTTTTAAAGTTTATGATACTGAAAGGAAAATACATTTCAATAAAGTTTTAAAATATATTTTACATGCCTACTAAGGGAAGGACTAAATTTTAATTTTGTTCCCAAAATTGTGCCACTTACTTGGTGCAGAAATAGAACAAGATCCTCTATCCTGTGGTGACCTACACTCTTGAAATTTTGAAAAATATATACTTCATTACAGGTGTACTAAATTAACAGCAATTTTGACAACTCTTAATTTTTAAGGAAAATTTGCTTTTAGTAGTTCATCACTGTTCAAAGTACTATACAATTAGTAGTCATGGTAAAAATGCTAAATTTTAGCTGTACATATGTGTAAGAGTTATTATGCTTAATATGTACCAAGCACTGTCTCAGTGCTTTATAATCATTGCCTCATTCAGCATTCCCAATGTCCCCATTATACAGATTAGAGAACTGAGACAAGCTCATCCAAGGTCACAGAGATGGTACATGTCCCAGCCTGGATTCAAATCAAGCCTGTCTTTACCCCAAGCATACACTTTGAGCCACCACACTCCACTGATTTAAGGAAAAAAAAACAATAAAACTGAAAAATTTTTACAAAGGAAAAATTTTTGTAGCTACTATTTAACCAGTTATTGCTGTTCTTTGTATTCCAAAAATTGGTCATGGTGTGAAATGATGAAATACATTTTTATAAGAAAGTGGAAACATGAGTATGAGAGGAAAAATATTCTAGAGTCAGATATAAAAATCTTAGTGCCAGATTGTCAAGCGGAAATATATTTTTTGAAAGAAGGAAGAAAATAATAAAAACGCAACTGACTGTTTCTCTACAAATAACCCGGAGATATAAGTTCATCACATACAAGTACTAGTATGTAAAGTTCACGTCTTGTGAATTTAAGAGCTCCAGAGATCTGCGTATTCCCAGATGTGCTCACCCTTCTGTCCTCTCTGGCACTTACAGCCTCATCTCACCACCATCTGCCCTGATGATGTGAGGACGACTACCAGCCTGCCCTTCATCCCGGTCTACAGCAGTCTAAGATGCCCAAGTCATCCCACACCCCCAGATTTTCATATTGTTCCATACATTTCCTGTTATCACCCATAGCAAAATCCTTTGTATCATCAAGCTCTTGTCTGTTTCCTGCACCTTCTTCATCTCATGGGACTCTCTCTCCTAAGGATACTGTTTCCCTTGCAGTTCTCTTAAGACGTGACTATTGGTCTGCAAAACTCCTTATTCCTGGGATCAGGGTAAGTGTCCTTTGGGTCTTCATTGCTCTTTTCAGACTCTCCCTCCTCCCCAAACCCTCTAGTTTTTAATCTCATAATCTTATGTTCTCAGAGGTTTCTAACAACCACCTTACTCACTACAGTCACCTTTAGACCTTTGGATTACTCAACTTCATTCTTTACAGATTTTCATTCCAGGCTAACGGTCACTCTCTCCAATACTATTTCAGTATTAATTCGGGTGACTTCAATATCCATGTAGATGACCCTTCCAATACCACGGCTTACTGGATCTTTAATTTTCTTTCTCCTGATTATCTTGTGCCACCCCCCACCTTCGCTATTCATGTCTGTGGCTATAAACTAGGCTTATCATTGACAACCTCAGTTCCTCTACAATCTTAATTTCAATCTCAATTTCAACCACCTCATCTCAGACCACCACATCCTGTCTCTCCCACTTCACTCCTTCAAGAACCTTAATTCCAACATTTCTTTAACTGAATCAGGACTTACAATCTATTACTGCTCTCTACTTTTCACTTTTCCTTCCATAACACTCTTATTTTTAAACCAGTTTACATCCATCCTCCACCATCATCATCACCACACCCTTGTCCCTTTCACCTTTCATCACATTTAACCTGAAAGATTCCAACGCTAATGAAAATCCCTACTTACATGTACCTGATTGTTGCATCAATCAAGTGGCTGATTGTTATATCAATCAAGCGGCAGATCATTGCAGAGGAAAAACCCACACATGTGCTGACAGGTTTCATTTTAAATTTATGACACTAACCACAAATTTTCCCTTAGTGTAGCCATGTAATTCTGTTATATTTCCCTGCTTCATTCACTCCTCCATTATTCTAGATAACTATTTTATTCTTTCTCCTCTTATTTCATTCTTTACCTGTATACTAAAAAAAAAAAAAAAAAACCTCCAAATTTTCCTACATTCTCCTCCTTCTAAACTTATGATTTGCCTTTGTACTACACTAAAAAATAAAAAAGCCATTTTTCTGCTCCCACTATCACATCTGTGTACCTCGCTGCATCTGTAGCCAAAATTCTTACCTTTCCCTCATTCCCAGAAGTGGACTCTCTGTGTTCCTAAGGCAGCCTCTTGAACACTTTTTTCTTTCCTTTTTCAACTATTCAAGGCCATAGATCCAATAATAAATCTGTTCTTTGTGTGATCAATTTTCTCTTTCAACTGGAAAACAGAAGTATAGTTTCTACACAAGCTGTGGTTTCTGCTACCAAAATATATATTTCTTATAAATGCTGAAACAAAAATAAAAACCCAAAGTAAAGTACCTTGCCTACATACCGCATTCGAGCTACCACTCCACTTCCCTGTGCTCGCTGAGAACAGAACAACACAGAGCTGAACATAATTACTGTTTCCAAGTCCTATCCTCTCTTTCTCTCTTGAACCTACTTCAAACTGGCTTTTGCTACTACTATTCCAATGAAATGGCTCTTGTGAATATAACCAGCGAATTCTCTGATCAATTCCCAGATCTATCGGCAGCACTGGACACAGTTGATCACTCCCTTCTTCTTGACAAACCTTCACACACCTTCTTCAGGGCTGCTCTAATCCCCTTCTTTCCTTCCACCTCATTGACCCTGCTTTCGATCTCCACTGCCGGATCCTCATCATAATTCCGTGCTCTCAATGTTGAATTGCTCCATCTCCTACGGTCCTATGGCTTTAAATAACATCTGTTGGCTTTCATTTCTGAAATCAGTGTTTTCAGTTTGAGCACCTAAACTCAACTCTAGATTTGAATAATTAAATTCCGGGTTGATGGCTCCATCTAATTGCCCTCTCATACTTAACATGTTCAAAACTACTCTTCTAATTCCCCCACCAATCTCAGGAAATGGCACTGCCAGCTGTCTAGTTACTCAGGCCAAAATCTTTGAAGTAGCATTTGAAATAACTAAATACACTATATTTACTTTAAAAGCAAGTCCCATTGGTCTACCTTCAGTAACCACAATCAGAGTATCTCCCTTTCTTCACCACTAACATTTTTGTCTCAGCCACCGCCATCTCTCAGCTGAATTAATACAGTAGCTCCAACTGGCTGTCCTGATTCTGCTGTTTCTCTTCTCTAGTCAACCCAGCAACCAGGATGATATTTGCAAAATGTAAGTCAGCTCATTTCATCTCTAAGCTCAAACCACCCCCCACCTCTTGGTTTCTTATATCATTCACTGAATAAACTAAAGTCCTTACATGGCTCACTGAGCCCAACGTGACCTGGCCCTGTGCTACCTCTTGACTTCTTCTTGTTCCACATTTCTCCTTGATCACTCCATATCAGTCACACTGAAATCCCCCATACTCTTCAAATGGGCACGTAGGTTCATAACTTAGGGTCTTTGTACCTGCTGTCCTCTTGGCTTGAAATGATTTTTTCCCCCGTATAATCTCAGGGCTTTATCTCTCACCTCCTTCAGGTATTTGCTCAAATATCTTCACATCAGTGAAGCATTTCCTCAACATCTTATTTAAAATTGCAATCCTCTTGCCGTATCACTCTCTATCTGCTTTATTTGTTGCACTTCACCAGTTCACTATTTGACAAACCTTGTATTTTATCTTTTTAAAAAATTGTTGGTCTCTATTCTTCTATTAGAATTTATAATTCATGAATCAAGTATCTTTCTTTTGTTAAATGTTATATTCCCAGTACCTAAAACAATGCCTGATACATAGAAGAAGTTTAGTAAGTATTCATTTAGTAAATATGATGGTACCAGTCAGTTCAAAATTCCTTTCTGGGACTACCAACAACAGTACAGATGAGAGGTGAGAGTAGAAAGACACTGAGAGAAGAGAAATGTTCTCTCTCTCTCGGTAATGTTACCTAGAGAGTGAAATGAGTGCCTAGACACAAAAACACAGTTTTGTGGAGCTGTGCTTTAACAGCACAGAAATGAAATAAAATTTTGAATTTTCAATGAAATTTCAAAAGAAAAAATTTCGAATGAATTTTCAAGAGAAAAGAAATCTTTTTACAAACTAGTTTTGGGACAGCAGCAGTGTTTCCTCAAAAGTATTCCATTTGAAAATATTATAGGAACTTTTACCAGGCGTTAACTATGAGAGGGATTCTACAGTACACAGCCTTGAGAAAAACTGATAGGTAAATATCTATAACCATGTGATAGTTACTGTGATTATATATACATATATATGCTATGGAAAATATATAAATATATATTATATATATGCTATGGAAGAGCATGAGTTTTAAAAAAAGATAGCATTCCACAGGGAGGGAATGAGGTATGGCAGATCATTTTCTAAAATATTTACTTTTTCTTCTTACCAGGTCCTCCCCTACCAGCCCCTCCCTGAAAGGAGGATTATATTTCCTTCCCCACTGATGTTACATTTGGCCACATGACTTGCTTTGTACAGAGAAATATGAGTGGAAGTTGTGTGTTCCACCTCTCAGCAGAAGCCTTAGGAGCCATCCTATGGTTCAGCCATCTCTATTTTAACTATTCCATGAGACTGGCATGAACCAGACAAGAAAGAAGGTATTCCTTCAGTGTTGGTCTTAGATGTTCCAGCTGAGCCATAGCTCACATACAACTGACCCATGATGGACACAAACATGAACACAAAATTTTAAAGTTTTGGGGGGAGTGATCAAGATGGTAGAGTAGTAGGACATGATGTTTACCTCCTCCCACAAATACATCAAAAATACATCTACATGTGGAACAATTCTCATAGAATATCTACTGAATGCTGGCAGAAGACCTCAGACCTCCAAAAGGGCAAGAAAATCTCCATGCAACTGGGTAGGACAAAAGGAAAAAGAAAGAAAGAAAAAAAAAACAGGACAAAGGAATTAGGATAGGACCTGCATCCCTGGGAGGAAGCTGTGAAAGAGGAAAAGTTCCTGCATCCTGGGAAGTCCCCTCACCAGCAGAGAGAACAGCTGGGACAGAGGGGGAGCTTGGGAGCCTCGGTGGAGAATACAGCAACTGGTTTGCAGCAGCTAGAATGGAGAAGGACCCGCACAGAAGGTCAGTGCCACTGCTCTGCACTCCCCAGCCTGAGACACACGTCTTCTGGTACAGGCGGGAGCTGGGTGCAGAAGCTCAGGCTTTGGAGATCAGAGCCGGGGAGAAGACTGGGGTGGGCTGCGTGGAAACAGCCTGAAGGGGCTGGAATCTGGTGCAGCTGTGCCTGAGGGTGTACGCAGAGGAAGCCTGGGCCACCTTAGAGGCCAGGCTCCATTGTGTGAGCAGTGCACGAGGAGAGGGGAGGGGCGGGACCCGCTTTTACAGCCTTTTTCCCTCAGCGAGCTCTCAGGCTGCAGAATACCACTGACACAAGCTCCAGGAGTGGTCCCGAGCCACCGCCCCTGCCCCCTGGGCTTCAGGAGCCACTGTGAGCCACCCCAGGAGCCGTTGCAAGCTGCTGTCTCTGCCCCCCGCGCCCCCAGACTACAGGAGCAGTCGCGAGCCACCACCACTCCCAGCACATGCTCTGGGGGTGCATGTGAGCTGCCACCACCGCTGAGAACCCCAGGACCAGCCACTGCATCTGCACACCCTCTATCAAGGGGATAACAGCCAGCACTTGCTGAGGTAAGAGGCAACAGACATCCATACTAAAAAGATCCTTCACACCAAAACTACTAAGCCCCCATAAGCTACACAGGGATGCTCCCACATATAAATAGACCTCCAAGACCACAGTAGATAATTGTTTCTCCTAAGCTCACAGAATAAGAGAAATATAAGTAAAATGAAAAAGCAGAGGAACCATTCCCAGTTAAAAGACCAACAGAATTCCCCTGGAAGAACAAACAATGAAACAGACCTCTGCAGTCTAACAGACACCAATTTCAAAAAGGAGATAATGAAAATATTGAATGAATTATGAAAGGCTGTCAGCAGAACTGCAGAGTACTGTAAACAGGAACTAGAAACTGTAAAGAGGAACCAAGAAAAATTAGAAAACTCATTTGCCAAGATGAAAACTGAACTAAAGGCAATGACTAGCAGAATAAATATCGCAGAACGAACAAGTGACCTGGAAGATAGAATGATGGACTTCACTCAATCAGGACAGCAGACAGAAAGGCAAATTAAAAAAAAAAAAAAATGAAAGCAGTATGAGAGACCTATGGGGTAATAAAAAGCATGCCAATCTACACATAATAGGGATTCCCAAAGGGGAAGAAAGAGAAAAGGGTATCAAAAATGCATTTGAAGAAATTATGGCTTAAAACTTCCCAAACCTAAAAAAGGAAACATATCAAGGTACAGGAAGCACAGAGGGTCCCAGACAATGTAAACCCAAACAGACCTACACCAAGAAATATTATAATAAAAATAGCAGAAGTTAAAGAGAGGATTCTAAAGGCAGCAAGAGAAAAAAGAGAAAGAGTTAATTAAAAGGGGACCCCCATATGGCTATCAGCTGATTTCTCTACAGAAACGTTGCAGGCCAGAATGGAGTGGCAAGATATATTCAAGTCCTGAAAGGGAAAAATCTTCAGCCTAGGATACTCTACCCAGCAAGATTATCATTTACAATAATATAAGGAGAGAGGAAGAATTTCTCAGACAAGCAAAAACTAAAAGAATACAGCAATACAAAGCCTGTCCTAAAGGCAATAGTGAAGGGTCTTCTCTAAATAGAAAAGAAGAATATATAGGAAAGAGAAAATCACAATGGTAAAGCAAATCACCTAAATAAGGCAGTACAAATCTAATTTCTGTGAAAGTGATAACCACAAAGAACAGCAAAAGAATGAACATGAAGATGTAAAAGAGGACGTCAAAATCATAAAATGTGGGGGAGGAGAATAACAAAATGTAGATTTTTTTTCATTTCCTAGAATGTGTATGAGCCTGTATGACTACCAGTCTAAGGCAAGTAGATATAGGATGGGGTTAACATACTTGAAAAACAGGATAACTACATATCAAAAACATACAATAGATTGACAAAAACCAAAAAGAAGAGGACATAACTGTAATACAAGAGAAAATCATCAAACCACAAAAGGAAAAACGAAAAGAAAAAGAAAGGGACAAAGAAGAAATATAAAATCAATCAATGGGAAAACAAGGTTAAAATGGCAATAAATACATATCTTTCATGAAACAGGAGGGAAGGGGGGCAGGGCACAACCTTTAAAAGAATGACATAGGACAAGACATAAACTGTTTAGAACCAAATAGGTCCAAGATGGTAGACGAGTCAACTTCTACTAGACCTTGAGCCTCAGTATACGCTCACTGTAACACATCAGCAAGCTAAATGACACACCCACAGGTGCCTTGACTGTTCCAAGTCTGACCATAAAGGTCAAAAAGTAGGTGGTGGCCCAGTTCCTGGAAATCCCCACCCCTTCCCCAAAATAGCTGGAATACTCTTCCCACTCATTAGCCTATGAAATTACCCACCCCTATAAAAACTAACAACCCCATACCCTGGTGCCGCTCTTGCCTTCTGAGATGGCCCACACTCTGTCTGTGGAGTGTGTTTCTCCCTAAATAATCTACTACTCACCTATCAAAGAAAAAAAAAATTACCTTAAATGTCAGTGGACTAAATGCTCCAATCAAAAGACACAGAGTGGCAGACTGGATTAAAAAACAAGAGCCTACAATATGCTGCCTACAAGAGACCCACTTTAGGGCAAAGGACACACATAGATTGAAAGTGAGGGGATGGAAAAAGATATTTCATGCAAATGAAAATGACAAGAAGGCAAGGGCTGCAATAGTCATGTCAGACAAAATAGACTTTAAAACAAAGGCCATAAAGATAAAGAAGGACACTATATAATGATAAAAGGATCAATATAAGAGGAGGATTTTACACTCATCAACATATATGCACCTAATGTAGGAGCTCCCAAATACGTAAAACCAATACTAACAGACAAAAAGGGAGAAATTGACAGGAATACAATAATAGTAGGAGACTTTAACACCCCACTCACATCAATGGACAGATCTTCTGGACAGAAAATCAGTAAGACAACAGAGATCCTCATAGAACAGTTAGACTTAATTGCTATTTTCAGAACATTACATCCAAAAAGGAAGAAAAAAAACAAAACCAGAATACACACTGTTTTCAAGTGCACATGGAACATTATCTAGGGTTGATCACATACGAGGGGGGCACAAAACAAGCCTCAACAAATTTAAGAGTACAGAAATTATCTCAAGCATCTTTTCTGACCACACAGCGTGAAACTAGAAATCAACCACAGGAAAAGAAATGAGAAAAAAATGATTACATGGAGACTAAACAACATGCTTTTAAAAAACAAAGGGTCAACAAAGAAATCAAAGAGAAAATTAAAAAATACCTTGAGAGAAATGACAATGAAAACACAACCCTACAAAAATCTATGGGATGCAGCAAAAGCAGCTCTTAGAGGGAAGTTCATAATGATGCAGGCCTTCCTCAAAAAAAGAGAAAAATCTCAAACAACCTAACCTACCACTTAAAAAAATTATAAAAAGATGAACAAACAAAACCTAAAGTCAGCAGAAGGAAGGAAATAATAAAGATCAGAGAGGAAATAAATAAAGTAGAGATTTAAAAAATCAAAAAAAATCAATAAAATCAAGAGCTGGTTCTTTGATAGGGTAAACAAGATTGACAAACCTCTGGCCAGGCTCACCAAGAAGAGAGAACCCAAATAAACAAAATAGAAATGAAAAATGAGACATAAAAACTGATACTGCAGAAATACAAAAAAGCCATAAGGGAATACTATGCACAATTATATGCCAACAAATTTGGCAACATAGAAGAAATGGATAATTTTCTAGAAACATACAGCCCACCAAAGTTGAATCAAGAAGAAATAGATAATTTGAACAGACTGATCACTAAAGGTGAAATAGAAACTGTAATTTAAAAATGACCTACCAACAAAAGTCCAGGACCAGATGGCTTCACAGGCAAATTCTACCAAACATACAAAGAAGAACTTATACCAATCCTTCTCAAACTTTTCCAAAAACTGAAGAGGAGGGAATACTCCCGAAGACATTCTATGAAGCCACCATCACCCTGATACAAAACCAGGAAAAGACACCACCAGAAAAGAAAATTACAAGCCAATATCTTTGATGACTATAGATGCAAAAATTCTCAACAAAATATTAGCAAACCAAATCCAACAACACATAAAAAAGATCATACGCCATAACCATGTGGGATTCATCCCAAGTTCACAAGGATGGTTCAACATACACAAATCAATCAATGTGATACACCACATAAACAAAAGACAAAAACCACATGATCATCTCAATAGACACAGAGAAAAGCATTTGACAAAATTCAACATCCACTCATGATAAAAACTCTTACCAAAGTATAGAGGGAACATATCTCAACATAATAAAAGCCATTTATGACAAATCCACAGCCAACATAATACTCAACAGTGAAAAGCTTAAAAGCGTTCCTGCTAAAATCTGGAACAAGACAAGGATGCCCACTCTCATCACTTTTATTCAACATAGTATAGGAAGTCCTAGTGACAGCAATCAGACAAGAAGAAAAAAATAAAAGGTATCCAAATTGGAAGGGAAGATGTAACACTGTCATTATATGCAGATGACATGATACTCTATATAGAAAGCCCTAAAGACCCCACACAAAAACTACTAGAACTGATCAATGAATTCAGCAAGGTAGAAGGATACAAGATTAACACACAGAAATCAGTTGCATTTCTTTACACTAACAATGAAATATAAGAAAGGGATATGTAAAAAAAAAAACCTTTCAAAATCACACCCCCCCCCAAAATAAAATACTTAGGAATATTTTATTCCAAGGAGGTGAAAGACTTATACACTAAGAACTATAAAACATTAATAAAGGAAATTTACTAATGATTCAAAGAAATGGAAGGATATCCCATGCTCTTGGATTGGAAGAATTAATATTGTTAAAATGGCCATACTACCCAAAGCAATCTACAGATTTAATGTAATCCCTATCAAATTACCCATGACTTTTTTCACAGAACTAGAAGAGTCCTAAAATTTATATGGAACCACAGAAGACCCGGAATTGCCAAAGCAATTCTGAAGAAAAAGAACAAAGCAGGAGGCATAACCCTCCCAGGCTTCAGATAATATTACAAAGCTACAGTAATCAAAACAGCATGGTATTGGCACAAAAATAGACATATGGATCAACGGAACAGAATAGAGAGCCCAGAAATAAACTCACACACCTACGGTCAATTAATCTTTGCCAAAGGAGGCAAGAATATACAATGGGAAAGACAGTCTCTTCAACAAATGGTATTAGGAAAGATGGACAGCTGCATGTAAATCGATGAAGTTAGAACACACCCTCTCACCATACACAAAAATAAACTCAAAATGGCTTAAAGACTTAAAGCTAAGACATGACACCAAAAAACTCCTAGAAGAGATCATAGGCAAAACATCCTCTGACATAAATTGTACCAATGTCTTCTTAGCTCAGTCTCCTAAGGCAATAGAAATAAAAACAAAAATAAACAAATGGGACCTAATCAAACTGACAAGCTTTTGTACAGCAAAGGAAACCATAAACAAACAAACAAAAAGACAACCTATGGAATGGGAGAAAATATTTGCAAATGATGCAACCAACAAGGGCTTAATTTCCAAAATATACAAATAGCTCATACAATTCAACAACGAAAAAACAAACAACCCAATCGAAGAAAGGGCAGAAAACCTAAATAGACACTTCTCCAAAGAAGAAATACAAATGGCCAACAGGCACATGAAAAGATGCTCAACATTGATAATTATTAGAGAAATGCAAGTCAAAACTACAATGAGGTACCACCTCACACCTGCCAGAATGGCCATCACTAAAAACTCTACAAATAACAAATGCTGGATAGGATGTGGAGAAAAGGGAACCCTCCTACATTGTTGGTGGGAGTGTAAGTTGGTACAGCTACTTATGGTAAACATAATGGAGGTTCCTCAGAAAACTAAAAATAGAATTACCATATTCCCCAGCAATCCCACTCCTGGGCATATATCCAGACAAAATTCTAATTCAAAAAGATATATGTACCCCTATGTTCACAGCAGCACTATTCACAACAGCCAAGACATGGAAACAACCTAAATGTCCATCAACAAATGAATGGATAAAGAAGATGTGGTACATATATACAATGGATATTACTCGGCCATAAAAAAGAACAAAATAATGCCATTTGCAGCAACATGGATGCAACTAGAGATTATCATACTAAGTGAAGTAAGCCAGAAAGAGGAAGACATACCATATGATATCACTTTTATGTGGAATCTAAAATATGACACGAATGAACCCATCTCCTAAACAGAAACAGACTCACAGACATAGAGAACAGACTTGTGATTGCCAAGGGAGAGGGGGTTGAGGGAGGGATGGAGTGGGAGGTCAGGGTTAGCAGATGTAAGCTTTTACATATGGAATGGATAAACAACAAGGTCCTACTGTATAGCACAGGTTAACTATATTCAGTATCCTATGATAAACCATAATGGAAAATTATAAAAAAAAAATATATATATATGTATAACTGAATCACTTTGCTGTACAGAAATTCACACACTGTAAATCAACTATACTTCAATTAAAAAAATATATATATATAAACGTTTTGTTATAAGCCTCTACGATTTGGGGTCATTTGCTACCTGTGGAATACATAGCCTAAGCTGACCAATACAAGAAAATTTTGAGACAGATTTACATTTTAGATGAGATTTGATGTGTAAGGTGTTTGCCACATAGGCCTAGAGTAGACGAAAGAAGAACTGGAATGCCAGGTACAGAGTGCAGAGTTGCAAATGTCTGGAGGCAGAAACACAGTGGTGATTTTGAGGAACTGCAAATACTTTGGCATGTCTGAAGTTGACACACACACACACAACAGCTTTGAAAAATGGGCCAGGATTATATATCATGGTCAATTTTATATATTATGTTGTCTTCAGACTTTATCATATAGACCTTAAGAATTTTAAGCAGTGAGGGTAGTGAAAATGGTTTTGTCATTTAGAAAAAGATCGTGCTACCCCAGGATAGGTAATGGATTGGGATTTAGTGAGAGACTATTTGGGAAACACATATCAATTCAATATTAGGAAAACTTGTATCATGACAGTAGTGATGGAGATGAAAGATAAATTGTAGTGGCATTTAGGTGGTAGAACAATAAGACTTAATGAGCTATTAGAACCAAGAGGAACAAGTAGGGAAAAGAAATAGAGGAGAAGGAAGGTGATTATGTATGTTGAAGAACTCTAAAAGGTTGTATCCATCTTTACAAATGTAAGAAAATATTTCTACTACACTATTAAACAGGAAGCATGGGGGTAGGGCAGGGTAGAGTGAAATGTGAATTTCTTCTTTAGATGAGGCTATTTGATGGCAGATGGAGGGAATGTGTTGGCCGAGTGGCAGTGTATAACTGAGTCCAATTCATAGGTCTACAATTCCTTGTTCATATTGTTAGCAACTGAAAATTACTTTTTCACACTAGGCTGTGCCTCAAAACACAATGCAGGATGACAAACACTTTTACTAATTTAACCTCATTCAATTCAACCTCATTATCCAGTAAATAAGTTTCTCTACATGGCTGGAATCATGATAACCACCATCAGTGTAGTCTGCCTTGGATAACTGGGTTGTTTTAGGCATGTAGACAACTGGGTTGTTTTAGGCATGCAGCACCTTTGAATTAAATACTTTCATATATTACCCAATTCTTTCTTAAAAGAGAATTTGTGGCAGAAAATAATCAGGAGAAAGCTTAAATTGATGCTATAAACTTCTTCTCCCAATGTTTGTTACCAAAGACATTGCGTTAATGCTTATGGAGTATCCAAAGTTGTTTTGCTATTTATTATCAAATTTTGGAAGGGTCACCCACTTCTCTGGACCTCATACTTTAATCATCACGATCGTTGGTAGCAGAAAAATTTCAGTTCCTTTAGGTCAGGGTCTTTGTTTTGGACACTGAAGCGTCACCAACAGCAGAATAGTACTTGACACTTAGTAGATGCTCAATGAATATGTGTTGAACGAAGGAATAAAACTATTATAAAAATATGAAGTATTTGGGTATGCAATATTTGCATTGGAATTCATTGTTTGCATTTAAATGTAAGAAGATGGGACTATTTGGAAGACTTTAAGATATACCGTAAGGAGTGAGCATTTCCAAGGAAAGTTGATACATTATATTATTACATCTTTTTTTGTCATAAATTGGAATAACAGCAGAAATTTTCAAGAATGGAGGAGAAATCAGAGCTTCTGGCTGTGCTTTTACTGTATGTACTTTTAAACTACAGAGACTGAGATGAATTTATATCAGCCAACTGAAAGAAAAATGCTTTGTTGATAAATAAGGAGTAAGATATGGATTTATCTTTAACATGATGCATGCCTGAGAGGGGAGATATCCAAATGGTGGTTGCAGGCTGTTGGATGGAGTCTTTTATATTTACTAGTTAGAACCAAGAAAGGCTAAGAGAGCTCAAAAGCTATTTGACTTGATGTTTAACTTTGAAAAGGGAACTTACCAACAGAGAAATCACAGGAGAGATGAAGAGAGAGGTTAGGGTTAGTTGGGGTATGTAATGGAGGAGAAATGGGGAAAAAGGGAGAAGGTGCTTTTTTAAAGAAATAAACTAATAGCGTGATAAATTCAGGGGAAACTGGAGCAAGAACTGGGCAGCAAATAATATGGGGGACAATGAGTGTAAAGAACTGGGGTTTTCTCCTTCTAAGTGTCCAGAGAAAAATTCCTAACTTGGCAGTCACATACACTAGTCAGTTGTATCTATTCATATCTTCTCTCCTCCAGTAATCCTCTTTTGCTTTTCAAGCTCTACCCGATTCCACAGTTAAGACTGTTTCAATTTTCATTCCAACTACTACTTCTGTTCTCAGCAGATACTTTATTATTGCTCCCTGGGATGGAATCAACTTTTTTATCATCTCTTCTCTGAGCCAGATTTGGTGACTAGTTTCTGGGGTTGTTTTAATAGAACTCTTCTATCCCCATAGTTTTTTCTAATAAAACATATTTATACAAACTCAGGAATTAATTCAAAAAAGGACATTCTCATAATATGAATACACTTGGCCTTGTTTGTACCCTCATTCTTCAGCTAACACCTGGGAGAATTTGATCAGATTGGGTAACCTTCCCTGTGTAGGCTACTGCCATGGCTTCTGGCACTTTGTATTTTTGTGTTCCTCTGGGTATAGATCAGATTCTCTACCTAATTATCTGAATGTGGTTTTTGCGGTTTAAACCATCTGACGTGTTAGTTTAAGCTGTGGAGGTCATGTTACTCACATTATTCATTCCACGCACAAATAAAGCCTTTTTTCCCCTCTTGCCAAAGTCAAAATCAGGTCAAGTTGTGCGATATGAACAGGTGTGGAAAAAATCAAAATGTACGTCTTCCTTCTTATTTTGGATTTAGAGGTTCTACTGCAGAGAGCCTATAAAAGTACATGAAGATTTATTTATGTGGAAGTATCTGACTCCTGCAATATGAACTTTGGGGATCTACTTCTTGTTGGCAACTAAAATATGAAAAAATCAAACTGAAGTCACTCTGAGTTAACTTTGAAAGAGAAATGTATAAGAAGAAGTACCTCAACCTCATAGGGTTATTTTGGGTGTTAAATGTAAGATGTATAGAACAAAATGGACTGTTCAACAAATGACAGTAAAACAAAAAACCCAACCATGAAGCTTGAAGATGTTTGTAGAATGAAGAGTTCTTTGGTGACAGAGGTAGATTCTGTAGATATGAATCCCTGCTAAGTCAAACCTGGAATTCAGAATTCGGGTTTCCTGCTAAATGTTGACCTTTTGGGGTATCTGCATATCTGTTAGTGTGGATAAGCGTGCATTTTGTTTGTTTTTCTTATTCTGGCTTTGTTGTGGTTGTGGTTATTTTGTAGTTTTTTTTTTTTTCTGACCAAGAGCAGATATAAATAAATATATGTATAAACAATAATAATGTGTATGCGTGTGTATATTTATATATATGGGGGGGGGTAGGACAGAGAATTATACACAAGACAGAAGAGAGTAGGAGGGTGGAAACACATACCTTGTTCCCCTTACCTGGACCCAGGAATTATTGTTCAGTACCTCCAAAAAGAAGAAAAAAGTCAGAAACTAAACAAATCAGTCTCATGAAGGACTTTGTGAGAACTGAAAGAAAAACAGTGCTGGTTTAGCACCCTGGGAAGCACCAGGAGTCACCACCCCAGGCAGAGCACTACTTTTCTAGGCAATTAGCTAGGGTAGCTGACTCAACAGAACCCTGGCAGGAAACTGCAGCTACTCAAGGAGCACTGAAATGCCCGATGGGTACGGCAGATCTCCAATGGAGACCTGGCGGGACAACATAATACCCAGATGGCATAGATATATCCTGATCACATGTGCAATATCCCTTGGCGACTACAGGGAATATCTGAGAGCACAGTTATTGCAGAGTCTGGCACTTCGGGTGAGAAGATCAGGTCCAGAGCTGAACTAGAGCAATTTGTGTTGCCCTTCTAGCTATACAACCCCATGGAAAAACTTCAGTGACAAGGACTAAATTTCTGTTACTTGCTTTACCCAAAGGCCATCACTAAAAAAAGCATTACCAACAAGTGTCATGTTAGGCAGTCCCTACAAGAACACTGAATTCTGATATATCACTACAGGCACATCTGCATAAACGTACAGGTTCATATGGAACTAACATTTCACAGGAACTCCACAGCTTGAGAACTAGAAAGAGCCTTCAGGTAATTCAATCCAGGTGATTTTCACATATATTTGAGCTGTGGAACTTTTTATCAAAAATGCTTTTCTGTTCAACATACATTTACTGAGCACACATTGTGTGTAAATATAAACATGGATAAGATGGTGCTTATCTCAGAAATGTTTCTGTTTGCTAGAGGAATCTCTCTCTCCTCTTTTACACATGCACACCCCACATATTTACAAATATGAAGGAGTGATATAATGGGCAGAGGGGCAAGGGTGGGAAAGAATGGGGAACAAGTGGGAAAACAGGAGAAGAGAAGGTTTTATGGGAACAAATATTTCTTGACCTGGGGTTTGAGGAATGGGGAAAATTTTCCAAGGCAGAAATTGTTAAATAAGTCATTCACGGCATAAGGATAGATGAGCAAAGGCACTGGCTTAAAATATGAGAAACTGTGGGAAATTATTTGGGGTGCAACATTACAGACCTGAAGTCTGACTTTATTTTCAGGACAGTGTGGGTCCATTTTGAGAAGGATATTGATAATGAAAGCTGTGCTTTGAGGAAGCTGTCCCAGAATCTGAAGATGCCCTTCCCATGGTAAGGGCGGGGGAGTAGGGGAAGGGACAGCGTGTGACTAGAGCCTCACCCAACTGCTCTCTCCCCACAACCCTGCAGTGACCCTTGAGGTGACTACAAAAACTAAAAGCCTCCACAGACAGGACTGAAAACCTTTTGATGAGTGTCTCTCCCGCTTTTTTACAACTAAATAAACTGAGGATTGGAGTTCATGAATGATTTGCATAAGATCATATAATCATCAACTGCTGGGCATTTGGCTCCCCAATCCTCAGCTATAGATTTCGGATAGCTGAAAACTGCTTCAAGACATTTTTCTCCTGGTTCACTTCATCCCTTCATGATCTGATTTTCCTGGAAATAGTCTCAGTTTTCCATGAAAATACCAGTCCTGTAGGTCAGAGTTCATAGACAAGGAGACTGGCAGACTACTGGTTATTGCAGTGTCTATACATTCTTGACCATTATTATATTTATTGTCATTGTTATTATTTGTAGGGATGGAGGCTGTGCGTGTGTTTTCAGAATGATAAAGGGTCTTTGACATCTAATTCTTTTTAAGATCCAGAGGTTGCAAGTGTATAGTTGAGGATTTTAACAACTCCTTTTAGAATGAAGTATTTGGTAATATCCTATCTATACCCAAGGTAAGTGCAAAATTACACTATGATGTAGCTCTTTGTAAGTATGCTGCATTCTCTTAAAGATCAGATGGGCACTGCACACACCTACCTGAGAGATAATCCATGAAACAGCAACTTCTATAGTCCCTGGCAATGAAGTTACAGGATCCTGTCCTGATTTAGGTCAGAAATGTATGGGAGAAGCTGATACAATTGAAAAGAACTCTGATTTTGCTGGCTATTACTTTAGCCTCGGAGGGGAGAAAAAGGTTTTTCCTTGATCCTGCTAGGGTCCATGGCTGGGTATGAAAATAAACTGACAGACTACCATGAGAAAAGCATACATGTTTATTTAAATAAGTTTTATGTGACAAGGATCCTTCATAAGGAAATGAAGAACCAAAGAAACAGACTTTGTATTTTTGTGCTACGTTTGATGAGGAATAGATAGTCATGGAAGAATATGATAGGTTAAGGAGTATCAGGTCATTGTAATAAACTGGGGTAACCTTAGAAAGATCTATTTGTTAGGATTCTTCTTTTATGTCCCTACTCCCTTCCTCTGGGTATAGGGAGGGTCCCTCTCACATGAGGATTTTATGATCCATTTCAGAGAAATAGGGTAAGGGGGGGATAGGAGATCAAAGAGACCTTTCTGCTTCTAACATTTCCCCAAACTCCTTCAGCTTAAGACATTCAATATGCCAAGCTGCCCTATTTTGAGGTTGTATGTCCTGAGCCCCAACTGCCTCTTCATTCTTTGAATCTCCTCTCTCTGTGTTGCCCAGATGGGACTATTGCTATAACTCCTAGGGAGTGTTCTGGTGCTTAATCGGGAAGGCAGTGGAAGTATTCTTTACGCCATGGACATATTAAAGGGCTTACTGGATGGATTGAATTTAACAGTGGTTAATAGCTGGATAGGAAAAAAGTCTCAGTAGGTTCACTGTAATTAAATGCATTAGGAAAAACTGTAAACTAGGTATCCACTTGGTGCATGGCTAAGGGACGCAAGTGGTTATTAGATCATCCTTAATTTCCATCCCTCACCGAGATCCTAAGAGTCTACCTTGGGCTTTTAGTGAGTCACTATTAGCTCTTCAACTCTCCTGTCCTTTACCCTGCTATGCCTGCTCCCCCAACCCAGAAACCTACTTAAGTCGACTTTTCAACATAAGTTTCCCTCCTGGCTAGCAGACGTGTTTAGACAATTAAATGAAACCTACCCCTGCAAAAGTATCCTCTAAGGAAGATACTGACAATTTGAAAGTAGAGTTGTAGTAATTAAGACCGTTTTAAGACCCGAAGGAATAATTCCTAAAGGGCACTTTGGGTACTGCGGAAGAGGGAGGCAGGGGTTCTGAGGGGACTTCATGGCATGTCTCATCCTGCACGTAGCTACCTTCCTGTCTAGAAGGTTAACTGTACAGCGGAGAATGAGACTGAGCCATGATTTCTTTTCGGTGCGGTGCCTCGTTACATATTTTTCTCTTAGGCTGAGTCTTCAATTTTACGCAGAGCCAGGTGTTTTCGAGAGGGTTGAAGTAACAAATCAACCCATTTGAGCTTTTGAAAATACTAATTTGCCTTCGGATATCTTTAATCCGGCTGTATATATCCCCCTTTCACAGCATTTCTGAATTTAAGCACTATCCAAAACAACATGTGGCAGTTTCTCTAATTACTTATGATTAACAAAAAAAGCCAAGCCGGCCCCTCAAGGCATCGACACTTTGCCATTTTCCTGGAGAAATGGATACTGCAGAGCAAAAAGCAGCTTGAAAATGAAAGCGCGGCACAACACAGGACAGCAGTGCAGGACTGCATTTCTTTCCTGCACTGTATTTCGGAGATGTTTCACACAACAGGAAAAGGGGGAACAAAGAGCAGATAGAATGAGTTATACAGCCACTGAAAACAATGGGCAAAGACATTTCTGGGCGGTAAAAACCTCACCAAAATTGTCAGTCACTGAGTCGGTGGCAGAGTGAATGAGAGAATAGATGAAGAGCAGAAATAAAAATAGAGCTGTTTTGATATGGACCCTAGAAAATGACAGAAACATGGTTGAAAAAATTGACAAGGGTGTGTCAACTGTTAGAAGTACCATGTGGAGTTTCTCCTTAACAAAAAACCATAGTAGAGAAACACATTCATTTTGAAAAGCTATGGTAATATTTTTCCAGGTCTTTCCTTAAGAAGTGATTTGTAATTTGTTTTCCCCTCAATGAGTAATTTATTCTTACTGAATTCGGGGAAAAATATTTCTCCTACTTGGTGGAAATAACTTTATCCTATTTGTCTATCAAAAGCTGAAGGCACAGACGTGAATGCCAAAAATCAGCCTGGCAGCTGACCCAGAGCAAAAGGTAGCAAAAGGCTTAAAGTGGATAATTAGCCGTTTTATAATTCCTGGAATAAGGACTCTTGGTATATTTTACTGTATATTTTTTCCAAGTTCAGCAAGGTTGCTCCTGTAATTCTAGAAATGATCTCTATTGACCAGCAAGTCTTTCCCCTTACCTTTGAATAGACCTGGTTTCTTTAACAATCGCCACACTCCCCAATCACTTAGTAAAATTCTATTCTTGCATCTACAAAGGACCACACTCCATCTTCAAGGTGCATAAGGGTTTAATGGGGTACCCAGGGGAAGAAATACCCCGTGAAACTCTGTTCTCTAAAATATTATTTATTTGCCTTGCAAATACTTTCACGGTCATCATAAGTGATGCGCTGTCATAAACTCGTCAAAGACGAGAATCTTTGACCATGTTTAGCGACATTTCATAGGATTAAAGGAAACAAAGATTAGAGAGAGAGTTCTCATAGCAGAGCCTCATAAATGATAAGGATAAATAGACATGCCATCAGTAGCAGCTATAGAGGATGTTGAGCATTGTATGACTTAGGCACAGTAATGGCTTCCTTGCTTTTGTGCAATGTTTATATCCTTTTTTTGAACAGGGGGGTTGAGCCCCCAAAGTGAAATAAACGTGGCACAAGAAATGGTGTGGATTAAAATCTGACAAGTATCAAAGAATGCTGATTGAGGTGGAGAAGAGGAGCCTAAGGCAAAGTGTAAATATTGCTGAGAACTTTAAGTCCAAACAAATTAAACTTAATCATTCTTAAGTTACAAAGTGAAGGAGACAGAACATCTCAGATCTGAAAGAAACTGATTAAAGTAGCACTTAAAGTTAACTTTGAGTAAGGGCAAGTGTAAAGATTAAATTTTTTCTGCAAACAGAGTATACTCTGCAATAAGGAAGTGACCAATCCGAGCATGGATACCTTGAGACAAGTATGGAATAGGGCCACTGTCCATTCTGGTGTGGGATACAGCAGAAGATCACACTTGGAAGAAGAGGATCTCAATGGAGACCAGAAGTTTTCCTTTCACCATCCTGAACGCGAGACTATTACCTGGGCCGTATTGAATTGTGTTTGTGGCACGTTCAAATATAGAACTAACTGTAGAATTAGTTTCTTTTATTGAGTCAGTTGAGCAGTTTTTAAAAATCCCTTGCAGGCTTCAGAAAGCCCTAAATTAAAGAATTCATTATGGTACTAGTGTACCTAATACGAATAATGTTACCTAACATTTATTTTGCACTTATTTGGCATCACTTCAGGCACCCTGCAATCGTCAACTTTTACTCCTCACAAAAACCTTTTTGGGGTATGATTAGCCTTGTTTTAAAGATGGGAAAACTGAGATACAAAGAATGTAAGAAATTTTGCTCAGATCACATAGTTCGCAAGTAGCAGAGAGAGAATTTGAGCGCCTGCAGTGGCTGCTAGATTTTACTGTCGGAACCTCTACGCTGTAGTGCCTCAAGGTGTGTAGTGATCTGATGGGTTTTCCCTTTTATTCTCACTCTTTTTAATTCTTTCTTTCTCCCTTTCTTATTGCTCCCTTTAGTATACTTAACTCCTTTTCAGAAATCTGCTGGTTCTGAAAAGCATTATGACTAGAAAGAGCTGGGCTGGTACACATGTCATTCTCTTCAAGCCAAGATCTTCTCTCATGACTGGTTAAGAACACTTTTCTCTAAAATGTGATAAATGTACCAGGTGGGATAAATGACATGATTTTAGTGGCAATGGAGTCATTTTTAAATTTAGTTTCGTATTTATCTTAATGTGTATTAGAAACGTACAACCAGCACATACATACCTTTTGAATTCACTGACACTATTACCGAAGATGAGACATTATAGTATTAGACGTAAACAAAGAAAAATGCTTAAGTAATATTTGTACCAATGGTGCAGAGACATTGCAAAATAAGTGTAGGTGTTACAAGAGATGACTAAAAAGTAGAAAAGGCCCAACTTAACCTTTGGTCCCATGCTTATTCCAGCGGTGCTCTTCCTCTGTGCTTGTGTTCCTCCTTCATGACCAGGACCACTTACCTTTAGGCATCTCTTGTCCTGACTCTCTGCTGGCTGTCAAACAACTCCCACAGAGGTGCTAAGGGCTAAGCACTGCTGTCTAAAAGCATCTGTCTTTATACCTCACATTCTTGCAAAAAGGATTTAGAGTAGCTTAAGATAAAAACCGAAAATACAAGACAGAAACAGCTAAAGACCACACACACACACACACACACACACACACACACACACACAAGTACGTGTCAAACTACCATTGGTTAATTTTCCAGATTCTGTTCATGACCCCTTCTCCTTATACTTTAAGCCTACGCTCTTAGAACTCCATGATTTTGCTATTCCTCTTGCCAGGAATTTCCTTGTCCACCTACTAAGAATTAAATTTTAGATTTCTTCTCAAATCTTGCTTCCTCTGGTTCCCTCGGCCAAGATTAAATTCTCCTTCCTCCATGCTCACATACCTTTCTACCTATAGCCATCATAAAAATCAACACACTGCACTGCAATAATCTGTGTGTGTCCCTTCCTCCCCTGTGAGGATCCTGAAAGCAAAGACATGCTCTATTCACCTTAGGAGCTTCTGCAGTCTGCCACATTGGGGGAATTAGTGATAATAACTAATTTATTGTACAAAATTTTTAATATATTAACTTACTCAATATTTCCAGTGACCTCAAAATGTATGTTCCAGTATAATCCCCATGTTATAATGAGGCACTGTGATTATCTAAATTGCTTAAGTTTGAGACGTAAGAAAATGGCACAGTTTAGATTTTTAAATCTAAACAAACACTAGGGTCAACTTGCTTAATTCTACTTTGACCCTCAATGACTATAATGACAGAATTGTTAAAGAGTCCTGTAATAACATTTAAAGAAGTGACTCATAGTTAAAAAACTTAATATACAATAAAAAGTGACCATGATATTTGAGGGGCCATGAGCCTATTTCCCAAGCCAGGGAGTAAAATGAAGATGTTTCTCTTTGAAGACTGGCCCAGAAACTGGTCACTGCCATTTACCTTTCAGTAGATGGGTGACAGAATAGATCTTCTTTGGAACTTTAAACCTCTTCCTACCCCATCCCCACTTTAGGGCCATGATTTCCATTGAACATCAAAGACTGGAGAGAACTGCAAAGGAGGTATTCAGAAGAGCTGAGAAAATTATGCCATGAAATTAGAGAGGTGAGCAGGAATTGAAACAAGCTGTACAAATAGAGCAGTAAGGAACTGTATTTTCAGGGGGAAATGAAGAACGGAGACTGTAATGAGAGTGGAGAAAGGACCCTAAGTTCTTAATAGAAAATGAGGATATACCAGTCAGGACATTATAGGTTATATGCTAGTAGCAAACAGCCCCCATATCTCGGTATCCTAATAAAAGTTTATTTCTCTCTCCTGTCCAAAGTAGGTGGACAGGGTATTCTACTCATTATGGTCACTCAGGATTCAGGCCAAAAGAAAGGCCTAATATCAAAGGGGGCAGGGAATTTGGGGGAGTGGAATCATATCAATTGCCCAGGAGGTGGATGGCAAGAAACATTTGGTGAATAGCACTAATTACTACTCCAGGAGTTAATGATAGTATCTAGTCCCTAGGATTTCTGTGTGTATTTAATGAGATCATGCTTAGAAAGTACCAGTCACATAGCAAGTGTTAGCTATTAATGACAGTAATAAGCAGACCTATTTTCTCACAAGTTTTTTTTTTTTCCCTAAAGAGGAAAAATATAATAGAACACATTATACACAGCATGTCAAATTGGCACTCAGGCTGATCAAATTTAATTTGTGATTGGAAGTATTATCCCTAGGCCTTTTAACACAATTATAAATTGACTCTTGGCCACTGAGGACAAAGTTTTTTAAAGGCCTAAAGAATATCATAATAAATGTACCATATTTGCTAGGTTTAAGGTACTTTTTACTTCTTAACATTTTAATATTTCTTAGTCTGTGTTGTATTTTATAATCAATAGAATGTAAATACAATACACCTTTTCCATTTAAAAATTTTTGTTCCTGAAAACCTGCTAATAAATGATTGGTGTATCTTAAAATTTTTGTTGTTCTTGAACTAAGAAAAAATAGAGTTGAAAAAATGAGTTAATGTCAAAAGAAATGAAGTAGCTTTCACTACAATGCTCCTTATGAAATAAGCCCATGCAGGATTTGGACTTCAGATGTGTAACAATTTGCATTCGATCATTCTTTCCCTTCTTGTTATTATACCAAGTTTCTCTGTCTGCTTCACAAGAAATGTGATGCAAAAATGGTTATTTTTTTACCATACTGAGAAATGTCTCCCAGTGGAATTTTTTTAAAAGGTAGCTATTGCGTTCTGAATCATCAGCTGACAGCAATACAACTTTGAGTGCAGCAAAGAAACAGCTTCCTCTCACTGGTGTGCAAAAGGGAAACAGCAGGGATTTCCACATGCAGTGTCAGTCTAAGTAAATGACACCTGTTATAAAATTGTATCTGTGACCAAGACATCCATTAATGGATTCAGGCACACCTCAACTACAGAAGGCAGCTGCCTCATATAGCAGCAGGGTTCGCCAGCTACAACAGAATCAGTAACAGCAGTAATTTATGAATTACATCAAATTAAAACTGCAAACCTTGTGGCTGACTTAGAAGCTTCTTTAACATGCCCTAGCCTAAGTTTTCTCACTGTTAGTTGATTGAGGAAACACTGAAGGGGCTGGGTTGTCCAAAGAAAATCCAAATGCATAACAATAGATTGTGCTAGGGGAGCACACTAACCTGGAAGATACCAAAGCAACTGCTCTGCTCTGTGGGTAAGATGAAGGCCAGGCAGCTCCACATCATGATGGGTTAGTGAACAGGGAGACATCGCCAGCACTTTTGTCTGTGACTTTCCTGTTGCCTCACTGGGAAAGAAACTTTTCTGACCATTTAAGTCTTAACCTAGGACAATGAATCTCAAATTTTGTTGTGCAAAACATTAGTCTGGGGAATTTATTAAATTTCCCAGGCCCTACCCTTGGACATTCCAATTCACTGGCACTAAAGTTGAGTCTCATGTAGAAAGTAAGTGAACTCTTCTGTGGTGAACAAGGCCCCCCAAACAGATTTATTGGTTCTTCAGCAGGAAATCAAATGTGAAGCTAACTAAAATTACTCTTGTTTTTGCTCCACCCTTAGAAGGTCACAAGGTCACAAGTGGCCATAGGCATTTGTGTTTAAAAAAAATGCAAAGATGATTCTGATGCATACTTTATAAGGGATGGTTATAAATTAACAATCCATATTATAGAACCAAGTTATATAATTCATGAAAGATCATGGGTTATGTGATATGAATCATATTCATATATGAATCATAGAACAAATCAGAAGACCAGCTAGTATTACTGAAGCTCTACTATTTAACTATTTCTTGGTTTGCAGTGTAGTATCATAATTAAGAGCCCTAGTTTTAGGGAAACAGATTGCCCAGGTTTGAATGCTGGCCCAATTATTTTCTAGATATGTGAAACTGAGCAGGAAACTTCTGTTTTATTTTCCTTATGTATAAAGTGGATAACATAGGGTCATTGTATTAAGAGTGTCAACCAAGAAAAATAATTAGAACACACCTATCACAGAGCAGATGTTCAATAATTCTTAGCTGTTTATACTACTATGTGACAGACACTTGATTGTGTCAATGAATTCTTAACAATTTAATAATGTAGAAACTGGAGATCAGCCAAGATGGTGGAGTAGAAAGACCCTGAGCTCACCTCCTCTCATGAGCACACCAAAATCACAACGATTTGCAGAACCACCATTGATTAAAAAGACCAGAACCTACCAGAAAAGATCTTCTACAAATAAAGACAAAGAAGGGACCACAAAGAGATGGATAGGAGGGGTGGACTCACGATATAATCAAGTTTCAGGTGGGCCACCTGCAAACTGCAGAATAATTATATTGCAGAGGTTCTCACACAGCAATGAGAGTTCTGAGCCCTACATTGGGCTCCCCAGCTTGGGGGCCCTGCACCAGGAAGACAAGCACCCAGAGCATTTGGCTTTCAAGGCCAGTGGGGCTTAATTTCTGGGGGAAATAGAGACTGTACTCTTAAAGGGCACACACAAAATCTCACACTCTCCAGGACCCAGGACAAAAGAAATAACTTGATAGGAGACTGGGCCAAACCTACATCTTGGAGAGTCTCCTAGAGAGGTGGGCGGTGGGGGGGGGGCTGCGGCTCACCCTGGGAACACAGACACTGGCAGCAGCCATTTTGGGGAGCTTATTCAACCGCGTGGACACTGGTGCTGGAGGCTGCCATTGTGGAATTCTCCTTCTAGCTCATTACTGCCTAGACCTGGTCCTACCCAACAACCTGTAGGCACCAGTTTGGGGATGCTTCAAGCCAAGCAACTAACTGGGCGGGGACGTAGCCCCACCATCAGCAGACAGGCTGCTAAGACCTCCTGAGCCCACAGCTTCCTCTAGACACAGCCCTGCCCACCAGAGGGCCAGGACCCAGCTCCATCCACCAGTGGAGAGGAACTGGCTCTGCCCTCCACAAAACCTTCTCTAGCCTCTGGACCAGCTTCATCCCCCAGGGGGCAGATGCCAGATGCAAGAAAACCACACTCCCACAGCTTGAGGACCCAGCCTGTGCACAGCAGGCCAGACACTGCCCTGGGACCAACTGGCTCACAGCCTTGCCCACTTACAGGCCCGCACAAGCTTTAGGACACCCTGGACCTCTGTACCACCTGTGTCAAGAACCGCCCCCCCCACCCCCCCCCAGCATTCTGACAGCTCTGGGATGCCTGAGTCCTGCAGCCAGACTCCAGGTGCCAGCTCTGCCTGCAGTCTGGCACTAACCACCCCAGAGCCTGGATTCACCCAACAGTGGGCGGGCAACAGCCCCAGAGTCTTCTGGACCCAACTCTGCCCAACAATGAGCCAGCACTAGTCCCAGAGCCTCCAGGGGTTCTGCAGTAATCTGCCCCCTGACTAGGCCCTAACAACCAACAGCTGGCAGCCTCTGCACAAGGCAGGGTCTGGCAACCAACCAGACCAGGGTCTAACCAAGCCTACCAGACTGTGCACATAGTCAGCCTACCACAACAGAAGGACACACTCAGCCCTCACAGGGGTAACACCTAGAGCATATAGCTTGGGTTAGAAGAGGGCAGTACACTGCTGGGACACATAGGACATCTCTTATACAAAGCACTCCTCCAAGTGGAAAAACATAACTAACCTATCACATACATAAAAATAAAAATAGCAACTTAGGCAAAATGAGGTGAAAGAGGAACATGTTTCAGACGAGAAATGAAATAAAACCCCAGAAGAACAACTAAGTGAAATGGAGACAATCTAGCCAAGAAAGAGCTCAGGGTAATGATCATAAAGATGATCAAAGAACTCGTGACCACCTAGAGGGGCGGGATAGGGAGGGGGGGAGGGAAAAGCAAGAGGGAGGAGATATGGGGATATATGTATATGTATAGCTGATTCACTTTGTTATAAAGCAGGAAATAACACACCACTGTAAAGCAATTATACTCCAATAAAGATGTTTAAAAAAATTTTTTTTTTAAATAAAGGAAAGAAAGGATAGCTAAACAGGTAGCAGCATCACACCGTCAAGCCTAATACTGGTCCCCTTTGGCATTATTAACTCTGGGAAATGCATCACTGCTATGAAAAAATAGAGAAGAAATATGTATTAAAGTCTAAAAATAAACTCTTAAGAAGTGACCACTTAAAAAAATTAAAAGAAAAAAAAAAAAAGAACTCAGAAGAATAGATGCACAGATTGAAAAGTCAGAATTTTTTAACAGATAGTTAGAAAATATAAAGAACAGCCAAACAGAGATGAAGAATATAATAACTGAAATAAAAAATATACTAAAAGGAATCAACAGTATACAAAAAGATACAGAGAAATGGATCAGTGAGCTGGAAGACAGAGTAGTGGAAATCACTGACACTGAAAAAAAAAAGAAAAAAGAATAAAAAGAAATGAGGACAATTTAAGAGATGTCTTAAATTGATCAAGTGCATTAATATTTGCATTACATGGTCTCAGAAGGAGAATAGAGAGAAAGGGACTGAGAACTTATTAGAAGAGATAATAGCTGAAAACTTCCCTAACATGGGAAAGGAAACTTTCACCCAAGCCCAAGAAACACAGAGTCCCATATAGGATTAACCCAAGGAGGAGCACACCAAGATACACTGAAATTAAAATGATGAAAATTAAAGATAAAGAGAGAGTACTAAATGCAGCAAGTGAAAAGCAACAAGTAACATACAAGGGAACTCCCATAAGGCTATTAGCTGATTTTTCAACAGAAACTCTGCAGGCCAGAAGGGAGTGGCACAATATGTTTAAAGTCATAATAGGGAAAAACCTACAACCAAGAATACTCTACCCATCAAGGCTCTCATTCAGATTTTATAGAGCAATCAAAAGCTTTACAGATAAGCAAAAGATAAAAGAGCTCAGCACCACAAACCAGTTTTATAACAAGTGTTAAAGGAACTTCTCTAAGTGAAAAAGAAAAGGCCACAACTAGAAATAAGAAAATTATGAAATGAAAAAGCTCACCAGTAAAGGCAAACATATAGTAAACATAGGAAAACATCCACACACAAAGCTAGTAGGAAGGTTAAAAAATAAAAGTAGTGAAATCATCTATATCCACAATCAGCAGCTAAGGGATACAAAAAGTAATTCAATGTAAAATATGAGAGCAAAAACAGTAATCATGAGGAGAGGAGAGTATGAATGGAGGGTTTTTAAAATGCATTTGGAATTAAGAGATCAGCAACATAAAACTACCACATTTATATACAGAGTGCTATGTAAAACCTCATGGTAATGACAAACCAAAAATCTATGATATACCCACAAAAAAGAAAAAGGAATCCAAACATAAAACTAAAGATAGTCATCAAAACACTAAATAAGAGAATAAAATAAGAATGGAAAAGAAAGACCTATAAAAACAACCCCAAAACAATTAACAAAATGGCAATAGGAACATACATATCTATAATTACCTTAAATGGAGATGGACTAAGTGCTACAATCAAAAGACAGAGTGGCTGAATAGATACCAAAACAAGACCCATATATATGCTGCCTACAAGAGATTCACTTCAGATCTAAAGACACACAAAGACTGGAAGTGAGAGAATGGAAAAAGGTATTCCATGCAAATGGAAATCAAAAGAAAGCTGGAGTAGCAATACTTACATCACACAAAATAGACTTAAAAATAAATACTGTTATAAGAGACAAAGAAGGACCCTATGTAATGATCAAGGGATCAATCGAAGAAGAAGGTATAATAATTGTAAATGTGCACCTAACACAGAAGCACCTCAATATATAAGGCAAATACTAACAGCCATAAAAGGAGAAATTGACAGTAACAGAATAACAGTTGCAGACTCTTAACACCCCGTTTACATCAATGGACAGATAATTCAGACAGAAAATCAATATGGAAACACAGGCCTTACATGACACATTAAATCAAAAAGACTTAATTGACATAGAGCATTCCATCTGAAAACAGAATACACATTCTTTTCAAGTGTACATGGAACATTCTCCAGGATAGACCACATGCTAGGCCACAAAGGAAGCCTCAGTAAATTTATGAAAATTGAAATCATATCAAGCACCTTTTCCAAACACAATGCTATAAGACTGGAAATCAACTACATGTAAAAACTGCAAAAAACACAAACACATGGACGCTAAAAATATTCTACTAAACAAACAAGGGGTCACTAAGAAATTAAAGAGAAAATAAGAAAATACCAAGAGACAAATGAAAACAAAAACATGACAATACAAAATCTATGGGATGCAGCAAAAGCAGTTCTAAGAGGGGAGTTTATAGAGATGCAAGCTAACCTCAGGAAACAAGAAAAATCTCAAATAACCTAACCTTACATCTAAAGGAACTAGAGAAAGGAACAAAACACAAAGTTAGAAGGAAAGAAATCATAAATATCAGAGCAGAAATAGAGACTAAAAAAATAGAAAAGATCAATGAAAGTGAAAAGATAAACAAAACTTATAAACCTTTAGCCAGACTTATCAAGAAAAAACGGAAGAGGGTTCATATCCATAAAATCAGAAATGAAAAAGGAGAAATTACAACCCACACCAAAGAAACACAAAAGATCATAAGAGACTACTATGAACAACTATATGCCAATAAAATGGACAACCTAGAAACAATTGACAAATTCTTAGTAATGTACAATCTCCCAAGACAAAATTAGGAAGAAATAGAAAATATGAACAGACCAATTACCAGTAATGAAATTGAAACAATAATTAAATAACTCCCAACAAACAAAGGTCCAGGAGCAGATGGCTTCACAGGTGAATTCTACCAAACATTTAGACAAGAATAAAAAACATATCCTTCTCAAACTATCCGAAAAAACTGCTGAGGAAGGAGCACTTCTGAACTCTTTCTATGAGGCCAGCATCACCCTGATACCAAAACCAGTCAAGGTTATCACAAAAGAAGAAAATTACAGGCCAATATCACTGATGAACATTGATGCAAAAATCCTCAACAAAAGATTAGCAAACAAATCCAACAATACATTTAAAAGGATCATACACCATGATCAAGTGGGATTTACCCCAGCAGTGTAAGGATTTTTCAATCTCTGCTAAGCAATCAATGTGATAGACCACCTTAACAAATTGAAGAGTAAAAACCATCTGATTCATTTGTCAATGGACACTTAGGCTGCTTCCATGTCCTGGCTATTGTAAATAGTGCTGCAATGAACATTGTGGTACATGTCTCTTTTTGAATCATGGTTTTCATAATTCAAAAAGAGACATGCCCAGTAGTGGGACTGCTGGGTCATATGGTAGTTCTATTTTTAGTTTTTTAAGGAACCTCCATACTGTTCTCCATAGTGGCTGTATCAATTTATATACAATGAAATATTACTCAGCCATAAAAAGAAACAAAATTGAGTTATTTGTAGTGAGGTGGACAGACCTAGAGTCTGTCACACAGAGTGAAGTAAGTAAGAAAGAGAAAAACAAATACTGTATGCTAACACACATATATGGAATCTAAAAAAAAAAAAATTGTTCTGATGAACCTAGGGGCAGGACAGGAATAAAGATGCAGACATAGAGAATGGACTTGAGGATATGGGGAGGGGGAAGGGTAAGCTGGGACGAAGTGAGAGAGTAGCATTGACATATATACAATACCAAATGTAAAATAGATAGCTAGTGGGAAACAGCTGCATAGCACAGGGAGATCAGCTCGGTGCTTTGTGATCACCTAGAGGGGTGGGATAGGGAGGGTGGGAGGGAGGTGCAAGAGGGAGGGGATATGGGGATATATGTATACATATAGCTGATTCACTTTGTTATACAGCAGAAACTAACACAACATTGTAAAGCAATTATACTCCAATAAAGGTGTAGAGGGGTGGGATAGGGAGGGTGGGAGGGAGACACAAGAGGGAGGAGATATGGGGATATATGTGTATGTATAGCTGATTCACTTTGTTATAAAGCAGAAACTAACACACCATTGTAAGGCAATTATACTCCAATAAAGATGTTAAAAAAAACCAACCATATGATTATCTCAGTAGATGCAGAAAAAGCTTTTGATAAAATTCAGCATCCATTCATGATAAAAACTCTCCAGGAGTGAGCATAGAGGGAACATACCTTAACATAATAAAGGCCACATGTGACAAACCCACAGCTTACAGCCTATTCAATGGTCAGAAGCTGAAAGCGTTTCCTCTACGATCAGGAAAAATACAAGGATGCCCACTCTCATCACTTTTGTTTGACACAGTAATTGAAGCCCTAGCCAAAGCCTTCAGAGAAGAAAAAGAATTAAAAGGAATCCAAATTGGGAAGGAAGAAGTAAAACTGTCACTGTCTGCAGATGACATGATGCTATACATAGAAAATCCTAAGGACGCCACCAGAAAACTACTGGAGCTCAATGAATTTGGCATAGTTGTAGGATATAAAATTAATATACAGAAATCTTTTGCATTTCTAAACACTAAATATGAAGTATCATGAAGAGAAATTAAGGAAACAATCCCATTTACCATCGCATCAAAAAGAGTGAAAGACCTAGGAATAAACCTAACTAAGGAGGAAAAATACCTGTACTCAGAAAATAATAAGACACTGATGAAAGAAACTGAAGATGACACAGATGGAAAGATATACCATGTTCTTGGATCAGAGGAATTAATATTGTTAAAATGACCATACTACCCAAGGCAAACTACAGATTCAATGCAATCCCTATCAAAATACCAATAGCATTTTTCACAGAACTGGAACAAATAATTTGAAAATTTGTATGGAAATGCAAATGACCACGAATAGCCAAAACAATCTTAAGAAAGAAGAACAGAGATGAAGGAATCAGACTCCCTGACTTCAGACTATACTAAAGAGCTACAGTAATAAAAACAGTATGGTACTGGGCCCAAAGCAGACACATAGATAAACTGAGCAGAATAGGGAGCCCAGAAATAAACCCACCCACTTATGGTCAATCAATCTATAGCGAAAGAGGCAAGAATATACATTGGAGAAAAGACAGTCTCTTCAGTAAGTGGTGATGGGAAAACTGGACAGCTACATGTAAAAGAATGAAAGGAAAACAGTCTCCAACACCATATACAAAAATAAACTCAAAATGGATTAAAGACCTAAAAGTAAGACTGGAAACCATAAAACTCCTAGAGGAAACCATAGGCAGAACACTCTGACATAAATTGTAGCAATCTCTCTTTGGATCTGTCTCCTAAAGCAAAGGAAATAAAAGCTAAAATAAACAAATGGGATGTAATTAAACTTAAAATCTTTTGCACAGCAAAGGAAACCATTAACTAAATGAAAAGGCAACCTACTGAATAGGAGAAAATACTTGTAAATGACATAAATGATAAGGGGTTAATATCCAAAGTATATAAACAGCTCACACACTCAACATCAAAAAAACAAACAACCCAATTAAAAATGGGCAGACACTTGAATAGACATTTTTTCAAAGATGACATACAGCTGGCCAACATGCACATGAAAAGATGCTCAACGTTGCTGTCATCAGGGAAATGGAAATCAAGACCACAATGAAATATCACCTCACACCTGTCAGAATGTCTGTCATCAAAATGAACACAAATAACAAATGTTGGCAAGGATGTGAAGAGAAAGGAACTCTCATACACTGTTGGTGGGAATGTAAATTGGTGCAGCCACTGTGGAAAACAGTATGGCAGTTTCTCAAAAAACTAAAAACAGAAATATCATATGACCCAGCAATTTCACTCCTGGATATATACCTGAAAAAACCCCACTAATTAAAACAGATACAGGCACCCCAATATTCATAGCAGCATTATTTACAATTGCCAAGACATGGAAGCCACCTACATGTCTATCAACAGATGAATGGACAAAGAAGATGTGGTATATATGTACAATGGTATACTACTCAGCCATAAGAAAGAATGAAATTTTGCCATTTGCAACAACATGGATGGACTTGGAGGGTATTGTGCTCAGTGAAATAAGTCAGACAAAGACAAATACTGTATGATATCACTTACATGTGGAATCTAAAAAATACAACTAACTAGTGAATATAACAAAAAAAGAAGCAGACCCACAGATATAGAGAACAAACTAGTGGTTACCAGGGAGGGGGCAATATAGGGGTGGGGGAGTGGGAGGTACAAACTATTATGCATAAAATAAGCTACAAAGCTATACTGTACAACACAGGAAATACAGCCAATGTTTCATAATCACTATAAATGTATGAATATAACCTTTAAAAATTGCAAATCACTATATTGTACATCAACCATACTTTAATAAAAAAAGAAAAAAATGTAGAAAGTACATTTCAATTTCCTCATCTCCCTTTCACAGATGAGGAAACTGAAACACACAGATTAGATCACCAATCCAAAATCACAATATGAGTTCCATACACTTAGCTACTACACTAATGTAGAGCTGAAGAGAATTACAGGGTTTCTTAAATCTACCCCACATTTTTCTCAAGGTCCTCTGATGGGTTAGTGGCAGTGTGGGTAATGGTTGACAGTAGAAGATGACTGCATGTGGTTTTGCAGTAAGACCGAGGAGGCTCCTCTAGTATCTACTTGTAGTGTGATTGTGGGCAAGTCACTTAGTATTTTTGTGACTCAGTATTTAAATAACCAACATTATCAGGATACTAATATTTGCTCCATGAGTATTTTCTGTGGATTAAATGGCAATGTGTGAATTTCCTAGTAGGTACTCAATAAATATTGATTGACTTCTGATTCTGATTGGCAGGATTAGAAAAAAATCGTTCATTATGTACATAGTTCTACACTAGGTGAAGTAGATAATATAAAAATAAAACATGACGAACACACTTATAAAATGTAATATCAAACACAGTTCCAGCTTTAAGCCCATCATTTTGCATTGATAAGCACATGGGTAGACTCCTGGTACCTCTAATACTTCATGTGAAACTATGTCCCCAAAATGGACAACTGGATCAGTGCCAGGCTACTGGCACAATTGGAGCCAATCAGATTCTCTACCCTAGAATTTGGAGTCAGATTGAAAGTATGGATTTTGAGACTATATTAATTATAAAATTTGGGCTAGCCACATACACAGAAAAGCTTACAAATCAGATCGACCGATAAAAGCAAAATGAGGTAGAAGAGATCAAGATGGTGGAGTAGAAGGGCAAGGAGCTCATCTCCCCTGACAAACACATCAAAAATATATCTACACGTGGAACAATTCTCACAGAAAACCAACTGAAAACTGTTAGAAGGTCTCTTATACAACCAAAGCTGTAAGAAAGATCTCCGTGTAACTGGGTAAGAACAACAACAATAAAAAAAAGTCATCAGGACAGGACTAGTGCCCCTGGGAGGAAGCTGAGAAACAGGAAATGTTTCCACCTGTGCCCTGGGAACTCCCTTTGCCAGCTGGGAGACCTGCGGTGCAGATAGGTAGCTGAAGAGGCCTGGTCTCCCTTGTGTGAATGTGATGGTTTGGTGGCAATCAGAGTGGAGAGATACCAGTGCTGATGGCTGCCAGGCTGCTGCATTTCACAGCCCAAAACATGCTGGGAGGGGCCGCTGGTACATGTAGAGGCTAGACACTGAAACTTGGACTTCAGTGGACAGATCCTGGGAAAGGACTCAGTCTAGCTGTGCAGGGATAGCACGAAGGGCTTAGAGTGTGGTCCAGGCCACCATTGTTAGCATATGCAGGGAAAGGCACAGGTCTTCCATAGGATCCCCAGTATCAGCGCAGGCAGGGTGGGGTGTGGGTCCACAGTAGGAGCCACATTGACAGCTGCATGTGACAGTGTGTGGCTCTGCTGGTGGGGGACTTTGTGAGCAAGCACATGGCAGAGGGCAGGGCTGACATCACTGAAGCCCGTTATCAATGCTCTCAGAGTGGGGGTGGGTCCAGCAGCAGTGGACCCACCGGTGCACACACTGGTGGCAGGTGGCATCACACAATGGCACATTCCCAGCAGATTGCCCCTGGGGAGGAGTACACAGCGGGCTTATTTCCCAGTGGGAGTGCTCCAGTCCCACATACTTCACACCAGAGCCTAAAGCCAGATGTGGGGTGGAAAGGCCCTGGGAGAGTCCTACCATAGAGGAAGCCCAAGTTTTAGGTGGTGGCACAACCTCCTCGATTCCTGAATCCACAACATCACCACCCCCAGTGCCAAGCTAACACTAGGTCCGGGAGGAACACAACAAAGCACGGGACACAAACTTGGGCTACTTCTGAACAAAATGGAGGATGCCGCATGGATGGCACATAGGTTCACTGTGACCACATGGGCCTCGCTTGCTTCAGCACTCACTTCCTTGGGGATAGAGAACACACTTAAGGGAACAGAGCCTTACTGAACTGGAACCTCACAGTTTTTACTTCAAGAACCGAGGAGCAGACCCTGCCCCTGACAGGGCTGTGACAGCCACAGAACAAACAGGAGACCCCACCCAACATCCAGTGCAGGCTCTGGTCACCACAACATAAACCACACCTCCTTATCAAGGGGATAATGGCCAGCACACTCTGAGGAAAGACGTAGCAGGCATCCGTACCAAAAACAGCCCTCTCACCAAAAATACTGGGCTCTCACAGGGATGTTCCCACATAAAAACAGCCCTTCAAGACCACAGTAGATAACTGATTCTCCTAAATTCAAAGAGACAGAGAAATTTAAAATGAAAAAGTAGAGGAACTACTCCCAATTAAAAGAAAAAGGGAAATCCCCTGAAAGAACAAACAATGAAATAGACCTCTTCAGTCTACTAGATGCCAAGTTCAAAATAGAGGTAATAAAAATGTTAAAAGCATTATGAAAGTTTATGGATATATCATTTTAACAAAGATCTAGAAACTATAAAGAGGAACCAATCAAAATTAGATAACTCAATTGCTGAGATAAAAACTGAGCTAAAAGCAGTGAATAGCGGACAAAACAATGCAGAAGAACGAATAAGTAATCTGGAAGATAGAATAATGGAAGTCACCCAATCAAAACAGCAGACAGAAAGACAAAAGAAAAAAATGAAAGCAACATATGAGATGTACAGGATAATATAAAATTAGCCTATGCATAATAGAAATTACAGAAGGAGAAGAAAGAAAAAAGGGAATCGAAAATGTATTCAAGGAAATTATGGCTGAAAACTTCCCAAATCTAAAGAAGGAAACATATATCCAGGTACAGGAAGCACAGAGGGTCTCAAACAAGATGAACCCAAACAGACTCACACCAAGACATATAATAATTAAAATGACAAAAGGTGAAGATAAAGAGAGGATTCTAAAGGCGAGAAGATAAAACAAGGAGTCAGTTACAAGGGAACCCCTCATAAGGCTATCAGCTGATTTTTCTACAGAAACTTTGCAGGCCAGAAGGGAGTGGCATGATATATTCAAAATCCCGAAAGGGAAAAACCTGCAACCTAGAATACTCTATCCAGCAAGATTATAATTTAGAATAGGAGAAAATAATAATTTCTCAGACAAGCAAAAACTAAAAGAATACAGCGATACTAAAGCTAACCTAAGAGAAATATTGAAAGATCTTCTCTAAATAGAAAAGAAGCAAGAATCTATAGGAAAGGGGAAAACACAATAGGAGAGGCAAATATATAAAAGGATTGAAGATCACTTAAATAAGCTAGTATATAGATTAAAAACAAATTTTTTGTACAAGCAATTATAACTACAATTAACAACAAAAGGATAAACATAAAGATGTAAAATAGGACATCAAAACCACAAAATGTGGGGGAGGAAAGTAAAAAATATAGATCGTTTAGAGTGTGTTTGAACTTATACAACTATTAGTCTAAAGCAAGTAGGTATAGTTATGGGTAAACATACTTGAAAACCAGGGTAACCACAAATCAAAAACACAATAGATTCACAAAAAGCAAAAATAAAGGGACTCAAGCATAATACAAAAGAAAACTATCAAACTACAAAAGGAAAAATAAAAAGAAGGAACAAAAAAGAACTAGAAAATCAACTGGAAAACAAGGCTTAAAATGGCAATAAATACATACTTATCAATAATTACTTTAAAAGTTAATGGACTAAATGTTCTGATCAAAAGAAACAGAGTGACAGGTTGGATAAAAAAGCAAGAACCTATAATATGCTGCCTACAAGAGACTCGCTGTAGTGCAAAAGACACACACAGATTGAAAGTGAGGGAATGGAAAAAGATATTTCATGCAAATGGAAATGACAAGAAAGCAGGGGTAGCAATACTCATATCAGACAGAAGAGGTGTTAAAACAAAGTTCATGAAGAAAGATAAAGAAGGAAACCATATAATGATAAAGGGATCAATACAAGAAGAGGACATTACACTCATTAACATATATGTACCCAATATAGGAACACCTAAATATATAAAAACATATTAACATACATAAAGGAAAAAGTTGACAGTAACATATTAATAGTAGGAGACTTTAACACCCCACTAATGTCAGTGGACAGATATTCCAGACAGAAAATTAATAAGGCAACAGATCCTAAATGACACAATGGAATACTTGAACTTAATTGATATCTGCAGGACAAAACATCCAAAAAAACCCCCAGAATACACAGTCTTTTCAAGCATGCATGGAACATTCTTTAGGATAGGCCACATACTAGGACACAAAACAAGCCTCAGCAAATTTAAAAGGACAGAATTATCTCAAGCATCCTTTCTGACCACCCTATTATGAAACTAGAAATCAATCACAGAAAGAAAAATGGGGGAAAAAACGATTACACAGAGACTAAACAACATGCTACTGAAAAAAAAAAAAAACAATGGGTCAATGATGAAATCAAAGAGAAATACAGAAAATACCTCAAGACAAATGACAATGAAAAGCACAACCTTAAAAATTATCTATGGGATGCAGCAAAAGCAGTTCTAACAGGGAAGTTCATAGCGATACAGGCCTTCCTCAAGTAATAAGAAAAATCTCAAATAAACAACCTAACCTACCACCTAAAAGAATTAGAAAAAGAACAAACAAAACCTAAATTCAGAAGGAAGGAAATAATAAAGATCAGAGAGGAAATAAATAAAATAGAGATCAAAATAACAACATAAAAGATAAATAAAACCAAGAGGTAGTTTTTTGAAAGGATAAACAAAATTGACAAACCTCTAAGCAGGTTCACCAACAAAAGAGAGAGGACCCAAATAAACAAAATAAGAAATGAAAGAGGATAAATAACAACTGATACTGCAGAAATACAAAAAAATCATAAGAAAATACTATGAACAGTTACATGCCAACAAACTGGGCAACGTAAAGGAAATGGACAAGTTTCCAGAAACACACAACCCGCCAAAATTGAGTCAAGAAGAAGCAGATAATTTGAACACACCAATCACTAGAAGTGAAATAGAATCTGTAATTTAAAAAAAACAAAAAAACAAAAACACCCTGCAAATGAAAGTCCAGGACTGGAAGTCTTCACTGGGGAATTCTACCAAACATACAAAGAACTTATACCTATCTTTCCCAAACTGTTCCAAAAGATTGAAGAGGCAGGCACACTCCCAGAATCTTTACAAGAAGCCACCATCACATTGATACCAAAACCAGACAAAGGTACTACAAAAAAGGAAATTACAGGCCAATATCTTTAGTGAATATAAATGAAAAATCCTCAACAAAAATCTAACCAACCGAATCCAACAATACACAAAAAGGATCGCACACCATGATCAAGTTGGATTCATTCCTAGGTCTCAAGGATGGTTCAACATACGCAAAATCAATGGGATGCATCACATTAATGAAAGAAAAGACCAAAACTCACATGATCATCTCAACAGATGCAGAAAAAGCATTTGATAAAATTCAACATCCACTCACAATAAAAACTCTCACCAAAGTGGGTATAGAGGGAACATATCTCAACATAATAAAAGCCATTTATGACAAACCCACAGCCAACATAATACTCAATGGTAAAAAGGTTAAAGCCTTCCTGCCAAATTCTGGAACAAGACAAGGATGCCCACTCTCACCACTTCTATTCGACATAGTATTGGAAGTCCTAGTGACAGCAATCAGACAAGAAGGAAAAAAAAGGTATCCAAATTGGAAGGAAACATGTAACATTGTCATTATATGCAGATGACATGATACTCTATATAGAAAACCCTAGACTCCACACAAAAACTATCCAAACTAATAAATGAATTCAGCAAGGCAGTAGAATACAAGATTAACATACAGAAATCTGTTGCATTTCTTTATACCAACAATGAAATATCAGAAAGTAAAAAAAAAAAAATCTCATTTAAAATCACATTAAAAAAATAACCGGGCTTCCCTGGTGGCGCAGTGGTTGAGAGTCTGCCTGCCAATGCAGGGGACACGGGTTCAAGCCCTGGTCTGGGAGGATCCCACGTGCCGCGGAGCGGCTGGGCCCGTGAGCCACAATTGCTGGGCCTGCGCGTCTGGAGCCTGTGCTCCGCAGCGGGAGGCTGCGATAGTGAGAGGCCCGCGCACTGCAATGAAGAGTGGCCCCCCGCTTGCCACAACTGGAGAAAGCCCTCACACAGAAACGAAGACCCAACACAGCCATAAAAATAAATAAATTAAAAAAGATGGCAGCACTTCATATTAAAAAAAAAAAAAAAAAAAATAACCAAGGAGGTGAAAGACCTATACATTGAGAAGTATAAAACATTGATAAAGGAAATTGAAGAAGATTCAAAGAAACAGAGAGATATGTCATACTCTTCAATTAACAGAATTACTATTGTTAAAATGGCCATACTACCCAAAGCAATCTACAGATTTAATGGGATCCCTGTCAAATTACCAATGACATTTTTCACAGAACCAGAACAAATAATCCTAAAATTCATATGGAACCATAAAAGACCCGGAATTGCCAAAGTAATTCTGAAGAAAAAGAACAAAGCAGGAAGCATAATCCTCCCAGATTCAGACAATACTACAAAGCTAGAGTCATCAAAACAGTGTGGTATTGGTACAAAAATAGACATATGGATCAATGGAACAGAATAGAGAGCCTAGAAAGAAACCCACACACCTATGGTCAATTAATCTTTGCCAAAGGAGGCAAGAACACAGAATGGAAAAAAAAGACAGTCTCTTCAGCAAGTGGTACTGGGAAAGCTGGAGAGACACATACAAATTGATGAAGTTAGAACATTTCCTCACACCATACACAAAAATAAACTCAAAATGGTTCAAAGACTTAAATATAAGACCTGATACCATAAAACTCCTAGAAAGAACATAGGCAAAACGATCTCTGACATAAATTGCAGCAATATTTTCTTAGATCAGTCTCCAAAGGCAAAAGAAATAAAAGCAAAAATAAACAAATGGTACCTACTCAAATTTAAAAGATTTAGCACAGCAAAGGAGACTGTCAACAAAATTGAAAGATAACCTAAAGACTGGAGAAAATATTTGCCAACAATGTGACTGACAATGGATTAATTTTCAAAATATACGAACAGCTCATACAACTCAATATCAAAAAACAAAAAACCCAATCAAAAATGGGCAGAAGGGGACTTCCCTGGTGGTCCAGTGGTTACGAATCCATCTTGCAATGCAGAGGATGCCGGTTCAATCCCTGGTCAGGGAACTAAGATCCCACATACCATGGGGCAACTAAGCCTGTGCACCGCAACTACTGAGCCTGCGTGCCACAGCTAGAGAGCCCGTGTGCCGCAACTACAGAGCCCACGCGCTCTGGAGCCCATGGGTCACAATTAGAGAGCCTGCGTGCCACAACTAGAGAGAAGCCCACGCACCGCAACTAAGAGCCCATGTGCCGCAATGAAAGATCCAGCATGCCACAACTAAGACCTGATGCAGCCAAAACATTTAAAAAAAACAAGAAGACCTAAATAGACATTTCTCCATAGAAAATATACAGATGGCCAGCAGGCACAAGAAAAGATACTTAACACTGCTAATTGTTAGAGAAATACATATTAAAACTACAGTGAGGTATTACCTCACACTGGTCAAAATGGCTGTCATCAAAAAGTACAAATAATATATGCTGGAGAAGTTGTGAAGAAAAAGGAACCCTCCTACATTGTTGGTGGGAATGTAAATTGGTGCAACCACTATGGAAAACAGTATGGAGGTTCCTTAAAAATCTAAATATAGAGTTACCATATGATCCAGTAATCCCACTCCCAGGCATAAATCTGGAAAAGATGAAAACTCTAATTCAAAATGATACATGTACTCCAATGTTCATAGCATCACTATTTACAACAGCCAAGACATAGAACAACCTAAGTGTCCACTGACAGATGACTGGATAAAGAAGATGTGGTACATATACATGATGAACTATTACTCCGCCATAAAAAAGAGTGAAATATTGTCATTTGCAGCAACATGGATGGACCTAGAGAATATTATACTAAGTGAAATAACTCAGAGAGACAAATATTATATATCACTTATATGTGGACTCTAAAAAATAATACAAATGAATCTATTTACAAAACAGAAATAGACTCACACACATAGAAAGTAAAATTATGGTTACCAAAGGGGAAAGGGAGGGGGGAATAAATTAGGAATATGGATTAACAGATACACACTACTACACATAAGATAAGCAAAGAGGATTTACTGTATAATGCAGGGAACAATATTCAATATCTTGTAATAACCTATAATGGAAAATAATCTGAAAAATATAACTGAATCACTTTGCTGCACACCTGAAACTAACACAACATTGTAAATCAACTACATTTGAATTAAAAAAAATGAGGTAGACAGAAAGAAGCAGGTTGAGAAGCCATTTGTCAGTAGAGAGAGACAATTTTAAAATAACTGTTTAGGTTCCTGACAGCTTACTGTTTGCTCTTCCCACCTGTCTTGAGACCTAGTTGATTATCTTTTATTTGGATTGTCTGAGTTTGCAGAATGTCTTTTCAACAATTTTCATTTTATACCGAAACTAGTTTAAATGAGTTTCTATACTTTGACACAAAATAACCTTGACTAAGATACTGAGGTAGGAAGAAGAGAAAGAAACTAATACCTGTTAAACACTTCATTTAACCCTAAAACAACCATGAAATATAGGCATTATTATCCACATTTTAGTGGCAAAGAAACTGAGATTGAGAACATGGAACTTGCTTAAGATCAAATTTTTATATATGATAGAAACATAAGTCTTTTGACACCATATTCCATTTTCATCACTACCTTACTATACAGAAAATATCCTTATACCACATAATGATGTGCTAAAATGAATAATTCAAGGTCATCTGGGGGAACTGAGAGTGGGCAAAGCTCACTGTATGTAGAAATGGTCTAATAAGGATATTATTATACAATAAAGAATATTTTATAATGAGGTTTCTAATTAAAGAAAAATTCTAAAAATACAAATAAACTCACTTAACAAGTATATGAAGATAGTCTAGAAATTTAGAATGAAAAGTTCCTCGTCTCCACGTTGTTCCCAGCAAATTTTGCTTTGCTTACTTTTCCTGTGAGGAATATTAAAACTTGAAGATTTAACTATATATTTTGGCAACTTAAAAGTCCTTTACATTTTCTTTTCTTTCTTTTTTTAAAATTTTATTTATTTATTTATTTATTTTTGGCTGTGTTGGGTCTTCATTTCTGTGTGCAGGCTTTCTCTAGTTGCAGTGAGCGGGGGCTACTCTTTGTTGCGGTGCGCGGGCTTCTCATTGAAGTGGCTTCTCTCATTGTGGAGCATGGGCTGTAGGCACGCGGGCTTCAGTAGTTGCAGCACGTGGGCTCAGTAGTTGTGGCTCACGGGCTCTAGAGCACAGGCTCAGTAGTTGTGGCGCACGGGCTTAGTTGCTCTGCTGCATGTGAGATCTTCCCCGACCAGGGATCGAACCCACGTCCCCTGCACTGGCAGGTGGATTCTCAACCACTGCACCACCAGAGAGGCCCTTCTTTTCTTTTTAAAAGATAAATAATTACAAAACGCTATTTAGTTTTTGTTTTTGTTTTGGTGTGTGTGTGTGTGTGTGTGTGTGTGTGTGTTTAAGTTAGAAGATATTTCTTTAAAACAAGCTGTTTTGCACTCTGGAATTGTAGGTTGATTCAAAATATTTACTGCCATGTAATAGTAATGAACATTTTCCTGTGAGAACATATTGCTCATCCTCTAGAAGAGAGGTTTAAATATAATGCATACCACACACTGCTAGGGTGTTAGCATGATCAGGAGAGAAAACAAGATCAAAAGTAAAAGAGTCTAGTCTCAATCTTCATTCTACTACTCAATAACTGAATTTAGACAAAGAACCTGAGGTTCAGTTTTTATCTGTACAATACAGAAGAAATACAACTAGGAATTGTTCTTACATCACTGGATGTATTAATCGCCTAATAGATTATTCAGATAAAGTAGCTGCTATGCAATGCCTGCTAGATGATGTAATGGCTAAGCATCCAGGGCTTGCAGCCAGAATGACTGGATTCAAATCCTAGTCCTGCTACTTACTAAAATGTGAGACCTTGAGCAAGCTATGTAACCTTGCTAGCTATATAACCTTGACTTCCTGAAATGCAGGTAATCTTAAAACCAACATTCAGTGTTGTTTTGAAGATTAACTGATTACATCCATGAAGGGCATTTAAAATAATGCCTAGCACATAGTAAGTACTCAATAGATAAAGGCTATTTTTATTAGAACAGTGTATTTGCAATCTTTATTGCAAATGAACTTTATAGATACATATCTGGTGCCATATTGGAGCCTACAGATAGGATGACTTCTATGTGACATAGTGATTCACTTAGCAGGAGTAGGGGAGTGAAGAGAGGGGAGGGATTTTAAAGGCTCAAGACTGTGGTAGAACTAAGAGAATGTGTAGGTCAGCCCTTGCAAATGGAAAGCAACAAGCAGAGGAAGAAGATCTTTGAGTAGAAGGAGATGCTAAGTATATTAAAAGCTGTTGTTGATGTTAACTTCTGCAAGGGTATGTGGAATCTCTAGCGATGGTATTCCTCAGATAATCACAAGAATGACCCCAGCCCTGATGCTCTGCTGCCCTTCTAGGACATAAAGAATAAAGTTTTAGGTGAGTAGATAGATCAACTTATCTCTAAATATCATTACCTCTACTTACCTTAAAAGCAAAAAGAGGAAACTACTTGGAAAATATTGAATGTGAAATACAGCCAAATTATAGAAAATTACTTAGTTTACATTTCCTTTAAAAGTTGGTCAAATTTCCAAAACATGGTGAGAAAATTATCTCAGCTTCTATGAGGTAGTGGGAAATAGATAATTGAGGAGATTCAGGCAGATAAAACAAAGAACAAATAACTGGGAAAAATATAATTTTTCATCATGAGGTGGGGTGATGTAGTAGAAAAAACAAATTGAAGAGAGATAGCTCAGGTTCAAAATTTTGGGTAACCTAACTCAAACTACCTCAGCTTTCTGATCTGCAGTTTCTTCACCTGCAAACTGTGGATTTAAGTACATATAAAATGCGGATTTAGGTGTATCAGAGAGTAGATATATGGTTAAATGAATTAATATGTATAAAGTACTGAGCCTATTGCCTGAAACATAGGAGGTTTTAAATACACTAGTTTCTTTCATCCCTCTCAAAGGCATTAGACACTGAAATATTAAATGCAGGCAAAGAAAAATCTCATTAACTGAAAGAGGGAGAATACCAATCTCTCTCTGGTCTCAGGAGTCTATCTTCATGTCCCTGACTCGATACCATGAAGCAGCGCTGCAAGTCTGCATGGCTCGTGTCAGGATAAGATACAGTGGTGTCTGTGGTGCTTGGCTGTGATACATGTCGGCCAACTTGGATTGCCAAGGTCTCTGTCAGCTCTGGCGTGGCAGCTAAAAGAAGCCTTTTCTTCTCACCTGAGTTCTTTCAACATATTTGCTATGGAGAAAAATTCTCCCTTTCCACCACTTGACTAAAGGTTTCTTATTTGCCTTAACTCGTTACTCACATTTCCATAATGTTGGATAATCGCAAACCACATAAAAACATTTTGATGTACAGCCATATATATATGGTAATCTCACTGAGTGACATTTGCTCGGCAGCACTGCATTGCTGTTGATGAATAATACATGGTATTACGTTTTATACACTGAGGAAGAGGAATTAGAAATAGGGAAAGAAAAAGCTCTATTCAGTTATTCTAATCATTCCTTGCTATCATGTGCTGCTGAGTGTCACACATGTTTTAAAATGAATATACAAAATGTAGGAATTTTGTATTTCTTTCAGATTATTGTACAAAATGTAATCACAAAAATGCCAAGACAGACTGTAGGGTATCTCTTGACACATGGATATAATGATGAGAATAGTTATTAGGCAGCACATCTGCTTATCCTCATACATGAATGGAAGACACGTAGCATTAAACGTCGTCACTTTTCATTGCAGTACCTATGGCAGCATCACTAACTGACCATGAAATGCTTTCCACTGAATCCAGAGGTAGAAAAATGCCATCTTAACACAGTGCCCAGGCAGTCCCTGCCAAATGTTGTTGGCAGAGTAAAACTTCTTTGCTATAACTGACCCACAAAGTCGGAGGCTGTGGAGGAGTGCAGGAGCCTGCAGCTCTGGCTGAGGTCAGACAGCAACAGTCTGACCACACTTGAAATTTCTTCAGTGTCAAAATAGTATACAGACTTTTAAAATCCAGTGAGATAATATCCATATCTCCTCATTCTGTCATATTGTGATCAATTTCCCAATGGTTCTCCTGTGTCACCTAATTTACTTAACAACTTTACTGAGTGCCCATAATATTAGGTATGTCAATCAAACACCTGCTGTGCCAACCTCCCCTTCAAAACCTACAAATTAAGTTTATTTCTGCATTAAATGATTCATGGCAGTAGTTTCCTGTTTGGGATGCCATACTAAACTTCTCAAGATGCTGAGATCTTAATTTGTTGGTACATCTATGGAAATTTGTACCAGAGTAAATTACTGTGTGTTTAAATCAACTCTCACAATTGATTATTACATTAAATCATTGTCTAGAGTCTAGAAAGAGTTAAACATGCATATATGGGTAGAAGTTTGGAGGGGGGAGTTGGTAAGAGAAAGACAAAGACTGGTGTCAATAGTTGAGCAAGTGAAATCATTTTTGCCTTTGCTCTGAACATTTTGCAAATATATCCCTCTAGAAAAAGGCAAAACAAGACTTTGGGAACTTCAATCTTACATAATTTGGGGGACATCTCCAAGAAAAAGAACAAAAAATTACACATTCACAGTTAGGTATAGAGCTGTAGAAGGGGCACATGCAAGTAAAGAGACCTGAAACTTAAGCATCATTAACTTCATGGTAGATCTGGTAAACCAGAAACAAAAATAGATTCTAGTAAACTAGAAACAAAAATAGTAATTTGCACAAATATGTGTAATAGAGTGAGAGGTGGGACCTTTATAGTCATCCTGGGGATTTGACGACTGCCCCCAAGTTTGAGTAAATTATGGAGAGTGTTCCTACATTTTAACAAGTGTGGCTACAGACATCTCTGTTGATGTTTTGCTAATTGAAGAGGAGACCAAATTCACTTTACAGAAAATATCCATCTTCTACATATACATGAGTAAAACAGAAGAGTATTCCACAGAGACTTCCTTGAAGAGAATATGTGAAAGACAGAGTTTTTGTGCACTTCCCTCACCTTCCAATAAGTGAAGAGTTGTGTTTTACCTTGTCTCAAGCCAAGTGATTGGGGCAAATGGAAAACATTCATAGAGATAAGACGAGAGTGAGAGAGAGAAAGAGAGATTCTCCTGCAGGCTCAGTAGCTAAGACTGTCGTATGGAAAGGACTCTGGGTGTCGAGGTGAGAGTAACATGGGGGAAGAAACCAAGAAGTTTGAATGACGTCAGCCATATAGCGCGTCATCATGTCAGAATGGCACAGAGTGAAGGCTCCTGTGACTAGTCTCCTAAAATCCTTCAATGCACATCCGTAAAAGAGCCAACATTTGGATCTCTGACTCAGCAATCACCAGAGGAGTACAACCAGCATTAACCAAGTAAAAAAAGACTTTGTTAAGTTCTTTCTCATTCTTTCTCTCCTCTCCCTTACCTCACAAAGTCTGTGGAGTGGAGAGGAACCATGCCAAAATCCTTCTTGCCCCTTGCTGGTTCCCCAACATTTGGTCAGTCTTGAACTGGGGTAGGGAGAAAATGCTTGAATTGTGTGAGAGGTGGGTTTTGATTTAGATTATACTAGATATTTTTATCCTGAAAATGACACTCTTCTAAAACCTAGATGTTATCAGAAAAGCAATCCATCTGTTAAAGATATCCAGGGAGAGGGAATGGAGATCTCACAGAGGATATTTGAAGGCCCTTGTGGCAGAAAACCAAAATTATTTTCTGACTGTATCCTACCAAGTTTAGTGTGTTTATTAAACCTGTCAGACATCCTTATTTACTTTTATTAAATGTTTTGCCACATAGCATTCAATTGTGTCCAATTTTCTTCTCCAGTGAAGCTATGTTCTATTGTTAGCCTGCTATGATGAAAATTCATTATTTTAATACAGCCATATAAGAGCTACTATTTGAAGTAAAATACATGAACTTTTAGAGTGTTTTATTCACTAAGTGAAACAAATCCTCTAAAAAGCCCTCCACAAAGGCACTGAAGAATTACATTAAGAAATAATTAAATTTGCTGATGACACCAAGTTTTAATCCATTCCCTCACCCTGGCTGGTGCAAAGTTTGTCATCTCACTGGAATTATATTGCTGTGCACCACCAGATGTTACAAGCATACCTTTGGGTAGTTTTATTATGCATAAAAGGTTGTGTAGAAAGGGGTTATATTAACAAAGACTGTTTCATGACAAAGATCCAAAAAATGTCATTTACTACTGTTATTGCTCTTGTATATGAGCAGTGCTAAAGAAATATAGCCATTTGTTAGTTGATATATCTGACTCTTCATTGATTCAAGGAAACCCAGTTATTCAACACTGTGGTGTTCTATATTCTTCAAGGTTTAATTTTTTAAATGTAAAAAGCTACATAGGATTTATTTCAGTAGTAAACATTACCCTTCAGGGCCATGAATTCTGTGTGCACTTAAATATTCCAAGGTGAGATTTTTATCACTACCATTAAAAAATTTAACATAAACATAAAATTTTACCTTATGAGGTATTAGGATGATTATGAATATGAAGATGACGTTGACCTGCTCACAGTACTTTAGCTGATACTTTTATGAGCCCTTTATTGGTTAAAATTTCACTTGTGTATATTATGTCACTTTATCCTCATGACAATTTGATCTATAACTAGTTGGTCATAGATAGCATAAGCTTGAGATTCGACATTCAGAGAAGTTAGATAAATTTCTAAGACCATGTAAGTTAGAACCAGAAAACAGTAGAGCCATTTCTAATTCTAAATCTCATGAGCTCCTAAAACTGAATCCCACGCTCACTCCCTTTCACCATCACAAATACACCTGCCCTTAAGGAACTTGCTCTAAACAAGGGATATTAAGCAAGAACATATTTATCCTCAAGGCCAGCCACTAACTAAAGGTTATTGAGACCTGTACAAAGAGAATATCTGGGTAACTACTGGTGATTCTTGGTAGTAGGGATGAGGAAAAGTTTAGTAGCATTTAAAATAAGCCTTGAAGGATATTTTAATTCCTTAAAAGTGGAGGATCAACTACTAACATTTTCCTGCCATAGAACAGTGAGGTGGAGGCTGAGTAACCCTGTTTTCCAAGTTGAGGATAAAAAATGAGAGTTGTGGGGTGCTTACGCAGCTGGAATTTGCAGGGCATACATTGTAAAAGAGAGAGCTGTGCAGAGGGAACACTTCAGAAGTCTGTGTGGTCATTCATTGTGGGTCCTTGGCCAAGAGCTAGGCTGCACACGTGCAAGGTGAGATTCCCTGAGGCCCAGCAGAAATTCCCTGCTGTGAGGCTGAAAGCTGAATGATACCAGAAGTTGTGCAGTGCTGGGACTGTAGGTTGTGTAGTTCTGAGAGACACTGGCCTTCCAGTCCAACCATAATGGAAAGACCGTGCTGAGCACCTTGTGTATACAATGTTAAGTCCCAGAAAGGTCACACCGCAGTGGTGAGGATGCCTTACTACAGTGAGGAACTTCTCTAAGGCCAAGTTCTGAATGGCAATAAATCAACCCTAACAAAGAATATAACTAAGCCTGGAAGGACCAAAAAGACCTGTCAGCAATTTAACTGCCTGCTAAAAGTCAAAATACTTTTAAAAAAGTGGCATAAGTTAGGCTCCCTTCAATATATGACACAATGTGAAGATTATGTTTTTTAAAAATTCATGGATAGCCAAAAATTATGAAAACATGACCCACTTCCAATTTTTTTAAACAAAGGTGATAAACACAAATGTTGGTATTAGCATACAAAGAGTTTAAAAGCAGTTATTATTAATACGTTTTAAAACAAAGGAAAAAAGTAACTGGTCATACAGAGTAAACAAATGGCAAATCTCAGAATAGTAATAGAAGCTATATAAAGAACCAAATAGAAATTCTAGAATTGCAAAATACAATATCTGAAAATAAATTACAGGATAAACTTATTAGAACCAGAGTCAGGAAATGAAAGGGACATTAGACTTGAGACATTCAATAGAAATTATTCAATCTGAAGACTACAGGGGAAAATGTTGGAAAAATGAACTAACAAAACATTAACTCAGTGACTTGTAGTTAATCTCAAACAATGTAACCTAATGTAATTTAAGTCCCAGTAGGAGATGAGAGAGGGGATGGTCAATGAGAATATTTGAAACGTAATTGCCAAAACTTTCCTAAATTCATAAGAAACATCAATTTATATACCAAGACTTGTTGATTTCCAATCCCAAGAAGGTTAAATATAAAAAAAAAATGACACAGTACATCATACCTAAGTATGCTGAAAACTGAAAATAAAGAGAAAATCTTAAAAGCAGGCAGAGAAAAAGAAACATTAGATATAGAACAACAAGATTATGAAGGATTGATGACTTCTCATTGGAAACAAGGGAGGCAAAGGAAAACGGATCAACATCTTTCAAGTTCTGGATGTAAAACAGTGCTGAACGGTCAACCTAAAATTCTGCAAGTAATGAAAATATCCCTTAAAAAGACAGAAATAAAGGTATTTCAGATAATGACAGCTGAGAAAAACTATCAGCAGCACACCTGAATTTCAGGAAATGAGGAATTTTTGAGATTGAAATTACAGCAGATGGAAACTTAGATCTTCCAGAAGGAATGAAAAACAGAGGAAATGGTAAATATGTAGATAAATATAAAATACATTTTTTCTTTTAATTTTTCTAAAGATGACTAAAGCAAAACGTATAACATTATATTGCCAGATTTCATAAGCAGATGTAAAATATACGAAAACAATAACACTAAGGATGGGAGATAAATGGAATTTTACTACTGTTTTGACATTTTACTTGCAATTTTATAATACTGAATCTAGGTAAACTTGGTTAAGATGCATATCATTACCCCTAGGAAAACTAATAAAATTATAATTTAAAGAAATATGGCTAAAAAGTCTATAAAGAAGATAGAATAATAACACGTATTTGATCAACTCCAAAGCTGTCAGGAAAGGAGAAGAAGAAAGCCAAAAGCAGATAGAATCACTAAAGAACACATTGCAAATAACTGAATTAAACCAAACTATATAATTAATGATATTAAATATAAATGCACTAAGCATTGTAATTAAAAAGCAGAGATGGTCAGGCTGGATAAAAAAGACCCAACTATTTTGTGGTATCAAGAGCAAGTACTTTACATACAAAGATAGAACTAGGCTGAATGTAAAAGGATGGAACTACACACTAGGAAAACACTAAGCATAAGAAATATGGTATGATTATATTAATATCAGACAAAGTTGACTTAAAATAAAAAAGATAAATAGGAACCACTCAGAATCATAAAATAGCTAATTCATCAAGAAGATATATAAATCCTAAATGTCTATGAATCTAATAACAGAACTATAAGACACATTAAGAAAACAGAACTAGATAGAAAAATAGACAAATGCACATTCATAGTTGCATAGTTAACACCCTATTTTCAGTAATGGGTAGACAACTGAGACAAAAATATCAATAGTGATATATAGATACAGAAGTAGTGATGGGATATACAGTGACATAGGAGAACTGAACATGCAATTACATAACTTGATTACATTTAATTTATAAAACATTAAACCTAATAATTGTAAAATGCATGCTCTTTTCAAGTGTACATGCAGTGTATACCAAGATGGACCATATACTGGGCCATAACATGAGTTAAAATATAGTGCAGAGGTATCTGGTCTGCCTGGATAATTCTATGCACACCACATTAGGCCACTATATATCAGGTTAATCAGACTGAATGAGCAAAAAGTGGCAAGTGTGCTGGATGTCTTGGTAAGGCATGTACAATCTTTAGGAAAGAAGATAAACTCTATGAAGATTCAAGAGCTTACCACATCAGTGAATTTTTCTAAATGCCCAGTGGTACGGAGCATGCTAGGATATCTCTTCCAAAGTAAAGGGGCACCTTTCACCTGCCTACAGAGTAGGGTCTAAATTCACAAGTAAGCAAAATGACCTGGCCAGTTGACATTAACTAGTTTATTCATCGGTCACCTCGGTGCTGGGATAGTGGGCACATGGGAGGAGGAGCCATGATGGCAAGAATGGATGCTATACATAGGCTCAATAACATGGGCTCCAAGGCTGAGTTGGCTATTGCTGCTGCCATATGTCCAAGTGCCATCGACCAAACCTACACTGGGTTCCCAATATAGCACCATCTTTTAGGGATGGTCATTTAATTGCTTCAGAAAGGACAGTAATTCACCTTGAATGGAATCAACACATATTCTGGGATTGAGTTTTTCTTTCCTCCTTACAGGGTTTTACCCAGTACCATTCCCTAGGATTTAGTGTTTGGTTCACATATGGGATTACACGTAAAACTGCATTATACTAAGGGATACATTTTATAGCTACATTAGTTATCTATGGTGGCATAAAAATGTACCCAAATTTAGTGGCTTAAAACAATAAACATGTGTATTTATTACACAGTATTTTTGGGTCAGGAGTCTGGGAGTTGCTTAGCTAGATGGTTATAGCAGCTAAGGTTGTACTCAACATGTCATCTGAGGCTTTAGTCATCTGAAGGATTAATTGCATGTGGAGATCTATTTCCACGATGTCTCACTCACGTACCTGGTCAGTAAGTACTGGTTTTTGTAGGGGTCCCAATTCCTTGTGACATGGAACCTGTATAAGGTTGTCTGGACTTCTTTGGAAGCTGGTAAGTGCTTCGGCCTGAGCAAATGATCTATTAGGGAGCAGGGTGGAAGGAGCATGCTATGTGGAATAGCTCTGGAAGTCACATAGTATCATTTCCACAATATCCTACTGGTTATATTGGTTAACTCCATTCAGTGTGAGAGAAGACTACAGAAGAGGATGAATACATGGAAGTAAAAATCAACGGGTACCATCTTGGAGGTTGGTCTTCATAAGAACCAGGAATGGTGAGGCAGTGGGTACATGACTCTACTTTTCTTTGGGGGGGAGGGTGGAGAATTTTAATACATTTTCCAAATTAAATGAAAGGACAAGACCATACTGTACATACAAACTTAAGACAATTTTATGATTCTAAGACAATTTAGAATCATAAAATGTGAGATAGACTACTGAAATTCCAAGTTTGGATTAGGAAAATTTTACAGTAATAAAGTAATGTACGTGCTTCCTTTTCTAAAACTAAAAAAAAAGAAAAGCTGTTGCATAAATTACAGCATGTGGTCATGGGATTCACTGGTCTTATCACTCACAGTACTCCACAGAAGTACAGATCCACACTGATAGAGTGATGGAGTGGTCTTTTGAAGGCAAAGATGAGGTTCCCACTTTGAGATGTTATGCTACAAGAATCATGTTCCATCCAACCAGGATGCAATGGCCTTATATGATGCTGTTTTCCCAAACAAGTAGAATACCTGGGTTCAGTAGCCAAAGTATAGTTGTAGTAGCCCTACTTGTCATCATTCTCAGTGACCTGTTCAGGGAATCTGTACTTCACGTTTCCATGAATCTAGCCTCTATGGGCCCAGACTCTCTTTGTTGCAATGACTTTTTCCTCTGAATTGCTCTGGTCAAAAAATCAATTCACTCTATGTATGGTTCTATTTCTAGTCTCTCAACTCCATTCAATTGACCATGTGTTTATCCTTCCACCAATACCATCATATCCTGATAACTGTGGCTTATACAGTAAAACTTGAAATCAAGTAGTGTAAGTTGTAACTTTTTCTTCCCAAAGAAAAAAGGCTATTCTAGATCCTATGCATTTTTATGCACATTTTTAGAATCAACTTGTCATTTTCATGAGAAATCTATTTGGATTTTACTAGAATTGCATTGAATCTACGGATGAACTTGGAGAAAATGGACATTCAACTTAGCTTGGGTTCTGTGTGATATGGGTTCTGACACACTGATATTTACACCTATGAGATTTATTGGTGAGTCCTCTTGAGAACAATTCTTCAGGGGCAGAGATGCAGGTCTGGGCAACAGAACAGGTTGACCCATGATACATCTCCTACAGAGCCCACAGTCAATTGCTTTGAGAGCTCTGGAACGGGACCATATATTTAGAATTTGCTTGTGATAGTCACCACATCATACTAAGTCCACACTGTTGCCAAACAGACACTGATGAAGTTGTCAGAAAAAATAAATACAAAAGAAAATATAAAACAAATTAAAGTTAATACTGAGCAGATATTTGTAACTACAAATATTTTTAAAACCCTAGCTTCCACATTGGTAAGACAATAAGCTAGCTGACTGTGAAGGAATAAGCATTATTTAACCAGGTTTGTGAAGCATATCTTTCTCAAGCCTCTATTTCTTCTGCTTTTTTTTTTTTTTTAGACATCAATTCTCCTTTTAGTAATTTAAGAATTGACTAGAGACAATTAAGCTTGCAGCTGTTTATAAGAACTTGCATCTTGATTTTCAATGTAAAAAACTTACGTCATTTTATTTTCTCAAATTCCAAGAGAATAAAACATACTGTTACCGTTCCAAACTGGAATAAAATGTGTCAAGTTCAAAGGTTTAGAAGGAATTTATTGAGGAGATGATCACATAGTGTGTTTTATGATTTGCTACAAATTCTGTGGTCACAACATATTAGGGCAAAGTGCTTACTGAGCATTATTAAAAGTTTGATATTGTCACTTTGCCCATTGTTATAGAATATGGTAGATGGAATGGTAATTCCCCAGAGAGCAATCTATCCCAAGGACTGCATCACTGCTGATTTATTTCCGTTTAAGATGGTGTTGGTTGTACCCAGGGCCTGCTTATTTTCAATTATTGCTGTTGGAGGGAGACATCTTCTCTGCTCCCTGTAATTGGAAAATAACCTGTCACTTGGCATATCCCATTCTTAAATTCTGAACTCAGATATCATATCCTTCATGAAGCTATCGCTTTATCTCTTTTCCTCCAGTCTTTTTCTCTTCTGAATTCCAAAATATTTATTTGTAGATGACTTTATTCCCTACAAACTGATTGCAGGCATCATATGCTAGGAATGTTGTTTTCTAATTAGTATCCTCCACAGTGCCTAGGAAAATACCATACATGAGACATTTAGTGACTCAATGAATTAATCTTATCCAAGGTAGGTAAACAGAGATAATATATAAAAAAAGAAAAATAAATGTAAATTGGTTTATTAGAGTACAGTTTTATTCTATCCAAACAATATGTCAAAAATATTTTGGGTTAATATTTTTAAATTGAATTAAGGTATTAAAGTTGATTATAAATATGTGAAACAGGTGGCAGAGAATTTTGGTTACTAAAGACTGTAGAAGGAGAAATTCGTATTTTACGTAATAACAAATCCAGTATGTATTTCAATTCCAAAAACAGCATACAATGTGTATTTATCACAATATGTTCAGATGTACTCTAATCAAATGAAGTAAATCGCTCGGTTAAAATATTTTCAGATATCTGAAATGCAACATCGGCCGATATCTTACAGGCAAAGATCTTGTCTACAGCCATTTTGTTAAATGCCTAAGAACTGTTAGGTCCTCTCCGATTAGAACACTTTTTCTGGAAGGCCAGACCTCTAGCAGTAGCTGTGCCCTCCACATTTGGAGATTGGGGACCCTGACCCTCCTTCTTAGCCTCAGGTCTCACTGAATTCTGGAAACTATTCTGTCCACTTGCCCCTTCAGTCCTCAGCATAAAACTAATACAGGTTAGTCTCCTTTCAAAAAGTTCATTTCTATGGAAATCTGGGTCTCCTACTTCTGCCACCTACTTAACCTGCTTCTACACTAACCTGTCTATAGTGGCTCTTCTATCAGAGATCATTGTCAACCTCCTCAGATGTTAAATGAAGCCATGAATTTTTCCACTTTTTTGTCCACTTGGATTTGTTATTAGCCCTGCTCCTCTTTCATGAAACTATCTCCTTCCCTACTTCCCATGAATTTGTTTATCTTCCTTCTATCCTTTTCACCGATACCTCCATACACATGTCACATCCTCTTGTTACTTTCTCCCCTCCCACTGCATAGCTCTGGCTATTTCCAAAGTCACATTTTCAAATACTATTTCAGCTTGAGTTATAACCTCATGGGAATGACTTTTAAATACTTACCATTACTAACTTTTAAACTTTGGCTTGCACTTTTGTCTGGTTGCTGGCTATCTATTTTTGATGCCATAAAAATCACCTCACCTACATCCTTAAGGCAAAATGATCTCACTGCAGCATCTCACAGCAGAAAACAAACTTCAGCCCTTTTCTGACTGCCTAAGTTTAACACAGTTTTGTGCAGATGTTGAAAAATTAAAAAACCATGGGCCAAATCCAGCCTGCCACCTGTTTGTATACAGCATGTAAGCAAACAATTTGTTATACTTCAAACAGTTGAAAAAACTGAGGGGAGAATATTTCATGATGTGAAAATTTTATGAAATTAAAATTGTCTATAAACAGCACTTTAGTGGAATACATCCATGTTTATTTGTTTACATGTTGTCTATAGCTCCTTCTGTCCTATAATGACAGTAGTTGCAACAGACACAATATGGGCTGCAAAGCTTATTTATATCTGGCCCTTTTGAGAAAAAGTCTGCAGACTCCTGGTTTAATGCATGAAGCCTGAGTTTAAGAGTAGACGGACAGAGCTACATATAAATCTTAGATAATCTTTTCACTATATGAAATCTCAGAGAAAGTTACTTAGCACTAATGAGCCTTTGTTTTCTTATCTGTAAATCAGAAGTACCAACAGTCACTTCCTTCTATAAGGCTTATTTCATCTCAAGCCTGAGACTATTACCATAGACTTTTAATTATTTTCTCAGTTTCTGCTTCCTAATAGATGTGGTGAAGCAATGGCAGACAAAATATATTTTAATATGGTATCATCTCAGAAATATTTCATAATACCTCTGTTGTTCAAGCCTGCTTCAGATTCAAGTGAAACAATCTAACCTTGAATTAATTTAACCAAGTAAACATATTAAACAATTGTATTTAATTTTAGAATTTGCTTCTTTTTATACACATAGTATATATAAGCATATATGGTATATAATATCTATATAAAGTGTATTACACATATGGTGTTATAAAAATGGCTCCTTTAAAGTGATGTTGGAAAAACTGCCTTACCATCTTATAGTACTTACAAAAATAGAATTCAGTTATATTTAAAGGCCTAAGTGCGAAAGTTACAACTCCATGACAATAGAAAAATGTAGGAAAACCTCTATGACCTCCAGTCTCGTAATTTATGAAACAATTTTATTCTAACTCTCTACAACATCAGGTCATTGGCAACACAGAAGCCCCTTTTTGTTCCCTCCAACAGTTTTTAGGGCAGGGTAATTTTGTTTTCCTAGAAGTTGTTTTAGAGGCAACACTTTTTATGACAAGCCATAAGTACCGAATTATCTAAGATGAAGATTATATTTTAATTAATCCTCTATTTAGAAAAACTTTGCACTCCCTTAAACTTCAAAGTATCTTTTGTTAGTTTTTCTACGTTCCTCATCCCCTTGACTATCTGTGCTGGGCTACACCCTGCAGGCCTGCAAGCCCTGTAGCTGCCCAGCCTCAAGACAGAAGAAGGAGCCGAGAGACAGCGACAGCGACATCAACAGCTTATTGGACAGACATGGGATATTACATATGCAAACCCAAGGTCCTGGAGCGACAGCCCACCGTGGGCAGCAGAGGACAGGCAGGACACAGTAGCAATCTTTGCTACTTGGGGGAGAAGGAGGCTATCATTTATAGGGGGAATTGATTTCAGGTTGGCTCATCAGTTACCAGGGAAACAAGCAGCTGGGCCAAGCAGGTAGGTGGTTACTAATTAAGCCCCATAATTAAGAGGAGTCATGTGAGTGAAGCAGGGACTGGTTGGGCAGGGAATGTACAGAGAGCAACAGAACCACCATCTCAAGAGGCATATATATTGATATCTCTCTATACACGCTGATCTCTCTAAATTATATATATGCACATAGTATACATAAATATACCTATAAATAATAGATGCATATATTGGACACATATTATGGATTCCTTATAGTAGCAAGAAGCAATCAGTTAGATTTATAATTCACAACATGGATAGATCCTAAAACAACATTTTTTGAATTAGAAAAAAGACACCTCTCTCTATATCTATCTATCTATCTATCTATCTATCTATCTATCTATCTATCTATCTATACATATCACTCAGTACATACGAGTTGATAACTTGATAACTCACTCTCTTGGTCCTCAAAGTTTACAGTCAAATAGGGGAAATGGGAGTAAAAAACCAAAGCAAAATTAATGTATGGATGTATATCTATCATACACAGTATATATGAGGATAGCAATAGGTTCATATTTGTAGGTACTATGGATCACAACCAAAGGGAAGTTTTAAGTACTTTCTGAAAGAGCTACAGATCATAAGACAAACTTCTGCCATGATGTTATGGTAGAAATTAACATAAATATGGAGCTTACATAGTTCACATCAAGTACCTAACTTGTATAGCTTAAGGTTAGTGCTAAGTGTTCCCCTATCATTTTATCAGTATAAATTCTAACAAGGACTATGGTGTTCATGCATTCAAAGGATACAGAATTATTCTTTGGAAAATTTGGCTAAGGTAATGAGATTGCAGGAAAAAAAATATTTAACCTTTAAATTGACTTAGGTATTTATTTATAGGTTACTTAGGTTTTCTTTTTATTACTGTGCTTACCTTTTTCCCTTTAATTTCATTTTAAGAAATGACCACTCTGCCCCTCCCCCAAGGCGATTTCCACCTGTGCCCGTTTTAATTAAATCTATTATTGACTCAACTTGCACTTGTGTTATATAATTTCTCTTGTGTAATTGGAAATTGTGTTTTATTCAATAATTATCAAAGGGATGATTCAGAGATGCTGGCTTTACTGAAATGTGTGTGGAGGAGTGTTTCATGTAAAGCAGAGCAATCTTTTTATTTCAGGCTCCTTTCATTATATTAAGTTCCAGGAGCTGTTATTTAAACGAAGTTGAAAGAGAACCTATTTACTGGCTGGCAATCATAGACTGAGCATTTGGAGTTCTTGTGGTTTGATCTCACTGTGTATTATTTGAATAGAATGCATCAAGTGAAATATGGGGAAGTGCAAGATAAATAACTGGCAAACATAAAGGTAAAATACAAAGATGCTGTCTGCATATTTTGCCTTTGCATCATGATCCTGATATATTACAAATGTATTCAAGAATGTGTTCAAAGTATTCAGTAGTTTACAAATAATTTAGTGAGTCAGAATTAAAGCAATGTTCCCCTCCAAAGTACTCTTGCTGACTTCATAAGGGAAAATTTCAATGCTGATAAATATAGAACTTTTAATAATAAAGTGTTGTTTCAACTATATATCTTTGGTTTATGTGCATTTTCTTGATGAATGTAACCAATACTTTTCTGTGCATTATGAAGCGAAGAGTGGGGGTGGGTAATAGTATTAAAATCCCTTTACGTTTTACAAAGTTCTATTATATACATTTATCAATAATCTTATGTGGGTGTCTGGGCGGGTATTATTATTCTTCTGACTCCAGTTAAAATTTCTTGCATACATTACACTGCCATTCTTTTGCTTTTTGAAAATATAACCAAATAAATTTGAAATTATTGGAGTTATCAGTCTGTAAATATAGGCCCATGTGAACCTCTAGTTTGTGATTAAATATATTTCAAAGGGAAAACTGAACAAATTATGCTACTCAGCAGCCAAATCTATTTATTGAAAAAAATGGGTTATATAGAATGCTCAGGTGAACATTTTTGATATTAACACAGTTGCTGATTATACAAGGTCTATCTGAGAAGGAAAATAACTCTTTTCATATTCTAAGATGTTGGGTGGGAAGATCAGTTGTCATATAGGTGTTCCCACAAAGAAACTTCCTGGATAAAGAATATGAAAGGCAAGAGAAGAGATATTATGTTAGTGGGTTCTTTAAAGTTAGTATATAAGAGCTGGAATACATTCTCCTTCAGAAATCAAACTAAAGTTTTCCAAGAGAGTGTGACAAGAACGCCACTTTCTTAGGGCATTTAAAGAGGTCAAAGAGGCAAGATGATATTGCTAGAGATGGGGAGGGGTGAGAGACAGTGGACTTGTGTCTGGGGACATCTTACCGAGTAGGCGCTTTGGAGTCAGGTTGACCTAGGTTTAAATCCTGGACCCATTACTTTTCAGTGATGTGAATATAATAGCAAGATCAAACCAAACATAAAATTCCAAGTTGATAGGCCAGAGCAATATGAAGTTTGCAAAGGAAATATTTGAAAACAAGTGCATGATCCTAGAAAGCCCCCCAAGGACATAAAAACATTGAAAGAAAGGCCTGAGGGTGCCTGTGGCCAACCTCAATTCTAATGAGAAGGGCTTCCATGGGATCCCGTGTAGGGCCCGGTGTTTTCTATAATTGTAGGGGAGTAACACAGTGAACGCTTTTGAGGAATATAAAGGCTGTAGCTGTCATATCAGCTTGAGCCAACAAAGTGGGGACAGGAAGGAGGGAGGGGGCAAAAGGAGAGAGTGGGGGGTGGGTAGAGACATAGTCACTTGTACGTTGAGCCACAGAAACACTTAGTGATGCCAGAACAAGGAGGTGGAAATGGTTCACCAGTACCAGGTGTCTGTGATTTGAACAAAGAGCCAGTCTGAAGTTGTAACCAAGCAGGACCCTGCAGGGCCTTCCCCCGACAGACTCCCCACCCCCTTGGCCTCTGCCTGCCTCTTCTTTGCAGAAAAACTTTAGCCTCCTAGGCCTTCCCAAAGTTCCAAAGCATGAATTTAATGAGAAGTAAGAAAATGCAGAAACAAAGGAAAACAGTCAAGGAAGGCAAAATAATAATAGTTTAGTAATAAAACAAAGTCAAGGACCTTTAGTTCCTTCTCAAAGACTATAGATAATATTCTGAGCCACATGCTTTAAGCCGTTTTGCTGATACTGAAATCCCCACCAGGTGAAAGAAGTTACCTGTATGCTGCCCACAAGCAGGTAGATCCCAAACCGGTTAGAACCAGCACATTGACAATGTTGACTCCCAGTTACCTCATCACCAACCAATCAGAAGAATGTCCAGGGGCTGATCACACACCCTACAACCCCCAACCCCTCCCTCACCCGGTCTTTAAGAACCTTTCCCTTAAGGCCATCGGGGAATTTGGGCCTTTTAAGCACTAGCTGCCTGGACTCTTTGCTTGATGCTCTGCAATAAACACCTCAACTTTCTTTCCTCACAACCTGGTGTCAGTACATTGGCTTTACTCCGGGCAGGTGAGCAGAACCGAGTTTAGTTCAGTAACAAAGCCATTTTAAACACTGATCAAAAGAACCCCTAAAAAACAAAACAAAACAAAACACCTGGAGGGGTAATGGAACCCACACCCCCCCCCGCCCCCAGCTGTGTAGAGCATAACGGGGATGGGTGGATCCTGAATAACATGCAAAGGTGATCAGAGAGGAAAACATGTGCTCTGAGCATCTGTCAAGGTGAACGGATTTCAAGCCTCCCGACAGCAATGCCTAATTTAACTAGAACTATATCTTACTCTTATCCGTTCTCCCCAACATAGCCCATCTTGTACCTCTGTCGGGAACCAGAAACCTCAGTTTTCTCATATTTTGAAAGCCCTATGTGTATATAGCACAGTGGATTACCGGTTACTCTTCACAGCGGTGCAGGAGGTGAGCAAAGCGAGCTGGAAGCGGCAGGCAGAGGCAACGTCGTGGAAGAGACTGCGGGAGGCGGTGGTCAAGGCGGTCGCTGGACCCGAAGAGCACGCGCATGCGCCTGGGGGCGCGCAGCTCGGCCTCGCGAGGCCCACGCTGCGCAGCCGCACTTCTTCGTGTTTAGCAGAGCCCCGGGAAGGCGCCAGCCTACAGCTGCTCAGGCTGTCTGCACTGTCTCGTGGAGCCGTTCACAGCCACCGCCTGCCTGCGGGGACGAAAGAAAAACTCTTTGCAGGATTCTGTGGTACTGGCTGGGTCCTGCCGGGTCACATATTTACTGGTCTTGAGCAAAATGGAGACCAGTATTTACATTAAGCTGAGGCACCTCCCTGGAGGCCCCGCCTTGATCTTCCAGACAAACACGTACACGCTGGTGCATGCCGTGGTTTCCTCGCTGTGCTGGTACCCGTGTGCTTGAGTGGCAGTTTGCCCATCCTTCCCTTCTGGTGCTGAGCAGCCTTGGCCCCCATGATGTGCACGTGAAGCTCATGGCCACCGTGTTCCAGAACCTGTTTTCCCATCAATGTGCACAAGGCGAACGTGAACGCCGTCAAGCGCCATATTCTCATCAACTACGGTCCCTACTCCCAGGAGCTGGAATCCCGCTATTATAGCATGAAAGTTGTTGTGGGAGCATGTTGTGGAATGATGAAGCTTCTCCAGGAGATGAGCTCCCTGCAGGACATGGGTGAGTTCTGGCCGTGGGCTCGCGCCTTTGAGGCAGAGCGGGATTGTGGCACAGTGTTACTGAGCTGCCCCAGGCGGTTGCCCGGCGCTACCAGTACTGGGCCTCGCATAACCTGCAGCTCATCAGGACCCAGGAGGGTGTTGGGGAGGGGAACATGCTGTCCTACAGTTTCCTGCACAAGACTTTGGAGGACCTGCAGGCCACCGTCGTAGCCAAGAAGGAGAAGCTGCAGCTCAAGGCCCAGAGGGAGGACAGGCAGGCCCAGAATTTCCAGAACAAGTAGGAGCAGTGAGAGACCCGTTAGAAGAAGATCCTGGGGGGCATGAAGAGGGCACGGGCAGAGGCTAGTGGAGACTGGGATGCTGAGGACCCCGGGGGAACCCCTGGAAGCAGAGGGAGCCAGCCAGCAGGAGGAGGGGGAAGGTGGAACCCAGTATTCCCGTCAGGCGGTGGGCAAGGAGCCTGACACCGGTCCCGAAGGTGCACAGACAGCCCGCCAGGCCCTCAGGCTATAAGTAATCGTGAAGGAGCTGAGGGCAGACCGAGGCAGGGGCCTACGTGGTGACTGGAGGCTTCCAAAGACCGCTACTAAGAGCATTTTTACACTTTTGTGAGTTGTTTTTTTTTTTTAATTGGTGTCTTTTTAGCTCAGTTTGGTGATGATGTACTTTCCAGTGGGAGGTAAAATGACAGTTATATAGGCAAAGTTTACTTTTCTACAAACTCTAATCCCACGGCTCCAAAAGTTTGATTAGTTTCAAAATGATTTCAGAAAAACCTTATTATAAACTTAGACATTGTTCGGTTGGCTGTTGTCTTCCATTCTCCTCTTTAAACAAGGTTCTTAAGGATAGGTGGAGGACAGTGGGAAGAGAAAGGTGGAAAGGACGCCACGGCCAGGTGTAACCCGTTTGGAGGCACACAGAGGTCAATCCTGGGTCCTAATGGCCCACTCTTTCCCCAGTAAATTCTCCTGGGCCAAACAAAAAAAGACAACTTCCTAGGAGATTCTGTCTAACCATGGAATAACACTGTGGGTATTTAAGTTATCAACCCTCACTAAATGGCTCCTGAAGGCAACTGGATTGAAAAAGTTTTAACTCTTGTAGCCCAAACGAGGATCTATGTCAAACAGCAGCTTGTTTCTTGTTCCCATAGCATTTCATGGCATTGAGTTTTTGGATCATATGTAGTATTTTATGGAAGGGTTTTACTGTTGTTACAAAGTAAATATGAAATATAATAGAAAACTCAGGTTGCAAACAGTTAAACTGTGTAATAAGGCAATTTATAGGGAAGGAGATAAATAGCTATGGGAAGACTGGGTCTGTAAAACATTTCTAGGACGCCATGATTAATTGTTCGTAGGGATAAATTCCTGTTCTCGTAAGAGAGTAGTATTGTGTGTAGAGGTCTTAAAATATCTGTGAGGCTCCCTAAGGGAGAGAGATTATATTAAGTTTAATGGTGAAACAGAAAAATAGTAGTAAATCAGTAATGAATTTACATAGAAAGGTATTGAATTTATTTTCCATTTAATTTTCATGCAAGTACTTGTGTGATCTGTGAACATGTTATCCATTTGAAATGGAAAGTGCCTTTATTTGTTTTGTTTTGATTTTTTTAATGAGCATTAAGAGATGTGAGGATTTTGATGTAGTCACTTAATTACAGTTAGGAAATTGATTGCGATGCTATGTGTTTTAGCTGATGTTGAGTCAAATCACCTAAAGTCTTGTTCAGTTTTAGTGTTTAAATATATCGAGGAGTTACTGTTTATCATTCATTCACCCATTTATTAGACAAATATTTATTGAGAGCCTACTATGTGCCTGGCAGTGTTGTAGGTCCTAAAAATACAGCCATACAATAAATATTCAGAGGACCTCCCTTCATGATGCTTATATTCTAGAAGGGACAAAAACTACAAGCAGCTAGAAAATGAATGCATATTATTCAGTAGTAAGAATAAAGTTAGTTAAAGGGACATAGAGTGACAGAGTTTGCTATGTTAGAGGGCTCAGGAAAGGCATCCTTGAGGGTGTGTCATTTGTCTTGAGTGAAGTGAGGGAATAAGTTATTTGACTATCTATGTGAAGAATATTTCAAAAAGGAAGACAGGAGGGGCACATACTTTAAGTTGCAATATATTCTCTGAGTTTGAGAAATTGTAAGATCAGGTTGATCAGTGATCAAGGAGAATACTGGGAGGAATGAGGCCAGAGAGGTAGAGGGGAGCCAGATAATATAGGGATTTGTAGGAGACCACTGAAGGATTTTAGAGCAGGAGAGTGACATAATCTGATTTACATTTTATAAATATCTTCTATGTGAATAATAGTTAATAGGAAAAAGGTGGAAGTGGAGAGACGAATTCAATAACTATTTTAGTTGTACGGGAGAGAATGTTGTTCCCATGGGCTAGGGACATTGCCTGGGAAGAGGTGAAAAGTGGTCATATTTCAGATATAGTCTGAAGTGTCAAAAACTTTTGATAAGTTCTTATATATAATATCTAATTTAATCTTCAAAATAACTGTATGAGGAAAACAGATATTGTAATCACCTCCATTTCTAGAGGAGGAGTCTGTGGGTGAAAGATATCAAGTAACTTTCTCAATGTCCTTGCATTGGTAAATGATAGAATTAAACATGATTAAACCTGGATTTGGCCATCTGCATTACTTGAGATTTTGCCCATAACATTACATTGCCTTTTTTTTTTTTTTTTTAAACCTAATCCATAAAGTAGACCATGACAGGACAACAATAGAAAAATGGCGTCAAATGTCAGGCATAGTTGCAGTGAAATGGAACTCATTTGTTGTATTGTTTACTTTGTTGCTGTCAAAGATGGATTCCCTGCACCACCTTTGAATAAAACCTTTAATCCCAGAACTGGAAAAGGAAAGATTCTAGGAATTGCAAACAGTACGACTGTAGATAGAGGAGGAAAGGGAATGTCACATCCTTCCTGCCCCCGACAATCCACCATGAGAACAAGGACAAATTATGTTTTATTTATTTATTCTTTTTTAGGCTGAAGAATTTATTTTCTCGGTAAATTATCTCAATTAATGATCAATTTGTAAGGTAAATGAACCAAATTTAACAATGGTTTCTGCCAACAAACTTTTAAAATATTTTATAATTTAAACAAATGTACAGTTGTACAACCTTCACCATAATGCAGACTTAGAGCATTCCACCATTTCTCAGAGTTAATCCACACTCCCACACTCAACTCTAGGAAGCCACTAGTTTTCTTTCATTCCCTATAAATCTACCTTTTCTAAAATATTCATATAAATAAAATCATGCATTGTAGTTTTTTTACATTTGGCTCCTCTCTCTTAGCCTACTGTTTTTGAGGTTATCCAAGTTGTAGTGTGAATTGGTAGTTCATTCCTTTTTATGGCGAATAATATTCCATAATATGGGTGTACCACATTACTCATTTGTCAGTTGATGGACAATTGGGTTGTTTCCAATTTTGGACAGTTAGGACTAATGATGCGTGAACATTCATACACGTGTTTTTATGTGGACCTGTTGTTTCATTTTTTTTGGATAGATTCCTACAAGCGAAATTGCTGAGTTGTATGGTAAATAACTGTTTAATTTTTTAAGAAACATTTTCCAAAGTGTCTGTACCACTTTTATCTTCCCACTAGCAGTGCATGATGGTTCTAGTTTTTCAGTATCCTCTCTGACAATATTGTCTGACATTTTGATTAGAGCCATTCTAGTGGGTGTGTAGTTGTGTCTCTTTATGAATTTAGCATTTTCCTAATGATTAGTAATGTGAGCATATTTCAAGTGCTTATTAGCCGTTCATATATCTTTTTTTGTTAAATGTTCAAATGTTTTGCTGATTTTAAGTTGGGTTGTTTGTCTTATTGAGTTGTAAGGATTATATATTCTGCATACAAGTCTTTATTAGATACATGATTTTCAAATATTTTTCTCCTAGTTTGTGGCTTGACTTTTCATTTCCATAATGATATTTCTTGAAACACAAAAAATAATTTTGATGAGGTTCAGTTTATCAATTAATTATTTTATGGATCACGTTTAAAGTCTAAGAATATTTTGCCAAACTCAAGATCATAATGATATTCTCTTATTTTCTATAAGTTTTGTAGTTTAATTCTTACATTTAGGTCTATGAGATTACTTGATCCATTAACATGGTTATTTTCCCATTTATTTAGAACTTCCTAAATTTCTTTCAACAATGCTTTGTAGTTTTAAGTATAAGATGCCCTTCTTTGAATATTAAGTGTATTCCTAGGTATTTTATTCTTTGATCTTATTGTAAATCAAATTGTTTTCTTAATTTCATTTTTGTATTGTTCACTGCTAGTATATGGAAATACAATTGGTTTAAATGTTTGTCTTGTATCGTGCAATCTTGATGAACTCCTTAATTAATTCTAACAGTACTTTAGTGACTTCCATAGGATTTTCTATATAGAAAATCATGTCATCTGCAAATAAGATAATTTTTCTGTATCTTTTTCTTGTTACATAGCCATGGAAAGAATATCCAGTACAAGGTTGAACAGATGTGGCAAGAATGCACATAGTTGAGTCATTCCTCATCTTTGGAGGAAAGCATTCATTTTCACCATTAAGGGTTATGTTAGGTGTGGATATTTCATAAGGGTGTAGCCCTCATGATGAGATTAGTGCCCCTATAAGAAGAAACATGAGAAAGCTTGTTTCTCTCTGTTTTCCATCATGTCAGAATACAATGAGAAGGATGCCATCTACAAACCTGGAAAAGGGCTCTCACTAGGAACCAAATCAACCAACACCTTGATTTTGGACTTCCCAGCCTACAGAACTGTAATTAATAAATTTCTGTTTTTTAAGCCACCTAGTCTATGATATCTTGTTAGAGCACCCTGAACCAACTAAGACAGTTGTGGTATATAATATAATTTTTATAGTATATATATATATAATTTTGTGATATATATATGCATATATAATTTTTCCTTCTCGTTTTTGGTAATTTGCATTTCTTGAATTTTTCAAACAAAAAGCTATGAGTTTCATTGATTTTCTCAATTGTTTATATGCTTTTTATTTCATTGATGTCTCTACTAATATATTTTATTTCCTTGCTTCTGGTTGTTTTATTTGTTTAGTTTGCTCATGGGTATCTAGTTTCTTAAGGTGGAAGCTCAGGTTATTATTTTGAGATCTCTTTTTCTGATATTGGTCATATGGGTATAAATTTCCCTCTAAGTGCTGTTTCAGGTACATTGCATAAATCGTATGTTGTTTTTTCCTTTTCATTCATTTCAGAATATTTTCTATTTTGCCTGTGATGTCTTTTTTGATCAATGAGTTATTTGGAATGGTTTTTTTAAAATTAATAATATCAGGGGATTTTTCATATTTTTTGTTGTTGTTGATTTCTAATGTATTTCCATTGTGGTCAGATCACATACTATGCATGAGTTCCTTACTTTTAAATGTATTATGACTTGTTTTATTGCCTAGCATATGATCTGATCTATTCTGGAGAATGATGCATGTAAAGAATGTGGATTCCGCTGTTGTTGGGTAGAAATTATTATAGCTCTGTGTTAGGTTGATACTGTTGTTCAAGTCTTGTATATAGTTCAGGAGTTTTTTGATTAGTTCTACCACTTATTGAGAGCAGTGTATCAAACTTTCTCACTCATTTCTCTGTTCAGTTTTGTTCATTTTTTGTTTCATATATTTTGGGCCTGTAAGTTACATATATGTTTATAATTATTATCTTCCTGATGCACTGACCCTTTTATCATTATCAAATTCATTGTTTGTCTCTAATAATATTTTTTGCCTTAAAGTGTATTTTGTCTTATACTGATACAGCATTCTAGCTGTCTTAACGCTTACTGTTTGCATGATAAATCTTTTCATATCCAGTCTAATTTTGTCTCTTAGTCTAAGGTGGATATATATAACAGCTTGTAGTTGGTTTTGGTTTTTTATTTGTATACAGCCTGAGAGTCTTGGCCTGTTGATTGGGGTATTTAGACCATTTGCACTCAAAGTAATTATTCGTATGGTTGGATTTATCTTTGTCATTTGTAATTTTTTTTCTAGATGTTTGATCACTTATTGTATCTTACTGTTTCTCCCTGACTGCACTTTTTGGTGATGAATTAGTATTTTTTAATGTACCATTTTCACTCCTCTGTTGATTTTTAAATGCATTTTTGCATTTTTGGTTGTTTTCCAAATGGTTGTTTTAAGAATTATAATATGCTTATTAATTTGTCGCAAGATGCTTCATATTAATACTAACTCAATTTTGGTTAAAGTATCAAGTTTTGTTCCAGTATACTTTTATCCCTTCTCCCTTTCCTTTTGCTGTTATGGTTATGTATGTTATATTGATATGTATCAGGAACCCAAACAATAGATTGTTATAATTATCACTTTATATAGCCTTTTGCTTTATATAAATTTGAGAAAGAAGGGAAAATATATTTATATAAATCTATAGAAAATGGATTTGGATTTATATTGTTTGTATTAACTCATATATTTGCAACTTCCCATGATCCTGTGAATTTCATTTGCAATCTAGTGTCATTTTTTGTCAGCCTGCAGAAATTCCATTACTATCTCTGGTTAGGCACTTCTGCTAGCAATAAACTTTCTCAGTTTTTATTTAACATTTATTTTTGTATAATTATTTTGCAATGTATAGAACTTTTTGTTGTCCTACTTAGTTAGGTTTGTTGAGTTTCTTGGTTGTGTAGATTTTTGTTTTCATCAAATTTGGAAGTTTTTAGTTATTATTTTATCAAATATTTTGTCAGTTCCTTCTTTTTATTCCTGTTAACAGTAATCAGTCTCAGTTAGGAATATGCTTGTCTTCTAACCACAATATATCAAGCTAGTAGACATATGTTGACCTCCCCCATTGACCTGCCTCTGAGAAGTCGCATCTACTGCTGTGTTGCTGGGCATGGGCGATACCTGTCACTCCAAATAAAGTTAGCCCATTTCGCCCACTGCAGAGAATCTTACAGTCCTTGTGACTTGACCCATCCTGGCAGAACTGCCATGCTGAGCTGGGGTGGGGGTGGGGAAAAGATTGGAGGCCAGGCCAGAATGCATAGATCTCCACTTTTCTTACTCAATGTCCAGCAGTTTTGGAACCGTAAATACTTTTCAGATTGATTCTGCCTTTGGGTGATTTTTAGAGCAGTGAAATTGTTTTCTTGGTTTCTGTTTTGTTGTGTTTTTGGTCTATTTGTTTGGCTTTTCAGTTGTTTTTGAGGAGAGGATTTGCTATTCTTTTCAATCAGCTGTAGCCATAATTCCTGCCACTCTTAAACAACAACTTTGTTTTGACTGATGAATGAATTGGGTTAGAGTTTGGGCCTGTAGATTGAAACAATTTCCCGCCAAACTGCATGACACACTGCTTTCTGATGTGGAGGGGCTATTAATTAGGACACTTTGAGATGAAAAGTTGATTTCTCCCTCAATTCTTTGTTCAAATACAATGCAAAGCTTTTTTAAAATATCAAAAAAGTCAAAGCTTGCCCCACAGACTGTGGAGGCATAGATTGTGAGAAAATTTGCCATTAAGGAGATTTTAAAATTTATCTTTAAAGTACATTAGTTCAAAAAGTTATTTACTGTTTTTTGTTTTGTTTTGTTTTCCTTTCCATCTCTTGCAAGAAAGGAGGTTCATGCTAAGCTGCATCGTACCTTCAGCTGTTTAAAACTTTCCTGTGCTTTCCTGCTGCCCCATCAGGGGATATCATTTGCTAAAGCAATTCAATTATCATGCTCTTTAGTTTACTCAAACCCTGTGAGAACTCAGAAGTGGGCTAAATTGGGAAATTTGATGAAGGAACAATATCTTAGAGATAATCATCTTGCTTCAACAAAATGCCTCTTTATTTTAATGGGGCAGGATAAAAACGAACATGCATTTTAAATGCCCTCACCCGTGTCACTAATTGTACCATAAGTTGCTTAAAAGAAACAATTACTACAATTCTGGTTGACTCAAGTATTTCACTAAACTTGGCAAGGCTTCCTCTTTCAACTAGAGTATTATGATTATGAAGCAGTAAGAAAAAACAAGTTATTTCTGTCTGAAAATTTATAAGAGAACTAAAGAAAAAATATTTACAGTAAGTAATTATATCCTTAAAGTATTTGCATTTATGTTTCATTTTTATTTAAATAGAAAAGTCAATTTTTTAGCTTTCTATGACAGAAACTGATACTTATACCCCAATATCAATTTTTATCACCCTCCTTTTAATAATTGTATTACCTCAATTTTACCTGGGTTTATACCTGCTCAATTATAGGCTACGTTTTCCTATCTACATTGCATATAGGAGTGGTCATGAAACTCAGCCTCAGAGAGGTTAATTGACATGCCAAATGTCACAAAGTAGTTTCTTGTGGAACTGGGACATGAAACCATATATTCAACTCTAATAAAAACTTTTGATGCTAAAATAATCTAAACTTTGGGGATATGTTAACTCAAAATTAGCCACAGTTTCCTTCTCCTGTGGCTTTCATTCTTCTTAACAGCCACCAGTTATATTATTCACGTTAATATTTTTTCTTTTTTAATCTTTAGGAACAAAATAAAGACTACTCTCAGTGGAGAGAGTTTATTCATATTCATTTTAAACCTAATCATGTTTAGATAATGTAATAATAATGAACTAAAAATGGTCAAAGAGGACTCACTATTCAAATGGTAATAGAATTTCCATCAATCATAAGATAAAATACCAGACAATGAAGATGCAACTGCAGTATAATAAGTCATTCTAAATGCCGTGCGTGCAATAGAATCAACAGACCATTAGTTCAGTTTTATCCACAAATGAAAGGAAGAAAATTAAGAGATCATAATCTTCCGGTCAACCTCTCAAGCAGAGAAGATGTTGACTTTAGGTTGCATGTGGCCCATTTAAAATGATCCAATATCAGGGATCCATATGAAAGCAGACATTTTTATTTGAAAGTAATTTAGCCATTTTATTATTTTTGTTATTGTGATTTAGGTTTCTAGCTCTGTCCTCTACCTCCTCATACTTTAGAATGGAGGGAGCTGTTTTGGTGGATGAAAAATGATAGGAATTAGAAGATATGGAAGCAGAGGTTTCTTTATTGACTGTTGACTAGCTTAGTCAAGTTCAGTGAAGTAGCTGAGTCGAATCTTTTTACTATACCCGGTTGGGTTTCTTTACCTGAAAATGAGAATAGTTTCATATTTCATCAATTCTAAGACCTACTTTTCAGTTTCCAATTTTATCCTCTTTTAAATTGGAACACATATAACAATAAATAGCATCTTATAAGTGACAGCATGTTTTCATTCTTAGTTGTACTTAAGATGGTGGTGCGTCTTTTAAGTTGATGGTGCCATTGATTTGATCACATCACTTGGGATCTTGTAGAGAAAATCTAGAAAAAAGTTAAAAGTGGGGTGCCATTTTAAGACATCAGAAATATTAGAGATATTGAAATTATTTCAGCTTTTTAAAAAAGTTCCTAAACAATTGCTTAAAAGCAAGGGTGACCATAACATTTGTTTAATAATGCCAGAATTATATTCTTGAAATAAAAGTTGTTTCTCCATTTAAAAAGGGTATATTGGTGAGTGGTGTGGAAATAAAACTGAAAATCAAAATCAAGATATATTTTGGGGATGCTGATCTTCAAGGACAAAGAAAAAAAGTCAATGTCTAGACAGAAAAAGCAAGTTACCAATGAAGAGGAAAATTTAAGCCAAGTTTTCTTCCACAACAGTATGTATCAGAAAACTGTGTTGCAATATACATTATCTTTTGAATGAAACAAAGTATCACAAATAACTTAAACCCAGTCAAATTGTCCATATCATTTAAATAAAGCCAAGAGATAGATATTCTCAAAAGGCAAGAATTTAGCAATTATAGCACCCATCCATTTTTCCTGGAGAGTAAAAAATCTTGATAATGAAATCTAGCCCACTGAGGGATGAATTCGTGATAAAAAAACTTAGGAATGAATGTATGTGCAAAGGACTAGTAGTGAGTATATAGTCGATTTTAAATAAATTTAAAATAATGATTACAGAAGATAATATATATGTTAAGAATACTGACAGTTTAAAACTCCAATATAATTAAGAAGATTGGAAGGGGAATGAAGTTCTTTCTCACCTTTCAAAGCAGAGTCACTTGATACAGTTTAAGCTTAATTAAACCTGTAAAGTGTAGTTAAAAATGAATTATTTCAACCTCAATATTTCTCATGGTTTTTAATTAAATTTTGTATTGAATTATTTTAGCAATACCTTTACTGTTAAGAAATAATTCTTTAAATTTAGTACCTATTTTAGTTTAGCTATAAGCCAACATTTTTGTTAAATATATTAATTTTCATTGAATAATCTCCATATTTTATTTTTAAAATATAAGGAATATGAATCCATGTTTAATAATGTCTTTATAAATAACAATCTTGTGATTCATCCTATCTTATCTGTACTGATAGAATGACTGACAAGATCACAAGCTATGTATATTGTCTCAATATCCTGAATGAAGTGCACTGAATGTTGATAATTATTATTTCTCAGTGGCAGGATTTGGGGTGATTTTATACCGTCTTCTTTATCCCTTTATTATTTTTTTAAAACTAAGAACATTTATTTATAAATCTAGAAATGACAATAAAATTAAATAAACTTCTGTATGTACACATATCTAACTAAATCCTATCCATCACCCACATACCCCACTACACTTTTTGCAATCTGCTTCTATCTTGTGTGGCTATACTCTTGAACTCTGCTGGTTGTAGCTGCATTTTGCAGTTATTCCTTCATCGGTCTTGTGTAGTTCATCCCAGGATGTGGACAACTATCTTACATTGTGTTCTTTAATTAACTACCCCTAAAGAGCAATTGAAAATGCCATTTAAAAAAAATCTAGCATTGGCTTATCAACTAGAAAGTCAGTTCTGCATAGTGGTTAAGATGATGTCCATTGAGGTCACGTAACCATTAGTCGGGGCACTGTCAATTACAAAGTACGTGACCTTGAGCAAGCTACCTAGCATCTCTCAAGACACATTTTTCATTTCTAAAATACTGACTTAATGAACATATGAAGCTCGCAGAGTTGTTGTAAAGATTACATTGTAAAACATTTGCAAAGCACTTAGCATAATGACACACATGTAGAGCTTAATCAGCAAAAGGCACACAAATAATCAATTGCCATTGTCCTAAGTTCTGCAAAGGAGATGTACTGGACAAGGTGGGAGCACATGGCAGAAGGTCCAGACTATCAGGGGGATCAGCGATGTTTCTCGTACACTGTGAATCATCCATCCGCACCAGCATTTCCACAGAGTATCTAGAGTTGTAGGAGACCTCTGTGAGATCCTGATGATGGTGAGGAAAAATAATTTCAATAATTAGAAATCGGTTTTCTGTTATTATTTTAAAAAATTCGGGAGATGTCATGTAAGTCTGTAGGAATCACTTGCCTGAGAGTAGCTCATTAGGTAATGAGAGGTCAAGGAGTCTTACCCATATCGTAACTTATGATAACTTTAAGCTTAAAAGTGTTTTTCGCCTTTCTTTTCAAAATTTTTAACAGGAAGTAAAGGAAGTTGAAAGAAAACTGAGATATACCCTGAAAAGTGCAGTTCACTACTCAAAGGAAAAGGATTACCAAAAAAAAAAAAAATCCCAAAGCAACCAAACACCACCACACACAGCAAAAGATACTGGCATTTTCAAATACAAATCCTGATGGCTTTTCAGGTATCAGTGAGTTTTAATTGTTCTGACTCAGACACCTGCCTTTGATATATTTTCATAACCATGCCTTAAATATTACAGACAGCTTCCCAGCAGCTGACATTAGGAGATACTGACAGTTGTATTGATAACACTAAATGGATCCTGTTCAGATCAGCCCAGTGCTAAAATGCCTGCTGGTTCTTCTTGCTGGAAAAAATATCTTCACTCTGCATATTCTACAGAGGGTCAGAATAGTATTTGAGAGGTGGTGCAGCTACCTTCCTTGAAGACTGTTGGGCAATGGCTGTAAGATGGACACAGCAAACACAGCATTCAAGCTTTGGGATGATTGTCTCAAGCACCATGCTTTAGAAAGTCTAAACTGACTGTTGCAAAGTCACAAAGCATTGACTTAGGAAGTGAGGCAGTTGGGGAAAGGTAGTGAAATGAACAAAAGAGCTGCTTCAACAATTTGAAAAACCGAGAAGTCCTTTCCACCAAAGCACCAATAAATCTACAGGGCAAAGAGAATTACTCCAGCACCTTCGCACACATGTTCCCAAAGCTACATTTTACTTTGTTTGTTTTCATTTTCAATCTTTGTTTAATCATAGCTTTCTCATAACTTCCTGGATAGACATATGTTGGGGGAAATGAGGGACCATAGTGGTCACTGCTCAGTGCCCTTCCATAAGTAGCTACACCTGGAATGATACCCATTTCTTGCAATCTCCACACCCCCCCCAACCAGGTTGGTAGGTACAACAACTGAGCATATGTATTTGAAGGTTTTCAAAACTAAGTTGATAAATCTAATAAATATGTTGAAAGCAAAAATGTCATCAAGAGTCAGTTTATATCCATCCTCTACCCGCTCCCGATGAGACAATTGCTATAATTGCTTCTCTTGCAGAACATTATCTAAGTGCCAAGTTATGCAGGGAATGAAGCGTTACCTAGCAATATGGCCAACTTTCAATTATCCATGGCAATGGGAGACAGGGATAGTAGAGATAATTAAAATTCACAGACTGTCTTCAAACTTAAGTTTAATCACTTACATCCTGCTCCTCTGGCACGAAGCACACGAGAAGCGCTACCTGGAGATGATATCTTTTGATTCAGGTTTCATCTCTTTCCATGTTCCTTGTCCTCCAAACAGGGGAAACAACAGAAAGCCTTATTTCATCTTTCTATCTTCAGGGCCTAATAAAAAATTTGGATCATAGTGGATGTTCAAAAAATATTGAACTGTTAGAATGGAATGGAAGGAAAGGATCTTTGCTATTCCTGAACTGGAAACTGGATGTGAGCCTTACTTATTTTTGCAGGCGAGACCAACCCAACTTTTATAGTATTCAAAGAATACAACTAGCTTTCCCTTTAAAGTTATTATACTTACACCCATACATTCATTCATTCATTTATTCATTCACAGATGTTTATTAAATGTTTAAAATGTGCCAGTCTTTGTGTTTGAGTACTGGATATTTAGCAGAAAAAAGATAAATAAGATTCCTTCCTTCATGGAGCTTAGAATTCTAGTTGGAGGAGTCAGATTAAAAAAAAAACAAATAAAAAAAGTGTTAGTGACATGCATTAGTGTTATGAGGAAAATGCATGGAGACAATACAATGTAATTTGTGTCATGAGAGGCACTAAGATAGCATGATTAGGAATTCCTCTCTGTTGGAATATAGACCCTGCCATATAGACCCTCTCAAGGGGTCAGAGAAAGAGAGTTCCAGGTAACAAGAACTTAAGCAGAGAAAGAATTTTGAATCTGGGGAACAATATCAGGTAGTGTCAACTCTCAACTCTTACATCACTCCTCCAAACTGGGATCAGTTGTGAGCCAAAAAGTACTCTCTTTCCTCAGTTTCACATAGGAAGCTTTAAAATCCTAATTCCTAGGTCAAAAGAACGGATTTGTCACCATATTTAGGCCATAAGCCCATTTGAGACTCTAATTAAATGTATGACTCTTCTGTCAACTTGTAATATACATACACAAAACACACACACCCTGTGTGTGTTTTAAATAATGATGGACTTCAACGAAAACAGATCATTTTGTCATTGGAAGCTCAGAATACTTTATTTAGTCATTTATTGAAGGCTGCTTTGTGTTAGGTACTGCTCTACATAGTGAGGTTGAACACAGAAAAGACCTGGTTCTCATGGAGCTCTGTCTAGGGCATAATTTTTAGGTGGCTTTACAAATGCCTGTGACCTTGTTTTCTGCTGTCACTGCTTTTTGGGCCAAACATTCTTGTAATTGCCCACTGCCAGGAACATGCTAATATGTCCACATAATCTCAGTTTTCTAAGTCTGAGTGTCTCCTCCCAGTTGATGGTTTACTCACCACCAATAGGTTCAGTATGTATTTTTCCTTAATAATTTTTAAGAAATAATTGACATATAATAAATTGCACGTATAGAAAATGTACAATTTGATAAGTTTTATCATATGTATACAACTGTGGAACCATCACCACAATCAAGATAATGAATATATTCATCATCCGTCAAGTTTACTGCTGCCCCTTTGTAACCTCTTCCTCCTCTCATATCTCCCATCAGGCAACTACTGATCTGTTTCCTGTCAGTACAGATTAGTTTGCATTTCCTAGAATATATTAATAGACTCTTAGAGTATTACTCTTTTTTTGGTGTAGCTTCTTTCACTCAACATAATTATTTTGAGATACCTCAATGTTGTTTAATGTATCAATAGATTGTTCATTTTTTATTACTGAAATATAATTCACATACTATAAAATTCACCCCTTTAAAGTACATAATTCAGTGATTTTTAGTGTATTCAAAAGATCAACGCAACTGTCTAATTCCAGAACAATTTCATCTCCCCCCAAAGAAATCCCATACCCGTTAGCAGTCAGTCCCATTTCCTCTTCCCCCAAATCCCGGGAACCACTAATATGCTTTCTGTTTCTATGAATTTGCTTATTCTGGACATTTCACATAAATAGATCATGTAATATGGGGTCCTCTGTGGCTTCCTTCACTTAGCATAATGTTTTCAAGCTTCCTCTTTGTAGCATGTATCAGTGTTTCTTTCTTTTTCATGACTGAATCCCACTGTATGGATATATTACATTTTGTTTATCCACTCTTCACTTGATGGGCACTAGGGTTATTTTCACTTTGGGGCTCTTATGAATAGTGCTGCTATGAACATTTTGTGTGAAAATATGTTTTCAGTTTTCCTGGGTATATACCTAGGGGTGGAATTGCTGGGTCATAAGGTAACTCTGTGTTTAACTTTTGAGGAACTGCCAAGCTATTTTCCAGGTGGCTGCAGCATTTCACATTCCCATCAGTGATGCGTAAGAGTTTGAATTTCTCCACATCCTTGCCAAAACTTGTTATTGTCTGTCTTTTTGATTATAGCCATCTTAGTGGATGTGAAGTGGTATCTTGTTAATTCTACTTGCATTTCCCTAATGACTAATGATGTTAAGCATTTTTCCACGCGCTTATTGGCCATTTATGTATTCTTTGCAAAAATGTATATTCAAATACTTTGTCCATTTTTAATTGAGTTATTATAATTTTTTATTTTGGAGTTCTTTATATATTTTGTATACAAATCATATATATGATTTGAAAATATTTTCTCCCATTCTTTTGTACTTTCACTTTTGATAGTGGCCTTTGAAACAAAAAAGTTTTTAAATTTGATGAAATCCAATTTATCTATTTTTTTCCTTGGTTGCTTGTGCTTTAGGTGCCATTTCTAAGAAACCATTGCCTAATTCCTGGTCACAAACATTTATATCTATTTTCTTTCAAGAGTTTTAAAGTTTTATCTCTCACATTTAGCTTTTTGATTAATTTCAAATTCATTTTGACTCTGTTGAGAGGAAGATATCTAACTTAATTTATTTGCAAGTGGATATCCAGTTGTCCTAGCATCATTTGTTGAAAAGACTATTCTTTCCCCATTAATTTGTCGTGGTGCCCTTGTGAAAAATAATTTAACTATAAATGTATGGGGTTATTTCTGGAATCTCAATTCTATTCCATTGATCTGTATGCCTATTCTTTTGAGAGTACCCTAGTTTTGGTTATGGAGAATAAACATGGGATTTTGACCAATAGGTTGGTACAGTAGATAAAACAAATGGAGCAGCAGGAAAGGTATTAAACAAATGAATGGCAATTCAGAGTCTACAAAAACATTCTTCATTAAGGAAATACAGCACATCATTGGCTGAGAGAAAAGGGAAAGATATGAGAGTATTTGAGGTCTAACTCTGTTTACAATTTTATTTTAATATAAAATTCCAACTTTTGATGTCTAAAATTGTAACATGCTTCAAAAAGAGACATGTTAAATGTCAAAGTCATTCCTGGACCTTTCACTTACTCATGGATTATAGGTTGAGCACCTTTGTTACAATCTGATGGGCAAGCACAGAGATGCTTTCACCCCTGGAATGAATCAGCTCTTCAGACATAATGAATTGTATTCCATTTCCACATCCCACAAATCAAGATAAAATGATGATGAAGAAACACTAATCTGTTTACAGTAGCGCTCTGTTGAGGAGGACGTGGCAGGGGATGGCAAGAAGCAGTAGCATCTGAAATTTTATGCATGTTCTCTTAACTGTTTTTTTAAATTTTGAAATTGAGCATGATAATTAAGTTCATGGGAGCTGGCTGAGATTGGGCGGCCAATTCACAGGTGTGGGAAACATCTGAGTCAACCCCTACCACTGGTGAGGGTGCCAAAGCGAACACCTGGCTGTGCATAGGAGTTGCTTTGTCTGCCAAAATCATTGCCGTGAAATGATCGGCAGAATGAACAACAATCCAAAGACTGAGCACAACTGAACACTGAATGAAAAGAGGGCCCTGAGGATAAGAAATCCAAGGTAGGGAGCTAAAGGTTGGAGCAAATGCTGGTTAAATGCAGCAAGCAGAGTAACTTTTTCGATTATTAGGATTTTTAGCACTAAGACTGGAGAATCATTGCTACTTTATCAGAACAACATTCCAAACTCTTGTGACAACACAGTGCTTTGTGTTTAATATTAGAGTAGGGAGAAATTTTAAGATCATTTAGATTAAATGGATTGTCTGATATTTGAATATCCCTATAGCCAGGAACTAAACTAACCTTGATGTATAGTGGTGAATATACTGTGCTTACCTTCAGAGAACCCATAATGCTGATAAACGATTGGATTATAGCACATTTCTGATAATTACAATAAATGTGTTACAGTCATATACACATTCTGTTTTAAAGGGCCAATATAGGTAGCAAAGTTAAATTAGGAATGAATGCCGAACTGGGCTCTGCTAAGGATAGTATCAATTGTGAAGGACAGAATTTCAGGTAGAAGGTAGGGGGACGTGTGGTAGTATGGCATGTTCAGGCAACTACATGGAGATATTCCTTTTATGGGCGTATCACCTTTACATAGTTTTTGTTTTTTAAGTCCTGCCTCCCTTCTGGCAGATCTTCCTGTGTAACCTGAATAGGGCCAAGTTCCTAGAATTTCTATTGTGTAGCCATATTTAGATCACTCCCTGGTATTATAGTGCTCAGTTTGTAGAATTAAACTTAGTGACGATGGTAGTTTGTATTTTTTATTAAAAATGCTTCCTTTCCTCTCTGCCCTTGCAGTGGTTCACTATGAGTGGAATATACTCCTCCATCCCATATGTTGGGCTTGACCTGTGGCTTGAACTGACCAATGGGATTTGGAAGGAAATGATAGGGTACCATTTCTGAGCCATGTCCTTAAGCAGGTTGCCACTTATCTCTCTCAAGCTTTTCTGATCCATCATGAGATCAAAAAATCTGCCATACCATAAGTGTGAAATAAAATGTTGTTATGAGCCATTGAGATTTTGGGGTTGTTTTTTAAGCAGCAATATTGCAGCAAAAGCTAATACAGCAACCATGCTCATTGTTAAAAACTACAGCAAACTGGTTATTGTTGCTTCAAATGAAGAATATGAATTTGAGTTTTTGAAGCAACCTAATACTGTAAATATTTACGTGTACCTATAGGATTAAAAACCAAATAAAATGAGAACATTTAAAAGGTAGAGTAAATGCTGCAAAATAAGGTCATGATATAATCTTGTGGGATAGACTCCTTCAGTGCAATATGATGGTAATGTGGAAGATTAAAATTAAAAAGATAAATATAATTAACAGGATGATGAACTCACATTATATTGGGCTTTGTAATAAAATGTTTTTGGTGATATGTGACAGAAGCCTGATTCAAAATACTTTTCCTAACTACACAATATGAAATTTGAACTTCTCTTTACCTTCAACAGCACTCATATTGCTACTCTGCTTTATTTTCTTTTCATTAGCATATATCAGTACCTAACACAATTTAAATAAATAATTACTTACATATCTTGTTCACTGTTTCTCTCTCCATTAGAGTATGAGTTCCACTAAGTCAGGGCTTGGTCTCTTTTGTTTGTAATTGTATTGCCATTATCTAAAAAGTGGCCTTGCAAATCATAAGCACTGAATAAATATTATGGGGAAAAAAGAATAAATGGCTTGAGCAAAAAGGAAATTATTACTTACATGTTTAGCTAAAAAGGATGCAGTTCACCTAATCGAAGAAATAATTACAAAGAAATAAATTCCTCAGTGGGAAGAATAGGAAAATTATTAATGCCTCTAGAATACCCTCTCTTTGTCCATTTTTCAACACTGCATATCCCTGCTTCTTGGTTGTGTGTGTATGTATGTGTTTATGTGCACGTGTTGGCCTTATTTGCTTCTATATAGGTGGTCTTCCTCCATGCAACTGGGAAAGATGGCCGCCGGCAGCTTCAGAAATATATCATCCCATAGCAACTTCACAGGGAAAGAGAATGCCTCTTCCTCTTGGATATCTTACATCTGTCCTTAGAAAGGAATATGTTTTGGGGTCATTTGCTCACACTTTGTAAGAATTACTTAGGTGGGATGACAGGTAACATGATTGGAAGGCCTGGAAAACATTCGCATCAATGAGGTTGGCAGAGCCAGGAGAATAGGTGTGTTTAGTAGTATGAAGATTGAAGCTGCGGCGAAATGAACATGGGAGAGGTAGTTCTCTTAAGTGAAAGGAAGCTGGGAAGGAAACATGCTGCATGTGCACTATGGGTTCAACTTGGAGACAGGGGGATTCTGCATCCTATATCATGGTTGACTAATATTAATCAGTAAATATGCTATTTCTCACTGAAGCTAGATGTGGCCCTGGAATCTATCTTATTGAGCTTTGATATGGCCTTTGAATCCATTTCTGTGTAGACTTCCAGACATCTCTACAAATTGATTTTGGACCTTCATATGAAATCTATTTTGTATTAAGTCTTAAATAATTGCAGATCAGCAGAAAGACCTACATTAACAAGTGCGGAAATAAGTGGTGTGTCATGGCTAATCTGTCGTAGAAGAGGCAGTTCTAACCTAGTCCGAGGAACGGGGATATGGGTAATATACCAGGTGGATGTCATTGTTTATAGTATCCACAGGGAGTTAAACTCCTCCTGAGGATAATGTGAAAATTGAGCAAGAGGCAAACAGCAGGGGTCTCTCAACAGCCATAGCTTGAACAAGAATATCTATTCAGATCAAGATCTAGAGATAGAAGTAGCCATGATAAAATTCAAGGTGAAATCAGGGAAGCCAGGAATCCACAGGAGAGAAGCAATTGGAAGGTCAATCTTGAGTAGATTCTCATGTAATTGCTCTGACTCATTCTGATTCATCTTTTAGAGGCTGCAAGTCAGGACCTGTTGAGAGGCAGCTGAATCAGACATAGACTTCCCCTCTATCCATTGGTCTGGGGCAGTATTTAGGTAGCCATCTCTATCACATAACCTCAGTTCAAATAATTTTTTTTTTTTTGCTTTTCAGCTCCCTGAACTCCCAATAAATATGTCATTTTCTTGATGGATTTGATTCAGTTGATTGTCTTTGGATGTCAGCTAAGGCCACATCCAAGGTCCCAGCCACAGTCATCAACATTACCATTTGATACCTATTAACTGATTGATCATTCTTGGGACCTCTTTCCACAACCCCTGTTTCCCAGCCGCCAAAGAAAGAGCCCATTTGAGAAATTGGTTCCTTTTCATTCTGGTTCACCATGTCACTTTAACCAACGTCAGGAACCGTCAATTTAAGCGTATGAATCACCTATAATATCTAGTCAATTTTAATTCAGCAATACTTAAATAGTCTTCCTTTGTAAAATTTAGAGCTTGTTAGTTTTTCCTGGTGGCAAACAAAAATGAACATAATCTGGGCAAAAATAATTGTTGTAAAGAGTTTTGAGGGTATACTGTGACCTACACTGGTAGAAATGTTTCATCTATTGAAATCAACTCAACTGTTTCAAAACATTAGTTTGTGGGGCTCTTGTTAGCCATATTCCTTTATGTTTCATGTTAAGTACCACCTAATAGATGCTGGTGATTAGGCTCTAAAACATTTGCATGCATCAGTTAGTTAATAAACTTTTAGGGAATGAATCAATTTTTCCAAAATAGATGGTTTTTATAATTATATGCCACTCAGGAGGCAGAACTTTCTCCTGGTTTGCAGGATTTAAAAAAATCTCTCATTAGTTAATTTTTTTCAGAAAACAAAACAAAATAATAACCTAAAATTCTTTCTGTTTTTCCCCTCATAAAACAGGGGGAAGTCTGAGTTAAATGTTTTTCTCTGACACTGAGTATAGATAGTGTAAAATTTGAGTAACCTTAGGCTCAAATCCTTACCCTGAGGGTTGTAACAGCGTAACCTAGATTCTGTGGTCCCTTGAGAGAAAGCTCTGCCTGGCCAGTTTTAATATGAAGGTTGTAGGCTGCAGATGAGTTTGTTAACTGTTTTAAATACTAATTAACTGTGTAAAGTTGGTAGGCCTGTTGTCTCACCAGTGTACTGAGTGTGCTCCTATGCCCTGACCTTACATTCATGATGCGGTTGGATTTTGGTCAGTTGTAGCTCCAAATCTAAATTTTCTAGAGACCTCGGCAAAGATATTTGTAGTTATCCCCACATTCTTTGTACCTGGAATCTAATACCTAGGTTATCAAGATCATGCGTAGCAGGTCCTGTTTCTGCTTTTATTTAATTTTTTTCTCTTTTTCTTTAGATTCTCAGAGTATTCTACAAATACTAAGTCCATGCTTTTTGCTGGAAGTTTGGCTTTAGGTGCTCCTCATTCTTTTTCTGTTTCACAGTGCTGGCTGTCAAGAGTATGTTACAAAATAGTGAGCCTAATGGCGCAAAGTATGAACTTGGTTACCACTGTCCTGGATTAGACAGCATGTGAAGGATTTGTAACTCCTCTCAAATCCACACCTTGGGGTATGTGACTTTGTTGACTTAGTTGCAGGGAGGAGCCCTGGAAGAGCTAGAATGTAAACAGGCTTAGGGTTTTAGAGACAGACCATGTTTAACATGGCCTGGAGACTGGCTGTGAAAACCCTCTGTGTGCCCAGGTACAGACATGTCTGGGAGGCCAGAGAAACATTGCACATCAAGACTGACCCTGATAGGACTCTGCCCACTGGGAATATGGGCCTTTTGGATTAGCCATTCTTCCTCCAATGAGGAAACGTCAGAAAATGTCAGAAAAAAGGGCAAATCAGAAGACCAAGATTTTTCAGCCTAAAGACTATCACACTATAGGAGATAAGAGGAAATATCCTGAATTTTTCAGGGGAATTTCTTTGCTGTGGTGAATCTTTCTATTTACATATATTGATGAATAAGACTTGGTATAGAACTTAATGTAGATAAAAGTAAGCATGAGTTTGAGATTACCTAATTTAAAATGAAGGTATGCTATCCCTGTCTAAAAGTAAAATCCATAATATTGGGTACTGATGTTTGAGAGAGCTGTATTGATTTTTGAGCCGTAAAAGGTAATACTCTTGCATTCTTAATTAGCATGAAGTATATGTGTGCAACAACTCTTTAAAAACCCTTGCCTAAATTAGTATTCCCTGACAGTTTATTCAAAGTAAATCCCACAAACATATCTGTACATTTGAGGACAATTTTTTTGTCACCACCCTTAGTGAAATCAGAAGTAGAAAATTAAGGGGTTGCATCCCTTACCATATTTCACTGTGCCTCCAATAATTCATTTTTTATAGAGCTGCAATTTTAGGTTTGAGATACAGCTAAAGACAAACATACTCAAATGCAGTAGCTGTTTATTTCTATATTTGGTGGGACTCACATATCCAAGAACCTTTATAAGCTATGGATCTTCTCCCTAAAAAAATATACATTACACATTACATACATATAGAAAATTTAGCATACATTGTACAGAGGTTTACGAGTAATCCAGGAGCTCACTCATATTTATTAGTTTTATAGTTCCTAATTGGAGAGAAATTATCACTCTTATGAGTTATGTGAATGGTTATTGCAGTGAAAAGAAATAATCATTTTTTCTGAGTTTCTTATCCATCTAAAAGACAGCATTTGCTTCTGTCTGCTTCTTTCTATGTAATATATTTTGAAAACAGAAAGAGTTATGACCTGGAATAAATGTATTGCAATAATTATGTAGATTTAAGATGAGGGTAGTGGTGTCCAAAGGTTCAAATGCAATGCTTTGTACTGTTTGATATCTGTACTATCTTGTGGGCACTTAACAGTTATTGCAATCATGAACTATGTTGTTGAAGACTAAGTTATTTCTTAGTCTTATGTGACTTTCACTAATACTCATACAAGAAAAAGTTCCCCAAATATCATATAATATTTAGAAAGCTACATACATATATATATTGCATAATACATATGTAACACATATAATATATAATACATATAACACATATCACATATCTCATGTATCTCTGAGTTTCGTAACCATCCCTGATAGATATGTGATATGTATGTGTGTGTTTGTGTGTGTGTGTATACGATGTATATATGAGCTATCTATCTATCTAGATCTGTGTATCTACAGAAAGAGACCATGTATTTAAAATCTTCCTATACAGCTTTCCAAAAAGGGAGGCAAACACAGTATAACCTAATCCAACAAATTGAGGAATTTTTGTATGTTCTTCTCTATGGCAGCAAGGAAGTACTTCATTGGTAGTTCTTCTCAATAGTGTATCAAAACATTAAATGCATATGAAATGACATGCTACAAGCCGATTTCACATATTGCCTCTACTTTTCCACAGCTGAGCTCCAGTCTCCCTTATTTACATCTTCCCCAAACCAAACCTTCCCAGCCTCAATCTTGTGGAAATGATTGCAGGAAGTTCTGACTGTACTGAGGCTGAGCCACATGTGGGAGCCTTTCCTCGCACCATATAGATAAGACTTAATATAGACAAAAGTAGGGATCAGTGGGCTTCATTCCGTGCATACGGTTGAGGGGGACTTAGTTCAGGAAGTTGCACTAAAGCTGAATTTGTCATTGCAGAAATGAAAACAGTCACCTTTATTTTTATTTGGGGCATTTCCTCACAGGGAAAAAACAAACCCAAGTTGTCAGTATGTCCATCCTTCTGATAAAGTTATTAATGATCCTATTTGTTTTTATCCTTTCTTTTGTTGGACTGAGCTGCTCCGAAAATCAATCCAATGTTGATTTGAGGAATAAGCCCTCAATGACTTCTGAACCCATTGTCCATAGTTTGCCACTTGCCTTTGACACAATATGTCCACAGTGGAGGAGCCACTTGAAGTTCAGTTTTCTCCCCATTCCACATCAAATTTTAGGCCAAATATCCTGTTAGCATTTGCGGATGAGGAGGTATAATTCTATAGTAGATCCAAGCACTTTTTAAGGTCCATTTATGTGCTAGGTGCTGTATGAGGCATTTCAAAGATGTTTTATTTAATTTTTAACATATCCTTACAGAGTAAATGTGCTAACAGTATTTTACAGATGAGAAAACTGATGTTCAGGAAGGCAAAGCAGTTTTCCCAAAGTTACACAAATAATAAGCGGCAGAACCAGAATTTGGACTTGGGTTTTCAGGTCTTTTACTTCCCGAAGGCAGCACTCAGAGGACTTGGAATCAAGGCAGCATGGCTGCAGGTCTAGCTCTGACTTTGGGGCCTAGTTCTATAATTTGAGTTTCTGCCTCATAGGTAGAGAAAGTCACCATATTTCACCCTATTTCCGACCAGGTAAGTGCTTGAACACATGTCTCCGTAACATACTCAGATTTTATAATGCCTGCCCTTGCTTCTAGAATTTTCCTTCTTCATGCACTTACTAGAAGATGAGCTATCTGTCTGCCTTCCTGCTGGCATAGATCTCTTAACAGTGGTCAGTCGTAAGCCCTCTATTGCCAGGACACCAGCACCAGGTTATCTCTTGCTCGACATTCCCAATTTCAATAATTAACCTGGATACCTAGATTACTACTTACTGTCAGCCATAGCGTTCTGTGACATTACAGAATTTCCAGTTGTCCGACCTTGCCAGTGTTCATAAGGTTATAGAGATTTCTTGTTTGTATAACCAATGCAATAAACTAAGGGGGTGAGCAGAATTTGGGGAAAAACCTTCATACACCCTTCACTGTTTGAGATTGAGTATTAAGTGTCTGGACTTCTGCTGATAACTTTTTCTTCTATTTTTTATCTTAGAGATTTTAAAGATTATCTAACTGCAGGAATGGTTTACGTGTTCTATATAAATCTATTATAAAATTTGGTTTTGAAAAAAATCTTAAGTTTTCACATTGTCCTTTCCTATGATGAATTATTAACAATAACATTTTATTTTGTTTTGCTTTTTGAAAGGATCATACTTTGTTGAGTGAGTTGGAGTCCCTAAAGGGACTGGTATTACTTCAGTAGTGCTCAGGAAACATTTATTTAATAGTGTATACTCAAGATAGCCACTGGATTTCATTCAAATCGACCCATGTCAGTTAGTAGTGGCTGCCTGTTTCACTGGGTTTCAGAGGAATTGAAGTCTCTTCAAGCTCTATGGGGGAAAATAAGTGTCATGATTAGTAAGTGATGTCCATCCTGGAAATGGAAGGGGTAGGGGTGGCAGTATCATGACCTTGGATTTGCTCAGTCAGCACTATCTTCTACTTGCCTTAGCAGACTTGTTCCCTTTGCTTAGTGTGTGCTTTCTTCTCTTCTTTGGTGCATTGACTTGGTCACAGTTTCTAGCCTCTCTGATCTTTTATCTGACTGTGTTTAATCCATATGTATCCATGGGTACATTAGTTATAGCACCAACTTGAGAATTCTGAGATAATTGTTTTGTCTACACTGAGAAAAACCCTATTTTCATCCATATCAGATTCACCTATCATGCATATCCTCGGGACTTAACAAATTGAATTGGCTGCATCCGGCACCTGCCTTATTTATTTATTTATTTATTTCCAGGACCTTTCTATAGGCTAGTCTCAAGTAGAGTCCAAATCAGGCCCTTTTGTGGGACTCTTCCTCTGTTGGGTCCATCTTATTATCAGGGAAATGGTGTCTCTGTTGTAATCTCTGTTGGTTCTCTGCTATCTTTGGATGTTAGGGTTGGTTCGGGGGGTTCTAATCATAGTTCTGCTAATCTATGAATGTATGCTAATATTTTAGCTTGTCTGAACTTCTATCTAAACTATTTTAAAAATGGCAATAGTAACAATAACTGTCACATAGATTTGTCATAAGTGGTAACTGATGCATGTAATATACTTAGCACATTAAGCATTCATTAATGATTTATAAGTGTGATTTTTACTACTGAATCAATTGAGTCTAAGGGCTAGACTGAAATTTCTGTAATGCAATTGATTACAAAACCAAAAGGTAGATAACTGCAAATGTATATTGTGAAGCATACTTTATTCAGTCAATTTATTTATGTATTCAGCTTTTAGGATATTTTATAAATGAAGCCAGTGAACCTAACTTCTGAGTCTTCATGTAACTAATCTTGTCAAAGGCCTTTTTCCTCTGCAATATGTAACATTTAGTTAGTAAAAGTTCTGTACTGTTTTCTAGGTCTCAGCTCAGCATCTGAACATTATTATTCCTTCAGCATCTCTTCTCTGCTAGGCACCCAATACGTGCCAGCTCTCTTCCTCATAACAACTTTATAAGAGAGGTTCTATTAACCTCCACATTACAGATGAGGGAACTGAGTTTCAGAGCTGTGAAAGTAATGCATAGTTAGAAAAGGACTTTGGATTGATTTGGCTTTGGCTTAAAACCTTGCATTCAACTACACCAAATTTTAAACTAGAGGTCTTCCAATGAGACAGTTCTGCTCAGGTAGTCACTCATTAATACAACTGGTACACATATGATCATTATGAGAAAATCATTTTGAAGCATAGCAAGTTTATTTAAAGTTCAGCGTATTGACTCTCCTATCACATTTTCATTAGCAAAAATTAGTGTCATTATAATTGATATGAGTTCTTCAAGGCACATTGCAGGAGTTTAGCTCGTGTGTGTGAAGCCAGATTGTGGCTGTACAACAAGCAAGTGACTGAACTTACCCCAAAATAATTGTCTTTTGCTTTAATAGCTGCTCAGTTAACTTAAAATCGACAGAAAACAGACAACCACCCGTTAAAACAAACATATAACAGCATGAACAAAGGGACAAGATACCCTCAGAATTAAGTGTAAGCAACAAATTAAATTACTAGAATGTTTTGGGAGACAAATTTAAACATAGTGTTTGGGTTAATATTGTCCCCATTTAATAGGAAAAAGCTGATATAGTACATAAACATTACAAATCGGGTTTTCAATGAGGTTAAATATATGTTTATATGGGTGTATGTGCATGTGTATCTACCTACATACTTTAAAAAATTTTTTTAATTTACCATCTTAACTATTTTTTAAAATTTTATTTTGTTTTATTTTTAGGCCGTACTGTGTGGCATGTGAAATCTTAGTTCCCCAACCACGGATTGAATCCATATCCCCTGCATTGGAAGCATGGAGTCTTAACCACTGGACCACCAGGTAAGTCCCCTATCCATATACTTTTAAAAATTAAATCTGTGTTATAGGTGTGTGTGTATGTATACACATACACACAAATCCACACTTAACTTTCTGTCTTAAATATCAGTTTTTATGGCGAAGCCGTCACCTCACCCAGTTATCTCCCAGTTCATTCTTGAGAGAATTAATCCGTGATTGGAGAGCAACAATCATAATGACTCAAACAGCTTTGAACAACGAATGCACTGGAATTGGAAATTGAAAAAGTCAAAGGGGCTGTATTAATTGTAATTAGGAGGAAGGGATGGTATCAGCAGATGCTGCATTGCGCTAACAGAATTCAAACCAGTCCAATTACTGGTGGCACATTACACCTTTAAGCAAATTACAGGGCTTATTGCAAGAAATTTGGAAAGTTGCTCACAGCAAATCTGTTATTCATTTGGCTTTTCTGGCATGAGCATCAGGCTGGTGAAGCTGACTCTGCAACTACAGAAGATACTTTTTGCCAGTTATAGATAATCTCTCATAATTGAAATGGAATTAATAACTCATCTTAGCCAAGTGTTGGATTATTTAACTGGTTGCTGTGAAGAGGAACTGCTTTGAAATCCAAAGCACTGTCTTTAAGTTAACAAGTTATTATTGTCACATATTGGGCATTTTTTACTCCTTTCAGTGTGTTTTAATACAAGATGTAGACGACATCACCTTCTTTCATATCCCCAAATTTTTAACAAATGAACCCCCAAATTGCCAATTACGATTAGTCATTTTAGTCCCTACAATATTATTTTAGCATTAGGGAAGTTGTTCAAGGTAAGTGTGAGTTTGACCAAATCAATGATAATAATAGTTTAAAATTCCTTAGTTTAAATAATCCTTTAGTATTATTTCATTTATTCTTCACAACCCTAAAATGATTATTAATTTCACTTTAAAAATGAAATTGAAGTTTAGGGACGTTGAATGCCTTGCCCAACTTAAAAACTGAAAGAGTGGATATTTAAACACTAAGACTAGTGTTTGTTCTTAATCATTACACTATCCTGCCTTTTCTAAAGAGTCTAACTAGCTAAAATAATACGAAAAAGCTAACATTATATATACATAAATAGTTGTTTAATGCAACTGACATTCATTCAATATCTCAGTTGTGCCAGGCATAGGTACAACAAAGAGTACAATGGTTTAAAAAATTGCCTATCCTTTAAAGAGCACAGACAAGAGATAACACAAGTCCAACTATAACTACAGCCCTGAATGCCAAGTGTAAGATACAGCAAAAGCACAGTGAGATTTCAGAAGTGAGAGCCAGTACTCTTAGTCATAAGTCCATGTAAAAGCTGTAATAAAAAAGGAAAATCCAGAGACAGTGTGTAGTGTAAAGCACCTGGGCTTGGATTTTTTTGCTTTTGTTTTTTAGTAATGTAAGTGTCTTTCATTGATGAAATTTTTCTGACATTTTGTTGTTACTGTTAAACAAAACACTTGGTTTTCCTCCCAGGGTATTGCCACCTGATTGCTACTCTCATTACCAATTGTATTGATTACATTTGTTAAAGGGAAGCCGACTATGGATGTCTTTCCGTTAGCAAGTGATGGATGGATGCTTCTATAGCACCTAATGAGATGCAATAAATTCCATTGCTTTGCTTTGATTTCTTCTTGAAATGTAGCCACAGTAGAAATGTTCATTGTATGGGTAAACAAACTCTATCAGGAATGGTTCCCCGTGAACTGAAATGTAGTTTTAGAATTCTCTTAAGTGGAATTCTTGATTTGCATGTTTAGTGACCTGTGTTAGTTGACTGAAAGAGTAAGGTCACATCAAAGTTGGCATCCAGTTTTCTTCCTATAGCTGGAACTGGACTCCCTCCATACAGTGTGATTGGAAGGTTACTAGAAGACATTTCTACCCCATAATATCCCCAGGCTCTTACAGTTGCTGAAATCCTTCAGCAACATTCACCCACATGAATTAATAAGCATTGCCTTTGAATATAACCTCTTTTAAAATGTGGGATTTTCTGAGAAGCCTCTAAACTGAGATTCATCTGATTCAGATTCACCGATCTCTTTAATATTCTAGTGAACACTGTGAGGCAGGAAGAGATAGAGAAAATATAGATCATATATGTCATCAAATAATATATAGATAATGCATTATTGATATAATATATAACAATTTATTACATAATTAAGATAATAATTACATGTATAATATACAGCATGATTCCTGTCACCCTCTTAATCTACTTTTATTCTGTAGAATCTCATAATGATTAGTAAATAATTTTTCAATTCCATTAAATTCTATTGAATTCAACCAATATGTGATCTCAATATAATGTGATATATAAAGCAAAATAGAACCACGGCTGTAAAATGAGAATTAATTCCAGATGGGGTGGGATATGGCAATTTCGGAAGGAAGAAATGACATGGAATATTAAAGAGAGAAGGTGAAATTTGAATTTGGGCCTTGAAAAATGATCACAACAGGAGCCAGAGTTTACTGGGGATTCCCTGAAAGCTAATCAGATAAGAGATCAAATCAATAGTACTAGGATTCCATTGAATTGCTCTGAATCCCAATTCTAAAATTAGTCACATATTATAAAACTCATTAGTTATCTTCTATGTAATTCTGTGTAACTAGTTCCTTCATTAGTCCTTTTGAAACCTGGTAAAGGGATAAATCCAAGCCTGATTATCTTTGAATTTTCCCTTTTTCCTCTGTATTTTGTCAGTGGGAATAATGGCATGAATATCAGGTAATACAAATATAGTTTGGACCTAACTGGCTAGGTCACTAGAGCAGGCATTTATTATAAGAGAGAAAACATTTTAGATAACTGTAAAATATTCTGTGATAATGGAAATGTTCTATAATCTACATTACCCAATATGGTAACCGCTGGCCACATGTAACTGTTGAGCACTTGAAATGTGGCTGGTGTGAATGAGGAACTGAATTTTAAATTATATTTCATTTCAGTTTATTTACATTTAAGCAGCCACATGTGGTTAACGGCTACCCTATTGGACAGTGCAGTTTTAGGTAGTGTGAACAGTAGGCACAGAGGAAAAGAGTCACGTATTTGGAAATCAGATAGTAATTTATAAATTCTAGAGCATAGATGAAGGCTGTAATGTGTCTGAAGATGAGGCTGGATAATAGACTTTCCAATAGCAAGCCAAGTTATAAGTTTGGCCAGAGATGTTGAAGCCTGACAGTGTTACATGATGAAATCTCTTTTAAGATAATGTTCTTGGCATATGAAAGAATGATACAAGGTAGGGGGCAGGGAGTAGATATGGGACAAAGAAACAATTTTAATATTATGAAATCATAACTTAGAATAGTCACAGTAGGAATAGAGTAAAATAGTTAAAGAAATACTCTGAAAGTGGAATTGACACTACTTGTGGCTGATTGGGGTGTGCGTGTGTGTGTGTGTGTGTGTGTGTTGGTGAGGAGGGGAAAGAGTATAATCATGAAGATGTTTAGTGGATTACTAGCTGGATAATTCATAGGTGATGATAATGTGGAGGCAGGAGGGAAACCCAGTTTGAGAGAACATATCTGTTAGCTATTAAAATAATGCTGCATAACAATCAGTAGGCAACTCAGTGGCTTAAAACACACATTTGTCAGTGTTCAGAAGTTTACTGATTGACTATCCTTTGGCTAGGCATTTTTTAGCAACAAGGAAGGATGATATTACTTAGGGACACTTACCTGATGTTCAGAAATTTTTGGTCTAATTAAAGAAATTCTACCCTTGGTTTAATGCCTCTGATACTTATATCTCAACCTCTGTCTGGCAAGTCTGAACATATACTAATAGAAAATCAAGGGGAGAAGAGCAGAAATATAAAGTACTTTTAAAGCCTCTGTTTGTGACAGGTTTGCTAATGGCCTGATGGCCAAAGCAACGCATGTGGCCAAACTCAGAGTCTATGTAGGAGGGTACCAAAAAGAGCACGAGTAGAGAAAGACGTGAAGACCTGGAGCCGTAGACAAAATTACTTTCTCATAGTCTTCCTCTGACCAGTTAATTATGTTTTTTCTACATACACATACCTTTTATGCATATCCATTCCCCTTCAGTGATCCATGCAATCATTGATCATTATATTGGACTCAAGAGTCCAGGAACTCATGATTTACATGAATCCAGATATAGTTTAGTTTCTCATGATGCAGAGATCTGTGAACTAAAAAGACAAGTTATCTACCCTCTTGATTCCCTACATGCTCGTAACATGATGAAATAAGAACAAGATAACTGCAATAGGTCATTTCACTTAAAAAGTGGAAGGATGGGAGACACATAGCAGTCACTGCTTCCTAAAGATAATGGGATCAAGATGGAACAATATTACAAATTCCCACTTCCCCAGGTTTGGTAGAGGGGTAAGTTTTTGTTTCTTGATTAGACCTGGTTTTTGCTCCTTGGGAAGTGGTTCCCAAGACCCATGTGCTTTTTTTTTTTAAAGTAAATGAAGCCTGTTGCATTTTGACTTTCTTCCAAAAAAAGAGTTTCTCTAAGCTTTGATTATTACTTTTTATTTTCCCCTATTAAATCATACTGTTAAGATGTGGATTAGATTCTGTTGTGTGGTAGAGCTGGCTCATGCTGACCTGAATTATTGTTTCTCTTGTTTCTGTGCTGTTTACACTGGCCATAGGATGAGAGGCATGTTTCTCTTTTAGCAGAAAGGGTTGCAGGCATTTAAAAATGGTCATTTGTCTCACCGAGGTGGAACGGACAAGCCTGGAGTGGTTTTCTTGTCCATCGTTAAAGTCTTAGGGGATCTTTGCTGAATTGTAATGAAATCATATTGCAAAGAAAGGAGAGTATCAAGAGATATTTGTTTATGAAATAGGTCAAGTGAGAGAAATACACATACACACATACATATGTTTCTTCTTTTTTTGTGAGGAGTTTCATTTACTCTTTAACAATTACATTAGGAAACTTGTGTGGTTGGGGGAAATGAAAGCTAAGCTTTTTTGGACATGATTTTGATAGAAAAGAAGTTCAAGAAAAAGGAAGCCTGACAATGTCAATATATTGAGTGAGGGCCATTTTAAAATTAAGTCTTAAAAAAGCACACTTTACAAGAAAGCAAAGATGGCCTCTTTTAAAATATTATAAGGAGAAATTCATCATAGATAACTCAAGTGCACAACTCAGGTTGCCTAATGTAAAATTCTTTATAGGCCTGTTTGTAGAATCTTTGCTATGGACTTAGTTTGGTTTGTATCTCTGTATCTACTATTGGAAATTGTGAATTTAGATGCACCCATTCAAGAAACACTTTTAAGAGAATCTCTATCCCAGAACATAATAAACAACCTTTACCTTGGTGTCTAATGAAAGGATCAATATTCAAATAGTAATTGACCAAGTTAAATCATCAGCATTAACAAGTAAGTGTATTAGATAAATACATATTTTCTATGATTCTCAGGCTATTTACATTAATGCTTTTTACATCCATTTCTTTTTATGTTTGTTTTTCATTTTTACCTTTTGTCTATTCCTATGTAGTGTCACTAGTAAATAAAACTTATAACAGGAACTGTCCTGAATCTCCATTGATTAGATTGAGGAGATGAAACATAGCCTTTACTCCTTTCAGTACAGGGACTGGTAGAGCAAGGCAGAGATTGTTTTTGCTGGACACTCTCCATGGAGAGAGGAGCAAGGTGTGGTGACTGCCTCCCATATTAGATATTTCCGTGTTTCCCATGCATTTTCCTTTCCTGTGTGAATCACAAGCCTTGGAAAATTGAGTTTCTCAAGTCCAGAAAGGAGACCCTTCCTTGAGTTTTATCTCAGGCTAGAGCAAGCCTTAAGAGCTTGACACTTGTGCCTATTCCTAGCGCAGCAGTCTCAAAGAGGAATCTCAAGCCAATCTCTAGCCAGACTCATTGAAGAATGAGTCCAAAGAAACTGAGATAGTCCTGCAAGCTCTTGGCTGTGTTATCACATTTAAAAATCATAGTTGGGGACTTCCCTGGTGGTGCAGTGGTTAAATCCACCTGCCAATGTAGGAGACACAGGTTTGATCCCTGGTCCGGAAGATCCCACATGCTGCAGAGCAACTAAGCCCATGCGCCACAACTACTGAGCCTGTGCTCTAGAGCCCATGAGCCACAACTACTGAGCCCGTGCAGCACAACTACTGAAGCCCACACACTCTAGGGCCTGCATGCCGCAACTATCGAGCCTGTGTGCTGCAACTGCTGAAGCCGGTGCTCCTAACGCCCATGCTCTGCAACAAGAGAAGCCACCACAATGAGAAGCCTGTGCACTGCAACGAAGAGTAGCCCCTGCTTGCTGCAACTAGAGAAAGCCTGCATGCAACAACGAAGACCCAACACAGCCAAAAAAAAAAAAAAAAAAAAAAAAAGGTCCATATCAAAAAAAAAACAAAAAACAAACTCATAGTTGGATATGTGTGGTACATATATACAATGGAATACTACTCAGCCATAAAAAAGAATAAAACAATGCCATTTTCAGCAACATGGATGGATCTAGAGATTATTATACTAAGTGAAGTAAGTCAGAAAGAGAAAGATAAATACTGTATGATTTCACTTATGTGGAATCTAAAATATGACACAAATGAATTTATCTACAAAACAGAAATAGACTCACAGAAATAGAGAACAGACTTGTGGTTGCCAAGGGGGAGGTGGGTGAGGGAGGGATGGGTTGGGAGTTTGGGGTTAGCAGATACAAACTAGTATATATAGAGTAGATAAGCAAGAAGGTCCTACTATATGGCACAGGGAACTATATTCAGTATCTGTGAATAATGGAAAAGAATATAGAAAAGAATGTATATATATATGTAAAATTGAATCACTTTGCTGTACAGCAGAAATTGATACAACATTGTAAATTGGCTATTTGTCAATTAAAAAAAAAACACCTCTATCCTAAAAAAAAGAACAAAATAATAGTTGGAAGAGAGAAAATATAGTGCCAGAGAAGAGAGCTGGCAGTAGGTTCTGTCATTAAGTAGCGGTATGGTGGGTTAAAAATGGCCACACATTCTTTGCAATTCCTTCCATCAAGAGTGGAAGTTTCCTTCTCCACTTCTAGAATCTATACTGAAATTTGCTAAGAGAGGAGATCTTAAGTGCTCTCACCACACACACACAAAAGAAGGTAACTATGTGAGGCACTGGGTATGTAAATTAGCTTGATTGTAGTAATCATTTCACAATGTATATAGATCATGCTATGCTATACACCTTAAATATATACAATATTTATTTGTCAGTTATACCTCCTTAAAGCTGAAAAAAAAAAAACCAACAACTGGATAATGATAGAACCGGCCAAGAACTCCTATGGTCAGGCTCTTGAGTGCCACACTGGACTGCCTTTCAGCAAGAGTACCTAAAAACGTTAGAGGGATTTGTCATCATCTGAAATGCCTTTGAGTAGGCCTTGTGAAGACTTCTGAGCCGACAGAGGACACAGCGGTCTCATTATATTACAGTCATGCTGTGTATGAGAAAATTAGACATTTTTCATTAAATCTCTGATGTGATTGCATTTGCTACTTAAATTGCAATCTGAAAATGAAAGAGCGTGTTTTTAGTCATGAAAATCACACCAAAAACTGATGTGGGAGGGAGGATTGCTAAGCAATGAATGGCAATAGGGGGCTGATTCAGTAATGGCATAATTTGTGTTTGCCTGCCTGAACTCTCTCTCTCTTAGGCTTCCTGGAATACACTAGATATGAGCCCATTAATCAGTTAACATTTATAAAAAAATTTACACCACTTATTCTTTTTTCCAAATAATTCATAGCCATGGTGCAAGTGATATCCCATAGTGATGTCTAGTAGTGTGTACCTTTTGTCAAATGTGATGAGAGCTTTAAAAATAACTAAAACATACCATGAAAGTAAATTAATAGAACCCACATTGTGATCCTGGATTCTTGATTGACTTGTTCCATCTTTGTTTGCTCACTCACCACAGGGGAAAGAGCCTGCTGTCACTGTGAAATTAACAATGTTCAACTCTATTAAATGAAACTTGAAGAGTTATGGATTCTGAAGGTTACACTAGTACCATTTTATGACTAAGACCTTATAATTCATTTTCTTGGAAATTATAATAATCTCAAATTTGCATTTAAGCAATCTTTTGATATGAGTTTTTTTTTTCTTTTTTTCTCCTCTAGACTATAAGATTAAGTCATAATTTTACCCAGAATGTAAAAATCCAATGGTAGTCTTTCAGATTCTACAATTTGGAATTTATTGTAGTTCAGGATTAATGAATTTATTTCATGTTTACATTGACAGCGGGTAGAAAGACAAACAGTGTTTCCATGACTGAATTCTAGCCCCAGCTATGTCTGCCTTTTTTGGAGAAGATGTTCTTTGCAAAATCTCTTGGTGCTCCAAAATCAGGAAACAATAAATATAACTTTCGAAAATGAATAAGGTGTCCAAGGAGAATAGTTCTACTTTTGAATAGAAATAGATGTAAAAAAATGTAATAATAACAGCTAACATTTATGGAATGCTTGCTGTGTGCCAGGCGTAGTTCAAAACGCTTTACATACACTATCTGATCTGTTCAGCAATCCACCTTAGTGTTGATGGGTATGAGAAATCTACTCTAGACCCCTTACTCTTTTTTTAAAAAAATTATTTTATTGAAATATAGTTGATTCACAATGTTAGATCCTTTACTCCTGAGATTTCACTACTTCTTACCATCCTGAAGGAAGAGAGTAGCTTAGCTGTAATGGCCCTTACCATTGTAATTTGAGCCACAAGCACTGACAAGGAGAAAAAAAAATCTGTCTTTCTGTTTAACAGACTTGCAGAGACTTTATTGGGACTGGGTTGTTAGTGGGAAAAGCCTAATCTCTAGTATCCCTGATGTTCTGATGCATGGATGCTGGGTTTAAGTATGATATGTGTTTATTCTATTCTTTCTTTGGTTTTATTCATTAACTTTTGTAAAGAAAAATACAATCATAAAAATGGTAATAACTTATGCTTTTATTATAGTAGTAAGAAATTAGAAATGATTTTTAAATGGAGGAATCATTATATACAATAATTAAAAATAAAGAAATTTTACTTAGAAATAAAGACTGCTTATAGTGCCAAAAATATTTACTATAAATATTAAGGGGAAGACTAAAATGTAAACTGAATATGAACATTTAACTATATAAAATTACTTTTGTATGACATTAATAGGGGGTGACATGGAAAATTAGAAAATATTTTTTAAGGTATTGGAACTTTGGATAAATTTAATTCTTGGAGAATTTACTTGCAAATATCAAAGTAAAAATTTGAAGGGAGAATTATTTCAAAAACTCACAGTAACATCCTGTGCATGAATTTTTTTCATTTCTGCATTTACTAAAAATAAAGTAAATTGCTTCTAACCAAAACATAATTTTGAGTGAACAATACACAGTGGTATTATTCATTTCAATCTAAAGTTTTATTTTTAATGTGTCACTTCCTGTAGTTCATTCTTCAAAGAAAGCATCATTGGAGCTTCCAAGGTGGTTAACACTGGATGGAATAACGGCTATTTCCTTAGAATACTTTTAGGTTAAATTGGAACTTGTACTGCTCAGGGTACAATATAATCCAGAAAATCGTATTTCTTAGTAAAAGTGTCTAGTTAGCCAGAATTGCCCCAGGATATAAAAGGTGATTTCCCTAGTCAATCCAGAACTTTTCATCTTGGTTAGCTGTATCACTCTGTGGTTTGCTCTATAATTGTAGAGTTATACCTCTTAAAAGGTACATACATTTTATGAGAAAGTGTGGTATTCCTCTAGGAAAACAAACTAGAACAAATATCAGTATTCTGGCACAATTATGAAGCAAAGGAATATTTTTGTTTTAAATCCAAAAAAGAAAACCACTTAGAGCTGCTGTTCAAACAACACCATAGGGAGTGGCTCAGTTGGGACAGTAAACAGCCTGTGTCTCCAGCACCTCCACCCACTGCAATTATGAGACATTCAGAAATCAGCAGAGACTTTAAAAAGCCAACGTTACACCATGCCTTATATATCTGTAGTTGCAAAAATGCTGCCAGGATATTTGCGCCTTCAGCAAACTTACCCTTCATTCCACAAGGTGGGGTTGTTTCAATATGAAACAAGAGAGCAAGAGACTCAGAGGCATGCTCTTACCTATTTCCAAAGTGAGAAAATGTTACATTATTTTGCCATTAAAGCAGAAGAAAAGACAGAATTTTACGAGTGTATAAGAGAAAAGTTCTTGGTGCACTTTATTTTGTTTGTTCTTTTATCTGAAAAAGGGCTTTATCCAAACAGATTTGAAATAAAGATTATTCTGTTGCTTATTCAATAATTAAATGACATGATTAATTAAGTAATTTGTTAATTCAACAGATATTTATTGATTACTTCCTATGTCCCAGGCAGCGTTCCATGGCCTGAATATAGGGAACTGAACAAATCACAGCTAGAAGAAACTATCACAAGCAAATCACAACTAAATAGAAGAAAACGATCACAGTAAAACTGTTCATGGAGCTTATCTTCTATCAGGGCCGTGGAGGGGCTTTCTGAGTTGAAGATGGAACACACAAACCAAATACATAGGTTGGTCATATAGCATATTAGGTGCTGATACATTCTATGTAGAAAACTAAAAAAGGATGGAGGATGCCCAGGGCTGGGAGTAGAGTATTGTTACAATTAAGTGATTTGGTCTATAAAGAGTTCCCCGAAGAGGTGGCACAGCTTGCTAATGGATCAGATGTGGAAGTAAAAGAAATAAAGAACAAATGACTCCCAGACGCTTGAAAGCCCATCCTTGAGAGGCAAGTGTTGGTTGGGAAAGGAAAGCTTGCTTTACTCAGGAGTCTGGCAACCTGGGGAGAAGGCAGACTCATGTCCCAGAACCAACTTTGGAAGATTCTGCTCAACCATGAAAGTTTTTAAAGGGAAAAAGGGGAAGTGATCTCAGTTCATCATTGAGGTAGTGGGTCAGACTCTTCGCCATCCCTCACTGCATGCGGTCTTGTCGACTCCTTGTGATCTTTCTTCAGGTGCTCTCTTGTTTACACTGTCTGCTCACAAGATTACTGAAGGGGAAGCTGGGGAAATGATCTAGTCTTCTGTTAATTACTGTTTCTTCATTTTTACCTCTTTAATCTAAGAAAAGAATCAACAGGTTAGGTGAGGCTTGTGTGACCAAAGGTTTGAACAATGTACTTGGGCCAGAGGATAGTTAAGCATGGGGGCATCTGTTGTAAAGGTCGGTTAAATGATGAGACGGAAGGCCTCCTGCAGAGAGCTGCTTCTTACAAAGAGATGCTTACAAATCCCCACTGCCAAACATCATTCCATTTCTATGGGATTATGGGTGAAGGTCCGTCTTCTGTAACTTCTTCACGCTGACAGGGCACCGTATTCTTACAGTGGAAGATGTCAACATGGGTCTGTAGCATCTCTTGGCTGACAATTTTAGTTGCCCGCTTACATATATGGGCAGAACAAGCCACAATTATTTTGATGCCCACAAAGATATAGATTATTATGAGCAGTCGTGTTAATCCCATTCTCCTAAGGCCAGTTCTTGGAATTGTGCTATCCATAGATTCAGTACTGCTCAAGATGGAGCAGTTTATGTCATGGCTACAGTCTGGTCATCGTGCAGTTAGCTTTTCCCCTCTGATGGCAATTATAGTATCTGTAAAACAACTTAGGAATGTGCATCAGACTGAAAGATTCTGTGACTCTATTGTCCTAATCATCAAGTGATGGAACCTGCTCTTTTGTGACTCAGTGGAGGCCTGGGAGACTTTTGCTTTTCTACACACAAGAGGCAGGGGACATAGAGGGGCCTTTGTGCTTGGGGGGAGGGGTAGTGCTCAGTGTTCTGCTTGGTTTTAAGACCTTATAACTTATTTTATTGTCAGATTTTTTTTTCCAGTCCATAAAAAATGCTCTTAGAAGTTTAGGTTTTGGCCTTTCTGTATCTGGTTTGGGGCCATTATAGACTACCAAGATAGCTCATGCATACTTGAAGTCATGGAACATTCGATATAGTCCCAATCTTGCCACTATTTAGCTGAGTGACTTTGAGGTCGTTGCTTTTCCAGAAAATGATGGATTGAAGTGGATGGCCGTGGTGACAGCTGATCAGAGGTCCATGTGTTGCCTTGCATTTCCCATCCTCCTTTGCTATTACATGAAGCTTTATGAGTGATGGCCAATGGAATGTAGGGGGTGGAGATATAAATATTTCAGATTAAAAGAGGATTTTAATACATACAAATAACTAGTCTGTGACAATAAAGCATCATCATAGATTAATTAGCAGCAGTTTTTTTTTCCTTTCAATACATAAATAATGGTGCTTCCTGCTATCAGTGGTATCTTAAGATTCTGTGAAATGCAAGTAGTATTTTCCTATCAATCTGACAGTCCTTAACTTATTCTCACAGAAAATTTGGCTTTATGTACTTACATAGATTTGCGATTCTTACAATATAAAGGTAGGAAACTATCGTTCTTAAAGTGGAAACAAGTTTCCTTTTCTTTATTGTGAAAATTTTCAAATGAAGAGAGAAAGAAGGCTCAATTTTATTGAATATTTTTGTCTAATTGGGCTTGGTGTTTTCATACTAATTATCTAATATAATTTTCACAATAATTTAGAAGCAGTAGGTAGCTATGATTCCGTTCATTTTGCATGGGCAGTGAGACTGAAAAGATTACAAATCTTCTTCAAAGTCACTGAGCAACTAGGAAGGAAGTATGGAGCAAAGATCTAGCTATTACCCAATTAGTTGTGAGGCCCCTCTCTTGGGGCCCTAGCTGAACTGAAGCCCCCCTGGCTCAGTCAGGGAGTTCTTTCCTGCTCAGATTCGTGCTGCCAATGATGCAGCTAAGTTTGGTGCATATCAAGTTAGGATTTTTTCAATGGCCAGAGAATGGAGAAGGGGGGCTCATACTCTAAAGGCATCTTCTCTCAGAAGGGAGGAAAGTGGGGAACTTTTAAGGGGCAAGAGGCAGGTGTATCATCAGAAACTGGGGAAAAGGCAGAGATTTCCAGGAACAGCTGGCACGTGCAGTTTCTCAGGTTCCCTTGCACAGGGCACAAATTGTGCCTAGCAGAGTACAGATCTCCCCTTTGGGCAGAGATCTTAGCATGGTAATGGAGCAAAGGTAACTTTTGGGCACCTCTAGCCGGTTCAGGGATGTTGACCACTGTATACCTCTCAAAGCATGTATCTCTCAAAGTACACCTGTGAAGCATCTCTGCCAAACACCAGGTGCTTTTGAAACAAACAGAGATAAATCAGGGCAAGTGTCCTTCAGTTCTCAAGGGTTGGTATGGAAACACAGAGATAAATCAAGGCAAGTGGTGACCTTTAGCCTACTTCCCCCCTATCTTGGATCTGGCCTGTTCAGTCTGGTTTATTGTGGGCCTTTGTGGCATCCTGTTGATAAAACACAATTAACCTGCGTGGTTGAAAACAGTTTCTGCCCCTGGGGCCTGGGCTGCATAACATGGGTGACATAGCCTTGGTCTTTTGTCACTAAATCTTATTTCCCAAAAGTAATAAATAAAAGAGATTCATTGAGAAGATTTTTATAAAAGAAATAACTCACTATTAAAGAGCACAGACGTGGGAGCCTGAGAGCTTCCATATATATCTCAGCCCTTCTATTTGGCAGTTTTGTGACATTGGGCAAGTTCCTTAACTAATGTGTGCTTTGATTTCCTCATCTGTAAAATGTAGAAAATACTAGTATCTAGCACATGGAGTTGTTTTAAGGATAAAATAATACACACACACACGCACATATATAAATGCTTAGATCATGTAATTATTGATATATTCTGTTACTGTTATTTGCAGTCTTGATATCAGAATTTGCAATCATAATCTCTGTCTGTTCTAAGATGCTTTACCAGGTACCTTATGACAGAAGAATACCTCAAACAACCAAAGTTCTAATGAAAAAGGAGAGAAGTACTGCTGTGTAGACTGCAATTCCACAGCAGGAAAACATTTGGAAAGAGTGTGTGGTAAGGGTCGGAATAAGAAAGAAGAAACAGGTCAGTAGAATGAGCAACTGATTCTATTTGTTTCTCTGTTGCTCAGACTTGTTTCTCCTCATTTCTTGATCAGGGCTGGGAAAGATTCCCATGAGGACTGATGTTGCTGCAAACTGGACAGCATCTCTTAGAACTCAGTTCTGTACTTGAAATGGAAATATCAACCAGCACTCAGAAACTGATGTAAAGAGTTTCTGGTGTGGCTATGACAGTAGCAGAGGCAGCAATAAAAAAGATAGCACGCTGAAACACCAACTTGATCCATGGTCTGTAGGCCAAGAATAGCAAGAATTTTCCATAATACTGCTTTCTTACCTTCTTCTAACATTGCTTTCACCACTTATTATTTTCACAAATGAAATTGATTCTGCTACTGAAACTGACAAAAGTCCATGTGTTTCTAAATTGAAGAGATTGGAAAGACACAGATTGAGTGGTGGTGAAAATGGTTCAATTAACTTGTCTATTTAAGTACCTATTATGCGACTTGGTTATTTTAGTACCTATTACATGAACCAGATCTTGAAATATTGAAGGAAATAGTGCCTCAAAAACAGCAGAACAAGATGCTTCACAATGATAATATGGAACACCATAAAGTAAGTGCTAAAATTTTTATTTCCTTGTGGTGTGGTTCAGAGGAACAAATATCATATCTGGTTTAGGGAATCATGTGAGACATTATGGAGAAGATGGATGTGTTTGAAAGGGGTCTTGAAGAATGATGCAGTCTAGATAGAAGGTACTGAGCTCCTTCCTAATCATCACCTTGGTACTTATGGATTTCTTGGGATGGAAGTTGTAACAGCTGGCTTGCAGGATCATTGGAAAATTCATGTTTAAATATCATAGGGTAGACAGGGTAACATTTTGAGTGAAGCTCAAATGATTCCTTTTTACAAAGATTTTTATTTGTTAAGATCTTTTCCACATTGCGACATATATTCTTAGACCTTCCTTATTGAGGCTCTGCTTTCTTACATGTATCACAATAGCCAGCAGCTGCATATTATTAAGAGTAAGGGTGAGCCTGCAATTGAAATCTTTGTTTACAGTTTGAAGTTCGAATTCCCGTGGGGTCAAAATTGCTAACCTCATTGGCCCTGGATTACTATTTTAAAGCCCTCTTCAAGGTTAGGAAACTCTGACGTTTTGTCAGTAATGATATTGATCAATCACATAAAAATAATTTCCAGTGTCCAGTATCAATATTTAAAACCTTCTTAGAAAATACAGGGAAGTAAAAGAATCCAACTCTATGAATATACACAGATTAGAATGAAAAGACTTGAAACCATCTTTAGATTAAAAAAAATAGAAATAGTGTGAGTCATCACCAGACAGGATGAAAGCCAGATCTTAGAGAGTGCTATAAACACAAAGCAAACAGACTAATGTGAAATGAGGGTAAAACAACATTGAAATATTCATTGACCACAGACTTCTCTTTTAGCTGTGTGTCTCCTTTAACGCCCTCTCATGGATGTTTTTTTGAACATGAAGTTGGGTTCAGGAAGCCACCTACGTGGAAAAATACAATGTGGAGCTAGAACTGCTGATCTAAATCTCTACTGAGAAATCAAAATGAGAAATACTGATGTGAAATTGAGATGACCTGGGACCCTTTACTGGAGTTCTTGCACCTAGACAAATGTTTCAGAATACAAAGAAACTATAAGGGACTAAAAATACCTGCATGCATGCACAGTTGGGGAAGATTATGAACAATAAGATACAGAAAAGCTACAAATCAATGGCCACTTCTGAGGTGCTGGGAGAAAAAACGAGATACCGCACATGATCCCTGCACACACCACCACCAAGGGGGTGGGCAGGCCACCTAAGCCATCCCTCCAGCCTGACCCACCGATCTGCTCCTACCCTCACCCCATTTAAGGAATCAGCCTGCCCTCAGAGAGCAAGCAAGAGAGCCTGTTACTTGTTCTAGCTCCCTGGTGCTGCAGCACGAGTCCTCAATAAAGCCTTGCCTGAACTCCTTGTCTGGCCTCTTACCAATTTCTGTTGATTAAAGAGTCCAAAGACCTGGTTCAGTAACAAAATCATCCACACAGAGACGACAGTACAGCTATGGGAGTGATTGGCCTAAAAGAGAGAGGTTACATTGTTTAGAGCAATGGTTATCTATGCTAAGGATTTCCAGAGACCTCCAGTGGATATTTTAAAAACACAGATCATAGGTTGTATGCTAGATATCTTGCATCAGAATCTTGGGGAAAGGGGTGTTACTAAGGAATCTACAAATTTAAAAAATTATCTCCATGTATAATGTACATGCATTATGTACACATGGAGATAATACATCTCCATGCATTTATGTATGCATAAGTAAAATTTTTAAGATTATTGAGGAAATGTCCTAGAAAAATACCCACAAGTTCAAAAACAGAAGCCATTTTTCTTTTCCAATATATTAAAAGTTTCTTCTGTGCCTTATAGCTTATGCATTATAGAATCCTGGAAAAGTTGAATTAGAAGCGCTTTTGTGCCTACAGTATTAATTAATGAGTCCTTTTACTTGTGCCAAAGAATTAATTGTTTATAGAAGTATTTTCCTCATTCTCTTTTACCAAGTATATATTAACTGTGATCTCCACAACAACTAAAGGGAATTGACCAGAGTTTCTCACGTAATTTATAAACAAATAGCTTAATATAGAATCTTGCTTATTAACATCTAACCCCCCTCCCCCTAGGAACTAATCATTCAAAAGGATGTTATTAAGAATTGGAAATCTTTTTAATAAATGGAGAATGTTTTGGTTACTTCAAATGGGTAGTACTGTAATGCTTTTATTGTAGCTGGGTTTTTTTCTTCTGATTGTGGGAGAACATTTGACTGAATGATACTGATTTGAATCCATATGACATGCTCTTATTATTAAACTTCTGTCTTAAAAGAATTTGATAAAGTCAAGTTTCTTCCTCATGCAACCGAACCTACACGTACTCCCTTTCTCTCAATCATAAATGGTTTTGCTCAGGTGAAAGAAAGACGCCCTTGCTTTTCTACTCTCAGATGCCATAATCTAGGTTCCTGATGAAGTGTCCAGGTGTGCATGCTCTTTCTGACCTTGCCGTCCACTAAGGTAATGACCATGCCTTTGATAGAATCCTGGATTCTGAAGGATTGTTCTGTAGACCAAATGAAGCATGGCTTTCTACTAAACTCTAAGGAAATAGTGCCTATCCATAAATGCATTAGAAGTTACATATCTTGATATTTTACTCCTTTTGTATGCCCATCATTTGCCCTTTTGCTTTAAGAAATTTTCAAGATGTAGTTTTCATCACCCTGGAGGAACATAAAATTATCTTCATGCTACAATATCAGCTCAGCTTGTTTCATTTGTAATCCTGCTGTAAGATACAGACTCACACTCAGTTCTAAAGATTGCAAGTCAGGAAGGGAAGGAGGGGGGGGCAGGAGCGAGAAGAAGTGTGTACGTGCACAGGAGAAGGAAGCAATAGCCTAAAAGATATGATTGTATGTGATTGTACAAAAAAAGTTAGAAATCAGAAACTTAACAGATCTAAACAAGCATAGGTACAATGGAGACGAAGCATTTCCCAAGCAAAGGGCTGATAAGACTATGGAACAGAATGGATAAGAAAACTATATACCTGAACAAGTGATAACATTTATCTTGGTATCCATGAAAATATGTGGAATTACTCTCAACTCAACAGGATTTGCCTTAGTGCTTTATTTTTATTTTTCTATTTATATATTATATAAAGCTTTTTAAAAAGAGGAGAAAAGCAGCCTAAAAGCATATAATGATGTAAAAATGTATGTTGGAAATTCCACCAATGCACTGTCAAGACATTGAAAAACAAGTTGAAGATTGTTTTTTAAAATTTATTCTTTTAGCAACTACTTATTGAGTTCTTATTTTGTGCTGGGCACTGTTCTAGGTGCTATGTGGCAGTCAAGGTAGGCATAGTCACTATTTTCAAGGCATTTACATTCTGGAGGAAAAAACAGGTAGGAAGCAGGTAATTTCCATAAGGTCTGATGACTGTTAGGACAAGAAATATACAGGGTGCCAAAGGAACTCATAGCAGTGTTGGAGAAAACCAACCATTCTATCAAGGTGATAAAATTGGGGGGAATATTGGGTAGAAGGGAAAACACACCCAAAGTTGTGGGACCTAAGAAAAATTGTAGTTCCAGAGGGTGATGGGAATTGAGAACAGATGTTAAGTGGGGTACCTGTTCCAGAAGCTCTAGAGATGCTGCTGGAGATTGAGAAATGAATCACAAGCAGGTGAAACAGAGGCAGGGCCCTGGTAGAGATGGGCTGACTACTGGAAAGCCACTGAAGGACTTTAAGCAGAAGAGTGAGTTGATTAGATTTCCTTAAAATATGCTCTATGCTGTGATGGAGACATTGGAGTGAGGCAAATGGAGGTGTGACAAGACGAGTTAGGAGACTGGTAAAGTGGATGAAGTGAGAGAGTGCGTGGCTTAGACTAAGTAGGAATCAGTAGGATGGAAGTCTAACTACCATGCCCTGCTCCACTAGTCTGAGAAACTTATAAGTGTCTGGAGTCCTCATTTTGGAGGTGATTTACGAACTGAAATTGGTAAAAACTAGTGTGTATTTACTACTTAGCAAGTCTTCTGTAGGTAGTCTCCCAAATCTCTTTAGAATATATGGGTACAAAATATTCTTGCTTCCCATATTTGAGTTCTTAGCCAGAAATGAAGAGGGAGAACTCACTTTAACATAATAAGCACAGGTTGCCTGCTGTGTTTACTATTGTTGCTTGTGTAAGACCTTCATTTAAGTACCTCCCAGTGGACATAAAAAAGTAAAAGCAGATGAAGTAGATAATATTTCCCAAATGTGGCTGTATAGTATTTCCCATTCCTTGTGCTCTTTTGAACTTTACCACTCTGTCATCCAGAAGTGGTCCCTAATTACACTCTCCTTGGATCTGGGCTGGCTTACAAAATGACTTCTAAGACCCGGTCAGACAAAACAATACAATTTCTGTTTTGTTATCTGGGAAACTTACCTTTGGAGCCCTGAGCCATGATATAAGGACTATCTTAAGGGTACCACGCTATGAGGAAATTCAGGCCTCATGAAGAGGCCACAGGAAATGTCCCAGCTTTGTTCCCAACTAACAGCCAGCATCAACCATCAGACATGTTTACATAATACCAGACCCTTATGTTCGAGTCACCTTAGCGTTTGCATCTTTCTCACTTCAGATATGGGACAGATACAACTCGTTCCTGCTATACTCTCTATTCATTACAGTCATGCAGAATCCATGAGCTTAATTGTTTAAAAATGTCATTGTTTTGGGGTGGTATGTTACACAGCAGTAGTAATTAGAACAGTAATGTGATTCCCAAACATTGTATTTACAGAGGAGAGTTAATATCCACCAATAACATTTAAATGGGAATTGTTGTCTTATGGTAACTATTTAAAAAATCCAATGTTGAAGAATATAAAGTCCATTGGTTTTCGTATTTATGTAATTGGGTCAAGATGAGATAAGAAATATAGGAGAAAGAGATATTATTGGCATTAAATAAATTTATTTGAAGTTAGCCTTTTCAAAGAAACAGGAAAACCTCCCTGCTTCCTAGAATTTCTTTATAAGACTGTGATTAATTTTCACGCTTTAAAAATTTGTTTTGCTGGACTTTGCATCAAAGAGGGAAAAGATGATCAAACAGTAGATAGCCAATGGACACTTTTATAATGCTGTGAAAGATAAAGAATAAATAAGTTATAGGATCTGAGAGACTCCCAGAATTTTTCATTATAAAGTTCAGTTGGTTAATTTCTCATCTCTTTTTACTTTCTAGATTTTAGAGGAGCATAACTGTGTGTGTGTGGTGTGGGGAGTTAATCAAAAGGAAGGAAAGCAGAAGCTCACATAATTTTAACAATCCACATTGCATCATTTCCCCTGTGGGGCTCTTTAGACCATCTAATATTCAATGTGCCACCCTTCCATGACACTGTAGGGTCTGCAGCTTCAAGTTATTTAGTACTGTTTATAATCATCAGGCTTGTGTTGTGTCCCTTTCTCACTGCATGGAGATTTACAAGCGGAAAGTAGGATAAGCCGAAGTTATGCATATCAATTTGGAAATGATAGATGAAGCTGGGTTTATTCTTTTTTACGAAGGAATGAAGTACATTTTGAGCAGAGGAAGGAAAGTTGAGAGGTTGCTTGTGTCTCTTGTCACTCATCTCTATTGTGCAAGATTATGTAATGATTTAAATACTATGCAGATTTTACAAAGCATATGCATGTCAAATATGCAAATTTAGTTCATTGGAAGCTTTACAGAATCCTGTTAGTCTGATGTAAATATAGTGCTGATGAAAGAGTGCCAACATGGATAATGAAAGAGTATTTTTCTACAGAACCATGTGTTCAATGGGCCATTTAATAAATATTCCTCTTTATACTGCTGCAATGCAATGGTGATAATCTACGTTGCTTTGCCAAGTCTTTTGTTGATGCCATATCTCTACTTTGGAAGATGTTTTATTCAAAATGATGGAAAATTTGTTTAAAACAATAATTAAAAATTGCCTCATTAAATACACCAAAAACTATGGGAATCCAGTTGTTCTCATAACTGTTATTCTTTCAAGAAATATTTTGAGAAATCAGGGAATATGGTAAGTACTACAATGGGTAAAAAAGCAATCTGACGTTGTCCTTGACCTCATGATTATTTTAATAAAGATTAGGAAGTGTGATGGGTGTTAATAGCCCTAAAACAAGGGAACAGAAGAGTAGATGCCCTCCACAGCTTTCTAATCTTCTTTCTTCTACTCTCAGGTCACTTCAGTTCATTTCACACACAGCAGAAAGATCTTAAAGCAGAAGTGATAATGTCTCACCCTATTGGGAACCCCTTCAATGGCTTCCCACCTCATTCAGAGTAAAATCCAAGTCTGACAGAACCTTCAACACCCCATGTAATCTGGCCTCTGGCTGCTTTTCCTGACCTCATTTCAGGCCATTCTTTCCCTCATTCTTTCCTCTTCAGCAGCACTAGGTTCTTATTCCTTAAATACATCAATCATAGTCTTGCCTCAGCCTTTAATACATTTCCCTCAGGTTTCACCATAGCAACATTCTGTCTTAATTCAAGTCTCTGTGCATTACCCTTGGAAGGGGATTGTGTGGGCCAGACAAAATCACATTGTCTCATGCCTCAGATGCTTTTCTTCATTCCGAATTAATGGAGTCAGTTTAAAATGAATATCTAGCAGAAAGGAAGTCACAAAAGTTAGTAGAGGAATGTGGGATTAGTTAGTCCTACCACTTTGGAAGTACGAGTAGTATAGGTGTAGCAGGATGGATCCAGGCATCTGAATCTCAGTTCTTTCTTGGCACTAGGGATTGGAGCTCCTTCTGCTAGTGAAGCGTGCTTTCTAGAGAACAGGATGTAAAGCCTCAAGGCCTTGCCTAGTGACCCAGTTGTAGGGGGTTATGTTTTATATATACATATATTGAGAGAAAGAGATACACACACAGACAGACAGACATAAGGTTCTCAATCTGTTCAGTTGATCTTAGTGCCTCAGTAATATCGAATGGAAATGATATGTATTTTTTTCCTCATAAAATCATCGTTCATTGAATAAGTACTTGATGAGCACCCACTGTGCCATTTAAGCATTGGTAAACTATTGTGTGATGAGTCCATACAAGTGGGGGTGAACTCAATTAAAATGCACTGAGTGCTTGCTTTGAGTTTGGGGCTTATTCTTTTAACACTACAGCCATTATTCATGTGTCAAAAATAAGCAGTTACTATTGGTGTAGCACAGCTCAGAGAAAGTAAAATCCTTAAAGCCAAAAGAAAAGAAATAAGTTCATGGAAAACCATTACTGGTTTACAAGAGAGAGTAAAATAAGCATTCAGGAGATGATATTAATTACGATGACTATAAAAATGGTGGCGATGGTGGTGATGATAATTACCACATATTGAGTCTTTATTATGTCCTGTGTACTTTTAAACACAAATTGCTTCATTCTCAAACAAGTATGATATAGGCATTCTCATGATCCCCATCTTACTGATGAGAAACAGAGAAGCATAAAGAAGTTAAATAACTTGACCAAAATTGCAGGGCTAGTGATGGACATAGCCAGGACTGGAATTAAGGAAATCTCTCTCCAGATTCTAGAAATTCTGACAGATTTATTCTGGATTATCAAATGGTTAATACATTTATGAGATTAAGTGAAATTGGAATATACAGCATACATTTTTAGTAGAAATATTTACCCATGACTGTGTTATATGTTTCCCAGAGTTTAACTAGGGCATCTCTTAATTACGAGTGTGACTGATTTTATAGAGAATCGTGGTGATGAGGAGAAAAGTAGAAGGAGGAGAAATGATTGGCTGACCTGTGTGTCATTTCCAGTTCCCATGAATTTCTGAACTCTTAGGAAAAGAATTCTTATTCGAACTAGCCGATTTTGAGTGAGTCAGTCTTTGGGAACTGATCCTAAAAGATAGTGTCCATCATTCCCGGAGACGGAGAGACTGATTCCATTTGACATATCTCTGGCATGTTCTGAATCCTCATGTTTGTCAAGATGTTGAAAGACATCAAAGTAGTTTTCAAATATTCAAACCTGGGCCTGGGGGAGACTCTTGAGTCTCCCAAGTTGAAAATAAATAAATTGTGTCAAGTGTTCATCCCTCAAATCTTCCCTCTAAATTGGCATGTCAGATACACGGGAGACGGTGGACCCTTCATGTCGGTTTCCAGTAATAGGAAGGAAGGAGCATTTCAGGCATGCAGCACTTGACAACACAGAGAGGGAGAGGGGAGCCGCTGCACAGATTGGTGTCAAGACTAAAAGAAAGCAAGGCAGTGCCAGCAAAATAATCATATTTTTGTGAATTTGTCCAGTTTCCACTTTCCTTACTACAGATGCTTTCAACTTGAAGTTACAGCAGGTGTTTCACAAAACAAGAGTAAAAAGTGTTGACAGTGATTCCCAAGCAATTTACCAGTATGAAGTTCTCTGAATGATTTTATTTTTAAAAAATACTGTTGAATTTTCACTTTGTGAATGATCCAAATACCACAAAGGCATGTAGACTAAAGCACAGAGCACACATACGCTACTATTTCCAGTCATACTCTTCGAAGTGACAGTATTTTTGCAGTTTTGAATTTATCTTTGAAGTTTTTTTCCCCTACATTTTGCATACCTATGCACGTGCATATACACATAAAGAGAGCGGCAGTTTTGTGAACACTTTTTAAAAAATTTAACAGTGTGTCTTAGACATCTTTCCATGTCATCATTCTTTTAAAAGGCAGATGGAGTTTCAAGATAAGTATGTAGCATAATTTAACTGATTACATATTAATGAATATTTAATTTGTTTTTAATTTTTTTGTTCATGCGTTTGTTCTTAAACACGATGCTATAGAAGCTTCACTTCTGGCCATGTTTGGGTAAATGGTTTCAAACTTACCCTCTTGCCATAAGCAACTATAAAATGCAAAAAGTATACGAGACAATTCTGTTCAGGCATTAGACCACAGGCAACACAAGACAGTGATCCTTGGGAGATGATCCCTACGTGTTCCCAGACTTAATACCTGAGGGCACTTTCCAGAATATCGTGTAGTGGGCTAAATCCCAGAAGAGCAAGGAGGTCTTGCTGCACGGAGAAATTCTAGGCTGCCGAAGCAGCTGAAATTTGGAAGGAAGGGAAGTTTACAGGAAGAAGCTGTGCAGAGAAGCAGGGCCCAGATGTCTGATGGGTTCTCTGAGGGTCACTGACCAAGTGCCGAGCTAGTAGACACAGGACACCCCTCTAAGAGGCCTGGCGGAGAGCACCTGCTGTAGAGCTGAGGGCTGAGCAGTGATGTTAGCGGTGGGGAAGTGTGGGCCGGGGGCCATGGGAATTCCACCCCAGCCACCGTGGGGGGCCTTGCTGACTGAGCACCACAGACATCAGTTACGACCCCAGAAAGGACACACCTTATCAGTAAAAACCACAGTACTGACTAAACTCCAAGAATAAAAACAAATTGGACCAGTACCAACAAAATGTAAAACCAAGACCATCTGTCGGTAATTTTGTTCTGACAGGAAGATCAAAAGTCAACGTCCTCTAAAGGAAAACAACATAATCCAGACTCCCTATGATGTATCATCCACAATATTCAGCATAAAAAAATGTTGTTTTTCAAGACATGTAAAGAAGTAAGAAAGTTTCATGCATTGTTAAAAAAAAGTGTTCAATATAAATAGGCCCTGAGATGACCCAGCTGTTGCAATGATCAGATGTGGACTTTAAAACAGATATTATAAATATGTTCAAGGACTTGCAGAAACATATGTACACAATAAGTGAATAGATAGGAAATTTTAGCAAAGACATGGAAACTGTAAAAAAGTTTTTAGTACTGAAGTAAAGGTAAATCAATAGAAATTACCCAGACTGTAGAATAGAGAACAGAAACTTGGGGACAATAAATGAACAATGCTGTGTGGAACAATATTATGTTATCTAGGATACATGTAATTGGAATTCTAGCCTGAGAGTGGAGAGAGAGGGGACAGAAAGAAAATGACATAATGCCCCCAAGTGTCCCAAAGTTATTGAAAATATCGACCCTCAGAGACAAATGTATCAGAAAAATCCCAAGCGGGATAAATACAAAGAAGAGAAAATCACACCTGGGGTGAAATATGTAACAATAAAATACTTTTAAAATATTCAACTCTGTCAAAATATTTTAATACTTCTCTAACTGCAGTGGAACTATGAATAAATCCTTTGATTCTACTCATTTTGCAGAGGTATCTGTGGGAAACAATTCACTCTGTGTAAGGAGACAACATACTTCTGTAAAATACACTTCTGTAGGTTGTATGTCAAGAGGTCTGAGTGATTCCAAGTCTATTAAGGATTGTTCTTTGCTGGGCAGTTGAAAAAAAAACCTGATGTTAAGAATATCTGGCTGGTAACTGAAAGTCATGCCTTGTGAATAAAAAACACCATAGACAAAGAAATACAAATCTAGCAGTTTTAAATATGAGTGCCAAAAAAACCACCAAACCTGTTAAAAATGTTAAAACAAGTTTAGTTTTTCAAATGACATTTTTTTTGAGTCCTAAAGTGGAAAGGTAGCCAAATAATTTTGCAGTTGCAGTGATATAATTGTGGAAAGTTGTTCAGTCATTGGCACATCAAGCATTGTGCATCCCACAAGCTCTTTTTCTTTCTCCTTCTGAAATTCCTAATACATATATACTGGGCCTTTAGATTGTCACATGCGGAAAATAACCACTTTTTAAATGGTATCCATGTTTTTATTTTCTGTGCTCCATTTTAGTGTCTTGAGACACCGAATTCAGTGTAATAATTCTTTGTTTAGCTTTGTGTAATCTGTTCTTTAACTTATACACTGAGCTTTTATTGCCAGTTACTCTATTTTACGTTTATAGCAATTGTATTTGATTCCTCTGTAAAAATGTACCTGTTCTGGTTAATACTATTTGGTTACTTGATTTTGTTTTCTATTCCTTATTTTATGTCTTAAGTTACTTTAAACATATTTTTAAATGGATTCTTTCAAGGTACTCTATTATTTTAAGTACTTTTCCTGAATGTTTGCATTATTTACTATCACTTATGAAAGTTCATTTTTTCATGTGGTTTGTAATTATTTTCTTTTGAGCTCACAGCTGCTGAGAGTTTTATCCTTTCCGGGAGTCCCATGAGCCTTCGGCTATGAAAGTGTTTCTGTAGGAACAGCTTCTTATTTCAGTCAGATCAATAGAAGTTTCAACGGTTTGATACCAGATTTTGTCAATTTCTCAGCAATATTTTCTCTCACTTCATAGTGTGAATTTGTACCTCACATCCACATGCAACATTTGACTGTGTTTTTACCTGAGGTCTAGAAAAAGCAAAGCTTGTGTAAGAGGGCCAACATGCTATTATTTTAAAGGAGTAAAATTAGAGTAGGAGTGTGGGAGAAGGGGAGTGAAGAAGAGTCACCGTGAAGATGTTCTGTCTGTCTGGCCACTGCTAAGTGTGACGGATAACTTCATCCTTGGGATCATGCGTCTGAGCAGCCTTATAAGTCGCCTATCAGTAGCGTCCCGGTAAGTGTGTCAGGGCAAGGAGGGAGAGAGTTCATTAGAAAGGAGAAAAGACTTGTCTGCTGGATCCACTGGATTCTGTCTCACATTGGTTGAAAAGTTCAACCCATGGTGTGAACTTACTTGCCCTTCAAAGTTGCATATGCTTGAGTGCCCAGGAGGATTCTACAGCCCCCTATTCCTCATGTTTAACAAGGAAAACCCAGGACAGAGGCAGCATGCCGGCAGGTGAGAGAGGTATTTTGTGGTTGGGAGGTGAGGCTCAGTTAGGTTCTGTCCCGATGGTCAGGAGCTACCAGGTGTACAAATGCCTTGATCATTTTGACACTTAAGATTCTCTTGATAGCCTGGATTCTGGACCTTGGGAAGAGTGCAGATAATCATAAAGCTTGATCAAAAGGCATTTGTGTGATTCTGGGGATTATGTAATGCAATCTAGTATATTGTGTTTTCATTCCCCTGTCAAGTACATTTTTCTTTTCCTTTTCTCTTGATAACTGATAATCTTCCTCAGTGATACATGGGTGGGTATACACATGTCTAGTTCTTTTATTTTGGTAAAAATGGTAGCTTTTTTATGCCCCAGATTTCATTAATACATAATTTTAGGTGTTATCTCACCCAGTTTCTAATAGGCACATGCCCTGGCTCTAAGGATAATGTCACTTAGGCATTTTGGATACTTTTAGAGTATCCATTATGGATACCTAAAAAGTCATCTTAAGGAGAATACATGTATAATTTAGACAATATTATTTATTTAAGAAAGATTTTTATCTTGCTTTTCATATTTAAATGTTTTGCAATTTTCCTTCATGTGAGTCTCATTGCAGCTACACCAGCTTCTGTTTTGTGACAGAATTGGAATGCTTCCACAACTATATAAATGCTTTCACAATGTTTAGCTTCCAACATTGTGGACTGAAAAAGTATGATTTCCCCTTGTCATTAGCATAGATACAAGTACATTTTATAAGTTTTAAAAGTGTGAATCAGCTAAATTATTATTAAAATATTTAAAATAGTATAGTTGATGGGGAAATATGACCAACATTTTAGTAATTATTTCTTTTGACTCTCCATGTAATGGCAGAGATTATAACTAGGAGATAGCTAGAAAAGACAGTAAAGTGATAATTTATCCTAAACCTAAGGCTAAAAACGAAGGAGGAGTAGATTGATTGACCTTCGAATAAGAACAATAAAGTGATTTACTAGCTAATTACTTGTTCCTGTCCCTCACATCAGGATTGGTTCTGTAAGCATTGTAGTTCATCAAAGTTTTTTGTATTTTTTTCTCCTTATTTAATCACATGGCTGACTTCGCAGGGAGAAGTTCTTCCACTGGTAGTCTGGGGTAAATAAGCAATTATGATTAATAAATACCAGATTATTGTGCTTTACAGAGACAGCTGTCTTCGGAGAAGTTAGGGATGGATACCTTTAGGCAGTAAAGGACTTAAAACATCTGTAAACAGCAATTAAAAAATAAGAAAATAATATTTCCTGACTAGAGAATTGTGACATGTGAGAATGCATACCTAAATTAAAAGCCTTAAAAGAATAATTGAAGGCAACTAAATCTTGTTTGACTTAGTACATATGGCTAGGGTTTGTCTCACTTGTGTAGAAGTTTGGAAGTTGAGATGAAGCTTTCCTATTTCACCTCTTCTTTCTTGCTCCTCTTGCCAAAGTCTCAACAGAATCTTCCAGCAGCAAGTTCTATGTTTAATCCCATGGGAATGGGGGGAAAATCAGTTTGTTTTATGATTTAGTTGGCTGGACTTGAAAATTTGCTCAATAGCTTTTAATTTAAAAAAGGAGAGAGAGAGAGATTCGGAGAGGGAGAAGCAGACAACCAAGAATATTCAACCTGACAGAATTCATATAGCATTCTATGATAAGAAATAGATGATCTTTGTGGAACTATATTTATGGACAAGAATTTTGCCCCTTAAACAGAATAAAAATTAACTCTAAAACTGGCTGCATTGAGCCAGAAACCTCACTTCTGTCCTAACGGCTACCTGCACAGATGATTTCTCAGCAGTGTTGAATGTACTCTCCTGAACTATATGCTTAAAAATGATTAAGCTGCTAAATTTTATGTTATATGTATTTTACCACAACTAAAAATTTAAAAAGCACCATCACACATTTGTTCTCCTGCGGCTTTTGAGGGTCAGAAATGCAGAAGCAATTTAGCTGCTGTTTCTGGCTTTGGGTCTTTCGGGAGTTGGCAGTCAAGCTATCTGCTCAGACTGCCATTGTTCAAAAGCTTGACCTGGGCTGAAGAATGCATTTTCAAGATGACTCACTCATAAGGCTATGGGCAGGAGACCTCAGTTTCTTGCTGACTCTTGGTCGAGGACTCAGTTTCTCCCTGCTTGGCCTTTCCATAGGCCTTTTCACATAACATGACACTGACTCCCTCCAGAGCAAGGGATTCAGGAGTGAGGCAGAACAGGGTCTATATAACCTGGCCTCAGGAGTGCTATACCATCACCTTAGCTGAATCCTATTGCTGCAACCGACCAAACCTAATATATTAATAATATGAGAGGCGACAGCACAAGGGTAAGAATATCAGGAGATGGTCACCTGGGAGGCTGGCTATGACACAATACAAAACTGACTTGTGTTTCTTTGTGTGTTGACATATATATTGGACTAAGTTACCCATCAAAATATTTCTAGAACTACATAAACTGCAAAAAATTATGTTTGAGGTTAGAAAACAACAAGGAGGCCAGGACTTGAGAGGCCAGGATACCTGAAAGACAGGGGATGCTTTGCCCTGGGACCTACTTTTACCTGCTTTCCTTCCTCAGAGGATTTGCTGATTTGTGGCACTGAGCACAGAGGACAAGCAAGAAGCAGTTTTCCTGGGATGGGGAGAAGAAAATTGGAATTCAGGGCTATATGCTCAACCAAGAGCCTAGACATGTCCAATATTATAGCTTTAGGCATTGGAGCAGACAGTCAGAACTAAGGATGCTGTCCTGAGTTACATACGCTCTATTATCAGGACATACAACCTTTCTCTTTACCTAATTGGCTTCTTTCCCTCCGGCATGTGATGAATATGGTTTGGTTACATTTTTGTATCAGATGAGAAACTTATGAGAATTAATTTTGTGATTAGAAGGAAGAAGCACATAAATTTTACAGGGAAGTCAAACTCTGAATACTCCTCCTCCTCCTCCTCCTCTTTCATTGTTGGGTTGGCCTATTCTGTGTACTATGTTGGAGACCTCATAAGGGGAGTGCTTGATACATACAAGACTAAGGTAGTTCTGGTCCATATACCATCTTGTTAATATAAACAAAGTAAGTCTTTGGCTTATTTTATCAAGGCAACAGTAATGCATGGGTTTTCACCAGATTTTGGAAAGTATATTTGATATGTTATTATTCATATTCTACATGTAATGGTTGATGTGAAATTCACTTTGGTGGACCCTGGTGACACTTCAAAAGATTGCTGTTTCTATTTATATAGTTGTACACACACTCAGATATACATATAATAATAATACACTTACATATAATAAATATACATAAAATAATTCTATAACTAATATGTATATAATTATATATGTAGGTAGGTTTATTTGTTTATTTAATGTGCTTACTGTGGGCAGGCACGGCCAGCACTTTACAGACATCACATCGCTTAATCTCTAGAAACATTCCTGTGAGGTAAATATTTCACTCAAAGTCAGGTTTAACTGCTGTAACACATAGGAAAATACATAGAATTTTGTCTAACATACTAGTTCTGGGTAAGTGGCCCATGTCAGCAAGTGTTTTCACTCTACATGGCTGTGTAGGGACCGAATTCCTTCCTTTTTTTTTTTTTCGTTTAAGTTACTGTCCTCATTTATGTAGAAAGGCAGATGCCTTAAAATTCAGGTCTTAGATAGATCAAAGGAAAGGTGCAAAGTGCAAAAAGAATAAGGAGGAAGACTACTTATAATCTTAAAGACCTAGGCCTAGAAATGGCACTTATCACTTTTGCTATCCCAATGGGGAGAGCATAGTTAAATAGTAACATCTAAATGCCATGGGGCCTGGGAATGTAGTTTGTGGAAAACCAGCAATCTTTTCTATGGTAGGTGGGATAAAGATGCTAGTTGTTTCCCAATATATTATTCTTTTTTACTACAGTGAAAGAATCCTTATTTTTTGGCTGCACATATGTACATTTAGAATGGATACTGTATTTTCCAGCCTCCCTTGCAGCTAGGTATGGCCACATATATATTTCTGGCCAACAGGGCATAAGTCCTTTGTGTACATATGCTTTTTTTTAGAGTCAACATCTGTGTACTCTTTACCTCTCCATCTTTATTCCTTCCTTCCTCCTTGTCCCTACATCAAAATGCTACCTCCCTGAATTAGGAGATAGAGGCCATGAAGGACAGAATAACAAGATAGGAGGATTCTGGTCCCGTGATACAAATAACCACCATATCAATCATGGTCTACTTGCTCAGAGTTTTGTATGAGAGGCAATAAACTTCAGTCTTGCTTAACCTTTGTTACTTTTAGGATTTCTGTCACTAGCAGCTAAATATAATCCTAACTGATATAATTGATATTGTTATCCTTATCCTATGACAAATGTATGCCCAGAGAGGTAAATAATCTTTATTTAGGATACAAACCTAAGGTGGTCTTGCTCCAAATTCAGTGCTTTCCCCCAGCATCATTAAGCCAATCCAAAAATGAAACCAATTCACAATCTCTTTTAGTAACAATGGGAATATACATGCATCCTTTGAGGGGAGAATTTTAGAAAGTTGTTTAGTCAAATCACTGTGTGCTGAACCAACTTTTTATATCAGTGCGTCAAAACAGTGTTAGCTTTCCTGTCCTTAGCAAGACTCATCCAGGTAGCTCTTTATAAAAGCTCTGGAATTCTGAGCCTCAAAGGAAGAGATAAAGAAGAAAGTTAAATTTGTTGAGCTAAATGAAACACCAGATAAAAGCAAACAGAGAAATGCCATCAGTTCAGAGAATAAAGTGTGTTTATTCTCATGTTTGTCTTGAATGCCTTAGAATAGAAGGATACAAGTCGAGTCTCTGCTCCCTTTATTTTCCTTTGTTGACAACAGATGTTGGGAACATTAAATGTTAGAGTTCTTGTGGGGAGTAGGTTAGCTGATTGTTCCCAATGATTGACATCCTTGAGTTGCAGGGAATTGGCTGATGAGATGATCTAGTCTTTTGACCTTGGGGTTGTCATATTGATGGTGTCATGGAGTTTGCATTGGTTATGAGTTGCTGACCTAACCTGATTTTTTTTCCCCCTTAAGAACTAGGGTTATGCAGTAAGTGGGGAAAAAAATGAAAGCTTAAACTGCAGTAAAGGCCTTTTCTTCTAATAATGACATTAATATTCTTAATGTGTTCTGAAATGCACATTAGCCATGTAGTTACTGATTAAGCCATCATGTTGTGTTATAAAGTATTATTTTATAAAATAGATAATATGACTGGGATTCACTTTGGCAGGGTGGAAAGAACATGGAAGGATGAAGATATGAGTTCTAGACTTAGCTATGTGCCTAACTCACAGGGTGACCCTGGAGAAGGAAATAACTTGAACTTTTTGAATATCATTTTCCACATCTATAAAATAAGAGCTAAACAACCTCTAAGGGATCTTTCACCTGTAAAATTAAAAGGAGAAAATCTGGGATTCTATTATCTCAATTTTAATGTACACCCTTTGTTGTGCTAATTTCTGGGAACAGGAATAACTACCAATAGAACTCTTTTTATCAGTATTTTACCATATGGAGTTATTTTTGTTGGAAGGGACATGATTTGATAACCTAGTTTTTTCAATTTCTATAACACTGAACATGTAATAAACACAATGGATTATCACAATATCTGCTAAGAGTTTTCCACCCTTTTTCAGAAAGTGAAGATAATTATTTGCTTGTACCTTGACTGTCATATAATTCTGTGTCAACAGTAAGAATAATTAGTCCCCAGTATTTTAAGTGGATTATGTTTTAAACATGCATTTTTAAACATTCCCCTATGGTAGTTATGTTGTGAACAATGGCTGTTATTTTAGAAACAAAGCCATATTGACATGGTAGTGAAATAGCAACATTGTTGTATTGTACATAGGACTCTTACAGCTTCTAGGGATACAGTTTTGTTTTGTGATTGCTCCTCTTCCTGATTCTGTAAACAAAGATGGAGAATAGAAATACCCTCAAAATCTTCCAGGACTCTATAGAAACTAATGCTATGAATCTCAGTTTATTAGTTATTATTAATCATTATATGCTAATTTACACAAACAGATAGGTAGGTAGATAGATAGATAGATAGATAGGTAGATGGTCAAATGTATGGAAAATTACTTGAGTTTAATTTAACCAAAACAAATGTCCCCACCACCCAGTTTGTAAACATTTGTATTTTATTTGTTGTAGGTCTCTTTTTTTCTTTATTATAACCTTACTAATAAAGGTAAAGCCTCCCTTAAACTCCTTGGATATCTCATTTCCCTCCTTATCTCCCAAATATAAACCCCATCCTAAAAGTGTTAGGAATTACTCAACACCTACAAGCAATATAAACACTATAATTAAAAAAATTTTTTTTGTTAAGATTATCTTTCTGGATGCATCCTTCTAATTATTATTATTTCTGTGGATAAAGTCCAGGGATGCTGCTAAACATACTCTACTCCATAGTACAGTCCCCACAACAAAGAGTACTCGAGTAATCAGGACAAAATACCCCCCAATACTACTGAAGTTGAAAAACCCTGGTTAGCCAAACTAAGTATTTTTATTTTATTGTATTATATGAATTGAGTTGAAGTCTTAAGTATAGTTGGGGGGAAAAGCAGGCATTTCACATCATCTTGCTTCTCTCAGATTGAGAAACACTGTGCCTCTAACTTGTGAAGAAAAAAAAAGTATATGAAAAAGTTATTGATGAGCACCTCTCCATATATACCTTGGAGAACATTCTAAACTTTCAGTTTGGAGTGCTTTTTTTCCCCATTCTCTTGCTTTTAGCAAGAAAGTTGCGGTTTCATATTTAACTTTCTGTAAGTATCTATTTTAACTTAATTGTCAAAATTTATTAATCTCTTAACAGCCAGAAATAATATGTGTTCTTTTATGGTAGTAACTGTTTTTTGTTTTTTTTTTCTCATTTGTGTCAACATCTGCATGTGTGAGGAGCTAAATCTTAATATAGAGAAGCACTGGTTAGTTTCACTACTCAAACACAGTTCTAAACAATTTTTATACTTTATTTAGGTATCATTTAAATACCATAAAAGTCACCCATTTAAAGTATACAGTGATTTTTTAGTAAGTTTACCAAGTTGTACAATCATCACCATAATCCAGTTTTAGGATATTTTCATTATCCTAATAAGATCACTCATATCTATTTACAGTTAATCTCTATCCATTCTTTCCCCCAACCCCTATTAGGCAGCTGCTAATCTATTTTCTGTCTCCATGGATTTACCTTACATAGTATTAGAAATCCTCTATTCAGTTCTTCCTTATCACAAGAATATTTTAGGACACGTGTAAAGAGAACATCACAAGTTGTCACCCTTGAAGAAACTAGAGGAGTTCTAAATTCAGTTGCAACAATCTTCCTATTTCAAATTATTCTTAGGACAAATAATGTAGAATTTTGTTCTGTTATTGAAGGTACTGAATCACAGACAAGGAATTAAAGGAAATTTTTTTGAGACATTCTGCTAATACATTTTTAGCGATAAATTATTTTTTTATAAAACCCATGTACAATTTACATACAAAGTGCAGAGATTTTGTTTTAAAGGCAGATGCTTTTAGATTTCTATGACTATGTATGCGTGTTTCTTGTTTTGGAACCTCACATAAATGATATTATATAATATTTGATATTTTATGACAGGTTTCTTTGACTCAGTATAATTTCATTGTTTATATAATTTGATACAGATTTATATAATTTTAATATTTACGTTTGCATTCATCTAGGGTTTTATATGTATTTGTTTTTTTGTTTCTTTTTGTTGTTAAGTAGCATGGATGAATTCTTAATTATTTTAAGTTTTAATTAATTTAAATTTACATTTCAATAGCCACTATGGCTCTAGCTACCATATTTGTCTGCAGCTGTAAAGATTACAGTAAACATCTTCAAGTTATCATAGTTCACCCTCACATAATATTGTAGTGTGTCATAAACATTCTGCATGCTACAGTAGTTTGAATCCATTTACTATCTGCCACCATTTGACTTTTATTCTCATATGTTATGAATCTCATAGTAAGATTTTATGATTCTCTTTACTTCATGTTGTCAATAGTCATATGTATACACACACATGCACAAACACACACAAGCATATGTTTACAATAAAACAAGATCTTTCATATCTACCCATATACTCTCTCTTTCTAGTGCTCTTCATTTCTTACTTCAGGGACAATGTTGTATCTGGTGTTATTTCCCTCAGTCTGAAGAACTTCTTGGATTTATTGTAGTGCAGATATATTTAAGATAATTCTCTCGGTTTTAGGTTATCTGAAAATGTCATTTTTCTTATACTGAAGGTATAAATGGTGGTTTTAGCATTCTAGGTTGACAAGTTTTTTTTTCCTTTTTAGGACTTTAATGATGTTCCATTGTCTTCTTGTCTTCATTTTTTTCTGTGTGAATCAAGCTATGGTTCTGTATTAGTAATCTACTGCATAATAATATTACTGTAAATTTAGTGGCTTAAGACAACATAGATTTTTCTCTCGAAGTTTCTGTGGGTCAGGAGTCCTGGCAGGGTTTAGGATCCTGTGCTTTAGCATCTCTCAGAACTGCCATCAAAGTGTTTGCTCCAATTGAGGTCTCAACTGATGTTCAACTGGGGACAAATCCACTTCCAAGCTCCTGAGGTTGTTGGAAGCATTCAGTTCCTTGTACACCGTCAGACTGAGGGCCTCAGGCTTTTGCTGGCTTTTGGCTGGATACTGCTGTCAGTTTCTTGGTATGTGATCTTCTCAACATGCCTGCCTCTTTCTCTAAAAGTCTCCTAGCATTACAAATGAAATTGGGTCATTTGTAGAACAAACGTATGGATACCAAGGGAGAAAGCGGTAGGGTGGGAGGAATTGCTAGACTGGGATTGACACATATACATTACTGATACGGTGTATAAAATAAACAACTGATGGGAACATATTGTAAAGCACAGGGAACTCTACCTAATGCACTGTGGTAACCTAAATGGGACGGAAGTCCAAAAGGGAGGGGATATCTGTATGTGTATGGCTGATCCATTTTGTTGTGCAGTGAAGGCTAACACAACATTGTAATGCAACCATAATCCAATAAAAATTAATTTAAAAATAAATTTAAAAAAATAAAATAACTGGCAAAAAAAAAAGTCTCCTAGCAATACAAACATTGTAATCTCATGTAACCTAATCACGCAATCTAATAACACACTCATATTCACATATATCCTGTTGTGTTTTTCACAGTCTATTGGCTAGAAGCAAGTGACAGACCCTGCCCACACTCAAGGGGAGGGGATTAGTGTGTGAATAAGACATGGGAATTATGGCCATCATCTGAGTGTTTGTTCACTACATATCTTTCTTTTGCTGTTTCCATGTGTATAATGTGTTTTTACCACTGTATACCTTCTAGGTTTTTCTTCATTTTTTGTTTTTCTCAGCAATTTGACTATGTGTCTTTATTCTGGTTAGAGTTAGTTGAGCTAGTGAGCTGGTGAGATGTGTGGACTGTAGTCTTTCATAATTTAGGAAAATTTTCAGTCATTATCTTTCAAGTACTTCTTCTGCTGTAATTTCTCTCTCCTTTTTTGACTACAAGTCACATTCTCTTGCTTTTACATGCCTTGAATTGTTTGCTGTATGCCCCCTAGTATGTACTTAAGAATGGTAGAGACAAAAGTAAATGATATTTATTTCTGGAAATGAGCACATTCCTCCTCTGTCAGGCCATAATTTGTGCTCTGGTTGGGTCTGGGTTATGTTATAACATTATTTAGGCTTAATTGATCACTGGCTTCAGATGTTATGAGGGCAGCATCTAGACTTACCCTCTTCAATCCAGAGTCTGGTTTTCTGAGCTTGATGGATTTATCTTCATACCTATTCGATGCCCCCAGCCTTTAGAAGCCCTGCAGTGTACTTCATGAGACCTGAGTTCCTCAGAGGGTTTTCTCTCAGGTTTCCTGCCAAACCCACAGTTTTTGGCAGCCACTTCCTTGCTCTTATGAAGGCCTGGAGTGCTGTGGAGGGATTCCTCTTAGCTCTTTTCTTCTGTCCTCAAACTGAAGCATATTCCCCACAGGTACATGGTAAAGACTCGTATGAAGCAGTTGACCACTGGCTGTGGATCCACAGTGAGCGAGGCCCTGGTGATCTGATTCATCATTCTGGCCCCATGTGGTCATTAAAATTTTGTGGACAGTCCAGTGTTTTTTCCTTGCCTTCATTGGTGGTAGGTTTCTCCTCCTTTTGCCTCTCCTGTCATCGGTGCTAAAATCAGCCCTGTGTCTAGGAAGGGCCTCTCACTTTGTAGAATTTAGTTTATTAAGATTCTTTGTATCTTCTACTCTCTAATTGTTTTAAATAACTGTGATGTATCTTATCAGGATTTTTCTCTTGTTTCTTTTTTTCATGTTAAGCAGAAGTTGAAATACCGTAAACTAATTTTTGATATTAGACCAAGGTTTTTCAACCTCAGCATTTTGAGTGTAATAAATTTTTGCTCTGGCAAGCTGTCTGGTGTAATATCAGCATCCCTAGCCTCTACACACTAGATGCCACTGGATCCCCTTATCACAGTTGTGACAACCAAAAATATCTCCAAACATTGCCAAATAACCCCTGAGTTGCAGACTCACCTTTGGTTGAGAATCTGTGAATTAAGCATATGATACATAAATTCTTCTCAATAAATGTGTCAAATAAAAATATATATATATATTTATAGAAGTATTGACACAGTGGATAGTGCATGGGCTTAGAAATAATTCAATAGTAAATTACAATTCCAGTTCCCACCTTTCAAAGCTGTGTGATATACAAGTGACCTAATCTTTCTATACCTCAGTTTCCTCATCTTTTAAAATGTTTTAATAATACCTATTTTATAAAGATGTGTATTTTTCTGGCAAAATTTTTAAGTGCACAGTAAAATTCTTCAACAAAGGAAATTTCAGAAAATTCTTGTCTCTGTAGTGTGTATCTTCATATTAGGATTTCTAGAAGTTTGGTAACAGTCAGAGAAGGCAAAGCAGTAAGGTAGACAGGCTAAGGAGAGAAATACAAAGCCTCAAATAAATGGACATAGAAGGTAAAGCTACTGAGACATATAATAATCCTATGAGGCAGAGAGTCTCATTTTTAGGGGTTAGTTGCCAGTGATTCTTTTCACTACATTTACAAATACATTTAGCTCTCTGTAATCTCACTTGTAAGTTGTGCAATCTCTTTGTTCATTTCGTTTTCAAACTGTAAGTTTTTTTAAAAAGTTTTATTTTTCAGTTTATATTATAATGAGAGGAACTTAATACTCATGAGCATATTTGCTTGCGACCTCTAGTTGACACTCCAAAGTGTAGCCCTAGTCACCCTTCTTACAGAAATTAGGCTTTCCTCATTCAAGGCTTCTTGAAAGTTACACTGAAAAGAACAATGAATTCCATTGGCCAATGGCCTTTTCTCAAAATAGATTGTCTGAGTTTGGTCTTTTTGGATTCTACCTAGGAAAAATACACCAAATCACCAAACCCAATGACTTATTTAGGTTTTATAAACTTGGTCAACTCAATATTTTTGTACATCAGTTTTCTCATCTATGAATAGTATTTTGTCTCTCCAGGCCCACCTAGCTTTAACAGTATGAAACAGTAAATGACATAACATCATTTACAGCTTTTTACCTGACTCAGTAACCTCTGGAGTTTCTGGTTTGACTGCTGTTGCCACAGTACACCATCAAAGAATAATTTAATGGAATTTTAGCACTTTCTATTATTGATTCATATTAAATTGATTAAGTATGAACTTCCAATTATTGTCCGGCTATTTCACAGAGTAGCATATTGGGATATTATGTATAAAAGAGTCACACTGGCACATTATTTCTGTATCACTTGCCCCCCAAAAATCAAAATTATGTTAACCCCTTCTCATCCTCTAATATCCTCCTTATTTGTTTATATCTATTTCTAGCAACTCTGTTGAAAGAGTTATTAATATCCTTTGGTTTCTTTGCCAATTATCTCATTCTAAATAGGTTTCATACCCAGCACTCTCCGATGCATACTCTGCATGACTGATTGTCTCTGTGCTGCCAAACAACTGATCATATTGACCATGATGCTGTATCATATCAATGCCCTTATCTTTTTTGACCTTTCTTAAGCATTCAAAATAGATGATTATTTCCTCTATTGAAGGCAGGAGATTCAAAGCTGGAAGGAATAGTTTAAGAAGGAGAGAAAATAATGGTGTCATAAAAACAATCCTAAGGAGCAAGAAAGACACATCAGCCTGTCCCTTTGTAGCCTCGTTGATGCAAGAGAAACATCCCTTGTACCATTGGAACAAGGTGGTACACAGGAAACATGTTCAACTCAAGTGGTGGAGGAAACATCCACCACTTGGGCTGGCTGTGGGTCCATCAAGGAAGACCCACGTTTCAGTTTATACTGGGTGGTGAACTGAATGTCTGAGAAGTAGTTAAGGATATAGTGTAAGATGACATAATTAGGCATAAGTGAATATATCAACTGGAAGTCATTTAAATAAGTCATTTAAAAATTCATGCTTTAATGTCTCAACCTATAAACTTACAAAACATAGAAAATGGAAATAATAATTGCTTACATCTTTTCCTCATGGGGTTATTGTTGAGGTGGGAGAGAAACACTCGAGCTGATGGACATAAATTTATTTTGTAAATTTTAAAACATTATACAATTATAGATATTATCATTAGTACTGATTTTTTACTAATTTATTTAATCAAAGCTATAGATCATTGGCTCCTTGATTTTTTGAGTTCTATCAGCCAGGATGTATGCATGCATATGTGTGTGTGTGTGTGTGTGTGTGTTAATTTGCTACTGACATATGTTTGCTAAATCATTACTTTTCAATTGGAAAAGATTTACTTAACATCATCTTTCCTACAATTTTTGAAAAGCAAAAGAAAAATGGTGAGAAGGACTGAAAGGACAGTTTTAAAACTGAATATATTAGCATTATGAAAATCTCCTTACATTTTCATATTTTTCATCATTCATCTCAAATAAGTGAAATCTTTGTCATGGAGTATGAAACCAAAAATCAGTGTTTAGGAACTACTTCTTTAGATGCTGCCTTTAAAGACGTATAAAACTTTTACTGCTTGGAGAGTAATGTCACAGGATATGGTTTTGTAAATTCAGAAAACACTGAAACATCATTAAAATGTGACCTTAGTCATGACCTCTTAAATGCCTCATGCACTGACCTTTGAATACAGCCCTACTGTATGATTACCATTTTAAATACTGGTTTATTTGGCCGGTTGAAGTGTGAAAATATTCAGAAAATTAACACACATAGTTCTGCTTCTGTAGTAAGTAATAGAAAGAGAAAATCTGCTCAGATTCTACCTGAATCTGTTTACATTTGGCTCTGCATCTGAGCTGCCCAGGAAATTATGAGCTTTTGGAAGAACAGAACCATATCTCAGTCTTTTCTGTTTTCCACAATAACAACTCAAACAGTGTTTTTGTTTTAGGATTTTTTTTTTTTTCATGAAGCCACTGATAAGCTTTTTGGAAGCCAAAATAACATTTAGGATCAAGTTCAGATAATTTAAAATAGTATAGTAGGCTGAATTATGGCTCCCAGATATGTTTACATTTCTACTCCCTGAAATCTGTTAGTGTTATTTATATGGCAAAAGGGAATTTGCAGATGTGTTTAAATTAAGGTTCTTGAGATGGGAAGAGTGTCCTGGATTTTCCTGGTGGGCTCAATGTCATCACAGTTGTCCTCATAAGAGAAGTCAGAGGAGAAGGTGATGTGATGATGGAAGCAGTGATTGCTGTGATGCAATTTGAAGACAGAGGCAGGGGCGAGGAGTCAAGGAATACCGGTGGCCACTAGCAGATAAAATAGACAGGAAAAAGGATTCTCCCCTGAAAGCCTCTGGCAGGAATCAGTCCTGCAAACACTGTGATTTTAACTCACTGAAAATTGTTTTAGCCTTCTGACCTCCAGAACAGTAAGGGAGTAAATTTGTGTTAAGTCACTAAGTTTGCAGTAGTTTGTTATTGCAGCAATAGGAAACTTGTGCAGATAGTAAGCAGTATTTAAGTCCTTTCAAAAAGAAAGCCTAGGCTACTTGCAGATGATGCTACTATTTAATGCTCTTGCATTCTTTTTTACACACAAAGCATTAGAGAACACTGAAAAGCTGCCTTTGCAACCTAAGTCCATTAACAGATGAATGGATAAGGAAGATGTGGTATATACAGACACACACACACACACACACACACAAAGGAATACTACGGCCATAAGAAAGAATGGAATTTTGCCATTTGCAGCAACATGGATGTACTTGGAGGGTATTATGCTAAGTGAAGTAAGTCAGACAGAGAAAGACAAATACTGTATGATATCACTCATATGTGGAATCTAAAAAAATACAACAAACTAATGAATATAACAAAAAAGAAGCAGACACACAGATATAGAGAACAAACTAGTGGTTACCAGTGGGGAGAGGGAAGGGGATAGGGGTAGGGAATTAGAGGTATAAACTATTAGGCATAAAATAAGCTACAAGGATATATTGTTCAACACAGGGAGAATATAGCCAATATTTTATAACTATAAATGGAGTGTAACCTTTAAAAATCGTGAATCACTATATTGTACAACTGTAACATATAATTTTGAATATCAACTATACTTCAATAAAAAAAAAAGCCAACTTGGCCATAGGACCATGTCTCAGGGATTAATAATAAGGGTTGTTTTCCTATTCACCTTCTTGGTTTATTATTCCTTTCAATTTCTGGGGCAGGGGCATTGTAACCAATGAATGGTTTAAGTGTATAAGATATGCTTAAATGTACTAAATGGATTTATAATATAACATACTTATAAAAGGCCTACCACATGGTTAACAGCTATTATTTTGTTATGATTGCTATTTTGTATTTTCTTAATATGTGAGGTTTATTATCTCTTTATATACTGATCAACAGTTTGAGATTACTTTTCCGTGAATAAGCTAATAAACTCCTAAGAAATATTAGAACTATTATTTTTTATAATCATATTGTCCTTTAATTCAGTTTTATTCTACTTTTCTATGATTATTTTTTATCATGAATAAGTATTGGATATTATCAAGTGCTTTTTAGCACCTATTAAGATGATCATAGTTTGTCTCCATAAATTCCATTATGGTGGTTAAATACATTTTTATATTCTTAAAAAATATGTTGTATTTACATTCTTGGAATAAACCCCGGTTGGCTGTAATGTTTTCATAAATTGCTTAATTTAATTAGCTCATGATTTGCTTAGAATTTTGTATCAATATTCATAAATAAGTTTGGGTTTAATTTTCCTTTATCAAACTGTATTTGCCTAGATTTAGTATCAGGGTTATACTAGTCTCATTAAATAAATTTGAATGTATTTTTTCTTTTTACTTTTTATAAAATAAACATAACCTGTTCCGTGAGGGTTTGAAAAAATTCATTTTAAAACTTTGTGGTTGTAGTGTGTATTTCACAGATTTTATGTATAGATATAAGGGTAGGTATAGATATAGAGATAGATATAGATGATTGATTGATTGATTGATTGATTTACTTATTACAGTAGTAATTGGCAAACTACAGCATGCCAGACAAATCTGACCCTATTTTTGTAAATAGCGGTTTATTGGAATATAGCCATGCTCATTTACTTATATGTTGTCTGTGTTTTCATACTACACTGGCAGTGTCGAGTAATGGCAACAGAGTCTGTAGACCCCAAATGTTCCACATATATTTACTGTGTGTCTTTTTACAGAAAGTTTGTCTACTCCTGGATTACAGAATCAATATATTTCAAAGTTATTTGTTTATTGAAAATTTCTATTTAATATCGAGTCAATTTAACAATGTATATATTTTCTTGACAATTTTTCATTACATCTAACTTTTCATTAAATATGTAATGAATATCTTCTAAGTGCCAGATGCTTTTCTAGACAGTGTAGTTTTAACCGTGGACAAAACAAAAACAAAACTTTGCCCTTGTGGACTTTATATTCTAGAGTGGAATAGAGACAATTAAAATATACTCATAAATATATACAGTAGCTTCGGGTAATGATCAGTGTTCGGAAGAACACAGTGGAAGGACATAAAATGATATTTTCAATAATATGTTTAGGAAAGGTCTATTTGAGGAAGTTATATTTGAACAAACACCTGAAACAAAAGGAGTAGATCTTTGATTATCTTGGGGAAGAACGATACAGGGAGAGGAAACTTCAAATGCAGAGGTCCTGATGTCGAAGCATACTGGTTGTATTTACTGTGTGGGAAGAACAGCAAGGAAATTAGTGTGGCTGGAACAGAGTGACTGAGATATAGAATATTAGAAGATGAAGTCAGAGAGTAATCAAGGGGCCACGGTCAAGATTCATATTTGTCTATGTACAGTGGGATGCTGTTGGTAAGTTTTGAGCAGGGTTGTGACACAACATGATAGTCGTTTTTAAATGAACCACCATGTGTGGAGAACATACCTTTGAAGGAAGCAGTCATAGCAAGGAGACCAGTTAAGAGGTTATTATAATTGTCCAGATGAGAGAGGATGGTGGTTGGACTAGGGGGCTAGAAAGAATTACACAAATTTTCATTTGGGGTATATCTCAAAAATGACATTTACTGATGGAATAGGTGTGAATTGTGAAACAAAGAGAGGGATCAGGATCCTGACAACATTTTTGTCCTAAAAAACTGGGTGATTTTAATGACAGTTATTGCAATAGGGAATACTAGAAGAGAACCGAATTTAAGGTTGGAGTGAGGGATTGTGAATTTTGTTCAAACATGTATTGATACATTTTATGACGCTTATTTAATGTCCAAATGAATACATAGGATGGGTAATAAAATAGAAAATCTGGAGTCCAGGGAAGCAGTCTGGGCTGGAATCTTGAGAGTCATCAGATTATACATTATACTGAGAGTCAACACACTGGCTATGATCATTTGTGGAGTGTAGCTGGATAAGAGAAGCAGCCCAAGCCTGACTTCTGGAGTATCAGGAGGAGGAGAAGGAACCATAAACAGATACAGAGAAGGAGTAAGGTAAGAGGAGAAATAGAAATGTGTCTTGTCTTAGAGCAAGGGAAAAAAATAATTTCAAGAAGGAAATAGTGATTGACTCTGTCAAATGCTCTTGAGACGTCTGGATGAGGACTGAAAATGAACATTGGATTTGGTACCTTGGAGGTCATTGTTGTCTATGATGGCAGAAGTTTGTGACATGAAGTGCACAAAATGCTGTTGGAGTAGGCTCAAGGACAACGCTAGGTGAAGAAATGTAGCAGTGCATTTTCCTATAATTTTAAAATCTCAGTTGTATCTGTACTTCCTTCCCCACCTTTTAAAAAATAAATTTATTCAATATTTCATTTTTAATCTGTCTTTCCATAGGTTATCTGTGTTGTATTCTCTAAGAATCAGTGTTTGTTTTGGTATGTCTAATTAATGGGATGTTTATGTGTAACAATGTATGCTCTCTCCTTTTGTATGATTTTCACTCAACAGACATTTTGGGTATGGGAGCAAGGGTTAGGGAAATTCCTTATTGCTGTAACAATCGACCTCAGGAGGTTGACTCCTTTTCTACCCACACGTATACAGCACCTATTATACAAAAATGACCCATCAGTAAGGCTGGAGCTGATACTTGCCTTGGTTTTGATTTTTTTTACCCTTTTCTTGAAATATCTCGTATTGGAAGTTTTTAATGATTAAATTTATCATCTATCCATGACACCCTTCTATAATTATTTAATACAAATTCTTCTCCTGAAGAAGCATGGATTTATCGTTGTTATATTTAAGATATAGGAGTTAATTTACATGTGATCAAAAATATTCCACAACAGTATCTATACTTATACTAAAATTTCTTAGTGATTAAGATTGTATAATATGAAAATATTATAAGAGAAATAATGTAGACTTTGTCCTCTCTGTATAGTAATAGAATATGTTCTTCTTAACTAGTACATCTTTTGATTGAAGGAAAAAAAAAACAAAAACAACAAGTAAAACAAAGAAAGAGAGAGCTTTCTGATTCTGCCCATGAAGAATTAACTGCTACAGAAACTGCAATCTCATCAAAACAAAACAAATAAACCAAAAACCCTGTAACATCACACCACATGTATGCAATATCTGTTTCCTGATATTAGACAACCAGCCATCAGGATTTAATTCTTGAAAAAAAAAGAAATAAACATGATGAGTCCTATGATTATAAAGTTTATTTCCGGGAGTCATTTCCAGGCTGCAGGTGTGGGGTTGCAAATGGAGCTCAGTAGTCTTTCTTAAATGAGGAGACAGGAATAGGAATTTGGGGAGACCATGAAACAGCTAGCATTTGCAGAGCAGAATAAAGGAGAAAAAGAAACTGTGCATAGAGCAAGCTCAAGAGAATTTTGGATGGACCGTTTGGGTTGACTTTTTTTTCTTTTCTGAAAACACTGGTAGAACTGAATTGCTGAGCAATTCGTTTAGCATCCTGTAGAGCCCTTGAGTACAAAAAAAAAAATTCAATAGAACTGACTCTTTGGAGTTTGCATAGCTTATATTTAGAGTGTGTTAAATTCACCATGGAATCACCTCCACTGTATTGTAGTCTTGTTACATAAGAGAAACCCATGAAAAGTATCACTATGTATTGTGAACAATCACTCAGAAGAATACCTATCATATTGTCCAGTGACATTTTCGTTACCTTCAGATAATTTCTTTGAGAATTTGGAAACCATAGCATCAGTTTCTCTCTCTGAAAATTGATATACTCTTTCTTATCAAATAATAAGAAATATGTAATCCCTTTTAATTCTCTTTTTTCCTCTCTTTTCAAGATGCTTGGATCAGAGGCTTTCCTGTTGTGATCTATGGGGACCCAGAAGTCCTCAACCTGTATCAAGAGGGCACCATGCAGATGGTTATCCTCTGCTTCAACTGTCATTTTATCCATGGAAATTAATTTTTCACATAGGAATTTTTGGGGGAAAAACAAAATTGTGTTTGTATTAAAACATTAGAAACCACTGACTGAAATTTAGCTCCAAGTTAAGCCCATTTTCTTAAGTTTTTGGCTAAAGTAGTAGTTAGAAGTAATATAACCTGATTCAGGATATGAATTACATCTTCATCCCTTAGTCTCTGTGACCTCTGACAATTTAGTTAACATTTGTATGATCTGGTTTTCCCCTTGTAAATGAGAATAATACCTGCTTCCTAAAGTTGTTGTAAGGCAGTGATGAGATTATGTGCTTGGCACTCAGCAAGGATTCTGTACATAGTAGCTTTTTGTATAAATTTGGCCAGTGGTTCTCAACCTTAGCTGCAGATTAGGATCATCTGGGGAGCTTGTAAAAAATTAATGCCTGGGCCCGCTCCTTCAGAAATTATTTTGTAATTGGTCTGGGGTGCAGCCTGGGGAATGGGAGTTTTAAAACTTTCCAGGTGATTTTCTTTTGTAGCCAAGTTTAAGAACCACTAAATTAGGCACACTGTAAGTTAGGGACTCTGGGTCTATAGGTCAAAAAAGGAAATTCACTGGAAGGATATGATGTGGCTCCCAGAGTTGAAGTAAAACAGAGTACTACTTTTGGGTAGACCAGGTGATCCAGGTTCATGAGCTTAATGACTGTCTCTTCAGGGGATGTCAGCTCTGGGATATTTTTTAAAAATATCTGTCACTGAATTTCAGTGTTCAAATTTCCAAACTTGAAAGAAAGTAGAGAGCATAGTTGAACTGGCTTGGGCCATTTGCTCTCTCCTTGGCTAGTAAAAAATAGAATACTTTGACGGATAGACTCAAAAAACACAAAACACATTGATGGTGAGTTAATTCCTTAAAAGGGACTAGGAGGTGCTTTTACAAGAACAAAATGAGATGGATGCTAGGTGGTCAAAATAAGTAAGTCGGCCAATCAATCAATCAGTACATATACACACGCACACGCAATGCTATTATCACTGACATAACAGCCTTCCCTCTTTCTTAAGAGTTTCTAATTCTCTAACTGCACATCTGCATTTTATTGGTTACTAGTTCACAGCTCTTGGGAATAGTCCAGGTAGAATCCAAGGAATGCTCTTGCATTATAAATAGGTGCTAATAAATGAAGCAGTGAATGTCATGAGAGTGGCTGTCCAGGACCTCGGTAACTGCACAGATTCTCTGTTCTGATTGCTGCTATTTTCGGTGCATAAATGATAGATAATCTGGATTATAATCCCTGTTTCTATGGCAGTTGAGTTTGGACATCCATGATTCACTTCTGGTGGAGTCTGTGTCCTGAGGAATTAATACAATGTGGTATTAGTATGATGCTTTAGGAATCTGGAAAGGACACCATTTTATAAAGCAAAGGCACACAAACTGTAGCAAATGAACCAAAGCCTCAGTAACCGTGATGTAAACCTCTTGTAGAGGATAGACAGGGGCAAAAAAAGAAAAAAAGACAATAATGATGGCTGGATTTATCCACAGAGATGGGGCAGACTTGAAATAAGTTTGCAAATTCTTAAAACATAAAGACAAAGTGGTGGCCAATATTTTTAAGGCCTAGCTAAAGAGTGAAGTCATAATACCCTTAGAGATAAAAGTGAAATTAAAGCAGAAACTAACACACCACTGTAAAGCAGTTATACTCCAGTAAAGATGTTAAAAAAATTAAAGTTAAAAGGAACTCTAAATATCTACAAAAAGTTTCCTGACTTTGGCGTTATTTAATCAAAATAAATAAAGCTGACAAACTCAAAATCTGACTGAGAAATCAGTTTGGGAGTATTTCTTGTACATGTTATGCTGTGGTTACCTAAAAGAAACAGAAACACTCTGAATACAATGCAGCTAGTGATTAAGCCAGGTAATATTTTCATCTTTCATACCACATGGTAATTTAGCATTTGTAATTACCAACATGCAGGATACTCTTTTAGTAATAAGGAAAATAGATGCTCTTTTGCATGAGAAGAAATTAAATAGTCTCAGTTTTATAACCATAGATTTTATTTCACACATATTCTTTTCAAAGATAAAATTCCTATAGATTAGAAACAATTTAAATATATGTGGTATATATTCAGAATGATAACAGAGAATAATCAGTCATGTTTGGAGTACTGGCAGTTTTGTATGCAGGGGTGACTAAAGAGACCAGAAACATGGGGTTGGGGGGATTTCTAGTTTGGAAAAAAATCGGTTCTGAATCAAATTTGAGGCCAACTGAATATGTGTAGTTCAAGCTCTACACAAGCATAAGCACACAGCACTGTGTAACACACCTGGAATAGGTCTTATCCAACATGAAGCCCATTGGAGTTCTCAGTATAAAAACTTGTTGGCTCCCTTCTCCCATGCTCAGAGGTCCATCCTCTTGTATTTTAAATCCAAACAAAAATGTTTGGGTGCCGACATGAAAATACCTGATATTACATTAAGCAGAGGGAAAAAAGTGAAAACGGAAAACTGAAATGCAGTCTCCACTTTTCTGGGCTCATGTTAACAATATAGTTAAGTTATGGTGCAGAGAATACTGAAACAAGCATGTTGAACAAGGAAAGGCTGCAAAGAGAATATGAGACTCTCTAGATCAAGGGAAAGCAAACGTTTTCTGTAAAGGGTCTTTTGGTTACAGCTAAGCAACTCTACTATTGTAGTATGCAAAGAGCCATCAACAATACAAAACTGAATGGTCATAGCTATGTTCCAATAAATCTTTTTTTACAAAACTGCGGTTGGGACATAGTTTGTCTCCCTGGCCATACTTTGCTGACTCTTGATCTAGATCTTGAAGAATCAGATGGAATTAAACAGCTGGAGAAGAATATAAATGTCATGTCAGGAGAGGGAACAGAAAAGTTAAAGCACAAAGCAATGTGATGTGTTCTGGGAGTGACAGACAACTTTAAGTGTCCACCCCCATGTTACATAGGTAGAGAAGAAATTAATACATTGCTCTACTTAATCAATACAACAGTTCTCTTACTGATGAAACAGAGGTTTATTTTTAAGTGGAGAAACCAAGATTCAAAGATTCAAGCACAGGCTTAACTTCAGAATCCTGCTATTTGCACTATAGCTTGCTTCTTTTAGTCTGAGGAAATACATACTTGTTAAATACCAAGCACTTAGGAATTACAGGTTCCACCTTTGACATGGGAATTATATTTAGTGGCTCCGAAAGTAATTAGCATGTATGGTGGGCTCTATTAGCTTAGAATGTCGGGGAATAAAAAATGAATTTACCATTGTAATGCATGGTTAGTACCATGTAATTAATCTGTCCTGAAGCACCAGTTAATTGTGAATTAAAGGTTGCCAAACAGACTGAATTTGAACTAGATTCACTTTTTAATTTTCTTTTGCTCAACATTGTAGGTGAGATTCTGCTTTCGTTCACTAACCATTGGCTCCAAGTGGAAATGAATCTATTTCCTTTAACACTTTCCTTTTGTATACCACACAAACATGTTCTTGTTGGAGGCTCAATTAATTACAAGAGAAACTGTGAAGCACCTTCTGTACTCCTTCTAGAAACGTAAAATGCTATCAATCATTTTTGCCCATTGCCTTGGGAAAATCAGTGACATGGTATTAGGGCTAAAAAGATTGCAAAGTTATCGGGCCTCTGTCTTAAAAATTTGAAAGGATACGTGCACCTCAGTGTTCATTACAGCTCAGTTTACAATAGCCAAGGCATAGAAGCAACCTAAATGTCCATTGACAGATGAATGGATAAAGAAGATGTGGTACATATGTAATATGGAATATTACTCAGCCATTAAAAAGAATGAAATAATCCATTTGCAGCAACATGGATGGACCTGGAGATTATCATACTAAGTGAAGTAAGTCAGACAGAGAAAGACAAATATCATATGATATCGCTTATATGTGGAATCTAAAATAAAAAAAAGAAATGAACTTATTTACAAAACAAAAACAGACTCACAGACTTAGAGAATGAACTTATGGTTACCAGGGAGGAAGGATGGGGAGGGAGGGATAGATCGGGAGTTTGGGATTGACATGTACACACTGCTATACTTAAAATAGATAACCAACAAGGATCTACTGTATAGCACAGGGAACACTGCTCAATATTCTGCAATAACCTAAATGGAAAAGAATTTGAAAAAGAATAGATACATGTATATATATAACTGATCACTTTGCTGTATACCTGAAACTAACACAATATTGTTAATTGACTATGCTCCAACAATAAAATAAAAATTTAAAAAAAATTAATAAAAGTAAATAGGCAAAATCACCATCAGGGGCTTTCAAATTGCAGGCATTGTAAAGATACAAAATGGGATTAAGGAATGACTTCTAAATATTTGTCATTCATATGTTTAAACATTTCATAAGATCAGTTATCCACATCAAAAGTGAAATCTGGAGCCTGGTTATACTTCATTAGGTCCATTGACTGTGATGACAACATCTTAATATACATTTTTCTCATATGAGCGCTCAAGAAGAGAATTAAACTCTTTTCAGAAAAAAGATGAAAAAGAAAAAAAAAATAATAGACTCCATGGTGTCCAGGCTTGTGATCATTAATGATCCACATATCTTTTGTGCTGTTCAATCTCCTCTAATTAGTCTGGATGTTATAAAAAAATACATTCCTCACCATTGATCTTTCCATCCTGTAAGAGCCTCCCCTTCACACAGAATGATAGAGCTAGAAAGGACGTAGAAGATTGGTTCATTCCATACCTTCATTTTGCGGAGAGGGAAACTGAAGGACCAAGAGGAGGTCACATAGCTAGTTAATAGCAGAGCACAAACTACTGAGTCCTAACTTAGTGGTCTTTACACTTTAACACATTTCTTTGTTCTTCTTTCTTGGAAGAGTATGCTGAACCTGGATGTGCATGGCTCTAGCATGCAAGTTTGATTTCATAGCGGTGTTAATGTTTTTCTTAATTTATAATTTATTTTTACTAAATTAACCTACTTTAATTTAGTCTTAATAGTATTTGATATTCTCTCTTCTCAACCCTCAACCCTCTACCAAAGACATTACCTTCCAAGCTTTAGAAATGAGATTCCATGCCCTTGTTAAGTCACTACTTTGTATCATCAAATTAGATATGGGATGGACATTACATGTATAGCATCAATATTTTGACTTTGATAAAACAGTTCATGTCTAGGTATTTCATTGAAAATTGAGTCTATAGCCTAAATCAAATACATACAATGATTTTGTGTCCTTTGCCTGGTCAACAGCCTCCAGTTGGCTACAGAAATGAATCTATACTTATAAAATTCATAAGACACTCTGACTTACCTTTCCAGTTTTTTCCTCCCCTACCTCTCTTCCCACCAACACCTACTCACTCTTTTTCTAGCTTTGTTCAAGCTGATTTCCCAATTTACCTTATTCTTCTCAGTCTCTTCTCTACGCATTTTGCGTTGCTCAAGAGCAAAACTTTCCTTGTCTGATCAACCACCTATGATCTCTCCTAGCTCTTTGCCCCTTCAAAACTAAGATTATAATTTATCCAGAGTTTTTTTCAATGTGATATTAGTACTGAGATTCACTTTCTAGCAGCTCTAGCTGATTAGGCCATTGAGTAATGTAGATTTGGGGTCATCGCAGGGGACATGATGAGAATGTGTGTTCCCTCACCATGGTGTCCCTGTTTGGTGCTAACGCACAGAGGAATGCTCCCATGAAAAGTGGTCAGAACTGTCAGTATTATAATATAGTATCAATATTCTACTCCCAATATTACAGTGTATTATATTCAGTCTCTTTTCTATTGCATTCCCTCTGTATACATATTCAGAACAGATCAAATAACAAGGAGAGCAAAAGAAAGAGGGGGTGTACTGTAATGGTTTTCTTCCAGGATTATATTCAATAGGACAGCTGGTGCTTGGACTAGATTCCTTAAAATCCTTAGTAATCAGGCAGCTAGAAATACCTGGAAGATCTGTCCATCCCTCTATAAAGGGTCTTAGGCAGTAATTGACCAGTATGGTAATATAATGTTGAATTAGGTAATTCTGTGACAATTTGTAGTCCAGAACCCTATGGGTCCCTTATAGGATTAGGCTGGAACTGTATTCCCAGGGACATGCTTGATATGGCTCCCTTGCTTGGCGTCTGTTTCATTGCTGTGGGGTTCCCTACTTTCCTTTAATAGGTCACTTGTCTCACTGTCTGCTTTGGGGAAACTAGCCTGAAGTATTCCCTTTCTGATATCTGACCAAAAAAAAATCTAGTTTCTAGGCATTTCCAGGCAAACCAGACTTCTCAGTAATAATGCCCCTATAATATTTAATCCCCTGTGTATTTTTGTAATGCCCAAAGTTCTGAGGCATACTGATTCATGAAGGAAGAATTACATCTTTACAGGACTTTGAAATTCAGGAAAATATGAAACAGTTCTAACCGGATGGCAAATCGAATGATTCCTGCTTTCCAGGGTTTTTAGCCGAGGCCTCAACTCTGAAAAAAATAGGTAAAAAGTGCTCACGTATTCTACAGAGAAGTAAAGCATACATCGTTTCACAGTTTGTGAAGACATAACCATACAGGACTAGCAGTTATTACCTCAACAGCATATGGGAGAGGCTGGACATTCATTGCATGAGAGATTTCTTCGCAGTGAATTCATAGGAATAAAAATGCATTATGGAAGTTCCCTCCTTTGTCCACGAGGCAGGCGATGAACATAGGGAAAAGGACAGCCAAAGAACATCTTGGAGAGCCTAGGAGGTGGCTTTTCACAAGAGAAGGCATTTTACTATAATGAGGGAAGTTTTCTGAATTACAGGGACTCACAGGCTCCACAGGAGTGTTCCCTGAACACAGATTGATAGAGTTTGGGGTGATGGAGATTTGAGGGGTCTGGTTAGTACCCGACTCTACCCTGGGGAAGTCTGGTGGAGGGACGCTCTCTGGAGCTCTTCGGTGCTAGACAGGAGACTGCAGTAGGACCAGCCACACTTGCACTGCTTGGCCAGGCCAGGGTGCATGAATGTTCCCGTTGACAGAGTGGGCTGTGCAGAAAGTAGCTGAGCTTGCATCACCTGGGAAGATCCCCACACAGGATGGCCTCTGGCTGTGTTCACTGAGGGGCACAGCTGGGAGGCAGCAGCGCAGGGGAAGTTGTAAGAAATGTGTGGGGATTTCCATTGCCTGCGTCAAGGAATAGTGCCAAGAGCATGTCTCTCAGTGGGAAGGTCCCAGAGGAAGGCTCCAAAAGTAACTCGTTAGGCATGAAAGAGGGCATTTGACAGCCAAAACAGACCTCTAGTGAGCACTTGCTAATTAAAGAAAATTTTGCTAATTAAATCAAACTTTCCCTTTAACCCTCTTTCCCCACCCCTGAATTTGAAGAGCTATCAGAACAAAAGAATTTGGAGAAAGGAGAGAGAAAGAATAGACCATACCCACCTACCCCACTGTTGGTCAGGTGTGAACTTGTGGGGCAGGAAAAGCTTTCAATTGAAGGAAAGAGTACAAATAATCTTATTTTAATCATTTTAAATGCAAGACATAATACCTGAAAATTATGGGATTTCTGTCACTAGAAAGCTAACAACTCTATCCAAGTAATTGTCCAGAAAGGAGCAAAGGATATCTGACAAAATACATTTGAGGGCAGAGGTGGAAAAATACTAAGGTTGTTATCTGATCATATGTGATCATGTTGAGCTCCTTAACAAGCCATTTACAATCCCTAATATTGATTCCTTTTACCCAAGTACCTAGGACAGAAAACAAATGATACTCTATTTTTACTTTCAGAGACCATGTCATCTAAAAGTAGAAAAAATGATGAGAAGAAAGTTACCTTGAAAAAGGGCAGTTTTAAAGTTGCCAATAGGACACCAGTGTTAAAGATGGTGGAGATGTTAAAATCCTATTTCTTTCACGTGGTCATTAAGTTATCTTCTAATTCCTCCCAGCTGAAGAGTCTTTGAGAGAGAAAGCTGATTCAAGCTACAGTTATTTGCTTGTTTGTTGTATTTCCTCTAAGTTGTAAAACATCTGAAATGCATAATCAAGCTTTCATAGAGCAGTCCTCTACAAATATGTGTTGGGTTGGGTTGAGTTGAGTAGCACACACGGTGGCTAAGATTTGGGGTCCAGTATCAAAAGTGCTTCATTCATCTACTGGTATATCTGCTGTTATGGAATTATATGCTTTGGGGTTGAACTAAAAGCTTTGTTCCAAACATTTGCAGATGTTCTAGCACAGAGTAAGGATGTAGGTTCTTGCATTTAGACATGAGCAGACAGACCACTGTCAGTCCAAGCCACATAATAGATCTGATGCTGTAAAACTCATTCTGCTTCCATAAAAACTACCATAAATGCTGCTTTGCACTGACATATTAGACTTGTGAATCAGAAACAAACACAGTCCAAAGATGAGTAAAAGCCAGTGCTAATAATTTTTAAGTATGCATCTGTAACTCTATCCAGTAATAAATATAAAAACTTACATCAGTTTTGTATTTGCTGTGGGCCAGAATCATGCCAGAACTTCACATGCGTTATCTCACTGAATTTTCAAGGAACAGATATAGTAACCCTGGGGTTGCATGTCACCAAGGCAATGACCAGACAGAGGTCAGTTGTTGCTTCTTCCTTGATTCCAGTTCAGTGCTTTCCAGCTAGCTACATTTTCACCACTCACCTATTTCACGCACTGGACCTAGTTCTACATTTTTCTGTTAAACATGTGGTTCCTGTGGGCATTTTCTTTTTCACTCAGGAGGGTGTTTATTGGGAGAAACATTCCACTGCAGCCAGTGGTTATGTCAGTCTTCCTCCCTAACATATAGGAACATACAGCTTTAGCCCTGCCCAAATGACACATGGTCACCACCCATGTGACAGCACGAGACACTCTTCTCACATCATGAGTAACCTGCCCCAGATCTCAACATTCTCTCTTATCTTCCATGTAGAGGTATAGCTGCAAGGGATGTTGTTTTCTTTCTCCTCATTCTTTATATCTCTTGGGAATTCCATGTGGGTGCAAACATATGTGCATACACATGCACGCACGCATGCACAGACACACATTTTTCCTGTTCTCACAGTCAAGCTTCCTTCTCTTCTCAACCCTAAGTATGGTTCTGTTAATTCATCCTATAATCAACTCTAAAACAGTTGCAATGATATCTTTGCCAATCTTTTAAAACATTGATTATTTTTTCCTTTTGGAATAAAAGAAGAGAATTGAATTTTTTGTTTTGTGAAAGGTCAGATGAATAGGTTTTCAATATTATCAATTCTTTTGCATTCAGCCTTTCATCTGCAAACATCTACCGAGTACATACCAAGAGTTAGACATGGGGATACACAGCTGAACAGGTAAAGTCCTTGCCAATAGGGAGCCTATTTTTTGGTGGATAGGAAAGATTTTAATTTTATTTATTTATTTTTGGCTGTGCTGGGTCTTCGCTTCTGTGCGAGGGCTTTCTCTAGTTGTGGCAAGTGGGGGCCACTCTTCATCGCAGTGCGCGGGCCTCTCACTATCGCGGCCTCTCTTGTTGCGGAGCACAGGCTCCAGACGCGCAGGCTTAGTAGTTGTGGCTCACGGGCCCAGTTGCTCCGCGGCACGTGGGATCTTCCCGGACCGGGGCACGAACCCGTGTCCCCTGCATTGGCAGGCGGATTCTTAACCACTGCGCCACCAGGGAAGCCCGGAAAGATTTTAAATAAGTAATTGTATCAAAATTTAGTTAGTTTATGATATGGTAAGTACAGGCTACCCAGAAGCACCTTTTTATTAGTACAAGGTGCCAGTCATTAAACGCCATGGAATAGTTAAATAGAATATATGAACAAATGCTACCTTACTTCTTTGCCTGGAATGAGCTGGATGGTTCCTTTTTGATAGATTTTATCTTCAATATCAAATTTTCAGGAGAGATCTTCCATATAAAAAAATGCTATCACCTAGTCATTTTATTCCTCTACCGTATTTTTAATTCTCTGCATAGCTTTCTTGCTTATTTATTTACTTATTATGTATATTTCTGTCTTAGTGTTTGCCACTGTATTCCCAGAGCATGGGTCAGTAGTAGGCAAATGATAATTGTTCAACTAATATTTGTAGATTAATTGAATAATAATGATATATAAATGTGTCTCCTTGAATATAAATATGGGTAGTGATTTCTAAAATGACCACTGCTGGTTCAGCAATATGGTTTTCATAACCTTGAAAAACTATAGCTTCACCTGATTCAAGGTTATAGGCCACCTCTGTTTTTCTGCCTACTGAGCACCCATTCAACCTTATTTTAGTAATAGCACCATGTTTTTCCTTGGGTAATAACATCTTTAAAATCTCAAGTTTAGTTTTTTTCACTGGGTCTGGCTTACCCAGACTCTAGTGATAGGAGCACTTACCCAGATGTGGCCAATCAGAGCATCACAGAATTTGGGACTTTTGTTGTAACTCTCAGAAAGTGAAATTCCCCTTTCCACCTAAATTGGGTCCATTAGAATAAAGCTACTGTGGGCCACCATGAGAGGAGAACCAGACTGAGAATGTGAAGCCAACATGTAGGAAAGCAGAAGTACAATAAAACTTCCTGATACAAGCTTTTTAGTACCTAGATTCAGCTCTGTCTAAACTAGAATTCCCCTGCAGACTTTAAATAGGATATCTGTCACTTGCAAATGAAAGAGTCCTTGCTGATAAGCTATCATTTTGATGACTGATAAGTCTTAATACTTATGGACTTCAGCTTCCATCTATTTGCTAATTAACATCCTCACCATGTATTCTAAGTTTTTTCCTCACAGCTTTCATGTACTTACTTCTGCTCCCTCACAACTTACACCTAAACATGATCTTTCATGTCTAACATCATTCCTCATCACAACTTTTCAGCATCAAGTCTCCTGCTAATTGCCTCTTGCTCCTACTATTTATAAGCGCAATTCCACAAAAGAGGGACTCTGGCTGGCATAGCTTTTTGTTCCCTGGAAGGGCTATAGATTAGGTATATACCTTATAGTTGGATGCATTTGGGTGAGGTGACCATCCTTTGCCTGTATGCTAAAGGGTTGGACAAAATACAGTTATATATGATATGGTATAAAATTTGTCTACCTAAAGGGATATTGGAGAGAAAGAGTTGCTTATAAATAAGTATGGTAGTAGGCAGTGCCATATTCAGTGATTATACTGGTACATGATGTAACATAGTAGGTGCTCAATTAATGATTATTTCTTATGGTTGTCTGTGCTTATCACAAGAAAAGAATCTTTAGCCAGTACAGGAAAGTATACACATAACATAAGGTGGTGGTGCAAAGATTTCCTTGCTGCTCCTCACTTGAGCTGATGCATTATTCAAGATGAATAGCCAAGGGGTGGCCACTATTTTTCACCCAGATACTTCTTACTCTCAGCCCCAAAGTCTCTGTTTTTCTTCTACTAGTAGACTGCAGGGGAGTTAAAAGAAGCCATCGTTTCACTAATGGAAAACTACGTTTGCCAGACTTTCCTCCTGTGAAAATACTGCTTATAAAGAACTCCTGCATGTATCAGCTCATCTGATTTAATATTTCAAACTTTTGAGGCAGGTATTAACTTCCTTGTTTAATGGATGAAGAAACTGGGTTTTATAGAATTTCTGTGATTTTTAAGGCTGTATCTTACAGTGTGGTTAATGCTACTCTTTCTGTTTTCTTGATTTCCTCCTTTTTGGAAGCATAAGCTGAGCAAAATCTCGATACCCAGGTCAGAGATTCTAGGCATGGTCCTTCTTTTTTAGTTTGTTACCAATAACACGTAACGGATGAGTGATGTTGGTATAGTTTTTCTAGGATGCCATTATTAAAAAAAAACTCACAGTTTATTTTAATATGCAAATATTTCAATGCAGTAGGAATTATAAAGTCACAAAATTTCACAGCCCAGAGGATATTTTTTGTTACTTATCAATAAATCATTATAAAATGAGTTGATCCTCTAGGATATATTTCTGTTCTAAATTATACGAATTTAAGAATATGTTATACAGCTAGAGGTAAAAGGAGGCTAATTTAGGGGCTTCCCTGGTGGCGCAGTGGTTGAGAATCTGCCTGCCAATGCAGGGGACGCGGGCTCGAGCCCTGGTCTGGGAAGATCCCCATGCCACGGAGCAACTAGGCCCGTGCGCCACAACTACTGAGCCTGTGCGTCTGGAGTCTGTGCTCCGCAACAAGAGAGGCTGCGATAGTGAGAGGCCCGCGCACCGCGATGAAGAGTGGCCCCCACTTGCCACAACTAGAGAAAGCCCTCGCACAGAAACAAAGACCCAACACAGCCATAAATAAATAAATAAAATTTAAAAAATAAAAAAATATAAAAAAAAAGGAGGCTAATTTATAACTCAAATGCCAAGTAGACACGTCAACCTTCTCCTGTAAAATGAACTTATGTCTCCTTATATTTATTGGTGATAGCTATACTTTGCTGTGGAATTGAATCACATAATAGACGTCAATCATTTGTTCTTTAGTAATCAGAAGAGAGACTTTCCTGTATCTAATAGCCAAATTCATTGTATGGCATTTTGTGGAAGACAGTAAAAGCAGTAATGGTACTGTTCAAATAGTTAAGCATCAAATATCCCTTTGATCTCTGGTCTTTGTGCAAATGTTTATACCACAGAAGCATGAAAAATAAACTTATTTAGATCTGTGAGGATGATAAATATGTGGAGATTAGTGGCTGAAAACTGTGAAGTAGTAATATGTTGTTAGATAGTCTTGGGCCCCTAACCATACAATTCTGACAAATCTGGTAAGTTTTATAAGACTATGTGAAGCATCCATTTTCCTAAGCTGTTTAGCCCCACAGGCTTGAGATAAAAGAGCAATTCATGACATCTGCTAACATAAGATGGTATGTAATCAGAAAAATACAGCATAAAAGAGGTCACATTTGTCCCCAAGGCTACATACTGACTGCCAAGTTGCAGAAGAGAGGCTTCCTTCTCTGTGGGAAATGAACTTGGCTTTTCAATATATAGAGGGAACCAGTAATAGATGGGTGGTACAGAGAGATAGATAAAGATATCAAGAAAAAAACCAACACTGTATGCAAAGTGTGCTAGCTCCCTACCACGGGTGCATAGAGAACAGAGCGCCAGAGAAAGATGCAGAGAACCTCCTGCATGGATGAGATCCTTTAAAGGACAGTCACCCTATCCTCTAGCAAACATGGCCCAGTCAGGATCTGGAATTGAAAAATAGAGGCTGACATTCTCTCCTTTTGGTGACAATTTAGAGAGCGGTAGAGACAGTGATAGAAATTGCCTTCTTACCTCTATTACCAACATGTAAAGCAACATTAACAGTAATACGGTTCTGGGATTTTCAAGTAAAAGGTATATTAACCATCTTTTAGTGTGAATTTCTAGCTTTGCAAGTAAGGAAAGAGTACAAGGGGTGTTAAAAGTGATTTGTGCAAATCACTCACCGCCTTTACTTTTTTATGTGTATGTGTGTATGTGTAGTTTGTGTTATCTTAGTGAATTGAGTGATCATATTCCCACAAAATGCCTAAAACTAGACTCTCACATAATGACCTTCTTCAGAAAGCATTATTTTTTCAAACAGTTACAAATCAGATTCTTCCATTTGTTCCCGTATCTATGTGTAAGAGAGTCTCACACTGGTAAAGATATAAAAAGATTTATGAACAACAGTATCAATTGCAGAACTATTTGTAATAGTAAAATCTAAAAAGAAACGAAATATCTCTCCATAGGGACCTTGTTGGATAAAAAATAGCTCATTCACACCATGAAGTACTGTGTAGCTGTAACAAAAGGAATGAGGGAATCTCTGTATATTTCTATAGAATGATTGCCAGGAAATATTAAGTGAAGCAAGGAGTAGAAAGGTGTGTATGCTAACCTATATTTTGATCCAAGAGTGGAATGTATTTGTTTATATATTTTTAATGGAAAGATAAGCCTTGCAATAAAAAATCATTACCCAAAGGGGAAATAAAATTGGGGTAGAGGGGACAGGGATATAGGTTGTTTTTAATATACCTTGTTTTTATATTTCATTTTACAACCCTGTGAAATTTCTGCATTATTATAAAATTAACTTACATTAAAAATCACTGAAATCCAAAGTTAGATGAAATATATGAACCTAAATATACAGCTAGTAGAATAAAATACAGATAATAAAAGGATTCAACAGCTAATTGAATAGTCTCCCTCTAACCAACATTGGGACCATTTGAGCATCAATTAGGATAATAATTTTAATCAATTGAAACACATCGTATGCTTCATCTCATAAGCGGGGGTAAAGACATAAAGATAGCCATGAGCTGATAGTTTTTAAAGCTGGATAATGGGGATGTGGTGTTTCAATATACTACTATCTTTACTTTTGTATTATGTTTGAAATTTTCCACAATAAAGCCAAAAACGAGAAAAGAAAGGTGATTTACGTTTGCCAAGAAAACCAAATGCTAATTTACATCATAGTGTTACATTACAAAGCACTGTATATATTAACCACAAGTGATTTCTCTCACCTAAAAGGAAGTAGAAGACAAGATGAAATGGTCTGTCAAGCAGATTTCTGTTCTGTTTTGTTTCCACAGATCATTACAAGAGATAAACTGTTAAATTAAGCCATTTATAATGCTAGAATTATTCTGTTTCTAAACTCAGAAGTGTAAAGCATAACATGAATTGTGGTGCATATTTTTATGAAAGATGAATCAAGAAGAAAGTGCTTTCTTGAGACTTCTGTGAGGTGATTACGAGGATGGGCCCTAGAGTTAAAACTAGCCAATATGGTAGCCACTAGCCACATAAGGCTCTGTAAGTTAAAATTAATTACAGTTAAACTCAATTAAAAGATTAGATCCTCAGTCACACTAGCCACATTACAAGTGTTCAGTTGCCATATGTGGATAGTAGTTACCTTACGGGGCAGGCCTGGTGTGAACATTTCCATCATTACTGAAAGTTCTGTTGACCATAGTTGATCTGAAGGTAGTCTCCCTGTATTTAAATATCAGCTTGGCTCATTATTGAGTATATAAATTTTCTGCCCTTTAGCTTCCTCATCTTTTAAAAGATATTAAAAAGAGGAGAGCTTACCCCTGGTGGCAGTGAGGATTAAATATAAGGTACTTAGAACTGTACCTTGTACAATGTGAATGCTCAATAAATATTGTTTCTTTGATATGAACCATCCCTTAAAATAGCTATTAGATGGATTGGACAGTCTTGTCTCTGATTACATTGCATGCATAACCTTTTGGTAAGTGAAACATTCAGCACATTGCCTAACTGATTTTTAGAATGTTGGCAAACTCAGAGCTCTAAATGTAGATTTTAAAACTTGACAAAATCCACAATTCACTTCTCTTAGGTTCTCATAATGCATCGTTTTGCTTAGCTCTTATGGATGAAACTGTCTTTCTGTCTCTAGTATTTAGACAACAAATTCTATCTAGAGAACCTGTGAGAATCACTGATTCTAGAGAATCAGTGTGGTAGACAGAATAATGAGTTCCCCAAAGATAGCCATGCTGTAGTTCAGGAACCTGTGACTGTGCTATATTATGAGGCAAAAGAAACCATGCAGAGGGAATTAAGGTTACAGACTTCAAAACTGAGAGATTATCTTCGGTTATCTGGATGGGCCTGGTGCAGTTACATGTGCCCTTAAATATCAGAAGATGGAGGTGAAGGCAGGTGAGAGTCAAAGCATGAAAGAGACTCAGCTGTTGCTAGCTTTGAAAACAGAGGAAGGGGCCACCAGTCAAGGCATGTAGAATAGAAGACTTCTAAAATCTGGATATGGACTTCAGCTGACAGCCAGCAAGAAAATAGGGGTCTCAATTCTGCAACCTTTAGAAACTGAATTGCGCCAATATCCTGAATGAGCACCGGGTCAGATTCTCCCCTGGAGCCTCCACACAGGAACTTGGCTCTGCTGCCATCTTGATCTTACCCCAGGGAGACCTATGTCATTATTGTGACCTTCAGACCTATAAAATCAGAACTTTGTATTATTATTATTATTTTTAAATTTTATTTATTTATTTATTTATTTTTGGCTGTGCTAGGTCTTAGTTTCTGTGCGAGGGCTTTCTCTAGTTGCGGCAAGCGGGGGCCACTCTTCATCGCGGTGCGCGGGCCTCTCACTATCGCGGCCTCTCATGTTGCGGAGCACAGGCTCCAGACGCGCAGGCTCAGTAGTTGTGGCTCACGGGCCTAGTTGCTCCGCGGCATGTGGGATCTTCCCAGACCAGGGCTCAAACCCGTGTCCCCTGCATTAGCAGGCAGATTCTCAACCACTGCGCCACCAGGGAAGCCCAGAGCTTTGTATTATTTTAAGCTGCTAAGTTTTTAACAATGTATTGTGGCAGCAATATAAAACTAATACAGTCAGGAGCCGTGAAAATGCATTTAAAAACTGCCAAGGCAAAGCCTTAAACTTTTTAATATGTTCTTATCATGTTATCATGACAATGCAATAGAAGAACTTGTCAGTTAATATCTTCAAGAAAACAAAACTTGATGAAACTATTGAGACTAAAGATAAGACTGTGTTCACATTTTAAGGGACAGTCCATAATGTATTTTTGATAATGTATTTTTGATAATGTGTGAACTGAGAAAAAAGAATCTGATTGGTGTGTCCTCTGATGAGAAAAACAAAGTGACTTTTGACAAAGGTAGAGCAGTGGTTTAGTGCACATCACAATTTGATCCTAACTCTGGATGTGGAAACTCAGCGTACAAAAGACAAGTGCTCCTTATTTCATGGCAACGTACCTCTGAGTTGGTCAGAAATGTCCCCTGATCTTGCCAGTCGATCTGTTTCCATCACCTTTTAAGGAGGTCCGTGACATTTTGATATGCCTACAAATTTATTTTAATTGAGTCTAAAAAATAAAACTTTTCTGATTTTGCCTTTACAAATAGAGTTATTTTTACCTGTGTAAAATAAAAATACTAATATTGAAAAATTTTGCATGGATATTAGATGCAAGATAATCTAAGCATTTTTATTTGAATAAGCCATATAATCTTTACTACAGCTAAATGCGGTGGGAACCATTGCCCACTTCAAACATTATATATTGACAGTTATGCCAAAGGTTTTTCATTGGTTATTTCACTCATATTGTCATAATACTGCACAGTATTCTTAGGAAAATACCCATGAATTTCACAAGTGAAGCAGAAAGAAAAAAACATAGAAAAAATAAGAATTTCCTGAGATAAATGTTAAAGACACTTTACCATGGTAGAGTGAGGGGCGGGGGAGTATGAGTAAAATAATGGAATTAGGTTTCTCTTCCATATTATGTCACCTTAGAAACAAAATTTACTCTCATCACGTATAAGGTTATGTCCTAGGTTAAGTCTCCCAAACAGAAGAAACCCTGGAATATAATAGTAAGTTAAGTCACTTTTATACGTTTTGATACTTGTCATTTTATTCTTCAACAACATAAAGAAGCTCTTGTCCAACTGAATTGTCACCTTCCTGACTCCCACCTCTATTTATGTGACGTCTTAATTTCTTAAGATTTTCTATTGCACACTGGGAATAATTTCCACATGGGTCAGAATGATTAAAAAGTTTATTTCTATATATTCAATATGAAAGTCCCTAGCATTTTGTAAAACTGAGATTACGTTTTCAGTCTGGGCTTTAAGCAGCTGTTATACATTTTTATTATTTATTTATGTATAAGGTATTTATAGATTTATATTTATAAATATTCATATTTCTATATTTTATTTATTTATTTATATTTATATATTTATTGCTGCATGCAAAAGAGTTTCAAAGAATAGAATTAGGAACAGATGGCAGAAGTAAGTCTAATAGTAGTGTGTGAAAGAGAGTAGATGAAAAATGAGAGAAGAGGGGAAGAATTATGAAGTGAAATGATGGGTGCGTGTGTGTGTGTACCTACTGAGCATTGCTAAAGGTATATTAGAAAATTATCCATAGTTACTGATTCATTTCTTTTAATATCACGTTTCTGGTAATTTTTCAGAGTTTCTTTTTTTTTTTTTTTTTTCCTTTGGAAGGAGGCAGTTTCCACTCAGTCCAAGGAGTTACAATTGCCTTGGCTCACATAGCTTTTAAGTAATAGAGTTAGTATTCAGACCCATGTCTTTCTGATCTCAAACTTTATTCCCTGCACCACACTATCAAGGGAATGATGGAACCAACTAAGAGTATCCAGCTAAAATCTCATGTGCTTTACTACAAAGTCATCCCGGGAAGATGTAAAACCACAGAACTCAGAGTTTTATAGTGTCTAGTAGTAGAGAAACTTGCTCTTCTTATTTCTTCCTGCCTTGAACCTTTAACTTGTTCTAATTTTTTATAATCAAAACTCTATTGAAAGATGTGTATCGCAGATAATGTTCTAGGCTTTTGCAAATTTTGTGTACCCAGATGATCCTTCCTCATAGGGTAGAATAGGGTAAATAATCAGGGAAGTATTGGGGCTTTATTGGAGTAACATACAGTGTTCCTTATGTGACGCAAAGGGAATGGTTCTTGTATGGAAAGTCACAGTCCAAATTCAAGAGACAGATTCTATGCACTGGCAAAATGAAGATGCTAGGAATTAATGTCTTTACTAACATTGTATAGAGAGCCAAGAAAAATGAAGGGGAAAGCACTTCTGGAACCATCAGAAAGGCCCCATACTGTCTCTGTCTGTGACATTCAGGGCAGCATATCAGACTGGTGTGAATCCCAACTGAGCCATTTACTGTCTGTATGAATGTGCGTCTCAGTTATTCACTTCCTTCGTCCAAGAATAATAATGGCACCTGCTTTATTGGGTTGTTGTAGGCGATACCTGAGAGAATAACTATAAAGTATTACATAGTTCCTTCCACATAATATATGCTCATTAAATGCTGGCACTTTCTGTCCCAGAAGTAGGGATGGGGGAAGAAGCAGGTAGTACCATTTAAATCTAAATGTTGACTTTCAGACTAGGAGATCAGGAGCCCAGCATCTTGGGTTTCACTGTGTAATTCTGCTAAGTATAGTCACGACAATACATTAATAAACTGACCTTCACATGAAAGCATTATTATAAGACTTTATGGTTCATTTCCTTTTGACATCTATAGCACAAGTGAAAAGTGATGGTATCATATGGGATGGAGATGTTTGTGAGCAGGGATGTGAGTGCTGTCAGAAAGTGTCTATACCCCAAATTTGTTTGGGAGAAATACATGCAGCTTTGGGGTTATATTTTATAATAACCACACTCATTTGATACAGTCTTTATCAAAATCGGGGGCACCTGATATCTTCATTAATCTATAAAGCCTTAGTGCAGATATTTGGACAATTTCCATTAGGCTTTGGAAGTGATAAAAATAACATGTGGACCATTGTTACCTCTTTGATAGACCCTAAGCTTTAACTACTGTTCTGAAATCAGTAGCTACTGATTAATAATCGGATCAGCTCAGGCTGAAAGGAAAGGAAGTACTATTTTTGCTCTGCCACCTGAATAAAGAATGTGGCCCTCCATGTTTGATGGTTGTTCCAATGACTGAGTGTGGCAATAAGTAATGGCTCAGAGCTGCCTCCTTCTGTGCTGTTAGAACTGAAAGCATCCCGATTAAACTGGAGAGCAGTGCTGTGCTTTCATTACAATGGGGACTGCTCTTGCCAAAAGGGACTTTTCCTTAATTAATGAGAAAGCACTCCTTTCAAGTGCTGCACAATGAGGTCATTGCAATGCAACTTTCTCAGCAAAGGACAGTCAGCCTCTGAATACTGGACTTTGAGAGGGAGAAGCAGTTTAGTATAACTGTTAGGAAAATAGCCTTTGGAGTCAGAGCAACTTGCTATGAAATACTGGCTGTCAATGAATTTTTCAATAATCTTGAGCATGTTATTTTACGTCTTGTTTTCCTCCTTTATAAAAGTACATATAACAGTTCCTGTGCCATAGAATTATGGTTAGGATTAAACTAGGTAAATATGGTAAAGGACTTAGTACAGTGCTTGGAACATATTGGGTACTTAATAAGTAGTGGCATGTTATTTCAACATTTTTATTATTAGTCTTTCCTTGATTTAATGATGGAAACGATAATATTCTCATGAAATACATACCTAAGACAAAAATGATCAAAACATATTTCATTATTTATAGTTAATGTCAAACACTTACTACCTCCTGCTTAGACCCCCAAACTGTAGTTTCATAAAAACTATGGCCTAAGTAGGGATGACAAATTAGTTTTTTTCTCACAAAATGTTGAAAGGGAATCTGAGACAGCACCTAGACTCATTGAAACCAAGTGCCGTAATTATTAGTGATGTCTGCCGTAGGGGCAAGGGTGTGACAGGAGGGAACACACCACCTGAACTCTGTATCTGACCTAGGCAAACACAGTCCCCCCATCTTACTAGAATGAAAGCGACTTGAAAATTGCCTCTATGTAATATTAGCGTTACGTAGTTTCTCTCTTTGATAATTGCCAAGTCATCAGTGTTGGATCTGGCTCTTTCAATTTGGGGGAAATTTATTTCAAGGGATTGATGTATGACATATAAGCTGAGCCTGCTGTTTCTAGTTTGAGAAACATTTAAAATAATTGTTCAGCCGAAATTGCTTTAACACACCTTGAGTAATCAACTTTTTTAAATGCTGAGAAAATAACTTTACACTTGCTCCAGCATCTTTATATCAAAGCCCACTTGAATGGGAAAGATTTGCAAAGTTTGGAAATTTAGTTTATTCACACTTGATTTGCAAATTAATTGTCTTCTCGAATCAGAATGTTACAGTTAATGTTAGGTAGACGTGATCTTGGGTGATCTTGGCCTGCAGCAGCTTAAAGCAGGGTTTCAGTTTCCGGCCAGAGATTGAAGTCAGGCCATGGCATTGAGAGCAATGAATCCTAGCCACTAGACCAGTGGCCAATGACAAGGCCCTGGCCCATCAGCTGTGTAGAAATGAATTTCCACAGAGGGATGGAAAGTAGTGAAACAAGTAAAGTGTTTATTAGGAGGAAAAAGGGTACATGTGGATAGACACACGGTGGGCTCAGAGAGAGTGTCACGCCCTCATGGTAGTTTGAATCACTTATATGGGGCATTTCTTCCAGGTTTCCTTTGGCCAGTCATCTTGCTTTGCCTGGTTCTGAGTCCATATTTGGTTTATCTCAGGGTCCTCCCATGTGTACATGCGTGCATCTCTTAGCCAAGATGTATTCTAGCGAAGAGGCCTATGGGTAGGTTGACATCACTTACTATGAGGTAATGCCCCCTCCCTTTTGAGCTTCAAGGAGCCTCTCTGTGCATGTGTAGTCGGGAAGGTCTCCTTGACTTCAAGAATGAGGAATATGTGGTCTTTAGTCTCTTATCTGGGCAGGGCTCAGCCCTTCTCCCTCCTGCTATTTTGGAGTATCTGTCCACAGGGGACAAACTCTAGCTGTTCAGCCTGGGACCAATGTATCTCCTGCATCAGACCCAGTAGATAAAAGCATAGAACCAGTCTGCTTTTCTAGTTAGAGATTAACTGTTACGAGACAGATCAATTTTACATTTATAAAGGAAACTTATATTGGTATTTAAGATACATAGATGGTCTATAATCCCAATTCACAGATAATCCCTGTTGATATAAAAGATGTAACACAGAAAAAGAGAAAAACAAAACTGAAGGTCTATCCCCCCACTTGGTTCTTTTTTTCAACAGTAAACATGTTTTAACAGTTTCTTGTGTTTCTTTCAGGAAAAACAAATGCAGAGGGACACATTTATTGGTTTCCTAGCTACCTAAATAGAATACTAAATACACTCTTCTTTATTACATGATCCTTAATTGTAAAAATACAAGAGATTTTTCACAGAAAACAATTGTAGTAAAATGCACAGTTGAGCTGAAATAAGGGACTTCCTTCATCTTTTACTGGACACATTTTTTTTCTTTGCTTCTGTCTGTTCTATTTTAATTCTTTTCTGTGTTGTTCCACTTTCTCCTCCTAAGTATACAGTATGGCAGAATGCAAAGTTGCTCCACCAATCATAGCTTCTAAGATTGATACCCATCCCTTGTCCAAACTCCTAATAGAAAACAGTCTGATTTCTGTTGCCCTAACTATGGCTTGGTCCTTTCAGCCATCACTGCCAATGGAGTTCAGTCAGCTGCGCATCTCAGGGATGGAGGGCATGGGGAGAGGAGTCACCAGGTTGTTAGAAATGTTTTTTTTTTTCCCCTAAATGTGTACAGGTAGAATCCTCCCCCAACAAATCCCCTTCTCTGTGCGCAGTAGTGTTCCTTCTTGCCCTTCAATCGCTGGCTGTGAATATGACCATTTCTTCCATGTACCATTACTTCAAAAGAGTTTTCCTGTATTAAGGTATCTTTGCTTTTCTATTAATTATTTTAAATCTTGTATTTGTAAACTTACAATTTTTTCTGAATATTATCCTCAGGGTTTATTCTGTCCTTTACTCTCGATTTCTTAAAAATTCTCTACTTTTTCCTTCTAGACACACCATACCCCTAACACAACCACACCCAAACGCGCGTTACCACCCTGCTTCCCAAGGCAAAAGAATGATAAATTAATGGAAAATTCATGTGTGGTTTTAGGAAATTGTGATGCATCATTGATAAAGGTGTGTGTGTGTGTGTGTGTGTGGAGAGAGAGTGTGTAACCTAATTTTTAAAAAAAATCTCTTATCTGCAGTTTTCCAATATCTAGGCTCTGAAGTTCCTCTCTCATGAACTTTTAATTTCTACTGTATGAGGGTAAAGTGAATAATAAACCTATGATTCAGAAAAATTATGTTACAAAATTAAAATGGAATAAAAACCTATAAAAAACAAAAGTGATTGATGATGTCATGAGCCTCTACCTGTAGCTGAAGTCCTTGAAGAACAAACCTGACTCCTGGATTCTGACTCTCCTGAATAGTGACAGCAGTGACATAGAGCTTGTGAGTTGATGGGTTGTATCTTTAGGAAACACTGTATTAAAGAAAGGATATGATCCATGACATAGCAATAAGTTACTGCAGCCTGAGGCTGAAGCTTCAATATGTAAGTATGTAAACTTTAATATATCTAGATAATAAAACCGGAATTATACACAAAGCAATCATTTGGAGTGGCCATTTTCGAACAGCTGAAGGACACTAGAGTGTATCTGAATTTGAAGCATATGCATTGCACTGATTTTGGTCGATTGGAATTGTTAGTAATTCATTCTGTAATGATTGTTCAAATCATTTCTCTAAATGTTTCAGAGACTGAGGTTTTCTATGCATTTCTCTTAACTAGGCAACTTTCTTTTTTCTTTTCTTTTTTAAATTGAGATATAGTCGACATATAACATTGTGTACCTTTAAGGTGTACAATGTGTTGATTTGATAAATTTATAAACTGGGATATGATTACCACTGTAGTGTTAGCTAATAGCTCCATCACACAGGCAACGTTCAAATTATTACATGAAGATAATCTGAGGTGCCTGACTCAGTCAGATAGTCCCCAGCAGAAACTCCTGGCTCGGTAGGAAAGAAGAGAACAGGGCAATTATCCATGCTGTCTCCGCTACCTTCAAAGGTGCTGCTTTCTCTATGAAGTGATCTTTCTCATCTCTTCATCATGAGAACTTGGTGGGGTTCCATGAGGCAAAACCACAAAAGTGTAGGGGCCCCCTAAGTTTCCATCACCAGGAATTATTTAATTTTTACACTAGTCCATGCTCATCCTTCATCCAAGTTACTCTTCAACTGTTTTACCAGCTCATGGCTCCAGGAGGTGCTGCACCAGAGAAGCAGACTGAAACTGTGACTCTCTCTCTTAACCCATCTCTACAGGTTTGGGGTTGGTGGTTGGCCCTGCAATCTCGGGTCTCTGATGCATCCCATAAAAGTCACTGATTTTCCTTTTGTTTAGCTTTCTTCTTTCCGTAAGGGTGGGAGTGATGGCTTCCAAGGTATTTGTATGTTGGAGTTCACCTCAACATTTTTAAAGTACTAAAAGAGGGAATCAAAATAGTCTTCACTGAACAAAGAGAGAAAAAAAAAATACAAGGTCACAAGCAATATATGCAAAAATTAACCACATACTGGGCTATAAAGAAAGCCTCACTAAATATCAAAGAATTGATATCAGTCAGACCATGGTCACTACCAAATTGCAATTACATTGCAAATACTTTATCAAAATAAATCTTAAAAGTTTTTTAAAAGTACTTCAAATTCCAAAAGAGTAACAACTGATACAAAGTACTAAAGGTGAAGTAAAGTAATAGTTAGAATGACAACGTATAATATTATGTAAAGAATACTAAATATTAAGGAGTTAAGTATATAATTAAAAGATTAGACAGACAAATGACCAAAAGTAGTCTGGGATTAATTGCCAAATGAAGCACATGGATAAAAATTTCTGTAAGTTTTCCAAGGAGGCAGAATTCAGGCCAGTATGTTAAAATAGGTTTAAGGAGAAGGTGAGATTTAAGCGATGCTTGAGTGGGAGGAGGGGACAGTTATGCCAAGTAAATGGGGTGAAGTGAGCAAAGGTGTGGAGAGGACCCCTGGCAGGGGAGGGGGTCAGCAATGCAGCTGCGATGGTTAGTTTGAGCTGTCGGAGACATGGCTGATGAGGCAGCTAGAAGACAGATGCACAGGATCTTGCATGACCTGTTATGAATGCTCCAGTTTAATTCTGTGTTTGGGAGCCATTGATGGTTTTCACATGGTGAATCACTTGGTTAAAGTGGATTTTCTTTCTTTCCAGATTTTACTTTATTTTTATAATTGCACAAATAAATGTGTTCGTTGTAACAACTGAAAAAAAAGATTAAAAAATGCCTGTATACTACATGCATATCCATATTAAAAAGAGAAATGATACATTATAAAATATTAATAATCTGTATGACAAATATAATGAATTCTTAAAACATTATAAAGAAAAATGCAAATGATCCAACAAGGAAATAGGGAAAGGATATGACCAGGCAAAATAACATAAGTAAGTTGTCCTAAATCCATGTATAGTCTTTGTAGGAAGTACAGCCTCAACTTGGACCCTCACCCTAGTTATAGGTTGTTAGTGGGTTTTGCTGATTTCTCCTATAATTATTCCATGAAATGCTGTGCAACTTTCTTGGAAATAGAAGTATGAACCACTGGGGATGTCACTTAATGTGGTCCTGTCTGCATTATATCTAATAGAAAATTCCTTGGTTATTGATACAGAATGGTTACCATGCTCTGTTTTAATACTAGTGAACTTTTTGTGTTTGCTGGGTTGTGGAGTTAATATAAAGATATTTATTTCTCTGATCTTTTCTTATCTTAACCATACTAGATTTGATTAAATTAATGACTGTATTTCCATTAGAATAAATATTATGTTTTGGAAGATGTGCTTTTTCTAATTAATATGGTATACAATGGCAAATATTTTGGTTACTTCAGTGAAATGTTAATTGATTCATTCAAACAGCAGGCTTAGTGGGTATTCATTGATTGCCTCATTGTCCATAGCCATGAAACTACAAAAAATACTTGGACTTTTATGCCATAAATTGTAATTATGATAATTATCCAAATAATTCAAATTCAACCAATCAGTACTGTTTTTCTTTCAAGCAATTCTGTCTTTCTACCTGTGGTACCTATAAAACCTATCTAAAATTTTTAAAAATTAAAAGAAGTTTAATTAACTTCTCATTTAAATCATATAATGTCAAAAATGTTAAAATGTGGTTTTCCTAGTTGACTACTTTAGCAGGCCAGTCTGTGAAATTTACTGAAAATTCAGACTTCTAATTTTGTATACATAAATGTAATAATAGTATCAATAAATACTTCCTAAAGATGCTTATAATTCAGCTCTCTTTTCAAATGCAGTCACTATGGAATCACAAAAGCAGCATTTATTAAAATTCATCACTTTTCTTAAAGTTAAACCTCAGCAGTGCAATGACAGTAGAATCTAAACCTTTTGACCTAACATACTTTGATGTTGTTATACGATATTTTTACTCAAAAGAGAATTCATCACAATTCTTGATGGTAATACAGGAAAGAGCACGAATGTTTACCTTACTGTTTATGCACAAGAGAGATTAAAAGTAGTGGACTATAAATAGGAATTAGCCTACATTTTCTTTTACTTTAACATTTACAGATAATTTACAAAGAACTCAACCCAAATAAAAAGTCAATAAGCCAGAAGAAAAATCCAGTCAATAACATTGACATTCACAGCCTGTAAGAGTGAACAAATTTAGAAGAGTTACCATCATAAACCCTTTGTTCAGGATAATAAATATATAAAATTCTACCACTCTTCGAATACCTGCTGTGTGTCTGATTCTTTCACACAATCTTAAAAATTCTGAGAAGGAGGTGTTACTATTAGCTGAAATTCACAGATAAGAAAATTGAACTACAGAGGGTTTAGGGAATTTCTCTAAAATCTGTGGGCAAATTGTAGAGTTGGGATTTGAATTCTAATGTCTCTAACTACAAAAAAGTGTGTTTTTCACAATACATCCCCGATAAACAAATGTCTTTTAAAAATAACTTCCCAAATAAATAACAACAAAACTTAAATCTGACTTGAATCCTTGGGCAATTATACACTAGATTGTCTTTCTGATGATATCATGGATAATGACATCATCTTAGAACCCATACATACCCTTGAGGAAAATCAGTGCCATCTATAAAGAGATTCAAAAGACAATCCCAGGGAAAAATGACCTATTCAAAAGTCATGTAACAATATTTTCAATTTGTAATTGCTGCCTGTGAAAAAATCCTGCTCAAAGTTCATAAAATGTGAAAAATCAAATGTACTACATATGAGAGAATGAATACTTGACCTTGTAGTAGTGAATTTTTGCATATAATATATTCATTCATTTGATTTTCTTAACAATACTTTAAGCCCCCACCAAATACTACTTTGGTCCCAGAAATATATGAAACAAGTCATTTAAATAAAATAGCAAAATTAGACAACAGGTATTGAAAGGACAGAGAACTCTGAGTTAGGAAACAAAAGAGGTGAGTCCTATGATTGCCCCAACTCACTCCCTTTATAGTTTCCAGGCTGTGGCACAAAGAGGGAGAAGAGAGGTGAACCCAGCAGAATCCCTGTGTTAAGGAGAGGGAGATGAGAACAAAATACAGTGATGAGACAGAGCACAGGGAGAGACTTCCAGAAATTTTCATAGGATCCCCATTTGAATATTCAATTGCCTAGTAATCAGCAGATGCATGAAAATGTATATGCACACAAAGACTTGTACATAAATATTTATAGCAGTTTACTTGCAATAGCTAAAATCTAAAAAAAACCAAAAACAAAAAACCCAAAAACCCAAATGCCTATCCTCAAGTGAATGAATAAACCAGTTGTGATTTATACATTCAATGGAATACTACTTAGTAACAAAAATGGAACTTACTATTGTTATTTGCAAGAACATAGGTGAATCTCAAAGTATTTATGCTGATTGAATAAAACCTGACCAAAAAGTAGTATATTCACTATGACTCCATGTATACAACATTCTAGAAAATGCTAGCCAATCTATAGTGATGAAGCATAGCAGTGATTCCCTTGGACAAGAAGTAGAGAGGGTGGGTGTGAGAAGGAGCCAGAAGGATTATAAAAATTACATGAAAAAAACTTTGGGGGGGTGATCAACAGTTTGATTGTCTGGATTATGGCACTGCTTTCAATGTTTATATTCAGCTGTCAAAACTTACCAAATTATATGCTTAGATTTGTATAGTTTATTGTATGTTGATTATTAGTAAAGTTCTTATAATATTAGGTCCTTGTTTCTATTATGAAGGTAAAATGGATCAATATTGTATACTAAATATGAGTTATGGATGGAAGTGGAACTTTTAGTTTTTTGCTAAATATCTTTTGTTTTTGAAAGGTAACAGTTATCTACTTGTATCTATCTCTGTGGTAACTCTGTGAAAACCTTAGAATTCTCATAATATCAAAATGGCTACTTAAAATCAGATCAGCACATATTATTCCATGTCTTCAAATAATGATTTTTTTTAATATTTCCATGAAACATAAGTAAATCAATGACAGTGATGATGAAATTATTCCAGTGCAATGGTATGTGAATAAAAATGCATGTTTCAGATATACTGAGATGTTAAAACACTGAGATTGAAACCAATTAGCTGGTTGAAAGAGATTTACTAAAGTTAAGTTTTAAAAAAACTAATTTAATATGATAATATCAATGTTTATTGGCATGGGGAGTTTGGCAATATACTGGTATCAGTAAATTCTTGCTTCAGGGAACTTCAATAAATCCTTTCTCTTGAGCTCTGTTCTACATATCTAGGAGATTTAGTAAAAAAAAAAAATTATCATCAACAAATAATATGCCTATTATCAGTGAGACAGAATTTAAATTGTAAGATAAGAAAGAGCAGGGGACAAAACATTTTACTGTTTGATAACATATACAAAAAAGGTTAAAGACATCCCAAGAAGTAAGTAGTCTTCAAATGTAAACTTCAAGTTTATGTATACATTTACTTTAATGATAATTCTAAACATTTATAATGCTTTGCAGTTTATAAGAAGCCTATATATGTTATTCTCTTTTGAACAAATTCATATAAATAAATTAGTAAAACAAACCGTATATCTCTGTAACATTTTTTGTACATATGCTCTGATGCTTGAAAAATCCAGTTGCTCCATGTTTTCTGTATATCTCTCTGATAATTCTTTAATCCCTTCTAATTCAAGTATATGTTTAACTTTTAAATTTTTTAGAATGTGTTGGTTTTGTTGTCTTTTCATCCAGCAGTAATCATAAGTGCAGACTGAATATAAGACCTCAACTTTTAAACTTTCTATGATGCATTTATGGAAAGAACTGGTATTTTGAAGACAAAGTATGATAGAGGAGTAACATATGGCCTTAAGTGCTCATCTCAGTTCTGTCCTTAACTTGTTGCATGGCCACGGAAGTCCAAATAATGTATTTCCTTAGCTTCAGTCTCCTCCAGTGTAGTATGAACATAAAAATATCTACCTGGCCGGGTTATTATAAAGACCAAAGACATTGTATAAAGCTTCTGACTCAGATTTAAGTGTAAAGAATCACTCTTGTTATTTTTTTTTTTTAATATTTTATTTATTTATTTATGGCTGTGTTGGGTCTTCGTTTCTGTGTGAGGGCTTTCTCCAGTTGCGGCAAGTGGGGGCCACTCTTCATCGCGGTGCGCGGGCCTCTCACTATCGCGGCCTCTCTTGTTGCGGAGCACAGGCTCCAGACGCGCAGGCTCAGTAATTGTGGCTCATGGGCCCAGTCACTCCGCGGCATGTGGGATCTTCCCAGACCAGGGCTCGAACCCGTGTCCCCTGCATTGATTGGCAGGCAGATTCTCAACCACTGCGCCACCAGGGAAGCCCCACTCTTGTTATTAGCATCATATGCTTTCCATCTGACAAGCTTAGCTCAGACATCTTGTCACCTATGTCCAAAGCTCATCTCACTCTGGCCACCCTGGTGGTGATGCTCTCGAATACGCCAGACCTGCTGCCATTGCCCAGAATGCACTTCTCCTAGGTTATTTCTTGGCTAACTCAACATCCTCTAAAACTTTGTATGGATGTCACCTCCAAAACTTAATTTATAATCACAATTTATAATCATAAACTCCCCCCTCTATCTTTGTAGCACCTGTGTATTGACAGTGGTGTAATCATTTGTTCACTAAATAAGGAATTAAATGAATGGACACACCAGATTTTCACTGTCTTTTACTTCCAATCAGTGACATTGACCTTCCCATGAAAAGAAAGTGGTAAATATATAAGACGTAAAGCTTAATGTATTCATTCAATATGAAAATTAATTACCCTAAGGGACTGAAAAAATCACTACCTAAGCTAGTAATTTTGTTTAGGGTGATTTCAAAGCATAGAAAAACTTCTGAATCACCAACCTTAGATTTATCCAGTCAGAGAACATAATGTCATTAATTGCTCCAAAACTTTGATCCATGGAACAAGATATCCTAGAGATTAGCAGCACAGTCCTATTCTGTAGTTCATATTGACAATAGGGTTATGACCTCAGTGTTGGATCTCAGGATATCCTAATTGTGTAGCAGCTATTTAAGGTTTGTTGTTACAAATTAAGTTGCAGGAGATCCAAGTTCAGGCGTGAGCAAACGGTTTCTACAGTCATTCAAGTATGAAAAAACAAAAGACTTGAGGCCTCCTTTACAAAAACACCATAAATTGAATAGATGCAATCATCTAAATTTGGTAAATAAATATAAAGCCCTGCCCAAGAATAAGGCTCATTATGGTGACAGAGCCAGGTTATTGCATGTAAGTTAAATGGTGATTCCCAGAGCTTCAGCTCCAACTCGACATCTTAAGAGGTATATTTTTACTCAGCCTTTTGTTACCTATTGTCCCAATCATATTTTCCATAGCTTTTCTAACACTGATTGAATGAAAAGTAATGGGCCTGGGATTGGCAAACTTCAACCAACAGGGCGCTTCTAACCATTTATCTGTTTTTGTACAGTCTGTGAGCTAAGAATGTCTCTCATTTTTTTTTTTTCATTTTAAAATGGTTAAAAAAATCAAAACTATTTTATGATGAGTGAAAATTATATGAAATTCAAATTTTGGTATCCATATAAAAATTTATTGGCACACAGTCATGTCTGTTTGTTTACATATTGTCTTTGGCAACATTTGTGGTACAGTGGCAGAGCTGAGTGGTTGTAACAGAGACTGTATGACCAGCAACGTCTAAAATATTTACTGTCTATCCCTTTAGAGAAAACATTTGCTGACCCTTATTTTAGGCTGTACACAATTATGGAAACAACCGGATACTGTAGGTCCATACAAATTACTGCAACCCAGTTGCAGATTCCATAAAATTATATATTAAATAACTATTGGACCTCTAATTTCATTAGAACAATGAGTCATTAATTGCGCCTATTCTATCTCTTACTTTAGCATTAACAATTTGAACACCAATCCCAGCACTACACCATTTGATAGACTTAAAATTAGGATTATTTTTCCTTCTATTTGTATTAACTCTAGTGGCTAGTAGTGTCCTATGATCCGGAGTGAGCCTCAGATTCAAAATATGCTTTTTTGGAAGTCCTGTAAGCAGTAGTACAAACAGTTTCATAGAAAGTTACACTAGCAATCGTTTTATTATCAATTATACTAATTAACAGGTGGTCATTCACACTTTCCACACTCATTATCATGACTCATGGCATGTTACCCTAATAGGATTTATTTCAGCCCTGGGAGAAATGTGCCTCTGATCTCTTTTGCCTTGTGCTATTTTTCAATACTGCAGATCCCTTTTAACATACTACATGATTTACTTCTTTAGTATATACATTGTTTACAGTCTGCTTCACCAGCCACTAGATTGTAACCTGTATGAAGGTGAGAATTTCTATCAGGTGTTATTTTTTTGTTTTGTTTTGCTTTCTTTTTTTGTTCACTAAAGTATCCCCATTGCTTAAAATAATGCCTGACACCTGTCAGACACTGACTATATATTATTCAATAAATCTCTTTTCTGAAACTTTTTTATCCTCTCTGGTAAGAGATAGTGAAATTCTCCTTTGTTCTCAGAACATACTTATCATGCTGTATTGTAAGTATTTGTTTGTGTGTTGACTTTCTCAGTATATCATGCAGTTTTTGAAAACAGGATTTCTTTTTATGAATCTTTGTTTTCAAATAAATGTTTTCTGAGAGAAAGAATAGATGAATAAATGAAATCTTGAAGCATTGAATTACTGGGCTTCTAAATCAAAGGTCAGAATTAATTTGCTATGTCTTTTGGCTCCTTGAATAGTAAAATACTTAATAGCAAAACTTTTTCAGAAAAATAGCTTTCAAATGGGTCTCTGTATTTATCCTTATGAAACTCTAGGTTGGCTTATGGTATTTTGAGTTGGGAAGTTAATTTTATTTATCAAATGCTTTGGCGCACCTACTCTGTGCAAGGCCACGAGGAGGACCGGGATCTGGGATGGCTCACCCACTCTGCCCAGGTTGAGCCCACATAGGTGGTGAATGGAGAAGCATCATTTTCTAGGGAGTTACTTGTTTCCAAGAACTAGATTAAATTCTGGGAAACTGGAATATATTTTTAAATGACCCTGAGAATTTGTTTGATAAATTAATACTGGCATTTTTCTCCTCTAAAATGTCAACAGTATCGCTTGAAGCTGAGTTACTGTTTGAGTGTAAAAGCCCTCTACCCTCTCCTTGTCGACTACCTTTCCAGAGTGAAAAAGTAGTAAGAAAATCTTGATATTTTTTATAATTGGAACTACTTGTACTCTTCTTGAGAAAAGGAGAGAAATAATCCAAGAAATTATCATTTTCCAAGGAACAGAAGACATTGATTGCATTTCATAAATTAAAATCACAGAGACCACCAAAGTCTTTATTGGGGTTATTTTTGCATAACCCATATTACAGTCACCCAACTGTCCTTGATTTTGAGTACTCTCACAGTTAACAGTGCACAGCTAATCATAAGGTAGAATGGACAGCCCTTTAATGATTTGCTAATAGATCATGTTACAAACCAAGGGATCATGTAACAGACCAAAGGAATAATGCCTGGGTAAATTAAAAATGCTTCCCTGGGGCTTCCCTGGTGGCGCAGTGGTTGAGAGTCTGCCTGCCGATGCAGGGAACACGGGTTCGAGCCCTGGTCTGGGAAGATCCCACATGCCGCGGAGCAACTAGGCCCGTGAGCCACAACTACTGAGCCTGCGCGTCTGGAGCCTGTGCTCTGCAACAAGAGAGGATGCGATAATGAGAGCCCCGCGCACCGTGATGAAGAGTGGCCCCCGCTTGCCACAAATAGAGAAAGCCCTCGCACAGAAACGAAGACCCAACACAGCCATAAATAAATAAATAAATAAAAATTAAACTTTAAAAAAAAAAGAGAGAGCAGCTACTTTAAAAAAAAAAAAAAAAAATGCTTCCCTGAATTCATCTGGTAGTGTCTGTGTACTGCAGAGTTTCTTCCTTGAACACAGGAACAGCACCAGTACATATGGTTATTGTCTTAGCTCAGGTTGTGATCACAAAATGCTGTTGTCTTGGTGGTTTAAACAACAGTTATTAATTTCTCATAGTTCTGGAGGCTGGGAAGTCTACAATCAAGGTGCTGGGAGAGTCTGTTCTTGGTGAAGACTCTCTTCCTGGTTTGTAGACAGCTGCCTTCTCCTTTTGTCCTTAGATGACTTTCCCTGGGTGTATATTCTTCTTATATGGACACTAATCTCATGAGGGTCCCACCCTTATGACCCCATCTAAACCTAATTACCTTCCAAAGACCCACCTCTAAATAACATCACATTGGGGGTTAGTGCTTCAGCATATGAATTTTGGGAGGGATGCAATCATTCAATCTGTTAATTATGTAGACTGTGTAGTACACAAGCCTAACAGGATATAAGAGTCAGCAAACTATAGCCTGCTACCTATGATAGTAAGTAAAGTTTTGTTGGAACAAAGACATACTTATTTGTTAACGTATTATCTATGGTTGCTCTTACACTTCAATAGCAGAAATGAGTACTGTGGCAGAGACTATTTGGCCCTCGAAGCCTAAAAGATTGGCTGTGTGGCCTTCTGAGGAGAAGTGTACCAACCCCTACTCTAGCTTACACAATTATCTGAGACAGTCCTATGAGGATACTGGTAATTCTGCTACTCTAGGTCAGCGCTTCTCAAAATTAACATCCTAAGGGTCACCTGGAGAGCTTGTTAAAACAGGTCCCTGGGCCCCATCCCCAGATATTTTGATTCAGTAACTTGGGGGTGGGGGCCAGGGATTTGCATTTCTAACAAGGGTCAAGGTGATGTTGATACTGCTCGTCCAGAGTCCACACTTTGAGTAGTGCCGTTCTAGAAAATCATTATCAAGAAAACTGGTACTCTTCAGTGTTTGCTCATTTGGAAAAATTATTGTTTCTCAAAATATTAAAATGTGTTGAAGGATTGAAATATTTAAGATAAATACTGTAATGATATAATAAGCTTCAAATAATTAAGTTTCATAGGAGCAAGGTCCAGTGCTTTACATACATTGTTTGATTTAATTTAATTCTCAAAATTTTGATTTTCTCACAATATTTCAATCAGGTTAGTTTTATGATTTACATTTTATGTGAATAAACTGAGGCTCATAGCACTGAAGAAATTTGCTTAAAGCCACACACCAGAAAGTAGAGAAAACTGGATTTAAAGCAAGGCCTTTTCACTCCAAATTCCATACTTTTAATCCCTCTTTTATATTGAAAATCTAAACCATGATTCTTGGGCATCTGACAAATTTGGCTTAAAAAATATATTTCTGGCAATTTCAGTCTAGAAACTAATGGAGCAGGTAAAAAAAAATTAAGTATTTCATCCAAACAACTTTAAATTTCTTTTTATTTTCTCTACACCAGATAACTAGTTTGTGACTCTTTATGAAGTGTACTAATTTTTTGTTGTTGGGAGTGGGGCAGTGAAAGGAATTTGTAGAAATACAAAGACCAACAAAAGTATCTAAGCTAGTTTGAATGATATGGTCAGGTTACTTTTGCTGCACCGTCAGTGTCAAACTAAAGTCTGTCTCTCCAAGTTTACCAACTCTGCCTTCAGTCCCCTTCTGTTCAGCGTATTTATTAGATGAACATACACATATGCACACACTTTGAGGAGTTACATTTGGCAGGAATGTTTTTAAGCACTTAGCGAAGTTTATTTCATTTGATACTGACAATAACACTGTATGACAGGTTTAACACCCTTTTCATTTTATAGATGAGGGAGCTGAGGCACAGATAGGACATGTGTTTTGTCCAAGGCCGTGCTGCAGGAGATGGAAATACTAGGGTTTGAGTCTAAAAGCCTGTTTGTTTGAACCCAGCACTTAATGATGTTGGCAGATGTCAAGATGTTAGGAGAGGCAGTTAAAAATAGTAAATGTCAGATTTACTGGAGTCTTTCATATTTCTAAATCTAGTCCAAGACTACTGAATTATCTCCTTTGTGATGGAGAGGATTTTAGGTTGAACCATGCATGCTGTCTCCCATTTTGCGTTATAACGATGCCTACCAAGCTCTCAAGACTCCTGTGCAGAACTTCTCCAGTGACTTATCTGGCTAATTTGTATAAAGTTTTCTAGTAGCTTTTGTGATGTGTGACTTTTCTTGTGGTTTGCCGTATTTGTGGAATGATACTTCTCTGCTAAGTAAAATACCCTATTGTTGGTCCTAACAACAAACTGGGTATCTAATGGATCCAGTGTAAGTGAAGCCCATAAAATTCTCAGTAAATATTTTACAGGTTAAGAATTGTATGCATCGATATTTACATGATAGTAGGTAGTGGTTTTAAAAGGCTCTTTCAATGTGCAAATGAGTGATGCAGTCTTAAATTACCTGAGTGCTTGCATTTTGTACATTGTCATTTGGTTAGCAAATAGAAACTGTAGATAAAGAAGTTTTATATATTTAAAATGGCAGAAATCAACTGAGCTGAGTAGATTTTACTTTTAAAATCTCTAGGCTTTACTAATTACTATTATTAAAAATTTACATGGTACCTTGTATTTGCAAATACTTTACAGGCAGCAGTTAACTATTTACCTGGGATAATTGTTGCTGTTATTTTCACCATTTTATATGTTGGTAAAGCTAACAAAAATTAAATCTTCTTGCGGGGTGTGTGTGTGTGTGTGAGAGAGAGAGAGTTTTAAGGACATGGCAAATTCCTGATGAAACTAGTATTATAAATGAGACTTTCTGACTCCTCAAATCACTGTGGCTTTCATGGTAATTCAGTTGAAATGATAGTAATTTGATCAATAAACAACTTCAAATTTCAATAGAATGTGTTGCTGGAACACTCAGTGATAATTCTTGCATGTATTCAACATTTGAGGGCATATCCATTTCATCCAGGTCTTCAGCCCTTGGGGGAAGATGTTACCTAACTAAATGTCATCTGTGGCTAACCCCCTCATTGGCAATGGAATAGTGTGACTGGCATACCTTTTTAAGATTTTTATTAAACAGATACTTATTAATTCCCTATTTGGTTCCTGGCATTGCTCAAGGGACAAAGGATAAAAATTTAAAGGCCAGAGGAGCCATTTCATTCTAGGGATACAGATTCATAAGCAACTACAGTTCAAGATGGTGAACTGATTCATAGTGATGAGTACATCTGACAAATCAAAAGTTGCTGTAGGAATGTAAGCAACAGAATGATTCTTTCTAAACCACAGAAACAGAGTTTGTATTTGATAAATATGTGTATAATGCTTACTATTTGCCAAGCATTGTGTGAAGCACTTTACTGATGTTGACTCGTTTAGCTCTCAGCACTCTCTGAAGTGGGCGCTATCAGTATCTCCATTTGTAGTTAGGGTTTTCAAGGCACAGAGAGACTAAGAAACGTGTCCAAGTCAAAAAATTAACAAGTATCAGAGGCAGGATTCCAACTCGGATTCAGCTGCTCACTGCTTGAAAGCTAATACTCGAGAGGCAAGTGCTGGTAGGAATGGAAAGGTTACTTTATTCAGGAGGCCTGCAACCTAGGCAGAAGGTGGACTTGTGTCCCAGAAGCAACTCCAAAGACTCTGCTGGGCCATGAAAGATTTTCAAGGGAAAAAGGGGAAATGATCTCAGTTAATCACTGAGGTAGGGGGTCAGACTCTTGGCCATCTCCCATTGTGTGCAGGCTTGTCGACTCCTTGCTGTCTTGTTCACACAGTGGGCTTGGGAGATTACTGAAGGGGAAGCTGGGGAAAAGATCTAGTCATCTATTAATTGTTTATTCTTCGTTTCTACTTCTTTAATCTAAAGAAAGAATCAACAGGTTAGGCGAGGCTTTGTGTGATCAAAAAATTTGAAAGGTGTGCTTGGGCTGGGGGTTACTTAAAATAGCTTGCTAAAGTGACAAGACAAAGGGCCTCCTGCAGACAGCTGTTTCCTGCAGAGAGCTGCTTACAAGGCTGTTCGGTTTAATTGTCCTTACTCCTAACCAATACTCTACGTTATCTAAGTATTTGTGAGGTGAACACAAGAATGCAATTTATTTTCATCATATTTCTCAGTTACAGATGTATAATACATATTTTACTTTGATTTGAAATAAAATTTTAGAATTTTATATTAACCAAGTAGATGGCTTGAAGATACCCCCAGATGTTAGGAATCAAATAGAGCAAAGCTGATATCTTTAATGTGCACTGGGCCTAGACCAGTAACAAAAATGAGTGAAGTAGTTCAGGTACAAAAATTCGTCTTCACTTCCACAGAGAAATCCAGTCCCTCTCATTTTTCTTGAAGACTGGCCTTCCTGGTCTCTCCATTATATTCCCACTTCATGCAGAGAAATGAGTGTGAGAAATATTTCAGTGTCCTCTTGATTCTACAAGAAAAGCAGCAGCTCAGGTATGATGCTGAATGGCAGCCTGTGCTCAGAATCAGTGTCGGGAAATGACAGAGTGACAGAGGCACCTTGGCTCTGTAGATTTTTGCAGTGGGCAGATACGGCCTGAATGTGCATTTCCTGAGTTCTAAGAGAGGAGACAGAAATGAACTACATATACACACAACACACAGAGACACACACAGACACTCACAACATACATACATATCTTGAACCTTGATTTTCTTTATTTAGCAATAACTTAAGAAAACAAACAGAAACAACAATAAACCCACTGTTATGAGCAATACCATTATGACCAATATAAACGTGACTGCAGGCTGAACTTCAAAATCTAGACCATGTCACAGCAAGAGTGAAATCAAGGAAGTGAAATTGGGGGCACGCACCAGGCCCCTGAGGTTGAAGTGAATGGAATGCCTCTGCTTTCTTTTTCGCCAGGAGCCCCTGACTAATGACTCAGCCCTCAGGGTTTGAAAAGTCAAATATCTTCCTCTTCCTCTCAGTGTCAGTCTATCACAATGGGCTAGTCTGTGGCAAGAAAACAATCCCAGATTGGCACTTTGAACAAAGGCTTATTTATTTTTTATTTTTATCATTAAAAAAAAATTTTATTGAAGTGTAATTGATGTACAATATTATATATTACAGGTGTACAATATAGTGATTCACACATTTTAAAGGTTATACTCCATTTATAGTTTTTATAAAATATTGGTTATATTCCCCATGTTCCTACTAGAGAATGGACTTGAGGATGTGGGGGGGGCGGGAAGGGTAAGCTGTGACAAAGCGGGAGAGTGGCATGGACATATATACACTACCAAACGTAAAATAGATAGCTAGTGGGAAGCAGCCACATAGCACAGGGAGATCAGCTTGGTGCTTTGTGACCACCTAGAGGGGTGGGATAGGGAGAGTGGGAGGGAGACGCAAGAGGGAAGAGATATGGGGATATATGTATAGCTGATTCACTTTGTTATACAGCAGAAACTAACACACCATTGTAAAGCAATTATACTCCAATAAAGATGTTAAAAAAAAAAAGCATTTGCAAAAATGTAAAAAGAAAAAGGCTTATTTCTTGTTAAGCCGTTTGTGGTTCGTCGGCTAGATTATGGAGCAGCAACCATTGCTCAAATATTGCGGGTCACTGTCATGGGGGGAGAGAGCTGGAGAGGACCTTTCTCCTCAGTTAAGTGTTCTGGCATTTACTTGGTCCAAACTAGACACACAGCACTTTCTAGCTACAAAAAAAAAAAAACAAAAAAAAACAAAACCAAAGCAAACCAACCCAGGGGAAAGGGAATTCTTGTGTAGAGAAGGGGAAAAAATAGACATATTTGGGTAAGAACTCAATTACTATTAGATTTTCCATTAAATATTTAAAAGACAGACTACTCCTGATCAATGAACAAGCCAAACACATTTATTGAATATTGATTATGTTATGGTTTTCATTTTGATTGCCTGGGTTAAGCTTAAAGAAAGTCACGTGCAGTTTCTACCTCCCTTTAGTAAATATGGTCTGTAATTACTCTAGTGGCAGTTAATCTATCCTAATGCTTGCAGTGGGTGTGAGAGGAACTTTTTTACAGTGCTACTTGTTTGCCCTCTTTTCCCCCCTAAAAGTTGGTACTATCAGAATCACAATATATTCATTACTGTAAGAGGCATCACCTCTAAAAGAGAAATGAGAAAAGGCCAATATTAACTAGATAAGAAGGTATTTAACATCAGAAATTACATTCAAATAGGGCTTTGGAAACATTTACTGCCGTCTGTAAAGGACTTCTTATTAGGTATTTATCAAAACATATTATTTGTATACAAAATAGGCAGTTGTGTTTATTTAATGACATAGGGTCAAAGAAAATCATACCATAATCAGACCATACTAGTGGTGTGAACCACATAAAATGATAGACACATACAAAAAAGTAGGAAAGCAAAGTAAAAGAAAGGTGGTTGTGCAATGCTGTGTAGACCCCAGAGATAGAATAGTAGCAAGAAATTAAAGCTTTTGCCTGATACAGCAACAGTGAAGTAAGCTCTTGGTGTATGTAATATTAAGAAAAACTCCCTTAAACACGTAATCCATGTCTGTATGGCAAGGCAAACAAGGTCGTAAAAATTTGAAATGTACTCAGTGTTCAGCTGACAAGACAATTTTACTTATCATTTAAGTCTCATTCCAGATGCCATCTGTAGGGCACCTTGCCTGGAAGCCTTCAGTAAAATTTCTTAATTTTCTGTTCCTTAGAGTAAATATTTTCTCTTTTTTCAGTATTGCCCCAGCACTTGTTTATGTTTCTGCCAGAGCGCCTGTCAAATCTAACTTGGGTTGTGGTTATTTGTGCCTGTATCTCCTGAAAAAAATGCCAGCTCTGAGAGCACAGGTGTGTACCTGATTTGCTTTGGGGATTACCCACATTGACTATCATATTATGTGCTCTAAATAACTGTTAGGAATGCAGCTGAGTGTCTATATAATCTCCTCCTCCACCAGGGGAAACACGTTGTTTTAGTACTCTGAAATGGTAAATATGAATTATATTTTATTTAGTTCTAAGTTCATCAGTTTACACATATGATGGAAATATAGCAATGAGTGTAATTGACAGGAATTTACCTAAGTACCACACATAACCTATTCATGAATAAATTCTAAATACAGAGGGAACAGCTTCTTCAAAAGTGTTAGCCTTTCTCAGTGAAATAGACCCTGTGGAGTAATAAAGCATAGTTAGCACTTGAAAGTAGAGAGGAGATGTGAAGTCATTTATTTTTCCCAGGAACTAAAGTGCTTTAATACATTTCTGATTCTTTAACAGACTGTTTGGTTAAAGAGTTTCTGTAGCAGAAGAAAAATCTGATCTTCAGGTTATACATTTTGTTTACTTTAAAAATACACTGGGTTGGCCAAAAAGTGCCTTTGTAAGTAAAAATAAAAGCCACATTTTTCATTTTCACCAAGAACTTTATTGAACAACATATTCACCCTTTTGTTCCACTACTTTCTGCCATTTTTCAGGCAGAAAATAATTCCATCTTCCCAAAACTTTTTATCCTTTTGAGCAAAGAACTGTTCCAGGTGCCTTTTACAGTCTTCCAGGGAATTGAAATTGTTTCCATTAAGAGAATTTTGTAAAGACCTCAATAAGTGGAAATCCGAAGGTGCAATGTCTGGCGAATACAACGGATGAATCAGAACTTGCCAGCCAAGCTGTAACAGTTTTTGCCTGGCCATCAAAGAAACGTGCAGTCTTCCGTTACCCTGATGGAAGATTATGCGTTTTCTGTGACAAATTCTGGACGCTCTTCATCGAGTGCTGCTTTCATTTGGTCAATTGGGAGCAGTACTTGTTGGAATTAATCGTTTGGTTTTCCGGAAGGAGCTCATAATAGAGGACTCCCTTCCGATCCCACCATGTATACAACATCACCCTCTTTGGATGAAGACTGGCCTTTGATGTGGTTGGTGGTGGTTCATTTCACTCACCCCACGATCTCTTCCGTTCCACATTATTGTACAGTATCCACTTTTCATTGCCCATCACAATTTGTTTTAAAAATGGAACATTTTCATTATGTTTAAGTAGAGAATCGCACACGGAAGTACGGTCAAGAAGTTTTTTTCCGCTTAACTTAGGTTGAACCCAAACATCAAAGCGATTCACATAACAAAGCTGGTGCAAATTATTTTCAACGCTTGATTTGGATATTTTGAGTATGTCGGCTATCTCCCGTGTGGTATAACGTTGATTGTTCTCAATTAACGTCTTGATTTGATCGCTATTAACTTCAACTGGTCTACCCGACCGTGGAGCATCATCCAGGGAAAAATCTCCAGCACTAAACTTCGCAAACCACTTCTGACATGTTCAATCAGTCACAGCACCTTCTCCATACATTGCACAAATCTTTTTTTGCGTTTCAGTTGCGTTTTACCTTTCTTGAAGTAATAAGGCATAATATGCCAAAAATGTTGCTTTTTTCTTCCATTTTCAATATTAAAATGGCTATACAAAAGTTCACCACTTTGATGTCTTTTTTTTAAATGCATGCTGATATGACAGCTGTCACATGCAATCTAACAAAATTGTTTCGAATGAAGTTAAAGACAACAAAGAGCTACTAGAGCCATCTTACAGAAAAAACCGAATGAACCTTTTGGCCAACCCAATATATGTATTCTACATGATTATCAAGAAGCTTAATTGTAAGAATCCATTTTCTGCTATGGAATAATGGATATTCAGTAAGAGTCAATGGGCATGAGGAGAGACTCCCCATTTAATTATATTCCACAATGAGTCATCACTTAAGAATCCATTAGTTTGACTTTTGTGTTCTTGGTTTTCATAATCCAGAGAAATTAAAGTTTTCATTTTGGTGGTATTTATGATTGTTTATTATAAGTGTTATTTTAATCAAAGTAGTATGTGCCAATCATTAAAAATTAAATTGTCCTGAAGTATAGGAAGTGCTACTAATATACAACCAAGTAGAAGAAATGGAGTTTTCAATCTCTTTCAGTTGTTTCTACTGGAATAAGCTTTCTAATTCTAAGTAATAATAACATGCTTAGTTCAAAGTTGCCTTTATAAAAAAATGATACATATGATTATATATAATTTCTATTGACTTCATATTTTCATAAATGGGATTTTTCTTTATATTCCATCTCTACCCTCCCTCCTCCAACTTCAGATAAATTGTATCATAATGTTGAGGTCAGTTAAATATTCATGTTTAATTTATTATGTTACCTATATATTGCTCACTACAAAGTGAGTGGCATACAATAATCACTTTATATATTTTTTCTTTTTCTGAGACTTAGCAATTGCCTTGGGTTTTTTTTTTTCTATCTACATTACCAAACATAATATTCAACCTGTTGAACACATCACAATGTGATTTTCCAAATTCTTGAATATATAGGAAAATCAATTAATTGATTAACTTTCTTGATTGGATTCTTCCTTTCCAGAGTACTCTGTGCACCTGCTCCAAGGTAAACAACTCTCTGAGCCTATTGCCCACTTTTGTACTGGAAATCTTCTTCATTGACACTTCTCTTCTGTGTTGAATCCCCTTTTTCCTTGGTTCCATATGATCTTTTCTGTTGCATGATCATTTTTCTTGAGCAAATCCTCAATAGCTCCTAAGAATAAAGTGAAACAAGAGTATTTCTTTTCATTTCAACTTTTAAAATGTCTTCATACTTAACTGATAGTTGGACTCTTCAACCAAGTTCAAAATACCTTTTCTTCAGCTTTTTAGAGACATTTCCTTTTTATCTTAAATATTCCAAAATTACTGATAAGAAGTCCAATGCCATTGTGAGTCCTGATCTTTTGTTTTTCTTTTACTTTATAGACATTCTGGAATCTTTATTTCTTTGTGATGAATTGCCTTGAGTAAATTACTGTTCATTCATTGTGTGAAGGACTTGATTAGAATTTCTAATCCAGAAAATTTTAAGTGTAGGAAGAAATTATTTGTGTGTGTATGTGTGTAACAAATATATCTTACCCTTAGGAAAAGGTCCATAATTATATGTATAATTTAGAGCAAAGTAATAATAAAAGTAACAAATATCATCTGCTTATAGGAAGAAATCATTTTCTGTAGTTTAGAAGTATCTGAGTACTCCAGTTTAGTCACATACCTCTTATTCCACCAGAGTAACTATTATCCTAATCTTTGTGCTGATTATATCCTTGTATTTCTTTGTGAGTTCACTGTCCATGTATATGTCAATAAACAATATATTGTTTAGTTTTGAAAAGATGGATACTAAGCACAAACCTAGATGTGTTAAGAAGGGCAATGATAATAGTATTAATTGAAGGGTAGCAGGAAAAGATTAAGTTAGATGAGCAGAGCCCCTGTGTCTTGGTGGCATTTCCTTGAAAATGTTTTAAAAGCCTTCCCTGTAGAAGCCAGTGACCAAGGACAGGAGTCCAGACTAATTTGCAAATGATTCATGGCCTTCAGGTCATCTGCTCAGGTATAGTGCATCGGCAGCTTCCAGAAGTAAGTCGAAACAGAACACCTCTGTGGAGTAAAGATGAATGTTTTTAGCTCTTCCAGAAGACAGGTCGTAGAGGGAAGAGGAGAAATTCATTTGCATGTGGTCAAGACAAGCCAAATGTAGATAAGATTCTGGACCCAACTAACCAGGATATTCTCAGCTCAGGCTAAAAATGATTTAATGGCAACTTTCCATGTGTGTTTCTCTTGAGTCCGTCCACATGATTTTTCTTAGTTTACTCATGCTGTTAGAACCTGGTCTCTTGGAGCATCTTGAGAAAGAGTACATGGGAGGCAAATTTTGAGACCTGACTGGTCTACCTACTTGCCTGATAATTTCACTAGATGGGAATTAGTTTTCCTTTAGCATGATGAAGGTATTGCTTCCAGCTTTATTGTTTAGAAGTCTGAAGAAATTCTGCTCTTCTTTGTATATGACTTGTTCCCCTCCACCCTTAGTACTTCAGTGATATATAATTTCCTGATTATGGGCATGGGTGTTGGTTTGTTCACATCCATTGTTCTATGTGCTCTGTAGGCCTATTCAATTTGGTAACATTGGTTTTTATGTCCTGGGACTATTAAAAAAGATTTTAGTGATTGTTTTTTTCCATTTTTTTAATTCTTTCTTTCTGGAATTCTATTATTTTCAATTTGGATATCCAGGAATGGTACTCCAATTTACTTATATTTTCTATGCTCATTTAATCTCTCTCTCTTTCTCTATTTTATTCTTCATATGAAATCCCCTTATTTAGTTTTTCTGTTTTTTGTTTGTTTGGTTTTTTCTTCCAGTTTTATTGAGATATAATTGACATATAGTACTGTATAAGTATAAAGTGTACAGCATAATGATTTGAGTTATATATGTGATGTAATTATTGCCACAATAAGTCTAGTGAACACCCATCATGTCATATAGATACAAAATCAAAGAAAAAGAAAAAATACTTTTCTCCTGATGACAACTCCCGGGATCCACTTGCTTAACAACTTTCTTATATATAACATAGAGCAGTGCTAATTATATTTATCATGTTGTACATTACATCCCTAGTACTTATTTATCTTATTACTACTAAAAAAGTTTGTAGCTTTTTACTACTACCTTCAGAGTATGTTTTTTTTAAGGGAAAAAGTGCAATTTTGCTCTAACAAAGAATGAGTGTTTTATCCATATGAGAAAGAGGACAAGAGTGAGACAAAAATTGAATGGATATAAGAAAAAAATTTATAGGAATTGTGGGGAAGGAATCATGGAAAAGAAATCATTTATTTTTTTAAGTTGAAAACTATCTATATATTTTTTTGGGGGGGGTTCAAATTTTTATTCTTTTATCTTTAATTTTTTTAACATCATTATTGGAGTATAATTGCTTTACAATGTTGTGTTAATTTCTGCTGTATAACAAAGTGAATCAGCTATACATATACATATATCCCCATATCCCCTCCCTCTTGCATCTCCCTCCCAACCTCCCTATCCCACCCCTTCAGATGGACACAAAGCACCTAGCTCATCTCCCTGTGCTATGTGGCTGCTTCCCACTAGCTATCTGTTTTACATTTTGTAGTGTATATATGTCAGTGCCACTCTCTCACTTCCGCCCAGCTTACCTTACCCCCTCCCAGTGTCCTCAAGTCCATTCTATTTGTCTGCATCTTTATTCATGTCCTGCCCCTAGGTTCTTCAGAACAACTTTTTTTTTTTTTTTAGATTTCATATATATGTGTTAGCATACGGTATTTGTTTTTCTCTTTCTGACTTACTTCACTCTGTATGACAGATTCTAGGTCCATCCACCTCACTACAAATAACTCAATTTTGTGTTTTTTTTTATGGCTGAGTAATATTCCATTGAATATATGTGCCTCATCTTCTTTATCCATTCATCTGTCGATGGATACTTAGGTTGCTTCCATGTCCTGGCTATTGTAAATAGAGCTGCAATAAACATTGTGGTACATGACTGTTTTTGAATTATGGTTTCCTCAGGGTATATGCCCAGTAGTGGGATTGCTGGGTCATATGGTAGTTCTATTTTTAGTCTTTTAAGAAACCTCCATACTGTCCTCCATAGTGGCTGTATCAACTTACATTCCCACCAACAGTGCAAGAGCATTCCATTTTCTGCACACCTTCTCCAGCATTTATTGTTTGTAAAGTTTTTGATGATGGCCATTCTGACTGGTGTGAGGTAATACCTCATTGTAGTTTTGATTTGCATTTCTCTAATGATTAGTGATGTTGAGCATCCTTTCATGTGTTGTTGGCAATCTGTATATCTTCTTTGAAGAAATGTCTATTTAGGTCTTCTGCCCATTTTTGGATTGAGTTTTTATTTTTATGATATTGAGCTGCATGAACTGCTTGTATATTTTGGAGATTAAACCTTTGTCAGTTGCTTCATTTGCAAATATTTTCTCCCATTCTAAGGGTTGTCTTTTTATCTTGTTTATGATTTCCTTTGCTGTGCAAAAGCTTTTAAGTTTCATTAGGTCCCATTTGTTTATTTTTATTTCCATTTCTCTAGGAGGTGGGTCAAAAAGGATCTTGCTGTGATTTATGTCATAGAGTGTTCTGCCTATGTTTTCCTCTAAGAGTTTTATAGTGTTTGGCCTTACATTTAAGTCTTTAATCCATTTTGAGTTTATTTGTGTGTATGGTGTGAGGGAGTGTTCTAATTTCATTCTTTTACATGTAGCTGTCCAGTTTTCCCAGCACCACTTATTGAAGAGGCTGTCTTTTCTCCATTGTATATTCTTTCCTCCATATAAAAGATAAAGTGACCATATGTGTGTGGGTTTATCTCTGGGCTTTCTATCCTGTTCCATTTGTCTATATTTCTGTGTTATTGCCAGTACCATTCTGTCTTGATTATTGTAGCTTAGTAGTATAATCTGAAGTCAGGGAGCCTGATTCCTCCAGCTCCGTTTTTCGTTCTCAAAATTGCTTTGGCTATTCGGGGTTTTTGTGTTTCCATAGAAATTGTGAAATTTTTTGTTCTAGTTCTGTGAAGAATGCCATTGGTAGTTTGATAGGGATTGCACTGAATCTGTAGATTACTTTGGGTAGTATAGTCTTATTCACAATGTTCATTCTTCCAATCCAAGAACATGGTGTATCTCTCCATATGTTTGTATCATCTTTAATTTCTTTCATCAGTGTCTTATAGTTTTCTGCATACAGGTGTTTTGTCTCCTTAGGTAGGTTTATTCCTAGGTATTTTATTCTTTTTGTTGCAGTGGTAAATGGGAGTGTTTCCTTAATTTCTCTTTCAGATTTTTCATCATTAGTGTATAGGAATGCAAGAGAGTTCTGTGCGTTAATTTTGTATCCTGCTACTTTACCAAATTCATTGATTAGCTCTAGTAGTTTTCTGGTAGCATCTTTAGGATGCTCTATGTATAGTATCATGTCATCTGCAAACAGTGACAGCTTTACTTCTTCTTTTCTGATTTGGATTCCTTTTATTTCTTTTTCTTCTCTGATTGCTGTGGCTAAAACTTCCAAAGCTATGTTGAATAATAATGGTGAGAGTGGACAACCGTGTCTTGTTCCTGATCTTAGTGGAAATGGTTTCAGTTTTTCACCTTTGAGAACAATGTTGGCTGTGGGTTTGTCATATATGGCCTTTATTATGTTGAGGTAAGTTCCCTCTGTGCCTACTTTCTGGAGGGTTTTTATCATAAGTGGGTGTTAAATTTTGTCAAAAGCTTTTTCTGCATCTATTGAGATGATCATATGGTTTTTATCCTTCAATTTGTTAATGTGGTGTATCAAATTGATTGATTTGCATATACTGGAGAATCCTTACGTTCCTGAGATAAACCCCATTTGATCATGGTGTATGACCATTTTAATGTGCTGTTGGATTCTGTTTGCTAGTATTTTGTTGAGGATTTTTGCATCTATGTTCATCAGTGATATTGGCCTGTAGTTTTCTTTTTTTGTGACATGTTTGTCTGGTTGGTATTACGGTGATGGTGGCCTCATAGAATGAGTTTGAGAGTGTTCCTCCCTCTGTTACATTTTGGAAGAGTCTGAGAAGGATAGGTGTTAGCTCTTCTCTAAATGTTTGGTAGAATTCATGTGTGAGGCCATCTGGTCCTGGGCTCTTGTTTTTTGGAAGATTGTTAATCACAGTTTCAATTTCAGTGCTTGTGATTGGTCTGTTTATATTTTCTATTTCTTTCTGGTTCAGTCTCAGAAGGTTGTGCTTTTCTAAGAATTTGTCCACTTCTTCCAGGTTGTCCATTTTACTGGCATATTGTTGCTTGTAGTAATCTCTCATGATCCTTTGTATTTCTTCCATGTCAGTTGTTACTTCTCCTTTTTCATTTCTTTTTTTTTAAATTAATTATTTAATTAATTTAGTTTTGACTGCATTGCGTCTTCATTGCTGCGTTTGGGCTTTTCTATAGTTGCGGCAAATGGGGGCTACTCTTCATTGCAGTGTGCAGGCTTCTCATTGCGGTGTGTGAGCTGCTTATTGCAGTGGCTTCTCTTGTTGAAGAGCTTGTTGATGGGCTCTAGGCGCACGGGCTTCCATAGTTCTGGCACATGGGCTCAGTAGTTTTGGCTTGTGGGCTCTAGAGTGAAGGCTTAGTAGCCATAGCACACAGGCTTAGTTGCTTTGTGGCATGTGAGATCTTCCCGGACCAGTACTCGAACCCATGTCTCCTGCATTGGCAGGCGGATTCTTAACCACTGCGCCACCAGGGAAGCTCTCCCTTTTTTTTTTTTTTTTAGCTCTCCCTTTTTATTTCTAATTCTGTTGATTTGAGTCTTCTCCCTTTTTTTCTTGATGAGTCTGGCTAATGGTTTATCAATTTTGTTTATCTTCTCAAAGAACCAGCTTTTATTTATTTATTTATTTTAATTTTATTTTTTTGAATTTTATTTTATTCATTTTTTTGTATAGCAGGTTCTTATTAGTTATCCATCTTTACGTATCATTGTATATATGTGAATCCCAATCTCGCAATTCATCACTGCGCCCCCCCCCCCCACATTTCCCACTTGGTGTCCATATGTTTGTTCTCTACATCTGTGTCCCCACCTCTGCCCTGCAGACCAGTCAAAGAACCAGCTTTTAGTTTTATTGATCTTTGCTATTGTTTCCTTCATTTCTTTATCATTTATTTATGATCTGATTTTTATGATTCTTTCATTCTGCTAACTTTTGAGGTTTTTTTTGTTCTTCTTTCTCTAATTCCTTTAGGTGTAAGGTTCGGTTGTTTGTTTCAGATTTTTCTTGTTTCTTAAGGTAGGATTGTGTTGCTATAAACTTCCCTCTTAGACTGCTTTTGATGCATCCCATAGGTTTTGGGTCATTGTGTTTTCATTGTCATTTGTTTCTAGGTATTTATTGATTTCCTCTTTGATTTCTTCAGTGATCTCTTGGTTATTTAGTAACGTATTGTTTAGCCTCCATGTGTTTGTATTTTTATCCCTGTAATTGATATGTAGTCTAATAGTTTTGTGGTCAGAAAAGATACTTGATTCAATTTCGATTTTCTTAAATTTACCAAGGCTTGATTTGTGACCCAAGATATGATCTATCCTGGAGAATATTCCATGAGCACTTGAGAAGAAAGTGTATTTTGTTGTTTTGGGATGGAATGTTCTATAAATATCAATTAAATCCATCTTGTTTAATGTGTCATTTAAAGCTTCTGTTTCCTGATTTATTTTCATTTTGGATGATTTGTCTATTGGTGAAAGTGGGGTGTTAAAGTCCCCTACTATGATTGTGTTACTGTTGATTTCCCCTTTTATGGCTGTTAGCAGTTGCCTTATGTATTGAGGTGCTTCTATGTGGGGTGCAGAAATATTTACAATTGTTATATCTTCTTCTTGGATTGATCCCTTGATCATTATGTAGTGTCCTTCTTTGTCTCTTGTAATAGTCTTTATTTAAAAGTCTATTTTGTCTGATATGAGAATTGCTACTCCAGGTTTCTTTTGATTTCCATTTGGATGGAATATCTTTTTCCATCCCCTCACTTTCAGTCTGTATGTGTCCCTAGGCCTGACGTCGGTCTCTTGTAGCCAGCATATATACAGGTCTTGTTTTTGTATCCATTCAGCCAGTCTGTGTCTTTGGTTGGAGCATTTAATCCATTTACATTTAAGGAAGTTATCAAAATATATGTTCCTGTTACCATTTTCTTAATTGTTTTGGGTTTGTTATTGTAGGTCTTTTCCTTCTCTTGTGTTTCCTGCCTAGAGAAGTTCCTTTAGCATTTGTTGTAAAGCTCGTTTGGTGGTGCTGAATTCTCTTAGCTTTTGCTTGTCTGTAAAGGTTTCAATTTCTCCATCGAATCTGAATGTGATCAGTACAGTAAGCTTGGTTGTCGGTTTTTCCCTTTCATCACATTAAATATGTCCTGCCACTCCCTTCTGGCTTGCAGAGTTTCTACTGAAAGATCAGCTGTTAACCTTATGGGGATTCCCTTGTATGTTATTTGTTGCTTTTCCCTTGGTGCTTTTAATATTTTTTCTTCATATTTAATTTTTGATACTTTGATTAATATGTGTCTTGGTATGTTTCTCCTTGGAGTTATCCCGTATGGCACTCTCTGCACTTCGTGGACTTGATTAACTATTTCCTTTCCCATATTAGAGAAGTTTTCAACTATAACTCTTGAAATATTATCTCAGTCCCTTTCTTTTTCTCTTCTTCTTCTGGGACCCCTATAATTCAAATGTTGGTGCGTTTAATGTTGTCCCAGAGGTCTCTGAGACTGTCCTCAATTCTTTTCATTCTTTTTTCTTTATTCTGATCTGCAGTAGATATTTCCACTATTTTATCTTCCAGGTCACTTATCTGTTCTTCTGCCTCAGTTATTCTGCTTTTGATTCCTTTGAAAGAATTTTTAATTTCATTTATTGTGTTGTTCATCATTGTTTTTTTGCCCTTTAGTTCTTCTAGGTTCTTGTTAAACGTCTCTTGTATTTTCTCCATTCTGTTTCCAAGATTGTGGATCATCTTTACTATCATTACTCTGAATTCTTTTTCAGGTAGACTGCCTATTTCCTCTTTATTTGTTTGGTCTGGTGGGTTTTTGCCTTGCTCCTTCATCTGCTGTGTGTTTCTCTGTCTTCTCATTTTGCATAACTTACTGTGTTTGGGATCTCCTTTTCACAGGCTGCAGGTTTGTAGTTCCCATTGTTTCTGGTGTCTGCCCCCAGTGGCTAAGGTTGGTTCAGTGGGTTTTGTAGGCTTCCTGGTGGAGGGGACTGGTGCTTGTGTTCTGGTGGATGCAGTTGTATCTTGTCTTTCTGGTGGGCAGGACCACATCCGGTGGTGTGTTTTGGGGTGTCTGTGAACTTATTATGATTTTAGGCAGCCTCTCTGCTAATGTGTGGGGTTTTGTTCCTGTCTTGCTAGTTGTTTGGCATTGGGTGTCCAGCACTGGAGCTTGCTGGTCGTTGAGTGGAGCTGGGTCTTTGCGTTGAGATGGAGATCTCTGGGAGAGCTTTCGCCATTTCATATTAGGTGGAGCCAGGAGATCTCTGGTAGACCAATGTCCTGAACTCGGCTCTCCCACCTCAGAGGCACAGGCCTGACACCTGGCCGGAGCAACAAGACCCTGTTAGCCACACAGCTCAGAAGAAAAGGGAGAAAAAAAGAGAGAAAGAAAATAATAAAATAAAATAAAATAAAGTTATTATAATAGAAAAATTATTAAAAATTAAAAAATTAAAAAGTAATAAAAAAGTAAAAAAAGAAAAGAAAGTTGATTGTGGAGATTTAATCCGCTGCTCCTGAGGCTGCTGGGAGAAATTTCTCTTTCTCTTCTTTGATTGCACAGCTCCTGGGGTTCAGCTTTGGATTTGGCAATGCCTCTGCATGTAGTTCACCCTCTGACATCTCTTCTTCACCCAGACAAGAGGGTGTTAAAGGAGCAGCTGATTAGGGGGCTGTGGCTTACTCAGGCTGCAGGGAGGGAGGGGTACGGTATGCAGGGCGAGCCTGCGGCAGCAGAGGCCAGTATGACGTTGCAACAGCCTGAGGCGCGCCGTGTGTTCTCCTGGGGAAGTAGTCCCTGGATCACAGGACCCTGGCAGTGGCGGGCTGCACAGTCTCCCAGGAGGGGAGGTGTGGATAGTGACCTGTGCTTGCACACAGGATTCTTGGTGCCTGCAGCAGCAGCCTTAGCATTTCATGCCTGTCTCTCGTGTCCGCACTGATAGCCGTGGCTTGCGCCCGTCTCTGGAGTTTGTTTAGGCGGTGCTCTGAAGCCCCTCTCTTTGCGCACCTGGAATCAATGGTCTCTTGCCTCTTACGCAGTTCCAGACTTTTTCCCGGACTCCCTCCCGGCTAGCTGTGGCGCACTAGCCCCCTTCAGGCTGTGTCCACGCAGCCAACCCCAGTCCTCTCCCTGGGATGTGACCTCCGAAGCCCGAGCCTCAGCTCCCAGCCCCGCCTCAGCTCCCAGCCCCGCCCGCCCCGGCGGGTGAGCAGACAAGCCTCTCGGGCTGGTGAGCGCTGCTTGGCGCCGAGCCTCCGTGCGGGAATCTCTCCGCTTTGCCCTCCGCACCCCTGTGGCTGCGCTCTCCTCCGTGGCTTTGAAGCTCCACCCCCGCCCCTCGTCTACCCCCGTCTCTGCCAGTGAAGGGGCTTCCTAGTGTGTGGAAACTTTTCCTCCTTCACAGTTCCCTCCCAGAGGTGCAGGTCCCACCCCTATTCTTTTGTCTCTGTTTTTTCTTTTTTCTTTTTTCTTTTGCCCTACCCAGGTATGTGGAGATTTTCTTGCCTTTTGGGGAGTCTGAGGTCTTCTGCCAGCATTCAGTAGGTGTTCTATAGGACTTGTTACACGTGTAGATGTATTTCTGATGTATTTGTGGGGAGGAAGGTAATCTCCACATCTTACTCCTCCACCATCTTGAAGGTCCTCCTCCCCTTATTTAGTTTTCTGGAGGTTTAAATTCCTATCATACATTTAATTCCCAAGAGCTATTTTTTGTTGTCAAATACTCCTTTATTTTTAGTACTCTATTCTTGTTTCATATATACATTACCTTGTTTATTTGTCTGAGTGCACTACATATGTGTATATATGTATGGGTGTGTGTTTAAAATATATATGTTTTAAACTTCTTTTATATAGTATATGTTTTTCACAAGTTGATTTTTTTATATTTTACCTCTGTCTTTCCTCACAAGTCTGATGGCCCTTTACTGTCTGTGCAAGATTAATAATTGCGGATTGGAAAAACCTGATCTTGGAATTTCCCTATTTGAGACATAGAATCAACCATTTCTTCAAGGATGCCTCATTTCTTTTAGTAGCAAATTTAGGAAATTATATTAGAAGTCACATCTGGTTACTAGAAATTTTCATTTTTCATGGGATGACTTTGTTTCTAGGTCATTGCAGTGGAGAAGGTTAGAAAATATTGTTGAGTTCAGATATTTTGTTATGCCAGAAAGCAAGAAAGCTTTCAATAAATAAGAGATCAACTTAAAAGGGCAAGACTCAGCTTGAAGAATCTCACAGTGGCCAAATGTTGACTGTTAGAGTGTCATAAAGAAAAATATTGTAGAATATATAGACATATTAAATAAATGAAAACTTAGGAGTCTATAATAATAATAACAAAAAGAGAAAGCCAGAAGAATTATACTTGCCATTATTTATGGTGGTTAATAAACAAAACACTCATTTTCAAAATTGGTTATTAATAGAAAAGTGTTACCATTCACTTTCCTAACTTCGTGGAAGAATGAAATTTCTGGGTAGCCAATTAATCCTAGTTGATGACTAAAAACTGTGCTGAAGAATGCCAACTTAAATGATTTGAAGAAATGATACATTGTGGAAATCATTTTCAAATATTGATTCAGGTAAGAAATATCAATTTGTTCTTAAGACATAAGGTAGAAGATTAATGAAGATTTCTGCACTCCTTATATTGTAAAATTTTATAAAGGCTATGAATATTTTATATAGGAATGAACATGCTAACAAAAGAAAGATGACGCTAATATTACTGAACACCAATTATATGGCAGACATTACTAGTTGCTTTAATTATGTTTTCTCATTAATCTTCTTAACAATACCATGATGTAGTGGCAATATGGTTTAAAAGGGGAAAAAAATTAAGATCACAGTAGTTAAGTAACTTGGCAAGAGTTACATAGTAGGAAGTGACAGAGTTAAAATTCAAACTCTAATCATGCTGATTACTTACTGTGTCCTGTAAGCCTCAAAAGTAGGTTATATAATACTTATATTTTTGCTTGAATTTATCAGTCTAAATTTAGTATTGTAGAATGGTATCATAGATTTTGTATGATATCTGGAAAGGACTTTAATTTTTAAAAGATTATGTTCTAAGACAGTTTGGACTCAGCCTCACTTGTGACCTGGGGCACAAAGCCAGGTAGTTTATTTTGTTGAGGGTAACATGTACATTTTTTGACACTTTTCCTCTTTACAAATATTTAAAACAAAACAAACCACAAACCTGTAAATTAAACTTTAAAATTTAAAAGTAGTTCTGAATAAGTTTCATTGAGGAAATGCTAGAAAGTGGAATGATGTGTTAAGGTTTTATACACATGTGTATTAGTATCAGAGGTACAAAATACAGTGTTTCCTTATCCAGCACTGCATGTATTAAATTATTTACTTGATAGAAGAACCATCTACATATATTTTTATGTTAATGTTCAACTTTACTTCCCTCAAGTTAAACTTATAAGGTATTATTTCTAATAGTTGCCTCAGATAACCTGAGCTATTTTGCAAATGATATGTCCAATAAGGGGTTAATATGTAAACTATGTAAAGAACTTATACAACTCAATAGCAAAAAATACAAACAATCTGCCTAAAAAATAGGCAGAGGACGTAAATAGACATTTTTCCAAAGAAGACATACACATGGCCAACAGGCACAGGAAAAGATGTTCAACATCACTAATCATCGGGGAATGCAAATCAAAACCATAATGAGATATTACCTCACACATGGCAGAATGGCCATTGTCAAAAAGACAGCAGAAACTAACACAACACTGTAAAGCAATTATACTCCAATAAAGATGTTAAAAACAAACAAAACAAAACACAAAACAAAAAAACAACTGTTGGAGAGGGTGTGGAGAAAAGAGAACCCTTGTACGCTATTGATGGGAATGTAAATTGGTGTGACCACTCTGAAAAACAGTATGGAGGTTGCTCAAAACATTAGAACTAGAACCACCATATGCTCCAGCAGATTACTCCTGGGTATTCATCCAAAGATAATGAAAACACTAATTTGAAAATATATATGCACCCAGTGTTTATAGCTACATTATTTAGCCGAGATATGGAAGCAACCTAAGTGTCCATCAACAGATGAATGGATAAAGAAAATGTGGTATATACATATATAATGTACTTTTCACTCAGCCATTAAAAAGAATGAAATTTTGCGATTGGAAACAACACAGATATACCTAAAGGGTATTATATTTAGTGAAATAAGTCAGATAGTGAAAGACAAATACTGTATGTTTCACTTGTATGTGGAATCTAAAAAATAAAACCAAGAGCAAATATAGCAAAACAGATATAGACTCACAGATACAAAGAACAAACTAGTGGTTACCAGAGGGTAGTGGGGTGGGGGAGTGGCAAAATAGGTGAAGGGGATTAAGAGACATAAACTATTATGTCTAAAATAAATAAGTTACAAGGATGTAATGTACAACATACGGAATATAGTCAATATTTTATAATAACTTTGTATAGCGTGTAATCTATAAAAATATCAAGTTATTATGTTGCACACCTGAAACTAATATAGCACTGTAAATCAGCTATACTTCAGTTAAAAAGAAAAAGGTCTCAGAGTAGAATGTAGTTGTCTACCTTTCCCCAGTGTGGGATCCTCAAGTCTATAAGCCCCGTAGTTCTCTTATCCGACATCACCAAAGAGTTGACATACCAAGTGAGAAAGATGAAACATATATACTAATAATAATTTTATTACACAGCAGATGTTCTCTCCTCAGGCAAAATGGGAATACTTTTCCATAAATATAGTCCTCCCCACCTTGATTACATTGTCAGCCTGCTTGCAACCCATCATTCTCTACCTCCTCCCAGTTCCTGTTCCACATAGAAGAAGAAATATGACAGTGGGGAGCAGTTCTATATTGGACTGAGAATATTGTTATATATAATAGTTCATCTGTTTTATTACAAGCTAATTTTTTATCTCTATTATTAGTATCTGTACCACTTTCCTTAGAAGTTTATTAAATGTCAAAATGCTTACTGTTTTGATGGAAAATTGATAAAACCAAAAGTTATAGTATTAACAGCAAAGTTTGACAAAAATGTTTTTGCTTTTCTTTATGCTTTAAGAAAACAAATGGTTAAAAATTTGAAAAAGCAACATCAAACATGGCTTGCCATTTTGCTATGCCAGTTCCTGCTTCAAAAATTATTTATTTATTCGTTCATCCATTTATTTATTATTAATTCTTCAATAAACAGTTATTGAGCCCTGCCATGGGCCAGACATTTATCTAGGCCTTGCGGGTTCGTCAGTGAAGAGACAGTTATCTGTTGTGGTGTGGGTCCATGGAGATTATGTTCTAGCAGATCCCCTTTTGTGTGTCTGCCCCAGTCCATGGGATGGCATATACCATCTTCCCAGAATCTGGCACAAAGCTTCCACTTCCAGACTTGAATCAAGTCTGGATTCAAGTATCAATACCAAGTAGCTGGATCAACTTTGACAATTTCTTTCACTTCTCTGATCCTTGCAGCTTGCAGTTAATAAAAGAGAATAAAATATCTGGCAGCACTGAAATAATCAAGCGAAGTAACATGTGCAAAATATTCTGTAAAAATGTTAGTATCCCTCCTGTGATCTAACATGACTAGAATTTTAGATTTAAAAAAAAAAAAAACTCTATTATTTTTCTTCCTAAGAATCTTTGGTCTACTATGGAATGCTAATCCTAATGATTCATATTCTATCTTTTTTCAGGATAGAACCCCCTTTTTTCAAAATGTGACAATCTATTTATATCGCAAAAGATACTGTCTGACTCTTTCCCTCCATCACCCCCAAATCTCAAAGGATATGAAAGGATCTCAAGTTTAAAACCAGAAGAAAGGAAAACATGGGAACATCTCTTTCAATGCGACCAAGCACATTGTATTTTCCTCCAAAACTAAAGTTACAGTTCCTAATGGCTCATTGTCTGGATTAATATAAAGAACGGTGACTTTGTAAGCACCTGCTAGGCAGCTCTGTAATGAGTAGCAGTCCTTACAGTCAGATACAAAGACAAATAAAATTGGACGACAGAATTTCGCTTCTTCAAAGTTACTTAACCCATTGGAAGTCTTTTATATGACAGTCTGCAGCTGTTGACACCTCCCTCTGAGGCAGTCTTCCCTAGGTAGTGCAGAGCTACTTGCCAGAGAATCTGTCTCACTGCTGGTTTCTTCTCTCCTACTGCAATAATTGTGTTCCAAGCTGGGATCCATATACAGATATCCCAGCTGGAAGGGGAAACCATGAGAGAGAAAGAAGAACGTATTAGGCTGTTGGTTCTGATTTTTCCATGAATTTTCTTAAACTGTAATGCCAAACTATATTTGGGTCTCAGAGTTGTGTTTAACTAATTTATGATATTCAGTGGGGGCCTATAGAGAGTAAATAAGTTTAGAGGCTTTAGAAAACAAGCAGAAAATGCCTCCAAGCTGTTGCTTAGTCCAAACAGGTCAGGTGGTCACAAGACAGGAAAATGGGTGAGAGTCAGGGCCCAACTGGGAGAAATTCAGCTGCTGACCCAGTGGTGCCCAGGATTACTGAGTCAACATCCCAGTCTACTTCATAGAATTTAAGGGACAATGTGGCTTGTCTCATGAGCGAGGCAAAGGAAGGGAAGTGCCTCTTTAAATACAGCAAATAATTTTCAGGCTAGCAGGAGCAGACGCTCTCTCAGTTGTGAAAGGGGCTGAGATACAAAGTCTTAAAGCAGGCGGGGCAGTCTGTCTTGCAGGAAGTCTGATTCCACAGACACATTGGTAAGAGATTGTTTGCATGTGTTCTCAGAGTCTGGAAAAGTAATTCAGCACAGCTTTAACCGTGACCTTTGATTATCTCCCTAATCCTTGCTTACCCAAGATGAGTAATAAAACTGTCCTTTGCAGAATCTGTATCTCCAGTAGAAACCTCAGATGCCAACTTCAAAGGTGAGGAAGAATCAGACTGTGATAGAATTTAATGATTTATTTTCACTCTCAAGTGGGAGAGACAAATATTCAGAAGAAAAATAAGAATGAAAATGGAATTTTGAATGCAACAGCCTGCTAATTAATTTGCAAAGTGTCCTGAGAACATCAAAATAAATAATGACCAACAAAACTGAGCAGGAAGCCATGTATGAGATGCAGTGTGGAACAAATATTTGAATACGTTTTTATTTATGTTCATATTAAAGAATGCGAGACCTGGCTGGAAAACACAGCCTACGTATTTTTGAGAATTATGTTTTATATACACCATGTCATTTAATTTGTCCTGCAACTTTGATTAGCACGTTTGTTTTCTTCTTTTCACTGACGAAATGTGAGGTGTAGAGTGGCAGGACCTTGTGTAAGGACTTACCAGTAGCAAGTGAAAGAACCAGAATGTGAACATCATGCCGTTTATAAGCAAAAGGATAGAAAAGGATAGCTGTGTGAACCGCTGCTTCTCAGTCTCCACCATGGAGGTACCTGGGCCTTTAGTACTCACTTTCCAAGAGGGCTGTGGAGAGCTTGGTTTCAGCACAGATAGTGAGATCCGAAGAAATGCATTGCTTCAAACACTGGGCTTCAGCCAGAGCCTAGGCGCAGTGCAGTTCAGAGTCAGAGGGGCAGTAGCTCCCCACTGCCAGATTATTGATATGGGGTGACTAAGAGAATTTTCCCTGCAGTTCAGGGTTTGAATCCTACCCTGCCTAGCTGTATGACTAAGCAAATTACTAACATTTCTGTGTTTTCTAGGCTTTTTATAAGGATTAAATGAGTTAATATATGAGAGGGGTTTACACATGAGAGGAGTTAATATGTAAGAGGAGTCCTTGTTCTCTTTTCTGTTATTATCAGTGCTTTCATAGGAGGAACTCAGAAGTGTACAGGAAATAAGAAATCTGATACCAAGACCTGGGCAATAATGGCCAGTGGTAGCCTAGACTAGCCTTCAGCTTAGACTAGGCTGCAACTGTGCAGAGTAAGAGAGAGCCCTCACTTGTTAGGTGTGTCTTCTCACCCGCAGGTGTCCTTAGGCCAGACACTCTGCCTTCTGCAGAAAGCGTCGCTGTGGTGTCCCCAGCTCACGGCCACAGACGCTTGCAGTGCTGGAGAGTGGATGCCGGGTGCAGGAGCTTCCTGCCTGCGTCTACGAGGAACGAGACACGGCCCGGGCTGGTGATGGCTCCAAACACCCAGTATGCAGTGACGTTTTATCAGATTGAGTCCAAAGGCTCTTAGGGCTGTCTCATCAGGAGTTGAATTTATTACCATTGGACACATTTTCAGGGACTATTTGGTTGCCAGAGAAAGATGACTTCGATCAGTCTGTAGTAAAAGGAGAAATGTTAGAAAGGATACAGGACTCTCTCACAGAACTTTCGGCCTAGGAGTATATCTGGGACTCACACAGCCCTGAACAAAAGCACTGGAAACCTCGGAGGAGCCCATATATTTTCATCCCAGAGGACATACGGTCTTCTCTGAAAATCTGCTCTATTTTCATCCCAGAGGACATATGGTCTCTGAAAATCTGCTGTAGACTTTGTTACTTATTTTATCTTCACAGAGTGGATTTTACACATTTGTAATCTGACAACAAGAGCCCCAGCCCAGCTTTACTTGATGTCTTCGTTCAAGAGCTGGTGGAGGTTAATTAATTCTACTTCCAGCTTTCTGGATGGAAGAAGAACAAGTCTGATGGGCTAGGGCTTCACCATTTCTACATTTTATCCAATCAGCAAGGAGGAGGATTTTTTTTTTTTCTTATAAAAACATGGAAATAGATTCTTTTAAACTTAAATAGATTCTCTTAATCTTAAATAGATTCTCTGAGAAGAGAGTGTGAGATGGGAAGGAAATCTTCATCAGAAAAGATAAAAAAATGTTTAAATTCAGTTTAAAGTTAGAGTTATATTCTGCAGAGCCTTCCAAAATTTCACGAAAGTCATTCTCTACCAGGTGGATGGGACCAGTTTTCCAAACAACCAAACTCTGATATTTTTTTGACCAGGCAATGAACTTTCTTTCTTCCATTTCCTATTTAAAATATATGATTATGGTTATCACCATGAATTATAATTTCTGATAATTAAAGTCACATAAATAAACAGATTGACTCATAATTCTCCAATATACTTAGATATAGTGCTGAAACACTCCTGTTCTCAAACAGGGCAGTTAATAAGGAAAAAGGGACAGGAGAGTAGTTATACCTAGATCAAGAGATAGCTCCTCCCTCAGTTAGTAGGTGATAATGTGACAAAATAATGGCATGGGATCAATTCATGTTGGCAGGATCAGCATTTTAGAAGATAAAGAATTTGGGGTATGAATATGTGAGGTGATCAATACTAGTGAAATGCTCTTGTGATACAACATGGTAAGTAGGCATGTTTAATAATTTTATTAGTTATAAGTTTAACTTTCTCCTCTGTGATGCATAACATTTTCCATCCATCTAATTGCCAGCATCTTTTTAGATTAACCAGGTCTTTCACCTTGTTATTCTCCTTAGTGTGGTTATCTCTAATCTAGGCATGTGAACTTTTGTCTATTAAACAAGGTAAAATAACTTTCAGAAAACAATGTAAAATATGTTTAAATTTAATTCTTCATTAGTGAGAAGAGAATATAAATGTGTTCCAGATGATGTAAACCCATAAGAGTGAGATGCCAGATGTTCCTGTGATGAGTTTAGTCAAAGGGATAACTATATAATTCAGCATCACTGGCTGTTACCCTTTTAACTACTAATAGCACTTATAATGTATAGCATTCTTTTAACTCCTTGTTTTGTGCATTAAAAATAACTGTGTTATTTTTACCTATGTTCACCAAAAGTTATACTCTGGGATATTCTTAAACTCAACTATTACAAAGTGCAAATAACGAGATGCCTATCAGCAGTAGGATGGGTAAATTGTAGCATGTCCACAAATAGACTTCTATACAGCAATAAGAATAAGTGGATGAATCTCAGTACTGTGTTGAGTGAAAGAAACCAGACTCAAACAATTGCATGCTGTATAATTCATCCAAATAAATTACAGAACTAATAGATGATTTTGGAAGTCAGAAAAATGGTTTCCCTTAGATGGAATATTATCAGTGGAAAGTAGCACAAAAAAGGGGTGCTCTGTGCTAGTGTTGACTATTCTCAGTATTGGTGCTGGTTACATGGACTTGTTCAATTTATGAAAATAACTGAATTGTGCACTTACGGTAATAATTTTTCATGAAACATTTTTTTAAAAGCATACAGAATGTTTAAAAGTGATTATTGATAATCTAAGAATGTAAGAAAATAAATATTAATTCTCTAGTGAAAAAGATGACTTTACTTTGAATTTACACTGAACAAGGTAAAGTGTCATGTCTTATACATTAGATTCTAGAGGAAAAGAAAGGTTTTCAGACAAGCTCAGTGGTAAAGGTTGTTTAATTAGAAAGAAAATAAAATAGAGCAACATTTCTCAGGGGAAATGAGACAACTCAATGGTCCATTTCACACTGATTAAGTAGGGACTGAATTGCATACACTTGCTTAAAAGATAGAGTGCATAATTAAATAAAAGTGGCTGATTAGGAAATGTGTTATCAACCTTGACAAACAAGAAAGTTGTAGTTAGTTCTAAGTTGGAATATGAGTATGCTAGTTAAAAGAAATGAATGCAATTATTATTTTTATGAGGTATGCATTATATTTAATATTGGAAAAAAGACATGAGTGCAAAAAATTATTTTTTGAATGTCAAGTAGGAATTTAATAGTAAGAGTTGGGATTCTACAGTTCCCTTTCATAATACTAATTATGCTATATACTGTTTATTATTCATTGTCTGTTTTACCTAAGGTTAGTCTACCTAAGCCTCCTTTATTTGGCTTTTTCTCTTTGATGCCCAGCACATGTAATAGTATGCATTAAAAATTGTCACTATGCTACAATGGTAGTTACCAGGGGCCTGGGTTAATGGGGAGAGGTTGATGGGGAGATACTGTTCAAAGAGTATGAATTTCCAGTTATAAGATGAGTAAGTTCTGGGGATCTAATGTATAACATGGTGATTATAGTTAATAATACTGTATTGTATGCTTGAGAGTTTCTAAGAAAGTAGATCTTAAATCTCACCTCAAAAAAGAAATGGTAATTATATGATGTGATGTTATGGAGGTGTTAGCTAACACTATGGTTGTAATCATTTCAGAGTATATAAGTATCAAATCAACAGATTTTCACCTTAAGCTTACGTAATATTATATGTCAATTATATCTTAATAAAGCTGGAAAAAATCATCATAATAAATAGGCACTAAAATATTAGGGGGGTAAACAATGTTAGTTCAAAGCAAGATACCTGCAATAAATAACCACTAATAAACATTGATTGGTGAGGGCTATGAATGTCAAATAATCTGATCCTTTTCTTATACATATATATCTGATAGAGCTAAATATGCACAGCTGCTTTGAATCCAATACTCAGGTGACCGTCAAGCTAACTAAGCAGAAACTTCAGTGGCCACAAATGACAAAGAACACAGTCCTTAGAAAACAAATTTAGGATGGTATTCACAAAGCAAACCACCACCACCACCGCAAATAGCAATAACAACAAACCCTTAGTGGAGGGCAATCGAAAATTAAAATAACTGAAATAAAAAGTTTACTACAGGGACTCTATATTAGATTTCAACTGGTAAAGAAAGGATCAACTAACTTGAAGATAGGTCAATTGACATTATCTAGGCTGAGAAACATAAAGAATGAAGAAACATGAACAGAACCTCGGAGACCTGTGTATTTATTTACAAGATGAATTGTATATGGAAGTCATAGAAAGAGAGGAGAGAGGGGAAAAAAAGTGTGTGTGTGGGGGGGGGGAAATCCATGAATCTGAAGAAAGAATGACTGAAAACTTGCCAAATTTGATGAAAGATGTCAATTTACATATCCAAGAAGCTCAGCAAATTCTGACTGGTATAAACTCAGAGTTTCACACCTACACACATCATAATCAAACTATCACAAGCCAGTGCCAAAAACTTTTGAAAGCAGCAAGAAAGAAGAGAATCATCATGAAGGGGCATCCTTAATAAGATCAACAGGTGATTTCTCATTAGAAACCATGGAGTCCTGAAAGATGACATATTTAAAGTGCTGAAAGAATAAAACTGTCACCAAAAATTTTATATACAGGAAAACCCTCCCTCAGAAATGAAGTTAAGACATTTGCAGATAAAAAAACCTGAGAGAATGTGCTGCTTTCACACCTGCTCTACAAAAAATACTAATGGACTTGCTCTATGAAAAATACTGATGAGAGTCATTGAAATGAAATGACATTTCAGTCTCTGAAATGAAGAAACACTAGACAGTTACTAGAAACCACCTGAAGAAGTAAAGAGCAGTAAACTACATAGGTAAATATTTTTAAAAACATATAAATATACTTTTTGTTTGTAACTGTTTTATTCTCCTCTTTGATTTTACAGACTACTGCAAAAGCAATGATTATAAAACTGTATTTATTGGCTTATAACATATAAAGATGTAATTTATATGATAGTAATAGCACAAAGAAGGGGGAGAGAGCTATATAGTAGCAAATTTTTGTATACAATTAAAAATGTCAATAATCTGAACCAGATTGTTATAAATTAAGATGTTAGTTGTAATCCCTAGGGTATCCACTAAGAAAATAACTAAAAATAAAAAGTAAAAGAAATGACAAGGGAATTTAAGTAATGAACTAGAGAATATTTATTTACATAAAATAAAGCATCAGTGTAAGGATAGAGGAACAAGAAAAACATAAGATTTATAGAAAAGAATAGCAAAATGACAGACATAAATCCTTTTTTATCATAACTACCTTAAACATAGATGTATTAAACAGTCAATTCAAAAGGCTGCAATTGGAAGAATGGATTAAAAATTATCTAGTTTTATAGTGTCTTTAAGGGACACATTTTTAATTCAAAGACACAAGTAATTGAACACAAAGGAATGTAAAATGATATACTGTGCAAACAAATTTTAAAGAAAGAGCTGGAATGGCTGTACTATCAGAAAATCTATACTTTAAGAGAAAATTGTTCTTAAAAACAAATAAAAAATTTTTATAAGGATAAAAGTGCTATTCATCAGGAGATCATAACAAGACATGTAAGCAACTAACTGCAGAACTCCATACCACCTGAAGCAACAATGTCAGAATTAAAGGGAAAATAGACAATATACAACAATAATAGTTGGAAATTACAACACCCCACTCTAATAATGGATAAAACAATTGGATAGAAGATCTAAAAGGAATAAGAGAGTTGAATATCATTATAAGCCAATTAGATCTAACAGACATCTATAGAAGACTTCACCCAATCACAGTAGAATACACATTCTTCTCAAGTGCACATGCTATATTCTCCAGGATAGTATATACATTATACCATAAAACAAGCCTCAGTGAATTTGAAAAGATTCAAATCATACGACGTATGTTCTCCAACCATAAAGTAATGAAATTAGAAATCAACAACATAAGGAATTTTGAGAAATTTTTTAAAATGTGGAAATTACATGAAACACTCTTTAACAACCAGTGAGTCATGAAGGAAATCACAACAGAAGTAAGGTAATATTTTGAGATTATTGAAGAAAAAGACACGGTATTCAAAATATATTGGATGAAACAAAACACGTACCTAGAGGGAATTTCATAGCTCTAAATATGTATATTAAAAAGAAAAATGATATCAAGTCAATAACCTAACCTCTAACCTTAAGAAATTAGAAAAATAAAAGCAAACTATGTCTAAAGCAAGCAGAAGGAAGAAAAGAAAAATTTAGAGGGGAAGTAAATGAAACAGAGACTAGAAAAACGAGAGAAAATCAATGAAAACAAAAGCTGGTTCTTTGAAATGATTAACAAAATTTACAAAGCTCTGGCTAGACTAATCAAGGGGGGAAAAAACCAATAAAATCATGAATAATGGAGGGGACATTATCATTGACTTTATAGAAATTTTTAAAAGGATTGTAAGGAAATAACTATGAACAGTTGTTTACCAACAAGTGATTAACCTAGATGAATTTGAAAAAATCCTAAAAGCACACAGTTTACAAAACTGACTGAAGGAGAAAGAAAATCTGAACATGCCTGTAACAAGTAAAGAGATTTAGTTAGTTTTCAAAAACCTGCTAACAAAGAAAAGCCAGGAGCCAGGTGGTTTCGATGGTGAATTTTACCAAACATATAAAAAAGAATTAACAAAAGTGCTATACTCATTCTTCCAAAAAATGAGACAAGGAGAGAACACTTACCCAAAACTTTAATCAATCCAGTATTATTGGATACCAAAACCTGACAAAGACATCACAAGAAAAGAAAATTACAAACCAGTATTGCTTATGAAAATAGACCTCAAAATCCCCAATAAAAGTAAACTGGATATCTACATGCAAAAATTAAGCTGTACTCTCTACCTCACACCATATAAAAAAATCAACTCAATGAATCATAGATCTAGGTATAAGAGCTAAAATTATGAAACTCTTATAAGACATAGGTTTAAATCATAGGTTTTGATTAGGAAATAGTTTTTTAGATATGACACCAAAAATATAAGTGAAAAAAAGATATAGATTGTTGGACTTAATCAAATTTAAAAACTTTTGTGCTTTAAAGAACACCATCAAGAAAGTGAAAAGACAACTTACAAAATGTGGAAAATCTTTGCAAATTATATCTCTAATAAGAGCTTAGTGTGCAGTTTATACATAAAATATTATAACACAAAAATAAAATACAAATTACTTAATTTAAACAATAGGCAAAGGATTTGATGAAACATTTTTCCAAGGAAGATATAAAAATGATTAATAAGCATTACAAAATAGAAACATACAGACATAGAAAACAAAATTTTGATTACCAAAGGCGAAAGAGGGAGGGATAAATTAGGAGTATGGGATTAACAGATACACACTACTATATATAAAATAGATAAAAAAGATTTACTATATAGCACAAGGAACTATATTCAATATCTTGTAATAACCTATAGTGGAAAAAAATCTGAAAAAGAACATATATATGTATATATATAAATAAACTGAATGACTTTGCTGTACACCTGAAACTAACACAATATTGTAAGTCAGCTATACTTCAGTAAAGTAAAAAAAGAAGACTAATAAGCAAACAAAATATGCTCCACATCATTAGCGAGTGGAGAAATGCAAACCAAAGCCACAAAGAACTACCACTTCATACCCACTAGAGTGGGTAATACACAAAAGACAGAAAATAGTGAGTCATGGTGAGGATGTTGAGAAATGGGAACACTCATGCATTGCGGGTTGTTTTGTAAAATGGTGCAGCCATTTTGGAAAACAGTTTGGCTGTTCATCAAAATGTTAAACATAGATTTACCCAGATATTACATTCCTTTCTATATACCCAAGATCATTGAAAACTTATCTTCACACAAAAACATGTACAAGAATAGCCACATCAATTCCAATAGCCAAAAAAGTGGAAACAACTCAAATGGTCATCAACTGATGAATAAAGAAGCAAAATGTGATATAGTCATACAAACAATTTTATTTGGCAATAAAATGATAAGAAGTACTGATATGGGCTACAACATGGGTAAACTTTAAAAAGCATTATGATAATGAAGGGGGCCAGTCACAAAGGCCCCATATTGTATCATTCCATTTACATTAAATGTCCAGAGAAGAAGATTCATAGAGACAAAGTATATTGGTGGTTGTCAGGGTGTGACAGAGAGGGGAATGGGAGCAGTTGCTAATGAGAAGGGGGTTTCTTTTGGGGGTGATTAAAATGTTCTTTAGTTACAAAATGGTATGGGTTGCACAAGTCTGAATATATTAAAAGCCACTGAATTGTATACTTTAAGGGGATGAATTTTATGCTATGTGAATTATATCTTATTAAAGCTGTTTTTTAAAAAAATAATCTAGAACTCATGGCCTCGTATGAGGTGTAGTGATTTTTTTATGAAAATTTAGAATAATTGGTATATGTGTTACATATTTCTGTGTTATTTAATCAGTGTACATGAAGATTTTTCATAGTGTCAGGTCATATCTTTCCCTCTTAGGTCTAGTATCCATCTCTTCCAGCTTTTTCTTGCCAAATGTACTATTCCTGGCTCATTTCATCTCTCAGAATGTGAGGAAAAGGCAGCAATTCCGTTTTTTCTCACAACGTCATGTCTCTTGGGAACCTGTTTTTATTGCAACGATACAGATTTCTTCCTCTGCTGTTCCTTGATACCATTTATTTAATGCTCCTTGTGTCATTATTCATGATGCTGCAGGATCCCTACTGCCACCCACAAATACAGGCTTCCAATGATTCTGTCAAAAGTTGTGACTTTGTTCTTTGGTGGTGACCTAAAGTGTCGGTCTTACTCAGAGCATGCAGGAAAATATAACCAATGGTTTGTTTCCTGGTCACATTGTACTTACCATTTGGAGTTTTACATCATAAATACAAAATAACATATGTTCCACTTTGTCTTGTACAGAACACTTCAGGCCCTAAACCACCGCATCCTAGAATGTGAACTTTTCCCAATATTAACCATACTCTGGTCTTCCAAACTCCACCATCAAGTGGAAGGACAGGGGAGGGACTGTTGGTAGATTGAGAAGGACAGTTATATTTATACAAAGGACATCCTTTCCTCATCTGGCTGGGCCTAAAATTGACCCAGCAGAATGTGATATCTGCATGTCAGTTGGAGGCAAGAGAGGACGTCGCTTGGAACCCTCTAAAACCCTTTGCAGAGGCAGACACAGCTACCACTGGAGGGCTGCCTGACATGTGCTCTAGAGCCTTTAAGAATGTGATGACTGTCCTTTGTCCAACGGCAGAGGGCACAGGAAGTAAAGGCCTCTTACCACCCATTCTGCCACCTTTGAGTGCTTGGATCAAAGTGGGTACTGCAGTAGTGACATGGGTAGGTGAGCATTGACAGACCAGCAGAAGTTGACACAGGGATCTGTCCTCCAGCTCAAGACCAAGCTGCAGTGGATAGTTGGTAGCCCAGAGCCCTGAACTCATAGCCAATATAAGTGAGAATCAACCAAAATCAGCATGGCTACACCATTCTGGAAGGCCAATTTTGTACAACCTTGAAAAAGAAATGCACTCTAAGGCAGAGGAAATTATTCACTTGCCAGGCCACTCTCTTGGAAGTGAGCATGGCTTGGGGTCCCAGGATGACTTCACAGGCATGAGTCCTAGAGCTTGTTAGAGCATCTGGTGAACTTCACATGTGGAATTGGGGAATTAAGAGGCTTAGAGAGAGTTCTCAAGGACTGAAATGGTGACCAGGGTCCACATGGTGCTGGTCTGGGTTTCGATCACCAAGCTTAAATGGCAGGGCCAACCTCATCCCATCTCAGGCACTGGAAGGAGACTTAGAAATTTTTGAGAAAGGCAGTCCGAAGAGTGGGGTAATTGAAGTGAGGGGCCTGGGACAGGATTCTGGTGCAGTTCTTAGGAAAATTTTGTCTAAAGTATATGTATTCCTGACGAAGTTCTGATATAGCTATTTTAATTTTCCTTTTGCTTAGAGCACTAGACAAGTGTAACCAGGATTGTGAGGGCAAGGTCTATGGCATGTGTGATTCAGATTGTAATGCTTCCCTCTTAGATGTTTAGTTAGGTCTGACTGCGTTATAGGCCCGATGAGTAGGTGAACTGGTGTGGTGTGATTTTAATATTTAATACAGAGTTCTTAACATTTTTGGTTTTTTGTCATGGAGTACTTTGGTCAAGGATCCACTTGTGGATCTGATTAAAAAAAAAAAAAAAAAAGAGGTCCTGTCCTGGAATAAAATAAGCATTTCCTGGTATAAAATTTCAGAAGGGGGTTAAGCTCTTAAAGTCTCTCCTTGAACCCTAAACTTTACCTTAAGAATCTCAACATTTATGGGGAGTTGTGATTTCTGTTACAATATTTGCCTCCAGCACTTGTTGGTGAGAAACTTAAATTCTTTGTCCCTCAATACCTTAACTTTTCTTCATTTCATTATTTTTCAATCTATTCTTTTGCCTATGTTTAGAAAGGATGGGTTCACCAGACCAGTTTAATATTAAATTGCATCTAATGTATATTCAAAATGATTGAGAGAAGTGTTATTATCTGATAAATTCTGATTTCTTCCTCTGTCAGTCCTATGGCCTTTGGAATTCTAGTCAACATATGGTTACCAGGTACACAGGATCACTTTAAGTAAGTATACCCCTATTTTTTCTTGTTTCTATGTCAACCACTCTACATAAATCTCCTATCTATAATAGAGGTAGAATTAGCACATAATAAACTCTGATTTTTACTAAATATCATTTAAAAAGTTTTTTTCTATACTACTTGTTTTAAGAAAAAAATCAGTTTTTCTTATAAAATCATTTAAGTGTAAATTAACACAAGAAACATGGTATCTTTAAAACACAGAAAATGATTTCCTTAATAACAAAAAATCTTTGGAAAGTTGAGTATTTCTTCTGAGGAACAGCTTTTCATTTAGGCCTTGGAAAATAATCTTAGCTAGTGAAAAACAGTGTGTATGGAACAAATAGAAGGCAGAACTGGTGATAATAAGGAAGTTCACATGTAGAGTTTGTAAGTTTTATTTCAAGAGCTTGGAGGTGAATAAGAATGAGGAAGATAGAAGATCAATGGTAAATTTTAGTTCTAACTATGAATCATTCATCAATTTAGCCAACAATATCAATTGCATCTCAGTGCATGGCAAGTCCTATGCTAACAGTGGGGGAAACAATATCATGGAAATTATAACCTAAAAACAGGAGATATTCTTTTTTAAAAAAATTCAAAGATTTCAAGTATGATAAATGAAGTGTTGGCAGGGTTCACAATCTTTATGTGAAGGCATTTGACATAGGTCCTATACTACTGTGAGATGGGCATAAAAATCTGTGGAAATATAACCTAAGAGCTGAAAGTTGATTGATGAGAATGGAGTACCTAAGTCCAAAGGGGAATGGAAGGTTGTTCAATTATAAGCAATTGCAAGGTCTGATATGATCTCAGAAGTGGGTAAAATGAGTGGAAGGATAGGTCCTTGGATGCTTGATTATGAGAGCAGTAAAAATCCAGGATGATGGCAGTAGCTGAGGTGAAGATGTTGTGCCTTATCCCAAAGACTTCAATAAGGAGGATGTGGTACACAGATTCTAAAGGTGACCCCCCAGTCACCTCCACCTCACTCATACCCTTGTGTATTCCCCTCACAGGTCTGTTGGTAAGACCTGTGACTTGTTTCTAACCAAGAGAATACAACAAAGGTGATAGGATGTCACCTCCATGATTAAGTTATGGAAGTTTATACCATGGTTTTGCTAGCATCTCATGGGCTGGCTTTATTGAAGCAAACTGCCTTGCTTTGAGCTGCTGTATAGAGAGGTTAATGCGGCAAGGAAATGAGAGTGGTCTCTGGCCAACAACTAGCAAGAAACTGATACCCTTGGTTCTGTGGTAAGGAACTGGAATTTGCCAACAACCCCATAAGCTTGGTGGCAGACTCTTCCCTAGGCCTGACTCGAGATGGGACAGCTGACATCTTGATAACAGGCATGTGTGAAGTCCTGAAGACCCAGTTAAGTTGTGCCTGGAAACATGATCCAAAGAAACAGGGAAACAAAACTGTGCGTTGTTTTAAGCTATGCAGTTTGTGATAATTTGTTATACAGCATTAGGTAACTAACATAGAGGGTAAGAAATTGGTAGATGATAAAAACAAGAAGGATGAGTCTAGTCATAGCCATGACACTAACAAGGTTTTTGATCTTGGAAAAAATGACTTTACTTCTATAGACCTTGATTCCTCACCATTATATTAAACAAAATGGCTAATTTATGGCAATAAAATATTGGTTTTATATTAAAGTGAGTTCTTGGTAGGGACTGGCTTTTGAGCGGCTTTAAGAAATACATGTTAATATAAGGTATTAAGTGTACTGTCAGTCATCATCATCGTCATTATTCTGTAGTGTATTTCCGGAAACAGCATAGTTTTGTTTTTTTTTTTTTAATCTTTACTGGAGTATAATTGCTTTACAATGGTGTGTTAGTTTCTGCTTTATAACAAAGTGAATCAGCTATACATATACATATATCCCCATATCTCCTCGCTCTTGTGTCTCCCTCCCACCCTCCCTATCCCACCGCTCTAGGTGGTAACAGAGCACCGAGCTCATCTCCCTGTGTTATGTGGTTGCTTTCCACTAGCTATCTATTTTGCATTTGGTAGTGTATATATGTCCATGCCACTCTCTCACTTCATCCCAGCTTACCCTTCCCCCTCCCCGTATCCTCAGGTCCGTCCTCTACATCTGCGTCTTTATTCCTGTTCTGTCGCTACGTTATTCATAACCATTTTTTTCCTTTTTTTTAGATTCCATACATATGTGTTAGCATATGGTATTTGTTTTTCTCTTTCTGACTTACTCACTCTGTATGAAAGACTCTAGGTCCATCCACATCATTACAAATAACTCAATTTTGTTTCTTTTTATGGCTGAGTAATATTCCATTGTATATACGTGCCACATCTTCTTTATCCATTGATCTGTCGATGGACACTTAGGTTGCTTCCATGCCCTGGCTATTGTAAATAGAGCTGCAATGAAAATGTCTCTGGCCATCAAGACATGTGGTACATGACTTTTTGAATTATGGTTTTCTCAGGGTATATGCCCAGTAGTGGGAATGCTGGGTCATATGGTAGTTCAATTTTTAGTGTCTTAAGGAACCTCCATACTGTTCTCCATAGTGGCTGTATCAATTCACATTCCCACCAACAGTGCAAGAGGGTTCACTTTTCTCAAGACACTCTCCAGCATTTATTGTTTGTAGATTTTTTGAAGACGGCCATTCTGACCAGTGTGAGGTGATACCTCATTGTGGTTTTGATTTCCATTTCTCTAATGATTAGTTATGTTCAGCATCCTTTCACATGTTTGTTGGCAATTTGTATATCTTCTTTGGAGAAATGTCTATTTAGGTCTTCTGCCCATTTTTGGATTGGGTTTTTGTTTTTTTGATATTGAGCTGCATGAGCTGCTGGTATATTTTGGAGATTAATCCTTTGTCAGTTGCTTCATTTGCAAATAATTTCTCCCATTCTGAGGGTTGTCTTTTCATCTTGATTATGGTTTCCTTTGCTGTGCAAAAGGTTTTAAGTTTCATTAGGTCCCATTTGTTTATTTTTATTTCCATTTCTCTAGGAGCTGGGTCAAAAAGGATCTTGCTGTGATTTATGTCATAGTGTTCTGCTTGTGTTTTCCTCTAAGAGTTTTATAGTGTCTGGCCTTACATTTAGATCTTTAATCCATTTTGAGTTTCTTTTTGTGTATGGTGTTAAGGACTGTTCTAATTTCATTCTTTTACATGTAGCTGTCCAGTTTTCCCAGCACCATTTATTAGAGAGGCTGTCATTCCTCCATTGTATATTCTTGCCACGTTTATCAAAAATAAGGTGACCGTACGTGCGTGGGTTTATCTCTGGGCTTTCTATCCTGTTCCATCGCTCTGTATTTCTGTTTTTGTGCCAGTACCATAATGTGTTCATTAGTGTAACTTTGTAGTATAGTCTGAAGACTGGGAGCTTGATTCCTTCAGCTACGTTTTTCTTGCTCAAGATTGCTTTGGCTATTCGGGGTCTTTTGTGTTTCCACACAAGCTGTGAAATTTTTTGTTCTAGTTCTGTGAAAAAGGCCATTGGTAGTTTGATATGGATTGCAGTGAATTTGTAAATTGCTTTGGGTAGTATAGTCATTTCACAATGTTGATTGTTCCAATCCAAGAACATGGTATATCTCTCCATCTGTCTGTATCATCTTTAATTTCTTTCATCAGTGTCTTATAGTTTTCTGCATACAGGTCTTTTGTCTCCTTAGGTAGGTTTATTCCTAGATATTTTATTCTTTTTGTTGCAATGGTAAATAGGAGTGTTTCCTTAATTTCTCACTCAGATTTTTCATCAGTAGTGTATAGGAATGCAAGGGATTTCTGTGAATTAATTTTGTATCCTGCTACTTTACCGAATTCATTGATTAGTCTAGTAGTTTTCTGGTGGCATCTTGAGGATTCTCTATGTATAGTATCATGTTATCTGCAAAGAGTGACAGCTTTACTTCTTCTTTTCCGATTTGGATTCCTTTTGTTTCTTTTTCTTCTCTGATTGCTGTGGCTAAAACTTCCAAAACGATCTTGAATAATAGTGGTGAGAGTGGGCAACCTTATCTTGTTCCTGATCTTAGAGGAAATTGTTTTAGTTTTTCACCATTGAGAACGATGTTGGCTGTGGGTTTGTCATATATGGCTTTCATTATGTTGAGGTAAGTTCCCTCTATGCCTACTTTCTGGAGGGTTTTTTATCATAAATGGGTGTTGAACTTTGTCAAGAGCTTTTTCTGCATCTATTGAGATGATCATATGATTTTTCTTCATCATTTTGTTAATATGGTGAATTAAATTGATTGATTTGTGTATATTGAAGTATCCTTGCATTCCTGGGGTAAACCCCACTTGATCGTGATTTATGATCCTTTTAATGTGCTGTTGGATACTGTTTGCTAGTATTTTGTTGAGGGTTTTGTATCTACGTTCCTCAGTGATATTGGCCTGTATTTTTCTTTCTTTGTGACATCTTTGTCTGGTTTTGGTATCAGGGTGATGGTGGCCTTGTAGAATGAGTTTGGAAGTGTTCCTCCCTCTGCTATATTTTGGAAGAGTTTGACAAGGATAGGTGTTAACTCTCCTCTAAATGCTTGATAGAATTTGCCTGTGAAGCCATCTGGTCCTGGGCTTTTGTTTGTTGGAAGATTTTTAGTCGCAGTCTCAGTTTCAGTGCTTGTGATTGGTCTGTTTAGATTTTCTATTTCTTCCTGGGCCAGTCTCGAAAGATTGGGCTTTTCTAAGAACTTGTCCATTTCTTCCAGATTGTCCATTTTATTGGCATATAGTTGCTTGTAGTAATCTCTCATGATCCTTTGTATTTCTGCAGTGTCAGTTGTTACTTCTCCTTTTTCATTTCTAATTCTATTGATTTGAGTCTTCTCCCTTTTTTTCTTGATGAGTCTGGCTAATGGTTTATTAATTTTGTTTATCTTCTCAAACAACCAGCTTTTAGTTTTATTGATCTTTGCTATTGTTTCCTTCATTTCTTTTTCATTTCTGATCTGACGTTTATGATTTCTTTCCTTCTGCTAACTTTAGGGTTTCTTTGTTCTTTCTCTAATTGCTTTAGGTGTAAGGTTAGGTTGTTTATTTGAGATGTCTCTTTTTTCTTGAGGTAGGATTGTATTGCTATAAACTTCCCTCTTGGAACTGATTTTGCTGCATTCCATAGGTTTTTGGTCATCATGTTTTCATTGTCATTTGTTTCTAGGTATTTTTTGATTTCCTCTTTGATGTATTCAGTGATCTCTTGGTTATTTAGTAATGTACTGTTTAGCCTCCATGTGTTTGTATTTTTTACAGATTTTTTTCCTCTAACTGATATCTAGTCTCATAGCGTGGTTGGAAAAGATACTTCATACGATTTCAATTCTCTTAAATTTATCAAGGCTTGATTTGTGACCCAAGATATGATCTATCCTGGAGAATGTTCCATGAGCACTTGAGAAGAAAGTGTATTCTGTTGTTTTTGGATGGAATGTCCTATAAATATCAGTTAATTCCTCTTGTTTAATGTATCATTTAAAGCTGTGTTTCCTTATATGTTTTCATTTTGGACGCTCTGTCCATTTCTGAAAGTGGGGTGTTAAAGTCCCCTACTATGATTGTGTTACTGTTGATTTTCCCTTTTATGGCTGTTAGCATTTGCCTTATGTATTGAGGTGCTCCTATATGGGATGCATAAATATTTACAATTGTTATATCTTCTTCTTGGACTGATCCCTTGATCATTATGTAGTGTCCTTCTTTGTCTCTTGTAATAGTTTTTATTTTAAAGTTGATTTGTCTGATATGAGAAATGCTGCTCCAGCTTTCTCTTGATTTCCATTTTCATGGAATATCTTTTCCCATCCCCTCCCTTACAGTCTGTATGTGTCCCTAGGTCTGAAGTGGGTCTTTTGTAGACAGCATATATACAGGTCTTGCTTTTGTATCTATTCAGCCAGTCTGTGTCTTTTAGTTGGAGCATTTAACCCATTTACATTTAAGGTAGTTAGTGATATATATGTTCCTATTACCATTTTCTTAATTGTTTTGGGTTTGTTATTGTAGGTCTTTTCCTTCTCTTGTGTTTCCTGCCTAGAGAAATTCCTTTAGCATTTGTTGTACAGCTGATTTGGTGGTGCTGAATTCTCTTAGCTTTTGCTTGTCTGTAGAGGTTTTAATTTCTCTGTTGAATCTGAATGAGATCCTTGCTGGGTAGAGTAATCTTGGTTGTAGGTTTTTCTCCTTCATCACTTTAACTATGTCCTGCCACTCCCTTCTGGCTTGCAGAGTTTCTGCTGAAAGATCAGCTGTTAACCTTATGGGGATTCCCTTTTATGTTATTTGTTGTTTTTCCCTTGCTGCTTTTAATATTTTGTCTTTGTTTTTAATTTTGATAGTTTGATTAATACGTGTCTCAGCATGTTTCTCCTTGGTTTTATACTGTATGGGACTCTCTGTGCTTTGTGGACTTGATTGACTATTTCCTTTCCCTTATTAGGGACGTTTTCAACTATAATCTCTTCAAATATATTCTCAGTCCCTTTCTTTTTCTCTTCGTCTTCTGGGACCGTTATATTTCGAATATTGGTGCATTTAATTTTTTCCCAGAGGTGTCTGAGACTGTCTTCAATTCTTTTCATTCTTTTTTCTTTATTCTGGTCTGCAATAGTTATTTCCACTCTTTTATCTTCCTGGTTACTTATCTGTTCTTCTGCCTCAGTTATTCTGCTTCTGATTCCTTCCAGGGAACTTTTAATTTCATTTATTTTGTTGTTCATCATTGTTTCTTTGCTCTTTAGTTCTTCTAGTTTCTTATTAAAAATTTCTTGTATTTTCTCCATTCTATTTCCAAGATTTTGGATCATTTTTACTATCATTACTCTGAATTCTTTTTCAGGTAGACTGCCTATTTCCTCTGTATTTGTTTGGTCTTGTGGGTTTTTACCTTGCTCCTTCATCTGCTGTGTATTTCTCTGTCATCTCATTTTTCTTAACTTACTGTGTTTGGGGTCTCCTCTTTACAGGCTGGAGGTTCATAGTTCCCGTTGTTTTTGGTGTCTGTCCATAGTGGGTAAGGTTGGTTCAGTGGGTTGTGCAGGCTTCCTGGTGGAGGGGACTGGTGCCTGTGTTCCGGTGGATGAAGCTGGATCTTGTGTTTTTGGTGAGCAGGACTGTGTCTGATGGTGTGTTTTAGAGTGTGTGTGAACTTATTATGATTTTAGGCAGCTTCTCTGCTAATGGGTGGCGTTGTGTTCCTGTCTTGCTACTTGTTTGGCATGGGGTGTCCAGCACTGGAGCTTGCTGGTCATTGAGTGGAGCTGGGTCTTAGCATTGAGATGGAGATCTCTGGGAGAGCTTTCACTGTTTGATGTTACATGGAGCTGGGAGGTCTCTGGTGGACCAATGTCCTGAACTCGGCTCTCCTACCTCAGAGGCACAGGCCTGACACTCGGCTGGAGCACCAAGACCCTGTCAGCCACATGGCTCAGAAGAAAAGGGAGAAAAAAAGAAAGCAAGAAAGAAAAAAAATGAAATAAAATAAAGTTCTTAAAATAAAAAATAAAAAATTTTTAAAAATAAAAAAATTTAAAAGTAATCAAGAAAAAGAAAGAAAGAAAGAAGATTGCAGTGAAACCAAAACACAAATCTGCCAATGATAATAAGTGCTAAAAAGTATACTAAAAAAATAAATAAGTAAATATACGGACAGACAGAACCCTCGGACAAATGGTAAGAGCAAACCTATACAGACAAAATCACACAAAGAAGCGTACACATACACACTCACAAAAAGAGAAAAAGGAAAAAAATATATATATCTATATGTAAAAAAAAAAAGGAAGAAAGCAACCAAATCAGTAAACAAATCTACTGTTGTTAATAAACTCTAAATAACTGAACTAAGATAACCATAAAACCAAAAAGAAATTGGATGCAGAAAGCAAACCCCAAGTCTACAGTTGCTCCCAAAGTGCACCGCCTCAATTTGGGATGATTCGTTGTGTATTCAGGTATTCCACAGATGCAGGTACATCAAGTTGATTGTGGAGATTTAATCTGCTGCTCCTGAGGCTGCTGGGAGAAATTTCCCTTTCTCTTCTTTGTTCACACAGCTCCTGGGGTTCAGCTTTGGATTTGGCCCCGCCTCTGAGTGTAGGTCCCCTGAGGGCATCTGTTTCTTCGCTCAGACAGGACGGGGTTAAAGGAGCAGCTGCTTCGGGGGCTCTGGCTCACTCAGGCCGGGGGGAGGGAAGGGTACAGAATGCGGGGCGAGCCTGCGGCGGCAGAGGCCAGTGTGACGTCGCACCAGCCTGAGGCGCGCCGTGCGTTCTCCAGGGGAAGTTGTCCCTGGATCACGGGAGCCTGGCAGTGGCGGGCTGCACAGGCTCCCTCCCAGTGGTGCAGGTCCCGTCCCTATTCTTTTGTCTCTGTTTTTCCTTTTTTCTTTTGCCCTACCCAGATATGTCGGGAGTTTCTTGCCTTTTGGGAAGTCTGAAGTCTTCTGCCAGCGTTCAGTAGGTGTTCTGTAGGAGTTTTTCCACATGTAGATGTATTTCTGATGTATTTGTGGGGAGGAAGGTGATCTCCACATCTTACTCCCCTGCCATCTTATAGGTCTTCACTTTTGACAGCATGGTTTTTTATATAGTCATAGAGCTAATACTTACAAAATGCCTAGCACATTGTCTGAATCTCATGTGATGATAATTATTATTATTATTTCCAAAGGGAAGGAGTCTGTCAAAATTTGAAGACTGTTAAACAAACTACAAAATGAAAATTTTGTCTGAATTCTTGTAATGCTCACAACATCAAGCAAGTATATTTTGATAAATGCTATGCCCCTCATTAAGAGGTTATGCTTCCTAACATCTGCTTTCCATAAATCTCATATGCCTCATTAAAACATGCTACCACTAAAAATTAATACAATCACAATTTTGCAAAATGTTTATCTTCTCTTGTAAAACTAGTATGTAATTATTACCATTTCACAGCTTAAGGTTAAAACAGCATTTACTGATTTTGCTATAGGGGTGATTTAATAGTATGTCAAATCTCTGGAATGGTAAAGTACCTTCATGTAGGCAGTACCTTTCATGTACAAGTCTCTGCTATTTACAGCTATCAAAACATAATCATTACAAGCAAAAGGTAGGGAGATAGAAGTGAACGAATACATGCATTATTCATAAACTGTTTTTCTCTTCTGCTAGCTTTCTCAAAACTGTCTTTTCTTTAGGAGATGCCCAGAAGCATGCATTTAGATTAGTTTATTAATAAGATCATTAGTCAGGAATCTATGTGTTCAAATGTCTTGTTGATCAGCAAGTAAAGAAAAAACAGATGCCTGTAGGGAGATGTGGAATCTCATATAGTTGCAATATAGTAGTAATTTCTCCAGTCATGATTTATTAATTTAATAATTCAACAAATTAAAAATATATACTATACACATAATTCGTATGTACTTTATAAACCAAAATACATATTCTGATATATCATAAAGCTTTGCATGTGTCCATCTCAGGAAAAAGTAGCAGTTTCATTGACATTTCAAAGTGATTTTATATTTATGATCATTATATCTCCTATTAAAGATTGGCAAATGAGGTAGGAAATATTTTAATCCTAGTTTATGGATGAGAAAACTGAGGCCAAAAGATTCGCCGAAGATTGAAAAGGACTGTGTGTTTCATCTTTGAATGCTAAAAATGATGTTTTCTCATCAACTGCTTTAGATTGCCTCATACCTCGTGAGCTCAGAAAGAATTATACTTTTTTTGAACCTAGTTTCTGTGTCTGTAGGTTGAAAAGGACAATACTCATTATCCAACTGACAGTATTGCAAGGAAAGTCACTAGACCTAAAGAAATTCAGAGAACATACACATTTTAAATATTGGTATCACTGACACCATAGTCCTCACATTATAATAATAGTAATTTTCATTATTACTGTTCCATGCTGTTATGTATAAAAATACCATCAAAACTAGTGCCCTACAAGATGTGAAAGTTATTGATTTTATAGGTCAGTCTTCATCATAATCCATGTCTGAATTCAGAGTTTCTGGTTTCAAGAAAAGATGCATATAATTAGAATTAAAAAAATATTTTTTTCTAAAAATGTAGTGTAATTACATTTTCTACATTAAATACATTATCTGAAAAGTAAAATTATATGGTATACATAAATCATATTTGATAGTAATGTGAAAGTGGAGGAATCAATAGCTCTTCCTGCTTTCCTTAAAAGAATATAATTGATTTCACATCTTTCAATAAAGAACCTAAGATTCAAACTGTATTACTCATGATATGGTTGCTTATTAAAATGTTACACTAATTATTTGCAAAATCCTTGATAATTATTACACAATCGTTTAGATATTTCTTAAGAAATTCCTTTAGAAACTTCTGCAAAACATGTTTAATCATCGCAATAATTTTTAAATTCTTATTTATGAATCATACATTGTAGTTTTTGTTTTCAATGATAAGAAAAATCTTTGCAGTTTCCATTGCAATTACACACTTCAAAGACCTAGGGAAGGAATGAAAAATTTCCCAGGAGCTGATATAGCCAGAAAGATAGAAAGATGAAAGTGAGCAAGTTGATCTTATTATTTTCCATTTCAAGGCTGCCTGTACATTTGTTACTTTGCCAAAAATCCGTGATATGATCAGCTTCTTATCCAGAAACCTGAAAAATAATTCATTCTAACAGTAATTCTATATTTCTCCAAAGTATGCCTATTATTTGTCCATTTGTGAGTAAATTTATTATTATCATTATTATTATTATTATCAGGAAAGGCAAATACAGTGGTCAAAATATCTGAGATGAACATTTTCCTTTAGAGTAGTAAGTAAGACCAGAGGAACAGAGAGTAAGGAGACCAAGAATTGGATATAAGACACAAGATAGCAATTTAATATTTGAAAGGACCCAATTTCTAAAGGCTTCAACATTTTGTCTTTAAAATGGGATACTTATCTCTAATGCCCTTCATCTCTAACGAAGATTCTGTGATCTAAAACATAATAAGAAGTATTTGTCCAGAAAGGTCAGCAAGTAAAAATTTTCCAAGTTTCACTGCAAATGTCTCCCATGTAATACTTAATAAGAAAATGTTTCTTCTTACCCACTTGAATAATACCCCACCCCAAAAGATATCCATCTTCTAATCCTTGGAACCTGTGAATGTTACCTTAAATGGTGACAGGGATTTTGCAGATGTAATTACGTTTTGGGTTGAGATGGAGAATATCCTGGATTATTCAGGTGGGCCCAATGTAATCATAAGGGTCTTTATAAGAGGGAGGCAGGAGGATCAGAAACAGAGAAAAAGGCAAAGTGACGATGGAAGAGGAAAGAGAGTTTGGAAAATGCTATGCTGCTCGCTTTGAAGACAGAGGAAGTGACACACAAGCCAAGGGATTCAGGTAGTTTCTATACACTAGAAAAGGCAAGCAAGTATTTTCTCCCCCAAATCCTGAGGAGTGAATGCCGTTCTGCTGACACCTTGAATTTAGACTTCTGACCTCCAGAACTCTAACAGAATAAATTTGGGTTGTTTTAAGCCATTGTATTTGTGGTAATTTGTTATGGCAGCAATAGGATATACACCTACCCTAATGTGGTGATACAGACATACCAAAGATGGATGAATTCCGTGATTTGAAAAATGGTAATTTTCACGTGGACTATCTAGAACTATAATGATACCTAATTGTGATTTTTGAACCACTTTTTTTTCTAAAATAAATATTTATTTTGTGAGAGTTTGAAACAAAAGCTACAATTTGAGTTCACTTTATTTCCAAACCTATTTTCCCAAAATTGTTTACTAATATTTTATAAATTGAAGTGTGAAAAGTACATGGATGAGAGGAGTTCAGCCATATTATGGAATAATATCTCCAGTGTTTGAGTTTGCATAAATGGTTTATTGAGTGTTAACAAAGTCTGCAAAAATATTTTTAAAAGGATATACAAAAACTATAAGCCATGTATTGCTTACCTTAAAGTAACTGTTGATAGTTTGTCTGCTTTTATTTTTTAGTAAGAAATATATCATGAAAGTGCTGTAATTTTCACTCAACAGAAGAACCTTTTAATTGATACAAGATACAGTATTTATTAGCATATTCAGCAGCATAGAGTCTGGATCTGGACTGTCACCAAATCCAAGCTCCACGACTTACTGAGTAGGTGACTTAAGTTGTTCTATGCTGTATTTACTCTTCTGTAAAATAGAGTTTGGAATAGTACCTTGTTGCAAAAATTACAAGAATTCATGTATATAGCACTTTGATTAGTATCTGATACAAAGGAAATAAAGTTTAAATTTGTTCTTTTCATCACCGCTGTTCTTATTTGATCCCTGAGTAGTCCACGTGGCAAGAAGTTTTTACTTTATTATTTACAGAATACAGTGTTGTATACCATTATGAGACCCATACCATATGTTTGTTCCATTTACAAATGAATGAATACATTGCTTAATCACTAAAATCTGTAGAACCGGCCCTCTGCTCCCAATTTCTATCACACTTTATTTAGAGGAGTTTTAATTAAAAATGATTGATCCCTGCAGAAGGATTTATGGAAGTGTTAAGAGCTTTTACCCCGTGTTTTATAGTAGCTGGTCCTGTAAAGACGGTATTTTTAAAACAACTGATCTGAATTCTTGAAAGAGGATTTCAACTTTGAAACAAAAATTTCCTGACTACATAGATTTCATAATTGGTAAGTTTTTAAATTTAAGAGAGTCAATGAGCAGCTTCCTCAGCCAGTTTAAATTTTGACTTTTTAGTGAAAATTACTCTTAAATATTTGTAATATGAGGGTTTTCAAGAATTTCATTTTTAACCCATCTCAAACAAGTCATACTATTGTTGCATGTAGATTTCAAACTAGGAGACTCAGTTTCCTACATCACAATCATGTAATGACATATGTGAGATGGTGTTCCAGTACAACCTATGATTATCTGGGGTTCACTATTAGGAAATCCATTTGTCTCCACATATAAGCCATATAATAAAGGTAATATTTTGGCATCCACATTCCTGATTCCTCTCTACCCTCATTTTGTTACAAATTCATGCAGCAAATATAACAATGATAGTACTTAACTGGATAGCCTGTAGACTTTTGTATGTCAGGAACTGTTCTAAGCACTTTAACATAATAACATTTCTATCCATATTATCATCCCCATTTTTGAACAGGAGGAAACAGACATACACATGCTAATTAGGGTATCCAAGATTACATAGTGAGCAGTGGGGCTGGGATTCAAACCCAGGAACCTGAGCTCCAGTTGGCACATATGCTATAAGTCTTGTAGGTGTTCTGTTTAAAGTCCCCTCAAATTCTAGTATTATGGAAGCAATAGACTTGTCGTGGACAGGAAAGGTAGCCCAGATATGGCCTGAATAGCAGTGTTCTGGAAGAAGCTTTATGACTGGGAAGAGGAATATGAAAATGGAATGTGTCCACACCCCCTACCCATGCTTTCATATTAAATTTCCCCCATAATTAAATGCAACCTTTTGGGAAGTGGGTAGAACCCCTGAAATTAGTGGGAGCTTGTTATAAGCATTAATATAAGTTATAGAAAAATACACTTACATTTCTTGCCCATCTGGATTCACGGGCTGAGATTTGTATCTGCTACGTAAGAGTGGTAACTCACATCTCTGCAATATTTAATTGAGCTTATTTAGTCAATTAAACATATCACTAAGCCATGCATGCTGCTGTAACCATATTTAATGAGATAGACATTCAGATTTGCTGGCAAAAGATTAAGGTGATTCAGTGTTTTGTCTGAAATATTAATCATAGACTTTCAAATTGCTTCAGTATTTTAAATAGATAGATGGATAGATAGAAATTCCCAAATACATTACCTATTTGATTACACATAAGTCTAAATACTGAGATATATGTGGCATTAAGTTAAACTTTTTTGAAAGCCGTTGCAATCTTTATGACAGCTAGTGCTTTCAGTGTTAACAAAGATGGCATGAGTACATTTTGACAGCAGCTTTTATGTGAGCTACTCCTTCTGTAGTTTTTCTTGCTGTTGCAGTCAGGCATCATTGCTTATCACTTAATAGTATGTTAATAAATGATTTAAGCACACTTTTATCCACTTTTGTTTATCACATGTTTTAAAAAGGTATTTTTTTTTTTCATATTCACCATCGCACATTATTTGAAACCAGTACATGGAGAGAATCAAAATATCTCTACATTGAATTGCAATTATTTCAAATAAATTCAAATTCAATCTTACAACTCTGGAAATTACATATTTTTCAGCAATCTGTTATCTATTATATTTGTTTAACTAACACTAACATTTATTTATGTATTTTTCGCTCAAGAACGTTAAGTAACTGCTGTATACCAGGGGTTGCTCTAAATACTGAGGACACAGCATTAAGAAATTTCCTTCTATAATGAAATTTATATTTTAGCTCTGAGTTTAGTAAGTGGTGAGAGTAGACTTTCTTGCCTTATTTGTGACCTTAGGGGAAAAGTATTACATCTTTTCCTCATTAAGTAAGGCATTAGGTATAGGCTTTTCCTAGTTTTTCATTCATTTATTAAGTTGAGAATGTTCTCTTTTATGGCTGGTTTGCAAAGAGATTTTTTTTTTTTTTTTTTGCAAAGAGATTTTTTAAAGTCAGAAATTGGACTTGGATTTTATTCATATTTTTTATTTTGCATCTATGGATAGCACATTTTAAAATTTTGTTTTTTTTAATATGGTGAATGACAGGGATTAATTTTCTGTTTTAAGTTTTTCTTTACTTTTTTAAACCACTTTGTTGAGGTATGATAGACATGTATAAATCTCTGCATATTTAATGTATAAAACTGGATGAGTTTGGGGATAAGTATACAACCATTAAACCATCATCACCACCAAAGCCATGAGACATCTATCACCTCCAACCTACTTTTTAAAATTAATAGTATTTTTTTTTGTTATAACAGCACTTAACATGTGCCCTCTTAGCAAATTTTATGTATACAATTCAGTATTGTTAACTGTAGACATTAGGCTGGATAGTGGATCTCCAGAAATTATTTCTCTTGTATAACTGAAAATTTATACCCTTTGACCATCACCTCCCCCATTTTCCTCTTCTGCCAGCACCCTGTAATCACCATTCTATTCTCTGCTTCCATAGTTTGACCCTTTTAGATTCCACATATAGATGAAATCATATGGTATTTCCTTCCTCTGTCTGGCTTATTTCACTTAGCATAATGCCCTCTAGTTCCTCCCACCTTGTCCCACATGGCAAAATTTCCTTCTTTTTAAAGGTTGAATGGTATTCCATTGTCTCTATATGTCATATTTTCTTTTTTCATTTATCTGTTCATGGACATTTAGAAATGTTAAAGTGTATATTCTTGGGATAAATTCTACTTGGTCATAATGTATTATTTTAAAGTATTTTTGGATTCTATTTACTAAAAATGTTGTCTTAATATTTATGTCTATGTTTATATTGAATACTTGTATTCATGTTTATAGTTTTCCATTTATTTTTGCTTTTGTTTCCCTTACCTTAGGAAACAGATACAAAATAGCTAAGACCTAGGTTAAAGACTGTGCTGCCTATGCTTTCTTCCAGGAGATTTATGGTTTTAGGTGTTACACTTAAGTCTTTAATCCATTTTGAGTTTATTTTTGTATATGATATGAGAAAATTTTCTACTTTCATCCTTTTATATATAGCTCTTCAGTTTTCCCCACACCACTTACTGAAGAGACAGTATTTTCCCCATTGTATATTCTTGCCTCCTTGGTTGTAGATCAGCTGACCATATGTGCATGGGTTTATTGCTGCGGTCTCTATTCTTTTCCACTAATTTATGTGTCAGTTTTTGTGCCAGTACCATACTGTTTTGCTTACCATAGCTTAGTAGTATAGTCTGAAGTCAGGGAGCGTGATACCTCTAGCTTTGTTCTTTTTTTCAGGGAAATAGCTTTGGCTATTTGGGTCTTTTCTGATTCCATACAAATTAAGGATCATTTGTTCTAGTTCCGTGAAAAATGTCATGAGTATTTTGATAGGGATTGTATTAAATCTACAGGTTGCATTGGGCAGTATGGACATTTTAACATTATTAATTTTTCCAATCCATAAACATGGGATAGCTTTCCATTTATTTGTGTTGTCTTCAGTTCCCTTCTTCAGTGTCTTATAGTTTTCTGATTACAGGTCTTTCACCTCCTTGGTTAAGTTTATTTCTAGGTATTTTATTTTTAGTGCGATTGTAAATGAGATTATTTTGTTCTTTTCTCTCTCTGCTGGTTCATTATTAGTGTATAGAACAATAGATTTCTGTATATTAACACATTATTGACCGGGGGACTTTTGCAGAAACTAACGCCTGTGTGGCGATTTGTTATATAACTGAATATTGAAACACCTGTGTTTGAGTAAATATCAACATTTTTTGCACTTAATGTATTTATTTGAAACTTTGTACATGCCTTACTAAAGCATTCTAATATTTCGTTAGAGTATGATAGGCATTATAGCAGGCATCTCTGTGCAGGGGAACAGAACATCTATTACAAATATACAGTGTTTGACTATGCTTTCCCCTGGAAGAGCAGGCTCTACACTTTCTGATGGCTTTTTTTTTTTTTTTTTTTTAAGTCCTGTGGGTATTATTTCCTCTAGAATATGTTCTTTTATTTTACCTGGTAGTCGACAAGGTGGATCTTTGTGGGGGGCTCTTTTAGAAACGCCACAAGAAGGACCAGGTGTGGGACTACCACTACATTCACCAGAATGGTCAGTTAAACATTCTCTAGCTACTGCTAACAAAAATTGCTTGTAAGTCATTTTATTCTGTGCACTAAGGCTATAATGAATTTTAAATGCATTGAGTTAACCGCAAGCACTCAAATAAAAACCTACTATCTTATACCATTTTTGAGTTTTCTGGAGGATATTGAAGTTTGCCAGATATTGATCGGATTGATCAACTCCTTTCATATACATATTATACTCTAATATACAAGTGGGCTTAGTTATCTGATGGCCAGTCCTCCTGTCTTCCCTTCTTGTAGATGCTGTGGAGGCATCATGAATAGTTGTCACCATGTGGACTAGCCTCTAGAATCACTTCTCCCTTCTGTAAGAATGTCATTTCTCCCCTCTATAGATTTTTATATTTCTCCTTTAATTGGTTTGGTAGACCACAATTCTCTCTTATAGTCCCATAAACTCTGGTTTTGTTTTTCAACAATATTTCAGATGTGGACACACTGTTGTAATAATTGTCTTGGTAAATATGGTGCCATGAACCAAGATAAGGTTGTAGGACCAATAATATTATTTCTTGCAGTTTCTTTCCTTCATCCGTGTAAATCTCAAGGTTGCATATATATCCAGTTTCACTTTCACTAACCATCCTGACCAAAATTCCATATTTTGTAAGTTTTCCAGGATTAGAGGTTTTGAATCTGAGTCATCTTCTCCACTTTATCATTGCCTCCTCAAGTGATAGCTCTTGTTTGGGTATATAGATTGATTGAAATTTTGGTAGAAAATAATCCAAAAGAGGTTTAACTGGAAATTTTGTCTGCAGGAAGTAGAGTTTCTGAGTTATCATTAAAGTGAAGAAATGTCATTGTTCGAACCTTCTTCTCATAATAATCTTTGGAAAGATAGGTGTTTCAAGTAAGGGATCAGTCGACCGGTATTCTTTCCACTGTGACTTTCTTATTTGTCCCATCAAAATTATTAATCCAGGAAACTTCTTCATGTTACTATTAGTTACATCAGTCCATTTTAAAGCCTTATCATACTTTTTATATGATTTTTTATTCTGTTGGTGATACAAATTTGTTTGAGAAGCGACCAACTTGAAAAAGTCATTACCAAAAATTAATTCTGTTATTTCACTAACACTTTGCAGGTTATTACATTCAATAGTTACACCTGATACACCTGTAAAGTCTTCTAATTTTCGTGAAATGTTGTCTTCAATCTACTCTTCTGTAGAAGCAAAGTCGTGTTCTCCAGCAATGAGTTTCATTTTCACTTTCCATATCAGAATCAATCACTAAGGTTTTTTGTCTTTTTGTTGGTCTAATATTCACATCATCTGGATCAGAACTATATTCTGAAGAACTATCATCTTCTGAGACCCTAGTATATATGTCGCTGGGACAATCAGAAAAATTATCTACATGAAATTCACCGAAAAATTCTTCTTCACTCGAAATTTCACAATGTGTCATTTTTGAAAATTTTACAGTAATAAACTTGAGTTTATAATATAAACAAGGTTGAAACAAAAACCTAACAGAGCAAAATGTGAATGATAATGACAATCATAAGTTGTATAATGAATCCTTGATCAATTTTAAGTTCTAACAACTTCACATGGTGATGTTAATTGTATCACTCTCTAAAAATGTATTGATACCTCTCCAGTCAATAATGTTCGGGTAACAAAAGACATATTAATACATTTCCCATCAATAAATTGTTAATCTGGTATCCTGAAACTCTACTGAAGTAATTTATTAGTTCTAGTAGTCTTTGGTGGCATCTTAGGTTTTTCTATATATAGTATTGTGTCATCTGCAAGTAGTGACAGTTTTACTTTTTCCCTCCCAATTTGGGTGCCTTTTATTTATTTTATTTGTCTGATTGCTGTGGCTAGGATTTCCAATACTATGTTAAATAGAAGTGGTAAGAGTGGGCATCCTTATCTTGTTCCTTGTCTTAGAGGAAAAGCTTTCAGCTTTTCACCATTGAGTATGACGTTAACTGTAAGTTCATCATAAACAGCCTTTATTATGTTGAGGTATGTTCCCTCTATACAAACTTTATTTAGAGTTTGTATCATGAATGGATGTTGAATTTTGTCAAATGCTTTTTCTGCATCTATTGAGATGATCATGTGATTTTTATTCTTCCTTTTGTTAATATGGTGTATTAAGTTGATTGATATTGAACCATCTTTGCATTCCTGGAATAAATCCCACTTGATTGTGATGTAGGATCCTTTTAGTGTATTGTTGAATTCGGTTTGCTAACATTTTTTTGAGGATTTTTGCATCTATTGTATATTCATCAGAGATATTGTCCTGTATACAGGGTATACAGCTAATATTTTATAATAACTTTTTTTAAAATAGGACTTTTCCATTTTTTAAAAAATTAATTTATTTGTTTTTAGCTGCATTGGGTCTTTGTTGCTGCGTGCAGACTTTCTCTAGTTGCAGTGAGTGGGGGCTACTCTTCGTTACGGTGCACGGGCTTCTCATTGCGGTGGCTTCTCTTGTTGCGGAGAATGGGCTCTAAGTGTGTGGGCTTCAATAGTCGTGGAAAGTGGGCTCAGTAGTTGTGGCTCGTGAGCTCTAGAGCACAGGTTCAGTAGTTGTGGAGCATGGGCTTAGTTGCTCCGCAACATGTGGGATCTTCCCGGACCAGGGCTCGAACCCATGTCCCCTGCATTGGCAGGAGGATTCTTAACCACTGTGCCACCAGGGAAGTCCCTATAGTAACTTTATATGGAGTATATTCTATAAAAATATCAAATTGCTATGTTGTACACCTGAAGTTATTATTGTAAGTCAACTATACTTCAATTAAAAAAAATTTTTTTTAAAGATTAAAAACATGTAATTTTCCTGTCTTTGTCTTCTGTATTAGGGAAATGTAAGACTGATAAAATGAGGTGGGAAGTATTCTCTTCCTTTGAATTTTCTGGAATAGTTTGCATCAAGTTAGTGATATTTCTTACCTAATGATGGTTAGGATTGATCAGTAAAGCCATTTGAATCTGGAGTTCTATTTATGAGAAAGATTTTAACTACACATCAGGCAAAAGTTTTGGCTGAAGATATAAAAATTATTATATTTTAGTTAACTGTGTTTTATTTCAAGATAGTTCTTTAATTTGTAGGGAATATAGAACTATTTTGCAAAACCATATATAAAAGCACGTTAAGTCCTAGCATCATCCTTTGGACATTTTGTAAGAGTTTTTGGCTTAATAATTTAATCCTGTTTTTGATTCAGGTTTGTTTGGTATGAGTTCAAATGGCAATTGTTAGTTTATGATTAGTCATTTCTTCTGTAGTGTGATTTTACAAGTAAAATATTAAAAACTAAAAGGTCACAAATTTACAACTCTTTCAAAAATGCAAAGTTAAACTCTAGTACTCTTTGCACCCTCAAATAATTTTAAAAGCTCTAAGTATCCATTGTGTGATAGCAGCACAACTGCTAAACCTCCACGAGCACTGAACAGATATATTTGAATTTTATTTGTTAATAATATAGCATCTCTTAAACATTTTTACCATAGTTGATATATACAATTATTTATTTTTAAAAAGCATCTTAGACAAACAGTATATTTATGTCAAGTTTAAATGCAGACAGACATAGAACGAGAAGGATAATTCTAAAGCCTGGATATAAAATGAAATATTGCAGCCAGTGTTTGCAAAGACACTGTGTATTTTTTTCAATTAAAACTTATGAAATATTTACACACTTAAAAATACAATTTTAATCATAACTTTTGAGTAATCTTTGAAATATTTTGGTGAGATCCAGTGATTCCACAGATAGTAGATAATAAAATCTCTGACCTTAGCATTTAGAGTCAATTATATAGGGGACTTCCCTGGTGGCTCAGTGGTTAAGAATCTGCCTGCCAATGCAGGGGACACGGGTTTGATCCCTGGACCGGGAAGATCTCACATGCCATGGAGCAACTAAGCCCATGTGCCACAACTACAGAGCCTGCACTCTAGAGCCTGTGAGCCACAACTACTGAAGCCCACATGCCTAGAGCCCATGCTCTGCAACAAGAGAAGCCACCGCAATGAGAAGCCTGGGCACAGCAAAGAAGAGTAGCCCCCGCTCGCCACAACTAGATAAAGCCCACACGCAGCAACAAAGACCCAATGCAGCCAATAATAAATAAATAAACAAATACATTTAAAAAATAATAAAGTCAATTATATAATGACTTGTCAGAAAGTTACAGTAAATATCTTAAATCCATTCTGTTATTTTTTAAGCATAATTTGTCCTACATTAGGATGTGTGACTTCAACATTTTTGACATGAGAACAGATAAAAATATCTTCTTAGAAATATTTGAATTAAAGGTAATTATTTATCAAAAAATAAAATACATGAGTTTTGTCAGGAATTATTTCTAATGTTGGAAACCTAACCTTAACTCTTCACCTAATCTTTCACATAGATTTAGTTTGAACATATTTGAGGGTTTAAAAAAATTTTTTAAGAAGGTTATTGGAGGAGAAAGTATTAAAACCAAGATCTCTGAACCTCTGCTGTTAGAGTAGAATAAAAATTTCAGATATTCCTTGGAGACACCTGTCTCATTAACTTCAGTATGGATTTTGTCAGCATGAAGACTGTATGATTAGGCATTAAAATTAATTTCATAAGAGGCTCAAATGAAATTAAATTTCACATGGGTTTAGTTTGGTAAAGTATTTTTCATCGCAGCTATAGGGTTATTTACAAGAAGTGTATGGATTTTTAAGTGGATGTAACCGATGTACAAAATGAAGAATTTTTACTAAAAAATCATTTGCATGTGTTCATTAAAAGAATCACTGGATACTAACAGGTATTACAGATTCAAAAGAGTACCAGTTGGTCTAAGATCTTAAGAAGCAGAAACAGAACACTATATTTTTCTCTATCTGCTACCACTTTATTCCTCCTTCCATATTCTAACACGGCACAAAGTATTTAATCTTTGGTGATAGATTGGCAAATTATTATAAATCTCATTATGATTGAGTAATAATCAGGAGTTCTTTTCTAATAATATTAATAAATTTTAACAATAAAAATAGAATATGTTACTATTTATATGGAAATATGATAAATTTGGTAGGGATTACCAAAAACAGTAAGTTCAAGGCATAATCTGTACTTTGAAGTAGTAAAATAATTAAGATTTAATGAGTTTTAGCGTTCATTAACTTTTTTAAAAAAGTATAATTTGTTGAAGTGTAATTTTTTTAGAAAAATGGCTATTCCACATTGCTTGCAAAATTCCTGAAAATTTAACAGTCATTTCTTAAAAGCTGATGTAGTCAGTTTGTAGCATACCAGCAATATGTAAGACAGCCATTTTATTGTGCAAAAGCATTTTGTTAGGAAATTCAGAAAGGACAGAGGTGGATCAGCTTTTCTATGTTCCACTTTGTCTGGGTCCTCAGCTAAGGAGTCTCAAATGGCAGAAAAATAGAACAGCTTGGGCTGCAGAGTCCAAATCCAAGATGCTTCTTCACTCACCTGTCTGTGACGGGCTGGACTCAACTGGGACTGTCAATCAGAGTGCATTCATGTGGCTTCTCCGTTGTGGCAGTCTCAGGTTAATCTAACTTCTGACATGGCAGTTTAGGAGCATGGCCTTTTCTGACCTAGTCTCAGAACTCAGATGGCATCACTTCCTCCACATTCTATTGGCTGAAGCAGTTACAAGCTTATCCAGATTCAAGAAGATGCGTACTTAGACCTTCCCTCCTGGTGGCAAAAATATTAAAGAATTTGAAGCCGTGTTCTAAAATCACTACACTGTGTATACCATTTTGTGTTCTGCTTTTCCATTTAACATTATACCCTAGACATAAAATGCCTCTCTTGTAAAAATCATTTAATCACCTATTTGGCATGTTCTAGCTTTCCTAGCCAAATTTTTCACTGTAGATGCAAATATCCAATTATAGCATATTGAATGATTTAGGTAGGAAAAAGGTAGTATCTGTTTCTACAAGAGGTATCTTCATAATAAGGAATCATGAGAGAATAAAACTACTTCATTGGTGTTTAGCCAGGTAATATTATTCTGAAAGAAAATCTGCATATAGCAATGCATCTTTTAGCATTTCATTGAAAATTGCAGGTCATATTTAATTTCATAAAAGAATGTTAGATGTTGTGTGTGTATTTTAGCAATTGCAACGTGATAATCTTGGATGTACTAAACTGCAAAAATTTCTGCTGCATCAGCCAATCCACGTTTTTATCTATAACTTTGTCAAAAGTCAGTAAAACGAAAAAGCTTACTCATCTCGCTAAAGAGTTGTAAGTTCTCTTTATTTAAAAAAGGAGTTTGGAGATTGTTTTCTTCCATTTTGATATGAGTCATGTATCACTTTCATTTAGTGACATCAAATGTTAAGCCTCAGTAAAACCGCCTTATGGAAGAAAAAATATGATGTTGACTCAGTGATAACTCCTAGATGAAATAGGATGCTAACACTGGGGTTAGTTGCATAGATTTTAAAAATTAAAAAATATATTCTGGCAATCTGTCTAGTGTAGAGAAGCTTCTATTTAGCAGAAAAATAGTTCCTACTTTGGGATATTCACTGTGATAACGAAGCAGCATCTCAATTAAAAACCTTGGCTGAAGTGTATGTCATACCTGGTAAACTGGAAGGAAACAAGAAACCAATCAAAGACTCCTAAAGTGGACCTTCTTTTAAGGGTTGATCCTCCAAATCCATCATTTGGAGGGAATGCAATCCAAGTTGGGAATGTTGCTATTATCATCGACACATCTCTCATCCTAATCCTCCTTATACAGCCAGTCGTCATGTCATACTCAGTTTTCCTCTAAAATACCCTTTGTATCCATTTCCTCCTTTTCACTTTACAGTTGCCATCTTGCCATCTTAGAATATATGAGGGGGGTGAATATTGATTTTCTGAGGCTGAAACTGCGTTTTTAATTGAATGTAAACGTTTTTAGGTAGGAGAGCTCCCTCATTAAGTTCTTAGTTTTCCTATACTGTCTAATACATATGATTGTGTATAAGTAAGACCCATTAAGGCATTTGAACTTGTGAAGCTTTACTATCCAAATCATTTTACACATGGTGAGAGCTACCTTTGCAAAATTTCTTGCTTCTACTCATTTCTACTCACTTCTCTGCACTCCCATCCAGACATTTCATACTAATGCACACTGTAGAAAAAGCTGCCATAAACTTCTTTAAAGACCTGCACTCACATGTCATCCCTCTTCTGTAACTTTCCATGAGTCATGACACACTAGTATCATATATGTTTTATAATCTAGTCCTATTGAACTTCTGCAAACATATTTCTGCTTCTATCTCATCATGGCCCCTCCACTCAAATCAGACCAACTGAACAGAAGCTTTATACATGCTTCAATCACAGCCTTAAAATATCTAATTCTGTCTTCACTTGAGGGGATCAAGATAGGCTTATCTACCTTGTTTCAACTGGTGTTCCAGGGACAGAGGGTGACAAGTTACAGGAAAAGTCAGACAGTGAGTATAAATTACTTCTTGTAGTATAACGTCACAGATCAAATGTTAGACTGGAAAAGTAATAAAAACAATAGGTTACACTTATGGGGAATGTACAATGTGCCAGTTTCTTTACAAAAAATAATTTACATGCACTAGCTATTTAATCCTTACAAGGAACCCCTGGAAGAGGTACTACTATCTCCCTTTTATAAGTAGGGAAACTGAACACAGAGGGTTTATGGAGATTGCCCACAATATCATAGTAAGTAAGTGGCAGAACTGGGATTCCAACTCAGCAGCTCTGATGCTAGATAGGCACTCCCAGTCACCATGCTCTATCGCCACTAAAGAAAAAAAAGACATCTGAAAAGATGTGAAGCTGCATAGATAACTAAAAAAGAGAGAGGGTTTCATTTTATCACTCACGTTTATTTGAGTGCCTGTATGTGCCCATGCAGTCTTCAAGCATTAGACTATTGACACACAGCAAACATCCCTGACTTCATGGAGCTTGTATTATAGTGGAAAGGAGCAGAAAACCCAGGTTAGGTGCAAAGCTGCTAAATACATCTTATGTTAACAGGACATTTTTTTAAAGCTCTGGACATGCGAAGTGAATGGTTCAACCTGTTTTAAGTGCACAGGGGTCATAACAAAGGACTTTATGTGAAACATTCTTCAACTTTCAAGTAGTTGGTTAAAATTTGAAGTAAGTTTATCCCCACATAAATAGAAATTCAATGGCAAGAATTAACATCAAACTCAATTTCTTGAAATGAGATGGTGCCTATTTCTTTTTCAAACATTATCACACTTGTCATGTATTTTGTGTTCAATAAATATTCACAGTGAATTAATGGATTATGTGATAAATATCAATTATATGTGTGTATGAGAGTGTACTATTTATCAGTTGCAAATATTGTTAACCTTTGATTGGACGTTCCAATTTTATTGGATGGTTCTTCTGAGAATGTTCAACTACCTTGAGAAATAATAATTTTGCATGGATGTCAAGTGTTCCCAAGGGTAGTTTTATCGATTTTTCCATTTAAAAATACTCTGAACAAGTGGATGAGTAAGAACCCCAGATAGAATCCTCTATAGTGGCCAGTTCATAATTTTCTTTAATTAGGGTAATGGCAAACATTGACAGCTTTAGGTATTGTTTTGGGCCAAAAGTAGCACTTAAGCTTCAATCAGCAATTTATCTTTCATAACAGTAATGATCCCTGAACATCTTCAGAAACTTAAAGAATTCTCCAGTGATTTGGAGGAAGAGAAAATAGAATGATATGAAGGATCCTAGGAGACGAATTTCTTGCATTGAGGTATGGCAGACAATCATATGTCACAAAACACATATACACACACACAGAATTTTCTTAAAACACCTTAACTTAGCTAACCCATCTTCTGCGAGTATATCAGTACCATTTATTGGAAAACTGTTATAGACATGGAAATAGGGATGAATTTTTCAAAAAATTTAAAACCTTAATCTTTTCCCTCCCTAGCATTCTATCATATTATATATATGTTTTTTTAACATCTTTATTGGAGTATAATTGTTTACAAAGTTGTGTTACTTGCTGCTGTATAACAAAGTGAATCAGCTATATGTATACATGTATCCCCATAACTCCTCCCTCTTGCGTCTCCCTCCCACCCTCCCTATCCCACCCCTACAGGTGGACACAAAGCACCGAGGAGCTGATCTCCCTGTGCTACGTGGCTGCTTCCCACTAGCTATCTATTTTACATTTGGTAGTGTATATATGTCCATGCCACTCTCTCACTTCAACCCAGCTTACACTTCCCCCTCCCTGTGTCCTCAAGTCCATTCTCTATGTCTGCGTCTTTATTCCTGTCCTGCCCCTAGGTTCTTCAGAACCATTTTTTTGTTCTTTTAGATTCCATATATATGAGTTAGCATACGGTATTTGTTTTCCTATTTCTGATTTACTTCACTCTGTATGACAGACTCTAGGTCCATCCACCTCACTGCAAATAACTCAATTTCATTTCTTTTTATGGCTGAGTAGTATTCCATTGTATATATGTGCCACATCTTCTTTATCCATTCATCTGTCGATGGACACTTAGGTTGCTTCCATGTCCTGGCTATTGTAAATAGAGCTGCAGTGAACATTGTGGTACATGACTCTTTTTGAATTATGGTTTTCTCAAGGTATATGCCCAGTAGTGGGATTGCCAGGTCATATGGTAGTTCTATTTTCAGTGTCTTAAGGAACCTCCATACTGTTCTCCGTAGTGGCTGTATCAGTTTACATTCCCACCAACAGTGCAAGAGGGTTCCCTTTTCTCCACACCCTCTCCAGCATTTATTGTTTGTAGATTTTTTAATGATGGCCATTCTGACTGGTGTGAGGTGATACCGCACTGTAGTTTTGATTTGCAATTCTCTAATGATTACTGATGTTGAGCATTCTTTCATGTGTTTGTTGGCAATCTGTATATCTTCTTTGGAGAAATGTCTATTTAGGTCTCCTGCCCATTTTTGGATTGGGTTGTTTATTTTTTTGATATTGAGCTGCATGAGCTGCTTGTAAATTTTGGAGATTAATCCTTTGTCAGTTGCTTCATTTGCAAATATTTTCTCCCATTCTGAGGGTTGTCTTTTCATCTTGATTATGGTTTCCTATGCTGTGCAAAAGCTTTGAAGTTTCATTAGGTCCCATTTGTTTATTTTTATTTCTATTTCTCTAGGAGGTGGGTCAAAAAGGATCTTGCTGTGATTTATGTCTTAGAGTGTTCTGCCTATATTTTCCTCTGAGAGTTTTACAGTGTCTGGCTTTACATTTAGGTCTTTAATCCATTTTGAGTTTCTTTTTGTGTATGGTATTAGGGATTGTTCTAATTTCATTCTTTTACATGTAGTTATCCAGTTTTCCCAGCACCACTTATTGAAGAAGCTGTCTTTTCTACATTGTATATTCTTGCCTCCTTTATCAAAGATAAGGTGACCCTATGTGCGTGGGTTTATCTCTGGGCTTTCTATCCTGTTCCATGGATCTATATTTCTGTTTTTGTGCTAGTACTGTCTTGATAACTGTAGCTATGTAGTATAGTCTGAAGTCTGGGAGCCTGATTCCTCCAGCTACGTTTTTCTTTCTCAAGATTGCTTTGGCTATTCGGGGTCTTTTGTGTTTCCATACAAATTGTGAAATTTTTTCTTCTAGTTCTGTGAAAAATGCCATTGGAAGTTTGATAGGGATTGCATTGAATCTGTAAATTGCTTTGGGTAGTATAGTCATTTCACAATGTTGATTCTTCCAATTCAAGAACATGGTATATCTCTCCGTCTGTTTGTATCATCTTTAATTTCATTCATCAGTATCTTACAGTTTTCTGCATACAGGTGTTTTGTCTCCTTGGGTAGGCTTGTTCCTAAATAAAATAAGTATTTTATTATTCTTTTTGTTGCAGTGATAAATAGGAGTGTTTCCTTAATTTCTCACTCAGATTTTTCATCATTAGTGTATAGGAATGCAAGGGATTTCTTTGCATTAATTTTGTATCCTGCTACTCTACCAGATTCATTGATTAGCCCTAGTAGTTTTCTGGTGGCATCTTGAGGATTCTGTATGTATAGTATCATGTCATCAGCGAAGAGTGATAGCTTTATTCTTCTTTTCTGATTTGGATTCCTTTTATTTCTGTTTCTTCTCTGATTGTTGTTGCTAAATCTGCCAAAACTATGTTGAATTATAGTGGTGAGAGTGGGCTACCTTGTATTTTTCCTGATCTTAATGGAAGTGGTTTCAGTTTTTCACCATTGAGAACGATGTTGGCTGTGGGTTGTAATATATGGCCTTTATTATGTTGAGGTAAGTTCCCTCTATGCCTACTTCCTGGAGGGTTTTTATCATAAATGGGTATTGAATTTTGTCAAAAGCTTTTTCTGCATCTATTGAGATTATAAAATGGTTTTTCACCTTCAATTTGTTAATATGGTGTATCACATTGATTGATTTGCGTATATTGAAGAATCCTTGCATTCCTGGGATAAATCCCACTTGATCATGGTGTATGATCCTTTTAATGTGCTGTTGGATTCTGTTTGCTAGTGTTTTATTGAGTATTTTTGCATCTATGTTCATCAGTGATATTGGCCTGTAGTTTTCTTTCCTTGTGACATCTTTGTCTGGTTTTGGTATCAGGGTGATGGTGGTCTTGTAGAATGAGTTTGGGAGTGTTCCTCCCTCTGCTATATTTTGGAAGAGTTTGAGAAGGATAGGTGTTAGCCCTTCTCTAAATGTTTGATAGAATTCACCTGTGAAGCCATCTGGTCCTGGACTATTGTTTGTTGGAAGATTTTTAATCACAGTTTCAATTTCAGTGTTTGTGATTGGTCTGTTTGTATTTTCTATTTCTTCCTGGGCCAGTCTTGGAAGGTTGTGCTTTTCTAAGAACTTGTCCCTTTCTTCCAGGTTTTCCATTGTATTGGCATATTGTTGCTTCTTGTAGTAATCTCTCATGATCCTTTGTATTTCTGCAGTGTCATTTGTTACTTCTTTTTCATTTCTAATTCTATTGATTTGAGTCTTCTCTCTTTTATTCTTGATGAGTCTTGCTAATGGTTTACCAGTTTTGATTACCTTCTCAAAGAACCAGCTTTTAGTTTTATTGGTCTTTGGTATCATTTCCTTCATTTCTTTTTCTTTTCTTTATGATTTCTTTCCTTATGCTAACTTTGGGGTTTTTTTGTTCTTCTTACTCTGATTGCTTTAGGTGTAAGGTTAGGTTGTGTATTTGAGGTGTTTCTTGTTTCTTGAGGTAGGATTGTATTGGTATAAACTTCCTTCTTAGAACTGCTTTTGCTGCATCCCATAGGTTTTGGGTTGTCATGTTTTCATTGTCATTTGTTTCTAGGTATTGTTTGATTTCCTCTTTGATGTCTTCAGTGATCTCTTGGTTATTAAGTAGTGTATTGTTTACCCTCCATGTGTTTGTATTTTTTGCAGATTTTTTCCTGTAATTGATATCTAGTCTCATAACGTGTGGTTGGATAAGATACTTCATACGATTTCAATTTTCTTAAATTTATCATGGCTTGATTTGTGACCCAAGGTATGATCTATCCTGGAGAATGTTCCATGAGCACTTGAGAAGAAAGTGTATTCTCTTGTTATTGGATGGAATGTCCTATAAATATCTATTAAGTCCATCTTGTTTAATGTATCATTTAAAGCTTGTGTTTCCTTATTTATTTTCATTTTGGTTGATCTGTCCATTGGTGAAAGTGGGGTGTTAAAAGTCCCCTACTATTACTGTTTTACTGTCAATTTCCCCGTTTATGGGTGTTAGCATTTGCCTTATGTATTGAGGTGCTCCTATGTGGGGTGCATAAATATTTACAATTGTTATATCTTCTTCTTGAATTGGTCCCTTGATCATTATGTAGTGTCTTTCTTTGTCTCTTGTAATAGTTTTTATTTTAAAGTTGATTTGTCTGATATGAGAGTTGCTACTTCAGCTTTCTTTTGATTTCCATTTGCATGGAATATCTTTTTCCATCCCCTCACTTTCAGTCTGTATATGTCCCTAGGTCTGAAGTGGGTCTCTTGTAGACAGCACATATACACCTCTTGTTTTTGTATCTATTCAGCCAGTCTATGTCATTTGGTTGGAGCATTTAATCCATTTACATTTAAGGTAGTTATCAATATGTATGTTGCTATTACCATTTTCTCAGTTGTTTTGGGTTTGTTATTGTAGGTCTTTTCCTTCTCTTGTGTTTCCTGCGTAGAGAAGTTCCTTTAGCATTTGTTGTAAAGCTGGTTTGGTGGTGCTGAATTCTCTTAGCTTTTGCTTGTCTGTAAAGATTTTAATTTCTCCATCGAATCTGAATGAGATCCTTGTTGGATAGAGTAATCTTGGTTGTAGCTTTTTTGTGTCATCACTTTAAATATGTCCTGCCACTCCCTTCTGGCTTGCAGAGTTTCTGCTGAAAGATCAGCTGTTAACTTTATGGGGATTCCCTTGTATGTTAATTGTTGCTTTTCCCTTGCTGCTTTTATTTTTTCTTTGTTTTTAATTTTGATAGTTTGATTTATATGTGTCTTTGCATGTTTCTCTTTGGATTTATCCTGTATGGGACTCTCTGCACTTCCTGGACTTGATTGACTATTTCCTTTCCCATATTAGGGAAGGTTTCAACTATAATCTCTTCAAATATTTTCTCAGTCCCTTTCTTTTTCTCTTCTTCTTCTGGGACCCGTTTAATATTGTCCCAGAAGTCTCTGAGACTGTCCTTAATTGTTTTCATTCTTTTTTCTTTGTTCTGCTCTGCAGTAGTTATTTCCACTATTTTATCTTCCAGGTCACTTATGCGTTCTTCTATCTCAGTTATTCTGCTATTGATTCCTTCTAGAGAATTATTAATTTCATTTATTTTGTTGTTCTTCATTGTTTGCTCTTTAGTTCTTCTAGTTTCTTGTTAAAAATTTCTTGTATTTTCTCCATTCTATTTCCAAGATTTTGGATCATTTTTACTATCATTACTCTGAATTCTTTTTCAGATCGACTGCCTATTTCCTCTTTATTTGTTTGGTCTGGTGGGTTTTTACCTTGCTCCTTCATCTGCAGTGTATTTCTCTGTCTTCTCATTTTGCTTAACTTAGTGTGTTTGGGGTTGCCTCTTTGCAGGCTGCAGGTGCCTAGTTCCCATTGTTTTTGTTGTCTGCCCCCAGTGGGTAAGGTTAGTTCAGTGGGTTGTGCAGGCTTCCTGGTGGAGGGGACTGGTGCCCATGTTCTGGTGGATGAGGCTGGATCTTGTGTTTTTGATTGGCAGGACCACATCTGGTGGTGTGTTTTAGAGTGTCTGTGAAGTTGTTATGATTTTAGGCAGCTTCTCTGCTAATGGGTGGCGTTGTGTTCCTGTCTTGCTAGTTGTTTGGCATAGGGTGTCCAGCCCTGGAGCTTGCTTATCGTTGAGTGGAGCTGGGTCTTAGCATTGAGATGGAGATCTCTAGGAGAGCTTTTGCCATTTGATAGTATGTGGTGCTGGGAGGTCTCTGGTGGACCATGTCCTGAACTTGGCTCTCCCACCTCAGAGGCTCAGACCTGACACCCAGCCAGAGCACCAAGACCCTGTCTGCCACACAGCTCAGAAGAAAAGGGAGAAAAAAAGAGAAAGAAAGAAAGAAAGAAAAGAAAAGAAAGTTAGTAAAATAAAAAATAAAAAAATTATTAAAAATTTTAAAATAAAAAAGTAATTAAAAAAAAGAAAGAAAGAAAGAATGAAGAGAGCACCTAAACCAAAAAACAATCCACCAATGATAAGAAGTGCTAAAAACTATACTAAAACAAAAACAAAAAAAAACGGACACACAAACCCCTAGGACAAATGTGAAAGCAAAGCTATAAAGACATAATCATACAAAGAAGCATACACATACACAGTCACTAAAAGAGGAAAAGAAAAATGTATATATATATATAAAAAAAGGAAGAACGCAACCAAATCAATAATCACATCTACCAATGATAATAAGCTCTAAATACTTAACTAAGATAAACATAAAACCAGAAACAATTTAGATGCAGAAAGCAAACCCCAAGTCTACAGTTGCTCCCAAAGTCCGCAGTCTCAGTTTTGGGATGATTCGTTGTCTATTCAGGTATTCCACTGATGCACTGTACATCAGGTTGTGGAGATTTAATCCGCTACTCCTGAGGCTGCTGGGAGAGATTTCCTTTCTCTTCTTTGTTTGCATAACTCCTGGGGTTCAGCTTTGGATTTGGCCCCGCCTCTGCATGTAGGTCTCCTGAGGGTGTCTGTTCCTGCCCAGACAGGACGGGGTTAAAGGAGCAGCTGATTCGGGGGCTCTGGCTCACTCAGGCCAGGGGTAGGGAGGGGTACAGAATGTGGGGTGATCCTGTAGCGGCAGAGGCCGGCATGACGTTGCACCAGCCTGAGGTGCGCCGTGTGTTCTCCCGGGGAAGTTGTCCCTGAATCACGGGACCCTGGCAGTGGTGGGCTGCACAGGCTCCTGGGAGGGGAGGTGTGGGTAGTGACCTGTGCTTGCACACAGGCTTCTTGGTGGCTGCAGCAGCCTTAGCATCTCATGCCCTCTCTGGTGTCCGTGCTGATAGCCGAGGCTCGCGCCCATCTCTGGAGCTCTTTCAGACAGTGCTCTCAATCCCCTGTCTTCGCTCACCCCAAAACAATGGTCTCTTGCCTCTTCAGCAGCCCCAGACCTTTTCCCGGACTCCCTCCCAGCTAGCTGTGGCGCACTAGCCCCTTCAGGCTGTGTTCACGCAGCCAACCCCAGTCCTCTCCCTGGGATCCGACGTCCGAAGCCCGAGCCTCAGCTCCCAGCCCCCACCCGCCCCAGTGGGTGAGCAGACAAGCCTCTCGGGCTGGTGAGTGCTGGTTGGCACCTATCCTCTGTGCGGGAATCTCTCCGCTTTGCCCTCCGCACCCCTGTTGCTGCATTCTCCTCTGTGTCTTCGAAGCTTCCTGCCCCCGCCCACTGCCAGTGAAGGGGCTTCCTAGTGTATGGAAACTTTACCTCCTTCACAGCTCCCTCCCAGAGGTGCAGGTCCCGTCCCTATTCTTTTGTCTCTGTTTTTTCTTTTTTCTTTTGCCCTACCCAGGTACCTGGGGAGTTTCTTGCCTTTTGGGAAGTCTGAGGTCTTCTGCAAGCGTTCAGTAGGTGTTTTGTAGGAAGTTGTTCCACATGTAGATGTATTTCTGATGTATTTGTGGGGAGGAAGGTGATCTCTACGTCTTACTCCTCTGTCATCTTGAAGGTCCCCTCCATACTATATATTTTTAAATGCTAATATTTTATGTGATTTGGACAGGAATTTAGTGAAGTTACATAGGGCCTGAAATCACATCACCTACAGGCAAAACAGTTGTTAAAAATAAATGTAAATATTTTATTTATTTATTTATTTATGGCTGTGTTGGGTCTTCGTTTCTGTGTGAGGGCTTTCTCCAGTTGCGGCAAGCGGGGGCCACTCTTCATCGCGGTGCGCGGGCCTCTCACTATCGCAGCCTCTCTTGTTGCGGAACACAGGCTCCAGACGCACAGGCTCAGTAGTTGTGGCTCACGGGCCTAGTTGCTCCACGGCATATGGGATCTTCCCAGACCAGGGCTCGAAACCGTGTCCCCTGCATTGGCAGGCAGATTCTCAGCCACTGCACCACCAGGGAAGCCCTAAGTATTTTTTAATAAGAGAATTATCAACTATAAAAAGCAGACAACGGTGAGATTTGTCAGCAGCATAACCCCAGTTCCCTGAAGCAAATACACCCCATTACAGGAAAAGATGTTCTGAAGATGCAGTCCTCACTTTAGGTCTGAGTACTCAGATTACATTTGATAAGTATTTTAGAAGTTGATTTAATTGGCTTTTTTTGTAAGGGTATATTGAAAGAAAGGATATGAGCTTTTTCTCTCCTATTTCTTTCACTTCTTACTTAAATAGTAATACTCTTTGAGCCAAAGAAACATAGTAGAGTTGTTTATGATGATGAACATGGTCCTAAGGCATCCTAAGCAGAGTCAATGCCAAACCAAGCAGCATATAGAATTGGGTCTATCCTAGTCATTCTACACTGGAGCTTCAAAATTCTACTTTATTCTATGCCAGGAGGAGTGTGATTCAGGCTCGTTGCACGTTATGTTCCCAGTCTGATTCATGCACCTGTAATATATTTGTATTCAATATATTTGAAACCTAGACGTAAAATATTTAATACAGGGAAAGACCCACACAATATTGCAGTGGCTTACATTTATTTACCAAACACTTAAGTTGTGTTTCCTAAGCAACAGGCACCATTCTAAGGGTGGTTCAAACAATAGTGTTTCTAAACTTTATAACAACTATAAATGGTTGATTGTGTTATTGCTGTTATGTAGGTGAGGAAACTGAGGCATCGGTTGTTGACTCATCCAAAGTCACACAGCTAATGAGTAGCAGAGCTGGGACTTAAACACGGAGTCTAGTTGCAAAACTTGTATCTCTAGCTACCACTGCTATGCTGAGCTCCTTCTAAGGAATGATGTTGAATACATTCCAGCTTAGTAACTTCATTACTCACTACTATGGCTGAATATATTATAGTGGCCGGTCAAGACCTTAAAATCACTGGTTATCCTTAGAGTGGACAAAATCCCAGGGTAGACATGCCTAGTAGCAATAACCCAGTATTTATTAAGTATTTACTCTATGAAAACTACTGCACGAGCTCTTTTTTTAAATAGTCTCTCATTTATCCCTTACCACAAACTTTTGAAATATATGCTGTTATCTCTCTATGTATCTAATCTACAAAGGGCAGTGATTCTTTGAGAGGTTAACTTGCCAAAGTCATAGAGTTCACAGATGAGTGGGTAAGCACTGAAACACACAGTCTCATACTCCAGTGCCTACGTGACAACACAGCACACAACACACGTTCAGTTTTTGTGAATCATCAATAGTGAAACATTTGATCATTCAATTGTCCTACTATTATTAGATAGTTTTTCTTAGGAATAAAATGTATTCCTTAAAGATGTGTAAAAATAAGTACAAAATATCATGGTTAAACATTACTGTATGTTTTCCCAGTGGTCAACTGAAGGGACAGGTAAGATTTTCATTCAGATGCCACTATAATTGGTCCCACTGCTCTGGTATGGCCCTACTCCCTCAGAAAGAATATAATAAACATCATAGAAGGAAGATAGCTAACTCTGCCACTCGTATGCCTGGTGCAAATAACAAAAAACACCTCAGAATTTGATTAAGTTATTTTAGTAATACTTTCACTAGAGGGAATGAGACTAAATACACTCATATTTATTAGTCTCTCATATTTTTCTATCAGGAAAGATTTTTACAAACAGTAGTCTATAAATTGAATCAGTACTAACACTAAAGAATATGATGTCAGAGCCTCCAAATTCACTCGGCTCCTTCATACAACACATGATTGCAGACTTCCCAATTTAATATATTCCCTTTAAATGAACAACATCTCTTTCAGCATTCTGTATATAACAATGCCAATAAACATTTTAGCATGAGACTACACAAAGCCAAATATCTGGCAGTCTTATTCTTTTCCTCACAAACGTAATTTTTAGCCGTTATAATATAGAATTCCGAGTCTGTTTTTCAAATCAATGGCATTTTAAAGATAAACATGTGCTTCTGAATAGTGATAACAATATTTATTTAAAGTAATTTACACCGATACAATGGAAGAAAAACTTTGCTATTCCTCCGCTCCCCTTTTTTTCTTTGTGGAAGGACAGAGTTCACTGTCAAATCCAGTGTGTGTGTGTATGTGTGTGTGTTGGCACATGAATGTGCATGCATGCTAATGAATTTACCTGCATGTGCCAGTACCATGAAATACAATAGAATCTCTAAAACAGTCTGAAATAATTCATGTGAGTTGATTCCAAGGCTGTAACTGACATGAATCATATTAACTGAGTTATGGCCCTCTTCCACTCTGGATCTCTATGTAGAGCTTAGAGTTAGGCAGAATACATTCTCTGATTCTATTGATAGTTATTATTTCCTGTGAAAATGTCATATCTTTTCAAGCAGATTCAAAGCAAATATTTTGCCTTGTATTTAATGGGAACTTAGTAAACATTTTTAATTAAAAAATAAATGATTATTTTACTTTTGCTGTAAGTTTGAAATTTTCATAATGAATTGTTGGGGGAAAAAAATGAAAGCAAAAGAAAGTTTTAAATCTTCATAACTAACTTTTGAGGATACAAATACTGCACTAAATTTAAATAAATATATGTTACATATACATATATATATATTTAATGTTGCAGCTCAGAAGAACTAACCTGTTATTGCTTTTTTAATGCGTAAGCATAGAGTTAGCTAGTGACAATCCACGAGCAACTTAAACCTACATTAGCCTTTATTAAAAAAGTCTCAAAATGTCTAAATATTTATTTTTATACAAAATATCCCATAATTTGGAAGAGGGCCTCCTATTCGATAAATGTATATTTTCTACAAACTATGATAATCACTTATGTATTTTCTTCTAGGAGAAACTCATTTTCCTTCTTGAAATTTCCAGTGATAATTTTTGCCTAGTATATGTGAAAACCATTGCCTGTTATACTGAAGAGATATGCCAACCTGTATTTTTGAAATGCTGGTGATTGTAAGACCCTTTGGAATTTACATAGACTTACTCATCATTAAAATGAAGTAAGAATCTGTATCAGAAGGCACCAGACCCTGAGAAGGGTAATGTGAAGGATGATGTAGCTTACTTCTTCAGGGAGTTATACACTAAGCTCCCAAAATTAACCAGAATGGGAATAGTAAGCCTGCCAATTTTTCAAAATTGTAGAGAATAAGTTGCTTCCCGTGGCTATTCTTTAAAAATATTTTTTTAAAAAAATGGGAATGCTGTCCCCAGGTGAGCATATTTTGACTTCAGAATTCTACATTGTATGATAAGGCTATAGTTAAAGGAAGGTTGGTTGGTTGGTTGGTTTTAAATCAACTAGTAAATGCATTTATTAAGGCTTAATTTCTGAAAGGTGTGGGCCAATATACATTTGCAAGTAGATAAAATTTTATGTCTATCTGTCTTGACACTTTGAGTTTTTAGATAAGGTACAGCAAGAGTGCTAGATAGTATTAATACTTTCCATAGTGTATTAGTCAGGGCTTCTTACCCAGAGTGTATGGATATGTCTCAGGGGGCCCAGAAACACCTAAAATTATAGTCTAAATTATACATGTATGTGTGCCTTTTTAGGGGGAATGTCTGTATCTTTGCAAGTGAAGAAAAGAGTCACAGAGAAAACAATTGAAGTAATTTGTCCATGTAACCATAGTTTATCAGTGGCAAAGTCAATTCAGACTCAGGAAGTTTGGTTCTGGGTACTACAATTAACCATTATAGCTTTCTCATAATTTTACTGTCTAGCATGCCTATTATTGACATATATGTAGAATAAATCACATTATGAGAATTCCTAGAAAAATGTACTTATTATGTAGACTACACCAAGGCATGGTTCTTTGTAGTATTGAGAGAATTGCTATTTTTTTTCCTTGTGTCTTTGGAGAAAATATGTGCTAGCTAATGTTGCTTATAGACTGTCAGTACCAAATATATTTTCTAAAAGGAACAGTCACATTCACAACCATCCTCTAAACACTTGTGTAGGATTAAATAAATAACCAATGTCAGTTGCATGTTAACAATGAAAGAAAACACAATTTATAACTGATGAGAGTTATAGTTACAGATTATTTGGGAAACAGGACTAGAGCCAGTATTCAATATAGCCAAAGACAGAACTGAACTGACTCCTAATGTAGTGTTTTAATTGCTGTGTTAAATGGATCTGCTTTGCAAAAAATAAAACAATGAGTATGTCTATAAAGAAAAAGAAAAACATTCTGAGTTTTACCTCAGTCGAAGTTGTGCTGAAGTGATCAATTTCATTTCCATTTCATTCAGTGGTCCAGGAATGCAAATTGTGTATTTTCTTGTTCAGAAGCTATTCCAGACAATAAAATATGATGAAATATATAATCCACTGGTTTATAAAGAAAAGAATTAAATAGAGAAAAATGTACAAATTGAATGTTTTTTCAATATTTTTTCAATATTCATTTACCCATGATAAATGAATCCAGAGAGAGAAATCCATAGCACTATAATGACTGCTGAGAAGGAAGAAAAAATGTGGATATACAATGAAAAATGCAGATTATTACCTGTTTTCTAATGATGAAGATCATCTTATCCATATCAAATACATGATGAGATGCTATAAAAAGGTATAGAATGTATGTAAATTTTGATGTATAAACAGGCTCCCTAAACATTAAGCATTTTTTAAAAAAATTTTTTTCTTTTCTTTTTAATTTTTCTTTTATTAATTTATTTATTTTTGGCTGTGTTGGGTCTTTGTTTCTGTGCGAGGGCTTTCTCTAGTTGCGGCAAGCGGGGGCCACTCTTCATTTCGGTGCGCGGGCCTCTCACTATCGCGGCCTCTCTTGTTGCGGAGCACAGGCTCAGTAGTTGTGGCTCACGGGCCTAGTTGCTCCGCGGCACGTGGGATCTTCCCAGACCAGGGCTCGAACCCGTGTCCCCTGCATTGGCAGGCAGATTCTCAACCACTGCGCCACCAGGGAAGCCCCATTAAGCATATTTAAAGAGGAAAAAAAAAGAAACCTGTCATATCCAAACCAAAACCCAAGCACAAATGAAGGCCTGAATGGAGAGAGGTGCTGATGTTTCTAGTAAAGAAAGCAAGTGAAGGAAATACAATTGTCCGTATACTTGATCAGTAGAATTTTTCTTAACAGACTGGCCTTTATTTTTTTTTTATCTTTATTGGATTATAATTGCTTTACAATGCTGTGTTAGTTTCTTCTGTACAAGAAAGTGAATCAGCTCTATGTATACATATATCCCCATATCCCCTCCCTCTTGGTCCTCCTCCCACCCTCCCCATCCCACCCCTCTAGGTCATCACAAAGCACCAAGCTGATCTCCCTGTGCTATACAGAGGCTTCCCACTAGCTATCTGTTTTACACATGGTAGTGTTTATATGTCCATGCCACTCTCACTTTGTTCCCCCCTCCCCTTCCCCCTCTGTGTCCACAAGTCCGTTCTCTACATCTGCGTCTCTATTTCTGCCCTGCCACTAGATTCGTCAGTACCATTTTTCTAGGTTCTATATATATGCGTTAATATATGGTATTTGTTTTTCTCCTTCTGACTTACTTCACTCTGTATGACAGACTCTAAGTCCATCCACATCACTACATATGACTCAATTTCATTCCTTTTTATGGCTGAGTAATATTCTATTGTATATACGTACCACATCTTTATCCAGTCATCTGTCAATGGACATAATTTAGGTTGCTTCCATGTCCTGGCTATTGTAAATAGTGCTGCAATGAACATGGGGGTACATGTATCTTTTTGAATTATGGTTTTCTCATGGTATATGCCCAGTAGTGGGATTGCTGGGCCATATGGTGGTTCTATTTTTAGTTTTTTAAAACTGGCACTGTTTGCAGATGACGTGGTACTATACATAGAAAATCCTAAAGATGCCACCAGGAAACTACTAGAGCTAATCAACAAATTTAGTAAAGCCGCAGGATACAAAATTAATACACAGAAATCTCTTACATTCCTATACATTAACAATGAAAAATCAGAAAGAGAAATTAAGGAAACAATCCCATTTACCACTGCAACAAAAAGAATAAAATACCTAGGAATAAACCTACCTAAGGAGACAAAAGACCTGTATACAGAAAACTGTAAGACACTGATGAAAGAAATCAAAGATGATATAAACAGATGGAGAGATATACCATGTACTTGGATTGGAAGAATCAACATTGTGAAATGACTATACTACCCAAAGCAATCTACAGATTCAGTGCAATCCCTATCAAACTACCAATAGTATTTTTCACAGAACTAGAACAAAAATTTTTACAATTTGTATGGAAACACAAAAGACCCCGAATAGCTAAAGCAATCTTGAGAAAGAAAAACGGAGCTGGAGGAATCAGGCTCCCAGACTTCAGACTATACGACAAAGCTACAGATTGGCTTTTGAAAAAAAATGTTTTCAAATGCTCTGTTTAATTTTTGAGGCAACATTTAAATCCTCTGTACTGAAAAAAGAATGATAATAAATGGCCATTCTTAATGACAAAATTAAAATTCTTTTAGAAAACTCTAAATTCACATTTCACAGCTGCAGCCTAAGAGCTTAAAACCTAATATCTCATGGCAGAAATCTCTAGCAGTGTTTCCTGGGACATCTACATTATCACACTACAAATTGTGAATAGTGATTTCAGGGAAGTTGGGTGTGGAGGTATGAGAGGTTTTCAGACTCTTTGACTGCAATAATAAAACTACATGCACAACTGAAAGCAACAGAAACAACAAAATAACAGCAACACACACAAAAACTGCATTGTTAAAATGAAAGTAAGAAAGGATTAAGTCAGCAAAAGTTTTGTTATTCATCAAATGTTTAAAGAGTATCTACTAAGTGAGAGACACTCCCTGAAGTTTTACAGAATTATTACAATTGTTTGTTTTAAAAACCCTTTGAAAATAGTTGTGCCATCTTCAGTTTACAGAGATGGAAGAAGTACTGAGCAATAAAATTCACTTTACCAAGCTATCATTAGAGTATATTTCTATTAATGTCAATGTGAAAAGAGACTTTAAAAAGCAACTCAAGATAAACTTATATAATACATTTTCCTTTTACATCTCATGTACCCTATTTTTCAATCAACTACTGTAAATATAGTTAATGTTCATAACAAAGTAGCAGTTGTAGCTTTCAGTATCAAAAAACTGATGATTTAATGTTAAAATCTCAGATCCAAGTTTTTATTCCTTATTCAAATACTTATTCTTTTTTAAGAACAAAAACACCTCTTGAGCTTCCTAGTTTAATCTCGTAAGAAAGTTGAATGAATAAAAAGATTGGACAGATCTAACTGTTTGCATTGACTTTAGTTTCCTTATCTATACAGCTAGAAGAATGGATAAGAAGGTCTGTAAATTTCCTTAGCAATATGTAATCTATATAATTCCGCAATTCATATTTTCCTTCAGTTCATTTCTTGCATTATGTTCCCAAATTAAATGTGTCAATCAAATATGTCAGTGAGAAATGGCTTTAGTGAGTTTCTATATTGTATGATGTTTGGCTCCCATTTTAAACTCAGTCAGTAATATGAATCTATAAATTATTGAGCCTTACTGATCTCAAGTGGCATTTTCTCAATTTTCAACATTTATTCATTCAACAAATATGAATTTATATTTGTTATGTACTGAATACCTTACTAAGTGCTTCAGATACAGTGGTAAGCAAGAGATAGCCTTGTCTCTGGAAAAATGATATTGAGGTCAAGGACAAGTAAACAGGCAATTCCACAGAAGTTTGCCAAGGATAAGGAGTAGTAGAGTGTACTATGGGAAGACACAGAAATAATTCCATTTTTAAAAGCTTCCTGAGGAGCAGGAACTATAAACAGAAGTTATACTGAGGATTAAGATTTGGAGGGGGTGGGGCATTGAGGAATAATATAGTGCCCGCATTTACTCGCTGTGTAATTTTAGAAGAGTTGGTTGACCTCTCTGTCCCTAACTTTGTTTAAAAAGGAAACAGAAAACTTAACTACTAGAGTGATTATGAGGATTAAACAAAAATACTAATAAGGAAATTAGAATAAAGCCTGGTAAAATATTATGTTACACACTTACAATATTGGCTTTATTACGGATAATATCAGTCTTGTAAGAGAAAAGAGCGTGAGTAAAGGCTTGGAATCAAAAGAAGGAGCATAATTAATGAATATCTAACTATAGGATGTTGGTTGTCGTCTGTGAGGTAAGAATTGATGCTGGGTAGGTTAGTATGTATCAGCCCATGAAGGGCCTCGTATGTATCCTGAAGGATTTGCAACTTTACTCAAATTGTATGGGAAGAACAACCAAGGAATATAAGTAAGAATGTGGCATTGATTAGGCCTGCATCATAGAAAGATCCTTCTAGAGATCTATTTAATTCTAAAAGATTGCATGGAGAATCAATTGAAAGCAGAATCAACCGGGCCAGAAGCAAAGATACCAATAAGAAGGCTATTGTAGTGATCCAAGTGAGAGATAATGATGACCCAGATTCAGTTAGGATCACTGGAGCTACTGTCATTTTGAGATATATTAAGGACAAAGACATAAGAGCAGATTTGGTGACTGATCAGATGTGGAGGATGATGGTAGGGAACAAATCAAAAGGATGACGTCTAGGACTCTGACTTAAGCAAATAAATGAGTGATAGTGTTAATCACTGAAAAGGAGAAGGCTGGGAGAGAAGAAGATAACAGGAGTTAGTTTGGGGCATATTGATTTTGAAATTCCACAGAAACCAAATGGTGACATCTGGCAGTCTCTCCGGTGCACTGGAACCAATTCATATCAGCTTGTGCAAAAAATGAAGAAACAGAAACCTCAATTAGATCAAGTCAGGAGACCAAAAGGGAACGCTCTCAAGCCCTGTGACGGGAGCAGAGCCCAACATGATAAAGAAAGACTTCTCTTCTTTCTTGGCAAGAACTCAGCCAATGAAAAGCCATAGACGCTTTATTTACTAGAGCCCTCCCAACTTCCTTTTTCCCCTCTATAAAAGTGTTCTCCTTCCCTTGCTGTAGGGGACTTGCATGTGGCTCACCACAGTTGCAGACCCCAAATTGTAATTATCTGCTGATCCCAGATAAACCCATTTTTGCTGGGATATATCTGGCAGCCTGTTTTATAGGTCCATAGCTTGCAAAAGCCAATTGTTAATATTTGGGAACTTTATGAGCTTGTTGTTAAAACATCAGTAGCTTGAAATCAGCTATAGAGAGTATTTATTATACAGAAATCAGCAAATGATACAAATTATGCCTTTCCCCCTACAGAAAGCAAATTGAACAGCTTACAGAGAGCCCAGGGCCTGGACACGTGAACTTAGTGGACACCATTATGCTATGTAATTAAAGTCATGCAAATGAACAGAATAATTTCAGAAGAACATGCCACATGATAAGAAATGATAGCCAAGGATGATGTTCTGAAGACAATTCCTTCTGTGAAGGAATCAGAGAGGGAAGAACAAGAAGCATGAGACACTCTCAAGAACTCTGGAGACACCAAAGCCAAGGAAATAAAGCATCTAAGATGAGGGAATAGAAGAAAAATCAACATATGCCTCTTCCTGGAGAGAAATTTTCCAAGAATTTAGTTTGGGTTGAACTTAACATATGAAGTAAATAACAACAACAAGATTATAAATAGAAAAAAAAATTAGCAAACAGAAATAGGTACCTCATGCATACTTAATATAAGCAGAGGTCTTCCTAAAAGAACATATCAAAGTTGCTTGAGTTAATTTGATATATAATGGTGTTGGTCCTTTAAGCCAGGGGTCCCCAACCCTTGGGCCATGGCCTGTTAGGAACCGGGCCGCACAACAGGAGGTGGGTGGCAGGCAAGTGAACGAAGCTTCATCTGCCGCTCCCCATCCCTCCCCATTGCTCCCTTTACAGCCTGAGCCACCCCTTATCCCACCCCCCCCCCACCCTGTCTGTGGAAAAATTGTCTTCCACACAACCGGTCCCTGGTGTCAAAAAGTTTGGGGACTGCTGCTTTACGCTTTAGAATCATCCCATCACAGCCAGATCAATGCCACATTAGTGGTGAATACAAAGGACAAGCTGTTTGTGCCCTGGCAGATATTCTCAGAAAGGAGTGATATCCTTACTGGGGCACAGAGATGTATCAGATAAACATAATTTCTTCACATTTATAATGTAAAAGACCATCTTTTTCCCCATATGGACTTCATGAAAAGAGACTAAAAGCACAACTAACCATTTGTCCAAAAGTCAGAGACTTACCACCAAATTTAAGACTCTCCTTGTCCAAGAAGAATTTTGTTTAAGAATGCTTTGACTGCAAATAACAGATACATTTACATTCATTTGAAAATAGGGACGTCTTTCTTCAAACAGCAAGAAATCTGAAGGCAGATGTTTGCTGATACTGATCTGAGACTCTGGATTTCTGTTTCCCTTTCCCTCATGGTCACAAAATGGCTGCAGTGTGACTGTGTCTGAGATTCCAGGCAAGAAGAAAGAGGCAGGGGTAGGGCGACTCTAACATATTTCTAATTATGTTTGCTTGGACAGAACTGCATCACTTCTGGCTGCAAGATAAGACACTTCTGGCTGCAAGATAAGCTTTCTTGCCTTCATATTTTAAGTATTCAAACAAAAAGAGAGTTGTTTGGCGGGGTGCGGGGGGCATTGTATGAGCCAATGTACAATATCTACCTCAAGTTTCTTTCTTTGGAAGCAAGAATACCGCAAACTAGAGATGGTGACGGTGCATAGAGAAATAAATGAAAAGATAGGAAGAAGCTCTTGGCACTAGATATAACTGAGAGCTTTCAGCTAGCTCAGAGACCTATTCTTCAGAGATATTCATTTAATGTATAGAATGTGCTTTGTACTAGAGGGACAGAGAAGAATTAACGAGGGTGTGAGGGCCACCTTTGGCATGTATGGGTAGTCATGTTGAGGTAAGCCCTTTGCAAAACCCTAGTACTATATCTGTTTGAATTATTCAGTGCTACTAGGCGCCGCTCCAAATGAATAGCAGTAGGAACTTAGCACTATTCAGGGGAAGTCTGGGGATGCGATATAATGGAGACTCACAAGAGAATTAAAGGAACAAAAATCTAGTCCTTGTAAAGTTTAAATTACTCAGCTCCTTTCACATTGCCAATCCCTCTCAGTTGCAATCAGAGAAAAGATGCTTCCCATGATGTTGTCTCCTGCAACTGACAACATCTGCTACCTACCGCAAGCATAGCTGTTTGTTTGGCTAAATAAATGTGCGACTGCAGGGAAATCACTCTGGCAAATTTACTCACATTGCCGTGGTGTTTCAGTAATAGACTTGGGAATCAACTCATCTTATGATACAGATGGCTGCAGCAGGATTATGCCACAGTGGGCTCTTGCAAATGAATTATCCAATCAACTAGTTTGGGTTCTAAAAGGATTCTGACTTACTCGTGATAACTGACTAGAACTTAATGACAGTATTATCCCATTACACTTAGTATGGCAGAGCATCTAAATATTTCTCAAGTAATTTAGGGTTCAGACGTAATTGCAGCGCTTGTATTTTTCTTAGGGGATTTTTGCAAAGCAGTGGTCCCACTATTTTGTGACACATAAACTCGCTCAAACCTGTTCTTCCTGGGTAAAGCAATTTATGTGCCTTCTCAAATTATAGCCATCTATTTACCAATGTTTTATTTTCTATTTATTTACTTCATTAAAGTGACTTAATACCACACAGTTTCCTATATTTACAGTATCTCCCTGGGTATCCATACGGAATGAAACCCCATTAAGTGAATACATTGAAGTGACTCACAAATAAAAATAAATTTCTGTTTCATTTGAACTGATACACTCAGTAAGCGTACTTTTTGCAGTGGTTTGGAAATGTGCTCCAAGCTGTTGTTTATACAGTAAGTCCGTTTCATACGAATGAGTTCCATTCTGAGAGCACGCTTGTAAGTCCAATTTGTTCCTAAGTTCAACAGAATTAGCTTAGGTACCCAACTAACACAATTGGCTATGTAGTACTATACTGTAATAGGTTTATAATACTTTTCACACAAATAATACATAAAAAAACAAACAAAATAAAGAAAACATTTAAAATCTTATAGTACAGTACCTTGAAAAGTACAATAGTACAGTACAACAGCTGGCATACAGGGGCTGGCATCGAGCAAACAGGCAAGAAGAGTTACTGACTGGAGGAGGGAGAGGAGGTGGGAGATGGTAGAGCTGAAGGATCATCGGCAATGGGAGACGGAAGGCAAGCTGCAATTTCACTGACGCCTGACGTTGATGACACAGGTGCTGGTTCCTTGCTGCATTCAACTCTATCTACCCTCCTGAAAAAACGATCCAGTGATGTCTGGGTAGTACTGTACCAACTACATCACCACTGCTTTTATGCCTGCTTCCAGACATCCTGAGCTTGAAATAAAGATACTGTACCACTGTACTCTATACAGTACTGTACCGTAAAGCACACAAAAGTACAACCACTTGTAGAGGATGCACACACATGACCGTGTACACCAGACACGTGAACTACCTTACGTGATTGGACATGTGAACGCATATTCGCATCTTTGAAAGTTCGCAACTTGAAGGTTTGTCTATAGGGGACTTACTGTATAACAAATATAAGGCATACAAATGCAATAAGGAGAATTCTGGAATGTTAATGTCTTAATTTTTAACATTCTCTATAGTTAGGTAATCATTAGAAAAAATCTACTTCACTCTTTCACTCTTTTGTAAATCTTTATATGATAGATGGATGAGAGAGAGGGAGAGGGAGAGAAAGAGAAGGAGGGAGGGAGAGAGAGAGGAAATAAACCAAATTTACAGCCCTGTAGGTATATGGCGGTGAAAGGGAAAACTCTGTCCTCCCACAGCCTGTAGTTTGGAAACAATTTATACTTCTGAGAGTTCAAAACCCACCCACACTTGTTTAGAAAGTGTGCTTTCATATGCATGATTAACGTTAATTTTGTCTTCGTAACAGGGAGAAATACTGTGCTTATTTTTGAGAAGAAAAAACCTGAGTTGATAAATAAAATCTGCCTGAAGAAGAACACAAGGGAGAAAACAGGTGTAATAGAAAAGTGATGAAGGATTAAGACAAAATTCTGTTCTTGCCACCAAGTAGCACTGTCAGTCTATAACAGCTTGGTTGATCTCTGTAAATAGAGGGTCAGGAGAGTCATTGTGGTACAGAAATGTTTCAGAGATACTTCTGGATCAATAGCAAAAGAAACCCCCCAAAGCAAAAAACAAACAGAAAAACAATGCAAACAGCTTGTAGAACATACAGGGCACTGTATATTTGAAAGAGTAGAATAGTCTAAATATATAACCTAAGGAATTACTTGTTAAATCTATTGGTTGGTTGATACTTGGCCGAATTTCCTGCAATTTCTAGGAATGAAATCACATTCATACAATACATTTTGCTAAATAATACATACGTCATTCAATTCTTATTACTCTAACTTAAAAATGAAGAGAAATAAATGTAGCCACCACAGAGAGCCAGATTGTTAAATAAGAATCACACAAACTAGAGGTCTTACTCACTACCAAGCTCTATGAATAACTTTAAGGATGAAAGCAATCAAGAAGCACAGGCATTGCTGTACACCTGAAACTAACACAATATTGTAAATCAACTATACTTCCATTTTTTTAAAAAAAGGTGGGGTTTTTTTGTTTTTTTTTTTAAAGAAAGCACAGGCAAAACAGGGAGAGGTCTCAGACGTTGAGGGCAGATCCATGTCCTTTCATTCTTCATTAACTTCAGACATATCCCTCACACAGTGGGAAGTGTTTAGGTTATTAATATAAGCTATAATTGTAGATCTTATAAGACATTCTCCAGGAAGCCATGACTCGTATCATCGCTTCCAGGTTTCTTTACCATAAGCAATCCTAAACTAGTGATCTCTCTTTTACTTACTGGAAGGTTCAGTTATCAGAATGTTCACAAGGAGTTTGGACTAGATTGTCTGTTTCCCTCCCCAGTACTTGGGAGAGAAATGGCTCATAGACAGACTGCTTTAACTTCTTTTGCCCAAGCAAAATAACGTAGACTTTCAGTATTTTATCAAGAAATTATGAGCATACCTGATTAGTGTGACCCTCTTTTTATGAAAAATTTGTGGATACATTTTGTATTCAACTGTGATTTGAGGGTTATTTAAGTAATGCTACATGTAAGCTCTGAGTCTTTCCAAAAAAGAACTGATTACCATATAAATGAATGCCATAGGGATATTCCTGGTTAATCTATATAAAATTTAAGAAAATAATTTGAATATTCTGCATGGGTTAAGGGAATGTTCTCTTTTTATTGTATATTGAATAATCTAATATGGACACCTATTACCTAAAATGTTTATATGTAATTAGGTATATTAAGTACGATTTCAAGGTGCAGGTCTGAAAGTAACTGTGATTTCTGCATGTAGGGTGTAAAGAATACATGTTTATAGTAAAAAATAATTTTAATTCATTTTATATTTTGTGATTCTGGTAGTTCAGTATACAGTTATTTGGTTCAGTTTAGTGCTAAAGAAACGTCTATGAAATGAGTGGACATCGGCATCAGCTGCATCATTCAGATCTAACTGTGCAATTTGATTGATTCAGACGTCAATTCCAGATCTGTTCCTTGTTAGCTGTGTGGCTCAGGGAAAATTGTTCTTCCTCTCTGAACAGTAATCTACCATCTGTCAAAACACTTTATCCCTCATATTTATTCATTCGTTTGTTTTTCATGGAGCAAATATTTATTGAGCATCTGTTTTGTGCCAGACTTCGTGCTCGATAGTAGAGGAAATGGGCAGAATAAGACAAATTCCTCACCTCCACAGACATAATGTGTAAGTCGTTGTGAAGATTAAGAAATATAATGTATATGACTTCAATACACTTTAACTTTGTTTTTTTATCTTCAAAATTCTATTTTGTCTTCTTCCTTAAATTTTTAAAGGGAAAGATGTGAATCTGTCATGTCAGGAACTCTAAAGGGTCTGAGTTAACACTTCTCAAACGTCAACAGGTTAGCCTAGTTCATAGCTTAGTGCATAGGGTTCATAGTTACTGGCAGAAAGATCTGAGGTCTCTGGGTCAGAGACAAAGACAGATTATTACTGTAGATTATTGCTATTATTATAATAATTAGTAGTAATCTGTAGTAATGGTAATCTGTAGTATAGTAATCTGTAGTAATTATTACAGATTATTACTCATAGCAATAGCCCTAGCTGGAGTATTATCCTGGTGCTTGTTCTTCAAGTCCCAGTTCCCACAGGGCAATGCAATGAAAGCAAGATCTTGCCTGCACGTGCAGTGAGGGTGCATTATTGAAAAAGAATCCTGATATTAGAAAGTCCCGGTCTTAGGGCTGCTGGCGAATCTTCTGGGAGAGAGACATTTATTATCTTGATCACCTCGAATGCAAGCAAATCTGCTCTGGAGAGGAAAGAGAGATGTCTTTATCTTTACAGTCTGCAATGTCTCCAGGAGAGGGAGACAGTTCTATCTTTATTATCCTGGAATTTAAGTAAATCTGATCCAGAGGGGATCACTGGCTCTCTCTTTCCAAAGTGGTTTGCTCAAACAATCATTTTTGAAAATATAGTCAGAAACAAATTAGCTGTTCATACCTACATGTGTAGAAACATGAGAGATTTATGGAAAATTCTCTCTCAACACCATGTGTCCAAACATTATCAGTTGAGTATACCTCTTTTAATTTTTAACCAAAGTTTTAATTTGTCAACTGCTATTTAATTGTATAAGAATGAACACATATTTGCTGTGGTTTAGCTCATAGAAGATGAGACTTCCACCTCTTCGCATGGGAAAAGTGTCTGGGAAGGGAGCGGCTGCATCTGCACTTCTTGGCCTTACTCCCTGCGGAAATAGTCGATCTCATTGTTTTGAGCAGGACAAGTATATATAAGGTCTTATTTTACTGAGGTACAGGTTTATGGTTCTCTTAGACCAAGAATTCAGCTCCTATCTCTTTGATCTGTACTCTGGTACAGCAGGAGTTCTGTTCTTTCCCTTTTGAATTCCGTTGAACTGCCTGTGTCTTTGTATTCAATATTAAGGAGACCAAACAGGACTTCCCCACAGAGGGAAACTTGTTATATTTTGACTGTTTGTAGGTTCTTCTGCCTACAAGTAAAGGGGAAGTCAGGTCAGCCTTGAACTGTAGGTTGTTTTCAATTTCAGGGTAAGAAAATAAGAGACCCTACTTTCACCTCAGCACTAATCTGTGCTTTGCAAGTGAATTTTTACCAAAACTTGAATTTTAAACTTAGTAGGCAATTACTATAGTATTAATAAATGGTCTCAGCTTAGGTATCATTTTTGGGGGATGGGTGTGCTATCAAACAGTACCCCGAAAGGGAAAAAGGGAAGAAGGGTAAATCTTAGGTCTGAGCATATGTAACACATTAATAATTCTCTGTGAGTTGTTTCTGATATATATAGCAAGAAATTCCCAGGGCTAAAGCTAGGCTAACCAGCAACAGCAAAGGATTACAAAAGAATAAAGAGTCTGAGAAAGAAATCTGAAAAGTTTTGGTCTCAGATTTGTGGTTTGAGACCAATAACCCTTGTTTCCTATTTCAGTCATTGTAGCAAGTGATGATTTTATAAACTTATATACAGCTTAAAAATAAGTACTTTCCTTCCACACCAAAGTGGGACCATTTATCAACCCTGAGAACACTGTCAAGAGAAAATAAGGAGATACAGCTGTAGTGATGCTATTGATATCCTAGCTGATGACCCAAGATGTAGAACATACGTTACGATGGAAAAAAAGTGACATCACTACAAAGACTCCCCCGATTCCTGATCTCTCAGACACAGATGCCTTGAGAAATGGCAGATAAGTCATCTTGGAAAACTATCAGACAACAGAAAAACTAAATAATAATGACAAGAAATTATAAGCCTCTTCTAAATACAAAAGGTGCAGAAAATATCAAGAACAGTTACACAGCAGGGAAAATTATATTTATGCAAAGCACTTGAAAACTTGTGATTTGCATATCATTTTTGTCTGACTTATTAATCCTAATGAGTGCTTATGAAGCACTTAGTGATGAAAAACATTATTTGAAGTAATAGTAGAGTACTATTATTATGCAAATGTGTATGACAAGGTATACAACTGCAAATTTTAGTTCTTGCTGGTTTTACTTCTACAGTATTTTCTTTTTGAATTTATCCTCTCTTTTCCATTTCCAATACTACAAACCATTAGTCTTTTGGCCTCTATATCATCTTAACTTCCAACATGCTCCAAAAGTAATTTTCTCAAGCTTAGCATGGCATTCAAGGCCATCTGTTCATCCCAATCTCTCTTTTTAGTCTTAGTTTTCAGTACACAGTCCATCTATCATACTTCAGTCACATCAAGGTTTTACCTCTTCTCATCGCTGTCCGTTGAAATCTACTCATTTTTCAAGGCCCAGAAAATGTGACACCATTCCCACATATTTTTTTCTGAATATTTCTCAATATTCATCTCTTCCTACTTTAAGGCCCTCAAAACTTTGTTCCTCCTTTGTAGATAATATTTGTACGATTATTGCCTGTATACAGTTAATCTTTTATTCAAGCTAATGTATTATAAATCATGGGAGATCAGAAACATGCCACGTTTGTATACCTTATAGAACCTAGAAGAACATTGTGCACAAAAGTGTTTTGTTAAATTCAGTGTCAACAATTTAATTATCTAGATGCTGAGTTTGTATTATTTAAAGTAAATAAAACAATGACATCCCCCAAGCATATTTCTAGCTGCCAAAATAGGAGTTGGTACGAAATAGTCATTCAAGGAAGATCTGGAAGGGAAGAATTATGGCTTCAGTTTTGAAGGATGGTTTATTTATAGTTTTCTGTTAGTCTTTATTCCTTCCAATGACATAAATCAGTTAATCCTGAATTGCTTGTTGTAAGCAGATCTAAAAAAATGACTCTTCGGATTTATTCAAATGTGTGATTAGGAATTACAGCAAATTCTAAAACAAACAAAATATTTACTTAATATGTAAATTACAACTCAATTAAGTGGGGAGAATCTGCACAAATATGCATGAAATTGTTGACTGTCATATTATGTATATGAAGGGCATCTGATGTTTACAATGGGGAACAATATAGGAGTATCTGAAGCAACACTTCTCAGTTGCCATGTACTTTACACAATACAGCCAGAGGCACCAACATTTATCCTTTTATGTTAATAGAGCCATATACAGCCCCTCCAGTAATATAATGCTTTGAAGGGGTAAGCTAGGCTTAGGTAGACTTAAGTATCAGTGAGGATAAAATAATACTATGAAAGTGATAGCCAAGAAAATATTCATTTCTAGTGATAGAGTCAGAGTCTCAGATGAATATCTTCTGTATGTTCTACTTCTAACACATTTGTTAATAACTGACCATAAACTGTAAAAAGCTAAAAGGGACTCTAAGAATGATCCAGTACAAACCCATAAGTTTACAATTAAGAAGACTTGTGATTTCATGAGGTAAAGTGATTTACTCCAGATCATACTGATAATGAGGAATTAATATTAAACCTTAGTTCTCCTGGCTCTTAAATCAGTGTGTATTTTATTTTCCACAGATACTTAATTTTATTATGTTTCCCACAAATACCACACATGCTAGGCACACAATAAATATTTGTTACATTAAATTTTGTTGTGTTTTTTTTCTTGTGTTCAATTATTCTCTTCATTCAGTCAGTCCCTTGTTCGTTTAAATATCAACTCTGGGCTTCAAACACATGTAAATATTTGTCAATCAGTCTCAATATCCATTACCTTCTTGCCTACACACGAGAAGAGTTAAGAGTAAATACCCATTTTAAAAAAAATTTAGTTTTAATGTCACTGAGAGACACAAGGAATGGAAAAGTATAAAGGATAGTCACTGATAAAGTCATTTACTGAGATACAGAGCAGAGAATTGTAAATGTACTCAGGAGGTCAAAATAAATTGAGTTGTGCTATAATAGAAATAGATGGCTCCTGAAGCTAGAAGATTAATAACCTGGAAACACAAAGGAAAGAAAACATATAAGAATGAACGATCTTAAAACCCATAATTGGCACACACAATGTTTTTCTAAGACAATATGTCAATCTAACGACAGACTGTGATATCCTTCAATATCACTTGGATTTTAAAAGGAAATTTAGGGAGTTCTGAGTCTTTTCCCACAAGAAAAGCCATCTGAGTTCATGATCATTTTCAATTTGTAAGAGTACAAATTATTTTATGAGACATGAGCAGATGTTTATGCATCAAGGCAAAAATCTGTTCCACTAAGAGAAAGCTTTTATAATTCTCAGAAAATAGTCTCCTATATAATCAAATCTAGTTATCATTTCTTAGGCTCAACTCTTTATAACAGTAAGAGCCCTGAAAATGCTACAACCACATACAGCATAAAAATATGTAGTGGGTTGAATGGTGCCCCCCGCAAAATTATATATCCAGTCATAACCCCTATTAACTGTGAATGTGACCTTATTTGAAAATAGGGTCTTTGTAGATGAATTAAGTTAAGGACCTTGAGATCAGATCATCCTGGATTTAGGGTTAGCCCTAAATGGAATTATTGGTGTCCTTATGAGGGAAAGGAGAGTGAGAATTGAGACACAGAGACACAGTGGGGAAAGCCATGTGAAGATAGAGGCAGAGTGGGAGTTATGGAGTTACAAGCCAAGGATTGCTGGCAATCACCAGAAGCTTGGAGAGAGGCATGAAACAGTCTCTCTTTCAGAGCCTCCAGAAGGAACCAACCCTGTTAACACCTTGATTTTGGATTTCTGGCCCTCTCACATCTGTTGGAGAATAAATATCTATTGTTTTAAGCCACCTTGGTTGTGGTAATTTGTTATAGCAGCCCTAGAAAACTAATACATCATGTAATATCCCTTTAAAAATAATTGATAGTTGTTTTTGGAAAAAATTGAAAACTTTGATCTCTTTAAAATATTCATACATACTAATTTCAGAGTAACACCCTTTAACCTACTGTGTGGAAAAGGTTTTAGTATGAAGTAGTGGTGTATATCAGGAGTGCTTTCTGCTAACCATTCTCATGGACACAGTTCACCTCATGATGCAAAATAACTTCCTACTAGCACCCAACTCTACAAAGTATTAAGATTATGTGTTTTGAGTTTATTTAAGCATTTTTGTTGTTTTTGCTTTTGTTTTTAGTCTTAAGAAAAAAGATGGCTGAAACTTCCATCTAACCACAAATACAGGCTCCCAGGATAAGAAAGAGTGAAAAGCTCTAACCCTTTTGTTAAATACAGAAGTGATCTGGTACTTTGGAAAAGACCAAAGGATCACTGATATCTGCCACTTGCCTTTGTGAATATGGTCAGAAAAATGAATGGCAGTGTCACCAAGGTAAAAGAAAGGGCCAAGCCTGGAACATCTGACCAACACTTTGATGTGGTCAGATCAACACATGGATCCCCAGAGTGGAAAATTCGGAGGACAACACAACAAATGGGTGTACATTAATATTATAATCATTCCATTGGATATTGTCAATAACTTCTAAACTATGCCATGAGTGTGCATTCTAATATATGTATGCTCCTTGTCAAGGTTCTATCAAGAAACACATGGGACAAATGAAGAGAATTTAATGTGGGAGAGGTATGGGCAGGGTTAAGCAAAACAAGCATGGGGTGGTGAGGTACCTAGAGACAAGTTCTGACAATAAACCACAGCCACCTCTAAGGCTGAAGGGACCAGGGAAGAATGTTACTGAAAGCCAGTGAGCACTGAAACCAAGGAGAAGAGGCTGCCCTGTGGGAGAAACAGATGTGGAGGAACAATAGCCAAGGCACAAAAAGAATGGACAAGAGGTATTCTGTTTTCTCCTCATATCATCTGATCTCCTGCCAGAGCCTCCCAGTATCTGTACAGGTATACCTTGGAGCTGTTTTGGGTTTAGTTCCAGACCACTGCAATAAAGAGAATATAACAATAAAATGAATCACATAAATTTTTTTTGTTTCCTGGTACATATAAAAATTATGTTTACACCTACTGTATTCTGTTAAGTGTGCAATGGCATTAGGTCTGAGAAAACAATGTATATACCTTAAGTAAAAATTACTTTATTGCTAAAAAAATGCTGACCATCATCTGATTCTTCAATGAGTCAGAGTAGTAACATCAAAGATTATTGGTCACAGATCACCACAAGCCTAGGTGGTGGAGTCTGTGGGGGTCAGATTCCCAGAATATAGAGCAATGCAGACGACACCAAGGAATTGACCTGAGGGGTGGCTAAGGGAGAATTACCAGGACATTTTCCTTTCCTTCAGTATTTTTCATGTAAAGAAAATAATATGAAAGAGCTAGGAAGTGAGTTAAAAGTCATCTAGTTTAAACCCCTTGTTGTAAGTGCTGGAAAAGTGAATATGAAACTCAAGTAGTTAAATGACTTGCTTATTGTCCACAGTCAATTTATTGTTTCTTTTAATGTAATGGGGCGGGGGAAAGGCTTGACTTTTAAAAATGGTGTTTAAATTTTGAAAGAGTATTCTTCTACTAAGTGTTGTTAATCACTCACCTCTTTTTAGGAAACCAACAAACATAAACAAGAGCTAGATAAGTAGATCTTAGTATTTATTCTCTTACAGTGCTCTAGGTTAGAAGTCTGACATGGGTCTCACAGGGCTAATGTAGGGAGTTGGCCGTGCTGGTTCCTTCTGGAGGCTCTAGGGGAGATTCCATTTCCTTGCCTTTTCCAGCTTCTAGAGGCCACCTACATTTCCTGGCTTGTGGTCCCTTCCCTTCATCTTCAAATCCAGCAATGTAGCATGTCTCTAACCCTGATTCTGTCATCCCATCAATAATCTGTTATCTTGGTGATTCCTATAAAGCTTTCACACACAAACACACAAGATTTCCATAAAACTTTCAAAATCATCTCAAATGTCTTTTTCTTAAAAATTTTTTAACATCTTTATGGGAGTATAATTGCTTTGCAATGGTGTGTTAGTTTCTGCTTTATAACAAAGTGAATCAGTTATACATATACATATGTCCCCATATCTCTTCTCTCTTGCGTCTCCCTCCCTCCCATCCTCCCTTTTCCACCTCTCTAGGTGGTCACAAAGCACCGAGCTGATCTGCCTGTGCTATTTTGCTGCTTCCCACTACCTATCTATTTTACATTTGGTAGTGTATATATGTCCATGCCACTCTCTCACTTTGTCCCAGCTTACCCTTCCCCCTCCCCAGATCCTCAAGTCCATTCTCTAGTAGGTCTGCGTCTTTATTCCCATCTTGCCCCTAGGTTCTTCATGGCCATTTTTTTGTTTTTTAGATTCCATATATATGTGTTAGCATATGGTATTTGTTTTTCTCTTTCTGACTTACTTAACTCTGTATGACAGACTAGGTCCATCCACCTCACTACAAATAACTCAATTTCGTTTCTTTTTATGGCTGAGTAATATTCCATTGTATATATGTGCCACATCTTCTTTATCCATTCATCTGTTGATAGACACTTAGGTTGCTTCCATGTCCTGGCTATTGTAAATACAGCTGCAATGAACATTGTGGTACATGACTCTTTTTGAATTATGGTTTTCTCAGGGTATATGCCCAGTAGTGGGATTGCTGGGTCATATGGTAGTTCTATTTTTAGTTCTTTAAGGAACCTCCATACTGTTCTCCATAGTGGCTGTATCAATTTACATTCCCACCAACAGTGTAAGAAGGTTCCATTTTCTCCACACCCTCTCCAGCGTTTATTGTTTGTAGATTTTTTGATGATGGCCATTCTGACCGGTGTGAGATGATATCTCATTGTAGTTTTGATTTGCATTTCTCTAATGATTAATGATGTTGAGCATTCTTTCATGTGTTTGTCGGCAATCTGTATATCTTCTATGGAGAAATGTCTATTTAGGTCTTCTGCCCATTTTTGGATTGGGATGTTTGTTTATTTGATATTGAGCTGCATGAGCTGCTTGTAAATTTTGGAGATTAATCCTTTGTCAGTTGCTTCATGTGCAAATATTTTCTCCGATTATGAGATTGTCTTTTCATCTTGTTTATGGTTTCCTTTGCTGTGCAAAAGCTTTTAAGTTTCAGAGGTCCCATTTGTTTATTTTTGTTTTTATTTTCATTTTTCTAGGAGGTGGGTCAGAAAGGATCTTGCTGTGATTTATGTCATAGAGTGTTCTGCCTATGTTTTCCTCTAAGAGTTTGATAGTGTCTGGCCTTACATTTAGGTCTTTAATCCATTTTGAGTTTATTTTTGTGTATGGTGTTAGGGAATGTTCTAATTTCATTCTTTTACATGTAGCTGTCCAGTTTTCCCAGCACCACTTATTGAAGAGGCTGTCTTTTTTCCACTGTATATTCTTGCCTCCTTTATCAAAGATAAGGTGACCATATGTGCGTGGGTTTATCTCTGGGCTTTCTATCCTGTTCCATTGATCTATATTTCTGTTTTTGTGCCAGTACCATACTGTCTTGATGACTGTAGCTTTGTAGTATAGTCTGAAGTAAGGGAGCCTGATTCCTCCAGCTCCCTTTTTCTTTCTCAAGATTACTTTGGCTATTCGGGATCTTTTGTGTTTCCATACAAATTGTGAAATTTTTTTTCTAGTTCTGTGAAAAATGCCACTGGTAGTTTGATAGGGATTGCATTGAATCTGTAGATTGCTTTGGGTAGTAGAGTCATTTTCACAATGTTGACTCTTCCAATCCAAGAACATGGTATATCTCTCCATCTGTTTGTATCATCTTTAATTTCTTTCATCAGTGTCTTATAATTTTCTGCATACAGGTCTTTTGTTTCCTTAGGTAGGTTTATTCCTACATATTTATTATTTTTGTTGCAGTGGTAAATGAGAGTGTTTTCTTAATTTCACTTGCAGATTTTTCATCATTAGTGTATAGGAATGCAAGAGATTTCTGTGCATTAATTTTGTATCCTGCTGCTTTACCAAATTCATTGATTAGCTCTAGTAGTTTTCTGGTAGCATCTTTAGGATTCTCTATGTATAGTATCATGTCATCTGCAAACAGTGACAGCTTTACTTCTTCTTTTCCGATTTGGATTCCTTTTATTTCTTTTTCTTCTCTGATTGCTGTGGCTAAAACTTTCAAAACTATGTTGAATAATAGTGGTGAGAGTGGGCAACCGTGTCTTGTTCCTGATCTTAGTGGAAATGGTTTCAGTTTTTCACCATAGAGGACGATGTTGGCTGTGGGTTTGTCATATATGGCCTTTATTATGTTGAGGAAAGTTCCCCCTATGTGTACTTCCTGGAGGGTTTTTATCATAAATGGGTGTTGAATTTTGTCAAAAGCTTTCTCTGCATCTATTGAGATGATCATATGGTTTTTCTCCTTCAATTTGTTAATATGGTGTATCACATTGATTTGCATATATTGAAGAATCCTTGCATTCCTGGGATAAACCCCACTTGATCATGGTGTATGATCCTTTTAATGTGCTGTTGGATTCTGTTTGCTAGTATTTTGTTGAGGATTTTTGCATCTATGTTCATCAGAGATATTGGCCTGTAGTTTTCTTTTTTTGTGACATATTTGTCTCGTTTTGGTATCAGGGTGATGGTGGCCTCATAGAATGAGTTTGGGAGTGTTCCTCCCTCTGCTATATTTTGGAAGAGTTTGAGAAGGATAGGTGTTAGCTCTTCTCTAAATGTTTGATAGAATTTGCCTGAGAAGCCATCTGGTCCTGGGCTTTTGTTTGTTGGAAGGTTTTTAATCACAGTTTCAATTTCAATGCTTGTGATTGGTCTGTTCCTATTTTCTATTTCTTCCTGGTTCAGTCTTGGAAGGTTGTGCATATCTAAGAATTTGTCCATTTCTTCCAGGTTGTCCATTTTATTGGCATATAGTTGCTTGTAGTAATGTCTCATGATCCTTTGTATTTCTGCAGTGTCAGTTGTCACTTCTCCTTTTTCATTTCTAATTCTGTTGATTTGAGTCTTCTCCCTTTTTTTCTTGATGAGTCTGGCTAATGGTTTATCAATTTGTTTATCTTCTTAAAGAACCAGCTTTTAGTTTTATTGATCTTTGCTGTCGTTTGCTTCATTTCTTTTTCATTTATTTCTGATCTGATCTTTATGATTTCTTTCCTTCTGCTAACTTTGGGGTTTTTTTGTTCTTCTTTCTCTAATTGCTTTAGGTGTAAGGTTAGGTTGTTTATTTGAGATGTTCCTTGTTTCTTCAGGTAGGATTGTATTGCTATAAACTTCACTCTTAGAACTGCTTTTGCTGCTTCCCAAAGGTTTTGGGTCCTCGTGTTTTCATTGTCATTTTTTTCTAGGTATTTTTTGATTTCTTCTTTGATTTCTTCAGTGATCTCTTGGTTATTAAGTAGTGTATTGTTTACCCTCCATGTATTTGTATTTTTTACAGATTTTTTCCTGTATTTGATATCTAGTCTCATAGCGTTGTGGTCGGAAAAGATACTTGATACAATTTCAATTTTCTTAAATTTACCCAGGCTTGATTTGTGACCCAAGATATGATCTATCCTGGAGAATGTTCCATGAGCACTTGAGAAGAATGTGTATTCTGTTGTTTTTGGATGGAATGTCTTATAAATATCAATCAAGTCCTTCTTGGTTAATGTATCATTTAAGCTTGTGTTTCCTTATTTATTTTCATTTTGAATGAGCTGTCCATTGGTGAAAGTGAGGTGTTAAAAGTCGCCTACTCTGATTGTGTTACTGTCGATTTCCTCTTTTATGGCTGTTAGCATTTGCCTTATGTATTGAGGTGCTCCTATGTGGGGTGCATAAATATTTACAATTGTTATATCTTCTTCTTGGCTTGATCCCTTGATCATTATATAGTGTCCTTCTTTGTCTCTTGTAATTGTCTTTGTTTTAAAGTCTATTTTGTCTGATATGAGAATTGCTATTCCAGCTTTCTTTTGATTTCCATTTGCGTGGAATATCTTTTTCCATCCCGTCACTTTCAGTCTGTATGTGTCCCTAGGTCTGAAGTAGGTCTCTTGTAGACAGCATATATACGGGTCTTGTTTTTGTATCCATTCAGCCAATCTATGTCTTTTGGTTGGAGCATTTAATCCATTTACCTTTAAGGTAATTATCGATATGTATGTTCCTGTTACCATTTTGTTAATTGTTTTGGGTTTGTTTTTTTAGGTCTTTTCCTTCTCTTGTGTTTCCTGCCTAGAGAAGTTCCTTTAGCATTTGTTGTAAAGCTGGTTTGGTGGTGCTGAAGTCTCTTAGTTTTTGCTTGTCTGTAAAGGTTTTAATTTCTCTGTCAAATCTGAATGAGATCCTTGCTGGGTAGAGTAATCTTGATTGTAGGTTTTTCTCCTTAATCACTTTAAATATGTCCTGCCACTCCCTCCTGGATTGCAGAGTTTCTGCTGAAAGATCAGCTGTTAACCTTATGGGGATTCCCTTGTGTGTTGTTGTTTTTCCCTTGCTGCTTTTAATACTTTTTCTTTGTATTTAATTTTTGATAGTTTGATTAATACGTGTCTTGGCATGTTTCTCCTTGGATTTATCCTGTATGGGACTCTCTGTGCTTCCTGGACTTGATTAACTATTTCCTTTCCCATATTAGGGAAGTTTTCAACTATAATCTCTTCAAATATTTTCTCAGTCCCTTTCTTTTTCTCTTCTTCTTCCCGGACCCCTATAATTGGAATGTTGGTGTGTTTAATGTTGTCCCAGAGGTCTCTGTGACTGTCCTCAATTCTTTTCATTCTTTTTTTTTATTCTGCTCCGCAGTAGTTATTTCCACTCTTTTATCTTCCAGGTCACTTATCCATTCTTCTGCCTCAGTTATTCTGCTATTGATCCCTTGTAGAGAATTTTTTATTTCATTTATTATGTTGTTCATCACTGTTTGTTTGCTCTTTAGTTCTTCTAGGTCCTTGTTAAACGTTTCTTGTGTTTTCTCCATTCTGTTTCCAAGATTTTGGATCATCTTTACTATCATTATTCTGAATTCTTTTTCAGGTAGACTGCCTATTTCCTCTTCATTTGTTAGGTCTGGTGGGTTTTTGCCTTGCTACTTCATCTGCTGTGTGTTTCTCTGTCTTCTCATTTTTCTTAACTTACTGTGTTTGGGGTCTCGTTTTCGCAGGCTGCAGGTTCGTACTTCCCGTTGTTTTTGGTGTCTGTCCCCAGTGGCTAAGGTTGGTTCAGTGGGTTGTGTAGGCTTCCTGGTGGAGGGGACTAGTGCCTGTTTTCTGGTGGATGAGGCTGGATCTTGTCTTTCTGGTGGGCAGGTCCATGTCTGGTGGTGTGTTTTGGGGTGTCTGTGAGCTTATTATGATTTTAGGCAGCCTCTCTGCTAATGGATGGCGTTGTGTTCCTGTCTTGCTAGTTGTTTGACATAGGGTGTCCTGCAGTGTAGCTTGCTGGTCATTGAGTGGAGCTGGGTCTTGGCATTGAGATGGAGATCTCTGGGAGATTTTCGTTGTTTGATATTACATGGAGCTGGGAGGTCTCTTGTGGATCAGTGTCCTGAACTTGGCTCTCCCACCTCAGTGGCACAGCCCTGATGCCTGGCTGGAGCACCAAGAGTCTGTCATCCACATGCCTCAGAATAAAAGGGAGGAAAAAAAAAGAAAGAAAGAAGAAGATAAAATAAAATAAAATAAAATAAAGTTATTAAAATAAAAAATAATTATATTAAGAAAAAGAAATTTTTTGTAGTAAAAAGTTTCTTAATTTAAAAAAAAAAAGGACAAACAGAACCCTAGGACAAAAAACCCTAGGTAAAAGCAAAGCTATAGAGACAAAATCACACACAGAAACATACACATGCACACTCACAGAAAGAGAAAAAGGGAAAAAAATGTATATATCGTTGCTCCCAAAGTCCACCTCCTGAATTTGGGATGATTCATTGTCTATTCAGGTGTTCCACAGATGCAGGTACATCAAGTTGATTGTGGAGATTTAATCTGCTGCTCCTGAGGCTGCTGGGAGAAATTTCCCTTTCTCTTCTTTGTTCGCTCCTGGGGTTCAGCTTTGGATTTGTACCCACCTCTGCGTGTAGGTCGCCTGAGGGCGTCTTTTCTTCTCTCAGACAGGACGGCGTTAAAGGAGCAGCTGCTTCGGGGGCTCTGGCTTACTCAGGCCGGGGGGGAGGGAGGGGTACGGATGCGGGGCGAGCCTGCGGTGGCAGAGGCTGGTGTGACGTTGCACGAGCCTGAGGCGCGCAGTGGGTTCTCCCGGGGAAGTTGTCCCTGGATCACGGGACCCTGGCCATGGCGGGCTGCACAGGCTCCCGGGAGGGGAGGTGTGGACAGTCACCTGTGCTCGCACACAGGCTTCTTGGTGGCGGCAGCAGCAGCCTTAGCGTCTCATGCCTGTCTCTGGGGTCCGCGCTGACAGCCGCGGCTCGCGCCCGTCTCCGGAGCTCCTTTAAGCAGCGCTCTGAATCCCCTCTCCTCGTGCACCAGGAAACAAAGAGGCAAGAAAAAGTCTCTTGTCTCTTCGGCAGCTCCAGACCTTTTCCTGGACTCCCTCCCGGCTAGCTGTGGCGCACTAGCCCCTTCAGGCTGTGTTCACGCTGCCAACCCCAGTCCTCTCCCTGTGATCTGACCTCCGAAGCCTGAGCCTCAGCTCCCAGCCCCGCCCGCCCCAGCGGGTGAGCAGACAAGCCTCTCGGGCTGGTGAGTGCTGCTCGGCACCGAGCCTCTGTGCGGGAATCTCTCCGCTTTGCCCTCCGCACCCCTGTGGCTGCGCTCTCCTCCGTGGCTCTGAAGCTCCCCCCCTCCGCCACCCACAGTCTCTGCCCGCGAAGGGGGTCTTAGTGTGTGGAAACCTTTCCTCCTTCACAGCTCCCTCCCACTGGTGCAGGTCCCGTCCCTATTCTTTTGCCTCTGTTTTTCCTTTTTTCTTTTGCCCTACCCAGGTACATGGGGAGTTTCTTGCCTTTTGGGAGGTCTGAGGTCTTCTGCCAGCGTTCATTAGGTGTTCTGTAGGAGTTGTTCCACATGTAGATGTATTTCTGATGTATTTGTGGAGAGGAAGGTGATCTCTGCGTGCCACTCTTCCGCCATCTTGAAGCTCCTCTCAAGTGTCTTTTTAATAGGAAACCTTCATTAACAGCTCCCACACCTTACGATTATGAGTTAATTGTCTGTCTTTCAGGCCCACATAAAAGTCTATACTTATCTCCCAAAGCATTTTCTACAGCATATTTATCCTGTGTTTACTTCTCTGGCGACTGCGTGATTTTGACCACTTTTTGAATGAAAGTGCTTTCCTTCATTGATCTTTGCATCCATTTGCCTAAGATATCCATGGCACATTGTGAATCTCCCCAAATGCTATCTACTTGTCTGCACAATGGTTAGTTATTTGGGTTCTAAATTAATGGTGCAGTGGAATAAATATTGAAATGAAGTTAATGTTCTTCCTTAGTCTCTGCATAACCTTAGGAATATTATTTAAATTGTTAGATCCTCAGTTTTATGATACTCAAAAAAATATCTGGGCCCACGATTTTAAATAGTCTCTTCTAACTCCATAGTTCTTTGGTTTTAATTTCCCTATTTTGGAGGGATTTTATGGAAACAGTTATAATTGGAAAATCATACACAACATTTGGTCATTAAATATCATCTGCTAAGAATGCTGAGCTCTCTAATTATCTAAGTCTAATCGATAATATATCATCTGCTAAACTTAAAAAATCAGTAATTTGAGAAGTATTTCACTTATGCACACATTTCTATTTAGTAACAGATTCACTGTTAATTAGCTTCATGTATAGTAATAACTGGCTCAGTATCAGAGGCCATAGATTATTATCCTGGGAGGAATAGGTTTTGTTATATAAAGAAGGTAATATGAAAGAGCTAGGAAGTTGGTTAAAGGTCATCTAGTTTAAATTCCTTATTGTAAGTACTGGTAAAGTGAATATGAAACTCAGAGTAGTTAAATAACTTACTTGTTGTCCACAGTCAATTAGGAAAGAGAGGAGGAAATGCTACTTGTAGATTATCCTATTTGTACAGGCCCGTCGTACAAGGTTCTAAATATTTTCAACATAAGCATCTTTGCCATAAACATCTTTGCCACGAACATTTTTGCTGCAAGCCTTTTTGCCACATAATTAATTGGCCATGATGTAATTTTGCCATAAAAGATAAAATAACAAAAAGTAAAAGAGGGACAGTAAAAAGTACATAATGAAACATGAAAAATTAATAACAAAATTAAAAAACTTTATTCCAAAATATAAAATATTTGAATACATTTAAAATGTGTGTAGATTCATGGCAATACTGTACAAATAACTGATTTTATTTTGTGAGTTATACCTAAGGACTCTTATTCGAACTTCTTCATTTATAATATTATACACTTTTTGGCTTGTTGATTCATCTCCTTCTTTGGTCTCACACCTTTATTTATTTATTTATTTTTGGTAAAATGTTTTCCTTCATTAAGAGAGGTATCAGTGTCTAAATACTAGGAGGCATACATCTGTAACTGAGCTTTGTATTGCATTGTGAAAGTGTCTACACAGTTGTTTGTTATTGGCATGTTATCATGTGTACTTTGATAGATATTCCACAATTCTATGGGAACTGTGAGATTAACTCTGTACCTTTGAGGCCCTTAGCATCTTTCTCCTCCATTGTAGTGTGTTTCAAAATAAGAAAACAACTCTTGGGCAAGATGGTCATCTGTCAGCTTCATAAAGCCACATGTCAACTAGATGAAACCAAATGGTCAACCAGTAACTTTATCTTTTACACCAAAATTGCCTTACAGCCAATTTGTTGTACAGCAAAGACGTTAATGGCAAAGAAGCTTACATTGAAATTACTGGACTCGCTTCACACACATCGTGTTATTTAATTCTGATATAGCTTATTTAGTATTTTCACAGATTCCCATACTCAGATACCCAAAAATATAATTGCCTTTATTTTTCTAAAATTTAAATTTGACATTGAGCTCTCCTTCCACCGGACAACTCAATTATAATCATTTTAGACTTAAGCTCATTATATAAACATAGTAAATATTCCCCCCATATCATTATCATCTTCTCATATCATATTTGTGTGGTAAATACTGTTGGTTCACAAACTGGTCATTTGTACATGGAGGGCAAGCAGAGACCGAAGAAAGAGGCAGATGCTCCAGATTGGTAGGTGGCAGTTTTCAGAGGCAGGGGAAGTAACATATATGAGGCTTGTTTTGGATGGCTGCAAGACAAGTAGATCCAAATTTGCCTGCCAGGATTTTAAAAGTTTATATGGAGGCCTTAACTGGGCTCAGTCCCATATACCATCCAGGTGGTCTCAACAACACAGTACTATCTCAAGGCTGTGTCCTTGAGCAGTTTCTAGTGTGGGGAAGGCTACTGGAATGCACATTCCAAGGACAGGGGAGAGGGTGAGGGACCTCTGATTGCCTGGGTCCAGCTCGCAGGTCAAGCAGCCGTCATGTCCTCTGGATGAACTCCTCCTACAAATATACTATAAAACTTACCATTTTAGCCGTTTGAAAGTGTTTAGTGATTAACAGTGTTGTGCAACCATTACTACTTTCTAATTCCAGAACATTAGTATCATTTTGACTTATACACTGACTAGATTGTTTTTGTTTGTTTGTCTGTTTGGCTTAAAGGCCAAAAATGTAATCGCATTTTTCAATGCAAATCTTTGTTTCTTAGTTCAAATGAAGGAATTACATGAGACTAAGGTTAACTTATTCCCTTAACAACCAACCAACCATTACAAAACTCTTTACATATAATTCTGTCATTCATTTCAATCGTGAATGCACCAAGTGAGGCTTAAAAGAATTAAGAAAACTACCCAGGTTTCCCTAAAAAGCATGCTACTTTAGGTTGGCTAGCTCTTGTTCATTGTAGTATGAATATCATCTGTTTAAATATATATGTTAATTTTCTTAGTAAGTGGCAGATCAGAGCTATAGATCTGTGTCTAATTCAAAACCCCACTACCTAACTACCAAAAATGGCCATGTCTCTCAAGGGTGCCTCTATTTGCCTCAATACTGTTACTTTTGAACTGATAAATATTAGGTTACTGGGTTTTGATCCAAACAAAAATCTGTGATACGACATAGAGAAGAGTCTGGATTTTTATTTAAAGACACTGTGGCTTGGTAAAGATGAAAGAAGTATCTTGCATTTAGGAGTATTCTCATCACTAACATTCTAGCAGTCACTGCAGTAGAAGTTTATGTTACACAAAATAAACACTTTCTTAGCTGACCTCTATTTAATTCACCAGATCAAGAAACATTTTTCCTTTCCCACTGGAGTCAGAGCCTAGAAGTCCTCCTTTAAATCGACCTGGACCATTTTGGGTTCACCATTTGAGTTGTGTGTGTAGTAAAAGTCCCTTGTGTCTGTCCCCAAATGTATTGCTCTCATTATTGTAATCAATACAGTACTTATTCTGATGAAATATGAATACAGAAAGAAAAAGAGCTGTGGTTTCTATGCAAACTAAGTTAAAAGATTTGACTTCATGAAAGTAAGCCACTAAAACAAAATGACTGTCGGAATAGATGTGGAAGAAGTGAGTAGGAAAGATTGAGGAGCAAAAGTCATAAATGTCTAGAAACATTTTGTACTGGGATTTGTTTACAAGGGTTTTAAAACATGAACTTCACCTTAAGAGGACCCGTACTGGAAATTGTATACAATACATTAATGGTGTGAGGGTTTTGGCGATAAAGGCTGTACAAATGACTAGCAGATTCATTCAAGGAAGAAGCCTTGGCTCTACATCAACAGATTCCATAATGAATATACATCTTTTTTATGTCTTAGGCTAAAAAAGATTAAGGTACATATATATCATGGTTTATGATTCTTGGCTTCAACTGATTTTTCTAACTTACCAACTCTTGGTTCTAATCTCGTCAGGTGAGAAATCTTCTACTGTACATAGCTGCAAATGTCCAGTCAGTGGAAATGGATTTTAACTGGATCAATACTGAGCATTTTATCCGTTTTTCTCTGGGGCTTGTTTGCCATTCCAATTTATGAAGTAATGGTTCCCAAAGAAATTATGCCACGACTCAAACTTTTTTCTGTGCTTTGTGACCCCTAAATAATAATAATAAATAATAATAACTATCATTATTATTAATGATAAAACAATTTAAGTCTGAATGTAGTTTTATCCTTGCAATATGAAAAAGCCTAAGTAATTACATGGAAGAATCATGATGGAATCTATTCAGTTTGCAAAAATGGTTTGAGCTAAAACTTTTAGAGGGCAGTGAATATGTTTTCAGTCTTTGCAATCAAGATTTGTCCTGTGATATATTTGTGTAGGCTTGATCCCAGCGTATTAGGTTAAATAATTTGGCCTTTTTGTTTCTCTCTGGGCTTCTCCTATTCAAACTCCTAGAGAGAGGATTGGTTGGTTGGTTATGCTGTCTCCCCCCTACTCCCTCCCTCCCTCCCTCCCTCTCTCCCTTCCTTCCTTCAATAAATATTTATGATGCACCTACTATGTTCAAGCCATTTCCCAAACGGACACAATCTATAGCCTCAGAAATCTTATACCCTGGTGAAGAGACAGTACATAAATAATTATTCAGATTTAATGAACTATAATTATGGTAATTGCTATGAAGGAGAAGTGCATAGTGTTACAAAATGCATCAGAGGCACCTAATTAAACTAGTCTGTGGCAGTAGGAATGACTTCATTGGAGAAAGTGACATTAAAGTGAAAACTGGAAGATGATCTAAGTGAGCCAAGAGAAAAGAGGGGAGGGTCGGGAGAGTGTTCAAGGTAGATTGAAGAGCCTGTGTAAAGGCCCTTTTGGAGAGTACCTTGGCTGGGGAAGAAATCAAGGAGGTAATGACCAGAATTATTGTAATTTTAGATAAGGGTATTATTGCAAAATTAGGTCTAGGGAAAAGCTGGGTCAGTCTGCAGTTAGCTAAAAATGAAGATTACTGAGACCCACTCATGAGCTCCTAATTGAGAACATCTGGAAATGGAATCTCGTACCCTCCTTCTAAGCAAATAGCCAGGTGGTTCTTATGGACAATACAAGTAGTTTGAGATTTGCTGAATTAAACCAATGTACTTTCCAAATTTCTTACTATATCCAATTGAAGAAATGAGCACATGATGTCAAGCCTTAGGATTAGAATCAATTCTGGAAACATTTAATCCTTTTTTTTCTTTCTTTTTTTTTTTTTTGTAGTCTCTTTTTTTCCTCCAAGACAATAATAAATAATTAGATCTAGGGAATGTAGTAAAAATCTCTTCTTTTAACTACTGCCTTATTTCTCCTCATAAACTATCAAAGAACTAGGTGGGAGCATCTATTTCTCTCATGTTACACATCAGAAATAGTGGTCCAGAGAGGTTAATTGCCTTTCTGGGAATCACAGTTTGCCTGAAGTAGTGCAGAGGCCTTCTGACTCCAGTGTCTACTTTCTTGCCCCTTAGATCCCCTGTGTCCCTTTATCGCATCTGGGGATCATTAGTATTTGTTCTCTTCCCCAAATGGCACTTTTCACATGAACTAGATCTATACTCAAAGTAAAAAAGAAAACAATAGGAAATGCTAAATGTTGAACTTTTCACAGGTGATGTTTTCAGAAATTGATGTCAAGACTAAAATAGCTGTTGGCAGTTACAACTGTTTGGATGTCATTTTACAAAACAATTGCCTATGAGGTCTGCGTGGATTAAAGTTTTCACATAAATTGGGGAAATCTGGCTGCCTGCTCTCCCTCTGACCTCCTCTCCTGGGCATTTTTTAATATAGCTACATAGAACAGTTGGTCTCCAGATCTGCCAAGCTCTTTTCCGGCTAAAGAAATTATAATTATCAAGGAAGAAAAGCTTCAAATGGAGGAGCCATAAAAAGCATGAAGGCTGGTCCCATTTATTAACCAGTGTTGCAATGACAGCATCTGCTAAGCATGGGTGATCCTAATCAATTGTGAAAGGGGACTAACCTCATCTCTAGAGATTGTTCAAACCTATTAGGCTCAGCTGTATGTGGGGATAAGACGTTGCGAAGAAGTTTTGCCCAGAAATTTACTACTGAATTTCTGAAACAGCAAGTATACTATATGGTGGTGTATGGACTGCATGCTTGTGTTCCCTCTCCCCCAAATTGTCATGTTGAAATCCTAACCCCCAATGTGACGATATTAAGTGGGGCCTTTGGGAGATAATTAGGTCATGTGAGTGGAGCCCCAGTGAATGGGATTAGTGCCCTTATAAGAAGAGATGTGAGAGAGCTTGCCTCGTCTCTCTTCTCTCCAGGATGTAAGAATGCAATGAGAAGATGGCCATCTGCAAACCAGGAAGAGTGCCCTCAGTAGACACTGGATCTGCCAGCCAGTGCCTTGATCTTAGACTTTCTAGCCTCCAGAACTGTGAGAAATAGAAGTTGCTTAAGGCACACAGTCTATGGTAATTTGTTATAGCAGCCTGAGCTGATTAAGGCAGATAGAGCCTTTCCTGTGCTCATTTCAGTGAAGGGGAATAATTAGCAAATCCCCACATTGATGTTTAACAGGGAAACGTCATATGGCAGACAAACTCTTTGGTGGTCCCCAGGATTCCCATTTCCTTGTAGTCATGCCTTCTGCAGTTTCCTCTCGTTGAGTGTGTGCGAGACCTGTGACCTGCTTCTAAGCAATAGCATAAAACAAATGTGGTGCGATACACATGACTGCATGTATGTGATTACAGTACATAAAGTTGTAATGTTCTTCCTACAAGGAAACCTTCTCTCCCTTGCTGGCTTTGAAAAAGCAAGCTTCCATGTTGTGGGCTGCCATATGGAAACGGCCACATGGCCAGGAGCTGAGGGTTATCTCGGCCTACAGACAGTAAGAAATTGAAACCCTCCATACAGCAACTTGTAAGGAAATGAATTCTGCCCACAACCAAGTGAGTTATTAGCAGATTCTTCCCCAGTGGAGGCTTAGATGAAATCGCAGTCATGGCCAGCAGCTTGATTGCAGACCCTAAGTTGAGGGCTCAGATATATCATTTCTGGACACCAAACCCCTATGAGGTAATAAATGTGTGCTATTTTAAGCTACAAGTTTTGTGGCAATTTTGTGATGCAGCAACATATAACTAATACACCTCAGCAAATCATTGATCTGTGTAGAATGTAGATTCCTTAACAGAGATCATTGGCAAGGAGTCCATTCTCTGAAATGGAATAACTGAGTCTCAAGCTGGATAATTAAGCATGAAGGGGGTTGAGAGTTAAAGATATTTGAGTGGGTCAACTTCTTGAAATGTGGGAGGTTTGAATAATTACTAAGGCGATGGCAAAGCAAAGGATTTGGCATACATTTCTTTTTAAACATTTGTCCTGTTAGGTGAGTTCCTTCTAGCGAAATGTTCATAACCTGGCTTCTGCTTATCTCATAGCCTAATTAGTGGATATTGTTTTTTCTTCTTCTACCCCTTTAAACCAAACTCTGTCTCTGAGCTCCACTAAACTACTAATGGGGTTATGGTCATGGAATAGTCTGTGAACCTTAACAGTCAATCTTACACCTGTTCTTCAACTTCTTTATTTTCTCTTTAACATTTCTGTTTTTCCTTTCTCTTACCTATTCTTCATTTGTCAGTTTAAACATCACTTATTCTAAGGAGCTTTCCATAACCACCTAAATATAGCGGAAGAGTTTCTCCACTTACTTCAGTAAGCATTTAACAGGCCAGAATATGCTTGTCTCTTTATTGATGTTTCCTTGTCATTATGCTGTCTCGTTCGCTAGAATGCAAGCTGAGTGTAGGAAGTAGTGTCTTAGTCACCTGTTTATCTCCTATTTTTTAACCTCTGGCTTTCTATATAAGTGCATGATCAAATGACTTTAAATAAATAGAAGAGTATCATAGTGAGAAGAGCAGGAACATTGGAGCCAGATGAATCTATACTCAAATTTCAGTTCACTCTGTGACTTTGGGTCAATTACTGAATTTGTATTCGCCGTGATTTCCTCATCTGGCAAAATGAGGATAAATAGCTGTCATTCCTTCAGTGAGTCATTCAGTTATTAATCCATTTTTCCAGCAAACACTTATGTAGCTTTTATCATGTATGAGGCATGGCTGTAGGGTTGAGGATACAGGAGTACACAAGAGAGTCAAAATTCCTGCATCCAGAAGCATAAAATATTTAGTTAACAAGATGGATGAAATATAGAGTATGTTAGGTAGTGGTAAGTGATAAGGAGAAAAACTAACTGCAGAAGCAGTGTAAGAAGAATTGGGAAGTTCCAATTTTAGATAAGGTAACAAGGGAAGACTTCACTGAAAGGTGACATTTCTGAAATTACATGAAAAAAGTACTACAGCAAGATGTGCCAGTAACTAGGAGAAGAGCATTCCTGACAGGGATTGGGATAGTTGTAGAGATTAATTTGCCAGAACAATCTACTACACAGTTCCTGGCACATAGAAGTTCTCAGGAAATGTTTACAACTGCCTCACACACATTCCCCCTGACCCCACGCTGGCATTGTTACTTTAAAACTACAGTTGAGTCTTGAACAACATGGGTTTGAACTGCATGGCTCCAATTGTACATTGATTTTTTTCAGTAGTAAATATTACAGAACTATATGATCTGCGGTTGGTTGAATCTGTGGATTGGGAGGAACTGTGGATTCAGGGTGCTGGCTGTAAATTATACTCGGATTTTTGACTGCTCAGAGGGTTACTACCCCTAAGCCCTGATTTGTTCAAGGATTAACTGTATATGTTCATTAACTGCAGGGTTCACTGTTTATCCTTGAAAAAATTCCTATAGCCTACCATTAGACTTAATTTATCACATATGCAGTGGAAAAGTCCCTTTTGATTTCTCTAAATAGAAATTTAGACGTTAACTCTGTAGGTGGCAGGTAGACACTAATTCTTTTTCAGTTTTCCAAGTAGAATGACAGAACTTCAATGTCCTTAGGCATTTCCATAAGGAAACTTTAAAGATGCTAAAACCCTTTATTGTGAGGGTGCGTCCTGACCACCCAAGGTGGCAGTCCATGCATGGCACTTTGAAGCACGGTTCACAAAAGTATATCTATTTAAATCTTTTATCATATAATTCTGACTTTGAGTCTTCATACTCTTAGACTTGGGAGGATTCAACCTCAGCCATTCTTGGAGCTCCAACACCCTGGAAGTAAATAAATAGCTTTGAATCCTTGGAGAGGCCCTTTTATTGCCCCAATTCACATTTGTCCTCAGGTCCACTGGATTGACTGTTTCTTTACCACTTGTGGGGTGCAGTGAGCCTGGGAATCCCAGTGCCCAGGGTTTGTTCTCCCTATCTTCATCCTACAGCCCTCCTGGCCAAGGTTGGGTCCCATCTAGAGGGCATTGTCCTGGAATAATATTTATTGTTCTATTAACTGCTCCTCTACATGTCTGTGTTTTACTTTATATTTGGTGGATATCAGTAAAATTAAAATTCATATGTAATATCAGTGATAAGTTACATCAGCGCTCTCTCCTTCATCCCAGTATTATTTTCTTTTGCACAACCATGAGCTTCATAACTATTAGACATACCTGCAGAAAATTCCATGTACTTTGAATATTATACTGAATATCTAATAATAAACAGGCTGACACTCTTTCTGCGTCATCAACCTCAATTCCTTTTGGATCAATGAATCACAGTTTGAGGAAGTATGAAAATAATTGTGATCTATTCATCTTCTTTTATAGTAAATAATGTTTTGAGTTTCCTTTAGGAAGACTATCAGAACACGGCTCAAAATCAGTGACCCAAAATCAAAGCATAATAAATGACTCTCTGAGACTGTAGCTAGTAAGTACTTTTGAAGTTGGTGCAGTGATATTTACCTACATCGATTGCTAGGACTTCAGCCAGCACAACAAAGGCACTACCCAAATGTGGTTAGTCTAATATGCTTAAAATCACAATACTTCAAAGAAAAAAAGGAAGAGATATTATTAGTTATTTTATTTTGAGATCGTATTTCAATAGATCCAACCTATGTTTCCATCTCCCTACCACATCTATGGAGTATGTCAACTCTCACTTAACATTCTTTTGCACTGCCTCCCATAGAAAGACAAGAGGATTTCTATAATTCACAATTTTCTTCCCTTTCTCTGAACTACTATAATACTATGTTCTGAATCAGGCAATGTATTTTATAATTAAATCCTGTGCCATATTTTTATTTAATGGTTTCCTATGGGCACGTTTTAGTTCTTTAGCTAGACTATAAATTTCTTGAGAAAAATAGCATGCATGGATTTTTTTTTCATTTTATGAGATCTCACGAATACTCTACTATTTGTGCTGCAGCTTTGTGCTGGGCAGGGGGTGGTGGTGAATAGATCTTTTAAGGTATTTGAGTACTTACTACATGCAGCTTCTCTACTAGTATTTCATATACACAATTTAATGCTCATATTAATAAACAATGTATTATCTTTTTTTCCTAACAAGTGAACTTACGTTGAGACAGCTAAATAACTCACAGAAATGTTTCCACAACAAAGACATAGCACAAAGTCATGGAACTAGAATTGGAGTACATCTTTCTCTGACTTCAACTTTGTATTCTAAGCCAATATGCTGTAAAGATACTTTGTAAGCTGAGTGCTTCCTAAAAGGTAATGGAAGACTTGTGAAACTATCCATAAGTAGATGTCAAATTTGTTATGCTATACAGGAAATGTAATTTACTCATCTTTTCTCCCCTTGAAGAATATTCATTCTTTTAGAAATTGCATGTGATAACCTGTTACAAAGAAAACTAATTATTGTAACTGAGGAATGTTACAGGGAAGCCTGGTGATTAGACTTATAAGCTGTCTGTGTAGAATGATGTACATACTCCAGAATGGCAATATTTCAAAGGTCATATAAATGGATTAATTCAGTAAGCATTTATTGATACTAAATCCCAGGCCCTGTGTTAAGTGTCATGAGTACAGAAAAGAATGGTATGCTCCTCAGTCTTTACAAGCTTTCAATCTTGTACTGAGAAAATATATATGTATAGAGAAAACAATAAAATTCCTGATACAAAATAGCCTCTCATTAAATGATATGTATTGGATTTAAATTCCTTAATACATTCATGGGACTATATATGGATGAGTGATTAATTCTTTCCAGGTAGGATGGTGTGAGAGATTTAGGATTCCCTCAAAAAGGTGATATTTAAACTTTAATTTGAAAGATGAGACAATATTAACTAGAAAAGGATTAATGGGAGGGGCATGCCGTAGAGACAGAAGAGCATTTTCTAAGATAACAAAACATGACTTTTTTAGGGCCTCCAATGCTGACGCTGTGTGTAAAAAGTGGAAGCAGAGAAATAACAGTGGAAAGTTAGATGGGGACAGATATTGAAAGACTTTTTTTTTTTTTTTAATCTCAATTTTCTTCAATGTTATAAATTCCTTCGTATTACCATTCTGGTAACTAATCAGAATTTCACCCAGAGCACAAAGATTTTATAATACAAAGATTTTATTAAATGGACATAGTCCAACAATCTGGATTATCTAAAAATAAGGATCTTCTGATTTGGTCAAACAAAAATTGCAGGTTTTCCAAGTAGTTTAAATGTATGAATTTTACTACACTTAAAATATCATTTATATAGTTGTTTGCATCTCAGTTTGGTACTTTCTTTTGACTCATGTGGCCATATCAAAATCAATAGCAAGCCAATTTGGAACACAGGTGGAAACTCAGTATATATGGATAAGAAAGCTGGTGAGCAGGGTGATACAGCTCTTTGTAATAAACTTCTAGAAGAAGATTCATTTAAATAAGCTAATTTCAAGGCATTCATATAATTATTGCAATGGAAAATGAGCTCTCTGGAGGGATAAAGCTGGATTCATTTTTCTAACTTTCAGTTTTAAAAAAAAATTTTCTGTCTAACTAGTTCTGACAATTCAGGAATAGTTCTCTCCATTTTCTCCTATTCTGTAACCATCTTTTCACCATATTAAAATGCATTGCCTCATACCATTTAGGGCTTGGTGGAAAAAAATGAACAGGAACAGAAAATGAGGTCACCTATCTATTTCAAACTTAACAAACTTTTCTACTTGATCTTAAAACAGACAAGAGTTTTCTAGTTAAACATGTGCAAGCAGACAATAGTTTTTTTGTTTTTGTTTTTCCCCAGAAGATCAAGTTGGACATATTTGTGGAAAAAGAAATATCAACATGTAGATAGATAGAAATACTGGATAAATTATAGCAAAATGATCTCTGAGATTGGAAATAACCTATCTCTTTATAAACAGAACAATGCTATTGCTTTTAATGTAACACTCTGAAAACAAGTGACTTTTAAAAATATATTTAATGTACCACTTGCCATGCAACGTTGTTATTTTTATTTAACAGAACTGTATGTGATAATATTAAAAATGTTAAAAATGTGCAGTTTTGATGCTTTGACATATACATACATCTATAAAACTTGTGCTTCTTTGTTATTCCTTCACCGTGTCTCTCTTTGCCTTCCCAATTCCCATAGTTATCAGTTTATTGTCACTGTAAGCTAGATTGTATTTTCTAGAATTTTATGTAAATAGAATAATAAGCAAGTAATTTTTTTCTTTTTGGAGAGGTTTTTGGCTTCTTTCCCTCAAAAAAATTATTTATAGATACATCTATCTACGGTGTTACATGTATCAACGGCTTATTCCATTTTATTGATGAGTAGTGTTGCAATGCATAGATGTGTCAAAATGTGTTTATCCATTCACCTGTTAATGCATTTGTACTAGTTTGTTTGGGTAGCCATAACAAAGTGCCACAGACTGGGTGTATTAAACAATGGAAATTTATTTTCTCACAGATCTTGTGTCTAGAAGTCAGAGAGCCAGTTATCACCGGGTTTGATTTCTTCCCAGGTTTCTCTCCTTGGCTTGCGTATGGCCATTTTCTATGTGTCTTCACAAGGTCTTTCCTCTGTGCCAGTCTGTGTTCAAATCTCCTCTTCTTATAAGGACGCCAGTAATACTGGATCAAGGCCTACCCCAGTGTCCTCACTTAGACTTTGTGTCTTTGAAAACCCTATTGACAGAACAGTCACATTTTGGAGGTTAGGACTTCTACATATGAATATTTGAGGAACGCAGTTCAGCCTATAAGATGTTTCTCTCTACTTTCTGTCTGTGAACATTCACATATAAGTCTTCCTATGTACATATGCTTTTATTTCTCTTGGGTAGATATCTGGAACTATAATGCCAGGGTCCTGTGGTAGGTGAAGATTTAACTTTAAGAAATACCCATACAGGTTTCCAAAATACTTGTACAGTCCCAATAGTACTGTGTGAGAGTTCCTGTTGCTATACAACATTTGTTGTTATTAATCTTTTTTAATTCTTAATTTTAGACAGTCTCATTGTCATTTTAATTTGTATTTCCCTAATGAGTAATGAGGTTGAGCTACATTTTCTGTTCTTATTTGTCATCTATATATCTTTTTTAGAAAGGGTGTGTTCAAATTGTTTGCCCCCTTTTAAATTGGGTTGTATGTTTTCTTATGTTTGAGTTGTGAGGGCTAATATTCTGGATATGACTTTTATGAGATAAATGATCAAATATGTTCTCTCTGCAACTTGTCATTTCTTTCTCTTATGATGTCTTTCTAATTGCTGAAGATCTTAGTTTTGATAAAGTCCAACTTATCATTTTTCTCCTTTTATAATTTGTGCTTTTGGAGTTGTAGGTAGGAATTCTTTGCTGAATTCAAGGTCACATAGATTTTCGCCTATCTATTTTTCTAGAAGTTCTATAATTTTGATTTTTTAATTTATATTTTGAGCTAATTTTTGTTTGTGGCACTTTATTTTGCATATTGATATCCAGTTGTTACAGCATTATTTAGCTGAACCATTGTGCTTTTTCCACTGAATTGACTTCAAACCTTGTCAAAAATTAACGGACCATGTATGTACATGTGTATTTCTGAACTCTGCATTTTATTTCATTGATCTGTTGGTCTATTATGAAGGCAAAACCACATTGTCTTAGTTATTGCAATTTTATAATAAACCTTGAAGACAGGTAGTATAAGTCTTCCAGCTTTGTTCTTATTCTTTCAAAAATGTTTTGTCTATTCTAGGTCATTTGCATCCAATAAGAGTTTGAGAATTGATTGACTAATATCTAAAAAAAAATGCTACTGGGATTTTGACTGGAAATTTATTGAATTTACTGATCAATTTGGAGAGGATTGATATTTTAACAATACTGAGTCTTTGGACCAAGGACAAGGTGTATCTTCCCAATAATTTAGCACTTCTTCAAGTTTGCTCAGCAATTTTTATAGTATTCAGAGAACAGGGTTTGCAAATCTTTGTCAGATTTATACCTAACATTTCATATTATTTGATATTATTGTAAATTGTATTAATTTTTGTATGCTGATTTGTATCCTGAAAACTCATAACTTATTAGCTCTAGTAGCTTTTTTGTAGAATAGATTGAATTTTGTACACAAATGAAAATGTTATCTGTAAATAAAGTGTTTGACTTCTTCCTTTCTAATTAGGATGCCCTTTGTATCCCTATCCTTGCCAGCCTTTGATGTTGTCAGTGTTCTCGATTGTGGCCATTCTAATAGGTGTGTAGTGGTACCTGTTTGTTGTTGTTGTAGTTTTTGGAATTTGCAGTTCCCTAATGACATACGGTGTTGAACATCTTTTTGCATGATTATTTGCCATCTTTATATCCCCTTGGGCAAGGTATCTGTCAAAGTCTTTGGCCCATTATTTAATTGGATTTTTGTTTTCTAATTGTTGAGTTTTGAGAGTTCTTTGTATATTTTGGATGATAGTCCTTTATCAGATGTGTCTTTGGTAAATGTGTCCACCCAGTCTATGACTTGTCTTCTCATTCTCTCGATAGTATCTTTCACAAAGAAAATTTAAACTTACCAAAGTCCATCTTATCAATTCTTTCTTTCATGGATTGTGCCTCTGGTGTTGTATCTAAAAAAATCTTCACAATACCCAAGGTCATTTAGATTTTGTCCTATGTTATCTTCTAAGTGTTCTATAGTTGTATATTTTACATTTAGGTCTATGGTCCATTTTGAGTTAATTTTTAGGTGTAAGGTCTGTGTCTAGATCTTTTTTTTTTTTTTTTTTTTTTTTGCATGTAGGTGTCCCATTGTTCCAACACTATTTGTTGAAAAGAATTTTTTTTTCATTGTGTTGACTTTGTCAAAGATAAGCTGACTATATTTATGTGGGTCTGTTCCTGGGCTCTCTGTTGTTTCAATAATCTGTTTGCCTGTTCTTTTGCCAATACCACACTGCCTTGATTACTGTGGCTTTATAATAAGTCAATTCTTTTCATTTGTGTTTCTTCTTTTGAGATTCTAAAAAGAAATCATTGAGATTCTGAAAGAGAAAATCATTGACTTGAGACATTTACTTACCTACTATAGGCATTTATTGCTATAATTTTCCCTGTAAACAATTGTCTTGCTGTATCCAACACATTTTCATATGCTGCATTTTTATTTTCACTAAGTTCAAAAATACTTTCTCATATCCTTTCAATTATTGCATGGGCTTACAGGTTCTTTAGGAGTGTTTTACTTAGTTTCCAAACATTTCAGGATTTTTTTAGATTGTTTTTCTGATTTTTTACTGATTCATGAATACTAATTGATCTTTCTCTCTGGTAATATTGCTTATCCTGAAATCTTCTTTGTCTGATATTGATATTGCCACACAGCTTCTCAGTTTATTTTGATTAGTTTTGGCAGAGATTATTTGTTTATGCATCCTTTTAGCTTTAACCTACTTTCATCTTCAAAATCAAAGTGAATTTCTTGAAAGCCTCATAGAGTTAGGTCCTTCTTTTTATCTAATCTAACAATCTCTGTCTTTTAATTAGGTATTTTGATCATTTATATTTTTTTATTAATATGGTTGATTAGAATAAAAATGCATTTTGTCTTCCTTTTGTCTTCTCTTTTTCCCATCAGTTTGTTCCTAGTCATATTTTTCTGCCTCTTTAAAATTATTTTTTTAATCATTTTGTATTATCTCTTTTGTTAACTTAAGCTATAAATTTTTTGTTTTTTCTTTATGTTACTAATTTCCTTAAGGTTTATAGTATACATCTTTAACATCAAGTGTTATTAAGCCAGTTAGTGTATAAAATAAGAACCATAAAGGTTACACTTTTATATCTTCCCAATGTCCTTTGTGCTATCATTGTCAATACACTTAACTTTCACATGTGTTATAAATCCTGCACTACATTTTATAATTTTTATTTAGTCAATGATCTTTTTAAAGGTTTGCTTGCACATTTATCCAATAAGTAACCATTTCTGTTGGTCTTCATTTCTTTGCTTAGATCCTGGTTTCCATCTGGTAACATTTACCTTCTGACTGAAGGACTTCTGCTAACATTTCTTGTCGTGTAAGTGTTGATGATGAATTCTTTCAACTCTTCTATGTCCAAAAGGTTTTTATTGCACCTTCTTTTTTGAAATATATACTTATTGGACAAATAATTCTAAATTGACATTCTGTTTTCATTAAGTACTCTAAAGAGTTTGCTCCTGCCTTCTCACTTGCATGTTTCCAATGAGAAATCTGTGAATATTCTAATGTTTGCTATATCTATATATAACAAATCACTTTTCTTTGATCCCTTTTAAGATGTTTTTCTTTATTATTCAGTTATAGCCATTTTATTTTGATATACCTTGTATTTTTCTTCATGGTTAATGTTTTTGAGGTTTATTGGAACTTCTTGGAAGACTTTTGGCCACTGTTGCTTCAAATATATGTATTTTTTATTCCCAACCCACTTTGGGGACTCTAATGGCCCATACATTTGGGTGCATAGTTGCATGAATTGTCTCCCACTTCACTGATGCTCTATTTTTTTCATTCTTTTTTCTCTTTCATTTTGAATTATTTCAATTGCTATCTTTTCAAATTTATAAATCTTTTTTTCTTAAGTATTTTATTTGTTTTAATCCAGACATTAATTTCAGTGAATAAATATAATGATGACATCTCATTACTAATAATACATCATATAATTCTCCATTTAGCCTCTCATTATACTTAGCTTCTATGTACACTGCTTCTCCATACATTTTCCAAATAGTCAGGGACATTCATGTTATTTGTTTCCCCATTTTCTGCCTGTTAAAAATTAAATTGGTTTATAAAATCTATGTTCATGAAGCCTTATATGCTATCCTTTAGAAACTAATCTTTGCCTTCATTATTTTACCAGAGTAATTCTTTAAAAGAATATTCTCTTTAGTATTAAGTTCATTCTGATTCTGCCTTCTGTTGTATTTAAATATTTAGGTTTTGTTTTTTTTTTTCTGTTTTACATTGTTATTATCTTGAGGCCAAGAACTGTATTTTCTTTATCTTCATATGTTGATCCCCTCCTCAATTTTCCCCATCCCAGTGCTCACTGTATGAGTCAAAAGGAAACATCTTTGTTGTAGCAATATTTCAGTTCACATTTACCTTTATCCCATTATCAAGACTTTTAAGGACATTTTCCATAGAACTTAACTGTCTGGAAGCTATGAATCACTTAGAGGTTTTATAAAAATAGTTAAACTAAGAAGTTGTTATGGTTTGGGGTGTTTCATCATGGTAGTTGTTCCTTCCCATGGGTCCAAACATACCTAGAAAAGGCAGAAATAAAGTCAGTTCACAGTAGCTAATGAATTTTTATTATCCTTTTGAAGGCATGGTACTCAGTCAGATGGAGCAAGGCGATATCTCAGATTCTTTCAAAGGACTGTGGTTTGACCCAGGTGCATAGATACACAGATAGATCACAGAAATCTTTTCTTTCCAGTGTACAGCAGGAGTTTTGATATCTAGCATTCTAGAGTCCATATATTCTTTATGACTTCCAGGCCAAATGACATCCCTGGAGGTCTTTTCAACATTTCACATTTGGTGGGGGAAGACAAAATCTAGTTTTTGGAAATTTTAAGTTAATCAGACTTTTACAGACAAGAGGGGAATGTGAGTTCCTCTGAGAAGTACAAGATTACTATTTGCAAGGAAGTTAGGGAGAAAGAGCTGGGTTGTCCTAAAGCAATTAGCCATGCTTATGGCATTAACTAAAGGAAAAGACTCTTTGTAGATGTGTTGACCTCCAACCTGTTCATTCTGATACATTCTAAAAATGACTGAGGCATAGGGAGCGGGATTCTGAAACTAGTCTGCTTTCCTGAATTGTGTATTCCGTTCTGCTTAATATTCAATATTCACAATCCTAATAAATAGTTAGTATGCGTTGTCAATTCCCTTTTTTATTATAGATCTCATTCACCCACCCTTCAAGAGTCAGGAAACTGGTTGATAAACTATGCTGCCTGAATAATGAAGTTAGCTTGTGACCCTGCTAATCAGTGTTTCTCAAATCTTTATGTGTATATGGATCACTTGGAGAGCTGGTTAAAATATAAATTCCCTTTAGGATAACTGTGGTGTGGCCTGAGGTTCTGCATTTCTAATAAACTCCCAAATGATGCTTATGCAACTGATCCATGGACTATACTGTCATGAAGTTTTTAATGTCATGAATTCCTGATTAGAAGCTTATGTTCTGTAGTTGGGTCCTATTCTGGTGGAAAGAGAATCTCAAATTGGGGGGCTGGGCAGAAGGTAAATGGCCTCAGCATCAAAACCTAGTTTTTGCATCTGCAGTTGCCCCATTAGCTTGGAGTTCTTATCTGGATCACTGACTCTTTGATGTTTCTGTATCTGGGGCATACCTCCTTGCCTGGACTTCCTCTCACTGCCTGCCATTACCTCATGGCACAAGTCATCCGGTGACCGCCTGGATCATAAGCTGCTGAGATACCTGTTAAAATGCAGTTTCTGGAGGCCCTTCTAGAGCGTAATGTCTGTAGGTGATTATCTATAATCTGAATATGTGCTCTGAAATAAGCACCAAAACTGAGAACCACTGTCATACTGCCTTCCTTGCATTCTACTACCAAGTTGTGTGTACTTCTTTGCTGTCTATCTAAATATAATTCAATGTCTTATTCTTATCTGTGAAGAATGCTTATGTGGCCCTAGTACCAGACTCTGTCTTGAACTCTGCCCTGCTATTCTTTCAGGGCATAGTCTTTTCTAATACCTAACCTTTGTTTGCCTCACTCCCTGCCTGTTTCTCTCTTTTTCAGACATATCTTTCAAGCTCTGTGTTTGACTCCTATTCACCATAATGCTGAAAACCAACCCAAGAAGTATTACTGTCATTTTCACTGTAGGTGTGATTACCTGATGTCAAATAAATTCAATTCAATATATATTTAGTGAGCATTTGTATATGCTTGACCACGGGCTAAGTCGCTGTGAGAGATGCAAACATGATCAAGATATAACTTCAACTCTTAAAGGGTTTATAGTTTATCTAGAATTAAGGGCAATTTAAAGTTAGAATCATTTCATCAGACTGTGAAAACATTAAGAGACACTCCCCCAATTTAATGAACATATGTTTATTTCTGCCCAATGTATTTAGGTTCTTATTGCTGTTGTAACCAATTACAACACATCTAATAGCTTAAAACAAATGCTATCTTGCAGTGCTAAAGACTAGAAGTTCAAAATAAGTTTCAATGGGCTAAAATCAAAGTCTTGATTGGACAGAGTTCATTCTAAGGCTCTAGGGGAAAATTCATTCCTTGCCTTTTCAGTTCTAGAGGCCCCATACCTTCCTTGGCTTGCAGACCCCTTCCAGCAATGGTGTCACTCTGACTACTGCTTCCATTATCCTGTTTCCGTCTATGAATCTGACTTTCCTGCTTCCCTTTTATATGGATCCTTTGATTGCATTGGACCCGTCCAGATGATCTGGATAATCTTTCCTTTACAAGATCCTTAATTTAATCACATCCCCAGATTCCTCTTTCTCATGTAGGGTAACATTCAGAGATTCTGGAGATTAGAACAAGGTCATCTCTGTAGAGGGAGAGGACATTATTCAGCTTACCACATCTTCCTTTCCCAGTTAAGCTATTGTTATACCCCCATCTCTGGATAAAATCTATAACACAGACTGAGAAGTTAGAGATATCCACCATGCTGACCACAGTAATAAGTTCTGGAGTAGGTCTGTGACCCAAGCTAAAAGCAAGTATGATAATTTCTTGTTCCTTTTGTCAGAATGATTTTTAAAAGATACTCTTTCTCCTGGGTTTACTAAGATTGCGAGATATGATTCTTGAGTAACTGATAGCCATATTTTCCCCAGTAAGGGGAAAGGAAGGCTCTTACTGGAGAATAAAATGAAAACAGAAACACTGATCAGAGATGGAGACAGGGAAAAAAATTCTGGTGACATTTTTCAGAGCTCAACAAAGAAGCTAATAACACCATTCTCCTTTTCTTCTTCAACTTGAGCTGTTTTCAGTCACTTGAAAGCAAATCAAACTGTGAATATAGTTATGATGGATTATCTGACTCACAGATAAAAGGAAAAACAGGTCAAGTCAAGAAAACAACGTTTTGCCTCAATGGGTAGAAACAAAAGTAGAAAAGCTGGTGAGCAGGAGAATTATTAACACCACACCAGGGCCAGTGATTCTGAACTTTTGGACATTTTGTGAATAACCCTGAATGTTCTTTGTATGGGATGGCCTCTTTGTGTTCCAGGACTGGGTGTAGTAGTTTAAGTAGCTGTGTCAAACTGCCCAACAGGGTTGCTATGCATATATATGATTCAGTAGGCCTGCTAAATATGGTGGATAAACTTCTGTAAGGTCGAATTAAATTAAAACGTCTAGAGTAGAGTGGGACATGTTTCAAGGAGGAACACAACCCAGCTGAAGGAGGGATGATTGAGTCAACCCTATGACTGAATTTATTGTAAAGAGTTGAGTGAGTTAACTGGGATTAATAATATTAGTAGAGATAAGCGTAAAACTTTTTTTCTTTTCTTGTTAGAACTTCTAATGTAAGATATTCCTATTTAATGGTCAGTTATTTGTCTTTCTTGTTTTATGGAAGCAGCTCTAACGGGCAGATGGCTTAGCTCTTCCTCTGTCTTGCACAATTCTGTGTACCTTCCACACATTGGGATGCCCTGGATTTAAAAGGAGATTACCAACAATGTGGAGGAGGTGACAACACTGCATATCCAAGCCCCAAACAGCAGGTTTTATGGCATAGCAGTGGGGCATTCATATATCCACCAAGATTAGAAAATATCAGAACGAGTTGCTTGTGAAAATCTGAACTGACCTTTAATTAAAGCTGTAAGGGAAGCAGAGAAAGTACCTTGTTTTTTGTTTTTGTTTTTTTCCAAAGCTGCTGTGAATAGATGACAGATGCAAGATTTATTGCACCAAGAATTTAATCAGAAAAACATATTTTCTTTCCTAGGGATGCAGTAAATTGTTTTGTTATATGGAGGAAAATCACTCCTGTGCACAGTTGCTTATTTCTAAGTCCTATTGTTTTCCTGAACATTGTGAAACCTTTGGTTCTTCTCCTTGTAATCAGGCATCTAAATATCCACATCAAGGGGGCCCTAATATATTGCACTCAAGTTTTACTTATGTCTAAAAAGAATATGTTTTCCCATCTCCATTTAACAAAGATATAACAATGCCAATATAATTCAAATTGTTCATGAAAGGCTGGTCCCCTGGCATTTTCCAAAGTATTTGAAAATACAAAAGCCTCTAAAAAGTAAAAACAAACAGAAAACTCCTTTAACAAAGTTTATTAGAAAATATATAATATAAAAATAACCTTAGTGATAGGCTTCGTCCAAAATAAATAAATAAATTTACCTGTAATAAAGTTAGACTTCCTATAGCAGTTTGGGCACTAGCCCTGCCATTTGAATTTAATACCATATATTACTTTCAATAATAAAGTTGATTATGTATTTAGTAAAACTTTAAGACACTCTTCTACCAACCACTTCATGGCATTTCTGGTTGACTCTTTTAGGGAGTCTGTGTCCTAATGAAAAATAAAGGAGCCAATATTTCAAAAACCAATTTCATTTTTAAATGCCATGTAGAAATAGGACAAGGGAGAGAAAGCACAGCGAAAGGCAATTATAATAGTAAAGAGGGGCCCAGAGCAATGTGCAGGAAGATGCACCCCTGGCCCCAATTTATGTCAACATGACCCCCATTCATGACACTGAAGTCGATTCACAGGATTATAAACAGGCAGTGCAGTAACGGAAGAATGGCTAAGGCAGACCTCCAGCTTCAACCATTTCCCATCTGATCATTGTCAAAAGGATAAAATTCACTCCTCGGCCTCATCTGTTCTTATTACAGTCTTTGTCATTGGAATGAGTCACAGGAATGTTAATAACCACTGTGGTCCAGGATAACTTGTAGTCGGCAGCACTGCTGTAACCTTTTCAATATTCCATATTTGATTGTCTCCCCAATCCACTCTGATTTCTCACATGAAGCAGAGGTTGTAAAAGGTGATAACAGAGACAGCCATCCAATCAAACTGCAGAACCTTGAAAAGGTCAAGCACATATAGAGTTGCCTCTCTGAGAACGTATCAGAGAAATGAAATAAAGGCCCTTTTTCTTACCCACGATTTCATAATACCAGTCTTGGAATGGAACAATTTAAATCACAGGAGTTAAAGGAAACAACTTGTCTGTCTCCATGAGGAATAAAATATTGCTATGGAGTGATTTTCTCGATTTTGTTTCTAAATGAACTTAAATCTATGCTGGATACTATGTGCATATCAAAGTCATGCAAACAGTATAGAATAATATTTAAGATAATTCAGGTTTAGGGATTTGAATAATGAGTTCTAATCCCCACTCTAGCACTTATTAGTTGAGTAACTTTGGTCAACAAACTTAGTAACTCTGAGCTTGAATATTCTCATCAGTAAAACATAAAATTAATGTTTCTTAAGAGATTGTTTTAGAGATAGGAATAACATAATTATTCATTATAAAATAATCAGAAGGTGGAGGCAGACAGTAGTAGTAGCAATAACAGTTGTGGTAATAAAAAGTAATAGTAGTGATAAAAGTAGTAATAATAGTAGACACAGTAGCAGATGCAATAGCAGAAACACTTATTTTCATATGTGTATATATCAGGGAAGGGAAGTAAGTTAGAGTGTTTTTACCAATTAGCTACATACTCAGAGGGCATATTTTTTAAAAATATACTTTGATGAAACAAATGTTCAGGAAACACATCTGAAGCTTTGGCTTGTGATCCCAAGAACTCAGAAACTTCTATACAAGGAAAGTTAAAGGAGTAAATTAATGTAATTTCTAATAGAGACTGAGAGTTAAATTAGGTCTATGCTTCCTAACCCAAACTATATTCTAAATTTGAACATTTCTTGTATTATCTGTCTTAAACTCTCCTGTAAGAGTAAATGGGAAGGAAGGGAGTAACCAAGCTGTAAGCAGTTAACCTGAGAGTGTGTTTTACCTGTGAATAGACCAGGAGGTAAGAAGTTCTGGCTAGAGACTAACTGAAAGCCCCTCCTATTCTACAAGTTGTGCGTGTACTGCAAGTGGCCCCATAATTTCACTTCTTTTTCTCCTGTTGTGCCCCACCTCTCAAATTTGGATGTAATTTGAGCTGTCTAGAAACCTAGCTTGACATAGTTCATTTACAAGAAGAACAGCCTTACTAGGGTCAAAAACTTGGAGAGTCTATCAAAATTAGTTTTAACTTTGGGGATCTGCAGATTGCCACATCTAATGAGAAATTCCATGCCTAAAAAAATAAATAACAAGTGATCTTGTAATTTGCTGATACATTATCTTCAACAAAGGAATTATTTCAGAACCTCATTAATACAAATTAAGGAGCTGCTATTCATGGTATAATGTATCTTTGTAGCACTGAATTGTTTTATCACAGTGATATTTTTTAGAGATATTTTCAATAACTGCAAGATAGATCTTCAGTGTTGAGAAGAGTGTATTGGGGAGCTAGATAAAGGCCAGTTTGATGGGAGGGGCACTATTTATCACTTCTGATTTCACAAGATTTCACTCTGAGAGTAAAGTTCAAATATGTGAAAGTAATTAAGTATTCTGGGATTGCCCAAACAAGGAAAAGATATTAATAATTTTTCTTATAATGTGCTAAATGAAATATGGAAAATGTCAAATGAAATCATTGATAATCAAATGACAGACTCAGAACTTTAGAATAAATAAGAATCTTGAATATGATGAAAATCACTTTCTAATCACCTCTCCCCCTTCTTTCTCTCTCAGTTTCTCCATTTCTGTCTCTCCCTCTTTCCCCCTATATGCACACACACACACCACTGGGAGGGATGGGATGGGGAGGATGGTGGTAGAAGAGACAGAGAGACAGTTATTTAATAACCAAAAGAATACCTTTCAATCAACAGATGTTTTATTGACTATTTACTGTGTTACTTACTCTGAGTAAGTGTGACTGATATAGTGTTTACCATTTAAGGTGACTGATATAGTGTTTACCGTCCTGGATCTTAAAGTATAATAAGGTAGACACATTTAACAATATAATTGCCCCCCCCCCTGCAATAAAGTGGACAGATAAAATAAGAATTCTTTGAGAATATGCAACAAGAGGGTTTGTCATAGTCTGAGATCTCAGGGAATAATTGGATTGTGCATAATTGAAATGAGATCTGACAAATGGGTAGAATTTGACTATGAGAACAGATAAAGGATAGAGAATATGATATGCAATGGAAGCAGCATTTTCAAAACTGTGGAAACTGGAGGAACTGAGAAGAAATAAAAATAAGCTAGTTTTGCTGAAGGCCAGAGAGGAAAGTGACAAGTGGTAAGAGATGAGGCTGGAAGGATATATGACCTAACCACACAGACTTCTGAGGTCATATTAAGTGTTTCTTCTTTATCTTAAGAACATTGAAAAGGCTTTGAAGATTTTAAACAGAGAAACAACACTAATTTGGGTTTCTAGAAGACCATCCTAGATATTATGTGCCAAATAAAATGGAAGAGACTAGAGTGATTGGGAGAATGAAAGACCTTTTAAGAAGAGAGAACAGTCTGGATAAGAGAGAATGAGGTAGTTTAGGCTACTTAGAAGTTTAATTGGAAGCAAGAATGCAACACATACAGGGTGGAGGCATCTGCATTAATGCTCCCAATATGGATATGATAGGACTCTGAAAGAATGTAAGCCTGTGGCTTCTTGGCTTTTAGCTCTTAGAAACCAAATGGATGTAGTTTTTGAATGAGTGCCAGGGTCAGAATGCCATCTAAGGTGGAGTGGGCCAACCTTGAGAGAGTTATGGAGATGGTTTATAAAACAAGATTCCTAGGGGCAAAACACAAGATAGGCAGACATCAAGAGTACTGCTCAGTTAATACAATCAAAGTTAACTAATATGTATGATCAGGAGATTGAGAGCTGCCCCAACAAAATATCCCAATCCCTTGCTCAGTTTTCAATCTTAAGATACTTTGGAAACCCTAAAAAGGTCGATGATTGTGTGTATACCGTGGAAAGGGGAATAGTCAAACATTTTGAGGACTATTGGAATTGAGTCTGAGTAGACATTGGTAATCAGGGGCCTGAAGAATCATTATATGTCCCCTGTTAGAAGTAAGATAAGAGGGATTTCTGGTCCAGGGTCAGTTCACCGTGTCTTAAATGGCAATTTCCATATTCTCTGAATATAGAATTGGAGTAGACATACTTCATAGTTGACAGAACCCTTACATTGGTTTTTTAGCCTAAGGGGTAAGAGCTGTCATAGTGGAAAAGGCCAAAGGAAAACTGTGAAGCTGCTCTCTTCCCTGGGAAGAGTGACAAAAATTAGTACCATCCGTAAAGAACTAAAGGATGCATGCGTGTCGGTCCACATTTTATTTCCACTTAGTTCACCAGCCTGGGGCTTTGCAAACAAGACAGATACTGAAGGCTATCAGAGGACTAATACAAACCTAACCAAGGAGTAGTTACAATTGCAGCTGTCCTGCCAGTTGTGGTATTTTTGATAGGCCAGATTAATATAGCCTCAGATAAATGGTATGTAGCTGTTAATCTGATAAATGTATTCTTATCTATCCCTATCAGAAAAAAGGATTCAAAACTGTACTTAATTGGAAAAGATAAAACATAAGTTTACCATCTAATTCCAGGTCTCTATTAATATTCTTGCCCAGATATAATATTATTTAAAGACATCTGGAACAGCTGGGCATTCTACAGAATATCATACTGGTTCATTATGCTGATGACATCATGCTACTTGGATGGGGGAAGTGGCTAGTATATAGGAGGTCTTGGTAAGACACATGTGCTCAAGAGGGTGATAGATGAAAACTAGATTCATGGAAAACTACTGTATGAGTAAAATTTTTGCATCTTTATTTTTAATTAATTTTACTTTTAGTGCTGTTTTAGGTTTTGCAGAAAAATTGAGTAGAAAATATGAGTTCCCCCTCCCCCTGTATATTTTCCCTGATATTAATATGTTGCATCAGATACAATTTATTACAGTTTAAAATATAATAGTTCTCACTTATGTGGAATAGCCCATCCACTTATTATAAATGAGACTTATTATATACACATCTTTAAACAGACGCTTGATAGAAAAAAAACTTTGAACCTAAAAAAATAAATTATGCTTTTCTCATTTCTCCTTCAACTCTTCTACATTTTGTTCTTCTTTTTCATCTTGTTATTTCTTATTACCTGTTCTAAGACAACAGGAAGGACTGGGAAATTAAAATTTTTCTAATACTGTGGCATCTGTATAAAATAGTATTAACGGGCTTCTAAGCCCCTAAGTATAGTATCAGCAAGACAAGAAATCAAGGGTGAATTTAAAGGGAAAAAGTTAATAAAGAATAGATATTAAATATTGGAAAATAATGGATGTATTAGTTTCTATTGCTGCTATAAAAAATTACCAGAGACTTGATGTTTTAAAACCACACAGATTTATTATTGTACACTTCTGGGGATCAGAAGCTCAAAATTGGTCTCACTGGACTGAAGTCGTCATGTTGTCAGGGCTGAGTTCCTTCTGAAGGCTGTGGGGGAGAATCTGTTCCTTGCCTTTTCCAGCTTCTAGAGACTGCTTCCATTCCTTGATTTAAGGTCCAACCCCTCCACTTTCAAAGCCAGCAACATCTGGCCAAATCTTTCGCGCACCGCCGTCTCTCTGGTTCTCTATCTTTTGCCTCCCTCTTCTATTTGTAAGGACCCTTGGGATTGCATTGAGCCCACTTGGATAATCTGAGACAGTATCCCATTCCAAGGTCACCTGATTAGCAATCTTAATTCTGTTTGCAATCTTAATTTCCCTCTGCCATATACCGATTTACATGCTCCAGGAATTAGGGTGTGGACGTCTTTGGGGAGGGGGGTTATTACTGTGCCTAATGGTCCAACATTTGGCCCCCAAGGATTCATATCCATCCCACTTGCAGAATACATTTACCTTGTTCCAAGACCCCCCAAAACTCTCAATGAATCATTGCATCAACTTAAGCCCCAAATATCTAAATCTCATCAGCTCATCAGTTCCATATTTCATCGTCTAAGTAATCTAAAACAGGTATGAACCAAGATGTAGATGTAATTTATCTTGGAGCAGAATTCCTCTCTTTTTTTTTTTTTTTATTATGCTTCCAGATTATCGTTAAGGAGAATTACTTTCCAACTTTGAAAGGTAGACAGATACTGAAAGAAAGAATTTTAAGACAATGTTATATAAAAAGGTCAGTTATACATAACATAATTTAGCGTCAAGAGTGCTGTGTTACTCATAATGAACCATGAAAGAGACTTAAGGCTGAGTTTAGTCATTTAATAATTTTTAAATCATCAGGTGATAGAATAAGAATAAAATAGTATATATGTTAAGATCTCCTGACTCCTTAACAGATAGAAATCATGGGTTTTTCTGACCATGGTTTGATAAATCTGGTTAACAAAGCAATTTTTAAAGATTGAATTGTTAAATAAAAAGGGAAACAGATATCTCTAGAACTCTGAATGAGTTCACTAGACAAGTCAGTGAAAACTTATTCCAATAGTTTTTTTTTTTCCCTGTCTTGCACAGTGTCATCAAACTGGTCCATTGGGAAAAAGCTATAGAGTTTCAACAAAGTGTTTGATAGATGTCATGTGTATCACATATAGTTAGCTGTGTATATGTTATCAGATAAAGACTTCTCATAAACTAAATACAGATTAAATTGTTGTATGCCTAATGGCAGTATGGCATGACCTCAATTCACTTTTCAGTGATTTGTAGGAAGACATTAAGGGCCTGGTAATCAAATGGGTGGAGTATATCAAATTGAGAAGTGTAGTCAAAATGCTACATTAAAATAACTGGGCTTGATATCATATCCTTCAATAAATGCTAGAATAGGGTTGAGACTTGAAAACATACTGTGTAAGTAAGGTTTGAAGGAACTAGGACTGTTTCACTGGCAAAGAGAAGTTTGAGAAAACACAAAGGCCATATGAAAATGTTTAAGACCTAACATTTTGAATAAAGATTAAGCTCATTTTCTTTATTACATATATCCATTGAACAAATATTTATTGAACAGCTAATTATATACTAAGTGCCTGATAGAAATGAGTACACACTGGAGAGAAAAAGCAGGCACAATTGCAGACATGTATCTTTTAAAAATGTATCTATTTATCTAATGAGGCTTATAGTTTTAATAGGTGAAATAGAAAAAATTTAATAAAAAATATGAAATTTTCACCTTAATATGGACAATAAAGACAAGTTATATTTTACTATGAGAATATATGGAAAGGGAATTGGCCCACAAAAATCAGGAAAATTCACTGATGTAGGACGTAAATACTTAGGAGTTAAGATAAGACTAGAGGGACAGAAGTTTCAGGAAAAGAAAATAATGTGTGCAAACGCTTTGGGGAACAAGTGAGCCTAGGATGTTCAAGAGAGTAAAAAATACCAGTGCAACATAAGTAAATACCATGATAAAGAGCACTGTTACAGGAGATAAAGTTTAGCTCAATATAAGGAACTTCATAAAAATTACAGCCATTCACTAATCTGTATGGGATTTCATGGGTCCTGACTTTCTATCAGTGGAGGTATTAAGCAGTGGTATGGCAAGACCTGCTTTGGGTGAATATTCAGCCTTTTTTGCTTATATGAAGTGTTTTCACTTGCAGTTCAACAAATGTTTTTGTATTATTTGATATGTTATTGAATTAAAAGAAATTGTCAGCATTTTAAGAAAGGGGTCTTTCAAAATCCTCCAGATTAATGATATTAAAAATTCTTTTTTTTTTTAAAAATAAATTTATTTATTTATTTTTGGCTGCGTTGGGTCTTCGTTTCTGTGCGAGGGCTTTCTCTAGTTGCGGCAAGCGGGGGCCACTCTTCATCGCGGTGCGCGGGCCTCTCATTATCGCGGCCTCTCTTGTTGCGGAGCACAGGCTCCAGATGTGCAGGCTCAGTAATTGTGGCTCACGGGCCCAGCTGCTCCGCGGCATGTGGGATCTTCCCAGACCAGCGCTCGAACCCGTGTGCCCTGCTTTGGCAGGCGGATTCTTAACCACTGCGCCACCTGTCCTGCAACAAGTATGGTCAGAGTGTGGAGTGCTCTGTTTTAGTCTTCTTAAAGAACACGCCTTTGCTATAGGTACGATTAAACTAACTTGAGTGTGTGTATGTGTGCGCGTGTGTGTATGTATTTTTTTTTTTTTTGCGGGATCATGCTTGGTTGCTTATTTAAATCCAGATTCTTCTCATGTGAGATGCTGTTTCAGTGTTTATAATTTTGCTTATGGATGAAATATGAAAGCATGCAATTATTTTTAATCAGAGATAATACTAAATTTACGTAAACTTTTAGAAAATAAAGGGGGAGAGGACTATTTCCAAATCATTTTATGTGATCAATAAAATCCTAATATTCAAACCTAACAAATGTGATGCAAGAAATATCTCTTATGAACAAAAATATAAAAATCTATGACAAAATTTTAGTCAGTCAACTCTAGCAATATGTAGAAAAGGAAAATACGTTATGCCTAAGTGTGTTTTATATACAGAGTGCAATAATCTAGATAGTATGGTATTTGGGTCAAGGAAAGACAATTATATTAGTGGAGCACAACAGTCAAGCAATAAACGCTCATATGTACAGTCAAGTAAGTTTTCTTCTTTTTAAAAATAACAGTTTTATTGAGATATAATTCACATATAATACGTGCTAGGCTGAAAAACAGACCCCAAAGATGTTCACATCCTAATCCCCAGAACCTGTAGATATGCTACTTTCTACGGCAAAAGAAATGCCGCTGAGCTAAACAAAGGATCTTGAGATGGGTTATCTGAGTGAGCACAGTGCAATCACAAGGGACCCTCGAAGAGGGAGGCAGTAGAGTCCAGTCAGAGAGAAGCTCACATAAGGAGGGAAGGCAGAGATTGAAGTGAGGGACTCTGAAGAAGGAGAGAGAGTCCTCAAGCTGAGAGATACAGGTAGCCTTTAAAACATAAGGAATGGATTGTCCTAGAGCCACCAGAAAAAACAAATCTTGTCTACCCTTTTAAATTAAAAGTGAAACTCGTTTTAGATCTTTGGCCTCCATAGCTATAAGAAAATAAAGTCATGTTGTTTTAAGCCCCTGTATTTCTTACAGCACCCTAGTAAAATAATGCAGTGTACAATTCAGCCATTTAAATTGTACAGTTGAAAAACTCTTAGTATATTCACACAGCTCTGCGTTCATTACCACAGTTAGTTGTAGAACATTTTCATTATCCCCAAAAGAAGTTTTACTCCCTTTAGCTATCACCCCCAGTCTTTCCAACCTCCCACCTTAAACAATGACTAATTTACTTCCTGTCTCTATAAGTTTGTCTGTTCTGTACATGTCATATAGATGGAGTCATACAGTATGTGATCCTTTGTGACTGGCTTCTTTCACTTAGAATAGTGTTTTCAAGGTTCATACATAGTGTAGCATGGAACAATACTTCATTTCTTTTGATTGTTGAATAATATTCCATTGAATGGATGTATCATGTTATATTTATCCACTCATAAGTTAATGGACATTTGGGTGGATTCACATTTTTGGCTGTTGTAATAATGCAGCTATGGACATTTGTGTATAAATCATTTTGTGGAAATATGCTTTCATTTCTCTTGAGTATATACTTAGTAATGGAATTACTATGTACTGTGGTACTCTATGTTTCATTATTTGAGAAACTGCAGATTGTTTTCCAAAGTGGCTGCACTATTTCACTTTCCCAATAGTAGTGTATGAGGGTTTCAATTTCTACACATCTTCACCAACATTTCTTATTTTCTATCTTTTTTATTATAGCTGTTCTAGTAGTTATGAAATGGTAATGCGGTTTTCATGTGCATTTCCCTGAAGGCTAAATATGTTAAGCAGAATCTTTTCATGTTCTTATTGGCCATTTGTAAATATTTTTGGCAGAAACTATCTATTCTTATTCTTTTTCTATTTTGAATTGTATTTGTCTTTTCATTATTGAGTTGTAATAGTGTTTTACATATTATAAGCCCCTTATCGAGTGTATGATTTGAAAATATTTCCTCTCATTCTGTAGGTTATCTTTTCACTTTCTTGATGATGTCCTTTGAAACACAGAAGTTTTTAATTTTGATGATGCTTAGTTTATCTAATTCTTCTTTTGTTGCTTGTACTTTTGTTGTCATATCTAAGAAACACTTACCTAAGCCAAGGAAATGAAGATATACATCTATATTTTTTTCTGCAAGTTTTATAGTTTTAGCTCTTATATTTATGTCTTTGGTCCATTTTGAGTTAAATTTTATACATGATGTGAAATAGGGTCCTAACTTCATTCTATTGCATGTGCATATCCAGTTGTCCCAAAACCATTTGTTAAAAGACTATTTATTCCCCATTGAATTGTCTTGGCAACCTTAGCAAAAATCAGTTGACCATAAGTATGAGAGCCCATTAAACTTTAGAAAAAGTGTCAAGGATATTCAATGGGAAAACTGAAGTCTTTTAACAAATGGCACAGGTATAACTAGGTAAATATTTGGGAAAAAAATGAATAAATCTTAAAGCTTATCTCACACCATATACAAGTATTCATTTGAAAATAAAATAAAATTTTTAAATATCAAATATCTAGAAGAAAACAAAGGATAATAACTCCCCATTCTTGGAGTGAAAAAATTATTTATATATAGAATACTAAAATTTTTAAAAAGAAGAAAAAACGTTATGAAGTTGAAATTTGTCAGTGTGAAAATCTTTTGCTCAGGACTGTACATCTGGCTATGATGTAATGAGTGAAACAGGACTATCTTTTTAGTCATAAACAGTTATAAACCTGGAGTAAATATAGGAGAAAACTGTTTTCAGTGTTTGAATAGCAGGCAATATGGAATAGCAAGTCCTGAAAGAATAAACATATTGGTAAACAAAGATCTTTGTGCTTTGTAAAGATGAATAAAATATACAAACTTCTTGCAAGACTGACAAAAAAGAGAGAAATTTAATAAATTATAAATATCAGGAACGTAAACAACAAGGTCCTACTGTATAGCACAGGGAACTATATTCAATATCCTGTAATAAACCATAATGGAAAATAATATGAAAAAGAATATATATGTATAACTGAATCACTTTGCTGTACAGCAGAAATTAATACAACATTGTAAATCAACTATACTTCAATAAAATCAATAAATAAGTAAATAAATAAATAAATAAATTTAAATAAATATCAGGAATGAATTGCAAGGAATCACTATAGATCCTGCAGATATCAAAAGGACAATAATGGAATACTACAAACAACTCTATACACATATGGATTTGATAACCTAGATGAAATGGATCAATTACTTGAAAAACACAAGGTACCACATCTTACCTTGTATGAAATAGATAATTTGAATGGCCCTATGACTGTTAAGGAACTTGAATTCATAATTTAAAAACTCCCATGAAAGAAAACTTCAAGTCTAAATGGTTTTTCTGGTGAAGTCTACCAAATATTTAAAGAAGAATTAACACCAATTCTTCACAATCTTTCCAGACAATTTCAAGAAACACTTTCCAATCCATTTTATCATGCTAATATTACTCTGAAAAAGGATAATACAAAGAAATACAGTACAAAACGAAACAAAACAGAATCTACAGATCAGTGTTTCTCATGAATATAGAAAAAATTCTTAACAAAGTAATAAAAAATAGAATTTAGCAATAGATAAAATGAACTATATACCATAACCAAGTGGGGTTTTTTTCAAGAATGCAAGGTTTGAAAATCAATTAAATTTATTCACTGTATTAACAGGCTAAAGAAGAAAAATCATATGATCATATCAATTGATACAGAATAACCATTTGACAAAATTCAACATCCATTTGTGTTAAAAAAAACTCTCCGAAAAATAGAAATAAATAAAATAGAAAAGAAACTTCCCCAACTTGGTAAAGAAGTCTAAAAAATCTACAACTAACATTTGCTTAACAGTGAAGATTGAATGCTTTTTCCTTAAGATCTGGAACAAAGCAAGGATGTCTTCTCTTACTTCTTTTATTCATCATAGTGTTGATAAGTTTGAGCCAGTGCAAAAAGGCAATAAACAAATAAATAAGTAATAGAAGGCATACCTCACTTCTTCATTAAGCTGCCCCTATAAAACACATGCCTTAGGATTATAGAAATTTTCTAAGGTACAACATAACTAAATTTACATGGGAATTAGTAAGTGATCCTAATTTTCTGAGTAGATATATGCATACAATTTTTTTTTTGATGATAAGCTCAGTAAAAAGTGCCTTGCAGCAACCTGATATTCAACATAGGTGGAAATGCATAGCCATTTTAAAGAAATGTAATAGGGCATACCCAAAGCAATACTCCACTTCATGGGATGGAAATAAATACTTTTGTGTGTGTGTGTGCAAAGCTCAAAACAATAATGATAAAGTGCATTAATGTGTTATAAGTTTAAATAATTATTGAATCCAACATCAAAATTTTGAAACAAAATCTCATATATAATATTTGAAAAATGGGGCCTTTCTGATATTCACAATTATTTTCCTTGGTTTCATGAAGACATAGTCTATGTCGCTTCTATAATCCTAACATCCCTCATGGGTAGCTTACATGTTAAAAGAAAATAGTATGAAGATCTTAAATAACCAAAAATGTAAGGATAGTAGTATTGATTTTTCAGTTTGAGAACTCTATGGGGAGGAAAATAAAGATAACTTATTGAATTTGTAGTTTACTTTCTTGACACAGATATTTGACTGTCAGACTCTGAGTTTAAAAGATTATTAGCAATGATTACTTCCAGCAAACAGCTGTTATTAAAGCATTCCATTCTTTATACACAATAGTTACTGTGGAAAGAGGTATTTTTCTAGCTATCAGTATTCAAACATATCTATTAGAAATTATATTAGTTGGGAGTCATTTAGGCTACAAAGCACTGAAACCCTTAAATATAAATGCCTAAGACAAGAGACATGTTTCTCTCACAGAAAAGTCCAGATAAGTAGTCTAGGACTATTCTTGAGTATCATGTTTTAAGACCTAAGGTTTCTTCTAGCTTTGCTCTGTGATGCATGGACCCTACTCACAAGTTATACCCAGCTCCAACCATTGTGTCTGAATTGCAACCATCAGGAAGGCAAAGCGCAAGTCACCTCCTTTGTAAGATACTTAATAGAAGCTGCTCCACAGACTGTTTTCAATTATATCTCATTGACCAAAGCTTGGTTAAACATGCACACGTAGTTTCACTAGAGGCTGGGAAATACAATCTTTATTCTGTGTTCTTATTTCCCAGCTAAAATCTGGCGAGTTCTAATTATGATAGGAGGTAAATATTTTGAAGTTAACAGCCTCAGCCGCAAAAGAAAATAGAGTACAATTCTTTATATGAATCATAGTTTGCAACAACTAAGTCTCAAGACAAATATAGATGAAAAATAATCAGTGTGATATAGGATAGTATTTCCTAAACTGTGTTCTCTATAACGCTGATATGAGGTTAGAAAAAAAAGAAAATGTGCTGGGTCCCTCAGGTTAGAAGAGGGATTCTATAGCTATAAGAAGCCCAGATAACAGAGACAAGAAACAAACTACTTTATTTGAATCCTGTATCTGCCACTTATTAGCTTTGTATGCCCCTGAGGAAATTATTTAACTTCCTTGTGCCTACATTTCCTTGTCTGTAAAAATAGTCATGGCTTATTTGTTACAATTTTGTTGAGCATCAGCCACTTTCCTGGAGCTGAGGATATGGCAGTAAACTCCATGAAACTTTTTAGTCTCAAAGAATGCACATTCTAGCAGGGGATGGGGCGAGTACATATTACACGTAAAAAGAGTAACATGTTTTTTGTTATATGATAGGAAGTGCTAAAAAGAAAATAAAGTAGAGAAAGAAGTTAGGATGTGTGAGGAGAAAGACTGTTTTGTTTTACCTATGAGTGCTCATTGGAAAACTGATGAGATAAGTAACTTGACCTTGCAGACACATGGGGCAAGAGGGTTCCAAGAAGAGGGAGAAGCAGATGTTCTTGATTTGAGTTAATACCTCAGCCTTAGTTAACTACCAAATGAACATGATTGTCAGCTAAGGACTGTTAATTACCATCACTTACTGAGTGCTTTCTATGGGTCAGATATTCTGAGTAGGCAATATTATCCTTATTTTATACATGCAGAAACTAAATGTCAGAGAGATTATATAATTTGCCCCCAATCACATACGTGGAATGTAACAGGCAGTTTTAAACCCAGTCTGGAATCTTCTGGCCATCTACTTCTTCACACAGAGAGAAGGATGATGTCAGGAATTCAACCAATATTTATTGAGCCCTGAACTAGGATTTGAGATAATCAGTAAACAAAGAAAGCAAAGAAGAACCCTGCCTTTTTCTGAGACTACAGTCTCCAGTGAACGGAAATTAAAAATAAATAGTGTGTATAGGTAATTAAGTAAATTATATACTGTATATATTTCTCTCTCTATATTCTATAATTAGAAAGTGATAACTGCCCTGGAAAAAATAGAGCAGAGTAAGGGGATTGGATTATGAGGTAGGGTTGCAATTATAAATAACTTTTTTTTTGTTTTTAAAGACACCAATTGTACTTGAACATTTGTTACTTTATTTTCCTTTTTTAAAAGATTAATTAATTAATGTATTTATTTTTGGCTGTGTTGGGTCTTCGTTTCTGTGCGAGGGCTTTCTCCAGTTGCGGCAAGTGGGGGCCACTCTTCATCGCGGTGCGCGGGCCTCTCACTGTCGCGGCCTCTCTTGTTGTGGAGCACAGGCTCCAGACGCACAGGCTCAGTAATGGTGGCTCACAGGCCTAGTTGCTCCGCAGCATGTAGGATCTTCCCAGACCAGGGCTCGAACCCGTGTCCCCTGCATTGGCAGGCAGATTCTCAACCACTGCGCCACTAGGGAAGCCTCCATAGATAACTTTTAAATTTGCTAAGTTTTTGCTTAATGCACTTTGACTAAGGCTATCTAATCCTAAAAATCAGGGTAGAATAACCTTCACAAAACATGAGGAAAATTCTCACCACAAAAGGAAGCATTTTCTGGAGTATTATGTTACAGTCATGCATTTTTATACAGTTCTGAGAAATGTTCAAAGGAAATACAGATTTCTGATCATTCAGTGAAGTCCATGGTTCTCAGGGCGAGGGAAGTCTGCCCTTGCAAGCAGGACAGGTCATTATGTGTGTTTGTGTGTGTATACAAATATATAAATACACATATACCCATCCATCCACACAGCTATATACATACACATACACATACATATCATACAAATAAATACACACAAAAATGAAAAAATTAACTATAGAAAACATATTTAATTAAGGTAAGTAAATATTTGTTTTACATATATATTTCATTATATTTAATAAATGACACCTGGTTCCTTCAAAGTGCTTCAGAAAAACATCACTTCAAAGTTAGTAAGAAAATTTCACCTGAAGTTATTCATACTGGGGGAAACTGCAATGCAAAAAAGAAAAAAAGTGAATTACTCTGAAATTCACCAGTTAAATGGTATCCTTCTGGCTTTTAGAACTTCAATAATAGGATTCTTCCTCAAATAGAAAAACCTCCATTTAAAAGAATTCTCCCCTGGGTAACATTTACCTTTCTTAAGCAGAATAGAAAGTGTCAGTGACAAAATCATATAAATACAGTCTCAAGGAATATGGTATACTGTCAAATCCTATTTTTAAAAAATCATTATTTAAAAGGGAGAAGAAAGGCAGTAACATTAATGATCAAAAAGCAAGGCTGGTATCCAGCTCTTTCTTTGTCCTTTGGTTTTCTCCTGATTGTGGCCTCTTCACCTGCCTCAAAACAACATGTTCATAAGCTCTTGCTTGCTCAGAATGCAGGGCTGCTCATCCTTAGAGCTCTGGAAAGAATGGTAATTCAGTCTTTCTTCTCCTTTCACCAATGCCAGATGCCAGGAGTCTTAGATGCAAAGCTTAGCAAACTTTGCTCATTGAAATCAAGCCAGTTAGGAGTATTTATTTCGATTAATAGGCCCTAAGTTGTTAGGCATGACCTGCATATTTCAAAAATTCAAATGGAGGAGGATAAGAAACATGAGGAGGGAGGAGAGTTAGTCTGGGAGAAGTGATGGGCTTAGGAACTGCACATTTATCCTTCCTCAGTATATGTCCATTTTGTAAGGCAGAATCTTTTTGGAGCCCTGACTGGAAGCTTGAGACCATTCTCCTTAAAGCTGCCTATATTTTATATCTTTTTCTTCCCATTTTTTATTGTCTTTTTTGCATGTGAATTGATATTTATAGTTTTTGATCATTCTAAAATAAATTTCTTATCTTCATAGTTTATTGGGCATTTGTGTTTCTTTTGTAAAGTGTCTGCTCATATATTATGTTCATGTTTTCTATTAGGTTGTTTATCTTTTTGTAATTGATTCCTAAGACTTAACATTAATTTGGTTTTTATTAGGTTTCACAGGTATTTTATCCATTTATGACTTGTGTTCTCACTTTTATATGGTAGCATTTTTTTTTCATCAACCTAAGCCTTAAATTAAACCTAAGTTTTGCTGTGGTCAAATTTATTAGTTTTTTATCTTATGTTTTTCATGTCCTTATTTTGTTGTTGTTTAAATAGTATCTGTCCATGCTTATTCATGCTTCTTAAAAGTCAAGATAATTCAAAGCGATCAAAAGATTCTATTTAACATTGATATAGTTGGTATAGTTGGCACAGATTAAGAATTTTTACATTACCAAGTGTTGGCTCAAATATGGATTAACAGTATCTCTTACACATTGATACTGAGCATGTACATTTGTGCAAGTAGTGATTACATTTTCAGCATATACAAGAGAGAAACTCTTGGCCGTGTTTCTCAGGATACATAGCTGTGAATATTCATAGCAGCATCATTTGCAAGAACCAAAATCAAAGTCATTAAAATGCTCGTTAGAAGGATGGGCAAATAGTATTTTAGCAAAACACAGAATATTATAGTGCGATGAAAATATGCAACAGCATGGTTAAATCTTATGTAACATAATATTGTGAAAAAAAAATTTAAAAACTACTCTTGGTATGATACCCCTTCTATCAATTCAAAAAATTCGGAAACAAGCAAACACAAGCAATTTTACTATTATAAAATCAATGGAATATGTAATATAAAATTCAAAAGAATGGTGGCCTGGGTTCAGAATGTTGAGGTTGGAGATGGTATTCAGTTAGGGAAAAGCGCATAATTAGATGTAATCGTTGAGTAACAGTCTGTTCTTTTACTAAATGTCAGGGGCTCTGTATTCACTATGTTTTAAAACAAATGGATAAATAATGTAGGCAATTATGGGCCAATTATAATAGTGTGATGGACCAAGTAGTATGATAAAACCAATTTGAGGCTCAAAGGAAAAGTAATATAGCAGGCATTCCAATGAGTGCTATGAAAAGAATATGTAAAAGTTTTTTTCCTTATCTTGCCTGCCTAGCCCCATTTCCTGGAGATATTCCACTATTAACTGTCCTTCCAGAAAGATTCAAGGCATAAACATATATGTTATGCTATGCCATGTTCATATCATATTATATTATATTTTACCCATTCAGAGAATACTTGAATAATGTAAAAATTAAAACCCTGCAACTTAGAGTATATTCTTATCTTTTTAATAGCTGTTTATATCTATACCTGTGTTTGAGAGAGAGAGTGTGCACCTATGGTGAATATTCTAACAGTATTGTTAAACCGTTTACAGTTACCTAGCCCTCACAGATGTGTTATTCAGGAAAGAAAGTCTGTTAAAATACTCTGCACACTCTCACAGAGATTCCAAGTAGCTGTATGCATTTCATAGGAGAAACATTTTAGAGAAACTACATGAGTAGTTTCCAATATTTATGTAAATATGTAAAATGCGATTCCAAGGTATTTTAAAATTATACATTTAAATAGATATAGATAGGTATAAATACAGCTATAGATATAGGTATAGATACACATAATAGTTGGTGAGTTAAATAGAAGGATACGTTCCAAAATAGTAACAGCAGTAACTTTTGAGTAATAGAATTATGGGAGATTTAATTATCTTTGCTATAATTCTCTATATCTTCAAGTTTTTATCTCATCGATGTGTATTGAATTTATAATAAAAATGGACTATAAATATTACTTAAGAAAACAGTCATCCTTACAAGCAGTCAAATAAATTAGGAGGCGCTGGTTTTTTGGGGTTTTTTTAACATCTTTATTGGAGTATAATTACTTTACAATGGTGTGTTAGCTCCTGCTTTATAACAAAGTGAATCAGCTATACATATACATATGTTCCCATATCTCTTCCCTCTTGCGTCTTCCTCCCTCCCACCCTCCCTATCCCACCCCTCTAGGTGGTCACAAAGCGCTGAGCTGATCTCCCTGTGCTATGTGGCTGCTTCCCACTAGCTATCTATTTTACATTTGGTAGTGTATGTATGTCTATGCCACTCTCTCACTTTGTCCCAGCTTACCCTTCCCCCTCTCCGTGTCCTCAAGTCCATTCTCTAGTAGGTCTGCATCTTTATTCCCGTCCTGGGCATATACCCTGAGAAAACCATAATTCAAAAAGAGTCATGTACCACAATGTTCATTGCAGCTCTATTTACAATAGCCAGGACATGGAAGCAACCTAAGTGTCCATCGACAGATAAATGGATAAAGAAGATGTGGCACATATATACAATAGGAGGCACTGTTTTTCATCTATCAAAGATGAATACCCCAGCTGTAAAATGTGCTGTAAAATTCAATATTAATTTATTGCTAATGACTGTATCAATTAGAACAATTAAAAGAGAAAGCCATTTGGCAATATAGTAAGGGGCCATCAAAATTTCGTATCCTTTGGCCCTGGATAGCAACTTTAGCAGGCAGTCCTCTATCTCCAAATAATACAAGACAGAACAATCAACTACAAATAAAAACGATCTGAATACATGCAATGTTTATTATGAGTAATGAGTTGGAAAATATTCTATGGTCTTATAATAAGGGAAGAGTTTAATATGGCACAATTATGTAATAGATTACATGATCATTAAAGTTGGTAATGAAGACATTAATAGTTTTGAAAGCTTGTGATATAAGTACAAAGCAGAATGTAGCATTGAAGTTGCATGATTGTTTATTTTAAAATGTGGGAGGGAGATTAAAGCAGATGTGACAATCTTTATGGTCATGGGGTTTAAAATCTAATTTGGCTGATAATATGTGAAATACAGGAGTTTCTCAAACTTAAATTTCATTCCATTTTGCTTTTTTATATGCCAGATTGGAAAACAGGGTTTGTTACATTTATATCATGACTGAATCTGCAGTGAACTCTCTATACATGACCTTTAGAGACCAACTGATAGTCCTTTAAGAGATTATTTCATACAAATTGAAATAATAATGGTATGATTTTTTGTTTTTTTTTTTTTGTTTTTTTTTTTGGTTACATAGCTGATTCTTAATGCTATCTCTCCAATTTGTACAAAATAGGGACAGGACCAATGCTAACTCCAGTCATTTGTTCTTCAAGGAAATGACACAAAGTCAAAATATAAAGGCATAGTTACCATTTATATTATTGCATATCCTTGAGCAAGTTATGTAACTGTCTCAACCTCAGTTCCTTTGTGCGTGTGTGTGTGTGTGTATGTGTGTGTATGTGAAAGAGAGAGAGGGAGAGACAAAGACAGAGACAGAGAGACAGAAAGAGAAGAGGGGAAGGGATGGGAGGAGAGGAGATTAAATTATTCACATAAAGTCTTGGATTTGGCACAGGATTTTGTATCTATTGTGAGTAACGTAGAAACAACTTTTGGAAGAGTATGTAAAAAAAGATATAACCTAGAACGTGAACATAAGTAGATTTTTAACATAAATAACAAAGTTAATAGTGAATGAGATTTTGCTTTTTCTAAGATTATATTTGCAATCACTGATTTGCCTGTCATCTCATTGTGACAGGTATTTTCTTTGTAGCTGTTTCCAGTGTTAACCTGTAAAAGATTTTTTAAAAGTTCAAAAAGATGAAAAACAAAAAGAGTCCAAGAACCCATACCATATTTTCTTTCTCTGAATCTTTTTTTTTTTTAATGCAATCTGAGTGTTGATTTACTTAGCTAGAACTCCTCAAAGCAAAGCATTGTTTTCTTTTTTATGCAAACACGTTTTCTCCTTCATTCCAAATTGAGCAATCTAAATGTTAAAATTAAAAATCCTATCACATAGTTTACCCCATTCTGGACCCACTTATTGAAAAACTATTGCAAAGCTCTGTAAGAAATAAGAGATTTTAGGTGTGTGTGTGTGTGTAAAAATTAAGCTTTTTTTAATAGAGTTATAAACCGTAATAAAACTTAATAGAAGATTTCTGACAACTTTGAATATGAAGAGATTTCCTCTCAAAAAATTGGCACATGCTAAATTCTCATAAATACCATTTTAGGTTTCTTTTCTAACTGGGAACCTGGTGATTCTGTTCTCTAGGTCATCACTAATCTTTCATGTTTTTCATTTATCTCTTCAACAGATTTGGAGGGATTGTGCCACTGATAATACAACAGTGAAAAAAATAGACAGCATCTCCACTATCATCATGTTTCTATTAGTTTTTGCTGTTGTTGTAGCAAATTACAACAAATGTAGTGGCCTTACAGTACACAAATGTATTGTCTTATGGCACTGGATGTCAGAGGACTAAACTCAAAGAGTTGCAGGGCTCCATTTCTTCTAGAAACTTCAGAGGATAGTTCTTTTCCTTACCTTTTTCAGTTTCTAGAGACTGCTTGCATTCCTTGGCTCATGGCCCCTTCCTCACATCACTTAGAGGATGGAACCTCTTGCTTCCATCCTCACATCTCCTATTCTTAACTCTTATCCTCCCCTTACCCTCTTAGAAGGACCCTTGTGATTATATTGTGGACCACCCAGATGATGATCCATAATAATCTCCATCTCAAGATCCTTTACTTAATCACATCTGTAAATCTCTTATACCATGAAAGTTAATATATTCAGACGTTCTGTATGAGGATTAGGATGTGGACATCTTTTGGGCTGTAGAGCCCCGTTTCCTGAGGTGCTTGAGTTTTAATAAAGGAGAAACTAATGAATCATCCTAATGAATCTGAGCTTTTAGAAATTAGAAAATTACCATTTTCTAATTGTGGGAGTTTGGGAAACTGCCTTAATCTCTTTACCTTTGCTTCTTTGTGCGTAAAATGGGGATATTAATAATACCTACCTCATAGGTTTGTTCAAAGAATAAAATGAAATCATGTATAGGAGGTTTAGCAAAGTTTCTGATAAATACTAAGATCTCAATGCATTTTATCCATAATTACTTTTTTTGTTTTTTAACATCCTTATTGGAGTATAATTGCTTTACAATGATGTGTTAGTTTCTGCCTTATAACAAAGTGAATCAGCTATATGTATACATATATCCCCATATCTCCTCCCTCTTGTGTCTCCCTCCCACCCATAATTACTTCTTATCACCTTTATTCATATAAATATTAGATTGGGATAGTGAAGACCAATCTAAATACACAGATGAAGAACACATCAACATTGGTTTGTCAAATAATAAGAAGTAAATCTGAAATAGGTGATCAGATATCTGGTTATACTCCATAATTTGTCACACAGACAATATGAATTTCATCTAAGAATGCAGAACAGAGTCTTAAGAAAATAGTACAGGGTAAAAATAAGAGATTCCTTAAGTGGTTGGCAATTGCTCTCAGGTAGACTGAATTATTGGCCTCTATTCTTTTTTCACCTTTTCTTGTATCCGTACCCTTTGCCATGTTACTTTTTGTCCCTCCTTTTAGGAGCTGAGTGCAATCCTTTCTCCCTTTAGTCTGGGCTCAGTGAGGTGAGCTGCTTTGCCCAGTGGAAGGTGATAATGTGCATTCCAACCCCAGGCATTAATAGACAACACAATTTTTTACTTGCCCTCTTTTGCCCCTGCCCATACCATGAGAAGAGCATGCCCCAGGGAGCCTGTTTATCAAGGAGGATGAAAAACACATGAAGTAGACACAGAAACAACCAACTTAGAGCTGACCAGCTGAGCTCACTCTAAATCAAATAAATGCCTGTTATTGTATAGCACTGAGCTGGTTTTTTTTGGTTTTATTTTATTTTATTTTTTTTGGCTTGCTTGTTATGCAGCAGTAACTCACTGATACTCTCCTTAAAGTCATAATGAAGCACTTACTTCTTACTTTCCTGGGGCCTAGTATATTCTATATATTCTAGTATATTTTGATCAGGAGTATTAGGGCACAGTTTTTAAGACTACTCTGTTTTTTCAAGGAGTCAGTACCACCTCCCTTTCCCCAGTGACATATTTGAATAATTTTATATCTAGTGTATATCAAAGCTATAACAGAGTGAAAGAATTGCAGTGACTAAAGTTGGCTCTACTCTCTTCCAGTATTACAAGACTGGTAGATACGAATTATGTATCATAAACAAATGGCTAAAGAAAAGATTACTTTTCAGAAGAAAAAGGAATGAGAAATGTAAGTCACAAAAATATAATAGAACCCACTTAATCAGCCCCCTGCTAAACATGCCTTTCATTATGCCTTTCATTATGATAATTTCCAGTGAACACTCTCAAGGTGGCTCAGTGCAGCTCCGTGACAATAAATAGTGGCTAAGTAGGCACCTGGTGTTCCCTAAAGCTTATTCACAGTGGCTTGTGGAAGCAAATTGGTGTGTGCAGGTTAAAAATAAAATATTTCCACATATTCAATGAGAGGTGTTTTATATTATGTTGTTGTATAAAAGGCAGGGATCTAACGGGTATTCAGTAGTTTTCTAAAGTTATAGAAAGATTGAAGTTCATCTGAATTAGCAAAACACATTCCCAGAAACTCAAAGAGAGAAAACAAAGACTAACTTTGAGTCCCAGCATAATGGTATTATTTCCTTTCTCCTTTCAAATATAGTCTTCTCAAATGCTTCCTTTGAGATTTGCTTTAGGTTTTGCTGCTATGTCTCAAAATGATCTAGAATTAGTGAATGAGTTAACTTATGTACTTGAGGTGAGTGGGGCTCTAAGTTAGAGGAAGAAAGGAGTTGGAGAGCAAGAAAGAAGTATTTAAATATTTTCCTCTAAGCGTCAGCTACTGTGCATATGTAGTGGTGGTGATGATGATAATAATAATAATAAGTGATATATTGTTTTTTCATATGTACCAAAGGCTATGCTAAACATTGTACATGGACCTTACTCCAGTATCCTAATATTTATAACAAGGAGGATCTATATTAATATAGATAGGAGCCAACATTTATTGAATACATTCTATGTTCCAAGGATTAGAGTAGGTACATGAAATGCTTTCTCTTTTTAATTCTGGCAATAACTTTGAGAACTAGATATTAATGTTGTGTTTGTGTGTGTAGGTGTATGTGTGTGTGTATTTAAACTGGGCTTCAACATGTAATTGAAAAACCCAGCCTTGACTGAAGAAGTTTGGCAAGAAAAACAAAACAAAACAAAAAGGTCTTTGATTATTTGGGCCTTAGAATAGTAAAGAATGATTGTAAAGTATATAATACTCAAAAGTAGTATCTGTGTAAAGTAATTCATATAGAACATACTGGAAAGAGGATGAGATTAACATCAGAGATGGGAAGTTAATAGCACCAATGGCATAGTAAAAGAGAGGATGTTTACATATGGTGTGTTAAATATTTTATTACTATTTTGTTATTATTACTGTAAGTAATAGGTGGAAAATTTAAGTATACATGGATCATTTTTAGATTAAGATTCTGGAGAGGGAAGGCACTGGCAACACAAGTTTACCAGACAGATAAGTAAGTAAAAGGGTCAAAACCCCATGATGTCAAAGATGATCCTTACCATCTTGTAACCTGAAATAGGAGCAGCTGTGCTCTGATGCACGTGACAGTCAACAGTGAATGACTGTGGGGTCAGTGATCTGGAAGAGATGTAAAACACTGAAAACACTGAAACAAATTTTGAGTGTGCATCCAATATATATAAATGTATTTATTATAAGGGTTATACTTTTTGTGTACTATGTTTTCATACAAAGAGACAAATGATGCAGAAGTTAAGAGTGGAATCTCTAGGGAGGTTTAAAACCTGTATCCTCTCTTGGGAAAATTAAATAAACTTTCTGTGCCCTGGTGTCCTTCCTTTTAAAGTGGAGATAAAAATATGCCTTGCTTGAACACTTGGTATGAGAATATAGGTAAATCACCTGGAATCATATTTATTGCATAATGAAGACCCAATAAGTACTAGCTATTATTGTTGTTATAAAGCATTCAAAACAAAAGTTTAAAATGTAACATAAAATATATACAGCAAAATTCAATTATGAGTTTTCTTCCTATAATCCATTAATCATCTTACGAACCCTTGGATATATATACCTCAGTTTGAAAGCTACTGTTCGATCTGGATTTATTAAGGATCAGACTTCATACTAGGACTCCATGGCCCTAGAAAATTCATGGCTAAGGGGAAAATTAATGCTTTACTGTCATCTCAACCTTGCAGAGGCTAGGAAGTTTAATCAATAATCACCACAATTATTTGACATCATCCTAGAAGTACTAGGCAAAAGGATAAGAATAAATAAAGGGTATAAATTTTGGCAAAAATGAAACAAAATTATCATTATTTACTGATAAGGTCATATGTTTGGATGTCAGAATCAACTGAAAGCCTGAGATGATATAAAAATCATCTGCAGATTGCTTATAAAAGAAAATATCATACAAATATCAATAATTTTATACCAGCCAAAATCAGTTAGAAAAAAAAAAATGCCTAAAGAGAGCTCCATTCACAAAAGAAACAAATACTTAAAATCACCAGGCACAAACTTAAGAAATTCAGTATAAAGAAAATGTTAGATTTCTACTGATGGATATATGAGAATGCCAACTAAATGTAGATATATGTTTGTTCCTAGAAAATTCAGTACTGTAGAGTGATAAATATTCCCCAAATTGCCATTTAATTGTATTGCAATTCCATTTGAAAACCTAATGGATATTTTTTATACATTTTGGACCTGATAAAAGCATTTGAATGATATCTGTATGCATAAGTATAAAAGAATAATAGGAAATCTTAGAGAAACAAAAGTAATGGGAGATTATTCCCTCTATCAGAATTAAAACATTTTATGACGCTACAGTAATTTAGATCATGTTGTAATTATGCACAAAGAGACAGTTTAATGAAGTAGAATTGGTAGCTCAGAAATATACCCAACATGTGTAAAAATTTAGTATTATATAAAAAAAACTGGTTTATGTTGGTTAGAATAGTATGGGCTGAAATATGTTTATTTCTTTCTATTGTAAAAGTCCAAAAAAGAATTTTTTCATCAACAGAGGGCCTTCCTCCATGCCCTTCGATACTGTTACTTCCTTTTATTTTGGACCACTAGTTCTCAAATCTGGTACCAGAATAGCAGCATCAGTAGCACCAGTGGACTTTATTAGAAATGCAAATATCGGGTCCCCTTTCAAACTTATTGAATCAGAAGCAGGGTGGTGGGGGTCAGCATTGTTTGTTTTTACAAACTCTCCAGATGATTCTGATGCATGATAAAGTTTGAGATTTAGCCCAGGGAGTTGTTATCAACTACACTGACTGTGAAAGGGGATGTGGCTCTTATGGTGGGCTGAATAGTGTGCCCTCAAATTCATGTCCACCTGGAGCTTCAGAATGTGACCTTATTTGGAAAAGGTCTTTGCAGATGTAATTAGATTAGTTAAGAATTTTAAGATGAAATTGCTCTGGCTTTAGAGTGAGCCCTAAATCCAATGACTGGTGTCCTTATAAGAAGAGGAGAGGACAAAAGAGACACACTGAGAAGAATGCCTTCTGGAAAGCGAGGCAGAGATTGGAGTGACACAGCTGCAAGCTACGCAATGCCAAGGATTGCTGGGAGCCACCAGAAGCTAGGAAGAGGCACAGAAAGATTCTTCCCTATAGGCTTCAGAGGAAGCATGGCTCTGCCAATGCCTTGATATCAGATGTGTAGCCACCAGAACTGTGAGTGAATAAATTTCTCTTGTTTTAAGCCACCAAGTTTGTGGTAATTGATTATGGCAACTCTGGTGAATGAATATAGCTATTAAAAAACTCTAGCCCAGAAATGAAATACTTCACTTCAGCTTGCATGCCATTGGCTAGAACTCAGTCACATGATTTCACCCAACTGCAAGGGAGAATAGGAAATGTAGTCCAGCTGTGTTATGTGCCCAGGATGAACTGAAGACCATAACTTTTGGAGGATATTTACCAATCTCTGCCATAATAATATTTCAAATTATGGGGAAAAATAAATGATCTCATAAATAATTTTGAAAGAACTGATAAGCTATTTAAAGTAATTATCATAATATTAATACTTCAGTAGGGCTTAGAAGAAAACATGCCTGATTAACAAAGATTACAATGATTAACCAAACCTGGTATTTGAGAAGGTAAGGAAAAACAGGAACTTTCACGCTCTCTTGGTAAAAGAGTAAATACAACTCCTCTGGTGAGCAGTCTAACAGTATTTGTTAAAATGTACAATAAAATATTCAATTTCTGAACAATCTCAGAGGATTTTTACCCTAAGAAGATAAAATAGAGAAGTATCCTTCAAGTGAGAGCTTAGTAATCAAAGTACGATACATGTATAAATTATCTAATCTTATTGATTTGAGGATTGAAATACCCATTTGAAGAAATGGAAAAACTACCTACAACATACTTGTGTATGGAAAGCACCTTTGCAATAGCATGTTTGGCATGATTACATCAATGTAAATATTTACTCTCTCTCCATATATTTTTATCTATATACTTGCCCATTTCTGCTTATACACAGAGTGAAAGACCAACAGATATAGTCACTAAAATATTCTAGGGGTTATCTCCAAGATGTGGTGGTCATGTCAGTTGATGTTTCTTTTGAATTTCTTTTCTGTATTGTTCAAAGTTTTGCCAGTGTATGCATTGCTTGTCCAAAGATACTATATTTTGATCTAGACTGTTGGTTTGCTTGTTTAAATGGCATTGGAACTACACTAGAATAGAGCTGTCCGTTGGTGGGTCACAAATGTGAATTACGCTCCAAGATACAGATTCTTCCAGTTTTGGGGCCAACTTGTCTCAGGCTGGCTGTAGCCACTAACCTGGTCGTGTGAGGCTAATGGTCTTCATTAGAAACTCTCAGAGTGCAGGCCAAACAACATAAGGTCTAGTGGCATGCCCTGAGGTCTTTTCATGAAGGAAAAATCAGCACATGCAGCTCAAATATTGTAAGCTGAAGATAACTAGGGCAGAGTTTAATCTGTTATAGGCTGTTTTTCAATGGTGAATATAGAACACACCTTGGTGGAAAAAGGGATCTGTGGAGATACTGGCTCAGTTCCATTTCAGATACTCAAAGAGTGTAGGCAGTCAGCCCAAAGGAGCTTAGGCAGAGGCTCCTGGTGAGTAAAGTGCAGAGGTTGACCCAAATGGGTGTCTGCTCACACATCAGATATATCTATCCATTCTGTGTTTGATGTGACATCCATGTGGCATGGAAGCCAGCTTCAGCGTGGCTTTCTAATAATATACATGTTCTGCAAATTGGAACTGGTTTGATATATTTGATATAAAAATTTCCACTGAATTTTAAATCAATTTGCATTATCACAAGAACTTTCGACATTATATGTGTCATGAAAGAAAAGGCAGAGCTGTTAGAGTCTTTAAAAGTAATTTCTAACGATCTAAATTTTTCAGTGGTTATGAAAAGGGTGTTAAATATTTTATCACCTTTCTGTTTGAGCAGAGTTTCTCCTTGATGGTAACTTTCAAGAATTTCAGAGATCATCATTAAAAATCTTGATTAGGAAATTCCTGTGAACATTTCAAATATAAAACCTTACATAAAAATTTTATGTGAACAGAAGCATGCTCCCAATTTCTTATTTCAATATTTTATTTGCAAGTTTTATAAAAAATATTTTTAATATTTCCAAATACTTCATGATTATTTTCTTATCATAATTGATGTAACATTCTTTTTGCAAATCCCATATGAAAGTCCCACATTTTCTTTCATTTTCTCTGGAATCTTTACAGCTATTATCAATTTTACTGAGTATTATTGTGGTGAATAGATAGATATTCACATACCCTTCCACCCCCAATAATCCCCACTTCTGGTATTCACATTTTTGATAAATCCTCTCCCCTTGTTTGTAGGTAAGCCCTGGGGGTTGCTTCTAACCAATAGAATATGTCAAAGGGTACCACTTTTGTAGTTATGTTACATTATCTGGTAAAAGCAATGGAATGTCATTCTTGTGATTTTTATGTTATATAAGATGCCATCTTGCTAGTGGACCTGCTCTAGAGATTTTCGTTTCTGGCTTGATGAAATAAGCAGTCATGTAGAGGAGGCCCAGGAGGCAAGTTACTACAGGTAGCTTCTAGGAACTGCAAATAGTCTCTGAGAGATGAGGTGTCCTCTAGGAAATGTCTAGGAGCCGAGGGTGGCTTCCAGCTGACAACCAGCAAGAATCCAGGCCTTCAGTCCTGCAGACAGAAGGAAATTCTGCCAACAATATTGGGAGCAGATTCTTCTTCAGTTGATGCTCTGGATGAGAATGTAGTGTATCAGAACCTGAGCAGAGGACCCGGCTAGGCTGTGAGGCGAGAGACGTGTGGTGTTTTAAGATGATAAGTTTGTGGTAATTTGCTACATAGCAATAGAAAACGAACACAGTCATGTTGTGAATAGCTGGAAGGAATTTCACTAGATAAAACCTAGCTATCCATAGGCAAACCATGTTCATCAATACCAATGAAATCTTCTATTGAGTAAAGTTAATTTCACTAGTGTTCAGTCCTGATCTACTTATTATAGAAAAACTTTAGCAGTTTACAAAACCATGTGCATCTAAGCATTTGTTGGCATCCCTCATGATTTTATTTCAATAGTCCATGTATCAACAATCCTGGCTGTTATTTTTCTCTGATCCCTGTGGCCCAAAATTCTATCATTTTTTCTGCCATTAAAGCATTCTTCAGTCCAAACACTGCTATCATCTCAACTGGTCTTTACTGATCTGAGAAAAGCCATTACTATAACCGTTAGTCTTTGCTGTTTCAACGGGAAGATCACTGAAGATTAAAACTCATTTATGATGCATGTTGTCTAACTTGAGGTGTAAGAAGGAAGCAATCTTTCATTAAATATGAAGCGAGATGACTCCGTGTTGTTATATTCAAGTGAGATGACTCTGTGTTGTTATACTGAAATGAGGAAATCCCACAAGCTAACTCTATTGGCTCTATTGGGTATTGAGTTTCAAGAAATAATGGTATATTTTAACTTGTATTTACATACTTTTCATTCTTTGTGTACAGGCTTCAGATGGAATAGTTGGGATAGAATCAGATTCCAGCTACCATAGTATTGAACAGTGGTTCCAAATGTGTAAACTGGGGACCACAGGGAGTCCTCCAAACCGTCCCAGGGTCTACATGGTTAAAACTGATTCCATAATAATACTAAGAAATTGCTTACAGTTTTCTTTCTATCATGAGTACACAATATTTTTGTGTGTTTTATGTTTCTGTTTAATTTCTATATTAAATATGGAGAAATAGAACCAGTGATAGATTTGTAAACTGGCTCTCAAAAAGGTCCCAATTTTTAACATTTTCAGTTCAATTCCATTATGTGAATATTCCCACCATGGCTGATTTCAAGCTACCAAGTAACATAACTGAATGCAAATTTGACAAGAAAGGCACACGAAGAATGAATGACTCTCTGTGCTCAGTACGAGCTGGCTCCAGCATCCTGCTGACTGTAAACCTCATAAACTGAGGATCTTTAGTGTCTTCAATAATTTTTGAGTCTAAAGTAGTCCTGAGATGAAAAAATTTGAGAAGCACTGCTGTAGAGGTTCTATCAGAATCATCACACCAGATTCCTTCATTTCTAATCCTCTCAGAGGACTTTCCACTTCTGTAACCTTTTCCACAGACTTCCAAATGTACTTATATCTGTTAACATCTCACATTTGGTTTGAAATATTTTTCCATTAAGAACCCATAATAAAAATCAGTGAATGGAAAATATCAGAGGAGGGCTTTTCACCCAACCTCACTTCCAAGATATACTTAGATCTTACTTTCAGCTAAAAAGCATCCCTGTAACATATATATATTTTAAATTAATTTATTTTATTTTTGACTGCGTTGGGTCTTCTTTGCTGCACGCAGCCTTTCTCTGGTTGCGGCGAGCAGGGGCTTCTCACTGCGGTGGCTTCTCTTGTTGCCGAACATGGGCTCTAGGCACGTGGGCTTCAGTAGTTGTGGCTCACGGGCTCAGTAGTTGTGGCTCTCGGGCTCTAGAGCTCAGGTTCAGTAGTCGTGGTACACGGGCTTAGTTGCTCCGCGGCATGTGGGATCTTCCTGGACCAGGGATTGAAACTGTGTCCCCTACATTGGAAGGCGGATTCTCAACCACTGCGCCACCAGGGAAGCCCCTGTAACATATTCTGAATATAAAAATTTAACAAGCTCTTAATAAAACTTTGGAAACTTATCTAAGAATTCCTTCCCCTAGGAGAGAAAAATGAACATATTCAACACATCTTTTATTGAATGATTACTATGAGCTAGACACTGTCCTCTCTTCTGGAGACACAGAAGATAATAAAATATACAAAGTCCATGACCTCTTTGAACTCACATTCTAGTGAGGGAGACAAAAAGTGGATAAACACACACACATAGGTAGCATACAGAATATATTACAGATAGTGATAGTTGTGAAATTATACATAGCTGGAAAAAGGGCTAGTGAATGATGGCTGCAGAAGAAATATTTTATATGTGTTGACTCAGGAGGAGGATGCAGATAGGGCAACAGCTGAGCAGAAACATGAAAGAAGTGATGATATAAACCATGTAGTTAATTGATAGAACAATCACAAGAGCTGTGGGGCGGGAGCATGCTTAATGGATTTAACCTTGGTATACTGAAGAGCGCTTAAACAAGGAGATCTTGTAATCTGGGAAGGGGTGGTCCCATTTAGGAATTTGGGTCATTTATAAGTGGAAACAAAGAAATTGGCATTCAGGAAAGCAGAGAAACAGAAGGCACCAGAGCAGTATAATCTGAGGTGTGCATACCACAGATAAGTGCTAGTTGCCATAGCACTGCAGGCAGGGTGATAGATTACCACACCCAAGCATCTTCTAGGCGGCCCCATTGCATTGATTCACACATATGCGGGGTTCCGCTAGGATCATACAACTGCTGACTCCAGGATGTTAAAAACCTGGGTGAACTGTTCCTACTAATAATACTCTGAGGACAATACAAGTGAAGCTGGACAATGATTCCAATTTTCAGTATTAATGCTTCCAAACCTGGCCTTTCCAGTGCTATTACCTTGACTGGGTTTCTCTCCTCCCTTCATCTAGTTCATATCCTGCTGTCCATCTGGTGTCATTTCAGAAATTACATCCTCCTGGACACCTTTGCTGTTCTATGAAAGACTTACCTATAGCTTCTATTCACTCTCATAACACTCTGTACTTATTCTATTATTTAATAACCATGTAATATAATTAAATATTTACAGTCTTTATCTCCCACCAGGTTGTAAAAGAATTGAAGTTGGTGCATGGAAAGAGATTTAAATATGTGCTTAAAGAGTGGGTGCTTAGTTATGTATTTAATCATTTTGTGTCATGATTTATGATTTTAGAAATAAACAGACATTACATTTTATCGAATCCATTATATACCTTTGGAAATTGATCTTTGAGAGATAAAGTGATTTTGTCCTAGGTCACTCCTTGAGTTTGTTAAAAAGTCAAAGTGACCAAGGTCTTGGAGCAATTGTATCTAGTTTTTTTCCACATTATCAGGCTTTCTTATATCAGTAAAGACATAGGACAAACATGGTTTAATCCTTTGGTATTGCTCTATTTTTTTCAAGAATGCAAATTAAGCTATTTGAGAATAGAATAACGAATGACTTTCCTTATCATCGTGCTTCTAATAGAGAAGAAAATGAAATACACTTCTATAAAATGATTTCAGATTCTTCATGAAAAGATGCTACTGACATCTATTTTAACTGCACTATTTCTATTTGTAAAGTAGAATAAGGAAAACTATTTTGAATATTTATCTCCACAAGTATTTTTTTCTGGCTCAGAAATTTTGATTTTTAAGATACTGCTTTATTTAACTACATTACTTTCCTTCTATTAGCTATCATTTCATCTTTTCCAAGTATTCCCTTATTTACTATCCAATATCATAATCAAAGCTTTGTATTCACAACTATGTAAACTCTTTATCTGTCAAATTGATAAATTCACACATAATAAAATCTTTTTTTCCCCACCATGCTTTTCCTTTAGCAGTTAATTGCCAAAGACATTCAAATATATATTTCAGCTAGAAGATGTGAAATGTGTTAATTACAACATTTTTGTTCCTTTTTGCAGGTCAACTCTCAGTTATATTTTATTTTGAGACAAAGGGATCATTCTCCTTTATACTAATATGTAAAGCCATTAATTACATGTTGCTATTATATTAGAATATACAATTGTTAATACTGTCAGCATGTAGTCATTACCAGCTAATATCGTGATAGAATTTTGCACATTCCTTATCAGCTTGCTTAGTGATGGCCTTTTTATGCTATTAAGCAAAGTAATGTGTTGCTTGTGATATGTGCAGAATTGATAACCTTGGTGATTGATATGGAGTTACCCAATCAATGGACAACTGAATTGGTATTCAGGATTGGCTGAGTCATTTTCCTCTCCCCAGATCTCAGACTACTCACAGACTTTGTACCTCCTTACCATAAGAGATAACAACTGCAAAGAATTTAGTATTTTGAAAAAGGTAGAGGACAAGTAGGGGAAAAGAAAACCTAGTGTATGTGTGAGAGTGAGTTTATTTAATAATGGATAGGTAACCTCTTTTGCTATAATCTCAGAGACTTTCTGTTTTCCTCAATCATTTGTTAAACTATCTTGCCTAATTTTTTTTTACTTCTGCTTCCCATATTACAACATTATCGGGAAGCTTGTGTTCAAGGATTAATTCATATATGTATCTGATCAATAACATTTATAAACTTTCTAAGACACATTTTATATATGTGTGTGTGTGTGAGTGTGTGTGTATGATGGATTAACGATAAACAAGTTATTATTCATCCAATCTAACAATGTAAATAAGATGTGGCCATTAAAAGCCATCAGTAACCAGACTGTATGTGAGGGGAGCTATTGAAGTGAACAAAGGAAAATACTGTTGAACTTAGGAAGAAGAGGCTTCATCTTATTGGGTAGTTACATAAAAAAATTCATAGAGGAATAACCATAATACATGGGCTGGATATTTTACAAAGAAAAAAATATATAGGCAGAAAGCATTTTAAGGTGAATAGCTTAAATGAGAAATCCCAATAAGACAGTGAAGGCAAGGTCAAATAATTATTATTGAAGTATAATAAAGTTATCAGTATTAAGGGCAGAAAGGGAGGTTAAAGAGAGAACAAAGTGAGCCTAAAATCCTTCACTAAAAAGTCTGGATTCTAATTGGTAAGGAAATGTCAATTTTTGAAGTTTTTAAAGAAAAGAATAGATGCAGTCAGAGATGTGCTTTATATACTGGAGTATATTACAAGGAACATAAGACTGGCATTTAGGAGTTAATACACCTTACTGTAATTAGATGGGTGAAATTAGGTAAGTCAATGGTACAGTGCACTTAATGTACTGTAATGCCCTATGCTTAAGAGATGAGATGTGTAAAATTGGGCAAGAAGATACTATTTTTCAATTCAGGATATCTATATACATTTGAAGGCAGGTTAAATGGCTATTCTAATGGAAACACCTCAAGAACATATTAGTGGGTACACCACCTTCAACTTAGCTATGAAGGCCAGAATCCTAGGAATGCCTCCCCCTTAACCAAAGATCATAGAATCCATCCTCTGCTCCCCATATATACCGTTATCACACTAGTCTAAATTTATCAATATTTTTGTTCCCTGAACAAGAATAGTTGGGACCTTCAAATACTCTCTCAGCATCCACTCTCTTCCATCAATTATATTTCAAATGTAAATTAAAATATTCCATTCCTTTATTTAAACACTAGTAATTGGCTATTTTATTTGGAATACATTACAAAATGCATCACATGGCCCCAAAATCCTTTATACTTCACATAATTCCCTTCATACTGCCCCTGCCTACTTTACTGGATTCCTCTTGCACCACTTAATTCCTTTTTCAGACACAGTGGCCTTTTTTCAGCTGTTTAGATGTACTGTGTTTCTTTTCAGCTTATGGTATTTATACATAGTATTTCTTCTGTCATACACACATTTTCCTTCTGTTTCCTCCCATGTTTGAAACCAAGTTAGATAGATAAAGGCAGGCAGAACAAAACAAATTTTACTTTTGAAAAATAAAGGTGATGGATAATCTGGCAAGGACTTCTGACCAAGTGGACCCCTTCTCCGTCCCTCACAGTTAAGACAGTTTCAACCACGCAGGTTCAGGCAGATTAGTCAACCTCAGTGCCCTCTTCCTACCACCACCTTGGCAGTTATGATCTGGTAAAGCAGAGCATATCTGCTTCCTACAAGGAGGCAAATCTCCCTCAAAAAAGAGAGAGAGGAGAATAAAAGAAGTACTGGATCATATATAGTCATGATATAGACATGATCCTTTTTCTTCCATTGGTTGGATTGTGTAAGGGACTGGGTGGAGATCAGAAGTTTACTTCAATGCAGCGTTAGCCCCAGTCTGCTTGTATTTCAGAGCTTGGTTCTGTGTTGCTTCCTCAAGAAACCTTTCTCCAGTCCTCCAGTGTATGTCAGTACCTTTACGTAGAAACCTCAGGATATTTAATGGACTCATTGGTGCTGTGAAGTTCTAACAAGATGACTTGGCTGCATTATTTCTCACACCCTTTGGCCATTAAATAATTTATTCCCTGAACATTCTATGTAATTAATGACAGAGGAAATACAGACTGAGAAATACTGTTTTATAATAGCCAGGTAACTGAGCCTATTGCATATGCAATCGTAGTGTCACCATCAGCAATATTATTACATCTACTTATATGAAGTGTTGGTCTGGATAGGCTGTGTTAGGCCATGGTAATAATAAGCCCCAACATTTCTCTGTTTCAGTCACTTAAATTCTGATGGGAGTCTGAGCAACTCTCCAAGGTACATTTTCTTCTCTGGAGTGGCTTGGTAATTCATGCTTTACCGAGACAATGTGGGGACTTTCGAGTAATTCCTATGGGAGGGGAAGAAAGAGGAGCTGTAACACTGCAGCAGTGAAATGCCTTGGCCTAGAAGTAACACACACCTCTTCCGCTCCAGAACGTTTAGCAAAGCAAGCCATGTAGTCTTTCCTCTCATCAAGGGATTTAGGAAGTGTGTTCTTCCATGTTTCCAAGACGTAGAGGAGACTGGATCGTGGTGGTATCATATGTGATGTTTTAATGATTAACTGTTATCTAACAGTGTCTTTCAAAATGTCAAATTCAGAAAACAAAGACCAGATCCTACACCATCTTGATGTTTTGCAATCAAAGGTGTCTAAATTTTAATAAATATATTTAATCTTTTTATTCTGTTCACAGCATAGGACAATATTAAAGATAGTTTGAAATAATGGCTGTCAATCTGTAGTTTTCTACACTTAACCAGAATCTGGATTCTTCACTTTTACTAGGACATAGGTGCTTCAATATGAGAATGGGTCACCCTGCCCCCAGTGATTGGGTTAGGTCTGACATAGTTGACTTTTGATTGGCTAATAGTGTGTGGCATTCAAAAATTAAAAGTTTAATATAAAAAGCTTCTATAGATACTCAGTCATGGAAACTGAAACAAGCATAAGATAGAGGAATGGGAAGTTAGAAAGTCCTGTCATATAATTCTGATATGAAATCAACATTATAATATAATATAGTACACTTATGGTATAATATATATAAGTATAATATAATTAGACTACTACTATGGAGATTACACTGTATTCTAAGTACAGTATTTCCTTTATTTTAATATGCCATTGTTTTGCAAAATATTGTATATTTAAGGATTGTTTACAAAAAGAAACAGTTCACATTAAGTGTATTTATAACAAGCACAGGACTTTCCTGGTGGCCCAGTGGTTAAGAATCTGCCTGCCAATGCAGGGGACATGGGTTCGATCCCTGGTCCGCGGAGCAACTAAGCCCGTGCACCACAACTACCAAGCCTGTGCTCTAGAGCCCGTGTGCTGCAACTACTGAAGCCCATGCGCCTAGAGCCCGTGCTCCGCAACAAGAGAAGCCAAGGCAATGAGAAGCCTGCGCACCACAATGAAGAGTAGCCCCCGCTCACCGCAACTAGAGGAAGCCCGCGTGCAACAATGAAGACCAACGCACCAAAAATTAATTAATTAATTAATTAATTTTAAAAAAGCACACATGCAGAAATAGTGTAAGTTTTAGAATATAGAAAGCACAGTCATCTGTCTTTTAATTTCTCATGTGAAATATTTTCCTAGCTGTATTCTATTTTTATGCATTTTTAGACCAATGTTAATTCACATGACTATTGAAGTAAATCAGATGAGAGAAAGGAAATCGATATATATTGCCTATATAAGCCAGGAGATTTGCATCAGTTTGATTCTCACACCTATCCTAAGAGAAGAGTGTCATCAATAACCTTATTTAACGGATAAAGAAATAGGTTTGGAGAAGATGAATCATTTACCCAAGTTCACATAACTTGTAAGTGGCAGGACCAGGGCTTTAACCCAGTTCAGCCTGGTTCTGTAAACTGCTCTGTGGTCTTTTCATTAACCAGTTGAAGTGTTGGCAATTTGCAAGTAACATCCTGCCTGCGCTTTCCTCAATACACATTTGTACCCACAGACCACTGCCCTGTCCCTTAGGGATTGTGTGTATGTGTGTGTCTTTGAGTGTCTGTTTCTGTATATTCAGTCAGAATGTCAAGACTCATAATATTTAGTTCTTATTCAAACCAATTTGTTTGACAAAAGTTCTAGGGTGAAAATGTTAAAAAGTGACAGCATCTTCAGGTCAAAGGATAATTACAGTGAGAGATTAGTATAGTCACATCAGAGGGAATTCACTTTGGACATTTTTCTAGTGTCGGCCGCAATATTTTCCACTCAGTAATGGGAATCCAAGCTTTCTTAAATAAAGAAATATAAAATAGCATTCAAAGGAAAGAACAATGTTCTTTTTGGTTGGAGTGGATTTATAGTTACTTTGTTCCGTTGTAGAAGTAAAATCTAAATTGCTTTCTCCTTTTTTTTTGTTTTTTTAAATAATTTCTTGAGTAATCCTTACTGCCCATGCACTGTTATCTAATTCAGACGTGCTGTGCAGAAATATTCTACTGGGTGGAGATGCCTTCGGGACTGAGAAAATGCTCACAATTTTTCTCTGCTTCTCTCATTAGGAAAATGGTTCAGAAACATTGCTAGTGTCATGAATATGGGTAATGATTATTGTCTATAAATTTCTCCACATTTTTCAGTTTCACCTGGGATCAAGTTAACATAACACAAACTATGCATTTGAACCATATAGTTTTGACATGTACAGATATTAAAAACAATGGTGTTGCACTGTTGTCTTACAATAAGTTGTGTTGCAAGAAACATTTTTATTAAAATAATCTATGGAAAGACGTTTTCTTCAATACCATTTAACATCATATTTATAAGGACCCAAGGGAGAAATTTTCACATTGCCATGTAGAAGTGAAAACTTTTGCTTACACAACAGATTAGTTTTTATCTTTTGAATTCTATCCATAGGATAATTTTTTAATCTTGTTTATTCTTATGGATTTATGTACCTGACAATGGCTTCTTCTATGGGGCCCACTCAAGTGTTACCTTGATGCTATGCTCAAATGTCAACTCATAATAAAAATCTTAATCACTCTTATAAAGTAGTACCTCCACCCACTTGGTCCCAGAACCATTTATCCCTCTTATTCCACTGTTTCTCTCTTTATCATATGTAATCAATTAAATGTTGTTTATATACTTATTATCTCTCTTCCTCCACTAAATGAGCTCCATGGAACCAAGGGCTTTATCAGTTTGTTCACTACTTTATACACAATGGGAAGCATAGTTCCCAGGATGTAATAGCAGCTTATTGAGTAAATGAATGCATGGAAAAGTATGTATGATTTTTTTTTTCTACCTGACCATAATCTCTAAACTAGCACAGACAATGCTTCCTAATTTCATCAGTGTCTTTTTTCTCAATGGTTATGATTCTACTGTGCTTCTGCTCAATACAGTAGAATATCCATAACATACAACTGGGTCAAATTGGAATTCTTTGGCCCTTACATCTTCTGTGTGGCACATTTGTAAATAGCTTTCAATGCCTACTTACCAGGCAACTTCCTTTATAGAGGAGAAACAGCTGTTCCAAAAATATTCTCAGATCATCTTTTTATCATCCTGCTTCCACTTTGAGTTGGTTTTCCTGCCTGATTACCTACTTTTCCCCTCTCTATTTTCTGCTTTCTTTGGTGATAGCTTTGCTTTTTAGTTCATTGCTTCTGAATCTTCTGCGTGGACTTTTGATTGGATTTTGCTCAACCACACAGCTTTCTTCTAAACTTTAACCAGTGATTTGGGACCCAACCAGGAGTTTATCTGTTGCAATAGATTACCTTGTTGGGAGTATTTACATACCAAAAAAAACTCTTGTCTTATTACATTCACATACATCCTTTGTTCCTTATCTAAGATAACTTCCATACAAAGTATTCCTCCTTCTTAACATTGTTCATGATAACCAACTTTTCAGTGGTCATCATTTTCCCACCTTATCAGACAATACAAGAGCTGTTTTTTCTTGCTTCTGTTTGTTTTAAAAGTGTTCTTTGTCATCTTCCTTTGTCTCAGAAACATTGTCTCAAGAGTCAGGAACCCGAGTGGTAGATCTTAGCTCTGTTGCTACCAAACCAAGTGACAGTAGTTACCAAGAATGTGTATTAAGAAGCACTGAACCCTGTGTTCTCACAAAGACAAAACCACAAAGTCATTCATCTGCAATTAGTCCTTTATTTCAAGTATACTGATATATTTTTAAGGCTCTTCATTGCAATCTAACGATCTTTTACTTTACTTAAGCTTTATCCCACTTTGGTCCTCTAGCCTGATGTTGCATTGTTATTGACTAATTTAGATGTTACTCTAGAATAAAACTCGAGCTTTCTATTTCTACTTAATTGTGCATAGTTCAACAAAGTTTCTTGAATGAGTGAATGAAATTGTGTGATAGAGGATGTCTTGAAGGTTTAGGATGCAGACAGCTAAAATAGCTTGAGGACATTCTTTGGGCACGATTACATTTATAATCCTGGCTTTATGACTCCCATATCATCTAAGTGGCAGAACTAATGGACCACTCACCAGGTCAACCATGTATATGAGGAGAATGCTCAGCAAAAGTGACAGAACTAATGCAATGGAACTCTGTAGGGCATAAAGAACATATGGAATTTCTACAGAATTGCTTCTATATGCCTTATCTAACATCTGTAGTATTGTAAAATAAATTTTAATGAGGGAATTATAATTTGGCACAAAGTTGGTATAAATAGTGGCTTGGGAATTATATGAAACAATTTTTTAATGCATTTGAGTATATAAAGCTATAGTAATCAAGTCAGTGTGGTATTGGAGAAAAAAAATAGACAAATAGATCAATGGAACAAAATAAAGAGCCCAGAAATAGACCCACATAAATATTGTCAACTGATCTCTGACAGCTGAACAAAAGAGTCTTCTCAACAAATGGTTCCGGCACAACTGGACATCCACACACAGAAAAAAAAAATGGATCTAGACACAGACCTTATACCCTTCACAAGAATTAACTCAAAATGGATCACAGAACTAAGTGTAAAACACAAAACTATAACATTCCTAGAAGATAATATAGGAGAAAACTTAGATGACCTTGGGTATGGCAATGACTTCTTAGATAAAGCACCAAAAGCATAATACATGAAAGGTGTAATTGCTATGCTGGTCTTCATTAAAATTAAAAATTTCTCCTCTGCAAAAGACAGTGTTAAGAGAATGAGAATCAAGCCACAGACTAGAAGAAAATATTTGCAAAAGACACATCTGATAAAGGACAGTTACCTAAAATATTCAAAGGACTTAAAAACTCAACAATAAGAAAACATTCTGCATGGGAAAGGAAACCATCAACAAAATGAAAAGGCAACCTACTGAATGGGAGAAAATATTTGCAAATCATATATCTGAAAATGGATAATATCCAAAATATATAAATAATTCATACAACCCAATAGCCAAAACAAAAACAAAAACAAAAAAAACCTGTTATTGGGGCAGAGACCACTAATCATCCCTCGTGTATATTTGCCGTTTAATAATAAAAATGTTGAAATTTACTGTTTTAAATTTTAATAATAAAAACCTTCAATAATAAAAACATTGAAATTTAGCTTTTTAGAATAATGACCACATGTTATTAGTCTCACTAACAGATGGGTATGGGAATGTGACCAAATTGTGGTCAATGGGATTTCAGCAAAAAATGATGACTGAAGTCCTTGGTGATGCTCCTAAAGGGTAGAGCATCTTTCCATTGTATCCCCTTCCAACTAGCTGGGATAAGATCATGATAAAGGCCATCTTGGCCACAAGACAAAGGCTGCATGTTGAAGATGACATAGCCGCATGATAGTAAGGAGCCTGGGTCCCTGACGGTTATGGAGCTGCCATGATAGCTTCAGACAACCTACTGGACACACATGACAAAAAAATAAGCTTCCATCTTGTTTAAGCCACTATAACTTGGGCTATTTATGTTATTAGAGCAGCCAAATAATATCCTATCTAATACATTGGCAGAAGGTCAACCATAGTCTGAACAGATCCAACTATCAAATTTTAGGTATTGAAAATTATTAAAAAGCAAAACATTCCAGGTAAGTTAAATGAGAGAATGTAAGAATTTTAGCATAGTACCTGGCACGTAGTAATTGAACTATTACCATATTTTCAATTATTAAAACACAAGATAAATATTCATAGAAAAAAAATGGTGGTTTTAAAACACAAGACCAATACTAGTAATTCAGATACTTGCCAAAGCTATCTTCAATTCTGTTTTATATATTATCTGCCATATACCTAATAAATACATACACTGCATTGTTCTTATTCTGAAGCTATGGTGATCAACAAGGAAAATAAAATCCCCAGTCTTATTTTCCAGGTATATGGGGAGTGACATAATGAATAAGTGAATAAATAAATGAACAAATTGTGAAGGTAGTTATAAAGAACATAAAAGAAGGTGATGTGCCAGAGAATATCTGAGTAAACTATTCTTGATTGGGTGGTCAGTGTGTGTGTGTGTGTGTGTGTGTGTGTGTGTGTGTGTGTGTGTGTGTGTAAGGATACAGCAAAGAATGAATATGAACATATTCAGGATTTGGGGTCTAATAACAGAAAAACTTACATCAAAAAAAAAAAAACAACTCACATAGAAGCATAGAATTTTTAGAGCTGGAAGTTAAAGGAGATACTACAATCCAGTCTCCTCATTTCATAGACAAGGAAATTGAAATCTGGAAAGTTAAGAACCCTGTCTAATGGGAAAATTTAACTCAAAGTGAGTCTGTACCAGAGCTCAGGCCTTTTTACTCCCAGTTCAGAGCTACATTCTCTTCATCAAAATTGAATCATTTGTAATGGTTACCAAAGGAGAAAGGTGGGGGTTAGGGATAAATTAGGAGTTTGGGATTAATGTATACACACTACTATACATAAACTAGATAATCAACAAGGACCTACTGTATAGCACAGAGGACTGTACTCAATATTCTGTAATAATATATATATGGGAAAAGAATCTGAAAAAGAATTGATATATGTATAAGTATGACTGAATCACTTTGCTGTACATCTGAAACTAACACAACATTGTAAATCAACTATACTCCAGTATAAAATAAAAATTAAGTTAAAAAATAAATAAAATTACATTATAGATGAAAAAAATAAAATTTTCAAATATCAAAAAAAATTGAAAAAAACCCCAAAAAACCCAAGCAATCCAATTAAAACATGGGCAGAGGATCTGAATAGACATTTTTCTACAGAAGACATAAAGATGGCTCATAGGTACAGGAAAAGACGCTCAACATCACTAATTATCAGAGAAATGCAAATCAAAATCACAATGAGCTCTTGCCTCACACCTGTTAAAATGGCTGCTATCTGAAATACAAGAAATAACAAGTATTGGCAAGGATGTAGAGAAAAAGTAACCCTTGTGCACTGTGGTAGGAATGTAAACTGGCGCAGCCACTATGGAAAACAGTATGGAGCTTCCTCAGAATGTTAAAAATAGAACTACCATATGACCTAGCAATTCTACTTCTGGGTATTTATCCAAAGAAAACAAAAACACTAACTCAAAAAGATTTATGCACACCCACCTTAATTACAGCAGTATTTACATACAGTCACCAAGATATGGAAACAACCTAAGTGTCCATTGGTGGATGAATGGGTAAAGAAGTTGTGGTGTGTATGTGTGTGTGCACGCATGTGCACACACACACAGTGGAATGTTATTCAGCCATAAAAAAGAATGAAATCCTTCCACTTGCAACAACATAGATGGACCTTGAAGGTCTTATGCTAAGTGAAGTAAGTCAGACGGAGAAAGACAAATACCATATGATCTCACTTGTATGTGGAACCTAAAAATAAGAAGAAAAAAGAAAAAGAAGCTCATAGATAAAGAAAACAGATTGATGGTTGCCAGAGGCAGGGGTTGGGGTAGGCAAAATGGGTGAAAGGAGTCAAAAGGTACAAACTTCCAGTTATAAAATAAGTCATGGGGATGTCATATATAGCATGGTGACTATAGTTAATAATACTGTACAGATCTTCCGCAACTTATAATGGAGATACATCCTGATAAACCCAATGTAAGTTGAAAATATCGTAAGATGAAAATGTGTTTAATATGCCTAACCTACAGAACATCAAAGCTTAACCCAGCCTACTTCTAACACAAAGCCTATTTTATAATGAAATGTTGACTATCTCATGTAATTTATTGAATACTGTACTGAAAATGAAAAACAAAATGGTCGAATGGGAACAGAGTGGTTGTATGGGTACAGAGTGGTTGTATGGGTACAGAATGGTTTTAAGTGTACCAGTTGTTTACCCTCGTAATCACAGAGTTGACTTTGTGCTGTGGCTCGCTGTCACTCCGCATCATCACAAGAGAGTATTGTACCACAGCTCTATACTCTACCCCAGGAAAAGACTAGAGTTCAAAGTACAGTTTCTACTGAATGCACATCACTTTTACACCATTGTAAAGTTGAACCATAGTAAGTAGAGGACCATCTGTACTGCATATTTGAAAGCTGCTAAGAGAGTAACTCTTAAAAGTTCTCATAGCAAGAAAAAATTTCTGTAACTATATATTGTGATGGATGTTAACTAGACATGTTGTGGGAATCTACTATAATGTTGTATGTCAATCATACTTCAAAAAAAAATCCAATTAAAAGATGGGCCAAAGACTTTGACACCTCATCAGAGAAAATATACAGGTGGCAAATGAGCATAGAAAAAGATGCTTCACATCATATGTCATTAGGAAATGCAAATTAAAACAGCAATGAGATATTACTACACACCTGTTAGAATGGCCAAAATCCAGAACACTAACAACATCAAATGCTCTTGAGAATGTAGAGCAACAGGAACTCTCATTCATTGCTGGTGGAAATGCAAAATGATACAGCAACTTTGGAAGAGAGTTTGGCTCTTTCTTACAAAATTAAACATATTCTTACTGTACACTCCAGCAATCATTCTCCTTGGTATTTACTCAAAGGAATTAAAAACTCAAAGCAAAAAACCTGCACACAGTTGTTTATAACAGCTTTATTCATCACTGCCAAAACTTGAAAGCAACCAATATGTCCATCAGAAGGTGGATGGATAAATAAACTCTAGTACATCCAGATCATGGAATATTACTCAATGCAAAAAAAAAAAAAGAGCTACCAAGCCATGATAAAACACAGAGGAATCTTAAATGCATATTACTAAGTGAAAGAAGCCAATATGAAAAGGGTTATATGTTATATGATTCCAACTATAAGACATTCTAAAAAAGGCAAAACGGTGGAGACAGTAAAAAGGTCAGTGGTTGTCAGGGATTTTGGAGGGTGGATGGGGAAGAATGAATAGGCAGAGTGCAGAAGACATTAGAGCAGTGAAAATACTCTGTATGATACTATAATGATGGATACATGCCATTATACATTTGTCCAAATTCAAAGAATGTACAACAGGGAGAATGAACTGCAACTATGACTGTAGGTTCGTCAATTGCAACAAAAATTGTAACAAATGTACCACTCTGATGGGGGAATGCTGACAATGGGATGCTTTGTAAGCTTGAGGGGCAGGGAAATCCCTGTACTTTCCTCTCAATTTTTCTCTGAACCTTAAACTGCTCTAAAAAACCAAATTCTTAAAAACTGCATTTGGGTGAATAATAATAAAATTATTTGCAGCAAATCAGAACTATAAATAAAAAATAAAACCCAAGATGTTTTCAGAAGACAAGTTGTTAATGAGTTTCAAAGTAATGATGAAGAAAAATATGAATTAGATGGAAAAGGAAAATTAATGACAGAAAGGATGTGAGAGGAAAAGAATATAGTAATCAACATTAAATGTAGCACATTATGAAGTCAACACTTCACAATCAAATTTGCCTCATTTGTTGACTTGTGTGATAGAACTTAAAATTTTTGAAATGAAGGAAAGAAGTGAGAATTCAGGAAGTCAGGAATAAGGATCATAACACTAAAAGCAAACGCCTGGGAGAAACAAGTCTCTAAGCTACATTGAGTGTATCCTATTTAATTGTTCCAACCACACTGTATAACAATTTATTTTATTGGTGGAGACTTTGTACAAGTGTATATAGTACACTCTTTTGGTATCTATGGCCTCTCTGGAATCATTAAGTATATGTAGTGACCAAGACATTATAATGTCTGTTAGGACAAGTTCATTCATCACTTGTCCCAAATAAGGGAGCACAAATTCATCGTTCTTTCCTAGATTTCTTTCCTTTATTACTCTGCGTGCACTTCTTGGGGAGTCATCTACTCCCAAGGCTTTGTTCACTATGTACGTGATATGAAACTATCCCGGACCTCTCTCCTGGAATTCGTAAATATATATCCAGCTGCTTACTGAACATCTCTTTTTATCTCCCAAATATTTAAACCCAATACTCCCTAATCCAGTACCCCTTACTTCTCCTCTCTACCTTCTTGTTCTTCAGTGTTATCCATTTGAGTACATGAAACCACCATCATCTAACTGTTCAAATTAGAAATGTGAATGTTTTTCTTGACCACTCCCTCCGCCTTATAATCAAGTCTAGTAAACTATAAGTTCTTATGTATTCCTCACCCTACATGTGTCTCAAACAACAAACAACAATTTTTCCCTCCACTCTCACTATCATTTCCCCTTTTCATGTTAACAACTTACTTAAAACACTTGAAAATCCTCCTTGGAAATTCTAGTTTTCTTCCTACATTCCCCCCCATTCTTTTTTTTTCTTTTCCTCCCCTTTATTTTGCCTCCAAAAGAATCTTTCTAAAACAGCAATCTGATCTTTTCAGTCACCTGTATAAAACCCAGCCATGGCTATCCATTTACCTTAGTATAAAGCATATAGTTTTTATGTCCATTTTTGAAAATTTAAGATAATTATAGATTCACATACAGTTATAAGAAATAACACATTCAGTTATCCCCAATAGCAACTTACTGTATAATTATAGCATGCCATCACAATCAGGAAATTGATACTATCCACCAACCTTATAATTTTTTATTATAATTTTTTATCAAACCCTCATGATGTGGCTTCTGCTTAACACCTCTATCACTATCTTCTACTTAGCCAACTCTCAAACATTTATTTGACTATGACAAGTAATAATTACACCCTACATTTGTAGATTGTTTTACAACTTTCATAATGCTTTCACATCTGAGATCTTATTAGTTTCTTAAAGGTACCCCATTACATAAGAAAAGTATATGTCATCAAAGTCATCGTTTTGCAGATGAGCAAAGTATGGAAAATACATTGTTCAATTTGGGATGACAAACCAAATCAATGGCACTTGGGTGAAGTGGTAAAATATAGAGAATTGAATGTTTATTATGTACCTAGACCTGTACGTGTGTTATATCATCTAATCTGCAAAACTACCCTATGAAAGAACCACCCTGTGATATGAATTGTATCATCTCATTGGCAAAACCACTCATTTTATAGATGAGGCTCACTGAGATTAAATAGTTTGCAAAGATCACAAACTGATAGATTTTACCTTTGCTACCATCTGCTTTTCAAACTCCATGAAAACTTTAGCTCACTTACGAATCACTTGCAGAAGTTTGGAATTATTCCTTGCAAGTTTCTGTAAGAAGTTAGTTCTCGTTACACAAATGCTCTTTTTTTTTAACTTCTAAGAAAGTAATTAAGAACCTGAAATTTGAAGAAGTTTGTTGTTTTATGAGCCCGCTTGTCTTGCCCTGGTCATTTAGAGTAAATATAAGTGCTTATGACCAGTTTCATGTTAAGACCTCATTTTCAGTCTCATGGAGAGATAATGATCCTAAAGTTTCCATTTGCTTAGTAAGAAATGGGTTTAAGAAGGCAAGGATACAACAAAGCATCAATTTAAAAGGTATGTCAAGATGTAAGCTGTGGATTCTTTCCCTCTAACTGCAGTTTCACTTCCACAAATTCCTACAGAGTTGTAAAACTGCTTACTTCTGTTGGAAACTGTTGCCTTTTGTGTAGGAGGCAGATGGCGTTTACTTGGCACAGCACAGAGTGGATTTGCAGAACTAGCAAAGAGAGGAAGAAACAGAGGAGGAGAGAGAACGTGTTTTCCCATGACACTTCCTTCAGCAGCAGCTGCTGTGGTGCAGGTGACTTAGCATGGAACATCCATCACCAGGTGAAAGGAGTGCAGGTCTCTAGGGACCCCATTAAAACTTAAATCACAAAAAAAGACATCCACCCCAATCCCCATCTGAATACTTTATGGAATTCATACTTATTTGCAATGAGATAAAGGTCAGTTCTGCCTGCCACCCATTGCTGAAGTGGGAATTATGTATCACCACCTCTGAAGATAGTAATGCTAATTTCTCCTATTTTGTACCATACTTCATTGTTTGAAACAAGCTTGACCTGTAACAGCCACAAACTGGAAACTCTAGGATTACATCTTGGTTCCAGACAGGTTTTGTTTGCTCCAGGTACAATTTGAAAAATAATTGGTGAGTTATCAGTATTTAAAAATGAGCCTTCATAGAAACATCTGGAAAAAATCACAAAGCTCAGTCCCCCATTACTGTCAAGCACCAGTATGCTAGAGCTGATTACTGTCTGGAGACTGTCTCATTTGCTTTTTTCCCTCATGTGTTCAGACCAGTTTTTAATCTTAAGTCAGAGAATATGTGATCTCTTATAAACTGTTGTAATTACAAAAGAACATGTTGGGCTGGACTAAGCTCATTTCTGTTTTGGAGAATACTGAAGCATTACTAGACTTCGGTAAGGAATTCTGTGTTTGTTTAGTAAATTTTCTAGAACTGAAAGTGACGTTAGATATCCAGTGACTTGTAAAATGTGGTCCATAGAATCCTTGGTATTTATGGAAGTAGCTCTATCACTCTACCTAAATCCCTTCTCCAATCAAAATAATTCCAACTATATATGTGTTTTCTATGTGGCAAGGATCACGTATCTTAAAGCTTTTACTCTTGTAAAAAAAGAAAATAATTTCAAGGACTGTTTTAAACATAATCAACTTGCTTTGTTAGAGGAGGAAACACAAGCCAAAAGGTAAAGACATTTGCCCTAAATCATCTGGTTTATAAGGAATTTGTTTAGACGGATTGGATTCTTTCCTATAACCAGGAATCGAGAACCAAGATCTTTGTTTACAAATATTTAGAACAAATTTTCTGAGGCTATCTCCTCCAGCCAGACTTTAGGAGCTTGGGCTGATGGGTTAATGGTTCTCAGTTGGAAGTGTAAATTACATTGCTATTCCCCAAACTCATTCAGGAGTATCAACATTTGGGAAATAAACAAGCTTGTGAAACCATAGCCCACCCCATACCCCAAGCACACACATGCACAAACATGTCTCCACTGAACATTCTTCTTCTACCCCCTCCATGACGGCTACTAAAGGTTTCCTCACTAATTAAAGACTGCTGTAAGTTTTCCCCATAACATAGCCTTTCAGCCTTTCTTGACACCTGCAGCCCCACTACCATTAAAATATAGTGGCCCCAATTGTTTTTCCCAAGTACCCTGCTGGGAGGCAATGTAGTGAAAAGATGGGTTTGGACTTACAATGACTAATGTTTAGATTAATCTACTAGCAGTGCAATTTAAGCACATTACTTAAACTCATTGAGCCTCAGTTTCTTCATACTTAAAATGGAAATAATACTGTCTACTTTGCATATAAATCCTTAGAATCAAAGATAACTTGCAAGTACCTAACATGCTGTCTGATAAAAAAGGTGAATAAATATCATCCCCCGCCCCTTCTCTCTGAGTGATCAGCTAATCAATTTGAAATATCCTTCTCAAATGACATTTGAATTTTAGTAGTGGCCATTAATGCGTTAAGTCGTGGGACTAAGTGTATGAGAATTTTAGTTACTGCCAAAGAATTAGATGAGGGAAGTTTAAAAAGTGTCTTGATTTCTCTGAAATTGTACCTGAGCAAGGCCTTAACTTCAACTATTTAGCAACATCTGCAAAATAGTACCTTCTCTCCCACAAAATAATATCAGACTATTTACATCTCTCCGTAACTGCATGTAGGGCATACTCAAAATAGTTTACAAATATGCTGTTGGATTCTTTCCTTTTCCTCATATACAATTACTTTTAGAAAGCAAGTAGAGCCACCTAGGTAGCTTAAAGAAGCAGTTGATATTTGGAAACTGTTTTTTTCCCAAGATCAATTCAACCCAACTGTAAGAAGAATCTTGAAACTCTTTGGTGACTTCCTCTGTCTCTTTTCCTATAGAGTTGATCTGGAGGAGCCCTAGTACTAGGGTTGCTAAAAAGACATGTGTCCTAGGGAGTAAGTGTGAACTAAATAAAAACACAGCAACAGGGAACCAGGCTTCATTTGTGCTCCTTTGAAATGTAAAAATAACACCCAGCATAGCTAAGAATCCCTGGCTGTTGATCACAATGCATAAAATAAAAGGCACAGTCCAAATGAAAAGCATCTCATTCCCAGGGACATACTTCTCATGGCTTTGCAATCTGAACAGCTACTAAATGCAGGGCCTCCTACTTTTCTTTTTTCTCTCTGTCTTCCAGGGGTAACCGAGTGCTCCAGATACAACCTCAGTTGACCTTCTCTGGTTTAACAGGGCCATCTGCTGTGGCTTCTAAGACTATCTCTGGGGTCTCTGTTCTCCTCCCTGAGCAAAGCAGGGGTCCTTCACTCTGTCTTGCATCAGTTGCATGCTAAGTTTCAATATATGTTCATTTCACTTTAAAGAATTTTTTTTTCCTAAAAGAAAGAATTTTTTTTTTAAAGCCACTCAGGTTTCTTTGAAGGCATTTGTGTATAACTTTTCTATTGACAATGTGGAATGAAATCGTTTTATAAAAAAGCAAAAAAAAAAAGAGACATTCAGTGTCTAAACAAGAACTCTTTATATTTGTGAATAAAGCAGGATATATAAGAACACATTTAGCTCAGAATGGAATTTGTATGCATTAAGGAAATGGGTTTATTATGTACTCCTCTTCTTAGCAAACACATTGTACTGTCAGAATGAATACTGTAGCTATCAGTGTCTGACTTCCACTGCTGGAATCAGTATTTTCAAATAATCAGTTTCACTGCATGTTATTTTGACTGAGCTTTGCTTAATCTCGCTTTCCTTCCTAAGTCATAGATATTGTCGAAGTTATCATGGGGCATTCTACAGAGGGTACCTGTAGTTATTCTTTTCATGTTCTATAAAATGTTGAATACGTGCAAATTATAGAGGGCAAGAACTCACTTTTTCATGAATTGAAACCTGAAGATTGTTGTAGTGTTTATCGTCTATACATGTTGCTCTGGCATAAGGAGAGTTATAGAATTATAGATAACACTTATTAAGGGTTTACTATAGTCCAGACATTGTTCCAGCTTTGCATGAATTAACTCATTGTGTCTTTTGCTTTCATACTATTTTTTTTTTTAAAGATTGATTGATCGATTGATTGATTGCTATGTTGGGTCTTCGTTTCTGTGCTAGGGCTTTCTCCAGTTGCGGCAAGTGGGGGCCACTCTTCATCACGGTGCGCGGGCCTCTCACCATCGCGGCCTCTCTTGTTGCGGAGCACAGGCTCAGTAGTTGTGGCTCACGGGCCCAGTTGCTCCGCGGCATGTGGGATCTTCCCAGACCAGGGCTCGAACCCGTGTCCCCTGCATTAGCAGGCAGACTCTCAACCACTGCACCACCAGGGAAGCCTCATACTATTTTTAAATGATCACAGTTATGAAGACAGAAGCCACGGTAGGACATATGCCAGACTCGGATCACTTCAAAAGCTCTAGATTAATTTTGGTTTTATTTTTTATAACCTCTGGGTAGTCAGAGGTTATCATCCCTTCTCTGTGTCACTTAAAAGACTGGCTTATGTTTATCCTTTTTGTGATAGGGCTCTCACTATGACCAGCTAGTTTTCATTAATATGTTCATATTTTTGACTAAGAAATAGTTTCTCTAGTATCTGCTTTCCATGGAGATTTGCCTACATGGAGAGATTGTGGCTGCCAGGCTTGTCCAGACAGAACTTCACACATCAGGCCCCTGTGAACAAGGATGGGGTGACTTCATCCCCGGGAGAGACGAACATGTTCCATGAATTGAGAAAATTAAGTCCATGTGGTATTGGGGAAATGGGGGAACTACCGAATCCCTCTCAAAGCCAGAGAACTACTCTGTAATGAGTGTAAAACATTCCCTGTGTTTTGATTCATAGGTAATTTATAATTATAAATATTTTAAGGTTTATATAACATTCTCTTTAGCTATTTGGCCCAATTGGTGCTTTCTCGTTTCAACCATGGGGCTTCAGATTGTCCTATCAGTTGGTGGCAAACTATCTAAATTGCAGATTCAGTGTTTTGAAGAGAAATGGAATGCTTTTGGTGTTTCAATGGATAAACCTGAAGTTACATGTTGAGAGCAACTTCTGTTTTTATAGGAAGAGATAAAATGTAGAAATAGAGAAATAGGAGGTAGCACTTAGGAGGAGAATTTGAAGTTTCCCATTACTGTGCTTTCACTTTGTTAGCCTTATTCTTCTGATTGAAATTTAATACGTCATAGTCGTGGCTGGAGATAGACAATTTCCAAACCTTCTTCAAAACAGTTTTTGAAATGTACACTTTCTAGAAGGGAAAAACAACCCATTATCTTCCGCCTGCTCTTCCGTGTGCTTGGAAGTGTTTGTTTGTTCTTTTGGAGAAATTATAATTAATGGCTAGATGAATTGTTTACATTTTACATAGATAGAATCAGACAATTAGAGACAAAGTAAGTTGACAAGGAGAAACACTTAAGAGGAGAAAAGAATGCCCCAGTAAAAATGCCAGAGTGTTAAGAGTCTAAAACTTAAGCCTTCCGATTTCCATTCTGCTGAGAATTCCATAGAAGATGAACATAGAATTTCACATACACAAATGCAAGAGCAAAAGCAAAGGAAGGAGAATTGGTCTCTTGTGGTATGAAAGTCAGGGCTCTAGTCAGTGGTGTTGTTTTAACTGATTCATAAAAATTTCCCACCCTTTGCAGCTGTTTTAGTAACTCTATTTCAGATGACCAGATGGATGATATTAAGAAATGGATGCTGTTTGCTTTGCCTACCTTTAGAGATAGACTGGAGGTGATAAAAGTATAAAACTAACTGGTAGAAATCTATCGCAGTGACCTTTAAAAAGAGAAACTGAGTAACTGTGGGTTTTTTTTTATTTTCAGTCACAAATTCATCCTCAAATACACCGTTTTATTTTTCATGAGATTAAGATCACAGTTAAATCTCTCTCTTTAGTGGATTGCCTATTTTGTCATTATTTATCATTCCTTATCTCTGTTTAAGTATGCCTGCAGAGCTGATCGTATCACAAATAAAAAGGGTATGCAATTATTAGTGTTTTCCTTCTATAGTTGATTTCAGTTTGTTCTTCTCAGCAAAAAACAGATTTTTACATAAAATACCTTGTTTTAGAAGCTTTTGAGTCTATCTGATAAATATTGTAAATCATTAATAAACCATCATGATTCCATTCTCTAGCATTTAATTTAATATTTACTCATAAAGTATGACTGTAATGCATGATGACATATCACAGCCAGGGATGGGAACATAAGGCTTTGGCTTTCTCATTTGATTTTGTTCTTCATTTATTTAGCGGGGCTGCTCTTCAAATTCTAAATGTTGTGGATAAGAAAGACAAGGAATGACTAAGTTAAAAATCTAATTAAAATGGAAATATGGGAGTTCCATTATCTTTTCTAACTCCATCATTACCTATTTTTAACTCAGCTACTTTAGCAGGGGTAAAGAGCTGATTTCAAATCTGTCAAATGCCATACTGTCTTAAGAAAAGATGCATCTAAATTTATACAAGAATATTTTTTATTCCATAGCCTTGAATAAATTTGGAAAGTGAACACACTAGTATTAATTATGCTATTATCATCTTTATAATTTTAATATTAAGTTTTATTCACTAAATACTTTGAGTGAAGGATTTGATTGGCTTGGAAATAGCATGCAACCCACTTGTGTAAAAGTGTTAAAGCTGATGAAAGTTACTACTGTCCCTTTAATATTGTAAAGGGTTCTCCCTCAAGTTTCATGTGCAGTTTTTATTGTCTGGGTGATTACTGCTTAATTAATCTAGTCTCATCATCTCGAGATCAAGCCAAGGATCTGTACGGAGGAAGGACCTGAAAGATGTCATCACAACCTTGCTGTTTACCTGAGGAAGAAGAGTGTTCCTCAAGTAGAAAATTAGAACTGAGTAAAGTAACAGCCACAATGTAGGGCTGGCGTAGGTACACACAGGGCACATAGAGACACAGTTTTATGGGTTTTAATTTCTTTATTTCCTTTTTTTCTTATAAAGTGTTAATATGAAGATTTCAAAAGTTTCTAGGCAAATAATAGGGAAATTAATAAAAGAATCATAAGGACATGCTGGAAAGGAAGGTCCTTAAAACCTCCAACTCTTCCTTGATGTTCACAGTTAAGAAAATTGATCAGAGAGCATGAGGATAATCAGTATCATTGGAATCAAGGAATATTGGTGAAAAACAAGGAAATATAATGAAATATATTAATTCAATCAACCATCCAGGTGAAAAAAAATATATATATTGATGTAGATTATTATATATACATATATATAATACATACATATGTATGTATGTAGAGAGAGAGAGAGAAAAGGAGAAGAGAAGAGAGAGAGAAAGAAATGAAGCAGATATAAAGAGAAAAGTGGAGAGGATAACTCCTATCAACCTTCATAGAGAATGGGAGCTCAGATAGCATCCTTAGTTCCTCAGAGCATTCTAGAAACTAGTACTCATCTGGGTGACCAAGCTTTATCTGCTCTGGGTTCCAAAAGATGATTCTATACCTGTTCATATTCCAGCTTATACTAGATCAAGGGAATATAAACAGAATATTAAATGATCCAAGTAGAATTAATTTTTTATTTAATTAAAATAAAAAGTACTCACAGTATAGTTTTCTGGATATAATAACATTCTATAGTTTTCTAATATGTTACTATTAGGGGGGACTTTGTAAAAGGTATGTAAGAACCTGTGTTATTTTTTCATTTTCCTGTGTAGAAAACGACCTAGCATTCAGATATTGGTTTCTAATACTATTCTCCAATAAGAGAGTCCAGGACTCCTTAGATAAATGGCTGATTCTAGGAGTGAGACATGAAATATACAAGATGATCTGCAGCATCTTACAGTGCTAGGAAGTAGAAAAGTGTTAAAAAATAAAAGCTTTACAATGATAGGGATATGCTAAAGAGACCCAGAAGACAATGAAAGAACTCCCAGTGGCCAAAACTGGGAAAAATGGAAGAACAAGATAAACAGATTGTGTTGCATTCTAACACAAAGTGTAAAATAAGTATCCATGAGTCCATACTTCTAAAGAAATGATTGGATAAGTAAGTAGGGGAGAATAGAAAAATCTCCTATGCCAAAGAAATCCAAATAATCTACATAGATACTCTGCCCTCAATGGAATGGAGCATAAATCCTCACTCCTCAAGTGTGAGCTGCTCCTATGGATTTCCTTCCAAAGAGTGTGGTATGAAAAGGTGAGAAAAAGGGTCACTCTACAGTAGAGTATCCTGACAATACTACCTTAGCCAGGTGATCAGTGTTAACATCAAGAATTATAAGTTATGTTACAGTGTGTACCCTTGATCCGATGTGATGAAAATGCCACTACACTGCTGTGGTCTTCCTTCCAAAATCCCATAACCCCAGTTCACTCATGAGAGAAATACCAGCTAAATCCGAATTGAAAGACATACTACAAAATATATGACCAGTAATCTTCAAAACTGTCAAGATTCTCAGAAACAAGGAAAGTCTGAGGCATTATCGCAGCCAAGAGGGGCCTAAGGTGACAGGATGACTAAATGTAATGTGGTACCCTGGGTGGATCCTGGAAGATAAAAGGGACATTAGGTAAAAACTAAGAGAATATGAGTATAGATTTTCCTTCATAATAATGTAATAATATTGGTTCCTTAATGGTGATAAATGTACCACACTGGTGTAAGACATTAATTATTAGAAAAACTGGGTGTATATCTCTGTACTATCTTCACAATTTTTCTGTAAATTTACAACTGTTTAAAAATTAAAAGTTTACTAAAAAAATATAAAAAAACTATACTGACAGTAGTTATCACCCAGATTAATTAGTAAGTTAATTTTATAACCCTGTTTGTTGAATAAACCAAACCATCTCCATTTAGACTTTACACATACACACACTATTTTGTTAAAAATTTGTTTGAGTACAACCTTGACTATCATTGTAATCAGTCTGCTTTGGGTCAATATGCCGTTTTCATTTTTATACCTTTACCATAAATTTTACTGGGATCTTCTGGGTTTTCTAATTTTATAATTGTATCATCTACAAATAATGGAACTATCCTGAAGAGTTCTAGTTCCTTCTCCTTTCACTTTCTCACTCTTGCCTCTCTTTGGCAAATAAAGATTCATTCTGTATTTGTCTTGCTTTTTTATGTCACTCATTAAAATGGTGCAGTTTTCTTTATGTAATCAGTGTGTATGTGTATGTATGTGAAGCTTTTTCCTGGGAATTTTATTATTCCATTGCAACAAAAAGGCTATTTGTATTTGATGATATTTTATATTTTATAGCACATAAAAAGTAATAGCTTTTTGTATATTTATTTTGTCACTAAGATTGCTGAGTACCCTTAATAGATTTAAAAGTTTTCAATCCATTTTCTTTAGATTTTCAGTTTGATAATAAGTATTCTACAAATAACAATGTTACTTTACAGTATTTAAATTTTTAATTTTTTCTTACCTTTGTGAATTGTCTAAAACTACCCCCAGATTTGTGGAATTGTGATTACATTATGCATTCTCTTGTTTTCCTTTATATCAATGCAGATACTATTAGTTAATTTCACTGTTAAATACAATACTTTGTTTACTTAATTATCTGTTCAAAATACCATTTATATTAGCTTTTGACATTTTTGCACCCTTATAGCACTCTTGTAGCTCCCAGCTGCTCTTTCCATACCTCCAAATGTACTTTTTTTAAAACTGTCACTCTCTGATTTTCTTTCTGTCTTTGAGCTCTATGAGAACAGAGTCTATATCACCCCAGCTCATCATAATTTTATATCAACTTAGCATGTGATTATATTTGTTGACTGACAGTGTTAATAAAGAAAAAATTACTAAATAAGATATAATTAATTTGTTCATGTTGCTCTTGCAAAGGTTTGATCTTAGTTGGATTTACAGCCTGTATGTGTATCAGTTAGGTTAAAACATCCCAGAGATTGGTAATTCTATGCTGATATCCTTAGTTTTCAGAGTTTTGTGGCTAAGACTCTTTACAGTGTTTTCTTAGGCATTTGAAAAGGAAGTTGAAAGAGGACAAATAGGTGTGCACCAACCACAGACTAAAAGAAAACTTTTATCCATGGGAAAGGGAAACATGAAAAAAAAAAAAAGCCTCCAAAAAATAGTATTTCTTTTTAATTCTCCTCAAGATTTATCTTACCAAAGATAAATTGATATAACCAACTCTATGCTTAAAATCATTGATTCTTTCTTCCTAATATATTTGAACTATACCCCAACTATTAACCAATTATTATGGGCTTGTGGACTAGACTAAGTACCAAGCATGAAAGGTTTTATATGTAAGTAAATTCTTGACCTTAGTGTATATCAGATATAACAGACTTACAAATGAGTCTATATAAGTAATATAGAACAAGTTACCTGATGAGATAATATATATGCATGCTGTTCTGTTCTTCAAAATACTCGAACTCTTAGACACCATTTTTTTCCCAGTTTGAGTCTCTTTATTGATTCTTAAAATTTGACTTAGAATATATTGCTTATTGATCCTAAAATTTCATATCTCATTGACAGTGTAATACAGACCAGGTCTAAATTAAATCATAGTGTTTTAAACTGTTACTGAACAGTGACATGCCCTACATCTTTCTTCGTGACCTTTGTGCAATAATAAAATATCTTGTCTCCCTGGCATTTTTACTTTCATAGTTTTCTCTTCTTTTAGCTCCTTAGGGCACTTTACCAGACCACCTCAAGTTTTCAAATAGAACTGCATGATTTAGGCATAATAGCATCTGACAGCAGTAGAGAAACACTCTTTCTTAAAGAATTTATGGATTTTTCAGAATGCTCTCTGGGATGCCACCTCTACCCACATCACTGATTCATGAGTTCATCTTTGGCAAGACAGCCATAGAATCACTTTTCTACAGAGAACTGATAGCTTCTCGGGGAAGAAGAGGGTCAGCCTGTCACTGGGTGAATATCATACAGCATAAAGCCCAAATGCTATAACACTATAAAGAGTCATCAAGTATTTTACAAAATGAGGTTCTTGTTGCATGGGTTCCATCAGGCAGCAGTTTTTACTCTGATTACCTAAGGTCCCTTCGTCTGTCTCTAAGCATTCCCCTGCCTGTAACTTATAACTTTTCCTCTAAAGGGGATTTGATGTTCTGTCAATTTCCCCATTGTTTATGGCACTGTTTTGTGCAGACAGTATCTTAAAATACAAAACACTCGGAACCACAGAAACAATGTCAATCAGTCTTTGCCTCTTCACAGAACTTCCTAAGGTCTGTAAAACCTTCCAGCAATTGATGACATTAGAACAGAATCCGATCTCTGTGTTTGTGTCTCATACTTTTGTAAACCTATTTAAGCTCTTAAAAAAAAAAAAAAAGTTTCTCTTTTGTTTAGAACTGGAGTCTCAGGTAGCAAAAATTCTTCTGAACTTTTGTATCTCTCCACTATGTTTTAACTCTTGGCTCATGCCAACTGATTTGTGAGATCTAAAATATACTACTGAGAGTAATGGATTACTAACATAAAAATGGAGGGGTTTGTTATTTTCTGTACAGAATGGGAATATTTTGGCCTGTCTAGAAAGCAATTATTATAAAGGTAGAATGGATATTACTTAATGGGGACCTTCTAGGACCTTGGTACTCAGTGGATCACCACGGGGCTTCTTAGAAATGCAGAATGTTGGACCCCACCTTAGACCCACAAATCAGTATCTGCATTTAATCAAAATCCCCAGGTGATTTGAATGCAGATTAAAGTTTGAGAATGACTGTTCTAGAAACCATAGTGGCCTTTAGCTACTTTTTTGTATATAATTCTCTACACAGCATTTCAATGTAAATAAGTATTATTAATCCCATTCTAAGGATGAGAAATCTGGCTCAGAAATTTTTAATTTAAAATTTCTCAAGGTCATACAGCAAGTAAATTAGGATGAAATATGGGAAAGAATTTGTCAGAATTTTAACCCAGAAATGCCTGACCAAAGCCTGTGCAAGAACCTGTTCTTCATTTTGTGGTTTTTAAATACAATAACATTTGTTACATCTGATATAAGTGCTCTCACATTTTTGGATGTCTTCAAGAGATTAATCTGGGGCCTATATGATGTAACCGGGAAGACTGAGAAAGCTTCAACTTCCTCCAATGAGTAAAAAGTTTGATAAGAAAATTGCATAACGTAGAACTAATGCCACCAGGAATAAAGCATGTTCAACAGAACATAGAACTTTCATGTCTTACAAACTTCATTTTAAGTGTGTAAATATGACTTCATGCTTTCATTCATTTGCCTCTCAAGGCAATACTAATGACAGTGTTTTTTCTAAAATACCATGGTAAGGCCTAAGTTAGACTAAATATGAATTTCAGTAATCAAATTAAAAGTTCATGGGGAGAAGTATGAAAGATTAGTGCTGAACTAGAGCATCTCCTCATTTCTTTGTAAAGATTATAAAAATGCTTTAAAACTTGCACACTGTTACTAGATGCTAGGGTGTGAAACACTGTGAACTCTTAAAATGAAAAAAATAACAAAATCAGAAAATAGGCAAGAAAAATCTATGCTCATGTCTAATGCAATAATTATGCTGATTGTTAAGACATGGCAGAAAACTAAAGGTTTGCTCTGCAGGTACCACTCAAAATAAGAGTGAATTATTAATGCAGGGACTGTATATTACAAATAAATGATCAGAGGCGATCTGACAAAGTATTTTAGTAAGAGATTCAGGTAGGAGCTGTAGATTGAATGTGAAAATATTTTAATTTCCAGGACATCTTGGGGCAATTTATTAGGACAACAAAAGAACTCTTAAAAGTAAGAGATGCATGTTTCCCTTACCTGTAAGTTATATTTCCCATAAAGAAGCTCCAGGGCTAGTCACAAAATATGCTCAGAAATAATAAGCTAAGGGGGATTCAGTACAATTTCAATGATTTTCAATTTTTTATGACAAAAAAGGATGCATTTTTAGTTCTAAACATTTGTCTTTCAGAGTCCTTGTTTATAAACTCTGGCCAAAAACTTTAATCTTTCCACAATAAAGAATGGTTTCATCTTAGCATGCCATATGTAAATAACAAGGTTTCATTTTTTTTTCTTTTTTGATGATAAATACCAAGATGTTTTGTTCTTTGATGAGCAATCTCTATCAGTGACTTTTATTTCAAAGTCATTTATAAGAATCATTGAAGATGGATATCAAAGAATCCATTGAACTTTCTTCTAGGATGTCTGCAAGAAGAATCCTTGTATAACACTGACGACATTGTATTATTTTCACATTTAATTGAATGTTAAAAAGAGACTGTTTGGGCTGAAGTCCCCAAATTAAATACAATTAAGTGTCAAAATGCCTTCTTTTAAATAGGTATGTTTGACTATCTATTTAAACTTGTCATCAGGGTGACTCTTGGCTTTTTGGACCTCTGACTCTTCACCCAGACTTAAGCCATACACAATGGTAGGTCGGAGTATTAGGGAGACCCATGTTGAGGATTTCTTGGGAGAGAGATATTAAATGACTGACAAGTTCTCCCTTCTCTATCAGGATGGGAACAGGTAGTACCCATCTTAAGCCAAGGAATGGGCCTTCAATATATCCCTTTTCAAAACTTGCCATGTGTTATCTGGGGTATGTAGGGGAGAGAAACAAGTATATGCCTTTTGCCTAGAACAGTCCAAAGGTGAGAATGGGACTGAACTGCATGTTCACTGATAGTCATGAGGCAAAGCGAATATTTCCTTGTCCAGAGTGGACTCTGCAAAAGGTGACCAAAGGTGCATCCTCATGAAGGGACTCTCCTCAAGAGTTCTCCCTGGGGACCTCAACTGAAAGAATCTGCATGGAATGTAGGGCCAGAAACACAACGTGGAGTGCGGGAATCATATGTTATGCTGAAGAAAACATTTTAGGTAATTTAGTTACCAGCCTGTTTCAAAGTGCTATTACAATGTTAAGTCAGTAGGAAAGATCTCTACTAGGCTACTTCGAAGACTCAGTCTTGGTGGCATTATTTAATGAGAAAAAGAGAATTATAAGACAATAAGTATTTAAAACAAAAGGAAAGAATATCTGGTTAAAGCCACTAGACTTGCATGACAATGGACTAATGTTCGTTGACATTCATAGGGGCCGATGAGTAACTAGTTTCCTAGAATAAGCATTAATTTAAATAAAGTTCATCAGAAAATCCCTGAAGCATTGTATCATGTGCCAGTAATTTATCCCAAAAGGAGGTGGAGAATTAAATCTCTCCCAGACCAGATTTGGGCTTGGAACAATTTTTCTTCCATCCAGAGACTGTACCCTCCACACCCCCAAAAAATGTAATAAGTGAGTCCACACCAGGAATGAATAGTGATTGAAGGAGACAGGGAAGAGTAACCCAAAACTTCAACCCCTGAGAGAAAGGATCATCGGTGACCGTCTTTCAAAACCAAAGGGTGCCAACACCAGATTAACTGTATCTACCAAATCAATCCTTTTTTTTTTTTTTGCATCTTCCATCCACCCTTCCTTTGGAGGAAGCACAGCCAAGGACAGCCTAGTGAGTGGGAGAGGAGGAGCAGAGGCTGAGGTGAAGTAAGGAAGCCAGTGGTGGGGAGTATAAAACCCAGGTCCTGAAATTCAATAACCTTGTTATGCACATAAAGAGCACAACATGGGGCTTCCCCGGTGGCGCAGTGGTTGGGAATCCACCTGCCAATGCAGGGCACACGGGTTCGTGCCCCGGTCCGGGAAGATCCCACATGTCACGGAGCAACTAGGCCCGTGAGCCACAACTACTGAGCCTGCACATCTAGAGCTTGTGCTCCGCAATGGGAGAGGCAGCAACAGTGAGAGGCTCGCGCACCGCGATGAAGAGTGGCCCCCGCTCGCCGCAACTGGAGAAAGCCCTCGCGCAGAAACAAGGACCCAACACAGCCAAAAATTAAATAAATAAATTTATAAAAAAAGCAGAACATGAAGAATTGCTATATTTAGAGGACCAAAATTATATAATTTTTATGAAACATGGGGAACATGATTAATTAGCATGCTTTTTAAAAAGTATTTATTTAATTATTAATTTTTACCAGACACTTTATACAGTGTTCTACATGCCAGGCAATTTTCTAAGCACTTTACAAATGTTCACTTATTTGATGATGAATAATCTTTACATATCAAAATCAAATTCTGAGGGACTTTTTCTGTATACCTCTCTCATTTTAAACGTATTGGAAAGAAATTAGAATAAAAGATTACAGTAAATACTCACACATACCCATTTACGCTGCTAATGTCAGTATTTGCATTTTGCATAACCAAAAAGAAAAAATACATTTGCAAAACCTCTTTACCTGATGCTTTGACTTGGGTTAACAGGCAGTTTTGCAAAGACCTAGGAAAGTATAGGTTATAGTAGAAATTCATTTCTCTAAAGATTAAGGATACGCAAATAGCACTTTGTTAAAACAAAATTATGCTTGAAATGCTCATTGGTCGCTTTTTAACACTTTTCTAAAATACCAATTAAATAGATGCATGGCTGGTGGCTGATACGAGTCAAATATCTATAAATTTTATACCCGGATGATCCTCAGGAAGATCTTGTATAAAAATAGCAGAGTTTGAAAGCAATTTGTTAAATTGTGAAAAGAGCTAAAACCTCTAAGCTCAGCCCCAAATTCATTTGGAGAAACTGAAGTAAAGAAATAACCCTTGCTCTACTCCTAAACTACTCTATTTTTAAAACGATATTGACTGATTCATGTGAATAATACACCGTCCATTCTCATCTCAAGATATACAAAATAGAACTATGTTTACCAAATTTTAAACATGTAAAATGTAAGAATGAACTCTTTCAAAATGGCAGTTCAGTGACTGTTTTATCACTTTATTTTTAACAGCTTAATTGAGATATAATTGGCATATAATAAACTGGATGTATGTGAAATGTACAGTTTGATAAGTTTTTATATAGATTTGATGTATATATGTATAAAATCATCAAATTATCAAATATATATTTATAACATCAAATATATAAAAATACATAAATATGTAATATCAAATATGCATAAATATACATAACTTATCAAATATAAGTGTGAAAAATATATATTTGAAATCATTTTCAAGTCGATATAATGAACATATCCATCATCTGAAAAAGTTTCCTCCTGCCCTTTTGTAATCCTTCCCTACCACCTTCTCTACCAGGCCTCTTGTACCTACCTAGGCAAATGCTTTCTGTCACTATAGATTAGATGGTATTTACTAGAAAATTATACAAATAAAATTATAGAGTGTATACTCTAATTCTTGTACTCATTATTATTTTGAGATTCATCCGTATTTTCCTGGGTATCAGTATGCTCTGCCTATTCATTCCTTCTTGCTGCTGACTAGTATTGTATTGAATGGATACACCAGAATCATTTTACTGACCTGTGATGGGCATTTGGGTTATTTCCAGGTGTTAACTATTACAAATAAAGCTGCCAAGAGTATTTGTATGCTAACTAGTCTTTGCATAAATATATTCATTTATTTTTCATGTGCAAATAACTAGGTATCATATGGTCAGCATATGTTTAAATTTTTTGACTTTTTATTTTGAAATAGTAATTTTAGTTATTCAAACAAGATTTACAACGATAGTACAAAGAATTCCTGTACTCTCATAACCCAGTGTTCCCTAATGTCAACATGTTATATAATTTATGCTTAACTTTTTTTTTTTTTTCTTTTTAAACAGACTTCATTTTTAAGAATAGTTTTAGGTTCACAGCAAAACTGAGGCCAAAGGACAGAGATATTCCATGAACTTCCTGTCCCCACATACGCATAGCCTCCCCAGCTATCAACATCCATCACCAGTATGGTAGTTTTGTCAGAGTAGATGAACTTACATTGATATATCATTATAACCCAAAGTCCATAGTTTACATTAGGGTTCACACTCGGTGTTATACATTGTACGTGTTTGGACAGATGTATAACAACATGAACCCACCATTACGGTAGCATACTTGAGAGTTTCATTGCCCTAAAAATCCTCTGTGCTCTACCTATTCATCCTTCCTTCCCCTCTAACCCCTGATCTTTTTACTGTCTCCATAGTTTTGCCTTTTCTGGAACGTCATATATTTGTGATCATACAGTATGAAGCCTTTTCAGATTGGCTTCTTTCACTTAGTAACATGCATTTAAGATTTCTCCATGTATTTTTGAGGCTTATTACCTTATTTCTTTTTAGCAGTGAATAATATTCTATTGTCTCAATGTATTACAATCTATCCTTTCACCTATGAAATGACATCTTCGTTGCTTCCAAATTTTGACAGCTATGAGTAAATCTTTAAGAATATCTGTATGTAGGTTCTCGTGTGGTCATAAGTCTTCAGTTTCTTTGGGTAAATACCAAGGAGGGTGATTGCTGGATTGTATTGTGTGTTTAGTTTTGTAAGAAACTGCCAAACTGCTTCCAAAGTGTACCATTTTGCATTCCTACCAGCAATGAATGAGAGTTCCTATTGCTCCATGTCCTGGCCAGCATTTGGTATTGTCAGTATTCTGGATTTGATGATTCTAATATTTGAGTAGTGGTATCTTGTTTAATTTGCATTTCCCTGATGACATATGATATGGAACATCTTTTCTTGTGCTTATTTGCCACCCGTATATCACTTTTGATGAGGTGTCTACGAAGGTTTTTGGCCCATTTTTTAATTGGATTGTTTGTCTTCTTTTCGTTGTTTTAAGAAGTTTTTGCATATTATCAGTAACAGTCCTTTATCAGATATGACTTTTGAAAATGTTTTCTCTCAGTCAGTGGCTTGTCTTATTCTCTTGACATTGTCTTTTGCAGAACAGAGTTTTTCATTGTAATAAAGTCCAGCTTATCAATTATTTATTTCATGGATTGTGCAGTTGGTTATATCTAAAAAGTCATCACCATATCCTAGTCTTTTAGTTTTCCTATGTGATATTTAAGGAAGTTTATAATTTTTTTGTTTTACCCTTAGATCTATGATCCATTTGGAGTTATTTTTGTGAAGAGTGTTAAGTCTGTGTCTCGAAACATTTTGAATTTAGCATGAAACATTTTGTTTTTATATAGATTTTAACTTTGTTTTTTTGCAAAACTACTATTAAGTGCTGAATATTTGGGATGGGAAATGTTATGATATTTTGGAAAGTTAAATTAAGAGAATTGTTATCTTTTGGCATTTGTTCTTTTCACGTTGCCTTTTAACAAATTTCAAGCTTTTGAAATTGTATTTTCAAGTTACTTATAGAAGATCAAAAAGTTATTTCCTCTACTTATAGAACATTCAAAATAATGTCTTTCAGAATGAAATTTTTTGTTTGTTTGTTTGTTTTTTGTTTTTTTTTACCATCTTTATTGGAGTATAATTGCTTTACAATGGTGTGTTAGTTTCTGCTTTATAACAAAGTGAATCAGTTATACATATACATATATCCCCATATCTCTTCCCTCTTGCGTCTCCCTCCCTCCCACCCTCCCTATCCCACCCCTCTAGGTGGTCACAAATCACCTGAGCTGATCTCCCTGTGCTATGCGGCTGCTTCCCACTAGCTATCTATTTTACATTTGGTAGTGTATATATGTCCATGCCAACTCTCTCACTTTGTGCCAACTTACCCTTTCCCCTCCCTGTATCCTCAAGTCCATTCTCTAGTAGGTCTGCGTCTTTATTCCCGTCTTGCCCCTAGGTTCTTCATGACTATTGTTTTGTTTGTTTTTTAGATTCCATATATATGTGTTAGCATACAGTATTTGTTTTTCTCTTTCTGACTTACTGTCTTTCAAATACCATTATCTGTTGGAGAAAGTTTTCCTAACCAACTCTGCAATGTAAATTACAATTGGAGAAAAAAAATCATAAAAAGTAATTTACGTGTATTTTATTTTAGTTGATAACATCCATATCCTATTGCCGAAACTCCAGTATTCTAGAGTTAGGGGATTCAATAAGTTTATTTGGTTTAATCCATTCACCTTACAGATGATGGAAGAGATGGTTCAGAGCAAGTAAATGACTTGAAGTTCACTTAAGACTTGGGTAAAAGAGTGATGGCTTAAATATAAATTCCCTGATTATGTCCAGTACATAGACTCCTGAATTAAATTATATTGAATGTAGTAAAATCTGTAAGTCAGTTGTATTGAGGAATGGTCAAAAATCAGTTCTTTTCCTTTTAGAGCTTACATGCTAACAATATACAAAATAACAAGCTTTTAGTTGTTCCATATTATCTGCTCTCCCAATTTTCTTAAAAATAGAATCTATAAACTTTAAATGGGCACATGGCCATTGGGGATAAAGACTGCATTTCCTAGCCTTTCTTTCTTTCTTTTCTTTTATTTTCTTTTATATTATTTTTTATTATTATTAGTTTTTTAGCATCTTTATTGGAGTATAATTGATTTACATTGTTGTGTTAGTTTCTGCTGTATAACAAAGTGAATCAGCTATACATATACATATATCCCCATATCCCCTCCCTCTTGCATCTCCCTCCCACCCTCCCTATCCCACCCCTCTAGGTGGTCACAAAGCACTGAGCTGATCTCCCTGTGCTATGCTGCTGCTTCCCACTACCTATCTATTTTACATTTGGTAGTGAATATATGTCAATGCCACTCTCTCACTTTGTCCCAGCTTACCCTTCCCCCTCCCCGTGTCCTTAAGTCCATTCTCGACGTCTGCATGTTCATTCCTGTCCTGCCCCTAGGTTCTTCAGAACCATTTATTTATTTTTTTTTTATATTCCATAAATATGTGTTAGCATACGGTATTTGTTTTCCTCTTCTGACTTACTTCACTCTGTATGACAGACTCTAGGTCCATCCACCTCACTACAAATAACTCAATTTTGTTTCTCTTTATGCCTGAATAATATTCTGTTGTATATATGTGCCACATCTTCTGTATCCATTCATCTGTCGATGGACCCTTAGGTTGCTTCCATGTCCTGGCTATTGTAAATAGTGCTGCAATGAACATTGTGGTACATGACTCTTTTTGAATTATGGTTTCTCAAGGTATATGCCCAGTAGTGGGATTGCTGGGTCGTATGGTAGTTCTAGTTTTAGTTTTTTAAGGAACTTCCATACTGTTCTCCATAGTGGCTATATCAATTTACATTCCCACCAACAGTGTAGGAGGGTTCCCTTGTCTCCACACCCTCTCCAGCATTTATTGTTTTTTGATGATGGCCATTCTGACCGGTGTGAGGTGATACCTCATTGTGGTTTTGATTTCCATTTCTCTAATGATTAGTGATGTTGAGCATCCTTTCACGTGTTTGTTGGCAATCTGTATAGCTTCTGTGGAGAAATGTCTATTTAGGTCTTCTGCCCATTTTTGGATTGGGTTGTTTGGCTTTTTTGATATTGAGCTGCATGAGCTGCTTGTAAATTTTGGAGATTAATCCTTTGTCAGTTGCTTCATTTGCAAATATTTTCTCCCATTCTGAGGGTTGTCTTTTCATCTTGTTTATGGTTTCCTTTGCTGTGCAAAAGCTTTTAAGTTTCATTAGGTCCCATTTGTTTATTTTTGTTTTTATTTCCATTTCTCTAGGAGGTGGGTCAAAAAGGATCTTGCTGTGATTTATGTCAGAGAGTGTTCTGCCTATGTTTTCCTCTAAGAGTTTGATAGTGTCTGGCTTTACATTTAGGTCGTTAATCCATTTTGAGTTTATTTTTGTGTATAGTGTTAGGGAGTGTCCTACTTTCATTCTTTTACATGTAGCTGTCCAGTTTTCCCAACACCACTTATTGAAGAAGCTGTCTTTTCTCCATTATATATTCTTGCCCCCTTTATCAAACATAAGGTGACCATATGTGGGTGAGTTTATCTCTGGGCTTTCTATCTTGTTCCATTGATCTATATTTCTGGTTTTGTGCCAGTACCATACTGTCTGGATTACTGTAGCTTTGCAGTATAGTCTGAAGTCAGGGTGCCTGATTCCTCCAGCTCCGTTTTTCTTTCTCAAGATTGCTTTGGCTATTCGGGGTCTTTTGTGTTTCCATACCAATTGTGAAATTTTTTGTTCTACTTCTGTGAAAAATGCCACTGGTAGTTTGATAGGGATTGCATTGAATCTGTAGATTTCTTTGGGTAGTATAGTCATTTTCACAATGTTGATTCTACCAATCCAGGAACATGGTATATCTCTCCATCTATTTGTATCATCTTTAATTTCTTTCATCAGTGTCTTATAGTTTTCTGCATACAGGTCTTTTGTCTCCTTACGTAGGTTTATTCCTAGGGATTTATTCTTTTTGTTGCAATGGTAAATGGGAGTGTTTCCTTAATTTCACTTTCAGATTTTTCATCATTAGTGTATAGGAATGCTAGAGATTTCTGTGCATTAATTTTGTATCCTGCTACTTTACCAAATTCATTGATTAGCTCTAGTAGTTTTCTGGTAGCATCTTTAAGATTCTCTATGTATAGTATCATGTCATCTGCAAATAGTGACAGCTTTACTTCTTCTTTTCCGATTTGGATTCCTTTTATTTCTTTGTCTTCTCTGATTGCTGTGGCTAACACTTCCAAAACTATGTTGAATAATAGTGGTGAGAGTGGGCAACCTTGTCATGTTCCTCATCTTAGTGGAATTGGTTTCATTTTTTCACCATTGAGGACGATGTTGGCTGTGGGTTTGTCATATATGGCCTTTATTATGTTGAGGAAAGTTCCCTCTATGCCTACCTTCTTGAGAGTTTTTATTACAAGTGGGTGTTGAATTTTGTCAAAATCTTTTTCTGCATCTATTGAGATAATCATATGATTTTTCTCCTTCAATTTGTTAATATGGTGTATCACATTGATTGATTTGTGTATATTGAAGAATCCTTGCATTCCTGGGATAAACCCCACTTGATCATGGTGTATGATCCTTTTAATGTGCTGTTGGGTTCTGTTTGCTAGTATTTTGTTGAGGATCTTTGCATCTATGTTCATTGGTGATATTGGCCTGTAGTTTTCTTTTTTTGTGACATCTTTGTCTGGTTGGTATCAGGGTGATGGTGGCCTCATAGAATGAGTTTGAGAGTGTTCCTCCCTCTGCTATATTTTGGAAGAGTTTGAGAAGGATAGGTGTTAACTCTTCTCTAAATGTTTGATAGAATTTGCCTGTGAAGCCATCTGGTCCTGGGGTTTTGTTTGTTGGAAGATTGTTAAACACAGTTTCAATTTTAGTGCTTGAGATTGGTCTTTTTATTTTTTCTGTTTCTTCCTTGTTCAGTCTCAGAAGGTTGTGCTTTTCTAAGAATTTGTCCATTTCTTCCAGTTTGTCCATTTTATTGGCATATAGTTGTTTATAGTAATCTCTCTTGATCCTTTGTATTTATGCAGTGTTTGTTGTTACTTCTTTTTCATTTCTAATTCTGTTGATTTGAGTCTTCTCCCTTTTTTTCTTGATGAGTCTGGTTAATGGTTTATCAATTTTTCTTTATCTTTTCAAAGAACTAGCTTTTAGTTTTATTGACCTTTGCTATCATTTCCTTCATTTCTTTTTCATTTATTTCTGATCTGATCTTTATGATTTCTTTCCTTCTGCTAACTTTGGGGGTTTTTTGTTCTTCTTTCTCTAATTGTTTTAGGTGGAATCTTAGGTTGTTTATTTGAGATTTTTCTTGTTTCTTGAGGTAGGATTTTATTGCTGTAAACTTCCCTCTTAGAACTGCTTTTGCTGCATCCCATAGGTTTTTGGTCCTCGTGTTTTCATTGTCATTTGTTTCTAGGTATTTTTTGATTTCCTCTTTGATTACTTCAGTGATGTCTTGGTTATTTAGTCATGCATTGTTCAGACTCAGTGTGTTTGTATTTTTTAGTTTTTTTCCTGTAATTGATATCTAGTCTAATAGCATTGTGATCGGAAAAGATACTTGTTATGATTTCAATTTTCTTAAATTTACCAAGGCTTGATTTGTGACCCAAGGTATGATCTATCCTGGAGAATACTCCATGAGCACTTGAGAAGAAAGTGTATCCTGTTGTTTTTGGATAGAATGTCCTATAAATATCAATTAAGTCCATCTTGTTTAATGTGTCATTTAAAGCTTGTGTTTCCTTACTTATTTTCATTTTGGTTGATCTGTCCATTGGTGAAAGTAGGGTGTTAAAGTCCCTTACTATTATTGTCTTGCTGTCAATTTCCCCTTTTATGGCTGTTAGCATTTGCTTTATGTATTGAGGTGCTCCTATATTGGGTGCATAAATATTTAAAATTGTTATTTCTTCTTCTTGGAATGATCCCTTGATCATTATGTAGTGGCCTTCTTTGTCTCTTGTAATAGTCTTTATTTTAAAGTCTATCTTGTCTTATATAAGAATTGCTACTCCAGCTTTCTGTTGATTTCCATTTGCATAGAATATCTTTTTCCATCCCCTCACTTTCAGTCTGTAAGTGTCCCTAGGTCTGAAGTGGGTCTCTTGTAGACAGCATATATATGGGTCTTGTTTTTGTATCTATTCATCCAGTCTATGTCTTTTCGTTGGAGCATTTAATCCATTTACAATTAAGAGAGTTATTGATATGCATGTTCCTATTACCATTTTGTTATTTGTTTTGGGTTTGTTATTGTAGGTCTTTTCCTTCTGTTGTGTTTCATGCGTAGAGAAGTTCCTTTAGCATTTGTTGTAAAGCTGGTTTGTTGGTGCTGAATTCTTTTAGCTTTTGCTTGTCTGTAAAGGTTTTAATTTCTCTGTCAAATCTGAATGAGATCCTTGCTGGGTAGAGTAATCTTGGTTGTAGGTTTTTCCCTTTCATCACTTTAAATATGTCCTGCCACTCCCTTCTGGCTTGCAGAGTTTCTGCCGAAAGATCAGCTGTTAACCTTATGGGGATTCCCTTGTATGTTATTTGTTGCTTTTCCCTTTCTGCTTTTAATTTTTTTCTTTGTATTTAATTTTTGATAGTTTGATTATTATGTGTCTTGATGTGTTTCTCCTTAGATTTATCCTGTATGGGACTCTCTGTGCTTCCTGGACTTGATTGCCTATTTCCTTTCCCATATTAGGTTTGTTTTCAACTATAATCTCTTCAAATATTTTCTCAGCCCCTTTCTTTTTCTCTTCTTCTTCTGGGACTCCTATAATTTGAATGTTGGTGCATTTAATGTTGTCCCCGTGGTCTCTGAGCCTCTCCTCAATACTTTTCATTCTCTTTTCTTTATTCTGCTCTTCAGTAGTTATTTCCACTCTTTTATCTTCCAGGTCACTTATCCGTTCTTCTACCTCAGTTATTCTGCTATTGATTCCTTGTAGAGAATTTTTAATTTCATTTATTGTGTTGCTCGTCATTGTTTGTTTGTTCTTTGTTTCTTCTAGGTCCTTATTAAACGTTTCTTGTATTTTCTCCATTCTATTTCCAAGATTTTGTATCATCTTTACTATAATTACTCTGAATTCTTTTTCAGGTAGACTGCCTGTTTCCTCTTCATTGTTTGGTCTGGTGGGTTTTTACCTTGCTCCTTCATCTGCTGTGTATTTCTCTGTCTTCTCATTTTGCTTATCTTACTGTGTTTGGGGTCTCCTTTTTGCAGGCTGAAGGTTTGTAGTTCCCATTGTTTTTGGTGTCTGCCCTCAGTGGGTAAGGTTGGTTCAGTGGGTTGTGCAGGTTTCCTAGTGGAGGTGACTGGTGCCTGTGTTCTGGTGGATGATGCTGGATTTTGTCTTTCCGGTGGGCAGGACTGCATCTGGTGGTGTGTTCTGGGGTGTCTTGAACTTATTATGATTTTAGGCAGCCTCTCTGCTAATGGGTGGGTTTGTGTTCCTGTCTTGCCTGTTTTTTGGCATGGGGAGCATGGTTGTTGAGTGGAGCTGGATCTTAGCTTTGAGACAGAGATCTCTGGGAGAGCTCTCACTGATTCATATTACATGGGCCTCGAGTTCTCTGGTGGTCCAATGTCCTGAACTTGGCTCTCCCACCTCAGAGGCTCAGGCCTGACACCTGGCCGGAGCACCAAGACCCTGTCAGCCACACAAGTCAGAAGAAAAGGGAGAAAAAGAAAAAAGAGAAAATAAAATAAAACTAAATAAAGTTATTAAAATAAATAAAATAAATTAAAGTTATTAAAATAAAAAATTTTAGAAAATATTATTAAAATAAAAAAATTAAAAAGTTATTTAAAAAAAAAAAAGAAGAGAGCAACCAAAACAATAAACAAATCCACCAATGATAAGAAGTGCTAAAATCTAATCTAAGATAAACATAAATATCAGAAACTGGTCAGTCACATACAGCGAACCCCAAGTCTACAGTTGCTTTCAAAGTCTACCTCCTCAATTTTGGGATGATTTGTTGTCTATTCAGGTATTCCACAGATGCAGGGTACATCAAGTTTATTTTGGAGACTTAATCCACTGCTCCTGAGGCTGCATGGAGAAATTTCCCTTTTTTTTTCTTTGTTTGCACAGCTCCTGGGGTTCAGCTTTGGATGTGGCCCCGCCTCTGCATGTATGTCACCCTCTGGCGTCTGTTCTTTGCCCAGACAGGAGGGGGTTAAAGGGGCAGCTGATGCGGGGGCTCTGGCTCACTCAGGCCAGAGGGAGGGAGGGGTACGGAGTGCGGGGCCAGCCTGCTGCTGCAAGGCCGGCGTGACGTTGAAACAGCCTGAGGCGCACCGTGTGTTCTCCCAGGGAAGTTGTCCCTGGATCACGGGACCCTGGCAGTGGCGGGCTGCACAGGCTCCCGGGAGGGGAGGTGTGGATAGTGACCTGTGCTCGCCCACAGGCTTCTTGGTGGCGGCAGCAGCAGCCTTAGTGTTTCATGCCCGTATCTGGTGTCTGTGTTGATAGCTGTGGCTCGCGCCTTTCTCTGGAGCTCATTTAGGCGGTGCTCTGAATCCCCTCTCCTCCTGCACCCCAAAACAATGGTCTCTTGCCTCTTAGGCAGTTCCAGACTTTTTCCCGGACTTCCACAATGCTAGCTGTGGTGCACTAACCCCCTTCAGGCTGTGTTCACGCAGCCAACCCCAGTCCTCTCCCTGGGATCCAACCGAAGCCCGAGCCTCAGCTCCCAGCCCCTGCCCGCCCCGGCGGGTGAGCAGACAAGCCTCTCGGGCTGGTGAGTGCTGGTCGGCACCGATCCTCCGTGCGGGAATCTCTCCACTTTGCCCTCTGCACCCCTGTTGCTGCTCTCTCTCCTCCGTGGCTCCGAAACTTCCCCCCCCGCCGCCCCCCCTCCCATCTACACCAGTTAAGGGGCTTCCTAGCGTGTGGAAACTTTTCCTCCTTCACAACTCCATCCCAGAGGTGCTGGTTCCATCCCTATTCTTTTGTCTCTGTTTTTTCTTTTTTCTTCTGCCCTACCCAGGTACATGGGGAGTTTCTTGCATTTTGAGAAGTCTGAGATCTTCTGCCAGAGTTCAGTAGGTGTTCTGTAGGAGCTGTTCTACATGTAGATGTATTTTTGATGTATTTGTGGGGAGGAAGGTGATCTCCATGTCTTACTCCTCCGCCGTCTTGAAGGTCCTCCTCCCTAGCCTTTCTTGTAGAGTATGATCATGAATACCTTCTAACTAATGAGATGCAAACAGTTTTATTTGTGAATTCTGGAACATGTCCTTTAAAGGAGATAGATATATCCTCTCTCCACTCTTTACCTTCTTCTGTCTGGAGTTTAGGCAAAAGAGCTGAAAGTAGAACTTCTTAGAGAACATGGTAAAGCTATATGTTGAGGATAAGAGAGCAACATGGCAGTAAAAACCTAGATACCAAGTAAGTGTGTTGACCCACCATGGACTTTTGTTCTACCTACTTCAAGTCTTCTAGCTTGAAAAATCAGATTTCAAAGATCATATTCTCCTGGGGAAGTAAAAAGCTGTTTGAGTCTAGAAGCCTGTAACCGGGTTCTAATAGTGAAGTCATTTGCATGGCAGTCAAATAGATTTCATCAATACTTTGTTGCAAAAATTCTCAATTGTTGTGCCAGAAATATGGATCCCCTAAGTTTTTAGGGTGTCCATGTGGGTCCTGGGACAGCTAGAGCTATTAAGCTTGTTGGCTACCATTTATCCCAATATGCCTCAAAGATAAAGTATTATTTTCTCTCTGCCTTATATTCTAAAAATGTTTGGAGAAAATTGTATTATAGTCATACGCTTTTAAAAACCACTTATTTCAACTTGTGGCTTTTTAAAGACAATCATTTATTCCCAGATAGCCTAAGAAATTGCCCAAAGCCACATACCTATTTTGGGTTAGAAAGAAAATCAATCAATATCCAATATCTCCTGTTTTGTTTTTTTTTTTTTTTAAGATTTATTGATTGATTGATTACTATGTTGGGTCTTCGTTTCTGTGCTAGGGCTTTCTCCAGTTGCGGCAAGTGGGGGCCACTCTTCATCGCGGTGCGCGGGCCTCTCACTATCGCGGCCTCTCTTGTTGCGGAGCACAGACTCCAGACGCGCAGGCTCAGTAGTTGTGGCTCACGGGCCTAGTTGCTCCGCGGCATGTGGGATCTTCCCAGACCAGGGCTCGAACCCGTGTCCCCTGCATTGGCAGGCAGATTCTCAACCACTGCGCCACCAGGGAAGCCCTCTCCTGTTTTTAAGTCTTGCAGTATAGTATGCTTCTTCACAACATGGCTTGCATTTTGGCCACAAAGATGTGAAATCACTTAGCACTTTTCAGAATGAATGTTAGTTTTTGAATTATTATACAAGAAGCAACATCCAGGAAAGTGACCTAATAAAAATAATTTGAATCATGGGTCATTCAGATCATGACAAGTGATAAAAGCCATGTGAAAGATGAAAGAAGTCAAAATTAGTCTGACAAATAACAAAAATTAATTTTTATCACCAACAATAAACTATGGTACATCCATAAAATGGAATAATATGCAGATATTAAAATGAGCAATGTGAATCTCTATGTAATCACACAAAAATATATCTTAAGAAAGATGGTTAAGTGAAAAAGATCAAGTTGTAGTAAAAAATATATGTAATGCAAGCCCATAATCACTTATCTGCAATTCTGAAAAACATAGAGCTCTAAATTTTTTTTCATGATATATTTGGTGACAAAAACTAATTGATTTTGAATTTATTTGGCAGCAAATCTTGACCTAAACTGACACGTGATTTGAGTTGCAGTTTATTCTAATTATTGCAAATATGCAATGATTTGCTGAAAAATATTACTGTAATGGATAATAGGGTGGTGCCCCAGTCCACACTAGTATTTCATCAGGTATGTATTTTATTATCTTACCTTTCTAAAATCTAAAAGAAAGAAAGAAAGAAAGAAAAGCCTCTGCAAATTTATCTGCTTCCAAAAGTTTCAGGAGAAATATTTAGTAATCAGGTAGAGGTGAATATTTTCAGTGATTAAGGATTACCGAAAATGTCTATTTTCAGTAGAAGAAATTTCTTGGATGTCTGCTATAATAAGCCTGTATTACCTATGTAATCAGGAAAAAAGTAATAAAAGTTGAAGGTCAAAGAGAATAAAAGTTTCTAAAAATATATTCATTCTTAGAAAACACCCAGCATTGGACAATAATATTAACCTTTTTAAAACACTATATTTTCCATAGACTTCAGTCATACCCAAAATATATTATTATAGCATTGGGCTTAATATACTGGGCTCTAGATTTGAATAGGCCTAGTTTGGATTTTCTGTTATGCCACTTAATAAATTTATGAAAGAAACAAGTTATACTTGTTGAGTGTTTTAGTTTCACTTAGGAAAAAGAACAATGACTACATCTATCTCATAGGACAATTGTGAAAAAGAAACGATCTGATGAGTGTAACTCAGCCCAATATGTACCACTTACCAAAACCTTTGGTAGATGTTAATTATAATCATTGTTATCACATTTTTCTGAAGATGTCCTTTTAGAACCAAAACTATTTTTGTCTGCCATTACCTCTGATACCTGAACCATACCTTCTCCCTGTCACATAATTCTGGTTCTCATCCTCTCTTTGTATGTGTGTGTCTGGGAGTTTGAGACATGGGCAGGTGGGACAAATAAGAGTGGAAATAGACAGACTTGGTTTTTGTCTCTTCGATTTTCTCAAACAGATCAATTTATCATTTCTGGTTTCCAAAACTGATGGAAAATATTCACTTTTTCCCCATCCTGCCATTCTATTGATTTTCTCTCCACCTCATCTTTCTCCTTTTTTTCTTTAATCAAACCTGACAGATAGTGACAATAACCTTTGACTAATCTGATCAATGGTAAGCAATCGACTTAGATTTTTACCACTACTTTATCCTCTTGAAATGATTCCCATTAAACCTAGTGCAGTATTTTAGCCCACAAGTCTATCAATCAATGCCTTTTAACTAATATCACACTATCTAAAATTAAGCATATTTTTCGTTTTGAAGTTCTTGTTCTTGCCTCGGTGTTTTTGCAAGGACTCAGTTGGAGTTCTCGTCTTACAAAGGACTACTCGTCAGGTATATGTTCTGATTCTGGGATAAGAATGAAAACCATTCCTGGGTATTCTACAAAGCCTAAAGTCACATTCATCTTTTCATTAATTCTCAGGAAAGTCTTCTTACTATAGAATAGAAATATACAACATTACAAAAAGTGTTTATAAAGCTAAAAATAAAAGTGATTGCAGATACTTTTTAAAGGAAACAGTGGGCAGAAATATGGTTTGTGCCTCCAATTTTGCTGTTTTGAACTCCATCTATTGTATTTATTGTCCCTAAAAGACAGTACTACCTAATTTATCAACAAAGGATGAGGAAATCCTTAGATGTTTTGTGTTCTCACCACCTTTCCATGTATCAAAGATGGTGGCCAAGAAATGGTTACTTTATGTGAAAGACACATTCTTATCTATTTTAAAGATATTATAAAAGATTTAATGAAAGGCATTCTAATTGTTCCAAATTGCCAACCTTGGAAATCATTGAAAAACTTTGCCATTTGCCCATAGCATCACTTTGTAGTCAGAATTTCATCTGATTTGTACTCTAGTGAAATGTAAATTTTCAATCCCATACCACTGTGTATTCTAAAGGCATTTCAAATCCTTAATGATAAACAATGATACAGAATAGTACAAATGACTTGGGAATAGAACTTCGATTTGTGTTTAATATTGCCACAAACTAGCTTCTGTCCATAAATGAATCACCTTTAATTTTATTTGTTTTATAGCTAATGATTTTTCCTTTAAAATTGCAGTTAGCTGTATCTGTACTGTTTGATAAATTTTACAGAATCATCAAATATGACTATGTATATGAAAATGCTTTAAACATTTATTTGCTATGTAAGTATAACAAGCAGGTCTGCTTTGAACCAGTGGTTCTTTAGAAGTAATGAACGCCTTTAAAAATTGTGTGAAATTTATGGATCACATATGAGAAAAGTATACATATATGAGAAAAATACCAATATTTACATATAATTTCAGGAGCTTGATTAGATTTTTTTATTTTATAATTGCATGGCAAAAGATGACCAATTATGCCAAATTGAAAAATATATCACCAAAGAAAGATATCCATGAGGGAGGCATTCTCTTTACTGCAACTCAATTCTTGAGAGCCAGGGGAGAAAAATTTTTTTTTCTCAGTTCTTTCTTGGATTCTATTTTTGTTTTCTGCCTATTTTTAGAGGCAGAGAAAGAATTTATAATTGCAGGTTTTCTCAAGTAAATGTTCTGAGAAAAGAGAAGTCAGGGACCCATAGTCAGTAAGAAACTTATCCAAAGTTTAGTCCGTCTTAGTCACTTTTGATGGCACAGAGTGCATCTGGCCATGTGTGAGGTCTGGATCCTTATATGCTCCACTCATGCAGAGCACAGAAGGGCACATTACCTGCCGGGCATTTTAACATCAGTATCTTCATTTTATGCTGTGTGTACATGGAATAGGGGATGTTTTGACCCATTCCCATAACTATATAGATTTATTATTGTGGTTGATAAAAAGAATTCTTTTTAAATGCATGTAAAATTCCATCCCAGAATATACAAAATGATTCCCCTCCTTCTGCCCTCAAATGATTTCTAATAGAAATAAGAATTCACCACTAAGGAAAATATCACCCAGGTGATCTCTCAATCTTGAGAGTTATTTGGAAAAAGCAATAATCAGGATGGTTTGAAAATCATTTGTTGAAATAATAAGAATAGGAATAATCTGTCTGATAGAACCCTGAGTTGGAATGCAGTATGAGGATTTGTCTAAAGCAACTGATTATAAAATAATTCTTCAGCTCTGAATCTCTAACACGTAGAAAAGGAACTTGCCTTAATCTTCTCCTGTGGTACCATGTGAATAACAGAATACACATGTATGTGAATTCGAATTAAGATTAATCTTTTGAATTTTCTTAAAATTTTCTAAAATGTTAACTATAGGAAATGAGATATGAAGAATTATCTGAGAAATAGGGGATAAACTTTCAATTTGATTCTGTTTTGTATCAACTCAGTCATTATAAGGAGATATGTGGATGACAGAAGTTTAGCATGACTTCTTTTAAAAAATGTGGGCCTCACAGAGGAGGAGACCCTATAAAAGTTTTCCAATTTATTTTTCGCAAAAACATTTTTTGCACTATAGATACTGGCAAAATGTAGGAGAATGTTTTAGTCACCTAAAGCCAGTGGATATCTATGTAATGTTTCCACCTTTGAGGGCTGTTCCTTAGCTCACTTGGGAAGTCTGTCATTTTAATTCTTTGTGGGCTTCCTGAGGTTGCATATACTGGTACATACAGTGGTGTGCATGCCAGGCATTTTGAACTCTAATAAAAAAAAAAAAATAGAGAGAAATAGTAATCTTTATCTTGCCCAAGATATTGATGTGGCTCAAAAAGATCTATATTTAGGAACAATGACAGATAAAATTGGAAAAAGGTTAGATTTCAAAAAATGATACAAGAAGCAATAAAGGGAAAGAAATTTCTAGTAAAGATGTTCAAACTGAACTTGTATGACTCTTTGTTGAAGTCATTTAAACGTTGAATGAAGGTATAGACAAAGAGGTGGTAATAATAAGTAACATCTTTGTGCACGTTGTATATGCCAGCCTTTTTAAAAGTGCTTTGCACATTGCATACAATCTTTATTCATACAGCATTCTCATGAGGGGGATGATGTGAGGAAAATATATTGACACTAGACCATAAACCAGGCACTGAATAATTGTTTTATGTGCTATATGATCCATACTTTCATAACAGCATTCACGACAATTGGATTATTATTCTCATTTTTAAAATGAGGAAAGTGAGGCACAAAGAAATTTAGTACCTGGCTCATTGGTATATGTCACGTAAGATTAGAGCCAGGATTGTGCCCAGATATTGATAATATAATCCCTAAGATCAAGTGTGTCATCTCCGACTATACCAACAGTCTAAATGCTTTTTCATTCCTTTATTGCCTTATTTTGTATTCATTTAAACACAGTTATTGAATAAACTACCATGTGGCACATAACTTCTGAGGATATACTGTCTTCTAGAGACGTCCAAAGCACAATGAATATAACACGCATGGAGAATTCCACCCTTAAAGAATTCTAAACTTTCTTTAACTCAATGTTTTCAATCTTTATTCTTCCAAGGATACCACTTTGTCTACAGTACCTATTAATATGATATAAAAATAGGCTACAGAGGGAGTACACGTTTGATGGAAAAGATAAGACCAGCTCAAGAGGTCTTTTCTTTAGAGTACCTCCCTCTAAATATTTAAGTCCCCTCTGGAAACTGAGACCTACTGGGACTGGCAGTGTAGTCTCTGTAGATCCTAGTGCCTGTTTCTCCCCTTTAGAGTGTCCTTTAACCTTTACATCCCTTGCCGTTAAGTCAGGTTGATCAGGTGCTCTGAAGAGCTCCAGGACTTGTGCCTATGATGGTTGCCTCAGTGCTCCAAGGATGGGCTATGATCAAAAAGGGTAACCTGGTAAGTCAGCACAGCACTGATTTCATGGGCCTCCAGAAGGGTGCTGACGTGCTGATTTGGGATGACACACACTCCTATCAGATAGAGGATGAATTCAGAGTTCTGGTCTGTAAGAGTATTGACTTGAAATACCTATATGGACTGGTATGTCAGTTCTCACCCATTCATCCTCTGACCACATTGCCATCTCTGGTTTACCCAGCGGCAGTGCATATGCTGGCAGGTGTCCTGCATGCTATATGTCCCTTGCTTTGGGTACCCAGAGAAGTCACTCCAACCCCTTGATAGGCTACACATCACAAGTTACAGAGTCCTGTGAGGTTGTCACACCTATCTGCTCTGAGGGGTTTGGAGACCAATCGTTGCACCAAGGGGCTTTTTAGACCTATGTATTTTCTCATGCCTGATCAATGTGGTGATGGTGTGCTGTCTTAGAACAGTCTTCAGCCCTGCCAGAAATGCTAGAGATGGAATTTGTGCAAATGAAACTGCCCTTCTTGCTTGGGCCATGGGAACGTCTCCCAGGCTTTCTGCTCATGGCCGTGTATAGAAGGCAGCTGTGCCGTAAACATTAAAAGAAATCATGATGTCGGAAGGCAGTGACTGTAGCCTAAATAGTTCAAGAGAGAATACGGTTTTAGATTTATATTTTAAAATTCCAAAGAGCAAATTTAACATGACTAGAAAATGAATGATCATTACCATTTTCTAGCGTACTTTGGGTAAGATAAATCATTTGTGTTCAACATCAATAAAGCATGATAACAAACTTTGAGAGAGTTATCAGGAGTTAGCATTCATGGACAGATGATGTCATGGCATGAGTAATGATTTAATCAACATTAAATAAACGTGAAATAAGCAACTGCAGAGGCAGGAAGATCTATGTTGTTTCAATACAAATAGGTGCTAAAGAGCCGTGGCATTGTGAAAAATAACATTTCTGCCTTTTTTTGTGGTGACAGATTTAAAATTATCCAGGAATAATACACACGATAATAAAGAACAAAGAGATGGTTCCTGGCCTGGAACAAAAAGAGATGGTGCTTAGAATCTGTAAAGAATCTTCTCATGGACTTATTAAGGCAATAAACAAATATGTTAGCATCTCTTCTCTACCAATTTTTCCAAATATCCATCAACAAATTACCAAACCTCACACGGGCCAATGTATTTTGGAATAATTCTAAAAATCAAATTGTGTATAGAGCAATGGGACCCTGAAGAAACTTTTTGTCCAGGGCCCTGCATGCAATAAAGGTGACCCTGATAAAAATTGTAATGCTTTGAACTATTTAGGGAAAATCCTTCATGTCTATTATCTTCACATTGCTTACCTGTAAGAAATATTAAGATGTGTTGCATCTAGTGATATCTTGTTCATTAAGACATTATTTCTAACTTCAAATGGCAGAATAGAATGCATCTATGCTTTCATCTGTTTCTCCCACTGAGTAATTAGCTTTGCATTTCAGTAACTCTTGGGAACTTTATATCTTATATTTAAGCCATAAGCACTGCTTGTCTGCTCCAGGATAAGGACTATGTTAGGTGTATGTATATTTGTTATCATTTTTACTTAAAGTCAAAAGTCAAATTTGCAGAAACTTACATGGAGAGCTTATGCTAGACAGAGAGCTTATGCCTACTTACGTTATTCAGATTTCATCTGCTCTGTGGCTAGACTCAGCCAGAAGCTGCCAGTCTGTGACTCCTGTAACCTAAGCACTTAACCCACTCTCCCCAGCCTGCTGGTCACTTCATCTGTAATCCGTAGCATGTGTGCACATTTTTCATTATAGCACTTATGAAATTGCATTAAACATACTTGTTTTCATACCTGCCTCCATTTATTCTATACAGTTTCCTAAGAAATGGAACTCTCCAGATTCATCTTTATGGAGTGAGTACCTAATACAGTCCTTGGCTCATAAAATACTCTAGGAAATATATGTTCCTCTTTGTTTATTAAGAAATGTGGTTCCAACTTTGAGATTATGTTGTGCAAAATTATTCACTTGAGCTAACCAAAGGAGGCAAGTAGGATCCTTAAGCAGAATCAGACCTGAAAGAACAAAGGAGGAAAGTTAAGGGAGATTTCAGATTTCTATGTTACTGAAGAAAAATTGGGATGAAATCTACCAGGAAAGATGCCATTTGCTAACTGATGTCTAGATACTAGTTGATACTTGCCTTACACTTGAGTTTCCCAGTATACAATTTGTCCCCAATAGCAGTAACTCATCAGTGAGTCCCTAGGATTTGATGTCTCCCAGGATATCCAACCTACTACCAGGGAGTTGCTTTGACCCTGAGAATATCTGGTTTATTGGAAACACTCAGATCATTTCTACCTTACCTTCCTTTGTGCTGCTTAGATGATACTAGGAAGTGAAACATACTAAGGATGCTAGTAAAAATAATACCTAATGTTTTTAAGCCTGCTTATTAAGTGCAAGTCATTGCTGTATGGTGTGGTCTCACTAGATCCTCATGACAACCTTATGAGGTAGGTGCTAATAGAACCCTCACTTTATCAAGGAGGAGACTGAGACATAGTGTTATAAGTCACAAAGCTGATTGATCATGGATTGAGTAACTCCACCTCTGGTGCTCAGGGTCCTGAAATTAGGATCTGAAATTCTGGATTTTAGTCTCATTTTTACCCTGACTCTTTTTCTTTCTTCTAGTTTTATTGAGATATAATTGACATAAAGCACTGTATACATTTAAGATGTACAGCATAATGATTTGACTTACATACATCATGAAATGATTATCACAATAAATTTAGTGAACATCCATTATCTCATATAGCTAAGAAGTTAAAGAAATAGAAAAAAAAATTCCTTGTGATGGAAACTCTTAGGATTGACTCTCTTAACAGCTTTCATATATAACATACAGCAGCGTTAATGGTATTTGTCATGTTGTACATTACATCCCTAGTACTTATTTATCTGTTAAATGGAAGTTTGTACTTTTTGGCTGCCTTCGTCCACCCTGACTCTTTTTGTGAGTTTTAACAAGTTGTTTAAACTTTCTAAACTTTGAATTTCTCATTGGCAAAATTAAAAGCATATTATCTACCTCCTAATTCTTCCATGAGAATCAAATGAAATCTGACATGAAGTGGCTACGTAAACTTTAAAGCACTGTACAGACTCATAGTGTTACCATTAATACCACATCAAAATCCCTTGAACCACCCACAGCTTTCTGATGGAGGGTCAGGCCATTACATACATATTCTTTCAATAATTTTCTAAGGAAAAATTATAGTACTTTTATATGTTGGAAATTTCTTTCCAAACACTATACAGCATGTAACTTTTCAGAATAAGTATAAAACATGCTCCTTTTTTTAAATTTCTTTACTATGGTAGTACTCTGCTTTTGGTTAATCTGCCTTACAGAATAGAACTAGATGACATACATTCATATTAAAAATATGAACCCACTATCATTAACAGAATCTTAAAAAAGTGGACAGGAAAGTTATTCTCGACACCATTTAAATATTAACATAAGATTTTTCAGAAAAAGAAAAAAGTCATAAGTTGCCTCTTCCCCTTTTCCCATCCTGGAAAAGTTTTAAAATAATTTCTGTAAAACAAGAAGCAAAATGCTTACAGTTGGAACCCTGTTTCTCTAGCATCTTGTTCTGTGTAAAGTAAAATACTCTAGACTTGTCAATCTATCAAATAATAATAAAACTATACTTTTTAGAGGATCAGTGTTGTGTTGGATGCTGTGTGATGCCCTTCAATTTTATTATCTCATTAAATTTTCACCATAACCCATCAGAGTGGCTGTCATCATTCCTATGATAGGCATCAGGGAACAGAGGCTCAGAGAAGTTAAATGACTTCTCTGCACTTACAGAACTATGATTTAGCCATCTTCCACACCTAGGTTTTTACTCTAAAATCAATATTCACTTGCATGTTTGATTGACTAATGAATCCTGTTGAATAATAAGAACTGTTTAATGTTGTCTAAATGTAGCTTTTCATAGGGGCAGAAGGGTGGGGGTTGTAGTTTGGCTAGACCATTAAACGTTCCTAATCTGATTCTTCTGCCCCTTTACCATGGAACATGTAAAAGACATACTCACTTTCTTAGTATCTCCTGGAACAAAAATTGGGCAGGTGACACAGTTCTAGCCAATGAAATAGAGCTGGAGGCATCCTGGGAAACTTGGAAAAAATAATTCTCTTCTGCTGCAGGTATAGATATAGCTGGCACCAGTCCTTTGCCACGTCTTCTTACCAGGAATGCTGATGTGATACTTGGAGCTGTGGTAGCCATCTTGCAGCCATAAGGTAAAGGCAAAGAAAATCACAAGCATGCAGCCTCAGATAATAATGAACAAAAGCAGCTGCATAGCTCCACATTCTTAAATCAAAAAAAACAAAGCTCCTGTTTGATTAAACCTGCTATTAATCAGGTAATGTGTTCATTGAAGCTGAAAATGTTCCTAATTGATGTAACAAGAACTGAAAATTCTACGCCTCCCTGTAGGAAATATTACAGTGTTTGTTGCAAAAAGGAATTGGAAATTTTACACTTGATAAATATTAACTGAATGAATACACTATTTTAGGAACCACAGAGTTTTCAAAATTAAATTAGATAAAATCTGTGCCATTAAGATTCTTGTAACATATTAAGGATTGATTAAGATAAAAATTGACGGTCTCTACAACTGTTATTTTTGCTTCCCTGAATCCATTTACTTTAATTTTAATGAGAATCTTGAGTTTTCCTCTGAGAACAACTCTAACTGTGGTCGACTGAATTTCAGGTTGTAATTCTTCATCTTTCTCTGTAGCATAAACTTGAAGTACCTACTACCGTAAGTAGGGTTATCTTCGTGCTCCTTGATTCTGCCACTTGACTTGCTTTGCCTGATTGATATTAGTAGATGTGATACAAACAGAAGCTTGCAATGGTCTTGCACGGAAAGACTTGGTCTTTTGAATGTTGGACATTGCCTGATTAGTCCACTGGTCCCAAGAGGAGAATGAGAAATATGTGCAGCAGTGCTAATCTAAAGAACAAGGATCAACCTTGTCAAGATCAGCTGAACCCTGTAGATGATGCAGGATTAATGTTTACAGTTATGTCATTGAGTTATGGAGTTTGGGCTGTAGGAACTGACTTATACACTCATCCATTTTCTGTCCAAGTGATTTGAGTAGAACTGACAATAACCGCAAGTTCCAAGATCAGTCATTTGATCTAGATTTGTTGGCTCAGTGTACTCAGTTCTCTTCAACTTAGTGATTAATTCATAAATGGGCTCATCACCATATTCAGATCTTTCAAATCAATTCAGTGACATTTTGGAATTATTAGGAAAGTAATCTCTCTTCCCACTAGGTTTCCTGTCTAAGAATTACATAACCCTGCAATTGCTGGGAATTGCATATGAATGCTGCAGGCCTTAGGATGCAGCCAACCAACACTGAAGAAAACATTCAAGAGATAGAAAGAAAAAAACAAAAACAAAAACAAATCCTTCTGACTTCGTTAGAACCCCTGGATCTAGTTCCCCTTGGATATTTTATTACTGCAAATCAAAACATTCATTTTCTTACTCAAGTAATTTTGAGTTAGGCTTCTGTTACTTGCCACTAATAAAAAGGGTCCCCAGAACTTTCAAGGATAACCATGGAACAGGGAAATATTAATACCATAAAAGAGATATCCATAAAGTGTTCCTAGGAAAGACTTCATAAAGATGGGTATTCAAAGAAGATTTCAAGTAAAGATGAGATTTTGATCAATGAAGAGTAGGAGAGAGTATATCCTAGTGAGAAAAACAAAGTGAAGTTAAAATATATATGAAGAGTGCATTCTAGTGACAGTGGGAAATTTATTGTTTGACTAAAGCTGTGGGGCTTAAAATGGAGATGTGGGAATGAGGTTGTATAATATTTTAGAGCTATTTTGCTCAAAACCTTGAAACCCCAACTAAGTAGTGTTTGCTTAATTTGTTATGCACTGAAGGATTTTAGAAGTGGAGTTACATGATTAGAACTTGGTAGAATTTATTCACGTGGTAGAATTTTTTGAAAGGGAGAAAAACAGATGTATGTAAGGAGAGCAATTGGAAGGTGTGTCTGTCATATGACCAGTGTTTGGCACATAGTAGGGATTTAAATATTGTTTAATATTGTGTTAAGTAAGAGACTTATGTAATATTATAAATGAGAAGTAGGCTAAACTAGATGGAGAGATGATGCAAATACAGAGAGGAGGTGAAATATTCCAATAGATTTATTACCTTTTGGTAACTGAACAGATGTGAGAGCTATAGGAAAAAGTAGCTACAAATATGATCTAGGGATTTCAACTTTGTTGATGGAGAAAACTCAGAATTTCTGAAATGATACGAAATTTGATTTGGTCAAAAATGTTTGAGGTTGCTTTAGTTTAACATAAATGATTTTCTCCCAAATGGACAGAGACTTTTCACATATTTATGATGAATTGCTTTTTTTGCAGACCAAAGTTAAAAATTTTATGGTGCAAAAATACATCTTTTTTTCTTTCTATATTAGTGGAAATGGTATCAACATAAGCAATCCATTTCAAGTTGTTCCAGTTGAATTGGGCTGGGAATAAAATTGTGGAATTCTATGTAGATATCATAATAAATCCTTGAGAAATTTTAACTAAATATTTCAGGAACAAATCCCTCCATTATCAGGGTCCTTTTGATTTCCATGTTAATTAATAAATATATATTTTTCAAGAAGCTATACTTTGCTATGCACCAAGACAAACCATTTGGTTCACACAGATGTCATAAAAAGAGAATTAGGGAATTTTTCAATATTCCTTAAACCAGTAGACTGTATTCAATTTTCTCTGGCTGACATTTATATGGTTCTATTGCTTAATGCTTAGAATGGAAGCAAATATATTTAAATGACTGTCACGCCCCACTCAAAAATATTTGCAATGTATTTATCGTCTCATACAGTCTGGCTTCTACCACTGTAGGAAACTTCTCTCCCAGACATGACAACGGATCCATCTAAAAGGACAATATAAATACTCTGCGAATTAACCCTAAAGATAAGTTCGCAGAAGATTCAGTTAGAAATTACATTTGATAATTACCTGTTCACACTAAGCTGACTTGCCAGAATATGGGAGGTCCAGATAAAAGCATGATCCCTTTTGGTCTTTGTGTTTCCCCCCAAATTTTTCTATTGCCATCTAAGAGGGACTTACCAAGATTGGCAAGCCATACTGAAACAATACAGTTCTTAGACTCTGTTGTAAGCCTGGAAATGGTCAATTTTCAGATATCATAGAGGATGCTACAGTACTACTGACACTGATGCTGCATACAAGTAATTCAGGATCCAATTTACCTCATGACAAATATTTATTTCACTCTGGAGCAAAATAAAGCAAGCATATGGGATAGTAACCATGTTTCTTATATAAAGATAACTAACCCTGTGATCTATGCATAGGCATTATTTGTGTCGAGAAGTGTGAGGGACACATCGATTATGTAAGCCTTCAGTTTCTGCTGCTAATTTAGGTGAAACTCATTCTTATTCGCAGTGTACGTAGTACTGCCGTCCTAAATTCACACGTTTACAAGTTTAAGTACACTGCAGCCAGATAGTTGTCTTTTCTTAAGGCAAAAGATTTGACCCTTGTAGCTTAGTTATCTCTGAGATCCATAAAATTTGTGCTATTTTTCTCAAGTTCTGACTTCATTTGCAGACATACGACTCTTTTAATCTACTGAACAATTATTACATTTTGTTACCTAATCATAATGCCTAGGTTATAATCATAGCAGAATGTTTCTAGAGCAAAATTTACCCTTCTCAATTTTATCCATATTCCATTAGTGCAGCCTCATGAGCACTGCTTTGTTACAATATTTTCAATACAGAAGTATCTGTGCAGTAAAACATATGTATAGATCTATTATATTTCTGAAAAGAACAGTAGCTACACAGAGATTGGTAGAAGTCATTTGATGTCAGGGAAGACTTTATTAAACATCATTGCTGAGGGAGAAAGTGCCAGATATTTGAATGAATAATTGAAAGAACTATGTCCAGGAGTATGACACATTTCAGGAAATTGGAAAAGATTGTTGTATCCATTGTCAAGTTCATTGTCTGCCTGTTACTAGGAACTCGGCTGTGAATACCCCAGGTAGTACTGACTATAGAAACACATCCATTCATTCTCCACCCTTCCAACCCTCCCGTGCTTTGAATGGTGTGAGCCTGTAAACTTTGACCTGATGTCAGCCAAAACTTTATTTTATGACTCTCAGCCCTGGACATACTTAAATATTATCTTTGGAGCGTCATACAAATGCACACATCCGAACTGTACTTATCTTACTGAATCAGAACCTTTAGAGTGAGTTCTAAGCAGGTGAAACTTTTAAAGTTTCACTGGTGAATCTGATGTGCACTCAGGATTAAGAACCATTGGCTTAATCAAAATCTAGTATTATCTAGAACTCTTAAAAAAACAATATTCTCTTTTCACCTTAATTTCCTTTTCCCCATTTTTTCGTTTATTGCATTAAAATATGCGTAACAAAATTTACTGTCTTAACCATTTTCAAGTGTACAGTTCAGTAGTATTAAATATACTCAAATTATTATGTAACCATCGCCACCATCCATCTCCAGAACTCTTTTTATATTGCAAACCTGAAACTATACCCATTAAAAAATAAGTCCCCGTTTTCCCATCTCCTTGCCCCTGGCAACCACCATTCTACTTTCTGTCTCAATGATTTTTTAAATTTAAGTTCCTCATATAAGTGGAATCAGAGTATTTGCCCTCAAAGTTCATCCATGTTTTGGGAAATGTCAAAATTCCCTTCCTTTTTAAAGCTGTATAATACTCCATTGTATGTATATACTACATTTTGCTTATCCATTCATCAGTCGATGGACACATGGGTTGCTTCCACACTTTAGCTTTTGTGAATAATGCTGCTATAAACATGATTCACAAATAAGTATCTCTTTGAGACCTTGCTTTCAATTCTTTAGTGTATGTACATTTGTCCCTTGGTATCAGTGGGAAATTGGTTCCAAGACACCCCGTGGATACCAAAATCCTCAGAAGCATAAGTCCCTTATATAAAACGTCATAGTATTTGCATATAACCTACCTACATCCTCCTGCATACTTTAAATCATCTCTAGATGACTTATAAGACTTAATACAATGTAAATGCTATGTAAATAATTACTGGCATGTGGAAAATTCAAGTTTTGGTTTTTGGAACTTTCTGGAATATTTTTTGGGGGAAATATTTTCAATCCACCGTTGGCTGACTATACCCGGAAGTGAACTTGTTGGATTATATGGTAATTTTATTTTTAATTTTTTGAGGAACCACACCTCTGTGATCAGAAGCAACAATGGGCAATCAGAGCGCAGATCTCCAAAATTTGGAGGGCAGAGTCTTTTTTGCCCACCCTAGCTCCTGCAAGCTGTGCGCAAGCTGCTTTCGGAACCTGTACACAGCTGCATGCCATGGGGCTGAGTGATGAGGAGTGGGTAGCTCCTACTTTTCTAAGAGCTGAAATTGGCTGAAATTAACCACATTTTACCAACTGATTATTTCCCTGGAAGTTGCAAGCTTTCAGTAGAAGCAAGAGTTCCAAAATAAATCAGACATATTGTGCTATTGCAATTTTTTGTCCAGGTAGAGAGATAGATATCTTGTGCTTCCTACTCCATTATCTTCCCAGAATTTCCACTCCAATTCCTTTTTCAGGGTGAAGTCCTTCTTAACTGGGTCATCAATCTGAGGTTTAATCCAATTTGTCATCAAAAGTTCCTCTAGGGGACCTTTCTTAGCTGTCAGTGGTTTCTCTCCATTTCATTTGTACATACTCTTAAAATGAGAAAATTTGTCTAATTCTCTAGGCTTCAAATAAATAATATGTCTTGACAACATATTGCTTATATATGATATACATAAAAGTCATAAAATAATCTGTATCAGTTCATACCCAGTGAAAAACTGATTCTTTCTATCCAAGTGTTAGAATGAAACAATGCACTCAGTTGCCTATTCAGGGCAGTTCACTGGTTCTGAATAAACAAATTAACTTGACTGTATTGGTTACATCTAATATAAAACACAACCTATTATAAGAGGTTTTAGATCCTTTGGGACATAAGATTATAAATTACTTCTGAATATCATCTCGCCTCACACTTGAAAGGTCTACAGTTCTCCTAACTGTATATTAAGTAATTTATTTTCAAAAAGAAAACAAGGTTTATGAGCAGATATTTTGCAAGATTTTATTACAGCGTTAAATAAATCAACTTTTTTTTTTAGTTATCCATATATTTTTAAATAGCTTTTTATTGGAGTATAATTACTTCACAATACTGTGTTAGTTTCTGTTGTACAACAAAGCGAATCAGCCATATGCATACACATGTCCCCATATCCCCTCCCTGTTGAGCCTCCCTCCCACCCTCCCTATCCCACCCCTCTAGGTCATCAAGTCGATCTCCCTGTGCTATGCTTCTGCTTCCCACCAGCCAACTATTTTACATTCGGTAGTGTATATATGTCGATGCTACTCTCACTTCACCCCAGCTTCGCCCTCCCACCCCATGTCATCAAGTCCATCTCTATGTCTACGTCTTTATTCCTGCCCCGCCACTAGGTTCATCAGTAACACTTTTTTTTTAGATTCCATATATATGCATTAGCATATGGTATTTGTTTTTCTCTTTCTGACTTACTTCACTCTGTATGACAGACTCTAGGTCCATCCACCTCACTACAAATAACTCAATTTCGTTTCTTTTTATGGCTGAGTAATATTCCATTGTATATATGTGCCACATCTTCTTTATAAGTCATCTGTCGATGGACATTTAGGTTGGCTCCATGTCCTGGCTATTGTAAATACTGCTGCAATGAACATTGTGGTGCATGTCTCTTTTTGCATTATGGTCTTCTCAGGGTATATGTCCAGTAGTGGGATTGCTGAGTCATATGGTAGTTCCATTTTTAGTTTTCTAAGGAACCTCCATACTGTTCTCCATAATGGTTGTATCAATTTACATTCCCACCAACAGTGTAGGAGAGTTCCCTTTTCACCACGCCCTTTACAGCATTTATTGTTTCTAGCTTTTTTGATAATGGCCATTCTGACCGGTGTGAGGTGATAACTCATTGTAGTTTTGATTTGCATTTCTCTAATAATTAGTGATGTTGAGCATCTTTTCATGTGCCTCTTGGCCATCTGTATGTCTTCCTTGGTGAAATGTCTATTTAGGTCTTCCACCCATTTTTTAACTGGATTGTTTTTTTTTTGATATTGAGCTGTTTGTATATTTTGGAGATTAATCCTTTGTCTGTTGTTTCATTTACAAATATTTTCTCCCATTCTGAGGGTTTTTTCATCTTGTTTATGGTTTCCTTTGCTGTGCAAAAGCTTTTAAGGTTAATTAGGTCCCATTTGTTTATTTTTGTTTTTATTTCTGTTACTCTAGGAGATGGATGAAAAAAGATCTTGCTGTGGTTTATGACAAAGAGTGTTTTTCCTATGTTTTCCTCTAAAAGTTTTATAGTGTCTGGTCTTACATTTAAGTCTTTAATCCATTTCGAGTTTATTTTTGTGTATGGTGTTAGGTAGTGTTCTAATTTCATTCTTTTACAGGTAGCTGTCCAGTTTTCCAAGCACCACTTATTGAAGAGGCTGTCTTTTCTCCATTGTATGTTCCTGGAGAAACATACATTGTATGTATGCATGGGTTTATCTCTGGGCATTCTATCCTGTACCATTGATCTATATTTCTGTTTCTGTGTCAGTACCATACTGTCTTGATTACTGTAGCTTTGTGGTATAGTTTGAAGTCAGGGAGGCTGATTCCTCCAACTCCATTTTTCTTTCTCAAGATTGCTTTGGCTATTCGGTGTCTTTTGGGTCTCCATACGAATTGTAAAATGTTTTGTTGTAATTCTGTGAAGAATGCTATTTGTAGTTTGATAGGCATTGCATTGAATCTGTAGATTGCTTTGGGTAGTATAGTCATTTTCACAATGTTGATTCTTCCAATCCAAGAACATGGTATATTTCTCCATCTCTTTATGTCATCTTTGATTTCTTTCATTAGTGTTTTATACTTTTCTGAGTACAAGCCTTTCGCCTCCTTAGGCAGGTTTATTCCTAGGTATTTTATTCTTTTTGTTGCAGTGGTAAATGGGAGCGTTTCATTAATTTCTCTTTCTGATTTTTTTTGCTGTTGGTGTATAGGAATGCCAGAGATTTCTGTGCATTAATTTTGTATCCTGCAACCTTACCAAATTCATTGATTAATTCTAGTAGTTTTCCAGTGGCATCTTTAGGATGTTCTATGTATAGTGTCATGTCATTGGCAAATAGTGACAGTTTTACTTCTTTTCCAATTTGTATTCCTTTTATTTCATTTTCTTCTCTGATTGCTGTGTCTAGGACTTCCAAAACTATGTTGAATAGGAGTGGCGAGAGTGGACATCCTTCTCTTGTTCCTGATCCTAGTGGAAATGCTTTCAGTTTTTCACCATTGAATATGATGCTTGCTGTGGGTTTGTCATATATGGCCTTTATTATGTTGAGGTAGGTTCCCTCTATGCCCATTTTTTGGAGAGTTTTTAGCATAAATGTGTGTTGAATTTTGTCACAAGCTTTTTCTGAATCTGTTGAGATAATCATATGGTTTTTATTCCTTAATTTGTTAATGTGGTGTATCACATTGATTGATTTGCATATATTGAAGAGTTCTTGCATCCCTGGCATAAATCCCACTTAATCATGGTGTATGATCCTTTTAATGTGCTGTTGGATTCTGTTTGCTAGTATTTTGTTCAGTATTTTTGCATCTATATGCATCAGTGATATTGGTCTATAATTTTCTTTTTTGGTGATATCTTTTTCTGGTTTTGGCATCAGGGTCATGGTGGCTTCGTAGAATTAACTTCGGAGTGTTTCTCCCTCTGCAATTTTTTGGAAGAGTTTGAGAAGGATCGATGTTAGCTCTTCTCTAAATGTTAGATAAAATTTGCCTGTGAAGCCATCTGGTCCTGGACTTTTGTTTGTTGGAAGATTTTTAATTACAGTTTCAATTTCATTACTTGTAATAGGACTATTTATATTTTCTAATTCTTCCCGGTTCAGACTTGGAAAATTATACCTTTCCAAGAATTTGTCCATTTCTTTGTGGTTGTCCATTTTATTGGCATATAGTTGTTTCCGGTAGTTTCTTATAATCCTTTGTATTCTGCAGTGTCAGTTGTGATTTCTTCTTTTTCATTTCTAATTTTATTGATATACGTCTTCTCTCTTTTTTTCTTGATGAGTCTGGCTAATGGTTTTTCAATTTTGTTTATCTTCTCAAAGAACCAGCTTTTAGTTTTATTGATCTTTGCTATTGTTTTCTTCGTTTCTATTTCATTTACTTCTGCTCTGATCTTAATGATTTCTTTCCTTCTACTGCCTTTGGGTTTTCTTTGTTCTTCTTTACCTAGTTGTTTTAAGTGTAGAGTTAGATTGTTTATTTGAGATTTTTCTTGTTTCTTGAGGTGGGATTGAATTGCTATAAACTTCCCTCTTAGAACTGCTTTTGCTGCATCCCAGAGGTTTTGGGTCATTGTGTTTTCGTTGTCATTTGTTTCTATGTTTTTTTTCACTTCTTCTTTGATTTCTTCAGTGATCTTTCAGTTATTTAGTAGTGCACTGTTTAGCCTCCATGTATTTGTGTTTTTTACAGTTTTTTTTCCTGTAATTGATTTCCAGTCTCATAGTGTTGTGGTCAGAAAAGGTGCTTGATATGATTTCAATTTCCTTAAATTTTCCTAGGATTGATTTGTGACCCAAGATGTGATCTGTCCTGGAGAATGTTCCATGTGCACTTGAGAAAAAAGTGTATTCTTCCACTTTTGGGTGGAATGTTCTATAAATATCAATTAGATCTATCTGGTTTCTTGTGTCATTTAAAGCTTGTGTTTCCTTATTTATTTTCTGTTTGGATGTTCTGTCCTTTGGTGTAAGTGGGGTGTTAAAGTCCCCTACTATTATTGTGTTACTGTTGATTTCTCCTTTCACGGTTGTTGCATTCGCCTTATGTATTGTGGTGCTCCTATGTTGGGTGCATATATATTTATAATTGTTATATCTTCTTCTTGGATTGATCCCCTGATCATTATGTAGTGTCCCTCCTTATCTCTTGTAACCATCGTTATTTTGAAGTCTATTTTATCTGATACGAGTATTGCTACTATAGCTTTCTTTTGATTTCCACTTGCATGGAATATCTTTTTCCATCCCCTCACTTTCAGTCTGTATGTGTCCCTAGTGGGTCTCTTGTAGACAGCATATATACAGGTCTTATTTTTGTATCTATTCAGCCAGTCTGTGTCTTTTGGTTGGAGCATTTAATCCATTTACATTTAAGGTAGTTATCGATATATATGTTCCTGTTACCATTTTCTTAATTGTTTTGGGTTTGTTATTGTAGGTCTTTTCCTTCTCTTGTGTTTCTTGCCTAGAGAAGTTCATTTAGCATTTGATATAAGGCTGGTTTGGTGGTGCTGAATTCTCTTAGCTTTTGCTTGTCTGAAAAGCTTTTGACTTCTCCATTGAATCTGAATGAGATCCTTGCTGAGTAGAGTAATCTTGGTTGTAGGTTTTTCTCTTTCATCACTTTAAGTATATCCTGCCACTCCCTTCTGGCCTGCAGAGTTTCCACTGAAAATTCAGCAGACAACCTTATGGGGATTCCTTTGTATGTTTTTTTTTTTGTTTTTCCCTTGCTGCTTCTAATATTTTTCCTTTGAATTTAATTTTGTTAGTTTGATTAATATGTTACTTGGTGTGTTTTTCCTAGGGTTTATCCTGTATGGGACTCTCTGTGCTTCCTGGACTTGGGTGACTATTTCCTTTCCCATGTTAGGGAAGTTTTCAACTATAATTTCTTCAAATATTTTCTCAGACCCTTTCTTTTTCTCTTCTTCTTCTGGGACCCCTATAAATCGAATGTTGGTGTGTTTAATGTTGTCTCAGAGATCTCTGAGATTGTCCTCAATTCTTTTCATTCTTTTTTCTTTATTCTGCTCCTCAGCAGTTATTTCCCCATTTTGTCTTCCAGCTTACTTATTCGTTCTTCTGCCTCAGTTATTCTGTTATTGATTCCTTCTAGTGTATTTTTCATTTCAGTTATTGTGTTGTTCATCTCTGTTTGTTTGTTCTTTAGTTCTTCTAGATCTTTGTTAAACATTTCTTGTATTTTCTCAATCCGTGCTTCCATTCTTTTTCTGAGATTCTGAATCATCTTTATTATCATTACTCTGAATTCTTTTTCAGGTAGATTGCCTATTTCCTCTTCATTTATTTGGTCTTGTAGGGTTTTACCTTGCTCCTTCATCTGTGACATATTTTTTTGCCATCTCATATATTTTTTTTTTTTATGAGTGAGATTGTGCTCCTGTTTTACTGGTTGTTTGGCCTGAGGCTTCCAACACTGGAGTTTGTAGGCTATTGGATAGAGCTGGGTCTTGGTGCTGAGTTGAGGATCTCTGTGAGACCTCACTCCTATGAATATTCCCTGGGGTCTGAGGTTCTCTGTTAGTCCAGTGGTTTGGACTTGGAGCTCCCACCCCAGGAGCTTCTGCCCAACCCCAGGCTCACAAACCAAGATCCTGCAAGCCTTGTGGGGTGGCAAAAAAAAAAAAAAAGTAAAAAATAAAATTAGACTAGGAAACTAACAGATATGCTAGAAAGAATGTAAAAATAAACATACAGATGAGTCAACAACTGGAAGGTACATCAGTACCACAATATCAACAAAGTGGAGGAGGGAAAAGAAAAAAAAGGGGTTGTTGGGAGAAAGGCCTTGGCTGTGGAGGGTGGGGCCTAAGCAAGGGTGAGCTTTGGGTGGTGGGCAGGGCCTATGCTCAGGACCCACAGGGCTGGAAAAGGCCCTGGGGGCTGTGGGGGGTGGGGCTTAGGCTCAAGGAACAGAAGGGGCCCAGGTGTGCCCCCCACCCCTGGTCTCAGAGGGCAGGGGACCTCACCTGGGAACTCAGCAGGCTTCCTGGGCTCAAGTGGGCGGGGCAAACGACCTCCTCTCCTCTCCTGCTCCTCCTGCTGGGGTCTGGGAGCGCCCCTCCCTCCTGCCTTTCCTGATCACCCCAGCCTCCTCCTATGCCCCCAGGACCCACGTGGCCTGGGTGGGGTTCTGGAGTGGGGAGAAGCAGCTTGGGAGCTCAGCAGGCTCCCCTGCCCGAGTGGGCCAGGCGATCGCCCTCTGCTCCTCTCCCGCTCTTCCCACCTGCCTCTCCTGATCTCCCTGGCCTCAAGGGAGCTGATCCTGTCTGGCCTCCACTTCTCCTCCCCCCTCAGCCCTCCTATGTCCTACCAGTTCATTCTGGGGTTCTTCCTGTTTCCTTGGGCATTAGAGTCCCCCACCAGCAGCCGGCAGGTGCCCTAGTTGTGGGGAGACGCTCACTCCGTGTCTTCCCACACCACCATCTTGACTCTACCTCCACATAAATCAACTTTTGATGCAATACTTTTCGAGCATTTTTTAAAACATTCTCCCCCTGAAGTCTTCTATGTAGAAAACCATTTCATTGGTTTTAAATTGTTATGTGTCTAAAATGCTTTTCCCTCAAGTGTTTTACCCATTAAATGCAATAATGATATGTCCATATTTTACCAATGTGCACATTTTCATATCTCATAAATCCAATTACATTCTTTCTCTTGGGGAAAAAAACCCCACCATTGAATGACATAGAAACTAATTGGTTTCTAAGTGAATGGTGGTGTTAAATTGCCCCTTTATGTAAAATATAGAGCTAAGCAAAAACTTAACATTAGAGAGTTTAATTATAAATTTATAAATATGTGTATGTACACATATATACACACATATGCAAATGTATATACATACCAAAATGATCTACCTGAACATTCAAAAATTACTACTGTATCAATATAGTAATATTATGTTATATTTTATATATAGTATACTATATACTGTAATATTATATATGCATAACAATATTTATAATTATATCTATACCTATATATCTGCCATAATGTTCCTGAATACAGAAAACCATCTTGGGGTTTTTTCTTTGGCTCACTTCTGACAGGAGATTTAAGAGTGATTCAGATCTGTAGCTTTTACTGGCTTCTGCATGCTAGAAAATATAATCACTATTTCTCAGGATATGGTCTTTCTGAATTAGGTTCTCTGAGTCTAGGAAGCAGAAATCTACATTGATAATAATACAGATGATTCTGCCATCTCAATAATTCTGAAATTTAAGCAAAGGTTAGCAGTTGTTATTTTATAAGTTTTCTCAGATATTTTTTTTTGAGTTACTGAAGAAACTTTATTCACAGAACAAGTGTGAAAATGTCTTTTTATTGGTATTAAAAGGGAATTTTAAGGCTGTAATACCAGCTCTTTATTCCTTAAAGGGAAGCAGTTACTATAATGATGTACTTGGAGCCACATGGCTAGTTAGCACCTTCCCTCTTCATTGGGGAACAATGAAATCTATTATGTTCCCCCAGGAGGGCAGTTTTCAATGAGAAATTGCTACATTTGTAAAGAACATATTGACCATGATGAAAAGATTTTATCCACATCTACACGATGATGACAAAATTGGCCATGACTAAAAGGGTTGGGCAGCCCAATTCTCAGGAACAAAACCTAGAAACAAATGTCATGATACCCATAAAAATGCCTTGATGTGTCACAGGACACCAATCTAAGCCTTTAATTCACATTCCAGTGCAGATGGCCTCAAAGGTGTTTTGGATCAGCGGTTTTTATTTTTATTTTTATTTTTATTTTTTTTTAGCAGAATAGCCCTTTTCTCAAAATTTTACATGGAACCCAAATATGTAAACAAAAAAATATATTGCTGGGCCAGTCTAGGTTGAAAATCATAGGATGGCAGTTCTACCCAGCAATGGCCCCTGAACTTCTCAAAGAATTTTCCAGGCACCATGAGATCTCATGAGCCCCCCCCCCCCATAAACTCTGATACTAAATTGGAGAAGATCAGGAAAAATGAAGGAGGGGGTATGGCAATAGAAGAGACTCTGATATTTATTTTAAGGAACAAAAAGCTAAGGGAATTCCCTTTCAGCCCAATAAGGTAGATATTGTGATGGGATTAATACTCACATTTCTATCTTTATCAATTTAAATCATTGATAGAAAATAAAAATTTATTTTGAAAATAAAAACATATTTTAATATACCTTAAAATATGTTAAGGTATAAACATCCTTCACATAGCTTACTCAGAATAGAAATAGGCATCTCACAGGAATAGTTTGAGATGAGAAGTTTTGGAAATGCTGAAAAAAACTATTTTCAGCATTTATTTTAGTCTCTTTCCAGTGTGTTCTAAATTTCATAGAGACAAACCCTTTCAACTAAATTCCCAAATGAACCAACAATCAAAGGAGGAGAGAAATAATGATTTGTTTGGGTGTGAAATAATGAGTTATTTTATATCTTCTCTAAGGCATTTTATTTACTACTCTAAAGCAGATTTTGCCTTTGCATACCCGTAATCAGAAATACAGGATAAAAGCCAGAAGGAGGAAAACAGTAGATTTTTAGATATGAGTCAGATTGAAGTTAAAAATATATAACTGGTTAATGAAAATGTTTGAAGGTGAAGCTTAGGAATGTGCTCACAGAGATAAAATGAATCAGACTGAATGCAGATGTTTGGCAGAAGACAACTGGCATAGGGAGAGAAACAAATCCCATGATTAACATAGAAGAAGAAAGATGATTGACAACCAACCTGAGAACTCCATATAAGTGAACAGCTGTTTACAGAGCACGTGACTTTTATCATCTGAATTGGTCTCTGAAAAGTGACTGTTATAATCTATAATGGAAAAAAATGATGTGTAATGGAAATCCTACTCGTCCTTGAATAGAGAGATCATACCTTTACTCATTTATTTGTTCCATTATTCACTTAATAAACATATGCTAAGTATGCAAAATGTGCCAATTCCTGTGCTAAGTGCACCAGAAGCAATGTTGAATTAAAAGTCTTTCTTCTCAAGGACTGTATAGACACGTAAACAGAAAATTTTGGTGCTGTGATTCAGTTCAGGTGGGAACAACACTAATAAAAGTGATATGTTTAACCTCTTCACCATGCTTTCAAAATAAAAGACATTTGCTTTCACTTTCTACTTTCTATCTTATCAACCAGCTGAGGTAGGGATGTGCTGCAGGAAAATGAAATACCCATCTTCAATGCATTTTTGAAAGCCCTGTGTTTAAGAATACACAATGACAAGATCAGATGATCCAGTAACCTTGCATTGTGGAACTAGCATACTGTTTCTCCAGGGTTTAAACTTAGACTTTCAAAGGAGAGATAAATGCACTACTGTTTTATTCAAGCAACTGTTAAAATGTGGTTCTTGTTATAGCAGCTGGACTTCCCATCCTAACTTATACATCCTACAAAGCTGACAGTATCTTTATGTCTCCACATCTCTGAACTCAGCTCACACTGTTCTCCTACTTTCTTACTCAGCCTCAGCCACACTGGTCTCCTACCTATTTCTAGGGTGTGGCAAGCATACTTCAAACTTGAGCTTTTAAAATTGCTTCCGTTTGTCTGACATGTTCTTTCCTCAGAAGATATCTGGTTATCTTCTTCATTTTACTCATGTTATTGTGGAAATGTCACCTTATCACATGGCAGGCTCTATCACTCTTGGTTCCCCTGCCCTGCTTTTTTCTTTGATATAGGAATTATTACCACCTGACCAAGTATTTTTAACTATTTACTTGTATATTGTCCATACATACTGACTAGCAGAGATTTTAATTCTCCATCCTATAACCAGACTCTGGAATACTGTGAAGTACATAGTGAGAACTCCCTAAATATTTGTTGAATGAATGATTGACTGAAGGAATGAAATAGTGAAATGATATGGCATCATCAAGGGAGGTTGTGTAGAGTGAGAAGAGCTGAGGGCTGAGCTCAGTACACCTCCATCTAAGGGAAGGAAGAGTCAGAGAGCTCCCAAAGGGATGGTCCTAGACAAACAGAGGTCATCAAGAGAAGGTGGCACCTTGAGAATCAAAGAAGAGATTCTCTTCCTGGAGAATGACTTGTAAAATGCAGCAGAGAGATTCAGAAAGATGGCTTCAAAGTGGTCAATCAATTATGGGAACCAGAGGCCATTCATGACTTTGATGAGAATGGTTGTAGTGGGGTGGTGAAAGCAGAGGACATAATGCAATGGTTTGAGGAATGGATGGACTGAAATTTTTGAAACAAATATAAGCTACTATTTTCATGAATTAGAAAGAGAGAGAGGGAGAGAGAGAGGAAGACAGAGAGAGAGAGGGAGTGAGAAAGACTGATTGAGTAATGTCATAAGGAGGACAGGGAATGGTATCAAGGTAATGTTTGCTAGTCTTATGGTGAAAGGAAGAGCAACAGCTCATTCCCTGAGACTTCCAGAAAGTCAATGAAGGGATGAGTGCAATGTAAATATATGTTGGCAAGATGAGAAGTATCTGAGAGAAGTCAAGATTGCAAATAGTAACTAGAACATGGATTGGAGGGAAAGCTCAAGGGAATGAGGAAAATTTGCAAGAGTTGTTGAGGTAAATGAATCAAGTATTTGGCCAAGAATAAATGAAAGGTTTTCAGTCAGCCCTAAAGACCTCTATGAAATTAGAACCACCAATTTGTTCGTTCTCCAAAAGGAAGATTCTGGTGCTCTCTTGTTTGGATTAGACCTACGGAAATACTGGTAGCAATTTAGCTAGCCCTACCTTAAAACCTGATGTTTTGAAATGCCCAGATACTCTGAGTTGTCATGGAGCCCAAAGACTTAGGAAAGCCAAGTGAGAAATGACCACAATGACATTGATCTCTTAATATTTTTTGTATTATGTCATAAAAAAAAAATCATGTTTTACCTAGAAATCTGGTGTAGAAGAAAGAACTGGGCCTTAAGCTTTGACAGACCTGAATTCAAAGAAAATTGTGATAGTACAAGCTGCCTCATGTTGGGACAGTTTATTTGATTGTAATAAATTTCCTTCATGTAGTAAGGTAGTTAAATTATTGCTTTGCTTTTGGTCCACTTCAATAAATAGAGGCAGTAGAGTGTTGTGGTCAGTGTACCATGTTTAGCTTAAAGGCTGGAGTTTCAATGCAAGCTCTCTTACTTTCTAGCTCTGTGAACCTAGACAAGTTATTTAACCTCTTTGTAAACCTCACTTATACATTGACAGTGCCACCAAATCTGGTTGTTGTAAGAATTTAATAGTACTGTATATAAAGCACTTAGCTCAGTGTTTGACACATAGAAGATGCTTACTAAAAGCTGCTATCATTTCTATCACAATAATCATCATTATAATCATAAATGAAGGCAGTAAAAACAGTCATTTTTTTTGTCATACATGCACAGCCCCAAGTGGCAGCATTATGCAAGGATATAGCATAAGGTTGCTTGTGCTTAAAGTATAAATCCCCCACCTCCACCACATAAAACTTAGTAATGGCATTTCCCTTCAGCCTGTAACCCCTAGTTCAGATCAACCAGCATTTAAGGATCATTTAGTGTGGGATAGGCCTCTCACACTGCACATTGTTTAGAGTAGAAAGGGGGCGGGGATACAGGATATTTCTTTTTAAGCTCTCAAGCACTACTGAGCCTTATTAGTAGGAAGCCAAATCTACTCTCTGATCCATTTCACTCTTATTTCCTCTTGTATTAATTTTACTGCACCGTCATCACCCTGGGTCTACTGTCCGTCCACTCAACTAGTAAACAGATATTAAAAAGCTAATTAGGTGGCCATCTCACTGATGGCCAAGACCAGCTTCATTATCTCAATTACGGTTTGATTTATCAATTAGCTCTACAACTGATAGTTCCGGAATCACTGTGCATTGCAATGTGGCAAAATTTAATTACAGCACGGGCTATTAAAAGCACTTTAAAAATGCTAGAGGGTTAAATAATAAAAAAAATCTAGATATTTAACTATCATGAAGCCTTTAGCACTAATTTAATGGTGCCAAAGCAGCAGGATTGTTCATATTTATAGGAAGAATGTTCCAGTGAATGCAAATAGTCTTCCAACTCTTTTGCGATCATAGTTTCCCCCAAATTCCTGTGGCATTGTTGGGTTGCTTCTGATAAAAACCTAAAGAGAATATGTAAAACAAAGATACTTTCTCCATGCAGAGTTTTCAGTGATTATTATACCTCAAACACCTGAAAAAGCTATTCTATGAAAAAAATTATTTTTGAAAAAAAAGAGTTATTAAAAAGAGAAAATCTGCATTGCAGATAAACAGATGGCCTATATCTTCCTCTGCAAATGATGTTGTGAGGTAGGAATAATGCATGCTTTTTATAGTGGGATGCTGTAAACACTGTTTTTTCTTAAACTCAGGAGTAGTAAGGTATCTTGGTTACCTACCCCAGTGGATTGTCACTTAAATTTATAAAGAGATATGGGTGTAGATGTGGATGCAGGTAATTCTGGGGGATATTTCTGAATGCTGTGAAAGGATGCCCTAGGAGAGACGGCTTGGGGAAGCTCTGTGACGTTCAGCCCTCTTTGAGGAGGTCATGGTTTAGGTGTTTTCATGCTGATGAGGGAACCAAAGCAATGATGACTTCCACAAAGCAGAGGCTGGTCTCAGTGATTCTTTATGCTTTTTATCAAACTATACACTTGGCATAATATTTTGTGACTAATTTCTCTTTAGGTAACAAGCTTGCAAATGATAAAGCTAAAGCTTTATAATAAATAAATAAGTAAAGCAAAGACTCAATTTAGAAAACAAAATTTTTTCATCAGAATGCCTAGTCACAGTCATTCCTCCTACAACATGTAGACTTTCCTCAAAAGTTTCACGCTGGATTTATCCAGTGTGGCAGGACTGGCCAGCTTGATTTCTACAAGCATGGAGCTCCAATTACATGGAGGCATCATAAATAAATGACTCTAATGACAATCTTTGATAAAGTCTGAGAAATTCAGGAATGAATGACTGGCTGAAATTATTATTTTATGTTATCTGCTCATTGTACTTTTAACTACAGCTTCAGGATACTAAAAAATACCTTGGTATCTTATTCATACATAGGGGATAAAATTTTGTTGTATGCTCATTGTAAATGGGCAAAGCACCATTTACGAGTATTTTATAGTCCTCTTATCTCTTCCTGTTCATTATTCCCCATAATTAATTGGTTATCAGGTCTTGTTAATTCTATTCCGAAAATGTTACTTGATATCAGTTTTGCCCCCTCATTCTTGCTTAAACCCCCCTGAACCAAATATCATTTTTTGCTTATACTATTGTATATCTCCTAGCTGATTTGTTTCCAACATTAGTAGGGTTAACAATATATGGACTCTGCCTTCAGAAACATAGACCAAATGATAGGATTGATGGGAAATGATCACTGCAATTTGCATCAAGGAAAATCTTAGTACAGTTTACAAAGAAAGGTGTTGGGGGAATACCTACCTGGCCCTCAAGCTTTTTCCTAGGACTTAGGTTCACTATGATGTATTTCTTGGTATCCTGGTACACAAAGATTTTACCCTCTGAACTCTTGTAGTTATACCAATCATATATCACTGTTCCATGCGCATGGTGTCACGGACTGAATGTTTCCCTAAAAGTCATATGTTGGAGCATTAACCCACAGTGTGATAGTATTTGAAGCAGAACCTCTGGAAGTAAGCAGGTTTAGATGAGATCATGAGGGTGAGGCCCCATGATGGGGTTAGTGTCCTTTTTTAAAAAATATTTATTTATTTATTTTTGGCTGCGTTGGGTCTTCCTTGCTGTGCATGGGCTTTCTCTAGTTGTGGCGAGCAGGGGCTACTCTTCATTGCAGTGTACAGGCTTCTTATTGCGGTGGCTTCTCTTGTTATGGAGCATGGGCTCTAGGCACGTGGGCTTCAGTAGTTGTGGCATGCAGGCTTCAGTAGTTGTGGCATGCAGGCTCAGTAGTTGTGCCACGTGGGCTCTAGAGCGCAGGCTCAGTAGTTGTGGCACGCTGGCTTCAGTAGTTGTGGCACAAGGACTCAGTAGTCAAGGCTCACGGGCTCTAGAGTGCAGGCTCAGCAGTTGTGGCACATGGGCTTAGTTGCTCCACGACATGTGGGATCTTCCCTGACCAGGGCTCGAACCCGTGTCCCCTGCATTAGCAGGTGGATTCTTAACCACTGCGCCACCAGGGAAGTCCCGGATTAGTGTCCTTATGAGAAAAGGAAGAGACCAAAGGTCTCTCTGTCTCTCCACCCTGTGACAACACAGCAAGAAGATGGCCATTTGCAGACCAGAAATAATGTCTTCACCAGAACTTGACTATGCTGGCACCCTGATTTCAGACTTCCAGCTCCCAGAACCATGAGAAACAAAATGTCTGTTGTTTAAGCCACCCAGTTTATGGTATTTTGTTATGGCAGACTGCACTAAGACGCATGGAATTTATAAATATACTTATTTTATAATTTATCTTATGAATTAATGTACAAATGTCATGCCTTCTCATCTCCAGATCTATGAAGAGAGAGACTCTATAAAATAAACATTCTATCCACAGAACATATTGGGGGTTCAGTTATTTTGGATCAATTGATAGAAAGTATATCTTTTCTGTACTAAAATCTATTAGGATATTCAGGCTTAAAAGTCAAGTGCAGAGTAGTATATGACTTTATCATGGGGTGGCAGTGTGAGCTAAGAGAAGTTAGTGGAGACTTTTGTAAGTATGTTACAGCTGAGCTAATTGCAGTAGTATGAATAAGAATTGTAAAATTTATAGGGGTGGGAGAAGACAGTATCTTATGCGGAGAAAATGGAATTTGTGGAAACCCTGACTGAATACAGAAACAGCTCATTTTTTGCTAGAACTTCAATATTTGTGTGACTGGGGACTGTATCATGAGGGAAAAGTATAGCAGTGATGAGGCCAAGAAAAAAGTTAAAGACTTTGGGTAAGAACAGAATATGACGATTTCAACAATTGCTTATGTAATTTTTAATGCCTATCACTGGCACTGGCTTATAAATTCTCTGAGAGAAGATACAGTATTTACTATGTTCTTACCACCTCCTATATGCAGCACTCATACATAACATGTTGAATGATTGAATATGTGATTTAATAAGTAATGAGCAGGATCCCAGATGGATAATATGAAATGTCAATCCTAGAGTGGTTATTAGGGTCAAAGTCAGAACAGTGAATCCAAAAGAAGTTTTCAGTGAAGAGGGTCTAAGTCATTGTTATGAAATTGTGCTGCATACTAGAAACACCTGGGGAGCTTCCAAAAATCTTGATGTCCAGGCCCACCCTGCAGCAATTAAACCAGAAGTTCAGGGATGGCACTCAGGCATCAGGATTTCAACACTCATCCAGGAATGAGAACCAGTCAGATGAGCAACAAAGAATCAAGGAGCACAGCTACACTAAGGAGTCTGGAAATCCAGTTGGATGAGACACAAAAGAGCGTATCTGAGTTAATTCATTTGCACTAAACCTGGATCTTGCAGAAGAGATCAGCTGAACTCACCCTTTTGCTGTCCCCTCTCTTAAGCACCAAGGAAAGCAGATTCTATGTCTTTATGTTTTGTATTAGAGAAGGGTATATTTTGGTGTGCGAATCAAGCCTGGATGGTTTGTACCGCAAGGTAGAGAGGGAGTCCAATATGTATTTCTTTTACAATCAAGTAAATTCCAAATTTATACTATTTCTCAGAAGCATCCTCTATCAGAGCAGAAAAAAATGAGCCCCATTCATCTTGAAAATTAATAGGGGTGAACTGTTTGGAACTGGGCTGACAAAGGAAACACACCAAAAAAAAAAGGTGTGTATGAACTCATGCTTCTCTGACTCAGATTATTTGTTTTCTTCTTAAAGTAAGAAAATAATATTAGGGCAGTTTTGGCTGACCATTTTATTCAAACACACACACACACACACACACACACACACACACACACACACACACACACACAGAGGCATCACTGAGACCTCTACCTAATGCACAAATCATTAATGAGAATAGTTTAGATTCTTCCAGTAGTGTATCGAATCTCTGAGGTTTAAGACAGTTGACCCCAAACTATCAACCCACTTTCTTTTCACCTTGATATTAGAAGTCCAACATAGCTCATCAATAAGAGTTCTTTCCCCCAGATACTTAATTCTTCTCTAATTGGTGATCCAGGTTGGGCTCTTCTCTTCTTTAAGAGAGCTAAAATAAATCAATAGTTCACAATTTGGAAATTGTCATTTACCCAAAAATAGAGTCAAAGCATTCTTTAAACATCACTTTCAAGTTTTCTTCATAAGCCACTTGAAATATTAGTGTTCGGAGAACAGTATAAAACAATCAGACAAACTATTACATATCAAGCATTAAGTATGTTTTGCTTCCTTCTCTCATCCCTTTTCAGAGAGGCTGCTTTCATGGTCCTTTCGATAGGGATACTGGGTCATGGGATGGGGCTTCTCTGTTCCAATCTGCTTGAATACAGGTTATTACCATTCCCTAGTTAAGCCAACTAGGTTTTCTACTTAGAGAAAGAGGGGCTCCAGTGCATCTCTGTCAAGCTCTTGAACTCAAAAATAATGTTAAGCATGGGCTGGGGCAGTAGATTTTGGCCCATATGTAAATGATGCAGCCAAACCTATTCCATAAAGAATCAGTAGAATAAAGTACATGGTGAGAGTCCACATGTCTCAGAGAGAGAATGAGATGGAGAGAATCTTTCCCGGAATCATTTATTTATTTAAGTCTCTAATATGATCACAGTACACTTCCTGCCGAGTTCTATGAGATGCTCTTGGATTTTTCCAATACACTTTCATTTTGTATCAAAGTCATTTAGTTTGGTTGGAAGTGTCACAAGGCAAATTTTATTTCATATATGTGTCATTACTGTCAAGATTGTAATTATCCTACTGGAATGAAATTAAACAGTTTGATTCATGTTTTAGTTAACTTGTCTTCAACAGTTTTCAAAGTGGAGACTTAGGAAGCTCTGCCCTTTCCTCAGACAAATGAAGACACATTTCAAGACTGATAAAAGCCCTATAGTAGGACACTGATTAATTAAGCCACTGGATTGAATGCCATGCGGCATTAGAAAATATGACTCTGAGAGCTACATTATTCCAAATGTTTGGAGTAACACTTAATTAAATGCATAGTTCATTAAAATGGATAGAAAAAACACTGAAAATAAATTCATTGACATGAGCCACATAAAACAGCATTGATTTATGCCTTTTTACCTAATTTAGTTGACTACTATTTTATAAAAACCCATGTAATCTCCATCTAACAGAAGAGGAAACTGAGGTCAGAGAAGATAAGTATTTTGCTCATGGTTAAGGCCTGTAAGTAATTCCCCCACCAAAAATAATTCTGAATAAAAGATGACAAGAAACACACTAAATGAAAATAATGATTGATAAAAAAGCAAAATTTGGGATGATGATTTCTCTTTGTAAAAATTTTCACTGTAATTTTATCACCATCATAAAAAAGCATAGTAAAAATTAAAATATTTCCAACTATGCAAACTCTTTTCCACATCTTTGCCTATATTTGAAAATGAAAATAGAATTCATAAACTTAAATCATGAAAGATTTAGAATAAAATGTTAAGACTTTGGGGATAAAAAAAAATGTGCTGTTTATCATTTCTGCAAATCAAAGTACTGTCACAGCTATTTCTTCTATCTACTGCCATTCCTATTTCATCAAGTTTATGACTGTGCAAATTAATGGGGCCACATCAGTCTCCCCTAAACTCTCTTCACAAAGCTGCCAGAGCTCTTTTAACTGAACGAAGCCAGCTCATTTCTGAGTGGCTGCATTCTGGTCGTTGCTCCCTAAATTGAATGGTCAGGAGTCAATGTAACTCAGCCTCCCCTGATCAAAGATGGACCTCTGGGAGAACTACTGATGCCCTTTAAGGAAGTTTAAGTAAGTGGCTAGTCAATTATCTGGTCTTCAGAAACGAAATGATTAGATTTAGCCTGGGCGAAAAGTGAGGTTAAATCCAAAGAAAGAGAATCAATTTTCTTCTGTTTCCTTCTGCTGTCAGCAAGTCTTCATAAACTGATTAATCATAAATTATGAATGTCCGCGGGACTGACATACATTCTGTCTCCATTTATTGAAATGTATCTCCCAGGCATCCTGGCGGTGGGTTTGACTGATAAGCCAATAGCACTGGGATTTGCATAATCACGTTGGCACCTTGCTGCCAAGCTAACTCGCTATACTGTTGACAGAGTAGCTCATGATGTATCTGCACTTGGCATAGTCTTGATGGCCCAGTCAGTGTCTTTGGCTGAGAAGAGTATAAATAAATCATTCTTTTAAGTTGTAATTTTTCGTCTGATTAATGCATATGTCTAATGATAAACAGTTTGGGAAGAAAATAATCTGTCTCTAGTTGGTGAAATTGTGAGCTGGACACAGCCTTGTTTTAAGATTGAGAGAGTTGGGTTGTGGCATTTCTGGAAACTGTCAGATAATCTTGAATACACTGGGTCGGTCATCCATGGGAGACAGCTACTACCATACATGGAATTTAAGATTATATTTCCTGTAATATTAGATATTTTAAAGTCCAGAATAATTTTGTATAGCTCAGTGTTTAGTAAGCAATGCTTAATCAGTAAGTTAAAAAAAAAAAAAAGTCAGGTTTTCATTGGGTCACAGAAACCTAAAACTCTAGATTTGGATGGGATTTTCTTTGACTGGTGGCATTTGAAGGGCAGTCTGACATAAAGTAACCAGAGCTTTCAATGTCTGCTTATTAATGAACTGTACGCTAAAGTGGACTTAATGGATCTACCAAATGTCCACTAACATTATTAATTTCAGAGATGATTTAAAGAAAAAATAATTGAAATAAAATAGGAGATGTAATGTCTTATTTCACTTTTAGTATACCTAATTCATATGGAATGTCAGAAGTGATTTATTTGACCCCATCATTTTATAAATAAGGAAATTGAATCCCAAAAAGGTTAATTGCCCAAGATTACATAGTGGATTAATGCTAGAGCTAGGCAATATCTGGGCAAAGATCAGACAACTTCAGTTCTTCCATATGTATCAAAAGTTGATTTTTTTTATTATTAACAGCCTATAATGCTGTGAGTTCAGTGATTTAAACAAAATATGGCATGGACTAACTAGCTAATTGGTTAATGAACAATTTTCTTTCTCTCTGGCACATAGAAAGACCATATTTCTCACTGCAGAAACTCCAGAACAGGACTCCAAGGCCCTAGGACATGGTGATATATTAACGAAGGCTAAGTTTCCATCTTTTGGTTCCCTGATTTCTTGTGTGGAGTAGGACCACATGCCTCCCTCAAATCTCCACCCTCTAACTGCCATTAAGCCACTGATATTTTGGAGTTAGTTTATTTTAGATGCTAACATTACTTACCCTAAATAATTCCCTGGACTTTGCTGAATTACTGAAACAATTTGACAAACATGTGGTTAAAAAAAAAAAGAGACCTTATTTGGGCCTTTTTTCTTTTTTTTTTTTTTTTGGTGTTTGCAGCTGAAAGAAGCTGAATTTCAAAGTGAATTCTGCTGTCGCGTTGCCAAATAAAATTAATTCAGGGCATTCTGGAATCTTCTCTGTTCCCCTTTAGACATAACTCCTCACAATAATTGCCTGTACTCCACACTACAATTCCTCACCACAGTACCTTTTGAACCTACGCTCATCATCTTTCCACTCCATGGAAATCCCTTCTATAAAGGTCAACAACAATCTCCACATTGGCCACTCCAATGACGAATTCTCTGTCCTCATTGCCTTTGATACATTTGATCACTCCCACTCTCTCAAAACACATTATTACCTTAACTTCTGATCTATCACACACTTATTATACCTCACCAGAGGCTCTTTTTGTTTGTTTTTATACCTGGGTTCTCCTCGTTGAGTGGTGACCCAGAACCAGTCATACCAGTTAGCCAGAGATGGTTGTCAAATTTTCATGAATTTTGCCATCTGGCTGATGTCACACTGAAACTTAGAATCAGCCACTGCGAGAGTATTTATACCATAGAAATAAAACAAGAAGTCAACCCCTGCCCCACTTCTGAGAACTGGTTGTTAAACATTTTACCAGCACAACATTGCATCTTCTTTGCGATCTCTAAATATTAGAGTACCCCAGAACTTAGTGCTTGAACATCTTTATTTCTTCACTCACTTCTAGATGATCTCAGTTGCCTAACCTTAAATGATACCTGTATTCTATGACCCACAATGTATACCTCCAATATTAACCTCATCTCTCAATTCTAGAGTTTTTTACCCAACTGCAGTTGAGGAAAGGCTTTACAAAAGAGATTGTGAGGTGACTTGAATTCATTTCAGAGAAAGTGGAATAGGGCATCACATTCAGGAAGAATGTGTTCTGATAAGCAAAAGCATGCCAGTTTGGGATCATGGCTGGATGACCAAACCCTAGGGGGCACATCTAGAAATATTTAGTTCACTCCATGCCAAAAGTGATGTGTATTTTGTAACTAACTTCCCGCTACACATATGCAACAAAATAGCTGAGAATTAACAATGCAACCAAAGTGCTAGCTGTCTTTCATAAGTTATATGAATGAGTAAGCCAAGCTACTAATATGCTGGGACCTATTTCCTCAAATTTAAAATGAGAATAATAATACCTGGTCTGCCTGACTCATGAGACTTTGGCAAGAAACAAATCAACTTTTTTTGTTTATTCTTCCAGATAACAAATACTTGCCTAGGGCAATATTTCTATTCTGGGCAAACAAATGGAAAAGACAAAAGCCCCTAACCACATGGAGTTTACATTCTACTCAGTGCAGACCCAGTTAGGCAATAAATAAGGTAAACAAGTATGATGTTGTGTTAATCAGCATTCTCCAAAGAATCAATCAATATGGGGTGTGTGTGTGTGTAGAGAAAGAAAAGAGGAGGAAGAGAAATTTATTTTAAGGAATTAGTGCTTGTGACTGTGAAGGCTGGCAAGTTCAACATCTACAGGGTAGGTTAACAGGCTGGATCCCAGAAGAATTACGGTTTGGGTCTAAGGGTAATCTGCTGACAAAACTCCCTCTTCTTCTGGGAGTGATAAAGATCCTTTGCTTGATCAAACTTTAGTTAGGCTCCCCTGAACTCCCCCATCAGTAAGGCTTATCTGTGTACTTCCTTATGGAATCCAGTTTTAGCAAGAACCCTGCTGTGTCAGTTTAGTGAGACTTCCTCAACCTTGATATCCAATTAAACTCATTTTTTAATCTTTTTTTAAATTAATTTATTTATTTGGCTGCCACGCAACATGCAGGATCTTAGTTCCCCGACCAGGGATCGAACCCGTGCCCCCTGCAGTGGAAGCGCGGAGTCCTAATCAGTGGACCGCCAGGGAAGTCCATCCAATTAAGCTCTTCATCCCTGCTTTGCCTCCAGGAGATATCCAATCACCCTGGCCTGTCTTCAGCAAGAATCCTTTTAGGCTGGTTTGGCCAGAATTCCTCAGACTTGATGTCTCCTCTTAGTAATTTTCCATCTACCAAAGCCCCTTCCCCCAAACTTGCTCCTTGGCTATAAATCCCCACTTATTCTGGTTATATTCATGATCTAGCCCAACTGTAGACTGGGATCTCTCTTCCCCTATTGCAATAGTAAAAAATATATATATATATATATATACATATATATATATATATATAATCTTAAAAAACTTCACACAAACATCTAAAATAATGTTTGACCAAATATCTGGGTATCCTGGCCTAGCCAAGTTGACACGTAAAATTAACCATCATAGGTGTTTCTTTTGATAGATGGAGATAAATACCAAAAAGATACATAAATCAGAGAAGGGGATAGAAAGTGGTAGGAAGAAGACTGAAATCATTAGGTAGGGTCACTAGGGAAGACTTAACTAAAAGAGTGACATCAAATAATGGCTGGAAGGAGATAAAAGCATAAACCACGGGGATATATGGTAGAAGAGCTAGCAGACCAGCAGGTGCGAAAGCTCTACGGCAGGAACCTGCCTAGAATATGCCAGGAATAACAAGGAGATCAGAGTTTTTGTAGCAAAGTGAGTGAGATAGATGGCGTAGGTGCTGAATAATACCGTTATGAACAGGTAGACCTTTGTAAGGATTTTACCTTTTATTCAGGCTACAAAGCAGAGGGACTGCCATGATCTAACTTATTTTTAAAAAGGCTCTCTCTAGCAAAGTTGTTGAAATTAAGCTGAAGGCTAAAAAACCGGAAACAGGGAAACCTATTAGGAGGCTATGGTAATAATCCATCTGAGAAATAATGGTAGCTTGAGCAGTAGGGAAATGGTGAGGATGGTTAAAAAAAAATCAGATTTTGGGCATATTTTTGAAGAGGGAACTTAAATTTGTAATCGCTTACGAATTATTTGGTGAGAGAGAAATAAAGTAATTAAACCAAATTTGAACCTAAGCAGTTAGAAGAATGCAGTTGCCATTATCTGGGATAAAGAAGTCTGAAGACAGAGCATGTTGTTTTGTTGGGAAGATCTAGGGTTTGGTTGTTGATATGTTAAGTTTGAGAGATACTTTAATAAAAATATCTAATTAATTTATGTGAATACGCTTGGTAATTTCTTAAGTGCAATATAAACTTAGAGGAATAGACTTATCCCGCTGAAATTCTACATTATACTACAGAATATATAGAATTGATACCTCTAGTTTTATATATTATTTTGACATCTCTATCTCATTAGGTTTCCTGTTTGTTTATATAATAGCTCCAATTTCACCTGTATTTGCCCCTCATCCACATTTGCTTGTCAAGTAGTGCAGAGAATTAACTGTTGAATAATTTAGTATGGATAAATATGACTCATCTTTAATGATTTTGGGTCCAAGAAGTGATTCCATTAAGTCAGTCACAGCAGCATCTTTTGCAAGCATTAAATTTAAATTTCTTGCAATTTAAAAGGAGAATTGGCTTCTAAAAATCTCTTTGCCAGAGATGTAGAAACAGAAACATTTTCGAACTCTATTGATAATCTGTTTTGATGTTTTCCATGTGGGAAAATTCATAATCAAGCATTCAACTTAGGAAAAGCATGGCCAAGGAAAATTAATGCAGATCAGGTCAAATTCTGTTAGATCAAGCAGTTTAGATAAAAATAAATGGACTATAAAAGGTGAAAAGAGAGGATTATATACCTGAGAAAGTTGGAAAACACAGGCTGGATATTTAAACTGAAGGAAAGGAGTGGTCAGAAGTACATTTCACACATGCTTTGAAATACTTAGAAATAATATAAGAAGTCATTGTCCAGTACAAATAAGTAGAATATATTCTAATCTATGAAAGAAAAATAACATCAAAATGAATAGAATTAATTCAAATATCATAAATATAAAAAAGGAATTATTTTAGGAATCTAAATAAAGAGATGGGGACTAATATATGTATCTCATAGTGAATAAGCAGTAGAACTTCAGTTGAGTAGTTTCTGAGTGATTTTCATTAATTAAATTTATTTGCCGTACTTCTCTTCCTCTTTGAGTGACTTTTCTCTTGGATTTTTGTCATTAACATAGATGAATAAAGAACTAATATTCATTTAAATAGCTGCTAAGGGAAAATTTTTGCCTGTGTACACAACCTTCAGTGATCATTGTAATGAGGCTTTTTGGGTACATATTACCTGCCAAATCATTTACCATTCCTATTAGATATTTCAAAATTGAAAAATTTAGCTCTTTGTGTAGAGCTTATTTAAGTTGTTCAGAAAATAGATTTTTAGGATTAATTAAGCACATAAGTACTTTTTTATAGTCATTTTATTCCCTTCTAGCTTACATTTTCACAATAATGCAGTAACTCTCTGTACAGAACTTTGACTTGTGGCATTATGTCATGTGAATGATATTAAAAGCAGTATGCTCAGCTGAAGATCTTGGAGTAAGAGCAATGGTCCTCATGTGTTAGCATGTAGTGCAGTCACTTGGGGGATTTATTAAAACTCACTCTGTTGGTCTTGTCCTCCAGAGTTTCCAATTTAGCAGAACTGGGGTGGGGCCTGAAAAGTAGCATTTCTAACAATTTCCAAGATGATACTGATGCCGCTAGTCTAGGGATTACAATTTGGGAACCACTGAACTGGAAGAAGGAAAGGAATTTTGACAGAAAGCTACAGTTTTCTTGATATAATACTACAAATATTCATTACCTATGAACTATCATACTTATTGCTGTCTATATACATGCATAAAGAGCTATTTGCTCTTGAGTAGTAAGCCCTTGCTTAACTGGTAGCTTGAGACTATGCCTGATTTAAAGCCACAATGATAAATTTTAAAGAGAGAGTTAAATATTTTAAAATTGCAATTTAAATATTTTTCAATTGCTATTTTTATCCTTCTTGGCATGTTTAGGAAGAATTTCAGTTGTAGGAGTGAGAGGGGAATATACGCTTATGTACAGAATTGACTGAGATGACATAACGACTCACTGCATACACACGAGGCATCCCAGGGACATCCTCATAGAGTATCAGGAGGTCGAGATTAGCTGATTTTAAATGAACTACTTCAGGAGATGGGAAAGCAATAGATCTCATGTCAGTGGTATCCTCTGGGAGACTTGTGACCTACAGAAAGGCTAGACTGCCAGTTGGGGGACATTAGTTTTATATGAAGATTTTTCTTCTGGCACTGCAGCAAAGTAGCTGGGGTCAAACCCAGCCCAAATGCCCAACAGTTTATTTACATTTTATTTTAGATTTTTCTTTAGATATAAAGCTATCTTTCAACTTTTCCACATATAGTAGTCATAGAAATCACCTGAAATTATCACAATAATTAGTATCAACAATATAGCTCTTATTTGCAAAATGATAATAATGTGTACTATCCTTAATATCTTTTGACTCGTAATATCTCATTGGTTTCTCTTACATATGAACATAAAAAAGATAGTCTATGGGCTCTCATTCCCACATGTGAACTGAGTAAGTGGTAGATAAATAAACTTTTTTACAGAAAAAACAGGGCCCATGCTGTAAAATGTTTAGCACAAACACATATTTTTATAAGTCACATTTTCTAAATATGATTTATTACAATGAGGAAGTTATTTCCTAGGTATAAGGAAACATTAGACACAAATAACTAGATAATTTTATCATGGATCTGTATGTTATATCTACATCCTCAGAGAGAGTTACGGCACTCAGATTTGCTGAACAAATTATACGGTGTATTTCCAGAGGGATGTAGTTCCAAAGAAATACAGTCATTGATCTTTACAATTAAAATAAAAACAATAACAGAAAACACTCAGAGATTCCCACTTTTATAAATTATCCATATCTTATTCCTTCCAAGTGACAGTCTGGTCTGTGGCTGGGCTTTTTTATGCCAATCCCAATCTTATTTCCACTCACAGTGTTTCACACCTTCTAATAAATATTATGACAACATTCATTTCATGAAGATATATAATTTTTTCAATTCTTAACTTACTGTTTAAGAAACCTAAAAAAATCTTAGAAAACATAATACAGACTTCTGTTTTGGGCAGCATGGCACACTAGATAATGTGAACAGTCCTCCTGATTAAACAGCTAAAAGTCTGGATTAAACAACAGTTTTTAAACATTGCTTGTAAATGCTGAGCTGGCACAAAGAAGGGAAGAAATCTGCTGAGGCAAAAATCACGGGAGAGTAAGACCATGCTAACAAAGCAGTTTTTGCCCTTAGGGTTTCCAGTGTGTCCAGGGTAACTCGAGTTGTGTTTTGATGACTCCATGGGTTATAGGGGGTAGGAGAAAAAGTCAGAACCCAACTGATGTGGGAGTCTAACAGGAAATGTGCCCATAAAACTGGCATCAATAGGAGTGCATGATGCCTTTGTGGTAAGGGTGAAATAGAAGTAAATTTTCCAGGAAAAAGGGGTCTGCAAAGAAACTTGTCTGTCATTAAGTTGGAAAGAGGCAGGCACACTTTTTCTGTAAAGGGGCAGTGAGTGAATATTTTAGGTCTAGTGTCCTCATAACTACTCAACTCTGCCACTGGCAGCACTAAAGCAGCCATAGACAATACGCAAGTGATTGGACTCACTGTGTTCCAGTAAAATGGTATCAATAGACACCAAAATGTAAATGTTATATAATTTTTACTTGTCATGAAATATTATCATTCTTTTGAATTTTTAACTCTTTAAAAATGTAAAAACCATTATTAGCTCACAGGTTGAATAAAAACAGATGTCCCATATTTGACCCACTAGCCATAGTTTGCTAAAACGTAATTTAGGCAGTGTGATATTGGTACACAGATACAAGAACTGACAAATGAAACAGCATATGAAGCCCAATAATGGACCCACACGTAATGAAAGTTATTTGTAATAAAGTAGCCTTTGCAAATTTGTGAGGAAGGATGTGCTACTTATACATAGTTATGGGTGAACTGTTTATTTATACAGAAAAATATTTTTAAAACGCCTGAAATTAAATCACTACCTCACACTATAATGAAGAAAAAAAAATCTGTATAGATGAAGAGATTATCAGTGAAATGAAACATTTTAGAATTAATATAAGAAGATGTTATTTCATGGCTTTATGTTATGGAATGTTCTTTTAAACAAGACATAAAATGTGCAACTATAAAGCTAAACATCAGTGTATTTGGTGATGATGACATTACTATTAATAACTTCTGTACATCAAGCATCAAGAAGAGAGTTAAAATGTAAGTCACAAATGGATGAAAATGTCATATATTTTCAGCAAAGACTTAATTTCCTGAATATAAAATGCACTTTGCAATTTAAAAAGAAAAACCATGAGAAAATGGGAAAAATAAAAGGAACTTCGTATGAACATAGAAGAGATGTTAAACCACATTAATAATCAGTAAGTGCAAATTAAAGCCCATGAGATACCATTTTACAGCCACCATATTTACAAAACGTAAAGGTCTATTGGGATAATAAATTGGTATCTTTTGTCATTACCTGGACAGATGAAATATGTGTGTAAGCGACAAGCCCATCAATTCTACTCTCAGTTGCATAAAAGTTGTGAACAAGGCTGTTCATTGCAGCATAATAAATAAACACACACACACACACCACACTCACACACAAGCAAACATACACACAAACCTCCAAAATAACAATTTTTAAAAACCTGGAAATCCCTCAAATGTATATCATTTATAGATTATGTTTTATCCAAACAATGAAATATAAATCAGTGGTGGTAAAGTGACTGAACTAAAACTTTGTGGATCCATATGGATGCCTCTTCAAAATATATTTTTGAGAAAATTAAGCATGTTACGATAAAATATAATAGACTACAGTTATATAAAGTTTAAAGGCAGGCGAAAAAATGCAATATATATTTTTAAGGATATATGTGGTAAAAATATAAAGGAAAACAAAGAAATGATTTTTATGAAATAAATTGGTTACTTTGTGTGGCTGAAAGAAAGAGATGTAATCTAGGAGAAGTACTTAAGCCTTCCTTAGCTGAGTGGTGAATATATGGAGTTTTCTTGTACTATTATTCATTGCTTTTAAAACACTTTTTAGTATGTATGTAAAATCCATATCAAAATGATATATTATATATAGTCAGTAATAATTGAAATTTACTTATTATTCTAGTATAGAACCCAAAAGATGAGTTCAGGGCACAAACACCAAGAATTACATGTTGTATTTTCCACTAGCGGTGAGCATGCCAGTCTTGAGATAAAATTTGTCTACCTAGAAACTTCCTTATTACTTATTATGCATTTTAATGGACTCTTGCTTTGTTATTTATTTTAAATTCTCAATTTCCTAATGCACATAATATTAAAGGCAAATCTCTAAGAATTGGTTTCTGAAAAAGTCCAGTATCTTGTATTTTTCCACTTCCCCACTCTATTTTTAGAGATGTATTTTCAGAGCCTCTAGACATTTGTTCAAACAGTTCAAGATCCTCCGAATTCAATGAAGATACTCCTGTTGGTTCCAAGTGTATTTTAAACAATTTGGATTGTGCACATCATGAAAGTTGGCTGGATCAAAGATAACAGGGGTCATATCCAAAAAGCAAACTATTTAGATCAGGACAACTATAAAATAAATTGACCATATAGAAATTAAACATTTCAAAAGAAAGTTTTCTATCCAGATACATTTTTCGGTCACTAACACCTGCACACCAGCAAACACACTCTCCCACCCACATACACAACAATGCATGCACAAACACACACACAACTAAATGAGTTAGTACAGTAAGTTCCCTACATATGAGCGAGTTCCATTCCGAGAATGTGTTCGTAAGTCCAGTTTGTTTGTAAGTCCAACGAAATTAGCCTAGGTACCCAACAAACAAAGTCACCTATATAGTACTATACTGTAATAGGTTTATAATAATTTTCACACAAATAATACATAAAAGACAAACACAAAAAATAGAAAACATTTTTAATCTTATAGTACAGTACCTTGAAAAGTACAGTAGTACCAGCTACATCACCACTGCTTTTATGCTTGCTTCCGGACATACTGGGCTTGAAATAAAGATATACTACTGTACTCTATACACTACTGTACAGTAAAGTACACAAAAGCATAACCACTTGTAGAGGATGCACACATGTGACAGTGTACGCCAGACACGTGAACTAAGTTCTGTGATTGGACATGTGAACACACATTCGCATCTTTGAAAGTTTGCAACTTAAAGGTTCGTATGTAGGGGACTTACTGTAATCATAAAACGCTTTAAATGATGCCTGTTCTTTAGGATATGGTCTGTGAGTGCTTGCTAAATAAATAAATCTGCATATTAAAAGTGTATTTGATGTCAAGGATCCCAATCCTTGTGAACTACACCAGTAGTTCACACCTCAAAGAGAACTGTACTTTGTATGAACTGACTAGCTTTGTACATTGTTTTTTCCTCAAGTCCAGAGAAAATATGAATATTTATATTTTACTTTTCAACCAACAGAAGCAGAAATAGTTTAATAAAATGATTTACACATTGATAAAAAACATATAATGAAGCAGGTGTTAGAATATTGTTCAAGAGACTAAAATTTAGTGGAATATTTCAGGACCTGTCTAATTACTTTGACAGCTTTGGAGAATATAAAAATTCTGGCAAAGGCTGCATGTGCAAAATTACAGGCTATGTTCTACAAACATTAATGAAATTATGCAATGGATTTGATCAATGTACTCATAAAAATAAGTAAGTTCAGGTCAAACTTCTTGTATTTTCCTGGTGCTTGCATTTACTCACCTGTAATTTTCACTGTTAAACGAAACAAACAAATGAAAAAAGACCAGTGAATTTATGCCTAAGTTATTGAGATATGTTATTTCAATTGTATTTTCCCTGTACAGCCAGATAATTTGGGGGAAATAAAAATACTTAAATGCATATTTAAATGAACTCAACACTGGACTCCCATCTTTTCTCTTTTCATATATGACTGCATCATGTAATTCAGGTTCTCTCCTAGGGAGAATGTTCAAAGATTAACTTAAATATGTTAGATTTTTTTTCCTCCATAAAGAGCATATTACTTGATAAACATTTGTGTGTTATTAGACCTCAACAACAACAAACAATAAGATAACTTGACATAATCTTGTTATTCTGCCTGGCAATTATTTTACCTTTAGTGATATTTAAACCATGCAAGCAAATAATTTCAAATATAAAAGTTGGAAAATATTATATACTAATGAAATCTCCTGAAAACCTATAAAAATATTTTTTGTTAAGAAAAGAAAGAAAGCAAGCACTAATTACTGCAGGCAAGATACATAGATGAATGCTAAAATTAGTGGGCCTTAGGGAGAAAGAGAATACTTGCATAGCCTCAAAGCATCTCCCTCAAAGTTCACTGATATTTCTGGTGGTTTTAATATATTGCCACAAGTTCTTGATACCTCTTCCTCTAACAGATATAGTTTAATGCAGTGCTTCTTGAGTGGGGCTGGACTATGTGAATGGCTTCTAATGAATAGACTGTAGAAGAGGAATGACAACTTTACAGGGAGAAAACTGCCAGATACCACCTTAATCAAGTAATCAAGGTGAATGTCATCAGTAACAAGTCGTTTTGAGGCCATATGTCCTCTGATAGATGCAACAAGTAAAGTATACTTCCATCTCTAGAGTGTACATCCCCAAAATCCATAACCACAAGCTATTATGACAAAGCATAAGACAAACACTGAGAGACAGTATAGAAAATACGCAATCACTATTCTGCAAAGTTTCAAGGTCATGAAAGACAAGATTGGAGAAGTGTCACAGATTGGAAGAGACCAAGGAGGCATAATGACCAACTGCAATGTTAGATCCTAGATCAGATCCTGGAACAGGTAAATAGTAGATGTGTGAAAAAACTGAGGAGATTGGAATAAAGTCTGTAGTTTAATTATTAGTATTGTAACAATTAAATAACATTAAAATTTCAAATCCTCAGTCACACAAGCCACATTTCAAATGCTCAATAGCCACATGTTACTAGTAGCTACCACACTGGATAGCATGTGTATAACATTCTATCAGCATGGAAATTCCATTGGAAAGTTCTCTGCTGGAGCAAAAAGATAAAAGAAAAGAAAAAAGATAATTGAAGGGGAGACAAACACACTCCAAAATTAAAGATTTAATTTAGTTTTAAGAAATGGTTGCATAATGACCACCGATACAACAAATCTTCTGTAAGAAATTCCCTGAGGCTAATTTCTTGAGAATTCCACATTATGTCCAGAGCTGAGATTTATTGCTCTGCAGAGAACATACCTAATCATCAAATTTCAGATGCAGTGATTCCACATTCTGATGAAATCTAAGCTCTGCATGTCATACTCATTGTCCATTAAAGGTCAGTACTTCCACCTTAGCCATCTGCAAAATAATATGCATCAGATAATAATTAAATTTTTATAGGTGTCCAATATTGACAACTATTTTCTTTGGTGTTTCTATGCTCCAAATCACTTTCACAGCACTGAAATAGTTCTCTTTCTAAAAGCAGTCTGAAAGAATGACATCATTCCCCTGCTTTCAAAGCTTCAATAATTCTCACTTCCTATATACCTAAGCAGGATTTACAAGCCCCTTTCAATATTAGCTTAAAGCTATTTGTTTAGTCTCATCTGCCATTTCCTTTCTGTCCTCCTTCTGGTAACATAAGCATTCTTCAGTATGCATTTTCCTTTTTTAGCTCCCTAAGCTTTTCCTGAAATGCTATTCCATGTCTTCTCTGCTTAGGGTCTCCTCTTATCTTTCCAGACACAGCTGAGGCACCCCATTTATCATTATATCCCTAGCATCTATTAAGCACTTCACTATAATGGTCTCTAGGATTTTTTACACACTTCCATAAGAGTACGATTCCATTCTACTCCAAGTATTTCTGTGTGCTCCTGTCTCCTTCAATAGACTTTGAACCCTTAAAGGACAGATATCATGTTTTATCTCAGGAGATAACTCACCTTCTGTGTATCCAGCATACAGTAGGTATTCAATAAATATATATTAACTAAATATATTTTTATACTTGCACTATATTTTGGAAATGGAATAGATTACTTAGTCTATCCTAGTATTTTATAGATGAGGAAGCTGACACTGAAAGACTGAAGTTTTCCTCCAGGCCACATGACTAACAGGGATGGATTAGTTAAAGGGAATTAGACAAGTTTGATGATGATTAATTATTCAATATAGATAATGTCTCACTAGCTCTAGCTAAGAAAATGAAATAGAAGAAGGAAATAACTTCTCCTAACTTGTAAAAGGAAACAAAGAGGAAAAACAAAAAGAAAAGGATGTTGGATTTTGATCTGAGATTCCAGGATTTTGCAGTCTGAAAGGTAAAATACGGCAGTAGCGCACTCTTTTTCAGTTGTCTATACGCAGGGGTGGGGGCAGTAGGAAGGGTAAGCTGTTGGAAAAATAGACTAATGTAAGTAAGTAATTACTATGTAGGTAACAATTTTTTCAGCTTCTTTCTTTTTGAAACTCTTTTCTAGGTAAAGACTTTAAAACATGGAATTAAGGGTATTGTCAGCCTTCATATGTACTGCCAAAACAAGAAAAATATAAAAGGATCAGAGAAATGTAATGATGAAATTAGTTTATCATTCTTCACCAAATACTGTGGGAATGTAACCACATATTTAAATGATAATATCATTTTGATTCAGGACTATATTGTATATTGTAAGGGCTATGACCATCATGAAAATATGAATTTAAAGAGTACTTAGAATTCATGTGAGCCCACTTCATTTTTCAGATGAGAAAAATGAGATTAAGAGAAGATTCATCACATGGAATTTTGTTATCCAGCCACTGTTTTAATATTATAGTTATATGCCATTTCATGTTTTGTCAAAGAACAGTGTCAAATACATCATGGGAGAATTCCAAGTTATTTGGATCCTTTCAGATATTAGTTTCTACTTTTTTGAAACTAGTGTCCATTTTGGCAAATTTCCTATAAATAGACCAACTATAAATTCTTCTGTGGAAAAATGCAAAAAAGAAAATTTAACCAAGACTTAAAAAAGAATATTAAAATTTTATGAATTTTATAAATAATGACCCACATAAAATAATTCTTCGGTGTCAGAAAAACAAATCTAGACCTTGTTATAAAGTGTCTACCTGTAAGTGCCATTGTAACGTGCACTGCACATTGAGAATCTCTATTTTCTTCTTCAATATAAATAAGAGATATATACAACAGAATGATACATAATACATTTAGATTCGTAGCCTATTTCTATGATTATAGGCTTTGACTGGAAAGACATTAATGTATACTTAATTGAGTGGGTGTTTTATTTGGCTGTCTATATTAAAAGAAATTGATCTTATTTCACCTCAGGATGTTTTTAGTCATGGTTTTGATGATCATTTCCTTAAGAATATATTAAGCTATTCAGTATGTACATGTTGAGGGCAATCTATATGTAGGTCAGTAAAAGGTAGGTGAAAGACTATGAAATTTGTAATCAAATGGATCTGAGTTTTATAGCTTGTTCTGCAATTTATTAGCTCTGTAACCTTTAACAAGTCATATTAAATTTTCTTAACTTTAATTGTTTTGTTTGAAAGAACTTTTTTTTATAAGGTTATGGTGAGATTTAAATAATATATTGGGCATAAAGATGTTCAATAATGGTAGTTATTCATATTTGTCATTGAATTTTAAACATGAAGATGTTCTGTGTCCTTAAAAACTCAGTCACTAGTGATGAGAATAAAGTAATGTAAATCAAAATTCAATATCAGTTCAGCACAGACACAGAAGTGAGCCAATTTCTAAATTACCGTTGTGAAAGTTAAAAACTTTTTTCCTTGGAGATTTTCCAGTTTGGGATCTGTTCAATCTGTCTATCTAGTTACAAACCCCCAAACTGTGTCCACAGCTGGTATGCATTTTAAGACCAAACAGCTTTTATTTGTATTTGTATCTCTGGGATACACAGATTAAAAAAAACAAAATTATTATTTTAAAAAATAGCTTATTACAAGATTTAGAAAGGATAGACAGAAATATATTTAGGCTTGTATTACTCCCTGGAGAAGAGGATAATGTTCAAAATAGTTTGCCTATATTTTACCATAAGAATACTTGGCTATTTTTTAGTTGTAAGCCAGCTAAATGTTAACTTAAACTTATATGATATTTGTTTTTCATGAGCCATCTAGTTTATTTCCACCATTGAACTCTAATAATACAATAAAGATAAATACAACCTAAATAAAAAGCCCCATTTTTGGCCATGATGCCTGAGAGAGCATTTGTAATTAATCAGAAACCTCTTTTCTAAATATTAGGAAAAAGCCACAATGATTGAGAATTATTTTGCCTGTGTTTTAATTCACATAAAACCTTGGACTTATGATAGGATCAGTGTCCATTTTTGTGAGCAGTAAAGCATGTTTTAAGAAAAAACAAAATATACTTGAGTTGACCTTAAATAACAAATAACTGTAAATTAAAGAGAACATTTTTTATGTATTTGTTTACAAATTGATACGATAATGTCATTAAGGATTAATGGGTCTTCTTAAATCCCTTCCAGATCACACTTGGTTTTCATATATGTGGATTTTCTAGGGAAGAATTCAAGCCAAAGACAGAATCAACACCTGATCTATTTGTATTCCATAATCCGTGTATTCCATTACACAACACCAAATGGTGAATTTTAGTCAAACTGACCAGAAATATGTTTAGTGTATGATCATCTTTCTCTTCCTAACCTCCATTATATGAGGAAACATTTGTTGCATACTCACCATGCTGTAGACACCATCTATTTCTCTTTATAACTCACAGTATAAGGGAAATACTATTTTGTGTCCCATATTTTAAAATAAAGTCAAGTAACTTGCCTGAGACATATAGCTAGTAAATGTCAGAACTAGGATTTGAAGTCAAGCATAGTGGCTGAAGTATTTTTGTTCTGTTCTTAGCCACTATGTATGACCCCTCCTAATCATAATTTGGAGTGAATTATTTGACATCTCTATACATCAATTGCCTCATCAGTAAAAATGGGAGATTAGTAGTACCTTCTTCATAGGGTTGCTTCTGGGGTATAGTAAGCACTATACAGTATAGGTGTTAGTTATTATTATGATCTGTGTAATGCCAGAAGTGATGCCTTTAACAGCTCGATTATATGGCTTTTTAGTACTCATAATTCTACTCTAACTACATGTGTGTGTGCAGGGGGTGGGGGGATCTGGAACAAGTCTAAACACCTATTACTGCCATATAATATAAAAAGTTTCTACACTATATGTACAAAACAATCAAAGAGAGTATAAGGCTGATTTTGCTACCATTAATTATCCTATGAGCCACTTTGAGTCAATGTGAAGGTAGTTGACAAGTCCATTAATAAGGACTTCTTTGAAGATTTATCTGTGAGCTATGCCTGTAGCCCCTGTGGTCTGAGTCATGCTGTTACTCGGGTCTGATATTTGCTGGCTGTGATGGTCAATTTTATGTGTCAACTTGACTGGCCATGAGGTACCCAGATTCAACATTATTTCTGGATGTGTCCCTGAGGGTGTTTCCAGATGAGACTGGCAATCGAATTGGTGGAATCAGTAAAATAGATTGCCCTCCCCAAGGGGGTGGGCATCATCCAATCCACTGAAGGCCTAAATAGAACAAAAGGCAGAGGAAGGAGGAATTTGGCCCTTTTTTTTGCCTCACTGTTGAGTTGCATATCTCATCTCTTCTTCTCCTGCCCCGGACTAGGGTTTACACCATCAGCTCCCAGGTTCTTAGGCCTTTGAACTTGGACTGAGTTATACCACTGCCTTTCCTGAGTCTCCAGCTTACAGACAGCAGATGGTAGGACTTCTTGGCTTCCGTGTCCATTGAGCCAGTTCTTCATACAGATTTTGGTACTGAGAGTGTTTACCCTGGGACAGAATATTAAAGATGAGTTTTCTGAATTGTGTCTTGGGGTTTCTGGAATTGGCTCTCTAGTCTGACTCGATAAAGACTCTAATGACTCAATTTCCAGTAGTAAAGAGAGCACTTAGACTCCATAGTGTGATCTGTTTACAGAGATATGCAAAATATCTGCATTGGATACTCCTAATCAATCCTATATAAGAGCTAGGTGACTTTCTATATGATATTTTCAAGCATTTTTGGAAAACTAATGAATATAATGAAATAGGTTTGTTGCTCCTAATGTTGCTGCTCAAAATGGCGAAAGAAAAGGTTGAGCTCAGGGATTCCAATTCCCAGCTCAAGCACCCATAAATGACCTAAGAACCACTAACTGTGCCCTGAGGAGAGAGTTAACTCCTCTAGCCTCAGGGCTGAAATTGCTGGAAATCAAATGCAGAACCTTACCTAGTGACTGGCTGAATTATAATGTAGGTTGAACTCCCAGTCCTGCAGGTATCTACTCTTAAAGTGAGGTTACTGGTTCTGAAAGAATAGGATTCTGTAAACTGGGATGAGGATGTGTAGGAAGATTTGATGAAGCCGGGAACATTGAACCCCTAATTTCTGATGAGTCTTCTCTACCAGTGGAAGAGGTCTCCACATTCCTGATGGAAGCATCACACTGGAAAAAAGATATAAAAGTAAAAGGCTGGCTCTATCTGTCAGAAGCAGAAGAGAAAATGAATGAAAAGGGGTGGGGAAGGGAAGGAGGAAGGGGAAAGAGACAGAGCAAGAACAAGAACAACTGAGAGAGAGATGTTGGAAGAGCAACCCACATTTTTTACAGAAGGTGAAACAAGAGTATGATTTTTGTAACCAGACCCGGATTTTACAAAAGGGGGTCAGCCTGGAGTCATTTTAAAAAGAAATCCATGCCAAAAGACCACTTGTAGTGATGTGCTGGTAAATGAATTCTTTGAAAAAGACAAAGGAACACTAATTTTTGGCCTTTTCCAGTTTCTGTGGTATAAATAATCCCACCATAGCCAATTTCAAGCTACGAATATGACAAAGGGGTGTACAACATAGAAAGGAGATGCATGCAGTCAGCTCACTCTAGCCAGTATGAGCTAGATCCAGCAACAGCATGGAAAGAGGCAACCATTGCAAATGTGAGGGTGGGGGGGCGGATTTGAAAAGCAACCTGCCAGGGAAGACCTTGTATTCATTAAAGGAATTGCTATTGAGATCACTTCTGAGGATCTTGGAGGAACTTGGGAAAGAGCCAGCTGTTGTGCATCCCCCATCTATAGAGAGCACCAAAACTAACTACGGCTGTAGTCTACTTAAGGAAATATCTTTCCTTTTTCCCTCCTTTCTCTTCAACTTGAACTCTGATAAGTCACAAGCAGCAACTTGGGAGTGGGTGGGAAGAGATCCAGAGAAGTGGAGACGGACCATTTCCTCTTTCTCCCGATTGGTTTTCCACCCTGAAGAAACTACAAAGTATTGGAGGGGGGAAAACTTTATATTGGATGGATACACAGGTTTCATTTTACATTGGGGGTGGACTTTTTAATTACTGAACGACTCAGAAGTGACAAGAAAAGCTATGAGAACTGCCTGGGATTTCTTTTAGGGAAGTTATAAGAAAAAATGTGGTTTCCTTTTGATTGCACCTGCCAAGTCAGTTATATTTCCACTGACTCTTCTGTGCCTGATCAGTGCCACATGAGATTACATGGAGAGTTCTGGATTGTTCCTGCTCCCATTTGTAGACAATATGATTCCTTTTAATGATGAATAATTACAGACAGGTAGGCAAATCAAATCTGGACTATGAGTAATATAAATGTGTCAGAATGAAGAGAGCTTATTTATGGGAAAGTAGGGACATCCATACATATGGGTAGAATTGTATTTGCTCCCAAATTGCTCTGTAAAGTTTCTATCCTATTTGTGTATCTCAATCCCAGTTTTCATGAGGAATTACAGGTACCTGTTTATAAAGTATTTGCTAAAAATGGTTGCAAAGATTCTATTCGATATCACTATATTCAACAAATAGAGAAAGGGATTTGGTTGGATGACAAGGGTGTCTTGTGAAACCTTGTGTTTAAACATAAAATCACATGCATATGAAGTTTCTCAGTAAAGCCAGTATGTCTGTAATAGCTGTCTCTTCAAAGTGTAAGAAGTCAAGTCCTATTCTCAGCTCTGCTACCTAGCTACCATGTGATTTAGGCAGCTCTCTTAACCACTCTGAGCTTCCTACATAAAAGGAAGTTTCCTACTTCAGAGATTCCAATCTGTACACCAGTGCATTGAAAGCCTTCTTCTACAAATGTTGCTATAAAACATTTCATCGTATCAAGTCTTATCACTAAAATCTATCCCAAGTGGTTATAAGTTTAGTTTTTCAATCAACTTGATACTGCCTATATTCAAACATAATTAGAAAACTTGTATTCTTAGATCTCTGCTCTTTGACTGGCAGCATTTAACACTAAAGAAAGTATCTTATATAACTAACAAGATAATATAATGTGCATAAAATAATTATTTCTGAGTCTTAAAAAAGTAACAATAACTTTGAAAGTGTTAAAGGCAATGAGTTATTTATTTTGTCACCAGAGCTGACATCAGATCCTTGCTCAAAACCCACCAACCTCCCCCTGAACATATCTTCAAGTCACAGGGTCCAGAGACAAAGAAAGGAAGCTATATGAAGAGAAAAACAAAACCCAGATAGAAGCAGCTGGAACCAAGATGGCAATGAACCTGACCTCCAGTAGACCCTGAGTCTCATTATACGCTGATTTTACTACATTAGATACTAAATGACACACCTACCAGCAATCATGACTGGAAGTCACGGACTAAAAAAGGATAAAAAGAGGGTGGCACTCTCTTCCCTCAGAAAGTGCTGTCCCTTTCCTGGTAGTTAATACATATGCCTCCCCATCATTAGCCACACTCCTCCCCCCATTGCCCATACTGTTTAAAATCAAATCCCTCATGCCCTGAGGGTAAGAAGCCGATCTATGAACTAAGTGCCCACTTCTCCATTCTTCGGCCATTGAATAAAGCCTGCCTTTTTTTTTTTTTCCAGCTGCCTAAACCCAAATGGAAAAAGAACCTTCCCACAGAGGCAGAGGGCCTTGGATGCCCAAGCAGGGGGAGTAGGTGTCCACACAACTTAATTCAGTAACACTATCTCTACAATATCACCCAACCAGTTTGATGATGATGATGATGATGACTGTCACTGAAATGATTGTTTCTAAAAATTGATCATCAGAATAGCCAGTTATTTTAATGTTATAAAAACACAATCTGTGTTACTCTGAGGGGGACTGTTTCCTATTAAGAACCATTGATTCACAGAAAATAAATCAACCGAAAGCTGCACAAATATAAAACATAGCTTATAAAAAATCCATTTCTTCTCTTATAAATTAAAAAAAGAAAATTAAATGGTTATTTATACACAGAATATATATAACCTCTGAAATATGTTATTTTAATAGTATATGATAGTTAAAAGAGGGGAAAGAGAATACTAGAGACAGAAAAAGAAAAATTAACTTAATTAATATGCCATAACATATATGCCAAAGAACTCTATACAAAGGCCAGATGAAAGAATCATATATCCATACAAAAATGCAAAAGGGAAAAGAGAATTGGAAATACCAAAAGACAGAGAGCAGGCCTTCAAGATGGTGGAGGGGTAAGACGTGGAGATCACCTTCCTCCCCACAAACACATCAAAAATACATCTATATGGGGAACAACTCCTACTGAACACTGGCAGAAGACTTCAGGTTCCCAAAAGGCAAGAAAATCCCCATGTACCTGGGTAGGGCAAAAGAAAAAAGAAAAAACAGACAAAAGAATATGGACGGGACCTGCACCTCTGGGGAGGAAGCTGTGAAGGAGGAAAAGTTTCCACACACTAGGAAGCCCCTTCACTGGTGGAAACAGAGGGTGTGTGGGGGAGAACTTCAGAGCCACAGAGGAGAGAGCAGCAACAGGGGTGCAGAAGGTAATATGGAGAGATTCCCACACAGAGGATTGGTGCCAACCAGCACTCACCAGCCTGAGACACTTGTCTGCTCACCCGCCAGGGCTGGTGGGGGCTGGGAGCTGAGGCTCGGGCTTCGGAGATCAGATCCCAGGGAGAGGACTGGGGTTGGCTGCATGGAGACAGCCTGAAGGGGGCTAGTGTGCCACAGCTAGCCGTGAGGGAGTCTGGGAAAAAGTCTGGACCCACTGGAGAGGAAAGAGGCCATTGTTTCGGGGTGTGCACAGAAAGGGCCTTCCTGCTCTGTGTGCGCACAGACAACAGAGGAGCACCTAAGTGAGCTCCTGATATGGCACGAGCTGCAGCTATCATCTTGGACCCCAGAGTCAGGTACAGACCGCTACTGCTGCTGCCGCTACCACCAGGAATCCTGTGTGCAAGCGCAGGTCACTACCCACACAGCCCCCAGGAGCCTGTGCAGCCTGCCACTGCCAGGGTCCCGTGATCCAGGGCCAACTTCCCTGGGAGAACACAGGACACGCCTCAGGCTGTTGCAATGTCACACCAGCCTCTGCCACCACAGGTACGCTCCGCATTCCAATTATTACTACCGTACCCCTCCCTCTCCCTGGCCTGAGTGAGCAAGAGAGCCCTAATCAGCCGCTGCTTTAACCCCCTCTTGTCTGGACAGGGAATAGGTGCCTGAGGGTGACCTACACACAGAGGTGGGGCCAAGACCAAAGCTGAACCCCAGGAGCTGTATGAACAAAGAAGAGAAAGGGAAATCTCTCCCAGCAGCCTCAGGAGCAGCAGATTAAATCCCTGCAATCAGCCTGATAAACCCTGCATCTGTGGAATACCTGAGTAGACAATGATTGTTCCCAAAATTGAGGTGATAGGCTTTGGGAGCAACTGTAGACTTCGGGGTTTGCTTTCTTCTTTTGGTTAGTTATTGGTTTTGTGTTCATCTCAGTTTAGTTTTAAGTACTTGTTTTCATTGGTGGGTTTGTTTATTGGTTTGGTTGCTCTCTTCACTTTTTTTTCTCTTCTCTTATTTTGAGTGTGTGTGTGTGTGTGTTGGTATGTTTCTTTGTATGATTTTGTCTGTATAGTTTTGCTTCTACCATTTGTCTTGGGGTTCTGTCCGTTTTATTTTTTTCTCTTTTATTTTTTTTTCTTTTTTTTATGAGTGTGTATGTATGTTTCTTTGTGTGATTTTGGCTGTTTAGTTTTGCTTTTACCATTTCTTTTGGGGTTCTGTCTGTTCTTTTCAGGTTTTTTTTTTCTTCCTTTTCTTCCATGCCATGAGGCTGTCAGGGTCTTGGTGCTCCAGCTGGGTGTTGAGCCTGAGTCTCCAAGGTGGGAAAGTCAACTTCAGGACATTGGACCACCAAAGGCCTCCCAGCCCCACATAATATTAACTGGTTAGAGCTCTCCCAGAGAGCTCCGTCACAACACTAAGACCCAGCTCCACTCAATAGCCAGCAAGCTCCAGTGCTATACTTCCCATGCAAAAAAACTAGCAAGACAGGAACACAACACCACCCATTAGCAGAGAGGCTGCCTAAAGTCATATTAAGTTAACAGACACCCCAAAACACACCACTGGACATGGCCCTGCCCACCAGAGGGACAAGTTCCAACCCCAACCATGAAAACATAGGCACCAGTCCCAACCACCAGGAAGCCTACACAAACCACTGAACCAACTTCACCCACTGGGGGCAGACACCAGAAATAAGAGGAACTATGGACGTACAGCCTGTGAAAAGGAGACCCCAAACACTGTAAGTTAAACAAAATGAGAAGATAGAGAAATGTGCAGCAGATGAAGGAGCAAGGTAAAAACCCACCATACCAAACAAATGAAGAGGAAGTAGGCAGTCTACCTGAAAAAGAATTCAGAGTAATGAAAGTAAAGATGATCCAAAATCTCAGAAATAGAATGGAGAAAATACAAGAAACATTTAACAAGGACCTAGAAGAACTAAAGAGCAAACAAACAGTGATGAACAACACAATAAATGAAATTAAAAATACTCTAGAAGGAATCAATAGCAGAATAACTGAGGCAGAAGAATGGATAAGTGACCTGGAAGATAGACTAGTGGAAATAACTGCCGCAGAGCAGAATAAAGAAAAAAGAATGAAAAGAATTGAGGACAGTCTCAGAGACCTCTGGGACAACATTAAACACACCAACATTCGAATTACAGGGGTCCCAGAGAAGAAGAGAAAAAGAAAGGGTCTGAGAAAATATTTGAATAGATTATAGTCAAAAACTTCCCTAACGTGGGAAAGGAAATAGGCAATCAAGTCCAGGAAGCACAGAGAGTCCCATACAGGATAAATCCAAGGAGAAACACACCAAGACACATATTAATCAAACTAACAAAAATTAAATACAAAGAAAAATTATTAAAAGCAGCAAGGGGAAAACAACAAACAACATACAAGGGAATCCCCATAACGTTAACAGCTGATCTTTCAGCAGAAACTCTGCAAGCCACAAAGGAGTGGCAGGACATATTTAAAGTGATGAAAGGGGAAAACGTACAACCAACATTACTCTACCCAGCAAGGATCTCATTCAGATTTGACAGATTAAAAAGTTTACAGACAAGCAAAAGCTAAGAGAATTCAGCACCAGCAAACCAGCTTTACAACAAATGCTAAACTAACTTCTCTAGGCGGGAAACACAAGAGAAAGAAATACCTACAAAAACAAACACGAAACAATTAAGAAAATGGTAATATGAACATATATATCGACAATTACCTTAAATTTAAATGGATTAAATGCTCCCACCAAAAGATATAGACTGGCTGAATGGACACAAAAACAAGACCCATATACATGCTGTCTATAAGAGACACACTTCAGACCTAGGGACACATACAGACTGAATGTGAGGGGATGGAAAGAGATAGTCCATGCAAATGGAAATCAAAGAAAGCTGGATTAGCAATTCTCATATCAGACAAGATAGACTTTAAAATAAAGACTATTACAAGAGAAAAAGAAGGATACTACATAATGAACAAGGGATGAACTCAAGAAGAAGATATGACAATTGCAAATATTTATGCACCCCACATAGGAGAACCTCAATATATAAGGCAAATGCTAACAGCCATAAATGGGGAAATCGACAGTAACACAAAAATAGTAGGGGACTTCAACACCCCACTTTCACCAAAGGACAGATTATCCAAAATGAAATTAAATAAGGAAACACAAGCTTTAAATGACACATTAGACCAGAAGGGATTAATTAATATTTATAGGATATTCCATCCAAAAACAACAGAATACACTTTCTTCTCAAGTGCACATAGAACATTCTCCAGGATAGATCATATCTTGGGTCACAAATCAAGATTCAGTAAATACAAGAAAACTGAAATTGTATCAAGTATTTTTTCTGACGACAACGCTATGAGAGTAGATATCAATTACAGGGAAAACACTGTAAAAAATACAAACACATGGAGGCTAAACAATACATTACCCTATAACCAAGAGATCACTGAAGAAATCAAAGAGGATATCAGAAAATACGTTAGAAACAAATGACAATGAAAACACGACAACCCAGAACCTATGGGATGCAGCAAAAGCAGTTCTAAGAGGGAAGTTTATAGCAATACACTCCTACCTCAAGAATCAAGAAACATCTCAAATAAACAACCTAATCTTACACCTAAAGCAATTAGAGAAAGAAGAACAAAACCCCCAAAGTTAGCAGAAAGAAAGAAATCATAAAGATCAGATCAGCAATAAATGAAAAAGAAATGAAGGAAATGATAGCAAAGGTCAATAAAACTAAAAGCTGGTTCTTTGAGAAAATAAACAAAATTGATAAACCATTAGCCAGACTCATCAAGAAAAAAAGAAGACTCAAATCAACAGAATTAGAAATGAAAAATGAGAAGTAACAATTGACCCTGCAGAAATACAAAGGATTGTGAGAGACTACTACAAGCAACTTTATGCCAATAAAATGGACAACCTGGAAGAAATGGACAAATTCTTAAAAAAGCACAACCTTCCAAGACTGAACCAGGAAGAAATAGAAAATATGAACAGACCAATCACAAGCACTGAAATTGAAACTGTGATTAAAAATCTTCCAACAAACAAAAACCCAGGACCAGTTGGCTTCACATGTGAATTCTGTCAAATATTTACAGAAGAGCTAACTCCTCCCCTTCCCAACTCTTCCAAAATATAGCAGAGGGAAGAACACTCCCAAACTCATTCTACAAGGACACCATCACCCTGATACCAAAACCAAAGATGTCACAAAAAAAGAAAACTACAGGCCAATATTGCTGATGAACATAGATGCAAAAATCCTTAACAAAATACTAGCAAACAGAATCCAACAGCACATTAAAAGGACCATACACCATGATCAAGTGGGGTTTATCCCAGGAATGCAAGGATTCTTCAATATACACAAATCAATCAATGTGATACACCATATTAACAAACTGAAGAATAAAAATCATATGATAATCTTAATAGATACAGAAAAAGCTTTTGACAAAATTCAACACCCATTTATGTTAAAAACTCTCCAGAAAGTGGGCATAGAGAGAACCTACCTCAATATAATAAAGGCCATAAATGACAAACCCACAGCCAACTTCATTCTCAATGGTGAAAAACGGAAACCATTTCCTCTAAGATCAGGAACAAGACAAGGGTGCCCACTCTCACCACTATTATTCAACATAGTTTTGGAAGTTTTAGCCACAGCCACCAGGGAAGAAAAAGAAATAAAAGGAATCCAAATTGGAAAAGAAGAAGTAAAACTGTCACTGTTTGCAGATGACATGATACTATACGTAAAGAATCCTGAAGATGCTACCAGAAAACTCCTAGAGCTAACCAATGGATTTGGTAAAGTAACAGGATACAAAATTAATGCACAGAAATCTCTTGCATTCCTATACACTAATCACGAAAAATCTGAAAGAGAAATTAAGGAAACACTCCCATTTATCATTACAACAAAAAGAATAAAATACCTAGAAATAAACCTACCTAAGGAGACAAAAGACCTGTATGCAGAAAACTTGACACTGATGAAAGAAATCAAAGACGATGCAAACAGCTGGAGAGATATACCATGTTCTTGGATTGGAAGAATCAACATTGTGAAAATGACTATACTACCCAAACTAATCTATACATTCAATGCAATCGCTATTTGGGATTTGGATCCCAAATAGCGAAAGCAATCTTGAGAAAGAAAAGTGGAGCTGAAGGAATCAGGCTCCCAGACTTCAGACTATACTACAAAGCTACAGTAATCAAGAGAGTATGGTACTGGCACAGAAACAGAAATAGAGATCAATGGAACAGGATAGAAAGCCCAGAGATGAACTCACCCACATATGGTCACTTTATCCTTCACAAAAGAGGCAAGAATATACAATGGAGAAAAGACAGCCTCTTCAATAAGTGGTGCTGGGAAAACTGGACAGCTACATGTAAAAGAATGGAATTAGAACACTTCCTAACACCATACACAAAAATAAACTCAAAATGGATTAAAGACCTAAATGCAAGGCCAGACACTATAAAACTCTTAGAGGAAAACATAGGAAGAACACTCTTTTACATAAATCACAGTAAGATCCTTTTTGACCCACCTCCTAGAGAAATGGAAATAAAAACAAATAAAACCAAAAATAAACAAATAGGACCTAATGAATTTTAAAAGCTTTTGCACAGCAAAAGAAACCATAAAGAAGATGAAAAGACAACCCTCAGAATGGGAGAAAATATTTGCAAATGAAACAACTGACAAAGAATTTATCTCCAAAATATACAAGCAGCTCATGCAGCTCAATATCAAAATAACAAAAACCCAATTCAAAAATGGGCATAAGACCTAAATAGACATTTCTCCAAAGAAGACATACAAATTGCCAACAAACACATGAAAGGATGCTCAACGTCACTAATCATCTGAGAAATGCATATCAAAACCACAGTGAGGTATCACCTCACATCGGTCAGAATGGCCATCATTAAAAAATCTACAAACAATAAATTCCGGAGAGGGTGTGGAGAAAAGGGAACCCTCTTGCATTGTTGGTGGGAATGTAAATTGATACAGCCACTATGGAGAACAGTATGGAGGTTCCTTAAAGAACTAAGAATAGAACTACCATATGACCCAGCAATCCCACTATTGGGCATATACCCTGAGAAAACCATAATTCAAAAAGAGACATGTACCACAATGTTCATTGCAGCACTATTTACAATAGCCAGGACATGGAAGCAACCTAAGTGTCCATCGACAGACGAATGGATAAAGAAGATGTGGCACATATATACAATGCAATATCACTCAGCCATAAAAAGAAACGAAATTGAGTTGTTTGTAGTGAGGTGGATGGACCTAGAGTCTGTCCTACAGAGTGAAGTAAGTCAGAAAGAGAAAAACAAATACCATATGCTAATGCATATATATGGAATCAAAAAAAAAAAAAAAAAGGTTCTGAAGAACCTAGGGGCAGGACAGGAATAAAGACGCAGACTTAGAGAATGGACTTGAGGACGTGGGGAGGGGGAAGGGTAAGCTGGGCTGAAGTGAGAGAGTGGCATGGACATATACACACTACCAAATGTAAAATAGATAGTGGGAAGAAGCTGCATAGCACAGGGAGATCAGCTCAGTGCTTTGTTACCACCTAGAGAGATGGGATAGGGAGGGTGGGATGGAGCTGCAAGAGGGAGGGGATATAGGGATATATGTATACATACAGCTGATTCTCTTTGTTATACGGCAGAAACTAACACAACTTTGTAAAACAATTATACTCCAATGAAGATGTTAAAAAAAAAAAAAGGAAGATGCCCACAGCATCTACCACGAGAAAATAGCAGTAAACCAAAAAAAAAAAAAAAAAAGACTTACGGTTTGCAGTGTGTGCATATGTGTTTGTGTGTTTGTAGTCACATATATTAGAGTGTAGAAAATGAGAAATAGATTTCTATATAGCAAGATTATATCCTAGACTAATAGCTCCTTATTACAGTTCTCATTTAAAGGTATGCTTTATTTTCATTCTATAGGAATAAAAAATTTTTTTAAAACTATCTCTTTACCCTTGTATTGTGGAATTTATGGAATTAAGTTCCTACATCCTCCAACCACCATCCACACTTGACAAGTAAGCCAAATTTCAGATCTCTCATCAGTGTGAATCTCCATGCCTTTCACAGCAGTTCCTGGAGGAAAAGTAAAACAAATAATATTTCCAAGCCGGAACACTTACACATATATTTTCTTTTAGATAATTGTCTTTTCCCAAATACCCTGTTTTAGAAACTCTACCAGGGTACATGATCATTAAATAGTGACATTCTCTATGGATCTGTATCTGAAAATATAAGTTCACAAGTCAAATTTATTTAGAAGGAATTTATTTAAAGGGACAGGAAATAAGTTGGAGTTTTGGAGTTTGGGTTTAGATACAGATAGTTTAAAATGCAAGTTCTGTCACTTAGCAAACATTTAATTTTAAGTAGATTTCTTATGTATTCTGAGTTGTTTTCTTGTCTTTAAAATAAAAATAATGATATCATTTCTGGTGGGTCATTGTGAGAATTAGAGTTGATACATACCTGCAGCATAATGTTGCTCTATAAAAGGTAGTACTAAAACTTGTCATTGTTATGTTTTGCATATAATCGAGCACAGAGATATTTTTAATTTTCGTATTTTGAAAAAAATTAATATGAAATCTTTATTGTTTATATCTTATTTATATTTAATTGTATGTGAATATATGGATATATTCTAATTATAGGTAACTAGAAGATGTATTATACTCAGTGTATTACTCAGTAACTCCTGGTAAGAAGTTTTTTTTTTTTTTTTTTAATAAATTTACTTATTTATTTATTTTTATTTTTGGCTGTGTTGGGTCTTCGTTTCTGTGCGAGGGCCCTCTCCAGTTGCGGCGAGCGGGGGCCACTCTTCATCGCGGTACGTGGGCCTCTCGCTATCGCGGCCTCTCTTGCGGAGCAGAGGCTCCAGACGCGCAGGCTCAGCAGCTGTGGCCCATGGGCCCAGTTGCTCCGTGGCATGTGGGATCCTCCCAGACCAGGGCTCGAACCCATGTCCTCTGCGTTGGCAGGCAGACTGTCAACCACTGCGCCACCAGGGAAGCCCCAAGAAGTATTTTTAAAGATATTATAATTATTAGTTTGCTATTACATTCTAAGCATTATATGAAATTGATTTTGGGTATTAGATGGTACTGTATGAATTTATTATCAGTCTTTCACTTGAAGGTATCATCAGAATCTCTACCAAGACAAAGCCACATGTATTTTCTTTAAAAATTTTCTTACTCATTTTTTCTATCTTTCTTAAATCTCCAAGCTATATATTAAATACATTTCCTTCTTTGTAAGTTAAGCAAAAATGTAATTTCATGCTTTATTCAGGCCACTTTTATTCCATTTACATTTTTCTTATTTTTGATAAGTTTATATATAAAATATGAATATCCAAATACCTTACCAGGCTTATTATTATTATTGATTTTCTTTCACCTGTATTATAAGAGGAGACTTGCTTTCAGCTAAATGCTGCCTGCACTCTTTTTCAGATTTACCTTTCTCTGTTTCAAGAAAAGAAATATCACTCAATTAGAACTTGATTTAAGGATAATATTGTCACTGTGTTGTTTTCACTACAGTGAACAAGACATCCAATTCAATCACATATGCCTAAAAACTAAATATGAGTATTTACACATAGTGAACTCTTCAGCCTTGATTCCAAGAGTAATTGGGCAGTAAGTAGTTAGGCAGAAGGAAGAATTTACAAATTTGCAATACTGATACTTAATTTTATAATTCCTTCATTGAGGTTTTTTTTTTTTTTTTAGTGGACAAGCTTTCCTGTTATTTCCACTTGAGTTAGTTTTAAAATGTGTTTATACCTGCTGATGGAAGAATTAACAACTTTCCATGTGTAATTGGGAATCTACTGTGTTTATGTATGGCTAATTCCATAGATACAGAAATATCCACAGAGAAAATGCCTCATCCATTTTTAAGTATTTGGACAATTTGGACATCATTTATTTTATAATGATGGGGATTTACAAACTGCATTACAATAACATTGTGAAACCATTATAATATTTGTTTCCCTAGCCTCCAGCACCAATTTTTGATTCAGTCTGTTTGTTCAAATAAAACAAGCAATAGATCTTTTGAAACAGATGGTGCAGTTTCTTATTCTGAAACAAGAAACCAAAATTGCTGCATTTCAGAAATAACGCAATGTTTTTACATTAGAAAAAAAGCAAAGATACAAATGTTTCTTAATGGGATGTACTATTCAATATAAAGCTAATTCAGATACCAACTATTTTACATTCTCTATGATATATAGGGAAATTTACCATCAACTCCAGATATATAAAAATGCTGGTTCTCAATTTTGAAAATTAAATTAATGATTTTTGTTGTTTTGTTCACTAATCAAAATAGTATTCATAGTATTTATTATTTCTGTATTGTATGTCATGCACTATGCTACTTGTAGATATACCATCTTAGTCTGCTCAGGTTGACATAACAAAATATCACAGATGAGTGGCTTAAGCAATAGAAATTTACTTTTTCACGGTTTTGGAGGCTGGAAAGTTCAAGATCAAGGTCCAGCCAGGTTTGTTTTCCAGCTAGAGCACTCTCCCTGGCTTGTAGACAGCCACCTTCTACTTTGTACTGCCATGGACTTTCTGCAGTGCATGGTGATGGAGAGAGCCAGGGAAACAGAGACAGAGACAAGAGGTGCAGAGGGTGGAGGGGAGTGTGCTAGTTCTCTGGCGTCTGTTCCTTTAAGGATACTAATCCTATCTGATTAGGGCCCCACCTTTATGACCTTATTTAACCTTAATTACCTCCTAAAGACCTCATCTCTTCATGCAATCATATTAAAGGCTAGGGCTTCAACATATGAGTTTTAGGGAGACACAAGCATTCAGACCACAACATAAACCAAGGTGATACAGAACCATGTAGTGTGACTAAGAGCAAAAGCTTTTGAATCAGGAAGACCGAGTTCAAATCCTGGCACCACCACCTGTCTATGACTATGGCAAAGCTACCATCTTTAGCTTCTATGTCATTATCTTACCTGAATCACAAAATTGTTCCAGGTGATTAACAAAATTTATGTAAAAAGAACTCCTACAGGACTTGTGTTTTCTGGTTACTCATGTAAGGAACTTGGATGTCATCACTTACTCCTAACAAGGAAAAAGCTGAATAGACTGAAAAATCAATTCTTCTTGGATCTGTAAGACAAGGAGGACACAAGGAAAAGAACTTCTTCTGAGATTGGAGAGACAATTAGGCAAATACAGGGAGTCATGGCTTATAGGTGCAGAGACTCACAAGCAGTAACTGCTGTGAGAACCAGTGACAGGGTAGGAAAGCTTGACCTGTAATAGATGAATTGCTGGAGGCTTGTGTAGACGAGTCTAAAAGTTAAAAACGCCAGGGAAACCCAGGTAAGGGGAGACCCCACACTTTCATGACTTTTACCTCTGGGACCTCAACCAAGGTCTTACAGTGGATATTGGAGAAAAGTCCCCTCCTGCCTCCAAAAGCAGGAGGGGAAAACAAACCCTTGTGAAATAGACCAGAGAACTCTGTTCCTCTTAATAAGGCCTACCCTCAGGGAAAATTACCTAACTAGAGCTTAACCTGCTGGGGTATAATGAGAGCCTAACTAACCTGAGGGAAGGCCAGTACCCAACTCCAGCCAGCTCTAGTTTTCCATGTGGGAGAAGAGAAAACCCCAACACCAGCCCACTCTACTATCCTGTCCCAGAAAAGAACCGAGAAACACCTGTGAAGTTCACAGTCCAGAGGCATAGGCCCTCTAAAAGACTGAGATTTAACCATGGGACTATAGAGTACTTCTTCCATAATACTTCAGCACCACATTACTAAAGGCCTATTTATAGCAGTTCCTTTTATCTGGTACCTCATGTTTGACTCTTGAGAAAAAGAAAAAAACACGTACACAAAGCATACTAAAAGGCAAAAAAAAAAAAAAAAACAACCCACAGTTTGAAGAGACAGAGCAAGTATCAGACCCAAGCATCATGACAGGGATGTTGAAATTATCAGACTGGGAATTTAAAACAAATATGATTAATATACTAAAGACTCCAAAAGATAAAATAGACAGCATGCAAAACCAAATGGGCAGGGCTTCCCTGGTGGTGCAGTGTTTAAGGGGACATGGGTTCGAACCCTGGTCCAGGAAGATCCCACATGCTGTGGAGCAACTAAGCCGGTGCACCACAACTACTGAGCCTGCGCTCTAGAGCCCGCGAGCCACAACTACTGAGGCCTGTGCACCTAGAGCCCATGCTCCACAACAAGAGAAGCCACCGCAATGAGAAGCCCGCACACCACAATGAAGAGTAGCCTCCACTCACTGCAACTAGAGAAAAGCCAGCATGCAACAACAAAGACCCAATGCAGCCAAAAACAAACAAAAACACAAATGGGCAATATAAGCAGAGATATGGTAATCCAAAGAACCAAAAAGAAAAGGTAGAGATCAAAAACTCTGTATAACAAAAATGAAAACTTCTTTTGATGGGCTTATTAGTACACTGGACATAGATGAGGAAAGAATTTATGAGCTAGAGGATGTATCAATTGAAACCTCAAAAACTGAAGAGCAAAGAGAACAAAGACTGAAAACAAACCAACAAAACAGAATAGAATGTCCAAGGACTGGGACAACAATAAAAGGTATAACATATGCATAATGGGAATACCAGAAGGAGAAGAAAGAACCGAACAGAAGAAATATTTAGGGAAAAAAAACTGCACCTAGGCATAGCATTTTCAAAGTTCAAAATATCAAAGATAAAGAAAAAAATCCAGAAAGGAGCCAGAGGAAAAACAATTACATCAACTTCCCAACTTCTCAGAAACCATGCAAACAAGAAGATAGTGGAGTGAAATATTTAAAGTGTTAAGAGAAAGAAATAAACAAACTTAAAATTCTGTATACTGTGAAATTTTCCTTCAAAATTGAAGGAGAAATAAAGACTTTCCCAGTCAAATAAACAAAACAAAACAAACAAACAAAAACTGAGAAACTTTGTCTGACTTTGCCTTGCAATAAATCTTAAAATTTCTTTAGAGAGAAGGAAAAAGTATATAGGTCAGAAATGCATATCTACGTAAAGAACAGTATCAAAGAAGGAATAAGTGAAGGTAAACTAAAAACTTTTACTTTTCTTATTCTTAATTGAACTAACAAATAACACTTTGTTCAAAATAATACCAGCAGTGTGTGGTATTATGTTTTTGTATGGTTATATGTTTTTGTATGGTTTTATATATAAGTGAAATGAATGACAATAATGATACAAGGAACAAGAGGAAGGAATTAGGATAGTTTTGTTATTACAAAGTGCCCACACTAGCTATGAAGTGGTATAGTGTTATTTGAAAGTAGACTTGGATTAGCTGTAAATATATATTACAAATTCTAGAACAATAGCTAAAAAAAGTTTAAAAAGAAGTATAACTAGTATGCTCAGAAAGGAGAAAATATGTAATCGTATGAAATGTCAGTCAAAATCACAAAAGGCAGAAAAAGAGTGGAAGGCAAAAATAATAACAAAAAACAAAGAATAAATTTTAAAAAGTAATGAATATTGTAGATAGTAATCCAGCTATAACAATCACTTTGAATGACAAGGGTCTAAATTTACCAATTAAAAGATAGAGATTGTTACAGTGGATCAAAACACATGAGCCAACTATATGGTTTTTTGCAAGAAACACTTTAAAGAAACAGTTACAATGAGATATCACCTCACACCAGTCGAAATGGTTATCATCAAAAAATCCACAAACAACAAATGCTGGAGAGGGTGTGGAGAGATGGGAACCCTCCTACACTGTTGGTGGGAATGTAAATTGGTACAGCCACTATGGAGAACAGTATGGAGGTTCCTTAGAAAACTAAAAATAGAGCTACTGTATAATCCTCATATCCTACTCCTGGACATATATCCAGAGAAAAACATGGTCCAAAAGGATACATGCACCCCAATGTTCACTGCAACACTGTTTACAATAGCCAAGACATGGAAGCAACTTAAATGTCCATCAACAGAGGAATGGATAAATAAGATGTGATACATATATTCAATGAAATATTATTCAGCCATTAAAAAGAATGAAATAATGCCATTTGCAGCAACATGGATGAACCTAGAGATTGTCATACTGAGGGAAGTAAGTCAGACAGAGAAAGAAGAATATCATATGATATTGCTTATATGCAGAATCTAAAAAGAAATGATACAAATAAACTTATTTACAAAACAGAAACAGACTCACAGACTTAGAGAACGAAATTATGGTTACCAGGGGGGAAGTGTGTGGGGGGGAATGGATAGATAGGGAGTGTGGGATTGACATGTACCCGATGCTATATTTAAAAAGGATAACTGACAAGGACCTGTTACTGTATAACACAGGGAACTCTGCTCAATATTATGTAGCAACCTAAATGGGAAAAGAATTTGAAAAAGAATAGATACATGTATATGTATAACTGAATCACTTTGCTGTACACCTGAAACTATCACAACATTGTTAATCAACTACATTCCAATATAAAATAAAAAGTTAAAAAAATCACATGTAATTATAGTAAATAAACTATATTTTAATAAAATAATTTTTTAAAAAAAGAAAAAAGTTAATGGATGGGGAAGAATATACCATGCTAATGCTAATCAAAAGAAAGCAGGATTAGCTATATTAATTTCAGACAGAGCAGACTTCAAAGCAAGGAAAATTATTAGGGATAAAGAGGGGCATGTAATGGGGTATGTTCTCCAAGAGGACATAAAAATCCTTCACATGTATGCACCTTGCAACAGACCATCAAACTACGTGATGCAAAAACTGGTAGAACTGTAAGGGTAAATAGAAGAATCCACTATCATATTTGGGGATTTCAAAACCTCTCTATCAAAAATGGGTAGATCTAATAGGTAAAAAATCAGTAAGGATATATTTGAACTAAACAGCAGGATCAATCAACTGAATATAATTGACATCTATACACTACTTCATCCAACAATAGCAGAATACCCATTCTTCTCAAGCTCATGTGAAACATTCACCAGAGTGGCCACATGCCAGACCAAAATATATAAATAAAAGTACCTTAACAAACTTAAAAGAATAAAAATCATAAAAAAAGTCTGCTGTCAACCACAATGGAATTATACTAAAAATTAATATTATAAAGATAACTAGAAAATTCCAATACAAATGGAGATTAAACAACACATTTCTACATAACATATGGGTCAAAGAAGAAATCTCAAGAGACATTTTTAAATATTTTGAATGAAATGAAAAGGAATATACAACTTATCAAAATTTGTAGAATGGAGAAAAAGCAGTGCTTAGAGGCAAATTAATAACATTGAATGCACATATTAGAAAAGAAGAAAGAACTAGAATGAATAATATGTTTTTGCCTTCACAAACTAGAAGAATAAAAGTAAATCCAAAGTAAGCAGCAGAGAAGAAATAATAATTGGAGCAGAAATCAATGAAATTGTAAACAGGAAATCAATGAAACCAAAATCTGGTTCTTTGAAAAGATCAATAAAATCAATAAGGCTCTATCCAGGCTAAGAAAAAGAAAGAATTGAAAAGTACTAATATCAGAAATGAAAAAGGAGGTATCACTATAGATCCTATGGACATTGAAAGGATAATAAAAAAATACTCTGAACAACTCTATACCCAAGAATTTGATAACCTAAATGAAATTGACCAATTCCTTGAGAGGCACAATTTATCAGAATTCACACATGAAAAGTAGACAGTCTGAATAGTCCTGTATCTATAAAAGAAATTGAATCAATAATTAATAACTTTCAAAATAAAAGCACAAGTCCCAGTTACATTCACTGTTGAATTCTATCCAACAATTAATGAAGAAATTATGCCAATTGCCTACAATCTCTTTCAGTGGATAGAAGCAGAAGGAATGATTCCTAACTCATTCTATGAGGCCAGCATTACTCTAATACCAAAACCCGAAAAATAAATCACAAGAAAAGCAAACTACAGACCAGTATCTCTGATACACATAGATGCAAAAGTCTTCAACAAAATAGTAGCAAATTGAATCCAAGAACAGGTAAAAAGTATTATACAACAGGACCAAGTGGGATTTATTCCAGGTATGCAAGGCTGGTTCAACATTTGAAAATCAATTAGTGTAATCCATCATATCAACAAATCAAAGGAGAAAAATCACATGATATTATCAATAGATGCAGATAAAGAATTTGACAAAATTCAACACCAATTCATGATAAAAACTCTCAGTAAACTAGGAATAAAGGAGAATTTCCTTAATTTGATAAAGAATATTTACCAAAAAACACACCCATAGCAAACTTCATACCTAATGGTGAGAAACTTGAAACCTTCCACTAAGGTCAGGAATAAGGCAATGATATCCCCTTTCACCACTCCTTTTCAGTATCATACTGGAAGTTCTAGCTAATGCAATTAGGCAAGAAAAGGAAATAACAGGAATATATAGGGAAGGAATAAATAAAACTGTCTTTATTCACAGGTGACATCATTGTCTATTTAGGAAAAAATTTTTAAATTGACCAAAAAAAAAAATCTTTGGTCCAATAAGTGATTATAACAAGGTTGCAGTATGTAAGGTTAACCTATAAAAGTTCCTAGATACCATCAATGAACATGTGGAATTTGTTATTAAAAGGCAATACCACTTACATTAACACTCAAAAAATGAAGTATATATATACATATATATATAATGTATACAATGTCTATACATAAAAAACTAGAAACTCTGATAAACAAAATCAAATAACCCTAAATGGTGAGATATTCCATATTCCTGGATAGGAAGGATTCTGTGTTTATATGGAGAGGTAAAAGACCCAGAATAGGTAACCAGTATCGAAGGAGAAAAACAAAGTTGAAGGACTGATACTACCTGACATCAAGACTTACTATAAAGCTACAGTGATCAAGATAGTGTGCTATTGGCCAAAGAATAGACAGATACATTACTACAACAGAGTAGAGAGCCCAGAAATAGACCCCCATCAATATAGTCAACTGATCTTTGACCAAGGAGAAAAGGCACTACAATCGAGCAAAGAAATGGTGCTGGAAAAACCGGACATGCACATAACCAAAATTGAGTCTGAACCTAGAACTTAAATCCTTCACAAAAATTAATTCAAAATGAATCTCAGATCTACATGTAAATCACAAAACTATAAAACTCCTAGAAGATAACATGGGAAAAAAACTAGATGACCTTTAAGAATGGCAATGAGTTTTTAGATACAACACCAAAGCATAATGCATGAAAGAAATAATTGGTAAGATGGACTTAAAATTTAAAAATTCTGCCCTGCCAAAGACTGTGTCAAGAAAATTAGAAGACAAGCCACAGACTGGAGAAGATATTTGTAAAAAAACACATCTGGTAAAGACTGTTTTCTAAAATATAGAAATAACTGTTAAAACTCCACAATAAGAAAACAAAAAATCCAATTTAAAAATGCACCAAAAACCTTAACAGACATTTCACCAAAGAAGACATACAGATGACAAATAAGTACATGAAAAGATGCTCCACATCATCAGGAAAATGGAAGTAAAAACAACACTGGGACACTAGTATATACCTGTTAGAATGACCAAAATCCAGAATATTGACAGCACCAAATGCTGGCAAGGATATGGAGAAACAGGAACTCTCATCAGTTGCTGGTTGGAATGCAAAGTGGTACAGTCACTTTGGAAGGAGTTTGGCAGATTTTTACAAAATTAAACATACCTCTTACCATATGTCCAGTGCTCCTTGTTATTTACCTAAAGGAGCTGAAAATTTTATCCACACAAAACCTTGCACCTGAATGTTTATGGCAGCTTTACTGATAATTGTCAAAACTTGGAATCAACCAAGATGGCCTTCAGTAGGTGAATGGATAAATAAACTCTGGTACATCCAGACAACAGAATATTATTCTGTAAAAAAATGAAATGAGCTATCAAACTATAAAAAGCCATGGAGGAACTTTAAATGCATATCAGTAAGTGAAAGAAGCAAATCTGAAAAGGCTATATACTATATTATCCCAACCTTATAATATTTTGGGAAAGGCAAAATATGTAGGCAGTAAAAAGATCACTAGTTCCCAGAGTTTGGGGAGGAGGGAGAGGGATAAATAGGCAGAGCATAGCAGATTTTTAGGGCAGTCACAGTGGATTTTTAGGGCAGTCTAAACACTCTGTATGATACTATAATGATGAACATGTCATTATACATTTATCAAACCCATAGAAGGTATAACACCAAGAGTGAATGGTAATGTAAGCTATGTACTTCAGGTGATTATGAAGTGTCAGTGTAGACTCACCGGTTGTAACAAATGTACCATGCTGGTGGGGTTGTTGAAAATAGGGGAGGCTGTAAATGTGTGGGCAGGGTATATATGGGAAATCTCTGTATCTTCCCCTCAGTTTTGCACTGAACCTCAAATTGCTCTCAATAAAATAATGAAACAAAACAAAAAACCCTATCCAATGCCTGGAACGTAGTGACACTCAATAAATGATGGTGATTTCATCAATACTATAGTTACTAGATCTGCAGATGTCTTAATGAAGTAAGTCAGAAAGAGAAAAACAAATATCGTATGCTAACACATATATATGGAATCTAAAGAAAAAAAAATGATTCTGAAGAACCTAGGGGCAGGACAGGAATAAAGACGCAGACATAGAGAATGGACTTGAGGACACGGGGAGGGGGAAGGGTAAGCTGGGACGAAGTGAGAGAGTGGCAAGGACTTATATACACTACCAAATGTAAAATCGATAGCTAGTGGGAAGCAGGCACATAGCACAAGGAGATCAGCTTGGTGCTTTGTGACCACCTAGAGGGGTGGGATAGGGAGGGTGGGAGAGAGATGCAAGAGGGAGGGGATATGGGAATATATGTGTATGTATAGCTGATTCACTTTGTGATACAGCAGAAACTAACCATTGTAAAGCAATTATACTCCAATAAAGATGTTAAAAAAAAAATCAGTGGACTCTCTCATGTCTTTAGGTAGAAGTTAAAGGATGACCTTGCATAATAAGCAGAAAAAAAGAATATAGAAAATGGAAAATACATTAAGAGACAAGTATGTGCTCAGAGCAGTGCTTTATATTTGAATTATTAGCCTTATAGTAAATATATGGCCTCACATGTAAAAAGTTTCTTACATTTATTTAATACTTGAAATCAAATTACTCTGCCTCAATCCTCCACTCATGTTGGTAGGAAATAAAATCCTAATAATATTTAAGTATCTCTCATGCCCCATATGCTCATGTAAGATCTCAAGCTTACCTGGGGTTTCAAATGCCTTTGGTGTCCCATGTCTCACCTGTGATATTAGCCACAGGTGTGCTGGACAATTATGTGCAATTTCAGACTCATGCTGACAGCATTCCACATGATATGCATGCTATGTTTCTATCCACTTCCCCACCCAGAACCCAGAACTTTCTCCCAGATCTTAGGAGTCCTTTTATAATCAGATAAAAGTGGGTCCCACATGAATAGGCATTAAGTGCCCTTATAAAAGAGACCCAACATGGATAACTAATAAGAGAGAGAGAGACCTAAAGATCCCTCTCTCCCTTTCTGTCTTGTGAGGACACAGAGAGAAGGTCACTGTCTGCAGGTCAGATGAAGGCCCTCACCAGAACCAGACCATGTTGGCACCCTGATGTTTGACTTCCAGCCTCCAAAGCTGTGAGAAATAAATTTCTGTTGTTTATAAGCCATCTAATCTATGGTATTCTGTTACAGCAGCCCAAACTGACTGTGATAATTATGTTCTTCTCATTTTTTTTTGATTACATCCACAAAGACCCTTTTTTTTAAAAAAAATTTTTTCCCTTTAAATTTATTTATTTAGGCTGCGTTGGGTCTTCGCTGCTGTGCACAGGCTTTCTCTAGTTGTGGCAAGCGGGGGCCACTCCTCGTTGCAGTGCGTGGGCTTCTCATTGCGGTGCACAGGTTTCTCATTACCAACACTGAAATGGTAATACTGAACCATTTCTCCTAGAAAAAATACAGGTTTAAGTACCTGTGAGCCTTTGGTCACATTTTATCAGCAGATGAATACATAACCTTGTTTTTTGTGTGTTTCTGTTTAAAGACACTTTAATATTATATCATTAACTCAATAATGTTGAACTCATAGCCAATAGTACTGTAGCTCATGCCTGAATGAAGCTTATCAAACATGAAAACTTTCTCCATAAGGCACATCACAGCTTGTGCTTCGGAATGCTAATCAACACTTTAGTACTACATACACTCAAAAGCCATTTTAAATAGTGAAATCAACAAAAAGCACATAAATGCAAAAACATGGCACCAAATAAATTAAAAAGGATACATTTTTACAGTATAAATGCCTTGTTTGACCTTAGCTGGTAAAGTGTGCATAGCGCAACTTAAATTTTTTTGGATATGCACGCACATATATCCATGAATAAACTCAAAATCACCATGAGTATTAATTTGGAGGTGAAAAATAAATTGTAGCTAACAGGTAAATTAAGCAGGTGAGGAATTCAAGAGGATCATTGCTTATATGTTCATATTTTAATGTCTTAATTTACATATATGATAAATATATTTCTCTAAGTAGCCACAGATACTTACCCGTTCCCAAACATACATGATTCAGATCACAAAAGGCACTACCTTTGCATTATAGAAATAAATTGGAAATAACTTTCTTTGTTCCTTGAGAAATGAAGGATTACACTATATGGGGAAATTATTTCTCACCTGCCATGTACTATATATCCAACTAATCAGAGGCACATTAAAAACCCCATACAGGGTTTTATAGTAGTTTACAATAAAATGGCAGTGCCTTTTATAAAAGTAAGTATGAATACATTTTGTTGCTATACTAGTCTCTCCTTTCACAGAATATGATTTTAAGATACATGGACCTTTTTTATTTGAACTTAATTTAGCCACTGTTTAAAATCAAAATCTGTGGCAAGATCCTACTGTCTTGCTAAGACATCTTCAAAGACTTTTTATATCAGTGTATCTCCTTCTTCCTTCTCACCTCCCACTGTTAAATGGATTCCTTTGACAACCTACTGTCTACTAAGATTAAAATCTCTAGACTAGTTTACTTAGAGCAAAGGATGAATGGAAGCAGTAACTTCAGACAGAGATTGCATGCAGCCTCACTAACTCCATTTCTTCTGCTATTTTCTCATGCAGGAAATATATTTGGATTGTGAGAATATGAAGGCCCTTATTTTTTTTTAACCTTAATATGGAAATGAATTTCTGACTCAGGGAAACACTGTCAACCTTTTAATTTATTTGGCTTCTTCCATCTACATTCTTGTGACTCCTTCCTTGTCCTGGTTAGTCTCTTGTGGAAATATATTATTTATACTGAACAAGGAGCTGACAGTCTTCTGCAACTCTTCTTCCAAATCACTTAATTTTAAAGGATAGGGTAGAGGAAAAAGACCTGTTTACTTCAAAGATGAGGTTTTTGAGCTAAGCATTTGCTCTTCTCCTGTGTATTTTTTTTTTCTTTGCTCCCATTCCTAAAGCAAAATGAGAAAAAAAAATATTGTGGAAAAGATTTATTGTTCTCTCTGGCATTTCTTACCTGTTCTTTAGACAAATCATGAAAACTTAAACCAAAATTTTAAAGATAAAAATATTTAAGTCCCTGTCTTAAGAGGCCCCATGAGCCATTGAGTGTAATGGGCTTGGAGAAAAAGAAGGATTGCTTAATATTCCATCATGTATTAAAGCATCTCATGGTCCTGTAGAGAAAATGCTCCATAGACTGAGATTTCCTCTCAATACTTATTATCAGTATTGCCTTGGGAAAAATTCTGATCAACTATAAAAATAAAGGTGGATGACTGGTGAGGTTGGATAGTGTAAGGTTATAGAACGGCCAAGATGTATTGAGATATAATTAGCAAATTGAAACTTTCAACTCCTTGAGTCCCACAGATAATCTATGGTTTGCATTACATTCATTGCTTCTGATCTTTTATTGACCACCACATCTGCCTACCGTTTTCCCATCCCCAAGGTTACGATTACTGACAGAATTTGGTTACCTTTCACAGCAGAAATTATTATTTATGACAATATTATTTATCTTTTTCTGATTGTATATCATCCCCATGTAATTTTAGCTTAAGTGCTTCCAAGCTTTGAAGCTTCATTCCCTGGTTTGCTGGCAGATAGCCCACTAGCATAGTTCTTCCCTTTGGAGCACAAAGACAGAACAGTCTTCCCTGGGTCACTGGCATGCTGTATAGAATTTTATGAATTCTCATCACTATCCACCCTGTCAAATACTTGTTTTATACATAAATGCCAGACCTTATGGATTTTGGTCAAAGTTGACCTTATGTTAGTCACTGTAAACTCTCACAAGCTGGCAATGTCTTTTGCCTCTGAGCCTGTCTCTTCTCCTGTGATTTCTGAGGCATAGTCTAACCATAATTCAAACGCACTTTATTTGGATCCTAGATCATTAAGTACCTCCAGCTTCTCAAGTTTTTCTAATGCTGGTTTCTATGCCAGCTGTTCCAAAGTTTGCTTTCTCATTGGTCTATTAACATTGTTCTTGTCCCTCAGTCTATTGTATTCACAGTAATAGAACCCAGCAATGGCCTTGAATTAGCTCTAGTAAACTGGCTCACACTTGTAAATCTGACTCACACTTCATTGTGTTAATAAACAGGGAGTGAAAATTATTTTCAAGTCTACCTCTTCTCAGTGTTTTTCCCTAAACTTAGTGAGCTTATGCATCACTGAATAAATTATCTGCTTGGAACATCCAGTTTCAAATAACCCATATTCCATAATTTGCAACTGGGAGTTTTTCATTCTTTCCAGAAAATTATGAAGGTGTTGAATTATTCCAGTAATCACAGTGTCTCACAATTAAAGCCTCTACTGTGTCCCGTAGTTCAATAATTTGACTCTGGCTCGTGTAGAGGAGATGCACTGACCATTACTTACCTTTGAGAAGTCTCCTGGTCTCCTCAGTTGTACACCTACTGAAGTTGACCCGATATGGCTTAATCCCTACATATTATCATGTTCACAAAACACTTTTCAAAAGCAAGAAATGAGTTCTAAAAAGGCTTCTATTGTTTAAACAACATTCCAGGAGGAATCCTAGAGACAATTCTAATACTTGTCCTTTCCTCAATTTTCTCAAGCCTTTTATTTTCTAGAGATTCTTATTTACTAATCTTGACCACCTCCCTTACCTCAGTCTCCTCTGCATTCCCTATGAAATGTAGTTCGTTCTCAGGGATCCTGCTTTTCTAATTAGCTCGTCCCTTTGTTATATAGATTCACTTAATACCTCTAGCTAAGTGTTCTAGTTCTCTGCCTCCTCTCAGATTATGTACTTTTCCTTGATTCTGCATCACAAAAAGACAGAAATTAAAATAACTACTTATTACAGTCTTTTCTGTGAATATCTCTGATTTTATTATTTTTTTCTAGTCATAAAATCTATACCATTCAAGAGATATAGATTATGTGAGGGTGTAACAAGGCATTTTAATAGCATCAATAAAAATCTATATGAAAATGGTCATATAACCAGCTACGTATTGGAAAGCCTAAAAATTCATGGAATTAAAGTGACTCCACATCAAGATAAATTTATTTTTTAATAGATCTTTATTTGAGTATAATTGCTTCACAATACCATGTTAGTTTCTGTTGCACAACAAAGCAAATCAGCCATATGCATACACATGTCCCCATATCCCCTCCCTCTTGAGCCTCCCTCCCATCCTCTCTATCCCACCCCTTTAGGTCATCGCAAAGCATCAAACCGATCTCCCTGTGCTAAGCTGCTGCTTTCCACCAGCCAACTATTTTACATTCGGTAGTGTATATATGTCAATGCTACTCTCACTTTGCCCCAGCTTCACCCTCCCACCCCATGTCATCGAGTTCATGCTCTAGGTCTACCTCTTTATTCCTGCCCTGCGACTAGGTGCATCAGTACCAGTTTTCTTTGGTTTCTTTTTTGGATTCCATATATATGCATTAGCATACGGTATTTGTTTTTCTCTTTCTGACTTACTAAACTCTGTATGACAGACTCTAGGTCCATCCACCTCACTACAAATAACTCTATTTCGTTTCTTTTTATGGCTGAGTAATACTCCATTGTATATATGTGCCACATCTTCTTTATCCATTCATCTGTTGATGGACATTTAGGTTGGCTCCATGTCCTGGCTATTGTAAATAGTGCTGCAATGAACATTGGGGTGCATGTCTCTTTTTGAATTATAGTTTTCTCAGGGTATATGCCTGGTAGTAGGATTGCTGGGTCATAGGGTAGTTCTTTTTTAAATTTTTTAAGGAACCTCCATAGTGTTTTCCATAGTGGTTGTATCAATTTACATTCCCACCAACAGTGTAGGAGGGTTCCCTTTTTACCACACCCTTTCCAGCATTTATTGTTTCTAGCTTCTTTGATGATGGCCATTCTGACCAGCGTGAGGTGATACCTCATTGTAGTTTTGATTTACATTTTTCTAATAATTAGTCATGTTGAGCATCTTTCCATGTGCCTCTTGGCAATCTGTATGTCTTCCTTGGTGAAATGTCTATTTAGGTCTTCCACCCATTTTTTAACTGGATTGTTTGTTTTATTGATATTGAGCTCCATGAGCTGTTTGTATATTTTGGAGATTAATCCTTTGTTGTTTCATTTGCAAATATTTTCTCCCATTCTGAAGGTTGTCTTTTTGTCTTGTTTATTTTTTCCTTTGCTGTACAAAAGCTTTTAAGTTTAATTAAGTCCCATTTGCTTATTTTTGTTTTTATTTCTGTTACTCTAGGAGGTGGGTCAAAAAATACCTTCCTGTGGTTTTTGTCAGAGTGTTTTTCCTATGTTTTCCTCTAAAAGTTTTACAGTGTCTGGTCTTACATTTAAGTCTTTAATCCATTTGGAGTTTATTTTTGTGTATGGTGTTTGGTAGTGTTCTTATTTCATTCTTTTACATGGAGCTGTCCGTTTTTCCCAGCACCACTTATTGAAGAGGCTGTCTTTTCTCCATTGTATGTTCTTGCCTCCTTTGTCGTAAATTAGGTGCACGTATGTGTGTGAGTTTATCTCTGGGCATTCTGTCCTGTTCCATTGATCTATATTTCTGTTTTTGTGCCAGTACCATACTGTCTTGATTACTGTAGCTTTGTGGTATAGTTTGAAGTCAGGGAGGCTGATTCCTCCAACTCCGTTTTTCTTTCTCAAGATTGCTTTGGCTCTTTGCGGTCTTTTGTGTCTCCATACAAATTGTAAAATTTTTTGTTCTAATTCTGAGAAGAATGCCATTGATAGTTTGATAGGGATTGCATTGAATCTGTAGATTGCTTTGGGTAGTATAGTTATTTTCACAATATTGATTCTTCCAGGCCAAGAACATGGTATATTTCTCCATCTGTTTGTGTCATCTTTGATTTCTTTCATCAGTGTTTTATAGTTTTCTGAGTACAAGTCTTTCACCTCCTTAGGCAGGTTTAACCCTAGGTATTTTATTCTTTTTGTTGCAATGGTAAATGGGAGTGTTTCCTTAATTTCTCTTCAGATTTTTCGTTGTTGGTGTATAGGAATACCAGAGATTTCTGTGCCTTAATTTTGTATCCTGCAACCTTACCAAATTCATTGATTAATTCTAGTAGTTTTCTGGTGGCATCTTTAGGATTTTCTATGTATAGTATCATGTCATCAGCAAATAGTGACAGTTTTACTTCTTCTTTTCCGTTTTGTATTCCTTTTATTTCTTTTTCTTCTCTGAATGCTGTGTCTAGGACTTCCAAAACTATGTTGAATAGGAGTGACGAGAGTGGACATCCTTGTCTTGTTCCTGATCCTAGGGGAAATGCTTTCAGTTTTTCACCATTGAGTATGATGCTTGCTGTGGGTTTGTCATATATGGCCTTTATTATGTTGAGGTAGGTTCCCTCTATGCCCATTTTCTGGAGAGTTTTTATCATAAATGTGTGTTGGATTTTGTCAAAAGCTTTTTCTGAATCTATTGAGATGACCATATTATTTTTATTCCTTAATTTGTTAATGTGATGTATCACATTGATTGATTTGCATATTTTGAAGAATCCTTGCATTCCTGAGATAAACCCCACTTGATCATGGTGTATGATCCTTTTAATGTGTTACTGGATTCTTTTTGCTAGTATTTTGTTCAGGATTTTTGCATCTATGTTCATCAATGATATTGGTTTATAATTTTCTTTTTTGGTGATATCTTTTTCTGGTTTTGGCATCAGGGTGTTGGTGGCTTCGTAGAATGAAATTGGGAGTGTTTCTCCCTCTGCAATTTGTTTGAAGAGTTTGAGAAGGATCGGTGTTAGCTCTTCTCTAAATGTTTGTTAGAATTTGCCTGTGATGCCATCTGGTCCTGGACTTTTGTTTGTTGGAAGATTTTAAATTATGGTTTCAATTTCATTACTTGTGATATGTCTGTTTATATTTTCTAATTCTTCCTGGTTCACTCTTAGAAAATTGTACCTTTCCAAGAATTTGTCCATTTCTTCATGGTTGTCCATTTTATTGGCATATAGTTGTTTTTAGTAGTCTCTTATAATCCTTTGTATTTCTGCAATGTCAGTTGTGATTTCTCCTTTTTCATTTCTAATTTTATTGATTTGCGTCTTCTCCCTTTTTTTCTTGATGAGTCTGGCTAATGGTTTTTCAATTTTGTTTATCTTCTCAAAGAACCAGCTTTTAGTTTTATTGATCTTTGCTATTGTTTTCTTCATTTCTCTTTCATTTATTTCTGCTCTGATCTTTATGATTTCTTTCCTTCTACTGCCTTTGGGTTTTCTTTGTTCTTCTTTCTCTAGTTGTTTTAAGTTTAGGGTTAGATTGTTTATTTGAGATTTTCCTTGTTTCTTGAGGTGAGACTGAATTGCTGTAAACTTCCCTCTTAGAACTGCTTTTGCTGCCTCCCATAGGTTTTGGGTCATTGTGTTTTCATTGTCATTTGTTTCTATGTACTTTTAAATTTCTTCTTTGATTTCTTCAGTGATCTTTCAGTTATTTAGTAGCTCACTGTTTAGTCTCCATGTATTTGTGTATTTTACAGTTTTTTTCCTGTTATTGATTTCCAATCTCATAGTGTTGTGGTCAGAAAAGGTGCTTGATACGATTTCAATTTTCTTAAATTTTCCAAGGCTTGATTTGTGACCCAAGATGTGATCTATCCTGGAGAATGTTCCATGTGCACTTGAGAAGAAAGTGTATTCTTCCACTTTTGTGTGGAACGTTCTATAAATATCAATTAGATCTATCTGGTCTCTTGTGTCATTTAAAGCTTGTGTTTCCTTATTTATTTTCTGTTTGGATGATCTGTCCTATGGTGTAATGGGGTGTTAAAGTCCCCTACTATTATTGTGTTACTGTTGATTTCTCCTTTCATGGTTGTTGCATTTGCCTTATGTATTGAGGTGCTCCTATGTTGGGTGCATATATATTTATAATTGTTGTATCTTCTTCTTGGATTGATCCCTTGATCATTATGTAGTGTCCCTCCTTATCTCTTGTAATAGCCTTTATTTTAAAGTCTATTTTATCTGATATGAGTATTGTTACTCCAGCTTTCTTTTGATTTCCATTTGCATGGAATATCTTTTTCCATCCCTTCACTTTCAGGCTGTATGTGTCCCTAGGTCTGAAGTGGGTCTCTTGTAGACAGCATATATTTTGGTCTTGTTTTTGTATCCTTTCAGCCAGTCTGTGTCTTTTGGTTGGGGCATTTAATCCATTTACATTCAAGGTTATTATCGATATGTATGTTCCTATTACAATATTCTTAATTGTGTTGGGTTTGTTTTTGTGGGTCTTATTCTTCTCCTGCGTTTCCCGCTTAGAGAAGTTTCTTTAGCATTTGTTGTAAAGCTGGTTTGGTGGTGCTGAATTCTCTTATCTTTTGTTTGTCTGAAAGCTTTTGAGTTCTCCATCGAATCTGAATGAGATCCTTGCTCACTTATTTGTTCTCCTGCCTCAGTTTTTCTGTTATTGATTCCTTCTAGTTATTGATTCCTTTCTGTTACTGATTCCTTCTATTTTTCATTTCAGTTGTGTTGTCATCTCTGTTTGTTTGTTCTTTAGTTCTTCTAGATCTTTGTTAATCATTTCTTGTATTTTCTCAGTCTGTGCTTCCATTCTGTTTCCAAGATTCTGTATCATCTTTGCTATCATTACTCTGAATTCTTTTTCAGGTAGATTGCCTATAACGTCTTCATTTATTTGTTCTTGTAGGTTTTTACCTTGCTCCTTCATCTGTGACATATTTTTTTGCCGTCTCTCTCTTTTTTTTTTTTTTTTTTTTTTAATGAGTGGGATTGTGTTCCTGTTTTACTGGTTGTTTGGCCTGAGGCTTCCAACACTGGAGTTTGTAAGCTATTAGGTAGAGCTGGGACTTGGTGCTGAGACCTCACTCTGATGAATATTCCCTGGGGTTTGAGGTTCTCTGTTAGTCCAGTGGTTCAGACTCGGAGCTCCCACCACAGGAGCTTCCCCCCGATCCCGGGCTCGTGAATCAAGATACCGTAAGCTGCCTGGGATGGCAAAAAAAAAGAACAAAGTAAGAAATAAAATTAGACTGGGAAACTAACAGATATGTTAGAAATAATGTAAACATAAAAATATAGATGAATCAACAACCAGAATGTACATCAGTACCACAGTAGTAAAAGAGAGAAGGAGGGAAAGAAAAAAAAAGAGGTGGGGGGGGGGAGGCCTTGGCTGTGGAGAGCAGGGCCTAATCAAGGGTGAGGTTTGGGCAGTGGGCATGGCCAATGCTCAGGACCCACAGAGCTGGAAAAGGCCCTGGATGGCTGTGGAACATGGGGCTTAGGCTCAAGGAACAGAAGGGGCCCAAGCGTGACCCCCACCCTGGCCTCAGAGGCCAGGGAACCTCACCTGGTAGCCTAGCAGGCTTCCTGGGCTTGAGTGGGCAGGGCAAATGCCCTCTTCTCCTCTCCTGCTCCTCTGGTTGGGGTCTGGGAGGGCTCCTCCTGCCTGCCTCTCCTGATCTCCCCGGCCTCCCTCTATGCCCCCAGGACCAATGCAGCTAGTGGGGGCTGGGTGGGGGGGTTGGAGAGCAGGGGACCAGCCTGGAAGTTCAGCAGGCTCCTGGTGCCCAAGTGGGTGGGGCAACTGCCTTCTGCTCCTCTCCTGCTTCTCCCCCAGGGGCCCTCCCACCTGCATCTCCTGTTCTTCCCTCGGCCTTCTTCCTATGCCCCCAAGGACCTACATGAACTGGAGGGGGCTTTGGGTTGCAGTGGACTGGCCTGGGAGGTCAGCAGGCTCCCCGGACCCCAGTGAGCAGGGCAATCGCCCTCCACTCCTCTCCTGCTCCTCCTGGATGGCCCCTCCCACCTGCCCCCAGGACCCTCACGGCCTGGATGGGGCTTTGGATGGGAGCGAAGCGGCTTGGGAGCTCAGCAGTCTCCCCTGCCCGAGTGGGCCAGGCGATCTCCCTCTGCTCCTCTCTGGCTCTTTCCAGAGAGTCCCTCCCACCTGCCTCTCCTGATCTCCCTGGCGTCAGGGGCACTGACCTTGTCTGTCCTCCACTTCTCCTCTCCCCTCGGTCCCCCTACGTCCTACCGGTTCACTTTGGGATTCCTCCCGTCTCCTAGGAGGTCAGAGTCCCCCACCAGCAGCCAGCAGGAGCCCTAGTTGTGGGGAGACGTTAACTCTGCGTCTTCCCACACCACCATCTTGACTCCTCCCCCTCATCATCAAGATAAATTTAAATGGCATTGTCATGGTTAGAGCCAATGCCTTTCCAACACCTTTCCATTATGATAACATTTCCAAAACGAAATACTTATCTTTATTTTATGGGCTACTCTATTAGTATAAATGTTAAATTGCATTAAAATTTAGAAAAATATTATAATGTCTACCAGCTGCATTTTGGTCTATTGAAGGACATTCCCAAATGTCCCCTCTGAATATGTGTCTGGAATTACTTAAGAGAGATTATATGTTTTTATATTTTCAGTCCTGGCTAAACGGTTTTCACCCTGAAGGTGGAAAGAGAACACAGATGTGTCCCTTGAGCCTTAATTTTTCAACTTCTGGTCTCAAAATAGCTGGACTAAAGATATGACATCACCGTGTCCTTTTTAGTCCTAGTCTATCTTATGGTTGCCACCACTCTTTTTTCAGAAGAGAGAGATCTAAATTGTTTTTGTTGTATTATTTGAGAACATTTGAATCTGTTGTGAAAAACAAGAAAGTCAAATAAACAGAATAGGAAAAACTTATGTGTTCAGTAAGAACAGTAATTAAGTATTTTGTGATAAAAAAAATTCATAATTTTTTAAGTACAGATAGTAAATTAGTAATGCTAGGAATATATGATTAAAAACAAAACTATCTCCCAACCCAGAAATCATTAAAAACAAAACTATCTCCCAACCCAGAAATCATCTCCACAAAGGTAGGAGAGAAAGAAAACAGTTATTTATTGAATAAACATTAAACCAGAAGGTGATGCGCATCACAGGCAATCCACTAAGAGATTACAAAGACAGAGAGAAATCTCACCCTTTTATATAGTGAAGCAAAAGCAATCTATTACATACATGTGTTCAAGATAAACAATAACTAGTCCTAAAGAAAAAAGACTTGACAACACTATCCTAAGTTTACCTAGTAATTGGGATAACGATCTGTGTTAGCTAATTGGCTTTAACCAGAGGAGAAACAATTACCCTAACTAAAAAAGTGACACACATACATAAAATATTTCCATCCTTCGTTTTATATATTGGGTAAACTCAATATTGTTGCCTTTAGTATGCAAACGCCTGACCATAGGGTTTACATCTTATGAACATACAATGAAGGGTGATTAACAAGTCTAGCACCCTCTTCAATCCAGTTTCAATGCATCATATTATTCTCCCACTCAAATTTTATATATGCCCTTTACACACCCACACACGCTCAATTACATGGTGATAGTGATTCCCTTGATATTAAAAAAGTATTTTAAGAAATGAATCAACAAATTATGCAGGCTGTTCTCAAATTTAAATGTAATTTATTTCTGGAATACATGCCATGGAATAGACCGTCAGATTGTCGTTAAGAGGGTTTTTTTGTTTTGTTTTGTTTTGTTTTTTTTGGCCTCGCAGCATGTGGGATCTTAGTTCCCCAACCAGGGATCAAACCAGTGCCCCCTGCAGTGGAAGTGTGAAATCAACTACTGGACCACCAGGGAAGTCCCTGTCATAAAAGTTTTCATTTTCAAAACTACATCAACTGTTTGCATATCTGATAAAGATCAAGGGATCAATTAAGCCAAAAAAATGACTATAAGCTATGAAAACATATGTATATAGTTTAAATAATGTTTAATAATGTCATGATATGTGTCTTATATAGGTTAAATATATACATATATTCAAATGTGTATAGTACTTAATATAAAATTAATATATACTGATATATATTATATATAATAATGAAGATCCAATTTATTATATACATAAATTTTATGTGAAGTTACAATATACAATATACACATATCACACTGTACTTCCAATGTACTATAATGTATAAAGAGTATATATAGTATTTGATATAAATGTCTTATGTAAATATATACATATAATATGCATATATATTTTACATAATCATATATATTTACATATAACATTTAGCTTTAATCCATAAGTAAAACAGGATGATCTTGATAAATTGAGTTCCTCAAAGTCTTCTGAACCTTTGATTGGGTGAGGTTGACAAGACACTCACCTAATCTCAATGAAACCCAATTCTGATCTGGATTATTATTATTCTGTGTAGTGATTTTTAAGACTGAATGTCCTGGACACAGGAAATGTACTGGAATTAAACTACTGTTTGATTATTTTGTGATGCACAACAGCCAAGTTACAATACTATGAGTCGGGTGCAATTTCTCTTGAAGTAAATGAAAGGTGTCTGTTATCAGTTATTATGGGAAGTAGTTAATTGCAGAGCAGAAAATAGGGTTCAAAAAAGTGCAACCATTTGTCCTTATTAGAAAAGTCAATTATTCCACATTTGAATTTGTTTTCCCTGCTCATTGTGTTTTAGCCAATAACACTATTTAGTTATCCATTGTCTTTGAGAATTCTAACAAATAAATCCCCTTTTCTTCTATACTGGGTTTAGGGATGAATTCAAATTTCTTTTCTTTTCTTTTTTTTGTACTGTTCTCTTTTTTTTTTTCTAGCTTTATTGAAGTATGATTAACAAATGTAAAAATTTATATATTTAAGGTGTACAACATGCTGATTTGATATACATATACGTTGTGAAATGATTACTACAATCAAGCTAATTAATATATTCATCACCTCACATAGTTATCTGTATGTGCATGTTTGTATGTGTGTTTTGAAAACATTTAAGATCTACTCTCTTAGCAAATTACAAGTATACAATACATTGTTATCAACTATAGTCGCCATGATGTACATTTGGTCTCTAGAACGTACTCATAACTGAAAGTTTGTACCCTTTGACCAAAATCTCTTTTCTCCCACCCCCTAGCCCTTGTGAACCACCCTTCAACTCTCTGTTTTCTATGAGCTCAACTATTTTAGATTCCACATATAAGTGATAATATGAATTACTGTTCTTTTTTTTAGAGCTTATTTTTCCATAAAGCCCTCCAGATTCATCTATGTTGTTGCAAATGGCAGGATCTCCTTTCTTATAGGTCCACTGTGTGTGTGTGTGTGTGTGTGTGTGTGTATCACATCTTTTTTAATCCATTCATCCATCAATGAACACTTAGGCTTTTTTCATATTTGCCTGTTGTGAATAATGCTGTGATAAACATGGGAATGCAGATATCTCTTTAAAATAGTGATTTTATTTCCTTTGGGTATACACCCAGAAGTGAGATTGCTGGATTATATGATAGTTCTATCTTTAATTTTTTGAGGTACCTCTGTATTATTTTCCATAATGGCTGTACCAATTTACATTCCCACCAACAGTGTATAAGGGCTCCCTTTTTTCCACATGTCAACAACAATTATTATATTTTGACTTTTTGATAATAACCATCCTAATAGGTGTTAGGATATCTCATTGGGGTTTTGATTTGTATTTCCCTGATAATTAGAGATGTTAAGCACCTTTCGTATACTTATGGGCCATTTGTATGTCTTCTTTTGAGAAATGTCTATTCATGTTCTTTTCCCATTTTAAATCATATTATTTTGTTTTCTTTTACTATTGATTTTATGAGTTCCTTATGTATTTTGGTTATTAACCCATTATCTGATACATGATTTGCAAATGTTTTCTCCCATTCTATAGGTTGCCTTTTCATTTTGGAGATGGTTTCCTTTGCTGTACAGAAATTTTAAATTTGATGTAGTCCCACTTATGATGGTGGTGGTGGTAGTGGTTGTTTTGCTTTTGTTGCCTGAGTTTTTGGTATCATATCTGAAAAATCAGTGTCAAGACCAATGTTAAGGAGCTTTCCTCCTATGTTTTCTTTAAAGAGTTTTGTGTGAGAATATGCCTCTCTGTTTTATTGATTCAATGTTTACTATATCAAGAGGATTTTCAGCTATACACATTATGTTGGGTGTTAGCAAGCTAATAAAGTTGAGTTCCAGGAAATCAGGATGAATTAGCCTTGCCAAAGATTACTAAAGTACAAAATCCTCTAATCCTTAGCTCTGCTGAATATTATGATAAATTTTTGGATTTTGCCAAAGTCCTTCCAAATCCACTGAAGTCAGGAAACCTATTTCAGGCATCAAAAGTCTCTCATTAGTATCCATGATTTACAGAGAAAAATGAGTCTAGCACTTTTTAAAAAATATGCTGTTCCAGTCATCAGCAAACTTTTCAAGTCCTTGGGGTGAAAACTGTGTCTTTTAGTAAGTTGCAAAGGAAAGACAAAATCTGCAAACATATCCTCTAAAATATGTAGATTCTTCCCTCTACCTTTTTCTAAAGAATCTGTCTTGTGGAATCCCTATACCATGCACTATTGGTGAATTGTGAATTGAGGTCTCAGAGAAACATGTAGGCAGCAATTGGAAAGATTAAAACTAAAATATTGAATCCAAACTCTCTGGTGATTACATCTATTTTAATTCCACATAATCTGAAAATTACACTCTTTTCATTTCGACTGGACTATCTCAGAATCCATTTCCATAAATACTCTTCATATGTTTTCCATTCTGAAGGAGCAAACTTGCTCTCATGGTGTTCAGTTCCTCCTATATATTAGATACAAAATATCCCAAGTCCCACTTGTGAATGTCAAGTATCTTAATTTTTGTATTAGAGATCTGGTGATCCTAAATTCAATTGATGTTGTAATTTGGCAGCTTTCAGAATTAAATGCTAATTTTTCTTTCTGTCATCTCCAGCCTTGTGCCTCTAAGTGATGAAAGGGTTTTTACCATGTTTGTGGACTCTGCCCGGACTTCAGTGTGTGATTTGACCTGAACATTTAGGGGATTCATGATTGCAGCGCTCTTATCTTAAACTGTCTGTATTCTTAGAAGTAGTTATTACATATAATAATTGTTGAATTCCTCATGCCCTTCATACTATTTTCCATCATAAATAGCTCAGTTCCTCAAACTTTGTCTAGGTAACTTATTAACACATTAACTGGTAGTTTACCCTCTGTAGGGTGTGTGTGCCATAGGCTTCGATGTTCCTATCACTAAATATGTATGGATATGTATAGGATTTTCACTGTCTTCCAAGTTCTTCTTAATTCTTGTGGACCCTGTTGCTACAACCCACTCGCAAACCCAATTCATAGTGTCACACGGGTTCCTGACTGCAGCCAACAGCAGATAACTCTGATTAACTCAATAAGAAAAGATATTTGTTTGAACAATAGCAAGTACTCACAAAATTGCTTGGACATCTGGTAAATGAGGGTTAAAAAAAGCAGGGAGGTAAGGAGACGAGGCAGTCTAGAATAAAACCACATCGCACCATAGAAGCAGTCTTGTTACCATATGTCTTCTGAAATAATTGCTACAAGGAGTATCTGCTACCATGTCAACAGAATGGGCACTCTGCTGCCACCAACTTCATTCAGAATTGATGCCAATATAACTACTGTTAAAGTGAATTTTCAACCTCCCTGCTTCTCTGAGTCACTTTTTCAAGTTATAAAATCCCTTGCATCCATAACCCTTTGGCAAGATTAGATTAAGTGCTTTAAGTAGATTGATAGATATAGATGTAGAAATATATCCGAATATGTGAGTATAGAGAGATCCAGGTAGAGACAAAAATAGATAGATAGATAGATAGATAGATAGATAGATAGATAGATAGATAGATAGATAGATGATAGATAGATAGGTAGATAGATAGATAGATAGATGATATGTGTGTGTGTATAATATAGTCTTTTTTATAAATAATATAAAGTGCTTCAGAAAGTTCATGGCACAAAAATAGTGCTCAAAAATGTTGACTTGTTTATTCAAAGGGATAAACAAAAGCAAACACTTATTGTTCTCTCCTCTAAGATATATTCATAATTTACTCTTTAGCTGTTATTCATAGATACCACTCTACTCTGCCAAGCTAACAGACTAGACACAAAGAAAGGAAAGGAAATAATACTTACAATAAATATAGTCTACTTAAGTCACTTCATTGTTATCCATTGTATGTACAAGAGTCATTAAATAAAAATATAAAAGAATAAGCTGAAAAAAATACTTGAATTAAACAAATATGCATTATCTGATATTTTCATTGGAGTGTAATGGCATATTTAAGTGGCCTTGGAAGAAAAGTCACTTCAAATGATATGCAATTTTGAATAAATCACAGGCAGAATATGTTTCAAGGCATATGATAGAAAACAAAAAAAACGAATCTTAGAAATGTGGAGGTAAAATTATGCTGCTTTCCAAAATTTAAATTTTTCCTTGCTCTGTTCTTTTTATTGATATCATTCTATGTCAAAAATATAATTGAATACAATGAAAAGTTAGAAGAGTAATTTCTATGCATTATTGTTCATTATTGTATATTTTTACCTTCCAATCAGTCATTCAAAATAATGACAAGAATTTAAAAAATTAAAACATCTATATTCTAAAGAATTTAGTAATCATATTATAGCATAATATTTTCAATGAATATTCAAGAAACTAGAAGCTACAACACTTTTAGTGTTCTTAGTTAAAGGTAATATCCAGACTTAATGGCACAAACACCAGATAGACACCAGTCCCCTTTCTGACTCAATAGTGTTACAATACCATCTCAGCTTACTTGTTAGACAGCTTTCATCATGTGAGATGACATTTGTAGTCATTTATTAGCAAGTGTATAATGAACAATCCAGAAATTCCTATTTTAACAAATGCAATTTATTAGATAATTGATGTTCTTATCTTGGGAAGGTGTCTGTCTTTACGCGTCTATAGCGTTTCACTTTTAAATTCAATAGGATGTTATTATAGATGTCAGAGTTTTAGAATTACCCCATGCCTTTATGTCTTTAGATACTTGACTGCTTGGATTATTTTAATAGAATTGATCAGACCAATCCATCAGTATGATAAGTTAGTCCAAAGAAGTAGATCTTTTTGTCTGACTCAGTTTCACTGTCAAGACAGATAAAATGGTCCCAATCTATTGACAAAGAGTCAGAGAAGAACTGTACTTTGGAATTTGATGTCTTCAGGCAGGTCAGGTAACTCTACTGGGAAAAAAAAATCCTTGCTTCCATACAAAATTTTAAAAATAATAAAACCCAGAAAAAATAAAACTAAATTGAAAAATTCAGCTACCTGGGTCTCTTTGCTCTGAGCAATACCATAAATTCATTTCTGGTAGAGGCCACACATAGCAATACTTGATTTCTCCTGTGAGTTCCATAAAATCAATGAAAACAAGACAGGTGTTTGAGAAATTCTCTTTGAGGGTAGATGGCATAGAAAGCACAGATTCTAGGTGATAAACACAGATGCTAACAAACATGTGGGTGCTGCTGCAGAATGATTTGTTATGTTTTAAGATTTAGAGTCTGGAAAAAGTACCAGTGTGGCCTCAGATTCATAAAAGAGCCAAGAGCCTTCCCCAAGTAGAAATAATAATAAATACAATGACATGAGTTATTCTGGAGGCAAAAATAACTTATTCATCGAATGTTGGAATAATGTTAAACACTAACACTGAATGAGGAAGAGAAAACTCCCAAAGGAACAAGGTTTATTTTCCCATGTTTTCTGTAAATTGGTGGGAAGTACCACATCTGAAATTGAGTTCAAATACTTTAAATTTTCTTACTGAAATTGCCTCATCCTGTGGAATTTCACCATATTGATGTAGAAGATCAATAAAGCAATGTTGTGATTTTACAACTATTAGCACAAAGTAAACAAGTCCATACGAAAGAGAACCAAGTAGGTAGAACATCGCCATAAGATTTGGTAAATGTTAATGAGCTTTCCTTTTAGGGAAATACCAAACACCAGAAGCAGAAAATATTAGCTATGGATCTTGCACTCTACAAAGGGCTGTGCCCCTTCTTAAAAACTTTGGAAGCTAGAGAAGATAGTATTTTCCAGAAAATTTCACTTTGTGTTGATTGAGTGAAAGACAAATGAAAACTTTCAGTTTGGTATTTTCATAATGATAGTTATTGTACAGTATCTTCTTTGATAAAATCCCTATAATTATTTAATATACTACTGAGCTTTCTTGGCTTCTCCTAGTCAGTGAAGTTTTCTGAAAGACCTTGTTCTTAATGACAAAACATTCTTGAGGAAAGAATTTTATTTTTTATTTGGCTCCTACCACTGGATGCCACAATGTTTGGAATGAAAAGGAAAGTTTCTGACAACGAGAAAATAAATGTCTATCAGATGACGTGAAGCTAAACATTCCATAGTATCTTTATACAATTGTGTATCCAGGTATTTGATTGTTACATATTGGAAATATGGAAATGTATTGTGGTTGCAGAAATCACATTTAGATGCTGAAGGAGGCTGTCCGTGGAAATATATTTGGATTCCAAGCAGCACAAAGAGAAATGTTGATAACTCAAGAAATTATTTCCATAGCAACAAAGGCAGTAATACAAAGATATCTTTGAAAATCCTAAGAATGAATATTACCGCACATGTCCTGCCACGTAATTACAGAATATGAGGATGGTAACAGGTTTCCAGAGATAAGAAGATACATCTTGGGCTTCCCTGGTGGCGCAGTGGTTGAGGGTCTGCCTGCCAGTGCAGGGGACACGGGTTCGAGCCCTGGTCTGGGACGATCCCACGTGCCGCGGAGCGGCTGGGCCCGTGAGCCACAATTACTGAGCCTGTGCGTCTGGAGCCTGTGCTCCGCAATGGGAGAGGCCGCGACAGTGAGAGGCCCGCGCACCGCGATGAAGAGTGGCCCCCGCTTGCCGCAACTAGAGAGCCCTCGCGCAGAAGCGAAGACCCAGCACGGCCATAAATAAATAAGTAAATACTTAAAAAAAAAAAAAAGAAGATACATCTACTAGTTAGTATCTTTGAAGGAAAGTTAGCAACTTGCCATTCCCCCCGCCAAAAAAAAAAAAAAAAAAAATAGGAAGAGACCTACTCGTGACAAGAAGACCAACAATATGGAACTTATTCTATGAACCAATGAAAATGGTTCAATCCTCCACCATTTAGCATAAACACATTATTAAAAATTCTATGTATTTCGTATTTATGAAACCGATATTATGCCTTTATCAATTAAAATATATTCTCATATAATGAGTTGAGATGTACTCATTTTTACTTGGCATTGTTCTAGTTCATTATCATGGGGCTCAGAATAAGGAACCAGTAGCTGGTGCTATGACAGTTGGTACATGTTAGCAAAATAATCATTTGTTCAAATGAAGGTTTCATTCTGAGTGCTTTGCTCTATTAGCTGTGTGACTTACGCAAATGTTTTCACTGCTTTGAGCCTTTAAAAAACATCTTTCAAACAAAAGTTATATGCAAAGTATTGGGTACATAGTGGACTCTCAATAAATGTTAGTTTCTCCATTTTTCTTTTATCACACAGCCTGGCATTTTATCAACTAGAGATTCATTGCTATTAATAAACCACCTCATTTAAAATTGAAATGTCTCTGGCAAGGTTAAGATATTTTATGTCTTATTTTCAATTAGTTTAATTAGATTACATTATGCCTCTATCTAAACTCAACCTCCAAAATCAACTACATTATGGAAATTAGAGTTTTTATAGGAATGGTGGGAGTGTGATAGATGTGACTTCAATGTACAGATTGAGACAGAAATTTTATCTAGCTTAAAAGAATTCAGAAATTTCAAGTTTAACACTGAAAACAGAATTTTCAAATGAGGATTAGTAGCTGATCTGTTTACCTCCAGTTCTGTTCTGCTTGGGTTTTCACTTTCTGGGGCTCTCTTCTTATCCCAACGTGTAAAAGGAGTAAAAGGGAAGAAGTGTGGAGGGCCTTTCCCCTTTAAACACTTGAAAAATCTCTTTTTCATTTCTGAGAGCAGAGTTGAGAGAGGTGGGTATTTAAAAAGATTCCCCTAGTAGTACAAGGGAAGAATTTAAGAGCAATATGTACAAAGAGTAGATAAATGAGTATTTTAAACATCTGTTTAAATGTTTATAATCATTTATAATCTTCTCGGTACTGGTACAACCTTACTTTTCTTGCTCTCTGGAGCTCCCAGAATTTGGTCCTTTTCACATAGAATCCCTTTTCCTGATCCCCGATCTGCAATACAAGGACACCCAGGAAATTTAGAGATGGTGCCAAATCTGGTCTAGTGGTTTACACATTATCAACTTGCTGGATGCATTTACACCTCACAATAACCCTATGAGACGGGAACTATTTTTTTCATTATTACTATTTTACAAATAAAGAAACTGAAACTAGGCCTATTTTCCACAAGTAGTAGAGCTGAGATTAGAATTTAGATAGATTATTTTCAGTGCCAGTGCTCAAAACCATTATGCCCTAATGAACAGAGCCTGAGAAATATTTTTTTCATACAAAATATATTTTGGAGCTTTTATTTTATACTGGAAACTTTGATAAGAACTTTATCGGCATTCTTTCATATGAAATATTCAAAGAGCACCTTATATGTGCCAAGATATTTAATGGTTATAGAAGTGAATAAAATAAGCTTTTGTCCACTTGTTCAAACAATTTTGCAGGGTGAAACATACATGCACATACTTACCTGCCTACATAAAATATAACATTTACAACAGACCTATGAATTAGATACTAAAAGTACTCCCATATTACTGAAGGGAAAACTGAAATCTAGAGGTGAAAACATCAAGCACAATCTGTAGAACTGTGAATAAATGAGCTTTCAGATGATTTCAATGCCCCATGTGTTGTCATCCTCAATTGTCGGGTTTTCTCAGCTGAGGCTCCAGATACTGTGAAGAGAGACAGCATCTCTGCTGCACCCTTTCTGAAGTCTTGGATCCATGTGAATCTCTGAGCATAACAAAATAATCGCTGCTTGTGCCACTAGTTTAGGGTACTTTGTTATGCAGCAGTAGCAACAGAAACAACCACCAACCCAAAGAATTCTGTAATGCAATATAACCAAACAACAGTTATATTTCAAGAATGACCCCCGTGGAGTTTCAGGAAGACATTTTCCTCCCAGTGACATTTTGAAAGACATGTAAGCCTGGCAAAGGGAATTGGGCATAAGTACACTGCTAAAACAGTGGTTCTGAAAATTGAGAAGATTTAGAGCCATTTAAGGGAGACAAAAGACTTCCCTACCACTACTATTTCCACTTTTAGGAACACGTGAGAGAACAGAGGGTTAGAGAGGAACAAAGTAACAACAGAAGTGGTAACCACACAAGATACAAAAGAGCAAATGATTGACAAGCTTAAGAGTATAAGAGTATTTTTATAAAAAATATTTCAATTAGAAGAAGGGGAACCACTGCTAAACCTATGACTATGAAACATTGATAACAAAGCCTCACTCTTGAATGATGTGATTTCCAAGCATCTGCACTTGTATATGTGCCATTCAAGTCTTTACAATGTCACCTTCTTTAGCTGGGCAGTTAGAATTTGTGATAGAACCTAAATAGTAGGCTTTTGTAAATTTTTCACAATGGAGTAACAAATTTATATGTGTGTGTGTGTGTGTGTGTGTGTGTGTATAACATGCCCAGTTTATAATATTAAACTGATTTTTTAATTTTAAAATCAGTTCTGAGCCCAGAAGACACCAGCATCCTGCTAGTTGCCTATGGACCGTATATGAGAGCACGATGTACTTGTCCAGAGCAGACAAGGCCACAGAGGATTACTTTTTGAATTCTTGCAGCTTAGTCCATCTCCATGGAAGTCCTTATTGCCAGTGAGGCAGAAGTTCAGTTCAGAAACTGCCCAGGGCTAGAAGAAGATCCCCTTGCGTGGATCTCTTGACAGCAGAGTATAGGGATACTGCTGGCACTGCCCCGAAGCCTCCACGCCACTACCACCCCCTCATTGTGTTGGTGCTGCATCAGTTTGCAGAATGTGATCTGTGCAACAGAAGAGCCTGGGGCCTTTCTAAAGCTTCTACTTTTTTCTATTTGAGAACTATTGGAGAAGAAGTTGCCCATTTTCATGCTTTATTTCTCTTCTTATAATAGATTTGGAAATAACTGGGGCAGTCAGCAACAATCCTTGGAAAATCTGCAGTTTCTTTCATAGAGTTCCAATATTGCCTTGGCTATACATCAAGCAACATCTGAACCAAACCAGAGCCAATGCGACTGACAATGTCAGAGGGAGGCACCTTAGTTCCTTTAAATCATGCATTCTTTTTAGTCTTCTCTTCTGAAACAAACTAGAATGACTGGTATTCTTTCTGAATACTAACTTCAAAGTTGACCAGGTTCACAGAATGTTAGCTCTAAAAAGAACTTTAGTTCTAACGACTACCTAACTGCTTCATGGAATAGAAGAGAAAATTGAGTCTTGGTCATAAAAATAATAGGACATCCCCAAGGTCACAAGGGCACAGCAAATCTGACAGTAGAACCCTTTATCCCTGAGTCCTAATACTATATTCATGTTTCTAAATTATTACCTCATTGTAATTAAGGAGTTAGGCTTTATTACAAAACTCATACATATACATCCAGTCTTCATATTATTTTTTGGCAGTATTGCCTAAACACGTGCCATTAGTAAATGGAACACTAATCCTATTTTACCACTTGTTTACAGTGACATCATTCATGATCAGTGCCATGATTATTCTTCAAAAATAATTATCAGTGTATAAGACACTTTGTTATTCATGTGTATCATTTCATTTAGCCATCACAAGAACTTCATTCAGCAATAGTATTCATATTTGAATTTAAAGATGAGGAAACTGCGGTTCAGGGAAAAGGAAAAAAAAGGTCTCTGAAGCCACACATCTAGAATTGGTACAGGGATTCTAACACAGTTTCTTTTGACTGAAGCTCACCCCTTTGCCTTTTTACCTGCTTTGTTTCAAATCTCATACTCTACTAGATTTTCTGCCAAGTAGTTAAAGCTATGAATTCGAATTCCTAGAAAGAACATTAGAAAATCTGTACTACTTCATGTCAGGGTTGCAAAAATGCAACGCTGCAAAGACTCTTCTTGAGAAACCTTTCAAGGCAATATAACAAAGTCCATCAGATGAGGTTATGTCTACATACATGATACCACTTGAGAAATACATTGAGTCAAAAGAGGCTTTTTTGTTTGAAAGTTAGAGAGGGTGGCCCTTAGAAATCATGATCCTAATCTCTGTTTTTCCATACTGTGTATAAAGTTGGTTGGTAACCTTATAACCTCATGTACTATTTTTTAAGAATTAAATAAATAAAACTATATGTAAAATATTTAGTACAATGCCTGGTATACAGTAAGTGCTAAGTAAATGTTAACCCTTATCACGATTAGCCTCCTGCCTTCATTTCTTCTCTTTCTATTTATTCTTCAATCCCTCTAAACAGTTTGCTTTTGTTTCCCATGTTTGCTAACATTACTTCATTGATATTGTTCAAAGAAAAGTAGGGACCATCAGATTGATACTAGTATTTTCTAAGTGTTCTTTTACTTGTAATCTAAACAGCATTTATTACAACCTCCTATCTACTGATCTGTTTTTTAAAGTGGATGATTTCTCAATTGCTACTAAAATATTTTATAAATAATTGTTCTCTATTCCTCAAAACTCCCTAGAAAGGAAGAAAATGCAACTGTTCCTGTTTTTTAGATTGTATCAGTTAATATCAGTCATTATCTATAACCATCATAATTCTGTAAAACAACCACAAAACTTCATTCATTGCTCACCAATAAGCATTCATTGCTCAAGCATCTGGGATAAACTGAGGTGCAGCTGCACTCATTTTGGCTGAACTTTTCATGTCTTAGAGGTACACTGGCTGTTGGAGCATCTAGACTCACCTTGGTTGGGGCAACCAAAATAACTTGGTTCTGCCCATATGTCTTTCATCCTCCAGCACATTAGTCCAGGCATATTTTCATGATGATGGCAGTGGTGCAAGAGAGTAAATGAAACCATATTACACCTCTTAAGTCTCAAACTTTGAGTTTCATCTTTTTTAGCCATAGCAAGTGACATGGCCAAGCCCAGATTCAAGATAAGGGGAAATAAACTTTACCTCTTTTCTTTCTTCTTCTTTTTAAAAAATATTTATTTATTTATTTGGCTGTGTTGGGTCTTAGTTGCGGCATGCGGAATCTTTCACTGCAGCATGCGGGCTCTTCGTTGCGGCACATAGGCTTCTCTCTAGTTGTGGCGCTCGGGCTCTAGAGCGTGTGGGCTCAGTAGCTGTGGCGTGTGGGCTCTCTAGTTGTGGAGCGTGGTCTTAGTTGCCCCATGGCATGTGAGATCTTAGTTCCCCAACCAGGGATCGAACCCACGTCTGCTGCTTTGGAAGGCAGATTCTTAACCACTGGACTACCAGGGAAGTCCCCAGGCCTTTACCTCTTTAGTGGTGAGAACTGCAAAAATTAAATGTCAGAGAGCATGGTTATAGGGAGAATAAAGAATTGAAAATTTTAATGAAATTGATTCATCTCCTTAGAAGAAGAAACTGAGGCTTGAAGGATTTAAATAAACTGTCCAAGTTCACACACCTAGTATGTTGCAGAGCTAGAATTCAAACCAAGGATTGTCAGATTCCAGAGTTGTGATTCAATACATTTTGACTTTTCTTTTTGTTAAAAAGTCTTTCCCTTGTCTTCTATAGCACAACTTCCTGGGCTCCTACTGTTAATTCACTAGTGATTAGTCATGTCTCTTTTGCTGATTGTTTTACCTCTACCTAGTCCTTAATGATTAGATTCGTTAGAGATCATCTCAGAAGTCTGCTGTAGATCTTCTTTGCTATGACCTTGGATGGGGAAAAAAAAATCTTCAATTTCACAAGCCTCCAACTGAAATACATCTTTTCCTTTAATTCTAAATGTAGGTTACAAAATACATTTATATGAGCAATATCTGAGGCTTTGTCATGAGTAGAAATAAGTGATAATTTCATATCACCTTATAATTGTTGCAAAAATCTCAAAATATTATTTGTTCATCCAACTCTGAAATCTTGTTATTAGACTTCAGATAAATCTTGATATTTAATGTTTTAATGATGAAGCACATACATTATATTGATAGTACCTATTTCAACACAATTGGCTTACTTTGTAATCCAAAGTATTGTATTCATTGTATATAAAGCATTCATGTAAGAGTCTTTAGGCATTATGAAATTGGCAAAATCTACACAGTATAAAACTAAATTTATAAAAGTTAAGAAGCCCATATGTATATAACCCCATATACTTGCTAATGATATTTTTAATTTCCACTGCCATAATTATATTCCAATTGGTGGAAATCTTTCTCTAGCCCTGATATCTCTGTCTCCTGAGTCTGACACATGTCCAGTTGCCTGATGGCACGCTATGATGTTTTGGAGGCACATCACAGTCAATACGCCAAAAATAGAACCCCTCTCCTCCATATATATACAAGCTTCTTTACCATACTATAATCTCATTCACAGTAATAGCTATCAACACCTGGATGTCATAGTTGGTTCCTTTGCCTCATATCTCCATTGTCAATCAGTGAAATCTTGTTTGGACTACTACAGGTACCCTCTAATCATCAGTATACATCCGCTTTTATGTCCCTCTAATCTATACTCAGCACTAAATCAGATTTTATTTTTAGATCACCTATATTATTATCAATGGTTTCTCAATACACCAAGGATAACACTCAAATGTTTAATGTGTCTTTTTAAGCCCTCCATCATCTAGACTCCCTCCAACTTCATCTTCCATCATTATCTTCCTTACAAGCTGTAATCAAAGTCCTTCTTCTTTCTCATAGCTGAATGATATTCCACTCTGTGTGTGTGTGGGTGTGTGTGTGTGTGTATGACCATTATCTTTATGCATTCATCCATTGATGGGTACTTAGGCTGTTTCCATATCTTGGCTATTGTGAATAATGCTGCAATAAACATGGGAGCGCATATATCTCTTTGATATCTTGTTTTCATTTCCTTTGGGTACACATCTAGCAGTAGAATTGCTGGATCATATGGTAATTCTATTTGTAATTTTTTGAAAACCTCCATATTGTTTTCCATAGTGGCTGAATGAATTTACACAATATGCTGCCATGAGAAAAAAGGAAATCCTGCCATTTTCGACAACATGGATGGATCTTGAGGACATTATGCTAAGTGAGATAAGTTAGAGAAAGACAAATACTGTATGATATCACTTATGTGTGGAATCTAAAAAAGCCACGGGCCTCCCCAGTGGCGCAGTGGTTAAGAATCCTCCTGCCAATGCAGGGGACACAGGTTCAAGCCCTGGTCCGGGAAGATCCCACATGCAGTGGAGGAACTAAGCCTGTGTGCCACAACTACTGGCCACAACTACTGAGCCTGCACTCTAGAGCCCGCGAGCCACAAGTACTGAAGCCCATGTGCCTAGAGCCCATGCTGCACAACAAGAGAAGCCACCACAATGAGAAGCCTGCGCACTGCAACGAAGAGTAGACCCCACTCACCGCAACTAGAGAAAAGCCCGCACATCAACAAAGACCCAATGCAGCCAAAAATAAATAAATAAAATAAATTTATAAAAAAAAATAATAATAATAAAGCCAAACTTGTAAAAAAAAGAGAGTAAAATGGTGATTACCAGGGACTGAGGGGTAGGGAATAGGGGAGATGTTGTTTAAATGTACAAACTTGCAACTAATAGGCAAGTAAGTCCTGGAGATCTAATGCACAGTATACTGAATATAGAAAAGAATATTGTATTATAATCATCAAACTTGCGAAGAGACTTGATCTTAATTATTTCCACCACAAAAAAGAAATTATGTGACATGATAGAAGTGCTAACTATTGCTACAATGGCAATCATATTACAATGTGTAAATGTGTCAAATCAACATGTACACCTTAAATTTACACAGTGCTATATGTCAAATATATTTCAATGAAAAATATTAAAAGTCCCACTATTTTCAATTTATTTAAGGTTTCTCTTTTATCCTGGGGAATTGATATCAGTTAATTTTTGCTGCCTAATAGACTGTCCCGAAACTTGAGGCTAAAAGAAACAGCTACTTACTTAGCTCATGATCTGGGGGATCAACAGTTTGGGCTGGAGTCAGCCTAGCAGCTCTTTTTGTTGTTTAGGTTGAGCTCACTCCTGAGTCTGGGAGTCAGTTCCCAGTCTGGTGGGGACAGAGTTTCTGGGGTTTGGCTGGCTGTCAGGTGGAGCATCTCTCCTCTTTTCCATGGTCTCTGGTCCTTCAGATGATTACTCCCATCCAGGTTTGGTCACATGGCATGTTCCAAGGGAAGCAAGAATTGAAGCTGCAAGGCCTTATGGGTTTGGCTGAGCACTTTCATAACATCAATTTCTCCACATTCGTGGGTCAGAACAAGCCAGAAAGCCAACCACAATTCAAGGGGTGCACAAACTCCATCTTTTCTTTGGAGGAATACAGTGAACACTTTTGCAATCTACTATAGAACTTAGAATAAGTTTTTCAGATGAATAAAATCACACTCCTTTGAGTCTTAGCAGTAATGTCTCTCTGTTTTTCTGGAGGTGAATAGCCTTCTCATCTATATTATTTCCTATCACCTTGCTTTCTTCCCCTGTTGTACCACTCAATAAGCTCCTTTGTTTTTCTTTCAACCTAGACCTTATGCTCTGTAAAGGCAGGGCCATGTCTGTCTGCATCGTTCCTTGCAACTACTGATTGTGCTCTATAATGTCTTCCCTCTGTATGTGTCTGTGTCCAAATATACTCTTCTTATAAGGAGCAGGGCTCACCTTAGTGATCTTATTTTAATTTAATTATCTCTGGAAATGCTCATTTCCAAACATGGTCACATTCTAAGATACTGGGGGCTAGGATTTCAACATATGAATTTTGAAGGGAACACAATTCAACCCTCCCTCTGGTTTCCCCCAAATTATGTCCTTCTCACATGCAAAAGAAATTCTCTCCATCCCAATAGCCCTAAAAGTTTTAACTCATTCCAGCATCAATCCTAAGTCTAAAACATCTAAATATCATCTAAATCAAGTATTGGTGAGACTTGAGGTATGATTTGTCCTGAGGCAAAATCCCTCTTCAGCTGTGAACATGTGAAACCAGACGAGTTATTTGCTTCCAATATACTAGAATTCATGTTGTATACGAATAGAAGGAAATGACATCGTCCTGGAAATTTAGATCTTCCACCAGTTTTGATCAATCTCTATCTCAATACCTCTGTCTCTGTCTCTAAATCAAAAACAAACAATATAATATTTTCAACTTCTCATATACATCTAAGTCACATTAATTAAGAATGACAGCATTTGCTTAAAAAAACAAACAAACAAAACTGATTTTGACACATGTGAGTGGATCGAACCACGTGGCTAAAGAGGACATTAGATAATTGGTCTTTTAAAGAATCATTTTTTCTTCACATTAAAAAAAATGTCTATAAGATTCTTTAAAGCTTGTAAAAAGATTGAAATAGATGACTTTGATTTGTCAGACATATATTCTGACTGCTTTAGCTGTGTTAGGCTGTTGGTACATCTACCAGAATCAGGTCATTAGTAAAAGTCTACCAAGTTAGGGGAGGTCACAGAAGTACTATTATAATAATACACAAGGAGACAGTTTAGGAAGGACCTATGTAGTTGTTGTTGACACCTAATTTCTTTTTTTATTTTAATTTTTACTGAGACTTAATTTTAAATAAGAAAAGAAAAAAAAAAAGAAAAAGAATTGAATCAACTGGCTTATCTGGATAAAAAGCCAGCGGTGAAACTGACTGAATTCAGCAGCTCAGGCTGTGTTGTCAGAAATCTTTCTTTAGGTGTTGTCAGGAACCCTTTTCTTCCATCTCCTGTTGATCATGGAGTAAGGCACAAGGGTGTCAAGAATCTCTGACTTGACATTTTTTCAACTCTGGTTTGGGGCTGGGGACGATTAGAGATAGTCGTTCTCAATAAGTCTTGTCAAAACAAACAAACAAAATTCCTGGGGGTAAATCTGGTCAGTCTAAACTAATCAGTTTAGCCAAAGGACAGGGTCTTCCAAGGGAGTCATTACCACTGAGGACTGGGACAAAATCCAGCTACTGTGATCAAAATCCCACCTGAAATTCATAGTGTGGGAAGAAGTCCTCAGAATGTCAATGAAAAATTTATCAGTCAATCTAAGAAAGAAATGGAATTTTTAAAAATAAATTTATTTATTTATTTATTTTTGGCTGCATTGGCTCTTCGTTGCTGCGCACAGGCTTTCTCTAGTTGTGGCGAGCAGGGGCTACTCTTCATTGTGGTGCACGGGCTCCTCATTGCGGTGGCTTCTTTTGTTGTGGAGCATGGGTTCTAGGTGTGTGGGCTTCAGAAGTTGTAGCACACGGGCTTAGTTGCTCTGCAGCATGTGGAATCTTCCCGGACCAGGGCTTGAACCCATGTCCCCTGCATTGGCAGGCGGATTCTTAACCACTGCACCACCAGGGAAGACCCAGAAATGGAAAATTTTATTCGAGCCGAACTGAAGATTATAAACAGGGAACAGCATCTCAGAAAGCTCCAAGAACTGTTCTACCCCTTAGAAGTCAAGGCACAGTCATATGTTTTGTTTGTTTTTCTTTATTACTGAATCACATGTTCAACTTTACTATTCAATGAAAAACAATTTTAAAATAAAAGACAAAGACAAATAATGAACAATGTTAACAGTATAAAGATAAAAATCATACATGCTTTTAAATAGGTGCAGAAAAAACCATTTGATGAAAGTCATTACCCATTCATTAAAAACTAAAAGAAAACTACTGTACATAAAAAAAAAAAAAAGAAAAAGAAAGAAACCATATTATCTGATAAAAGAGATCTTAAATACAACCTAAAGCAAACACTGTACTTAAAGACAAAATGTTGAAAGCTTTCCTTATGAGATGAACAATGAGACAGCAATAGCTACTATTTGTATTTCTAGTCAACATTTTACTGGAAGTCCTGGCGAGAAAAAATAAAATAAAATAGATGGAAATTGGAAAGAGCAAATAAACTGATAATTTGTTTTGGACTTTCTACATACATAATCCTTTTATTTGAAAATCATGTCATGTTTGTTTTTCCTTTTAAAACTTTATACCTTTTATTTCTCTTCTAGTGACAATGCTGCATAGAAATGTTGGATGATGGACATCTTTGAAATAGTATTGACTATAGGGAAAGGAAAAGGCTTCATTATTTCAACATAGTGTTACATATGTGTAGCTATATTATAGATGCTCTCTTTTTTTTTTTTTTTTAAGGTATATTTATTTATTTATTTATGGCTGTGTTGGGTCTTCGTTTCTGTGCAAGGGCTTTCTCTAGTTGTGGCAAGTGGGGACCACTCTTCATTGCGATGCGCGGGCCTCTCACTATCGCGGCCTCTCTTGTTGAGGAGCACAGGCTGCAGACGCGCAGGCTCAGTAATTGTGGCTCATGGGCCTAGTTGCTCCATGGCATGTGGGATCTTCCCAGACCAGGGCTCGAACCCGTGTCCCCTGCATTGGCAGGCAGATTCTCAACCACTGCGCCACCAGGGAAGCCCCTAGATGCTCTCTTTATTTTAAAGTTGTTGCCTTTACTTTTTTACTGGTTAAATTTTGTGTAAAATATATTTGTCCCACAAACATTTGATTGAATTTGTCTGTGAAACTGCTGAAACTAGTTATAGGAAGACTTTTAACTCATAATTTTTCTTTAATGACTATATAGCTTCTCATGTTTTTATTATCTCTCTGAGTCATTTTCAGGAGGTTTTATTTTTCAAAGTACTTATTATTTTTTTTGAAAAATTCAAATTTATTGGCATAAATTTCTTCATAATATTTTTTATTTTTTTATTAGCTGTGTGGTTATATCTCCTTTTTCATTTATATTATTGTTTATCTTTACTTTCTCTTTGACTTCAATGAGTTTTAAGAAATACACGGTCATGTTATCATGCATTTTAGACAACTGACTTTTGGCTTTGTTGATTTCTTTTGCTCTCAGTTTCATTAATTACAGATCTCATCTTTGATATTTCCTTCTTTTGACTGTCTTGACTTTATTGTATTTTTCCTTTAATTAATATATTATTTTGGACTCAGCTGAATATTTTATACAGTTTCTTGTATCTCAAAGGAAAGTTACATATTTCCTTCTAAACACATTGCCTCTTAGATATTTAGATAGATAGTGCTTTAATTATTATTCATGCTTTTTTTTTTTTTAAATTTATTTATTATTTATTTTTTTGACTGTGTTGGGTCTTTGTTTCTGTGCGAGGGCTTTCTCTAGTTGTGGCAAGCGGGGGCCACTCTTCATCGCGGTGCGCAGGCCTCTCACTATCGCGGCCTCTCTTGTTGCGGAGCACAGGCTCCAGACGCGCAGGCTCAGTAATTGTGGCTCACGGGCCCAGCTGCTCCGCGGCATGTGGGATCTTCCCAGACCAGGGCTCGAACCTGTGTGCCCTGCATTGGCAGGCAGATTCTCAACCACTGCGCCACCAGGGAAGCCCCTATTCATGCTTTTTTAAAAAACATCTTTATTGGAGTGTAACTGCTTTACAGTATTGTGTTAGTTTCTGCTGTATAACAAAGTGAATCAGTTATAGATATACCTATATCCCCATATCCCTTCCCTCTTGCATCTCCCTCCCACCCTCCCTATTCCACCCCTCTGGTGGTCACAAAGCACCGAGCTAATCTCCCTGTGCTATGCAACTGCTTCCCACTAGCTATCTATTTTACATTTGGTAATGTATATATGTCAATGTTACTCTCCCACTAGCCACTGCAATCAGAGAAGAAAAAGAAATAAAAGGAATCCAAATTGGAAAAGAAGTAAAGCTGTCACTGTTTGCAGATGACATGATACTATACATAGAGAACCCTAAAGATGCTACCAGAAAACTACTAGAGCTAATCAATGAATTTGGTAAAGTAGCAGGAAACAAAACTAATGCACAGAAATCTCTTGCATTCCTATACACCAATGATGAAATATCTGAAAGAGAAATTAATGAAACGCGCCCATTTACCACTGCAACAAAGAATAAAATACCTAGGAATAAACCTACCTAAGGAGACAAAAGACCTGTATGCAGAAACTATAAGACACTGATGAAAGAAATTATAGACAATACAAACAGATGGAGAGATATACCATATTTTTGGATTGGAAGAATCAACGTTGTGAAAACGACTATACTACCCAAAGCAATCTACAGATTCAATGCAATCCCTATCAAACTACCAGTGGCATTTTTCACAGAACTAGAACAAAAAATTTCACAATTTGTATGGAAATACAAAAGACCCCGAATAGCCAAAGCAGTCTTGAGAAAGAAAAACGGAGCTGGAGGAATCAGGCTCCCTGACTTCAGACTATACTACAAAGCTACAGTAATCAAGACAGTATGGTACTGGCACAAAAACAGAAATATAGATCAATGGAACAGGATAGAAAGCCCAGAGATAAACTAACCCACATCTGGTCACCTTATCTTTGATAAAGGAGGCAAGCATATACAATGGAGGAAAGACAGCCTCTTCAATAAGTGGTGATGGGAAAACTGGACAGGTGCATGTAAAAGAATGGAATTAGAACACTTCCTAACACCATACACAGAAATAAACTCAAAGTGGATTAAAGACCTAAGTGTAAGGCCAGACACTATCAAACTCTTAGAGGAAAACATAGGCAGAACACTCTATGACATAAATCACAGCAAGATCCTTCTTGACCCACCTCCTAGAGAAATGGAAATAAAAACAAAAATAAACAAATGGGACCTAACGAAACTTAAAAGCTTTTGCACAACAAAGGAATCCATAAACAAGATGAAGAGACAACCCTCAGAATGGGAGAAAATATTTGCAAATGAAGCAACTGACAAAGGATTAATCTCCAAAATATACAAGCAGCTCAATATCCAAAAAACAAACAACCCAATCCAAAAATGGGCAGAAGACCTAAATAGACATTTCTCCAAAGAAGACATACAGTTTGCCAATAAACACATGAAAGGATGCTCAACATCCCTAGTCATTAGAGAAATGCAAATCAAAACTACAATTAGGGAGGGAGGGGCAAGATGGCGGAAGAGTAAGACGCGGAGATCACCTTCCTTCCCACAGATACAGCAGAAATACATCTACACGTGGAACTGCTCCTACAGAACACCCACTGAACGCTGGCAGAAGACGTCAGACCTCCCAAAAGGCAAGAAAATCCCCACGTACTTGGGTAGGGTAAAAGAAAAAAGAAATAACAGAGACAAAAGAATAGAGACGGGACCTGCGCCAGTGGGAGGGAGCCGTGAAGGAGGAAAGGTTTCCAGGCACTAGGAAGCCCCTTTGCGGGCAGAGACTGCGGGTGGCAGAGGGGGGAAGCTTCGGAGCCGCGGAGGAGAGCGCAGCCACGGGGGTGCGGAGGGCAAAGCGGAGAGACTCCCGCACAGAGGCTCGGCGCCAACCAGCACTCACCAGCCCGAGAGGCTTGTCTGCTCACTCGCCGGGGCGGGCGGGGGCTGGGAGCTGAGGCTCGGGCTTCGGTGCTAGCCAGGAGGGAGTCCGGGAAAAAGTCTGCAGCTGCCGAAGAGGCAAGAGACTTTTTCTTGCCTCTTTGTTTCGCGGCGCGCAAGGAGAGGGGATTCAGAGCGCTGCCTAAACGAAATCCAGAGACGGGTGCGAGCCGCGGCTATCAGCGCGGATCCCACAGCAACAGGGGCGCAGAGGGAAAAACGGAGAGATTCCCGCACAGAGGCTCAGCGCCGAGCAGCGCTTACCAGCCCGAGAGGCTTGTCTGCTCACCCGCTGGGGCAGGTGGGGCTGGGAGCTGAGGTGCGGGCTTTGGTCAGATCGCAGGGAGAGGACTGGGGTTGGCGGCGTGAACACAGCCTGAAGGGGTTGGCGTGCCGCGGTGAGCCGGGAGGGAGCCGGAGAGGAGGTCTGCAGCCACCGAAGAGGCAAGAGACTTTTTCTTGCCTCTTTGTTTCATGGCGCGCAAGGAGAGGGGATTCAGAGCGCCGCCTAGACGAACTCCAGAGGCGGGCGCGAGCCGCGGCTAACAGCGCGGACCCCAGAGACTGGTAGGAAATGCTAAGGCTGCTGCTGCCGCCACCAAGAAGCCTGTGTGCGAGCCCAGGTCACTCTCCACACTGCCCCTCCCGGGAGCCGGTGCAGCTCGCCACTGCCAGGCTCCCGTGATCCAGGGACAACTTCCCCTGGAGAACACACGGCGCGCCTCAGGCTGCTGCAATGACGCCTCTGACGCCGCAGGCTCGCCCCGCCTCCTCCGTACCGCTCCCTCCCCCGGCCTGAGTGAGCCAGAGCCCCCGAAGCAGCTGCTCCTTTAACCCCGTTCTGTCTGGGCGGGGAACGGACGCCCTCAGGCAACGTACATGCAGAGGCGGGTCCAAATCCAAAGCTGAACGCTGGGAGCTGTACGAACAAAGAAGAGAAAGGGAAATCTCCCCCAGCAGCCTCAGAAGCAGCTGATTAAAGCTCCACAAACAACTTGATGTGCCTGCATCTGTTGAATACCTGAATAGACAACGAATCATCCCAAATTCAAAAGGTGGACTTTAGGAGCAGGATATATTAATTTCCCCTTTTCCTTTTTTTGTGAGTGTATATGTGTATGCTTCTGGGTGAGATTTTGTCTGTATAGCTTTGTTTTCACCATCAGTCCTAGGGTTAGGTCCGTCCATTTTTTTTTTTTTTTTTTTTTTTACTTAAAAAAAATTTTTTTTTCCTAATATATGCTTTCTTTTTTTTTTTTTTACTTAAAAAAATTTTTTTTCCCTAATATATGCTTTCTTAATAATTTTTTCTGTATTTTCTATTTTTAGAAATTAAAAAAATTTTTAATAAGTTTTTTCATATTTTTTATTTTAAAAAATTAAAATTTTTTTTCTTAATAAATTTTTTTCTTAAAAATCTTTTTCTTATTTTTTACTATAAAAAATTAATAAATCTGTTTCTAAAAATTAAAAAAAAATTTTTTTGAATACATTTACTCTTAATAATTTTTTTCTCTTATTTTTTATTATAATAGCTTTATTTTATTTTATCCTCTTTTTATCTTTCTATTTTTTTCTCCCTTATATTCTGAGCTGTGTGGATGAAAGGCTCTTGGTGCTCCTGCCAGGCATCAGGGCTGTGCCTCTGAGGTGGGAGAGCCAACTTCAGGACACTGGTCCACAAGAGACCTACCAGCTCCACGTAATACCAAACGGCAAGAATCTCTCAGAGATCTCCATCTCAACATCAAGACCCAGCTTCACTCAACGACCAGCAAGCTACAGGGCTGGACACCCTATGCCAAACAAGTAGCAAGACAGGAACACAGCCCCATCCATTAGCAGGGAGGCTGCCTAAAATCATAAGGCCACAGACACCCCAAAACACACCACCAGACGTGGACGTGCCCACCAGAAAGACAAGATTCAACCTCATCAACCAGAACACAGGCAATAGTCCCCTCCACCAGGAAGCCTACACAACCCACTGAACCAACCTTACCCACTGGGGACAGATACCAAAAACAACGAGAACTACGAACCTGCAGCCTGTGAAAAGGAGACCCCAAACACAGTAAGATAAGCAAAATGAGACGACAGAAAAACACACAGCAGTTGAAGGAGCAGGGTCAAAACACACCAGACCTAACAAATGAAGAGGAAATAGGTAGTCTACCTGAAAAAGAATTCAGAATAATGATAGTAAGGATGATCCAAAATCTTGGAAATAGAATAGACAAAATGCAAGAAACATTTAACAAGGACGTAGAAGAACTAAAGAGGAACCAAGCAACGATGAAAAACACAATAAATGAAATTAAAAATACTCTAGATGGGATCAATAGCAGAATAACTGAGGCAGAAGAAAGGATAAGTGACCTGGAAGATAAAATGGTGGAAATAACTACTGCAGAGCAGGATAAAGAAGAAAGAATGAAAAGAACTGAGGACAGTCTCAGAGACCTCTGGGACAACATTAAACGCACCAACATTCGAATTATAGGGGTCCCAGAAGAAGAAGAGAAAAAGAAAGGGACTGAGAAAATATTTGAAGAGATTATAGTTGAAAACTTCCCTAATATGGGAAAGGAAATAGTTAATCAAGTCCAGGAAGCACAGAGAGTCCCATACAGGATAAACCCAAGGAGAAACACGCCAAGACACATATTAATCAAACTGTCAAAAATTAAATATAAAGAAAACATATTAAAAGCAGCAAGGGAAAAACAACAAATAACACACAAGGGAATCCCCATAAGGTTAACATCTGATCTTTCAGCAGAAACTCTGCAAGCCAGAAGGGAGTGGCAGGATATACTTAAAGTGATGAAGGAGAAAAACCTACAACCAAGGTTACTCTACCCAGCAAGGATCTCATTCAGATTTGATGGAGAAATTAAAACCTTTACAGACAAGCAAAAGCTGAGAGAGTTCAGCACCACAAAACCAGCTTTACAACAAATGCTAAAGGAACTTCTCTAGGCAGGAAACACAAGAGAAGGAAAACACCTACAATAACAAACCCAAAACATTTAAGAAAATGGGAATGGGAACATACATATCGATAATTACCTTGAATGTAAATGGATTAAATGCTCCCACCAAAAGACACAGACTGGCTGAATGGATACAAAAACAAGACCCATATATATGCTATCTACAAGAGACCCACTTCAGACCTAGAGACACATACAGACTGAAAGTGAGGGGATGGAAAAAGATATTCCATGCAAATGGAAATCAAAAGAAAGCTGGAGTAGCAATTCTTATATCAGACAAAATAGACTTTAAAATAAAGAATATTATAAGAGACAAAGAAGGACACTATATAATGATCAAGGGATTGATCCAAGAGGAAGGTATAACAATTGTAAATATTTATGCACCCAACATAGGAGCACCTCAATACATAAGGCAAATACTAACAGCCATAAAAGGGGAAATTGACAGCAACACAATCATAGTAGGGGACTTTAACACCCCACTTTCACCAATGGACAGATCATCCAAAATGAAAATAAATAAGGAAACACAAGCTTTAAATGATACATTAAACAAGATGGACTTAATTGATATTTATAGGACATTCCACCCAAAAACAACAGAATACACATTTTTCTCAGGTGCGCATGGAACATTCTCCAGGATAGATCATATCTTGGGTCACAAATCAAGCCTTGGTAAATTTAAGAAAATTGAAATCGTATCAAGTATCTTTTCCGACCACAACGCTATGAGACTAGATATCAATTACAGGAAAAGATCTGTAAAAAATACAAACACATGGAGGCTACACAATACACTACTTAATAATGAAGTGATCACTGAAGAAATCAAAGGGGAAATCAAAAAATACCTAGAAACAAATGACAATGGAGATACGATGACCCAAAACCTATGGGACGCAGCAAAAGCAGTGCTAAGAGGGAAGTTTATAGCAATACAAGCCTACCTCAAGAAACAGGAAACATCTCGAATAAACAACCTAACCTTGCACCTAAAGCAATTAGAGAAAGAAGAACAAAAAAACCCCAAAGCTAGCAGAAGGAAAGATATCATAAAGATCAGGTCAGAAATAAATGAAAAAGAAATGAAGGAAACAATAGCAAAAATCAATAAAACTAAAAGCTGGTTCTTTGAGAAGATAAACAAAATTGATAAACCATTAGCCAGACTCATCAAGAGAAAAAGGGAGAAGACTCAAATCAATAGAATTAGAAATGAAAAAGGAGAAGTAACCACTGACACTGCAGAAATACAAAAGATCATGAGAGATTACTACAAGCAACTCTACGCCAATAAAATGGACAACCTGGAAGAAATGGACAGATTCTTAGAAATGCACAAACTGCCGAGACTGAACCAGGAAGAAATAGAAAATATGAACAGACCAATCACAAGCACTGAAATTGAAACTGTGATTAAAAACCTTCCAACAAACAAAAGCCCAGGACCAGATGGCTTCACAGGTGAATTCTATCAAACATTTAGAGAAGAGCTAACACCTATCCTTCTCAAACTCTTCCAAAATATTGCAGAGGGAGGAACACTCCCAAACTCATTCTACGAGGCCACCATCACCCTGATACCAAAACCAGACAAAGATGTCACAAAGAAGGAAAACTACAGGCCAATATCACTGATGAACATAGATGCAAAAATCCTCAACAAAATACTAGCAAACAGAATCCAACAGCACATTAAAAGGATCATACACCATGATCAAGTGGGGTTTATCCCAGGAATGCAAGGATTCTTCAATATACGTAAATCAATCAATGTGATACACCATATTAACAAATTGAAGGAGAAAAACCATATGATCATCTCAATAGATGCAGAGAAAGCTTTCGACAAAATTCAACACCCATTTAGGATAAAAGCCCTGCAGAAAGTAGGCATAGAGGGAACTTTCCTCAACATAATAAAGGCCATATATGACAAACCCACAGCCAACATTGTCCTCAATGGTGAAAAACTGAAACCATTTCCACTAAGATCAGGAACAAGACAAGGTTGCCCACTCTCACCACTATTATTCAACATAGTTTTGGAAGTGTTAGCCACAGCAATCAGAGAAGACAAAGAAATAAAAGGAATCCAAATCGGAAAAGAAGAAGTAAAGCTGTCACTGTTTGCAGATGACATGATACTATACATAGAGAATCCTAAAGATGCTACCAGAAAACTCCTAGAGCTAATCAATGAATTTGGTAAAGTAGCAGGATACAAAATTAATGCACAGAAATCTCTTGCATTTCTATACACTAATGGCGAAAAATCTGAAAGTGAAATTAAGAAAACACTCCCGTTTACCATTGCAACAAAAAGAATAAAATATCTAGGAATAAACCTACCTAAGGAGACAAAAGACCTGTATGCAGAAAATTATAAGACACTGATGAAAGAAATTAAAGATGATACAAACAGATGGAGAGATATACCATGTTCCTGGATTGGAAAAATCAACATTGTGAAAATGAGTCTACTACCCAAAGCAATCTACAGATTCAATGCAATCCCTATCAAACTACCACTGGCATTTTTCACAGAACTAGAACAAAAAATTTCACAATTTGTATGGAAACACAAAAGACCCCGAATAGCCAAAGCAATCTTGAGAACGAAAAATGGAGCTGGGGGAATCAGGCTCCCTGACTTCAGACTATATTACAAAGCTACAGTAATCAAGACAGTTTGGTACTGGCACAAAAACAGAAATATAGATCAATGGAACAGGATAGAAAGCCCAGAGATAAACCCACGCACATATGGTCACCTTATCTTTGATAAAGGAGGCAAGCATATACAGTGGAGAAAAGACAGCCTCTTCAATAAGTGGTGCTGGGAAAATTGGACAGGTACATGTAAAAGTATGAAATTAGAACACTCCCTGACACCATGCACAAAAATAAACTCAAAATGGATTAAAGACCTAAGTGTAAGACCAGACACTATCGAACTCTTAGAGGAAAACATAGGCAGAACACTCTATGACATACATCACAGCAAGATTCTTTTTGACCCAGCTCCCAGAGAAATGGAAATAAGAACACAAATAAACAAATGGGACCTAATGAAACTTAAAAGCTTTTGCACAGCAAAGGAAACCATAAACAAGACCAAAAGACAACCATCAGAATGGGAGAAAATATTTGCAAATGAAGCAACTGACAAAGGATTAATCTCCAAGATTTACAAGCAGCTCATGCAGCTCAATAACAAAAAAACGAACAACCCAATCCAAAAATGGGCAGAAGACCTAAATAGACATTTCTCCAAAGAAGATATACAGATGGCCAACAGACACATGAAAGAATGCTCAACATCATTAATCATTAGAGAAATGCAAATCAAAACTACAATGAGATATCATCTCACACCGGTCAGAATGGCCATCATCAAAAAATCTAGAAACAATAAATGCTGGAGAGGGTGTGGAGGAAAGGGAACCCTCTTGCACTGTTGGTGGGAATGTAAATTGATACAGCCACTATGGAGAACAGTATGGAGGTTCCTTCAAAAACTAAAAATAGAACTACCATACGACCCAGCAATCCCACTACTGGGCATATACCCTGAGAAAACCATAGGTCAAAAAGAGTCATGTACCAAAATGTTCATTGCAGCTCTATTTACAATAGCCAGGACATGGAAGCAACCTAAATGTCCATCGACAGATGAATGGATAAAGAAGATGTGGCACATATATACAATGGAATATTACTCAGCCATAAAAAGAAATGAAATGGAGGTATTTGTAATGAGGTGGATGGAGTTAGAGTCTGTCATACAGAGTGAAGTAAGTCAGAAAGAGAAAAACAAATACAGTATGCTAACACATATATACGGAATCTAAGGAAAAAAAAAAGCCATGAAGAACCTAGTGGCAAGACGGGAATAAAGACACAGACCTACTAGAGAATGGACTTGAGGATATGGGGAGGGGGTGGGGTGAGATGTGACAGGGTGAGAGAGTGTCATGGACATATATACACTACCAAATGTAAAATAGATAGCTAGTGGGAAGCAGCCGCATAGCACAGGGAGATCAGCTCGGTGCTTTGTGACCACCTAGAGGGGTGGGATGGGGAGGGTGGGAGGGAGGGAGATGCAAGAGGGAAGAGATATGGGAACATATTGTATATGTATAACTGATTAACTTTGTTATAAAGCAGAAGCTAACACACCATTGTAAGGCAATTATACTTCAATAAAGATGTTTAAAAAAAAAAAAAAAAAAAAAAAAAAAAAAAAAACTACAATTAGGTATCACCTCACACTGGTCAGAATGGCCATCATCAAAAAATCTACAAACAATAAATGGTGGAGAGGGTGTAGAGAAAAGGGAACCCTCTTGCACTGTTGGTGGGAATGTAAATTGATACAGCCACTATGGAGAGCAGTATGGAGGTTCCTTAAAAAACTAAAAATAGAACTACCATATGACCCAACAATCCCACCACTGGACATATACCCTGAGAAAACCATAATTCTAAAAGAGATATGTATCACAATGTTCATTGCAGCACTATTTACAATAACCAGGACATGGAAGCAACCTAATTGTCCATAGACAGATGAATGGATAAAGAAGATGTGGCACATATATACAATGGAATATTACTCAGCCATAAAAAGAAATGAAATTGAGTTATTTGTAGTGAGGTGGATGCACCTAGAGTCTGTCATACAGGGTAAGCTGGGGCGAAGTGAGACAGTCATATGTTTTTTGAGACAGAGGGCTGTAGATTAAATGAGGTGTTATTGACAGTTTACACAATCCAGATCTTGGCGTCATTGTGGCCTCTTACAAGATCAAGAAGGAATGTTATCTTTTAAGGAGTTGTCTTGTTGGTGCTAGGAGAATGTTGCTCTTATGGTTGAGCAGGTATTTCTGCCAGTGGGGGAAGTCTGGTCAATGCATAATGCAGATACACAATGCACGGTAGAGGGGAGAGAGGAGGCCAAAGGGCAGAGAAAATTTTTTGTTTAAATTTTTCTTGTCTTGCCATGAAATGTAAATTTTATTTCACAAGAGTATAAGTTTCAATTAAAAAAGAAAACAGGGGCTTCCCTGGTGGTGCAGTGGTTGAGAATCTGCCTGCCAATGCAGGGGACATGGGTTCGAGCCCTGGTCTGGGAAGATCCCACATGCCACGGAGCAACTAGGCCCGTGAGCCACAATTACTGAGCCTGTGTGTCTGGAGCCTGTGCTCCGCAACGAGAGGCCGCGATAATGAGAGGCCCACGCACCGCGATGAAGAGTGGCCCCCACTTGCCGCCCGCAACTAGAGAAAGCCCTCGCACAGAAACGAAGACCCAACACAGCCATAAATAAATAAATTAATAATTAAAAAAAAAAAAAGAAAAGAAAAAGAGGCATAGGTGATATGCTTGAGAAGCAGCAACCAATACATGCAGAAAATCTAGTGTATGACTCAATTGCACTGAATGATACCAAAGCCACTTGTTGGAAAGAACCTACTTTCTGAATGGCTGCATGGAATGGTGCTCTCCTAATTGGAAGTGGTTGGACACTTAGGAGAGCAAGAAGGGAGATGTCACTGTGTTGAAGACTGAGCTATTGGGATTGTAATGGAGGGAGTCTACCCAGACTAATACAACATGTTGCACATATTTTCTCCCTGTTTCTTTTTTAACTTTATGATATCCTAATAAAATGTTATTTTTATTATGTTAAATCTGTGACTTTTTTCTTTAGGTCTTATAGTTTTGTCTTACTAAGTACAGTTTTCTCAACCCTCACCTCCAGGGATTGGTATGGACTTGACACCTTAAAATTCCTCAGTGATATAACTCTCGGGCAAACGTTAGAGAAACAAACAGACTAAAATATTTTCAGTACAGTACTGATTTAATCAGGCTGATAAATGGCCCAGGACCCACTTTTACTTTCTAGATCTCAGATTCCAAGGCTTGGGTTTTGGGGTTTGTATTTCCTCAAATGTGGATTCCTCATATTGAAATTCAGGTATTACACGGATATTAATTTTGAGCTACACCACATGGTTCCTGACTTGGAAACTTAAAAACAACAACAAAAAGGCACGTGACATTTGCTAAGCCTCCTCTTCTGAACTTCAGTTTCCTTATGTGCAAAATGAATGATTCAATGCTTCTTAAGTTCCCTTTTGCTCTGTGTGGTGTGGTTTTATGTTTGAATGCATGAGTGAATCTATGACTGCTGTACTCACTTTGAAATATGCATTTAGTTCCAGACTTTATTAAATATAGTTCTTCTAGTTTCTTCAGATTCAGGTGCAGTTTCTACTGTTATGAAAACAAATGCTTTGTACATTGAGATAGTTTTTAAAAAACTATTTCCATTGTTCAAAGGCTTCTTAGAGTTACTTTCCAGTATGTTTTAGGATGAAAATTTCTTTTTAGTGTCTGAGGATTACTGATTTTTCATTAGCAACATTGGAGATCTTTAAAATTATAACATTGGAAATCCAGATTTAATTTGAAATAGATAATGTGTTTATAATGTTCACTGGACTTTTCAAATCTGAAAAATATTTTGGAAAAAAAAATCTAGAATTAAAAAAATGTTTAAATATCTCCTTAGAGGGAAGTCAGTCAAAGACACACCTTGGCAGAAAATTAAGACATTCCATGATGTAGTGGAAACTCAGCATTGCCTAACGATTAAGCGCATAAACCCAGGATCCAGGATATCAGGATTTGAATTCTAGCCAAATACACTTACCAGCTATGTAAATTTGGACAAGTTACTTAATCTTTCTGTGCTTCAATCCCTCATCTGCACAATGGGGACACTAATACTTTCTCCCATATGGTCCTTATAAGGGTTGCTGTACTATATAGTGTTATATAATAATAGAGCATGTGTTATATAATATATTAAAATATAATATATATTGCATAGTATTATATATATAATTAGTATATTACAGTATTTTAAAGTACTCAGTGCCTGGCTTGTGGTAAGATAATCACTATGTATCATATTTCATTAAGCTGGAGACATTATTATTTGTAAGTTAAGCAACTCTTTAATGTACAATTAAGAAATTTAAAAATACTGCAAATTAACTGTGACATGCCATTGATTATGAGACACACCCTGACTTTACTATTACAAAGTATACATTTCAGACTAAAATAAATTTGTTAATATTTTTTAAATAAATATATGAACTTTGTTTTCTCTGGAGGAAACAAGTATAATAATATTTATAATTCATAAAACAACATATTTATCAAAACTATTTCAATGACAGAATGCATATTCATTCATTTATAGGTTCATTCATTAAGTCAGTCAATAATTATTGAATAACTGAGAGTAATCTTTTTTGATAGTTTAAATGACTGAGCATGACAATTAGCTGATCTCATGTGCTCTATTCGTATTTAGGCAGAAAACCTAATTTATAGGACTCTCTTTATCTAAACAGACCTTTCTATTTCATCTGTATTCTGTGGCATGAAAATAACCAGTCTTCTGGATAAGGACAAATAAATTCATTTTCTCCATAAAACCCTTTATTGCTACTTCTGTTTTACTGCCACCAATCTCGAAACTTCTGTAGGGTTTGGCTATTTGTAATTTTACCATATGGGTTTTGTCCATCTCCACATATGGTTGGCACCCTGTATATCATTTTAATTTTCACAATAATTTCTTCTTGACTCTGAATTTTAAGTTTTTATTCATGAGCAAATGTGGTCTTTAAATATTTCTAAGTATAACTGTAGTGACATGGGATAAATTTTCATGATTTTGCAATTCCCCCAAATTTCCAAATTCAACTTTTTTTTTTCCTTTGAAGTTTAAAAAGAAATCGGTATCTCTTGAATAATTTTGAGTAGTTGATTCCGTGTCACCAATGATTATCTCACCACTGTTCTAGTCATTGCAGATAATACGGAAATACAAAAGTTGCCCTTAACATGCTTAAATTTAATTGGGAAGTCAAGAGTTACGTGTATACAGAAGAGCAGGTAATATGGGGTGATAATGCTAAGATCATCAAAGGAGGAAGAGAGACAAGGAGAGAGAGAGGGAGAGGGAGAGAGAACTACATGTGTTAAAGAGAGAAAAAAGGAAAGTGTTTCATGGGGAGGTAGGATTCAGTCTGGGTTTTGAGAAATGGACAAGTGTGTTATACCCAGAAAGGACAAGGAGGCAACTTTAATGAGAAGAATACATAAAACCCAAAACCAAAACAAAACTGTGGTGTATTGATAGCAAATCAAGATGATGGGTCTCATTAATATTAATGCAAATAAAAGAGAAGTGTGTGAGAAATGCATATGTATTGATAGGCAACAGTGTTTCAGAGAGATTTCACTACAGTGGTTTGCAAGCTGAAGTGAAGAAAGGAAATGTGTAGAAGAGCAATAGAAAATGCATGATATTTATGATGCCATTTAAACTCTGAGCCCACACTGACATCTGTATTAATCACAGCACCCTTTCTCACTCTGTACATATAGGGTCTCAAACTCTTTTGCACACAGCCTCCCAAGAATTACTGCCAATCAATCAGAGTTGGCAGTTGAAAAAAAACCTAAATGTACATTGGACATGGATCAGAAAATCTAAATTCAAATCTTCATATAGCCACTGCTTGTGTCACCTTTGGTAAGTCACAACCTCCATAAGCTGCATGTTTCTCATTGGTATCATGGGAATAGTGATTTGTTAGGCTACTTCAGAAACCTGTTCTTAGCATCAAATAAGCTAATGTATGTGGGATTATCTTGTCAATATAAACAATGTCAGGCAAATGTAAAGAAACATTCTTTTCTTTTATATCTTCTTTAAGACATAGAAGTATCACATCTTACATCTTAATTTCCATGTCAAGTTTGGAAAGCAGGTATTCTTTGTGTGTGTGTGTGTGTGTGTGTGTGTGTGTGTGTGTGTTTCCAGCATCAAGATTTAATTAAGGGAGCATATTCATTGTAGGATGATTGTAAATGTGACTCCTCATTACAGCCTTAAAAATTTTGAAACACCAAAGCACAAAGATGTTAATTATATATCCAAACTACAGGTACAAAACAAGTACATGTATTTTCCATACTCCAAAATTGAGACACACTGTACTGTCATAGGAAAGGAGTTTACCAATGAAGACCTGACAATAAAGTACTCAAGACTGATATACCAAAATAAAATATAAAATAGAAGTTTATAAAAACAAGCTTGACAAAATAGCAGAGAGGATCCGTTTCATTTCTGAGCAAAAATGCATTTCGTTATACATACTCTCTCCTAAAATGAATAAACCAGTCACTTGAGAATGCTCTATTTATCTTCTCTATTATACTACAACATTCTCCATGTCTCTTGAAAAAAAATATTGTGCGGGAACTGTGGGATAAGCATGCATGTGGATGGAACAGCACAATTGCACTGGTTCTTACAACTCACTTCTAGATAAGGAGAAACTTATTCATTAGTATGGCCCAGGCTTAGCCAATATTCAGTTTGGAAAGACACTGGGTTAAGATCAGAATGATCTGAAATTCCAAGTTCTAGAATTGATGATTTTATATGCCATTGTATTAGTCAGGCTTCTTTTTCTTTTCTTTTTTTAAAAAAATTTTTATTGGAGTGTAGTTCATCTACAATATTGTGTTAGTTTCTACTGTACAGCAAAGTGAATTGGCCACACATGCACATATATCCACTCTTCTTTACATTCCCCTTCCATACAGGTCATTCTAGAGTAGTGAGAAGAGCTCCCCGAGCTACACAGCAGGTCCCTATTAGTTATCTACCCTTACATATAGTAGTATGTCAATCCCAATCTCCCAACCCATCCCTTCCCACTGCCCCCACCTGCGGCAACCACAAGTTTGCCCTCCACATCTGTGACTCTACCTCTGTTCTGCAAACAAGTTCTAGTCAGACTTCTTCAGTCATTAATTACAACTCAATTCAAATAGGCTGGAACATATACACACTACTATACATAAAATAGATAACTAACAAGGACCTACAGCATAGCACAGGGAACTATACTCAATATTTGGTAATAACATATATATATATATCACTTTGCTGTACACCTGAAACTAACACAATGTTGTAAATCAACTATACTTCAATTTAAAAACTCAAAAAAAACCCTAAAAAAATAGGCTGAAGAACAACTTTTATTTATTAAGACTTAATAATAGTATAACATATAATAATGAAAACAATCAAGAACTAATAAAGTATCAAGAGAAAGGATTATTACTGACTGATACACATAACTGAAAAGCCCAAGCATGGCTAGATTCCAAGACTCAGATGATGCTATCAGGATTCTGCCTCTCTCCATCCCTCGGTTTGGCTCCCTTCCCTCTAGGATTCACTTTCACGCAGACTCTCCACATATGTGGTAATAAAAGTGGCATTCAGCAGCTCTAAGTTTAAATCCTACCAGCAGTAACTCTGAGACAAATAGCTTCTCTTTCTAAAGGGTTTCAGTACGTTGACTAATTGGCCTGATCCAGTTCATGCACCAACCTCAGAACAAGTCTCTCTGGTCAGGGAAAGTGTGGTGCATTGAACCCGGGCAGGGTCACATCCCACAGTAACCACACTGCTGATTTATAAAGGATTCATTTCCCCCAAGAAAACTTCAGATACGGAAAGCACATATTCATTCTGCTTTGAACTATGTATGTACATTTGCCAAGTAAGGCAGCACTCAGATACAAATTTTAAAATACTTGTTCTTAATATTTTTCATTCCTTCAGGAGGAGTTGTTATTTATGTACTGGCAACCTGTCAGTGCATTTGGATTCACATGCATGGTTTATTTATTTTTTCCTCCTATAGAAGCCTATCTGCATGTTGCCTTTTCTGCTCATTTACCAGAATCAAAAGACTTTACCAGGATAAATTTGCTTATTTTATGCCTGTAAGTAATGAACTGATATTTGTTAAGATATGAAGGTGCTAATAATTATGGAAGTATAGGATATTTTACTTCTTTTCACTAAAATAATTTACACAATGAGTTGAAAACAAAATGGGAAAAATTAGAGGTCACTTAATACATAGGCAGAAATTCTAGATTCAGAAAGACTAAAAATTATTCAGTTGTTTTTTTCTTAGTTTCCTTTTGAAACAAACTGCACTATTATTTTTTGGTCAGTCCTTGGATGTGCAATATAATTTTCAGTCATCTTCTTTATTCAAGTCACTCAATCAAGTATTTTATTTTATGTATTTAATTTTGTCTTACACAACAATATAACTATTGTTGTGTAAGACATAAAATTTCCTTATGTATGTATTGTCCTTTATAGAACAAAGGCAAACCAAGCTTCTGATAAGAAGTACACAATTATGATGCAGACAAAAGATAACAAAGGTCAAAAGAGACATGTAACTGTAATCTACTCATAATTCATGAACGGTAGTTGAAATTACGGAGGGAATGATTATACATCTCATGATAGAAACTCCTGTTAAGCAGGAGATCTCAGTGCCAACTTTTATTCTCTGTAAAGTTTCAAAACATTATGGAGAAAAGCTCCATATGAAATACCCAGAATGCCAAAGGGGCCACATTCAGTGAAAGGAAGATTAATTTTTTTTTTTTAAAGTATACTTCAGGTTAAAAAGGAGTACATGGTGGGTGGAGCAAATGAATGGAACCAATCTTTAGCCAAACATTACTAATGAGCTTTTCTTGAAATATTTTGATGATTGGAAATTTTTCTATTGTTTTTTGTAAAATTTTTTTAAACTACTTCCTTACATCAGTTCAGACATGTCGACATACCCATTCAAGTACAGAATTATTTTTTCCTTTCTGCAGTGAGTGTGAATCTGGTTGAAAGTTAGCCCAGATGGACTGTCACATGTCCACCCAGTGTCAGCTGTGGTCTTATCTTCCTTGAAGATGAGGGAAGAAACACCAAGTGATAGGTTTGTCAAATTTGTTCAGCAAAATGAGCTCAACATTCCAGTAGAATAAAGTCAATTAAATCCACTTTGTTATTTACCCAATACATTTTTAATAATTAATTTTTTATTGGAGTATAGTTGATATACAGTGTTGTGTTAGTTTCTGCTGTACAGCAAAGTGAGTCAGTTATACATAAACATATATCCACTCTTTTTTAGATTCTATTCCTGTATAGGTCATTACACATTATTGAATAGCGTTCCCTGTGCTATACAGTAGATTCTTATTGGTTATCTATTTTATATATAGTGTGTATATGTCAATCCTAAACTCCAAACTTATCCTCCCCCCCATTCCCCCTTGATAACCATAAGTTTGTTTTCTACATCTGTGACTCAATTTCTGTTTTGTAAATAGGTTGGTTTGTACCATTTTTTTTTAGAGTCCACGTATAAATGAAATCATGATATTCATCTTTCTTTGTCTGACTTACTTCACTCAGTATGACAATCTCTAGGTACATCCATGTCACTGCAAATGGCATGATTTCATTCTTTTTTATGGCTGAGTAATATTCCATTGTATACATGTACCACGTCTTCATTATCCATTCCTCCATCAATGGACATTTAGGTTGCTTCCTGGCTATTGTAAGCAGTGCTGCAATGAACATTGTGGTACATTTATCCTTTCGAATTCTGGTTTTCTCTGGATATATGCCCAGGAGTGGGAGTGCTGGATCATATGGTAGCTCTATTTTTAGTTTTTTAAGGAATCTCCATATTGTTCTCCATAGTGGCTCTACCAATTTATGTACCCACCAACAGTGTAGGAGGGTTCCCTTTTCTCCACACCCTCTCCAGCATTTACTGTTTGTAGATTTTTTTGGATGATGGCCATTCTAACCCGTGTGAGGTGATACCTCATTGTAGTTTTGATTTGCATTTCTCTAGTAATTAGTGATGTTGAACAGCTTTTCATGTGCCTCTTGGCCATCTGTATGTCTTCTTTGGAGAAATGTCTATTTAGATCTTCTGCCCATGTTTTGATTGGATTGTTTGTTTTTTTGATATTGAACTGCATGTGCTGCTTGTATATTTTGGAGATTAATCCCTTGTCAGTTGCTTTGTTTGCAAATATTTTCTCCCATCCTGTGTGTTTTCTTTTTGTTTTGTTGATGGTTTCCTTTGCTGTGCAAAAGCTTAATTAGGTCCCATTTGTTTATTTTTGTTTTTATTTACCCAACGCTTTTAATCTGCAACCCTATTTAGCCTGTTCTCTTGAGAGGTTACAAAATTCATACCCACAAGAAATGAGACACAGTGAGAGCACTCTCACATATGTTTGGAGAGTCTCTATGGAGAAGTATCTTTGACAGCTTCTTTGAACCTAATGTTGATTCCATTTGTTTTTAGTCTTATTCCAGAATTAAAATCTGTCTTCAGAAGCTTAAAATACCCTAGAGTTATTGTATCTTGAGTCTGATCAAATGGTGGCTTCAAATTAAGATTTTTACCTAGAGATTTGAAGATGTCTAAACATAATAGTATCTTCTAACTTATGAAAAGGAGCAATTGATTCACATTTAGAATCAGATATTTAGTTGGGACATTTTCTTCCTCTCTCCCTTCCTTCTTTTTTTCCTTCCTTCCTCCCTCCCTCCCTCTCTTTCTTCCTTCCTTCTTTTCCTTTTTCTTTTCTTTTCTTTTTACTTTCCTTTTCTTTTCCCCCCCTCCCTCCCTCCTTTCCTTCCTTCCTTCCTTTCTCTTTCTTTCAAAAATATCAACCCATATTTGTTAACCAAATAGAGTGGAATGAATAGGAATGTAAACTCTGGAATTGGACTGTTTGTGTTTTGTTTATAGCTCTACACATCTTAGATATGTGACTTTGGATAAGTAACTTCATTTCTCTGTGCCTTTATTTTCCATCTATAAAATGGGGATATTAATACTAATTATTTTCTGGCTATGGTCTGGATTCAGTGTACTTTAGTTGGTGGGCACCTGGCACATATGGAAAGAGCTTTTTTATAGTTAGAGCTGTAGCAGTAATGGTGATAGTGGCAGTGGTGATAGTGGCCATGTTACTGTGTAAGGCTCTGTATTAGAAATACGAAAATAACTTTCTCTTTCCTCAAGGAGTGTTAGTTTCCTATAATGTCAGCCATGTTACTATCTGTAATTTTTCCCTGTGCATCCATAATCCTATGTGTGTATGTAGGATATATGTAGATGGTCGAAAGAGAGGAAAAAAAGAGAGAGAAGAGGGTGGGGAGAGAAAGCCATCAGTATTAAATAAGTGCAGGGACACATTATCTGTTGCTCATCTTTATATCTCTTAACACCAAGAAGAGTGCCTAGAACAGAGCAGGTGTTCAGTAAATAATTGTCAAATGAATAAATGCACTATTATCTCCTTCACTCTGTGTGTGTGTGTTTAATTCCTCATGCCACTGCTTTGTGTTCCTAGGAAGAGAAGTATAAAATTAAATTTTCCCATTTCATCACCAACTACATTATCACTTTTTAGTTATCTCACAGGTAGTAGTGATTACCTGGCCAAATGAACGATTCTGAGAAATACCCTTTGAATAATCCCACCCTTGAATAATGAATCCTAGTATGTTTCATTTATGAGATTTTGAAGCAATTCTAAGAATGAATGTTATTTTCTAATTCCTATCTATTATAGTAGTTAGAGCAACACTTCTGTGTTTAAGATCAAGATTTTAAACTCATAAACTAATATTAAACTTGTGCTCCCATTTAATTAAGTGTCTTGTCTCATTTGTGTTGTGTTATTAAACCATGATGTCACACTCCCCAGTTAGCCTAATGCTTTTTTTTTTTAATCAGAAGCTAGTGTGAGGTGATATATGCCTACCATTCATCTCTCAAAGTATAGACATTTACTAACCATATAAGAAAAAAGAAAAGCAAAGATCACCAAGAAAATTCCTATGTTTCTCTCAAGTCTCAGGATAACTGACATACTTGCTTCCTGCCTTCTGTAGACAAAGGCCATTTTTTTAATTCTATCGAGGATATCTGACCTGAACAGTTTGGTGCTCTCTGACGGTGGGGGCAGGATTAAAAATTTGTCTGCTGATGGCTAAGTTTCCTATGTACAAGGGTAAACAACACTTCCATTTGCCAGTAGGAGAGAAGCTTAATTATGCTCACATCTGAGTGACTCGTGGGACCACTCCTGCCTCAACCTGGCTCTCTGCTTCCTTTCCTAGAGTTCTCTGCTATGGAGATGAAGCTTTCTAGTCTCTAGTGCTTGAGCTCATGCTGACTTGACTTATTAACTGATTCCTGCTGTTCTTCCCTAGCAACAGACAGTTTCTCATCTGCAGGGCCATTTGAGCTCAGATGTGAGTGGCAAAGATCACTGTTTGACTGTGTTTTGAAATTCAGGTTATAGTTAGAAATGGAATCAATTTAAAATGAAAAGTTTTGATTACTTTATATTCTGACTACATGTTGACTTTCAACAAGGATTTCTTTACAGGGATTGAAAACTAAACTCTACAATTTGAAATCCACATGAAAAGAAGTAGAGATTGTACATATACACAACAAAAAACTGAAAATAAACTAAGCTCTGTGATTAACTGTGAATGAAAAAAAGAATGTTGAATTTCCACTGATGAGCTGCATGACCCCAACATGTCAGCTAACATCTTGGGATATTTTTTTTCTCATTTATAAAACAAGGTAGAATTAGATGATCTCCAATGATATTTTGGATTCTATTTTTATATATTATACTTTATATTAAATAGGGAATAAAATACCAAAATATTACAATTCTATGAGGCATTGGGTTTCCCTAGAAAAGAGTGTATCATAAATAGAAAAGACAGTTCTGCAGATTCTAGAAAAACATATGCCTTGTACAAAAAGTGACAAATGACAGTGATCAATCAGTAAGCGGGAAGTGAAACGTGAGAGTAATGGCAACAAATTGTGATATTTGAAATCTAGTATTTTAGAAAATAAAAGTGAACTGCAAAACTAGTGCGATAAGGAAGAAGGAGATGGTTGGCTTTGACACACCAAAATTCTTCTCAATTCTTATTGGTCTCTAAATGAATGATATTACTGTTATTTTTTTAAGAGGAAACCAGAAGAGCAACATGCATGTACTTTTGTCACTAGTGAATATTTTCTCTCAAGCTAACAGCCTTCTCTTTGGACCATTTCCTTCACCAACATATTATCTACTTGAAAGAAAATGTTTAAGATCTTCTGTTATAAAAGATTGTTTTAAAAATAATGGGTATTCCTGAGCGGGGGAAATGCTGTAGTCTACTTGATTTCAGTAGACATAAACAATGCAGGCACTTTTCATTCAAGTTTGGATCTTTCCTTCCTCCCGTCCATCTTCCCTTCCCTTCTTAATGTATTTTTATAATATCTGAATTTACAAAGGACTTGATGTGGCTTCAAAGCTGAATTATCACAATAGTCTCCTAACTAGATGTCAGCTTGCAATATTGCATCCATTGAAATTATTCTCTTCATGATTGCACAGATTAGACCATTTAATGTTTCTCCTAAAATGCTTTGATGGTATTACATGTTCTTACACCCTTCACAAATTTACCTAAAAGTCTCAGCCTGGGATTCAAGACTTTATTCCTGCTGGCCCTGATTTACATCACACACACACGCATGCATGTACGCATGCACGCACACAGACACAGTTTTAATATAAATAGGGTGAGCATTAATTGCCCCCTCCACTACAGCCAACTATTCTAATCACTCTCATTTAAAAGTATCTGCTTGGAAATAAAAACAAAAATAAATAAATGGGACCTAATGAAATTTAAAAGCTTTTGCACAGCAAAGGAAACTATAAACAAGACAAAAAGATAACCCTCAGAATGGGAGAAAATATTCGCATACAAATCAACAGACAAAGGATTAATCTCCAAAATATACAAACAGCTCATGCAGCTCAATATTAAAAAAACAAACAACCCAATCAAAAAATGGACAGAAGATCTAAATAGACATTTCTCCAAAGAAGACATACAGATGGCCAGGAGGCACATGAAAAGCTGTTCAACATCACTAATTATTAGAGAAATGCAAATCAAAACTACCATGAGGTATCACCTCACACCAGTTAGAATGGGCATCATCAGAAAATCTACAAACAACAAATGCTGGAGAGGGTGTGGAGAAAAGGGAACCATCTTGCACTGCTGGTGGGAATGTAAATTGGTACAGCCACTTTGGAGAACAGTATGGAGGTTCCTTAAAAAACTAAAAATAGAATTACCATATGACCCAGCAATCCCACTACTGGGCATATACCCAGAGAAAACCATAACTCAAAAAGACACATGCACCCCAATGTTCATTGCAGCACTGTTTACAATAGGCAGGTCATGGAAGCAACCTAGATGCCCATCGACAGACGAATGGATAAAGAAGATGTGGTACATATACACAATGGAATATTAGCCATAAAAAGGAACGAAATTGGGTCATTTGTAGAGACGTGGATGGACATAGAGACTGTCATACAGAGTGAAGTAAGTCAGAAAGAGAAAAACAAATATCATATATTAATGCATATGTGTGGGATCTAGAAAAATGGTACAGATGAACCGGTTTGCAAGGCAGAAATAGAGACACAGATGTAGAGAACAAATGTATGGACACCAAGGGGGGAAAGTGGGCAGATGGGGGGGTGGTGGTGGTGGGATAAAAATAAAATAAAATAAAAAGTATTTGCAATTTTCTGGCTAATGCACTTAACTTCACATTATTCATTATAACTAGATTTCTCAGCTTACTTCTCTTCAATTATATCAATTCTTTCCTAGGAAATAAGCCTTTTTCAAATCACGTAAAATCCCAAGGAAGACTTGATTACCAGGTACACAGTAGAACGTCTTTTGTCTCATTTGACACTCAAAATTAACATCTTTCTATCATTTGTTATATATGCAGTGGTGTGTTGATGATTATTTAACAACCAAGAAATTGATTTTCAAAGTTTACAGATTGTTGTGGTGTAAATGTTCTATGGCTGATTTCAAGCTACTGATAACGACTTTACTGAATTGGAAGTTGAAAAAAGATGTTCACAGTCACCTCTCATTCACCAGTACCAACTGACTGCAGCAAGTAGGACCTGGTGCTTCAAACTGATCATTATAAGAACTTTGAGAGTAAGTGATGTTTCAAAGTCCTTGAATTTTCCATATCTTCTTAATAATACTCTGACTACGTTTGACCTCTATAGTGTATATACATCAAATTAGAAATTTCTGTAATGTCTTTTTCTAACTCCCTGGGTTAGATGAGGATAAATGTGATCAAGTGCCCCACTCTTTAAGATCTGGTAATTTGATCCTCTACAAATGTTGCAGGAGGAGGGACCCTTTCCAGGGCCCAAGAGTGGGCTCTTCTCTAACACTTGGAAATGAATTGTCCGAAGAGACACTGACAAAGCAAAAGCCTTTATTGGGAAGGGGCACCCAGGCAGAGAGCAGCAGAGTAAGGGAAACCAGGAGAACTGCTCTGCCACATGGCTCGCAGTCTCAGGGTTTATGGTAATGGGGTTAGTTTCCTGGTTGGCTCTGGCCAATCATCTTGCTTGGCCCGTATTTGGTTTGACTCAGGATCCTTCCTGGTGGTGTACGCATCTCTCAGCCAAAATGGATTCCAGTGCAAAGGATTCTGGGAGGTCGGTAGGACATATTATGGGCTGGTGTCTCCTCCCTCCTTTTGGCCCCTCCTGAATACTCCCGGTTAGTTTTCAGTGGCATGAAACTATGTTCCTTATTGTGACCTCCTGTTGTGAGACAACTCATGCAAGTGGTTATCATCATGCCTGGCCAAGGCAGGAGGTTTCAGTCAACGGTTCCCTAACAGTTCTTTCTAGGGCAGTTTATAATTCACATTTATTATCTCTTATAATTACTTATCCTCTCATCATCTGTATAAATAAATGATCCTTTGGCTTTTATAGATGAGGAAACTGTGGGTCCGCTGAGATAAGCAATTGCCTCTAATTTGAGATAGTAATTTGTCCCTAATAAAAGCGATAGTAAGTGACAGAGCCAGGACGATTCTAGATGTTTTGACTTCAAGATGAGGAGAGCAACAACAACCACCAAATATTCTCCAACATCTTAGCAGAAAATTTTGGACAAGGAGGGTGTTATCCTGAGACATTTAAATAACGTGTTAATGTGAATACATTTCTATTCTTCACTCTCAGAATTTCATATTGACTCTCAAACCAGAAGTCCCCTATTTCTTCTGAATCCACAAAACCATCATACAGGAAAAAAAATCAGTTTTTTTTTTTTTTTCTTTTGTGGTGGTATTTCACAACCATGGCTACTAGATTTATACAGGATATGTTTCTTTGTTTTAGATTTTGTTTTTGCTTTTTTTTTTTTAGAACTGACAGGGTTTTTTTTCCAGACTCAGAGTCAACAACCCAGAATAGATGGAATAAGGCCTACAAAATTTCAGTTGGCAAAACCAATGCAACTGAGTGAACATTTGAAAGTAAGCAGAGTCTGTCTTTGACTAAGTTTCCAAAATCTTCCTCTTCAGTTGCTCTGAAACACTTTCTTCCTGTGGCTCCCCATTCATCTTTACTCTCACCTCAGCATCTCATTCTAGTTATGAATTGCCTAACTTTGTCCAGATCTTCCCTTCCACATTCTTACCTAGTTAACCAACTCAGTTGCAAATGCATCTAAGCTGCAATCTTTACCAAAGGCGTTTGCATGTTAATAAAGGGCTAATGAAGGTGGCGGAGACATAAAAGAAGAGAAAAGAAAAGACTAGAAAGTCAGTGATTTTATTTCTAGTGGGATAGGGAGGTTTAATTTATTTACTCATAAGATCTGTCCAGTTAATACTAATAAGTATTAGGGGAGGAACAAACATGTCCAGTCTACCCCATTATTGCCTTCCTTTTTTTAGTTTGTTTTGCCAAGAACCAAAAAATTAGGGTAAATCTTCACCGACTGTCCCCCAAATTAGGTTCTCTACAGTACACAAAATCTCCTCAGGGATAGTTTGTGTTTTTAAGTACCATATGAGTTTTTCTGAGCAGATATTGGGGGAATAATATTAGCAGAGATCTGACACTCGGACATCCAGTTTATGGAAGAGAGATATAGTCCTAATTCTACTGTCTTTATTCAACACACAAAAAAGTGTCACTGAGAAATATTGTCCAACACGCAAATATGTCGGCTTCTAGTTTAAATAACATCCAGCTGCCTCCCCACCCTCTCCCCCCACAACACCCCCACTAAAAAAATGAGAGAAAAGTGAAATGAGTGCCCTATACTCTTAATAAGTCAACAATAAATCCAGATTTAGATAAAATCAGTTGATATTTTTAGGGATAGTGTGTCATGAAGAATTTGGCCTTGCCCACGTGAGGTCTATCCTTTATCATTGACTCCTGGGACATTATTTCTAAATCCTTAGAATTTACTGAGTGATAGAAGTATCTTTGTTATTCATTGGCCCATGCCTGGGAGTTTATGCTAATGAGGTGACTCATAATGTGTCCTTTGAGCCCTGAAATATCAGCCAGACTTCTGGACAAAGGGGTGCTGGAGACTGAGTTCAAACACAAGGGAAATCAATCAGTCAATCATGCCTATGTAATGAAGTCCCAATGACAACTGTAGACACTGACGTTTATGTGAGCTTCACAAGTTGGCAGCGCTCCTTACTGTTGTCAGACATCAGTGCCCAGAGCGTCACACATCCTGAGGGCAATGGAAGCTTCTCATTTGCAATCTTCCCAGATCTGCCTTTTGTGTCTCTTGATTTGGGTGATTTTAAAGTATCCTTTTCCTGTATTAAACCATACTGTGAGTATAATAGCTTTCAGTGAGTTCTGTGAGACTTTCTAATACTGTCAAACCTGAAAGTCATTTTTGAAGATCTTCAAACCAACAGTTAGTGTCTGAAGTCTTGGAAAGAGTTGGCAGTCTGGAGAGCTGTGCCTTCAGACCTCACAGTTTGACTAACTCCAAGCAAATGGCCCAATAAAAACTGATATGAAAAAATACAACTTTCATTTGTTTCATATAAAGAAAACAATTTCTTTTTAATTCCACAAGGTCAATATCAGGATGCAGAATGCTCTACACATTTGTCTTCAAAATGTAAATTCCTATCCTTGGTTGAGATTTCCTGGTTTCAATAAGAAAGCATTTGTATTGGAAATCACATGACATATTTTTAGAAAATACGCCTGTTCTTATTTAGAACCTTACAATTAATTTTTCTCTCTCTTTGAAAACTTGTAAATTTAACTATTTGCCAAATTACTCTTAGATAACAGAAATTAAGGGGGGGGGGAGACATTACCAAGTAGTAAAAGGTTAAACAATGATATACTTGAAATATAGCACTAATGAAGAGAGTAAAGAAAAAGGAAGAGAAGAGGGATAAATGAGACAGATTACCACACATTCAAATCTTGGACTGTAGAGAAATTCTTTTCTTAATATAATAAAGGAGCTAGGTCTTTAAGACACACTGCACGTACTCAACCCCTTCAGCAATTTCCCAAAATAGACAGGAGTCCATTTTCCTGAAACTGCAGAGTCTTTCAAGTTAAAAGAGTTTTACATGAACTTAGATATGGATATTGCCTAAGATCTCTAAGTGCATTCATAAGTGTGCCAGTATGACTTGAAGATAAGACAATGGACTCACCTATCATCTTTGTCACTTCCAATCTCTTCTGTATAGAAGAGGTAAAAAATAACTGACTGGGCCACAGACAAGGGCAGAAGATATATTCAGCTAGGTAAGACAATAACCCAGTATTCCAGTGTTCTTTCAGATAGTGGCATTAAGAAAATTTTGAGAGAAAGAAAGAGAGCGCCAGGCAATTTTTCTTCTAGAAAGCTAACCTCACAACTTTTGAGGAAACTCTAAAATTTTTATCATCTCTGTAGTTACAATTATGAGTACATGAATTTAGAAAAAAAACTAAGTTTTACGGCAATATATTGTATCTGTATATCATTTGGTATATTCAACTACATACTTAATAATTGTCATTAATTATCCTGCTGAGCAACCTATTTAAAGCAGTAATGTGTAATACCTAGTGATGCTAGGTTATGGCTAAATGTGGCCAGATTCTTCTAATATGGGTGATCCCATAAACCTTGCCTGAGATATATAATTGTTAACTTTTCAATAGAACTAAGTTTCTATTGCATGGAAACCATTCCATGCCCTTGGTCTTTAAATTACCCATTTATGATGTTCTCTAGTGTTTGTTTTTGATGTACAGTAACCAGTCAAGCTGTGGTAATCAATGTGTAGATACAGTGAATTTGCCTTTCCTACTTGAGTAGGGATTTTCATAAGGAGAAGAAGCATAATTAATCTACAAGTTCTGAATTACCCATGGGAAGACAGATTTTTTTTATTCCCCTCTCTATAAGTAGCAAATTTGTCACATTCATTTAATATATGTTTCCTCCATTTCATTAAGTTAGAGAATGCACCTTTCATTATAGAGGAGCACAGACATTGAGGCAGTTCTATTTTCTTTGAGGGATTGGTATTGGAAGTGTGTAATAGCCTACCTCCCCACATTTGTCGTCCACTTCTTCTGAACAAACTGTTACTAAACACTGGAAGACTTTTCAAAAGAAGATGCCAGCTATGTCTTTTTTCTTTTAGACAAGAAAAAAATGAGACCCTCTGCTAGATCCCCCTGATTGTAAAGACTGAGCAATATATAAATAAGTCAATGGATTTGAATCCACTAACTAAACACCCAGGCTAAGACGTAAAGCCCATTGTGTTGTGGAAGAATTAGAAAGAGGCAGAACTATGAAAACTTTCCATAAACCTGTAATTTTCTCTTCTTTAATTTTTTTCCCTAAGAATACTAGATATGTGTAAAGGAAAGAAGTTGAAATAGCCATATATATGAACCAATGAAGAGGAAAGGTGTGAGATATCAAACACATTTTGGATTATTTTTTAAGTCCCTTGATATTTAAAGAACACAACCAGTATATATTCATCATTAGAAACACAATAGAAAACAGAAGATCTAATTGAATTTCAAGCAACTCTTTTTATTTTTCTTGCTCTATTTGATGAAAATAACCTGTCTCTAATAATAAGGAAAACTCCATTCAAAAAAATTGTGCACTAGAAATAAATGGTAATAATATATGTCATTGAAACCAGTGTCCCCGTGTGATGCACACACACACGGGATGGTATGATAAGGAAAGTATTAGTGAGTTATATATAACTCATTCATACCTAAGAGTATTTTCTTTTTTTTTTTTTTTAATTTTATTTATTTATTTGTGGCTGTGTTGGGTCCTAGTTCCTGCGCGAGGGCCCCCTCCAGCTGTGGCAATAGGGGGCCACTCCTCATCGCGGTGCGCGGGCCTCTCACCATCGCGGCCTCTCCTGCTGCGGAGCACAGGCTCCAGACGCGCAGGCTCAGTAATTGTGGCTCACGGGCCCAGTTGCTCCGCGGCATGTGGGATCCTCCCAGACCAGGACTCGAACCCGTGTCCCCTGCATTGGCAGGCAGACTCTCAACCGCTGCGCCACCAGGGAAGCCCCAAGAGTATTTTCTATTCTCTTTTTTTAAAATAAAATATCTCACCAATTATAGGTCAAAAAGAACAAACTACCAGTTATAAAATAAGAAAGTCACAAGGTGGTGTACAGCACAGGGTATATAGTCAATAATATTATAATAGCTTTATATGGTGTGTAATCTATAAAAATATCAAATCACTATTTTTTACCCCTGAAACTAATACAGTATTGTAAGTCAACGATTCTTCAATAAAAAAGAATGCTTTACATCAAAAATTTCTTCTTTTAAAAACAAAGTGTTAGTTAAAACCATAATCCATGGTAAGCTTCTCAAAATAGCCCAAATTTTGTTGTGAGCAGTGACAGTGGGGCAGATAATGGATTTGATTAATTTCATCCTTTAGTATATGTAACAAGCAACACTTCAGTAGCCTTGAATTCTCACATGGGAGAGAAAGAAATTGTATTTGTCACTTCGGTAAATTTCAATTAGAATCAAATCCCTGATGAATGTTTTTTCACCCAAATAATGATTTCTTGATTTCAGGCATCTTTTAACTAATTTTGCTTACTATATTTCAGAGGCTCACCTTATGAATACACTATGCACCATTTGTAGTTATCAATAACCCATATAGTGAATTCGTTTATAATTTACTCGATTTCAATGGAACTAACATGAGCATAGTACTTTACAGGCTACCAAGTCGCAAATATATTTTATTTCATTTACTTCTCATAACATTTTGAGATGAAAATTTTTTTCTTTTATTTGTTTGCAGATGAGGAAACAGACAATTCAAAAGACTAAGTAACTTTCTCATAAGCATGTGGCTAGGATGTCAAAATCAGACTTTGGCTATTTTTTTCCACTCTAACATGCTATTATCCATTTTATATAGGAGATGAAGCTCAAGTTGTAAATGAGATGATTAAATCATTGACTCGGTTTATTCATTGGTTCATTCATTCCTTCAACAAGTATGTATTTGTTTGGCACTTACAGTGCCAGGCGCTATGCTAAGAGTAAGGATACGTTCACAAAGATTCTATGTACAGTTGCTTTACTGGTAACTAAGTAAATAAGCAGTTGAGTAATTTCAAGGCAATATGCTAAATACTTCAAAAAGGGTCTCTATAAGATATATAGCTATATGGTGGCAGAGAGAAAGGAAGAACTGTGTCTGCCCGCTGAAGTCAAGGTAGAACTTAAAAGGAAGAGTAACACTTGAAATTAATCTTGAAAAAAGTAGGAAACAGACACATGAAAGAGCCATGAGTAAGGTTTTTAAGACAGAGGGAAGAACATATTCAAAGGTAGATTGACTTTTAGCTGGTTTTATTAATGCTTTTAATTCTCTTCAGAAAATGCATTCTTATTCTATACACTTAAGGAAATTCGCTTTATCTTAAATGCCGCCCCATCCCTGCTGCATTTGTCACTGTGCCCATAACAGACAGCATTTACTTAATACCATGTGTTAGAAAGTTTTATGAATACTTATGTTGTTGATATTTATTATTTTTAAAAATCTACTGTAGAATTACTATTTTATTCCCCATTTTACAGATGAGGAAACTAAAGAACAAATTGACTAGATAATTTATACAAGTTAACAAATAATGGCAAAAGAAGACTGGAGTCCAGGGAGTTTAATTCTCAAATCCTTACTATTAATCTTTATACCACATTGTGTTCTTTTTCTAGAAATTGCCTTATTTTCAGTGTCATCCATCATTTGTTTGTATTTTTAAAATACTAATCTAATTCTTAACACAGAAAAGTATTTTATTTAAAATAACGTTTATACCAAGTTGACTTCAGTGTTGGATTACTTTATTCCTTCAGGATACTTAAACAGTTAGTGATGTGACTAACTAAAAAATGGTAGCCAAACAAAATGGTCATTTCACTAAAATCAGTTAGGTATGCTTTGATCAAATTACTTAACCTCTGAATCTATATTCTTGCATTTAAAAAAAGGAAGTTTTAAGACCTTCTCCAGTGTACATCTGTGATTTTTGGCTGACCAAAACCTTTTTCCATACTCTAACAATTTCAGTGTTTCTTGACTTTGTGAATCTTACCATCCTAAAGTAATATAAAAAATAATAAAGTGAACCTTAAAGAAATTAAAATGTCATTTAGCTTTCCTTGCAGCTAGAGCATGAACATGAGTTAATGGGAGACATTGGTTTGGAAATTATTGAAGCTATTGATGGAACGTGCATCCTTTCTGCTGGCAAGTTTGGTGGCGGAGGCAACCTGGTTCTGGCGTCAGTAACGCCAGAAGTCCACTTATTATGTGGATCCCCAGAGCTTGTGGGTTTCCTCTGCAAGCTCAGCCTTTCCAGTGATTCTGTGAGCCTTCTAATACCCTTCAATGCATCCTTTCCTGGTATTGTAGATAGAATGGATACTATAATTTTCAACCCAAATGATCAACACACCTAGCTTTTAGGACTGTTATGAGGACTCAAAACACGGCACAATATAGAGCACTTAATTCAATTGCTGCACATGATGAGGGCTCAGAATATTGCAGCCATTAATATTCAAATTTAAACTCCTGCTACTGTGATAAAATAAACATCTGGCAATTCTATTATTTGATAGCTCGGGTTATGAATTGTTTCAGCCATTCTTGAAGTATTTTTTTTAATTTATATTTTCCTCAGATATTATATTGGGTCAATTTTAGACTTAGAGCTCAATATGTGTTTTTAATAAATAGCAAATTTTGGAATATTTGTGATAAAAAGGTTTTCATACTCATTATCTTAACTTTATCACTTTATCCTAGGTTTTGTTGAATTTTGCGTAACTCAATGTTATAAACTGCAAATCTGTGTGAAAAGTCATTTTTCCCCTTTAAGATAGTAAATTATATTTAGTGCTTTAAAAGCGATGGCTTGTATATGAACTGATTTTGATTTATTATGACTCTGATATTTTTGCTGGGGTTCCCAGGTCCAACTAATAATAAACTTTCAAAAAACATTGATGATGTTGGCATATAAGTAAACTCTAATATGATCTAAGTGATTTTCAATTACAGATTCCCAAAAGCCATCATATATTTAGTTATTTTTAGGAAACAGTTGCAAGTGAAAAGCAACTAAGAATACTTCCTCCTGAAAAATTTCTCCAGAAGTATAGAAAGTTTCTTTCAGACATAGGCTACTGGTTAAGAAAGAAAATAAGTTGACATGAAGAATCAGAGGTGGCCAATTTGCATTCACACCTCATAGAAAAGAAAAGTTGCATTAACAAAAAAGTATCTTTTCAGCCCTCAGGTGTTAACCATTAGAATATGTAGAAGCAGAGAAACTCTGGAGAAATGAGATCCAGAAAGCCTTTAATGATCTCTACAGGGACTCTTTATATAATTCAGCCTCTGCAGATAAGAATGGGTTGGTTCAAGAGGTGAAGAATGCTTTTTTTTCCCCTTTGTTTTAGGTCTGTTATTCCATGAAAATATTTATAAATAGTACTTTGACCGATTGGTATGTCTGTTAGGCCCTGCAGATTGGAGACTTGTGGAGAAAATGCTAAATATGGAATTTTTCCTTAGATTCTTCCTCAGACCTTCACCACCCTTTTTATTGACCAGGTAGGAAATAAATAGAGTTTCAAAGTTCTATTGTTTAAAAATGAAATACGGACTCATGCTTGGAAGGTTTAACGTTAAATCAAATATTAAATATTTCTTCAGTGTAAACGATGTACCAAACAATGTGCCAGACAGTGAGACCCAAGGTGGAACGGAGGCAAATAAAAGAATTTAATGCTTTTTGTTACCTTCTGGAAGCTTACTGAAAGCTCAAAAACTTCAAAATTCTTCCTTTCCTCCACCTAAGAATGTCAATACTAATCAATAGAATAACTTTAATTGGCACAGACTTTTCTTAGAGATTTCAGTTGGTGTCTGCCCATCACTTTCTCTGAGACATTGCATCATGGAACATGAGAAAGACCATGAAGATAAGGCAAAATTGAAATAATTCCTATTATTACATCTAACTCACTTCCCAGTGACTCTCCAGGTCAGTCCTTGAACCCTTGTAATAATTATTCCTCTACCCATTTCTTAAAGTAGTTTGTGAAAGATCCCTGTTATTTTTAACATGAAGAACATAATTAAGCTCTGTGAATTTTCTAGATAATTTGTCAGTATATAGAATTTCCTGTTTATCATACCAGAAAACAGGCAAGCGGAGGCTAGCTGAGGCTACAAAATACATTTAGTAATACAGTAGGGATTTTTAAAAAATGTCTCCTGATTTCCTGTCAATTCTCCTTTAGAGATAAGTAATTAATTGAAATCAGCCTATGCTCATTAAATGCTTGAGGTGAGCTAACTTTCTCTGTATAAATAGTTACAATATTTGTCTAATGTCACATTAAATCATAAGAGTTATAGTCTCATTCTTTCTCTAAGGTAATACATGGCTTTATTCTAAATAAATATAACACTGCATTAACAATGTGCGTTCTATTTTAGAATCCACATTATACTAAGATATGATCTATTCTCTGAGGGCTATCATTATTTGACATGAAAATAACTATTTGCAAACAAAAGTAAAAGGTATACTTTCTTTTTATGCAATAATAAATACCCCGTGTAACTTTGGTGAATTAATTGTTTGTGTCTACTGAAAAAAAAAAATGCACAACCTAAAGGTTGAGAGTTATATTTTATTCGGCTGACATTCTTAGGACTTCAAGCCTGAGACACAGCATCTCAAATACTTTTGAGAGACTGCTCCAAAGAGGCAAGGGAGGAAGCCAGGATATATAGAAGTTTTTGCAACAAAAGACCAGGTCGTCGGAGCATCAAAGGATTACTGTTAATTAAAGAAAACCAGATATCTGAAGTTAAGGAATTTAGCGCTTTTCTATGTATGGGCATATGCAAGAGTCTGGGCTCACTGAAATCATTCCTTTGATATGCACCTCAGCTCTCTGGGTTCAGTATCCTGTGTTTTTTCATCCTAAGTTTCCTCAGAGTGCACCATCCGGGGAAGGCTGCAGTGGCTGACTGCTAGGTGGGCTTGGCAGTGGGCAGCCTGTTTGTCTCCATCCTGAGTTCCCTCAGGGCTCACTGTCCGGGCAGCTGTAGTGTAATGGCTTGATGGCTGCAACATCCTATGTTTACTGATATGGCAGGCAATATTTTAGTTCTTATTTGCATGAAGTACAATTTGTTTGAACACAGTGTTCGTGTTAAGCAGTAGAGAATCTTTGGAATCCTGAAAACTCTGAGTCCTTAGTGTTTATTTACTAAATTCATCCATGACTTAACTTTGTTTGTTGATGTCATCAGTCCAATTCAATGTGGTATTTGGTGGTGGTAATATCGAATGGTCTAATACCTCCCTGGATACGCAAAGCTTTTCAATATGCAAAGGCACTACTAGTATCTTTTAGATCTGCCTCTAACAGCCTTTGTGACTCTGGGTCTCATTTGATTCATACATACCATGAAACAGTTGTGCTTGACAAGATAATAAATCATATACTGTTACCTATTTATTCCTAGGTAGGAATCCTTTTATTTTTTAGGAAGTGCATGTGATATTTTGCATTATCATTGTTGTCTTTAAATTCCACTGGAATGTATAGATTTATTTTTAGCTCATGTTCTAGGAATTTAGTGGTCCTATTCAATATGAAGTCTTCAATTCAGATAAAGTTTCTTCTATTATATCTTCTACTATAATTTGATAATATATTCTTTTTTATATTCTTTGGGTTTACAGTTTATATGATACAAATGGACAGATGGATCACTTGAATTTATCCTCAGTACTATTTGTATTATGGGAAAGAACCTTAAAATCATCTTTAAATTATCTTCTAGATCACTAGTTTGGTATTAAACTCTACATTGTATTACTGTGCATTTTGCATTGAACTATAGAATTTTAAAGTTTAAAGTCATGTAGTTAATTTTCCAGAAAAATTTTCTTATTCTTTGATTTATTTATTTTTACTATATGGCCTTATTTTATAGATAAAATAGCCTCGTGAATATCTAGGAGAAAAAATTATTAGAATTTTTTCAAACATTTTTTTCTGTTTTTTAATTTTATTTTTCTATTTCCACTGTGATGAGTTATTAGATATTTTTATCTCATCACTTTCCTTTCATGTTCTAAGCTTTCTTTAGATATCTTGCAACCCATGCTTCATATCTTTGAATATATGAATAGGACTAATTGTTATTAGTTTGGGATGCTAGTGTGGCAATAATCTACAGTATGCAATCAAAAATGATTTTGCTTTACTTTGTTATTATTGGAAAGTTAATACATTGAATAACTCTTCTTTCTTCACAATCTTCCACACCAAACATACCCCACCATCAATGCCCTTGGATAACCTCCTTTCTTTACCAAGATAGCTCTACCTTATCCAATAGGACTCTGATTAAATGTAATTTAGTTGATGGAGATATTCTGAACATTCATCTAAGATAAGTCCACCTAGTATGCCTCCTGGCGTACCCTCCACATTTCTCTTGACTCCTTATATTCTAATTGTTTATTCAGTATATAGCTCTGTAGTGGACCAAGGTCCATACTATGCCAGCCTTGTTCATTTTTACATCCTCTTTCCAGTATTGTGCTTGCCACCTGTTACCACACATAAATGTAAGCCACATACCTGAGTAATTCAATGAATGAAAAGGTCTACATTCTTATTTATAATACTTCAGATATTACCAGAAATACAGAAAGTTATTGCTGTTATGTATTAACATCGAACTTCATCTATAAGACTTAACGTATATAAAATATTTTCTATTCTTCTTGAACATCAGCTTCATGAGGCCAGGGATTTTTGTCTGTTATATTTACTTTTATGTACCCAGCATTTAGACGAGTGCCTGGGACATATTAGGCACTCAATATAATTGTTGAGAGGACACTCAATTTATCTAAAATCATTTTAATTTTATTCCCCATCATAAAATTTTTATTTTTTGTACTCATTTCTAATGTGGTTCAAACACTGATGTGGGCTTGTGGGCTGGTGCCTCTCATGATCTACCACATAAATGTTGTCACTTTCAAAAACAAAACAAAACAGAAAGCTTCCTCTATGATTTCTAAGGAATTATTTCTTAGGCAGATTACTGGAATCAGAGATGACAGAATTATTTTGAATGGTGTCATGATGTATATTTAAATATATTATCAGGAAAATATCATAGCCTTAGCCCAGTTAATAAATAAAAGTAAGTGAGACAGAGGAAGTAAGGGAAGGAAATATATTTTTATTTTTTGTCCTTAAGTGTTCACTGAAAATTTTAGTTTTTATTACCTTATATGAAGCTATTCATCTCAAAATATTTTCCTAAAAATGTACTCTTTATTGTGGTTTTATTGTGGGAGAGGAAGAAAATTAAGATGCAGGGCATCGTAGGCAGAATGAAAAATTAGAATATAGTTGACTCTTGAATAACAGGGTTTGAATTACCTGGGTTCAGGTATACATGTATCTTTTTCAATAAACACCTACTACAGTGTTACAGGACCCAAATGGTTGAATCTGTGGTTGCAGAACCAGGGATACTGAGGAATCGCATCTACAAATTGGGGGACTTACAAGTTATACATGAGTTTCCAACTGAATAGAGGGTCAGCACCCCAACCCCCTGCATTGTTCAAGGGTCAACTGTATAATGTAAGGGACTTAATTTTTCCCTTATTTAAATTCAAATTGAAGATCACATAAACTGACTTAGTGATGTGATAGTCTGAAATAAAACTTCAGAGGATTTAATGTTCATCCATTTCTAGTCTCTGTTTCTCTGAAAACTAGACAATGAAAAAAGTCATTAAAATTTCTTCAACTGCAAGTAACTAGACTTCATCAGAGTTCACTCATTTTCTGAAAAGACTTCCTTTCCCTAGCATCTAACATTTCTAATCCAAATTGTGGGCATCTTAATCCTTTTTTTAATAAGCATCAATACAGCATTAGGCAAATAAGCTATTAAGGGTAGACACCTTTCTTTTTATGCAGAAAAATTTTCCATATTATGCATGTTAGAGTCACTTCAGGAGAGAAAAAAAAAAAAAAAAGATCTTAAATTCAATCCAGGCACATGCATTCCAAAGTGCACTCAGCTCTGTGTTGTGCTCCCAGAGTTTACAGTTACCTATTTGACTTGGATTTAAAGTTTCAACAGAACAGAATATGGGAGAATTCCCTGATGATAAAGTTATTGCAACTTGAACATAACCTGGAAGGCCTTTCTGTATTGAGTGTCCACTGCTTAATTTTGCCACCACTACTCCTTCAACTTGGAGTGGCTGACAAGTAAGTACAGAAAAGAAAAAGACTGAATAGCTCCATTTGTCTTATGCTACCAGCACATAGTTGCAATGCAATGATAAAGGAACACCAATAAATCTGTAATGAACAAAGAACACTGGCACGTGGGTGTATTTTCTGTTCTTCAAATAATCAAGGGAGGGGGGTAGAAACAACAGTATTGACAACAACAACAAAACAGAAAAATACACACACACATGAGACTCTGATTCATACCAAGAAAACATAGTCCCAAAACTGTTCTTCCCATGAGGTATATAGATCATCTCTGTAAATCAGTCTTGTTGACAGAAAGTGTTTCTTTGCTGTTGAAAATAGTGTTCAAAGTTAATCTTCAGGAAGGTGCTTTATAATTCTTCACTCTAAAAGAAATTTGGGATTTGAGGAAACATTAAACTCTAAATAATGTATACTGATCACTAATAGTGTTCTTTGAAATGCCTGCTTATAGCTTACTTGCTTAGGTGAGAAGAGACTGAACAATAAAACCATCATGTACATGAGCAGATTCTGCCAGAGTTATCTGATGACATTATTAAGGAAAGGTCATGTCACTGTAAAATTCTGGTTCCAATCAGGAAGGTTCTATTCTTGCCAAAAGGAATAGGATGTATCATTTTCCCCATTCTAGCACTGAGGTTGAAAACATTGTTCATGGAAGCAAAAATGGAATGTAGGACCTAGAACTCAGGAGACATTTCAAAGTAATAATAACCTTTAAAGTTAGGGAAAGCTAAACTATAGTGTTTAAAAATGCAGCCTTGAATTTTAAAACTATATAGGAAAGTAGGGAGATTATTACAATAAACATTAGAGTGATGATGGGTTTACCCTCACTTTGGAAGGGTGAGATAAATGATATTTGAGAGGAGGCATGAGGAGAACTCGTGGGGTGACTAACAAGGGCCTGTCTGCTTTCAATTTTGAAGGTTACAAGAGTGTTTCTGTTAAAGTTCATTCAGTTGCACATATATCTTAGGCTGATTTCTTTGTGTTACTCCAACAGTTGAAAATGTTTTAAAATATAAAATATGTTATCTATAACTATATGTCAATGATTTCAACAAGACATATGGGATAAGCATGAATAATATGTAAAAAGAGATTGTGATGGTTAATTTCATGCATCAACAAAGTAAACTTTGGTGCCAATTTGGTCAAAAACAATCTACGTGTGATGGTATTTTTTGGATGCGATTAACATTTCAATCAGAAGATTTTGAATTAACCATACATACTACCCTTTACAATTGAGTGGGTCTCATCCAATCAGCTGAAGGTTTTAAGAGAAACAACCTAGCTTCCTCAAAGGGAGGGGATTCTTCCTTTAGACTGCTTTTAGATTCAAGAGTGCAACATCAACTCTTGTGGAAATTTCCAGCCTGCTGGCCTGCCCTGCATATTTTGGAATTGCCAGACAGGGTCAGAATATTTGGAGAACCCTCGTACAGAGAGAGATAAAGGAAACATTTGTAATATGAAACAAGAGCAAGATACCATTATGAAAGAAACAAATAGAAATATTATGTATGGAAAGTATGAGTTGATATAAAGACCACAAAAGAAGGAATGCAGAGTAGAAAGGATGTGACTCAAGGATGAATTAGCAGATTAGATGACTATATTGAGAAGTTCTATAAGACAGCACTGAAGAATAAAAGAATAGAAAATATAAAGGGAATTTAGTTGATAGGGAGGAGACGTATAGGATTGCCAATATCTGAATAATAGTAGTTGTGGCATATATAAAAATTAAATATGGATAGGAGGAAGTATTTACAAAGTTAATAGAGGTATATTTTCCAGAATAAAGAAAGATGAACCCCAGATTGACAAAGCTCACAAGATGTAACACAAAAGATTTATAGACTCGTTACGATTTTTAAAAAAACTACATCAAGAACTATTAAGAATCTGAAACTTTACCCCTCTTACAAGCTAAAAAGTCTCTTTGTCAAAGTTTTCACGAAGGCTGGCAATAGATAAAGACGGCTGGGTCAAAGACTGAGGCAGAATGAATATCAGCATGTTTGTGTCAGTTCTCCTTGCCCCTCAGTCCAACTGGAGTGATGCAGATGAGCCCAGATGGATGCCTGCACACAGTGAGATGCATTATTAGGGAGAAACCCTGATCGAAGGGAACTTGGATCTCTTTTAATGGGCAGTAAGCCTGCCCACCTTTCGCTCCTTAGACAGGCACTGTATCTGTCCTCCAAGGCTGTTTGCTATGGAAATAACTTTTTTGATAGTCTGGAACAGAGGACATTCAGTGTGTGTAGAATTGTGAGTCACCTATGGAGAACTGTCTCCCTACCTACAAAATATCACCTAAAATAAGCAAGAATTAAATTATTTTCAAACTTCTCCATAGAAACATTAGGTGATAATATGGTAAAATAGATACGAAAGTATTAAAGAAAAAGAATTTTGACCTCAGAATGTCATCATTTTCAGAGCTTTATTGATGTATAATTGACATAAAATACAATTCATATATTTTAAGTGAAAAATTAAATGTGTTTTGACATATATAAAAACTCTGAAAGAGCCTCAACCATTCAGATAATGAAAATACTCCATTATTTCCAAAAGTTTCATCCTGGACCTATTTGCTGTTTTGTGGATTTCTGCTCTTTGGGTTTAGTTTGCTCTTTGTTTCCTAGTTCATTAAAGTAGGAAGTAAGGTCATTAACTTGCTGCCTTACTTCTTTTCTATTATAGGTGCTAAGTGCTATAAATTTTCCTTTTACTACTGCATTAACTAAACTCTACACAATTTCACATCTTGTGTCATTATTTTCTTTTAGTTCAAAATACTTTCTAATTTCCATATTGATTTCTTCTTTAATTCATGGGTAATTGAATAGTATATTATTTAGCTTCCATGTATTTTTGGTTTGTTTCCAGATACTATATTATTATTGACTTATAATTTAATTCCACTGTTTTCAGAGAACACCATTTATATATTTTGAATCCTTTTAAATTTTTTTAAGACTTCTTTTGTGACCCAAGTAAGGTCAGTCTTGGGGAATATTCTCTGTACCATTGAAAAGAATTTATAGCCTGTTATTGTTGGGTGAAATGTTCTATAAACACCAGTTAGGATAGGTGGTAATGCTCAGATCTTCTATATCCTCATTGAATTTCTATTTACTTCCTTTATAAATTATTCCAAGAAGCATATGAAATATATGAATAATACTGTATTTGACTTTATCTGATATTACAATAGATATCCCAGTTTTCTTTGATTAGTTTGAAAGGTATATATTTTTCGTTCTTTTAAATTTAAATTATTCGTGCTTATTTTTAAGCGTTTCTTTTTAGGCTCCATATAGTTGGGTCTTTTTATTTTATATACTCTGATAACTTCTGCCTTTTAATTGGGGCATTAAGAGCATTTACATTTAATGTGGTTATTCATAGTTTTGTTTTTAAATCTCCCATACTAGTGATTGTTTCTATTTGCTTAATTTTCCTATTTTTTTCTCCCTTCTTTGGGATTGAGTATATTTTATGATTCAATTTTATTAACTTTGTTGGATTATTTGATATAATTGTTACTTTAAATGTTATAGTATAAATCTTTAACTTTTTTTCAATCTATCTTCAAGCACTATTATGCCACCTTATATATAACATTAAAAAACCTTATGATAATATACTTCTATCTCTTCCTTCCTGCCCTGTGTTCTATTATTTTATATTTTACTTATATATGTAAACTCCATATTGGTTTTATTTTGGTTTTAAACAGTTAATTACATTTTTTAATTTATAGACTTTATTTTCTACAATGGTTTTAAATTAACAGAAAAATAAAGCAGACAATACAGAAAATTCCCATAAGCCCTCCAACCCCATACATATAACTTTGCCTATTATTAGTATCTTGCATTTGTATGGGAGATTTGTTATAACTAATTAATCAATATTGAGACATTATTATCAACTCAAGTCCATACTTTCTTTTAGATCTTCTCAGTTTTTGCCTGATATACCTTTGCAATTCCAGGATGCCATCCAACATACCACATTGCGTTTATTTATCATGTTTCCTCTTAGCTATTAACAGTCTCTCAGACTTTCCTTGTTTTTGATGACCTTGGCAATTTTGAGGAGTACTGTTCCGGTATATTAGAGGATTCCTGTTTATTGGAACTTGTCTGATGTTTTTCTCATGATTAGATTGGGGTTAGGAGTTATTGGGAGGAAGACCACAAAGATAAAGTGTTATTTTCATCAAATCATTTCAAGGGTGCGAGCTATCAACATGACTTATGTTGGACTTGATCACTTGGCTGAAGTAGTGTTTGTCAGATTTCTTAACTGTAAGTTTCTCTCCACTCCCTTGTATATTTCATTCTTTGGAAGGAGATCACTATGTGCAGCCCACATTAAGAAGTGGAATTACCTTTCAAGAATTTAGAAATTAAGCAAAATAATCATATATTTCCCCATATATTTACCAATATTCTTCATTCTTTTGTGTAAATTCGTATTTTTTCCTGTATCATTTTCTTACAGACTGAAAGCTTCTGTTAATATTTTTTATAATGCAAGTCTTATTGTAATGAATTATTTCAGCTTTTATTTGTATGTAATAGCTTTTATTTCAGCTTTTTTTTTTTTATTTAACATCTTTATTGAAGTATAATTGCTTTACAATGTTGTGTTAGTTTCTGCTGTATAACAAAGTGAATCAGCTATATGTATACATATATCCCCATATCCCCTCCCTCTTGCATTTCCCTCCCACCCTCCCTATCCCACGCCTCTAGGTGGTCTCAAAGTACCGAGCTTATCTCCCTGTGCTATGCAGCTGCTTCCCACTAACTATCTATTTTACATTTGGTAGTGTATATATGTCAATGCTACTCTCTCACTTCGTCCCAGCTTACCCTTCCCCCTCCCCATGTCCTCAAGTCCATTCTCTATGCCCTCAGCTTTATTTTTGAAAGACATTATCATTGAGTGTAGAATTCTAGGTTGATTTTTTTTTTCTAACAGTACCTTAAAGATACTGTTCTACTGTCTTCTGGCTTCTGATGATACATTGCTTCTGATGAGAAGATACATTCTGATGGTACATTGCTTCTGATGAGAAGTCCACCGTCACAATTATCTTTGTTCACTATACATAATATGATTTTCTCTCCTCTGTCTATTTTTAAGAGGTTCTCTTTATCAATGGTTTTAAGCCATTTGACTGTAATGTGCTCTGATGTTACTTGCCTCATTTATAAGTGTTTAAAGTTTTTTGAGTTACTTGTATCTGTGGATTTATAGTTTGTACTAAATTTGAATGCTTTGGGGCCATTATTTCTTTCTCTACACAGGGCAATCCAGTTACATGTAAATTAGACCACATGGACTTTCCCACAGTTCACTTATGATGTTTTAAAAACTTTTTGACACTTCTTTTCTTCCTATGTTTAACTTTGGTTAATTACTGTTACTGTATCTTTAAGTTCATTAATATTTTCTACTGCATTGTCGAATGTAGTGTTAATAACATCCAGTATATTTTTAATTATATTCATACTAAGTTTTCATCTCCAGAAATTTGATTGGTGTCTTTTTTATATTTTCCATGTCACTACTTAATATATTTATGTTTACCGTCTTGTATATATAAAAGGTAGTTATACAAATTCTTTCAAAGTCTTAATCTTCTAAGTCTGTCATCTGTGCCATTTTGGGGTCTGTTTCTATTGATTGAATTTCCTCCTATGTATGATCCCTATTTCCTTCCTTTTTTGCATACCTACCTGGTAAGTTTTTGTTTGTTTTTGTTTTTAAATTTTTATTGAAATATAGTTGACTTAAAATGTTGTGTTAGTTTCAGGTGTACAGCAAAGTGATTCAGTAGTTTATATATATATGTGTGTGTGTGTGTATATATATATATATATATATATATATATATATATATATATATACACACACACACACATATATATGCATATCTATTCTTTTTAGATTCTTTTCCATTATAGATTATGATAAGATACTGAGTATAGTTCCCTGTGCTATATAGTAAGTTTTTTTGGTTATCTTCTTTATACATTGTAGTGTGTATGCTTTAATCCCTATCCTGGTAAGTTTTGATTAAACGTAAGATGTGATTTTATCTTGTTAGGTGCTGGATTTTTACATTCCTATAAATATCTTGAACTGTGTTCTGGGACATAGTGAAGTGGAAATAGTTGGATTCTTTCAAGACTTGCTTTTGTACTTTCTTAGACAAGATCTGAATGACTTTTAGTATAGGACTAATTTTCCCCCACTACCCTTGTGGTAACTTTCTGATATTCTATTTAGTGCCCCAGGAATTACAAGGTTATATGTTCTGGCTAGTGGAAACAGGGACTATTTCTGGTCTTGTGTGAGCTTTGTAGATGATTTTCTCTCATGTGTGTGATAGCCAGTGCTCATCTGAGAAAGCAACAATATCTCTCTGCTGATGACCAGTGTTCTCTCCTTCTGCTGAACTATCCCTGTTTGTACTATGCCCTGCGAACTGTAGCTAGTAGATGTCTTGGTACTCCAAACTCAGATCCATCTCTGACTTATGGAGATCACCAGGCTTGGCCTGGGTTCTCCCACCATACACTGTAGCTTGGTACCTCTCCAGGCAGTAACTTGAGGTGAACATAAGGCTCACCTACTTTGTTTTCCCTCTCTGAGGCTTCACTGTATTATATTTTTCTGCATTACAACTTGGACTTAAGTGGTAGTTCTCAGTTAAAAGTTGTTTATTAGGATATAGAGGGATAGTTCATAAAAATAATGGTTCAGTTCAAAAAGAAAATAAATAATTTAAACATGTATGTAACTATACTCTCTTTCCCCACTTGCTTGAATTATGATACCAAACTCTCAATTTTATTTTCTAGTTTCATCTCCACTCTTTAAAAAGAAAAGAAAAAAAAAAGACTACTTTAAAGAGACTGTAATTTAACATTTTTAATGCAAAGATTTGTTATTTTTCTCTACAAATCCCTCAAAATGGATTGATAATCACCTTACTAGAAGTTTCATGCTTTTTATCCCCTCAATTAATTTTTCAAATATTCAGGTGTAAATCAACCATAAAAAAAACCTGAAAATGAAAAATAAGAATTAAAAAAGTGTTTCCCTTTCTAGACTCTGGTTTCTAGAATAAATATTCTTAGCTGTTTTTTTTTAAACATTGAGTCTGTATTTCCAAAGAGACTAGTTGAACCATAAGGTGAAATGAGCTTTAAAAAGAAGAAATGAAAAAGAAAGACTTCACAGCAAAAGTAGCATTCCAAAAGCGTTATTAAATTTATAATCATTTCTATCATTCCAGTATTATACGCTAGTTGTATTAGAATTCTATCTGCTAGTACATACATAGTAAATATACAATTGTTTTAAATTTGCTGGATATACACAATACAAAATCCCAGAAAAAATAATGTTATATATTTAATGCTTATTACTACTATTAAATAAAATAAAATATTTGACAAACTGGTATCTAAGTTAGAATATCTGAGGTTTTACTATAAAAATTGATTTTCCTCTCTATCCTTTAATAATGCTACATGAATTTCTTTCTCCAGATGTTTTCTAATTACTTTGGAGGCAAATTTAACCTTGCCTCCAACTCAAAAATACTATTTTGGAAGCAGGTATATATTTATAGTACACAAATCTTTTGTGTGTATTGTATATAAGTAATGTAAACACATGTAGAACAGTCTTCAGATATTTATTGTTAGAATGTTATTAAATATTGTTTGAGCAAACAGGAGTGGTGAACACTTTCATTGAGGAGACTTGAAAGAGGGAGAAAATTAGACAATTCATAATAAGAGCTGAAAAAATCATGATCTTTCATAGTAATGATAACAGTACATCACAATGGCTATCATTTTAGCACTTACTCTGAATTGTCAAAAATCACCCATGATGTAGGTACCACTATTTATCATCATTTCACTGATGCGGAAACCAAGGAACTGAGCATCTATGTAACCTATTTTTTAATGGGAGGGTAAGGTGAAAAACAAGCTTCTGGTTGGTGCTACCAGGGTTATTTTTCTCCAGACAGCTTTATTGATACATAATTCACATACAAGGACATGGAATTTTAAGACAAAAGTTTGAGACTTCAAAAAGTTTGGATTTATAATGGGTGCTTCAAGCTATCCAGTTCTGAGCCTGGGGAAACATGTATTTACTCTTTTTTACTGGAACATTGGAAGAAAAACTAATTTTATTCAAGATTTCAGCTCCCTCCTTTTACAGGTAAGGAAATTGAGCCCCAAAGAAGTGCAGAGTGCTGCCTAAGAGTATACAACGTATTAGTAGCAAAGTAGGAACTAGAACGGCGTGCTTCAAGTCCAATACACCTAAACATGCCAATCCTGTAGCATCTCTCTGTTTTTCTTGCCCTCATTCATATTCACAGATAGTCTTTTTTTAAATTTATTATTTATTTATTTAATTTATTTTTGGCTGTGTTGGGTCTTTGTTTCTGTGCAAGGGCTTTCTCTAGTTGTGGCAAGCGGGGGCCACTCTTCATCGCGGTGCGCGGGCCTCTCACTATCGCGGCCTCTCTTGTTGCGGAGCACAAGTTCCAGACGCGCAGGCTCAGTAGTTGTGGCTCATGGGCCCAGTTGCTCCGCGACATGTGGGATCCTCCCAGACCAGGGCTCGAACCCGTGTCCCCTGCATTAGCAGGCAGATTCTCAACCACTGCGCCACCAGGGAAGCCCTCACAGATAGTTTTTATGTTGCTGTAATTATAATATGGACACAACTCAGGAGAATACGAATTGTTTACAATAGCCCTTCTTTTCTCAAGTTTCATTCTGTCAATGTGTATTCTTTATGCTTTCCTCTTGGTTTTATACCTAATGCATTTGCTATATCTGCCTGCCTGTGAAGTATTTTTGTAAAAAGTCCAAGAAACTCAGCAGTCCCTTTTTACTAGCATTTGTTGAAATCTCTGACCACATTTTAAAATTTAAGATTTTTTTTCCTTTTAAATAGGTTTATTTTTTAGAGCAGTTTTAGGTTCACAGCAAAATTGAGCAGAAAATACAGAGAACTCCCATATACTCCCTGTTCCTAAACAAGCACAGCCTTCTTTTCCTACTATCAACCTCCTGCACCAGAGTGGTACATTTGTTACAATTGATGAACCTGCATTAACATATTATTATCACTGAAAGTCCATAGTTAACTTTAGGGCTCACTCTTGGCGTTTTACGTTCTATGGGTTTGGACAGATGTATAATGATATGTACTCACCATTTTATAGTATCATATACAAGAGTTTCACTGCCCTGAAACTCCCCTGTGCCCCACCTGTTCATCCCTCCTTCTGCCCTACCAAGGCTATGTCTATGTTCCTAAAACACTATATTAAAAATATTCCCTTTACACATTCAGTGTTATATTTATAAAGCAGTAACAGCAAAGACAGGCAAAATAAACAAAAAACATGCTCTAAAATCCCCCCCCACACTTATATATTTTGTAGAGAAATGAAGTGATACTGTGCTAATTATGATACTGGTCGTATAAGAAATGAAGGGGAAGATGTCTCTTGATTTTAGTTTCCTTTCCTTTATCATACCTGCGTTTACATTTTGCTTTGTATGGGAAGGATATCAAAATGTGACATCCCTTTTGGAAATAGAACATCCTTTGGGGAGTGAAAAGGTCCTGCTATGTGCTTCACACATGAGAGTCATATGATCCTTGAGGGAGACCTCTTCAAATTTGATGCCATCACGTTTCTTTAAAGTCTGTTGGAAATAGATATCAGGCTGGATCAAACACGGACATTACTATTATCTTATCCCCAAATGTTGCTTTGTGTGAGCTCACTAGTTTTCAAGATCTTTCCCATTTACTAATGCTTATTATTTCACATAGAGCACAAAACCTAAAAAGCCTTCACTTTTCACTGTATTCCACTGGAAATGGAATGACGCATTTCAGGAAGTTATTTGTAATTCAGGCAAGAAAGTTTTCCAATTATGACAATTTTTCTTAATTATTAGTGTTATATCTTAGTTGGGTTATATTGCCAGTAAATGAAAATTCTTCATCTACATTTTTAAGGCTGACACTGGGAAATAAAATTTAAGCTAGAGAAATTTCAAGTGGCTTTCTTAGGAGAGATAATAGCAGTCTTCCCACTCAGTAATTTCTTTCTCGAACACTTAATATGAAAGGGTTTGGAGCGTAATTTTGTCAGTGTGCTTTTTCAGTAAGTAGAGTGTTGCAAGCACATATACTGAAAGTTTTCTGAGAAGAAGCAGGACTATCTTTTATCTCATCCATCTTAAAAGTTCAGTTGACAATGTGAAGACTCTTGAGAGTCTTATATGTTATTGGCAAATACCTGTGGTAAGTGTGTAGGTATTAGTGATAAGGAATAATAGTTAGCAGTTAATATTTATTGAGACTATTATGTGCCAAACATTTTACATTCATTCATTGACTGTATGAAATGGCAACTTTATAAGAAAATGTTTACTTTCTCTCCATTTTACAGTGAAGGAAGCTGAGTTTAATTAAATCCACCTATTGAACAAGTGTTGAAGCATGATTTGGTAGTGAAGTATTTCAAAGTACCTACTATAAACATGTTCAAAGAACTAAAATAAACTGTGTTTAAGAAATTAAAGGGAAATATAACAACACATAGGAAGTATTAATAGACAGACACTTGAAAAAGAACACAATGGAAATTCTGAAGTTGAAAAATACAGTTACTGAAATGGAAAATTAAAAATCACTAGACAGCTCAACAACAGATTTGAGTTAGTTGAACCATCCATGCTGTTTATGGTTATGGTTTGTGTGGTGTATTTCTTTCAGTGTAGTTACTTTCTACCTGTTTATGCCTTTGGATCTAAAGTGTGTTCCTCATAGCCATCATGTAGTTGGATTTCGTTTTTCATCCAGTCTGACAATCTCTATATTTTGATTGGAGTGTCTAAGTTATTATTTATACGGTTGGATTTACATGTGCCAATTTGCTATTTTAAATTTTTTCTTGATATTTAAATTTTTGAATTATTGTCCTACTGGTTATTCTAGTAATTATAAAATCCCCCTTAATTTATCATAATCTACTTCATGTTTCTACTGACTTAAATTCTGTAAAAATAAGGAAATTTACTTCAGTATAAGTCCATTTCCCCCCATTCTTCATCTCTTGATTGCCATATACATCACACCTATGTTAAAACTAAACACTGTAGTGTTATATTCTTGTTATTTTATACATACTTATGTCTTTAAAGAAATTAAGAGAAGATAAATATATATTAATGCAGGCTCATTAAAGCCCACATATTTATAATTTTTTCCAGTCTTTATTTTTTCCTACACGTTTAAATTACTGTCTGATATTGATTTCTTTTACCCTGAAGGCCTTCTTTAGTATTGCTTGTAGGGCATGTATACTAGCAATAAATTCTCTCGGTTTTTTTTTTTCTGGGAATGTCTTAATTTGGTCTTTGATTTTGAAGGATAGTCTTGATAAATACAGAATATTTTATTGACAAGTTTTTTTTTTTCTTTCAGCAGTTTGAATATGCTGTCTAGCCACCCTTGTTTTTGTTGAGAAGTCAGTTGTTAACCATGTTGTTATTTTCCTGAACTGATGATTTGTTTTTCTCTCATGACTTTCAGAACTTTTTTGTCTTTGACTTTCAGTACTTTGATTATGATGTGTCTAGGTAGGCATCTCTTTGTGTTTATCCTTCTTGGAATTCCTTCTTTTTTTTTTTATCTTAGATTAATATTTTTCATCAAATTTAAGAAGCTTTTGGTCATTATTTCTTTAAATATTTTTCTTCTCTTTTCTCTCTCACTAAACCTAGTCTACACCCTCTGGCAGCAGGGATTTTGGTTTTCACAGCCAAACCTGTGAAAACTATCAATACAATTCTTGCCAAATGAGCCAAGGGTTAGGGATTGGGAGTGTACCTAAGCAAGAAGGCTATAAATTCCATTGTTCTTACTCAAATTTGTAGAAGTTTTTCATTAACAAATGCTTCTCAATTGGCTGTTTTCTTATGATTGTTTTCCAGAGCTCTAAAATTGTTGTCTTTGAGAATTTTGTCCTGTTTTATACTTAGTTTGCAGGAAAGGATTTACTTACCTCTTCCTGCTACCATTTCCAGAATGCAGAGACTTTTCTTCCTTTTTTTTTTTTTTTAACTCAGCCACTCTAAGCATCCTATATAATTAGTTTTCCACAAAGCATAATTTTTTTGTTAGGTGATAATACGAACAAAAAGCAGATATTTTTAAAAATTAATTTGTTTCCTGTCAAATGTTATTTCCATATTTATGCTCTACCTTAAAATCTTCACAAAAATGTGTACCTCCTATTACGTTTCAGTGACTTATTTTTTAAAACATTTAAAAAACATTTTGACATATTTTCATACATGGTGAACATTTATGTAGAATGAGGTTTGCCAATAACAAGATATGTGAATTATTCTTGTTTCTGCACATTTTTCACTAACGTACTGGAACCACTCTCATCACGCCCCCCTCACCATCACCGCTGCCCAAATCCCTAAATCCTCATCCAGGTTGACCAAATTGGCTGAAAATCCTTCCCTTCAAAGTGGACTAGGAGGCTGAATCACCCACATCCACACAAGTGCTTAAACTGCCTGTACCAGACAGATTCTTGCTAAAAATGTAAAGATAGAGGTAGGAAATTATTAGACAATAAGACTCTTTAAAGATAAAAGATCTATGGGAAAAGCCATAGTGGATAGTCCTCAGTAACAAGATTAAGAGAGAAAGGAATTGTCAGTGACTAGGGAAGAGAAAACAGAAACAGAATTGAACAATGAAATTTGTGTTGGAGACAGACTCCCTCTACCAAAGCTGGGAGAAGAGTAGTGAAGCTAATCATTATCCTTTATATCTGAGACATTCTGAGCCTTTTCCTCTTCTCTATTAGTCATTTGTTATAGACCACTGTTTCTTTGGTGAAGCAAAATGTCTAACGTAAGTAGTGGAGAGCAAGGGTAATTTGTGGAGGTATTTAAGCTGTGCCAGCACAGCTTGGAAGGCACATATCATTTGATATACATCATTTCAAATCAAACTCTTACAAAAAAAAAAAAAAAGATGCATATCAGGACCTCTGTTATTCTGTGGGATTGTCAAACAGTATACTGGCTCTATTTTGTTAAAGGAAAGCACCTTTAAAATGTGCTTTGCCCCTATAAAATTGTTTCTTTCAAACTAAGGACAAAAAATAACAATGCAATTCAGATATTCAGCTAGAAGTAAATATGCATTCTTTACAATGTCAAATGTTCCTGGCTACGCAGTGGAGTACTGGTACAGAATGTGTGTCTGATTTTTTGGGAGAAATTTGACTTCAACATCCTTTAACTTTATATTCATGCAAAATTCTAGTGGGCAGCTATAAAAATGCTAATAGAGACTCCTGCATCTTGGTTGAAGGCGTCCTAGACTAAAGTCACTGTTCAGATTTGCTGTCCTTCAAGTGAAAATGAAAAGGTTAGGAGAAAAGGCCCTGGGGAGAGTTGATTCTGCTGTGTGGCCACCCCTCTCCACCATGCTCTGCAGCACAGGTTTTCCCTTCCATCTGCTTCTCCACCCAGAAGATCACTTTCTTGGGATCTGAAGAAATTGTGCAGAAAAGTATGGAAATAAAATCTAAATGTGGTCTCTCTGATATGTCATGCTCTGTAAAACACTAGAAACACACATAAGTTAATTTTCCTCTTATCTGTTTGCATTTTATTTTGTTTGAATAACTGGTAATTGTACAGATATGTGAAATACATTAGAAATCCCAGAACAGTACAAATCCTTCTTCCCATTTGATTATAAAAAGATCTTATTTCCAGTTCAGGACAAGTAGGAGAAGGTGCACACTAATAAAATATATTTTGAATATTTGTTCAAGATGTAGACAAATAATATCTGTTTATCTACTTTTCCTTTTTTTTTTTTTTTTGTTAAAGACAATACATTCAAGCCTGAATTTGCAGAACATAAAATATTTTTCACTCCTGATCAGCTAGATTAGAGAATTTATCATGTTGATTAATTCAAAACTTTGTTCACTGTCTCCTAAGTCTTTAAGGAGGAATTTAAAGGAAAATCAGTCTCAAAACCAGTTTGGGAGAGTTTAAATAATATTTGTATGACAATCATTCTAATAAATGTGGTCTAAATAACAATAAAATATTTGATAAGGGCTTATCTCTGTGTCAAAGGGATAAAGACAGTATTTCCTACTGTAACGAATAAATTGGATTTTATAGAAAAGGTCCTTGAAGAATAAGGCAGAACCAGTTAAAGGAAACAGCATTGTCAATTGCAGAGAGATTTGAGAGTAGTTAGCACGCTTGAAGATCAGTAAATGTTTTTGTGGGGAGAAGGTGAAGGAATATTAACGTATGCAGTGGAATGTTGGAAGAAAAGTCTGGAAAGTTTTGTGTCAGTCCTTATTGCAAAAAGAGAAGATGATAAAAGTCTTTGAACTATTGACAATACACAGACATTCAGAGGTGGAATTTCCATAATGGGATGAAGTTTTAGACTTAGGGCACCTGATACCTTCCAAGGCCTGGAAGGACATTAGTAATACATTCACAAAATCATGTGGGTCGTTGTCATTGATAATTACAAAGGTAAGATCTTTAATAATAATTGGTCAAAATAGTGAAGTATTTCCACTCTCATTTTCCCTCTGTCACATTTCCCTTCATGTTCTGTGATGGTGGAGTTGCAGTAGGCATTTCTGGGATCTGAATAAAAGGAAAGTGAGTTGGGGATATACTTACTTTAAATTCTGTATGTTCATGTGCACCTGTGTATATGTTTATGTGTATATTTGTGTGTATAATCCTAATTTCTCTCATGTGTGCATCACTTCCATTACCTATCCCCTGCCATTGTTGGGCATGATAAGATGTGTTTATATAGCTATATGACCTCTGACCCTAACAATGTGTGTTGCCCTCCCTCTGCAAAATCCTTCTGAAAATTTACACTAGAAGAAAGAATGAAATATCTTCCTAATCTCTCTATGGAAAATGATATAACAAACTCTTTGTCAAATGAAAAGGCAGACAAAGAGTATCTAGTTAATGAATGTAGGAAAATAAATTATTTACATTGGTATCTGATTTTTAATTTCTACATTTTATATTCTTTTCCTTAAAGATAACCCTCCAATCAGTGTAAGCTTCCCCCAAAAGATGTGGATTTACTCCTGTAGTAAATTCACATTCTGTTGGTAGTTTTTGATGGTATGGTTGTTGTTTTTAAACAGAGTGTAATATAATCAGAATTCTGCTTTTGTCAAGGTGCAAAATGAATGAGATTGCCAGAAAAACTACAAGTTAACAGAAAAATGAGAAAATCATTGACCTTCCATGCTATAGTGTTGATAACATAACCTAGGAGTCATGGAGATGCAAAGTGGGCAATGAATTATTTAGATATATCTTAGTAACACTGAGAAGTCTTGGTTATAGTGTAATGCAATATCTTAGAAAATCCTCCAAACTCACTTTAAAAAAAAAAAGGATTAAGATAATAGAATACAAATAGAACATATGGTTTTAAATTTTTGAATTTATTTTCAAAACCATACTGATTTCCTTGTTGTTATAAGTTGACTGTTAACATTGCCACAGTAAGGACATCCTATTTTACCAAGGCTAAAATCTAAATAAATGTACTCAGTAAACCAATATTTTCTTGCCTTTACTCACAAGTCTAATTTCTGAACAAAATTAATTGTGGTTATTTTAGCTTGGTAATTTCAAATTACAAATGAAAAAGAGCTAAACCATGTTTTATTATCAATTTAGTGTTTTAAGCCTGCTTATAAGTATACTAAATTAATGTTAAAACAAAACTAAGTTTATACTTTTAAGGATTTTTGTGGTTTTGAATTAGATATTTTAGCACTTAATGAGTCCCAAATGGAAAAAGTATTAGCTCTAACTTTGCTTTTTGTATTAGACCTATCCTGAAATTATTTTCTGAGTATTTCACTTCTGTCCTAGATCACTTTGGAAAACATGAATATATCTCTAATTGAGAAAGGCATCTGTAAGGATGATTATGAAGAAACATAAAACACTAAAAGACAATGCATAGTAGAATAATTTGCAGTCATCTACTAATTCTGTAGGAAAATAGGAGAGGGGATTGGTGGAGTGTTGGGAACCATTCAACGAATATTTATTTAAAAGTTGTCAATGCAAATTTAAGCCAATCAAGTTCAATTGTGATCAGAGCTAGTTGCTTAATGTTCTGTTAATGGTTTTAGGAGAAACTAAGGACAATGAATTCAGTACTAAATCTGGCAGATAATAGTAATCAAGCCTGTTTCTATGGAAGTGGACCCTGTGATATCATGACACCAAAAATGAAAAAGAAAACCAAAAAAACAAACACAAAAAATCATCAGGCAAACAAACATATTCTTTCTAGCAATAATAATTGGCATGTGCACATGTGCACACACATTTATGTACACACACACTCATATTACATTTTTTTAAAATTGTGAATGGATTGTGCCTTTGAAAACTGAACAAAAGGATAATACTCTGTGTACACATCTACAGGTAACCTAAAATTAGAGGAAGTGAGCCATAATAAAATGGAGGGTCAAATGAGTTTCATAAGTGTAGAGGGTTCTTCATAACTAATAGTTAAAATTTATTAAATAACCTAAGTAAATAAATATGTTGTTTTTAATCACATAGCAGCAAGTATTTGAACTACGCATAAAATGACACAAATGAATGTAAAAAACTGTGTCATAGTACTCTAAGTTTAGTAAATGTTTTTTTCCAAATGTTGGAAGTCAGAGGATTAAATAACAGGAGAGATTAAGCAGTTGCTCATCAGATATCCTTAATTTACAGATAAAGAAACAGAGGTAAATCCATTTATTCATGGGTACACATCTAGTTAATTTATTACCCTGACTCCCAGTGTTTATTTCCCTTTTCTTACTAAGGATGGGAAATAAATAGCACTCATGCCTTTACTGCCCCTCCCAGATCCAAAGTGGAAATTTACAGCCTTCTTTCCTACCAAATTTCAGCCTGTAGGTACTCAGCCTCAGGATGCTCACCACAGTCTCCTCAGCAGTTATTTCCACTTGACCATGTTTAGCAATCAAGATGAAACCTATAAAAATAAAGCATAAAAAGCAGTCTTCATATAGCAAGATTTTGTTCTGCTCTCTAGTGACTCAACAGACTTTCACTGAGCAATGAGCTTAAGGCTGAATCAATGACTCTATTCATTTCAAATAAGATTATTAAATATTTCATGTGGACCTAAACAAATCTAAACAGGCTCCCTAATATCTGATTCCAATATCAGATTCGATAGATGTTAATGAACTGGTTTATTTTTGTAAACAGACATATTTAAAATAATGCAGAAAATAATAATATTTGGGGACTTCAGCATTTTTAGTAACTAATAAAATAAATGTGACTTCCCATTATACCACCTTAACACTTGGGCACTTCTTTCCGAAGCTCTGACTATGGAATTTCCTAATAAGCATAACTGATTTTCAGTGCTATGGGAAGAAGGCAGATATGCCTTTGAAATAATGGTGCTTCTGGCATTCTACAGAGTAATTTTGAAAGATGTTCTGTGTTGTCCTTCAGGAGAGCAGAGGGAAAATCAGAATATGGCTAGGTCAGGTTTATGGAATACACAGCAGTGCAGGAACAAAATATTTGCCTGAGAAATCAAAGAAGCAACCATAAGTTAGGCGGGCATGATTGGCTATTCACAGGGATAATGTCTTCTAGTCTTTGGTGTTCTGCTTCTCTTCACCAGGGGAAACAGAACAAGACGTTTAGTCGAGTTCTCCATATGAGTCTATGTGTGAACTACTAAACTGAAAGAAATCTGAACTGAGAGAGAAACTCATCTGAGAGCTTTTACAATATCCCTGGGAAAAGTCATTTTCTTTGTTTGGGCTCAGAAAAAAAGAAAATAAATGGCATATAATCTTCCATTTAGAATCTGTGTTTTGTTGTTGTTGTTATTTTTTTTAAAATAAGGAAGATTGCTTTAAAGCTTCTTGGGACAAGGGCTTATTTAAAATTTTAAAAATAAAAACAGGTGACCAATATAGGATGTGAGGGTATATGGTTTAAGAACAAAATCAGGCAAAAATAAGGTGCTGAAGTGAGTGAAGACATAAGGCAAAAACAAATGCCTTTCTGTTCCTCTGGTACATAAAGATCGTACTGCTCTCAAAGTTCATGACAAGTTTAGTGAGCTCCCAGTAATAGGCTTTTCCTTCATAATCAAAAGATTCAATAATGGTGAGTTAGCTGTCCTGGACACCCATCACAGTAATTATTTATTGTCATAAGTTCCAGTCCATCCACAAAAATCTGTCTTAGTGCATTTTCTGACTACCGCATTCAACATTCAACATAGACTTTTTAGCTCTTCCAACCTGACTGTTGACCCATGTAGTCATGAAATAATTTGCTTTCGGGGCAGATAATTCAATGATTTATGTATAAGATCCAAAGTTTTTAGATTTTGGAGTGATAACAAAGTGTCAGCATTCTGTTCTGTATGACAGGATAGAGATGGTTAATTGGTAGAATATTTTCCTTTGCTTTTCAAAGAAAGAAATTTCAAAAAAACATTGGAATTTTTATTTGTGCATAGACACAGTACACATATTTAACTTGTGGACTCAGAACTAAATATGAAATGTTACACAGTAAGTCCCCTACATACGAAAGCTTTAAGTTTTGAACTTTCAAAGATGCGAACATGCTTTCACATGTTAGTTCACGTGTCTGGTGTACATTGTCACGTGCATGCATCCTCTACAAGTGGTTGTGCTTTTGTGTACAAGCTGGAGCTAGATCTGCAAGAGGACGACTTCATTGAACTCCTTGCTGTGCAACACAAGGAGCTTACTAACGAAGACCTGAGGGAATTGGAGGCCCAGAGGAAGGACGAAGAGAGATAAGAGGAAGAAGAAGTAACTGAAGAACCGAAGAGATTCATGATGAAGGAAATGGTGAGGGGATTTTCTTTATTTGAGGTGGCACTGTTAAGTTTTTGAGGCACAGGACCAGAACAAAGAATGGTACATGAAGATTGTGACAGCCATTCAAAATGCAATCCAATGCTACCGTGTCACTTAGGACAAGAAAAAAGAGCTACTACCCAGACATCACTGGATCATTTTTTCAAGAGGGTAGATGGAATTGAATCCAGCTAGGAACCAGAACCTGTGCCATCAACATCAAACGTGAGTGAAATTGCAGCTTGCCCTCCGTTCCCTATTGCTGACGATCCTTCAGCTCTACCATCTCCCACCTCCTCTACCTCCTCCAGTCAGTAACTCTTCTTGCCTGTTCACTTGATGCCAGCCCCTGTATGCCAACTGTTGTACTGTACTACTGTACTTTTCAAGGTACTGTACTATAAGATTAACAATGTTTTCTTTATGTTTTGTCTTTGATTTTTATGTAGTATTTGTGTGAAAAGTATTATAAACCTATTACAATACAGTACTATATAGCCGATTGTGTTAGTTGGGTACCTAGGCTAACTTTGTTGAACTTACAAACAAATTGGACTTACAAAGGCGCTCTCAGAACAGAACTCGTTCGTATGTAGTGGACTTACTGTATTTATCATATAGACTTGGAAATCTTAGCTAATACAAGAAAAACAAATGAGATATAAATATTGAGAAGAAAGAGGCAGAATTATTACTACTTAAAGGTTATAAGCTTTTCTGCCAAAAAAATTCAAAGAAGTAAAGTGATATATTATTTAGAATTAAAAGAATTATATAGAATAATCATTCAGAAATTACTAGTTACCTACATGTCAGCAATGAGCAAACAGGAAAAATAATTTGAGAACACAAAAATGTATAAAAACAGCAAACGTATCACTAAGGACAGTTTTGCCTACAGGTCACAAAACCCTGGCTCAAGTACCTTATTTGTAAAGGACAAATTACTGTTTAAAATAACTGAAAACACTAGAGTTAAGACGAACTTCAGATGAAGCTTAACCCAGTGGCTTGGCTATATTACCTTAACAAATTGTTCATTTATGCTTCTCTATTCTTTAATTTCCATTATATCATCTTGATTCTAAGGTTAATTTCTCTTTTGACACCCAGATGGATGTCAACAAATTCTGGGGCTAAATGTTTCCCTGTTTCTGTCCAGAAGTAAAGATTAATGTCTTTTTCTCAGCATTCCTACAAAATGTCTAACTGAACTAATTTAAGCCTATTATCCATTGTAGTAGGCAGGATGATGTCCACATCCTCATTCCTGAAACCTGTGAATCTAACATTACAAGGTAAAGAAGTAAAGGTAATAGATGGAATTAAGGTAGCTAAGCGTCTGACCTTAAAATAGGGAGACTATCCTGACTATAGAGATGTGTCCATTGTAATCATCAGAGTCCTTCAACATGGAAGTGGAAGTCAGAAGAGCCAGTGTCAGGGTAACACAGTGTGTAGTAGACTCCATCGCTCACTTTGAAGATGGGCAAGGCCAGGAGCCAAGGAAGGTGGGCAGCTGTTAGAGGCTCAGAAGATGAGAAAACAGGTTCTCCTCTAGAGCGTTCAGAAAGCAGTGCAGCCCTGAGGACACCTTGGTTTTAACCAAGTAAAACCCACTTATGACCTCCAGAACAGTAAGATAATAAACTGGTGGTGTTTTAACCCCTAAGTGTGATAACTGTTAGAGCAATAATAAGAAACTTATACATAATCCTTCCTTTAAGTCATCACTGTGGCCTGATAGTGAAACACTCTGACTGTTTGGCCTGGGTTACATGGTCCATGTCTGGGTCTAGGGTCGGTGCCCACTTCTCCTGAATAAGAGGTATTCTTTTTTTTTTTTTTTCATGTTATTTATTTATTTTTTATTTATGGCTGTGTTAGGTCTTCGTTTCTGTGCGAAGGCTTTCTCTAGTTGCGGCAAGTGGGGGCCACTCTTCATCGCGGTGCGCGGGCCTCTCACTATCGCGGCCTCTCTTGTTGTGGAGCACAGGCTCCAGACGCGCAGGCTCAGTAGTTGTGGCTCATGGGCCTAGTTGCTCCGCGGCATGTGGGATCTTCCCAGACCAAGGCTCGAACCCGTGTCCCCTGCATTGGCAGGCAGACTCTCAACCACTGTGCCACCAGGGAAGCCCAAGAGGTATTAAAACAAAAATAATCAAGGCTCTAAGGCAAGTTATTTTATTATATGTAATTTAAATTCTTTTGATTTAAACAGTCTAGCATATCTGTTAACTTTGTCTTTATGCTAGAGAGAGTTAGTTAAATATGATATCCCTTAATGCAGAATACACACAGAGTGATTAGTTAACATTTATAAAGTCTCTAATTGGAAACTCACTATTAATTCCTGGTGATTTTGATTAAAGTGGTGGATTTAAAAAAGACAATGCATGGGTGAAATGAGTGATATTGTAGATGCATGGATTGGCAAGTTACACTCTACATGCACAATATCCCAATAGTTTATGCACATTAGACTGTCACCCTATAAATAGGATTATAATCAGCACTGAATTCAGGGACATATGAATCATTTGTCCTCACCTGGAGCTAAACTCTGGTTTTAGAATATTATTGTCTCTGTTTAAAGTATACTTTTCATTCAAAATACATAGAACAGATATTTCATTATCAAGTTTTAAAATAGAAGATATTATCTGGATGACTGCTTGCAAGTAAATGTTTGAATATATGATCTGGTTTAATTCTAAAATGAGGTTCTTGGAGGAAAGCTATAGTTTCTACTTAATTCTAACTTTTAGAAAACACCAATATCTGTAGAAAAAACAAAGGAAATAAAACCATTATGATTATAAATAACACAATTGGTATGAATTAGTGCATTAGATTCCCAGGGTTACTGGACCAAATTACCACAAACTGATTGGTTTTGAACCACAGAAATTTATTCTCCTACAGTTATGGAGGTTAGAATACTGAAGTCCTGGTAGGGTTGTTCCTACTAGAAGTCTGAGGGAGATCTGTTTCACAATTTTTCTCCTGGCTTCTGAAGGTTGTGGAGAATCCTTGGCATTCCTTGGCTTATAGCCTTATCACTACAATCTCTGCCTCTTTGTTCACATGGCATTCTTCCTTCCCTAAGTCTCCTGAAGCGTTGGCATGGATTAATGATCTAGAAATTTTGAGCAAGTCTTGAAGCTACTTGTGTCCAACAAGTGGAGTAAGACCCCAAAGTAGGTTTGGTATAGAAATAAATAGAGACCTGTTATCTCTGTGTAGATACTGCTTCTCTGAGTTCCTAGCTAAGCCTCCAGTGATGCTGGGCCTAGCATTGCGTTGGCTAGCAGATGTCTGCTCAGCCCACTCCATGTCCATTTGTAATCCATGCATACTCTTTTGACCACAGTTCACTTCCAAATAAAGACAATAGCAAAATCATGCTTCCTTCTACTTGTGGTTTAATCACACTCTTATTTTGGTTTTCCTGTAACTTAAATAATGCAATATATAATCAACCTATATTAACATATTTTATGTTAGGTCACAGGGCAATGGGAAAGAAATAAGCAGAGAAATCTAATTATTTAATATATTTACTAATTTAATCATATCAATCTAAGAAAGAAATATTCATATCTACTACAGTCCTGATTTCTGTCCCTAGTCATGTGGTCACAGCTGGAATTTATAACATCCTTCTTTCACTCCCCACTCAATATTCCCTTTGCTCTAAGTTCCTTCAGCTGGCTTCTTTCTTGAGTGAAGAGGTGACCTAAACCTTCATTCCTGAAGATTCTGGGCCATTAGCAGCCCCATTTGTATTGAATTCCTGGAGTTGTTAAATAACTTTTCTGACAGGGCACGGGAATATGAGATGCTGCAGAGGATTTCCTATATTCCACACCTAATCCTCCTTATTACCCCCATTGTCCCCTAGCTACCTAACTCCTCACGATAGATGCAATCAGATAGACCAACCAGGGCGGTAACTACCTCCTTTTCCTATTGGTTCACTTGTTGAGGAGGCCAAAGTAGCAAAATAGAGGACTTAACTGCTAGTTTAATGCTTGTCTCCTCCTGGAAACATTCCTCCTTCAGAATTAAGAACTCTAGGGGAACAGAGCCCAAAACAGTGGGAATAGGAATGAAAAAATCTCACTGCAGGATCACTAGGATTAATACAGGAACCACTCCATATTTTTGCACTTTGGTTCTTAAACTGGTGAATGCTGAACATTTGAAACATCGTAAAATACATTTATCCCTGTTAACTACATCCTGATGGAACAAAATCAGGAAAAAAGGAGAGTAAAGAAGGGAAATGAGGACAATTTGAAACCCACAGGCATTTCTACGTCTGCATCTTGCTGTCTCTAGCTACAAAGATCTTCAGAATGTAACCATCGCTATCTTATGTCTTCTTTTCAATTCTTGACCAGTTTTTTCTTTTGCCCAATTCTTTCTTGCAGTCCTGCAGAGAAGGGGATTCTGGGAAGCATAGTTTCAATTTAGCTAAACTAGCACAGTAAAAAACTACTACATACGTATATACAATGGAATATTACTCAGCCATAAGAAGGAATGAAATTGGGTCATTTGTAGAGACGTGGATGGATCTAGAGACTGTCATACAGAGTGAAGTAAGTCAGATAGAGAAAAATAAATATCGTATATTAACGCATATATGTGGAATCTAGAAAAATGGTATAGATGATCTTATTGGCAAAGCAGAAATAGAGACAGGCAGAGAGAACAAATGAATGGACACCAAGGGGGGCGGGGGGATGACTTGGGACATTGGAATTGACATATATACACTCTTGATACTATGTATAAAATAGATTACTAGTGAGAACCTACTGTATAGCTCAGGGAATTCTACTCAATGCTGTGCGGTGACCTAAATGGGAAGGAAATCCCAAAAAGAGGGGATATATGTATACATATAGCTGATTCACTTTGCTGTACAGTAGAAACTGACACAACATTGTAAAGCAACTATACTCCAATAAAAATTAATTTTAAAAAAAGCTACCACAGGGCTTCCCTGGTGGTGCAGTGGTTGAGAATCTGCCTGCCAGTGCAGGGGACACGGGTTCGAGCCCTGGTCTGGGAAGATCCCACATGCCGCAGAGCAACTGGGCCCGTGAGCCACAACCACTGAGCCTGCACCTCTGGAGCCTGTGCTCCACAACAAGAGAGGCCGCGATAGTGAGAGGCCCGCGCACCGCGATGAAGAGTGGCCCCCACTTGCCGCAACTAGAGAAAGCCCTAGCACAGAAACGAAGCCCCAACACAGCCATAAATAAAATAAATAAAATTAATTTAAAAAAAAATTTTTAAAAAGCTACCACAATAATAAAGTTACTGTTTTCAGTAAGTTGAGAAAATGAGACTATTTAAAATGTTAGTCAACTTGATTATATATTTTGAAAAAAATAGATTTTTATAATAATAATATAAACTTTATAATGAATTAAACTTCTAAATATAAAAAAATTCTAAAATTATTAGTTGAAAATGTAGGAGGACCTTTTTCTCATATTCTTGGGATGGAGAAGACCTCCATACAATTGACAAAACAAATTTAAAGGCAAGTGATGAGGATTTTGACTCAACTATATTTTAATCTTACCAAGGCTGTAAGGCAAATGTTACTTCTGTATTCTATCTTCAAATAAACTTTTGAAGCCGGCTTATCATGATCTATTATTAATGCTCATCTTAATCATCAATCTTAGTTTCAAAATTCTGGTTCATCAAAATACACAATTACTCAAGAATATATGTACAAGAATATTTTATTAAAGAAGAAGGGAATGAGCAAATAAATAAGCATATAATTATATTATGGCATGCTGTGCAGGTGTTAAAATGATACATTAAGAGTTATACTTACTGACATAACATATCCTGAAGTGAAAAATTGCTAACTAAAATGTAAAATATAATGCTCCATTTTGTAAAATAAAAGTATATATGCATAAAGTGTTTTGTGTATGTGCATTTGAGAGTGAGAGTGAATGAGTATATTTCTAGTAGAAAAAAGACTAGAAGGATGAATGGCAAATATTGATATTTTATCCGTCTCCTTCTTCACTCCCTCTTTTCTCTCCCCCACCTTCCCTCTCTTGCTACCTCTCATCATTTCATTTGTTCAAAAAATATTTAATAAACACTTGCTATGTACAAACCACTATTATAGACTCTAGAAGGAAGCATAATTGAATGGAAATGAAGTGGGGTCATTTTTTTTTGATACCCATCTAGTTTAAATATTTTTCAGAACGTATGTTTATATTTATTTGTAGTCAATCTACATTAAAAGATGTATTTTGTTTGTTTAGTGCACAATTTAATTAGTTTTGTAATTTTACCCAGTTATTGTGCAACTGTCACCATAAGCCTGAATATTTTCATCATGCAATTAAATTCCTCATGCCTATTTATAGTTAATCCCATGCCCAGCCCCAGCCTCAGCCAGCCACCAATATACTTTCTGTCTCTACAGATTTGCCTTTTCTAGAAACATTATTACTATTAGTGTAGTGAGGTCAGAATATTTCATTCATATTATTTTTTGGATATACAGAGAAAATATATAATGTTATATTTTCAGTAACTATTATAATTTTACTGCCAAACCCCACCCACTGTGAAGAGAAAAATAATCACACATTCAGTTCATTTTCAACATAATCTAACATACAATTGGAATAGGAATCTATAGAATTTTAAAGTTCCTCATTTGTATAAAATTGTACGTTATCTCAGTTATTTTTTTCGTATATAGCTGTATAGTGGTGTATGTGTGTGTGTATAGGGCAGGAACATTGTGTAAGTTTTTGTGTTTGGATGGTGTTGGGAAATAAAGGAAAGAATCAGGGTTCTCAAGTGCTGGCATCCTCTCCCTCCTTTGGCATTTATTGTGATATGCTTTGTCAAAACAGGTGCTTCTTGCTGTGTTTCCAAGTTGAAGACAAATGATTTTAACAACTTTGTTGAATTGTTAGAGGCAAAAAAAAGGAGATTTTTATGTTGTTCATTGGAGTGAAACAATTGGCATCACCCTGGAAAAGAACAGGAGTTAACATACAGTGTTTATATAATATCCAAGCATGTTCCTGAAATGGATCAACCTGAGAATAATAAGCAAGTTATTTTCAAAATGATTAATGACCTTATTAGAGTCATTTGAGCAGGTTGAGACTGTTTATTTCCAGAGAATTGTGCAGAAATTGAAGATCGGGCAGAGAGGAGGTATGAAAATAAATACAGAGCTGGAAGTGGAATCTATAAGAAAGATGGAAACAATGTATATTGTTTCACATGGATATGAGACGCCTCCATGTACAAGAAAAGTTATTTCAAGCAGTAAGATCAACAGCTGCCTTTGATTTCAGTGGAATTTCTAACAAGAAAATACATTTTTATATTATAGTGTGTGACATTTACCTTAGGAGTCAGAAAAGAAGTCTCTAGGTAGCTGAGGAAAGTTAATGAAATATTTCAACACTAACAAAGACGATATAGGGCCAGTGATTCAGGAGGTGGTCCTGTTTGGGAAGTGAGGAATGAAGCAGGGGAACTCTGCTAACCACATTTCAGAAAAATTAAAAACAAACACATTTTTTAAAAAGACCGTGCTTTCTTTCAGTACTCGAACATGCATCTCCATTCCTATTTTTGCATTTTCTAGCATAGAAAACATCAAATTTCTCAGATCCTGGTAAATCACTTAGACTCTTGATTTGAAGAACAGATTTTTTTCTTTCATTCATTCATCCCCATAGGGAGCATTGCTTGGGAAAGGGTACTATGAGGTAGAGATTACATTTGGTGATGTTATCCAGTCAACACCATTGAATAAGATAATTTGGATAGCATAGAGATGTCATTATTACTACTTCATAGAGCATTTGTATAACAAAGAAATATTTTCTAAGTAGAGCATTTTTTTCCCCATAAGGTCACTGTTTATTTAATTCTATGATGTCTGCATAGTTGGGGCAACTAGATTGCCTTTAGGGAAATAAAAAAGAATTTTTAGTTATGTTTCCCTTGAATAAAACTATCTAGCTAAAATTAAATATTAAGTGCAAGAAGGAATACTTTGAATGAGAAAAGAATGAAATTATTCTAAATGTAAATGAAATATACTTGTCCAAAAGAATTTGTTCTACTAACTTATCCAATCCTGACCAGCTCTTAACTGTTTTATTATTGTAAGAGAGCTTTTCTAGTTATAAAAATAAAATCTAGGCTTTTGGAACAATTCTGCTCATTATATATTTTGATATATGATTTCACAATTCAATCAAATTCTGGATTATATATTTGAATATATTTCTATAAATAAATCAGAGGCATTGACCATTAACTTCAATTTTATTACATGCTGAAAAATCCCACAGAAGAGGTAAAATGCCCCAAGGAAAATATAGAAATGGTACTCAAGATCAGACACCATTATCTTGGTGTGGATAGATACTTGGTAGCTCTGCCTGAGTTGTACAAGTCAAACTGGGGCACCCTAATGACAGAGTTATTCATGGGGTGTCAGAGACCATGTAGACTAATTAAAGGAGACAAATTTGAAGGGGATAAAAGGAACAGGATGTTATAGTGTGAAGATTATATGGCAGGAAGAGAAGGACAGATTTACCTAATTTGTCTAGACACAGTGTGGGAAGAGGTAGGATGAATAAACAAAGTATATTTGAACATATGGGCATATATGCATAAAACTTAAACATCTGTCAATAGCTCCTCTCCCTGTCTTTTTTATTCCCCATTCTTTTAAACTCCAGTGTTAATCTAACGGATTATTCTTGGTTATATTATAAACTCAACCATTTCTCTCTCCCTCTCTCTCTCTCTTTTTCTGTTTTGAAATAGTTAAGGATACTTAAAACCATGAGTAAAATTGGCCTTTATCATGCATTTGAGCTAATATTCTCATGGATGCTTAAGTGTGTGTATTTGAGGAGGGTACTGGAGAGAAAGGAGAGAGAGAGGAAGACTCACAGCTAAGTAAGTTTCCATCTTCTGTTGACCATAAGCACTTTCACAGGACACCAACACTATACAAGTTTACTCGTTACAATAGAGCAAACCAAAAACAACCATACAAACAATCATGGTTGAACTCAGACAAAGTCAAGAAAGTGGAGCAAGCCCCCCAAATTCCAAACATTTCCCTCACCCAGCCAACATGAATGACTGTCTACTGCTTCTTTTCTAACTAAAGCTTTAGCCTATTCTTCTCCTAATGAACAATTAAAATATCCAATAATAGAAATGTCTCCCTTTCTGTCAGCATCCAATACAGAGAAAATCCATGCGTCCTTGAACCCTCCCTAACATCACTTAACACAAGCGCAAATCCTATTACAAATCTAAGGAGTTTCTCCTAGTACCCTCTTACACCGAGTTACCTTCTGGTTCCCAATGGTGTGGGATTTCGCTTGCCGCAAAAAGGCCAATAAGCCCAACTTTGTGCTACTATCTGCATGTTCCTAGTGGTCTTGACTGGTGGGCATCCAATAGAAAAGTAGATAAAAATGGTGAAATACATATACATGTAACTAAATGTGTAGATATATATAGATATCAAAAATTTACCATCATCACTGTCACTGTTGCTATATTCAGAGTTAACATTTATGGAACACCTGCTATATTCCAGAAACTATATCAAGTAAGTCTACAGGGATTTTATTTTCATTTGATTTGTATGATAACTCTACGGAGTAAGAATTAACCCACTTTTAAAATATAGAAAGGGAAAACCAGAGACTTTAAGTTTTCCAAGTTCATACAGCATACTAAATGTAGATCCAAGTTCCTAGGTTATACAAGCATGTAAATTGGAAAGTTGGTGTGAAGGCATTTACTAGGACAGGGGGACTCTGTCTCTTTTGTAGTTTGGATAATATAAAATAATGGCATCTTGTGTCTGCCTTTGTCATTCTCTGGCCGTAGTTTCCACATGTTAGCCTGTGATATATCAACAGCTCCAACAGAGTGACCAAGGGTTCTGCCTTTTCACTTCTGAATCAGCACTACATCCGCCAAGGAGAGCCAGTTATAATGCCTGCTTGGAAACTGTACTTTACATTTTAATCTACTCACAGTTTGATGTTTGCTTCAGGTCCTGCCTTGCATGGTTTCTACCCAGTACAGATACTGAAGAAAAGGCTATAGATTTATTATAGTTTATTGAGAGAATAAGGAAATTGGCTAATTCTGTGAGTTGATTACATGGAAGTTGGTTAACTTGCAATAATAATGCAGCCATGAAATGCCATGCAACTGTTGAGAAAAAAAAAAAGTCCAAATAAATAATAGTAATATTAAGTGAAAAAACAAATCAATAAACCAAAAACCAACTAGATATCAACTTCTAAATGACTTCAGTAAATCATGGGACAGTGCATTGAGAAAACAGCCAAAGATCATATTCTATTAGGGGAAATATTTAGATTAGTTCCTAACATTGGTATAAAAACACAATTCTAAATATATTTATTAAAAATCAACTATGTCTTGAAACTTATAGATTTCTGCGCAAACAGTGGTTTGCAGAAATTGAAGCTCGGGTGAAATTTGGGAATTAGATTATGTAATTGTACTTGATTCCTCAGACCAGTAGTTCCCAAAGTACCATCCCCAGGCCATAAGCTTCAGCCTCACCTGAGACTTGTTAGAAATTCAAATTCTTGGGCTTCACCTAAGACCTCTTGAATCAAAAACTCTAAGGTTGGGGTCCAGCAATCTGTGTTTCAACAAATCTTCCAGTTTATTCTGCTATCCACTAGAGTTTGAGCACTACTGACCTAAATAATAACAGATTAAAGTACTCAGTATGAAATCTCATTTGCATTCTCACAAGACCTTATTTTGCACCATCAGTACGTCTGGGATGACTGTAAGTTCCCTGACAACATGAGAGTAGCAGCAGATATGGATTTCCCTTATGCTTGATCAAATCCTCATCAAAATTAAACTAATTTTTAAATTATTCATTCATTTTATTTATTAATTTTACAAATGAAAGGCAGATGGATAAGATAGAAGATGCCTGGGTTTAGTAAATTAACACAACTGAGTTAAGTCTTGTCTCTGCCTTATCCCAATTGTGTATGTGTACTAGCTAAAGATTGCTTAATTGATTGATTTTATTATCGAGGAAATATTTGTTGAGGATCTACTAGATGTTTGACATTTTTTAGCCAATGTAGGTACCATAGGTTCATAGTATAGCAGACATCTCTCTTATCATGCTTCACATCCTCTTAGCCCATTGATCTACTCCAGATATTGCTGTGGCCATCAACTGCATACTGGTGTTACCTGATGGCATGTCACCTTAGAGTGTCAATGTCTTATTCTTCCTTCCCTGGCTTCTTGTTTGTTGAATTGTGCACAGCTCTTCTAGCTCATAAACAGAGCTGGAAGTATGAGGGAATTAATATCCCCTGGGATAGTCCTTGTCCAGCAGGGGAAGGAACTGGTACATGAATATTGTCCTTCTCTGTTTTTTAGATGGACAGTTCTAAGGATCATGCGATGACATGATTTTTCAAAGAGTTCCCAGCAGGACGTGCATCAGTGGCTCGTAGCAGGAAGCAGCTCAATCATATACTGTTTAACTGGCTCTCCCTGGATCTGTGTTTCACTCCTGTTCCCTGGAATCACTTCTCAGAATAAACTACCTGCTTTTTGTAGCACCTGCAAAGGCGAAGACCTTGCTTTAATGGAGTGAGAGATCTAAGTCTAGCTCTAGAGAGGAGATTTAGACAATAGACAATGGAACAAAGAATGAACACAATAAATACCATAGTTTTGATAGTTTTAAGGGTTTTGTAAAAAATTAAATGTGGTGATGTGATAGAGCATGACTGCTAAGAAGTGGATTTTGTTACCTCAGAGTTCAGTCAGTGGTTCACAAGTTTTCATATACAACAGAATCACCTGGAGGGCTTGTAAACTCACAGAATCCTGGGGCCCACCCGAGATTTTCTAAATCAGAATCTACATTTCTAACAAGTCCCCAAGTGATGCTAACGCTGATGGTCTGGGGGCTGCAAATTGAAAACCACTGGGTTAGAGAGAGGGATTCTGAAACATCATTCAGAACTGAAGCATGAAAAGGAGCACACAGTACAAAGACCATGAGGAGAACCCCTGGGAAAGAAATGATAAGCAGTGTAAATGTTCTAGAAAGAGAAAAAAGATTCACTGGTTTGGGCTTGACTGTAGTAAGGTGGGTTGTTGGACAGGAAGTGGAAAAAGGAAGGTAGAGAGAGGATGGGAATGATACAGGATGAGTTTAATAGGGTTAAGTGGAGACCAGATTAGGTAGAACAATACAGGCCATATTAAATCCGTTGGATTTTATTCTAAATAGAATGTTAAGACATCAAAGGATTTAAAAGTGTTGTTATCCGACTTGTATTTAAAACCAGTTGTGTGGGATCAATTATACAGGAGTGAGAGTCAAGGCAGAGAAGTTTCTTATATCCACAAAATGGAATTACTATGCCTAATGAGAAACTGCAGGTTAGGAAAAATATATGGAATGTGCCAGCAAAGCATAGATTAGATGATAATATAAAGATTAACCATAAAAATAGAAAAAATAAACTAAAAATATACATTTAAGTAATATATGTGTTATTAATCAACTGAGTTTAGGAAAATATGTCATAAAGTAGAATCTGTAAGGACTAAAGTAAGATGTAGTCTGCTTAGTGTTTAAGATCTGGACCCTGACTACCTGGATGTGACTTCTGACCTGTCTACTGTCTAGAAGTGTGGCTCTGGGTAAGCTATTCAATTTCTCTGTGCCTTGATTTTTCTCATCAGTGAAATGGGGCTAATAATAATAAAAAACTTCCCTCAAGAGAGTTCTTATGGAGGTGGATTCCATGAGTTACTTTATGTAAGTGCTAAGTTCATTCCCTAGAACGTGGTAAGTCTTGTAAAAGTATTTGCTACTCTTATTGTTGTTGTTGTTATTGTTGTTGTTAGGGAAGGTTAATAAAATTTGGGTAGTAACAAAAAGGCCAGCCTCAGGAGTGACATAAGTATATACTGTGTGTAGGGACTACCCTGGTGGTCCAGTGGTTAAGACTTCGCCTTCCAGTGCAGGGGGTGCGGGTTCGATCCCTGGTCAGGGAGCTAAGATCCCACATGCCTCACAGCCAAAAAACCAAAACATAAAAACAGAAGCAATATTGTAACAAATTCAATAAAGACTTTAAAAATGGTCCACATCAAAAAAAAAATCTTAAAAAAAAAAAAGAATGTACTGTGTTCTTGGAGGCAGGATTGAATAGAAGGTGAAGTGTATTCTTGGGGGCAGAATTGAATGGCAGGTGAAGTGGTTATTGATAGAAGACTAGTAAATCTAGACCTTGAGTTATAGGCAATATGTTACTGATTTGAGTTTTGAATTTCGGAATGGAACAAATAAAAATAAGTATTCTGTATACCCTAGGTAATTTTAGGTTTAGTATTTAGAATAAGGAAATTCACAAGCATCTTTGAGGGCATGTCTTACCAGTCTCAGAAGTCAGTCTTCTGGTATGTGTGGTAGTCTTATGATATTTAGATACCACACCTAGGTAGGTAGGTAGGTAGATAGATAGACAGACAGACAGACAGACAGATAGTAGATAGATAGATAGATAGATAGATAGATAGATAGATAGATAGATAGATAGACAGACAGATATAAAGTGTGTGTGTGTGTGTGTGAGAGAGAGAGAGCATATGGTTGTTTGGTTGTCAGATTTTTGTTTTACCATGTGCAGAATTTTTTGAAACACTGAGATCAGTGCTAAGTAAATAGAAAAACCAAAATAACTGAAAAATAAACCAGATGTCAAATACTTCACAAAATATTAGAAAAATAATTCATATAACTTGGAATCTTTTTTGATATATAATAGGAAAAGTCAAGTAGCATAGTTTTTCCTTTCACTGTTAATATATATCAGTATAATTTTTAAAAAGATGGTGGCCAATATAAGATTTTTACTTTGAATAACGTTTTCATTTACATGCCTCATGAAATTTTGCCTACTTTAAATTTAGAAACTTATTTGAAGGTAATAAACATCAAATTGTTCATGTATTTTTAATGTGACGAGCACTGTGAAATAAAGAGTATAGGAAATCATTTATAAATATACGAAACAGACTGTGGATATATCTTTTCTGTTTTACTCCCAGATAAAAAAATTCTCAGAGATATATTGCCCTACCATCATAGACGACTTAGATGTATTCAAGGCTTTAAAAATAATCAAAGTAAAAGTCAGCTTTCCTCAATTTGAAAATGTTCATTCTTTCCTACAGCTATTTTTCAGATATTTTTAACTTTCAAGTAATAATGACCAAGCGCTAAGGGGATTAGAAATGACTAGATCTAGGCACTTAAATTCCTAGGTTACCATTGTTACCATCTCTCTCTCCACACACTCTCTCTCTCTTTCAATCTCTCTCTCTCTCCCTCTCCATCCCTCTCTCCCCCCTCTATCCCCTCTCTTCCCCTAACCTCACCTCTCCACATATGCAGTATGCAGGCACAAAACCTAGTCATTTTTTATTTTTTCATCTTTGTATTTAGCCTACGTTCACACATTTCATAAGCAAAAATCTTGCTAGAAGGAACACAAAGTTTACTTAAATCAAGTTTAGAAACCCAAGAGGAGAAATCCACACCTCCCCCTCTCCCCTCCAATATATGAAATCACAAGAAAAGGCTGTAAACTCGATGGATTATAAGCCCATCTCAAGGTCAGTCACGGGGGCCAGAGTCCCGGGGTGCTGTGAATACCCATTATGGCTCAGATAATCACTCCTGTGGCTCAAGGGTTGAAGACTGAGGGTATGTTAACAGTAGGAGGAAATGGATAGATTGACATTAATGAATAGTAGGCATTGTACTGATCATGTAACCCCCTGGAAACTAAGACAACTCAATTCATCTTCATATATATCTGAGTACATTCTATTTGTCAGTTTCTCTGCTAGATAATTAAGCAAAAAGAATACCAAGAAGAATTTGTTGTTATATTAATAATAGAAGCTATCATTAATTGGGTATAAATAAAATATTACAGATGTTTTACAAATATGTGTAACATTAACAAATATGCCTTTGCAAAAGCATACTTACAAGTATTCCCAACTTTATACCTGGGATTTCTGAGCAACAAGAATGTTAAGAAACATGTCCTAGGTCACAGAAGTGGTATCAGAAGCAGAATGTATCCAGTCACTCTGACCCCCAAATTATGTATTTCCGTTATGCTCATTTACTCTTCTCTATGCCATCATGTTACTACTAATAGTCCAGAAAGGAAATACAAAAGACATTAAAATGGAAGTATGAAATAAGTAGTGATGTATTCTATTTGGAGGAAGCTGCCTGTCTAGAAAAGCAAGGATCTTTTTTAGATTAGAGAGGAAGATAAAAAAACGCAAAATCATTATTCAAAACACGTGAGTCTATTGTTTGTCACAATCACAAAAATTCACAAAGAAAGAAATACAACAAATATTTAATATGTAAAGTACCTTAGATGGCAGAAAAATAATAAACTATATATGTGAACATGTAGCCTGAGTAAGAATTAGAGCTGAATGCAGGGTTGTAATAAGACAACTCTACTCCCACATGGTTACCAATACCAAGATTTTTTTCCAGCCTATTTTCTTCCTTTAGAATTCAGAAACTGTTCAAGGTTATTATAAAATAATGGAAAACATGTTACTTTGACATTACATTTATTTCCACATTTTGTAAGCTTCAGAAAATGTAAGTGAACAAAGGCATATGATGATGATTTTGAGTTTGTGTAAAGAATATAAATCCTAACATAATTTGAAAAAATATATCTAAGGCATATCTTATTTCCATGCATAGAAGTCCATTTTCCTCCTACCATTTAACATTTATCTATTTGTTATACAAATTAAAAAGGAAAGAACCAAGAGGCAAAGTAAATTACTAGTGAGATATATACTTTATTTCCTGTTAGTAGATTAGCTCTGAAACTGAGTTGAAGAATCACAGTATTTTATTAAATAATATTTATAAGTTAACATGGCGATTTAAAAAAACTTGTACTAAAGTAGCTTCCTAAAATATCCATAATTGTTTAAATAGAATTGCTATAACATTGAAGAAAGTATGAAACTAGTCTTTTACCATAGCAGCTGCTCAGCTTGAATCAAGTTGGGCCAAATTCACAAGATCAAGAAATGTGAAGATTTCATTGTATTTTCTCATTTTCTTCTATTTTTTCTATATCATCTTCTACTGAGTTCTCAGAATTTAGAACTTCTCCCCCTCACCTCCTCCCCACAGGATTATGTAAGAGTGGCTAAAGATGAAGATACTATTACTATTACTAGACTACTACTATTTCTACATTACTACTATTAACTACATTTATTTTCAAAGTTGTTTCTATGCCTGTGAGATTCACTTGGTCAAGTTTGCCTTCCGTTTTGTTGGATATCTATATATTGTAATTTGAAAACCATCAAGGGAAGGGCTTGTTCAAAATTATCTTCGTATTCTCCTTTAAATCCAAATATCCAGGGAGTTGGAATATATTAAGCGCTTAGCAACTTAGTGTGTCTAGGGTTATTAAAGCTCAATAATAGGAATGAGGACACATGGTTCTGGAGAGAAGCATAAAAATACAGAGAAGAGAGGTGGAGAAAATTCTAGAGAGAGGAAGATTGAACAACTTAGACAATCAGCCCTTTCTTGGCCAAGGCCCATGTTGTATACACATTGATCTTTTGTAGAATGTGTCTTGTTGTTTTGTAAACATGTAACTGGTGCTAAATAAAATGTTTCATAATGAGGCTGAGATGAGAAGTTTCAGAATATATTAAGAGTGAGAAGTGACATGTGTATGTTAAATTCACAAGGCAACTGAAAAAGATGACCCAAGCTACCGCCTTAATTTTTACTGACTTCTACATGCTTCTTGCCTTATTTTTATTGACTCATCTACACCTCACCCATAAATTGGCATAAAAGAGCTATAAGTGGTGATTTGTGACTTTCCTATGATTCTTCCAGCACCATATGTAATGGATTTACTATACCAACAAATTGTACTTAGATCTAAAATTAGAAGAATGTTTTCTGAAAATACGACCCTGGCCTCATGACAAAGGCATCATAATGGAGGTATATATAGCATAATAGATTAAAGAATTTAACAGTTGACTAACACAAAGGTGGTAATGTAATGAAGAAAGGGAAGGACAGTGATAAACTTTGAACAGTGGGTTTCACAGAGGTCAGCAAATAGAAAACATGTTAAGTGTCAATGTCAGGTCTTTAATCTCCAGTTCTTATCCTTCATGTTCACTGGTTCTAATCTATGTTTGCTCTGGTGATAATCATATTAATGTCAATGAACTCAGGATGACAGTCATCTTGACTAAAGTACAGGGCTGCAAGTAAAGTTACTCAGGTCCCACTTATGCTCTTGCTTCCTGATTGGGAAAAGCTGCTCTGCCTCAGTGTTCAAAGATTATTGACATGGAGTAAAATCAAAGACAGTAAAAAACTAGGAATTAGCAGTAAGAAACAATAAAGAGCAGATGCTACATTTTTATTCCTATCCCAGTGTCTACCATTTCAGGGAATCTAAAATGCTGCATCATTTTCCCCAATAATTCTATTTAGGAATATAGCTGGAGTGGCAATAAAAATATCTACGTGTATTGACTCTGGTTTTGTTCATATTCTTGGGGATAAGCTCTTGACCCTTAGAATTTCCTGAGTGATAGGAATGTCTTTGTTATTCCTGGTAGGCCCCTTGTATCACAACTGTTAGCTTAATGTTAACAGAGATGACTCAATGTGGGAGCTTTGTCATAGATTAATGGACCATAGGTGTGTGGGTTTATTTCTGGGCTTTCTGTCCTGTTCCATTGATCTATATTTCTGTTTTTGTGCCAGTACCATACTGTTTTGATGACTGTAGCTTTGTAGTATGCCTGAAGTCAAGGAGCCTGATTCTTCCACCTCCGTTTCTTTCTCAAGATTGCTTTGGCTATTTGGGGTCTTTTGTGTCTCTATACAAATTTTAAGATTTTCTTTTCATTCTAGTTCTGTGAAAAATGCCGTGGGTAATTTGATAGTGATTGCATTGAATCTGTAGACTGCCTTGGATAGTATAGTCATTTTGACAGTATTGGTTCTTCCAATCCAAGAACATGGTATATCTTTCCATCTGTTTCTGTTATCTTCGATTTCATCATCATCTTATAGTTTTCAGAGTACAGGTCTTTGTCTCCTTAAGTAGGTTTATTCCTAGATTTTTTATTAGTACAAAACAGACACTGAACCTTGGGTGAGCTTCTGGGTTGACAATATTCTGCATATTGCCTCATGTTCATGCCTGGAGGATAATGCTTCCCAGAGGACATAGAAGCTTCAGATCTGGAATCCTTCCAGTTCCAGATTCTTCCCTATGCAGCTCTTCCTTTGGCTGGTTCTGATTTGTATCCTTCTACTACAATAAAACTATAACCATAAGTATAATATTTTCCTGAGTTCTCTAAGTCTTTCTAGCAAATTATCAAACATAAGGATGGGCCTGGGAACCTCCGAATTTGTAGTCAGCTGGTTGGAAGTGAGGCTGGCCCTGGGGATCCCTGAACTTGTGGCTGATATCTGGAGCCTTGGACAGACTTGGCTGAATGAAGGACTGTACCCTTTACTTCAAGTCTGGCTAACTCTGAGCATTACCACTTACTGAATGTCTGCTATATCCCAGGAGATATATTTAATAATTTAAAACATATTCACTGTGGTACCCAATCACCAAGATGGCTCCCAATAATCCTTACCTCTTAGTACTTCCTCACTTGTATAGCCCTGTCTCATATTGCACTAGGACTGACCTTTATGTCCAATAGAGGATGACAGAAGTGAAGATGTGTAACTTCTGAGACCTGTGCTTCTCTTTTGGTCTCTTCAATCACTTACTCTGAGCACAGCCATCTGTCATTGCATGGAGACACTAAAGCAGCCTCACGGAGAAACCCACAAGGAAAGGAGCTATATTTGTTGCCCAGTTGCCAAACCAACTTGCTTTAAATGTGACTGAGCCATCTTGGAATTGAATTTCCCCAGCCTCATCAAGCTTTTCGCTGACTACAGTCTGAGCAAATTCTGAGTGGAACCACATAAGAGACCATGAGCAAAGATTGCCCAGCTGACCCTTTCCTGAATTTCTGACCCACAGGCTCCATGAGAGTAAAAAATGATTGTTTTATACCACTAATTTCAGGGGTAATTCGTTATCTAGGATTAGATAAACAGAGTAATCATTTTCTATATTTTAGCTTATTTAATCTGAACATGAGTCTCTTAGATTGTTACTATGGCCCATAATTTATTGATATCACCAATAATTTCTCTTGACATATAGCCAATTTCCTGCCCCCATTTTACTTAAGTTCTCAGTAGCGTTTTCAACAGTTGTCCTTTCTCTGCCACTGCAGTCTTCAGTAACACTACATTTCTCTAGTTTTTTTTCACACTTTCAGGCTTTGGGTTTTTGGTTTCCTCTGAGTATTTTTCCTCTTCTATCTGCATTCTAAATGTTTATATGCCAATGCACAAACTTTGGCTTTCTCTTATTTATCTTCATTATTTTCCTACTTATTTTACCCAGCTCCGTGATTGTAAATATGGTGATGTTTCCTATTTATTCAACTCATACTTTCATTCTATCCATCCACAGTTTATATATTCTCATGCCTTCTTACATCTTTATTTGAATATCTAATGGGTTTTTCAAGGATAATTTGGTCAAAATAAAAGTATTTGCTAATATCTCCCACGTCTACTCCAACAGAAATATCTTCCTCTCCCAGTCTCCCTCATTCTGCTTAATGCCCTACTAACCACACAGTTATTCTGGCTAAAAGAATCCTACAAATAATCCTTAATTCCTCTTTTCTTTACAACCCACATTCAGTCTATCATCAAATACTTGTTGTCTCTGTCCCAAAATACACCTCAAGTCCTACCATCACAATTCACTATCTTCTTAGAACCAAGATGCTATGATCGCTCATTGAAAATAGTACAATATAGTCCTAATTGCTTTCCTCGCTTTTATACTCTCCTGAATTTAGTCCATTCTTTATACAGCAGTCAGAGGGCTGCTAAAGTAAAGACATAAATTAGATCAAATCATAATTATCTTAACATATTCTTATGCTTTCTCATAGCACTCCTAGGAAGTTCCAAATTTCATACCATAACTTTTAAGGCCCTATGTGATTTGGCCTCAAATATCCTTTCTGACTTAATCTCAGCTTCACTACTCTGGTAACACTGACTTTGTAACAGTTCTCAAATGTGCCAAGGTTATTCCTACCGTAAGACTTTTATTATTCTTATTCTTTCTATATAACCTATTTCCTTAAGATCACCATTTGACTGGCTTATTATTCAGATCTCAACTAAATATCTTTGCTCTTGCAAGGTATTTCCTGATCACCCTATTTCAAATGGCCTTGTTCCTCTCTTACTCACTAGTTATCTATTTACATGATATTTAGTAGTAATATAATTTTATAGCACTTAATACAATTTGAAATTAACTAATTAATTTGTTTATCCCAACCCCCACCCCAATCAGTGTGTTAGCTCCCTGATACCAGGAGACATGTGTCTTGAATACCATAGTATTTTCTGTGCTTGAGGGTAATACATATCTTAATAATTATTAACATTTTTATATTACTTAATATTTTCAGCATAAATCCACGAATTCAAGGGCTTAAGTAACTTGTCCAAAATCATATACATAGTAAGTATAATTCCAAGCATGTCTGCTGGACTGCAAAAAGAGTCCCGCTTTTTAAACATCACCACGTTAACAGGAAAAGCATTTCCAGCGTTAGTGGCAGTTCCATTGTTAATGGCAGAAGTGTCATTTGCTGGATGTGTTCATTGGCAGTCACTATCCATTCCACTTCTTTTTATGCTCTCTCCTAAATCAGGGAAGTTAAGAGCAGAATTTTCAGTAAAGTAGACCTAGGTTCAAAGGATAGGTTTGCTCTTAATAGCTGTGTAACCTTAGGCAAATTCTTTGACTACAGCCTTATTTTCCTCAGGAATAAAACTGATTTTAGTCATATCTCTCTGATAGGGTAGGGAGAATGAAATGGAAAAATGTAATTTGCTTCACACAATGCCAGCCACACAATAAACATTTAAATGCCTGATGCCTTCCTCATCATGGTTGATATAAGTCTCTCTTTTTATTATTTAAATCACTTCCTTGCACTCTTTCTGGTCTTAACTGTGATAGATACAATTATTATAAATTACTATAAATCCTGGCAGAAATGAAGACCTAGAACTTTCCCTCATTCTTTGGACAAATATCTCTCTAGCCAACAGCATGCAGCTATGCTTCCAACATTCTCCTTTACCACAGGCTCCAAGAGTACCAGGAGTAGATGTAGTTCATCATCTGCTAATATACAGCCTCTGGAAATAGTAAAAACATTTTCCTTCATGGTATTTAATGTGCTAATAATTGATGAATGAATAGATGGATCAGTTAATAACCTATAACTTGGTAATATTAGTAGAATGTTATTTTCTCATTATCTATCTTTAGTCAAAGAATTACACCCCTCAACCTCTTCACATCCCCCCTTCGACCCCCAAGAAACACTTCCTTCTGTAACAAGCCTCAGCACCACCATCTATCCCTCCATTTTTCTGCAAAGCCATTTGATTTTTTTTACCCAGCCAAATTCCACAAATGTCAGGGTTAAAATCGATGTGCGTTTTCCTTACCATTTGTCTGTTTGGTTTTTACAAACTGTAAATTGTTGTTTGGTCATCAAGGTGACGGACAGTCCACCTTGCACTGAAGTGTAGTATCTGGGGTTATTTTTTTTTAACTGACAATATATTACTTTTTGGCATCGGCAAGTCCCAATTGATTTTAGGCGTAAATTAAATGCCCTGATGGTTGTAATATGGTGATTTATCACCAGAGTCAGCAGCAATTTTGCTTTGCACTGGATTTAAGCAAAGGGTGGAGAGAGAATTCCACCTCCCTAAGTGGAGGGTTGAAAGTCTCAAGCAGCAGACACTAAGTGTTAACATTTCATAAAGGTTCTAGCTGTTTGACGGTCAAGGGAGTTGTGGGAAAAATTGGGTTATTGAAAGCAAAGGACACAATTGTGTGTGATTAAGCCAAGATCTATACTGTCCATGTTGCATGTTTCCTTCATTGCTCTAGATTTTTCCTGTGATCACAGTGAGAGAGAAACACATTCAGAAAGGGTCTCCTGCTCAGGTCACGGAATATGTTGTAATTTATTTTATACTGTCCTAAACAAAGAAAATCTAGACAATTGGGGGAACAAAATAATTTCAAAAGTACTATACTCAGAACCTGTGTGTCTTGATCAGAACATTTTTGTTGTTGTTGTTCATTGACAGAAAGTCCAGCCTCAAATGCCTTATGTAAACACAATAATTGATTGGCCTCCGTTCTGCAGAAACATACCCATAAATACAGCATATTGAAAGAAGGAGAAGATTGTGGATTTTTTTCAGGTTATTTCATCATTGTTAAAGTGATGAGAAGTTTGTCTCTCTATGGTGGTGATGAAGGCATGCATAATTTGTTAATGTTTGTTTCTGATTCCTCTGTATAAAAATATGGCATGCTTAATTTGAGGGTGTGACACCTGTAGATGACAGATTTTGGCATTTTTCCTTCATATTCTAGGGCTGTTGTTACAAAATACCATGAATTGGGAGGCTTAACAAGGTAATGTATTGTTTCACAGTTCTGGAAGTTAGAAATCCAAAATCAAGGTGTTCGCACGGTTGGTTCCTTCTGAGAGCTGTGAGGAAAGTATTTGTTCCAGGTTTCTTTCTGTGTCTCTTTATATCATCTCCCCTCTATGTGTGTCTGCATACAGAATGTCCTCTTCTTATGAGGACCCTGGTCATAGTGCATTAGGGACCACTCTGATGGTCTCATCTTAGCTCGATTACCTCTGCAAAGGCCTTACTACAAATAAGGTCACACATTCTGAGTTACCAGAGGTTAGGACTTCAACATATGAATTTGGGGGGGGACACAATCCAACTCAAAACACTCTCACAACCCCAGCAACTAGGCAAGACTGTGATCTCACTCGGAGACCATAATCTCTGAGGTACTTGGAACTTCTGGCCTCAAACACAGCTTGATTTAGAAACCCAAATGGTGACACCAGGATCTCTCAATTTCTTTCCTCTGAATTGGTTCCATTCTTCTGCTCAACATCTGGCTTGTAAGAACTTTAGGCCTTTGGTAAATCTGATAATGTTTTGAAGAGTCAAATATCAAAAATGCCTGTTCTCTCTGAGACAGTAGGTAGTCCAGGATTGGGAACAGGAGTTGGAACTGATAAACTTGACTAGCAAACAAAATTCCCAGCATTGGTTTGGATTTGTCTTGACTTGTAGAATGTGTTCGTCTTTCAAAACATATCACTTTGAATAGAGCGTGTGTGGAATTCTGTTGCTGGTTATTTGCTAGCTTAGGTGATTTGTTGCTATATTTCTATATTCTGAGAGTAAAATCAGTTTTACCAGCAGCCCATATGTAGTGTATGGGGAAGCAGTGTACGGAGAAGGACTCCTTCCTCAGAGAAAATCTAGGAATGATTATGAAAAACAGGATTAATGGTTTAATGGAGGGGAAAAAAAAAAGAAAGAAGAAACTAAACTGGAGATGATAGTCACTAGTACCCAACAGAGGGACAAGGGCATATCCATTTTACCTAATTTATTTAAAGTTTTGGGATACTTTTGACAATCCAAATCTAGTGACAAAAAAAAAAAATGGAGAAAAAGAAATTTGGTGATTTTGATAAATTTTTATCTCAAATGTGTGTTCTCTTTGAAGTATCTACTTTTAGATTCTGTAAAGACTTAGTCAAATGTGATTACATTTCAGTACTTTTAAAAGCCTTTTCTCTAGCAGTGTTTCAGTATAATTTCATTCCTTCTTTGAGGAGCTTTTATTTTCCTAAGGTATGTCATGAGAAAAGACTGTAGATAAGAAATACCAGCTTCTGTAGGAATGCTTAAAAACACACCCACAGTCACAGCAATTTGGGAAAGAAAATGCAATATTTATTTTCTGATGTTAATTATTTGTATTATAATCATGAATATTTGTATATTGATGGTGAGAGGTAAACTTTTATTATTTTATTAATCTGTTTATCTCCGATTCCTCAGATTAGGCTCACTGGTATATTTTCTTTAAGAGTAAAAAACCATAAAAATGACAGATTTTGACTTATACTCTCTATTCATTGCCTCCTCTTCAGATAAGAGTACTGGTCTCAGAGAAAGGCCACAACCACCAGAATGCAGGATGGTAAAAGAAAATGCTGTTTAGAGGTAAGATATATTGGGCACAGTGGTTACTCGTAATAAAACCAAAAAACAAATGCGCAATGTGAGATTCTAAGACTACTTTGAGGAAATTTGTGCAGAAAGACCAAGTCTTTGTTTTAATAATGCTAAATAACATTCAAATCAGGTAATTAGTATAAATCTACTAATAAGTCCATTCAGATCAGAGTTCACTGATCTCATGATTTAAACTGTAATCTCTACGTGTTACTATGATTTGTATTAATTCACTGTAATTATTATTTTATTGATATTCAAATTGTCACATCTGTGGGAAATTGTTTTCCCCATGGTAGCTTCTTCAAGTTCGCCTGAAACCTCTTGATTTGACCCTTATTATCTTTGAAAAAGCCCTGTTATCTGGTGTTACAAGGCTCATCTTGTGTATATCCTATCCTATCCCACAGCCCAAATGAGCTATTTCTTCCAGGAGTCCTTCAACTTTTAATGGGAAATGCTATTTAGAGGCCATGATCTGTCTTCAAGGAATATACTTTACTTCTATGGGCTAAAAATATTTTACTATAATTATCAGTTCATGTAAAGGATACTCTTTTGCTTAGTAGAGATTTTGTCATACTAATAGATGATATATTTCTAGCATGGTAACAATTACAAGTCTGATTTATCAAAATAAAATTTGTTAATAAGGAGGACCTATTTTTTTAGAACTTTGCTAAAGCATCAAACCTGAAGAAAATTCTCAAGGTTCATTTACTGGGGAAGTCTGAACTAGGACAGAATTAGACCTTGTAATTTTGGCTTAACTGGGGCAAAATAGCTTTTTCTCCCTGTGAAGCAGTGATCAGGAACCAAGAACCATCCAATTCACTTCTAACAGACTTCATCTGCAGTACCTATAATGTAATTCATCTGCAGTACCTATAATGTAAGAATATCCTCTTTCTTTGAGATCCCTGTTGTTTATCAATTTTCTGGGCTGCCATAAAGTGACATACATTATTACTTGTAATCTGGGATTCCATGAGTCATAGACCATGCTTCTTCATTCATAGCAGCAGGGTCAAAGTGTCAGTTTTGTTTCCATGACTTTTCTCTGTGGCCAAGAATCTGCCCCTAAAGCATGGATTTGACCAAGTATGTTTGTTTAGAGTTTTTTTAAAAATAGAATTATTAATTTAATGGGATTTTGGGACCAGCTGTACTTATACAAGCATGAAGGTGTTTTAAATTTGAAGCTATGTAGCTATCTCCATATATCTATAGCATCTGTATGTATGCCAATATAGAATCGATTTGTTGACAGATATTATGCAAAAGTATATTTGATATAAAAAGATATTGTGCAAAAGTCCTGTGTACAGGACCTTGTAAAGAGACATGATTGTGCTCCTATCTAATCTAAAATATATACACATTCTTACTAATAACATTTAAAATATATTATCAACCAAAGAAGGTTGAGCTACTCTTTTAGGGACAAAATATTCTTCTACAATATGTGCCTGATAAACAGAGCAGCTCTCATAATAATGTTGAGCTAATTATTAATCTGGAAAGTTCCTGACATACCAAATCATGTCAAGCATCCCTGTTTTTATGAGGGAACAAATAGTCAGTGTGATCCAGTGGCTTTCTCACAAGACTCACAGAGTTCAAGTGTAAAAAAATATTTTAACAGTTTAACAGTTATGAATCTAGGTCCTTAATGTAAAATAATTTACATCAAAAACTTAGCATAGACAAGCTACGAACATCAGAGAAAAATGACTAGGGATAAGAATGGTTCTAAGCACTATTTACACTCTTTACAATAAACACAATGATAAGTAGCACTTACTCTTAGGGATTCTATAGCTTATTACTTTTAAAATCAGAACTGTTTATTAACACATGATTTCCAGATCATAGCAAAATACAAACACTAACAAGAAGTTTGCTGATATAAGAAAGCTATAGTATCTCAGAAAGTACACATCTTTTTTTTCATTAATATGTTATATGTATGAACAGATTGATATTTCTTTTTGTGATTTAAAAAATCCCCAATTATTATTTTATTCTTTTTCTGTACTGGCAGAGCCTAGCACAAGGACTTGTTACAGATAGTTTTTCTGAGAGGAAATCTCAGGATACAAGAGCAAGGAATTGGGGAGCATCAGAGAGGGAAGCCAGGAAACAAAATAGGGGCATATTATCAAGGTCACTGCTGTAGACAGTAAGGACTCAGTATCATCAGAGCCTCTGGGAAACATACAGAATGCCAGAATGCTGTGTTCACAGGATGAGAAGTGGGGATGTACATCCATTAGGTCTGTTCCATTGCTGTAAGTTTGTCCTCAGGGGCACTAATTTTTCAGTGCTCCGGGTTGTATTTGTGTCCAGGTACAACAGGCTCTTGTAGCTTCTGCTTCTATTGAGAATGTGATGTGGAGCTTCCAAAGGCATCTACCACAAATACTACCCTTATAATTATTTGAAATAGAGGAATCACCAACCTTCATCCTTTTTATGAATAACCCCATACTATTGTACCAGCTTTGTTGAGAATGTTGAACACATTTTATTTATTCTTTCCAACTCATTTTTTCAGGTACTTTATACATGAAAGTTAAAAAAAAAACACACTTCCTTTCAGACATCTACTTTTACTGAATATCCTACAATTTGTGTTTCATTATATTTGTTTACATTCTGATATCAGATAATTTTGCTTTACAAGATTGCTCTCTTTTTTCCCTGATAACAATAGCAACAAAACATATACATTAACTTATTAGTCATCTGGCACCATTATTTACAGCCTCTTCAGTTTTTTCAAAAAGAAACATGTATAATAATTCAACTCAAATATATGCCAATGTAGGTACTTTCTTTTAAACCTGTTGACTGATGATCATATGCTAATATATAGATCACCATTTTTTATGTTCCAGAGTTTTATAATTTCTATCTTAACTATATATTATCAGGTATCCTATTCTGATTTATTAATTAACACAATTTAACATTAATTGAAAATCTTAAAAGTAACAAAAGATACTAGAATTATAATTGAAGCTGGTACATTTCAGAGAGACCGAAGGTGGTTTGAAAAATGTATCTGAAAGATAACATTTAATTTTTTTTAAATTATGAAGATGGTTTAAGAAGAAAAAGTAACCCTTGTAATTTGGCATGATAAGTTTATAAGAATAAACCTTTCTGGAAACACATCAATGATTGTAATTTAATTTTGCTGAACATATAATTTTACTTGCTTATATATTTAAATATTTTGTAGCTAAAGTAATTATTCATTTAATAAACAAAGATAGTTTAAAATTTAGAAAGTCCAAATTATATATGTTTTTTTGTTTGAAAAAGAGCTTCATAGAACCCTAGTATACTAAGTGGCATATAATATATAAACTATAAAGCAAACGATTTCAATAGACACCTGATTCACTGAGACACAAAATTGTGCCTATTGCTGTGTTGGGTGGTTTAGAACTCAGCCCTTGAGTCTTTGTCTGCCTCTGCCAACATCCCTTCTTCCTCGGTGCTTTAATACCTCTACTTTTGGAAATCTATCTATTTAATATGGAGTCAGCTGGTCAGCTGACCATGGCTCCTTCATTTCACCTGGGTTATCTTGTGACTCAAACCAGGCTGAAAACAGATCTCCCTGTAAATTTTCTGTTTGAACTTATAGTAAAGACTGGATTTTTTATAATCGATAAACCGATAAGATATAGATCTAGATGTGGCTGGGGTCATTTAAAGCCATCTGGTCTACTCTGTAGAGAAAGGCCACTCTTGATAAGGAGATAGTGAGAAACAGAAATCCAACAGCATCACAGAGGACATGGATACTTTAGAAAAGGCAAATCCAAAGTTTTCCATATTTTTATTCCAAATGGTTTGTGAATAAGATACAAAGGCAGTTGCTCGATTGCAAAACATAAGGAAACATAAAAACAAGAACAGTGTACTTGCTGGCCATTCTAGTTATGGTTGTTTAATTCTTGGCTGGTGGACTGTTAAGGGGCCATCCAATCGATGCCGTAAAATGTGAAAGTAGCCAGCTCCCTTTAGATTTTTCAAGACTTCTAGTAAACATATACGCTAAGTGCTTTGCCAGTAAAAGTTGATATCCTCTTCTGCGTTAGGAAAAATGGTGGTTGAATAAGTACATGATGAAGGTAAATTTTATTCAAAAATATTTCTCTCAGGAGAGCTAAATGCAATAATAGAAAAACAGTATAATTATTGAGACATATTTTTACATTTACAGACAACTTTAAAATTTAAAAACTTTAATAAAGAGCTACAAAACATGTCATGAAAAAAGTGATCTGTGAGTGGGTTAGGGGAGGGAAATGTTGTGTAAAATATCTGTATAAAATAACACAATCTGCAGCTAATTACTATCATAAATCCAGCATCAAACAATATGTTATACTGCAATGAACAATGGACACCTGTGTAAACCATGTATGTATGTATGTATGTGTGTATATATATATATATATATATGTGGCCATATATGTGTATGTATATATATTTATATGTATATATATGCATATTTAATTGATAACATGGTTTATTTTCCTCGTATTTACTTATTTCTTTTTACCAGTTTCTCATTTATCCATTTCATTATCCATTAGCAGTAATGTGTGTATGTGTTTTTTTCTTCAATAAGTTTTACTTTGTTTAAAATAGAGAAGGCATGTATCATAGAACTAAATTTTGAAATAATGAGAGAACAAATATAACCATATAACAATATGAGAATTTGTATTATTTTTTGAATCTAGATTTTCATAACTCAGATGTGCACATATATCCCATATTGTATTGTAGACTAAATATTGAAATTAATGTGATGCAGACAATATCCAGTCTCTCCTCTAACACTAATGAATCTATTACTTTGGGTAAGTCAACTAACTATTCCTAGCCTCAAATTTCTCATCTGTTACCTGGTGGGGAAAACAAGTGGAAGGAGGATATGGCTCAACCAGATTAAGGGCTGCCAGTGTTTTTCAAGCCAAATGCCCTCTTCATTATTGTGCTTATGATTTGAAAGATATAGCTGTTACATTACATTAATTAAGAGATAGTTTTCATTTTAATTACTTACAAATGTATTTTACTAATTGTTGACACATTCAGAACTTGGGATAAGAAGGGAATAACCAGTCATAACATCCTGCAAAGACATTTATGGTTATATTTATCCTGTTAGGCCTTTTGATTATGGTAATTTATTATATCCATTAGACTTCCTGAAATATTGAAAATAACTCCTGAATTCCCATTACAACCTTTTGGACTCTAAGCAGTTCAGTGAACCCAGGCTAAAAATAAATGATTTCTAAGTTTCCTTCTAGCTCTAATAGTCCATATTTTCTTGCCTTTAGGTTTCTAATATAGCCTAATATATAAATTATGCTTTATATATGCTAATATAGCATAATATAGCCCATATATAGGTATGGTTGGCTGAGGACATATGTAGGAAATACAGCTGATTTGCACTCTAGGTAAACGCAGTGCTCAGTAATAGCTCTACAGTGAATTATTCATCATGCCTTCAAACTTTTATGTTTTTCTTCATTCAGCAAAACACATGAAGTTCCTCAGTTGTCCTCATTTCATTTTAGTTCCGACCAGGGGTCAGAATTCAAACTTGGCTGCCTCAAAGTTGAGTATTACAAATCCTCGCTCCATGGAATATTGAAGAATATAATAAGAAAAATGGAAGAAAATAACTTCAAAACACCTCCACAACCACAGTCAAATCACCTCTCTACCCCCAGGCACATACACACAGGCACATACATACACACTTTTATTCTTAGGGCATCAAGTAAAAAGGAAGGCTATGCCCAGGCAAAGAGGAAGCATTTTATTTTTTCCCTCCTGTCTAAGACATGTCTACCAAGCTTCAAGTTTTTACTTTATAAGTAACCTCATCTACTCATTACTGACATTCTTGTAAGGAAACATTACATCTTTTCAGAACTGTGATCTAGCGCTACGGTTCCAAGGAAGCCTATGCAGTATCCATCATCAGTATGTAACCCAAAGCATAGGGCATGAGATAATACTAGATACTATGTACCACCATGTGTTGAGCTCAAGTTAAGGTCTATCAAACTCACTCCATTTCCTTGTTAATTCTTCACTTATATAAACTGAGGAGAGGTAAATAAGGTCAGGGTCCACCTACAAATGTGGTCACATTTTCACATGATCTTTAGATGTTTGTTGTGGTGCTGTTGTTAATTTCACATCAATAAATATTGAAATGGCATAGCCTGGACTAGAATTGCTTAGAATACCTACTGTACTTTAAAAACAATTTTAATTTAATCTTTCTCCTTGCTGGAATAAAAAGAGAAGAGACATATCAACAGACATATTTTATATGGTGACTTCCTCTATATTCAATGATAAATCTTAAGTTGGTATTCAGTTTTTATTCTTCTTAATATTTTCTATCATGATCCCTATGTATTTCCATTTTTCCTGGGAGCTCTGGTTTTGTCACTTAGAAGAAAATGGATTTTTTTTATTGTTGTTACTCAGACATCAGTCATAATTACTTCAATAACTATAGATAGTATGTTTTTCTTCAAGAAGAGCTCTACTAGATGGGGAAAGCAAAAACTAATGGTCATCACTCATTCTCCTGGGCTCATTACTCAAGTAGCCATTTATTTTAAGAGGAAAATAACATTTTCTGAGTGTAATTTACATATCCAACAACGATCTGTCTTACATTTTGTTAAACTATAGAAAAATACTACCCGCTTATCATTATTAAACCTGCCAGGAACTGCAGTGACGGTCTATTGATTATAAGTCACAAACTCCTGGCATTTTAGCTCCCTGAAACCTTTAGAGGCTATTAAGTACACTTAAGGATAGTGAACTGCAATTTCCCACACCAAAGCACTTGATCTAAGAGACACCCTTATTCCCTCAAATCTTTAGAGACTTTCACTAATAAGAAAAGCACAGTTGTCCTGCTGAGGTCCTTCTATATCTGTGATGATGGTAGGGCTGCATGGATATCAGTGAATTTTCTCTTCTGCTTCCCTCATGGAGGAAGACTTTGCCTTTGACATGGCATGAAAGGACACATGAAAAAGTGGAAAGTTATCATTTGTATTTCCTAGAGACAAGAGTCCATTCAGTCCTCAGCTCCCCTGATTGTCATGACAAAGAAAAAAAAAACTCTTAGAATAGAGAAAAACATAAAATCATAAAAACATACCCATTCAGCTTATGCAAAAAATAACTGTTCACTTGTGTATACTTATTTAGATGTTGTCCATATTGATACAGATTATACCAATTGATGCTACTTGTGGGTAAAAACATTCCTATATGTAAGATGAGTGGACAAGAGGACCAGAATCATATTACAGTATCTTTTCTAGAAGCCATGTCTGTTATAATTTACTGTAATATAAGCTTATTTTTTCATTGCCAAGATAATATAAAATTATCATTCATTCAACTAACATTTATTAAGTAATGAGTATGAGGTGGTATTCTAAGTTCTTGTGATTTCCATTAGTGAATAAATGAGAGATGAAATCTCCTGTCCACATGGAACTTACTTTCTAGTGAGGAGAGATGAATGATAAGCAAATTAATGTTTAAATATATGGAGTATATCAGATCTATCATGCTCTATGGACGTCACAAAATATTTGTAAACTTCCATGCTTCTAGCCTATTCTTAAATATAGTTTTTGAAATGGATGCAAGCCCAAAGCTCTGATGTGAGCTAACATGTTTCTAAGGACTTCTGTGCCGTGGCAAGTATCTACTCTCAAGTACATTGCATGATTCATTAATTTTGGAAATCAGTTGCTTAATGCCAGTATCTACGGATATCCCATGAGTATATATTTCTATGTTCCTGATTGGGCTACTATTCTACAATTATTTGGGGTATAATCAAAAATACTAGTATGTGCAATGTGAAAAACATACAGTAATAGTGACATGTAAGTATAATGAGAAATTATAACCAAGTGGAAAAGACTCACAAATTGATACATAATCACCTTAAGGAAGCTACACAATTAATCTTTTACTCAATTGCAATATAACCTAAAGTAAGTGGTCTCATTTCATCTATAAGAAATCTCTACAAATTCAGCCTAAAAGAGGACTAGCCTAAAATAATGAAAAGGAATATGGATTATCTTTCTAAAAAGGTTTATTTTTCTTTCTTTAAGATATACTTATTTAATGTTAATGACTGCCAAAAATTATGATTGTCAACATATTTAATATAGTTTTTAAACTGACTGAATTATTTATTTTGAACACATTTCATTTAAAAGTAATGTGTTAGGACTGGGAAAATAAAAATGAACAGCACAGTCCCAGTAAGCAGTGAATAGAGAAAAAGTGCTAAGTGCCATATTATGGTACAAAATGCTAAGGAAGTAAATAGAGAGAGGGGTCATTTCTGGTTGCCTGCTGAAGGTGGCGTTTGAGATTAGATGTATGATATTGATAGGAATTCTCTCTAATCACTGTTTTAGTTTTCTATTGCCTTATAACAAATTATCCCAAACACAGTAACTTAAAACCACACGCATTTTTTTAATGGGTCAGGAATTTGGGCAAGGTGTATCTGAGCCCTCTGTGCATTGTCTCACTTGCATACAATCAGGATGTTGGCTGGCTGCATTCTCCTCTGGAGGCTCGACTGGGAAAGGATCTAGTTCCAAGCTCATTTAGGCTGTTGGAAGAATTCATATCCTTGTGGTTGAATGCCTGAGGGCCCAAGTTTTTCCTGGCTGTTGGATGGAGACTGCTCTCAGATCTTAGGGGCTGCCTAAAATTCCTGGAGACTACCTGTAGCTCCTTGCTATGTAGAGTTCTACATCACAGCTGCTCACATTAAATCTACTTGTCTACTAAAGCACATCTTATACAACATAACATAATCACAGGGATGACATCCCATCTCTTTTGCCATATTCTATTCATTAGAAACAAGTCACTAGGTCCAGCCTCCACTAAAGGCAGGGGATTGCACAGAGGTATAGGCACCAGGAAGTGGGAAATTGTGGGCCGCATTAGTATCTATTTATCACAGTAACAAACGTCCCCCCGCCCCCATTTTCACTAACTTACAAATATTTAGTCTTGCTTGTGTTTCGTGTTGGTAGCTGCCACAGCTGTTTTGATGCTATTGAAATGTCTCAATATCCCAGGACCCAGGCTAATGGGCAGCCCTTCTTTGGAAGATACCATTTGTACAGTGGAAAGAAAAGAGCGAGATACCTGATAGAAACGTTTGATTCCTCTTTGAAACAACTGCTCAGATGTTATATATAAGCCCACTCACATACCATTCATCAGAAAACATCCCATGACAATAGGAAGGGACATACAATACTCTTGACAGTAGAGGGAGGAACAACTATTTGAAACCATAGGACAATCTACTAAACTTTGAAATGAAGATATTGGGGGAGGTTTCAGGACAGTCATAGAATTGGTAATCCATGGGGCATATATAAAAGATCTGAACGTTTCCATTTGGAAGAAATCTGTAAGTATATATTTTAAATTGTCATTTTGAGTCTTTGCATTTTTACCATTTTTACATTCTTACATTATAACTGACTCTCCCCAACCCCCTTTCAAACACTAAATTAAAAAAAGAATACACCTACTGATGAAGACACTTTCAATTTTTTGGATGAAAGTGCTGCCTACTGGACCAATAGCAAATCTTCAGTGGCATTGCCTTCTTTGTTTAATAGCATTCGCCTACGCAATCATTTTCATATTTGTCATTTTTAAGAGTTTTATGTAAAATTAATACAAAGAGATCAATGCAATTTTGGTAAATTTTGTACAATCAAAACAAAAATTGATTTAACTGGAAATGCTGAATACAATTAACCTTGGACTTATGTTGGCTGTGTGGGCATTCGATTGTGAAGGACAATAACAAAACTTTAAAATGTAAAGAATAGGTTTAAAAGCAAGGTTTAGTCAATGATTTCATTTGTAATTTTTTAGGTCTTGAGGACCTTCACACATTCACAATTTATAATCTGCTTGATTAATTTTTATAGCTTAAAATTTAGTGGTAAATGACAGTAAGTGTTCCATACAAAATGTCAGGTAATGTTATTTGACAAAAGAAACTAAGAAATGAAGAGAGATAGAGAAGGTTGGACGCAGCTGGAATCTTACATAAGGATAGACAGAGAAGGACTTACTGAAATATATGACATTTGAGTAGAGACCTGAATGAGGTGCCGGAGGAAGCTATTAGATATCTAACAGCAGAGCATGCAATGCAGAGGCTCCAGTGGATGCAAAATTAAATATGCTAGACAGTGAGATGCCAGTAGAAAATCAGCAGGTACTCGTAGACCTAAATGGTATAAAATGTATTGAAGCTCTTTGAGATGGAATAAATAAAAGCTATTCATTTGGAAAATGTATCTGGCAGTACCATAGGGAATGTTGTCAAAGTAGAAAAGGTAGAATTAAAAAACAAAAAACAGTAATAGGACTTTATGGCAATCTAGGCAATAGATGATAAGTTGTAGCAGACACTGTGAGTGCTAAGGAGGTCTACTCCCTTTTTTTCTCCTGGGATAACCAACTTCTTAGGGGGTTTCCCTCTCTCCATCCCGTAATTGAAGAAAAGATGCCCTATCCCTAACTTAAGGCTTAAATTCTGATTGGTTAAGCCTTCTGCGAGTAACCACTTTAGTAATAGAAATGTGAACTAGTTCTGGCAAATGTGATTAAGAAAAATTTCCTGAGGATTTCAGGTTCATGTTTCTGCACTGATAAAAGATACAGAAAGAAGTTCCCTTGCCTCTAATCTTTTTCTGAATAGTCTTGTATCTTGGGATACCAGACCATTTTCCATTTATGATGGGAGCAAACCATAGGGACAAAATTTTAATATATGTTGAATTGTGAAAATACAAACTATAAGAAACTGCACATTTGTTGATGTTCCTGAGATGTTGAATTCAACAACCCTGGAATTGCCAGAGTTCAGGACTTCACTTAAATGACATTATAATACTTTCTTATTGTTAAAACCACTGGATTTGAAACCTTTGCCTTACAGCTTAAAATCTAACTGAAACATAAGGAAAGTAATAAGACCATAACGTAGAGTAGGAGTGGGGAAAAATGGACATAAGCAGTAAGATAACTTAAATTTATTGGAAAGTTTCTATCTACCAGCCATTATTTTGAGCATTTGGCAGTTATTAATTCATTTAATCCTCACAACCACCCTGAGAAATAAGCTAAATTTCCTCCAAAAAAGCATGCTTTATTTTCTTTGGCATTAAGTTACTGTTGGAAAATGGCTGACCTTAGAGGAGCTACATTTCCTAGGATCCCTTGTAGGCAGGGCTTGTGATGTGTGCATGTGAATCAACTCAATGTGAATGGAATGGATGTGGGACCTTTCTAGGACTGACCTACACAACCTTCCCCATGATACTGCCCCATGACCTTTTACATTTCTGGGTAGCTGACCTTAGAAATCAATTTTGGAAATGCAAAGCCACCAATATCCTGTATTTCTGAATGGCTGCATGGGGGAAAACATTCTTGGTAACCTGCTAACACACTCTTACTGCCAGCTGAGTAAAATACTTTTTGAGTGTAAGAAATGAACTTTTACTGAGCAAGGAATGGTGTTCCATTGTGATAGAATCTTTCTATATTTTTGTTCTATATGATATAACCATTCTCTAATTAGAAATTGGAAACTGAAATAGGTGTGTGTGTGTTTGTGTATTGTGTGAATGTTTGTGTGTATTGTGTGAACGTTTGTGTGTATGTGAGAATGCACAATCCTAGTTGGATTTTGGTACTGAAGTAATATTAGAATAAAATAATTGGAGACATTTCTTCTTTTTATTTGCTCTGGAACACTTTAAGTGACTTTGAAATTATTTTCTTAAAAATTAGTAAAAATCTCCTGTGAAATATATTGTTCATAACATTATTTGTCTTTAACAAGTGTTCTATATAAATTTTATATCTCCAAATTTATATATAATTTATATATAATTATATATATATATATATATAATTTATATATAATTTATATCTCCAAATTTATATTTGGAGATTCATTTTGTTGCTTTATTTTTTCATGGTGATTAGTTGTTGCACTGAGAATTTATTGTTTAGATCTGAGCATAACAGTCTCACACAATATCTTCCTTTCTGTCTATGGTTAGTTTACCCATTATCTTTGAAGGTATATATGTATTTTTGTTTCTCCTATTTCTTTTATGTCAGTTATCTAATGATTTAGTTATTTTATTTTCCTTTTCTCTAAACAAGTATTTAAGGTTATTAACTCTATTACTTTTTGTTTCTTTATTCATAACTTTTCACTTTTATATTTATTAAAATCAGCTTCTAATTCTGTAAGGTTTATTTTTGTTCTATTTCTAACATCTTGAATTTGATATTCATTATTTTAATAATATGAAAATATACAATTCATACTTTCTTTTACAACTCTTATTTCTATGTAATTTGTTTTGACATGTAGCTTTTCATTATCCTTAGTTTAGTCTAGTTTGGATTTCATTTTGATATGATAGTTGTTTAACATATTCAAGATTTTAAAACAGAGTTTTGTTTATTTGTTTCCCGGTAAAAGCATGTTGTTGTTGTTGTTCTTGTTGTTATTTTGTATTAACCTCTAGTTTTATTATATTTTTCTCTATACTATTTCTTCAGTATGGGAATCACTGAGGTTCTCTTTAAAGCACAAAGCAAAATGAGTTTGAGTATTATTCTTTGGATACTTGAAAAGAAGGTATATCCTCTGTTTTCAAAACAGAATTTTATGTATACTAATCATTTTTACTGTAATAGAAAACTTTGTATAAAGGTCTTTAGTTACATGATCTTATATGATGTGAACAATAGTTCCATAAAAAATAGGTATTTTTATCCTCACCTACAAATAGAGAGATCAAGGCTCAGAATTAAGTTGCTCAAGGAGGAGATAAATGCCTTATGGTAAATTTCATGTTTTCTATTCCTATTTTGTACCACCTTCCTCAAATTGCAAATTTCTACACCCAAGTCTCCTGTTTCTCTTTCAAAGGGATTTACAGTAACTGTTAGTTTGTGAAATACATTTGCTCATTATGGTTGCTTGTGTTTTCTAATCATCATGCTCAAATTCTAATCCAATTTGATTAGCCTAAATGTTGGATTATAATCAACTGTTTGTAGCACAGGTTACCCTTTACCTAAAGTAAGGGAGGGACTGGACTATTACTTAAATTATCATGAGAACTGATGTTTGTAATACCCATTACTAAATTACTTAAGTTAGATAGAATTCTGCTACTCTACAGATTGGAATAAATTTATTGCAAGTAGTGTCTTCTATTCAACACAGGAATTGGTTAATAAAAATACTCATTTTTATCTACTGGGAACCAATGCAAAATTGTTCATTTTATTGTGGTTCCCAGCTATCAGTTCATTGTTTGAATCACTTGTCTTATAAATGCTAATGAGTGCTAAAGTAGTTTGAATGTTTCCTTTGGGAATGTTAACATGTGCTGTGTTTTATTTTGTACTTACCTTTGGCCTCTCTAATTCTGTCCCATTACTCAATGCAGGATGATGTGGTATTGGAAAGAGAACTAGTTAGATAGAAATGAAAAATCTATCACATATGTAGGTAAACTACTTCTCTGAAACTTAATTTCCCAATCTTATAAAATCATGATAATAATATCACTCTATAGGTGTGGGAGCTACATTGTATACATTAGACACAATAAAATTTAGACACTATCTCCTTTGTAAATCAAGCCATCTCTGTCAGGTAGCCCATTCTAACTGAATAGCCCAAGCTTTCCTCTACTGCATTTCAGTCCTGATTTCAGCCTGAGATAGAAAACAACCTTCTCTATTTAGGGTGCAGTGCTAAGCAGGGTATACCAAGCCTGCCGGGGGATGAAAACCATTTCCTCTCACCCAGGAGTAAAGCTTCACATTTCGTGCCAAACGGCTCTGATTAGATGATCCATATCTTGACATAAATGAATGCCTTGATTAAGATCCCCAAATGCAAATCACCCCTGAAATGAATGATCCAGCACTCAAAGGTATATGCATATAATATTCCGAAGTTAGTTATAGCTAATCTGACCACAGACTTGCTGGCAGAGACAGAATTTTTGCTAGCATTTGCAAGATTGTCCTTCAAGAGGAACTTAGGCACACATTAAATAGCCTAAGGTGTTATAAAAATACCAATATCCAGTTACTGTAATATGCTCCCAGATTTGAAAGCCACTGACATACAGTGTATCACTTATTCTCAGCAAAATTCAGTGAGGACATTCTTTTTTGTTGTTTTTTATTTTATTTTTTAATTTTTTATTGGGGTATAGTTGATTTACAATGTTGTGTTGGTTTCAGGTGTACAGCAAAGTAAATCTATTATACATATACATATATTCACTCTTTTTTAGATTCTTTTCCCATATAGGCCATTACAGAGTATTGTATAGAGTTCCCTGTGCTATACAGTAAGTCCTTATTAGTTATGTATTTTAGATACAGTAGTGTGTATATGTCAATCCCAATCTACCAATTTATCCCTCCCCACTCCCCCTTACCCCCTGGTAACCTTAAGAGGGTATTCTTATTATACCCACTTTTCAGATGAGGAAAACAAAGGTCAGAGGAGAGAGGCTTCCTCAAAGTCACATAATTATAGTGGTTTCAGAAAGTTGAGATCTAAATAGTTTTCTTACTCCAGAACCTCTCAAGAGGAGACTGTCTTCCATACTTTAGGATTATATTGAGAAACCCTGTCTTTGAAGTAATTTAGAAAGTGTATTACTCTCTGAAAATTAAATACAAAATAAACCAATGTACAAAGACACCTTTAAAAGCAAAGCAAAAAAAAAAAAAAAAAAAGACTTCAAAGCTGGCAAGAGTTGAGCTTGGATAGAAGTACTAGTATAATAAAAGAATAATAATAATAATGGGGATTTTTTTTTTCCAGCTAAAGAAACTGTTATAGACTGAATGTGTATTTCTCCCAAATTTTGTTAAATTCTAATGCCCAGCATGATAGAATATGGAGGTGGGGCCTGTTGACTGAAAAAAAATGCACAACGTAAAATTTGAGAATTATATTTTATTTGGCAGACAAGCCCAAGATGCAGCCTCTCAGATAACTCTGAGGGACCGCTCTGAAGAACTAAGGGAGGAGCTAGGATATATAGGAGTTTTGGCAACAAAGACCAGGTAGTCAGAACATCAAACTATTACTGTTAATTAAAGAAAACCAGACATCTCAAGTTAATAAATTTAGTCCTTTTCTGTACATGGGAAGATGGAAAAGTCTGCGCTCATTGAAATCACTCCTTTGATATACAACTCAGCTATCTGGGGCCAGTATCCTGTGCTTTATCATACTGAGTTGACTCAGGTTTCACTGTTGGGGTGACTGTAATGTGATGGTTTGATGGCTGCAACATCCTTTGTTTACTGATATGGCAGGCAACATTTTTTCATGGACAGGCCTTTGGGAGCTGGGTTATAGGGTGGAGCCTTTGTGAATGAGACTAGTGCTTTTATAAAAGAGACACAGAGAACTCCCTTATCCCTTCAGCCATGCATGGACACAGAAAACATATGGACATCTATGAACTATGAAGTGGGCCTTCACCATACACCAGATTTGCTGATGCCTTGATCTTGTATTTCTCAGCCTCCAGAACTCTAAGAAATAAATTTCTGTTGTTTATAAGCCACCCAGTCTATGGTATTTGGGCTGTGGTAGCAGCCCCAACAGATTAAGACAGAAACACAGAAAAAAAAAGTCACAAAGATGAACTTTGTGCCTATTTCAAAACATTCAGGGAAAAGTCCACTAGCCTTCCAAATCGAAATACAGGAAATATTCATAGGAGATATAGGAATAAGTTACTAGTTTATTTTAGCCTTTTCAGTGATATAACTAACACAAGAAAACTACAGTCTTCTGATTATAACATTTTTCTTCATATATAAAACGTAATTTATATCAAATGGTAGTTTCTCTCCAATATGATGAGTCACTTAAGGTGGTGTATAATACATGTTCACTTTGCCATTTGTATTGTTTATTGTCAGTGTATAAGTTGGCTTTCTGGCTTGTATATCAGGATTTTTTACTTTTATCTGAGTTTGGCATATCTGTTCTACTGAATCCCTTGAGACTACTCAAATCTCATTTTAATAATCTCTGTTAAAATATTTTGAAGTCTCCTCTTACTTTTAGGTAGTAAAATTAATATTAGTACAGCATAGTGCCATTATTTTCCTTTTTCTGTCATTGCATAAGTCTGAATAGACTGAATAATGATTCAGTTCTCATTAACCTAATATAATTAAAGTATTCTTTTTTTTTTTTTTAACTACCAAAATGACAAAGATTTTAATTAAAACAGACTCATTGCCAATGAGGATGCAGTGAAATAGACTTTCATAAGCTTTTGGTGGCAGTGTAAATTGCGACAGTCTCTTGAAATGAGTTTGGCTCAGGTATCACAAAACTTTAGTTTCTTTTCTCTAACCCCATAATCCTTCTAAGATACAATATTACTTTTTGCACCTTGAGTTTAAACACTGTAATCAGAGAGCTGGGTGAGATAGCTGTAGCTATGGGTAAAGGTAGGTATAGATACAGATGATATAGATATAGGTACAGATATAGTTATAGATAGTTACATCTGTAGATATACATAGATCTAATCTTAGATATATAAAACTCACTGATCTCCAGGTCACGTTTTTGGGTGCCTAAGGGAATCCATTTGAGCAAAATTGGTCTAGAAACCAAATAAAAGAATTAAAGAATAAAATATACCTAAACTGGCATATATCTCACCACGCTGTGATTTTCTCAAATAAAGGGTAAGATCAAAGAGAAGCAATCAGAAAACAAATAGAGGACAGTGAAGTCCAACTTTCAACTGGAAGCTACTTTTCTACTGGCAAGGAAATAAGGGTTAACTTAGAATATGGGTCACTTATGCAATGGGAAAGAACTTCCTCTGTTAATTCCTTTTTTTCCTAGTCTGCCCCTGAAATTTGCAGATAAAGAAATGTTTATCAGTGACCAGTACGCTCCCATGAAGTTATTTACACAAGGTTCTATAGCTGATGAGTAGAGGGGGCAGGACTGGAATGCGGAGGTCCTGATTATTATCCGGTGGAATCTTTTGAAGTTCAAACTTTTTGTTTCTTGTATATATGCCTTAGTACGACTTGTTTACACTTTGTACATTGCAAAACAAATTACATTTCTTGTTTTTTAACAGAATTGTTTTCACTGGGGACATTTATGTACAATGATTCAGTAATATGGCATTGTACTATAGATCATGTTATAGTTTTCATGTCTCTAGCAACAGACCTCACAGCTGAAAAGCTAATCATTTTGTATAATTATTCAACCCCAGGGCATCTCTGCCGGAATCATCTAAAGAAACTGATTAATTACAGGGATACCGGAAAACTGAAATTGAATGAAAACACAAGGGGATGGGTCAAACTTTGCTGATAGGGGCATAAGTACTTAATACTGGTGTGAATGGGAGTTTTGCCAAGGAACCTACAGGCAAGATTTGATTCCAGAGTTATAAACTGGTGATTAAAAGCAGAAATGACAAATTCAAATGACATTTCTATAATAGGAGAGTAACTTGATGGAAGCAATATGCAACTTTCTGGTCATGTCACACACAAAAGTATGTTTTCACTCTAAATTTTACTAACCTTGTCAATAATATTCAAGGTTTAATTATTGAAACATCCACTGCATATGTAGAGGTTACTAGTTTTAACACCCTTGAACCACTTAAAATTTCATATGAAAAGAAATCCTTCATGCACATAAAAACAGGAAGACGGAGAAAAACTAATATTTCAGTTTCTATTTAATGGGTATTTTTTAAAATTTTCCGATCAATGTTTTATAGTAATAAGGCATGGAATTTGAAGCTCAGACTATCTCAGAGGTTTCCTATTGTTTTGAATTTGCTGTGATATCATGAAAATGAAAATAATTAATCTTATGTATATGATTCTAATCTCCTTGTTCATTTCTATTTTTCTCTACTAAGTCAGTTCTTTTTAATTACCCTTTGGCCTTATATGAGGAAACTCTGCCGAGTACACAGGCATAGAACTCATAGGTATTAGTCTTATTGTGGGTTCTTTTCCCAAGTGCAAAAAATACAGTGATTGAAGAATATCTTGAGGATATTGCATTTATTTTATATAGTTCACAATAAAATATTAGAGTTATTATATAAGAACAGTTCCTCAACATATCTGTGTTGGTTTTATTTGTGTTTATTTTTTTAAACATCTTTATTGGAGTATATATCCCCATATTTCCTCCCTCTTGCATCTCCCCCCCACCCTCTCCATCCCACCGCTCTAGGTGGTCACAAAGCACTGAGCTGATCTCCCTGTGCTATGTGGCTGCTTTCCACTAGCTATCTATTTTACATTTGGTAGTGTATATATGTCCATGCCACTCTCTCACTTCGTCCCAGCTTACCCTTCCCCCTCCCCGTGTCCTCAAGACCATTCTCTATGTCTGTGTCTTTATTCCTGTCCTGCCCCTAGGTTCTTCAGAACCTTTTATTTTAGATTCCATATATATGTGTTAGCATACAGTATTTGTTTTTCTCTTTCTGACTTACTTCACTCTGTATGGCAGTCTCTAGGTCCATCCACCTCACTACAAAAAACTCAATGTCATTTCTTTTTATGGTTGAATAATATTCCACTGTATATACGTGCCACATCTTCTTTATCCATTCATCTGTCAATGGACACTTAGGTTGCTTCCATGTCCTGGCTATTGTAAATAGAGCTGCAATGAACATTGTGATACATGGCTCTTTTTGAAATATGGTTTTCTCAGGGTATATGCCCAGTAGTGGGATTGCTGGGTCGTATGGTAGTTCGACTTTTAGTTCTTTAAGGAACCTCCATACTGTTCTCCATAGTGGCTGTATCAATTTACATTCCCACCAACAGTGCAAGAGGATTCCATTTTCTGCACACTCTCTCCAGCATTTATTGTTTGTAGATTATTTGATGATGGCCATTCTGAATGGTGTGAGGTGATACCTCATTGTAGTTTTATTTGCATTTCTCTAATAATTAGTGGTGTTGAGCATCCTTTCATGTGTTTGTTGGCAATCTGTATATCTTCTCTGGAGAAATGTCTGTTTTGGTCTTCTGCCCATTTTTGGATTGGGTTGTTTGGCTTTTTTGATATTGAGCTGCATGAGCTGCTTGTAAATTTTGGAGATTAATCCTTTGTCAGTTGCTTCATTTGCAAGTATTTTCTCCCATTCTGAGGGTTGTCTTTTCATCTTATTTATGGTTTCTTTTGCTGTGCAAAAGCTTTTAAGTTTCATTAGGTCCCATTTGTTTATTTTTGGTTTTATTTCCATTTCTCTAGGAGGTGGTTCAAAAGGATCTTGCTGTGATTTATGTCATAGAGTGTTCTGCCTATGTTTACTCGAAGAGTTTGATAGTGTCTGGCCTTACATTTAGGTCTTTAATCCATTTTGAGTTTATTTTTGTGTATGGTGTTAGGGAGTGTTCTAGTTTCATTCTTTTACAGGTAGCTGTCCAGTTTACCCATCACCACTTATTGAAGAGGCTGTCTTTTCACCATTGTATATTCTTGCTCCATTTATCAAAAATAACGTGACCATATGTCCTTGGGTTTATGTCTAGGCTTTCTGTCCTGTTCCACTGACCTATATTTCTGTTTTTGTGCCAGTACCATACTATCTTGATGACTGTAGCTTTGTAGTATAGTCTGAAGTCAGGGAGCCTGATTCCTCCAGCTTCATTTTTCTTTCTCAAGATTGCTTTGGCTATTCGGGGTCTTTTGTGTTTCCATACAAATTGTGAAATTTTTTTCTAGTTCTGTGAAAAATGGCATTGGTAGTTTGATAGGGATTGCATTGAATCTGTAGTTTGCTTTGGGTAGGAGAGTCATTTTCACAATGTTGATTCTTCCAATCCAACAACATGGTATATCTCTCCATCTCTTTGTATCATCTTTAATTTCTTTCATCAGTGTCTTATAGTTTTCTGCATACAGGTCTTTTGTCTCCTTAGGTAGGTTTATTCCTAGGTATTTTATTCTTTTTGTTGCAAAGCTAAATGGGAGAGTTTCCTTAATTTCTCTTTCAGATATTTCATCATTGGTGTATAGGAATGCAAGAGATTTCTGTGGATTAGTTTTGTAACCTGCTGCTTTACCAAATTCATTGATTAACTCTAGTAGTTTTCTGGTAGCATCTTTAGGGTTCTCTATGTATAGTATCATGTCATCTGCAAACAGTGACAGCTTTACTTCTGCCTTTCTGATTTGGATTCCTTTTATTTCTTTTTATTCTCTGATTGCTATGGCTAAAACTTCCAAAACTATGTTGAATAATAGTGGTGAGTGTGGACAACCTTGTCTTGTTCCTGATCTTAGTGGAAATGTTTTCTGTTTTTCACCATTGAGGATGAGGTTGGCTGTGGGTTTGTCATATATGGCCTTTATTATGTTGAGGTAAGTTCCCTCTATGCCTACTTTCTGGAGGTTTTGTATCATAAATGTGTGTTGAATTTTGTCAAAAGCTTTTTCTGCATCTATTGAGATAATCATATGCATTTTATAATTCAATTTGTTAATATGGTTTATCACAGTGATTGAGTCACTTAAACTGAAGAATACTTGCATTCCTGGGATAAACTCCACTTGATCATGCTGTATGATCCTTTTAACGTGCTGTTGGATTCTGTTTGCTGGTATTTTGTTGAGGATTTTTTCATCTATGTTCATCAGTGATATTGGCCTTTAGTTTTCTTTCTTTGTGACATCTTTGTCTGGTTTTGGTATCAGGGTGATGGTGGCCTCGTAGAATGAGTTTGGGAGTGTTCCTCCCTCTGCTATATTTTGGAAGAGTTTGAGAAGGATAGGTGTTAGCTCTACTCTAAATGTTTGATAGAATTTGCTTGTGAAGCCATCTGGTCCTGGGCTTTTGTTTGTTGGAAGATTTTTAATCACAGTCTCAATTTCAGTGCTTGTGATTGGTCTGTTTATATTTTCTATTTCTTCCTGGTTCAGTCTTGGAAGGTTGTGCTTTTCTAAGAATTTGTCCATTTCTTCCAGGTTGTCCCTTTTATTGACATATAGTTGCTTGTAGTAATCTCTCATGATCCTTTGTATTTCTGCAGTGTCAGTTGTTACTTCTCCTTTTTCATTTCTAATTCTATTGATTTGAGTCTTCCCCTTTTTTATCTTGATGAGTCTGGCTAATGGTTTATCAATTTTGTTTATCTTCTCGAAGAACCAGGTTTTAGTTTTATTGATCTTTGCTATTGTTTCTTTCATTTCTTTTTCATTTATTTCTGATCTGATCTTTATGATTTCTTTCCTTCTGCTAACTTTGGGATTTTTTTGTTCCTCTTTGTCTAATTGCTTTAAGTGTAAGGTTAGGTTTTTTATTTGAGATGTTTCTTGTTTCTTGAGGTAGGAGTGTATTGCTATAAACTTCCCTCATAGAACTGCTTTTGCTGCATCCCATAGGTTTTGGGTTGTTGTGTTTTCATTGTCATTTGTTTCTAGGTATATTTTGATTTCCTCTTTGATTTCTTCAGTGATCTCTTGGTTATTAAGTAGTGTATTGTTTAGCCTCCATGTGTTTGTATTTTTTACAGATTTTTTCTATAATTGATATCTAGTCTCATAGCATTGTGGTTGGAAAGGATATCTGATACAATTTCAATTTTCTTAAATTTACCAAGGCTTGATTTGTGACCCAAGATATGATCTATCCTGGAGAATGTTCCATGAGCACTTGAGAAGAAAGTGTATTCTGTTGTTTTTTGATGGAATGTCCTATAAATATCAATTAAGTCCATCTTGTTTAATGTATCATTTAAGGCTTGTGTTTCTTTATTTATTTTCATTTTAGATGATCTGTCCATTATCAATAATGAGGTATTAAAGTCCCCTACTATGATTGTGTTACTGTCAATTTCCCCTTTTATTGCTGTTAGCATTTGCCCTATGTATTGACATGCTCCTATGTTGGGTGCATAAATATTTACCATTTTTCGATCTTCTTCTTGGATTGATCCCTTGATCATTATGTAGTGTCCTTCTTTGTCTCTTGTAATATTATTTATTTTAAAGTCTACTTTGTCTGATATGAGAATTGCTACTCCAGCTTTCTTTTGATTTCCATTTGCATGGAATATCTTTTTCTATCCCTGCACTTTCAGTCTGTATGTGTCCCTATGTCTGAAGTGGGTCTCTTGTATACAGCATATATATGGGTCTTGTTTTTGTTTCCATTCAGCCAGTCTTTGTCTTTTGGCTGGAGCATTTAATCCATTTACATTTAAGGTAATTATCGATATGTATGTTCATATTACCATTTTCTTAATTGTTTTGGGTTTGTTATTGTAGGTCTTTTCCTTATCTTGTTTTTCCTGCCTAGAGAAGTTCCTTTAGCATTTGTTGTAAAGCTGGTTCCGTGTTGCTGAATTCTCTTAGATTTTGCTTGTCTGTAAAGGTTTTAATATCTCCATCAAATCTGAATGAGATCCTTGCTGAATAGAGTAATCTTGATCGTAGGTTTTTCTCTTTCATCAGTTTAAATATGTCCTGCCACTCCCTTCTGCTTGTAGAGTTTCTGCTGAAAGACCAGCTGTTAACCTTATGGGGATTCCCTTGTATGTTATTTGTTGTTTTTCCCTTGCTGCTTTTAATATTTTTTCTGTGTATTTAATTTTTAATAGTTTGATTAACATGTGTCTTGGTGTGTTTCTTCTTGGATTTATCCTATATGGGGCTCTCTGTGCTTCCTGGACTTGATTAACTATTTCCTTTCGCATATTAGGAAAGTTTTCAACTATAACCTCTTCAAATATTTTCTCAGTCCCTTTCTTTTCCTCTTCTTCTTCTGAGACCCCTATAATTCGAATGTTGGTGCATTTAATGTTGTCCCAGAGGTCTCTGAGACTGTCCTCAATTCTTTTTATTCCGTTTTCTTTATTCTGCTCTGCAGTAGTTATTTCCACTCTTTTATCTTCCATGTCACTTATCCGTTTTTTTGCCTCAATTATTCTGCTATTGATTCCTTCTAGAGTATTTTTAATTTTATTTATTGTGTTGTTCATCATTGTTTGTTTGCTCTTTAGTTCTTCTATGTCCTTGTTAAATGTTTCTTTTATTTTCTTCATTCTATTTCCAAGATCTTGGATCATCTTTACTATCGTTACTCTGAATTCTTGTTCAGGTAGACTGCCTATTTCTTCTTCATTTGTTTGGTTTGGTGGGTTTTTACCTTGCTCCTTCAGCTGCTGTCTTTTTCTCTGTTTTCTCATTTTGCTTAACTTACTGTGTTTGGGGTTTCCTTTTCGCAGGCTGCAGGTTTGTAGTTCCTGTTGTTTTTGGTGTCTGCCCCCAGTCGCTAAGTTTGCTTCAGTGGGTTGTGTAGGCATCCTGGTGGAGGGGACTGGTGCCTGTGTTCTCGTGTATGAGGCTGGTTCTTGTCTTTCTGGTGGGCAGGACAACGTCCGGTGGTGTGTTTTTGGTGTGTCTGTGACCTTATTATAATTTTAGGTAGCCCCTCTGATAATAGGTGGGGTTGTGTTCCTGTCTTGCTAGTTGTTTGGCATAAGGTGTCCAGCACTGTAGCTTGCTGGTTATTGAGTGGAGCTGTGTCTTAGCCTTGAGATGGAGATCTCTGGGAGAGCTTTTGCCATTTGATATTACATGGAGCCGGGAGGTCTCTGGTGGACCAATGTCCTGAACTTTGCTCTCCCACCTCAGCAGCACAGGTCTGACACCTGGTCGGAGCACCAAGACCGTGTCAGCCATATGGCTCAGAAGAATAGGGAGAAAGAAGAAAGAAAGAAAAAAATAAAACAAAATAAAGTTATTAAAAAAATTTAAATTTATAAAAAAAGAAAAAAAAAGAAAAAAGATATACAAGAGCAACCAAACCAAAAAAACAAATCCACCAATGATAACAAGCTCTAAAAACTATACTAGATAAAAACAAAAAAACTAAAAACGGACAGACCAGACCTTAGGACAAATGGTAAAAGCAAAACTATACAGACAAAATCACACAAAGAAGCATACACATACACACTCACCAAAAGAGAAAAAGGAAAAAAATTTTATATCTCTATATAAAAAAAAAGGAGGAAGAGAGCAACCCAATCAATAAACATATCTAGCAATGATAATAAACTCTAATTATTAAATTAAGATAAACATAAAACCAGAAAGAAATTAGATGCAGGAAAGCAAACCCCAAGTCTACAGTTGCTCTCAGAGTCCACCGCCTCAATTTTGGGATGATTCGTTGTCTATTCAGGTATTCCACAGATGCAGGGTACATCAAGTTGATTGTAGAGATGTAATCAGGTGCTCCTGATGCTGCTGGGAGAAATTTCCCTTTCTCTTTTTGTTCCCACAGCTCCTGGGGTTCTGGTTTGGATTTGTCTCTGCCTCTGCATGTAGGTCGCCTGAGGGCATCTGGTCTTTGCTGAGACAGGATAGGGTTAAAGCAGCAGCTGATTAGGGGGCTCTGGCTCACTCAGGCTGGGGGCCGGGGAGGGAGGGGTACAGAATGCGGAGTGAGCCTGTGGAGGCAGAGGCCGGCGCAATGTTGCTACAGCCCGAACAGTGCCGTGTGTTCTCCCAGGAAGTTGTCCCTGGATCACGGGACCCTGGCAGTGGCGGGCTGCACAGGCTCCAGGGAGGGGAGGTGTGGATAGTGATCTGTGCTTGCACACAGGCTTTTTGGTGGCTGCAGCAGCAGCCTTAGCATTTCATGCCTGTCTCTTGTGTCCGCGCTATAGCTGCTGCTCGCGCCCATCTCTGGAGCTCGTGCAGGCGGTGCTCTGAATCCCTTCTCCTCATGCACCCTGAAACAATGGTCTCTTGCCTCTTAGGCAGGTCCAGACTTTTTCCTGGACTCCCTTCCAGCTAGCTGTGGCACACTAGCCCCCTTCAGGCTGTGTTCATGCAGCCAACTCCAGTCCTCTTCCTGGGATTTGACCTCTGATGCCCGAGCCTTAGCTCCCAGCCCCCACTCGCCCAGGCAGGTGAGCAGACAAGCCTCTCAGGCTGGTTAGTGCTGGTCAGCACTGATCCTCTGTGCGGGAATCTCTCTGCTTTGCCCTCTGCACCCCTGTTGCTGCGCTCTCCCCTGTGGCTCCGAAGCTTCCCCATCTCTGCCACCCGCAGTCTCCGCCTGTGAAGGGGCTTCCTAGTGTGTGGAAACCTTTCCTCCTTCACAGCTCCCTCCCAGAGGCACAGGTCCCGTTCCTATTCTTTTGTCTCTGTTTTTTCCTTTTTCTTTTGCCCTACCCAGGTACGTGTGTTGTTTCTTGCCTTTTGGGAAGTCTGAGGTCTTCTGCCAGCGTTCAGTAGGTGTTCTGTAGGAGTTGTTCCACATGTAGATGTATTTCTGATGTATTTGTGGGGAGGAAGGTGATCTCCACATCTTACTCCTCCGCCATCTTGAAGGTCTCCCTGTTTTTGTTTTTTGTTTGTTTTTGTTTTTTAACCATGGTCTTGTTAGTTACCTCTTTTATTAATTGTATACATTCCAAAATGTGTGAGTATGAAAAGCTCTTTATAATTTTATTTATTTCAATCCACTCATTTGAAAATGAAGAGACATTGGTTCTTGTCAACAGTAATTTACAGTAAATCCTTAAATAAGAACTCAAGACGACTTTGCCCCCCAAACTCATGTGCTTCGCCAGTACAGTACTATAGGGAACCTACAGTAAACAACCTGCAATATTTTCAGAGGGAAAAAATGGTGAAAATGTGCTCACTTTTGTGAAGTTTGGAGAGGACAGTCTATAATCTTCTGAACATCAATGACCTTAATTTTTGGAACCTCAAGGAGGCCAAAAAAATCAGATTAATATTAATTTATTCTTTATAAGACAGGGTAATAATTGAAAATAGAACATCAAATTCAGCATAAGGTGTTTTTAACAAACTATTAACAGCATTTTGGAAATGAGGGTTCTAGAGATTTCTAAAGTTTTATCATATGTTTTGTTGTCTTATTTTTCTTTTCCACCTGTCTGTGAACCCTTATAGACAGGAGTGATGTTCTATCTATATTCATTTTGAAGCACCTAGTATAATACCTCGGACTCGGTGGTAAAGCATGTATGTTTGATAAATGAATCATTTTTGTAAAAAAAAGCAAATTAATAAAAATTAAATTAATGAAAAGCAAATTAATCCAGAACACAGAATGTATGTTGTGAATACAACTTCATGGTTACAGTGGATGACATTTATAGATTTCTCCAACATATATTTATGGAGGACACACTGTGTAACAGGCACTGTTTTTTTCACTGAGGTTACAATGGAGTGATGATCAACGCAAACTCAAATCCTTGCTTTCATTAATTTTACATTGCATTGGAGGAGAGATAATAATCAAAGAGTCAAAAAATAAATGAAAACTCACATAATGATAAATACTGGAAGAAATTTAAACACAGTAATAGGTTAGAGTGTGACTTATACCAACCTATTGCCTATCATGTGGAATCACACATTCTGTACCTTGGGCCCTTTGATTTTTAGGGAAATTGGTTAGAAAAGATACCTCTTCCTTATCTTCTCATTAGTAAAAAGTTTCAAATAATAAATAATAGATTAATGTTATATACAAATTATGCTAAAATTACAAAGGACAGTTTGAATTTTAATAATATAAAGTGATGCAAATATATCTCCCAAATATATCATCCAAATGTCAGTAAAGAAAACTAGACCCTAAAATCAATTAGGAGGTGTTATGCCAATTAAGTGGAAGCCACAGAGGAAAATAAACATTCTTCTTATTGTGTTATCATTATCAATATGGGCCCTCCTTTTCCCTGATATAAATTTCCTGGAGGATGTTTCTGCCTAAGATCCTTAGTAATAGTTCCTTTTCCCAATATTTATAAGGTTAAATCAACATCCTTCACGTTTCTCCTCTTGATATGTTAATCTATCATCATACCACTCACACACCACCCTGCCAAGAGCCTATTTTGCTTCACTTAAGGTTTATTAGTCAGAAATAGAGCAAAGGGTACAAATTAGGTCTTGCAAGTTCCAGCTGTCAGAAAAATCAGCCAGCTGTGATTGATTAATAGAAGAATGTATCTGATTTTGCAGTGCAAAACCCAGTTGCAGTTGTTTAGTATGATTCTGTCAGCAAAACCTTCTCAGCTGACAATCTTTATAGAACAGCCATCTGTTTTTGAGGATTACAAATACTTTATCAAAATATTTATGACATGTTTCCTCTGAAAGATAACTTATCCCTTTCAATAGATTAATGCCTTAAGGGTAACTGCAAAGCTAAGTAGAGAGAAAAACTTAACTTTAAAATTTATCTCAGTCAAAAACAAATCCATGCCAATTTTTCCCTACTGTCACTAGGTTATTAAATTAATATCAACTTCAGTTGGTTTCACTTTTATTCACAGATTTAAAGTCGATTGTATGAAGAAATAGCTTACATTTCATTGGCTTATTTGAGGTTAAAATACATCTCTCTTTTATCAATAATGTGTGCCTATATAAAATATATGAAATTAATGATCAATTCTAAATGAGTATTTGTAAATTAGAAAATATGTTTCTTAATTTGCTGGAGAATATATTTGTAGATTTATAAACAGAATGATTTCTTTTCCTTTCTAATGAAAATTATATAAAATACCTTTATCTTTTTTAAAAAGTTTGCAACGTGGTTAAGAGGGAAGAAATTTTGCCTCAATCTAAAGTTTTATTTCACTTTTGTTTGGTTTTGCCATGAAAAACATTGTTTATGAGATGAATGCAGTAAGGAAAGAATACTTTGAAAGAATTATAACAAAAGATATAAGCATTATATTCTGAATCTTTGTCTAACCTTATGAAAAGTGAACTTCTAAATACTTCAATATAATTAAATGGACTTTGTCTCAGTAAATCACTTTTTTTCCAGAACTCACGTTGAATTTTGACTTTTCCTTTGTATATAGTATCTGTAAAAAAAAAAAAAAAAAAAAAGAAGAAGAAGAAGAAGAAGAAGCAAACTTTATTTGTTTTGATTGATTTTCCCTAATATATATTGTTATTTTACTTGAGGAAAAAAAACCATAAACTAAGAAGCAATGTTCTTTGTTGTGGGTCAAATTTCTGCCTAAGAAATTGGAAGTGGTTTCAATTTAGGTGTTTGTTATTTTTACTTATTTTTTCATTATTTGTCTCACAGGTTAGATCTGAAAATATACTGATTTTTCTACTTCTGTGAAATCACCTTGGGGATCAACATTTTTTTTTATTACAAAAGTGGAATATTGTTTAAACCTACATATCATTAAGATACATTTTACCAGAGATAATATGCAGTCAGATGTATTTTTAAAATACTATATCAGAGTTTGCAACTTGCTAAGACAATACTGTGTTTAGCAAGAAACAGAAGACTATATTGTTGAGGTTAAGTAGTTTACAGTCTAGTGATAAGGCCTGGCATGGATAATTATGGACCCTGTGAACTGAATTTTGGATTTAGATAGACCTGGTTTGAATGTCAGTCCTGCTACACATTGGACTATGATTTAGAAACAACTTCCCTAACTTCTCTGAAATTTAGCATAACCTGGAGATGATTAGCATCAACACTAAATTGTCACTGCTCGAGTTCAAGGAGAAAATGGAGATTGTATGTGAAAAGAAAGCAGCACAGTGATTGGCACATAGCAACTCAATCAATATGACTTCCCTATTCTCATAGAGCAAGAAATACGTGGTGTTATCAAGGAGTTGCAAAGAAATATAGAAGCACAGAGTGAGGAGAGGTTAATTAAATTATAGAAATCTATGAAGTTATAATTTGAACTAAATAAATATTAAATGCATTTGCAGTGCTGAAGACATGAGAGAAGATGGATTTATATGCAATTCCTGTCCAATTTTGTTTGACCTCAATACATATCTTATTCCTTTTAGTTTTATTAAAAAGTGCTACTATTATATTCTTAATAGAGTCCTAGTTTCAGACAAAAGAGAAAGGCCTACTAAGTAAATGAAATTTAAATCCAATAGGAATAAGTGCAATTGAGATTAAATGAGAATTGCACTGAATACTGTTCCATGTGTTTGAAGGTAAATTCAATATGATGCACTGTGGGCTATATTTTCCTCCGACATTACAAGATCTGAAAAATTTACTCAAAAAAATTGGGTGGGAATAAAAGAAAAATCAAATTGGTATCATTTTGCTTCATATAAAAATGAGTTTATTAAAATTTGTTTTAAAATTTATATGGCATAATATATGCTGATAGGAAAAGAGTGAGTAAAAGGACTTGCCAGCTGATAGCTAAAACAAAAGCAAAAACAAAAACTTGACCTTAATAAACTCTAAATAACCAAACTATCAGATTCCCTTTTACCATCATTAAGGCACATGTTTACTGATTCTGTGCCTTGGTTCCCTCATCAAGGCTTCCCATGATATTCTTCATCTTAACCTGAGTTTTTCCAGATAAAAATAGTGGTGGTGGCCAAAAGAAACACCCAATGCCTACCCTCATATGACAATTACAGGAAGCACCATTTGTGTTCATTCTTATTCTTTTCTTTAAAAATTAACTAATTAATTAATTAATTAATTTTGGGGTGCATTGGGTCTTCCTTGCTGTGCACGGGCTTCCTCTAGTTGTGGTGAGGGGGGGCTACTCTTCATTGCAGTGCATGGGCTTCTCATTGCTGTGGCTTCTCTTGTGTGCCTAGAGCCTGTGAGCACGGGCTCTAGGTGCACAGGCTTCAGTAGTTGTGGCATGCAGGCTCAGTAGTTGTGGCTCGAGGGATCCAGAGTGCAAGCTCAGTAGTTGTGGCATATGGGCTTAGTCCGCGGCATGTGGGATCTTCCCGGACCAGGGCTCGAACCCGTGTCTCCTGAATTGGCAGGCAGATTCTTAACCACCATTCCACCAGGGAAGTCCCATTCTTATTCTTTATGTGCATGTTCCCCATGTGTACTTTAGAAATTTTATCACCGTAAAATCAGCTGACCTTTTTCTTTAATGTCATTTCTTGGTTGTGCCATATGTAGTCACTGGGAAAACAAGAAATCATTAAAAAATAGATTTCTTATTAATAATTGAGAAAAGAGAATCAGTAGCTCCACAGAGGACAAAGATAATGTGTTAATATCTTGTGTCATGATAAAATGTATGACAGACATGTTATGGTGATTGGGGGAAGATAAGGCGACCTATGTCTTAGCTATCATGAGAAAGTGATTTGTTTCCTTGTACTGACTCTCAGTAATTTCAGAAAGTTACAGGTACAAGTTAAGATCTCATATTCTATGAATATTAGAGTGGAGAGACTATCAACATTTCTGGAAAGTGATGCTTACTTAAAATGTTTATTTTTTATAGTCATTAATATTAGTGTGGATTATTAAAATGCAAAAAATTAAAAAGAAAATTAAACACCCATCAATTCGCCATCTATAGAAAGAAAAATATTATAATTGTTCTCTTTCAGTTTTTTATATACATACACACGCATGCACATGCATGTAATCAAGCACATATATACAAGTGTAAATTTATTCCTGCACACATACAAACATCATTTGTATCATATTGATCACTTGGTATCTACAGTTTTATGTCTTTTCACTTAGTATACTGTGACCATTTTAAAAATATATTTGAAAACAATAATGTTAGTTAAGTAATCCACCTGCTCTCATGGAGCTTGTTTTCTTAGAAGCAGAAAATAGGCAATAAAGAATATAAATAAATAAATAAATAAATAAGTTGATTAAGTTATATACTTAAAAAGATAATTAGGTCTATGAAAATCATAAAGAAAAAAACTGGAAAGAGAGAGTTGGATTTTAAACTTTTTAAACAGCCTTGGCAGGCCATGCCCCTTTGAGAAAGTGAGATTTGAGAGACTTGGTGGAGGTGAGAAAGTGAGCCCAGGGAAAAGTGGAAGAGTAATTCAGGGAGAGAATAACCCGTGCGTGGGCCTTGAGGAGTGAGTGTGCCAGACGTGTTCCAGTGGTGCCACGGTGGCTCCTGTGGCTGCAGAGGAAGGAGAGGAGAGTAGTGTCAGGAAGCGGGGTGGCAGCCCTGTACCGCCTTGTGAAGACTCTGCTTTTACTCTGAGTGAAATCTTAAGATTTTAAGTGGAGATGGCTTCATGGGTGTGTGACCAGGGTAGTCACACAAAGCCCCACGCTCAGAAGCAGTCTATACTAGGTTTTAATGTGGTCACTCTTCTGAACTTATAATAATTTTAGTTTTGAATTTGTGTTTTATAAGTGACATCCTATGGGACAATGGAGGATACTTAAGGAATGGGGTGCTTCGAGCTTCAATTCACTCAGAATCCCACCTCTTGTCCCCTCCCCAGGTCCCCAGGATGGGTTTTAAGCTCCCTCCTCTGGCCCCTGGCACTTCAGGGCTTGCCCAGCCTCCCCCACTCTGCCCAATAGGGGACTGATACTGACCTCTGCAGGGGTAGTGACCTGGTAGTGCTGGTGAAGGGAAGCCCCCATTCTGCTGTCATTCTATGTCTCTTGGGGGACTGGGGCGTGGTACAGGGAAGATGGGGTCAGACACAAACCCCACGGTGTGTCTGGGTGGGGTAAGGCTGCAGCCTTCCCTGTTCTGGGGTGGCAGACAATTAATGGGGGACTCTGGCTCTCTCCCCCACCACTACCCTATCCAGGCCCTTAGCATGTCCAGATGGAAAATGAAACCTCTTGGGGGTCACCCATGCCCATCTGCTATGGGGTTGGGATGGAGGGCCTTAAAAGTGTTATAAAATATAAAGAAGTATCTTTTTAAAAATTTTATTAAAAAATTTTTTTTTTGCCTGTGTTTGGTCTTTGTTGCTGTGCATGGGCTTTCTCTAGTTGTGGCGAGTGAAGGACACTCTCTGTTGTGGTGTGCGCAGGCTTCTCACTGAGGTAGTTTCTCTTGTTGTGGAGCATGGGCCCTAGACCGCACGGGCTTCAGTAGTTGGAGTGCATGGGCTCAGTAGTTGTGGCATGTGGGCTCAGTAGTTGTGGCTCTCAGGCTCTAGAGCACAGGCTCAGTAGTTGTGGCACACAGGCTTAGCTGTTCCGTGGCATATGGGATCTTCCCAGACCAGGGATTGAACCTGTGTCCCCTGCATTGGCAGGCGGATTCTTAACCACTGCACTACCAGGGAAGTCCCGAGAAGTATCTTTTAAATCCTGGATTAGGGAAGGTATTTTTTAATAAATACAGAAACAGGAATTCTTGGGACTTCTCTGGCGGTCCAGTGGTTAAGACTCCGCGCTTCCACTGCAGGGGGTGTGGATTCAATTCCTGATTGGGGAACTAAGGTCCCACATACCATGTGGTGTGGCCAAAAAAACCAAAACCAAAACAAAACATGAATTCTTAAATATTGTATGAAATTGATGAATTCATAGAAAAGTGTAAAACTCCAATGTTAATGCAAGAAGAAATAGAGAATTTAAATAGATGAAAATTAAATAATCCTGAAGTATTAAATAAATCATTATCAAAGCCTTCTCAACCAGATTCAGTATAAAATCATAAGATTTATAGCTCATAATATATATGCATGTTATAAAAACCATACTGCTAAATGAGACAATTAAGAAACAGAATTAGGTATATGACATAATAATCTTCATATAAAATTAAAATTCAGTTGCTTTTAATGCAGCAATATAGGTTTTAAAACAATACAAATAGAAGGATACACTAAACACATTGAATGATTGCCTATGTTCAGAAAAAGTAATTGTAGTAGGAATCTGAATTAAAGAAAAGAGTAAATTAGTAGATAAATAAATAGAAAGACCTTAAACAGATCAATCATGATAACTTAGCATGAATTAGAATTGTTAACTCAATCCTCTGTACCTAGGCTTCAATTTTTAAAATTATATATGGATAATAAACAAATTAAAAGATTCCTGATCTCATTAGTAGGTGGATAAATGCAAATTAAAATAGGAATAAGATATATTTTTACTGAGCACAGTGGCCATTCACATACACATGAAAATATAATTCTACAGGTTGCAAATGTTTGTGCAAATAACTCATGTAATATCCATGGGAGTATAAATGAGTTCAAATATGTGAAGAATTAATTTAGCAATATTAAAATATGTATCTGTTTCATCCTTGCAATTCCACTTTACATGGATTATCTCAGTTAATAGAGTTTCCTTGGTAGAAGACTATTATTCTCTGTTCAAAAAGCTAATCTATATGAAATCATTTATGCCAGCTTTATTCAAAATTGCCAAAAAATTGGATTGGAAACAGACAAGATGTATTTTAATAGGTGAATGGATAATCAAACAGTTTGAAATTTTTCAAAAACAATTAAATAGGGGGAAGAATTAGACAGGCTTCAGACTCATGGACACATACAGATTCACACAATGGAATACCATTCAGCAGTGAAAAGAAATGAGCTATCAGACAATGAAAAGGCATGCAGGAACATTAAATGAATATTGCTAAATGAAAGAAGCCAGTCTTCTTTTTTTTTTTTTTAATTTAATTTTATTTATTTTTTTCTACAGCAGGTTCTTATTAGCCATCAGTTTTATACACATCAGTGTATACATGTCAATCCCAATCGCCCAATTCATCACACCATCATCCCCATCCCCCCATGGCTTTCCCCCCTTGGTGTCCATACGTTTGTTCTCTACATCTGTGTCTCAACTTCTGCCCTGCAAACTGGTTCATCTGTACCATTTTTCAAGGTTCCACATCCATGCGTTAATATACAATATTTGTTTTTCTCTTTCTGACTTACTTCAGTCTGTATGACAGTCTCTAGATCCATCCACATCTCAACAAATGACCCAATTTCATTCCTTTTTATGGCTGAGTAATATTCCATTGTATATATGTACCACATCTTGTTTATCCATTCATCTGTTGATGGGCATTTAGGTTGCTCCATGACCTGGCTATTGTAAATAGTGCTGCAATGAACATAGGGGTGCATAGGCTCCGTATCAAATGATTCTAACTGTATAACTTTCTATAAAAGGCAAAACTATAAAGACAGTGAAAAGATCACTAGTTTCCAGGGGTTAGAGGGCAGAGGACGAATAAAGCACAGAGGATGTTTAGGGCAGTACAGTTATTTTGTTTAATACTGTAATGGTGGATACATGACATTATACAGTTATCAAAACCCATAGAAGTGTACAACATTAAGAGTGAACCCTAATGGAATCTATGGACTTTAGTAATAATCTGCCAATAATGCTTAAAAATAAGCATATAATTGTTTGAGAAAAAATGAGTAATACAGAGTATTTAATAATTATGGTTCAAACAAAAGGGAGAAAAACAGGATGAGTAGGAAAGATTTGTAATGGGACAGAGGAAGATTGTGGCTGAGTAGTTGGGCATGTAATCAATGAACAAATAAAGAAACATATAATAAATTAACTACACAAAATAGACAAGCTCAACGAGGAGATAAAGGAGCTCAAGGAAAAGATGAAGTCAATATAAAGAGATGAAACATGAGCTGTCAAAGCACAAGAAATACCTGGGAGAAAAAAATAAGACTAATAGAAAAATAGGTTGAAATTGGAACAAGCACAAGGCAGAACAAGTATAAGGCAAGCAAAGGTAGCATCTTATATAAATGAGACCTCTGGAGGGAAAAAAGGTTGAAATTGGAACAAGCACAAGGCAGAACAAGTATAAGGCAAGCAAAGGTAGCATCTTATATAAATGAGACCTCTGGAGGAAAAAAAAAAAAGAAATAGAACAAATGTTTTAAGAAATATCACAAGAAAAAAATAAAAGAGGACTTCAATACATAAATTGAAAAGGTACAGTTTGTCTGAGGAAATATTGATTCAGAATGGACGACATTGAGATATATCTCCAAATTTCAAAACTGTTAAATAGGGGGAAAAAATTAGGCTAGCCTCATACTTGTTTACAATGTCATACAGTGTATAAGACAGTAGAACAGTACTTACAAATTTTTCATTGGGAAAAACAGAATATATAAAAGAACAATAAAGTTGATATTCAAGGAGTCATGGAAAATTGTTCACACGGGTACTATCTTAGGAACTTACTAAATGTGGCCAACCCAGATATAAAACAAAAATAAATGCAAAAGTTTAACCTGTCAGTAATAAATCCATTCATCTTAGAAATAAGCATTAAATGTTAATGTTAAAATGTAAAAATGTTAAAACAAATGTGCTTAAATATGACAAAAGAAGAATGTGAATATTATCTATGTAACAATCAGAAATTATGTAATTAAAAGGGAGTTAAAAGATAGAATACAGAGAAAATTTTCTGATTACTTTTATTAGCTTGGTATAAAAGGAGACAATATAAAGCTGTATAAAAATAACTGAGGTATTTTCATATCTAAAAATAAAAGTTTAAAAAATAATATAAAATTAAAATTGTTTTACATTGAGTCTTATACTGGGTAGAAGTGTGAGAAATAGGAGGTACATTAATGAATCACTGTAGTATGAGAGGATCAATAGGCACTGCTGAAAGTAATAAAATATTAGATTCATTTTATCAAGTTATTTGTAGAAGTAATATTAGAAGTTGAAGTATAAAGCTTCATATTTATCAAGAGAAGTATACACTAAACAAAGAAATCAGTTTATACAGTGAAAGTTTTTAAAAACTGTAAACCTATAATATCTGACTCTTCTACAAAAAAAGAAAAATACTAACAAAACAACTCTTATAAATAAGAGACATGTCTTCTGTATGGACAATTCCATAAACTGAGAACAGAAGTTAAATAAAAGGTGGCAATCTTTTAGTTTTCTAAAAAATTCTCTTATATTCATATTAACAAAAAGACTATAATCTTCTGTCATCTATAATCATCTCTAGAATTATCCATGTACCTGCTTATTCATTCTAAAATAGATATCACCCCACTTCTAATTTAGAGATAGATGATCTTTCTTTTTTAATTGCTGCACCTTATGCCACTGTTTAATGACATCCTATATGATTTCTTAAATGTGTGTCCACTCTGTGATGATGGCAAATCCAGATTCCTTCAGGCCACAGTGCTTATCTGGTGGTGGATAATCCCACTCCCAGATGTGCTGAGGGTTCTTTGCATTTTCCTCATATATATTCACAGCTTCCAATTTTACTTTATTTATACAATTATTTCTATGTAAGAATTAATTCGTGCCCAACTCACCATCCTAGAATCCTAGGCCATATTTCCTCTCCGAGGACAATTTTGAATGAAGCCACTAAATAACTGTATGAAGCCATTATCAAACACAAACAGACTTTGTTCACACTTTTTCTTCTGGTACTATGAGGCCTGCTCACCCTACATTTCACTTTCAAGTGATTAAAGAACAACAAACAAAGTCTGCGTCATAGTTTTTTTGAAGCTACTCATCTTATGAAACTTGTGGACCATTTTTTCTTTAACAAAAATATTTTGAAATAAAAATTTTGAATCTCTATTGAATCCCTATTTATTAAGCATTTGTTTGTGCCAGAGTCTGGTGGCAAGTATGGTTTAGAAAGATCAGCTGGATCCAGGTGTGGAAGACAGTTATCAGACATCAATCAGGTGCCAGAGAAGAAGCAAGGATTCTTCCATGGAATTGAAAATGTAGAGACAAAAACAGACCCAAAAAATTCTGCAAATAAGGTTTTTGAGTTAAATAACAGGACCTTAGAGTCAGTATATTGACTTGAGGAGGTCTGTGAACTTTCTGAAGGAATAAACAACGATACTGGTGTAAAATAAATGTTATGGGTGTATAAACCTCAGATATTAAAAATACAGAAGACATGAAGCAGAGAGGTATAGATTATCCAGTTCTTACAGATCCTCTGGAAGACAGCTATTAAAACCTTTTATAGATATCTGGTTTGAGGAAAGAAATTAAAAACCTTTAATGCAAGAGGAGTTCGGAGAATCCATAGAACCTGAGTGGAAGAGTATCTTAGAATTGATTTAGTATACTTTCTTACCAAACTCAGTAAATCCTTTTTTGGTTCTAACCTAAAATATATTTAAAAAATTATGAACTTGTTACCATGTAAAAATGAAAGTAAATCTTGGCCCTGTTATCTGTTAGCCATAAAATCATTGATAAGTTACTCAAGCTTATTTAAACTCAGTTTCCTCACCTACCAAAAATGAAGATGATATTTCCCTTCTTGTCTTGCTGGGAATCTTATGAGCACAGAAAATGCAAAATGTCCTAACCACTGCACTTGGCAATAATAGAGTCATAAGTATTGTTGTTTCTGTACCAGGTATATCTCAGAGTTTTTGCTGTAAATGTGGCCTGGACAGCCGTATTGGTACTATGTGATTCCCTGTCCCCCAGAGGCACCCTGAAGCATTAATGGGTGGATTGAGTTGGGCATCAGACTGATGGATAACTCAGTCTCTCTCTGCTCCCCCTCCTCTCACCTCAACACTGTATGTGAACCAAGAGATACAATTGGTTTTTTGTTTGTTTGGGGTTTTGTTTTTGTTTTAGAATTGTAATAAATCCAAAGCAACATATAAAGCTAAATTACATTTGAGCCCAAACTCTGAGTAAAAACAATTTACCCTGAATCTGCTATTCAGAGAAAAAAAAGGAACAGAAAACAGGAAAACAAACCCCCAATTCCCTCCCCAGAAAAACAAAAACAAAGAACTTACAAAAGCAGCCCTGTGATATAGGAACAGACCTTAATAATACACTACCTGCCTTGATGCCTGATTACTGAGATTTTTCTAGTTCACTCTGTCACTTCTTGTCATCGCCTTCATCAATTCTGTATCTTTTGATACTCAAGTTTACCCTTTTTCTTGAGCTAGCTTCGATGGTATCTATTTTATGCATTTAATCTCTCATGTCATAAATTATTTTCTCTATTTGCTTCCCTAAAACATACCCAGAAGTGTTAGCCTCCATCACTCCTTCCACCACCCCGCCCCCCCTCCCCATTAGCTTACATCTTTATAGGGATAAGAAGTCAATACTTTTCTGAGGCAATTAATTCAACTTGGTGTTTCCATGATCAAGTTCTTACTTATTTAAAGCTGTTTTATGCTCACCGCAAATCCTGGGATCTCAGCTACTTTGGCATTAGGCTGGGAGAAGTGTAAGGGTACATGTATATGTTTGGGGGAGGAGAGTGCAGATATCCTCAAAGCAAACTGATTAACATTAAAAAAAATTTTTCCAAACTGATGAAATGAAAAATCTAAATAAACACCGTGGATATTGCCAAATCTAATTTTAATGATTCTTGCTGTTTTACTGAGCTCAGCTTTCCTCATTAGCATATCTAAAAATATCTGGAAAAGTATATGATTACCATCTTGATGATAGGACTTTATTAAAAATATCTAGAACTTTATAAGAGCTAAAGGAAAATGTTGAAATGAAAACAGGGTTTTGGTCAGGAATGAGATTATTAGTCATTCATTTGCAATGCAAATAGTTCTCCCATTTGTGTAATACCCAACAGATAGATAGCACATTTACTGCTGATTGTCTCTGCCTTTTACTTTTACCAAACACTGATAATTTAAGGAAAGTAAGAAAGCTAAAATAGCTTCCTTTTAAGGCAAGATAAGAAGACCTTGCATGACTTTATGGTTTAAGTGGAATTATTCCAACTTTTCAAGAGTCTCCAAAAGTTTGCAAAACAGAGGAACTTTTACTGCTCTTTTTTCCTCTTCCATTCTTTCAAGGCATTTTATTCAGTAGTGTAATAAGACCTTATATTAAAAATTCAATTGCTTTTCTTTTTCTCTTTGGTAGAAAGAGCCATAAATGGCCCTAAGCTGAAAATGTTCTTGGAGACTTGATTCTATTTAGTGATGTTTTCGCTGTGATGTCCCTGACCAATAACAAGAGTCAATCTTAAGAGAGCAAAAGGTCTTAGTCTTATAAACATCCTTATAAGCCATTCCTTATTTTGCACCGGAGTTTGCACTTAAAAATGAATTAGACAAGGCAATTTTTTTTCACACTTGCTTCAGATAAATTTATTCAAAGCTAGAATAGATGATCCAAAGTTCAAAGCCAACCTGCCCAAGCTTATCTTTAAAATCCAGGAGTTCATAAACCTCGAGCTATTTATTTTTATGTTTTTGAAGGAATATTTTGATCATGGTCCTAGTTTAGACACATTTTCTCCCTTGGGAAAAGTCTAGAAGTATAGGAACAGTCTCCATTTTTCCACCTTCCTGAGACTGCTTGATTTATAATTTTCCTTAAAGGAAAGTTATCTTACCTTTTTTTCCATAAAAACTATATTTTTCAAGCTACAGGTTGCAGCTCAGAATTATATCATGAAATCAATGTATTCAGTGGACTAAGTATCCAAAATAATAATAATAAGTTAAAATACAGTAAATACACAATAGGTACAATATAATAGAACACTATTAAAGTATTCATTACATACAGTGATAGTAAGTGTTGTTACAGTAGTTTTGCTTTCTGTGTGTGTGTGTGTGTGTGTGTGTGTGTCTGTGTATGTTGGGTCATGATGCAAAATATATTTCTTACTATGTTTCTATCCCAGTCTGTTTAATACATTACCCAAACTAACTAGCTTAATGCAACAGTAATCTTATTATCTCTCAGAATTACTATGGTCAGGAATTCAAATAGAATATAAATTATCTCTGCCCTACAATGTCTGTGACCTCAGCTGGAAGACTTGAAGGCTGAAGTCAGCTCTCACTTAAAGGCTCATTCACTGTCATGTCTGGCACTACTTGATGCTTCAATGTCCTGACAGCCTAGTTTGGGCTATCAGCCAGAACACCTGTATGTGTCCTCTCCATGTGACAGAGGTTTCCTCACAAGCTGGTAACTGGGTTCCAGTGGCAACCATTGCAGTAGAGTGAGAAACAGAAGCAACATTGCTTTCACTGGTCTAACCTCAGAAATCACAAAGTAATGCAGTGTCACTTCCATTACATTCTATTAGTGAACACAGTAATAAAGTTCCACTGAGATTCGAGGGGACTGAACACGGACTCCACGTCTCCATCGAAGATTGTCAGTGTCGCTCTATAAAAAGGGCATCAGGGGCTTCCCTGGTGATGCAGTGGTTGAGAATCCGCCTGCCAATGCAGGGGACACGGGTTTGAGCCCTGGTCTGGGAGGATCCCACATGCCGCGGAGCAACTGGGCCCGTGAGCCACAACTACTGAGCCTGCGCGTCTGGAGCCTGTGCTCCGCAACAAGAGAGGCCGCGATAGTGAGAGGCCCGCGCACCGCGATGAAGAGTGGCCCCCACTCGTCGCAACTGGAGAAAGCCCTCGCACAGAAACGAAGACCCAATGCAGCCAAAAATAAATAAATTAATTAATTAATTAAAAAAAAAAAAGGGCATCAGGATCAGAATATATATTTGTATGGCCATGGTTGGAAAATAAAATTTCCTGCCACAGTGTTATAGTCAAAAAAATTGAAAATTACTTGGTCCTTGGTAACAGCCTTCGGGATAGTAGATGTTGAATATTTTATGAGACATGGCGAGACTTACATTGAAGGAAACTCCATCAAAATTCATGGCCATTAATGTAGAAGACAGAGAGGAAAACAGTTTAAACTTAGGGAGTAGGAGGAATCTGATAAGTATCATAGAATCTCAAGTCCTAGGAAATACTGATAAACGGTGGTCAGAATAAACCTGGAATCTTGATTTTTCTTCTTGTTTTAAATGGTGTACTTCACATAACTGGGCAATGGGAAGAGTTCCAAATGTTAAATTAATTAATTAATTTTTATGCAGTTTACATTAATTGACTGCTTATCCAACTCCGGGCATTATTCTATGCACTCGAGTGGATATTTAGCCAAACAAAACAAAATAGCTGCCCCTGGTGAGCATACAGCTTCATCAGGAGAAATACTTATAAATATAGCATTTCAATGTGCTGTATTGCAAGCTGAAGTAGAGATCATTGCAGGGTGTTGGGGAGGTTCAGAGAAAAAGGTGACTGGTTGTGACTGATGGGTTGGTAAAGGCTCTGCAGAAGAGCTGCTTTTCAAATTGCATCTTGATATGTTCCTAATGATGTTATTTTATACAATGATTATAGGTTGTTACCTCAGTCTGATGGAAGTATAGTATTCATAGAGCATGTCAGAGTTGAAATAAAACTACCAAGCTAGAAGTAGGAATGGGTTAATTCTCATATTGGTTAAGAGTCAGGTTCAAATTCTGGCTGTACCATGGGTGACATTGGACCTTGGGTAAATTACTGAACTTTTCTATGCTGCAGGTTTTATGCCTGAAAAATAAGAAAAATAGCAACTCCTACATCATAATACTGTCATGAGGATTAAAGGAAATAGTATTTGTGAAATGATTATGATAGGGTCTAATGCCTTAAGGATTCAAGAAACATCTGCCAATAGTACCAACACTATTTTCATTATTAATATTATTGTATAGGTGGGAGGATATTTTGTGTAGTTTATCAGAACTAAGCTTGTTTAGCAGTAGTTAAGCTAAAGAAGTAGTCATTTCAGATATCATCATCATTAAAATACAAATGGAATGAGAACAACAAAATCGACCACTTTGACTTGCTGTGCTTCACTCTTACTCAGAGTACTTAGCACAATAAATATTGTGTTGTCCATTTCTATTGCTTCTTTATTTAAGATTTCTGTATGCCTCTAACAATGAGGTTTCAACCAGAGAAGCAGAACCAGTAAGAGATATATATTAAGAAATGTGTTACAAATATTGGCTATAATTAGGGGCAGGTAGTCAAGTCTGAATTCCTGCTGGTAAGACAGGCCTTCAGGAAGAACTTGGAATTTTCAGCAGGGCTAAAGTGGCTATCTACAGTCAGAGTTCTTTTTATTCCCGATTTTTTTAAGTGAAATACACTTGAAATATACTTGACATATAACACTGCATAAATTTAAGATGTACAACATGTTAACATGATAGACATATATTGTAATATGATTGCTATATAGCCATAAGTAGCACCATTATTCACAATAGCCAAGTTATGAAAACAACCTAAGTGCCCAATAACAGATGAATGGATAGAGAAGATGTGTGTTTTACACACACACACACACACACACACACACACACACACACACAGGGGAATGTTATTCGGCCATGAGAAAGGATAACATCCTGCCATTTGCCACAACATGGATGGACTTGAGCACATTATGCTAAGTGAGATAAATCAGTCAGAGAAAGACATGCAGAGCTCTTACACAGGGAGCATTAGCTCTGCTCCAATGGACTTTGAACTGTGAATCAGAGCAACCCAGATTATCTAGGACAATCTCCCTTACTTAAGTAAAGTTTTGTAATGGTGTGACCTTAATCATATCTACAAAATACATTCAAATAGACACCTAGATTAGTATTTGATTGAATAACTGAAGACTGTAGCCTAGCCAAACTGACCCATCAAAAGACCATCACAGTGCCTAATTGCTTATTTTCTCTGTTAAGTGTTATGACTCAATCCCCGCCACCTATAACATTCCCTGGGCTGTAGCAGAAACTCAAAAGTATTTGTGAAATTAATAGAGAAATACACAACTGTCATGCTATGTGGCATCCCATAAGCCTTGCAGAGGACTTTGAAACATAGCCTATAAGCAAATGCAAACCAGAAAGTATTTTTAGGTCAAATGATAATTTTAGGAAGTGTTTTTTTGGAGAAAAAATCTTGTTAGCAGTATGGAGCACTCATTAATAATGAGAGATGACCTCTAGGAAGAACCACTGAGAAGATGTTGTATTTATGCAGTTGAGAGAAATGGATCCACAAACTAGGCAACAGAGCAAATGGGAATATAGGACATATCTGATAGAATTATGAAAGAGATGGTAATAATTTGTTTGCTACAGAAAAAGGAAAAAAATAAGAGAATCTTCAGTCAATAATTGTTGCTTGTGATGGGAGGGTCATGCACTAGGAATATACAAGTTATACTTTCTTCAAGTGAAAGGACAAATGAAATAATTCTCTAGCTTCAGAACCTTAAGGAGGTGCTGTTGGACAGAAAGAGAACAGATATATTACTTGGTGAGTCAGTTATAAGCAAACATGTAGTTTTAGTGTCAAATGTAGGAGTGCAGTTAATAGGAAACACATCAGTGTACATGTTGGTAGTTTATTTTACATGTATGGGTGTCAAAACTTAGCATAATCAGTCACACTGGTAAATCATCACTTTGTTAAGGTATTGCACGACCTTTTAAGAATATTGAGATGTTATTGCTGTTTCCATGTTGTTCTCTTCTGATGTATTATTAACTGCTGCAGCTGTTTGTTGTAAATAATTTAGTTAATAATTAACTGCACTGGTGCCCTGGGATTGTTAAAGCTAAAGATGCAGTTAAAAGCAATCAGAACGGGGGCTTCCCTGGTGGCGCAGTGGTTGAGAATCTGCCTGCTAATGCAGGGGACACGGGTTCGAGCCCTGGTCCGGGAAGATCCCACATGCCGCGGAGCAACTAGGCCCGTGAGCCACAACTACTGAGCCTGCGCACCTGGAGCCTGTGCTCCACAACGAGAGAGGCCGCAACAGTGAGAGGCCCGCGCACCGCGATGAAGAGTGGCCCCCGCTCTCCGCAACTGGAGAAAGCCCTCGCACAGAAACGAAGACCCAACACAGCCAAAAATAAATAAATAAATAAATTAAAAAAAAAAAAAAAAGCAATCAGAACAATAAAAGAATAATTACTAGAATCTGAGAATCTCATGATGTGCTTTAATAACATTCCATTTTTTTTTTAGGATTCTTTGGTGTCTTTCTATATCTATTTCTTTTTTCATTAGTAACCAATATGTCAGTTTCTTTAAGAATCAGAGAATAAAAATATACAGTATGTGAAAGCTTGTTTAGGTGCTACTTATATATACACGGATATACATCAGCTATATTGTCTTGTTACACCAGTGTTCTTTCCAAATGTTATTAAAATTACTAATGCAAAAAAAAAAAAAACCTGTCAACACCATTATACACAGGCTTCTTACAAAAGCAACTCATAAATAATCTTCATGTTGTACTAACTTAAAAATACATGTTTCAAACTGTACTATATTGCAGGATGCCATATCTGTGGTAAATAAGGTGGTCAAATAAGGATTAATAAAGTTTTGTAGATTTTTTTTTATTGCAAGATTTCTCATAGTCTATAATATACCAATGTAGATCCTGAGTTCTCAGAGTAAAGGAAATAGTATGGAAAATTTACTGACTTTATTTGACTAAATTACCTTTATATATTTTGATATTCTGAATAGTTGTGGGATAAACAAGATTATCCCTAGAAGATTGTCTTCTCGTTCAAGGTGGCTTACTAAACACATGTATTCATTGTTCCTCCCTTTTATTGAAATGTTATAATTTGAAATGATCTAATAAACATAATATATATCAGATACTGTGCTGCAAATTTTGGAAGGACATCATGAACAGAAGAGAATGATAGTCAGGATTTTTCTAGATAATATAAGATATGTTAAGGTCACATTACAGAAAATTTCCAAAGGAGCTAGAAAGTAGATATCTTATGGAGGTCAAAGAAAGGGCCATTTTTGAAAATTTATATATCTATTTTCCCAGTAGGTAGTCAAAATAGTTGAAAGATCAGGTTTATATGTACAAGGCATGGTGTGGACATTAAGGTATTCAATTAAGAATTAATTAAAAGTCTCCTGTTTCTAAAGCAATTAAAACAACATAAAGTATTTACCTTCAAGCTAAAACTGTGATAGAATTTATCAGGGCTCAGTCAGAAAAACAGAAACCACTCTATGTACTATGTGTGTAAAGGCTTTAAAATAGAGGAAGGGGCTTACAAGATTTTGGAAGAGCTAGGGGCATGAAGGTCATGAAAGGTGCCTCCAAAAGTTAGTATTTGATACTGAAGATTTCAACTTGCACCATCACAGTGAATGGTTCTTATAAAGCTTGCCTGGGACTTATAGCAATTCTCAAGAATCTCTGAGAAGCTCTCAGATCTTACTCTGCCGCATGACTGAGTGATTGTCAAGGGCTTACTGGGATGCTGCTGGGCCTGTCCTCCAGGTGTTTGACTGCCACCACCTCTGGAGAATAATGGAATTTGTATCATTCCAGCTGCCTTTTCAGTCTTGCGCAAGTTCCTCTCATTGGCAAACTCTGAGTGGGAAGCACATAGGAATGGGGGTTCTGTGAAATACCGTTCTAAAGCATAGAAGGTAGCAATGTCCTGCCAGATTACCACAGGCAACCAAGCAAAGTGATTGTCCAAATAAAATTTGGACTGTTGATGTGGGAGATTCATAGAGTGGATGCCAGGAATTAAGTTACATAAAATAACCCAGAGACACTCCAGAAGAACCAAGAGAAAACCGTATGAAGGTATAAGCAACTACACTCCAGGAAAAGCCTGTTTCCGTATTTCTCTTTTTCACCCCAAATCCTTGCTACCACCTCTGGTACCAGACTCCTCGAGTCAGAACCTAAAGTCACTACAAGAAGGTTAGTAGTTAACTGTTGGACTAAAGAAATACAATCCAGCTATCAGTACTGTGTTAGGGTTCTACAGAGAAACAGAACCCCCAATAGAATATGTGTGTGTATGGTTGACCCTTGAACAAGCCAGGTTTGAACTGTGCAGGTCCACTTATATGAGGATTTCAGTAGTAAATACTATAGTACTGCACGGTCCACTCTTGGTTGGGATGCAGAACCATGGATATGGAGGAATCCTGGATACAAAGGAAACATGTATATGGAATGCCAACTATAAATTACATGAGGATTTTCCAATGTGCGGAGGCTTGGCACTCCTAACCTCCCCATTGTTCAAGGGTCAGTTGTATATGTGTGTGTGTGTGTGTGTGTGTGTGTATTTATTAATTATGAGGAACTAGCTCACTCAACTATGGACGCTGAGAAGTCCCATGATCTGCCATCTACAAGCTGGAGACGCAGGAAAGCCAGTGGTGTAATGCAGTCTGAGTTCAAGGGCCTGAGAACCAGGGGAGCTGATGGGATAAATTCCAGTCCACAAGCAGAAGAGATGAGATATTCCAGCTCAAGTGGTGAGGTAGAAAAGGGGGGAAATTCTTCCTTCTCTGCCTTTAATTATATTCAGGCTCTGAACAGATTGGATGATACCCCCCCACATGAGGGAGGGAAATTTATTTTACTGAGTCTACTGATTCAAATGCTAATCCCATCCAAAACCCCCTCACAGACACACTAAGAAATAATGTTTAATCTGGGTACCCTGTGGCCAATCAAGCTGGCAGATAAAATTAACCATCACAAATACTAATGAATTAGGAACAAGAATGATAAAATATTTTAGGGGAAAAGACCATGCAAGAAATTCCTTAAAAAAGAGAAACAACATGCCTTGAGGAAACAGTTAATACCTGTAAAGAAAGCATAAAATGTTTTAAAATTAACTGCAAATAGTATCTTTATACAAATTAGCAAGAATATTATACATATAAAAGCAAGTTTCATATAAGAAAAAATTTTAATTACTATTTAATAATATTACTCACAAAATAAAATTATCACCAAATAATTTTAAAACTAAGGAAAAGCAAGTTACATGTATATTAACAAATCACATACTGGCATGGCACATTTCAACTGTAACTCTTCTAAGAAGTAGTGAAACAAACTTTTTAAAAAGTTATAAAAAAAAAAAGTGGTTTTCCCAAATTCACCCAATTACTTAATGAGTTCAAAAACAAGTGGTCTGCTCCTAGAAGCCATGGTCCATAGTGTGCAGCATTTGTTTAATTTTTCAAGAAGACAGTAAATTGGAAAAAAAATAAGGGAGAGTAGTGGCAAGAACCTGTTATCACATTATAATTATAATAATTAATATCCTGGCATGAGAGGTGACAGTAGAAGTATTGCATGATCAGGTAGTACAATAATATTATAATTATATCTTTTTTTTTTTTTTTAAATGACTTCTTATATTTATTTATTTATTTATGACTGTGTTGGGTCTTCGTTTCTGTGCGAGGGCTTTCTCTAGTTGCGGCAAGTGGGGACCACTCCTCATCGCGGTGCGCGGGCCTCTCACCATCGCGGCCTCTCTTGTTGCGGAGCACAGGCTCCAGACGCGCAGGCTCAGTAGTTGTGGCTCACGGGCCCAGTTGCTCCGCGGCATGTGGGATCTTCCCAGACCAGGGCTCGAACCCGTGTCCCCTGCATTGGCAGGCAGATTCTCAACCACTGCGCCACCAGGGAAGCCCTATAATTATATCTTTTGAACATATCAAGAAAGAGTAAATGCATTTGGTGCATTATCTATCTATCGTCTATCTATATAATCTACCTGAAAATTTTTTGTCAAGTAGGGTCAGATTGTTAAAAACTTTGCAAATTCAAAGCGATTAGTTCTAGTAAAATGGTGATTGAAATGGATAGATAAATGTATACTTATCAAATTTTATTTTTCAATTAAATTAAACCTATGTAAAATCATATAACAAGTTTATAAACTACTTGTCTGGAATTGACAATATATAAAAGTCTTAGGTTCAGCATCAATTTTACTATATAAATTAAGACAATAACCCAGAAGGACAATGCTTATTATCTTATTTGATTTCCTGTTGCACTGTTTTATTTTGCCAGGGTCCATGCTATTAACAAAATCCAGAGGCACAGTTCCTATATACAGTTCCTATACTACACTTGGCACTCACCATTGACACTTGCCATCTACCTGTACAAGGATTAAATCATGTGTGCTGCAGCTGCTGATTTTCAACACCCCCCCGAAAGGAGTTCAGTGTAGAGAGCTGAAATGAGGCACTCCGGGCTCTGGAAGAAAACTGGCAGAACAGGTCTTCAGATAGTTAGATATTTTCAGGAGCCAATTATATGAGCCCAATTCTTGTGTCTCCTCATACCTAGAAAAACACTAAAATCCTTCATGGTGACGTCTGCTCCTCGTGACTAGCAGTAGCCTTCATGAGACTAGCAGAAACCTTCTACAAAAAATATGCGCTTGTTTGTAAGTTTTCCCCCTTCACCAAAATCACATATATACTGACCTTCCCCCCTACCTCTTTGGAGCAGTTTCTCGGAGCTATCTGCGGTGCTGTCTCCCTGGCTGCAGTCTTCGTTTTGCCCCAAATAAAACTTAACTTGCAACTCTCAGGTTGTGCAAATTTTCTTAAGTCAACAAGTTTTAGCAACTCATAAATAATATAACCAGAGATAGGAGAGAGGAAAGTGGTATTAGTTAGTCCTTCAGTTTACAATTTTATTAGTACTTCCTTCTTGTCAAAGAATGACCAAAAACAAGGAGTAATGTTTCTGAAACAATAGTTCAGAAACAAAGGCGGTATGAATGACAGCAATGACAACAATTCTGGACCATCCTTGAAGGAAAAAAAGCAATAGCTAAGCAACAGTTAATATTATAAATGTCAAAATTTTCTCCAAGAAATTCATTTTTTACTGACTTCAGGGGAAAACAGTTTTTATGTCATTTCTTTTCAATTTTTTAAAAATGTAAATTTGGCTTCTGTGCAAGATCCACGAATAACAAAATGCTGTTCCTTCTTTCTGCATAGTTACACTTGCTTGTCACCATTATGCACAAGAGCCTGTTTGCAGGGGAGATGGTGGCTGTCTTCTCCTTTGCATTTTTTTTGGTCATCAATGGCAGCACAACCTATTCTTTCTGAAGACCGCTTTTGGCTAGGGTAATCTTTCTTTCAGATAGAACTATCACCTGCTGCCCGCTGAAACCTTTCCTCCGGGCTGAGCTAAATGATCATAGGGGTTATGTATATTTATTTTTAGTAATGACATAAAAGTAATGACTCTTGTTTGCAAGGTGATTTGCATATTATTGTGCTCTACTATCACATTTGCATCTATTTCCTCTGCCGTAGCTCGTATGTCCTATGTAGATAGATATTGCTTATTTAACTGATTTTGGGGATAGAACATGAATTCTCTGTAGTAGCAATCATGGATATTGTCTATATCACACAGCACTGTATTCTCAGCCTCTAGTGATTCATTCATTTAGCTATGTGATTATTCACTCAGTTCTTACCAAGTAAAATATTAGGTGTTGTAGATATACCTTAAAAGAAAAGAAACAAAATACCTTCCGTCATGTTTCTAATATTCAAGTAGGAATAATAGATTTGTAATAAAGATATTTACAAGTTTAAAGTGAATAAAATATGTGCTAATATTCTAAGAGTTGAAGGTTTTGGTTATGCTAAATTCATCATAAAATGAGCATTAGAACAATGACAAATAACATTAAAGCCCAAATTCTCTAAATGATTCTATCAAGAGAGCAGACTATAGGATATACTTGACACACGATTCAGAGTTCCAAATTATATAATGAAAATTATTAAATATGTTCTTATAAGGATACATGCAGTATTCCCCCCCAAACTTGTGTTTGTGTGTGTGTGTGTGTGTGTGTGTGTGTGTGTGTGCTGGTGGGCGTATTATGCAAGCCAGAGTAGCACTCTCGTTAAAGTCTTTGATCATGGACTCTGATATGAATATTTATTCTAAGAGACTTGCCGGGTTTCTTTACATTATGTCCTTAACCTCTCTAAAACCCACTTTCCTCATCTGTAACATGGGTTTGATAAAAGTAATTCTGATAATTACATGAAATAAAGTTTTGCTCATTTGGCATATAATAAAATTAACTGTGAATATTTATTATATTATAGGGGTGACTAATATTTTTGTTAGCACATCTGTGCCATGTACTAACCCATTTTCCCTCAAGAATATCACTCCATTATTAACCTTTTCAAATGCTTCTTTGTGGTAGTTTATGAAAGCAAGTTGGTTGGAATCACTTTTCCACAGCTTCGGTGACATAATTTTTTTCGGGTCAATTTGTGTTATCGCAACCAATTCATTTCATGTATAGTAATACATGCATCAATGGGTTGGATAATCCACATTATGCTGGAGAATGGTCTGAGTTGACCAAATCCTCCCTCTCTTTCTTCTTGACACACAGGCAAGCTGTCTTATCTTCCTGGCACTTAAATAGGGCCATGCAACTGGGTTCTGACACCAGTACCATGTAGCAGAAGTGATGTATGCTACCTCTAGACCTGGAACATAGAAAAAAACCCACCACACTAATTATTTCACAATATATACAAACATTGAAACATTATGTTGTACACCTGAAACTAATATAACATTATATGTTAATTATATCTTAATTTTTTAAAAATCCCACACAATCCGTCTGTCTTCCCTTGATTCCTGGCTGGATTCAGCAGGTGAAGTCAGGTCTACTGGGTCCTGGAAGATGCCTAGAAGGAAAGATCTGAGCCCTTGTGTAACTGCAGGCTTGGAGTCCCTTCCCCCTCTTGCACTGAAATGGGCCAGGAGTGTTTTATTTCTGCTAAACCATTGGAATTTTGAAGTTATCTGAATTTGGGGGTTGTTTATAACTGTAATAGCCTACCCTATATCACTTCCCATAGACAGAGAGAGAGGGAAAGAGAGAGATTATAAGCAAGGGGAGACTCTGATTTTTTCCCATTGTTGTCACAATAATTTCTGTGGGTCTATACCTGGCAGTATATGTAACAATAAAATGTAAAACTTCACCACTGTAGAGAAATCATCCATAATAAGGAAGAGAAGACCACAAAGAGAAAAAAGGAACCAGAGACAGATTTTTCAATTTGTTAAATTAGAAACACCGACTCTCTGAGAGAAAGAGAAACTTGGCATAATGAAGATTTGACATTTATGTTCAAGCAAGAGATTTAGATATAGATATAGATATAGACGTAGATGTAGATGTAGACATGGATATAGACATAGATATAGATATAGACATTTCAAACAAATAATTTTCTCCTGATATTTTTAATTGGTGTTACAGTTTTAATAAACTCATTTCCCCTTGACATGCACAGACTTTTTTTTCTTTTTTTCCAAGTACTTCGTGTTATTTTATTACTGATAAATAATGGAAGAAAAAATGGTCCTCATTTTTATCTTTTTTTTTTTTTACATTATCATTCTTGCAGTACTCTTTCTTTTTTGGCTAATTTGTTGTTGTTCAGTCTCCTGTCATGCACAGACTTTTAACCTATCAATAAAACCGTACCGGAGATCACATCATCTTGTAATTATGGGGCTAAAGAATTTGTATCTCACTTTCTTGGCTTGGATATGTTAGGATTTCCTGATGGATCCTGTATGGGAGATGTGTAAGACTTTTGATAATCTAGGCTTGAGCATAAAACACAACTAATAAGTGAAGATGGGGAAGTATATTGGGTTGATTAAATTATAATTTTGTACAGCTATGTATACAGGCAAATAATATGTAGGAGGTAAGAAGTGAACTATTCCAAAAGAAATATTCCAGAGTCTTCTATTATTTTGATATGGATGTGAATGTCATCCGAGTTTTTTTTTTTTTGCATGTTGTATGTTTTATAGATAAATACTTAGTTACAAGGGGACGTATCGAGAGAGACTCTAATCCTACACATAAATGATAAATTGTTCACTCGCTAATTTTCATAATTTTATAGTTAAGATTGTTTAGACATCTTTACCTTAAAATTAGCAAGAAGTAATCTGTAATGGAAATTTAAAAAATACGCCAGCAATCTAATTCTAATAATATCAGAATCTAAATCAAATACTTTCACAATTTGAAGCAGATGTTTAATTTGAAGCCATTCCAGCTGAGGTTCTGAATGTTATTTGAGCCATAAGAATCTCCCTAGGTTTTTATATTGAAGGCAACTTAAATACTGAGAATCGATATTTTAAAATTTAATGTATAATAAAGTTAAATGAAAGTCATAGGAACAATTTTTTTATAATTTAGCAAATTTTATGCTCTCTCAACAGAAAGAAGGAAATTCACTTTCAGTTTTCCACAAACATGGACTACTTTTCTTTAATCAAAGGAACATTATAATGTTCAGGTGAGAACCCCCAAAATAATAAGTGGAAAAAGAGAAACTCTAAACTTAGTGCTCTCAAAAAAATAACACCAATTCCCAGGGAACGTAGCCTGATATAAACTGCCCCCGTGCTAAACCGTATTACCCCTGCTGAGCTCCGCTGTCTGCACCACTGCTCCCTTTAAGAATTCTTGCATTTCAAAAAGAAATAAATAACTGCATGAATTATTTCATACACCAGCAAAACCCAAGTAAATATATTTCACACTTCTATTTTCTGATTTCAGAAATGTGTCTTATATTCTCACTTTCTTCATTCCATAAAATAAAACTAGTCGTGTGTATGTATGTTTTTTTTTTTTTTGCTTATAAGATGGGCATTTATTTTCATCCAAGTTTTTATAAAGGCTTTCTGTCCTGGATGATGGGAATTTAACTGAGCAGTAATTATGGACTGGAATGCCTATGGAGTAATAGAATCCGCTCAACATTTATGGGATTGAATAGAGCCATAATATTCTAAAATGAATGGATTATTTCATTGACTTACATTCCAATTTATGGTCCAGAGACTCTTATAACACCAAGCATAAACACTTTAATAATTACTAAATATAAATACTTTGATAAAAACTAGGTAGGAAAACATTGAGCACTTTCATGAACTATTGTACAGATTTGTTTGGGAGTTTTGGTATCAAAACTGCCTCAAAAATAAATCTAAACCTTTACCTCAACTGCCTCAAAAATAAATCTAAACCTTTACCTCTAGAGAAAGAAAATAAAGTAAAATAAAATGTCTATGTAGAGTTCACTCCCTGCCTTATATTACATATTTCTAGTCATTTGTGTATACAAAAAAAGGTATTCAGTCTCAGAAACCTTACCTATTTACACTTGTAAATCAAGATAGTGCATTTGAGTTCAGTTTCTCAATCAATAATGTAAAAATAGGTAATGTCTATAAAGGTCCAACCAATAAACCTGCCTTCACCTTGCTTCTTGTGAAGTCGGTTAGAATCAGAGTGGTTAGCAATACAAAATGATATGCATTATGATTTCTTCTTCTCCAGCCTTTGCTGAAAGCTCCTCCGGGTTGACCAAATTGGATGGAATCTTTTTGTTTTAATGGAGTCTTCCCACCTTCATCAATCTCTGATGTAGTCTCAGGGTATATAGAACAGTCCCCTTGGTGACACATTTGTGTTTGGTGAAATTAAACACTAAGGACTATCTAGGCTAAGCAATACCTCTGCTCACCCTATCCTACCACTTTGCTTCCTGATGTATCCAACCCTTGGGGCTTACTATAGTACTAGTAGTTAGTTCTCTCACTTTGGTCACTAAGCTCTAGCCATACTGCACTTGCTTCAAACCCTGCCGACTCTACTCCCCATTTTAGGGCCTTTGCACATCCCTGATTTTTCATCTTCCTAAAATATGAGCCCTTCTCTCATGGTTTGTTCCTACTCAGTCCTTGAGTAGCAGCTACAGTATCATATTCTCAGATAAAATGTCCTTTGAGCACACCCCTAGCACCTATATTCTTTTCTTACTTCCTCTCGTTTATTTCTGTCATAGCAATCAATATGATTTGTAATTATTTATTTAGAATTATGTCTATTTTTTGGTCTTTATATAAAAATACTGCATTTTGTTGAGTGCCTACTATGTATCCAACACTGTAAATTGTTTATATAACTATGCACATTCAATCCTTCCATAAAAGCTTTATAAAGAAATTATTATTAACCCTTCTTTGAAGATAAGGAAAATAAGTTTAGACAGCACCTCCTCAAAATCTCATAGCTAATAAATAACTGATTGCAGAATTGAACACAAACTGTCTACAAATTTCACAAGGAAGGATGGAATCAGTTTTAGTCCCCATTTTATTAATAACCCCTACCATGATGTCTAATTTATATTTGGTGCTTGATAAATAAATGAAAGAATGGGAAATTTCATGGGTTTTTAATATCAGGAATCTTCTAAGTAGTGGCTACCCCTTGCCGATTACTAGAGGCATGCCACCAGATAAAAGATTTTCTCTCACTCTATATTTTATTAAAGAGACATTTGACTTTTTCATAAATGACTTACTTTGGTAAATAGTCTAATCTTCAAATAAATTATCAGAAAATTCTTCAGATCAGGTGAAGTTACATTTATTAGACTTGCTATAGTAATGGAGAACATCATCTTGAGAGTCTTAGTGGCTTCAGGGAGGAGAGTAAGGGGAAGTTATTTATGGAGTTTTAGGTCTACACTGGGTGATTTTAAGGTGTGTCTTACAAGGTGGGGGACTGATTAATTCTGAGGAAAGTTTATGACATAAGTGTGGTTTAGTCCTTATAGTAGCCCCCCTTATCAACAAGGAATTCGTTTCAAGACCCCCGGTAGATGCCTGAAAATGTGCATAGAACTGAACCCTATATATACTAAGTTTTTTTCCTGTACTTACATAACCTATGATAAAGTTTAATTTATAAATTAGGTGCAGTAAGAGATGAACAAGAATAAATAATAAAATAGAACAATTATAACAATATACTGTAATAAAAGTTATGTGAATGTGGTCTCTCTCAAAATGTCTTACTGTACAAATTTAATGCCTTTTCCGTCTTAACTAAGCACTTACCATGCACAGTGTCTGTAACTTTTGCAGTTTGAGGTGCGGCAGCATAACTAGCACAGATTTCTTTTTCACCCTTCACAATTTCACACATAGAAGATTTGTTCTTACCATAGATCTTAGCAACCTCCGCACAGTTCTTTTTTTCTTTCCTTATTAAGTCGAGAACTTTTACCTTTTCACTTAAGGGAAACACTTTATGGCTTCTCTTTGACATATCACTAGTTTTGTGCTTTGGGGCTATTACTAAGTGAAGTAAGGGTGACTTGAACACAGTCACTAAGATACAGTGACAGTAGATCTGATAACTGAGTCACAGCTACTAAGTGACTAATGGGAGGTACCATGGACAAAGAGATGATTCATGTCCTGGGCAGGATGGAGCAGGACAGTGAGAGATTTCATCATGCTACACAGGAGGGAGCAATTTAAAACTTATGAATTTTTTATTTCTGGAATTTTCTATTTAACATTTTCAGATTGCAGTTGACCATGGGTAACTGCAACCGTGGAAAGAAAAGAAACGTGGATAAGGGAGGACCACTGTACAGTAAAGCAAAGGTCTAGTCTTGATGCTAAATGTTAGCAGAATGTTAGACTTTTTAGTTGATTTATACTTTAATTTTCCAGAAGCAAGTATTTTCTTGAGCAACTAGGTCAATTATTTTTGTTTGTTCTGAGTATTATTTAACATAGGTATGGGGAAATATGCCTGGTCTCATATTGTTTAACGCGGGGATATGAAAGTATGCCTAGTCTCATTATTATTTAGCTTAGCAATTTCAAAATATATTGGTTTCATCTCTCCCCAGGAAATAGTGATATTATATAAAGACCAAAGGTCAAAGTATGGACAGATGCTATTTTTTTTTTCCAGCAAAAACCCAGTGTGGCATTATATTCACAGATTTAGGCAAAAACTTATTTACCAGTGTGAGCATTAGGCTGTAGATGTAATACTGCTTCTGATTATATCTGAGGACTGCATGTTTCTAATTAATAACTTTTTAATGTATAAAACCAAATGGAAAAGGACCACAAAACAAAGGAACATGCACAGAGAGGTGTGATTCTGAAAACCGTTTCAAGGCAAGGACAATCGAGTTGTCCACTTCTAGATTTATTGACTATAAGATTTACAAACATGAGGATAAAATGCTTCACAACACACTGAAAACAAAGGTAGTTGGTCTACTTTGAACCTCTTTGCAAAAGAATGTACTATGAATTTTAATTTAATTCAAAGAATGTACTACGCAATTTACCTCAAATTTTCAGATTTTCTGGAAGTTCAGATTGAGTTTCGAAGAAAAAGACCACCATGAAGTTTTTTGTGTGTTGGTTTCAGGGCTATAACTGTGTTTCTGTCCTGAGAGACATGAGTGAACCATAAAAAAGTCATTCCCTTTAGCTATCTTACAAGATTGCTTTCTGAAGGAATTTATTAGGGAAAGCCACAATTTAATTAGGCAGAAAATAATTGCTATGAATTTACTCTTCATAGGGGAGGTGACTAAAATTTATGTTGTGTGTACAAGAAAACTCAGACTGTTACTTATTACAAGTATGACATTCAATTGATAGATAGTTGCTTTAAAAAATACACTAATGCTGCTTTGAAGAAAATAATTTTTTTTAAAAAAACCTATTAAACGGGTCCACCAGAATGTATCAATGTTATAGTGACTTCAAGCACAAGCAAAAGGCCTTGCTGTCTGTAAGGTGAAATTTTGAAAAAAGTTTAACTTCTACAGACAAAAACTTGATTTAAGCAGTTTTTCCATGTTACTACAGGTATAAGGTAGAATAAATATAATCTTGCCTGTTAGATAAGTTTTTTGGAAGGCTTCTGATTACTAATCAGGGAAAATAAATATACATTTTCAGGGCCAATAATCTTCAGATTTAGAATATTTTGGCATTCATTTTTATGACCCCTGGTTATTCCTGTAATTTACTTATTATAATGCATATACCCCATTAAAATCCAGCCAAGCTTATGTCTCATACTTTTTTGTCTAGTCTGTTTATCCCTTTGGCTATGAAGCTCACAAATGGTAAGTAAAACCATGCTTTTCTTAGAGATAACATTGGTGCTGTGATAGAAAACAAAGATTTAGAGCACTGACAGCTTGTAAGACTATTATTTGGAGTTGTTTATAACTCACAAGCCCTGTTCCAGAGCCAGTGGAGTCATAGATTTTTCTCTAGCATCACTTGCTGTTCAACCATATAATTCTACCCACTAATCTCTAAGCATTTGCCAATCAGGCAAATCAAATTTGAATGAGATCATGTTAGGAAAACCTGGGTATTAGATCAAATGGTAATAAGATTTACACAGAAGTTTCTTCAACTAGGGATCATATTTTAACAACACCAAAGTGAAATAAATCATAGTTTCAAATCATACTGACATTTAAACTAGATGCTGGATCATTACAAAAAAATAAAAACATTATAAATGTGTCCCACATTCGTAAAAGTGATCTTCTGAGAAAGAAACAGGTGATTTATTTTAGACATGTCTTTTAGAATTTATTTTCTGACATTAGTATTGCTATAACTATCATGGAGTAGTCATTAAATGTAATAGTTCACTTGTGCTGACATTTTTTTCCTGAGGGATGGTTATTGTTAATTTTACTGATAAGAGAGGGGAAAGAATGGAATAATGGGAAGAGCAAAGGGACTGAAATCAAACAGCCTGTGGCTAATTTGAGTCCTAGCTCTGTTTCTTGCTCCTCTGTGAGCTGGGGCTATGCAGTTAGTCTCTGGTCTTCAATTCCTGCATCTGTAAAATGAAGATAATATAAATCACAGAAATTGTATAGATGATTTAGTGAGACTACAGGGAAGAGGACATGTGAAAACTGTGAGGTGTGTCATATATTGTTAAATTTTTATCATTATTATTATCCTACCACTACTTTTACCAAAGTAGATCTGTAAGATCCCCCAAATCTTAATTTTAAAAAATACAGTGTCTGACACATGACTATATGACTGAGCACCTTAATTTCATTATTTCCATTTGTTTCTTTACAAATGCAGACCAAAAAATGTATATATATTGCCTGCATTCCAGTAAACAAGGAATGTTGTCCTCCATCAAACCAGCAGCCACTCAGCCACTTCGTCCCCACTCTCCCCCCACCACAAGGTGTGCCTCAAAGGAATTCAGGATGGAGGAAACCTGGATGTTGGCCCTTAGATAGTTAAGATGCACATCTAAGGAATAATTTCAGTGAACCCAGAATCTTGCATCTTCCCACGTATAGAAAATCATTAACTTGAGATGTCTGGTTTTTGTGATTAGCAGTAATCTTTTGATGTTCCACAACCTGTTTTTTTTTTCCTAACAAAACTCCTACATGTCCTGGCTCCTTCCTTACATCTTTAGACAAGTTCCTCAGAGCTGTCTCAGAGGCTGTCTCCTGGACTATAGTCCTCAATAAGGTTCCTGAATAAAACATAACTCGCAGCTTTTAGGTTGTGCATTTTTCTTCAGTTGACACACACAAAAAAGACCAAAAAAATCCTAAACAACCCTGATTAGATACTATCATATCTCCTATGACTGGACATCAGTGAGAAAGATCTAGAAGCAGCATGCTGGTCATAGAAATAATTAAAGATATGAATGATATCTCTTGATTGCCTATGATTTGAGATATGTGTGGATTTGCGGCTGATTCCAGGAGGTCAAAGGGATTGTTGATTGGTCAAAATGTCATACTCTAGAGAGAAAGCAATTATGGTGCCTGAGGCATCAGAGTAAACAGACAAGAAAAAAAGAATTTCGAATGAACAATCTTGTCTTAATAGCTGAGCAGGAGGTACTTAATAAATACTCTTGGTAGGACACAAAAAATAATTACTAAATAAAAACATGAATGGATTGTTATTAAAATCTGTGGAAAGGTATTCTGAAAATATACAATATAGTTAAATGAACAATTTTCAAATTGTTTTAGATAAACTGTATAGGAAGATGAAGGAGAAGAAAGAATCAAAGAAGAAGAAACACTAAAGGCTGCTCATTTGCCAGGTTATGTTCTAAGAATATTATGTGCATTTTAATAATCCTATAAAAAGTCATATGAACAAAGTATTATTGTTCTGACTTTACATATAAGAAAAGTGATCCAAAGAGTTTAAGTAATCTGCTCAAAGTCAGACAGTTATTAAATGGTAGAACAGGGATTTGAATTCAAACAGGCTGACCCCAGTCTATTATAAAAATATAAATTTCCAAAAGGTTAAAAAACATGATTCTCATGCATCTGTAAACTGAACACAGGTCAAAGTTTAAATTCAACTCATTAACTAGTGAGAGGACCAATAAGATGTTATGACCTTTTCGAAGATTATTTTGTGTATGTATCTGTGAGCGTGTGTGTGTATACACACATATATATTACATATGTATATATAACATTTTATGTAATATATTTGTATATAATGTTTGGATAAAGTCCAATTCAAATGAACTGAAATTATTTGCATATTTTCAGACAAAATCAAGTTAACACATGACTTCACTAAATCTGTGATCTTTAATTAGTAGTAAACAGTTGAAGTAAGAACATTAGTCAGGATGATCCTTGGTTGGATTTTTCCTCAATATTATATTGAAAAGATATGCTGCCCACCACTCTGTTTTATATTAAAGGTTCAGATCATTTTTCTCACCTAGTATAACAATATAATGCCTGCATATGTATTTCCGTTTAGATCCATACTCACTGGGTTAAGAATTCAATGCCTGTGTTATAATTATTTTTGATTTATAGATAAGGAAACTAATATTCAGAGCGATGGAATAGTTTCAGATCCATATGTTTGAGAGAGGATACAAACTGAAGGTTTTTCTATGAACTTCTAGAAACTTTCTATAATTTCCTATATACTTTCCATATGACATCATATTTCAGCACATTTTAGTGCTTTCCATATAGCATAATTCAGCACATTTTAATTATAATATCTTTTTCTTCATGAAGTTGTTTACTTTCATACATTATGTTAGCAAAACAAAACAAAACAAAAACAAACAAAAATACCATTTCTTTGAAGTGTTCTTAGCCATAGGGAAAATGAAAGATGGAACAGCCTCACCCCTGACTCCGAAGAACTCAAGGTGCTGCATGCAGTCATTCCACAAAGCCTGTTGCTTTGAGATCAAGTACATAGAAACATAATACGTTATTTAAATGATACTTTCTATCTAACCAATACTTAATGAGTATACATTTGTGAAAATTACTGTGCAGATGCTCCTAGGAATACAATGATCAAGAGGAAACATTCTTTGCTGTTAGTGGAATTTGCAGTCTACTGATTTGACATTTTAATATTTTTCTCAAGCGTTTCTATGATTACCGTTCTTATCATTCAGGTCATTCAACCCTTACTTGGGTAGCAAAAATAAGTTTCTAAATAGTTTCCTTGTCTTCAACTCATTCTCTGCAATATGATGATATTTGGCATTGGCTTTGTGTTCTAAAATACAAGTACCATGCAATATAAACTAAAGTCTATTAATGGTGGGTACAAATTGATATGGAAAAAGATAAGTGTAGAAGACTCATTATGCTAGTGAAGTTAGGGAAAGAAACATAGATGCAAGGGACATTGAAAATATGTTTGAAGGCAGAGTAGATGTTTGCCAGGCAGAGAATTCAGGAAAGGGCATTTCTGATATTGCAGTTAAGGACTGGAGTAGATATACATGGTAGCCATAGAGGTGTGCCACTCAGAATTCTCTTCCCTAGAGAACTTGTAACAAGTGGAGCTGTTAGGAGAGCTTCCACATGCATTTCACATGATCTCTGCTGTAGTGTCTGAGCTGAGGACGTGCTCTTCCAAGACAGCCGCAGCCAAGGATTGCATATGGGCAAGGTACTAGGAGCTAGTCAATTTCGCTCAACATAGGTCTCTTCTTCAGGCAAGTTGTGAACTAGCTGAGACTTTCTCCTATTGTATGTTGTACAATAGTCTGGGACATTCTTCCAAAATCCTGCCATTTCCTCTTCTTTCATGGCATCATAGTGTGAAGAATTTCCCTTCCTATTCCTGCTCTCCTTTACCTGTCATAGCCATTAACCCCAATAAAGCTCTTGGTCTTCTAACTCTGTTTTGCTATGTGCTTCCCAGAGGACCCAAACTAATACAGTATATTAAGGTAAAGAACTCTGTAAAAAACCACATATTTTAAGTGCTTTCCTCTAATTGGAGTGAAAATATATACACGCTTCTAAGAAGTTGCTTGGATATAATATTTGTTTCAACATTTTTGTCTCTCAAATCTCTTCTCTGAGACAGAACAATTTTTAAGCAAAGGGGATACAAAGATAAGCATGATGCCTATGCTTGTGGAGTGCCTAGTGTAATGAATGGGACATTTGAGAGACATTGTTTATACTCTAGAAGTTGCTCCTGCCCTTGAGAAGTCTCCTGTGAATGGGTATGGTAGTCCCCCAAATCAGGTCACTGAGGCAAGAGAGATGTGTTGTTTGGACCCAGGCACCATCTCACCAGGAGTCGATCCCATCTGCAAAGTAAGAGAAAATTATTATTAACAGTTATTCGTCTGCTCATCATCAAAGATAGGATATTGTTACAGTAAAAGTAAAATGGGTTGAAGGTCCAAGACCTTAGAATATGGGAAAAAGGTTTAAATTGTATACAAACACAATCATATTAAACAATTCTTGCTTTTAGCATTGGGAGCAATTCAACTCATCAGAATTCTTTTATTACGTCATCAACATATTATTTAATCAAACTATGATTAAGCATTGAGATTTAAGCAAAAATATGATTAATTTGCTCTCTCACTGTTACAGTTTGTAGTGAGCTTTTTAGTATAGTGAAAGCTTCTGATGAATACATTAACATTGGATGAATTTATAAATAAAACCACATAGACTCCTAGAATATTAATGTCACGCCTGTAATAGAAAGCCAAAAATAATTACAAGAGAACATCTTTCAGAAACAGATGCAATGTTGTATGCATTTCTAATAAATTACTTACAGTCCATTATGGGATGATATGCCTTTGAACACTATTTAATCCATCAGCAGACGACTGTGTAATGAAATTACTTGAAGCAAACTTTAAAAACTGTCCTTACATTTTCCTCTGCCCTCCAAGATGCATTATATCTATGGATTGAAAAAAAAAAGTTGACTCATACCAAATCCTTTTCCCTTAGTTTAAAGTGATTATTCTAAAGAAATATATAACATAATTGAATTATCATTTGAAGCTTCTCTCCTTCTTCCTGCAAATGGTAAAATGATCCATTTGATAACAATGAAAGCCAATTATGTAGGATATAGATTTCGGTAAATCTATTAAAGATTTGTATGTTTATCCCTGAAAATCCAGAAAACCATTATATATAAATTAAATTAATCTATCCAGCTCTCAGACTTAAAACCTCAGACAGCCCAGATTTTGATCACCAGAGGATCTTAAAGCTATTTGAGTCATGAAACTCGGAAATAAATAATATCACATTTTTTATTATGTTATCTTCTCCAAACTATTTTGCTTAATCTTTTTAGACACCAAACAGAAGTAAATTTAAAGCCAAATTGGGCATATGTAAAGGTCAGTTTCTCTTTAGATTCCATGTATGTCACAATCATCATTAAATCACGCTTTCTCTTTCCTAAGAAATTGACTTCCGTGAATATAGCTGCTGCAGTGGCCACACAAAACATAGGAACATGATTTAATTCAGAGGGCTGCTCAGAAAGCCAAATGCTGCAACAAAGACCAACAAAAAATATATACAACAATGCTTAGTGGACTTAGGGATGAATATTATCTTTGGGCTGTTTAAAAGTAGATGTAAAGAAATATAGTATATTGGTTATTGTAATATATATAGAAATGTTCTTGTGGCTCTAAATACCTAAGATAGTATAGTTGATGCATATACAAAGAGGGTATACGATCAATAATCCAATTTGATATTGACAGACCTACTCTTTACCTTTAAAAAAAACCACATATTTATTGATGCAGAAGTAATATAATATATAAATATGTAGTTTAAAGAATAAAAATCTTATTTTAACTCACCCCCGAAAGAATGTGCTCTGCATGTTTATTACTTATATGTTTGGTGTGTATTTTTACAGATTTTGTCTTCTCTATCTCTGTCTCTCTTTTTTCCCTCTCTTTCCCCCACTTTTGTAGTATTTAATCTCTATTTTTCCTTTTGTTTTCTAACTTAGATGCTATCAGTTATGCTTGTTTCTTTAACATGATTATTTTGACTTAACAGTATGTCTTAGAAGTCATTCTTGTCACTACATATAGATATACCCTATTCTTGTACATTTGCACGTGGTATTGTATGTCATGGCTATTCAGTATGTTTGTTTTCCTTCCCTTACTAAATAGACCTTTAGGTTTTTTCTTCTTCTCTCTTATTTAAAATGTTTAAATCCATATCCTTCTACATGACTCTTGGAGGACATGCTGAGTTTTTTCTATAGAAATAGATTTTGTATTATACAATTAACAACAAAATCAACTATTTTGCAAATCAACTCAAATTGCAACTTTTGATAATTCATATAAATACTCATAAGCTAAGAACGTTTTTATACAATTTTTCTTTACTCCCTCAATGTTTAATCATTATTCACCTCACCACATATTTATTAATTTGTATCATCTCATTATTTTTACATTTCACAAAGTGCCTAAAATAGTGCCACACATAGAATAAGTGTGATGTTCTGGAAAGAAAGCCTTTAAAGTCAAAGAAATGTATAGAATCCAGACTTGATGCCATTAAATTGTCACTGGGTTCTAGTATTTCTAACATATATCTGGCTACCTAGAGTGAGGCTTTTTTCAGCTCTGCATCCCCAAACCCCAGATTTGTGATGCCATGGCCCAATTGAGTCAGGTCTTTACCTCTAAACCTAGAACTGCATGTGAGAGTTAGGATGTTATTCAACAAATCAGCTTCTACTGTAGCCAAGTGGATAAAGGTAGAGAAGTTGGAGACAGAAAAGGGTGAGGTTGTGGGCAAATGAGTTCACAGATTCACACAATATGTTCCAAGTAAAATGGGATATTAATGCCCTTCCTTTAAGATTATTGTAGGGCTTCCCTGGTGGCGCAGTGGTTGAGAGTCTGCCTGCTGATGCAGGGGACACGGGTTCGAGCCCTGGTCTGGGAGGATCCCACATGCCGCGGAGCAGCTGGGCCCGTGAGCCACAATTACTGAGCCTGCGTGTCTGGAGCCTGTGCTCCGCAACAAGAGAGGCCGTGATGGTGAGAGGCCCGCGCACAGTGATGAAGAGTGGCTCCCACTTGCCACAACTGGAGAAAGCCCTCGCACAGAAACGAAGACCCAACATAGCCATAAATTAAAAATAAATAAATAAATAAATAAATAAATAAAAATTAAAAAAAAAAATTATTGTAAAGACTAAAACAGAATTACAAAGGAGCCTACCATATATTGGACTATGAGATGCTCAGTGTATTTTAGTCCTTGTTGCTCTAGCAAGTGATTATTTCATAGGATGGTACTAAGTGCATATGTGTGTGTGTGTGTTTTATTCCCCTTTATTTTCAATAGAGAGTATACTACATACATTATTCTGCAACTTGCTATTTTTCACTTAACATTATATCCTGGAGATTTGTTTCCATTATTTGTACTTAGAAAAATGACTCATGAATTATATTTGATATTATTAACAGTGCTGCAATAAAAGGATATTCAACATCGTTAACCATTAGGTAAATACAAATCAAAACGATAATGAGACACCACTTTACACCCACTAGGATAGCTATATTGAAAATACAGACAGTAAGAACTGAAGATATGAAAAAATTGAAACATTTGTACTTTGCTGACAGGAGTGTAAAATCATGCTTTAGAAAACAGTTAAACACAGTTATCATATGGCTTAGCACTTAGAATCCTAGGTATATAGCCCATTTCTGATAATTTTTTTCAATAAACATTCATGGAAATATAAAAAGTTGAACATACATAAACACACATACAGATTTCCAAGGGAATTGAAAAGATACCCACACAAAAACTTGCACACAGATGTTCACAGCAGCATTATTTATAGTAGCCGGTAAGTGCTCAACAGTTAATGAATGGATAAAGTGGCATATATTTATACAATGGAATACTATTTGGTCATAAAAAGGAATGAAGTACTAATACACCCTACAACATGCATGAGTCTTGAAGACATACTAAGTGAAAGAAGCCTAAATCTAAAGACATACTGTATGATTCCATTTATATGAAATGTCTCAGGCAAACCCATAGAGACAGAAAGCATATTAGTGTTTGCCTGGAGCTGGGGGGAAAGGGGAGGAGGAAGGAAAGTGAAATGAATATTGATGGTTATGTTTTTTCTTTTTGGTTTGATGAAAACATTCTAGAATTAGAGAATGGTTATGGATACACAATCTTGTGAATATGCTAAAAAATTAAATCATATACTTTAAAAGGATAAATTTTATGGTATATTATTTATATCTTAATTTTTATAAAGAAATTAAGATTTCTGTTTTGAACATGTTGAGTTTACCCTCTGGATGTAAATGCAAGAAATCAGTTCCATTGATCCATTGGTACCTATGGTTCATTTCCAGAAGCAATAAAAATAATTTTAACTGATTCTTGCACCAATTCCTCTTTGGCTGTGTTGGTGTTTGGGCTTTGTACCATGACATCTGCAAAGCTCTCCAGGTGCTGTTAGCCAACGGTCCCTAGAGTCTTACCACTGCTTTTACCAGTACTTCCAGAACTACATCATTCACAACCACCAGTACCACGGTTATGATTAATAGCTTCAAGAAATTTAAATCAACTATGCACCAGGCACTTTACATAAATTAACAATAACCTGCAAAACTCCCTGCAAGTTACCTATTACTACATTTTACAGATGAGGAAACTAAGACTCAGCGAGTTTAAATAAGGTTTGCAAGGTTATACAGCTTGTGACTTGTGGGGCTACATCACACTACGTGTAATATCATAGGGACTGTTCTTTGAATAGATTAAAACAGTGGTTATCAATCCAGGCAGCCCATTAAAATCACTTTGAAAAAGAGTAATAATAGTTAGGTACCTCACCAAACCAATTAAGTCAGAATCTCTGAGGGTGGGGTAGTAATTTAATCTCTCTAGGAGAGTCTAATGTACTAAAACCTATTCTTTAAGAGAGACTTGAGATCTGACAAGTCTATTTAGACTTTCAGAAAATGCATGTTTTAACATGCCCTTAATTTCTATGATAGAAATTATAATATATTCCACTTAACCAGCATGAAACATATCACTAATATATTCCTTAGTGATGGAAGGGGACTCAAAAGATGCTATGTCTCTCCTCGTGGGTCTCTATGCTGAAAAGAAGCTTTCCTAGCAAAATAAGAAAACTTTCCTATGACTATACAATTGATTTCTTATTGTGGGTCACAGTAGTGTTAATCCTTTAATTCCTTTACTTGTACAGTCATTGCAATACACAAAGGCTCTCACAAATCATACATTAGCTCATTTGATGTGCTCATTAGGAAAAGGAAGAAAGCCACATGTTTAATTGAATTGTTTGATTTCTTTTGTTAATTATTGGAATTAAGTTTATATACAGTCAATTTTGAGAAACTATATATTAGAAGTATCAATAGAAGAGTTTGATAAGCTACAAAGTTTTGATTGAAATAGATGTTTAAGTTGACTCAAATGTAAAGGATAAAGGTTAATCTGATCTTTTATTGTACCCATTATATCTGTATCTTCACATACTACATAATAGACTTGAAATATATGGGTTGCAGATTAGGTGTCTTTAAGCACCATAAAGGGGTGTGGCCATGTCTTCATGCCATGCTTGGAAAAAGAAATCATTGAATAAGTATTTACTGAGTGAATCTATGACTATGTGCACATGTATGTCTATACGCCTATCTCTTCTTAATAAAATTATAAATTCCTGGAGAACAGAGAATATCCTTTTATCTTTTTGTATCTACTACTAACGTAGATCTGGGTACATCATAAGTTGTCTAATAAATATATACAGTTTTCCTTCTAAATGCAATCTAAATTATTATTTGATATTTTACTGGCTTCATTATTCAATGAAACATAATTGGTAAACTATAATATGAAATCAAATTTATTCTCTTTCAAGAAAATATAGAAGTTTAAAATTTTTTTCATTCTTATTTCTCTCCTCTTCTTTTCCCATAAAAATAAATGGTTTGAAAGGTATCTCCAAAATTCAGGAATTTATTTTAAGTAATTTGAAAAGGAATATGAGAGTAAAATATCCATTTTTGGAGAGATCTCCTTGAAATACCTGCAAAATCATTTCTTGACCAATAGCCTTGCTACTCAAATTGTGCTCTGCACATCAACATCAGTGGTATCAGCTGAGTGTTTGTTATAACTGCAGAAACTCAGAGTCCACTGTAGGCATACTAAACCAGAATCTTCACTTAAATTTGACAAACACTAACATACCCTGTATTCTAACTTCTTCTTTGCTTGATTTTGTGTTTCAAAAAATTGGCTGGGGGGGGGATTTACATGTCCCCTCAGAGTGTTTTCTGCCTAGGTCATACTCCCAAGAAATATACTTTAACATTAAAACATTTGTTTATGTATGAGCTAACAGAGCTTCTAGAAAGTGAACCTGTTGTGACAAATACAAATCATCTGTGTAGGCCAGTGGAGAAAGGCACCATCCTGCTAACAATCTTGGTAGCCATGATTTCTATGATGTGGAGCTTCATAACCTTTCTGGGGAATTTGATATGTACTTCTCCTGTCTGCTCATCTGATGGCCAAGCAAAAGGCCACCTGCATTCTGTCTAGGGTCATGGAGAATTTTTCTTGAAGCCCAAGTGTTTTTCTGTATTTATTGCCTTGTTTCTTCTATTGATACAACAATGTCCTCCATATTCTTGGTTCTAAAGGAGGGTAAAGCAAAAGTAGGACAAAATCAAATATTTAGAGAGCCATAACTCTCAGACTTCTTTTTCTTTGTTTCTTTTTAAAATTCTAGTTGCCTTCATTCTTCATTCAGACCCTTATGTAAAAGCTGTGCTGCAGCAAAGAAACATAATCAGTTGACCAGATATTCTTAAAATCGATATATCAAAACACAATTAATTATGAATTCCTTTCATGTTTTCCCTTTCTATTTTTTTTTAATGTGGATGTATGTTTTCTTTCTTTTTTATTGAAGTATAGTTGATTTACAATGTTGTGTTAATTTCTGCTGTACAGCAAAGCGATTCAGTTATACCTATATATGTATATACATTCTTTTTTTCTATTCTTTTCCATTATGGTTGATGATAGGATACTGTATATAGTGCTCTGTGCTATACTCTTTCTATGTTTTAATGTACGATAATTTTCATGTATATTTTGTAGTTTGGTATATTGAATGATCTTTGGACTAGAAGTAATTAAGGAACACATGTCCTAATGCCAACCTTGCAATCACTGGACATATGACCCTAAGCAAGTGATCAGTGTCTCTGGGCTCAGATTGTTCTTCTCAAAAATGACAGTGCTGACATAGACAGTCTCTGGAACCTTCACATTCATGATTCCATGACATCATATCAGCCTCATTTTCATAAAGCTGCTGATAAATCTAATTTAAATCCTCTTGCTTATGATACTAAATCAGAAAAAAATAACCTTGTTTTACACAGTATACAATCATGAAAAAATAATAAGAACAGTTAAAATGTCTATCCCATTTGCTGAGAAAGTTTGATCTGTACCAATAAACATTTGCAGGGGAACAGTAACTAATGCTCAAATGCTATACTTCCATAAATTAATCATCCTTGCCTCTTCACAGCAGCAGACTGTTCAGTGCTTTATTAGGCCCCCAGCTAGTTCTCACTCATAGACTCTGTTTCTGAGAGTACAATTGATTTTTGGAATTGACATTCCCAATCCCAAGGCATCTAACTGAGCAAGAGGTTATGAATGTTATAGGGAGGTTTTATTTTCCTCAAAGCCTGCTCTGAATTTAGAATTTTACTGAAGGGGAAGAGAGCAGTGAGGCAATGCCAGTTTCAGCCCAATGGGGAGGAAGGAAATGAATAGGAGGCAAATAAGAATTCCAAGGGGAGCTATAAACAAATCTGTCCCACTTACATTAAATTTGAAGAATCACATTTAACATCTCCAGAGTGCTTCACTGATCTTGATTTCTCAGTTAATTATTGCCTCCAATTGTAGGGTTGAACACCTACTACAAGTTATGAACTGTATTTGGTAACGAGGATACAAATATGAAAGATACAGTCCTGGATCCTGTGTCACATCTCTGTCTCCAACATTGCTGTCTGAGTCACGGGTTTTCTAAAACATAAATCACTCTGCACTGAACTTTCTTCATCAGCTCTCATTGCTGAGAAGAGAATCCAGACATAGAGGCCCTTCACTATATGGTTACTGCTTACTATTTTTTGTCCCATCTGTGTCTTTACCTACTCTTATACCTGGATTCTACTGAAATCTCTGCATCCCACTCCAAGTTTGACTTCAGTAGATGGACCATACTCTTAAATTTCATTGTCCTTACATGTTATTCCATCTTGCCAAAGTGGCTTTACTGACTTTCTTCACTTTGTTAGAACCTACTAGGTCTTCAAGTACCAACTGAGCTATCCAGCTTTTTTAGGACCCATTCTAATGTCTAGGATTGGTGGTCCATTATTGTATCCATATAGGAAATATTTCTTTTATCTACTGTAGAATGTTACCATCTATTTACCATTCTAGACCATAAAATTCTTTCAATCAACCTGTCCAGTGTCTGGCCAGTACATGCTCAAGTAAATTTTCATGTAAGATTAAATTATTAAATAAATAACCCTAAGAGGTAGGTGATCGTATTACTCTCTCCAACTTATAGTTGAAGAAACATTAAAGATCTTATCCCAAACCAAGAATCAGAAGGTAAAGCAAATTCACTTTTCTGACTAAATTTCATGCTGTTTTCCACTGGAATGCCTTTTTATCATGCTGAACAAGATCCATGATGGGGAGAAATATCAGGACTACAGAAGCACCAACAGGGGAAAGAGAGGTGAATTTTATGGTTCATGATGGTCTACCAACACATAGCTTGTTCTCAGGAGAAATGCAAGTGAAGGGGTTTGGGAAGTGGGATGCCCCTAAAAATGAATTTTTAATAAATGAAATGACAAGTCATTTTCTCAAAGGAATAAGAGTGGCAGTACATATTTTGATCAACTTCCATCATTTTGTTGTTGTTGCTGCTTCCAAAAACATGAGATTGGTCCTGGACACTTTGCAGATTAGAAAATAAGTTTGTCTACTGTATCTTTTTCACAGAGTCCTTTAAAGTTCTTATTTTTTTTAATCTTTAAAAGCAATAAAGCAGCTTAAGTCACAGGTGACTTTGGATAGGGTCATTTGCCATCCGTGTGACTTTCCACATTTGAAATAAATTTTATTTGAGCTGTTTTCTTCTCCTTTTAAAAGCAATTTTACTTCAGTTTTGTCTAGGACATATTAAAGGCCCTTAACTAATAAGAGCTTAGGCAATATCTCATTGGCTTACACTTATCACCAAATATTTTTCCAGCTCTTCATTATTAAAATTTCAAACATACAGAAAAGTTAAAAGAATTTACCACTTAGATTTCACATAAATGTGGTGCTTGTTAACATTTTCCATGTGTGTCTCATGATACTTCACTCCTAAATATTCCAGCATTGTCTCCTAAAAACAAAAGCATTGTCTTTATGTAACTCCAATGTTTTTATCCCACCTAAGAAAACTAACCATAACACCCTAACTTCATCTAAGATATACAGTTTATGTTCCAATTTCCTGAGTTGCCTACAATAAGCATGTTGCAATTGCTTTTTCAGACTTGGATTCTCTTAAAGTTTATTAATTATATCTGATTCTCACCTCTCTTTAGCCTATTTTCATCTCTAACAGTTCTACTTTCTTTTATTTCTTTATTTTTCATAACATTGAAAGTTTTAATACTCTGGGTCAGTTATTTTATAGAATATTCCCAATATCTGCCATGTCATTGTTTTCTTGTAGTGTCATTTAATTGTTCCTCAATCCCCATGTTTTTTCATAAACAAGGATTTGGAAGTAATGCCTGAATTAGATGCAGGTTAAATGTTTTTGACAGAACACATCACAGGTGAGACAATGTACTTCACATTGCATCACACAAAGAAGCACATAATATCAATTGGTCTCCTTAGCAGAGACTGGGTTTGGCTACTTGGTTAATATTTTGACCAATAGGTATCTTCAGTATAAAGATTAGTTTCCTCTTTGAATTTAGCAAACAGTAGTTGGTGGTGTGTGTGTGTCATAATTTAGCATATGAACATAATCCTCCAAGTTTGAATTTACCTAATGCTTTTTGCCCAACAGTTTTGTTTTATTATTTATTATATTCTTAATTATTATTTTTTAACACCTTTATTGGAGTATAATTGCTTTACAATATTGGGTTTCTGCTGCATAACAAAGTGAATCAGCTATACGTATACATATATCCCCATATCCCCTCCCTCTTGTGTCTCCATCCCACCCTCCCTATCCCACCCCTCTAAGTGGTCACAAAGCAAGGAGGTAATCTCCCTGTGCTATGCAGCTGCTTCCCACTAGCTGTCTATTTTACATTTGGTAGTGTATATATGTCCATGCCTCTCTCTCATTTCATCCCAGCTTACACTTCAGCCTCCCCACGTCCTCAAGTCCATTCTCCACGTCTACGTCTTTATTCTGGTCCTGCCCCTGGGTTCTTCAGAAACTTTTTTTTTTTTTAGATTTAATATATATGTGTTAGCATACAGTATTTGTTTTTCTCTTTCTGACTTTTACTTCGCTCTCTATGACAGTCTCTAGGTCCATCCACCTCACTACAAATAACTCAATTTCGTTTCTTTTTATGGCTGAGTAATATTCCATTGTATATATGTGCCACATCTTCTTTATCCATTCATCCGATGATGGACACTTAGGTTGCTTCCATGTCCTGGCTATTGTAAATAGAGCTGCAATGAACATTGTGGTACATGACTCTTTTTGAATTCTGGTTTTCTCAGGGTATATGCCCAGTAGTGGGATTGCTGGGTCGTCTGGTAGTTCTATTTTTAGTTTTTTAAGGAACCTCCATACTGTTCTCCATAGTGGCTGTATCAATTTACATTCCCACCAACAGTGCAAGAGTGTTCCCTTTTCTCCACACCCTCTCCAGCATTTATTGTTTGTAGATTTTTTGATGCTGGCCATTCTAACAAGTGTGAGGTGATACTCATTGTAGTTTTGATTTGCATTTCTCTAATGATTAGTGATGTTGAGCATCCTTTCATGTGTTTGTTGGCAATCTGTATATCTTCTTTGGAGAAAAGTCTATTTAGGTCTTCCACCCATTTTTGGATTGGGGTGTTTGTTTTTTGATATTGAGCTGCATGAGCTGCTTGTAAATTTTGGAGATTAATCCTTTGTCAGTTGCTTCATCTGCAAATATTTTCTCCCATTCTGAGGGTTGTCTTTTCTTCTTCTTTTATGTTTTCCTTTGCTGTGCAAAAGCTTTTAAGTTTTATTAGGTACCATTTGTTTATTTTTGTTTTTATTTCCATTTATCTAGGAGGTGGGTCAAAAGGATCTTTCTGTGATTTACATCAAAGAGTGTTCTGCCTGTGTTTTCCTTGGAGAGTTTTATAGTGTCTGGCCTTACATTTAGGTCTTTAATACATTTTGAGTTTATTTTTGTGTATGGTGTTAAGGAGTGTCCTAATTTCATTCTTTTACATGTAGCTGTCCAGTTTACCCATCACCACTTATTGAAGAGTCTGTCTTTTCTACATTGTATATTCTTACCTCCTTTATCAAAAATAAGGTGACCCTGTGTTCGTGGGTTTATCTCTTGGCTTTCTATCCTGTTCCATTGATCTATATTTCTGCTTTTGTGCCAGTACCATACTGTCTTGATTACTGTAACTTTGTAGTAGAGTCTGAAGTCCAGGAGCCTGATTCCTCCAGCTCCGTTTTTCTTTCTCAAGATTGCTTTGGCTATTCGGGGTCTTTTGTGTTTCCATACAAATTGTGAAATTTTATGTTCTAGTTCTGTGAAGAATGCCATTGGTAGTTTGATAGGGATTGCATGAATCTGTAGATTGCTTTGGGTAGTATAGTCATTTTCACAATTTTGATTTTTCCAATCCAAGGACATTGGGTATCTCTCCATCCATTTGAATCATCTTGAATTTCTTTCATCAGTGTCTATAGTTTTCTGCATACAGGTCTTTTGTCTCCTTAGGTAAGTTTATTCCTAGGTATTTTATTCTTTTGTCACATGGTAAATGGGAGTGTTTCTTTAATTTCTCTTTCAGATTCTTCATCATTAGTGTATAGGAATGCAAGAGATTTGTGTGCATTAATTTTGTGTCCTGCTACTCTACCAAATTCATTGATTAGCTCTAGTAGTTTTCTGGTAGCATCTTTAGGGTTCTCTATGTATAGTATCATGTCATCTGCAAACAGTGCCAGCTTTAATTCTTCTTTTTTGAATTAGATTCCTTTTATTTCTTTTTCTTCTCTGATTGCTATGGTTAAAACTTCCAAAACTATGTTGAATAATATTGGTGAGTGTGGACAACCTTGTCTTGTTCCTGATCTTAGAGGAAATGGTTTTAATTTTTCACCATTGAGAACGATGTTGGCTGTGGGTTTGTCATATATGGCCTCTATTATGTTGAGGTAAGTTCCCTCTATGCCTGCTTTCTGGATGTTTTTTATCATAAATGAGTGTTGAATTTTGTTGAAAACTTTTTCTGCATCTATTGATGATCATATGGTTTTTATTCCTTAATTTGTTCATATGTTTTATCACATTGATTGATTTGCATCTATTGAAGAATACCTGCATTCCTGGGATAAACCCCACTTGATCAGGGTGTATAATCCTTTTAATGTGCTATTGGATTCTGTTTGCTAGTATTTTGTTGAGGATTTTTGCATCTATGTTCATCAGTGATAGTGGCCTGTAGTTTTCTTTCTTTGCAACATCTTTGTCTGGTTCTAGTATCAGGGTGATGGTGGCCTCAGAATGAGTTTGGGTGTGTTCCTCCCTCTGCTGTATTTTGGAAGAGTTTGAGAAGGATAGGTGTTAGTTCTTCTCTAAATGTTTGAAAGAATTCACCTGTGAAGCCATCTGGTCCTGGGCTTTTGTTTCTTGGGAGTTTTTTAATCACAGTCTCAATTTCAGTGTTTGTGATTGGTTTGTTTATATTTTGTATTTCTTCCTGGTTTAGTCTCAAAAGGTTGTGCATTTCTAAGAATTTGTCCATTTCTTCCAGGTGGTCCGTTTTATTGGCATACAGTTGCTTGCAGTAATATCTCATGATCCTTTGAATTTCTGCAGTGTCAGTTGTTACTTCTCCTTTTTCATTTCTAATTCTATTAATTTGAGTCTTTTCCCTTTTTTTCTTTATGAGTCTGGCTAATGGTTTATCATTTTGTTTATCTTCTCAAAGAACATGCTTTTAGTTTTATTGATCTTTGCTATTGTTTCCTTCATTTCTTTTTCATTTGTTTCTGATCTGATCTTTATGATTTCTTTCCTTCTGCTAACTTTGGGGGTGTTTTTATTCTTCTTTCTCTAATTGCTTTAGGTGTAAGGTTAGGCTGTTTATTTGAGTTGTTTCTTGTTCCTTGAGGTAGGATTTTATTGCTATAAACTTTCCTCTTAGAACTGCTTTTGCTGAATCCCGTAGGTTTTGGTCATCATGTTTTCATTGTCATTTGTTTCTAGCTATTTTTCGATTTTGTCTTTGATTTCTTCAGTGATCTCTTGGTTATTTAGTAGTGTATTGTTTAGCCTCCATTTGTTTGTATTTTTTACAGATTTTTTCCTCTAATTGATATCTCGTCTCATAGTGTTGTGGTCAGAAACGATACTTGATACAATTTCAATTTTTTTAAATTCGTGAACCATCGTGGAGAATGTTCCATGAGCACGTGGGAAGAAAGTATATTCTGTTGTTTTTGGATGGACTGTCCTATAAATATCAATTAAGTCCATCTTGTTTAATATATCATTTAAAGCTTGTGTTTCCTTATTTATTTTCATTTTGTGTAACCTGTCCATTGGTGAAAGTGGGGTGTTAAAATCTTCTAATATGATTGTGTTACTGTCGATTTCCCGTTTTATGGCTGTTAGCATTTGCCTTATGTATTGAGGTGCTCCTATGTTGGGTGCATAAATATTTACAATTGTTATATCTTCTTCTTGGAATGATCCCTTGATTATTATGTAGTGTCTTTCTTTGTCTCTTGTAATAGTCTTTATTTTAAAGTCTATTTTGTCTGATGTGAGAATTGCTGCTCCAGCTTTCTTTTGATTTCCATTTGCATGGAATATCTTTTTCCACCCCCTCACTTTCAGTCTGTATGTGTCCCAGGGCTGAAGTAGGTCTCTTGTAGACAGCATATATATGAGTCTTGGTTTAGTATCCATTCAGCCCGTCTATATCTTTTGGTTGTAGCGTTCAACCCATTTACTTTTAAGGTAGTTATCAATATGTATTTTCCTATTACCATTTTCCTAATTGTTTTTGGTTTGTTATTGTAGGTCTTTTCCTTCTTTTGTTTTTCCTGCCTAGAGAAGTTCCTTTTGCATTTGTTGTAAAGCTGGTTTTGTGGTGCTGTATTCTTTTAGCTTTTGCTTGTCTGTAAAGCTTTCAATTTCTCTGTCAAATCTGAACAAGATCCTTGCTGGGTAGAGTAATCTCGGTTGTAGGTTTTACCCCTTCATCACTTTAAATATGTCCTGCCACTCCCTTCTGGCTTGCAGAGTTTCTGCTGAAAGATCAGCTGTTAACCTTATGGGGATTCCCTTGTGTGTTATTTGTTGTTTTTCCCTTGCTGCTTTTAATATTTTTTCTTTGTATTTAATTTTTGAAAGTTTGATTAATATGTGTCTTGGCGTCTTTCTCCTTGGATTTATCCTGTATGGGTCTCTCTGTGCTTCCTGGGCTTGATTGACTATTTCCTTTCCCATATTAGGGAAGCTTTCAACTATAATCTCTTCAAATATTTTCTCAGTCTCTTTTTCTTTTCTCTTTTTCTTCTGGGACCCCTATAATTTGAATGTTGGTGCATTTAATGTTGTCCCAGAGGTCTCTGAGACTGTCCTCAATTCTTTTCATTCTTTTTTCATTATTCTGCTCTGTGGTAGTTATTTACACTATTTTATCCTCCAGGTCACTTATCCGTTCTTCTGCCTCAGTTATTCTGCTATTGATTCCTTCTAGAGTATTTTTAATTTCATTTATTGTGTTGTTCATCATTGTTTGTTTGCTCTTTAGTTCTTCTAGGTCCTTGTTACATGTTTCTTTTATTTTCTCCATTCTATTTCCAAGATTTTGGATCATCTTTACTATCATTATTCTGAATTCTTTTTCAGGTAGACTGCCTATTTCCTCTTCATTTGTTAGGTCTGGTGGGCTTTTGCCTTGCTCCTTCATCTGTTGTGTTTTTCTCTGTCTTCTCATTTTGCTTAATTTACTGTGTTTGGGGACTCCTTTTCACTGGCTGCAGGTTTGTAGTTCCCATTGTTTTTGGTTTCTGCCCCCAGTGGCTAAGGTTGGTTCAGTGGGTTGTGTAGGCTTCCTGTTGGAGGGGACTGATGCCTGTATTCTGGTGTATGAGGCTGACTCTTGTCTTTCTGGTGGGCATGACCACATCCAGTGGTGTGTTTTGGGGTGTCTGTGACCTTATCATGATTTTAAGCAGCCTCTCTGCTAATGGGTGGAGTTGCATTCCTGTCTTACTAGTTGTTTGGCATAGAGTGTCCATCACTGGAGCTTGCTGGTCATTGAGTGGAGCTGGGTCTTAGCATTGAGATGGAGATCTCTCAGAGAGCTTTCACCATTTGATATTATGTGGAGCTGGGGGTCTCTGTGGACCAATGTCCTGAACTTGGCTCTACCACCTCAGAAGCACAGGCCTGACACCCGGCCAGAGCATCAAGACCCTGTTTTCCACGAGGCTCAGAAGAAAAGGGAGAAAAAAAGAAAGAAACAAATAAAATAAAATAAAGTTATTAGAATAAAAAATAAAGAACAATTATTAAAAATTAAAAACTTAAAAAGTAATAAAGAAAAAAAGAAAAAAAAAAAGGACAGACAGAACCCTATGACAAATGGTAAAAGCAAAGCTATACAGGCAAAATCCCACAAAGAAGCATACACATGCACATTCACAAAAAGAGAAAAAGGAAAAAAAAAATGTATATATTAAAAAAAAGGAAGAGAGCAACCAAATCAATAAATAAATCCACGAATGATAATAAACTCTAAATACTAAATTAAGATAAAGATAAAACCAGAAACAAATTAGATGCAGAAAGCAAACCCCAAGTCTACACTTGCTCCCAATGTCCACCACCTCAATTTTGGGATGATTTGTTGTCTATTCAAGTATTCCAGAGATGCAGGGTACATCAAGTTGATTGTGGAGCTTTAATCTGCTGCTCTTGAGGCTGCTGGGATAAATTTCCCTTTCTCTTTTTTGTTCGCACAGCTCCTGCGGTTCAGCTTTGGATTTGGCCCCGCCTCTGCATATAGGTCACCTGAGGGCGTCTGTTCTTAGCTCAGACAGGACAGGGTTAAAGTAGCAGCTTATTAGGGGGCTCTGGCTCACTCAGGCCAGGTGGAGGGAGGGGTACGAGATGTGGGGCGAGACTGCGGTGCCAGAGGCCAGCGTGACGTTGCAACAGCCTGAGGTGCGACGTGTGTTCTCTCTGGGAAGTTGTCCCTGGATCACAGGACCCTGGCAAGTGGGGGGCTGCACAGGCTCCTGGGAGCAGTGTTGTCGATAGTGACCTGTGCTTGCACACAGGCTTCTTGGTGGCTGCAGCATCAGCCTTAGTGTTTCATGCCCGTCTCTGGAGTCCATGCTGATAGCCGTGGCTCATGCCAGTCTCTGGAGCTCGTTTAAGCGGTGCTCTGAATCCCCTCTCCTCACGCACCCCAAAACAATGGTCTCTTGCCTTTTAGGTAGGTCCAGACTTTTTCCCGGACTCCCTCCCAGCTAGCTGTGGCGCACTGGCCCCTTCAGGCTGTGTTCACGCAGCCAACCCCCGTTCTCTCCCAGGGATCTGACATCTGAAGCCTGAGCCTCAGCTCCCAGCCCCCACCCATCTCAGCTGGTGAACAGACAAGCTTCTCGGTCTGGTGAGTGCTGGTCGGCACCTATCCTCTGTGCAGGAATCTCTCCACTTTGCCCTCTGCACCCCTGTTGCTGCGCTCTCCTCCGTGGCTCCGAAGCTTCCCCCCCGCCACCCCTGTCTCTGCCAGTGAAGGGACTTCCTAGTGTGTGGGAACTTTTCCTCCTTCACAGCTCCCTCCCAGAGGTGCAGGTCCTGTCCCTATTCTTTTGTCTCTGTTTTTTCTTTGTTGTTTTGCCCTACCCAGGTACGTGGGGAGTTTCTTGCCTTTTGGGAAGCCTGAGGTTTTCTGCCAGTGTTCAGTAGGTGTTCTGTAGGAGTTGTTCCACATGTAGATGTATTTCTGATGTATTTGTGGGGAGGAAGGTGATCTCCAGGTCTTATTCCTCTGCCTTCTTGAAGGTCTCCTCTGCCCAACAGTTTTATTGTCCATTGATTGTCTATGCTGCAATCAATTATATCATTGGATTTTCCAAAAAGATGACACTTCTAATTGTATCATTTATTTTATATTTATTTTGCATATTTATTATGCATCATTAATTTGTGAAAAAGAGTTTTCTCTCAACAACCAGTAATGAGTTACAGACTTTTTTTAAAAAGACAGGAAAAAAAAAAAGGTCAGATCTTCTCTTTTAATTATTACTTTCAGAGTAAAGCATTGACATGATAGTTACCTCCTTAATGAAAAAAAAAATTTTTTTTTAATTTAGGGTTAACTTAAGGGTAGATTTTTTTTTTTTCTATAGATATAAAGCTGTACTGCCTCTAAATATAGGGGAGTATAGAGGGGATTAGCTGGAAAACATCAGATTCTAATTTAGGTCTGCCGCTTATAAGTCTTTTTATCAAGAGCAACTGCTTAAACTTCTTCAGCCACTTTATTTATTTACCCATATATTTTCATGGACATCTAATAAATGTTAGTACGTGAATCAGTTCTTTTTTATGGCTAGAATTCTATTTGGATCCTCACAGAATTTATTAGGTTACAGTGCCTTCTAGGTTTTTGTTTGCTGCCGCTGTTGTTGTTTAAAAATATTAATAAAACTTCCATGATGACTTCAGTGCAGACTGAGTCATATTTATATTAAAAATTAAATTGTGAGTTTTAATTTTCTATTCTTTGGGAAATGTCACATATATTGATGAATTGTTTTTTTAAGAGATTTCTCTCCTGTTTTGGCAGCCTTTGAAAAACAACTTTTTCCTTGCAAATTATGATGTTTTTGATAGACATTTATCAACTTTGGGAAAGTAACCACATGGTAGTTATTTCTTAAAAACAACACACTCATAGGAAAGAAGACACATGACTTATTGCAGAAAATTTTTTCCAAGGAATTAGGAAAGAGAAATTGTCTATATTTTCAAGTCAGACACACGTGAAGCAAAAAAGCGATCCCCATGTAGAGTTTTATGAGTTTGCCTTCAAAAAATTTGACATTCCTTTAAATTATCTCATGGAATTTTTGCTGTAATTCTGTAATACAGGAAGTCCACCGTCCACCTTATGTAGATGAAATATGAACACCTGTTTAGCTATTAACATTAACTAAACTGTCTTAACCTAGAATGGCTTCATTAATGCTTACAGCTGGATCTCCGCATTTCCCAGAAAAAAGATCACTAACCTTTTTTGAGAAAAGTATTTAAAATATCATAATTTAAGCATCAGTTATCCATGTACAGTGCTCTTGATGCTTATTAATTAAATTTTTCCAATTAACTTTTTGAAAAAAACACTACCCTCTTCTTGCCTAAAGTCTTAATTAAGTTGTTCTTTTTATAATGTCATGTGTGGAATGGTCAAACAGCCAGGAAGTCAGTCAAAATGGATTTATAAAATTCTAATTATGATAATATTAATTAGTAACTGTACTTTCACTGGCTTCTTGGCAGTCTTTTGGTAAGACTTCCTTCTTTAGTTTTTTTTCTGAAGTATAGACTTCTTCTCCCATCTTAGGAAGAAGGATGAGAGAGATTCAACTTCAATAGAACTTTGTGACTATACTTTGGTCATTTTTTCCCCCACCGAATTTGGTGAGCAAGTCTCCCTTTTTTATGTATGAGAGATTGACCGAATTATTTCCAAGTGACAAACATGCAAAATTATTATGACATATATTTTTAAAAATGTTTAATATATTCTGTGCTTTAGTTTCCTACCCTTGTTGCAACAAATAAATGATGTTTGGGGAATGTAGTCTAAATCAAGGAGTATCATGAGCTTCTAGTGGTGTATGTTCAAATCCATCTTTTTCCCTCATGAGAGAAGGATCATCATTAAAAAAAAAGTAGTCAAGAACTTCCACCATCTTTATTTTCTGAGACAATATTACCCAAAATTCCCCAGGCACAAAATTATATCATGTTTGGATTCCATAAATGTTGGCCCAATTCTATAAGTGAGAGAGTTTAGGGCACACATCTCTCCTTTTGCTTTGACTTGTAATGTATAGGGGTGTCCAGGTTGATCAGCTAAGATCTGGTCATAGCTGCAGTGCAGGTTGGGCTCAGGTGGACAAAGGGTTAGGTGCAACCCTAGTCAATCTGAAAATACATGAGGCTGAAGTTCGAATGGTAGATCAGCTTATCTACAAACAGCAATCTTTGGCCAATGAGTTTATTCTACTTAAGAATTATCAGGTCAGCTGAAAGAACCTGTTGCTCTCAGGTTAGACTGCAACTGGTAAGCATATGAGGTGTATAGACTCAGGTTTTTCAACTTGGGAATTACCAAATACCAGTAGAGCATAGTGATGTAGGGTATTGATTCTGGACAAAGACTACTAGTCCATCAGTTCTTCATCATGTAGACTCTGTGAAATTTGCTTAACTTCTCTGTGTGTTGGTTTCCTCATCTGTACCATGGAGGTAATAACAGCACTCCCTTAAGAGCGTCTTATGAGGATTAAATGAGATAATGTTTTTCAAGTGATTAGCATATGGGCACGTTCAATGAATGTTAGTTATTGCTATTGCCGCTGTTGCTCTAAGGTCCAACAAAAGTAGAACCTACCTAACCTTAAAGGCTACAGCTTGTTAACACCTGAGAGTGGTCCCAAGATCAGAAGGTGTCATTTCACTATTACAGTCACTGCACTGTTTTCGGTAAATAATCTCATAACTCCAGGTGAGCTTCTCTTTTGGGGAAGATGCAGGCCTGTTTACAACCATTCTGCTCCTCCTTCTCTGCCCACTGGCTGAACAACCTTTTAATGTTTCGTCTTTCTTGTCCAGGGTGCCACAATCCCATTCAGAAACAGAATTTTGTCAGAGTTTCCTGATTCAGGGCAACATGCCTTTCAGTTGATCAGTGAACACCCCTACCAAGCAATCTTGTCAAGATTCCTTGGTGCCTGTGCCTGGAAAGGAATATGAGTTATCATGTAAATTGTTCCCTAATAGATTATATGCCCAGCACAATGTTAAAATTATTCTGTTATTTGAGTTAAAGAAAATATTTCTTCTCATAGGTGGTATTTGCCTGAATTCCTTTTGTCTTCTCCTTTTGTATTGCCCATTTGAAATAACTGTTGAATTTTCTCTAGACCATACTCAATATTCAAATACAGTAATGTTTTTCTATCTACACTCACTACTGAGCAATATTTATATATCTTTTCAAAGTCTTTGAAACAGTGTCCAAATGGAAATGATTGTGAGGATTGAGTAACTTCAATATTTTCAATGGGAGGAAAGAAAATGAAATTAGTGGCCAGATATGCAGACAATTTATCATCTTACCAGAGAGAAGTGAGCATCTCAAAAGAAACTGATTTCTGCAAATCTCTTCTGCATGTCAAACCAAGTTATTCTCTTGGTATTTGTATCCAACAGAGAATTGGAAGAGAATTACCAAGAGATAAATGGAGAAGAATGTGGGAAATTGTAGTGTATATACTCAAACTAATATTTTTAAATACCAAATTTAGTATGTAACATTTGGGCCTTTAATATGAAGAGGCAAACTTTAAATGTGTGCTAGTCAGTTTTTACAATGAATGGTTTCTTTTCACCAGTGAAGCATTAGGCTGTAATATTCTCTCTCTCTCTCTCTCTCTCCTTCTCCCTCTCTCTCACACACACAAACAATTTCAGCACATGAGCTTTTGAACAGGTAATACCTTTAAATATTACAAAATTTTAAAAAATTTAAAAAGGTAAAAAAAAAAAAAAACTAAGCCTTTCTCCCACTTTTTTCTTCTTAGACCCTAAGGTCCTCTTCAGAGACAACTATTATGAAGTTTCATGGGTATTTTTCTAGGCTATCTGTGCATAAACATATGCTCACACATTATGTGTGGTTCCATTACTGATGTCTGATGTGAGTCCACTATTAAAGTTCCCCTTGTATATCAGAACTGTCTATCCATGTCAATGAATATAAATTTCCATTTAAATCAGCAAATACTATATGTAGGAAGACTAAAACATAGGGAAGGAGGAAGCGAGCTGAAGGAATTTCCCCAGGTCTCCTCTTCCTACTTACAGTAGGAGGATCAGAGGAATCTAAGCTCTTGAGAGTAGACACACACACACACACACACACACACACACACACACACACACACAATTTGCATAGCTTTAAGATCTCCTTAGTTGCAAAGGCTTAGTTTAGGTTGGCCTCAAGTAAAGCCCAGTTTCCCTCTTCTAGTTAGATTCATAATTTATGGAAAATAGCATCTATTACTATTGCTTCCAATGAAGAACACATTAAATGTATTTTGTATATTTTTTTGCTTTACCCAAGCCTGCTATTTCCATAGCCATTATTTTTTTTCCTTTCCTTGTCCTTGCACCACTGTAAAATGAGATTCCAGTGAATCAAATTACATCAATAACAAAATCTGATCTTTAGAAATTACAAAGCTTTCCAAAGCAGACTTCTTGTTGGTATTACTACCTAAAGCCAAAAATGTCTCACATAAACTTACTGATGTAAATTATTAATAGTGCTAAAAGCAAGACATTCATTTTACAAGCTCTACTAAGGTATAATAATGGCAAATTGTCATTATTTCATTTACTTAATAATGCATTTATCTAAGATATTTATAGGCATGCTCTCTTGAAAATATGTATTATTTTAGTGATTAAGTTGTCCTGTCATTTCTAAAAATATGAGGCTTAAATAATTCTTTTGACACTCAAGTGAATAATATACTCAATGATTATGTGTGTGTGTGTGATGATATTCTCCAGTCCTGAAAACCACCTCATTTGCAGAGTGAAATCAATGGACATTCCTGCTCCAATAAATTAACATTCCCAAAGTGGATGTATCTTAACTCAAACTAGTTTACCAGGATCAAGTGACTCATTTAGCAATACCAACAAGTTCACTTCTAAATGCAATATGACAAGGAAAGAAAAAATGGAAGAGAAAGAGAGAACTATTTGTGAATTTATTAGTGAACATCTATTCATAGTTCTTATCAACAACAGAAAACAAACACCAATGAAGTCACTATAGTGTCTATTTATATTTATAAATCGTGTTGTGAAAGGTAAAATTACTTTGAAAAAATTCTTTGGTCTTTCTGAATATTATCTCATGCAGGTAAATTGTACATCAGAAAAAAATTATTGTCAAGCATTCACTTTTACTTAATTTAGTCATTCACCCGTCAATAAGAGTTATCATGTGCTGCTATCAAGAGAACATTTAATACAACTGGTGCTAGTGCTATGGAAAATTTAAAGCACTTTCCCTATAGAAGATGCTGTTAGATTACAGGGGGGAAAAGTAGATGAAATATTTCCCAGAAGCTGGCAGTTCTGAATTTTCAAAAATGTAAAGGATAAGAAAGCAGTGTACACACACACACATAAACACCCACTACAAAAAGAATAGACACAGAGCTACTGGACAATTTCATTCCTGCTAAATGGAAAATCTGAAATAAATGGCAACACTTGTTGGAAAATGTTTTTTATATGTGAAGTCAATTTAATTTGTTCTAAAAGCTTCAATTTTAAAGTACTCAGAGTTGGATTAAAAATAAAATCTTGAGCTCAAGACCAAGTGCGATCAAAGACACTCATATGAAGTATGAATGTCTAGGAAAACTGAGAAAAAAGGGTTTCTAAACACCCTGAATGCTCTGGAGGTTCCAGACCCAAAGCCAAGGAGGGGTACTGCAGCAATCAGAGTTGCTGGATTACTAACATCTGAAAAACTTAAGAATGATGAAAAACCACGAACGACATCTTTAATGATTCATGTATCTCTAACATAATTTCTTAAATAAAATAATTCCAGTTTCTTCTTTTTATAGCAGTTTGTTCTTTTAATGAAACTATCAGAATATCCAATGCAAATTTTGCAGATAAAGTAACACTTTTAGTAAATATTCCTCCCCCCATGCATAAGAAATTTGTAACAGGTTCACTTTGCTCTTCTTTTTGGTTATATAGTGTTTAATAACTCAAATGTCTTGGTATTTAGAGTAGTCTAAAGCAGAGTATCTAGTCTCTATTCACCGTCTTTTATATTATGTAAAGTACTGAACTAACCCCTGTTTATCATTCATGTTGCAAAGTCCAGTTCATTATCTGTAAAGAATGTTGCATTTGACTAGGCAGCTCTTTGATGAGAATATATGGGAAACTGAATATGTACCATATGGACCCGAGGTAAGGAGGGCTTTTACTGTTAAGTGGAAACTTCTTGATCAAATTGAAACTAGTATTATATTTATATACAGGATCTCTCTTCTTTATCCATGTATTTCTCTACTCAGAGAATGAATACATTTTAAAATATTTCAAATATCACAAAGTACAATTTCTATAGCCATTTTACTGAGTTTAGAGAAAAATAAATGTCAATCAGCAAACCACATATTTAAAATTCAGAGTCTTTTGGACAGGATTATAACTACCTATTTTAAAGGGAAGAATGAATTGGGACAGGGCCATGATATGGGCAAATGATGTAAACCTATGTATTTCCTTATTAGTGCTGATATTCTTTATAGCACTCGTATCTTTGCCAAAGTTCTATTTTACCTTCAGGCAACTAGTGGTTCTTTCACACTTAGGATTTTTTGTTGTTTTTGTTGGTGCCATATGCCTTTTCTTTTTTTTTTTTAACATCTGTATTGGAGTATAATTGCTTTACAATGGTGTGATAGTTTCTGCTTTATAACAAAGTGAATCAGTTATACATATACATATGTTCCCATATCTCTTCCCTCTTGTGTCTCCCTCCCTCCCACTCTCCCTCTCCCACCCCTCTAGGTAGTCACAAAGCACCTAGCTGATCTCACTGTGCTATGCAGCTGCTTCCCACTAGCTATCTATTTTACGTTTGGCAGTGTATATATGTCCATGCCAATCTCTCACTTTGTCACAGCTTACCCTTCCCCCTCCGCATATCCTCAAGTCCATTCTCTAGTAGGTCTGTATCTTTATTCCCGTCTTGCCCCTAGGTTCTTCATGTATTTTGGTTTATTTTTCTTAGATTCCATATATATGTGTTAGCATACGGTATTATTTTTTCTCTTTCTGACTTAACTTCACTCTGTATGACAGACTCTAGGTCCATCCACCTCACTACAAATAACTCAATTTCATTTCTTTTTATGGCTGAGTAATATTGCATTTTATATATGTGCCACATCTTCTTTATCCATTCATCTGTTGATGGACACTTAGGTTGCTTCCATGTCCTGGCTATTGTAAATAGAGCTGCAATGAACATTTTGGTACATGACTCTTTTTGAATTCTGGTTTTCTCAGGGTATATGCCCAGTAGTGGGATTGCTGGGTCGTCTGGTAGTTCTATTTTTAGTTTTTTAAGGAACCGCCATACTGTTCTCCATAGTGGCTGTATCAATTTACATTCCCACCAACAGTGCAAGAGTGTTCCCTTTTCTCCACACCCTCTCCAGCATTTAGTGTTTGCAGATTTTTTGATGATGGCTATTCTGACTGGTGTGACATGATATCTCATTGTAGTTTTGATCTGCATTTCTTGAATGATTAAGGATGTTGAGCATCCTTTCATGTGTTTGTTGGCAATCTGTATATCTTCTTTGGAGAAATGTCTATTTAGGTCTTCCGCCCATTTTTGGATTGGGGTGTTTGTTTTTTGATATTGAGCTGCATGAGCTGCTTGTAAATTTTGGAGATTAATCCTTTGTCAGTTGCTTCATCTGCAAATACTTTTTCCCATACTGAGGGTTGTCTTTTTGTCTTATTTATGGTTTCCTTTGCTGTGCAAAAGCTTTTAAGTTTCAATAGGTCCCATTTGTTTATTTTTGTTTTTATTTCCATTTCTCTAGGAGCTGAGTCAAAAAGGATCTTGCTGTGATTTTTGTCATAGAGTGTTCTGCCTATGATTTCCTCTAAGAGTTTGATATTGTCTGGCCTTACATTTAGGTCTTTAATCCATTTTGAGTTTATTTTTGTGTATGGTGTTAGGGAGTGTTCTAATTTCATACTTTTACATGTACCTGTCAAGTTTTCCCAGCACCACTTATTGAAGAGGCTGTCTTTTCTCCACTGTATATGCTTCCCTCCTTTATCGAAGATAAGGTGACCCTATGTGCATGGGTTTATCTCTGGGCTTTCTATCCTGTTCCATTGATCTATATTTCTGTTTTTGTGCCAGTACCATACTGTCTTGATGACTGTAGCTTTGTAGTGTAGTCTGAAGTCAGGGAGCCTGATTCCTCCAGCTCCGTTTTTCTTTCTCAAGATTGCTTTGGCTATTTGGGGTCTTTTCATTTCCATACAAATTGTACAATTTTTTTGTTCTAGTTCTGTGAAAAATGCCAGTGGTAGTTTGATAGGGACTGCATTGAATCTGTAGATTGCTTTAGGTAGTAGAGTCATTTTCACAATGTTGATTCTTCCAATCCAAGAACATGGTATATCTCTCCATCTATTTGTATCATCTTTAATTTCTTTCATCAGTGTCTTATGATTTTCTGCATACAGGTCTTTTGTCTCCTTAGGTAGGTTTACTCCTAGATATTTTATTCTTTTTGTTGCAATGGTAAATGGGACTGTTTCCTTAATTTCACTTTCAGATTTTTCATCATTAGTGTATAGAAATGCTAGAGATTTCTGTGCATTAATTTTGTATCCTGCTACTTTACCAAATTCATTGATTAGCTCTAGTAGTTTTCTGGTAGCATCTTTAGGGTTCTCTATGTATAGTATCATGTCATCTGCAAACAGTGACAGCTTTACTTCTTCTTTTCCAATTTGGATTGCTTTTATTTCTTTGTCTTCTCTGATTGCTGTGGCTAACACTTCCAAAACTATGTTGAATAATAGGGGTGAGAATGGGCAACCTTGTCTTGTTCCTGATCTTAGTGGAAATGGTTTCAGTTTTTCACCATTGAGAACGATGTTGGGTGTGGATTTGTCATATATGGCCTTTATTATGTTGAGTAAAGTTCCCTCTATGCCTACTTTCTGGAGGGTTTTTATCATAAATGGGTGTTGAATTTTGTCAAAAGCTTTCTCTGCATCTATTGAGATGATCATATGGTTTTTCTCCTTCAATTTGTTAATATGGTGTATCACGTTGATTGATTTGCGTATATTGAAGAATCCTTGCATTCCTGGGATAAACCCCACTTGATCAGGGTGTATGATCCTTTTAATGTGCTGTTGGATTCTGTTTGCTAGTATTTTGTTGAGGATTTTTGCATCTATTTTCATCAGTGATATTGGCATGTAGTTTTCTTTCTTTGTGACATCTTTGTCTGGTTTTGGTATCAGGGTGATGGTGGCCTCGTAGAATGAGTTTGGGAGTGTTCCTCCCTCTGCTATATTTTGGAAGAGTTTGAGAAGAATGGGTGTTAGCTCTTCTCTAAATGTTTGATAGGATTCACCTGTGAATCCGTCTGGTCCTGGGCTTTTGTTTGTTGGAAGATTTTTAATCACAGTTTCAATTTCAGTGCTGGTGATTGGACTGTTCATATTTTCTGTTTCTTCCTGGTTCAGTCTTGGAAGGTTGTGCATTTCTAAGAATTTGTCCATTTCTTCCAGGTTGTCCATTTTACTGGCATATAGTTGCTTGTAGTAATCTATCAAGATCCTTTGTATTTCTGCAGTGTCAGTCGTTACTTCTCCTTTTTCGTTTCTAATTCTATTGATTTGAGTCTTCTCCCTTTTTCTCTTGATGAGTCTGGCTAATGGTTGATCAATTTTGTTTATCTTCTCAAAGAACCAGCTTTTAGTTTTATTGATCTTTGTTATTGTTCCTTCATTTCTTTTTCATTTATTTCTGCTCAGATCTTTATGATTTCTTTCCTTCTGCTAACTTTGGGGTTTTTTTGTTCTTCTTTCTCTAAATGCTTTAGGTGTAAGGTTAGGTTGTTTATTTGAGATGTTTCTTGTTTCTTAAGGTAGGATTGTATTGCTATAAACCTCCCCCTTAGAACTGCTTTTGCTGCATCCCATAGGTTTTGGGTCGTCTTGTTTCCATTGTCATTTGTTTCTAGGTAATTTTTGATTTCCTCATTGATTTCTTGGTTATTAAGTAATGTATTGTTTAGCCTCCATGTGTTTGTACTTTTTACAGTTTTTTTCCTGTAATTCATATCTAGTCTCATAGCATTGTGGTCGGAAAAGATGCTTGATACAATTTCAATTTTCTTAAATTTACCAAGGCTTGATTTGTGACCCAAGATATGATCTATCCGGGAGAATGTTCCATGAGCACTTGAGAAGAAACTGTATTCTGTTGTTTTGGGATGGAATGTCCTATAAATATCAATTAAATCCATCTTGATTAATGTATCATTTAAAACTTGTTTTTCCTTATTTATTTTCATGTTGGATGATCTGTCCATTGGTGAAAGTGGGGGGTTAAAGTCCCCTACTATGATTGTGTTACATCAGTTTCCCCTTTTATGGCTGTTATTATTTGCCTTATGTATTGAGGTGCCCCTATGTTGTGTTCATAAATAATTACAATTGTTATATCTTCTTCTTGGAATGATCCCTTGATCATTATGTGGTGTCCTTCTTTGTCTCTTGTAATAGTCTTTTTTTTAAAGTCTATTTTGTCTGGCATGAGAATTGCTACTCCAGCTTTCTTTTAATTTCCATTTGCATGGAATATCTTTTTCCATCCCCTCACTTTCAGTCTGTATGTGTCCGTAGGTCAGAAGTGGGTTTCTTGTAGACAGCATATATACGGGTCTTGTTTTTGTATCCATTCAGCCAGTCTATGTCTTTTGGTTGGAGCATTTAATCCATTTACATTTAAGGTAATTATCAATATGTATGTTCCTATTACCATTTTGTTAATTAATTTGGTTTTGTTATTGTAGGCCTTTTCCTTCTCTTGTGTTTCCTGCCTAGAGAAGTTCCTTTAGCATTTGTTGTGAAGCTGGTTTGGTGATGCTGAATTCTCTTAGCTTTTACTTGTCTGTAAAGCTTTTAATTTCTCTGTCAAATCTGAATGAGATTCTTGCTGCATAGAGTAATCTTGGTTGTAGGTTTTTCCCCTTCATCACTTTAAATATGTCCTGCCACTCCCTTTTGGCTTACAGAGTTTCTGCTGAAAGATCAGCTGTTAACCTTATGGGGTTACCCTTCTGTGTTATTTGTTGTTTTTCCCTTGCTGCTTTTAATATTTTTTCTTTGTATTTAATTTTTGATAGTTTGATTAGTATGTGTCTTGGCATGTTTCTCCTTGGATTTATCCCACAGAGAGTATGGGACTCTCTGTGCTTCCTGGACTTGATTAACTATTTCCTTTCCCATATTAGGGAAGTTTTCACGTATAATCTCTTCAAATATTTTCTCAGTCCCTTTCTTTTTCTCTTCTTCTTCTGGGACCCCTATAATTTGAATGTTGGTGCATTCAATGTTGTCCCAGAGGTCTCTGAGACTGTCCTCAATTCTTTTCATTCTTTTTTCTTTATTCTGCTCTGCAGTAGTTATTTCCACTATTTTATCTTCCAGGTCACTTATGCATTCTTCTGCCTCAGTTATTCTGCTATTGTTCCCTTCCAGAGAATTTCTAATTTCACTTATTGTGTTGTTCATCACTGTTTGTTTGCTCTTTAGTTCTTCTATGTCCTTGTTAAACGTTTCTTGTGTTTTCTCCATTCTATTTCCAAGATTTTAGATCATCTTTACTATCATTATTCTGAATTCTTTTTCAGGTAGACTGCCTATTTCCTCTTCATTTGTTAGGTCTGGTGGGTTTTTACCTTGCTCCTTCATCTGCTGTGTGTTTCTCTGTCTTCTCATTTTACTTAACTTACTGTGTTTGGGGTCTCCTTTTCACCAGCTGCAGGTTCATAGTTCCTGTTGTTTTTGGTTTCTGCCCCCAGTGGCTATGGCTGGTTCAGTTGGTTGTGTAGGCTTCCTGGTGGAGGGGACTAGTGCCTGTGTTCTCGTGGTTGAGGCTGGATCTTGTCTTTCTGGTGGGCAGGTCCATGACTGGTGGTGTGTTTTGGGGTGTCTGTGGCCTTATGATGATTTTGGGCAGCCTCTCTGCTAATGGGTGGGGTTGTGTTCCTGTCTTTCTCGTTGTTTGGCATAAGGTGTCCAGCACTGTAGCTTGCTGGTCATTGAGTGGAGCTGGGTTTTTGCGTTGAGATGGAGATCTCTGGGAGTTTTTCACCATTTGATATTATGTGGAGTTGGGAGGTCTCTGTGGACCAATGTCCTGAACTTGGCTCTCCCACCTTTGAGGCATAGCCCTGATGCCTGGCTGGTGCACCAAGAGGCTGTCATCCACACGGCTCAGAATAAAAGGGAGAAAAAACAAGAAAGAAAGAAAGAAGAAGATAAAATAAAATAAAGTTATTAAAATAAAAAATAATTATTAAAAAATTTTAATAGTAATAAAAAAAGGAAAGAAAGAAAGGAAGAAAGAAGAGAGCAACCAAAGCAAAAAACAAATCCACCAATGATAACAAGCGCTAAAAACTGTTCTGAAAAAAAACAAAAAAAACCAACACAAAAAACGGACATACAGAACCCTAGGACCAATGGTAAAACAAAGCTAAACAGACAAAATCACACACAGAAGCATACACATACACACTCACAAAAAGAGAAAAAGGAGAAAATCATATATATATCGTTGTTCCCAAAGTCCATCTCTTTAGTTTGGGATGATTCGTTGTCTATTCAGGTATTCCACAGATGCAGGGTATATCAAGTTGATTGTGGAGATTTAATCCGCTGCTCCTGAGGCTTCTGGAAGAAGTTTCCCTTTCTCTTCTTTTTTTCGCACAGCTCCTGGGGTTCAGCTTTGGATTTGGCCTTGCCTCTGGGTATAGGTCGCCTGAGGGCATCTGTTCCCACCCAGACAGGACGGGGTTAAAGGAGCAGCTGATTCGGGGGCTCTGGCTCACTCAGGCTGGGGGCAGGGGAGGCAGGGGTACAGAATGTGGGGTGAGCCTGCAGCGGCAGAGGCCAGCATGATGTTGCACCAGCCTGAGGTGCGCCGTGTGTTCTTCTGGGGAAGTTGTCCCTGGATCATGGGACAGTGGCATGTGTGGCGGGCTGCACAGGATCTCAGGAGGGGAGGTGTGGATAGTGACCTGTGCTCGCACACAGGCTTCTTGGTGGCGGCAGCAGCAGCCTTAGCGTCCCATGCCCGTCTCTGGGGTCCGCGCTGACAGCCGCGGCTTGTGCCCGTCTCTGGAGCTCCTGTAAGCAGCGCTCTTAATCCCCTCTCCTCTCGCACCAGGAAACAAAGAGGTAAGAAAAAGTCTCTTGCCTCTTCCGCAGCTGCAGACTTTTTCCCGGACTCCCTCCCGGCTAGCCGTGGTGCGTTAACCCCTTCAGGCTGTGTTCACGCCGCCAACCCCAGTCCTCTCCCTGAGGTCTGACCTCCGAAGCCCGAGCCTCAGCTCCCAGCCCCGCCCGCCCCGGTGGGTGAGCAGACAAGCCTCTTGGGCTGGTGAGTGCTGCTCGGTGCCGAGCCTCCGTGCGGGAATCTCTCTGCTTTGCCCTCCGCACCCCTGTGGCTGCTCTCTCCTCCATGGCTCCGAAGCTTCCCCCCTCCGCCACCCGCAGTCTCCGCCCACGAAGGGGCTCCTAGTGTGTTGAAACCTTTCCTCCTTCACAGCTCCCTCCCACTGGTGCAGGTCCCGTCCCTATTCTTTTGTCTCTGTTTTTTCTTTTTTCTTTTGCCCTACCGAGGTACGTGGGGAGTTTCTTGCCTTTTGGGAAGTCTGAGGTTTTCTGCCAGCGTTCAGTAGGTGTTCTGTAGGAGTTGTTCCACATGTAGATGTATTTCTGATGTATTTGTGGGGAGGAAGGTGATCTCCACGTCTTACTCTTCCACCATATTGAAGCTCCTCCAATAGTGAGTCTTGATGTCAGGTAGTGTCTGTACTTCAACTTTCTTCTTCAGCATTGTTTTGGCTATTTTCAGTCTTTTCTCCTTTGATGTTACCAGTTTGTTGACATCCAAAATATAGCTTGCTAGGAATCAGATTAGGATTAAACTGAATATGTAGATCATATTGGGAATAATTGACATCTTAACAAATATTGAGTTTTCCAATCCATAAACAGAACATCTCTCCATCTATTTATTTTTAAAAATTTCTTTCATTAGAGTTTTATAGTTTTCTACATGTAGACCCTTTACACATTTTGTTAGATTTATACCTAAGTATTTCATTTTTGAGGGCCATGATAAATGGTGTGGTGTTTTTAATTTCAAATTCCAATTTTAATTGCTGATATATAGGAAAACAATTGACTTATGTATTAATAAAACGGGACCTTGTTATGCTCGGTTATTAACCATTTTTGGAATCATTAAATTTATTAATTGTTTTATTTTCTTGAGACATTATTTCATTTTAGTGGTTACTGCACTAGGTAGTACTTCCAGAATAAGAGTGGTGAGAGGAGATATCCTTGCTTTATTCTTGATTTTAGCAAAAAAGTAGCCAGTTTCTCACCATTAAGCAAAATGTTATCTTAAGGTTTTTTGTAGATGTTCTTTATTGAGTTGAAGATGTTTCCCTGTATTTCTATTTTGCTGAGAGTTTCATCAAGAATAAAATATTTTTCTCCATCAATTTATATGATCACGATTTGTCTTTTTTAGCTTATTCATGTGGTAGATTACATTCCTGGAATAAATCTCACTTGGTCATGGTATTTAATTATTTTATACATTGTTGGATTTGATTTGCTAATATTTTGTTCAGGGATTTTGTAACTATGTGTATGACAGTTATTGATTTGTAGTTTTCCTTTGCTGTAATGTCTTTATCTGATTCTAATATTAGAGTAATGCTGGCTTCACAGAATGAGTTAGGAAGTATTTCCTCTGCTTCTATCTATCTTCTGCAAAAGATTGTATAGCAATTGCATTGTTTTTTCTTCAAATTTTTGGTAGCATTCATTATTGAAACCTTCTGGGCCTGATGTTTTCCTTCTTGCAAAGTTATAAAAATTAATGATTCAATTTCTTTAATAGCTATAGGCCTATTCAGATCATATGTATCTCCTTATGTGAGTATTGGTAATTTGTGTCTTTCAAAGAATTGTTCCATTTTATTTGTTATCAGATTGTGGTCATAGAGTTTCTCTTAATATTCCTTTAGATATCCATTGGATCAAAAGTGATGATCCATTTTTCCTTTTCAATATTAGTAATGTGTATTTTTTTCTTTTTGTCTTTGTTAGCCTGACTAGAGATTTAGCCATTTTATTTTAAACTTTTTTGATATAATTGATTTCTTTTATTGTTTTCTTGTTTTCAGTTTCTTTGATATCTGCTGTAATTTTTACTTTTTCTTATCTTCTCCTTGCTTTAGGCTTAAATTACTGTTCTTTCTCTACTTTCCTAAAGTAGAGGTTTAGATTTTGAGTTTAGATTTTTCTATTTTTCTAATTTATACATTTAATGTTGTAAATTTTCCTCTAAGTCCTGCTTTCACCATATTTCACAAGTTTTGATAAGTTGCATTAGTATTTTCATTTAGTTCAAAATATTTTAAAAATTTACCTTGAATCCTATTTGATCAATGTGTTATTAGATGTGTATTGGTTAATTTCCAAATATTTGGGGGATTTTTGAGTTATCTTTCTGTTATTGATTTCTAGTCTATCTCCATTTTGATCTGAGGAAATAGTTTTTATGATTTATATTCTTTTAAAAATCGTTCAGGTGTGTTTTTTTGGCACAAAATGTGGTTTTTCTTGGTTAATGTTCTATGTAAGCTTGAGAAAAATGTGTATTTTGCACTTGTTGAATGAAATATTCTGTCATGTCAATTAGATAAAACCTATTGATGGTTCTATGCAGGTCTATATTCTTACTGATTTTCTGCCTGCTTGATTTATCAGTTATTTATTAGGGGTATTGAAGCCTCCAACTATATTATGGATTTGTCTCTTCTGTTTGCAGTTCTATCAGTTTTTGTCTCACAGATTTTGAGACCCTGTCTTTAGATGCATAAATGTTAAAGATGTTATGTCTTGTTGGATAATTGATCTCTTTAACATTATGAGATGTCTCTCCTTGTCCCTGATAATGTTCCTTGCTCTGAAGTCTGCTTTATCTTAAATTAATATAGCTACTCAGCTGTCTTTTTATTATTGTTATCATGTTTTATCTTCTCCATTTCTTTACTTTTAACCTATCTACACCTTTATATTTAAAGTGAGTTCCTAGGAGACAGTATATAGCTCTAGCTTGTGGGTTTTAAAATTTTTACTATTCATTCTGACAACCTCTGTCTTTACATTGGTGTATTTAGACCATTCACATCTAAAGTGATTACTGATATATTTTGTTTAATAATCACCATATTAGCACCTGTTTTCTCTTAGTTGCACTTTTTTTTTCTCTCATTTTTTGCCTTCTCTGGCTTTAATTGAGCATTTTGCATGATTCCATTCTCTGTTCTCTTTCAGTATATCAATTATTCTTTTTAAAAAAAATTAGTAGTTGCTCTAGACTTTGCTATATGAATTCACAACTAATCTAAATCCACTATCAATAATATTATTGTGCTTCACAGTTTGTGCAAGTCCCTTATAACAGAGTAGCCCCAATTCTTCTCCCCCATCACTTATAACATTGCTGTCATTCATTTTATTACTTACCGATATAGTATAATCACCCAATACATTGTTACTATTATTACTTTGATGAATTAGATTGATGAATTAGTTATCAATTAGATCAATTAATAAGAAAATGATTTTCATTTATCTCCATTTATTTCTTCTCTGACATTCTTTCTTTATGTAGATCTGAATTTCTGAACTATATAATTTCCTGCTCCCTAAAGAACTTTTAACATTTCCTTCAGAGCAGGTCTACTAGCAATAAGTTCCCTTAGTCTCTCATTTGTCTGAGAAAGTCTCCATTTCTCTCTCACTTTTGAAGGATAATTTCGATGGATATGGAATTCTACGTTAGTGGCTTTTTCTTACAACACTGTATTTTACTTTTAACGTTATGTTGAGTCCTCAAATAATAGAATTTTAAACTTAGCCTATGAATATGTTCTAATATATCTCATTTACCTGGCAGATTCTTTTTCTCAGAGTTACAAGTGAGTGAATCAAGTATAGAAACAGGATAAGTACCCAGGTGACTTAACTTCCAGCCCAGTGTTCATCAGAATAATTCTTGCCATACTACCAGTTTATTAAACTGTTATTTACCTTTTTCCCATAGTACTAGCTCTGATATCTTGTGGTAATACAATGAAATCACATTTATGGCAATTGGACTTTCAATTCACATTAAATAAATATACAAATAGAAAAGGCACAGTTTTCACTATTTAAATTCTTTGTTGTGTTAATTGAAAGGCATAAAGCACAATATAAATGTACTTTTTGAAAAAAATACAGATATTTAAAAAATATATTTATTTTCATCTATATAAATTTATTTTCATCAAGAATAAACCTAGTATATTTTCTTTCCAAAGAGTAGCCCATTTTGATGGCTGAATTTTAACCTTTAAAATACACGAAATACATTACCATTTTGAGGTCATTCACTTTTCAAATGCTTGTCCTTTCCCTTTTTGTTAAAATGATCCCTCCATCAAATTATTTTAATCCCATGTCAAAAATGTGAAACACGTAACACGTACTCAAGAACTCTAGCTTAGAATGAAAGTTTTTGAGAAAATACTATATTATCAAATGCTCTGCAAACAAACACTGATTCTAAAAAACGGTGCCTGCATCTTTGAAATAAGACCACGAGTTGTTGACAGGAGGGATTCATTTGTTTTACGATATACCGCCTCATCCAGAAGTAGCCAACACTTAGAGAACTGTGGAACAATCTGTTAATATTTCAGTTATAGCATCAACAGCTAAAATACTCTTCTGCAAAATGCCAGGTATGAGTGTTTTTCCAAACCTGGTTACACATTGGAATCATCAGGGGAGCTCTGAAAGTACTGTTGCCTGGATTCCAGCCCTGGCAATTCTGATTTAATTGGGCTGGACATTGGTTTCTGGGCATTGCAAATATTAAAAGCTTTCCAGGTGATTTTAATGTGCAGTCAAGTCTGAAGACCATTCTTTTCACGCTCTTCACTAGCAATTGTAAATGTGCAGTTTTCCCTATAGCCAATGTATTAGTTTTTTTTATTACCTCTATAACAGATTACCACAAAATTAGTGAATTAAAACAACACAAACATGTTATCTTACGCTTCTGTTTGTCAGAAGTTTAACACACATCTCTCTGGGCTAAAATCAAGCTATCAGTTGGTCTTCATGTCTTTCTAGAGGCTCAAGGGGAGAGAGAATCTGTTTCCTTATTTTCCCTGCTTCTAGAGACCACCCATACTCATTCCCATGTGGGCCCTTCCTCCATCTTTCAAGCCAGCAATACGGAGGAGAGTCAAGGTGGTTCCTTCTCAGATTGCCATCTCCCTGGTTCTCTGTGCCTGAAGATGTTCTTCATGTTTAAGGACTCATGTGACTAGATTGGGCCCACCTGGATAATACCGTATACTCTTCCCATCGCAACATCCTTAATCTTACATCTGCAAAGTCTTTTTTGTCCTGTAAAATAACACATTCACAGATTTCTAGGTTTGGAATGTGGTCATGGTTTCTAAAACAAATTTGGGGAAGTTGGGTGGCATCTTCTGATATTAGACCTACTGGCCCACTTGAAATATATTTATTTTATGCCTCTGCAACACTGAGCCCCATGCTTAAAAAACTTTGAAAAATATTTCCAAAAGAGATGACAATCAGCCTACCCTGAATTGGTAACTGAAACTGCAACAGGCTTTCCTGTTTCCCCATTCCACCGAAGAGACCAAAAGTAGGATTCCAATATTGGTTTGGTCGATTATCCTGATAACTAAAGGGAAAAAGGTTTTTGCTACACTATGGAGACATGGAAGAAAATGGAAGAAAACAAAAAATCACCTGAGGAAGAAGCTAATGAAAAATACCTTACCATTCCAGACAGGATCACCAAGAGCTCATTTCCCTAGGAATTACAATTGGGTTATTCACCTAACAAAGTTCATGAAAAAAAAAAAAAACCTACTTAGGAAGAAAATCCTAAGTAACAAATACTATTGAAACTCCATGAACCATGGCAGAAATGAAGAACATACCATCCACTTCTTTTTCCTTTTATCAAATCTCAGAAGTGTTTAACTTTTCTTTTAATTTTTTCATCTGTATTCTTTTATACATGTATTTCATTGTATTATACTTATAATTTCTAGTATACATTAGATAACATTGAGGCAGGATTATAACAGAATGACAGTTATTCAGAAATCGGAGCTTGAAATTGAATTCAGTTATTTTTGAACATTAGATTATATCCCTTAGGAAGTGATTTGAGTGAGGTTTTGGTTGTACAAAGAATAGTCAAATTATGTTTAGAGGGGATATTTTAATGGAAATATGGGAGGAAGGACAGATTTGTTGGGGAAGTCATTGTCTAGACTCTAATATATGGGTTTTTTTAGGCCATCAGATCTTTCCTATTTCGGTGGAAAGCAGAGGAATCCTTCTAACCACTAAAGCCAAATGTGTGGTTGTGGAGGATTTGGAAGACAGATGTTATCTCTGTGCAGCTAAAGGGGTGACACGTGTTCCAAGCATGTCAAATAGTGCCTCCCTTCCCCAGAATTTGAATCATAAGGGAGTGAGGTAAAAGCCAAGGGTCACTTACAGCTTCGGTACAGCAGGTCTCTGAGAGAGAGGAGGCACAGTTGAGAATGCCTGGGGGGCAAAGTCACATAGTGGCAAATGTTCAGGAGCGCCAGTAACATTATCCCAATTGGCCAATATCTCTGATCACTTATCCCTGCCTCCTCCTGGTTCTACGGTGTTTATGGCCTTTCAATAATATACTGGATGTCATTCTAATGCATTTTTATGCTAAACTACTTAAAAATTAGTCTTAGTAATTTGCAACCATAAAATCTAACCTGTACAGACAACATTATGCATTGGATAGTGAATCCTTGGCAAGAATCCCAATCCTACTTTTTTTGCACATTGGAAATACAAAGAAATGAAGTCAGAATTTAACTAAGCCCCATACAAGGCAAGGAAGGAGGAAAAAAGAAGAAATCAACTAGGAGCTCTGATTATAGCTGTAAGTTCTTAGGTGTCAGAAAAAGACCCATGATGGAGTTGAAGTAAGAATGGAATAAAAGAAGTTGATTTTGACTCCAAGCAAGTGCTACCAGATACTGGAACAGTTTAGAGTGTTTCAGTGCACATGTGAATGGTGATGCAGAGAATACAATTTGCAGTGTAACAGTGGTATTGCCTTACAGGGTTTGTGCTATCTGGTAAGGGTTAGAAGGAGGAAGTTCATAAAAGTGTTCATCCAAGTGGGAGTATTTTTAAGAAGGAAAGGTGGTTATGTTAATGTAATGTTAATGTTAACAGTGTAATGTTAACTACACTGTTGCAATAGCATAAACTAGAACTGTCCTGCCAAGGCCACCCTATGCAATTCAGTAATACTTCAGTCAGAAGTATTTATTAAGTGCCCTATTGTATCTAAGTAACTATGGAACTTGCAAAGGTAAATAATAGGCTACATCTAACCTGGAAAAACATAATTTCTAATAGAGGGATCAAGCAAGTGAATAGCAAACTAATAGAAAAGACAGAAATTGATTAAAATTTAAGAAAAGTGAAAATTTTTTTAAAGGATGGAAGAGTACAGAAGGGAGGTACACATTTGAATGGTCAGGAGAGGGATTGCAGGAGGGGCTAGTGGACAAGGCAGAAAGGTGAAAGCATCATTTGAGCTGGATTTTGAATGAAGTCAATGGGTATTTTGGTCATTTTCTAAATATACTTCCCACTACTTTTCGCATGTTGCCTTTTTAAAGACAGCTCCATGAAAATACATGTAGGAAATCCATACAAGATATGCTTTCCTATAATTTCTCACTTTTTAATCTCACAGCATGCTGTTTTCTCTGGCTAGATAGCCTAAATAATTTCAGAATGACTATAAATTTCTAACCAAGCATTATCTACTCATGAAATCATTCAGAATGCCCCTTGTAACATCGGTTCGTTTAATACAGCTTCTTTGGAAACCCCTCTAGTAAATTTACAAGGCTTTTTCCACATACATGTAATGATTAGAGTAGAAAGTTTGACAAACACACACACACAAATTTGATAGTGGCTTCCAAAGCAAGTGATGATTATTTACATGGATTATTATGAACGAGAATAAGCTAAAAATATTTTTATCAATCAAAATGCATTAATAATGTATTTTTAGGAATCACGTTAATGTTTGTTAACTATCTATAGAGAGAAAATATTTAAATTTTGAAGTTTAAGAATAAATTGGTGCAAATTGGTGCTCTGCTATATTCCCAAGAAAATTAGGTATAGTACTAATGTCATTTATTTATTAAAGTATATGTATTTATATTAACTACTATGAGCTATCCACTGTTCGCAGTGTAAATTAAGGGTATATAAGTGAACAAAAAGAGAAAAAACAAAATCCTGTATTTTTCAAAGAATTTATATCCCACTGTAGGAGATAGATATTAAAAAATAATTGTGATAAATACATTCTATTGACATAACAAGGGCTCTGATAAGGAGAAACAACAGAGCAAAGTAGGGAGGATTGGGAGTGTTGTCAGAAAGGAACTGCAAATCATTTAATCATTTACTACATCTGTGGTAAGAACAGGCGTCTTCGAGAAGTTGACATGTGAGCAAAGACTTGAAGGAACCAGAAAGTAGCTGGGAGGAGCCATTTTTAGAAGAGAAAATAGCCAGTGCAGAGCTCTGGGCCAGGAGCCCTCCTGGAATGTTTGAGGGAGAGGAAGAGGCAAGTGAGCTGGAGCAGAATAGTAGGAGATGAGGTCAGAGAATTAAAAAATGGAAAAAAATATATACATGGTCTTGTTGGTCATTAAAAAGATACTACTGGCTTTTACCGTCAATAAAGTGGGATGCCATTGGAAGTTATTGAGCAGAGAAACATGATGTGACTTACAGTCTGTAAGGTTCACTCTGGCTGCTTTACTGAGGACAGACTGCAGGGCTGAAAATGTGGGAGAAGGGAGACAGACAGTTAGGGGCCATTACCAGTTAGGATAGCTATGCCAGCTTATCTAGTCATATGTCCATGCTGTTGGCTCCTTGGCAGCCCAAGCCCAGAGCTTTTTGAATGAGTTCTGCAATGGATCTTGTCCGAATGCAGTGACTCTCTCTCCTTTATTCTCCCCTTCTCTCTCCTCTCCTCAGTCTCTTTCAGCTTTTTTTCCCTTTATTTTACCCTCTTTGCTTCTCCTTCTTACCATCCCTCAGTGTCATCCTCTTCTCTCTTCCTCCCACTCCTTTCCCACTTTTCCCTTCTCTTCCTTCTTTCCTGTTTCAAGTATTTAAAAAGAGATCTGAAGAGAAAGACAAATACCATACGATATCACTTATGTGTGGAATCTAAAATATGACACAAATGAACTTATCTGGGAAACAGAAACAGACTCACAGACATAGAGAACAGACTTGTGGTTGCCAAGGGGGAGGAGGGGTGGGGAAGGGATGGTTTGGGAGTTTGGGATTAGCAGATGCAAATTATTATATGTAAAAGTGATAAACAACAAGGTCCCACTGTATAGCACAGGGAACTATATTCAATATCCTGTGATAAACCATAATGGAAAAGAATATGAAAAAGAAGGTATATATATATATGTATAACTGAATCACTTTGCTATACAGCAGAAATTAACATAGCATTGTAAATCAACTACACTTCAATAAAATAAATTTTAAAAGATAATAAAAAAATAAAAAGAGATCTGGCAAAGAACAATAAAATCAAGTTTCAGAGCACCAGTGTTCTCTGCTTGCTTTTCTGGCTATTTCAATTTCTTGTTTGTATGGGAACCTGTGAAATTATCTATTACATTTAAATTAGAGGATTTAAATTTATTTAAAAATAATAAAACACCAGACATAACTTTTGGTTTATTTGGTTATTTCATAGCTCCATAAGGGCAATAAGCCATAACATATTGACCTTTGTATCTCTCCTACCTAACGTTGTGTTGACATGCTGTGGTTGCTCATTAAAGTTGATGAAGAAATAAAACAAGTATTTTACCTAATTGTGCCTATCTTGTTTTGAACAGTAAATTGAGGGTTTGTTCTCGACTTAAGATGATCCTGTTATTCTCAACATTGTGATCATTATATAGAGATATTAAAACACAAGGTTATACCTAAATTATTATATAAAACAAATTGGGAACAATTTAAAGAGCATCTACTATAAAGAGATTTGGATTTTATAATTTAAATGTCTTGTGCTGAAACAAATTTAGTGAGACCAGAATTCTTCATACCACTTATTTGGTAATGTAAAGCCATTATATGTAATTTAATTAAGGCAATTTTGCTAGATTCCTCTTCATAGATTTTTTTTTGCCTAATCATAGTTTTCCACATTTGTTTTGTTTCTTTTTTAAAAATTGTATTCCCTTCTTTGTTAGGTTTTATTCACATTAATTTAGAGTGTCACTAGTAAATATTTTTGCATTTTCGTGGAGTTCTTAGTGTCTTTAACAAAACAAAATCTTTCTACAATCTCCCAGGTTGAGATTTGTTTCCTTCTCATGTGCTGCTATAGAATGCTATCTCTGGCTTAAAAGACTGCCTTGTATTTAATGTGATTCTTCAAGTTGGCTTTGAACTCTGGTATAGCAATCTTGCAAGTTTCTTTTTATAGTTTTTGATACTTCTTTATCTTCCTACTCTAGAATAATGGACGGTTTTTCACTTTCCAAAGAATGCAAGGACTGTATCTTCCAAAGAATGATAACCTTAAAAAAAAGTCTCACTTTTATTCTTTTTAGTAAGATGAGAAGGAAATTTCAGGACCCTATATTTCCATGTTTAGTCAAAAGGGTTAGCTTTTCCTTGTATTTCTTAATTTGGAAATGCTGAGGAATAAGTGCTAGAAAACATTCAAATAATACCTCAGTAATTCCCACTTGCTCTATATAGTCCTTTGATAAACACAAGTATCTTGGACCTTAGGATAGAGTGCCTTGTTTGGAGTTGGGAAGAACACAGAGATGTGGAACTTTGTCCTTAGCCATGCCTTTGGGGGAAAAAATCACTGCAAGCAGTGACTTGGTATAGCTTGCTTTAGAACAGTGGTTCCTGTAGGGAGACTATTACATGGCAAGGCAGGAGTTACAGTGTCCATGGAGTGGGATGTGATTGAAGGTATCCATAATGCAATCCTTTCAGGACCATGACCTCTTTCAGTTCCCCACTTTCAGTTTCTTCTGTCTCATCAAGCCCACTATGGTGATATTTTGCTTTTTTTCAAGAAGGCCCTACCTACCCTTGAACCTATGTAATAAATGGCTTTGTCCATGCCCTTCAGGCTCCTGAGATGGACTTCTGTCTTAGCTCCTCTCTCTGAATAAATACAGTCCTTATGTGTAATTCTTGCAGTTTGGGGAAGTGGAGAGAAAATGAAGAAATGTATAAATGAAAATGATTTCTAATCTTTCTGTCCAGTTGATGTTGGATTGTGTTTTTTCCATCATCATATTTTATTTTGGGTGTCAATGAACACTTTCATTCAGGTAAAATATAAAATGCTAGGTTATAGATGGAGTTGTTTTTTTTTTATAGCTCTTTATTGGAGTATAATTGCTTGACAATACTGTGTTAGTTTCTGTTGTACACCAAAGTGAATCAGCCATATGCATACATATGTCACCATATGTGCCACATTGTTTTATCCATTCATCTGTCGATGAACATTTAGATTGGTTCCATGTCCTGACTATTGTAAATAGTGCTGCAATGAACATTGGGGTGCATGTCTCTTTTTGAATTATGGTTTTCTCAGGATATATGCCCAGTAGTGGAATTTCTGGGTCATATGGTAGTTCTATTTTTAGTTCTTAAAGGAACCTCCATACTGTTTTCCATAGTGGTTTTATCAATTTACATTCCCACCAACAGTGCAGGAGGGTTCCCTTTTCACCACACCCTATCCAGCATTTATTGTTTCTAGATTTTTTGATAATAGCCATTCTGACCGGCGTGAGGTGATATCTCATTGTAGTTTTGATATGCATTTCTCTAATAATTAGTGATGTTGAGCAGCTTTTCATGTGCCTCTTGGCCATCTGTATGTCTTCCGTGGTGGAATGTCTTTTTAGGTCTTCTGCCCATTTTTAAATTGGATTGTTTGTTTTTTTGCTATTGAGCTCCATGAGCTGTTTGTATATTTTGGAGATTAATCCTTTGTCTGTTGGTTCATTTGCAAATATTTTCTCCATTATGAGGGTTGTCTTTTCGTTTTGTTTATGGTTTCCTTTGCTATGCAAAAGCTTTTAAGTTTAATTAAGTCCCATTTGTGTATTTTTGATTTTATTTCCATTACTCTAGGAGGTGGGTCAAAAAAGATCTTGCTGTGGTTTATGTCAAATAGTGTTTTTCCTATGTTTTCCTCTAAGAGTTTTACAGTGTCTGGTCTTACATTTAGGTCTTTAATCCATTTGGAGTTTATTTTTGTGTATGGTGTTAGGTAGTGTTCTAAATTCATTCTCTTACATGTAGCTGTTCAGTTTTCCTAGAACCACTTACTGAAGAGGCTGTCTTTTCTCCGTTGTATGCTCTTGCCTCCTTTGCCATAAATTAGGTGACCATATGTGCTTGGGTTTATCTCTGGGCATTCTATCCTGTTCCATTGATCTATATTTCTCTTTTTGTGCCAGTACCATACTACCTTGATTACTATAGCTTTGTGGTATAGTTTGAAGTCTGGGAAGCTGATTCCTCCAACTCCATTTTTCTTTCTCAAGATTGCTTTGGCTATTCAGGGTATTTTGTGTCTCCATACGAATTGTACAATTTTTTGTTCTAATTCTGTGAAGAATGCTATTTGTAGTTTGATAGGCATTGCATTGAATCTGTAGATTGCTTTGGGTAGTATAGTCATTTTCACAATATTGATTCTTCCAATCCAAAAACATGGTATATTTCTCCACCTGTTTATGTCATCTTTGATTTCTTTCATCAGTGTTTTATAGTTTTCTGAGTACAAGTCTTTCGCCTCCTTAGGCAGGTTTATTCCTAGGTATTTTATTCTTTTTGTTGCAATGGTAAATGGGAGTGTTTCCTTAATTTCTCTTTCTGATTTTTTGTTGTTGTGTATAGGAATGCCAGATATTTCTGTGCATTAATTTTGTATCCTGCGACCTTACCAAATTCATTGATTAGTTTTAGTAGTTTTCTGGTGGCATCTTTAGGATTTTTTATGTATAGTATCATGTCATCCACAAACAATGACAGTTTTATTTCTTTTCCAATTTGTATTCATTTTATTTCTTTTTGTTCTCTGATTGCAATTGCTAGGACTTTCAAAACTATGTTGAATAGGAGTGACGAGAGTGGACATCCTTGTCTTGTTCCTAATCGTAGTGGAAATGTTTTCAGTTTTTCATCACTGAGTATGATGCTTGCTGTGGGTTTGTCATATATGGCCTTTGTTATGCTGAGGTAGGTTCCCTCTATGCCCATTTTCTGGAGAGTTTTTATCATAAATGGGTGTTGAATTTTGTCAATAGCTTTTTCTGCATCTATTGAGATGACCATATGGTTTCTATTCCTTAATTTGTTAATGTGGTGTATCACACTGATTGATTTGCGTATATTGAAGGATCCTTGCATACCTGGGATAAATCCCACTTGATCATGGTGCATGATACTTTTAATGTGTTGTTGGTTTCTTTTTGCTAGTATTTTGTTCAGGATTTTTGCATCTATGTTCATCAGTGATATTGGTCTATAATTTTCTTTTTTTGTGATAACTTTTTCTGGTTTCGGTATCAGGGTGATGGCGGCTTCGTAGAATGAAATTGGGAGTGTTTTTCCCTCTGCAGTTTTCTGGAAGAATTTGAGAAGGATCGGTGTTAGCTCTTCTCTAAATGTTTGATAGAATTCGCCTGTGAAGCCATCTGGTCTTGGATGTTTAGTGTTGGAAGATTTTTAATTACAGTTTCCATTTCATTACTTGTGATTGGCCTGTTTATATTTTCTAATTCTTCCTGGTTCAGTGTTGGAAAATTGTACCTTTCTCCCCACAACTAGGGCACCTGCCAGCCACTGGTGGTGGACCCTGATGCCCAAGGAGATGGGAGGAAACCCCAAGTGAACTGGTAGGACGTGGGAGGACAGAGGGGGGAGGAGGAGTGGAGGCCAGACAGGATTGGTGCCCCTGAGCCTGGGGAGATCAGGGAGGGGCCCTCTGGGAGGAGTGGGAGAGGAGTGGAGGGCGATTGCCTGGCCCACTCGGCCTGGAGAGCCTGTTGAGCTCACAGGCCAGTACCCACCCCCCTCCAAAACCCCATCCAGGCTTTGTGGGTCCTGGGGGCACAGGAGTGAGGCTGGGGAGATCAGGAGAGGCAGGCAGGAGGGGCCCTCCAGTAGGGGCCCTCCCAATCCCCAGACAGGAGGAGCAGGAGAGGAGAGGAGGGCATTTGCCCCACCCACTCGAGCCCAGGAAGCCTGCTGGGCTCCCAGGTGAGGTCCCTGACCCTCTGAGACCAGGGGTGGGGGCACCCCTGGTCCACTTCTGTTCTTGGAACCTAAGCCTCACCTCCCACAGCCCCCAGGGCCTGTTCCAGCCCTGTGGGTCCTAAGCATAGGCACCAACCACTGCCCAAACCCGCCCTTGCTTAGGCCCCGCCCTCCACAGCCAAGGCCTTACCCCCCTCTTTTTCTTCTCTTTTCCCTCCTCCTCTTTTTTACTACTGTGATACAGTTGTACCTTCTGGTTGTTGATTCATCTATATTTTTATTTTTATATTCCTTCTAACATATCTGTTAGTTTCCTAGTCTAATTTTATTTTTTACTTTGTTATTGTTCTCTCTCTCTCTTTTTTTTTTTTTTTTGCCACCCCACGCAGCTTGTGGGATCTTGGTTCATGAGCTGGGGGTTGGGCCAAAGCTCCTGCGGTGGGAGCTCCATGTCAGAACCACTGGACTAACAGAGAACCTCAGACCCCAGGGAATATTCATCAGAGTGAGGTCTCATGGAGGTCCTCATCTCAGCACCAAGACCCAGCTCTACCCAAGAGCCTACAAACTCCAGTGTTGGAAGCCTCAGGCCAAACAACCAGTAAGACAGGAATACAATCTCACTCATTAAAAAAAAAAAAAAGTGAGACGGCAAAAAAATATGTCACAGATGAAGGAGCAAGGTAAAAACCTGCAAGACCAAATAAATGAAGAGGAGATGGCCAATCTACCTGAAAAAGAATCCAGAGTAATGATAATAAAGATGATTCAGAATCACAGAAATAGAATGGAGGCACAGATTGAGAAACTACAAGAAATGTTTAACAAAGATCTAGAAGAACTAAAGAACAAACAAACAGAGATGAACAACACAATAACTGAAATGAAAAATACACTAGAAGGAATCAATAACAGAATAACTGAGGCAAAAGAAAGAATAAGTGAGCTGGAAGACAAAATGGTGAAAATAACTGCCAAGGAGTAGAATAAAGAAAAAAGAATGAAAAGAATTGAAGACAATCTCAGAGACCTCTGGGATAACATTAAACACACCAACATTCGAATTATAGGAGTCCCAGAAGAAGAAAAAAAGAAAGGGTCTGAGAAAATATTTGAAGAGATTAGAGTCGAAAACTTCCCTAACATGGGAAAGGAAATAGTCACTCAAGTCCAGGAAGCACAGAGAGTCCTATACAGGATAAACTCTAGGAAAAACACACCAAGACACATATTAATCAAACTAACAAAAATAAAATTCAAAGAAAAAAATATTAAAAGCAGCAAGGGAAAAACAAAAAATAACATACAAAGGAATCCCTGTAAGGTTATCAGCTGATCTTTCAGCAGAAACTGCAGGCCAGAAGGGAGTGGCAGGATATACTTAAGGTGATGAAAGAGAAAAACCTACAAGCAAGATTACTCTACCCAGCAAGGATCTCATTCAGATTCGATGGAGAAATCAAAAGTTTCAGACAAGTAAAAGCTAAGAGAATTCAGTACCACCAAACCAGCTTTACAATAAATGCTAAAGAAAATTCTCTAGGCGGGAAACACAGAGAAGAAAAAACCCACAAAAACAAACCCAAAACAATTAAGCAAATGGTAATAGGAACATACCTATCCATAATAACCTTGAATGTAAATGGATCAAATGCCCCAACCAAAAGACACAGACTGGCTGAATGGATACAAAAACAAGACCATATATATGCTGTCTACAAGAGACCCAGTTCAGACCTAGGGACACATACAGACTGAAGGTGAAGGGCTGGAAAAAATATTACATACAAATGGAAATCAAAAGAAAGCTGGAGTAGCAATCCTTGTATCTGATAAAATAGACTTTAAAATAAAGACTGTTATGAGAGATAAGGAGGGACACTATATAATGATCAAAGGATCAATCCAAGAAGAAGATATAGCAATTATAAATGTTTATGCACCCAACATAGGAGCATCTCAATACATAAGTCAAATGCTAACAACCATGAAAGGAGAAATTGATAGTAACACAGTAATAGTAGGGGGCTTTAATGCCCCACTTTCACCAGTGGGCAGATCATCCAAACAGAAAATACACAAGCTTTAAACGACACAATAGACCAGATAGATTTAATTGATATTTATAAAACATTCCACCCAAAAGTGGCAGAATACACTTTCTTCTCAAGTGCACACGGAACATTCTCCAGGATAGATCACATCTTGGGTTACAAATCAGGCCTCGGAAAAATTAAGAAAATTGAAATCGTATTAAGCATCTTTTCTGACCACAATGCTATGAGATTGGAAATCAATTACCGGGAAAAAAAACTGTAAAAAACAAATACCTGGAGGCTAAACAGTGTGCTGCTAAATAACCAAGAGATCACTGAAGAAGTCAAAGAAGAAATAAAAAATTACATAGAAACATATGACAATGAAAACACGACGACTCAAAACCTATAAGATGCAGCAAAAGCAGTTCTAAGAGGGAAGTTTATAGAAATTTAATCTCACCTCAAGAAACAAGAAAATCTCAAATAAACAATCTAACCCTACACTTAAAACAACTAGAGAATAAAGAACAAAGAAATCCCAAAGTCAGTAGTAGGAAAGAAATAAAAATCAGAGCAGAAATAAATAAAATAGAAACTAAGCAAACAATAGCAAAGATCAATAAAACTAAAAGCTGGTGCTATGAGAAGATAAACAAAATTGATAAACAGACAGACTCATCAAGAAAAAAAGGAGAGGATGCAAATCAATAAAATTAGAAATGAAAAAGGAGAAATCACAACTGATACCATAGAAATACAAAGGATTATAAAAGACTACTACAAGCAACTATATGCCAATAAAATGGACAACCACAAAGAAATAGATGGAGTCTTAACAGCAAATTATTCAGCTCAAAGTTATTTCTCCCCTGAAAGACATCCTCTGATATCTGGAAGTTTAAAATGATTGTAAGATGAATGGTACCATGCATGAGTGGAAACCTTAATCTTCCCATTTCTTGAGGGGTATGTCAGTCTTTACTATGTGCAAAATCAGCATCTCCCAATCATTTCCCCTCACCTTGGAAATGGACACAGCATAAAGAAATTGATCTTTTTTCTATTAGTAAAATTTTAAATGACCATCTTGCTTTGATATATAACCATGCTCTGCCATAGTTAAGTAGATGTACACTGAAAGCAGGAAGTGGCCTCCCCTTGGCCTTGTATTTTGGGTCCTAATACTCACAAATTTCATTCCAAATCCCTATACACTCACTAAAAGGTGCAGTTTTAAAATGGATGTAATAGGTTTTCTGAGGGAATGCCAGTCATCGCACACTTTTCTGTTTTAAATTTGTGTCGTGTTTCATTTTATGTTCTGATTTTATAGAATTGTATAATGTATGAGATGTCAGAGTCCTTTGAGATCAGCTAGTCCAACCTCCTCCATACCCAGATGAGAATATTGAGACATCACAGCCATATAACCAATGGTGGTGTCATGATGCCCTCTATCAAATGGAAAACAATGTCAAGCACAAACCCTCCTCACCATACCCACCATAAATCACTGACTTAGGAGTAAATCTGGCAAAGGCCTCTGAATTACTGATTTAGAGAACGATATCTAGCAGGCTCCCTGGATTTTTAATTATTATTTATTTATTTATTTATTTATTTTGGCTGTGTTGTGTCTTCGTTTCTGTGCGAGGGCTTCCTCTAGTTGCGGCAAGCGGGGGCCACTCTTCATCGCGGTGCGCGGGCCTCTCACTATCGCGGCCTCTCTTGTTGCAGAGCACAGGCTCCAGACGCGCAGGCTCAGTAGTTGTGGCGCACGGGCCCAGTTGCTCTGCGGCATGTGGGATCTTCCCAGACCAGGGCTCGAACCCGTGTCCCCTGCATTGGCAGGCAGATTCTCAACCACTGCGCCACCAGGGAAGCCCTCCCTGGATTTTTAAAGTCACGCAGATTTAAATCCTCTGTATAAAAAAACAGCCAAATATATTAAGAGAATATTTTTAAAATATTTCTAAATCCAAATTCCAAAAATTACATATTTAAAATAAATGAAACAACACCTGAAAATAACATATAGTATGTGGTGTTTGGTGAAAGAAACTTGCATTTATTATTATTATTAAACATCAGTTCCTTGGGTATAACATTCATTTATGTAGGTGATTTTTTTTTAAAGGAGATGTTTCTATTTGTTTTCATCACAGATTTTCTTTCTTAATTATATATAGCTTAGTATTTTAGCCATCCTTAATATATTACGCATCCTGACCTGTAATCATACTATCTGAAAACACAGCAGTGAAGTATTTGGGTACATGATCTGAGGTTAAAATGCTTAGTACATGGAAAAAGTAAAGTTCTTTTTTTTTTAAGGCTTTATGTCTTTAAAAACTCACAAATTGTGTTTTACAGTATAATAGCTAAAGAGTCCTATTAGTGACATGTGAAGTTTTATAGCAGCTTCTGCTTGCCAGTGATCATTAAGTGAAAAAACCATCCATCAGTGGTATGGAAATCAACCCTGCTCATAAATCATTCTGCTCAATCTGTTACCAGAGGTGAGCTAAATGAACATTTTAGAAACATCTATAAAAATTTAAGACCAAGAACAGGAATGATTTTCTCAATCTATTTAGTAGTCAGTACTGATAGAAGTCTTTTGGGAGAAATTTTGTCAATTTCTTATTTCATTTTGCAGAGCATATGATCTAAACAAGTATACTTCCCTTTGCATAGGCCATGACTTTTACACAGAGTAAATTTTCTTTCGTTCAACAGGTTACTTTTATGAGTGAGAAAAGTGTTCACCTGGGGAGAAAAATGGCATGTTTCTGTCTCTGTCCTTGGGTTACTTTTCTTCTCCTTATTCATGACGTCTTCCACTCTACCCCCACCCCCTTGCTCAGCACCCCAACGCACTCATGCACTTTTAGTTTGCTTAGAAGGTCCTTCTCTGGGCCCTGGAAATTTCTGTTTAGCTCTGCCTTGTATCATATTTTATAGAATTTTGGAAATTAAGCTCTTCCTGCTTGCCTGGTCTGGATGGTACAGCATATCTAACTTTGTGGGATAAGAAAGAAAGACAGCCTCCCTAACAGAGTGTCATTTGGAGGACATGGCCCCAGAAAATAAAACAACCCTGTTTAGAAATATTTTCTGTTGTTTCCTTAAAAACATTCTTTCCCTCATTTATAGGCTGAAATGTAAAATAAGTGCATTTCAAAATCTGCAACCAAGGAAAGAGAAGAGAATGTGGCTACTTTAATTGAAAAATACTATTCAACGCTTTAAATAATTCACCATTTTCTGCTCTACAAATGGTGATTTTTCTCAACAGTATCAACCACTAATTAACGAGAATTTTATAAGACAAAAATTTCCAATATTTTATTACAATGATAAGGTGAATATGTTGATCCTCCTGGAAGAATCATTCACAGGAATTAGAACTGGGGCCAGTTTTAAATGCTACAGGAGAACTGGTTTCAGTTCAAATTAATAAAGAATTTGAAACAGATCTTTCCAAAGATGGAAAGTATTGCTCTGGAAGATAGCAAATCTCAATCACTGAAGATATTCGGGCTAGACTAGATATCTATTTGGAAGGGACTTTTGTCATGAGGATTCAAACCATCAACTATATTGATGCTAGGAGTTTATGACAATATTAACAACTTGGGTAATCATCCAACTAGCTGGTTTATGAAGATGCTTTTCATTTATGCTAAGGTTCTAAACTCTACCACGGAGGCATCAAAGGTAATTTTCAGTCTTCTGAACTCAAATCCTCAACAGCTCTAACTGATCAACCTCTGACCCCCAACTGTGTCTAACAGTGTCAAAAGCTTAGTCGGTATTCAAATAGCTATTTTCATACCACTCAATTCCAGTTCCTTGCCAGTCTTACTAGAGGAAGAGGTCATGGAAAGATAAAAGAGGTCATTAAAATATATTTGTTTCATAAAGAGTTTTTCTGTCCTTGTTTTAGAATATTAAGAAGTAGTAGTGATTCTTCATTGAGATCAACCTCGGGCAGCTGCTCAAGCCAAGTTGTCTGTGATTGGTTTCAGGTTTCACCACCTACCAGCTTGTGGCGCCACCCGAAATTAAATGTATTGGGCTGGCCAAAAAGTTTGTTCGGTTAGTGAACACATTGTGCAATAAAATTCCTAGTGAAAATGAAAAATGTGTCTTTTCCTTAAAACCAAGTGAACTTTTTGGACAACCCAATACTTTCCCCATCTGTGCTTTTGTTTCTTTTTCTGGAAAGTGGGGGTGATATTTGTAATCTACTCCGTAGGGTTTTGAGAGATTTAAATTGTTAATACTTGCAAAGTGCTTAGACTGGTGACTGACATTTGTCGTTAATAAGTGTTAACTATTATTTTTAGACTACAGACCAAGCATTTTGCAATCAGAAATTAGATGCCTCCTTTATTCCCTACTTTACTCCTACTGAGAAGTTACAAGTCCATTTCTTTTTGTTTTGCTTCACTTTTCTGCCACAAAACTTCTGGGTTTCCTTCTTAACTATTTTAAAGACATCTCGAGCAGAAACTGGATTAGTCCCAACCATTCTTAGACCATTTCAATGGTGATATAATTTGTTTTCATTTCTTTTCAACCAAACCATCAAAACTTATTCATTACATTTCTTTTCTCCTATCTCCCATATTCTGTATCTCTTTCCTTCCCAGCTAAATCCCCTATTATCCTCATCGTTTCTGTCCACCAGACTTCAGAAGGAAGGATGAGACATCTTGTCACCAATTCTTAGAGAGCAGAAATCACAGGGTCAGCTAGGTTCTTTCCAATTAACACTCCAAATTACATTTGTGAGGTGTGAGCTTCAGTGCTATGTTCTCTGTTGTCAGACCTGGTTAAAAAAAAAAAAACTTCTGTCAAAAATAGCTTGCAGAGATTCACATGACCTTGGGTATCATTGAAGTTGTAAATGCTTTTTAGGGTGTTTAGAAAAGAATGATAAAATGCTTCTGTGACTAGAGCTGAAACCGGTAAATCATGATTTTATTTTATTTTTTTCATTTTCCTGTTGTGATTTTTTCTAACTTGGGGAAGGAGGGAGGCAATAGCCCACTCCCAGGACAAGTGAGAAGTGACAACTGTGACTATCATTAATAAATAAATAAATAAAATTCAAGCATGAAGCACCTTTATTTTATGAGAGCAGTTTGGAATCTCAATTTGAAAGTGAAATGTCTTCCTCACAAATAGGCAAAATGTTTTATGGAGTAATGAAGGGAAGTAGAGTCTCCTGTAGCTGTTGGATTGAATTACATTGCTCTGTTGCTTTACTGCTTTGAGGAAACAGAAGTCATGTTTCTTATGCATGTCCTTGAAAATAAGTGTTTTTTTCCTTTACAATTACTGAAAGGTGGGGGGGAAATAGAGAAGAGTGTGTATCCAAACATGGAGAAAAAAACAAAATGCATGCATTTACTTAAATCTTACATATCTGTGACTAGGTCGTCATATCAACCTGCATGTGGTTTTCCAAGCATGTCTCACTCTCAGGCCCCTCCGTGTCTTTGCAGGTGCTACTCTCTTACTTGACATTGCCTCTCTTTTTTTTTTTTTTTTTGACATTGCCTCTTTTCATTGTGTGCCCTGTGTGTACTTTCTTTTTCTTGGAGACTGCATTCATGTATTTTAACATCTGTGAAGCCTTCCTTGCCTCCCTTCAATAAATATCCTGCAGCACTCCTTTTCCTGGACTTCCATAGATTGTTACATTAATCTCTATCCAACTCATTTACTGCACAGTGTAATACTTTCGAATGTATTCAACTCCCCACACTGACACCAAGTTCCATGAGACCAGACTATATCATATTTTCCTTTATGCCTTCATAGGATGTTTAGCACATATTATACATCTGAAAGATATATACTTATAGATATGAATATTCAGACATGTCACGTGACCTTTTATATGTATACGCACACACACTTGCATGCACCCATAAAAAGAAGATGCTGATATAGAGATATTAAAATACAAAAGTATCTTTATATCTAGAGAGATAAGGACAAAAGAAACACATATGAATAATTTTAGGTACATAATAATTGCTTAACTCTACCTTGTAAACATCTATCACAACTCAGAGCAGAATGCTATATAGTTCAGAAATTTTGCAGCATCAGGTTGGTATTCTATTTCTTAGAAAATTAAATTTTTTTACATCATATCAAGGAACTAAACACTTGGTTTTCTACCCCAAACATATATTTCCTCAAGTGCTGGTACTACAGTTTGTTACCACCATCTTTTCATTAACTTCTCTGCCATAAAAACACGTGTCTAACAATCTCCTTAGTAATGAAATCAGTAGAGAGTATGACAAAGAAAGAGCCAACTCAGTTACTACTGATCCATGATTTCTTTCCAAATTCCACTTATTCTATAGCTCACTGATTATTTTACATTTGGTTGTATGCTCTGCTCCCTTGAGATGCCTTTATCCTATTCCCTTTGCTTTTAGTATCTATCAGGACTCTTCATCTATCCCATCAGGTGTACACCTTACACAGAATACATACTGTAAAATTAACCTGGAATGTGTCATATTTCATTCTGAATTAGGAAAAATACCTTTGACCCTTACTCCTGTGTAGTACCTAGTCCATTTATATTAATTTTAATAATTGATGTTTTATCTACCTTTGTTCAAATGATGGTGAGGCAGAATTATTTCAATGGGGATATAAATTTATCATTTCTAATAGTTGTTCTCATCTTGATTGTAAGGTTGATTCTTTAGGAAAATTGTTCTCAGCTATTTGCTTATGTGGTCTTTTCCTCTTTATCAGAGGATATAGATTGAGTACCTAGTCCAGTATAGGCAGCATGCTAGGAAATAAGGAAATAGATGTACTAGCCCAGTTCCTACACTCCGAAGAGCTTTCTCTTCTGAGGGTCACAGGCCCACTGGTAAGTGGTTGTATGTAAAAAGTATTATGCCACTTCAGAGAGAATGTCAGTCAAGACTTCCTAGAGGAATTAATATTTCATCATAATAGTGTTTTTACTTACAGAGCATCTTGTATTTATTACATGATATTCTTTCCCATACTTACTGTTACACTCATACATACATCATGAAGGACAAAAAAAGTCAGTGGAACAATGAAAAAAAGCTAAAATGCTGAGAACTATACCATTAAAATCAGATGCTCTTTGATGCATTTAGTATATGGCTTTTTTACGTAAAGATCCTCCAGGTAACTTCCAAGAGTTCTAGATAAATTGTTATTGAAAAACCACCTTTAGAAACTCTGATTAACCCATTGTATCTATATAATAGAAAACAATATCTATACACATGTATATACATATAAACTTATGCACAGATACATAATTATGCAAAGTGTTATTGATTATAAAATAGAAAACTAAATCAACATGTACTTAGGTAAATGTGTTGGCATTGTTACACATTTTTTCTAATGAAGACCAAAGGGTAGAAGAGGAGTCAAAGAATAGCACACACACACACAGACACACACACACACGTACACATACACACATATACATACATACACATACATACAGTCAATACCTGGGTATGTTTTATTTCTAGCCCTGGCCATGCATCAATTTTTTTTTTTTTTTGCCTATTTTTCTTTGTTTATTGTGGTAAAGTATATATAACATAAAATTTATCATTTTAACCATTTTAAGTGTACAGTTCAGTAACATTAAGTACATTCACATTGTTGTGTTACCATCACACTATCCATCTCCAGAATTTTTTATGTTCCCAACGGAAACTTCATACCTGTTAAACAATAACTCTCCATTCTCCTATCCTCCCTCTCTCTGGTAACCAACATTTTATTTTCTGTCCCTATAAATCTGACTACTTGAGGTACTTCATATCAGTGGAATCATACAATATTTGCCCTTTTGTGACGGGCTTATCTCACTTAGCAAGATGTCCTCAAGGTTCATTCATATTATAGCATATGTCAGAATTTGCTCCCTTTGTAAGGATAACAGCATTCCTTTGTATGTATAAGCCACATTTTAAAAAATCTATTCATCTGTCAATGGACACTTGGATTGCTTCCACCTTTTGGCTATATTGCTGCTATGAACAAGGATGTACACATATCTGTTCAAGTCCCTGCTGCAAGTCTTTGGGGTAAATACCAAGAAGTGAAGTTGCTGGATCATATGGTAATTCTATTTTTAATTTTTTGAGAAGCTGCCATATTGTTTTCCACAGTGGCTGCAACATTTTATGTTCCCAACAGCAATACGCAAGGCTTCCAATTTCCCCACAGCCCCATTGATGTTTGTTATTTTCTGGATTTTTCATAATGACCATCCTAATGGTTGTGAAGTGGAAATTTACTGTGATTTTGCTTTGCATTTCTATAATTATTACCATGCATCAATTTTGTTACTGATTGATAGAGATCATATTCCAATGCTAAAATGCTCTGATTGCCCTTGGGCTTCGTCTGTTACTATCCAATAATAATTTAATCATAACATGTTATTGGTACAGTTTAACTTTGTATCATCTTATTGATTAAAGTCAATATTAAACAGGTCCAAGGGCAAGGAAAATCTCTTATTGATGTTCTTTCCAATATCTAAGAGAAGTGAAAAGCAAGCTAAAATAATATCGAAAGATTACTGAAATATTATACAAATTTATGTGGTTATGGAAAAAGATTTTCAGGATTTATTGAGTGTGTTCTGTAAGATACCTTGTGCTATATTTGTAAATTGTGTTAATGACCAATACTTTGTAAGATGTGCTAGTGTAAACTATACTATACGGAGTGTAAAATATTTTAATTGTAGTGTTCTGAGCCACTGATGTCAGTTGGGACACGCTTAATGGCATTATAAAGGAAATGGTTTGACACAGCTCACATATCTCTATTTTCACTTTGGGCTCCTGTCAGGATACATACTTTCTTCTCACAAAGTGTTTTAGCCCCTTAGCACTGTGATACTTGCTAAGAGAACAGAGGCGGCCTTGCTGAAGAATGGAATTCTTTAAAGAGAGAGCTGTACAGTGACCACATTAAGAGGCAGATTTATACCATCAAGCAGCCATTACAGGCATCTTAAATATTCAGTGATCTAAGGCTCTACTTTGAGTCAATGTAAAAATGAAATCTAAGACACAGCAAGAAGGGCCTGAACGAATATGCTGACATTTTAGTCAGGCCACATGAAGCAAAAATAGCATGAGAAACAGATTAATATCCAGGGTGGACCACAGTTATCACCAGACAGTGGAAATGTACACCAGAGAGAAATAGCAGAATTGACAAGAAATTCTCTATTGGTAATTATCTATACCTATGGACGGTCAAATGTATAATAAATTTATTTTGTATCAAATGCATGAAGGTTTAACCTAACCTCTTGTTTATTATCTCACATATAAATTTTTGCAGTAGATGGTTCCCACTTTCTTATTAGAATTGAGATTCTGGTGCTCATGTAAACAGGTAAGGGGAACCACTTCCAGAATTCTGGCTCAGTACTTCACATTATACCATTAGTTGCAATTAAAGCAAAGAGCATGGATTCATGCTAAAGATGGGAATCTTTTCCCTTGTGGCCAAGAAATCTACTATAAATAAGGGAGAAAACTGACTTAAGGTTTAATATGACTAAGGAAGAGAGAAAAGCTGATTAGTCTCTATGGAGATCTAAACTACAACACTTGATTTACCTGCTCTATAAACTAAGACAGCTAAGATAATTAGCAAAACGTATGTTAAAAATGCAAGATTAATGGTAAAAAAGCACATTTCTTTTGCTTATCACGTGGTTAGATTTTGACTGATAATTGATATACAATAATGGAAATACAAAAAATTAGGTTAAGGACTAGCATTCAGAGTTTAGGTATGTTTCCTAATTAGGGATAATACTTATACTAATGTTATCCTTACATGTTTATGGTCCATATTACATTAGAAAAAATTGTGAAAGGTTTTGAAATGGGGTAAAAGATTACCAGGTGTCCCATCTAGTATTCCAGGTTATCTGTGTATTTCATTATATTTGAGCTATTTTAAAACCCTCTAGACTTGTAGAAAATTGATAGTAATGCCAGTGATTATTTTTCATAGAAATGCAAATGATGTGTCCAATTGAGGTATGATTGGTCCCCCTCCAGCCAGTTTTATATCCATGACCAATTTATTTCAGCATTCCTGATTTCCCATGTATGGTGGTTGCTCTGAATTTTCCTTTGAACTAGTTTTAGCATCTTATTGGCTAACTAAAGATTTAAATAAAATCTTTGACATATATTCAATTGATATTGATGAGAGTCATGATTTACCTTTTTAAAAAATATATCCATTAACAGATAGTTTCTACAATCTGTTTTGAAATACATGCATTCCCTCAACCTTCAACAAATTATGAACAACCACTCTGTGCCAGAAACTTTTACAATTTTATGCTCTCATGGAGCTTATTTTCTAAAGGAGAGACAGACAATAAAAATGTGAATGTATACCACATTTTCATGGAGTAATAAATTCAGTGAGAAAAAGTAAAGGAATAGGAGTATGGCAAGTGTCAGTAAACATCATTAAAGACTTTGAAGTGGAAAAAGGATTACTGAGTTTCCTGTCCAGTGCACTCTTCCAAGGAATCTCTTCCTTTCATTGCCTTTAAGCTAATTTACAACTCTAAAATGGAGAAAACTGACAATAACAAAAATTGCATTCCTAAAAATTCAAAGAGAATGTGTCTGGTGGAATGTTATTGATTCTTGCCCTGTGGATAGACTAGTTTGGAATCTATTTATAAATTCACTTCAGAATTCCCTATTGCCTAAATATATGTATGAGTCTTTGAATTCTCCTTTGAACTACTTGTAACATTTTACTAGTCTCCCCCTTAATTAATGAACTAAATATAACCTTTGACATGTTATTCTTTTATATGTTCTATTTCTGTAAGAGTCTTGATTTTACCTTTGAAAAAAAGGGTACTGGAGGGAGGAAGGCATGCACTGAAGATATAGCTGAGCAAGGATTTGAAAGACATGGGTGTGACTGCGAATTTCTAGGGAAAGAACATTCAAGGAAGAGGGGAAAATGCGGAAAGACTTTAAAACAGAAAAAGTTAGGTGCATTTGAGGAGACATCAAGAGAGTCAGTCTGAAGAGGTGTAAGCCATAAAAAAAAGTGGTAGGAGGTGGGTTTAGAGAGGTAAGTAGCAGGTAGACGGAGTCAGCCGCAGTATGCCAAGATGAAGAATTGACATTTTCTAAGTGTGATAGAGAGGATAGAGCAAGGGAGGGATTAGATGTTACTTGCCTTTGAAAACAGTCACTGAGAATGCTGTGCTGAAAATAGTTTTCAAAGAAGAATAGTGGAAGAAGAAGACCCCTAAGGAGACTATGTTTGTATTTCACAAGCATGGTGATTGTGTCTTAGACTATGGCGGTAACAAATGGAAAGAGGTTGTCTGATGGGTAGTATATTTTGGAATAAGAGGCAACAATACAAGCATACCTTGTTGTATTGGGCTTCACTTTATTATGCTTTGCAGATATTGCACTTTTTTTTTTTACAAATTGAAGGTTGGTGGCAACCCTGCATTGAGCAAGTCTACAGTGCCATTTTCTAATAGCATTTGCTCACTTTGTGTTCCATTTTGGTGATTCTCCCAATAGTTCTAATTTTTCCTTATTATTATATTTGGTTTGATGATCTGTGATCAGTGATCTTTGATGTTACTACTACGACTCACTGAATGCTAAGTTGATGGTTAGAATTTTTCAGCGAAAGAATTTTTTGATTAAGGTATGTACATTGTATTTTAGACATGATGTTGCATACTTAATAAACTACAGAATAATGTAAATATAAATTGTATATGCATTGGGAAACAAAAAAATTTGCGTGACTCACTTTATTGTGATTTTTGCTTTATTGTCGTGGTCTGGAACCAAACCCACAATATCTCTAAGGTAAGCTTGTTTTAATAAATCGGATGTGACATGAGAAGGAAAGAAAAAATGTGACAATGATTCCTAAACATTTAGACTGAGTAACCAGGTGAATAATGGTGATATTTATTGATTAATAGAAGATTGGTGAAGAACAAAAAAACTTTGAAGGCACCTACAAAAGATTTCCTGGCTATGTTCAATTTGGGACGTGTGTTAGACTTCCAAAAATAGATGATAGGTAAATAATTGGATGTCTGAGTCTGGAGCCCTCAGCAATGATATCCAGGTTGGCGGGAAAAAATGTAATAATCATCAATAGCATATATCAGAAACATAAAGCTATGGGAACGTACATTTAAATAGAAAACTTCTAGTCAGTAATTCTTATAGACACTAAATACTATAGGATTTTAGCTAAACTAAAAGCTAAATGCTGTAGAATAAGGACATTTTGTTACTCCAAACATTAAACTGAATTATAGTATTTATAAGCCAATAAGTTTTAAGGCTCCAATCCTAAATTAAAAGCTATTCCTTGCCACTGCTAAGTAAGGATAACAGAGAGGTTTTCTTTAATTACCAGAATATTTGCTTCTAAAAAATCAGAGCATATGCACTTATCAGGTGGTGGAGTTCTTGGGGCTATAATCAAGAAAATATATTCAAGAGCTAAGGCAATTTAGTACGTTGTGAGTCAATCAAATCAGGACAAAGCATGGAAATGTAAAATATTCCAATGCTAGAGGTGACATAATGTAATTGTCAGGAAAAATTAGATTCCTGATGTGTTTTAGTCCGTTTAGCATGCAACCGCATGTGTCTGAATTTAAAAGATCTGACAAATTACCAAGGGTGGTAAGATTAAGCAAGATGGAAAAAGAATTAATGATATATGAAATGTCAGAAAATTCACCTTGCTAAAGGAGCACCAGTTTGTGGATTAGGGTCAGAAGCATAAAAGAGGAAAGTTGCCTCTGTAGGGTATTCCAGTGCTTCCTTGGGCAATGACTTATTGATAAAGTGTTCAGGTATTAATAGGATGTGGAGAGAAAATAATTCTTATAAAGTTCTTTGAAAATATAACTGTATTTTTTTCTCTTAACTCCACATTTTGAGCTTTCAACTATGTACAACTATGTGTAGAAAATAAAAGGTCTGATGGCTAAGATTGTGATTTTTTTGTTAGGTAGTAAATTTCTATAGCTAAACAAATTTATTTATGTGAATATATATTTTACAAACTGGCATATTTCTTTATGAGTTATACTTAAGTTTAAAACAATTAGAAATAAAAGTGTATAAACCTGATTCAACAATAAAAATGACTAACTACACCTTATTTTGGATTTTTAACAAACCCGAAATAAATATTACACAATAATTCTATAGAAAATGTATTGGATAGTAAACTATGGAGCACAGAGAGATGTGCTTTTAATTAGATGAAATTAAAAGGAGATGGAGAAATTGAGAACTCATAAGACTTATCTATGCTCTATATTCCCCAACTTTTCTCATCTAACAATTAACTAGTATTTTAAGAAGTGTTCTCACATTCTTAAGAAAAACACCACCATATTTATGTGTCTAGGCATCTTTTCACTCTCAGTTAAAGATGCAAACTAATTGTGCTCTAAATTAGAAGAAAGTCCTACAGCGATTCCTCTTAGCATATGTTGACACATTAAACAAACCACATATTATTTTATAAATATTAACTCCCTCAGTAGTAGCCACAACTGTACAAAATTAATCTATCTATAGTTTCCTTTACTTTTTATTCACTAGTTAATTAATGTAATGAGTATTTATTAAACATTCACTAAGTGCTTGGCACTCTTCTAGGCTCCTGCAGTACTTTAGTACAAAGTGAAGATTTCTTCCTTCTCTGTCCTAGATCCTGCATGGAGAGGGATGCTTGGGGGTGCAGCCTAATCTGCCTCAGACTGTGACATGAAATAAACTTTACTGTGATATTTCAGGGTAATTTATTATAAAAATTTACTGTAACCTACTCTAGTTAATAGATAGATGAAAAATAATTTTTAACCTGTAATTTTATAACCAACAAAATTTTCTTTTAAATGTGAGAACGTAATAAAAATATTCTCAGGCATCCTAAACTTCTGAATGTTTAGCAAACAGAAATCCATTTTGAAAATACTCTTCAATGAAGTTTTTTAAATAGATGATTAAATTCAGGAAATGTGAAAAGAGGTATGGGATTAAACGTTGATCAAAGAGCTTATAAAAGTTGATTATTGTCCAAAAGGCTCTTATTTCAAAACAAGAAATTATATCCATAACAACTCAGAAAATAAAATGAATGATATTTCAGTATGATAGTTACAAGTGAAATGAGAATGTATTCTAGTAAGTACACGGTTGCGCAATACAGATATTAAGTATAAACAAATCAGTGGGTAAAATGACTATAAGTATTCATTTCAGAAAATAACAGAGAAAAAAATAATATGAATCTTAAGACAGGAAAAAACTAGCATTAATCAATAGACAAGGGGAGAAAAGCAAGGTAAGAAACGGAAACAAAAATAATGTTCAAACATAAGTCTCGATATACCGTTACTTACAGAAAGAATAGGCAAGTTCATGAAATCAAAATTAAAATGTTCTCCAATTAATTTTCAAAGATTCAACAATGTGTTGTCAAAAGATGAAAAAATAAATTCACAGAATAAAATTAGAAAAAACTGAACATTTGGACATAAGATAAAGATGGAAAATATGAAACAAAACAAAACGAGGTTTCTAATTGTATCATGTGATAATATTCCATTTAGATAAAAAAGGGGGGAAATCAGCAAAAGGAAATGAAACTAAAGAAAGTAACAACTGAACGAGCATATAAAGCCATTATAAAAGTAAATGCACATTACAAAATTTAATTACTTACCTAAAGTGTCAACTGGCAGAGCTCCACGGAAATACAGATAAATCAAGAGTTCTGAAATACAGTTGAACAATGTGTGGCTTGGGATGCCGATCTTCCAAGCAGTTGAAAATCTGCCTATAGTTGGCCCTCCATACATGCGGTTCCTCCATATCCATGATCCTGAATCCATGGATTTAACCAACTGAAGGTTGTTTAGTACTGTAATATTTACTATTTAAAACAAATCCAAGTATAGGTGGACCAGCACAGTTCCAACCCATTTTGTTCAAGGGTCAACTGTAGTTTGAAATTTTTAACACCCCATTGTAAGAAACTAGTGGATGGATGGAGAAGGAAAAAAAAAGTAGAGAGGTTAAAGATCTGAATAGCAATACAACATTGAGAATTTAGGGTTTTTTTTAGAACTCTATACCTGATAATAGGCATACTTTTGAATACCCATGGGGCATGTTAAAAGAAGATCTTAATTAGTCTCTGATAAAATAACAGTTATAAATTGTAAATCAAAAGAGATCTAAAAGTTGCCTGTATTAGAAACCAACGTTATACAGTGATGTAGCTTAATTATACAGAAAAATATTTTTAAAAATTAAAAATACATAGAACTAAATGATAATGAAAACATTGATGTCACAATATTGTGGGATACAGCTAAAGCAGAGTTAGACAGAAATTAATGGTTTATGATATTCATCAGAAACACGAATAGTCTTTTTTTAGTTGTTTATTTTTTCATAACCTATGCACTGAAGTAAAGAAGCTAGGAAAAAAGCAATAGAACAAAAACAAAGAAATGAGAAGGAACAGCATTGGTATTATCTGTAATATTTATATTATCAATGAAATAAAGAACCTCCCACCCCTGAAAAATCGAGAAGATTAATAAAGTTAAACAAATCTGTATAATAAATACTCCAAATACATTAGATGCCAGAAATGAAGAAGAGAGAAAGGAGAAGAAAGAGGTGGTTGAGTAGGAAGAACACTCAAATAATGTAAAATAAAGATGATTTATTGAGTCACTGAACAAGGAACCACAAAGCCACTGGAAGGCCATTGATGCAGTAAGATCTTTGAGAATATCCAGGAACAGGGATTCAACTGTCACCAGTATATTTTATCCTCATTTTCTTATTTTTAACCCTTCTCATATTATATTAAATTATTTTTTTAAAAGACAGACTATTTGGGGGAATTCTCTGGTGCTCCAGTGGTTAGGAATCTGTGTTTTCACTGCCGAGGGCCTGGGTTCAATCCTTGGTCAGGGAACTAAGATCCCACAAGATGCCCGGCATGGCCAAAAATAAATAAATAAATAAATAAATAAATGATAGACTATTTTGTACTTTTCAGAGAACTTGTATTCCTGATTTTTTTTCCCATCCATGAGTCACACACCACAAAGAAAATAACTCCCTCTTTCTATTTTCTAGTTTGAAAAATTAAGTCTGATTGCCCTGGTAAGGTTCTAATAATTACTCCTGATGACTGTGGCCCAGGTTTTATGTACAGGGTGGCCTCTAAGTTAATCAGACATAAAAAATAAGAGAGAAGTTCTCAGAAGAAGAGAAGTAGGGGTGAATGCTGGTAAGATAGTCCTCAGATGTCCACTTGGGGCTTTTCATTTTCTACTACAGAAATTAAATTGGATGAATAAGAATACTAAGGATTATTCTTTGTATAAAACCATCTTGAAATAGCACTATCCACAAGCCTCTCTCATTCCCATTCTAACTCATTCATTTATTCTTTCAAATTGATTGAATATCTATTAAAAACATATTTTCCAAAATAGTTTAAATCATGATCTTATTTGTTCTCTGTTTTCATTGCTCTCAATCATTGAACCAATGTTACTCTCTCACTTGGGATTTAGCAGTCATAAAAATTTCCTCACCAAGATGTTTGCTTATTCTCAGTCACCTTGAAAAACGTGCCCAACTCCCATTATAACTCTGAAATTAGTCAATCAAGAGCTTTCTAAGATGCTGCAGTGCCTTCTAGCTAGTTCTCCTCCATCCAAAGACTCTAGAAGCTCCCCGGTCTCGATGAAGACCAGAACGTTATGGGACCCAAAAGCTTCGAACAGTCTGTTTGGTATTACCTTTGACCTCATAAGCTTAAGAAAAAATGCAAAAGAAATGAAATGACAACAACAAAACTTTAAACCTTAGATCAGTTCAAATCCAGACATAAGCTGACACAAGAATTGATTGGATTGGTATATCTCTGAAACTGGATGATCACTTTATTTATGGTTATTTTTACCTATTACTTTATTTTAAGCATGAGAATTTTGACATGAGAATTTTAAAGAGAAGTGTAATACAGTACCAAATGGGAGAACAATCATGGAAAAAATACAGCCAGTCGACTAATTTTGCTTTATATTGTTGATTATGTGAAACTAAGTTGCAAATCACAGATATTTCAGGTAAGCACAAAAGTTGAGTTGGTAAAGTCAGTTTCAAATGAAAGCTAAGTTTAAGACAAATAAAAATGAAATCATATTTTTATCTCAATATATAAACTCAAGGATCTTAAAAACAGATAGAGATGAGGGTCTTGCAGTTGTGATGTCTAACACTGAACTGAAAGCTAGGGTTGATTTTCCCAATTTAGCCAGTTTAGATAGCTTCTCATTATTCCTACATTCTTGATCCATGGTCCTCAAATGGTGCTCTTAAGTGACAAGAAAAATCCTCCTTCTAAAAAAAACCGTGAACATGTTTTAGGATATATGTGGCTATGCTTCCAAAATATATATTGTTAAAATATATAAGGAAGCATGGAAGAGCAAAATACATCCTAAACATTTGTTAGAGAAGCTATAAGAATGAAAAAAATAAAAACACATCTCACAGTTTTTTTCTCTATAGAGGAAAAAATTAGCATTCATGTTTACATTGTTTCAAGGTTTCTCACCATTTCTTTTCTGTGCTTGTTTTCCCAAATAGAATACCACCCCCTCCACACCCCCTTTAAAATACATGGAAACACACCTACAGACAATTAGAAATTTCTTTACACCACCATGGAACAACATCTATAAACACTGGCTGGTTGAAAACCTCTTGAGCTGTCAGCATTGACCAGAAATTACTGAGGAGGGATGGACTGCCGGTGGGGTGAAGTACTAAAAACGGAATAACATTTGGGTCACTATAATGTTTAAGTGTAGGGGTTTTGCCTATGTCCTTCAACAGGAATGACCACAGTGTATGATTACTTTCTTTGTTTGTTGGCTTAGTTACTTATTGTCCCATTTCACGCTAAAAATGTTTAAGCTCCAGGAGAGTAAGAATTGTAATCCTCACTGGCCACAAAGGTAGGCATTCAATAAATAGTTTGGGAATAAATGTCTCTCTCTTATATGTTGCACTCCCACAGTTTCCTTCTTTTAGTTTGTCTTAAATGCCATTTTAAACACAACATTTTAAAAGATTTTAGAACAGTTTTAGATTTACAGAATTTTTATGAAGAAAGTATAGAGAATTCTCATGTACCCCGCACCCAGTTTCTTCTATTATTAACATCTTAACATTACTATGGTGCATGTGTTACAATTAATGAACCACTACTGGTACATTATTATCAACTAAAGTCTGTATTTTATTAAGATTTCCCCCGTTTTCCTCTAATGCCCCTTTTCTGTTCTCACGATCCAACCCAGGATTTTATATTTCATTAATAGTCACGTCTCTCTAGGTTCCTCTTGGCTGAGACAATTTGTCAGACTTTCCTTGAAAGTTCTGAGGAGTACTAGTCAGGTATTGTGTAGAATGTCAGTCTGCATTTGTTTGATGTTTTTCTCATGGTTAGTCTGAGGCTCTGGGTGTTTGGGAGCAAAACCACGGAGGTAAGTACTATTTTCTCGACATCATATCGAGTACATACTGTCAATTTAACGTATCCTTGCTGATGTTAAACTTGTTCACCTGGCTTGAGATAGTGTGTGCCATGTTTCTTTACTGAAGAAAGTTAGTCTCTAATTTTATTTTCTTCCCTTTCCGTGCTGTAGTCTTTGGAAGTGTTAGGTAGTTAGTCAGACATTAGCAGCAAGGAGGTGACAGAGGCAAAAAGACAAAAGGAGAATAATCAAGTCACACCCCAACCAACTGAGGACCCTCCCCTGACAATAGCAGCAAGAAGGCAACAGTGGTGAAAAGACAAGGGGGGAGTAGTCCAGTTACACTCCAACCATCTGGGGACCCTCCCCTGACCCCACCCAGAATGGGAGAAACTAGGGTTGTGTGGTGGGCAAACTTATCCTGATAAAGAGGGGGCACAATAACATGAGGGAACTTCCCCGGGCTGCACATGCCCAGACCAGACAGGCTAGTAAACCCAAACTCGTCATACCATCATTATAATAAAATCTACATGTGGTTTTGCCCCCCCGGGTGGGCGTTTCTTAGCGAATCAAGGGTGAGAGCACGTACAATAGTGAACTTGTTATACAGCTCGGCACTGTCAATCAAATAATGATCCCCAGTGACTCACCCCGCCCCCCCCCGCAGAATGCGCTTTAAAAATGCCCTTAAGCTTTCACTTCGCAGAAACAGCCCACTGTCTGTCTCTGAGAGTGTAACTATGCTTTAAATAAATTTTGCTTTGCATTTAAACCAAAAGCAGTCGTCTGCAATTCTTTACTTGCTATCACGAAGACTGAGATTGCTGGCTCCTGGCTTCTGTTGTCCTCCTTGGTTGAAGCTATTTTGACACAAGGCACGCCAACCTGGTAACAGAAGGAGGTCACCTGCACTCAGGGAATGGAGAGTTATGCTTCACCTCCTTAAAAGCAAAGTATCTCCATAAATTATTTGGAATTCTTCTGCATGGGAGATTAGTCTCTCTTTTTTTAAATTTATTTTATTGAAGTATAGTTGATTTGTAATGTTGTGTTAATTTCTGCTGTACAGCAAAGTGATTCAGTTATACATATATGTTCTTTTTCATATTCTTTTCCATTATGGTTTATCACAGGATATTGAAAATAGTTCCCTGTGCTATACAGTAGGACCTTGTTGTTTATCCATCTTATATATATACTAGCTTGCATCTGCTAATCCCAAACTCCCAATCCATCCCTCCCTCACCTCTCCTCCCCCTGGGCAACCACAAGTCTGTTCTCTATGTCTATGAGCCTGTTTCTCTTTCCTAGATAAGTTCATTTGTGTCATATTTTAGATTCCACATATAAGTGATATCATATGGTATTGGTCTTTTTCTTTCTGACTTACTTCATTTAGTATGATAGTCTCTAGGTCCATCCATGTTGCTGCAAATGGCATTATTCCATTCTTTTTTTATGGCTGAGTAGTATTCCATTGTATATATGTACACATCCAATACATGATGTACCATTCATCTGTTGATGGATATTTAGGTTGTTTCCATATCTTGACTATTGTGAATAGTGCTGGTATGAACATTGGGGTGCATGAATCTTTTTGAATTATAGTTTTGTCCAGGTATATGCCCTGGAGTGGGATTACTGGATTATATAGCAGCTCTATTTTTAGTTTTTTGAGGAACCTCCATACTGTTTTCCATAGTGGCTTCACCAATTTGCATTTTCACCGACAATGTAGGGAGATTACATTTCTATGCATGGGAGATTAGTCAGTCTTTCTTTCTTTCTTTCTTTCTTTCTTTCTTTCTTTCTTTCCTTCCTTCCTCCTTTCTTTGTCTTTCCTTCATTCTTTCATTTATTCATTCATTCAATCCTTTATTTGTATTGGAAAGGACTAATGGATTTGTTATAATTTGCATTTAAATGTCAATTTAATAAATAAATAAACATATTTTTATATATTTACTAAATATATATATAATATAATATATTTATTTATATATATATATATATATATTTTTTCTTCCTGTCCCTGGAACTTTGCATAGGCTCTTGCTTTTGCCTCAGTATCCTGCTTAATAAACATACAATGTTGAACTCTCTGACCTTAGTTTTCATCTCCTCAGGGAGGCATTTTCTGGATCACAGGATTGCTAAAGAGCCTAAGCTTTAAAATGAATTTGCATTTCAAAATTTTAGAATCAAAAGTTTTATTTTCATACTCTTGCAGTAAGGTATGTAGCCCTGAAAAAGTTCGGACCTTTCTGACTAACTGACTTATATGGCAATGAATAAATTCATAAAAGGCTAAGGAATTCACATATAACTTAAGCAAATACAAATGTTCCTAAAACAATTGCATATCAACGACTAAATGAGGGGTATAATTTGTGGTTTTAAAATGCTCTGGTGTGTATATAGGCATTCCTAGGATAATAATAGAAACATTGTAATTAACAATTGTTTATATCCAGGAAATAGAACCTTTATAGAGCCTTAAACGAGACCTTTTCCAGTCTGGGGTCATAGAATATAAATATTCTCTAAACTTACTTTACTTTTCTTTCTGAAATAAATAATAATCCTCACATCATATTGAATTTTCAGTATCATTTTAACCAACAGCACTCTCAGGATAAACAATAATTTTTAAAAGCCCAGTTGTTTGGCTCACCTTGTTTTTTCCTCTTATGAACAAGATGTGATTAACATCATTGGACTTACATTTTATGCAAATGAATTTTATGCAAAATTCATTTCAGAATTTCTGAAAATGTAATATCTTGGTCATAAGTTTATTTATGCTTATGGTCACCATTTCCAAATTTTCAACCACAAGCTTTTATTCCTGTCACATTGCTTGATAATGTCCTCCACACTGAATTATGCACTCCTCTGAACTCTAAGACTTCAGAGTAAACACATTTGAGGGGTTTCATTCCAGCTTGCAATGCCCCACCTTCCCTTTTCCTCACCTTGATGGTCTCCTGTCAGGCGTGATTGAGTAAGCCTGGTATTGCCACCTGACTTAAACTGGACAAGTGAATTATCACTTTGGATAGCTGGAATTAAGATGAGGAAATTCTAATTCAGTTTGGTATAGTTTCTTGAGGAAAGATGGGTAGGCTTCTTTTACCAACTCTGTATAAGAAGAAAAGCAAGGAAAATACATATTCTGGAAGAAACTTTGGAAGCATTGCAAAGAGAGGCAAAGTCAGAGCTAAAGATTCCTCCAATTCCAGCTCTCATTTTTAGGCCTTTGCTGGGATTCTGTTGCCATCCTATTGTTGACCACTAGGAGTCAGCCCCTGTAAACCCTTAAAATACATTCCTCTTTTCTGCTTCCACTTCATCAAGTTGGTTCAGTTACTTGCATCCAGAGAATCCCATTTAATGCAGACAACTATTTCCCCTTTACCTATGATAAATTTGTAGATTCTAGACCCTTATAAATAACCCGAGACATATTAGCTTCTGTTCAAAATTCTGCCTTCTGAATACTACTCTGTACTCATCTGGTATTTTAAGACCTGATTTTTAATCCAGGATGAAGAGCTTTGTCTGATTCTCTATAGTTGCAGCCTCCAACTGACCCTGCCTTGTTCTTCGTTGCACTCAGTGGCTCCTTTTCATAACAAACATCTGTATCTAAAACACACTAGACAGAAAAAGATTTCATTTTCACGTGACTGGCAAAAACAAAGTTTATTTACATAAACTGTATTTATGTAAATACAGTTGAGTTTTCATAATAAAAAATTGCTGCATTAGGATTATTCTTAGGAAAAGATAGAAAATCATGGAGAAAAAAAGTTAAATGAAAGAATTCCTGAAAGAAAGAGTTGGGAATTAGCCTTTCCCACCAACGGATTATACATCTTTGACTTTCGTGATTTTTTAATTTAATTTTTTGAAAATTGAGTCTCTGTCATTGAGTTAAAAATTGAGAAAGGACTGATTAGATTGTTGGTGAATAAACATATGGCACTGGAAAGAGTAAACTAATATTTATTTGATAATTTGAAATTTTCTATGGTCTGGTTTCATATTCCCAAAGAAGAATACATCTATGATAATATTGAAATGCTAATAAAATATCAATTTAGTAACTTAGATATCATTAGAAAGCAATCACCCGTGTTTGTTTTAAAAACTGTTTATATATTTTGTTTGACTTTATAAGAGAAATTAAATGATTAAATAAAACTGATGGGTCAATTTGAATAAAGGACAAGATTTCTTATTCAAACATATGGTTTCAGTTGCCCAAGATTCTCAGCCAAGTTTGGAAGTTTCCAATACGAGTAGGACATGTTAAATTAATATGGAAGTAAAGACTAAATGACCTGTGACTTATTTGGAGTTTTCTAGCCAAATTGATCCCATGACATTTACCTTAAATCTTTTTCCTTTCCATTCCAACTATAAGTGCTTGTTTAGGCATTTATCGACTGAACATCTGTTTACTGAACATTTCATACAAAGCACTGTGCTGGTCAATTTCAGAGGAAAATAAATCTGAACTGAACCCACTTATCTGAATGCATATTCATAAACATTTATAATGCAGAGACTAAACTGAGATTGTTCTAAGGAATCTGCAGATGCCTGGTTTTAAGAGGTCAGAAGACTGTGCAGCTGAGGGGAGATAGAGGCATGTTAGAATTAGTCTTTGAGTATGAAAGAGATTTCCAGGCAGGAGCATGTTAAGACAGGAATTCTTGGAAGGCTCAATGTTCAAATACAAGAAAATGCAGTCAATACAAGGATGACATCAAGTACATCCTGTGACTAGAGTGTAAGGTCATAGGAAGGAGAACAAGAAAGAAAAATAGGGACTTCCCTGGCAGTCCAGTGGTTAAGACTTTGCCTTCCAATGCAGGGGGTGCAGGTTCGATCCCTGGTTGGGAAGCTAAGATCCCACATGCCTCTGGGTCAAAAACTAGAACATAAAACAGTAGCAATATTGTAACAAATTCAATAGAAGACTTTAAAAATGGTCCACATCAAAAAAAAATTTTTAAAAGAAGGAAAAATAATGCAGATAAACAGATGTAATTTCATCCTAAGAACACTCTTCAGTTTGTAACTAGAATTTTAAAAGACTGTTTTACACTAGGGGTTGATAAAGTATGGCCCTGCCAAATCTAGCCCACTACCTGTTTTTGTAAATAAAGTTTTATTGAAACACAGCTCAGCCTATTAATTTACACATTGTTCATGGCGGGTTGGACACTATAATAGCAGAATCCAGTGGTTGCAACAGAGACAATATGGCCTGCAAAGCTTAAAATATTTACTATCTGGCCCTTTACAGAAAAAAGGTTGCTGAACACTGTTCTAGATTTCTGTGCAAATATTAATGATGGGCTTGCTATAGGTGTCAAAATAGCTATGAAGTATGCTAAAGTTAGGGCATATTCAATGCACTACAATAGTATCATATATCCCTCTGCAAGTCTTACTTTTGCAGTACCAAATACAAAGAATGATTTAGACGAAGAATCACATAATTGTATCCTAATGTATTCTCAACCATACTTGAAGGCTGAAAAGATGTCTTCTAAATGAAAGAATGTTGAAGTTTTATTGTCTGGGCTCCAGAAATAATAGAAATGCTATTTATTATAAATAGTTATTTTCTGATTTTTACATTAATTTAAAGGTATTAAATGAATATGTTTAAAAAAAATAGCTCCTAGAGCTACTCTCTGTCCTCACTTACAGTTAGGTTAGGACTCTTTTTGAACTCTAGATCCTCTAAGGTATAATTTGCACTGTTCACTTTTACTTATACTTTGAAAATACATCCTTTCCCCAGTGCCATCAACTCTCTTTTATCAGCAATCTCACACTTCTGAAAGCTTCCATTCTCACCTTGTGGCACTGCATCTTATAAGCGTACCACACAGTTTGGGGGCAGCTGCAATGATGCCCTGGGGTTATTTTCTTTGTGATGGAGAGGTATAACTCTTGAGAGTCCATTCCAAGGTGAACTTGACTCCTGTGGTCATCCACCTGCCTCCTTTAGAAGTGCTTCTAAGTCATACATATGACTGCTTCTGAATCCTTCTGAAGACCACTATGGGTTCTGCAAAGGGCTGGAAAACTAAAATAATATTATAGGAAAAATTTTTTTAGGAAATTTATAAATGCTGCATATTTAGTAATGGACAAGAACATTAAAAGACAAATCAAATGACAATCAAGTAAAAGTATCTGAGAGTGACTTGATGCTAGAGATAAATCACTCTGAAAGCTTAATTTAACAGAGTTAAATGATCCCATTGCTTCACAGGACTGATTTTCAGTATTTTGAGAATTGCTCCTTTGGCATTCTGTAGAATGCAGTCAGAGGCTAGTAGGCAAATATTAGAGGCATGTGTATGTATTTGGAGGTATATATTTACATATTTGTATATATAAAATGTGTAATATATATGTATATATGTATAATATATGTTAGATATAATATGTGTGTGTATATCTATATAAAATCATTGGTGTATTTATCTAAAAGCATCTACTTAACTGCACATTTAAAAGAAGAAACACAATATTATTAGTTCCTAAAAATACCTAACATCAGTAGTTCTGGCATATTTTACATTTCCTCTTTCTCTTTCTCTCTCTCTCTCTCTCTACATATATATATGCGTGTGTGTGTATATATATATATAAAATAGTATTACACTATTATATATAGTATATTTTATATATATGACACATTTCTTTATTGTTCAGTCAAAAGAAGTGGTATATAGAAATAGTATAGTATATACTTTTATTCCTTAAGGTATTTTAAGACCATTCCAAGAAATTTAACAAATATGTATTGAGAAATCTGTTATGTCAGAACTGATGTTAGGCATTTTTAGGGATAAAAAAATCATGTCTCCTATTTCAAATTTACAGTCAGGTGGATGAAATTAAATAAATAAACCAATGATTGAGATAATATAAAGTAAGTAATTCAGGAGAGGTATCAGCCGAGCATTTAGAAGGCTCAAAAGAGGGTTAGATTGTATTTAGCGGTGGAGATCAGTAATAGTTCCAGGGGAAAGTGTTGATTAGAATGAGACTTGAAGGATGGAAGATTTCCACCAACCCTTGAGTAGAGGTGAACATTCCAGTGACATGCCCAGAGAGCTCTGGGAACTGCCTGGCCTCAGAAAAGCTGAGGACTCTGACTTTATTGTTTGTTGTTGTTTTGTTTTGTTTTGTTTATGGCTCATAAAATAGTAGGCAAGGGTAGTTGTGTGAAATAACTATGGAAAGAATAGAGATTAAGTGGTAGACATTGGAATTTGGCTGAGAGTCATTGAAGGGTTTTGAGCTAAAAAATTCTGAGTTGTACTTTAGAAGGATTACTTGGGTAAAACAAGCTATAGAGAAAAAAGTGGAGAGGAAGAGGAAATAGCATGGCTTGTTTAGTGCGTAGTCTATAACAGCATTCCAGAGAGAAGCAGTAATAATAAAAATAACAGTAGCCAAATACTATTGAGTTTTTTATATTATCTAGTTGCTGCTCTAATATTTATACGTATATTGACTTTGTTTATTCTAACATCAACCATATGAGGTAGATACTATTTTAACCACATTTTTACAGAGGAGGAATCTAAAGCATAAAACTTACACTGCTTTGCCTAAAGTTAAATAGCTTATAATAAGTATGTAAATTTGAGTGTCTGTTAAGTTATAGGCATTTGCTCAATATTTGTGAATTGATTGAATAAAGGGACTAAAAATTGGAGTAACATAAGCTACATATTTTCCTCTTGTTGCCACTAAATTGCTATTATATTATATTAAACCATGCTTTACTAATAAAAAATATTTAGATCACACTATTCTTTAAAATGTAGGGATAAGCTCTCCCTTGCAAAGGGAGAAACACTTTCTTATTTCAGTCTGAAAGAATATTATTGTCTACTTTTGTTCTATAATACTTTTGTTGACTTTTTATAAATGTCAAAATCAAAAAGAATAACTTTTTTAAAAATCCTGCCTATGTGCCCCCTGTAGACCAAAAAAGAACAGTGTCACTCGTCATCCATTTAAACAAAGGTTAAGTCATAACCCACTACAACTGCCCACTTATAGTGTGGCCTGAGAAGAATTTAGGATGAAAAAACAGGATGAGTCATTCTGTGCTTTGGATAAAAGGATTCATAGATAGTTAAGATGCATATCTCAGGAAGAGTTCAGCGACTCCAGATTCTTGCATCTTCCCATACATAGAAAAGCACTAAAATCATTGACTTGAGATATCTGTCCTTTATGATTAGCAGTAAGATGTATGCTTGGCTACATGTATTTCCCAGCCAAAAAAAAAAATTCATATATATACTGGCTCCTTCCCTGCCTCTGTGGAGCAGTTTACTCAGAGCTACTGAGTGGCTGTGTCCTGGGTGATAATCCTCAGTACAACCCTGGATAAAACTTAAACCCACAACTCTTACATTGTGCCTTTTTCTTTAAGTCAACACCACCATCATGGTGGTGTATTCTTAGCATGGAGGTGTATTTTATTTCATTTATTTAAACATTGAGAGGCGAATAGATTAGGGGAAAGGAAAGCTTTGTGTACAAATGAAATTGTTAACTGGATTTAAAGCAAACAATTTATTTAATAGGAGATTTAAACAGAGATGTGAAAAAGAGCTAGTACATAATCACCATAGACTGTGTTAATTCTCTTTTACTTTTCACATGAATTAATGTTTGCAAATCCTGAAAGTTACCATGATAGTAAGTTGTTACTTTTTTTCCATTAAATCACTAAGTTCAATGACTACTTTAGAAAAGCTATGTGATTTTAGTATTTTAATTCTGTTTATGGACTTTTCTAGGAAACTTAGAGATAATTTTCTCTTTTTTGTCAGCTTTATTGAAGTATAATTGACAAATAGAATGGTAAGGTATTTAAAGTGTATAATGTGATGATTAGATATTGGAGGGGGACAAAATTTGCCACTCCCAAATGTCTCTTTGCCATGTGGATTATTTAGGGCAAAAAACTGCAAGGCTCAAAAGACTGAGAAGAAACTTTGACCTTTCCTCTAACTGCCTAAAGAATGTAGATAGAGCACCTGTTCCAGGAAGGGAGCTATCACCATAGATAACTGTAGTATGAGCCAGGTGTATAGACAGAAATGTACCTAGCAAAATCCATTCTTAAAATTCCACTCTGTGTCCCATTGTCTCTGCAAGGTCCAGCAAACATTTATTCACCAAACATTTGCTTTTCCATCTCTATGTCAATTGCCTTCTTACTCTTTGAGGTCCCAAACCACTACCTGCAACATCCTCTTTTGTCTTAGCCTAACTACTTTTGTAGATATGATTTCTTTTCAAAGAGAATGCTGGTGAAGTTAGAGATAGTAATAGGGGAAGAAAAATCACTGGGCCAAGTAGCATTTTGGTTACAGTTATGTTGTCAAACCGAAGTTTATGTGTATGATACACAGTGAGGACAGACAAATGAAACATTGTGTCAATAATTTGTAGCAGAGGAATGTTTATTGCAAGGACCAAGCAAGGAGAATGGGCAGCTCATGCTCAAATGACCCCAAACTGATGATGGTTTCCAGGCAAGAATTTTTAAAGGCAAAATTTGGGTAAGGGCTGCAGGGTGTGTAACGTTCTTCTGATTGGTTGGTGGTGAGGTAACAGGGTGGTGCTCCAGGAATCTCATGCTCAATCTAAAGTTACCATCCTCCCACTGGGTGGGGGCCTTAGTTCCATAGAAAAACTTAAAGATATGTGTCAAATTGTTTTGTATACCCCTTAAGGAGGAACTAGGACTCTGCTTTTTCCTTGCACTATTGTTTCTGACTGCTTTTCCTTTGTTTCTGCATTCCCTTACTTCCCTAATTATAACTGTTTGAATCTGCCCTTTTAAACTCAGGGAAGGTATAGGAGACCGAATCCTTTTTCCTACAAATAAGAAATGGAGGACATGGAAAGGCTTTTGTATCTGGGAGGGACCTGCAGGGTCCTGCCAGGTTTCAATGCCCCTTTTCTTTGATACTACTTAATCTTGAAGGAAACAGATGTGGGACAAGAAAGGGAATAAAGTTTTGGAAAGAGACGTTAATCATAAACTCAGCAGAGGAGCTCAGTTTCAGAAAGACTAGGCTTCATTAAGGTAAGTAAATGGTGTGACTTTTATCTGTGTTACTCCTGGTACCTTAACTATGATCTTTAGCTAGAATAAAGAAGAAATAAAGAAGCACAGATTCAAGAAATGCAAAAATTCAACTTGAATATCAGAGAGAAATGAGATTTAGTAATAAACTCAGTTATCAGATGGATTCCTTTTGAGCAACATGAGATTCTCATTTGTAGGTGAAGGAGATGGTATACCTTTGTGAGCCAGCATCAGAGCAGAGAATTTCACTTTGTCTAATTGCATATTGTTATTTATTTTATGGACATGGACAGTCCTCTCAGAATATATCTTAGTGATGTTGGAAATGGAAATGTTGCATCTTTATATTCTGACTCACTGAAATGGGCTGTTTACCCAGGGCAACTTCATCACATCTCATGGTAGGTAGAGACTTCCAGTCTGTATTCTGTGATGCATCAAATCCACCCTCTGCTATAGGGATTCCTCTGAAGAGTAAGAGATGCAGGAAACTACCCATGAAAAGCAAAGGACAAGGAACATACATATTGATAAACACCTTGAATGTAAATGGATTAAATGCTCCAACTAAAAAACACAGACTGGCTGAATGGATACAAAAACAAGACCAGTATATATGCTGTCTACAAGAAACCCACTTCAGACCTAGGGACACATACAGACTTAAAGTGAGGGGATGGAAAAAGATATTCCATGTAAATGGAAATCACAAGAAAGCTGAGGTAGCAATACTCATATCAGATAAAATAGACGTTAAAATAAAGACTGTTACAAGAAATAAGGAAGGACACTACATAATGATCAAGGGATCAATCCAAGAAGAAAACATAATATTTATAAATATTTATGCACCCAACATAGGAGCACCTCAATACATAAGCCAAATGCTAACAGCCATAAAAGGGGATATCGACATTAACACAAAAATACTGGGAGACTTTAACACCTCACTTACACCAATAGACAGATCATCCAGACAGAAAATAAATAAGGAAACACAAGCTTTAAATGACACAATGGACCAGAGAGACTTAATTGATATTTATAGGAAATTCCACCTGAAAGTGGAAGAATACACTTTCTTATCAAGTACACATGGAACGTTCTCCAGAATAGATCACAACTTGGGTCACAAATCAAGCCTTGGAAAATGTAAGAAAATTGACATCATATAGAGCATTTTTTCCGACCACAACACTATGAGATTAGAAATCAATTACAGGAAATAAACTGTAAAAAACACAAACACATGGAGGCTAAACAGTGTGCTGCTAAATAACCAAGAGATCACTGAATAAATCAAAGAAGAAATTTAAAAAGTACCCAGAAACAAATGACAATGAAAACACAATGATCCAAAACCTATGGGATGCAGCAAAAGCAGTTCTAAGAAGGAAGTTTATAGCAATTCAAGCTCACCTCAAGAAACAAGAAAAATCTCAAATAAACAATCTAACCTTACACCAAAAGCAACTAGAAAAAAAATAATAAAGAAAACCCAAAGTTAGTGGAAGGAAAGAAATCATAAAGATCAGAGCAGAAATAAATGAAATAGAAATGAGGAAAACAATAGCAAAGATCAATAAAACTAAAAGTTGGTTCTTTGAGAAGATAAACAAAATTGATAAACCTTTAGCCAGAATCATCAAGAAAAAAAGGGAGAGGACTTAAATTAAAAAAATTGAAATGAAAAAGGAGAGATTACAACTGACACCACAAAAAGACAAAAGATCATAAGAGACTATTACAAGCAACTATATGCCAATAAAATGGACCACCTGGAAGAAATGGTCAAATTCTTGGAAAAGTTCAACTTTCCAAGACTGAACCAGGAAGAATTAGAAAATATAAACAAACCAATTACCAAGTAATAAAATTGAAACTGAAATTAAAAATTTTCCAACAAACAAAAGTCCAGGACCAGATGGCTTCACAGGCGAATTCTATCAAACATTTAGAGAAGAGTTAATACCTATCCTTCTCAAGCTCTTCCAAAAAATTGCAGGGAGAGGAACACACCCAAACTCGTTCTATGAGGCCACCATCACCCTGATACCAAAACCACACAAAGATATCACAAAAAAAGAAAACTACAGACTAATATCACTGATGAACATAGACCCAAAAATCCTCAACAAAATACTCGCAAACAGAAAGAAGACACGTTAAAAAGATCAAACACCATGATCAAGTGGGATTTATCCCAGGGATGCAAGGATTCTTCAATATACGCAAATCAATCAATGTGATACACCATATTAACAAACTGAAGAATAAAAACCATATGATCATCTCAATAGATGCAGGAAAAGCTTCTGACAAAATTCAACACCCATTTAAGATAAAAACTCTCCAGAAAGTGGGCATAGAGGGAATCTACCTCAACATAATAAAGCCAATATATGACAAACCCACAACAAACATCATTCTCAATGGTGAAAACCTGAAAGCATTTCCTCTAAGATCAGGAACAAGACAAGGATGTCCACTCTCGCCACTATTATTCAACATACTTTTGGAAGTTGTAGCCACGGCAATCAGAGAAAAAAAAGAAATAAAAGGAATACAAATTGGAAAAGAAGAAGTAAAACTGTCACTGTTTGCAGATGACGTGATACTATATATAGAAAATCCTAAAGATACCACCAGAAAATTACGAGAGCTAATCAATGAATTTGGTAAGGTTGCAGGATGCAAAATTAGTGCACAGAAATCTCTGGCATTCCTATACACTAACAATGAAAGATCAGAAAGAGAAATTAAGGAAACAATCCCATTTACCATTGCAACAAAAAGAATAAAATACCTAGGAATAAACCTACCTAAGGATGCAAAGGCCTGTACTCAGAATACTATAAAATACTGATGAAAGAAATCAAAGATGACACAAGCAGATGGAGAGATATACCATGCTCCTGGATGTGAAGACTCAATACTGTGAAAATGACTATATTACCCAAAGCAATCTACAGGTTCAATGTAATTCCTATCAAATTACCAATGGCATTTTTCACAGAATTAGAACAAAAAATTTTACAATTTGTATGGAAACACAAAAGACCCCGAATTTCCAAAGCAATCGTGAGAAAGAAAAACGGAGCTGGAGGAATCAGGCTCCCTGACTTTACACTATACTACAAAGCTACAGTAATCAAGACAGTATGGTACTGGCACAGAAACAGAAATCTAGATCAATGGAACAGGATAGAAAGCCCAGAGATAAACCCACACACCTATGGCCACCTAATCTATGACAAAGGAGACAAGAATATACAAAGGAGACAAGAATATACAATGGAGACAAGACAGCCTCTTCAATAAATGGTGCTTGGAAAACTGGACAACTACATGTAAAGAATGAAATTAGAACACTACCTAACACCATACACAAAAATATACTCAAAATGGATTAAAGACCTAAATGTCAGACCAGACACTATAAAATTCTTAGAGAAAAACATAGGAAAAACACTCTTTGACATAGATCACAACAAGGTCTTTTATGACCCACCTCCTAGAGTAATGAAAATAAAAACAAAAATAAGCTAATGGGATTTAATTAAACGTAAAAGCTTTTGCACAGCAAAGGAAACCATAAATAAGATAAAAAGACAACCCACAGAATGGGAGAAAATATTTTCAAACGAAGCAACAAACAAAGGATTAATCTCCAAAATATACAAACAGCTCATGCAGCTCAATATAAAAAAAACAAACAACTCAGTCAAAAAATGGGCAGAAGACCTAAATAGACATTTCAGCAAAGAAGACATACAGATGGCCAAGAGGCACAAGAAAAGATGCTCAACATCACTAATTATTGGAGAAATGCAAATCAAAATGACAATGAGGTATCACCTCACAGCAGTCAGAATGGCCATCATCAGAAAATCTACAAATAATAAATGCTGGAGAGGGTGAGGAGAAAAGGGAACCCTCTTCCACTGTTGGTGGGAATGTAAATTGATACACCCACTGTGGAGAACAGCATGGAGGTTCCTTAAAAAACTAAAAATAGAACTACCATATGACACAGCAATCCCACTAGTGGGCATATACCCTGAGAAAACCATAATTCAAAAAGAGTCAGGTACCCCAATGTTCATTGCAGCACTTTTTACAATAGCCAGGATATGGAAACAACCTAAATGTCCATCGACAGATGAATGGATAAAGAAGATGTGGTACATATATATAATGGAATATTACTCTGATATAAAAAGAAATGAAATTGGGTCATTTGTAGAGTTGTGGGTGGACCTAGAGTCTATCATACAGAGTGAAGTAACTCAGAAAGAGGAAAACAAATATATATTAACGCTTATATGTGGAATCTAGAAAAATGGTACAGATGAACCTATTCACAGGGCAGGAATAGAAAGAGAGATGTAGAAAACAGACATGTGGACATGGTGGGGAAGGGGAGGGTGGGATGAATTGGGAGATTAAGTTTGACAGAAATACACTACCATGTGTAAAAAAGATAGCTAGTGGGAACATTCTGTGTAGCACACGGAGCTGAGCTCGGTGCTCTGTGATGGCCTAGTTGGGTGGGATGGAGTGGGGAGGGAGGTCCAAAAGGGAGGCCATGTGTGTATCCGTATGGCTGATTCACTTTGCTGTGTGGCAGAAACTAACACAACATTGTAAAGCAATTATACTCCAATTAAAAAAAAATAATGTCTAAGAGGCACTGTTGCCTTTGCCAACAAGTTTAGAATGAAAGGAAATAGCACAGGCTGAGTTTGGAAATTTCTCTTGTGATGAGAGTCAGTACTTCCCATGGGTCTCATGTTTCTCTTAGGGAATTATGGGCTGAAACCACCCACCCTGGCTAGGTCTGCTTGCCTGAGTTGTCTCACAATAGGAGATCCCAATAAGGACCATGGTGCTGCCACTGAAAACTAACTGGGAGAACTTGGAGGGGCCAAAAGAGGGAGAAGACAACCAACCTCCCAGAGTCCTTCTCGCCGGAATCCATCTTGGCTGAGAGATGCGCACGCCACCTGGAAAGATCCTGAGTCAGACTATGGGCCAAGCAAGATGACTGGCCAGAGACAACCCGGAAACTAACACCATTACCATAAATACTGAGAATGCAAGCCACATGGCAGAGCAGTTTTCCTGGGTTCCCTTACCCTCCTGCTCTCTGCCCGGGCACCTCTTTCCAATAAAATCCCTTGCTTTGTCAGCACATGTGTCTCCTAGGACAATTCATTTCTGAGTGTTAGACAAGAGCCCACTCTTGGGCCCTGGAAAGGGTCCCCCCTTCCTGCAACATTTCTGCACATAATCTTAGCAAAAGACATTGCTAGCTTTGCTCCAAACTATCTTTTCAAGGATGCTTTCATAGCAAAGAGCTTTGGAAGATAAGAGATAGTATCTCCCTCTGCAGCAGAGAGCAGATTTGTTCCTGAAGGTTATGATAATGTCTCCCTTTAGGGCAAAGGTTGGGAAGGTTTTCTAGATGCTCCAAAGCTTCCATATTTTTAAACTGGATCCCTAATCTCCCATCTAAAAACATCATTCTCTGCCTTACCACTGTGGAACATTGGGGGCAAGGGAACCAATGTGAATGTGAAACTCATTGCCTGCTGTGTCATGAGTAATAAAGTCCTTTGCTTCTGACCCAGAATCCTGTCTTCCTATAGCATCTATGAAGCTGTGACAGGATAACAGGCTAATTTTACAAGTAGAACAAAATCTTAATTTTGACATTTTGTAGTTATTTATTTTTTTAGGTCTTTTTTTTCTAAGAATAAAAATTATTTTCTTAGTGGAAGGAGTTTGAAAAGTAGAGAAGACATGAGGAAAAAAAAATCTATAATCCCTGCACACAGAGAAGGGTAATATTTTGATTGTAGCACAAATTTCAATACTGCTCTACATGTATATATACATGATATTATATACTCATGCTAATGGCATAAATTGCATTTTGCCTACTGCTTTTGTCCCCTAAAATTATATGATGAATATTTTTGTGTCATTAATTTTTTAAACATGATCTTGACTATCTGCTTAGTATTCTCTTTTATTATAACTAAACCTTTATTTACATAATTATTCTTCTATTGTTGAACATTTAGGTAATTTAGAGCTTTTAACTATTAAAAATTATCCTACAATGATCATGTTTTCATACTCTTATTGTGCTTCTCTTATTTACATGTAAAAGAAAAAAAATCCACAAGATGGAACTGCTAGGTCTCAACAACTTTTCTTTTTTTCTATGTGTGCTTCGGTTCTCTCACTGTTGAGCCAGATGTTCCACATAATCAGAATCTGCACAGGAGACAATTTCTGTAATCCTTAATTTCTTTAGACTCTTTATCTGCATGAATGGCCTTTGTGTTTTAATTCTCCCTGATTGGTTGGTCCAGAGGTGTTGACCTGTTTCACAGATTCCACTGAAGTTGTCCTTTTCACCCTTCAGTTAGGGAATCACCATCAAATGTACATGGGGTAGTAGATTTACTTTAGGGCCCTATCAAAATCTACTCTTTAATTCCTTGAGTCTTTCTTAACATTTTTAAATAGCTGTCATTAATAGGTTGACTGTAGCTGTTTGTCTCATTATGGTGTCGAATGTAAAAAAAAAAAAAAAAAAGCACCAACTAAAAGTTGAGAGTTATATTTTATTCGGCGGACATTCTTAAGACTTCAAGCTCAGGAGGCAGCATCTCAAGTAATCCTGAGAAAAATGCTCCGGAGAGGAAGGGGGGAAGCCAGGATGTCTAGGAGATTTTGCAACAACACCTGGGAGTCAGAACAAAGGATTACTGTTAATAAAAGAAAACCAAATATCTCAAGTTAAGGAATTGAGCACTTTTCTATGTATGGGAAGATGCAAGAGTCTGGGCTCTCTGAAATCATCCCTTTGACATGCATCTCAGCTATCTGGGGCCAGTATCCTATGTTTTCACATCCAGAGTTTCCTCAAGCTGCCCCTGTGGGGTGGCTGCATTCTGATGGCTGCTAGATGGCAGGGATCCTTTGTTTCTTTCCTGAGTCCCCTCAGGACTCACCAGCAGGGTGGGGGGGTGGAGGCTGCAATGGCTGATGACTGTGACATCCTTTGTCTACTGATACGGAAGGAAATATTTTATTTGTCAGTGGTTTTGCAATGGATTTGTTTATTATCCGAGAATTAATGTCATGGTGAATGTGCTTTACCAAATTAAATATTTATTTACTCTCCACCAAAAGCTTACTTGGGGAGTGCTCTCATTTTGTACACCTCTTTGATGTCTGCCACATCCTCTACAGTAATGTCCATTACTTCTCTAAGAAAGTTTACCTGGCATTCTGATAACTGATGGGATATTGTGATAACTCAGGTTATATACCCCAGAGATAAGGTCTAGGTTCTAATATACATATCTAAAATATCTAATTTTATGGTTGTATCAAACTCAAAATATCAGTCACTTTGCTTCTTCCCAAGTCAGTATGAATGGCCACAGGGTCAGGTGGCCGATGTTTTGGGGTAGCAGACTGCTGGTCCATTAACAACCTATGAGGCAGGAGATAGAGGGGTTCCAGGCTAGGCATTTGCAATAGCCTCCTGTTTACATTTCCTGAGGAAGGAGGCAGGTGGGCTCCAGGCTAGATATTTACAACCAGCCTCCTGTTTGCACTTTGAGATGGAAATAACAACAAAAACAGAGTAAATAGCTGGACTTTGCCTCCTGTGGACACTTTAATATAACAGTTACGGCAGGGACAGAGAGGGGCTAGACCCTGTCTGAGTAAAAGATCAAGAGGTCACATATTTCCCATCCTTGGGGCAAGGGAGACACTGCACATGCGCAAAAAGGTTCCTTGGGGGTCAAAAAGGAGGAGGTGCCACCCCATAATAGGTGATGCCAAGGCCCCCATAGGCCTCTGGGCTGGAATCCATCTTGGAAAAGAGTTGCACACACATGCTGAGGAGGGCCCTAGGGCGGGTCAGGTGTGGAAAAAGAAACCAGGTAATTGGCCAAAGGTAAACAAAGACCTGGAAGAACTGTCCTATATAAATGACTTAACCGCCTCTTTACTGCACTCCTCCTTATTGGGGGGACGCCCACACCCTTTCTCTCCTGGTGTGTATCTCTGCCTGCCTTCTGCCTTAAATAAACTGTTTCTCTGTGTGCTCTCTCACTTGTTATGCTGTGTTTCTAATAATAAACCTCGCACCTGTTTTTACAGTTTTTGCCTCCTTGAAACATTCTTGCTTTCAAACGGAGGCAAGAGCCAGGGAAAATTTGCTTCTAGCCTCTAGCCCTTGCTGATCTAGTGGCTAGTATTCCTGGTTTCCATCCAGCTACCCAGGTTCAATTCCTGGGCAGGGAACTAAGATCTCGCTTCAAGCCACCGCTCACTGCTCCCTCTCCGAGATCATTTACACATAAAACTTAAATTAGATCTCCCTCTCTAAGAAGTGATGAGCAGAAAGACAAAGCACCTATTCAGCTTTGTGTGTTTGCATGCTAATAACCTGAAGGAATATAAATGAAGCAAATGATTAAATAACCACAAAAAGAAATGAATAAAAGCTCTTATACTGGTGCCAAAATCATTTAAAAAACAAAAAAACAGTGTTCTCAGATTTCTGTTTGCAGCTTTGTTAAGAGGGTTTTGGTTCTTTTCAGGATTCCAAATTAGAGAAGACAACCAAGCAAAACAAATGAGCAAACAAGAGAAATAAACAAAAATAAACAGAAAACTCCTGGGTAGATCTTGAGTCTGTAGATTGGGTAAAATTCTTTCTCCTCCAAAGAAATCTTTACTTCTCACTGGTACTTTGCTAATAGAATCAAAAGATTTTTGATCATTAAACTATAAGGAGCAAAAATATTTCTTCTTTCTATCCCAAAGACCAGCACTTAATATTTAAAACATATTTACAGGATTAATGAATAAATTCATGTTCTGAATCAAGAATGATGAGTGAATGATGGCTGCATTTTTTTTATGAAGATGCAGAATGTGGATGCATGCGTGTGTAACTGAATGCAGGTTCTGTAACTTGCCACTCAACAGCCAATAAATCGAGGGGCAAGCTTCAGTAGAGAAGACAGGTAGTTTATTCAGAAAAGCAGGCAATCTGGGGAGATGGTGGACTTATGTCCAGAGACCAACTCCAAAGATTCTGCTCAGCCATGACAATTTTTAAAGGGAAAAAGGGGAAACAATCTCAGTTAATTATTAAGGCAGGAGGTCAGATTCTTCGTCATTTTTCAGTTGCATGTAGGCCTGCTGACTCCTCCCCATCTCTCCTTGGGACGCTGTCTTGCTCTCATCGTCCACCTGTAATTGGATGTTCTCTTGCCCACGTGGTCTGCCTGCAAATTTACTAAGGGGGGACTTCCCTGGCAGTCCAGTGGTTAAGAATCTGGGCTTCCAATGCAGGGGGCACAGGTTCAATCCCTGGTTGGGGAACTCAGTGGTGCAGCCAAAAAAAAGAATTTACTAAGGGGACACTAGGGGTAGAGAGTCAGTCATTCTTTAACTACTTAATTCTTCATTCTTATTCCTTCTAATCCAGCAAAGGATTCAACAGGTTAGGTAAGGTGTTGAGTATACTTAGAAGAGCAGAAATCAGGAGCTAAGTTACATGTTGCCTAATGATCTCATCTTTATAATTAAGGTCTAAGGAAAACGAAGATGAACAAAGAGAAAAGGGGCAAAGGAGCTGCTTACACATGTGTCAAAACAAACATTGCACTGGACAAAGTTTTAGGTAAGGAAGACTTTATTCAAGGATATTGCAAAGGGGAGAGAGGCCAGAACTCTGAGCTCAACTCCACTGAGAGGAAAAGTGAGAGATTTACATTTCCTTTGTTTTTCTTTTCTTTTCTTTTCTTTTTTTTTTTCCCTCCCTCTCCCTTTCCCATTTTTTTTTTTTTTTAAGGTGGGTGGGTGAGCTAGTAGAATGCTTAGGGTGAAGTTGAGCAATGGGATGTGTGGAGCACATTGAGTTATTCCTGAATTTGCAAATGCTTTTCACTATGATTAGGGCCTTCTGTGTTTGCTAATTTGCACCCATTGAAATCAGATTGTTTAACAGAGACTGGGAGATACAGGCACTAATCTTTCTTGATGATTACGTTTCAAAGAAATTGCTCCTAGGTCCTTAAGAAAGACATTCCTGGTCATAAAACTGGCAAGAGGATTTTTTAAAAGATTTGCATATATATCAAAGAAACAAAAATGGACATATCAAAGAGGCAGAGAAAGAATTTACAATCATAAGCTTTCTAAAGTAAATGCTCTATGAAAAGGGAAGTTGGGGACCTGTAGACAGGAAGAAGATTATCTAGAGTTTAGTCCAGCTGAGGAGAATGTTAAGGTCCTCTTTGTCACATGAATCTTCTTAATTTAATAGAAGTTAATAACAAGGTAAAACTACTTCTTCTCCCCATGTACACAGAATTGGTAACTATTTCTGTTGTATGAATATTCTTGGAAGTTCAAATACAAGAATATCATTACATGCATTTAGCAAGAATTAAAATATAAGTATTAAATAACAAATCACTTTTGTTTTATTTAATGAAATAGGAAGATTAGTGCCTGTAGTACGCCTCTGTCCTTAATTAGCTGGTTTTAAGTACTAATCCTTTAATCTTTGATTTACTTTATTCTGTTCCATCACTTCTGTTGGATGATAGCCATTCTGGATGTAAGCTCCTACAAATTTTCCATGATAAGATAACTTTCCTCTGATTTGAAGCCTGAGACATCAGATATAAGTGAGAAATGGGCTGTCATTTATGTCAAAACTCTTCATCTTTGTCACTGTTACATTTCACACTTTGTCAGTTCATGTCCCAAGTTTTCTTGTCATGCTTCTTGCATGGCTGTTGTGCTTTTCTCTTTAACAGGAACCAACTTGTTCCTGTATCTTCCTCTTGGCTATAAGCATACATGCTTAAAACTATAGTGGCTGAAAGTGAAACAAAAACTTGTGATTGTCTCAAACTGGTTACACATTGTGCAGAATATAAGAAAAGGCACTTGAGGAAAAAATATACTTTCTAAGGTTATAACTATTCATTGTATGGATGAGATTTCCATTGTGTTTGAGTAGAACTTTCTTATGTATGTGAAATTAACTTAATTGGCATATGGTTTTTTTAAAAAACTATAATTAATACAAATTTATATTCATCGTTTGAACTAGAATGAGGACGCTTTTTTAAATTTATGTCAATGAATAAAATTTATTATTTTGGGGACTTCCCTGGTGGTCCAGTGGGTAAGACTGCACACTCCCATTGTAGTGGGCCCGGGTTCGATCCATGGTCGGAGAACTAGATCCCGCATGCATGCTTGTTCGCACGCCGCAGCTAAGAAACCCACGTGCCGCAAGGAAGATCCTGCGTGCTGAAACTAAGACCTGGTGCAGCCAAAATAAATAAATAAATCATAAATAAATAAATCCAGAATGTGGCCATAATTTCTTGACACATAACCTTACACTGGGTCAGAGAAAGTACATACCTCCTAACACAGCCAAAAAGCAGCATTTACCTGACACAAATTTCAATAAGGACTAGACTATTGCATTCCATCCAAAATCAAATTTCTGTCAAATCACTTGCAAACTGAGTTGAAGTTACTTTGTAATCTTTGATTACTTAGTATCTTTAATCTTTAATTAATTTAGTATCTTTACTCTATAGAAAAATTTATTAAATTATACTCATTCATTCATTCATGTATTCAATCAACAAACAGAACAGAGTTCAAATAGCAGGATTATTAAGACATCATCATATGATGATGATTAGAGAGTTCTAAGTTTGAATTCTAGCTCTGCCATCTTGAATTGTGCTAGTGGTTTTGTAACAATTAAATGACACAATGCATTTTCCACTGATATCTGCTGAGATGTTATATTCTTGTTATGAAAAAGTCAAGCCTTGCATGTGGTTGAGTGACTCTAGGAAGCAGCCTAGTTTTCAGGATTTCTTGTGTTCTCCTAGGTAGTTGGAATCTATTCTACTATCTTGTCACCTGGTATTATGATAATCCTTCACCATTTTCATGCTGCTTTTGAATACATAGAAGTAATCCTACTTTCTCCACACCTTGCTAGAGCCATAGGGAAACATCAGTGAGATTGAACTAGCCATGCAGCCATTTCCACTGTGAGGTCTTCCCTCCTTCCCAGGCTTTATTGGAGAGAGAGAGAGCAAAGATCTCCTGTCCTTGGATTTCAAAAGCAAGTAGTTTCTACCACTACTTTCCTCCAAGCTTGAGTCAGGATGAAGAGAAGTCTGGGGAGAGTAGATGTAGCTTGGGAAACAGAGTCCCTTTTCAGGAACCTGTCAGCATTTATTCACTCCATGTTTCTTTTTACTTGTCTCCCACCTTGTCTAGGACTTCATTTATTTATTTTTTATTAGTCTGGGTAATATTTTATAGACTCTTTTTATGTTTTTCTCTGAATTTTATTCTACTCATGGCCTCAAATTCAAAAGTCCTTCTGCTGCACATCTGTTAAAACAGTTCTTCCATGAGTCAATGCATAGGAACTAAAAGCTTTTCCAATGGGAGGAAATTCAGGAGTACCAACAAAAGTGAAAGGCTGTGTAGGTATGTGTTTGTGTATGTGTGTGCATGTTTGTGTGTATGAGTATCCATGCCTGTGTGTGTGTGTTTGTAAGCACAGGTGTGTAAATTGCTGATGGTTAAGAAAGAGGGATAACATTAAATATTTTCTAAACGGTATTCCATCACATCAGGCGAATCTACATACTCTCCTAACCCAAGGTTTCCCAGTCTTCTCAACAGTGGCGACCTGCAGTCCTGTAAGACTTAGTGTAGACAGTGAAAAACTGAAGAGCCAAACCCATTAATGTTTGTGTTTCTGACTGTATCACTCATAACACCACATTAATCCATGAATCATTCCAACTGCTTAGTCATGAATTGTTCTGGTGGTGGCAAAATCAGTGAAGATCAGGAGATATTGCTTAACCTAATTTCTGTACCTTGTGATTGAGTGATTGTGATTGTGTGTAATGATTACAGAGTGATTCTTAACAAAATAATCTAATTTCTTATTAAAGACGATGTAGAGCAGAATTAATTGCTACTATGAGGAATTACTATAACCTAGCATAACACTCTTTTTTAAAAAATTTATTTATTTATATTTTATTTTTGGCTGCTTTGGGGCTTCGTTGCTGCACTCAGACGTTCTTTTAGTTGCGGAGGGTGGGGGCTACTCTCCTTCTCATTGCAGTGGCTTCTCTTGTTGCAGAGCACGGGCTCTAGGCACGCAGGCTTCAGTAGTTGTGGCTCTTGGGCTCAGTAGTTGTGGCTCTTGGGCTCTAGAGCGCAGGCTCATTAGTTGTGACGCACGGGCTTAGTTCCTCCGCAGCATGTGGGATCTTCCCTGACCAGGGCTCGAACCTGTGTCCCCTGCATTGGCAGGTGGATTCTTAACCGCCGCGCCACCAGGGAAGTCCCTAGCATAATATTCTTGGTTTCAATAAAATACATTTTTCTGTTTGTTCACCATAAAACGTAGATGGTTTAACAATCATGTATATAAATGCTAAGAAGTGGACAACCACAATAGTTTTCTATAATTTAGAAAGTTTAGTTTTACTGACCATTATTCTGAATCTTATCGGACTTCACTTTTTGATATATGACTAAATGATTTCTGCAAAGTAGCACGTAGTCTTCCCCTGATGCTAGGCAGACACATAAGCTAATGTGTCAGAATAGTCAAGAAAACAGGTAAGGTAGAAAATTGTTGATGAGGGTGTGAAGAACTCTGGAGTAGAACTTGTCTATGGCATTGTGCCATCCTGAAGGAGCTTCCTTACAGCTGTTTATGCCACCAATTAGACAGCTAAATGGGGGTACAACCACCACCACCCCACCCCACGCCTACTCGATCTATTTTGTCTGGTTACATTATCCATACGCTTCACTACTCACCCCTGCTTTTTCATTAAGGGTCACCTCAGCTGTTGCATCTTTGAACACAGGAGCACATATTACAAAATCTAGGGCCCTGGGGCTAGTGTTAATATGGTTAAGAATTTGAAGTGGCAAGATTTTGAATTGGCATTGTCTCAGTTCATCTCCAACCACCAAAAGCTAACCAACTAGATACAAATTCTTAGTAATACTGGACACAATTATTTGTAAAACATCTAATAGTTTGAAATTTCTTCCTAGAATACCAGTATGGACTGCTGCTTGCAGACTTTGAAGGTAATGTTCTGACTTGATTTTGAATCCCCAGCCTTCTTTCTTTTCATCTTCTCCTCATATTATCATTTTTATACTCTATGATTTGTTTCCCAAGGTTATATATACATTTTCATTAAAAAAGGTTAGAAGGTGATGAATTGGGAGATTGGGATTGACATATATACACTAATATGTATAAAATGGATAACTAATAAGAACCTGCTGTATAAAAAAAAATTTTTTTTTAAAAAGGTTAGTAAAACAATAATCAAATCCAAAATCTTTTGACTCTTGGAACATGTACTCAGCATATTTTCCAAAACATTAAGGGCTTTATCATATTAGATTTTGGAAGACAATTTGTGAGATAGGAAAGTAATTATAGATGTACTTGTGTATTTCTTCTTCCATTTATATAAGACCCTCAAGTCCATCTTTCAGATTTTAAGTTTTTTGAAGTATGATGGAAGACAGGTAGGGAATGGCACCTTTTTATCTGAAGGTATAGCCTTGTCATAAAGTTGCACAGACTTTGGAAAGTCAAGGTTAAAGCTAATTTAGTTAACATTAGGAAATGTAGCTTTCATTGAATTTCCTTGAATTTCAGTCTTGAATTCTCATTCATATGATCATTTTACAAGTGGGACAGAAAGCTCTGTGACAGTTATGCCTGTACTATGTACATGTTTATGAATGAGTTACTTATCAGAAGACACTAAACATTTGTTTCATGAGGTAAACATTGCTTTCAAACTAACGTTTAAAAGGAATAGATTTATGTGTCTCCTTTTTTCAGCAATGATGTAAACGATGTCCAATTTCTTTCAACCCATGGGTCTGATTTATCAGCACTACTCTCATTAGTTGTTTTTGTTGTTTTAATAGTTTATTTGGTACAGCTTTCCAACAGCATTTAGGCAACTCTAACAAAGAAAGTATATCCAAAATAAAGGCATTCAGGGCATTTCTGCAGTCACAAAGCTAAGCAAAGCTTTCATATATTTACTGCTAAAAACAATGGTAATTATTCTGGTTAGACCACAAAACCAATTTGATTAACTGCCATTAACTACAAAGTTTCAACTCCAGTGGATGTAGTGTCAGCCCTGGCGACTGGTTTTCTGTTTTGTAAAGCAAAGTCTGACTTCGGCTCTGTTTGCAGAAGCATTCATTTCAGAGAGGCATCCCATCAATCTCCAGCAAATACCTTGCCAGCCACAAGATTAGATAAAGAGCCATGCCATCTCCCTACACTGAAGCTCCTTGGTTTTAGAGATCTTGGTTGATTTCAATAGCTGTCCATTTGGGCCACTTGTTTTTTTCTCTTCCAGCTCTTTAAATTCCCTGCTCTTGTGTTTTAAATTCACCAATGAAGAGTGAGCCCACAAAACTCTAGAGCCCCACCCTCAACCTCAGTAAAAGCAGGACCCCCAGGCCTGAGTGCGCTCTCGCCCTCTCCCCTTCTCCCTCTTTCCTCTCCCTCTCCTTCTCTCCTGGGGACCTCACTGTGTGGCCCCAGGTGTGCCCTGTGCTTTTCAGAACCTGAGAGTAATAAACCTCTGTTTTTCAGAATTTCATGATGGTAACTGCTGAAGAGCATCTTGCAGTCACAAGAACCACAGGTCTGGTCCAGCCATAACACCGGTTATGGTTAGGCTGAGACCAGTATATAACAGTGGGGAACACAGATTGTATTGTTCACATCCCTTGATTCCATCCTTACCCTCTCCACAGAATGCTCCCAACTAAATTTCAGAATAATTCTGAAAGAAAAGAGGTTTATTTTGGATAACAATAGCCCTATGATATCCATCCAGGTTTTTAAAAAAATACATACTGTTCACACTTCTATCATGTTAAAGGAAATGAGCTGAAAATAAGAAATACATCAAGTATTTGCTAAATCTTCTTTCCTGGGTCAATGAAAAATTAATTAGTTAAGCTAAGAATGAAATGGAAAATTTTATTGGAGCCAAATTGAGGATTATAACCCCAGAACAGCATCTCAGAAAGCTCGGAGAAGAGGTCCACCAGTTGGAAGTCAAAGGACAGTTATAAGAGTTTTTTGAGACAGAGGGGTATACATCAAATGACATATTATTGACAGTTTACACCATCCAGATCTATAAGTACAAAGTGGTGGGTCATCGTGGACCCTTACAAGATCAAGAAGGAATGTTATCTTTTTTTGGTGCTAGGAGAATGCTGTTGTTTACAGTTGAGCAGGTATTCCTGCCAACAGGGAGGTTTGGTCGGTGCATAATGCAGATACACAATGAACGGTAGCGGGGAGAGAGGAGGCCAAAGGGCAGAGAAGAGTTTTTATGTTTATATTTTCCTTGTCTTGCCATAAAATATGAATTTTATTTCACACCTGCATTGTGTAAATTATCAGCTTCAAATTTTGTTTTTAAGACACAGCTGAAATATTATTCAAGGCCTATAATTCTCTTCTAGAATACCTATCTTTAGACACATTGTATTTGTTTCATGTTATACTTGTGGAAGTAAGACGCAAGGTAAAATAAAGAGTGGTATGAAACAACTTTTCAAGGAAAAAAATGCTTGAAAATAATTCTCTAATACAAAAGAATTACATGTGATCAAAGTTTCTTAATGATTAAATTAATTTTTATTTGTTATATATCTAGATAAAGAGATTTGCATTTTTAAAATTTATAAAATTTTGAATTAAATCACAGAAAGATTAAAATTTGAACAATAAAATGTTTGGATATTACTGACCTTTGACACATTAAAAGGGTACAGTATAAAAATTATTTTAATGGTTTTGATAAAGGAATTATGAATATATACTTTTTACTTTCCAAATAAATCTGACACTGAAAAGTTTTTCATATGGAATGTAAAACACTATATTTATTACAGATTTAATTATAGTTACAGTTTATGTAATATGTTGTAAGATATTTTATTCCTGATAAGCTTGTTTCCTTCCACACCCCGTGTACTATAAGGCATGGGGTAGGGGATATGTCCTTGATCCTCATTTTCATTTCCAATTTATTGCCGTCTCTTCCATTCCTCAAATAAATAAATAATGATTTCTTTCAACCCCACAACATAAAATTATCATCAACTGACCTCCCAGTCACTCTCCTTTATTCATTGAAGAGTTTAATACATTTCACTGTCTTTACCTCAATCACTACTTTTGTCATCATTCTTGTTGAATTCATGATCCATATAATCTCCACTTTTTATCAGTTTTCATTAATATTTACCTCCAATAATCTGACTTTCGTTTTTGCTCTAGCAAGTACCTCCACAGTAGTATTGCCATTACTCCAAATATTGCCATTACTAACAGCTGCACCAATTGCTTATTTTCAATTTTTTAACTTATTCTTTGATGGCTACCTGTCCTTCAAGCTTACTTCCTCAAATACATCAATCTTATATTTTGACTCCTCTCCTTTCCTTTTCCCCTCTGTAATATATCTTCCCTCTCATCCTCACTTCTCTCCTTACCTAGTTTAGAATCCAATATCCATTACTCTGCTCACTTCTTCAATGTCCTGGCCCTACCTTATTGTTGCAGTACCTAACTAGATACCTGTCAAATCCATGCATATCGCCACATGTGTATCCAAGCAGTTGAATATAGCTGGAGAAGAAAAAAAGAGAAAAAAGTAAACCCAGTGATTGATATCTCTTTATTTAACCACAGACCTCAAGTGGTCTCTCAGTACTGTCTGAAATTCAACTACAATTTGCTAGTTTACTCACTTTCCCATTCTCCCAAAGAACTTTCCCAGACCTTCTCTCCACTCAAAAATACAACACCCCATAATCCATTCTAAACCAGTTTGTGTATTTGTTTCTTACTTACTTGATGAACAATTCAAAGACTGTCTTCTCATCTTCCCATTACCTAAATCTAATTACTCACCAGATTTTCTACCCACATAGTTTTTCTATATCACTTTTTTTCTTGTTGTGTTGTACTGACAAGGGATTCGGGCACAATGGTGAACAGAGAAATGATGACAGCGGTTACCCTTGTCTTGCTCCTAATTTAAAATGACTGCATCTGATGTGTCTCTTTTGAGATGTTTATTTCCTATAATCTTTGTGTAAACACTGTTAATTCAATTAAGGAAATCATTTGAAGGTGACTTATAATCATATCTGGCTGATGTAATTTTTCCTCTCTGAACCTCAGTCAGGTCCTACATGAGTCAATCATAATCATTGATTCATAACATACTCCCTTCTTTGGTTTACATAGGACCTACTTTTGTTCATTTATCCAACTAGTTGATTATTATGTCTGTTTGGATTCAGTAAGAAATTAAGAGCCACTGCAAGTATGATGGAAATAAGGATTGCGTGTAGGAACTGGAGGTTACACAAATATGTTTGGAGTTGAGTTAGAGAATGTCTGGATGGCTGTGGCCAAAAGATCAGAAACAATTTACTATGATGAAGATCTTAAGCACTGAAGAATACAAAGAAAGTCACGGGGAAATGAGAATCTACTACTACAAGCACAAAGGGAGGTGATGGCTAGTTCTGAATAGCTGCCAATGTTTGTAGACATTTCTGTGTCTTTGGAAGTTGCCCTGTCAATCACCACTTCTTACCCAACAACATCTGACAGCTACAAACAGCTTAGAATCATAAAAGTTGAAGCAAATAATTTCTCACAGTCCATCCCTTTGTCAATGAAGCATTCCTACATGCCCCTTGTAAACATATTTCATTTCTGAATAAAAACACTAATAAAATAATTCTTTCGTTAACTAAATGGAACTATCTCATATAAGACTAAAGACATGCCAATACTCTTCGCAAAAGTGGAGATATAAAGACCCATAGAATCTCCAGATGATATTCATTCTTTTTTCCAGCTAAATCATGCTCCTCCTTTGATACCCTATAATTTAAATACTGATTAAACATCTAATAACAGACATTAGAGTCAGGGGAAGAGAAAAATAATTGGTCAGTATATACCAATGATGTCAAAGCAAAGCATAAAATGTATAAGTAATATAGCAATTAATAAAATGGTAGTGGATAGTAATTAGTTGTTTGTTTGTTTGTTTTTCCTGCCTGTATCTGGATTCTCTGTAGTCTATTTTTCCTCTTAGTGTTTGTCATATGCTCTGTCTCTTGGCATGCCTAACACTTATTTTTTGAAGAACTTGTAGAGGTTCCAGACAGTGTGACAATCTTCCAGAGAGAGCTCATCCTTTGCTATAGAGATGGAAAGGTGACTTTAATCACTTTAAATGAAAAAGGGACAGAACAACAGTTGAGTATGGGTAGTGGATTTGGTAAGGCTTAGTCTAATTCTGTTTTTTCCCTGTTCTTAGAGCATAAACCTCCAGGGTTACAAAGAATCAAGTTTATTCATCACCTTCTCCTTCTGGCACGTCCTGAACATTTATCTCTTACCTTCCTAGCATGGCGAGACTATCAAAATCTCTACTCTGCTTTTTAGTATGCTTTCACATTAGCGTCTCATCTCCTTTCCTAGACAACTGCAGAGTTCAGTCAATGCCTCAAGGGGATAATTGGCCACATGTCAGGCTCAGTTATCTACTCTTCCCTTTTCTCTTGGATGTTGACCACTGACATTCGCATTTTTTTTTCTCTTTTTATCCTGATTATAGCATCCAAATTTCAGGTGGTTTTTCCTGTGCACCTGAAGTAGTTTTCTTCTGGGGCCAGAGCCAGAATCTCCCATCTTGTGTGATGCCCAGAATCAAAGTCTCCAGGGAAAATGAAGCTCCAGAAATATATGTCATTTCCAGATGGTTATCCCTTTCTGAAATCTTGGTCTGTCTAACCCATTGTTTAGCAGCTCTCTGATGGCTTTGTATAAATTTTTGTTGTTGTTTCAGTATAGCTTTTCAAATTTACTTTTTTGTGAGGAGTATTTACCTACTACAAACTGCACCAGCAAATAGCCAAGCCTTATATTCATCTTTGATTTTTGATCAATACTTTCAGCACATTTTTCCCAAGTAGGGTCTATATTTATATCCCCCTAGCATTACATGAAAGTCCCCGTTTTCCCCCAAAATAGTCAGAACTATATATTATTAAAATACTATTTTCTACTATTTGCCAAACAAAAAAATGGAATATTGTCTTACAATAGTTTTCATTTGTCTATTTATGCCTCCAAGTGAAGTTGAACATCTTTTAATATTTATCTTTTAATTTTCTTTTTTCTTCCTCCCTTTTTTCTTTCCCTCCCTTCTTTTATAAATCCCTCCTTTTTACCTTCTTTCTTTCTTTCTTTCTTTCTTTCTTTCTTTCTTTCTTTCTTTCTTTCTTTCTTTCTTTCTTTCTTTCTTTCTTTCTTTCTTTTCTTTCCTCCTTTCCTTCTTTCCATGCCTTTCCTTTGAAAGATGATGCTGTTTGCCAAAAATTCTTCTCCATTTTGTTTGTTGGTTTGTTTCTTTTGTTTTGGGTTTGTTTTAATTAGGTATGTAATTTTTGCTTTTTAATATCAATGTATAGGAGTTTTCTTTATATATTATGTATGTTAACAGTTTTCTATATTGTTCATTTATTTTTATTTCAGATAGCTTCCTGCTCTCTCTTTGGATTTTGAATTTGTTAGCTGTATCCCTTTATTCAGAAAATTTAATTTCTGTGTTTTAAAATCTGCCAATTTTCCCCAGTTATAGCTTGAAGTGTTTATGTCCCTTAATTCATCAGTAATATTTTGTTACTGTGAACTGCATTACATATTCTCACCTACTACACAATGATTTGTAAAGCAGAGAATTATGTGTAGATGTGATCAATATTTCATGGATATTACATGGATCTAGCACAAAAGCAATATTAATTGAGACGAAATGTTTTTGTTATTTTTATTTATTTATTTTTGGTTTAGAGATTTGAATCTATGCATGAAATTTTCCATTTCTATTTAATGGGATCAAGTGAAATCCATGTACATCATTGCAAAGAAGAATATGGTCCAAAGATGTCATAGAAGTCACATTTCCCTATATCAATTTAACACTTGATGCTCCCATGAAATAAGGTTAATCAAGAAAAAGCATCCACCAATTCTGATCTTTCTGAAATATTCCTTACCCATTTACTACTTGGGAATGGAATCTGGCAGTTTCTGATCATCAGTTTCCCTATAAATAATCGACAAGGGGGTACATTGAAAATAATGTCAATCAGAGATACATTTCAAGGAAGTGCATCTCTACACTGAGGCAATATTTTAGATCTAGATTTTGTATTTTGACTTTTTTTTTTAAAGTCACTCAGAAATGTAAGTGTTTATTTAAGGCAACATCAGTGTATATTAAGGCAGCCTCTTCATAGTTAAAGTAGCTTAGACCTAATTCAGGATAAAATATCTACTTTTACATGATTTTCTTTAGAGAGACATGCCTTGAATCTTGAATCTGAATTAGCCATAGACAGTTAGCAAACATGATTCAAGCAGAGCCATAAAAAGTACTTGCGCATTGGGGCTTGCTCTCTTGCTGCTTTAGAGAACTCCACATGAACAAGCCAGAACTAACCTAAAGAATAATGGGACATACCTGGTCAAGTCATCTCTTCACTTAGCTGCCCTGGAGACAGTCACGAGACATTGCATGTGCTAATATGAAAGACGCAGGCCCAGCCAAGCTGGCCTAGATGAAAAGAATTTCCAGCCTAGTGGGCAATTATAAATGTTTTTTTTATTTGTTTGTTTTGTTTATAGTCACTCAGTTCTGGGGTTCTATCAGTCAGTTCTAGTCCCTCTGTATCAAAAACTGACACAATGTTCTTAACAGGCAGTTGCCTGTTTCAGACATATGCAATGTGCACATAGCATCAGAAAATATTCATATATGTTGGGTTTTTGTCTTATTGGAGACATCTTTCCTTTGGAAAAAAGAGTTATTTTACTCTACAAATACGATTCTTGTTAATCTCCAAAGCTATTACTTTTCCTCTTATACCCAGGACATGAACTCACTTCATATTTCACTGGTAAAATAGAAAATATCTCACTCGAACTTGTTTCAGTATACTTAATTAAAAATGCCTTTGTACTTTTCATCTTTTCCATGTATCATTAGGTGAGAACCTTAGGTTACATAGCATTGCATGATCATGTTTATGAGCATAGATAAGATTTTTAGAAAAAGTTAATAATAATGATTGTGTTCATGTATTAATATTTATGTGTCTGTTGTTTTAATTTTTAAATAAAATTTTTAATCACACAAATAATAAACTCTTTGAATTTGGGGAAAAAAAGCCATGGATTACAAGTGACAATTTAAAATTATACAAAGTCCCACATAAAGTTACTCTAATACTTACAATGGAAATGATAATTTATTTTGATCCCTACAATGGCCCTTTGTTCTAAACCCTGGTTCAGTGCTTGGAGCAATGACAAGTCTCTATTGTCACAAAGTTTCAAATATCTTAGTTTTTACCTGTTTGTTATTGGATAGTAAAATTCTTCTCTTTCAGCCACTTAAAAAAATAAAGTACAGTTAGAACAGACATATCAAGTTGTTTTATAATAAAAATTAAAAACTGGCTTCCCCATCCCTTCTTCATGATCTTTTTCACCTTCACATTTCCTATGATTATCTCTATCAACGACCACACTTTTCTGTCACTGTCATTGACTAACCTTATGGCATGCTGCTTATGGATTAATTTGCCAAGCCATCTGTCTGATTTCCATAGTCTAAGTATTTCTACATCATATGCCCTGGCAATAAACTGCATTCAGTCAGTCAGGAGCATTAGTTTAATCTGTGAAAGATGCAGCAATTTGTCTGGAAATTCCTGCTGGCATAATGCACACATCAGTACAAGGCAGATGATTTTTGATCCACATAGATGAATGTAATCCTCTTTTTATTATACTTATTTATGCTTTTCCTCTATATTTTATTGCTTTATTACCACTGTACTCCGTTCTCTCTCTTTTTGATAATGCCATAATAGGACAAAACCTTTTATCTTGTGAAATTATTAGCTATTCCCCTGGATAGAAACTCACTATTTTGATGGACTAATAAAGGTGTGGGGAAAAAAAAGTCTCTGACTTAAACTCTCTTTTCCAATAGCTTTGAATCTTGCTATTTTCATGATAAACTCAATAATTCAATTGATTCAGAGCTTTATAAGCATTACTAATAAACGCTGTTCTCAAATGTCAACTATTCTCTTTTCTTCTCTAATTATTTTCAATATATAGCCATTTATTCCATGGGGAAAGGGTTGGAACCCAAAAAAAATTTATTGCTAGGCCATTCACTCTTCATCATCTATAGCAGAGTTTCTCAACCTTGGAAATATTGAAATTTGGAGCTGGAAAATTTTTGTCACAGTGACATTTGTCCTATGCATAGTAGAATGTTTTAGAATCATGCTTGACTTCTATCCACTGCATGCCAGAGACACCAACAACCCAGTGTGATAAACAAAAATGTCTGAGATATTGCCAATTACCTTTTGTCAGAGGGACAAAATCACCCTGGTATGAGGTGATAGAAAGGGTTGAGAGCTGGTTTAAATGATTGTCAAAGGTAATATTAAATGGGAAAGAAGTAGAGGAACATCGAAGGAAGACAGAGAGGTTGTATGGGTATACATGAGTGTAAAAATGAAAATACACTGAGAATTATTGCTGCAGATAACTAGTTATGTTACTGAGTCCAAGCTCACACTGCTTACCACACAACAGGTCAATAAATCGAGAGACAAGGTGTTGGGATAAGGAATAGCGACTTTCTTTGGAAAGCCAGCAGAAAGAGAAGATGGTGGACTTGTGCCCCAAAGAACCATCTTCCCCAAGTTAGAATTCGGGCTTCTTTTGTACTAAACGGGGAGGGGGTGTGGCTGGTTGTTGCAAACTTCTTGGTGTTGGAATCCTTTGTTCTTGCAGCTGTACATGTAGGTCTGGTCACAATGTTCCTATAAACCTCCAACAAGACGTGTTATTCTCTGTTTCCCAACGTTTAATCTCCATGTGAATGAAAAGTGTTATACCTTTAAAGGTCAAGCCTGGAAGGCAGAGCCTTGAGAACGGGCTATCAGGTATATTTCAGGTTTGTTCTTCTCTGTTATGGTTACAGTTATTCTGTCCATGAGACTTAAAGGTAAATGTTTGTATATGCATTCAATATTCCTTTTGAGGACCAGCTTCTTTTTCTCCTATCTGTTTTATTCCACACTTCTTGTGCCCATATTCATTCATTTAAATAGCTTCTGCCTAGCTCAGGAGTGCCAGTCTCCACCACGTATCTTGGTGGGGCTAATTCAATTTCTCCTTTATCTTCTCTGAATGACTCTGTTTTTATAATATGCTTCCCACTTCAGTCCATCTATAGCTGAAGAATCTGCCACTGTGTGCCTCAAGTCACTGGATTCCTAGAAACTGCCACCAGAATTTCCCTGAATGCCTCTTAAAAATGCCAGTTGTATTTGCTAACCAGCTGATGTTTTTCCAATCTTATATGAAGTTTTATATAAAAACTTTTCAAGGGCCACAGCACTCTTTGTTGCAAGCAATTGATACACTCAAACCAAGAATTCATTACCTAATGAAACTTGTCCCTGAGTCAGGGAGAGGGAAATTTCCCCCCTACCCTTCTTGAATTCTTTTGGCTGGTTTAATAATTACATTGACACAGGACAGATTAACAAGAGAAAAAAAAAGTTTTGATTTGTACATATGGAGGGCTCAGAGAAATAGGACCTAAGAAATAGCCAAAGCAGGCAGCTTTTATACTTTTTAGACAGAGAAGTAATAAATTTGTGAGCAATTGCCAGGACAATGAAACTTAGGCTTGGGTGCTTAATTAATGAAGAAACTGAGCAGTTTGGGCTTGAGGTAGTAAATTAGTAAAGTAATAAAGGTTTGTTTATGTAGTTTTCTTGGCCCTGGATTCCTTTCCTCTGGCCATAAGGATGCCTTTTTACCTCCTGGTACAAGGAGGGTACCTTTTTCATGGGAGATTTATTTCCTGTTTTCAGGTGGACAGAGGAGGGTCAGAGTTTCCTTCTTTGCATTGGTTATTTCCTAGGTAATTTGAATTCAAAATAATCAGTATGCCTCCATTGTGGCATGTTGGTTGGCCTGCCCTGAGCCCTAACGTCGACTATATGAATGTTCTTTGTAAAACCCGTGGAGAATATGCTTCACACAAGATTGTCCCATTTCTCTGGACAAGTCTGATGCCAGATTTCAGCTTTCAGCAATCCATCACATCTCCATGTACTTACTTTATTCATGGATTCCTGTGTTCTAAAACATAACATATGAAAGTTAAGTGTTTTGGAAAATGCTATTCTAGTTAAATTATGAAATCAACTCTCTGCTGCAATAATGTCTAAGTCTTCCCTCCCTCATTTATTTACGTACACAGTCCATCAGTCTCTCACTCATTTCAAACTTATTATTGAGATCCTAATATATTTCAGACACTTTGCTGAATACTGTGAAGTATTTAGCGGAAGATACAAGTAAATATGCATTACAGTAGAGGATGACATGTAAGCTAGTAGTGGGGATGTAAAGTGTCAGAGAAAGACGGGTGAGGACAGAATAAACAAAACCTGGGGAGAGAAGAATACTTCTTTTTCTCCCTGCCCCGTTTTTTTTTATATCTTACTTGTTTCAAAAGAAAACTGACGTCTAAACTTGGAAAGAAGGATAAATAGAGTGTAGCCAAATAAAGAAACCACAGAACATCATTCTAGCCCCAAGGGATAGCATACCTAAAGTCTTGAAAATTATAAAGGGCATGACACATTTTCAAAAATGAAAGAAGTTCAGTGAGACTAGAGCTTAAAATGTATTGAAGAAAATTTAAGATGAAGGGCATGGAAACGGTAAACCACCAAATTATGGGCACTTTATATTTTATGTAGGAGAATTTGGATTTTATCTTGGGGAGGCCAGTGAACCATTTAACTGAAATAGAGAAAGGGCATTTTAGAATTATAGCTCTTTTTTTTTTTTTTTTCTTTGACAGTGGATTGTGGAGCTTATAAAACTGAAGGCAGGAAAACCACTAAAAATACTGTTTTAATATTTCTCATTATAGAGCAATTCCAAAAATCTTCTTGCATGGAGTTCCCATTTTTGCAAATCATACCATAATGACCAAGGTTGACACAATTCATTTTCTACCAATTTTAGTCATGTTTTGGATTATCTTTTTAAAGGACTTAATTTTAACAGCATAGTGTTTGCAGACGTGTGAGGTCTTTTTCCCCCACCTACTGTTTCTTCCCATATGTGGGAAGCTCCACCATATATGACTTCTGGCCCATTTCCTGCCTCACATGTTGTGCTGTGCTCCCTACTATGAATGTAAAGGGGGTCAAATTCTGGATTTCTGTGCTAGAGAGCACATTTTCCTCAGATTTAATCCAAATTCTCAACCACCAGTTTCAGTAGAAATGAAGGTGGCATTTTCATCTCCCTTTTGCATTATTTCTCTAGGTTTTTAACCCTGATCATTTATATATACTTGTTTCAAAACTCAGATGGTGTCTTTTAAACACCTCCAAATAATACTTTCCAATAAAACCTAAGGTAGAATTTTGTTGGATGTTAAGTTTTCAAATAATTGACTTTATCTTCATTCACAAACGCTCAAAAAATATCAGTCTCTGAATTAATCACATGACTGAAAAACTTTATTTATATCAACCACTCTCCCTAATCCCAGGATGCCCAATAGAAAAAAAAAGTCACCAGACTTATTTATTTTTATTTGTTTTGTAAATAAATGAAATTTAGTATATTAGAAAATATAAAATATTCACAAATTATTAAAATATGCAGTGTTGGGGACTATATTTTCCTTAATCATTTTCAGGGAAATTTTATTTGACTTTAATGTTCTATATGAAGAGTCCAATTTTTTTTTTTTTAAGACAGAACAAAGTCACTTTTACTATCCAAATAAAACTGCACGACCATCACATAAACGCACTTAATTCTGAAAATGTAATTATGAGAACTTAATGAGAAGAAAGTCAAATTAATTGCTTTACTGTTTCTTTTTTTTTCCCCTGATGTCCTTGAGAGACCATATTTTGATATTGATGACATTCAGTAGAGATTAATTCCTACAATTGAAAGCTATTATTCATTATTATTTTTTTTTTATGCAAAAGCATTGCTCTTTAAATTCATTTTTTTATTGTTTGGAATAAAAGATCAACGTTCTAAACTTCTTTATATATGTGAATTGAAGCTTGATCCATAGTAATTTGCTGTATTACATCTTTATGCACTCATCTTTTCACATGCTGTGATTCTGCTGGGGAAGGTAGATGGTGAACTACATTTGAGAAAATTGTGTTTTCTTTTATTCTTACAACTATAGCCTCCTGCCTGTGATTACTTGTTCTGCCTAAGAATTAAGCTCCCATCATATGCCTCTCAAACATTTTTTCTAAAACAAAATGTATAAATATATAGCATACATGCTGTAGTCTAAATGCAAACTTTCAAGTATCATGACTATCCCTAAGTTTCATAATAAAGAATTCACTGGTCCCCTATACTTTTGCTCCTGGACTCTCTTGCCCTTGCTTTAATACAAGTTGTCTACTTTTAGATGCTGAGTGATCCTATATTCACATTAGATTTGTCATAAACTCTGAACCCAGCAGAACTTTCCAGTTTGACTGTTCATCATCTCGTTCCAAGACGAATAGAGCATATGTAGAATGTTTGGATCTCTTCTCTCCTCTGCCAAGAGTATCCTTCTTCAAATCTCATGTTCCAGATTGTTTCTACTCATTTTTAGTGTCCTGACATAAATGTTGACTCGTTTGTGAATTTGTCCTAGAGTTTCAGTCCTACGCTCACGGCTTTTCCACTACCGTTTCTACATTGGTCTATTAATAATGCTTTCACAATACAATGCAATAATTTCCTTGCAGGTCTGTCTTTTTTAAGCAATTAACTTTGTAGAGTATGGTTAGTTCCCTATTCAATTTTGAATTCAAATAACTTGGTATCTAATATGCATAGACAGTGTTAGTTGAAATTTTGAAAAGTGCTTGGCCTGCTACTTTCTACCGAATATCTGGCATCGGGCATTGTGTGCTTCAGGATGAATACGCTACCACTCTCAGGGATAATTAAGTTTGAAACCAAAGCCTTAAACACAGTTAATATTATAATCTAGTCTTAGAAATATTATTCTTAATGGTTGTCTTATAACCTTTAGAGATTATTTTAAAGGTCAATATTAAACTTAGAGTAAGTTTATAACTGGTTCTCATGAACAGGTCTCACTGACAGTAAATTCTTTTCCTTTATATTTACTCCTTTATATTAAAGCTTTTTTAAAAAATGTTATTTTATCATCTAACACTGAGTAAAGACATTCCCCAAATTGAATGTTATAATTAAATATATATATATGCACATATTTATACAGTGTTGTGTATATGTAATTTTTATATCAGTTAATATTAGTAGAAATCAGCAGTTCTCAGCCCCTGTGCATTGCACACTGTGTGTGCTCTCAAAATTGCTGATACACTAAAATCCATCTCATCATCTGCTGTTGTGTTGAGATCATAGGTGAAGCTACTTAAATTCCAATCCTGGTTCTGCTGCTTACAGGGGGTCTGAATGAGGAAATCACTTAACTTCTTGTGCAGCCTCCATTTTCCAAACAATCAAATGGGGACAGAAATAGTACTTCTCTCATGTAAGTGTTGTAAGAATTAAGCAAGGGAATGAATGCAATGTGCTTAAATAGTAGTTTATTATTAGCAAGCCTTCACCTCTGCCATGACCAGAGTTTTGTACCAGTATTTTATTATTGTCATTATAATTTTTTTATTATAACTAAATTAACATTAACATAAAGACAGTGAAGCCAAAAATTAGATTGGAAACCACTGGACAAAAATCCTTATTTAACTTATTCTTTTCTAGAGTGAACAATCATCATTGAATATGTTCAGTAAGAGGTATGTTTGCATGATTAAATTTACTTTTGTATATTTTGTTATTAATTTGTATATTTTATTATTCCCAACTTTTCATATGATATAATGTTAATCATATCCATTTTATTCTCTTTTATTTCACCTTTATTGAGATTAATTGACAAATAACAATTATATATATTTAAGATGTATGACTTGATGATTTGATATACATATACATTGTGAAATGATCATCACAATCCACTTTATTCTTTAGTGTTTCTTTAAAACTTCCTATTTGCCATCTAGATTATCTTGTATTCAGATCATAACTAGCATTAAAATGATTTTCAAACATGGCTGACATTTTGGAGCACCTCTTCCCCATGTTCCCATTTTTTTTCCCCTGAATTTCAACCTGGCTTGACTGCTCTTTTGTCTTGACCTTGGGGAAAACCATTAACTCTCTAAGAATCATCCTTGTCTGTAAAAGTTGGAAGTGAAGCTGGATCTCTACTGTTCCATTAACCTCTAACAGTCAGATTTCTTTTGTTAGTGGATCATGTGTAGGTCATGTTCTCTATGGAGTGCAAAGATATATCTTGGAAAGTTAATAAAATATGGAATCAGAAATAACTAATGAAAGGCAAAGTGAATTATAAAGTTTAACTCTGCAAGGTACAGATGTCACTCCCAAATGAATGATCCTTTGTGACAGCTTATTATTAGCTTTAGCTTCGATGGAAGGAGAGCTATATATTCATTGTTGAAAAAACATTTAATCAACTTGGAAACTAAATTATACGAAAATTAACATATATAAAGATAAGGAAATATTTTAACAGATAAATAGAACATATTTAAGTAAAAGATGTTATTACTCTGGCTCACCAAGATTAAATTAAATATTAAAAGAGTAAAATATTAATCTTTCCATTGTACATTTATCTCTCATTTGAATTTTCGGATAAAAATAGTTGTTTAAGGTAGAGAATTGTTTTAGTCTCTTACATTGAAGCATATTTTCAACATAACTATTATTTTAAATGAATTGCTTTTCCCTTTTACATGTGACAAGACATGTTTTCTCACCATTAAATATGATTTTGATGTATTTTGAAACAAAATTTCCACTGAAAGTTTATTCATAATTTTTTTCTTTATCGTTTGGAAAGAAAGATAAGAAAGGAAGAACAGAGGAGGAGGGAGAGAGGGGGAGATGGGAGAGAGGGAGGAGTGCAGAGAAGGAGGGGAGGGGAGAGAGAGAGAGAATGGAACACTGTGATGAAGAGACCTAGAAATAAAGCTTTGTCTCAGAAGCTTCAGTATCTAGAAAAAGAAAAGCACTTGTATCATTTCTAAAGATAAAGAAGTTCATTGGTCTTTAAAAATGCAAATACTCATTGGCTTTTAGGTGGTCTTCTTTGAAAGGAAATATAAAGGGTGACAGGTAGGAGAAGATGGTAACCAAAGAAAAATGCACTTTGCTCTTATATTTAGGATGTAAATTAGGGAGGGGGTGCTATGAATTTGTAGGAGAAACTTCAGATCAAACTAAAGTATCAGTCAGGCAGAATTTTCTTGCTAATTAGGAAATGAACTCTCTTTATCCTTCATCTGTACTTTGCTTTACAGAGACCAAGTCTTTGCACTTTGCCCAGTCCCATTAAGTATCTCATTAGCGAAGAAGCAGATAACTCACTTCCGTATATGCTCTGCTCTGACTTAAAGTTGATTGCTTACGATTTATTAAAAATATTAAGCAAATAGATGAAACATGTTTTGGCTAATTGGTTTTAAAAAATGCGTTTAATGTGCAAGTAAGGATGTTTCTCCTAATCTGACACTTTGTCTTTTTTGTGCAAAGCCACATTTGAAGTTGACTTAATTACCTGTCTTATTAAAACTAGAGAGCTATATTTCAAGGTCATCAGTATTCAGCAAACACAGTGGCTGTTGAGGTAAGAAACAAAAATTCGTTTGGTGTTTCCATGTGAGTTAGTAAATCTTTCTAGTCTCTATAAATTCAACGTCTACTTTTCTATGATGTGAATGAGAAATAATTGCTACTATTAAAAAAGGTCATTTTTACAGTTTCTTTTATTCCTAACATATCAACTAATATTTATTTATTATACTGTGAGTGTTATAAAAGGAAAATAAAATAATCTTTGCAAAGTATATTTTCTAGCTGGGAAAGCAAAGGCACCCTATAGGTATGTACAAAATGAAAATTCTCTGTAAATTGAAGTCAGGAAAATCCTCACGGAAGTACCAATATTTGTTCTGCATAGCAAAGGAAACTCATAGTTTACATAAAAGAAATGATTATAAAACAAACACAGGAATAAATTTGGTATATATGGTATAGAGGAGTACTGTGGAGGTGCTCTGTGATGACCTAGATGGGGGGGAGGGAGACCCAAGAGGGAGGGGACATAGGTACACATATAGCTGATTCACTTCATTGTACAGCAGAAACTAACACAACATTGTAAAGCAATTTTACTCCAAAAAAAAACGTACTTCCTAACTCCATGTCCATTAAGTCTTTGTATCACATAACTCCACATGGCTGCATCTGATGACAAAGGTGCATTGATGATTACAGTTGCCGCACTGGTGAGCATTTGATGTCATGTAATTAAAAATATTATAGTAGAAAAGGTGAATACCCTGTAGACTAGACCATGATTAGAAAAGTAATTGCATTACAGTACAAAATAGCACTTTTGTTTCTTTTTTTTTCTTTCTCTTTTTTTTCTTTCTTTTTTCTGTTGTGATTCTGTTTTACCTTGTTGTAGTTGTTTCAATTATATTTTTATTTTTCCTAATATATTTTTTATCTTTCTAATTTTATTTTATTTTTTATTCTTTGTTATTGTACTGCTCCATTTTTTTTTCCTTTTCTTTTGCTGCGCCACGTGGCTTGCGGGATCTTGGTTCCCAGGCTGAGGGTCGGGCCTGAGCTCCTGTGGTGGGAGCTCCGAGCCCAAACCACTGGACTAACAGAGAACCTCAGACCCCAGGGAATATTAATCAGAGTGAGGCCTCCCAGAGGTCCTCATCTCGGCACCCGGCTCTATCCAACTGCCTGCAAACTCCAGTGCTTGACGCCTCAGGCCAAACAACCAGTAAGACAGCAATACAACCACATCCATCAAAAAAAAATGAGATGACAAAAAATTATGTTACAGATGAAGGAACAAGGTAAAAACCTGCAAGACCAGATAAATGAAGAGGAAATAGACAACCTCCCTGAAAAAGAATTCAGAGTAATGACAGTAAAGATGATCCAAAATCTCAGAAACAGAATGGAGAAAATATAAGAAACGTTTAACAAGGACCTAGAAGAACTAAAGAGCAAACAAACAGTGATGAACAACACAATAACTGAAATTACAAATACTCTAGAAGGGATCAATAGCAGAATAACTGAATCCTATTAAGAAAAGAGACCTAAAGCAAGTGAATTCAGCTAACCTAATACCACTGTTTGCCAAAATAGTGTTCATAAAGTGTAAGCAGCATTCCTTACAGAATTGGATCAGAAGAGATCCCAGTTTATATGAAGTTTAAATACAGTAATGTACATACATTCCTCAGCCTATACTCTCAGCTGAGGTAGAAGTTTGTATTTCATGTGCTAAATCTTACATGACTAAATACAATATTCTAATTTCCTATACATCCCCAAATAACAGAAAGAAAGTCCATGTGCATTTATAATAAATGCTTTAAAGCATTATTATCAGGTAGAATTTAAATGAGGAGCTCTTAACTTCCATTCTTGCAATGTGAGTACCAAAACACTGAATTTGGCAAATACATGAATTTTCTTCAAATGATGGATGCAATTAGTTAGACTGCTTTTCCCTACATATTTTTTAAAAAACATAATGCACCTTTTATTTCTCACATACATTTTTGGGATCCAGAAATGCAGCAGAATTCATGAAATTGTACCATCTAAACAAGAGAGTCTGTACATTCCTTTTTGGGATTTCATCCACTGAGGAAATCAAGGAAAAACCATGAAAATTATTTAGACTTTTACCTCTACTCTTTTTTTTTTTTTTAATTTATTTATATTTATTTTTGGCTGTGTTGGGTCTTCGTTTCTGTGCGAGGGCTTTCTCCAGCTGTGGCGAGCGGGGGCCACTCCTTATCGCGATGCACGGGCCTCTCACTGTCGCGGCCTCTCTTGTTGCGGAGCACAGGCTCCAGACGCGCAGGCTCAGTAGTTGTGGCTCACGGGCTTAGTTGCTCCGCGGCATGTGGGATCTTCCCAGACCAGGGCTCGAACCCATGTTCCCTGCATTGGCAGGCAGATTCTTAACCACTGAGCCACCAGGGAAGCCCTACCTCTACTCTTAATAAAGACCCCAAATAAAGATCAAAACCATAACCCATGATTTCACTTATTAAATTTTAGATGACACAGGTGATAATTAGAGGACTGGGACATTAAAGACAAATTGAATTAAAAGAAACAGAAGGAGGAACTGAGTACAGATATGCTGACAGTTAATACTTTTCACAAAGCATTAACAGGACAGCAGTTTCTTCCCTAAATGTCACCTAAAGGAACAGATTTCTAGGAGAAGTAAGAAATGGCAGGGAGAACACCTTCCCTTTTTGCTAACCTTCTATGTAGCAACAAGAAATGATGTTCCAAGGAGCAGCTGATTTATAACTATGGTGAATAGCTGTGCTGTAGCTCATCTTCAACCAAAGCATGCATATTCATAGATTTGACAGTGACAAATGCCTTTGCAAAGGCTTTGAAAAGACACAGAGAGTAGGTGATCTTCTCCATACCCATAAACCATGGTCTCAGTAACATTATTTTCTATTCCAGGAACTTGACTTAGCAACATAGCCAAGGCAGGGGAATGGTGCTTTATGTATATGTATATCTTTCTTGAGGAATGCCATTTGATTTGATTTAATTTTTCTGACATTTTCTTCATCAAATTATAATCAGTAGAAAATTTGGTTGTGTAAAAAGCTCATAATCATCACAGTGAAATGAGGAAATGATTCCTAACTTCATTCATAGAGAAAATAAATATGTTTCAGGTGGATTGTGAATGCAAAGTAGGTTGCATTACTCATTTTTTTTTCAACATCTCAATACAGGTTATCTAAATCATCCAGTGTTTTAATCTTCTAAGGCATATGATGGAAAGACAAGCTGTCTTTTCTGTCCAAATATGCTGTTGAAATAAAACATCACTCGATGGCTGATGGCTGTCCTGTGGGTGGGGTATTAATAGAAATCTATTTCAATTTTCTAAGTAGAACTTTTTTAGAAAGGCACAGTAAAAATCAGAGGAAAATCCACTTGCTGCAGAGTGTATAATGATATGATTTTCCTGTATGAAAGAGAACCATGCCAATATAGAAAATAGATATTTTTAAAATTTTGCTCTTCTCCTAGTTAATTTTGTAAGTACTCATAAGAAGATGCAATAGGCAGAAGAAAATGGTGATGTTCTCCAGTCTGTTCAACTCTGAAATTTCATCAGTGAGTGACAAATAGACTATATTCAGAGATCTTTGCTTTTGGTAAAAGTAATCCATAGCTCAGAGTGTATCCAAATCAGGTAATGTAACCTTATTGGTTACATTGGTTGCTGTAGTTAGGATATAAGAGTATGAATTTGTTACAGTCAGAATTAAGGCTCTATCTTACCACAGTGTAGCATTGCATAGGCACTTTAAATAAAGATAATATTGGGAATGTATAAAAATGTGAACATTAACAATACACAAATACCTCTTATCTTTCAGATTTCTATTATAGAAGGTCAGGTCGATCTACTACCTGAAATACAATTAGAGGTTTTAGCACTTCTGATATTAAAGCCAGAGTGTTACATCAAATTACTTTCCTAAACACATTTGTTATCTCATAAATTTCACAGACAGGGAAAATAGAAAAGTTTTATAAAGTGTAAGCTTAACTGTCATTGCTAATGAAATTATGTCCCTTGAAGATTCTGCTTACAAAGTTGTCTTGGGGAGAGAAAGAAAAATAACAGGGATTATGGCTCATTATATATGGTGATTCTTCCAATATTTATTGAGTTTCCCAGATGTACCAAACTGTACAGGAAAGAGAGTAGGCCATGCAATCTTCCAAAGAGAGGAATAGAAAAATGTATAAGGCTTGAAAATAAGCATTCACTAGTCAACAGTGTAGATTAGTAAATGAGAAAAAAAAGGAAATTAAAATAATCACCCAAATTATTAGGCATCTAGTTCTACCTTAGTCATGTGTAGAATTATCCATGTAATTTGACCCGTCCAGAGCTCTTAGCCATTCTGCTAGGTTGCATACCATCTATTGAATGCCTCCGATATTCTAGCTCGCTATATAGTTTGTGGAAATATGAAGATAAGTTTCCCAGTTTCTGTTCTCAAAAGCTTGTGATATTCTAGTTAAACAAATAGGTAAACATAATAAAAAGGATTTATTGGTAGAAATCTCTACAGGAATATGGAACTGAGTATGGCTAACGTTATCCCAGGCAATCAAAATAGGCATCCTATAGCAGATGAGAACTAATTTTTGAAAAGGTGTTTACCAATATGAGAGACTATAGAGACAGAGGGTATATACAAAGGCATGGACAGAGATATTAATATTTCAATATTCTGCAGGAAAAAGCACTACAGAGATAAAATGGATATTTATAAGATTTCAGAGATAATGTTATAGACTAATGAAGGTATTCTTTTTTTTTTTAATTTATTTTTATTTATTTATGGCTGTGTTGGGTCTTCGTTTCTGTGCGAGGGCTTTCTCTAGTTGTGGCAAGCAGGGGCCACTCTTCATCGCGGTGCGCGGGCCTCTCATTATCGCGGCCTCTCTTGTTGCGGAGCACAGGCTCCAGACGCGCAGGCTCAGTAATTGCGGCTCACGGGCCCAGTTGCTCCGCGGCATGTGGGATCTTCCCAGACCAGGGCTCGAACCCGTGTCCCCTGCATTGGCAGGCAGATTCTCAACCACTGCGCCACCAGGGAAGCCCCGAAGGTATTCTTTATTAGACTATGGCAACCTCAATAGTTGGATTAAAAAAATCTAATATGCTTGGTTAGAAAGAGTAAAGAGCCATTCTTATTTTAGATGGATGGATACATGGGTGGATGAAAGGAAGGACGACTAGATGGATACATAGATATTTATACATAAATAAATGGAGTAGAAATATGATTTTATAAATTCGGTGATGATCAGTCATTGAAAGTATTTAAGGAGGGCAAATAGATGAATAGACATGCTATTTTGAAAATGGTCATTCTGTTTATCAGTGATGAAAAAAAAAAGGAAGAAGATGAGACCTGAGCCAGGAACACCAAAATTAAAGCCATCAAAATAATTTCAGTTTAGAGATTACAGAAGCCTAAACATAGAGTGACATGAAGGAAACAGAGAAGACATCTACAGAAACTTTAGGCAGTAACATGCTTTGGAACTGGAGATCAAATTGAAGTGAAGTGAAGAATGAGGGGAAATGACTAACCTATTTCTGGCTTGAGAAATTGAGGAAGAAATACTGGTGCTATTAACAAACATTAAGAATAAAAACAGGTATGTTTGGGAAGATAGGAAAACGTAAACATTTTAGATGATTTCATTTAAAATGACCTATGTTTCTTTTATAAATGAGGAGTCTAATGCCCTCATGGTCAAAACTTAAACAGTAATAGAAAAATGATTTGAAGCCTGTTTGATCTAACTCCACATCCATTTTCTTTTCCTAGTGTCTCTTATAATGTATGTGGAAGAGATAATTCCCTTTTTTATAATTTAGAATTCCTCCATAATTTGTAACTGTATGTTTGTTACAAAAATTTATCATAAATATCACATAGTGTATAAAACCTGTAGGTAGAGTGGAAGGAGCTATTACATAGTAAACACTCAGATAATAATTAGCCTGGTTTGTAAAAGAATATTGCCAATACCTTAGAAGCCCTCTGTCTACCTCTTCCAAATTACTTGGGCCCCATCCAAAGTAAAATAATCATCTTCCTGATGATTTTGTGATAATGGTATTTCTAAAATTATGTTATTTATTACTGCCTGTTTTGAACTTTATACATATAAAATCATGCCTGATTATTTCATTTATTCTTATACTTGTAAGATTCATGATGTTGTTTTATGAAATCCTATGTTTTGAATATAACCAACATTCTACTACTGATTTATACTTGGATTGCTGTGGATGCCTTGTACATTTCTTGTGGCACAAATATGCAAGATATCCCTAAGTGTGCACAGTTAAGAATGAAATTACTGAATGATAGGATACTGAGTGATATGCATATTTAACTTCATGAAATGTTGTCTTAGTGTTTTCCACAGTGGTGTACAGATTTACAACCCTAACAGCTGTCAAGGAAGTTCTTGTGGATCTATAATCTCACCAGCACTTCCTTTTTTTTTTCAGTGTTTTACACATATCATTTTATTTAATTGTCACAAGAATCCTATGAGGTTTAATTAACTTATTTAACTTTTACAAAAGAGGCAAATGAAGCACAGAGAAGTAAAGAAACTTTCCTAAAGCCACAGAATATTTCAGTTAGTATGCTTTTGATGACAAGAAATGAAAATAAAACAATATCACCAGCAGTTCTTATTTTATGTTTTAAAATTTTATTTTGGCTAAATTGTGCAATACTATCTCATTTGGATTTTATTTTTTGTATACCTGATTATTAATATATTGGCACAACTTTTCTTTTTTCTTCTATTTTAATAGAGGAACTTTTTTTTTTTTTTACATCTTTATTGGAGAATAATTGCTCTACAATGGTGTGTTAGTTTCTGCTGTATAACAGAGTCAATCAGCTGTACGTATACATATATCCTCATATCCCCTCCTTCTTGCGTCTCTCTCCCACCCTCCCTATCCCACCTCTCTAGGTCGTCACAAGGCACCGAGCTGATCTCCCTGTGCTATGTGGCTGCTTCCCACTAGCTATCAATTTTACATTTGCTAGTGTATATATGTCCATACCACTCTCTCATTTCATCCCAGGTTACCCTTCCCCCTCCCTGTGTCCTCAAGTCCATTCTCTACATCTGCATCTTTATTCCTGTTCCTGCCCCTAGGTTCTTCAGAACCATTTTTTTTTTTTTATATTCCATATATATGTGTTAGCATACAGTATTTGTTCTTCTCTTTCTGACTTACTTCACTCTGTATGACAGACTCTAGGTCCATCCACCTCACTACGAATAACTCAATTTCGTTTCCTTTTATGGCTGAGTAATATTCCATTGTATATATGTGCCACATCTTCTTTATCCATTCATCTGTGAATGGACACTTAGGTTGCTTCCATGTCCTGGCTATTGTAAAAGAGCTGCAAAGAACATTGTGGTACATGACTCTTTTTGAATTATGGTTTTCTCAGGGTATATGCCCAAAAGTGGGATTGCTGGGTCGTATGGTAGTTTTATTTTTAGTTTTTTAGAAACCACCATACTGTTCTCCATAGTGGCTGTATCAATTTACATTCCCACCAACAGTGCAAGAGGGTTCCCTTTTCTCCACACTCTCTCCAGCATTTATTGTTTGTAGATTTTTTGATGATGGCTGGTGTGATGTGATACCTCATTGTAGTTTTGATTTGCATTTCTCTAATGATCAGTGATGTTGAGCATCCTTTCATGTGTTTGTTGGTGATCTGCATATCTTCTTTGGAGAAATGTCTATTTAGATCTCCTGCCCATTTTTGGATTGGGTTGTTTGTTTTTTTGATATTGAGCTGCATGAGCTGCTTGTAAATTTTGGAGATTAATCCTTTGTCAGTTGCTTCGTTTGCAAATATTTTCTCCTATTCTTAGGGTTGTCTTTTCATCTTGTTTATGGTTTCCTTTACTGTGCAAAAGCTTTTAAGTTTCATTAGGTCCCATTTGTTTATTTTTGTTTTTATTTCCGTTTCTCTGAGGGGTGGGTCAAAAAGGATCTTGCTGTGATTTATGCCATAGAGCATTCTGCCTCTGTTTTCCTCTAAGAGTTTTATAGTGTCTGGCCTTACATTTAGGTCTTTAATCCATTTTGAGTTTATTTTTGTGTATGGTGTTAGGGAGTGTTCTAATTTCATTCTTTTACATGTAGCTGTCCAGTTTTCCCAGCACCACTTATTGAAGAGGCTGTCTTTTCTCCATTGTATATTCTTGCCTCCTTTATCAAAGATAAGGTGACCCTATGTGCGTGGGTTTATCTCTGGGCTTTCTATCCTGTTCCATTGATCTATATTTCTGTTTTTGTGCCAGTACCATACTGTCTTGATTACTGTAGCTTTGTAGTGTAGTCTGAAGTCAGGGAGCCTGATTCCTCCGGTTCCATTTTTCTTTCTCAAGATTGTTTTGGCTATTCGGGGTCTTTTGTGTTTCTGTACCAATTGTGAAATTTTTTTGTTCTAGTTCTGTGAAAAATACCATTGGTAGTTTGACAGGGATTGCACTGAATCTGTAGATTGCTTCGGGTAGTCTAGTCATTTTCACAATGTTGATTCTTCCAATCCAAGAACATGGTATATCTCTCCATCTGTTTGTATTTGGTACAACTTTTAATATGTTTAATTTCTTTCCTTTTTTTGAACTTTTTACTCTTTTCTATTATTTGTCTTTTCTTACTGATTTATAGTAGTTTGGATATTTTAGATACCAATTAGTTATGCATTTTGCAAATATTGTCTCCCACTTCATGGCTTATCTTTTTGAAAATTTTTGTGTTACATTCAACTGGACAGAATTTCTTAATTTCAATATCGTTAAATTTATCAATCACTTCGTTTTTAGTAGTGTTTTTCTTAAAGTATCTAATTTAAGAATTCCTTATTGGAGAAAAAGAAGATATTCTGTTATTTTATCAAAGATTTTAACATTTTCATTTACATTTTGGTCTTGAATCCAACTGAAATGTTATAGTATGCAGAAGGAATACAATTTTGCATAAAGTCAGTCATTTTTTTCCACATGAATAAGCAATTTCCTAGCAGCATTTATTGAAAACTACAACTTTTCACGTTGATCTGCAATTCTCCCTCTTTCATATCTTATTTCTGTATTTGGAGGTCACTTTCTGACCTCTCTAATTCTGTACATTTGAATATTTGGCTCTTTTGTCCATCATTATCTTAATTATTAAGGCATCATAATAATATACCTTACATCTGGAGTGCAAGTTTCTCCACTTTGTGCTTCTTTCACAGTATCTTACTATTCTTTGTTTTTGCCTTTCCATATATTAGAAGCAATTGATGAAGTAAGAGTTTGGTAAGATCTGGAATATTCTCAACATGGGATTCTTTGAGTTCATGGTCATAGTATATCTCCCTGTTTACTTCAGTCTTCTTTAATATCATCCAACAAAAGTTTATCATTTTCTCTATAATTCTTGCACACCTTTTCAATTCAGTCCCTGGTCCTTCTTTTTAAAAAAAAAAAAAAAATTTATTTATTCATTTATTTTTGGCTGTGTTGGGTCTTCGTTTCTGTGCAAGGGCTTTCTCTAGTTGTGGCAAGTGGGGGCCACTCTTCATCACGGTGCACGGGCCTCTCACTATCGCGGCCTCTCTTGTTGCAGAGCACAGGCTCCAGACGCGCAGGCTCAGTAACCATGGCTCACAGGCCCAGCTGCTCTGCAGCATGTGGGATCTTCCCAGACCAGGGCTCGAACCCATGTTCCCTGCATTGGCAGGCGGATTCTTAACCACTGCCCCACCAGGGAAGCCCCCTGGTCCTTCTTATATCTATGCTATTTTCAATGGTGTTTGTATGAGCTTGAGTAATAGGTAAACTACTTTACAAAAATGCAGCCATGTGCAATTATTTGAGATAATAGATGTTTATTTTTCTCTCTTATGACAGCCCTGTGCTGATTGGACCAGGTGTGTAGGTGGTTCTGTTCCACACAACTCTTGAAGATTAATGTTTTATATATTTTTTGCACTTCTTTTTTCCTAGAGCATTTTATCTGCTTGGTTGAAGTAGATTTTCCAACATAACATGGTTCTAACTCATGAGAAGGAAAACAATTACCTCAAAGGTGTTTGTCCAGTGTCTTAAGGCACAATTATTTCTTCTCATATTTCTTGCATAAGTCACATTGCTGTGCCTGGCTGCAAAACAGACTGAGAAACATAGTCTCAGAATCATCATGAGCCCAACTATAACATTCTTGTTTATGAATATTTTTCATCAGTGTCTTTATAAAGTTTAACTTTTAAACTGTTGGCTCCTGTAAATTATTACTTTTTTGATATTTCGAAAGTCCTTATTAAACTACCTTATAACTCTAATAATCTATCTTTATGTTATTTTGGTTTTCTAAATACATAATAATATGTTAAACATGATGATAGTTTTATCTGGTTAAAGATAGTATCCATCTGTATATCTATTACCATTAATCAACATTAAATGTTTTCAGAATTGATCTGTAACTGTTGAGATGTTATACAGTGTTTGTTGCTGTGAATTACTCATTTGATTTTGTAATGTTAAACTAATCTTATATTCCTGGTATGAACATAACTTGGCCATGATAGATTATGATTTTATACATAGATGGAGCCTCTTCTAGTATTTAATTTAGAATGTTGAATAGATGGTCAGTTGTGTTTTAATTTTTTTTTAATTTTATGTGTGACCACATAAAATTCTTCTTTTTCATGCTCTTTTTTCATGTTTATTATCAGCGTTATATTAGTCTCATAAGTTGATTTCAAGAGTGTTTTCTCTTTTCTCTATTGTCCTGAAAAATTTGTGTACTATTAGAATTACTTATTCTTGAATTACTTAATGGAACTCAGTGGTAACGATCTCTGGGCATGCAGATGTTTTTAATGAAAGATTTTGCCCACCAATTCAATATTTTTAAAGGTTTTACAATCATGAAGATTTTTATTTCTTTTTGAGTAAGTTCTAATAAGTTTTAACTTTCTAGGATACTGTCCTTATCTTTTAATTTTTAAAATGTGTCGGCAGAGGGGTTTCTAAAGCCCCTTGCTATGGACTAAATATTTATGTTCCCCTAGAATTCATATGTTGAAACCGTGATCACCAATGTAATAATATTTGGAGGTTGGACCTTAGGGAGATAATTAGGTAATGAGGGTGGAGCCCCCATAGTGGGATTAATGTCCCTATATGAAGAAAAAGGGACTCGGGCTCCTTCTCTCTACCATATGAGGATAAAACAAGAAGACAGTCATCCACAAACCAGGAAGAGGGCCCTCACCAGGCAGCTAACACCTTGATGTTGGACTTCCCAGCCTATAAAAATGTGAGAAATAAATGTCTTTTGTTTTAGCTGCCCATGTTATGGTAATTTGCTATATAGCAGTCCAAGCTGAGTAAGACAGCATTCTTTTTATTTCTCTAATAATGTAGAGTCTATAGTTTTATCTTTTAAATATTCTACATATTGTTCAATATTGCTCTTCTTTCCTTCTTTTTCCCTTGAATCTGTCCCATCAGAGCTTTTCAAATTTTAGAGTAAAAAATTGGCCTTGAGAATCCCTTGTGCTATATATATGCTTATTTTTGTTAATTTCTGCTCTTGTATTTATTTTCCCTGTCTTCTACTCTCCCTAAGTTTCTCTGCATACTTTTACTAACCTCGAGATATATTTAACTCTGTAATTTTTATCATTTTCTTTTTCTATGTAATTTCTGTAATAATTTAAAGCTATGGATTTACTTCTATTGCTTTATTTCCTTTCCACAGGACTTTAATGTTTAACATTTTTATCCTTAGGTTTGAAAAAATTGCTTTTTGGTTTCCATTATAATTGCTTCTTTGACAAATGAGTTATTTTTTATTTACTAAACATGGGGACTTTCTACATATACTTCATATTTGTTTCTAGTTTTTTTGCATTTGGGTCAGAATATGAACTGTAAAATTTCATCCTTTGAAATTTGTTATCATGGGTTTAAAATTTTGTGGGTCAACATATATGAATTTTCTGTGCATGTGAGCTAAATCATATATTCTGAAATTTTTGTTTGTAATATTCCGTAAACTTCCATTTGTCAATTTTGTTAACCAATTGTTCAAATTTTCTGTGTTTATTGTTTATTTTATAGGCTTGTTCTATCAATTACTGAGAAAGTTATATAAAAACCTTCCAATATCATTTTGTTTGTCTCTATTTCTCTAAGTAATTCAATTAATTTTTACGGTACCAATCCTGGAAATATTTATCAGGTGCACACAAATCTGAAATTATTATATATTCTGGTTTAATTAACCATGTTGAAGTGACCCTCATTATAATTGCTTTTATATGAAAGTCTATTTTGTCTGGTTTTATTATAGTTACATCTATTATTTTTAGTTGGAATTTGCCTAGTATTTTTTTGTTTTTATTCTTTTTATTTTACCCTTACTATGTCCTTATGCTTTTAATGAGTCACCTGGGAACACTGTAGAATTAAAATTTATTCACTCTCTTTTCCTTTCTTTTTAAATTTACCACATAATATTTTTCTTTCATAAGATCATTTGTCCATTTATATTCAAAATAATAAGTTATTGCATTTCAATTTTATATCTGTCAACTTATTTTGTGCTATTTGACTGTCTTGTTATGTTTCTTTTATCTCCTTTCTACCCTTCACTTAAAAATATTGATTATATATGTTTGTTATTTCAGTTTTATTTTCTAGTTTAAAATCAATAATTTTTACAAAATAAAATTCCTAAGTAGAATATAAAACAATTTTGCATTTATTGAGAAGTATAAAGTTTGTTAAAATAGAGTCAAGGACAATAAGTTTTAATTTGATTCCCTTGAGTTTAGCCTTCTTGCTAAATTGAATACTGACATGATTACGGGGAAATAGGCATAAAGACAAAAGTCACATTTTAAGAAAAGCTTAAAAGTCCGTGTCTTTGATGGCATCATAGAGCCACTGTGGCAGACATGGCACTGTCTACCTAGAAACTCTTACTATGCAAGAAAATAAAACTCCCATTTATTCAGCAGAAAAATATGCAGCTGCTACTACTTCTAATTGATATACAGATGAAGGCCTTTCCATACTGAATTAATGATACTAAAATTATAATTATTTGATTTTATTTTCTAAGGTTCTTTGTTCTAATTTTTAAATGGTGAATTATAACAGCACTAGAGGTGGAAGCAGAGAATTTATAACTAAGCAGTGCTACCAAACAATCTTGGATAAGCCCTAGTATGTGTGGTAGATTGTATTACTGTCTAAATAATTGCTCTTCCCTATTGAACCCTGCCCTTTGGGTGGATTAAAAGTCCTCCAACATAGACAATAGATTTGGTCATACAATTGGATTTTGCCAAGGCAAAGTGAAAGGAAGTGGCATATTAAGAACCATGCCATCGTTCAGTCAGTGCTTTTTTTTTTTCCTCTGCCATGGTAAAAACAATGTCCTGGGTATTCTTTCAACTAGTTTCTTAGAATAAAGAGTTAAAGTCACACACTTGATTAATCTGTAACCTAAGAGAAAAATAAACCTGTACTGATGTTGCCAATAAGGTTTGTATGCTGTTTGTTATTACAGTACAACTTTGCTTTAAGCAGACTGATACAGCCTCTACACCCTACTCTGTGCAATGGCAATACTAATGCCTGATTTTCTACTTCCCAGGTCTGTGGCCTGTTGAAATATGATAAGCAACAACACATTGTAAGCTCTAAAATATTATTTAAAAGTTAGGCAACATCTTTTTCCACATATTTCATTCTCAAAGCATCATTATGCAAATTTTCACAACTAATTTAGAGATAAAGAGTTATACAAGCAGAGATATTAGACTTCACTAACCTTTTGAGTTTTCACATTTCTGCTTACATTACCCATCTGTTGCTGTGAGTTGTCTACGCTTTCCATTGGGCCCTTAACATATTAATTATAGGCATTTTAAATTCCCTGTCAGATCATTCTGACATCTGTGTCATATCTCCGGGTTTGGATCTATATCATACTTGTCTTGTCAATGTTTTTTCTTACCATTTGGTATGCCTCTTTATTTTTTATTGGAAGCAGACATATTGTATTGAAATGGAGCAGGACCCTATGGTCCTTGCCCCCATGTCCTCAGCCTGCTTTTTGTCTGTGAAAAAACTTTAGGCAAAGAATAAGTTTAATCAGAGAAGGGAGAAAATGCAGAAACAAAGGAAAACAGTCCAACAAGACTAAATAATAATAGTTTAGCCACTGAGCATATTTAAGGATCTTTAGTTCCTTTTCATGGGCTATAGATGATATTCTGAGCCATATCATGTGAGCTGTTTTGTAGATACTGAAACCTCACCAGGTAGAAGAAGTTAACTACATAGTGACCAAATTGTAGCTATGACTTAAGCTGCCACAGTTCCGAGAATTGGCCTCAAGGAAATAGGAACAAACCGACCCTGGAACTGAAGATTAACTGTACCTAAAACAATGAAGGTGACACTGGTCAGACCACCTCATGACCAAGTTCAAGATGCCTGTCAGAGCTGACTGTGATGTTTCTGCCTGTAGTCTCCCCCCACCCCCACAACGTCTATAAAAGCTCTTGCCCCCTGATATGTCAGTGGTGGGGAGTCGGCCTCTGGGCAGGAGTCTGCCCCATCGCCACTCCCAGTTGCCGGCATCCAAAATAAAGCAAACTGTCCTTTCCACCAACCTTGCCTCTTTAATGGCGTTTGAGCGGTGAGCAGCCAGACCCTGCTTTTGGTTACAATATTAGATGATAGGAACTGTGGTACATAGGCCTTTAGCACGAGAATTTATGTTAATCTGAATACTAGTTATGTTCAAATGTTTGTGGAAGCTGTAGGTCCCAGAGGCTTCAAATTCCTCCAGTGTCCTTGTTTCTGTTTCCACTCTTGACTTTGGGTCTTCCTACAGACTCCTGCAGGGAGAGAGTCTGGGTCTTGCAGCTCTTTTATTTATAATTCATGTCATTAGACTGAATCCCTGTTTGTGTGGTGTGCAGATATTGGAGAGAGGAAGTATCCTATAATATTATGACTATATCATTGTTTTCAGTGCGCCTTGTCTCTGACTTGTGACTGCATGAGTGTTTCTTCAGTTGTAGAGCTTTTCTTTCTCCACTCCCGTGAGACATAAAGGCTACAGGGGGCTGAGATGAGAGCAGTGCCATCTCTCCAGCAGGGATAAGGCTCTATAACGACTTTTACCCTGGAAGACAGGCCTTTGTTAGGAAAAAGACTTTAGGCATATTTCACAAAGATGGCTCTTTCCTTCCTCCTGCTAGGGCTACAGGGGATCATTCTTTGATCTTCATCTTGAGACCCTGGTTTAAGATTTCTTGGAGTTAAAGACCGTGGAAGGGTGGGGTCCTCCTAATGCTGTTGCCCCAGAAGTTTCTCACTCTCAGGGCAGTCAGCCTTCAGTCACCAGCAGTTTATATCATTACCATAAACGTGTTCCTACTAGTTTATGACTCCCTCACTTTCTGTCCAGTTAAGCAAATCCTGGCTCTGACACTAGACTTTCCCAAATCCCCAGATTTTATGGTGACAGTTTGCCTTGTAGCCTTCGTTCTTTGATGAGTCCAAGAAAAGTCATTGGTTTTCAGTTTCTTCATCTTTTTTCTTGTAAGGATGTAATGATGACTTCTAAGTTCTTTACACGGTGTAGCTTAAACCAGAAGTCTGTCCCTAAACTTTTTTTTTTTGGCTGCATTGGGTTTTCATTGCCGTGCACGGGCTTTTTCTAGTTGTGGCGAGCAGGGGCTACTCTTTGTTGCAGTGCGTGGGCTTCTCATTGTGGTGGCTTCTCTTGTTGCGGAGCACGGGCTCCAGGCACACGGGCTTCAGTAGTTGTGGCTTGTGGGCTCAGTAGTTGTGGCTCGTGGGCTTAGTTTCTCCATGGCATGTGGGATCTTCCCGGCCAGGGCTCGAACCTGTGTCCCCTGCATTGGCAGACAGATTCTTAACCACTGCGCCACCAGGGAAGCCCTGTCCCTAAACTTTTGAAGTTCTAAATTTTTCTCAGGTGTTTTAAATGGCCATTTGGAACCAATAAAAAGTTTTCTTCAAGGTGATATTTTGCCTGATTATTGGATGAGAATGTTTGTTATTTTTTCCTGTTTGAGACTCTTACCAAATTTTCAGTAGGTCATTGGATACATATTTATAATAAACCTGCCCTGTGTTAGTTTGTCTTGCATTTATAAGGATCATATTGAAGGGATCATCAATTTTTGGATCATCATTAAGGATCATCAAATTTTTGAAGTAAAATTAGCTTCATATTAATTGTGAAACATGAAATGTCGTAGTTTTCGTTAGAAGTCAATTTTGCCTTTATATATATTTTGATATTTCTGTTCAGAAATAGACCTTTTTGTACCACATATATGTTATGGAACTATGAAAGTAAATAATAATAATTTTTTTAAAAGTAGCATTCAGTTAGTTAATTTCCAAGACTCAGCTGTGGCTTAATACACTTACTCTCTACTATTCATTTACTGATGAAAATAACTTATTGGTAAAGACAAGTTGAAGGTACTCTGAATGTTTTCTGAAATATCCCTTCCCCTAATTCTTCTCCCTATGTTTTTAGTCAATTCTCAGTTCGGTCCAGTAATAAAACATTGGTTTAATTTGTTTGTCCCTCCAGGACTACAATTTGTTCTTGTCCTTGTCTCATTCCAATTTTCTTGTTTCAGAGAAAATGCCCTACCTTGTAGTTAATCAACAAATATTCTCAGCTATCAAATTTTCAGAGTAAACAAAAGTAAACAACTCTTTTCAAGTCTCTGAATTACATATGTAAAGCTTTTTTTTTAATTTGCCATTTTTATTGAAAATTCATATTATGATATTTCATCTGGTTTCATGTAATTTGACCCTGTTGGATATCTTGACAATAACACATATTGAAAAACATCTAAGATCCCAAATGCTAATAAAATAAAGTGTGTTCCTTTATTACAGTTCTATTATAGAAGTCACTAGCCATATATGTATATTTAAATCTTAAATTAATTAAAATTAAATAACATAATAAATGAATTCCCATTTTTACTAAATACATCCTAAGTGCTTATGTCACTAGAGGCTACCATCTTGGACAGTCTAGGGAACATTTCCATCATCACAGAAAGTTCTATTGAACAGCACTGCTCTAGATGAACCAGTTGATATAGAGATGACATAATGTCAACTAAGCTAGAGTTTTATAATTTACATGAGGAACTCAGGCCCATTTTCTGGAAAATGTAGTATTAGAATTTCCATTTGAAAAGAGGGAGAAAACGTGGACAAAATAAGTCTCTTCTACTTGACAAATTCCAATAAATGGAGCATAATGTGTTATAACCATAAGACAAAGTTATTTTACATAGTGTATGAATCTACCACTTTTTCTAGGAAATTTTAAGAAGCTCTCAAAAAAATCAACGTGAGCAAAGGTAAGGTTCTATGCAAGTGCCTTAAGTTTTCAATTAATTTTTCTGGCATCAGAATTTAAGAGATCATGCTTATTATTAAGCATAATTGCACAAACCTAACACCTTGCCCTTATTTTTTGAGGTACATAATAACATTGAGTAAACGGCTTCAAAGATCAAGTATGATTAAAACTTTCTACTGTAAATAATAATGTGAAAAACTATAATTTTACTCACCTGATTCAAACTGAGAGACTGCAATCTAAAATCACCATTAGACTTTTATTTAATAATATGAAAGGAAAATTTAGAATTAAATTGAAAATAGAATATCTTCACCAATGATTAACTGTTGTGAAATTTAACCAGATGTGCTAGTTCAAACAGAAGATGGAATAGAGTAATATCAACTCAAAGATTTGAATGAAAAATAAGTATATTTATACAAATCCTGTAATAACAGAATTTCTGACTAAAATAACATGAGATGAATTTAGCAAGGATAATTCACTCAAATCACTGTTAAAAAGATGACTTTAAGAGTAAAACTCTAAAAATATTGTTTCAATCAAAACATTGATAAGTAAATGTCAAAAGGCATAAAATGATGTTAAGCAGTTTTCTCTAGAAGAAAGTTTGTGTGTGTGTGTGTATGTGTGTGCATTTGTGTATACACTGAACTGAACAAACATAAATGAAAATCAAGTATATGAAATCAGGAAAACACTATATTGTAAAGTAATATTACCAGAATCAGAGCCTTAGAAAATCAAATTGAAAGTAATATAAATAGATGAGAAATAAACAAGGGTAATTGAATTCAAGATAACAGGAAATAAAAGAAAACAATTATAATTGGACACACAATGACAAGTGCCTGCTTCAGAATGATATGAATTGAATTTGAGATGATGGAAATGTAACCCATAATGACCAAAATGAAGTGAAAGATGACGTAACATGATGTTGTAGTGAGATCAAAACACAGAAATGAAGTAAATTGAGCAAAGAAGTAATGCAGGAAGCTTCATAAGAAAGGGTGAATGGGTTTGAACAGAAGGCACAAAGATGAATCTACATTGAAATAACAGAAATGGATGATATATTTTGAAAATTACACCTATGGATAGAGTATTATATCTAAATAATGAAAATGTTATGCTAAAAGTGTGTCTGATGGCAATAAAACTAGAGTAAAATACTATTTACACTGAAATAAACCATTCTCACAATTATATTGCTAAGTATAAAATCTGATTAACCAAATACAGGAAAGAAGAGCATTCAACCTAAAATTATTTATGCTGACACAAAGCCTCACTTGAATTGAATATAATAAATTGCCTTGGGAAAATATGAATTATTGGATTAAAATATCAACATGAGCAATTTAGTAAAACAAGGAAAATTGTGGTAAATCACAGAAAGTAATGTTTCAATATTCTATAGTGGTGATATTATACAGCTGCTAGTATAAATTCTGTTCTGTTAGCTAAGCAGATACATGTGTTTTTGCTTGTTGATCTAGATTAGCTTTGAATTCACAGTATTTCTACTTTCCCTTTCCAGTGTAAACCAAAATACAGAAAAAGAAATAAAGAGAAAGGGGGAAGGAGTGTGAAAATGAGAGGGAGAGAGAGAGGGGTAAAAAAAGGAAGGAAGAAAGAAAGGAAGGGAGAAAAGACTTTTTTTTTTCTTAAAGTAAAATGTATCCATGGAGTTCAGCTGTGTGAATCTTCCTTCCAAGAGCTTTGTTAAATGTATCTCAATTCAGTTTCCAAACCGTCAAAGCTGTCAGAATATTATATTATATATATATGCATGCTCCCCCTCCCCCAAGATATCTCTCTTGGATTCTTCCAACCCATTTCTAGACTTTTCACCTGGCTACATTGAGACTCTCCTTTGCTTTTCTTCTTCTGTATTGGATGTCTTTTTTCTGGACCACAGTAATTCATCTTTTAGTTGTCCATCTCTCTCTCTCTCTCTGGAGAACATCCTCCAATTCTTTTCTGAGTGTGTCTATACAGGAAATAATTTTTGACGTTTTTAATGCTTACTTTTAGAAATATCAAATCCTCTATAAGTTTTGCACTCATGAACTAACCTGATGTTTTTTGTTTGTTTGTTTGTTTTTTCACACACACACACACTGTATTTTATTTTTACAAGAGATAGACTGACACCTAGCATTGTACATGGATGACCACATCAAAAGCAACAATGATTGCAATTACCAAACATGAAACACACTCACACTATGTCATAATATTGACATTCAGTCCAGTAATCCTCCACTGTAACAGCTCCTTTACTTTGCAGTGAAAATTGATTTGTATATTCTTTGCCTCTGAGTCCTTGTGGGATTTTTTTTTTTTAATTCAAACAGAGAGTCACAAAAATTATACTCATCCTCATCAGTTCACTCGGTCCCATGTAATTAATTTTTTTTCATCTTGATCTTTTGTTAGCACTTTTATGAGTTCATCAGTTTTTCATTAGAGTTCTGAAAATGCTTATTCATTCAGTTCAGCAGTACAGTCAGTTACCAGAAATAACCTGATGTTAAGTTTGCATATTGAGTAATGGAATATTGATCATGTATTTATTCTTCAATTTTGAATCTGCCTTTAATCTCAGACTATCTGGATTGAAAGAGCACTTAGAAATCTCATGGTAATAGTCTCACAGTTAAAAAAAAAAAAAAAAAAAAGGCGGACTTGCAAGAAAGGAAGAGGATTACTTTGGAAAACTACCTTGCCATTTCTTGAAGTTATTGCTAAATAAGGTGTAAGTATAATATTGATGATAAGATGCATTACTGCTGATTGAGTGATGTGATGTGACAGGCACAGCCCATGTTGTTTTCCCTGTATCACTGCCTCTATCACTCCTCCTCTCTGTTAACTAAGCCAAATAATTCCAAGGAGCTTCTCAAAGTGACTCATATCACCAGAAGCAACCTTAAATTTGGCCAGGATTGGAAGAGGAGTTGTGAGTAGTGGGTCCCGTTAATATCAGTGGAAAGGTAATATAAATATTGCTGCAGGGAGGTGAATATCATGTCATATCAGACCAATGGTCATCACAGAAGCTTTAGGATAACCACAGGATATGGCTCCAGCTCTAAAATAAAAAGCAAAATGAGGAGCTTACACACAGCTTTCTTTTAAAAAAATAGGCTTTACAGGTTTTTTCTGGAGAGAGAAATTTAATGGAGTATCAGTTTGGGACAATCGTGTTTAAATCGTGAGTCATTGAAGAAATGACTTAAGCTTTCTAAAGGCCAAACCTAGTTTCTCCAACTGAAAAATGTAGGTAATATATGTTTGTCCTCAGCACCATGTAAACACCCAGTACATGCTACTAGATGTTATTTATCTCTTTATTTTTATACCTTGATTTCTTTCAATTAGATGCCTTAATTATGACTTTATGATTCAAATTTCATTAAAGAATTGCCTTTAAGTTCAGAATACCAAGTTTATACTATCCAAAATATATACGGGACCTCAGCAATAACAATTTTGAGTCCTCTAAATATTTATGTAACATTATAAAACTTGTTTAGATGGAAATGATTTCTTAAATTACTTTTATAATTTAGAACTTTTTATGAATTAGCTATAAAAATGTAAGTAATTTATTAACATAAAAATCCCTTGTTCTTCTAAGTTATATGGTGAGTATACATATCTATATTAATACACACACAAGTATTTATGTAAATAAATGTTTCACTCTATAAATGAGACCAATAATAGAGAATTTGGACTAATTTTTATGTGTGTATTATTTATGAGTAAAGCAATTCTTGATTAAATTGTATAAACCCAATAATGAAAGGAATTATCTATTTGCAAAGAAAATATGCTACTTTAATTATTAGTATTTTAGAAAAAATAAATTATTAAAGAAGAATAAATAATCTATTTATTCAGATTAACAGTTTGCAAATTCCCTTATTGGGCAGGTCCTTATCTTGATTGAAATTACTTTATATCATAAGCAATGCAATACATCTGCACTTCTATACTTGAACATTTCATTAACATAGATTTTTATTTTCCTGAAAAATATAAATGATAATATTTAATGAATGATAAAAAATTTACAGATATCTGGAAGCTCTTTCAACATCCATGAGCTTTAAAGGTACAAATGGACCAAAATGTGTTCAAAGCCACATTTTCTTAGGATATTTGTTTGATGTCCCAGTACCTGGACACCATGCAGTAAGGCGCAGCTACCTGCCACCTTGCTTTCATGTACTTTCTACCATTGCAGTATATCATGATCCATCCTGCTACCTTGATGATCAGGGGTGATCAGGGAAGGGTCAGCCTTGACCCTTCATAGGGATCCTCCTATGAAGGGTCCTCTTGTCTCAAGTCAGAGATGTGTATTTGAGAATTTCAATATTATCCTTGTGCTTTAACCCTGTTTTCAACTTTTGCTGCCTAGAAACATCCTATATGACATTGTTCTATTTTGGTATTTTCTAATGACCGTTATCAAAAGGTCAGACAAATGTTTATAATTTGTATACATCTCACAACATAATTAGGAGAAATAGAAATATATAAGAAGACAGTAAAATGAATACATGTTATCACTTGACATTGTTTACTGTGATTTTAAAATGTGTTTTCACATTCTTTGCCATTTTTCCCTTTGAGAGTTAGAGTCGAATTCCTCTCCTCTTGCATATGGTAGTCTAATTATTCTCCTCTTGACCGTCTACTGCCTAACTTCTAATAGGTGTGCCAGAAGTGATGCTTTGTGACTTCCAGGGTAAAACGATACATGGTCATACCTCTTCCATCTCACTCTACTGGAACACTTGTTTTGGGGACCCAGCTGCTATGCTATGACAAAACTTATTTCACCAGTAAAGTCTGAATACAGATGTCTTAGCCAACAGATAAGTCAGCAGCCCCAGCTGAGAGCCGGCATCGGAAGCCTTGTGTAAGCACGGAAGACTTTGAGATTATCCAGCCCCAGTTACTGTCTGACTGTAATCACATGAAAGACTCTCAAGCAGAAACTGACTAGCTGGGTCCGGTACACCCTCAAAACCTTGAGAGATAATAATAAAAAGCCACTGTTGTTGTATGCCACTAAGTTAAGGATTGCAGTGTTTTCTTTTCAACTTGTTAAAACCTGGCTACTGTTCAGGAGATATAAAATGCAGGGTGAATATCAAATGTTAAGTGAAATAAAACAGTCACAAAAAGACAAATGCTGTATGAATCCACTTATACGATATATGTAGAGTAGTCAAACTCATAGAAATAGAAAGTAGAATGGTATACATACTCCCATGTTCACTGCAGTATTATTCACAATAGTCAAGATATAGAAACAACTTAAACATCCATCAACAGGTGAATGGATAGAGAAAATGTGTTATATACATACAATGGAATATTATTCAGTTTTTTTTTAAAAAGAAGGAAACCACGCCATAGGCAACAATATGGATGCCCATGAAAGACATTATATTAAGTGAAATAAGCCAGTCACAGAAGGACGAATACTGCAAGACTACACTTATATGAGGTATCTAAAGTAGTCAAACTCAAAGAAACAGACAGTAGAATACTGGTTGCCAGGGATTGGGAGGGAGACGGAAATGCGGAGTTGCTGTTCAAGGGATATAAATTTTCAGTTGTACAAGATGAATAAGTTCTAACGATCTGCTGTACAACATTGTGCCTGTAGTTAACAATACTGTACTGTGCACTTAAAAATTTGTTAAGAAAGTGGATCTCATGTTAAGTGCTATTACCATAATCATAATCATAGCAGTAGAATGTGGCTGCAAGGGAGGGAGGAGTGGGGAGTTGTTGTTTAATGGACATAGAGTTTCAGTTTTGCCAGATGAAAAGGTTCTGGAGGTTGGTTGCACATCAATGTGAATATACTTGACACTTCTGAACTATACACTTAAAAATGGTTAAAATGGTAAATTTGATGTTATGTATATTTTACCACAATTTTAAAAATAATAAGTTTAGAAGAGGGATTTGATATTACTTAATCTGAGAGAATAATAGTGTAGAAATAAGAATAACATCAAATTCTGATGGATTCAATCATTAGAATTTAGTATTTGAGTAAAATGAAAACTATATAGAGCCTTAGCCTATTAGAACTGGAGGAAATCTTAAGGATTGGGCTCCCATTTTTTATATTTAAGGAAAGCAAAGTGTAGATTGAATTAAGAACTTTGCTAGAGACTAAAGTCTGACCCCAAGATCTATTTTTTTTTCCAGTAAATAGTTACAGGAACACATCTATGATATATTTAGCAGATAGTTTTTACCTACAAGTGCAAATGATTGATTGCTATTCAGAACAGTAAACAATCCAAAAGACAAATTTTTCTACTCTTTATGTCAATGAGACTGTGAAACTTTGCTTTGAATCATGTTCTGCTGTCACTTTCCCCCATGTTATGGCAAAGCAGTCAGACCATATTTCAGCAGCATGATTGTGGAAGGAATGAAAAAGAAACCTTGATGAAGTTGTTGACATGGATGTCTCTTTTCCCACTCTACTCGGGTCATTCCACCTGCTGTGGACTGCAATAAAATGAAACCTTCAGTTCCAGGCTTTACTGATACTCTTAACAAAAAAAGTGCTGCAAAAGAAAAATGAAAACAGTAACAAAAATCTGGGACAATGTTGTTACAGCCTGTTTTATCATATGATGGGGGCTACTTAAACCATTCGCTAATCTCTTTTGCACTTATTAACAGAAGATTTTTTTTTTGACATCTTTATTGGAGTATAATTGTTTTACAATGGTGTGTTAGTTTCTGCTTTATAACAAAGTGAATCAGCTATACATATACATATACCCCATATCTCCTCCCTCTTGCATCTCCCTCCTGCCCTCCCTATCCCACCCCTCTAGGTGGTCACAAAGCACCGAGCTGATCTCCCTGTGCTATGCGGCTGCTTCCCACTAGCTATCTATTTTACATTTAGTAGTGTATATATGTCCATGCCACTTTCTCACTTCGTCCCAGCTTACCCGTCCTCCTCCCCGTGTCCTGAAGTCCATTCTCTATGTCTTTAACAGAAGATTGAAAATGTGGATATATGATGTAAAACAATCAATTAAAATGATCATTCTATTACTTGTTTTAATAATCTCAAAGAATTTCCTGACTCTCATAAGATGGTACCTTACCCAGGTAAATTTTGTTTCTCTTTTCCTTTTGCAACAGATTAAATAATCCTCTAATAACAGTACTTGGGGAGTTCCATTTCAATATACTATTAACTCTGTTGCTTTGCACAATTTCTAATTAAATGTGGCCAAGTAAGAAGTAATTCATTTAATTTCAAATATGTTTACACACACACACATACACACACACACACACACACACACACACACACACACTACTTTGACAAAATGTTCCTAGAAGTCCCCTTTGGTTTAACGACTCTTGGATTTGGAACTTTCTTCTAGCTGCACGTGCCTGCAATTAGAGTATCTGCCAGAAGATGGATTTCCAGATTCTCTAGGTGGGTAGATCTCTTGGTGTAGACACTGGTGGATAAGAGGACCAAGATAAACACTCAAAAATAGCTCTTTGCTTGTTGTTTTCAAATATGCATCATATATATGTGTGTATATGTATATATCTATATGTAATTAAGTCCGATCCAATAAATATGTGCTGTGTAGAAAAATCACAATAAAATAAATCATTTCAAGCATCTATTTACAATGGAGTATTTCCTAGTTATTTTCAAGTGATTCTACATTCCCAACTTTGTCTAATATTAACTGCTATTTCTTTTGTTTTAGTGTCCTTGATGTTTATTAAGAACATCTGAAATATACATTCAAGGACAGGTTTGACTTGATAACCTGGGCGATCATAAAAACATGATACTGGCATCAATTACTTGTAAACTAGAAGAGAAAGTTCACAGAAGTATAAGAACTGACATGTAGTTAGAAGACTAGAATATAAAATCCACCTCTCATACTTAATTGGTACATTTTCTTGGCTAAAAATATAAAGTTATTTTAGCTTCAATAACCCTACTTGTGAAATGTCATTACCTAGTCTACCTGACATGTTTGTGATAAAGACAATGTCTATAAATATGCATTTAACTCATAAAAAATGCCACAAAATGTAAGTGCTCTTATAGAACAAATGCTGAGGATATTCTCCCTTATTTCATGGGTGGAGAGTATACTAGACCTATCTCTAAGTGCTTTCCTTTTTAGAACAAGTGATCACTACTGCAAGGTGTCCCTATAGTGTCTTTTAATTGTACAGAAAAATACCATCTGAGATGTGTTTGATGTAACCTCTATTAACTTTTGTAAAATCAGAGAAAACATATGACGTTAAGTGTGGGACCACTTCAATCACCTCCTGTTTCTAAGATCTCCTTAGACTCTGCTTCTTATTTTCTTATACTCTTGATATTTCTATAAATTCTGTGGTAAATTTACTATCAGCAATTGTCTCTAAACAGGAGCCATTTCTGTTTTTATTTCCGTTTTTTAAAACATTTTATTGAATATAGTTGATTTACAATGTTGTATTAGCTTCAGGTGTACAGCGAAGTGATTCAGTTTTTTTATATACATATATGTATTTATTTTTACATTCTCTTCATTATAGGTTATTGCAAGATATTGAGTATACTTCCCTGTGCTATACAGTAAGTACATGTTGGTTATCTATTTTATATATAGTAGTATGTATATTTTATTTTACTTAATTTATTTTACATCTTTTTTTTTTTAAACATCTTTATTGGAGTATAATTGCTTTACAATGGTGTGTTAGTTTCTGCTTTATAACAAAGTGAATCAGCTATACATATACATATGTTCCCATATCTCTTCCCTCTTGCATCTCCCTCCCTCCCACCCTCCCTATCCCACCCCTCTAGGTGGTCACAAAGCACAGAGCTGATCTCCCTGTGCTATGCGGTTGCTTCCCACTAGCTATCTATTTTACGTTTGGTAGTGTATATATGTCCATGCCACTCTCTCACTTTGTCACATCTTACCCTTCCCCCTCCCCATATCCTCAAGTCCATTCTCTAGTAGGTCTGTGTCTTTATTCCCGTCTTGCCACTAGGTTCTTCATGACCTTTTTTTCCCTTAGATTCCATATATATGTGTTAGCATACGGTATTATTTTTTCTCTTTCTGACTTACTTCACTCTGTATGACAGACTCTAACTCCATCCACGTCACTACAAATAACTCCATTTCGTTTCTTTTTATGGCTGAGTAATATTGCATTGTATATATGTGCCACATCTTCTTTATCCATTCTTTCGATGATGGACACTTAGGTTGCTTCCATGTCCTGGCTATTGTAAATAGAGCGGCAATGAACATTTTGGTACATGACTCTTTTTGAATTATGGTTTTCTCAGGGTATATGCCCAGTAGTGGGATTGCTGGGTCGTATGGTAGTTCTATTTTTAGTTTTTTAAGGAACCTCCGTAATGTTCTCCATAGTGGCTGTATCAATTTACATTCCTACCAACAGTGCAAGAGTGTTCCCTTTTCTCCACACCCTCTCCAGCATTTATTGTTTCTAGATTTTTTGATGATGGCCATTCTGACCAGTGTGAGATGATATCTCATTGTACTTTTGATTTGCATTTCTCTAATGATTAATGATGTTGAGCATCCTTTCATATGTTTGTTGGCAATCTGTATATCTTCTTTGGAGAAATGTCTATTTAGGTCTTCTGCCCATTTTTGGATTGGGTTGTTTGTTTTTTTCATATTGAGCTGCATGAGCTGCTTGTAAATTTTGGAGATTAATCCTTTGTCAGTTGCTTCATTTGCAAATATTTTCTCCCATTCTGAGGGTTGTCTTTTGGTCTTGTTTATGGTTTCCTTTGCTGTGCAAAAGCTTTTAAGTTTCATTAGGTCCCATTTGTTTATTTTTGTTTTTATTTCCATTTCTCTAGGAGCTGGGTCAAAAAGGATCTTGCTGTGATTTATGTAATAGAGTGTTCTGCCTCTGTTTTCCTCTAAGAGTTTGATAGTGTCTGGCCTTACATTTAGGTCTTTAATCCATTTTAGTTTATTTTTGTGTATGGTGTTAGGAAGTGTTCTAATTTCATAATTTTACATGTACCTGTCCAGTTTTCCCAGCACCACTTATTGAAGAGTCTGTCTTTTCTCCACTGTATATGCTTGCCTCCTTTATCAAAGATAAGGTGACCCTATGTGCATGGGTTTATCTCTGGGCTTTCTATCCTGTTTCATTGATCTATATTTCTGTTTTTGTGCCAGTACCATACTGTCTTGATGACTGTGGCTTTGTAGTATAGTCTGAAGTCAGGGAGCCTGATTCCTCCAGCTCCGTTTTTCTTTCTCCAGATTGCTTTGGCTTTTCAGGGTCTTTTGTGTTTCCATACAAATTGTGAAATTTTTTGTTCTAGTTCTGTGAAAAATGCCAGTGGTAGTTTGATAGGGATTGCATTGAATCTGTAAATTGCTTTGGGTAGGACAGTCATTTTCACAATGTTGATTCTTCCAATCCAAGAACATGGTATATCTCTCCATCTATTTGTATCATCTTTAATTTCTTTCATCAGTGGCCTATAATTTTCTGCATACAGGTCTTTTGTCTCCTTAGGTAGGTTTATTCCTAGATATTTTATTCTTTTTGTTGCAATGGTAAATGGGAGTGTTTTCTTAATTTCACTTTCAGATTTTTCATCATAAGTGTATAGGAATGCAAGAGATTTCTGTGCATTAATTTTGTATCCTGCTACTTTACCAAATTCATTGATTAGCTCTAGTAGTTTTCTGGTAGCATCTTTAGGATTCTCTATGTATAGTATCATGTCATCTGCAAACAGTGACAGCTTTACTTCTGCTTTTCCAATTTAGATTCTTTTATTTCTTTTTCTTCTCTGACTGCTGTGGCTAAAACTTCCAAAACTATGTTGAATAATAGTGGTGAGAGTGGGCAACTTTGTCTTTTTCCTGATCTTAGTGGAAATGGTTTCAGTTTTTCACCATTGAGAATAATGTTGGCTGTGGGTTTGTCATATATGGCCTTTATTATGTTGAGGAAAGTTCCCTCTATGCCTACTTTCCGTAGGGTTTTTACCATAAGTGGGTGTTGAATTTTGTCAAAAGCTTTCCCTGCATCTATTGAGATGATCATATGGTTTTTCTCCTTCGATTTGTTAATATGGTGTATCATGTTGATTTATTTGTGTATATTGAAGAATCCTTGCATTCCTGGGATAAACCACACTTGATCATAGTGTATGATCCTTTTAATGTGCTGTTGGATTCTGTTTGCTAGTATTTTGTTGAGGATTTTTGCATCTATGTTCATCAGTGATATTGGCCTGTAGTTTTCTTTTTTTGTGACATCTTTTTCTGGTTTTGGTATTAGAGTGATGGTGGCCTTGTAGAATGAGTTTGGGAGTGTTCCTCCCTCTGCTATATTTTGGAAGAGTTTGAGAAGGATAGGTGTTAGCTCTTCTCTAAATGTTTGATAGAATTCACCTGTGAAGCCGTCTGGTCCTGGGCTTTTGTTTGTTGGAAGGTTTTTAATCACAGTTTCAATTTCAGTGCTTGTGATTGCTCTGTTCATATTTTCTATTTCTTCTTGGTTCAGCCTCAGAAGGTTGTGCATTTCTAAGAATTTGTCCATTTCTTCCAGGTTGTCCATTTTATTGGCACAGAGTTGCTTGTAGTAATCTCTCATGATCCTTTGTATTTCTGCAGTGTCAGTTGTTCTCCTTTTTCATTTCTAATTCTATTGATTTGAGTCTTCTCCCTTTTTTTCTTGATAAATTTGGGTAATGGTTTATCAATTTTGTTTGTCTTCTCAAAGAACCAGCTTTTAGTTTTATTGATCTTTGCTATCATTTCCTTCATTTGTTTTTCATTTATTTCTGATCTGATCTTTATGATTTCTTTCCTTCTGCTAACTTTGGGGTGTTTTTGTTCTTCTTTCTCTAATTGCTTTAGGTGCAAGTTTAGGTTGTTTATTTGAGATGTTTCTTGTTTCTTAAGGTTGGATTGTATTGCTATAAACTTCCCTCTTAGAACTGCCTTTGCTGCATCACATAGGTTTTGGGTCATCGTGTTTTCATTGTCATTTGTTTCTAGGTATTTTTTGACTTACTCTTTGATTTCTTCAGTGATGTCTTGGTTATTACGTAGTGTGTTGTTTAGCCTCCATGTGTTTGTATTTCTTACAGATTTTTTCCTGTAATTGATATCTAGTCTCATAGCATTGTGGTCAGAAAAGATACTTGATACGATTTCAATTTTCTTAAATCTACCAAGGGTTGGTTTGTGACCCATGATATGATCTATCCTGGAGAATGTTCCATGGCACTTGAGAAGAATGTGTATTCTGTTGTTTTTGGATGGAATATCCTATAAATATCAATTAAGTCCATCTTGTTTAATGTATCATTTAAAACTTGTGTTTCCTTATTTCTTTTCATTTTAGATGATCTGTCCATTAGTGAAAGTGGGGTGTTAAAGTCCCCTAATATGACTGTGTTACTGTCAATTTGTCCTTTTATGGCTGTTAGTATTTGCCTTATGTATTGAGGTGCTCCTATGTTGGGTGCATAAATATTTACAATTGTTATATCTTCTTTGTGGGCTGATCCCTTGATCATTATGTAGTGTCCTTCTTTGTCTCTTGTAATAGTCTTTGTTTTAAAGTCTATTTTGCCTGATATGAGAATTGCTACTCCAGCTTTCTTTTGATTTCCATTTGCATGGAATATCTTATTCCATCCTCTCACTTTCAGTCTGTATGTGTCCCTAGGTCTGAAGTGGGTCTCTTGTAGACAGCATATATTCGGGTCTTGTTTTTGTATCCATTCAGCCAATCTATGTCTTTTGGTTGGAGCATTTAATCCATTTACATTTAAGGTAATTATCAATATGTATGTTCCTATTACCATTTTCTTAATTGTTTCTGGTTTATTATTGTAGGTCTTTTCCTTATCTTGTGTTTCCTGCCTAGAGAAGTTCTTTTAGCATTTGTTGTAAAGATGGTTTGGTGGTGCTGAATTCTCTTAGCTTTTGCTTGTCTGTAAAGGTTTTAATTTCTCCATTGAATCTGAATGAGATCGCTGCTGGGTAGAGTAATCTTGGTTGTAGGTTTTTCTCCTTCATCACTTTAAATATGTCCTGCCACTCCCTTCTGGCTTGCAGAGTTTCTGCTAAAAGATCACCTGTTAACCTTATGGGGATTCCCTTATGTGCTATTTGTTGTTTTTCCCTTGCTGCTTTTAATATTTTTTCTTTGTATTTAATTTTTGATAGTTTGATTAATATGTGTCTTGGCATGTTTCTCCTTGGATTTATCCTGTATGGGACTCTCTGTGCTTCCTGGACTTGATTAACTATTTCCTTTCCCATATTAGGGAATTTTTCAACTATAATCTCTTCAAATATTTTCTCAGTCCCTTTCTTTTTCTCTTCTTCTTCTGGGACCCCTATAATTCGAATGTTGGTGCGTTTAATGTTGTCCCAGAGGTCTCTGAGACTGTCCTCAATTCTTTTCATTCTTTTTTCTTTATTCTGCTCTGCAGTAGTTATTTCCAGTATTGTATCTTCCAGGTCACTTATCCGTACTTCTAACTCAGTTATTCTGCTATTGATCCGTTCTAGAGAATTTTTAATTTCATTTATTGTGTTGTTCATCACTATTTGTTTGCTCTTTTGTTCTTCTACATCCTTGTTAAACGTTTCTTGTATTTTCTCCATTCCATTTCCAAGATTTTGGATCACCTTTACTATCATTATTCTTAATTCTTTTTCAGGGAGACTGCCTATTGCCTCTTCATTTGTTGGGTCTGGTGGGTTTTTGCCTTGCTCCTTCATCTGCTGTGTGTTTCTCTGTCTTCTCATTTTGCTTAACTTACTGTGTTTGGGGTCTCCTTTTCACAGGCTGCAATTTCGTAGTTTCTGTTGTTTTTGGTGTCTGTCCCCATTGGCTAAGATTGTTTCAGTGTGTTGTGTAGGCTTCCTGGTGGAGGGGACTAGTGCCTGTGTTCTGGTGGATGAGGCTGGATCTTGTCTTTCTGGTGGGCAGGTCCACGTCTGGTGGTGTGTTTTGGGGTGTCTGTGGCCTTATTATGATTTTAAGCAGCCTCTCTGCTAATGGATGGGGTTGTTTTCCTGTCTTGCTCGTTGTTTGGCATAGGGTGTCCAGCACTGGAGCTTGCTGGTCGTTGAGTGGAGCTGCCTCTTGGTGTTGAGATGGAGCTCTCTGGGAGATTTTTGCTGTTTGATATTACGTGGAGCTGGGAGGTCTCTTGTGGACCAGTGTCCTGAACTTCGCTCTCCCACCTCAGTGGCACAGCCCTGACACCTGGCTGGATCACCAAGAGCCTATCCTCCACACGGCTCAGAATAAAAGGGAGAACAGAAAGAAAGAGAGAAAGAGAGAGAGAGAGAGACAAAGAAAGAAAGAAAGAAAGAGAGGAAGATAAAATAAAATAAAATAAATTTATTAAAATAATTATTAAGAAGAAAAATTTTTTAATTAAAAAAAAAAAAACCAAAAACCCGGACAGAGAGAACCCTAGGACAAATGGTAAAAGCAAAGCTATACAGACAACATCATACACAGAAGCATACAGATACACACTCACAAAAAGAGAAAGTGGGAAAAAAAAAAATATATCGTTGGTCCCAAAGTCTACCTCCTCAATTTGGGTTGATTCGTTGTCTATTCAGGTATTCCACAGATGCAGGGTACATCAGGTTGACTGTGGAGATTTAATCTGTTGCTCCTGAGGCTGCTGGGAGAGATTTCCCTTTCTCTTCTTTGTTCGCACAGCTCCCGGGGTTCAGCTTTGGATTTGGACCCGCCTCTGCATGTAGGTCGCCTGAGGGCGTCTGTTCCCCTCCCAGACAGAACGGGGTTAAAGGAGCAGCTGATTCGGGGGCTCTGGCTCACTCAGGCCGGGGGGAGGGAGGGATACGGATGCGGGGCGAGCCTGCGGCGGCAGAGGCCGGCGTGACGTTGCACCAGCGTGAGGCGCACCGTGCGTTCTTCCGGGGAAGTTGTCCCCGGATCACGGGACCCTGGCAGTGGCGGGCTGCACCGGCTCCCGGGAGGGGCGGTGTGGAGAGTGACCTGTGCTCGCACACAGGCTTCTTGGTGGCGGCAGCAGTAGCCTTAGCGTCTCCTGCCCGTCTCTGGGGTCCGCGCTGATAGCGCGGCTCGTGCCCATCTCTGGAGCTCCTTTAAGCGGCGCTCTGAATCCCCTCTCCTCACGCACCAGGAAACAAAGAGGTAAGAAAAAGTCTCTTGCCTGTTCGGCAGCTCCAGCCTTTCCCAGACTCCCTCCCAGCTAGCTGTGGCGCACTAGCCCCTTCAGGCTGTGTTCACGCCACCAACCCCAGTCCGCTCCCTGGGATCCGACCTCCGAAGCCCGAGCCTCAGCTCCCAGCCCCGCCCGCCCCGGCGGGTGAGCAGACAAGCCTCTCGGGCTGGTGAGTGCTGCTCGGCGCCGAGCCTCTGTGCGGGAATCTCTCCGCTTTGCCCTCCGCACCCCTGTGGCTGCGCTCTCCTCCGTGGCTCCGAAGCTTCCCCTCTCCGCCACCCGCAGTCTCCGCCCGCGAAGGGGCTCCTAGTGTGTGGAAACCTTTCCTCCTTCACAGCTCCTTCCCACTGGTGCAGGTCCCGTCCCTATTCTTTTGTCTCTGTTATTTCTTTTTTCTTTTGCCCTACCGAGGTAGGTGGGGAGTTTCTTGCTTTTTGGGAGGTCTGAGGTCTTCTGCCAGCGTCAGTAGGTGTTCTGTGAGGTTGTTCCACATGTAGATGTATTTCTGATGTATTTGTGGGGAGGAAGGTGATCTCCGCATCTTACTCTTCCGCCATCTTGAAGCTCCTCCTCAGTGTGTATATTTTAATCCCAAACTCCTAATTTTTCTCTCCCCCTTCCACTTTGATAAACATAAGTTTGTCTTCTATGTCCGTGAGTCTATTTCTGTTTTGTAAATAAGTTTATTTGTATAATTTTTTAAGATTCCACATGTAAGCAATATCATATGATATTTATCTATCTCTGTATGGCTTATTTCACTTAGTATGATAATCCCTAGGTCCATCCATGTTGCTGAAAATGGCATTATTTCATTCTCTTTTATGGCTGAGTAACATTCCATTATATATAGAGAGATCTATCTATCTATCTATCTATCTATCTATCTCACATCTTCTTTATCTGTTTATCTGTCCATTGATGCTTAGGTCGTTTCCATGTCTTGGCTATTTTAAATAGTGCTGCTCTGAACACTGGCGTGCATATATCCATTCAAATTATGTTTTCTCTAGATATATGCCCAGGAGCGGGACTGCAGGATAATATGGTAGCTCTATTTTTCGTTTTTTAAGGAACCTCCATACTGTTCTCCATAGTGGCTGTACCAATTTACATTCTCACCAATAGTGTAGGAGGGTTCCCTTTTCTCCACACCCTCTCCAGCATTTATTATTTGTAAACTTTTTGATAATAGCCATTCTGACCAGTGTAAGGTGATACCTCATTATAGTTTTGATTTGCATTTCTCTAATAATTAGTGAAGTTGAGCGTCTTTTCATGTGCCTTTTGGCCATTTGTATGTCTTCTTTGGAGAAATGTCTTTTTTAGGTTTTCTGCCTATTTTTTTGATTTGGTTTTTTTTTTTTTGGTATTGAGCTATATGAGCTGTTTGCATATTTTGGAGATTAATCCCTTGTCAGTCACATCATTTGCAAATATTTTCTCCCATTCTGTGCATTGTCTTTTTGTTTTGTTTATGGTTTTCTTTGCTGTGCAGAAGCTTTTAAGTTAAATTATGTCCCATTTGTTTATTTTTGTTTTTATTTCCATTACTCTAGGAGACGGATCCAAAACGATTTCGCTTCAATTTATGTCAAAGAGTGTTCTGCCACAGTTGTTTAAAATATCATCTTTTTTTTTCTTAACTATGAACCGTTTAAACTTTAAACAAATACTACTAAGGTTTAAGTCACTTAATATCTTAATGAAATAACCAATTCCCTATCCTATGTGACTTTAGTCATTCTGAACATTTTGGAAAATGCCTCTGATATGGTCCCAAGTCCTGACTGTGATTTTATTTTATTCATTCATTCATTTGATAAATATTTATGGGGCTTCTAATATGTCCAAGTGTTGTTATGGGTCTTAGAAACTGAACAGTGAACCAGAAAATTCCCTGCCCTCTTGTAACGTTTATCCTAAGTGAGGATATGGATAATGTATGAGGATTAATGAAAGAAACTTTTGACAATGCAAGAATATTGATATTGTAGCACTCATTAACACTTTTTAAGATACAGAAAAAAAAAAAATCCAAACCGAACTAAACAAAAACAGCTCTAACAAAACAATCTGGGCAAAAGGTTATAAATAACAAAGATCTCAGTAATAAAGTCATCAAGGTAAGAAGACAGCTGTTGAGTGTTTTATTCATATAAGTGTAGAGCTGAAATTAAACAACTGGGGAATTATGGTTACAAAAGCACATTCAAACAGGACACACTAATATAACTGACAGGAAATGAGTGGTTTGTGAAGAAGGGGAAGGCAGATTTGTAGTACCTAAAATTTAAAACAGTTTAAAATCCATGACGACAGCCATATCTTTAGTAAAACTTCTTAGAGTCTCAGATGTCTTTCAAATTCATTAAATTTTCTTCATCTTTGGTTAAACTCATGTGTATTTAAATTCAATAATATTTTCTAAAATGTAATGTGTAGTATGATTGTACTTTTCTAAAATTATTTCCCTGGTATAAATTTATGTATATATTAATCTATATATCACCTCTCTGTTTATCTATTTTATACCAATAGGGAGGTGATTACTAACAAATATTAATTATGTTCATTTTCAAGACTGGGTTTTTATGTAGCATAAAGAAGTATTTGCACATAATCTGTGGGTATATTTGAGGTTAATGATTGTGAATTTATAGTAACACTAAATTTGTGACTTTCCTAATAGCTCCTGTTATTTAAACGCATACATAAAGTATAGAAGAGTTGAATATTATTTTGGCATTTTGCTAGATGGGTATAAAAATAAAAAATATATATCAAGATAATTTATAGTATTGGCAAAGGTCTTAATAATGTATAGGCCATGTGATCTGGGCTGAAAAAATAAGGAATTTAAGAAAGGTGAGGAATCATAGAATACAAGGAAAAATTGATTTCCCAAAACTATGAACCCTGTAGATATGGATGAACAGTCAAAATAGTTGTGGAATGATAATTAGAAGAAGAAATATAGCTTGTGGTCAGAAACTCGCATGACTTAGTTATTATGCAGTTTTAAAAAAATTCAGGTGATGACAAGATCCAGATGAGGACAGAATGAAATGTGGCTGATCTGTAGTGACAAAGAAGGTAATTACTGACATTGGGAATGAGGGGCAAGAATGCAGTTTCAGATTTCTATATCAAAGGTGAAGTCACTAAGGATGATGGGAGGACTTCGAGTGGAGGGAAAACTGAACAGGCGCCGATATGTTCAATGAAAGAGCACTTAGAAGACATTAGAGAAGACGTTAGAAATTAGACCATCTCTAATTTGTAGATAAACAAGTTGAGGTTCCAAGGAGACATGTAACTTATTTTGAGTAACTTATCTGGTAACTCGCTAACCCTGGAGACATGTAACTTATTCTGAGTAACTTAGCTGGTAACTCGCTAACCCTCATGTTCTAATTTCTTCTGTCTCACATATCCAGGAAACATAGAATTTCAGTATTTCTTTATACTAAGACCTATTATTATGTGAAAAGTTCTTTATATATTTAAAAAGTTAATTATACATGTAAATTATCATTGGCTGTCGCTCACATAGAGTGATTCAGGGTGTTGGATGGACTTGGAGAACAAATACAGCATATTCTCCTCTCTTTGGCTCTTTAAGTCCCTTCCCCCATAATATATAATAATGAATTCGAAGTTAACTTTATAAAGCAATGAATTTTAATTGTATTAAGTAAGAGCTGCTTAATATTACAATATAATTTCTCTGTAGTTCAGAACAAATAGCAGGGCTCTGGAGGATAGGAGGATAAAACAAGGACTTTGAATAAACATGCCTACCTTGTAGAGGAGTAGAGAGGAGCAGAGAAAGAGTTTATGAAACATGGTCGCAATGCATTAGCACAAAATCCACATATGCAAACACTCAGGGGCAGCCTCAGGCTTTGAGATCTAGAAATCAATGTCAGAAAGTTCTCAGGGTGTAGTGGGTCAATTATGTATTATCATTCACTCTAAGTTCTCCAGGATATTAATAGAGATTGAGTTAAAGAAAAAGAGAATGAGATTAACTAATATTTATTGAGCCTCTTCAATGTGTCAGGCACCATTCTAACCACTTCATCGATTATCTTATTTAATTTTCAACCATTATAAGATGTAGTTAATATCCCACAGATGAAGAAACCGAAGCTTGGAAAGTTAAGGAGCTTTTCCAGTCGCACAGTTAGTAAAGGTCAGAATCAGGCCGTCAGACTCCATGTGGGCACTACTGTACACCAAGTACTCCTCTGGACTAGATGCTTTACACAAATATGACATGATTTCATCTTCTTCAACCCCCGACAGGTTAGGTATTACAACGTTCTTTTTATATTTAGAAAAACAGAGGTCCACCAAACTAATAACAAGTCATAATTTAAGCTTGACAGCAAGTGTCATTGTTGCCCCTTTTTAGGGATAATCGATGTCATGATTCATTTAAATTTTAGCTTCATTTACAGAAATTAAACATAATCTTATATCAGGAGATTGTTCTATCACATCCTTCTTACGTGCAGATGCAATTTGCATTAGAAAATTCCCTTGTCAGTTCTAGTTAGGTCTCTGGACAGCGTTTTGGCTACTGTCACATCTGCTGACAGTATGCATGGTAGGTAATAGTAAGATAAATGACTGGAAGGGATTACTTTATTATGGAGCATATAAAAGTAAAATGGATGCCAGGATAATTTGGATTATCAAACAGCAGGAATCTTACTCATTGCATCCAGAATAAAAAAAAAAAAAATGGGCTCAATGTAGAAAAAGTGAAACGTGGTGTTTTATTGTTTAGGTTGATATGGTGTACATGGTGCATGCTTTAAAAAAAGAAAAAGAACAGGTGAGAAATAATTCAGTGTCATGCTATTAACTGCATTACCTGCCTGTCTAGTGTATCACTCAGACAAAATAAAGAATTGGGGTGAGAGTTAACCAGACCTGGCTTTCAGAATTGTTACCATTTTTTCCCTTAATTCTGTGGTTTGAGTTGAGAGATTTCTCCAAAAGCAAGGGAGATATAGCTCCCTTTTCTCCACCTTAAAAGGCTGCAACCAGGCATCCACAACAGCAGAGGCATAGTTAATCAGTAGCTTCCTACAATATTTAGAAGGAAGGGTCAGAAGCTCAATAACTGAACATATTGAACTTTCCAAGGAAATAAATATCACCTTCAGAAATGGCCCACCAAGTCTAATGACAGGGTTTGTTTTTTTGCTTTCCTTTTCGACACTCCTTATCTCCCAACTCCATCAAAATAACTCTTACCTTCCTAATTTTTCCCATGCCAGTTCTGCCAAACATGTTTATCTTTTCTTTGTTTTTCTTCTTTTTTCCTTCTCTTTTTTTAATGACAGAAACTCCAACAGAATGCATTTCATTATAATCCGTGTAACAGGCAACATATGCCTTTTCAATCTTTTTTTTTTTTTAATGAATTTTGTTTAAATTTACATTCCCAGATAATAGTTCAGAGAGTGTTTTGGTATGCTCTCTATGCTTCGCTGAGAACTGCGAAGAGAGTAAATAACATAAGCTTGGCACTTAGGAGACAGAGCGGATTTTGCAGCTGAAGCGTTTTCCCAATTATGATGGCTATGGCCACATTTGTCAATGGAAAAGCAAACTAACTCATCACATCTGCTCCCTATTTGTCTTCAGGTCACATCTGCTGACTTTACCAACAAAAACTAGTTGTTGTGCTTTTTTCCCCTTGCAGTTGGCATGGCAGAGATGGTACAGATGGGGCCTTTTCTCTTCTCTCATCATCAGCAACATCTTCACATAAATCCAATTACAACCTTTCCTTATAAGACTAAGTGACCAGGAAGGTAGTAGGGGAAGTTGCATTTTAAACTGCATTCTGTCTGGAGGAATTATTGCTCTTTTTTTTTTAAGAAATCACCATTACTCCTGAAACTTCTGAAAAATTCACAATTGCACATGTAGTTAGATAACTCTGGGATATCTCTTACTTTTAATCTAGTACCACATCTAAAATATCAAATTAAAGAGAACATTAGTTTGGGGGATATTCCTAGATAGTATCTTTGAGAGGTACCAAAAAAAAAAAAAAATTCCTAATGATGTTGTTTTATATATATTTTCCCTAAAACTAACAGTTGCTAAAAATACTACTACTTCAATTGGGGGAAAATGATATATACTTTTAATAGAATTTCCTTTTTTGAAAATTTGAAATTTCTATTTCCACCATATTCTTTAAATTATTAGGACATTTGTAATGTTTTAGTTTTATAGTGTTTATGCTGCGTAAATTGCACAAATGCACACACAATAATTTGACTGAGTTTGCAAAACAATATTAAAAGGTGATTATTTTCTCTGAGTTGTGGGAAAATGTCAGGCTTAGAAAAGGTGAAGTATGTAGACCTAGATTATAAACTAGGTGGTAAAGCTAACCTTTTGCTTCAATTTTCTGAACCTAATAAGTCAGTGTTCTTTTTTGCTTTGCCATATTTACTTTTAATTTTGTACAGTTACCTTGTTGTGAAACCAAGTCACCCTAAAACCGAATTCCCCTGCAGAGTTATAATAAACCTCTCTAGCCAAAACTTTGTTCCCTTTCTTGTCCCACCCCTGTTTCCCTCTGGATGGAGGTGCATCAAAGAAAAGGGGTGACTGAAACTCAGCAGGACCTGGCAGGTGCAAGCCCCTCCATGCCTTCTGCTTCTTGTTTGGCCTTCCCCAAGTCCCAAAGAGCAGACTCAAGCAGTTAATGATTAGATCATTAGAGTCACAGGACCTCAATCTGAGGTATATCTTTGAGTTGTTCTGCAGAAACTAAGACACTCCTATCCAGTGGAGGATGGTGACAACATGCTGACCGCAAGAACATAGGTCTCAGACTGGTTGGAACCAGAAGATTGATGATTAAGATTCTGGAAACATCACCCTGTTACCTCACCACCAACCAATCAGAAAAATGTCCAGAAGCTGATCATGCACCCTGCAACTCTCACCCTTAATGATGCCTTTAAAAACCCTTGCCTGAAAGCCATAGGGGAGTTTGGGTCTTTTGAGCACTAGCTGCCCATTCTCCTTGCTTGGTTCCCTGCAATAAATGTTGTACTTTCCTTCACCACAATCTGATGTCAGTAGATTGGCTTTGCTGCGCGTTGAGTTCAGTTCAGTAACAGCTGTGCCAAATATTATAAAATAGTGGTATCAAGTGAAAATATAGTTGCATTTTGTTTGTTCTATTGAGAAAGAAAATTCCAGGCCCTAAATTTCATTTAGGAAAAGAAAATTTTAAATATCTTAATACAATTAGATTTAACCTAAAAATTTTTATTTGGGGCATTTCAGGATTATGGCATCACTGAGAAGAAAAAGAAATTATATCAAACATTATGTGTGATACATCAGTAGCTGTGGTTAAAATCTGTAGCTATTACCACAGGAAATTGGCAAACTTCAAAAATATGGGCTCTCTTACTATTTCTCTAGTTATTTTTCTTTTTTCATTAGTGGGTCTTTTCAGTTTTGTATACAAAGGACTATTTCACTATGATATTGTGAAATAAAATGTCTATTTTATGGCAAGACAAGAAAAATTTAAACATAAAAAATCTTTTCTGACCTTTGGCCTCCTCTTTCCCCTCTACTGAGCATTGTGTATCTGCCTTATGCATCAACCAAACCTCTCCCGCTGGCAAAAATAACTGCTCAGCCATAAAAAGCAACATTCTCCTAGTATCAACAAGACAACTCCTCGAATGATAACATTTCTTCTTGATCTTGTACGGGGTCACAATGGCCCACCACTTTGTACTTATAGATATGGATTGTGCAAACTGTCAAAAACACATCACTTTTTAAAAATTAAATTAAGTTAAATCAAATTTTATTTTTATTTTATACAGCAGGTTCTTCTTAGTTATCTATTTTATACAAATTAATGTATCTATGTCAATCCCAATCTCCTAATTCATCCCCCCCCACACCACTTTCCCCCCTTGGTGTCCATACATTTGTTCTCTACATCTGTGTCTCTATTTCTGCCTTGCAAACCTGTTCATCTGTACCATTTTTCTAGATTCCACATATATGCAATAACACGTTATTTAATGTACATCCCTCTGTCTCAAAAACTTATATAACTTTGAGCTGTAACTGGTATAACAGTTCTCAGAGCTTTCTGAGAGGCTGTTCCTGGATTATAATCCTCAATTTGCAATTGCAATAAAATTTTCCATTTCTTTCTTAGATTGATTGATTAATTTTTCATCGATACTATAGACTTTAAGTCAGGCAACTGATGAAGTACAAACTAAATAGATGTAAGTTATAAGAAAGTCAACTAGCCCTCAATTCTATTTTACTTATCCTACACACACACACACACACACACACACACACACACACACACACACACTCCTGTTTCATATCTAACCTGATTAACTTCCTCCGAAATCTGTCCCCCCTTTTAATCTAACATATTTTCATTTGATAAGTAATCATTAATTATTGGCAGTACATGTACACAGATCTTTTATTTTAGAAGAAACTTGCTCCTGTGTCTGGCATTTGTTTTTTCCTTTTTTTAAAAAAAAAAATTTTTACAAAGTAGAGTACTTAGCACATTTTGGGAAATAACACATCACTTATTTATTGATATTTTAAAAGCAGATGCACAAATATATAAATTTGAATAGGACGTATTGGTGGAATGTAGGAACTTGTATTCTGTCTTAGTTTATAAGAGGCTTATTTGTTCTCCTCGGTAAATGGTCAACATTGAGGGTTCAAGCAGACCTTTCATAAAAGTCCATTTTTGTGACTAATGGCCTCATTTTATATAGTTAAACAAGTGATATTTTATCTAAATATATAAAAATAATTCAAAATAGATATAACACAAAATTTGACTCAAAACACTGTCACTGAACAATATCTAACACTGCACAATCTATTCTCCAGTATATTTTTGAGAGTGAAAGCTTATTCTTTTTTTTTTTTTTAACATTCTTTTTTTTAATATTCTTTTCCACTATGGTTATCACAGGTTATTGAATATAGTTCCTTGTCCTATGTGGAATCTAAACTATGGCACAAATGAACCTATCTACAAAACAGAAACAGACTCATAGACATAGAGAACCGACTTGTGGTTGCCAAGGGGGAGGGGAGAGGGAGAGGAATGGACTGGGAGCTTGGAGTTGGTAGATGCAAACTATTACCTTTAGAATGAAAGCTTATTCTTAAAATAAATAAAAGAATATAATTTTAGAAAAAAAAACTATTTATTGACCAATAAAATATTTTTGTTATGTGATGGCTCCCTAGAATAGTTATTTTCAAAAATTATTTTCCAAATAATATACACACTTAAAATAAAACATATAACCACATATATTAAATGCCAAGATTTATTGATAACTTGAATGTTTAAAACAGGCGAAATATTATTCTTATGTTTTTTTAATGATTGAAAATAGGTTTAATTATTATTTCCACATTTTTTTAAAGCTGTGTCATCTGATACTGAATCACTGGTATTTTTCTCAAGAATGCATTTTTTTGTTCCTTTTATTATTAAAAGTTTAATTTGCTGTAAAAAGTTGCACTTTTTTTTAGTTAGCCAATTTAAAATGCTTGATATTTTCAAATGCATCTCCTCTATGGACAATAATATTTTGACTTAGGAAATATTCCTTTAACAGATACTGAAATGCTTGATACCCTTACCCCAAAATCTGCATATTGTAAGATATACTTAATCCAACTTATTTCCATTTTGGAATATATATATATATATATATATGTATGTATATATATATACACACACATACGTGTATATATACATATATTTATAATTATACACACAGAGACAAATAATTACAAACTTTGTCCACTACAGCTACTATTTGAATTGATAGACTATTGTAGAATCAATTATGAGATTATTTTACTATACTCTCTTGGAGCTCAGTTTGGCTTAGTGATTATGTTCTGGCAGATGAAATAAGCAGAAGGTTGTTTTGTTTGTTTGTGATTTCCAACATGAGTCCTTAAAGAGAGAGAGCACATGATTCCTCATCTTTATTCTTTTTGCTATCTATCAGTTCCAAAGCCATATTTAGCCACATGGTAGCTTCCAGGGTAGCAGTGCATGATATTAAAAAGGAATGTCAATGTTGATATTGTTGAGCTGCTAGGCCAATCCCTGATTGCCAATCACCTATGAGAGAGAAATAAAATTTCATTTTGTTTATTTTGGAGTTTTCTAATACATGCAGGCAAACCTAATCTTTATTTACATACTGGCATTCACTGACAAAACAAATAAATACATAAAACCCCTTTCTCAAAAACAAGTCAAACTAAAATTAAATTAAACAAAACACACATATACGTAGGAATAAAATGGTGCAGGTGAGAAGGGAAGTGAATTCTTGGTGTCAAATTTTCAGAGATAAAAACCTGAAATATTGGCAGGAGCAGCAGTAACAAGAAGATGGTATACCACCATTGGTTTGGGGTTGGCAAATAATAGCCAAATCTTATTCCAATAGCTAGGTACGTATGGAAGGGTCAAGTACAACCCTGCCAGATTTACCATGTTCAATTCTAACTCTCATCTGTCTCATAGACCACCATAGAGTTGGCTCTTGTACCAGCAATAGGATCAGAATAGGACCAAAATTTCTGTGCATCTTCTTGTGGGACTGAGCAGAGAAATACCAGTTTTTTTCTGGTTTGGTAGCCCTAATAGAGTCATATCCTGAAAATACTTGAAACAATTGCTGACTGCCAACCTTATCTCAAATGCTTATCTCTTAGTGACTTGAGGAGGAAGAAGAGGAAAAACTGGGAGGTGGAAGGAAGGTGAGGAGTATGGGGGGAAGGAAGAAGGAGGAGAAGACAGTAGACAGTAAGAAACACAGTTTTAGAAGTTCACAATTCTGTGATTTCTCATTACTTCCAGGGGAATATAACTATAAGAATGTATTCTGCAGAATGAATGTAGTGATGAGCAAGTGGAAATACTATGTTAATGCGTTTTCATTAAAAGAGCTTACTTCAAGCTGAAACTTTGCCGTATGATAGCCATATAGCCTTTTGCCTGTAATTTCAGTTTTCTCAGCTATAAAATGTGCATAATTATACGGTGACCCAAGAACAACTTGATTTCTTTCCTTCTCTTTTATTTTTGTGGGCAAAAAAATACACTATGATAGACCATATACTCTGATTATAGAGCTATAAGAACTCATAAAACATAATTGAATCAAATTACACATTGACATGTATAACTCTCTCTGGGGCTGAATATACAGCTGAGAATGTAATAAAGAATCTCATAAGATTGTTGCAAAGTAATTAAAAATACATATATAAATTGTATGAGAAGATTTACTTAAATGTGCCTTATCATTTTTCTTGTTCTTTATCAGTCGTTCTTGCTCTAACTCAGACAAATTTGTTTACAAAAAGAATAGTTCTGTTTTACAGCAAATCTTTGTAATATATCCATGAAGTCTTTATTGGGTTATTAAGGGAATGTTAAAGTCATGTATAAATATTTTTAAATGTTTTATAAAAGTTTTTCAGAACTATCAATACATGGCATTGATAAATAGGGCTATTTCTCTCTATTTCTATTTGGAAAAATATAATACGTGGAACAATCAAGGTAATCAAGTATCAAAATGGATGCAAAATATCTGTATCTTTAAAAGACTTATTAATGCTTTCTATCATGGTAGAATATTCTGCTTTTCTCTGTGCGTTTTGTATCATGTTCAGAACATAAATGAGTGAGAGAATTTTACCATCAAGTAAAAGCATGCAACACCTAAACAATTCCAAGTCATGTTGTGTTTAATGTTATTGCTTCACTTTATCTTGTAACATCAATCTTCTGGGGAAAGATCTGGCTTCCTCTGGGATCTGTAAATGAGATTTTAGAATGTGATTAACATAAAAGTCACTCCATGTGCTGAATCATTTAAAAGTGTTTACATGAATTCCCTTTTTTCATTGAAGTTTTTGTACAGACATCATAAAGCCATGTGGAACACTGAGATTTAAAAAAAAAAGGGGGGGGGGTAAAATTAAAAAGACAAAACCAAGTGTTGGTGAGAATATAGGACAAATAAAACTCTCATTCATTACTGAACAGGTTGTAATTTGTTATATTATCTTATATAAAATTTAAAGCCAAAACTATTTTATGCTATTAGAAGACAGTAGAGGGGTTACTCTGGGGAGAAGAGATGGAGTAGTTTTTGAAGGAGCTGTAAGGCATACTTCTAGGTGGCTGATATTGTTCTATTTTTTGACGTGTGTGGTAGTTGAATGGATGTGCTCACTTTGTGGTGACTTATTGAGATGTATATTTATAATTCCCGTATTTCCTTAAATACGTAATATCCCTCCATAGAAAAGTGTATAAGAATATATTAAAACATAACATTATGTGTTATTTATGAATATTTAGGATATGACTTTTTCATTTTTTATTTTGAAATAATTTTATATTTGTTGAATCTTACAGATCACTACAAGGTCATACCGAGAGTTCCCATATACCGTTTTCCCAGTATCCCTGACATTAATATATATAACTATAATGTGGTTATTGAAACCATAAAAGCAATATTTGTACAATCATATTAATTAAACTACAGCTCCAATTCACATTTTACTAGTTTTTCTACTAATGTTCTTTTCTACAAATGTCAAACTCACATTTATGTTTTATCTACTAATGTCCTTTTTTGTTTCCGAGAATCCTACATTGCTTTTAATTGTCATGTCTCCTCTGTCTCCTCTACTGTATGACAGATTCTCAGTTCTTTATATCTTTCAAGACTGTCACATTTTGAATAGTCAGGTATCGTACAGAATGTGAGTGTGTCTGGTACTCTCATGATTAGACTGAATATCATGGAAGTGTTAACGCCCTTTTCAGTGCCTCACATCACGGGACACATAACGTCTCTATGTCTTACTACTGTTGATATTAACCTCGATCACTTGGTAAAAATGATGATTGCTGGCTTTCGCTACTATAAAGCTTCCATTTTGTTTTCTTTGTAATTAATACATATCTTGGAGGAGATACTATGAGAGCACGCAAGTGTGCTTTTCTATTGGAATGTTCACCCGTAGATTTGAGCTTTCACAGATCTTTCCTGCATTGATCTTGCCAGATCAATCTTGCCTGCAACAATTATTACTGTAGTGTTTTTCTAATGGTGATTTTGTATATCCATTATTTTTATGAGGTTTTTAAAAATGAGATGAAAAATATGAGTAATATGTGTGTTTTTTTCCCATGGAGATAGCTGTTGGGGTTCAGGATGGGCTGCCTGAAAATGTGCCTCAATGGAATATTGATTATTTTAAATTAAAGTTACTTAAGAAATGGTCAGCCCAAGATGGACACCCACCCTCCCTTCTGTCTCCCTGAAAACAGGAACTAAATCTTCCATGTGAGCTGTACCAGGACATAAAGAGACATCCTTATCACCAGATAGGGAATTCAGGTCAAGGAGCCTGTATTAACAAGCCTTGTTACTTTTTTCATTTCCTACCCCAAGGCCAAACTCTGTTTAGATTCTTCATTAATTGGGCACCCAAAACCTGAGTTTGTCCTGTCAATTTGTCACAAAAGTTTTTTTTTCTTTCTCTAAAAAACTATAAAAGCTTCCTGCTTTGACCACTTCTTAGGTCCTGCTTCCATGAGACACCCCCCATGCACATGAATCAAAATCTGTTTTTTTTTCTCCTATTAATCTGTCTTGTGTCAATGTTATTACTAGTTCAGCCACAAGATTTCAAGAGGGAAAGAGGAGGAAATTACCCCTTCCCAACATATACAATCCATATATTTCTAACTTTACCTACTGTGAGTTCAAAAAACTGGTGTTTTTATTTTTAGACCAGCCTGCATTTTTAGGGTGTGAATCCCACTGGACTCATTACTAGAAATGAATCACCTTCAAGTGATTCACAGACACATCAGAGGGTTCCACGGCACATTGCTATATATGTGTCCTAGAACAAGCCATCTATCTTTTGTCCTAGTCTCTCCATCTCTATATCTGGATATCCAGCTATGTTAGCTAATAATGATCTTAATGAAATTGGCTTTCACTTTGAACACACCTGCATTTTTCACTTTTAATGTCTACTGATAAACCTATTCCAATATTAGCCTACACCTTCCGAAGTATGACCAAGGGTTTCTAACTGCTGCTAGAGACTGAAATGAGAAAAAAATGAAAAACTGTCTTGACTGGATCTTGAGAACTTTCATGATCAAAAGGGGGATGAAGGAAGAAATGCCTTTAAGATGCAAAGCAATTTAATGATTTTGAAATAACTGAAATAGGCGATTTTTGTGATAAGAGTATATGATAAAATGTGTGATTTAATGTGTGTTGGGGTTACTGTATTTGCAGCCTTTTGCCTTTGTACTGATATATCTGTGGCTCTCTGCAGTGGGGATTTGCAAGAGTGTGAAAAAAGAGTAGAGGGACAAGCGACCAGCACAGGGTTATTTGTCCTATGGACGCTGTAATTCTTTTAAAAGTTTCTTAGCACCTTCAATTCTACTTCATCTCAGAACCATAAGTATAGTCCTTACTTCTGAACTCAATACCAGAATTTCTAGACCCACTTGCTTCCAATGATAAGTACAAGTTTATTCAAGTTGACTTTAAAGAATTTGTACATAAGAACTTAGCATGAGTTATAAATCTTACTTATACAGTCAGATTAACAAATGATGAAAACATTTACAAGACTAAATGTTTTCTTTAACCAAAGTAGAAACCTGAAGTACTGAGGATACTACAGGCTAGAATTTGGCTTGCTGGAAACCTGAGTTAGATTAAGGACTTAGGGTGTTACTGGCCCATATGCTGAAATGGATGGAGCTAAGAGAAAAATTTAAAAAGCAGCAATCCAAATCAAATGTAAGTGAAGATGATCTGGATGAAAATGAACCTTGCAAGGAATGGGAGAGAATAGAAAGGTAAACTAAAATGGCTAAAAATATTTGCCTCTGAGGAACAAAACTAGCATATGGGGCTTCAAGGGACTGTGATTTTCAATGTTAAGACTTATTGGTGCTATTTGATACTTTTTAACCTTGACCTTGAAAATATCTGCTATTTTAAAATTTAGTTTATTGAAAAAAATCAATTTGTATTTATGTTTGCATGTATATCTAATATTAAAAATATATGGAACTAAACTTGATTATTTAATGTGAACTATCGGAAGAGAATTACCATTCTCCCTTGAGATAGAGAAATAGAATACAATAGCATGAGCTATTGGACCCAGGTTCAAGTTCAAATTCTATCATTAACTAGCTCCAGATGAGTATTCTTTACCTGAAAATGGTGATAATAAGAAGCTACAGGGGCTTCCCTGGCGGCGCAGTGGTTGAGAATCTCCCTGCCAATGCAGGGGACACGGGTTCGATCCCTGGTCCAGGAAGATCCCACATGCCGCGGAGCAACTAGGCCCTTGAGCCACAATTACTGAGCCTGCGCGTCTGGAGCCTGTGCTCCGCAACAAGAGAGGCCGCGATAGTGAGAGGCCCGCGCACCGCGATGAAGAGCGGCCCCCACTTGCCGCAACTAGAGAAAGCCCTCGCACAGAAACGAAGACCCAACACAGCCATAAATTAATTAATTAAAAAAAAAAAAAAGAAGCTACAAAGCTGTCGCTTGACAATACAGCATCCTTGTGTGGATCAAATGTGATAATGCAGATCTTTATTTTGGAAAGTGTAAAAACTACTATGAATTATCATTCTAGCCCACACTCTATAGAATTTTTAAAGTTATGCAAATGTTAAGTTATGATGACGGCCATTGATGGAAGTCATTACATTCCTCTCTCTTGCTGAGTTCATTCATGCTGCCTATATGATTGATGTCTGAATTGTCCTTTCTTTGAATAAAACCATAAATTCTATACTACTTAATTTTCAGAATAATATGGTAATAGCTCAAATATATGCTTACCTTTGGTTTTCTTTAGATAGTAATTATTATATATATGCTGAAACATTTTAGTCAGTCTCTTGTAACTTACAAATGAGTCCTGCTATCTTTGATTTCTCGAAAATTTCTCCATGATAGTGAACCAAAATATAGAGTATCTTTTTCCTTAAATGTTTAAAAGCCAACATTGTTTCAAAATCCCATAAAAGGTTCAAAATGGCACACTACACTTTACCTTTCAAAAAAAAAAACTCTCTTCTGCCAATGAAGCGATCAGCTGCCTTTGTAGAAAATGTGATTTGCTAATCCATGATTTGGTTTGCAAATCCAAGTTTGCTTGCCTAGCTCATATCCCTCACCTATCAGAACTTACATGGAAGTAGTGTTCCGATAAGTATTAAATCTAATGTTTACACATTACTAACTACAAATCATACAATTGCCACAGAATAGAATAGCACAGCTTGGATACTATGAAGAAAAGTGAGCAGGAAATCAATCTCCATTTCCTGACTTTGTTATGATCTACACACATCCGGGAAAAATATAAAGTGCAGTGAAGCCACCGGAAATCTCAATAAGTTGAGGGAATATACTTTAAATGTTCTTAGGGACTCAAGCTTTGAAGAGCTAAGCCCATGGGTCAAAAATATAATATGAACTTTTTAAGGGCCTTTCTTCTTTTTCCATTTCCCATAGTTTTTATTGCATCGGAACAACCAACACCTGGAAAGTGTTTATAGACTTTGAAATGAGAATGACCAATTTACTATAGAAAAGCATGGCTGACCTGATGCTAGAATCTCAAGAAAAAACCTTCCAAGACCACAAAACCATAAAAGAAGCTTAAAGAACTCATCTTTCATATTTATTTTGATAGCTATCTTGATCAATGCTACATGTTACTGCAAATGTATTTCCTTGGAATTTTAGAAATATGTTTTAATCACCATGATATACCATTATAAATTGTCATTAAATAGGGTTTCTGGCACTAGAAAATGTTATTAGATATAAGATAGTACAAAATTACCTGGAATTAGTTAAAATCTATTAGCACAATTTTCATATATTCTCATAACTAGTTGTATAAATTTGCATGAGTCAACTAACTTATCTACTTCTTCATGTCTAAAATAATGAAGTTGAATGAGATGATACTTGATATATCTCCTAGTGTCAACACATGACATAATGGGTAAAAATAAGTCCATTTTACTACAGTTATGGCATAAGTAATAAATATCTCACCTTTACTGTACCAACCTTTCAAACCAAATAGTACCTCTGTAACAACTGAGAACCATAAAGAAAACAGCATCAAAGGCATACTTGTTGCAAAATTAGATGGCAACAAGTGGCATATTTATATGTGAATATTTAAATCCAGGATCAGTATCATATATTATAGGCAATACTTTCAAGATTGATAATCTGCTCTCTATGTGTAGAACAGATTAAAAGAAACAAATGATCACAAAGAGCAAAGACTAAAATATGCAGGCACATCAGTATGACAAAGAGAAGTGCTGTAATAGCATATAGTGAGAGAAAAGACCAGAGCAAAACAAAAAGCAGGCAAAAGAATCGAAGATCTCTTGAGCATGGAAGTAGCCAACATATTTTTTAAGAAATAGACTTTCACAAAAGACTAGAGAAATTGCGAAGGGGATTCATTAAGTTCAATGTACTGCCTGTAAGAAAGCAGGAGAATGCTTAATACCTCTTAGCAGCTTTAAAATGGTTAACGACTTTTAAATTTGTGATCCTTGATTTTATAAATGCCTGCTGTAAAAGTTGCTCTAGTCCTCAAGTAGTTCACAGAGCAGTTGAGCACAGACCAGTTGAGGAGAAAAATAAGTGAACAATTACAATGCTATGTGTTAAGTTCTTTAATAGAGGTGATGTGATATTAGTTACATATTTTGTGCTTATGATGTGCTGGTTTCCATGCTCTTGTTTTATGCATTATATCATCCTCTGAACAGCCCTATAAAATGGATGCAAAATTTCCCGTTATAAATGTAAGGATACTTAGGCTGAAAGAGGTTAAATATCCTGCCAAATCACACAGGTAATCAGAATTCAAGTAGGGTTTGTACTTGTTTCTCTCTAATTCAACAGCCCATGCATCTAGGAAAGTCACCTATTCATAACTCAAGAAGCAGAATATATGTAGACTAAAAAAAACCAGAAACATCCTCCAAATTTTGACAACTGAAATTATGTGAAAATATATCTATTTGCAACAGTGAACAGAATTGTGCTGTGGAATCAAAAACTCATTAATATTTCAGCCAAATGTGCATTATAAGAGAAGGACTAACAATGTGTTAAGTGTATGTGGGTGCAGGAAGTTTGTAATTTGATGACATGCGTTTATAAAATAATGTTAAAAACTATCCAGATCATAAAACCTGCATGTCTTCATGTCATTCTACAATATGATTCCCTTTAATAATGAACATTCCATGTTTTCCTCAAAGTATTTTTTTTAATTAATTGCTAGAATACTTAGCATGTTCCTAGTTCCATTTGTACCGAGACTGTTTGAGGACTCTAGTTGAGCCTTATTTGGAAAAGCCCTAAAACCGTATCACTTAAAGGCCTGTGCATATTTAACTGTATCAGTATAATTGTATACATCATATCAGTTCTCTTTCCTTACCCTTCACTGATTGCTAAGATGAGGCCAAGACCATAAAAATAGAACAGTGGCTTATATATCACAATGCATGGAGCTCACTTTCATGTTTGTGCATCTCAAACAAGTTTTGATATAATAACAGAATACTATCATATTCTGACACAATAATAAAATTTTAATACGATATGAATTATGAACAATAGATCAGAAAGTCATATTTTAAGCAGTTTTACATATGACAGAGTGATATGTATCCTCCCACATACCCTTGTGAATCAAGTATTATTATCATCCTCATTTATCAAGCAAGGCAACTGAAAAACAGAAAGATTCAACAATTAAACACAAGGACACACAGCCAGTAATTGGCAGAGCTAGTATCCAAATATAGACATAGCAGTTCCAAAATCTCTGCTCTTAGCTACTAGGTGAAGCTGGCTCAGATACAGGTAATGTGGTGTCCTCCACGCATAATATTAAGTATTGTGTTTCCCATTACTTGTTGTTACATAGTGTTCCTTTACGTCTTGACACTAAGCCATTATTGAATGAACTATGTGATATTGGATTAGAATTAGAGACATCAGTATAAACTCATATTTAGCTCTTAATAGAGACACTGATAGAAATATATAGAAAATATACAGATATAACCTTAAATATTTGTATATACGTAGGTTAGTATGCGTGCATATATTTCCTAGCTCTGAATGCTAAGAGGGCCAATGAGATGACATTCCTTTAGCAATGAGCATACCCAGAACCCAGAGCTTAGTTTCTAATATCATTCTGCAATGATATTAGAACCAATGAAGGGAACAAAGCCTCCTTAAAGAAATGGCCAATTTCAGAAATGGATGAAGGGAACTATGCAGGAAGAGCCTGAAGCATCTTGTAGTTTCAGAAGATATGAAAGTGCTCCAAAAGTAAAACAATGTGGAAATGACAAAGGGACACAGGAGCCAACTGAAAGGACTCCCAATGCTCAAATTTAGAACTTTTTGAGCAAAAAAATAATGAGTGTAATATTGAATTATAGAGTATAAAATAAATATGCATAAGTACATACTTTATAAAAATATTCAATTAATAAATGGAGACAGGGGAAGCAAATCTTCCACATAGAAAATTTTCAAATAATTTGTGTAGCTACTCTGTTCTCAGTGAGGTTGAGCATGATCTCCTACTCTTTAAGTGTGAACTACACGTAGTGACTTTCTTTCAAAGTACACAGTACAGAAAGAGTGGGGAAATGAGCAACATTACAGTAGAGGAACCTGACAAACAGTGTCTTTGCCAGGTGATCAAGGCTAACATCATCGGTGACAAGTCGAGCTGATAAAGGAATCCTTGCTGTATTGTTCTGAGAATGACATTTGACCTCCCCAAAAGTCATAATCCTAGGCTTAACCATGAAAAAAGTACCAGACAAATCTAGGTTTTGAGCTACAAAATTCCTTTTTCAGGAAGACAAAAAGATTTTCTCAAGACTGTCAAGGTCATGAAAGACAAGGGAAGTCTGAGCAACTATTACATCCAAGAGGAGCCAGAGGAGATACAGCAGCTGAAAGTACTATGGGATCCAGTAACAATTAAAATGAAAAGATATGAGGGAAAAACTAAGGAAATACGTACAAAGTATGGAGTTTAGTTAATAACCATGTACCAATTTCAGTTCACTGGTTGTGACAGATACACCATAATGATATAAGACGTTAACAAGAGGAGAAGTTGGGTCTAGAGTACATAGGAAACCTCTGTACTATCTTTACAAATTTTCTAAAATTAAAAAAATAGTTTAAGTTCTTTGTAGCACAGCAGGTCACCAAAGTGACACTTCTGGGGAAAGAATCATCTTCCCATAAATTAACATACTTAGACCACAAATGAAGATATTCCATTGAATATTTCTAAACAAGTAGAAGTTTGAGAACATGTGGAAAAACAAACAAAAATGAAACAAAAACTCAGCTTTTAGGTAGTCTTTTGCTCTTCAAATGGTTTGCTTTTGCTGAAAAATAAGGAAATGGTTTTTGGGTTGCCAAACTTCATATCCTGATGAATTTTGAGCTTATAAAACAGACTTGGAAGAAGAGATGAGGTGCCAGCTTATGCTGGCCTCAGGCTCAGTGACAATTTCAGTTGATATCAGTGAAGTGGGAGGAGAATTAAAGAACTTAGATGCTGGTTGTTCACCAGGCTCTTCTTTCTAGAAAGCCCTAGGGATGGTGGTGAGAAACACACACACACACAAACACACACACACACACACAAATAGGTTTGGAAGCTTAAGAACAGAACTGGGCCACCATAGGATTGCATGATATAACCTGAAAAAAACACGTGATCCCATAGTAGAAATGGCTGTCTGGTGAACAGTTTAGGAGTTATTGGGAGTGTTGCCACCAGATCACATTCACCATTGAGAGACCCAGCTTTGTCATCTGATTAATGCAATTCAAATAACATTGAGATACTCAGCATCAGGTGAGGAGCAGGAAGATTCAGGACAAATCTTCATGGACCAATTAGTGAAGACAAGATGGAAAAAGAATGTCCCTTCTTCCAATTCACCACACCTTCGACCTCACACCTCCGCAACTTCCACTCCTCCGCAACTTCCACTCCTGCCCCTCCCCAGTACCATGAGTCAGCTACTGTACCCTGTACTTTATTCAGAGAATGGGTAGAAATATTCAAGTGACCAAGATTGGATTTTCACTACGTGTCAGAATTGAGGTTCTTAACAAAAATTGTCATCAATTATAATAAATAAATCATAGTTCTTGCATGTCTAAATTCATGTACTATGATTTGTATCCAAAGCTCTTCCCAACATCTGAAATTTTCAAAAACCCTCAGCAACGTGTGAGGTGGAGATGATTGATTTTTGTGCTTTTCTAAACCCTGATATTCTTAACCTCAGAGTCACAATGGCAAAGAAGCTGTTGTTCAAAACCTGGAAGGAATGGCAACTAGTGAAGTGGAAGGAAGTAAAAATGTTTTTGGATCTGCCTCAGCCCCAAAGATGATCCTATATTCTTTTTTTATTTTTTATTTCTTTTATTTTTTAACATCTTTATTGAAGTATAATTGCTTTATAATGGTGTGCTAGTTTCTGCTTTATAACAAAGTGAATCAGCTATACATATACATATATCCCCATATCCCCTCCCTCTTGCGTCTCCCTCCCACCCTCCCTATCCCACCCCTCTAGGTGGTCACAAAGCACCGAGCTGATCTCCCTGTGCGATGCAGCTGCTTCCCACTAGCTATCTATTTTACATTTGGTAGTGTATATAAGTCCATGCCACTCTCTCACTTCATCCCAGCTTACCCTTCCCCCTCCCCGTGTCCTCAAGTCTGTTCTCTCCGTCTACGTCTTTACTCCTGTCCTGCCCCTAGGTTCTTCAGAACCATTTTCTTTTCTTTTTTTTTAGATTCCATATATATGTGTTAGCATACGGTATTTGTTTTTCTCTTTCTGACTTACTTCACTGTGTATGACAGACTCTATGTCCATCCACCTCACTACAAATAACTCAATTTCATTTCTTTTATGGCTGAGTGATATTCCATTGTATATATGTGCCACAAAGAATGAAATTAGAACACTCCCTAACACCATACACAAAAATAAACTCAAAATGGATTAAAGACCTAAACGTAAGGCCAGACACCATCAAACTCTTAGAGGAAAACATAGGCAGAACACTCTATGACATAAATCACAGCAAGATCCTTTTTGACCCACCTCCTAGAGAAATGGAAATAAAAACAAAAATAAACAAATGGGACCTAATGAAACTTAAAAGCTTTAGCACAGCAAAGGAAAATGTAAAAGAAGATGAAAAGACAACCCTCAGAATGGGAGAAAATATTTGCAAATGAAGCAACTGACAAAGGATTAATCTCCAAAATTTACAGGCAGCTCAATATCAAAAAAACAAACAACCCAATCCAAAAATGGGCAGAAGACCTAAATAGACATCTCTCCAAAGAAGATATACAGATCCTATATTCTTAGTCTGATGAGACCTCCCTTAGGACCTCAGAGATTTTTTTTTTTTGCTTGTACCAAGGATTATAACTCTAATTAAGCAACTGTATCACCAAAAGTCAGCCGGGCCCAGTAGGAGCTCACTGATAAAATGGCTGCTCCATCAGATACAAATGCATGCTGGGTCAGTCAGTGTGTTCACTATGGGGCCTCCGGTCTGGAGACGTGAGTTCAAGTTCCACATCTGCCCCTAATTATCTGTATAACTTTGAGAAATTGATATAGCCTTCATGAACTTCAGTTTCTTCTTCTGTAAAATTGAGACTAGATGGACTGTAAATTTCCTTGTATCTCAAAAAACACTCAGATGCTATTTCTTCTCCAAATGCAACTACCATATTCAGTCAAAATCTATTATAACACATTGATCTCCTAACATGGTTGGCGGCTGCTACTTATCTGGCTGGAACATCCTTACCTCAAGCACCAGCATTATAAAGGGATTTATATACAGTGTTATTCCTGAGAAGTGTGCCTTTGGTAGAGGGGAATAGAAACTGCAAAGCAAAATTTGGTTTGTGCATATTTTTTCTGGAGAAAGAACACCTCTCTTCCCCTGTGTCCTAGCTTTTAAAATTTCAATTTTTGCCTCCACTAGCCAAAGAAAACTAAGCATGGTACAATTATTCAGTGAAAAGACAAGGGTTGAATAGAAAAACCTGGACAGTGCCATGATTTCATAAAATACAACTTTTTTATAGACTTAAAGAAGTATGAGTTTAAACTTAGGACAGTATCTGTAGCATTTCAACAACATAAACATAAGCTGTGCTTTATCATAAACACAGATACAAAAACATTCTTTGTCATGTGTACTTGCATGAATCAAAAAAGCATAGAATTTAAACTATTTTCAAACACTTAACATTGAGTTGCTCAGAATGTCATCATGTGCTTTTCTTTTTCTACTCCATCTCAAGGTGATCCCCTTCATTTCTGAATAAATAATCTCTTTTACATTATTCAACTTTACATCTGAGTTACAAAGATATGCAACTGTACTGGTTATACTAGTTGATGTTTCTGGGCTACCTCAAAATTAAATTGACTATAAAATGACTTTGGGAGCTTCCCTGGTGGTGCAGTGGTTGAGAATCCGCCTGCCAATGCAGGGGACACGGGTTCGAGCCCTGGTCTGGGAAGATCCCACATGCCACAGAGCAACTGGGCCCGTGCGCCACAACTACTGAGCCTGCGCTCTACAGCCCGTGAGCCACAACTGCTGAGCCCATGTGCCACAACTACAGAAGCCCACGCGCCTACAGCCCGTGCTCCACAATGAGAGAAGCCACTGCAATGAGAAGCCTGCGCACTGCAACGAAGAGTAGCTCCCGCTCTCCGCAACTAGAGAAAGCCCATGCGCACAGCAACGAGGACCCAACACAAGCAAAAATAAATAAATAAAATAAATAACTTAAAAAAAAAAATGACTTTGATTCCCACTGCCTCTGTTTTAAGCTTTCCTACCTTAGGAAGTGACACCACCATATTCCAACTACTCATACCAGAAATCTAGGAATTGTTAAAATTAAAAATACAAATTGAGACTGGACTTGAGAATTCTCTGAGGAGACAAAACTGTTTAAGCCACATAAGAAAAACTAAATCTAGCTTAATAAGCTAGGACAGAAGTGAAACTTAACTTAGGTTATTTCTTGTCATGCCTCTGATAATCATAAAAGAAACTTAGGTCATCTTCCTAAAACTGGTATAAGGTACTCACTTTTAACCAATCCCCCGCCATCTGGCAACCGCCACTGCAATAGCCAATCACTCTAAAGATTAAACAACTTTTTTATTTTTGCTTTATAAGCCATCCTGTAACATCAGGCCCCTGAGCTTCATATTGGTTTTAAATTGGAAAGCGCCCAACAGTTTGTGAACTGTTCTTATATGCACAATAAACTCTTACAAAGTACTATTTATTGAGTTGGTGGTTTTAATTTTGCTATTTCTGGATTTTGGGGGAAAATTTATCAATTTCATTTATTTAATTATTTTATTTTCCTCATGTTTACATACAGTCCATCAGCAAATCTTATGAATTCAACTTCCAAAGTAGGTCTTGAATGGGTCCTCCTCTCTGTTATCTCCCATCATCTACTATTTTAATCCAAATCAGCATTTTCTTAGAATGTTCATTTCTTATAATGAACTACTCTCATGAACTACTCTTATCCAAATCTCATCCTAATCTATTTACCACTTAGTAGCAAGAACTCATTTTAAAAAATCTAAACGTATGTCAATCACTTCCTGCTTAAATATTTCCATGGTCTACCGGAAAATAATCATGAAATTTCATCCCTAAACCTTTAATTTGGCTGGTCCTTCCTGACATGATCCTCTGCATTTCCAAGCTCATGCTGTATAATGTCCACCTTCACTCATGGACTACATCCTTACTGACCTTTCAGACGTGAGGTATACTAAGCTCTTTCCTGGCTCAGCAATGGTTTACCTGATGTTACCTCTGCTTGGAAGGTTTTTACTCCCTGTTTGTCTGTTTTGCTTTCTTCTTTTTCAGCTTTAACGTTCCCTTTAACTGAATTTTAGTGAGCCCTCTCCTGCATTAAATCTTGCCCAATTTATGTCATTATTGTCTATTCTAGCTCTTTGTTTTCTTCTTTATAACATATATAACCATTATATCCATAATCTACTCAGTTATCATCTATTGTTGTCTCTAGAATGTAAACTTCATATGGTTAGATTGTACTTATCTTTTTTTTTTTTTAAATAAATTTATTTATTTATTTTTAACTGTGTTGAGTCTTCGCTTCTGTGCGAGGGCTTTCTCTAGTTGCGGCGAGCGGGGCCCACTCTTCATCGCGGTGTGTGGGCCTCTCACTATCGCGGCCTCTCTTGTTGCGGAGCACAGGCTCCAGACGCGCAGGCTCAGTAGTTGTGGCTCACGGGCCCAGTTGCTCCGCGGCATGTGGGATCCTCCCAGACCAGGGCTTGAACCCGTGTCCCCTGCATTGGCAGGCGGATTCTCAACCACTGCGCCACCGGGGAAGTCCTGTACTTATCTTTTATTGTTGTAGCTCCTATGCTAAACCCATTGCCTGTTTGGTAGTAGGTGCATAAAAAACATTTTATTTTTTTTTTTGAGTGTTGAATAAATTACTGGACCTCACAAAGGTTGTGGAGTATTCATCCTGTGATGTTTTTATCTTAATACGTGGAGTTAGGGGGCAGTGAGGGAATGGTTCTGCAGCAGAGTGTGAAATAAACAACTGGAATTATGAATGCCAGGGCTGCTGTTTAACATACTAGAAGACAGAGGGCTGGATGGTAGTTTGCAACACCCTCAGGCTATCTGCAAATCTGGTGTCCATGCCTAAAATGAGAAACTCCTCTCTCCTCTAAAGCATGCCAGCAACCACTATCATTTATCACAGACCATTCTTTCAAAGTTAGATGGCAGTAATAACAGCCGAGAGGGAAATGACAAAGAAGACACATCAGCTTCCTCATCAGTATAAACAGACCGACATTATTTACTGTTTATGGTGTCAGAACAAATTTCCTCCTCAGTTTCCATTTACACATTTTACTGGCAGCAGAACAATGTGAACATTATTCCCACGAAGAGGAGAAAATGAAAGTGGGTATTTGACACACAAGGCATTGGGATTTAGAAAATAAACTGGCTCGGGGGAGTTAATGGCTATCCACAGTTCACATGCCCTTTGGAGAGGATTCAATCTATGAAAAGAGGCTCATCTAGATTGCAAAATCTTTTATACTGTTCCCAGGAAATGAAAGTGCTTGACCACCACCCCCTGTTGGAGATTTTCGCCTCTCCTTTTCAGTCATCCACAGCGCTCACCCCCTCCAATTCTCTGGAGCCTCTGTGAATAGAAGAATGTCAGGGGCCGGTTTCATAGAGTTTACATATGGTATGGAACTGTGAAGTGTTTTGCATTCTCCAAGCATCTGGCTTACAACCTCTCTCTACAGCTGATTGTCCAAGATCTGAGCGCTTTCAGTCTAATTACCACTGCATTCATATTAAGCTGACCCCTACCTCAGCTGAGGGCTGTGCTTCTTCCCCTAACCACAATTCTGAAACTATAAGGAATATAAGATTGTGTTTGGGTACGTAAGTGTGCTTCTGCATTGTGTTCAAATATACACAGGAGCAGTGAAAGAAACCAAGACAACAAGTACTAATTAGGTGTACTGCTTCCCTTTTACTCATGAAGGTGACTCTAAGAATGGGCATTACTATCTTCTCAGGAAACTGAGGTATAAAGTATATTGTACATTTACATAATAAAAAAATCTTTATATGTTTTTTTTTATATGTTTTAAACAAAGTAATAGTCTCAGAATCTGAAAAAAAATATGTATATGTATGACTGAATCACTTTGCTGTACATCTGAAACTAACACAACATTGTAAATCAACTATACTTCAATATAAAATAAGAAATAATGATAATTATAATAATTATAAAAGGTGCTGCCTTTTTTACCTTTCAGAAATAAAGTAATAATCTCTATAAACAATTCAAGTCTGAATGTTCATATCCTAGGAAACCTCTTGCATATTAATTGCTTTCATTGGACTGATAGGATTTAAGATATTTGCTCATCTCTTTCAAAATCCAAGTGATTTTTTTCACTTTGCTCTTTACGGAAAAAATAAATGACAGTTTTTCTTTTTCAGTTACCTATTAAAAGATACATTGGTTGTTTCCAATGTTGGGCAATTATAAATAAACCTACTATCAATATTCATGCACAGGTTTTCATGTGGACATAAGTTTTCAACTCATGTGGGTAAATATCAAAGACTGTAATTACTGGATCATATGATAAGAGTAGGTTTAGTCTTGTAAGAAACTGCCAGTGTCTTCCAAAGTGACTGTACCATTTGGCATTCCCATCAGCAATTGAATAATTGTTGTCAGTATTTTGGATTTTAGCCATTGAAATAGGTAAATAGGTGTGTAGTGGTACCTCATTATTGTTTTTATTTTCAATCCCCTAATGACATATGATATCAAGCATATTTTCATATACTTATTTGCCATCTGTATATCTTCATTGGTGAAGTGTTTGTTCAGATATTTTGCTTCATTTTTAATTAGGTATTTGTTTTCTTATTTTTGAATTCTAAGAGTACCTTATATATTTTGAATACCTGTCCTTTATCAGATATGGGTTTTGCAAAGATTTCTCCCAGTCTATGGCTTGTCTTTTCATTCTCTTAACAGTAACTTTTACAGAGCAGGAGTTTCTAATTATAATGAAGTCTAAAACTTATCATTTTTTCTCTCATGGATCATCCTTTTCGTGTTGTACCTAAAAATTCATTACCAAGCTCAAGGTCACCTAGATTTTCTCCTATGTTATCCTCTAGAAATTTTATAATTTTGCATTTTACCTTTGGTCTACAATCCATTTGGAGTTAATTTTGTGAAGGGTGTGAGGTCAGTGTCTAGATTCATTTTTTGTTTTTTATTTTGGTGGGAATGTCCAGTTATTCCAGCACCATTTATTGAGAAGATTATCCTTGCTGAATTGTATTGCTTTTGCTCCTTTGTCAAAGATCAGTTGATTATACTCGTGTGGGTCTGTTTCTGGGCTCTCTATTCTGTCCCATTGACTTGTCTATTCTTTCACCAATGCCATTCTGTCTTGATTACTGTAGCTTTATAGTAAGTCTGGAAACTGGGTAATGTCAGTCTTCTGGCTTTGTTCTTCTTCAGTATTGTACTGGCTATTGTGAGTCTTTTGCTTTTCTATATAAATTTTAGAATCAGTTTGTTGATATCCACAAAGTAACATACTGAATTTTTTATTAGGAATGCTTTTAATCAAGAACGGACATGTTGACAATATCAAGATTTTTTTTTTTTTTTTTTTTTTTTTAATTTATGGCTGTGTTGGGTCTTTGTTTCTGTGCAAGGGCTTTCTCTAGTTGTGGCAAGCGGGGGCCACTCTTCATTGCGGTGTGCGGGCCTCTCACTATCGCGGCCTCTCTTGTTGCAGAGCACAGGCTCCAGACGCGCAGGCTCAGTAATTGTGGCTCACAGGCCCAGTTGCTCCGTGGCATGTGGGATCTTCCCGGACCAGGGCTCGAACCCGTGTCCCCTGCATTGGCAGGCAGATTCTCAACCACTGCGCCACCAGGGAAGCCCCGACAATATCAAGATTTTTTAATCCATAAACATGAAATACCATTCATTTATTTGGTTCTTCTTTGATTTCTTTCATCAGAGTTTTGTATTTTTCCTCATATTAGATATTGTACATATTTTGCTAGATTTTTATCTAAGTATTTCATTTTTAGGGTGCTAATGTCAATGGTGCTGGGTCTATTTGAAATTCCAATCATCCATTGCTGGTATATAGGAAAACAACTGACTTTTGTATATTAAACTTATACCCTCTAGCCTTGCTCATATTGCTTGTTAGTTCCAGGAGTTTTGCTTTTTGTTTTTGATTCCTTAGGATTTTCTACATAGACAATCATATTATCTGCAAACAAGACAGTGTTATTTCTTCCTTCCTCATTCAGTATACCTTTTCTTTCTCTTTTTTTGTTTTTTGTTTTTTTGTTTTTCTTCTCTTATTGATTGAGTTAGGATTTCCAGGTACAATGTTGCACAGGAATGGTGAGACGGAAGAACCCTACTTTGTTCTCAATCTTGGGGAAGAACATCTAGTTTCTCATCATTAACTATCTTGTTAGCATGAGGCTTTTTTGCAGATATTCTAGATGAAGTTGAGAAAGTTTGCCTCTGTTCTTAATTTGCTGAGAGTTTTTAACATGAATGGGTGTTAGATTTTGTAAATCCTTTTCCTGCATCCATTAATATGATTATATGACTTTTCTCCTTGAGTTTGCTGATGTGATTGATTGCATTAATTGATTTTCAAATGTAACCAGACTTGCATACTTACAATAAATCCCACATGATCTTTTAGTATAATTCTTTTTGTACATTGTTGGATTCAATTTGCTAATAGTTTTGGAGGATTTTTGCATCCATATCCATGTGAGATATTGGTGTGTAGTGTTTTTACCTTGTTTGGGTATTAGTGTAACACTGGCTTCATAGAATGAGTTGGAAGTGTTCCCTTTGCTTCTATTTTCTGGAAAATTTTATATGATCTTCCTTAAATGTTTGCTAAAATTCACCTTGAAACCATATGGGACTGGTGCTTTGTGTTTTGGCAGGTTATTATGTATTGACTCATATTGTTATATATTCATATTTTTTAAATATATGATATTATACTTTCAAAACCTTTTCCAATAGGAAAGCAATTATAATGGAATTTTAAAATGTAAAGAGAAACAAAAAGTCATTATTTATGAATTTATAAGAAAGAAATACATTCCCCCTACTGAAACACAAATGTCCTTTGAAAAAAAAAAACAAACAAAAAAACGAATATTATGAACACACACAAATACACATGCATATAAATCACCTCAACTGAACCCTCTGATTCAAACCTCTCAGTGCCTTCTGCTTGCTTATAGGAAAAACACAATATCCTTACCATGGCCTATGAGTTCCTACATGATTGGCCTCCTGCCACCTTCTCAAATTGCATTATGGGTAGTTTTCCTCTCTTTCAAGCCCCATGCCAGTTATCTTTTATTCTCTCAAATCCACCAATACCATTCTACAGGGCATTTAAAAATATAAGTCTATAGAATTTCTGCACATAAAATGAACTCCTGTCTTTCTGATTAGTAACCACTTATATCCTTTGATGTCCTTTATTTATTTTTTGGGGGATAAACTTTCTCATGTCCTGATCAGGCTCCTTTGTCAAAAGCTCCTACGAAAATGACTACTCTTCCTTCATAGCATTTTCTGCCATCTGTATTTACATATATCTGTGATTATTGGATGAATATTTGCGTACCCTGCCAAAGAATAAGACCCCAGGAGAATAAGAGGAATATATCCTATATTGCTTATTATCTATCCAGGATCTGTGTAGCGCCTAGTAGAACACATTAGGTATTTAATAAATAACTGTTAAATGAACAAATGAGTGAAAAAGTGAAGAGATATTTCATGGGGAAATTTACACAGATACAACAAGAATATAAATCACCAGTAACTTTCATATTGGTATCATAGTAATATTACTTTCTTAATATCATAATTTGCATAAAGAGTAAATCTTCTAAATCCGTGAACATATCTGTAGAAAATTCAACACCTAATGATGTTGAAGAGTAGAGCTTGTTAATAAAGCAAATAATTGCGTGTATTTATTTATGTTTTGTGTGTGTGTGAGGGTGTGCTTCACCTCAATTATTATTACCCTTTTCTTGAATTTCCCATTTCTTCCTCTGAAAGTTTCAGTTCTTTTGAGGAGCATTTTGAATCGCTTGCAAGAAGAGTAGAAGTAAAAATGCAGCTGTATCTGAAGGGGAAAACAATCAAAATCCCTTTTTGTTAAAGGCCAAAAAGTGAAATAAAACTTGTGAGGCATGCATCAGTAGAAAAGTGTACCGTAATAGACACAAAGTATCCAAGATCGCTTCATTTGATATTAAGCTGTAGTGTTTCTCCCATTGTGTTGAGGTTTAAGATTATACTATAAATGTATTAAATCTACTCTATAGGTATTCTTGGCAGAGGCTGATATAAAACAGACAGTAAACACATTTTCAGAATTGCAGTGATGTTTGTTAAGCAGTCTTAGGCCCATCTGAGGGTATTTTTCTTTCCTAAATCATACAGTGCAGTTGGCTGAATCAGTACATTTAAAATGAGGAAGAAATAGTGGTTTGCCACAGCTGCTCTCATCAACCTGACATATCCACTGTGGATGTGGTATCAATGGACTAGATCAATAAGAAAAATAATGGGGGATGTTAATTCTTTAGTGAATATGCAAAAACTATATAGACAGACTGAAAAAAATCTGTCAAAATACATGTCTGGCCCTAAATTATATTAATAGAAAAACATATATTGTTAAAAGACTGAATAACTTCCTAATCAACTGTGCTTTGTTGGGTTTTTTTGCCATGTTTGTTAGTTGTTTCAGCCTTACATTAACTGATTTTGTTTATTTTAATGTGATTACTTCATAAATCATGCAGCTATACTCAATTGGTAATTTGAATTTCATCTTTCATTCATTTGGAGAGGAAACTTCAGTAAAAGTTAAATCGACTGGACTGACAAAATTCTCTGAAGAGTCTAGCAAAGCTAAAGCATATATATATATATTATATATATGTATTATATATAATATATATAACTTGTATATATATTTTTGTAGAGCAGCAAGGAACCAGCTGCTAAAGTACAGTGCTAATACTGTCCTTTAACTTGTTAACATTTCCTATGTGCTAAAATGAATAATTAGTGTTGTTGTAAATCCACAAATCCACAGAAAATCCTTTCACAGTGAAAAATGATATCAGAAAGCTACAGTCCATTTGCTCTGAAGTGGAGTTGTTGGTGGAAAAGAATTATATCAGTTGTTGTATAGCTCATCTAAGTTTATTAGGTGTGCTTATTCCCATTTTGAAGATTAAGAAACTATATCGGGGGGCTTCCCTGGTGACACAGTGATTAAGAATCCACCTGCCGGGGCTTCCCTGGTGGCGCAGTGGTTGAGAATCTGCCTGCCAATGCAGGGGACACGGGTTCGAGCCCTGGTCTGGGAGGATCCCGCGTGCCATGGAGCAACTAGGCCCGTGAGCCACAACTACTGAGCCTGCGCGTCTGGAGCCTGTGCTCCACAACAAGAGAGGCAGCGATGGTGAGAGGCCCACGCACTGTGATGAAGAGTGGCCCCCGCTCGCCGCAACTAGAGAAAGCCCTCGCACAGAGACGAAGACCCAACACAGCCATAAATAAATAAATAAATAAATATTTTTAAAAAAAGAATCCATCTGCCAATGCAGGGGACACGGGTTCGAGCCCTGGTCCCGGAAGATCCCACATGCCGCGGAGCAACTAAGCCCGTGCACCACAACTACTGAGCCTGAGCTCTAGAGCCCACGAGCCACAACTACTGAAGACCGCAAGCCTAGAGCTCATGCTCTGCAACAAGAGAAGCCACCGCAATGAGAAGCTCACGCACCGCAACGAAGAGTAGCCCGCAACTGCCACAAATAGAGAAAGCCCGCGCGCAGCAACGAAGACCCAATGTAGCCAAAATAAATAAATAAAATAAATAAATTTTTAAAAAATCTATTAAAAAAAGGAAACTATATCGGGATTATGAGATATTTTGTCCAAAAATGCATTGTGCAAGATAAGGAAATTTACTGTCCTGACGACAAAAACACAGACTCTTCTCCTAAATGTAATGGATATAGCATAGAGTAAAACCCTCCCAAAGTGTTGTGATTCTTGCTGAAACATTCAGTCACATATCATGCACTGTTAAGGTTGATGAAATGATTATTTTGAGTAACTGTAGAGGATGAGTCAAAGGCTATTTGTGTTGTCTCCAAATTTTCACTATTGGGAGGTGTATTATTGGAGAGTAAATTACAGTCACCACTCTTGAGAACGTGCACTGCATTAATACTTTATACATAGTATACATGTAAACTTCACAAAAAATTAATGGGGTTTATACTTCTCTCCATTTCCACATGAGAAAGTTAAAGTTTGGAGTGCTTGAGTAACTAGGTCAATCATACTAGTGATAAGTGATAGAATGGAGGTTAGAACCTACATATATCTAACTTCAGAACTTGGACTTCTATTTAATACATACCCTACTATTGTGTATCTCAATAATCATTCCTTTTCTTTTCTTCTCTTGTCTTTTTGCAGCAATTTAAGATAGTCACTAGTTCAACAGATCGTGATAACTTACTCAATATAATTTATTTTCACCAGCATTTCCTTAAGGAAAATGTATCCAGATTGCAAAGACAGGACATGGTATGTCCAGGTGATTATAAAATAGAAAGTTCAATCACCCCAAACAACAACAACAATTCAATAAATAAACTATACTTTAAGAAGAACGCAGTTATCATGATGATTTTAATCCTATTGCTTTGTCAGTTCAATGTGGGAATACGTTTTGACACAGAGATCTAAAACTGACATAGATAAAAAATGTGGCTATCTCTACCCTAGCCCAATCCATCACCATTTGTCACAATTAATTTTGAGCATTATTAATGTTACCAAGTCCAAGCTTGTACTTCTCACCACACAACAGGCCAATAAATTGAGAGATGAGTTGCTGGGTCAAGGAATAGTGACTTTATTCTGAAAGCCAGCAGACTGAGAAGATGGTGGGCTATTATCCCAAAGAACCATCTTACCTGAGTTAAAATTCAGGCTCTTTTTTATTAAAAGGGGAGGGGGTGTTATTGGTTGTTGCAAACTTCTTGGTGTCAGAATCCTTTGTTCTTACATCTGTCCACATAGGTCAGGTCATAATGTTCCTGTAAACCTCCAACAAGACAAATGTTATTCTCTGTTCTGCAACTTTTTATCTTTATATTAATGGGAAAGTGTTATACCTTTAAATGTCAGAGCCTTGAGAATGGGCTATCCTGTATATTTCAGGCTAGAGGCAACATTCTTAACTTGTAGCAAAAGCAATAAAATACAAAGGTTAAAGTAAAAGAAACAGATCCAGCATGGAGTAAGATTTATTCTTCCCTATTACATTAAGACATGGTTTTAAATATATTAAAACATTACCTAGGTAATTTTTATATTACCTCTCCACTGAGAACTTCTGGTTTATATTCTTAGTGTTTTAAAGTTTGAACCCCAGTTTCTCAACCAGTTATTGCTCAGTATTTTAATATATAGTCAGTTTCAGGCAGTGAATTAACTTACTTATGGCTCCAACACTGATTTAATTGGCTCAGAAATATGCTTCTTTCTCTGCCACAAACAGCATACTCTTCAGGCTCCCCTACCCTTTCTTTTCACTCCTTCATGTTTTGTGTTGATAGACATGGTGGAAATGATTTATCTGTATGATAGATGGCTTAACACTTGAAACAAGTTTCATCAATGGTAAACAAGTCATAGAGATTCCCGCTATCATGGCAACTGATATGAATTCTAGTATCCATCTTGTAAGCATTCTTCAGTCTCATGGTTTTGATTATTGTTAAATAGTACACCATATGTTGGAAGAAAAACCACCGTGGTATGGCAAATTGGTGCACACAATTGTTTCTAATTTAGAAGTCAAAAGAAAACAAAACAAGATAAATCTTTGAGGAAAGGAAAAATACAGATATTTGAAAAAAATATTTAGCTATTTCTTTGGAAGCCATGTGGTCATTCTTTACCTGTCTCTCTTGCTTCTGCCACCATTAGTCTATAAGTTCTTTGAAACAAGGGACCATGACCAATTCTTCTCCTCCTCTTCTTCTTCCTTCTTCATCTTAGTGCCCTGCATATTTTGTATCAATGGTAGGCTTAAATAAATGTTGACTAAATGAACAAGGATTACTAGAATGAAGCAAGATTACTAGAATTAGATGTATATTTTAAATTAGAAGATTCCTTAGATCCTATCCAGCCTAGGAAAAGAAATGAGAGTGTTTAGATCTAACAAATTTAATGGATTTGTGGTGAATACTAGGAGCAGAGAATTCGGAAACATTGTAAGACAATCTCTGGCCTCAGAGGAAAAACCTTCTGAAGTTTGGCTGAACTTCTACATTTGTGAGCTCTGAAGTTTCAAATGCTGAGGTCCATCAGGGTTAAATAAGTCATCCTTAGTCTCATAAGCAGTTGGAAACAGTCCTTCTGTGAAATTCTGCTTCCCTAATTACCTAAATAATATCATTTATTTTATTATACAACATTATTTTCCCTATATTAATGAAATAAAATGGATTCATCTGAAATCTTTCTCCTCTGGGTGACTGTTACACACTTTCAATTTGAATCCTCATAATTTAGTTCCAAAGAAATATGGAGATCAAAATAAAAAGGAATTTTAATTTACAAGAAAAAAATTATATGGACCTGCAATAAAACTTACAAGATGTAGACACTTTATTTGGCAAATATTGATAAGATAATTACACACTGAATATAAGAAAAGATAGTAACACAAATATCCAGTTTTATCCTTTTGAGTGTACAGAAGGCATTAGACACAGTTGGTTGAAAACTAGAATTAAAAAATTTTCCCTTTTAGTAACCACTCTTAGAGAATGATATTCCTAATAACATGGACTATGTTAAAAATGACATAAAAATGAAAGTTTTATACCACTTGTTTTAAATGCTTTCTTTCTAGAACAATTAATCTTCAAAAAAGATTCATTGTGAATAATCACCTAACAAATATTCCAACCTTCAAATACTAGGCCTTTTCTAAGCCATCCTCCACTTTGCTTTGAAGGAGATGGCATTTAAAAATCCAAGTTGGATTACATTATGTCACATTATTATTATTATTAAGATTTTAAGATTGTTTTAAAATCTTCTGAGTGTAGTCCTTTTTTATCACCAAGTAGACATCACTTAGATCTAGTGTGTGTGGCAGGGCAGGCAGGGGTGGCTTCAGAAGAGCCTCCCACCTGTCTTGACAAAGCAGGAGGGAATAAACAGGCCTTTGGAAAACAAATCTTGCAGAATAATAAAAGTATGTAAGAATGCATCCAGACTCAGCTGCAAGCCTGACCATTAGAGAAAATGGTTGGTAATCATAGTGCAAGGTTGTAGTTGACCAACCTCTGAGCCAAATTCCCTCCTAGATCACTATCCAGATCATTGAACCACGGCATCAGCATTGTTCTGCCTACTTTTGAACTTCTCATCACATGGGCAGAAGAGACCCTACACTCCAAGGGTCTAGTGCCCAAGGTCTCTAAACCAGGTAAATTCTGATCAATAAATTATTCTAGCTTAGAATTTAGAAAATTATAACATACATTTTGAGCTCGATGAAACTTTGTTTTACTCTAATCCCAAGCATTTTCCTTTCGATATGAAAGGTTTTCCATCATTTTAAGAGAATTCAGTGACCATGCATAATTTTTAAAAAAAGAAAAAAAGCTGCTTGCCTTTCATAAAGCAATAGTACCTCCAAGGCTTCAAAATGTTTGCTTTATGAACTGTCCTCAGCCTGTCACTTACAATTTCCGTTTTCATTATAAATAAGCAGCAAAATGTGCAGACTGCCTGTGTTGCAGTAAAACACAGCTGTTTCCATTTGCTCTCCCATCAGTTTTATTTTCACATCATTCTGCAGTGGAATTGAATTAAATCATTTCATCTCTAGAACAAGGAGTGTTCTGCAGCTTAGTAGCAGGCAGCCCTTAATCCTTAATTTCACTTCTTTTGTGTTTCCCAGTAGCCTAGAATTAGGCCTTCAGTTTCCAACTGTGTCATTTGTTGTATGGAATTTGGTGCTCTTGAATACAAATAAACACCTGACCCTACCTCACTCTCACAAAAAATTAAAAGAACCTTTGCTGAACTTTGAGTTATCAAATGTAGTAAGATTCTTTCAATTCCAGGTAATCGTAGAAAAAAGTGAGAGCTTCCAAGACTAGGGGAAAATGTGACTTGTATCTCAATAACACAAGTTAGGAAAAATAAAGATTAAATGTGAATTGTGTTTGTATCAAAATTGATGAAGACATGACTTATTATCCAACAATAACCATCATATTCATAGTGTTTAGTCTTCAAGTATTGACAACATATTATATCACTCAATTAAAAAAAATCACTGTACTGATTTAGGCAGGCAATTATTATTAACACCTTCTTATAAATGAAAAATGATGATTAGAAAAATGGCTAATGTTAGCTTCAAGTCATATAATCCAGTGTCTGGAAAATTGAACATACTTTTTTGAATGAATGAATGTATGAATGGAGACATCAATTAATAAGTCTTGGAGCTGAAATTCCAATCCAAGTGCAGTGCTCCTTTTCTAAAGAGCACATTTTCTTGCCCTTGTTTACATTACCAGTTTTTAGAGTTAGTTTCTGCCCTATACAAAGTTGGTTATGTTATGTGAACTTCATTTATGTCCCGTGCTCCTTCTTTGCCTGGTATCTGTATTTACACTGATAGTATGAAGTGTTCTAACATCCTCAGGTAAACTCCCACCAACAGGTACAGGCCTTGTCACTTATTATTGATGGATGTCCTTGAACTTACACTTGCCAGGAAGATACTAAGGGACATACTCTCTTGGGGGTTGGCAGATAGTTGCAAAGTAAGGCTTTGTGACATAAGTCCCACTCCTAGGGAGACTGATAATTGAGTGAGAACTCTGAGTGCAATAGGATTCCTTTGGTTTACATCTTGGACACTTGGCAAGTGAGGCCTTTGATTTTACTACCTCTTTGGATTTTATACATTGCTGTGCGTGTGGATGTTTTACCATTCCTGCTCAGCCCCACTTAGGCAAAGATCTTTTGCTTGGGAAATCTTCTTGCTCAGGCAATCTTCTTGCTCAGAAATCATAGCTTTTATTTCCCTCTGCTACCTTTTCCCCTGTCCTCCCTTGGCTTCTTAAGATTTATTGAACTCTTTAAAATTTTTTGTCAGAGTAACACTTCAAGCTATATCACCTAAAGGCCAATTGCCCATTAAAACCGGCATACAAATAATAATCAACAGAAAATTCAGAACCCCGTTTTCAGGTTAGAGATTGCAAAGCCTTTCTAAACTCAGAAAGAGGACTTATGTCTGTGGTCTTTTTCACAGAAGACTAAAATCCCTTTCTTCCTACCAATAAATGGGCCAAATGATACCTTCTAATATAGCAAGTGAAAAAAAATTAAATTTTTTCTGATAGTTTAATATTCTTATCATATGATGTTAGTTATAACTACCGATTTAGAGAACTATTCTTTTTAAACAGACTTTATTTTTTGAGCAGTTTTAGGTTCAGAGTAAAGTTGAGTGGAAAGTCCAGGCAGTTTCCATTATCACCTGTCCCCTCCACACAGCCTCCTTTACTGTCAACCTCCTGCACCAGAGTGCCACATGCACTGCAATCAATGAACTCATCATCATCACTCAACATCCATAGCTTACATTAACATTCACCTTTGGTGTTGCAATTCTATGAGTTTTGACAAATGTTCTGCCGTTAGAATGTCCTACAGAATAGTTTCACTGCCCTAAAAATCCTCTGTTCCTCCCTCCCTCACCCTTAACCCCTGGCAACCACTGATCTTCTGCTGTCTCCATAGTTTTGCCTTTTCTAGGATATCACGTAGTTGGAAGCATTCAGTATAGAGTTTTCTTCAGATTGGCTTCTTTCACTTAGTGATGTGCATTAAAGGTTCCTCATGTCTTTTTATGGCTTGACAGCTCATTGCTTTTTTCCATGAATAATAATATTTCACTGTCTGGATGTACTACTGTTTATTTATCCATTTACCTACTGAAGAATATCTTTGTGGATTCTGAGTTTTGGCAATTATGGATAAAGGTATCATAAATAATCATGTGCAGGTTTTTTTTGTGGACATGTTTTCAGCTCATTGGGTAAATACCAAGGAGTGTGATTGCTGTATCTTTTGGGAAGAAAATGTTTAGTTTTTTAGGAAACTGTCAAACTGTCTTCCAAAATAGCCGTACTATCTTGTATTACAACCAGCAATGAGTGAGAGTTCCTGTTGCTCCACATCAGCACTCCGTTTAATGTAAAGCATTTTACTAGGTGTGTAGTGGTATCATATTGTTGTCTTAATTTTCAATTTCTTAATGACATATGACATGGAGTATCTTTTCATATCCTTATGAAAAGATCAGTTGACTGTATTATGTGGATTGATTTCTGGCTCTTAATCTTGTTACATTAATCTTTCCCCAGTAATTTTATGATTATCTCATGCAATGCAAATAGTGAATATATAAGACAGCCATTGTTACACTTATTTTGTAGGTGACAAAACTTAGGTTTTTAAAGGATAATTATTTTGCCCAGCGTCTGGCTAAATTCTGTTCAGTTCAGCTCTGTGTTGCTTCATAGTTTCTGCTCATTCCACTAAACCAAATATAACAGTTGTACAACAGAGTTTGGATAGAGTACACAAAAAAGGATGATTAGAGTGAGTTCAACATTATTTAATATGAAGTTCAGTTGTTCATTTCTTCTTTCTTTTATGCACTCTTATTTTAAAATTTTATCTGTGTCTGGATCAATCCAAAAGAAGGTTATGGATTTTAATGCACATCGTGAGTATTTAAATCATAAAAGTGGCCACACCTGAAATTACTTTCTATTTAGCACAAAAATTGTGTGGATAACTTGACTTACTTGCACATTAGCACGTTTTCCCAACTCCATTCTTATGCAAGAGCCCAAATAAAGAAGATACAAATGCTCTTAAGAAATCTCAAAAAATATAAAACCACTTATTTGCTTTTATAAAGCTCTTTAAAAGCCACAGCATCAAGGTAGGAAGATAAGTTAGTTAAAAGGAAACCAATTTTCAAAAAGGCATTACATTGCGTGTGCTTTTACTTCTGATCTATTTTTAAGGTATTCAGTGTACATGCCATCGCTGGAGATGTTGCTTGACAGATGACTCTGTCACTAAGAAAAAAGATAATCATGTTTTTTAAAACTATCCTAAGAGAAATCAGAAAACTCTTTGCAAGTAATGGGAATTTATCTGAAATAAGATCTAGTAGAGACCCATTAATATTTTTTGAGATAAATTCTTTATTTCCTTATCCTAAATTGCACAGCAGTAGAGGTTTAAAAGACATGCTATTTATTTGCAAATAGTGTTTTCCCCAATGTTATGGGAGTAATCTGAACAGGAAAAAAATGGTGTTAATGGCTTAGAAAGAATGTCAAATGGTAAAATGGCTTTATTATTCACATTTTTGTATGTGAATTGGAGACTATTATGATTCAGGGAAATTAAAACATTTAATAATCACTTAATTGGGCATTTAAAAAAATTTTCTTCCTCCAACAGATACTAAATTAGCTTCTCTTCTGTGCTATTCACAGGTCCATTTCAGCATATTCAGAAATATTACAAGTGAACCAAGGACTAAATACATCAAAATAAAAGTGATTGTTGACTACTCAACTTGAATATTAATGACTCTTAATTGGAGTCCTTTACTTTCTTCAAATTTTATTCTCCTTATGTGTGATTGTAGTTTGAAAACTGATTGTAAAATTGTGTACTAGAATTTTGAGGTGATTTTCTCAAGTATCTCCCATGTTATATTTATTCCCTCCGAAATAAAAGGATACTTTTCCTTCATTGCCAACATTGAAAATTCCATTTGGAATTTAAAGCAATATTAATGACCCACTTAAAATAAATAAACATTCATTTAAAAAAAAAATCCTTTCTTACTTCCCCCTTGTTAATGTAAAGGGGAAAATTCTCAATGAGTTTTCTCTGTCAAAATGTTTAGTAGTCTTCTTCATTAAAATGTTTCTTATGAAACAAAATAGTGATAATAAAATAGTAATAATAATAATAATTTGGAGGAGTGATTACTTTGTTTTTTACCTTTTACTAAGCCCCTTTACATGGATTATTTCCTTCATTGCTTTGTTCTACAATTTTCTAAGTCATCTTACCAAGAATATACTTATGTCAGTGGCTATATAAGGAACAGTAATGTCTAAATATTTTTCTGAGAATCCACTTAATTAAATGCACACTAGATTTTTTTCCCAAATACAATTCTTTTAAAGTCTTGAAACAGGTGGATAAAATTAAAAATTCAGTAATGTTGAAAAAGACCACATAAAACATTCCTGGGCAAGTAATGAACTTGAAGTAGGATGTATTCTAGGCAATGTGGAGTGTCTTGGACTACCCAATGCAGATGATGAGAACTGCCTGGATTTTGAAATATATATTTTTTTTGTGTTGTGATCAGCGATGCCCAGATAGCTGGTAAAACATTATTTCTGGGTATGTCTGTAAGGATGTTTCTGGAAGAGATTAACATTTGAATTGGTAGACTGAACAGAATAGAAAAGAGGAGGAAGAACATATTTGCTTTCTGTGTGAGCTGGGGTGTCCATCTTCTCTTGTCTAGGACACCGGCACTCCTGGTTCTTAGGCCTTCACCTTGGACCTGGATTTACACTGTTGGGCTCCCCTGGTCTTCAGGCCTTTGGACTCAGAATGAACTATACCTCTGTCTTTCCACTGGTTCTCTAGACAGCACATCATGGGACTTCTTGGCCTCCATAATGAATGGTCTGAGAGGACCTGAAGGCACACGTTAGTTACATGAAGAAGCGGTCCAAATGCCCATGGTCCCCACTCCTGCTACATTGCTATCTCTCTCTAGTTCCCTCAGCCTGCACCTCTGGTCTTGTGGGAAATTCCCTACAATCACTTGGTAGAGGAAGAGAGGGCCTAGTTTATAGCTGGTTCTGCAGACTATTCAGGCACCACTCCAAAGTAGATAGCTGCAACACTGTAAGTCCCTCTCTGGGACAACCCTGAAGTATAGGGATAAAGGGAAATTCTCACAGTGGCTAGAACTTCAGGAACGAAGCGGTTGTTCACTTAGAAGGAGAAATGGTCAGACATGGAATTATACAGTGATTCATGAGCTGTGGCCAGTGGTTTAGCTGAAGGTCAGGGACTTAAAAGGAACATGATTGGAAAACTGGTGATAGAAGAAATTTGGGGAAGAGATATGTGAATAGACCCCTCTGAATGGGCAAAAAACTTGAAGATATTTATGTCCTATGTCGGAACTCACCAAAGGATGACCTCAGCAGAGGAGGATTTTAATAATCAAGTGGATAGGATGACCTGTTCTGTAGTTACCAGTCTTTCCTCAGCTAACCCTGTCATTGCTCAATGGGCTTATGAACAAAGTGGCTATGGTGGCAGGAACGGAAGTTATGTACGCACTCCATCTTGTATCTAGGTAGGTATAGTTTCTTAGAATCAAAGATATTTCCTATGCCTGGTCTGAAGGTAAGTAGATGGCTCCCATGCATCTGAACAGTACAGAAGTAGCAGGTGGCATTCTTGGACCTGAAGGAATATCTCAAGTGTAATTTGTGTTGGGCTTAGACCTGAAGTCTGAATAGATTGAAGCTATCTTAGTGAAAACTTGAGTGGATTGCTGGCTTTGAGAACTGTACCCAATATCCACCCCCAAGTCAAGTTAAAAAGTATAAACTTTGACACAATCTCCTGGAAAAGTGTGGACCTTCAACATGATTAATACCAAATTTCTGCCACCCTGATAGAAAGGTAGCTCAAAGTAAAAGTTAGTAGAATTTCTAGAAAATAAACTTATATTAATTAAAATTCTAACACATAAAATCTCTATGATTTTTCATACTTAATAATTATTAAATTCTAAATGGTAGTACTACTTATCACCCCAGTATTTTAAATAATTTTTATTTGGTACTTGGATTGTCTCTTTGGTCCTGATCTTTCACTTCTTGGCTATAATATGGGTGTTAGAGTCTAAAAAAAATCTGTCTAAAATAGTCCCCCTGCCCCTGCTTTTTTAAAGAATTTACTTATGGATTATAAGAATAAGAATTTAAGACTTCATCTTCCACATTCTGCTGGTCAATGAATATGTACTGCAGTATGTAATAATACCTAAGTCCCTCCTCCACTCTGAACTCAATCCAATTCTAATATTAGATTTTGGAAGTGGATTTTGAACATGGCCTGTTTGACTAATCAGATGATCATTTTCCTATTCTTTTTTTTTTTTTTAATTAATTAATTAATTTATTTTTGGCTGTGTTGGATCTTCATTTCTGTGCGAGGGCTTTCTTTAGTTGTGGCAAGCGGGGGCCACTCCTCATTGCGGTGCGCGGGCCTCTCACTATCACGGCCTCTCTTGTTGCGGAGCACAGGCTCCAGACGCGCAGGCTCAGTAGTTGTGGCTCACGGGCCTAGTTGCTCTGCGGCATGTGGGATCCTCCCAGACCAGGGCTCGAACCCGTGTCCCCTGCATTAGCAGGCAGACTCTCAACCACTGCGCCACCAGGGAAGCCCCATTTTCCTATTCTTTTTTATTTAAATGCTGAGTGGCGGAGCTGTATTTGGGAGGGCAATGATTTCATTACACCGACAGAGGGAACTGCCTTTCCAACAAAACAACAAAAGCCAAGTTGGCTAAGGGAAAATGTTCCATATCACATTGAAGGAGCCACAAGAGAAATGCCTACAAAATGTCACCTCACACACAGTGACTATAGGATTACAGAAATCTAATTAGCCATTTCATTAACTGAGTTCTGTCTGTGGAGATGGTAAACAATGGGGACTCCGAAGCATCCATTTGTCAGAAATCTATGGAACTGTCAGGGAGATTGTTCAATAATTTGTTCCCTGTAATTTTTCGGGCAGGGCTAGGAGGATTGAGTGACATTAAAAGTGACTTATTTCAGGTTTTAAAAAACAGGGCACTTTCGGGGTGCTAAATCCAGTATTGTGAATATATTAACAATGATGTTTTTAAATTGTTTCTTTTTTTCATCCCACACAAGCTAATTAGGTAAATTTATAGATATGATATTACAAGGGTCACATCTGTCAAAAGTCATCCAAAAGATGCTATTTGGCACAACTGCAGGTGCTATTTTCATATAGCACTTACGCTATCTACTGATTATCCAATTAGCTTAAAACTCTTTGAAGGCATGTGCCTCATCTTACTAGTTTCCATAGGTTTTAGTGTCTGAGACATTTTTGAGGTAATGAATAAGTGAAGGAAACAATTGTTAAAGGAACAAAAGGATTTTAACTTCAAAATAACAAAGCAATATAGATCCAAGAGAAATGGAAGGAAATTGATGCACTGTTACAATTTCCGATTTATTGAAACAACTCACATGGTCTTCAGTTTAGTTTCCTAGTAAAATGCTAAGAATTGCCACTGAATTTTGATAAGGATGTTATTGCAGATGAAAAGCACTGAAATCGACAGCAGTCAAGCTTCTGTCAATTGTAACTTTTTACTTTGGGGCTGGTTAATGTATCTGCAAAAGTTATTGCACATTAGCAAAGCACACAGTGCATGATCAAGCCAATTGCCACTTCTCTGGTGTAATTGGTGGCTGCCATTTTGTCACTTGGCCTCTCTCAGTTCATAGGTCAGAATTATAGATTGAGTCCATGGTGAGATCTGAAGACTTTATCCCAGCTGCCTGCAGGGTGTGGTTTTCAATGCTTCAGTGAAGGAGAAATTTGTAATGTTCATATTGAGAGATATATAGAGAAAAATGAGGGAAAGTTCCTTCCAAAACAAACAAACAAAAAAACCAAAACCCAAAACCCTGACTCTTAGATAAAAAGCAATAGGAAGAAAGAGTAAACCTAAATGGGAGTTGAAGGATGCTGGAAATGGCCGTGCAAGATAACCAAGACTATCAACAGAAAGTACCTTTAAGTCATCTACAGTTGTTTATACAACTGAAGATACATTAAAGAATGGTGTATTGTCACTAAAGTTGTGGGGGAATTTTGAATTTTAGACCAACTTCAAGTTCACATGAATGCTTGGGTTCTGATTACACTTACATCAAGGGTGGATCTACATATAAAGTATGAGGGCTGTTACAGTCACTGCCACAGCAATTATGAAGTGAGAATTTCCAACGAGCAGTTTGGCTATTTTTTGCACAGGATGCTGTATCAGCCCATTTGACTGATGTCTGGGGGGCAATAGTTTAGGTATCATGAGCATAATGCAAAGATTCTTCTCTTTAGAACCAAACTTTTATTTTCCCATCCTATATTTATATCTCAGAATATAGCACAGGACAGAACAAAAGGCCAAAATTCTAACCAACTAAGTGCTTACATCTCTATGAACTCTCACTTTGTGGAAGAAGAGGCTGTGATTCAGCCCCAGAAGTTCAAGACATTGACACTTGCAAAGTTCACCTGCAAAAAAATAAAATTCTGCTCGAATAACATAATGGAAATTCAGGACATTTAATTTTTTTCTAGATATATTGAATTTGTTCAAAAACTAATTTTCTACCTAGAGCAGGTACCAGAGCAAACAAATATAATAATAGAATTTTGGTTTAGAATACCAAACAATGAGATTAATGAAGTAATGCATTGTATTGGAGGAAACTGCATTAAAGAAACTTCGAATGACAGAATTGGTTACTTTTAAGTTATAAAGTAAAAAATGAAATATTTTTTTTTAAAGTTTTTGTCTTTACAGATATTCAGGAGAAGATGTCATTTTAAAGACTGAATTTGAGCTGGTATCTTTATAAAGGGATTTATCTATTAGGCATTTTATTGACTAGGATTAACAATGACCTCCTTCAATTAAGTACAGTTACTTCTTTGTTTGAACTAAGGTCTCCTGGATATTTTACTGTCATCAATGTTGATCAGTAAGAGATAATGAGCTTACAAACATAAACATTATAGTTATTTTCATAATAACACTAAGACATTAGTGACCTTTTTTCACTGTGTTGACATTTATCCTGATGTTACAAAAGCAAAAGTGGTAAAACGATGCCATAGAAAGAATCACTGCAGCCACACCAGACTCTGCCAAGTAATCACCGTGTTCTCCGTCACCACAAACTAACAGAATGCTATGCCAGTAATACACAAGAATGTCCTTGATGAAAGTGAATAATATTAACTTTATGAAATCTCAACACTTTAGTACATTTTTTTTTTTTCTATTTTATTTAGTATTTTGTGTTACAAAACGAGGAGCACTTTGTTGAAAACCGTAGTAGATGGTTGTTTATAGGAAAAACGCTTGTACAGTTGTTTGAGTCGTGCTGAATTCGCTGCTTTTTTCACACAACACCGTTTTTACCTGAAAAAGCGTCTGAGAGGGAAACTATGCATATTGACAAGTATTTGTGGACTTTTCTCCAAAAAGGAACAAAAAGTCAGCCTATTCCCATAAGGAAAAGGGTAGACTTTTCAAACCAAAGATACAATTTGATATTTCAAGTGAGAATTAGAATTTTGGAAGACCTATATCTGCCATATGAGATTGACAACTTCTCAGTACTTAAAGGTGTATCTGATAATATCTGTGGGGTTTTAAACAAATGCAATTTTTGATACAATGAATTGAATCAACATTTGGAAGTTCTATGTAACTCAGCGAACCAATATTTTCTAATTGACGAATTCATGTTGGTACAGATCCTTGCAGGAGTAAAAGATCTATTCAGTGGATTTTAATGTAATATAGCAAGAAAAATTCATTGATAGGGACTCAGATTCTACATTAAAACTAACCTTTAAGAAACTATCCCTTGGTGTTTTTTCTCATAACATGAACAATGATATCCAAAATAATATTAACAGACTTTACAAGTACTACTTCCATTTCTAAATATATATCTGTATGCTTGGCTGTTTTTTTTTTTAAACATACCTCAACCTAAGTAGCATATCACAGCAGATTGAACATCCAGCTGTCTTCTATTAAACAAGTCCTTCAAGACTTGAGATTTGCAAAAAAAGAAAAAGAAATAAAAGAATGTTTCTCTTCTCACTAGTTATGTTTGTTTTGAAAAATGCAACTATCTTTCATAATTATGTTATTTATGTCAACCATTAATAGTTTTTTTTATTTTAAATAAATAAAGTATTTAAAAAATTCTCAGTTGTAATGTCAAATACAGATAGTATTGGTAGATATAACCACATTTAAAAAAATGCTCCTTGGGATCCTCAATAGATTTTAAGACTGTAATGGATCTTGAGACCAAAATATATGAAAACTGTGATTCAAGTACATTATGTACTTTTGTTCCCTCCAAAAGAGAGGACATGAATTTCTAAACCACTTAATGTCTGTTGTACTTATTATAATTAGATAATTAATAAAACGTTATTCACAATGTTGAATTATGTGTCAAGCGTTTTAATTTCTGTTGTTTCTACGAAAACTAAGTTCAAAGTAAATAGATTTTTTTAAAGAAAAGCTTATAAATTAGGTATGGTTGAAGGAAGTGTAAAATACTGAGGGGAAATAGTGTAAAAATCTGGAAGGATTCTGTCCTCAGTTTGTAATGCCTTCAAATTCTTACTACCTCTTCAAAAAATTCAAATTAATAATCTTCTTATACATAACAATTTATGTTATGTAAGAAAATGAAGTGAAACTGGAGTCAGCAGAACCACGCTACTAGAAACGTGCACTGGAAAGATCTTTCCCTACAGTAAAAAAAACTGGCTGTTGATCATCGTATGTATTTTAACTAACAAGGTATTCAAAGTAGTTATGCATTGTTTTTAATGACACCAGATTTTGACCAATTTTGAAATTAATTGACCAAATACTCATCATGCTAATACTTGTATTGAGCTTTTAGTTTTGTTACAGTTCACAGAATTCAATAATCCTCCATAATGGTTCTTGTAATTAATATGCCATAACATATAAATTTAATTCTTTGCTATTTAAGTCAACTTCACTGAGAGATTATTTACATAAAATAAACCCATTCATTTTTTGTATCTGTTTGATAAGTTTTTGGTAATTACTCCCAGATACAACCATCCCACCAATCTTGAAATAGAACATATCCATTATCTCAGAATAATCCTTTATGTATAAACCACTCTCAATCCCTAACACATAGAAAACCAGTATTCTGATTTCTTTTGACATAGATTAGTTTTGCCTTATACTGAATTTTATATAAATAAAATCATACAATATTATAGTGTAAGCCCTGACAGTTATTTTTTATGTTTTGCAATACAAGGGCATGACTTCAGGTTTAATTGCCGAGGAATCCATTACAAAGAGGAATTTCCTTCAAAGATGGCTATGGTAAATGGACACGGGGCCAGCCTCTCCACTAGATGAAGAGCCAGGCCACTTGCCCCCGCTGAGGCTTCTTTGTTTTAGAAATCTTCATTGATTTCAATAAGAGGCCATTTGGGGAACCTGTTTTATTCTCTTCCCATGCTTTAAATTCCCACCCTTAGGTTTTTAATTCCCTGACGAAGAATGAACTTGAAAAACCCTGGGTGGGTCCCCACCCTCAACCCCAATAAAAGCATAATTCTAGGTCCATGGGTTCTCTCTCTCCCCATGAACTTGCTGTGTGGCTCCAGCTGTGCTGTGTAATCTCCAGGTCTTGTAAGTAAGAAACCCCTATTTCTTTCAAAGTTTCCTGATGGTTTTTGCTGAAGGGCATCTTGCAACCATAACAAAAATCACAAGAGCTGATCCAACCACAGCATTGGTTATTGATAGGCTGACACCAGCACGGAACAAATATATACTATTTTCTGCCTCACTTTTTTTGTTCATAAAATTCTTTTGTGTATTAGTAGTTTTTATCCTTTTTGTTGCTGAGTAGCATACCATTATATGAATGTACAGTGATTTGTTTATCCATTTACTTTTTGGTAGAAAATTGAGTATTTCCAATTTGGATCTACTAAGAATAAAGCTGCTGTGAATATTCATGAACAGGTCCTTTTACACATATATATATGTATGTGTGTGTATATATATATACACCTTGGTCATGTACCTAGGAGTGAAATTGCTAGGTCTCATGAAAAGTATATAACTTAAAAGTAACTGGTAAACTTTGATTCAAAATGATTGTACAGTTTCACACTCCCACCAGCAATGAATAAAAATTCTAGTTGCTCAATGTTCTTGCCTAAATTTAATATTAACAATTTTGTATTTCTATCTTTCCTTTTAGGTAAGTAGTCTTATCTCTTTGGGGTTTTAATCAACATTTCCTGATGATTAATGATGTTGAACATCTTTTCATGACCTCTTAGATATTCATATATTTTTAAATCCTGTAACCATTTTTCTTCTTCTTCTTCTTCTTATGCTTTAAGAGTGCTTTACTTATATATTACGGATATAAGTCTTTGTTATATTTCTATCATGTATATATGCATATGTATTTTTGTGGTTTGCCTTTTAATTTTATTAATCATATATTATTCATTGCATCTTGTAAAGACCAGAGTTTTATTTTAATGTAGTCCAAATCATTATTATTTTGATTATTTTTATGCTTGTTGTTTTATGTTCTTTAAGCAATCCTTTGCTATCCCAAAGTTATAAAGCTTTTCTCTTATATTTTATTGCAAAAATCATATCACTTTACTTTTTACTTTTAGGGCCATGGCCCATTTTGTGTTCATTTCTGGGTACAATATAATATAAAAGTGAATTTTTAAAAAAATGTTGTTTCAGAACCCTTGTTGCAAGTAAAATCATTTTTGGTTTGAATTATCTTTGCACCATTGTTCACTGACAATCTATGTGTAGACTCTTTCTGGACACTGAATTATTTTCTATTAATCAATACATCTATCTTTACCTCAAGCAACATTTTCTTCACTATTATTTTTACAACACCTCTTGTTTACAAACAAATAAAAAAACAAAGCATTCTATCCCCATTGCATTCCTTGAAATTTTGTGAGGAATCCACTCCCTGGGTGGATTAACTTCGGGACAATTTAATCTGTTCTACTGGCCTATATGCCCATTTCTATGCACTATTTCTATTTCTGTCCACTATCATTATTAGTGTAGCTTTCTAGAAAATCCTGAAATCCAGGAGTTTAACCTATTCATCTCTGTTCTTTTTGAAAAATGTTTTGGCTATTACAGAGTTTTTTGTTTTAAGAGTTTATATTTTTTGGAGCAGTTATAGGCTTACAACAAAACTGAGAGCAAGGTACAGAGATTTCCTGTATACTCCCTGCCCCACTGTTACAGAGTTTTTTCACATCCATATGTAATATTTGAGAAACAGTTTTCCAATTTCTACAAACAAGCATGCTGGAGTATTAAGAGAAAAACACTATTTCTTTTACTCCACCCACAATACTTCTGACACCAAATGGTTGTGCATTTTTCCCACACCAACCAATCCTCCAACTCTCTGGACACCAACCATGTGTCCTACAATTCAGTTATGATACTAACTACCTGGAGTGACCACAGATCCCACAGGTAAAAGGCTTAATCCTGCAAGACTACTCCCCACTTCAGATGCTGGTTGTAAGTCCTGGAGTTGTAACCAGACTATAAATTGGAGGTTCCCACAAGCCCCTCCTCAGTTTCTATGATTTGCTATAAGGCCTCACAGAATTCAGGGAAACACTTATGTTTACCACTTTATTATAAAGGATAATGAAGGATACCAATGAACAGCCAAATGAAGAGGTACACAGGGAGAAGTCTGGAAGGATTTCAAGCACAGAATCTTTGGTCCCTGTGCATTTGGGGTGTGCCACTCTCCCAGCATCAACCCAGAAACTCTCCAAACTTTGTGATTTATGGCTTTTAATGGAGGCTTTATCACACAGGCATGATTGATGATTAACTCTATCTCCAGCCCCTTTCACCATCCCAGAGGATAAGAGGTGGGGTTGAAAGTTCCAAGCTTCTAATCATGGCTTGGTCTTTCTCATGACCAGCTCCTACCCAAGAGCCCACCCAGAATTGCTTTATTAGAACAAAAGATGCTTCTGTTACCCAGGAAATTCCAAAGGGTTTGGGAGCTCTGTGTAAGACATTCCCGTCACTCAGCAAATTACAAGGGTTTTAGGAGCTTTATTTCAGGAATCCAGGCAAAAGATCAAAGTTAGAACAAAAGATACTCTTAGCACCCCTATCACTCATGAAATTACAAGGGTTTTAGGAGCACTGTCAGGAACAGAGACAATATATATGTCTTATTATGTCATAAGTATTAATGTGGGTTACATTATGTCTATAGATCAATTTAGGAAGAATAACATCTTAAGAATGAGTCATCATTTTGTCGAAAACATTTTCTACATCTGTTAAGAAGATCATGTACTGTTTCTCCTTTATATTTTTGATATGGTAAACTACATTGATTGATATTTGAATTTAAAGTCAATTCTGCGTATCAGGAATACACCCCTTCTTGGTCATGAAGTGTTAATTTTTAGAAACAGATGATTAATTTTACAACAGAATTTTGTATCTGTTTCTTGAAGAATATTGGTCTTCGGGTTTCTTTTGTATTCTTTCAGGGGTTTTGATATCAAGGTTGTAGTTGTAGAATATTCTTTGTTCTTTCAAGCATTTGAATTTTTTGAAACTATTTTTATGGCTCACAATATGATCTACTCTGTTAAATGTTCTATATGCACTTGAAAAGGTAATTTATTATGCCATTTAAAGCTATCAATTAAGTCAAGTTAGTTGGTAGAGCTTTTCAAGTATTGTATAGTCTTACAGATGTTATTTGTACTTGCTATTCATTCTATCAATCACTGAACCCAACCTGTTAAAACTGTCAACTGTAGTTATGTTATTTCTCCTTTTAATTTTGTCATTTTTGCTTCATATATTGTGAAGCTTTGTTTTTAGGTGCATACACATTTAAAATTGCTAAATATTCTTTGCAGATTGATTATTTTATCATTATAAAGTGTTTCTCTTTATCGTTATGATCCCTCCTTATCATTATCATTCCTTTTTATCATTATTTTATGGTATATATATATATAACACATATATATATTCTTTACTTCACATGCTCTTTTATTCTTTTTATTTGACATCACAGATAGCTACATGAAGGTTTAAATGGGATTTTAATTAAATCAAGTAGTAGTATTGTCAACTAAGCACCTTTGCGGATGTCTGATGGCCAAGAAAGCATGCACCTCTGATTTGAAAGTATCATTGTTTCCTGATGTATGCAAATGTCTAGAAACAGTTAAAATTATTGTATCTTTTTTTAAAGGAACTTATGTCCTTTATTGGTGTCTGATACATGTTCTGTCAACAACTACATGGTGATTTTTAAGGTTTTCATTTTTAGTTGGTTGTTAGAATAATTATTTTGGTAAGCATTTTAGGCATTACCACTAGTTCACTTTGAAACAAAGCTATTCTTTTTCCTACTTTATCCATTGTTAATTTTTTCTTTCTTAATTTATTTTAAACATTAATAGTAATTACAAAAAATAGTAATTACATTACATTTTTAAAAGGCAATATCCTGTGTTTCCTGCATTTCTTAATTTCTTAAGCTCTGGTAAAATCTTTCATAACCTTTGCTCAATCAGACTTTCCAAAGGTTTTTTTTTTGTTTTAATCTCAATTCACTCTATTTAAGCACTTGCTATAATATCTAGAATTGTTTCTGTATTCCTGACTGATCAAAGACTAGTATTATATTTCCTACTAGAAATGATTTCAGAAAATAGGGTCTCAATTATGGAAATCTGAGATTAGTTTTTATAATCAGTGGGAACATGGGATACCAGTGGTCACTGGTATGCAGTGGATAGACAGTAACTTGTAATATACGGTTGTTTAGAATGGCATGTCTATTGAAGACAAGGTTTAGGAGACCAAGGTGCTGATCTAGCAGAATTTTAGGTTAGAAATAAGGCTAAATTATAGTAGACTAAATGGCTGCCTCTGACTTCACCAAAGATATTACAGATATAAAATAATTTCAGAGCTTAAAAATCTTAGCTCCATCCCCATTAGAGAACCAGCAAACTTATAAAACTACTCTAAAAGAATCACTTATCTTATAGAAAAAGTGTCAGTAATCTTTACCCAAAACAAAGAGTTCCTTTGCTTAAATTAAAGCAGAATGTAAATTCATAATTTCATTAAGAATGATATGTGAGTTAAGCAATTCAACAAGAAAGAGTGGAATCCAGGACATTGTAATGGGAATATCTGAATGAATTAAGATGAACAAAAAATCATAAATCCACATATTCTTTAAGACTCCCTTAGTAGCTGGGCAGCCCTTTCACATATCTTTGAGCCTGTATGGTTGTAGAGACTATAATGTTTTAATCTGATGCAGAAACCCTTCAAGAGGATACTGTTCTTCACAAGATCCACAGTCAAATCCAGACACATAGCTAGAATCAGACACCAGCAATCAGCATTCTCCATGCAGATGAGAACAAAATCTGGATTAGGAGAATATAGCACGGACACTGGAAGAATTGAAAGAATCTATCATCAGTCTATCTGTCTATCTATCTATCTATGTCTCAACAGAAATCTGGGGAATATTTTTAGGAATTGATTGAATTAATTTTAAGGATTTAAGTCAAGAAATAAGGGGCATCACACTGGATTGGACCAAATTAATCAATGTGGGTGCACTTATCAGATGATATGGATTCAGTAGGTTAGCTTGAGAGCTGTCAATGGCTTTAGTAATTTACTTGTTGGTTGACTGTAAACTGGACTTAGTGGCAACCTACAATAAATTCTGCTGTTTCTAATCTGTTATTAAACCCATCTGATAAGTTCCTGTATTCAAAGATTGTACTTTTCCATTTCTTGAATTTCTGTTTTATTTGAGTTTTATAGACTCCAATTCTCCTGTGAAATTCTTCAGTTAGCATCAATTTTCTCCATATTTTTCTCTATTTCTTGAACATAATAATCATAAATGTTTAAAGCCCTTGTCAGTCAATTTCAGTATCTGGACCACCTAGAGAGCAATTTCTATTTTCCCATTTGTTTTGATTTGTTTTTCCTTTTTCAGTTAAGGGTTTTTTTAAAAAATCATACTTAATAATTTTTAAGGAATTCCAGATGTTAGGTATGAAAATTTTAGTGACTCCAGATGATTTTACTTCCTCTAAGAAGAATTCACCTTACTAGCCACTAGCAAAATGGAGTTGTAGAAAATTCAAGCAGGTGCTACGCTGAGTCAGGTTAGGGTACAGCTCTGGTAAGACTCAGTTTACTCAGTCTGTCTCTACATTACCCCAGAAGTCTGGGGTTTTCAACTAGCAGGCCGATGTGTTCTGTGGGGCTCTTCTCCCTAATGGACCCTAAACTCTAAATCAGTCAATTTCATTTACATTTGATAAATATTCAGAACTGGAAACTTATCATATACTTGAAACTGCTCCCACTCGACTTGAAAAATTCTCCAATTTCCCTCCTCATACATTCCCTTTAGTGGGGTTTTCTTCAGGTTTTGCAACTGGTTCTCAGAATTTTATCCAAGCCCCAAACTGGCAAGTTTCCTCAGGGTAGAAGGTATTGCAGTCTGCTCACCCGTCTGAGACTCTGAGGTTCTGAGCTTCTCCCAATGCCAGTGTCTTAAGCCATTTACTTATCTCTAGAGTTTTCCACTGCCTTCAAGTAGATAACTTGTGTATTTTTAAAAATAAATTTTCTACTTGCTCTATGAGGAAGCATTGGTCTGCTGGCTAACATTTTCTAACTGAAAACAGAATTTGAAGACATTTATTTAATTTTAGTATATCCAAAGGGAATTGTAAGTGAATTAAAAATAAATTAGCATCAAAAAGATGAGTATAGTCATCTTTATCTTAGACTTTATGCTTCTTTTAGCATAAAGACAAGGAGAAGGTGAGCACATCTAAGTATGAGAGACAGTTACATCATGTTTGATTAAAGCATGATGTGGTTCTTATTTTGTTGAAGAACTACTCAAAGTTAGGAGAACCAGTACAGATGATTGTAGGAAGGGACACCTCTGCTTATTTTACCCTCCATAACAATTAATTTGCTCGTGTTTGTTGAACTTACTTTTCTGCATTTATAAGAATTGCAAGTGCTTGAAACTTAGAAACTGTTTTTCCCAGACTCTGCAGCCAGCAGATTCAAATTTAGGTTATACTAAAGAGAGATACTCACAGAATAAGAGATAAGTAGAAGAGAGGCAAAAATGGTTATTATGCATATGTATGCACTTCATGGGATGGTTGATATGTTTTGATGGATGCATTTGGGTGTCCTCTTGAAAATCACACCATTTGGTCCCATAGGACCAGAGATCATTGGTGGCAGTTCCTTGAATTCCTTGCATTAGTTTGCTAGGGCTTCCATTATAAAGTACCACAAGCAGAATGACTTTATTATTTTCTCACAGTTCTGGAGGCTAGAAGTCCAAAATCAAGGTGTTGGCAAGGTTGGTTTCTATTGAGGCTTCTCCCCTTGGCTTGCAGATGGCTACCTTCTTGGCGTGTCGTCACATGATTTTTCCTCTGTGCATGCATATCCCTGGTGGTCTCTCTGCTTGTCTAGATTTTCTCTTATTATAAGGACACCAGTCAAGTCATATTAGGGTCCACCCTAACAGTCTAATTTTAACTTAATCATCTCTTTATTGGACTTCTCTCCAAATACGATCACATTCTTGGGTACTGTAGGTTAGAGCTTCAACCTATGATTTTGGGTGGGTACAACTCAGCCAGTAACTTTGGGTTTCTGATCATCAAAATGCTACCAGAGTCTTTACCCAAGCCTTTTCACACTTTTGTTAACCTCTCTTCCTTCTATTAACATGCTTCTATTTGATACACTTAGATTGGTATTTGTCTTAACTTTGGCTGATAAAGAATCAAATATATTTTTATTTTGAATCAAGGACTCAATCAAGAAAACACTCTAGAAACTATCTAGAAGACTGTTGGCAAACATTTCTCAAAGGGCTAGATAGTAAATCTTTTAAGTTTTATGGGCCAAGAAAAAAAATTAAGAATATTACTTAGGTATTTGTGTAGCCATTTCAAATGAACGATTTAACAATGTAAAAAACATTCTTCATTTGTGGGCCAGATTTGGCCCCTGGGCCATAGTTTGCTAGTTCTTGATTTAAATTATTCATTCGTTTCTAGATACAAAATTCTGAAGCACAAAGAGAAAAAAAAATCAATTGTTCAAGTCACAAAAACTATTGGGACAGCACTTCGTGAACCAAACCCAGATCAGCTCTGTCATGCTGCTTCTTCATCTTAGGTTCTGGCATCTGCAGCATGTTATTCTCAGTAGTACAAACTGTGCAACGTGGATTTACCATCCACAGGAAAGGGTTTGGATTTGTTGAATCAAACAAACGTGTATGCTATAAAAACACATGGGAAGAGTGCATTCCTACTGGAATTTGGTTTAGACAACCTTTATAAGGAAGAAGTCACTTTAAGGAGTCTATGTTATCCCAAACATATGGACCTTCAGTTCCCCAGGCTAGTCCTCCAGTTAGAATGCTATAATAATATAGAGATTATTTTTTTACATTAAATATATTTACTGATGGTTTTATATATTCCCTCAGGTAATAACTTAAAAATATGTATTTTTGGACATTATAATATACTCTTTATAGCACTGTGCTATATACACCTGAAAGAAAAGAAATGAACATGTATCAGTCCTTATCCATGTGGGTTAGCCATTTGGATAAAAAACCAAAATCATGCAACAGGTAAAAGCCATCACTTTTTCTATTTCTGCTTGTTTAAAAAAGAAGGATAAGATATTTTCTCTCTGGTTTTTGTGCCTTTGTTTTCAAATGTGAACAAATGTACTCAATATGAAAAATAACGTTCTAAAATAATTTCTTCTAACAATTATTCTTAGTCTCACATTTATACATCAAAGTTCTTGGAACCACTAAAGCAAAAATTTATAAGTATTTCAGAATTATATTTTGCTCTTCATTATAAAAAGGTTCTGAGAGAAAACTCTATATGGAGAAGCTTTTGAATTTGTATAGATTTAACTTAAAATGTAGCTTACCTATTAGTTGCTTTTCTTAAAATTATCTATATTTTAAGAGATAATAGCTAGTTGAATGCTTTGTCTTCTCAAAGTAATAGTGTGTTATAGCCACTGTTTTCCTAATTAATTTTCTAATTATGACTCGTACTCTGGCTTCAAGTTCTGCATTTCAGCCAAGCTGAATTAAATAATAGGGGATTTATAATGTTTTATATCCATACTAATGTATGGGATACAATCAGGAAAAGAGATGCTAAGGTAAAATGTTGAAATAAAAGTTTTTTTTATATGAATTAAAATCTTATTTTTAAAGAAAATCATCTGTTGAAAAGATAATAGATCTTATCATTTGTCTTTTTTTATTGTTGTTCTCTTTAATACACTATACCACCATAAAATTATTGACAAAGTCCTAACAAAAATAGATTTAAAAGACCTTTTGAATATACAGGTCATTGTGTCAATGTTTCTATCTTCAAAAGGTAGACATAATTAACAATTTTTGCGTTTCTAAAAAATTTATTACTCTTAAAGACTTTTAAAGAGTAGGATTTGAGTCTTCATATCTTGGGGGAAAGCCATATTCTCCTACAATTTGAAAAAATAAATACTGGATAAATTTTTTCTACCTTGTTAAAAACAACAACAAACAAGCAATGAATATATAAACTGACAAAGACTAGAGGTCTAGCTATATCATGTTTTCTATATGGGATACACTACTTATTAATGAGTTTCCTTGGACATGTTCTTTAAGTTCTCTAAGATTCAGTTTTATTTTATTTTTAAAATTAGAGTAGGATAGCTACCATATTGATTTTTCAAAATAAATATTTCATGAGTTTAGATATATGCATGTGTATATGTATTAAACATTTTGGGAATAGGCATACTTTTTAGTATATAAAAAGTATTCCCTGAATATTTCCTGACCATGTACTGTGATTGTTTTTGATTCAACCATTTACAGAATGGATGGTCGATAGTTGGATAGAAGAGAGAAAGTCAGAAAATGAGAAGATAAAAATGTATATACCTCGTACTTCATTACAGAACACTATATTAAGTGAACATCATTGGGGAAAGGGTAATGGACCTATTCTATAATATAAATGAGTTTTTAAAAATTAAGTAAAAGAAAAAAAGTTTTTTAGATGCTTCTCTTTGATATCAAGTTGGATTAGATGTTTGAGGTGTTTTTATAAAAAAAACCCTCATAATTATTCATATCTGCTTCTAATAAGGTAAATTACCCTACATTTTAATAATTCCTTGTCCAGGAAAATGAAATGTAAGCTAGAATAATCAGAAAAAAAAAATAGGTTATTCCCAGATTATGTAACTGAACACATAGAATATGTAGAAAATACAAAAGAATTTGCATATATATATTTATAAATAGTTACACAAAGTAGCTGAATACAAAAGCAGTGAAAAAATCAAGAGAATTTCTATATAATAACAACAAATAAAAATAGTATTATATAAAATACCATTTTAAAAAAAGCACCAAAACATATCATATAAGTAGGAATAAATCTAATAAACACAGTACAAGACTTCTGGATAGGCAAATAAAAACTATTATTGAGAATAAAGAATATAGAGATGATAGATAGATGAAGAGAAAGATGATAGATGGATAGTAGATAGCTAACAGATAGTCCATGCCCATGGGTTGGAAGATTGAGTATTATAAGCATTTTACTTCTTTCCAAATTGCTTTATAGAGTAAATGCAAATCTGATAATTTCCAACACTTTAGTTTTTCATTTGTAAAAGTTGAGTAGATTCTAAAATATACACTGAAATGTATAGAGGGCCAAGAATAGCCAAGAAATCTTTCAAGAAGAACATCATTGGAGTATCTGTTGTACTAGTTAGCAGGAATTATTTAAAAGCTGTCATAATTAAACAGTATAATATTGCTGCTAGGTTTGACAAATACACCGATAGAACAGAATAGAAAGTTTATGAATAGACTAACACATACATAGGCATTTAATATACAGTAATGTGTCAATACAGAGCACAGAGCAACATACCAAAAAAAACTCAATTAAGATGTTGTGTAGATACCTATATATTAAAAAAAGAACACTACCTGACCCAACCACACATAAAAATCAAGTCCAGATTGATTTTAAATCCAAATACTAAAGGAAAAATAATAAAATTTCTAAACAATTGTATAGGAAATTTTTTAACATCTTAAAGTATGGAAAGAATTTAACAAGACAATGAAAGCACTGTTTATAAAGGAAAAGATTGATAAATCAAGCTGTATTAAATATAAGAAAACCTGTCATTCACTAGACACATTATATCTAATAAGGACATTTTAGTTACATTGTGGAAATTTGTTCTTATCCTTTAGAGGTTCATGGTGACATTTTTACAAATAAAAAGAGATATGATATCTTGGAACCTTGACTTTAAAATAATCCAATTGTGGGTGAAAATGGATAGGGTAAAAGCGAAACTAGATTGTCCATGGAGTAATAATTCTTGAAGCTGTATGATGATATAGATTCATTATACTTTTCCCACAAATTATCCCTCAAATGTTTGAAAATTTTCACAATAACATATTTAAATCAACAGAGTAGGAAAAATCACTTACCACACATATAATAGACAATGGGCTCATATCCCAAATTGGTAAAGAACTCCTATAAATCAGTAAGACAAAAAGATACAAAACACATAGAAAAATGACTAAGAGACTTGACCAAACACTTCCCAAAAGAAGGCATTCAGATTTCCAGTAGACATAGGAAAGAAGATCAACATAAATAGTCATAAAGGAAATGTAAATTAAAATTAGAGTGACAGACACATTCTGGCACAGCCACCAGAATGGCTAAAGTTTTTAAAAATATTGACATACAAAGTGCTGGCAAGCATGTGGCACAAACAGAACATTCATATATTAATGATTGAAGTATAAATTATTACTGACAGTCCTTGGGATCCCAGGCAGGCTTCCCGGGCCCCCAAACCAGAAAGGTGCTATGGAGGGGATAACAGAATACTTCATTAGACAGAATGCCAAACACAGTAACTGTGTAATTTTTCCCCTAGAGGAACTCTCCTTATATCAGCAATAAACAGAAAGAGATCATATTGATAAATGGTACCAGAATTTTCTACCTTTAAAATAATCCCAGTGGAAAAATTTTAAAATGTTACTAACCTCAAGAAACTTAAATGTTTTGATTTTGCTTTAAATAACACTGAAAAGATTGAAAATTTGGAAGGATCTGAAGGGCTAAAGAAAATTAACTTGATAAATTTCGCTGGAGACCTGAGCAACAGTAAAACCCTGCAGCACAGTCTCCATCTGGAGTTCTTTTGTATGGGTAACCCACATGCTGACTTTGAATGTTACTGGAAGTTGGTGGTGGCAACTCCTCAACAATTAAAGTGTGGGATGATAAAGAGAGTTCAGAATGAATTCAAGAATTGCAGAATTTATCCAGTGATTGGGGAGGAAAAGCTTATTGTTTCAAATGGGCAAATACAGAAAAGTGGTTCAGAGGAAACTTTAAGAACAGCATAAAAATAGATGAGAAGAAAAGTAACCCTGGCTTTGACAGACATTGGCACACAGATATTGTCACCACTATCCTGTTTTCTTTAGTGAACAAAGAACATCAGACATTAGAAGCATGAAAAAAGGGTCCCAACCAAAATAAATTAGATGAAAGCAAAGAATAGCAGCATTCTGGTATAAGCTTTCTTCAGTTTACTCCTGATTTTAGATGGGAAACCCTTAGGCATGGAAAAATGATGGAAAGACCAAGACAAATTAAGTATTACAAAGAAGAAAGGTAAACCACTGAGAACTTTGATCACTAAAGTTGGAAAAGTCCTAAAACTAAATGAGCCCAAACTTGATTTCTCTTGAAAGATGATGGAAGACAGAAGCAGATCATCCTGGATCTTGCTGTCTATAGGTATAGGTAATTGATGTCGATGCCCAGTCAATGTATGTGAGAGGAATGCTTAAGGGAAAGTCACATCAGCTTATATTTCCTGAAGTGCTCAAACCTCACAGCAACTCTGCTAGGAAATCTTTAGTAATCTGCATGCCCAAAATAGAAGAAGTAACTATAGGTAGTAGAAAACATCCAGGTCTTTGAAAACTACCTTGGACATAAGCAGAGAACAAACAAACGAAAGAAGCAAGCAAATTGAGAAACTAGTAGTAGATTCTAACATGCATGTATTTCCTGATGTAGCTAATGTAGTTCAAGAGGAAAAACACACTCCCAAAAGCGTTGGATCTGAACCAAAATTATACCAAGTAATGAAGATCAACGCTTTGTTGTTAACCATGGATGCCTCCATTGATGTGAAACATTAGGCTGCATGGTCATTGACTGTGACCCATGAGGCTCAGTTTTACTCAACGCAAAGAGTATATGCATAACATTTACGGGTTAACAGAGCTATTTATCAATATTACTAATATAATGTTTTAACTCCTAACTTTGTATAGTACTACTTAAACTAGTTTAAAATTAAGATGTGTCCCTTGGGGAGCGTGGCCACGATGGCAAAGTAGGAAGACCATGAGCTCACCTCCTCCCACAGGCACACCAAAATCACAAGTACTTAGAGAGCAAATATTTATGAGAACAACCTCAAGATTAGCAGAAAATATTTTCCAAAATAACGATATAAAGAAGGAACCACAAGGAGAAGGGTAGGAAGGGCAAAAGATGCAGTATAGTCAAGATCCATACCCCCAGGTAGGTGACCCCAAAACTGGAGGATAGTCACAACTGCAGAGGTTCTCCCCAAGGAGTGAGGGTTCTGAGCCCCACATTAGGCTCCCTAATCCAGGTGTCCTGCACTGGAAAGATGAGCTACAAGAATGTCAGGCTTTGGAGGCCAGTGGGGTTTCAGTACAGGGGAGACAGAGGGCTACAGGAAAAATAGACCCCTCTCTTAAAGGGCATGCTCAGAATCTCACAGGCTCCAAGTCCCAGGGCAGAGGCAGCAATGTGAAAGGACCCTGGGTCAGACTCACTTGCTGATCTTGGAGAGTATCCTAGAGAAGGAGGCGGCGACTGGGGCTCCCCCTGGGGACATAGATACTGGCAGCAACCATTTAGGGGAGCTCATTCTATCATGAAGACACTGGTGTTGGCAAGCTCCATTTGGGAATCCTCCCTCTAGCTTATTAGTGCTGGAAAATGGCCTCGCCCACCAGCCAGTCTCCACAAGTACTGGGATGCCTCAGGCCAAGCAGTTGGCGGGGAAGGGACGAATACTGCATGATCTCACTTATATGTGGAATATAAAAAACAAAACAGAACAAACAGAATGAAGACAGACTCATAGGTAGAGGGAACAAAGAGGGTGGTTGCCAAAAGGGAGGGGATAGGGGAATGGGAAAATGAGGCGAAGGGGATTAAAAGGTACAGACCTGCAGTTATAAAATAAATAAGCCATAGGGATGTAATATACAGCATAAGGAATGTAGTCAATAATATAACTTTGTATGGGGACAGATGGTTACTAGACTAATTGTGGTTATCATTTCATATTGTATGCAAATGTCAAATCATTATGTAGTATACCTGAAACTAACGTCAATTATATTTCAATAATTTTTTAAAAGTTTAAAAATGTATCTTAATATGCTATAGCTGATTATTTGTCTATGTAAAGTGTTGGCTAGTAAAAATGCTGAAAGCGTTACTACCAACACTTTGCAGAACATTTTGGAATCATCCATTGTATTTGCATACATGCATATCTTACATTTTAGCAGTTTTACTCTTTGTGTGTACCTGAGAGAAAAGCATAACAGAGAAGAGAATTGTACAGCAAAACACTATTTCTAAAAAGACAAATAAGGAAAAAAGAAACATAAATATAATTAAATATATACAAATATATTTATATATGGATCCTTCTATATAAGTGTTTATTAAATACCAATTAATCTACAGTGTTAAAATATATGGTATTCTGTACCTATGGGGAGAAGGAGGGGAGTGTGATTAAGGGAGAACCAGGGGCATCAGGTGTTTTATTTATTGTCCTCTTCTTTCATAAGCATCCATGTTTTGATAATTTATGGGTATGTACATTTAAGTTTAGTGTTCTTTTTATGCGTGGTATACTTTAATAAAATATGCTTGGGAAAAGCGACTTAGCTTAAAGTGCATTTAATAAGTGTGCGATGTACATGAAATGTCAAGAAGTACAAATAAACAGTGCTTGGTATTTAAGGTGTCGTCGTTACTTGGAGAATGATAGCAAACATTTTTAAATGCCAATTTCCCTGGATTCTCATGGACATGGAGTTGTTTTAGTTTGGAGCTTTAACAATTCACTCATAGGTTAAGAGCAAGAGCCCTGCTTGATATCTAAGAGGGTTATTCTACTTAAAGCATAAAGCAGCTTTGTAATGTTTTTCCTTAGCAGTTTTTGCTTAAAAAATTTAAACTTAATCTTTAGATAGGAATTATTCTAATGTTTAACCCAACTGTATCTCAGAAAGTACTAACTTTATTTGTGTCTTTTCTGAAGATCCAAAATCCTTAATCTAAACATATTGATGACTATTCATCTTGTATATTTATTTGTAGTACTTACTACTTCATATTCTCTCTTATCTAATCCCTGACCATAATATTTGATCTCCTATTTGTCATGAGGGAAGCCTGATTTGTCTGTGTGAACCCAGTACCCAATATTAGCCAAAAGATATTACATGTTTTTAAAGATTCAATGTTGAGTGGTATCTAATTGGATTGGAATCAGGTCAATAATATTTTCGTAACCCTGAAGTTACTGTCTTCGATAATAAAGATTAAAATATTCAAACCATCAATTTGAAAACCAAAACAAAAAATGCCTAAGTATTGCTGGGATAGATAGCTTTACTTTATAGTCTTATAGCAACAGAGTACTGCTTATTTAAAAATATATATTTTTAAAAGAAGTTGAGGAGAGTAGTTGGAAATAATACACATTGGAGTCATTGAGCTACAGTTCACAGCTAGAAAGGAGGGATACTATCATCTCCTTCATTTAAAAAAAAATTATTCTAGAAGTACCATTAAAAAAAAAAAACAGGAAAGCTAGTTTAATGTATAGGAGCTCAATGTTTGATGTCTATTTAGGAGATATAATATGGAACATGAAGGATTATTTATACTACTAGTAAACACATTTAGAGTGCTGTATAAACTGAAAACTATAAAGGACTTCAGTAAAGGGCTGCCACATTGATTATACATATATTGTATGTATATATACATATACACATTATACATCATGAGGAGCTTTCATATACATTATGACGACTCATTTCAACATAGCAAAGTGTGTATTTCTCTCATTCTGGAGATAATAAACTTGAGACCCAGATGGGTAGTATTTGTCTAAGATCTTCTAGTGAGATGCCAATGGTGGTACCTTGTCTGTGCCTGAAACTGAATTAAGGAGTTTCATATAATATTTTATCTTATTACATACTTGTTCACCTCACACATATACCTACACATACACATGCCTGAGTCCATTATCATTACTCCAGTTTTACTGATGAGAAAATGAGACTTTTAAATTACATCACTTGAAAATTTAGAGTGAATTTTTAAGACTATAGATTAGTAATAAGACAGCTCTGAGTTTGCACTCCTGTTTCTGTCACCAGATACTTAAGCTCTTATAAGTGTATAACTTTACAAATATGATAATGTATTTAAACAATAGGGTTTCTGCGATAATTAAATGAAATAATATACAAATAATGAGGTAGAGTACATGACAGTTTTTAATAAATGTTATTTATTTAAGATAATAATCTTTCATACTTATTAGAATAAAAACTGTTACTGAGGAGCCTTTGAAATATGGATATTTGGGGTACTTGCTATTATTTTATTTAATTTGCATAAATATATCTTCATTTTTTTCCTAGTTGCTTTAGCTAAATTATACATACTACTGCAGACTTACATTTTTAAAAATCTATTCAGAAGATAAGAGAACATATTCTGTAACTGACTGGTATTTTAAAACTCTATTGAAAGGAAAGCAACAATGGCTAGTTTTAATTCATTCATGTTGTCAAAACTACTTATTATAATTTTGAAAAAAATTGACTTTACCAGGAAAGATCATAAAGTCTTAAGAAATATTTGAGAATAATAATTAAAAGTAACCAAAATAATATCTGAATAAGAGACTCATATTTTTGCTTAAATATGTGCATATATTTATAGAGATACATAAGAGTAAATGCTTATTTATTTTAAAAAGTATTTCTTCTTAAAAATATTTTATTGCTACTTGTAAAAGTTGTTATAGTTTTTGATGACCTGAAGTTGCTTATTATGGCATAGGCTCATTTCTTCTCCTTTAGAAGTACATCATTTATATACTTTTATATTTTTCAAGCTACATATGATTTTTACATAGACTGTTTAGGTACTATATCTCTTATCAAACCTTCCCCCCATCCCACTCTCTGGTTTACCTGATAAGGCAAAATGTTTTTCATAACTGTGGATAACTGCCCCCAGAGTTCGGGTTAATATTGCAAGTGGATTATTGTGGCATGGATAGTTCTCTCCTAGGTATTCCTGAGACCTCTAGGGAATTCCATGAAATTAACAGCTTTTGGTCACTAATGGATCCCCAAGTAAGAGAGAATTTTCCTGCCTGACTGCCTTGATCTGGAGTACTATTCTTTTCCTGCTTTTGGACTCAGACTGGAAATACACCATCAGCTTTCCTGGGTGTCCAGCTTACTGACTGTAGACCTTGGGATTTCTCAGCCTCCATAATCATTTGATATAATTTCCTATAAGATATATATATATACATATATCATGTGGCAACATCAAAATTTATTTTATTCTTTCAGTTATGTATGCAGAACCTCCAAAATACACTGGCTTAGTTATAAAACTTTTATGCTTCATTAAATATGTTCTTTCTCTATATGTACTCTATATAAATTTACATATTTTCTAAATAAATTATATTATGTGCTTTGTGTATAAATGAGAAGGTGTTAATGTATTTATAAGGGTGTGAGACAGTCTGGCAAAAAATGGGTAGATGATAATTATTTTTTGAATATTGCTAAGTAAATTTTATACAAGCTTTTTCCTGGTACTAACATTGTCCTTGATTATATCTGTTTTATTTAAAAAAATGAATAAAGAAAGAATATCTGGCTTATTTTGGAAGTGATCCCACCAGTTCCCAGAGAATAGCTGGAAGGGTCCAACTCCATTTTAGAGATAAGGAAGGAGATGATGCGTAGGTAAATCACCCAAGGTCACAAGCCTATTGTGGGGTAGAATTGAGATGGCTATCTAGATGGTCTAAGGTAGCTCCATACTCCCTTTGATTACACCATGCTGCCTCTCAGTTTCACAAGTTCAACATGTCAGAGGGTTTCTATTTGCTTGTTTGTTTTGTTTCTTTTTCAGTCACTATCATAGGATTTGGGGCCGTGGAAACAGCTGCTGCAGTGAGGCTCCTTGCTTGCCAGGTCTCCGGATGGCTGGCCATGTAAATGATAGTTGATTATCCTGTTGGCACAATTTTGTGCTGCTAACATCTTTGCCATATGGTCGTGTTTTCCCATTGGAAAATCTGACTAGTTTGTAAACATTTTTTCCTCAAGAGCAGAGACCATGACTCCTACTTCTTTGAAAATTTACTTTGGGCTGAGTATAGTACACACAAGAGCAACCATTTATTAACATAATGGGGATTTAGGCCCCTTCTCTTACCTGCCTGTGTAGTTAGTACATATGGTTCCTCTATTAGCTTTCTTTTGCTGCTCTACCACAAACTTAGTAGCTTAATACAATGCAAATATATTATCTTACAGTTCTAGAGATCAGAAGTCTGAAATGGGTCAGGCTAAAATGAAGGGATCAGCTGGGCTGCACTCCTTTCTGGTAGCTCTAGGGGAGAATCTATGTTCTTGCCTTTACCAGCTTCTAGGCTGCCCATATTCCCTGGATCCTTTCATCTTCAAAGCCAGCAATGGTAGATTGAATTTTTCTCATATCACATCACTCCAACACTCTGTTTCTACCCTCCATTTCCTACTCTCACTCAGTACTTTTGTGATTATGTTTTTGACCCCATCTGGATAACCCAATATATCTTCCTTATTTTCAGGTCAGTTGATTAGCAACCTTAACTCCATCTGTAACCTTAATTCACCCTTGCCATGTAACCTAACATATTCACAAGTTCTGGGAATTAGTGTGTGGATATCTTTGGGGGTCTGTTCTACTACCTCAGTTCTTTTTATCATTTGAATGTTATTTCATTCCCTTCCCACCCATTTTTATACATATTAATCCTAACATATTCCTACAGCATAGAAGAGGCTAAATACATATTTGATGAAAAAGTGGAAGCATGAAGAAATACACTGCTTAAAAATATATGTCTAGAAACAGAAATATACACTCTACATGTAAACATTGCTTCATTCATGCAACAAACATTTTGAATTCTTACCAGCTACCAAGAGCTGTTTTAGGCACTCTCAACAAAAACAACAGAAATCCTTGAATTTATATTCTAGTTGTTGGTGAATGTCAGCAAGTAATTAACAGAATAAATAGTACATTTATGACATGTAAGAAGGTCATGGATACTGTAAAACTAAAGTATGGGAAAAATGAACACATATGTCCACACAAAAACTTGCACATGAATGTTTATGGCAGCATTGTTCATAATAGCCAATACATTAGAAACGACCCAAATGTCCATCAACTACTGAATGGATAAACAAAAGGAAATATATACATACAATGGAATACTATTCACCAATAGAAAGGAAATAATTACTGATACATGCTACAACATGGATGAAACGTAAGAGCATCATGCTAGATAAAAGAAGCCAGACACAAAATAACATGTATTTTATGATACCACTTATAAGAAATGTCCAAAAAGACAAATCTCTACAGACAGAAATAGGTAAGTATAAAAGTTGCCTAGGGGAATAGGAAATGATTGTAAATGGACAGGGAGTTATAGAGATTTTAAAAAATTAGATTGTGGTTATGGTTGCAAAAATCTGTAGATATGTTAAAAATCATTGAATTGTAAATTTAAAGCAGATGAATTTTATGGTTTTTAATTATGTTTCAATAAACCTGTTAATTAAAAAGGAAAGAAAAAGAACTATAGTAAAGTAAGAGTGATCTGGAGGGTTGACTGTGTGCAGGTGTAATTTTCAGTAAGGTATGCAGGTTGGATCTCATTAAGAAGGAGATATTTGATCAAAGACTTTATGGAAGTGATCAAAGTTCAGATACATAGGGGATATGGATTCCAACCTGAAACAAAATCCTGTGAACTATCTCTGAGGCAAGGTGAGTATGTGGTATGTTGCACATATAGCAAGGAAGCAAGTGTGACAGAAGCAGAATGAAGTTAGAAGATGAAAGATAAGGGAGGTAAAGGGTGGTGCACAGAACGAGTGGGCCTCTGTAGATCATTATAAGGAATTTGACTTCATCTTCAGTGAAATGACAATATGGAAGATTTTGAGCATGAGCATGAGATGTTTTCACTTATATTTTAAGGTGATCTTCATGGCTGCTCTGTAGATAATTATTGCAGGAAGGCAAAGGTGAACACAGGAGAAGCAGCGAGATCAGGGAAGAGGCTCCTGCTGAAACCCTATTAAGAGAAGCTAATGGCTGGAACCAGGAAGTTTAGGAGAGCACATGATTAGACTTGGTCTGAATATTTGTCTGTGTGTGTGTGTGTGTGTGTGTGTGTGTGTGTGTGTATTTATGCTAAAGAAGAATTTTCCTTGGTTTTATAAAAATAATATGACACCAAAGTCTCTTCATCTAAGAAGCTGGATATGATTTTGCCAGTCTGCTCTAGATCTTCAGACAACCCTAGCTGTCTGTCATTGGGCAGTTTCCTTGCCTTGACTTGTGACTTGTTCTTGCTTCTATTAAGCAGTGATGGTGCATACTTACGGACTCATGGTAGTGATGAAGAAATAAAGTAGACATGAAAACACAAAATTTTATCAACCTGGATAAAATGTAATTTACTTTATCTAGTAAACCAAACAAATAATGAATTAAGTTCTCAAGACTGTCTGAAGAAAGAAAAAACAAATAAAACAAGAACTTTAGGTGTTAAATAGTGATTATCTGAACTCTAGTATGAGAAAAATAAAAGTTTGGTTTTCACTTAAAAGAACTGTTCAAATTTATACCTTAAAATTATTTAAAATTTAAAAAATGGCATTTATCTTATCATTTTCTATTGAAAAAATCTAGAGAAAGATGAGCAGTCTCATGTTTCAGAAAAATTATAATTGCTTGCTAGAATTCTTTGAAAACTAAAATGATTTTTAAACATTAAATGTAAATATTATTTTTAATGAGCATGAACACATTCTAGAGCATGTATGAAAAAATTCTCTTTTGAATCATTCTTCTAATATACTGAAAAAAGGACTTTTTTCCTTATATGTGATATTTACTATTCATACACATATGAATGCCTCAAAATGAAATTACTCAATCCTTTAAATTACTATGTACAAGATACTAACACACACATCATATTCCATTTTATATCTAACAAATAGAGAAAAAAAAGGCATAGAAAGAGAACCAGGGAGATATCAATTATTAATAATCTAGCATATTAGTATTATCATTTTTCTCTTTACTGTAACCATATATTTTGTCTGATCTACTGGTAGTAAATGCTCAATAAACATTTGTTCTAATGAAATACTGAAGATAACTAAATTTTTAAATGCAATTAAATCTGCAACCAGGTATCTGAAGATTTGGCTTCAGTATAAGAAACAAATCATGATTAACAACAGCGTATCATAGTCTTTCAAAAATTAAAAAACAAAATCTTCTTGGTTAAAAAAATTTTACCTCAATCACGTTTGTAAATTTATTTTCAGTTTATTTCAAAAGTACAGTATCATTTTAATGTAAGTATAGCCATTTTTGGGATGACAGTTTTATAGTTAAATTGAATCCAACAGGCTAGCATTATATTTGATAGTTATATGAAGGATGAAAACACAAAAAATAGCTCAGGTTCATTTTTTAATTACACTGGAGACTTGTAATGCTGTATTTGATTTAATAACCATAGTTACCTTATGTACCTTATGTGGAATACCAGTCTATATTAAATTGCATCAAAAAAGGGTTAATGAGTTTATCAATAAATAATTTTCCTGATCTCTATTTCATTTCATAATGTGAATAGACGTGCAGTATTGGCTGTATAACCAGCTAAGTGAACATTGTATTAGAAAATGTTTGAATATAAACTTGTAAAACTAGTTGGAAAGAAAATCCATTGTTCTTTACCAAGTTGTGGAGGAATCTTAGCAATGGTAGTTGTGGTTTCAATTTTCCATTAAGTTGTCACTTTGCAGTTATGCAAAGTCATGAAAAAGTTTGATGGTAATATTCCCCCGAATAAGTCATAAAACCAATGTAATCAGGAGCAAGCATCCAGTTTAACAGTCTAGTGTCACAAAAGCAAAACAAAACAAAACAAAACACCAGGGATCTGGATTTCCATCACAGAAAGCCAATTCATACGGAAGTGTTTCATATGTAGCACTAAGGCACTGTGCACCCAGAACAGAGTAAAATATCTTGCCTAACTTCAAATCGTTTTTATTAATCAGTTATCTAGAGAGCTGCAACTAATGTGCCTAAATTTCTGTAATTTAACACAATAGAAACCTGTTTTTTCACTCACACACTCAAACGATTTGGTGTGCCCATTCCATTGGACCTCCTGGGCACCTTATTTTAAGTGGTGATTCGGGGATCCTGCATTTTCCTTTCTTCTGACTTCATTATCTCCTTGAGTCTTGGAGTCCTCTGCTGGATTGTCTGCATTCAGACAGCCAATGGGAAAGAGAAGCGTGAAAAACAGAGGCAGTAAACAAGATGTGAATTAAGGGCTATAGAAAATTAAAATGTCCAAGAAAACTACTATTTTAATAAATCATGCACAAGTCCACAGTGCTGTCCATAGAAAAAAGAATATATATAGTAGGGGTGGCATAGCTGGGTTGTAGATACCAAATTCCTTTCCACCCTGTACATTTCTCATCCTTTGGAACTCTTCTGTTAACTACTAATTCTAACACTTCTGAAATTGTAACTCCCTCTCTTAATACTTTAAAGAACTATCCCAATAAGGACAATGCTTTATCATTTAATTCCCTATTATACATATGAGGACTAGATGGGGTGCTTCCAGAAGATTTTATCAATGGAAGCGCTGGGGATCAAAATAGAGAAATAATCCTAGAGTTGGTGCCTGCAGGGGGTATTTTAATGATCTTTATTTTAAATTCTTTGCCTTTCTACCTAGCTTCTCATTTCTTCTTTCAGTTTCATTTTTTTTATTTCGTATGTACTCAAGCTCTGTTATTACATGCATGCACCTATAGAATTATAATGTTCTTTGATTAATTGACTCTTTTTATCATTATAAAATGTCCCTCTTTACCACTCGCAAGTGCTCTTATTCTGAAGTCTACTTCAATATTAATATAGACTCTCCAGTTTTTTTTAAAAGTAATGTTTGCAGGGTATGTCTTCCAACTTTACTCTTATCCTACATGTGTATTTTTATTTAAAGTTTCTTGTAGACACCATATAGGTAGATTGTGCATTGTTATCAATATGCTTTGGTTGAAGTTTACCACTTTAAATCAAAGTTAATTTGTTTATTTAATTATACTATATGCTCTATTTCTTTCTTCTTTCCTGCATTAATTTTTTAAAGGTCTTTTTGCCATTATTTCATATATTTTTTTCTCTTACTTCTGGCACTCCAATTACATATATTTTAGTCCCATTGATATTGGTTCACAGTTCATTGATACTTAGTTTAATTTTTCACAGTCTTTGTACTTCATTTTAAATAATTCTATTGCTATGTATTCAAGTTCACTAATCTTTTCTTGTGTTGTTTCTAATCAGTTGTTAATCTCAGTTGTCATATATTTTATTTTAAATTTGGTATTTTTCATCTCTCGATATCCTGTTTGGGTCTGTTTTAATAAATTCCATTTAGCTCCTTCTTGCGTTCACATTTTCCTTAAACACTGGAATATATTTGTGTATGTATAATTTTAAAGTCCAATTTTTCTAGTTCTGTATTGCTAGAGGAAACTTGAATGATCCCAGGGTTGTGTTAAGTTCTGGAATTTATTCATCTTTTAGCTCTTCTGTGATTGTGCTTGTGATTTCTTGATTTTTTTTTTTAATCCAGGTTGTGTGCTTTCTGACACACATGTGTGTATTGATTTTCAATTAAAGTCTCCTCTCTGAAATATTTTACCTGGCTTGTTCTCCCTGACCTACCTATGTCTTCTTATCTCAGTGAGACTGCTGGTCTTTGCTTGGCTTTCCCATGTGTTACTGAAGCTGGAAAATGCTTTCAGGAAGTAAACTAGAGAAAAGTCTCACCTTGTTTGTTTCTTTTCCTTTACGGATTATTTTCACACTGTGGCTGTTATCTAATGTCCAAGAACAGTTATTTAATATATTTTGCCAATTTTCTATTTGTTAAAGCAGGAGGGCACTTATCATTATAGATAATTTTTTTGTGAATGGAAATGGAAACCTCCTCATTTCACTTTAAATGCAAGAAATTGGTAGGATGAACCTGATGTGCACTTTACCAGTATGTTTCTAATTCATATCGCACATATCCAATATATTTTATTAAAACCAAATAATATACAATAATATACTTTAAACAGTAAGATAGTTGTATAATGAAGCAAAACACTCTGAATTGTCAACTATCCTTTGTTCTAACCTTATTTCTACTACTAAATATTGGCTAGATTTTTGTTTAACTGTCCACCGGGGGGGTAAAAACACACACAACGTAAGATTTTTGAGTTGAGTTTATTCAGTGTATTACTGAGGACTGTAGACCAGGAGACAGCCTCTCAGATAGCTCTGAGGAACTGCTCTGAAGAGAGAGGGGAGGAACTGCTCTGAAGAGAGAGGGGAGGAGCCAGGATATATATGAATTTTGGTTGGGGAATACATGCAGACAAGATCTAGGTGAATACTGGTCACAATGGCCATCATCAAAAAATCTAGAAACAACAAATGCTGGAGAGGGTGTGGAGAAAAGGGAACCCTCTTGCACTGTTGGTGGGAAGGTAAATTGATACAGCCACTATGGAAACAGTATGGAGTTTCCTTAAAAAACTAAAAATAGAACTACCATATGACCCAGCAATCCCACTACTGGGCATATACCCTGAGAAAACCATAATTCAAAAGGATACATGTACCACAATGTTCATTGCAGCACTATTTAAAATAGCCAAGACATGGAATCAACCTAAGTGTCCATTGCAAGATGAATGGATAAAGATGTGGCACATATATACAATGGAATATTACTCAGCCATAAAAAGGAACGAAATTGAGTTATTTGTAGTGAAGTGGATGGACCTAGAGTCTGTCATACATAGTGAAGAAAGTCAGAAAGAGAAAAACAAATACTGTATGCTAACACATATATATGGAATCTAAAAAAACAGTACCGATGAACCTAGTGGCAGGGCAGGAATAAAGATGCAGACGTAGAGAACGGACTTGAGGACACACTGGGGCAAGGGCACGCTGGGACAAAGTGAGAGAGTAGCATTGACATATATACACTACCAAACGTAAAATGCATGGCTAGTGGGAAGCTGCTACATAGCACAGGGAGATCAACTCGATGCTTTGTGACGACCTGGAGGGGTGGGATAAGGAGGATGGGAGGGAGGCTCAAGAGGGAGGGGATATGGGGATATATGTATACATATAGCTGATTCACTTTGTTGTACAGCAGAAACTAACACAATATTTTAAAGCAATTGTACTCCAATAAGCATGTGGGGAAAAAAAAAAAGATCTAGGTGAAAGGTTACTGCTACACAAGAGGATCAGACAACTCCGTTAATGATTTTAGTGCTTTTCTATGTCTGGGAAGATGTAAGAATCTGGGGTCCTTGAAATTCTTCCTTAGATATGCATGTTAACTATCTAGTGGTCCATATATCCAAAGCACAGAAAGCGTCATCCTGAATTCCTCTCAGGGTGAACTTGTAGGTCAGGGACTGCAGTGGCTAGAACTGGAATGGTGGGCAACACTCATGGTTCACAACACCAGGTACTTTGGTTCCTTTCTGAAGTGCCCCTGTCTGAGAGGAGATTAAAAGTTTGACTCTAGAGAACTCAAAAGCGGTCATGAGATTGATACAGTTAGGGGAATATGGGCAGAGATGCCAGGTGTTATTTCTGGACAGGAGCTTTAAGAGTAGCACGTATCTATCTTGTGTTTTTCCTTTTCCATGTAGAAGTTGCTCTGTTAGAGTGGGATCCCAGGTAAAGACGGTACGGAATCTCAGCTAACTCAAGATGTGTATGTAACTCAAAGAAGAAATAAGCGTTAGTTATTTTAAGCACTCACATTTTGTGACCATTAGTTACTGCAACACAATCTAGCCTCTTATCTGATACATCATGCAAATTTAATCAACCTAATAAATTCTTTAATCTCAGATTCATCAATTGTAAATTTTAAATGCTATCTACAATATATTATGTAAAGTATTATTGTGATAATTTAATTCATGTATAGGTTCAAGAACAATTGCTAAGTATGGATACTGCATAAATATGAAGAACTCATCCTCACCCATATTCATATTTAGTCCTCAGTTTTAGCGTTTTAATCTATGTCATTAACCTTATGAGAATATAAGTTTAAAAAGACCTTGCAGTTTAATGGACTATAATTTCCACTTAGTAAGTGCCTTAAATTTTTAAAGCAATTTTTTCTTTCAAAAATTTCCTCCAAATACCTATCAGTGTTCAACCATAAAATACATTGAATGATTAAGTATTCATTATACACTTTTTATTTTTTATCTTATTTATTGAAAATTTCTGTTCCTCTTCAAAAACTGTAAATTCTGTTTTTAAAAGGATCGTTTTGTTCTTTGATGTTTTATTTTCTGGCTATAAAGATTTGGCAACCTTACATTGCAAAATAAATTCAAATTTAATTACTTCCTTAAAAGATATAAAATTTAATTCATCTTAACCCTCCCGCACATTTTGTAACCCCTACAAACCATTTTGCTTCTCTTTTTAAAAAGACTTTTTCTATACATTTAATCCCAATCTCTCTTTTTTTTTTTTTTTAATTTATTTATTTTTGCTGTGTTGGGTCTTCGTTTCTGTGCAAGGGCTTTCTCTAGTTGTGGCAAGCGGGGGCCACTCTTCATCGCAGTGCTCAGGCCTCTCACTATCGCGGCCTCTCTTGTTGCGGAGCACAGGCTCCAGACACGCAGGCTCAGTAATTGTGGCTCACAGGCCCAGCTGCTCTGCGGCATGTGGGATCTTCCCAGACCAGGGCTCGAACCCGTGTCCCCTGCATTGGCAGGCAGACTCTCAACCACTGCGCCACCAGGGAAGCCCCCAATCTCTCTTTTGAGGGATGATCCTTCTAGAAAAATTACTATATTCCAAACAGTCATATTTCCTAGCTATAATAAAAAGATTCCCTAAAGAAATAGAAATCACTAATGACTTTCTGACAAGAAAGATAAATAAAAAATGTTGGTAAGACATTTATTTCATCATCTCAGTTCCTTATTTTGATCTCCAGTATCTTTCATCATCATATCATACATGTGTCAGTTCTTGACTCACTCTTGTAGCTTTAAAGAAAGAGATTTTCCATTCTGTGTTCAAATCCATTCAAGGTTTATTTAGGCATTCTTTTGAATTCCACCTAATCACACTTTTTGAAATAAAAGGGGTTTATGCTAAAATTGTTCTATGAACAGAACATAAGAAAAACATATTTTAAACTAGCTTTTTTGGGTAAATAACTCACATGGCCTCTTAAATAGGCATACTATGAAACCTCTTAGAGATTCTCCAAATAGGATGTACAACATGCAATATTTTCTGAAATAATTTGACCATGGTGTCATATTATTTATAGAAAATCTTGCAGAATGTCACTCCCTGGATCTTCTTTTACAAACGAAGGACTATATCAATGGCATGGTGTTTCTAAAAGAAAACAGTACTTGTTTACCATTGAACAAAAAAGGTCCTTTCTCACCTTGAGAGAAACATCCTCTTTAACAGAGATTGTTGTTTCAGGAGTAAGTGTGATTGGACGTGACATTTGAAGGACCAGTAAGTTTTACATAATATTTTCTGTCTGAACTCTAACAAATGCTCAAAAGCTATATCATTGCAGCTTGTCCTGAATTAAACTAATTATTTCATCTATCCTTGTCATACAATGAAAAAGAAGCACCCCGCTAGTTTCAAAAACTGTTTACCTGCAATAGTAGTGTTTACTTCATTTCACAAAAAAGAGTCATGTTTCCTTAAATCTTTGTTTAAAAACCTGCCATCACAAGGAAGTCTATCTTTTCAATGACCAAATGTAGTTTTCTTTCTGTATGCAAATCTGACATCCAGTATTTTCCCTTTTATTATTCACATCAGATAAACAAAAATTCCATCAGTTTATAACTTCTGCCTAAAATATCTCCGGCTTATCCAGCAATTGAGATAAATGAGTTTCATTCTCTGTCTTCTGAGCCTGGTGGGTGGACATTTATATTGTTCTTCCTTTCAGATGCAATTCATTAAAGAGGCACACCCAAGTCAGAACAACAACAAAACGTTTTTCTGACTCATCTTTTCCTTGGTTTATGTTATAAGCCAATGTAAAAATACTGGCTTTGGCTTTGGGAATTGAAGGTGTCTGACATAAAATATTTATTTGTTCTCATTTCTGCCTTTGACAAAGCCAACATTTAATGGCTTTCTGGAAAGTGAGTGCAACATCAAAACCCATATACATTTCCTGAATTCTTTTTTATTCTGGCCTTGTTGGGAGTTTCCTCGATTGCCTGCCGCAATCACAAATGCCTTTTTTGAGTTCCCTTTGAAGTCACATCACTGTCTTCTCCACCTTTCCTGAAGTTGTATGTTTCGCATTTTTCATCAAGTCAAAGAACATTAGCAAAGGAAAGCTACACTTCCGCAGGAGGAAGTCTAAGTTCTAGCTCATATTAGATTACATTATTTTGACCTCTTGCCACTACCAACAATCCCTTCTGTACTTTGTCTGACATTAAAAAAAAAAAGGAAAGTGTAGTGGAGACTGATTCTTAGCTTAAACTAGGCATAAGCTAACTAGTGAAAATTTTAGAAAAAGAAGAGTGAGCAGTTATCCTTCTCTCACTCCATGCTTTAGTGGGTCCACTGTTGTCTATTCCAGAATGGGTCACAAGATATCCAAGATAAGCATTCCATTTTAAAAATGCTTATTTTTCTTCCTTTATTTTCTTTTATTTATGTCTTCCTATTTTTTCCTTTGCATCAAATAATAGCAACTTTCAGAAAATTTCTTTTTTGTTATATGCCAGGCAATGAACCAGTCACCCCGCCCCATCACTGATATTGTGAGCACCCAGTTTTGCTGAACGGGAAGTTAGGATTCAGAAAAGTCACAGGACTTCTCCAACCTCACCAAATGAATCTGTATCAGATTTTTCACACTAAAGAATGTATTATTTTCACTTAATAACTCTATCTTTTTATAAAGAGAAGGTAATGTATATAGCACCCATTCTTCATGAGTCATCTGCTAAGAAAATAATACGTCTGCGATGGAAGTTCTTCTTATCAGTCTAAAATTACTGAGTCAAATGGCCCATTTGACTGTCCTCCTGGGACTACTAATCATTTGGTTCCTTGTGTGTGAAAACATTAACTGACCCAAATCCACCTGAATTAAGACTAAACGATGCATTGGTGAAAGGGGCACTGTCAGGAAACATTTCAATCTCATGGTTTCGGAAAATATAGAGTGATATCCCAAATCATTGTCTTGGGCTGTAGTTTTATTAAATCTTACACAGATAAAGTAAATGAATCAGAAAAAAAAAGAAACTATCAGAAAATATTAAAGCCTAGAGTTGGCCATGAGTATCATATCTAACCTTTCTTTTCACACACAAGAAAAGTATTTCTGAGGTCAGGCAACATTTACAAGGTCAAACTGAAACAGAAGGGAAGGAGGCAGGGCACAACCTTTAAAAGAATGACATATCCGAGGACACGGCATCAACTGATTAGAACAAAATAGGTCCAAGAAAGCGGACTGTTGACTTCCACTAGAACTTGAGCCTCAGTATACGCTCATTGTAACACATCAGCAAGCTAAATGACACACCCGCAGGTGCCATGACAGTTCCAAGGCTGATCATAGAGGTCAAAAAGTGGGCGGTGGCCCAATTCCTGGAAATACACACCACTTCCCCAAAATAGCTGGAATACTTCTCCCACTCATTAGCCTATGAAATTACCCACCCCTATAAAAACTGACAACACCATACCCTGGTGCCACTCTCGCCTTCTGAGATGGCCCACACTCTCTGTCTCTGGAGTGTGTTTCTCTCTAAATAAATCCACTTCTTACCTATCACTTTTGTCTCTCAGTGAATTCTTCCTGCGATGAGACATCAAGAACCTGAGCTTCATTAAGTCCTAATACCAGGTGTGTGATCTCAGTTAAAAGAACTTGGGTTCAAGTCCCAATCTGGGTTTTGGCTGGGTTCGAGTCCTGGAGTAATCTGAGTTCGTGCAATCTGAGTTTCACAGTTTCAAAACCAGAAGTCCTAATAGAAACATGGGTGGCTTGATTCCTATCTCACTCCTTTTACACTTACACCCTGCCAAACATGTAGGTTAAGAAACAAAAGTATTTTGGCCCAAGTTACAGATGTATCATTGTATTAAAACTCCCCAGGATAAAGAGAATTGAGAAACTGTAGACTATCCAGATGTTGGTAGATATTTAAATGCCATTTAATAGGATATTATTATTCTTCTCATAGGACATGCACACTTTATCTTTTAGGACTTTTTTTCCCCAAGGAATAGCTAGTATATTTTAGTATCAGTAAACAGTGTGAAGAGGAGCTTGCAATCTTTAATAATAAAATTCTCATAACACCATTAACTAAAAAAAACTGAGAGTTGTAGTAGGGATCCAGAATTATTTTTCAGTTGAAGGAAGAATTATTCCATATCAAGAATCAGTTTATTTAATACAGATAAGTAAAACATAAATATTAGAGAAGAAAATACCACCCCCTTAATGACCTTATCATTACAGTGACCTACAGATTTCAACTTCGAACATCTCATTTATTTAAAATATAGTTTGAAAACTATAATAAATCAAACGTGTCTCAGAAGTAAACCACTTCTTTGCTTTAAAATGGAGTTTGAAAAATTTTGACTTACCACTGAATGGTATCTAACAGATATGTAGTGTGTTGTTTGTTTTATTGTTTGGGGCATTTTTGTGTGTGTATGATGAGTTGGCCAAACAATAATTTTGAGTATCTACTATGTATCCAGCATTGTTCTAAATGTCACCAATCAAGTTATGAATTAGATGCACAATGTCCCTGTCCTCAAAGGGGTTACTTATTTGTGTACCTGCATGTGTGTGTGTGTATTTGTGTAGAGGGAGGGTAAAATAAAGTGGGAAAAATATAATAAAACCTAAAAAAGAAGATATATACCTCTGCATAGGAAAAGTGCTATGTGGATGACAAGATATGCTATATCAGTCATGGATCATTTAAGAAAACAGAATCTGCTCTATGTGTTCCAAACAGGAAAGGGTTTATCAGAGGGATTTATCTGATTTCAAGGCTGTAGAAATAAATACCTGTGATTTACTGGTGCATTTTAAAGAACCACAGGTGATGATCATAATAGATTCTATCACCAAGTCATGCAATTTGTAAAAATTTGGTCCTGCAAAATGTCATGTATGCTGAAACCCATCCATCTGCCTGCTGTAGCCAGATACTATTTACGGGTTTCACTTCTTTTCCTCCTTCCAAGATTTTATGAGTATATTGAAAGTATTGGGTTGCTGAGGAAAGACACCGGCTGGATTCCACTAATTGAGTCATATATGTCTCCCTGACAAATGAGAGCCTCTTCTGCAGTGGGTCCACTTACACTCTGTGTCAATTCCCAGAGCTACCCTAGATACACCTACTTTTCACTGATTCTTCAGTCTTATTTTCTTTCCCAGCTATGTATAAAGATAAACGGTCAGCCAAAGCACATTGATCATTGAAGATCAATACCTCTTGCCATCTTTTCTTCCAGGTAAAGATGATAACCAGATATAATGCTCAAATTTCTACCCACAGGGGATTTTTTTAAACACTAAACAGCAAGGCTCAAATTTCTACCCACAGGGGATTTTTTTAAACACTAAACAGCAAGGCCACCTGTAAATAGAAATATAATATGGCAGCCGTCTAATTTAAGCAGCATCTATATTCATATCAAACTATAATCAGGTCTGAATGAGATGTGGATGGACCTAGAGTCTGTCATACAGAGTGAAGCCAAAAAGAGAAAAACAAATATCGTATATTAATGCATATATGTGGAATCTAGAAAAATGGTACAGATGAACCTATTTGCAGGGCAGGAATAGAGATGTAGACATAGAGAAAACGGACATACGGACACAGCGGAGAAGGGGAGGGTGGGACGAATTGGGAGATTAGGATTGACATATATACACTACCACGTGTAAAATAGAGAGCTAGCGGGAACGTGCTGTAAAGCACAGGAAGCTCAGCTTGGTGCTCTGTGACGACCTAGATGGGTGGGATGGGGGTGGGGAGGGAGGTCCAAGAGGGAGGGGCTATAGGTATACATATAGCTGACTCACTTCATTGTACAGCAGAAACTAACAAAACATTGTAAAGCAATTATACTCCAATTAAAAAAAAAAAAAGGAGGGGAGTAGATCAGCCCCATCAAGTCTCTTAAGGGTCCAGGATCATGGACCCTCTGCTATCTTAAACACATGGCTTCCAAACTCATCTTGTTTATATACATTCAGGTGATAGGGAAGCAGATATTGAAAAGAATATTGTGTCAAAAGTTTTACATGAGTCAGGCCTGGTACCTAACACTTAACATCTACCTTCTAGTAAACAGACACGTGGCCACATCTAATTGCAAGCAAAGCTGGGAATGGTAGAGAGACTCTGTGCTCAGAAGGAAAAGGAAAGTATTTTGGTGAATACTTAATCTCTGCAATATTCACTGTCTTGGTGTCTTAGTCCATTCAGACTGTTGTAACAAAAATACCATAGACTGGGGGCTTAAACAACAGACATTTATTTCTCACAGTTCTGGAGGTTGGGATGTCCAAGATCAAGGTGCTAGTAGACTCGGTATACAATGGTGGCCCGTTTCCTCGTAGATAGTGCCTTCTCTCTGTGTTCTCACCTGGTGGAAGAGATGAGGGAATTTTCCTGGGTCTCTTTTATAAGAGCTCCACCTTCATGACCTCATTGTCTCCCAAAGGTTCCACCTCGAAATATTATCACATTGGGGATTATGTTTCAACATAAGAATTTTGGGAGAACACAAATATTTAGTCTATAGCACCTGGGTACCAAAGAGTTAAATTCTATCTCTCACATCAGGATACATTCACTCTCTCCCCAAGGGAGAAAAGTCAAAGCCTTGTTTAATCACTGAACCCCAGATAAAGTTCAGACTCTCCAGAGAATGCAGAATTCTTCTCATTAGGTTTGAATATATCATCTCATGATCTAATAGTCAATGAACTAAAAGCAGAACAAATGAAAAAAAAGTCCACCTCCCTACCAAAAAAAGGTCTTTGTACTTGAAATCTAGACATAAATGAATAAACAAAAACTCCTTATTTACTATACTTGTTCAAAAAAGTAAATAAAAACAGAAATTATGTAATATATAAATATAATAAAAATGAAAATAAATTAAAATCTCTGAAATACAATTGAAGTAGTGATAGTAGAAAAATCCATAGCATTAATTCACATAAATAAAAATAAGTGAATATAAACAAAATGAATTAAATTACAATTACAAACATTAGAAGAAACACAAAAAATCAGAAGGAAGTATAAAATAAAGGTATATTAGACATTTGCCTTAGTCCATTCAGGCTGTTATAAAAAAAATACCTTAATCTGGATGGCTTGTAAACAACAAAACATTTATTGCTCACAGTTTTGGAGATTAGGAAGTCCAGGATTATGGCACTGCCAAATTCAGTGTATGGTGATGGTTCATTTCCTCATAGAAGGTGCCTTCTCTCTGTGTTTTCACATGGTGGGAGGATGAGGGAGCTCTCTTAGTCCTCTTTCATAAGGGAACTAATACCATTCATAAGGGCTCTGCCCTCATGGCCTAATAATCTCCCAATGGGCCACCTCAAATACCATCACATTGGGGATTAAGATTTCAACATATGAATTTGGGAGGACACATTCAGACCATAGTGCCATTATAAAAGAGGCAGAGAGGCAGAAAGACAGAGAGATACAGGGAGAAAGGTGGGGGAGGGCAGAGAGATTGAGAGAGAAAAAGAGATTTATTTTGAGAAATTAGTTGAAGTGATTGCAGAGAAGCTGCAAAGTTGAAAATCTGCAGGGAGGATCAGTGGGCTAGAGACCTAGGGAAAAGCTGATGTTGCAGTTTGAGTCCAAAGGCCGACTTCATGCTGAACTTCCTCTTCAAACTTTTTTCTTTTAAGGCCGTCTACTGATTGGACAAGGCCCACCTACATTATGGAGACTAACCTACTTTACTCAAAGTCTACCCATTTAATTTCATCCAAAATATATCTTCACAGCAACGACTAGACTAGTGTTTGATCAAATATCTGGGTACAAAGACCTAGCCAATTTGACACATAAAAATAACCTGACAGTCCCACTAAATCAGGAACAAACCAAGGATTCCACTATGTCCACTATAACTTAATACCATATTGCATATTATCCTACATGATCGTGTAAGAGAAAAAAACAGAGATGTAATAACTGATAAATGAATAAAACTATCTCTATTTGCCTATCATAAGTATGTGTATTTGGAAAACTCAAAAGAATAAATGATAAAAGTAACACAAATAATACAGACCTTCAGTAAGGCAGAAGAACATGAAATTAATAAACAAAAATAATTGTTTTTGTTTCTACAAACAATAACCAGTTATATAATGAATTGGAAAAATATTTTCAATAGTAAATTTATAAAAATTTTAGTAATAGACTCAATACAAGATGTACAAAACCCATAGGATAAATCTTTAAAATGCAGCATAACTTAGCCTAGCTTTACTAAAAAAGATCCAGGATAGTAAGCAGTGAGAAATAGCCATGTAATATTATTTAACCCTAAAATTAAGAAAAACATCATCCAGGTCAAAAAAGAAAAATCTTTTTGACAAAATAAGTAAATTACCTATATAGTGTATGACCATATTATTTATTATCTAATTGGGAAACTTTGGTAGTAAAATTTCATGTTATTAATAATCATAGTGAATACCAGGCAAAAAATAGAATGTGTGGCATCTTGATTTTTAAGGGTAAGAAAATCAGCTTCACACTCCCCCCCCACAGTACTGAAACACCAGAAAGATGAACAAAAAAAGACCATGTGAGCCAGGGATTTTATATCAAACAAAATTAACCTTCAAGTAAAAAGACTACTGACAAACCATTTTTAAAATAGAAGAGCTTGGGGAATATCATTCTCAGGAGTCATTGTTAATGAAACTACTAGAGGACAAATTTGAACTAAATAAAATGTGACAAGGGAAACTTTTTAAAAAGTACTAGTAATAAACAACAGATATATTTAAATGTAAATGTAAGGCAAAAAACAAACCAACAAAAATGAGTATAAGGTTGACAGCATAGAATACAAATGTTATATGGCCTAAAGTGGAGAAATAACTTACAAAGTATGAGAAGAGAAGAGAGAGAGATGGTGGGAAGTAAAATAGCTCACAAATTGCCTCTTCTATAATAACTAAAATAAAGACTAGTCTAGGGTTTCCCTGGTGGTGCAGTGGTTGAGAGTCTGCCTGCCAATGCAGGGGACACGGGTTCGAGCCCTGGTCTGGGAGGATCCCACATGCCGCGGAGCAACTGGGCCCGTGAGCCACAATTACTGAGCCTGCGCGTCTGGAGCCTGTGCTCTGCAACAAGAGAGGCCGCGATAGTGAGAGGCCTGCTCACCGCGATGAAGAGTGGCCCCCGCTTGCCACAACTAGAGAAAGCCCTTGCACAGAAACGAAGACCCAACACAGCCCAAAATAAATAAATAAATAAATAAATTTTAAAAAAAGACTAGTCTAAGCTGAAAGAAAGAAAAAAAAACTCTAGGAAAGGTTTTGAATATCGAATTAGTACAAAGGTAAAAACTAAGGTAAACAATATTTTTTTTTAATTAAATGGGGGATAAAGTGGAAAAGGAGGGAAAAAAGCATAAAAGTAATTATATTTGGATACGCAGTAGGGAAAATATAAATTGTAAATTGTCTAAAGAAAGAGGAAGAGGAGAACATTTTATGATATTAAGCACAAAATTAAATAACTCTGGTAAAGTAGACAGGATTAAGGAAAATATAGCACTGTGCGTTACTTTAGGAACTGTCAGCTTTAAGAGCTAGATGATGATACTAAGCAGGGATCATAGAGGGCAGATGCAGTAGAGTGCCCTCAGGAGCTTGAAGATACTCGGGGTGTTGACTGGGAAACAACAGCACGTGGCCGGCACCAAGTCATTTCTGAGCACAAGTGAGGCTTCCGCTGGTGCCCTCAGACGTCTCTGGGAGAAAGGACTGTAGTTTGGAGTCATGCAGATGAGGGTTTACAAGTCATCCAAAATCGAACTACGATCCCAAATGTGATCTCATCTGTATCCATGAGCTGATAGATTTGTAGATCGAGAAAAATTTCAGATAAATATTTAATACTAAGTATATATTACACATACACACACATATACATAAAAAATATATGACTATATATATACTTATATAATTACTATACATATGGGAAAAAGTCAAGGTCTGTTTCATATTAATGTGAGGAACAGCTTAAGTCTATATCAAGAAAGTTCTATTTCTATATCTTATACTTTTTATGTGTCGTATAATAAAGTTGCTATTAGGTTGTAATTTAAAGGCTAATAATCTGAGGTGGAATCTTGAATTTATGCTATCTGCGTGACTGCAGTAAGTGTGCACTTTAGGGTCTCACTTTCTTTTCTGTATATAGGTACTAATAATACTGATAATTACTTCACTGTGATAATTAACTAAAATCATATATAGAAAACTATGGGGCAAAAAGGCTTGACACATAGCTGGTGTTCATTATCTGGCTATAAATTTAATCTTAATGGTACTGAAGATAAAGTGTTACTTTAATATTAGTTCAGTTTCTTTCACCTAGAACAACATTCATTTCCCTGTACTCTACAATTTAAGGCATTCTGCAACCTACTGGCAACCTATTAAGCAGGACATATAATTCATGAGACAAAATATTGTCCTCTGTAGATTCAACCTTATATGATAGTAAAAAATGTCACATTGTATCCTCTTTTTTTACACACCTCCTATCAAAATTTTTGCTTTGTTTTACTGTGTTTAACCAGATCTGGAAATACGGTAACTATTTTAGCAACTTGGCCTTGCTTTATCATACTGTCACTTTTTTTGTTTTAATCCTCTGACCTAGTGGCAGCTCTTGGGTTAGAATTTCTGAACAGTTCCCCCCCGCCGTGAAATACCTTCTTAGAAACCCTATTTGAAATGCTGTCAGCTGGGTTGATTATGAAAATTTTACAGTTTTGACAAGATAAAAACAACATATCCAAAGCAAAGGTGTGAATAAAATGTCTTGTATGGCCAATCAGTTCTTACTACCTTAGAAAACCTACTAGTCAATTGGCAGTCCATAGACCAAGACAGGCAAGTGCAGCCTCACCTTATTAATAATAAAGTAAGTGAAATTTAATATGAAGCCAACTTTTATTAACAATTATAATTTACCTGTAATATTTGGAAAGAGTAATGCAATTATAATATCTAATGTAATGAGGATATCGGTGAGACTGTCCTTAAGCTGCTGTGAGAGAATGTAAATTCATGAACTCTTTATAGAAACAATTTAGCAATAAGTATCAATGTGTATCAACAAGCTTTTACATAGCTATATCTTTAATCCAGCAGTTCCCCTTCTAGGACTACTGTATATTCTATGGGGGAAAAAAAAGAGGTTGCATGTACATAAATGGTAAACATCTTCTTATAAGATTTATTTATATTCATCAAATGCAAGCAATTAATATTCAAAAATTGGGAAAAATTATATATATGTGTCTGAACTTCTAGCTTCCAACAAGCACCCTCTTGCCTGCAACAAGCATAAACTTTGGAAAAGAATCAAATAAACAGCTGTTTGAAGGCACTGGAAAGCAAACAAAAGCTGGCAGAAAATAGAAGTGGAACAGCTCTTGAAATGAAGGAAGGACAGGGGGCAGGAGCTACGTTTATCTCACTTTTCCCTTGAAGGAATTCCACAGTTCACAGGGCTAATGAGGAATAGAGCTCAAATAGAAAGTGGCAGACTTAATGAGCTGAGGACTCAGAGGTCAGAGTTTCCACATGGAGTAAAATGTCAGGAGAGTAATGGAAACTCTAAAAAAATACATAACATGGAAATTCTAAACCCAAAAATGCAATACTCAGAATCAACATTTCAGTGAATGGGCTTAACCTGAGACTGATTGGACAATGCAGAATAAAAGCGCTATAAACTCAAGGACAGGGAAATAGAAATTGTCCAAATTGATTCACAAATTATAGATTGAAAATATTGAGAACTTCAACAACCTGGTCACTGTGTTAAGCCATCTAACATATGTCTGAATGAAACACCAGATGGGTAGGACAATGAATGACATTAAAGAAATAATGACAATTTTGTACATTCATGAAACTGTAACCACCCATAGAATGCTGAAGAAATAGTTTTCAGGGAACTGGCTGCCCATTGAGTGAGTTGCTTAAACACATACGCCCTACAGAATCAGTTGCTACTTTTCTACTTTTCTACTTTTTTGTAATTGAGATTGTTAGACTTCCTTAAATTATATTGCAGGCAATAAAAATTGATTCTAAGTCATTATCCTTTTAACTAAGAATTACATAGCTCAGGCATTAGGATATTTGCAAGACAGCAATTTTTAAAAAAAAGATTCATTTTTTACTAAATAAAACTAAAGGAGAAACTGCATATTGCCTCAAAACTACAATATGTTGACATCTCCTTAGAAGTGAGTTAAGTTCAGGGAGTAAATGGAAATCCTTTTTTTATAATAACTTTTGTTAATTATTAAGTACTTATAAAAATAGTTTAAATAAGTGATGCTTATAAAAATAGCAATAATATAAAATAATTCATGCTTACTGATCCACATAAGAAATGGAACAATACAATTTACAGAAAAAATTACTGTTCTTATTTTGTATATTATCCATAAGCAATAAATCTTATACAAATGAGCACTAATAAACATTCAAGAAACAATTCCAATGTTGCACACATGATTCCAGAGTGGGTTAACTTCCTAATCCTGAGCTTAGGATCCATAATCTTTCCTAATTGCCTGCAGGTAAAACTACCCACCTGCCCAAACTTTAACACAGATGGAGAAAATATGTATTCCAAACAGAGACACTAATTTTATCTTCCAAGGTTGTTTGCTGTATAAACATTCCTGAAAAGAGAGTCCAGAACAAAAGGTTGCCAGTGTCTCTGATCACCAGACATGCAGAAATGTAAGTGACCTGTGCAGTATTGTCTCTCAATACATAGGAAGTACTCACTAAGTGTTAATTATCGATTTCTCTATAATATCAAACATGAGATTCATTTATAGAAATCCACTCCAACTGAAATAATAAACATGTTGAAATATTATAGTTTTTTTTCTGTATTATCTTTTAATGGAGAGATCATTAATCCAATCTGAAACATTGCCAAACACTGCATAAGATCAATTTAAAATTAAACAACAAAAATTAATAGATATTTTCCTCTCTTTCTGAATGCTTTTTCTGTTTGTTCATTTTGATTTTTTAACCAGTTACTTTTGCTGGTAGATCGGCAGTTTAACCCAAGATATGGTTTAACTCTGAAGACCTTTGAGCATAACCTAGAAATGACAGAATTAAGGGACACATAATGGGTAAGAAAATATGAAAACTAAAGCAAAGCTGCAAAGATTTATAAAACAACCTTCCTTTGTTCAGATAAAATAACTAAATGGTTAAAAGCTCTACTTACATTATTTTAACCGAGTTGTGAGAGGGCAGTAGACATAAACTTACCTATATCAAATTCAACCTTGTAAAAGCAATCTCAGCCACTAGATCAAAATGCTCAGATTTTGGAGTTTAAGTAAAACTAGAATCAGATAATTCCTTTCTGACCATATATTCATTATTATATTAGGGCCCTCTTTTTATCCCCCTCTGATTAAATCATCTTCTTTAAGCTTTTTAATTTGCCCACTCACCAAAGGTGTTCATTAAATTGAGTTAACTGGCTACTCAGTCCTCTGGGCTGTCCTTACATATGCTCAATCTTTATGCGCATAAATTCAGTTATGAAACAAAGTTTTCAATTTATGAACTGCAGTTTGCCAGATATTTTGAGAGGACTTTGAGTGTTTGTGCTATCTCTGAATGGGTCACCCTAAACATGACACAGTATTCATGAATGACATAACAGCAAAGGAAAGGGTAGAAATGATTGGTGATATCATAATCTCTTTTATTGGTGATATCATAATGTCATTCATGAATGACATAACAGCAAAGGAAAGGGTAGAAATGATTGGTGATATCATAATCTCTTTTCTCCACAAGGGAAAATAATAAAATTGGAAATGCTGAAAGTCTAGGTTTTAACTTGAACTCTTACAGTGGTTTTATTTGGATATGTCTCTTAAATTCTTAAGAAAAAGGATATGTTACAAGTTATGTATGTGCCTTAGTCAGCCTGGGCTGCTAACAAAATACCGTAAACTAGGTGACTTACAAAAAACAAACAATAATTTCTTACAGTTCTGGAGGCTGGAAGGTACATGATCAAGGCACTAGTAGATTTGGTGTCTGTTGAGATCCTGCTTCCTGGTTCCTAGAGGGTCTTCTTCTCATAGTGTCCTCACACAGCAGAAAGGGAGAGGGAGCTCTCTTGGGGTATCTTTTATAAGGGTACTAATATCCTTCATGAGGGCTCTACCCTCAGACCTAATTTACCTGCCAAAGACCCCGCCTCCATTAAATACCATTACACTGGGAACTAGGTTTCAACATATGAATTTATGGAGGACACATTCAGTCTATAGAATTAAGTTTACTGACATATTTTTACTTAGTGAAGGGCATGACCTACGATATGCATCCTCTAACTATTTTAGGATTTGAATTGAATAGAACTGATGTCAGGTCAAAGAACTTTACTAAGACATGCATCTGTAGTGCCTAAACTTCTACTGTTGTTAAGAGATTATGATTATCTGATATGATATACTTTAAAAAGAATTTTAATAATGGTTTTATGATATATGATTATGTATATGTAAGAAAAATTTAGAGTTACTAATTAACATATATGATAGTTTCTTTAATCAGGTATCTGTAGAAGTAACTAAGAAAAAAATTTAAATGTTTTAAATAAAAATACATACACAAAAATTACACATCATTAGTCATTAGGAAATGCAAGTTAAAACAAAACAAGATACCACTGCACGCCCATTAGAATGGCTAAAATTAAAAGTTTAGCCATATAGAATGTTGATAAGGCTGTGGGGCAAATGGAACTTGCATAGAGTACAGGTGGGAATGAAAATGAAACAATCATTTTAGAAAACTGCTTGTCAGGCTTGTAAAAATTTAGAATACACTTGCCATATGACCAAACCATTGCAACCTTAGGTATTTGCTCAAGAAATGCTAATAACATTTGTCTACACAGAGAACTTATGTGAATATGCATAGCAGTTTTATTTGTGATAGCCAAAACCTGGAAAAAATGCAAATGTCCATCAACATTTGTAATGTAAATGTTTTACACAAAGTATGGTATATCCATATAATGAAATACTATTGGATAATGAAAACAAAAACCTGCTGATACTTGCACTATGATATTTGATTTTTAAAATCATTAAGTTGGTGGAAGAAATCATACACACACAATTAGAAAATAGATGTATAATTTCCTTTATATAAAATTCAAACTAAAATTTTATGATATAAAGCAGATTCACAGTTGCTTAAAGATCAAAGGCAGAGGGATATCTGGGCTACAAAGGAGTACAAGAGTATTAGAGTTGATGAAAATGTTCTGTGTCACCATTGTGGTAGTGATTTCCTGGGTGTATATAACTTTCAAAACGTATATTGTAATTTAAAAACATGAAAGTTACTGTATATAAAATATTCTTCAGTATTTTTAAAAAGGAACATAAATATAGTACAGGGTTTGTTAATTAGCATAAGATATACTAGAAGTATTTCTCGTTGCTGGAATGGTTATCAATGGTAAATGAGACAAAGCTTCCCTGCTCTCATGGCATTTTCAGCAATCAAGAATTTTGAATGTGCACAGAAAGGGCAGGGAGACTCCAAGTAAGAAATGTTTGGGATGTGCAGACTGGAGAGAGGCCTAATTCTGAGGCACATATTTAAAAGAAATAATATAATTCTATGGAAATATTATAGGAGGAGTTGTGAGCGATATTCTACACAGCATAAAGGTGGGAGAATATAAAGAGATGAGAAGGGAGTAAAGGTTTTTTGGGGAATCTATTGTATTGCAGGAGGAGGCATAATGAGGAGTGAAACAACACCAGAAAGACTGCTTTTGGGGCACATTTGTCACAGTTGTCATATTGTACATTTTGAAAGTGTAATTGGGGAATTTCGATTTTTAGATAAGTTTCTCTCATGTCCAAACATCCTGTAATAATAGGAATATTTTACCTACATTATATCTTGTATCACATTTAAATAACTAAAAACAAAAAAGAAATACCAAGGAAAACTTAGTATGAACTAAAAACTAGAACAAGTACTTACTGTATCCCCACCCTGGTGCAGAAAGATCTCCATTATAAATAACACAAAATGGAAAGCCTTAAATGAAAAGAATTAAAATGAGCTACATAAGAATACATATTTTTATGCTTACTGTATCCCCACTTTGGGGGCAGAAAGATCTGTTTTGTAAATAATGCAAAATGGAAAGCCTTAAATAAAAAAGAATTAAAATGGGCTGCATAAGAATAAAATTTTTTTAATGGCAAAAGTTACAAGGCAAGCAGTTTTCATGGAACTTTTGCTTCCTGTAGTGATGAAGTAAAAGGTATTATTCCACTGTAACCAACTATAAAACTACCAACAGATATGATGCCATTGCTCTCAGGGATAGGACCATAGTTAACACTGAAATGTGACACTTGAGCAAAAGGAAATCCACACTTACTCTGGATTTCTGCTTGGTGGCACTTTCTAAATAGCAACATAAAGAGGTAGAGTTTGAGAAGAGAGCTGCACATGAGCAAGACTCTCATGAAAGGCCAAGTAGAGAGCAGGTATTGTGAGGTTAAGAGCTCAAGAGAAGTATCAGAGGTCACTAAAGCTTGGGAAGTTTAGGGAGCTATCCTAGGAAGGATGTAAAGATCTCACTGTGATCCATGGATACTGAACTGACAATCCAGAAATAACATAATTTCAAAGTAAAGATTATGCCCTAGATTAAGGGCAATACAGAATAAATTTTACCTCATACACTGAGAAGCTAGGTTTGACAAGATCAAGAAAATTTGCATCCAGTAATTTATACGCCTGCCAGAGGAAAGCATAAAGCCTGAATCATGTTATTTTCCTCCTTAAAGGAAAGTAACCTAATTCAGGCTCTTTATAACATGTTTTCCACAATATACAGCATTTAATAACAAAACAAAACAAAACATTAGACTTGCACTTAAAAATCAAAGGGGGGGAGGATTCTATGGAAATTCAATGTAAGATGCCACTGATGTTGCAATTAGCAGACAAGGACTTAGTCAGCTATTATCATTATGTTCAAGAACATAAAGAAATAGGGCATAAGGACTATAAAAATTATAAAAATGCATCAAATGGAAATGAGAGAATGGAAAAGTATAATAGGTAAAATGAAAAATTCCTAAAATAGGATTGAGATCAAGTTGGAAAGTAGATAAGAAAGGAACAATGAAACAGAAACAAGTAAGAAGAAATTATTCAACCTAAAAAACAGAGGAAAAGGATTGAAAAAAATTAAATAGAGTGTCAGTGGTCTTGGGACATAATAGCCTAACCTAAGTATAATTGGACACTACTAAATGGAAAAAATAGAGAATTGTGAAGGAAAATTTATTTTAAGAAATATCTTAAGCAATTTAAAAACATGTACACTGTAGTTTTTTTTTTTTTGCAAAATTTTATTTTGCAAGAGAAAATATAAATAACAACAACAACTAGAAACACCTAAATATCCATTTAAGAAAATTGTAAACTCACACTTTTTTATATCTATAATCTGTAATAGTTCACTGCACTCAACATAGAAACATTTCCAAGGTATATTACTGTGTTTAAAAATAAAGTTGAGACTCTAATTTCAGCTCCAAAAAGAAAAAAAAAGCTTGGAAGTCATTATTCCTGTTCTTACAACAAGAAACAGCTGGTCACACTGAAAACAACAAATTTGTATGGACCCATTAGAAATTAGAGGTTGCAGGGCAAACTATCACCCTGAAATCTGGAGACACATTTTCATCCAGAAAGACACAACCAAGATCTTCTTACATAGCGTAAAGTGAAAGGAACACTGACTGTCAGTTTTTTAGGTGACCATATTTTCTTGCTTAATGTCAATTTTGATAAATTTCTGGAGGCTCAGTATGAACTAGCATGAGACTGAGAAACCCCTGAGGATTATGGTATTAGCAGGGACACAAGACTTCCAGGAGCTTTATCTCTAGGAATACCCCCCACTGCCACCGGGTTCTTACCATGGAGATCCAAGAAAGATCCCCACGTAGATCTGACTGGGGTAGGGAGAATTAATAATTCTGAAATAAGCTCAGCGTCTTCTCCATAAGGAAAATTTATGCTCCAGGTGATAAGACCTCATCATAGCCTTCTCCCAGCTAGGAAAATGACATTCCTTCCACTCCTGCCCTTACTAGTTTTCCAGACTCATCAAGGTAAGGAAAAGTATTCAAAGGGGGTCAAGGGCTTCAAGAGAACTTATTGATAATGCTGTAATGCCAGAAAAGAGTAGAGTACAGAGAGAGAACGTATGTGTGGAGGTGGGGGGCAGGGGGAAAATATGCCAAAAGAAAAACACTTGTGAATGTTACATATCTAACACATAGGACCACTGACTATTTCGTCAGAAGATTGTATTGAAGGCTCCCTTCTCTTCCACCTCATCACCACAAAAGAGTTCCAGTAAAGCAATGAATTACAGCAATAAAAGCTTCAAGAAAAAGACTTATTCTCAGTAGGAGTACTAAGAAAACCCAGAGACAAGAGGAAAGACAAAAAGGAGGCACTAGAATAATTTGAAACCTCTTTCGTTCATAGGTGTGGCAAACATTGAAAACAATCCAACTTCTAGACAGGTTACTATAACTTCTTACAGGCTTGTCTACCTAAGTTCTTATTACAGATGTATACCAGAGTTTCAACAAAAAAATACAAGGGATACAAAGGACAAGAAAAAACACAATTTGAAGAGAAAAAAAAGAAGAAATCAGAACCACAGTCAGATGTGACAGAGATGTAGATTTTTCAGGTAGGAATTTAAAAATAACTATGGATAGTTTACCAAATGCTATAATGGAAAAAGTAGACAGCATGAAGAGGCAGTGGTAAAGGAAAGCAGAGAGATACAAACGCTAAGAAAAAATCAAGAGAAAATGCTAGAAATCAAAAACACTGTAACAGAAATGAAAATTTACTTTGATAGGGTCATCAGTATACTGTTGCAGCCAAGGAGAGAATCAGTGACCTTGAATATAGGTAAACAGAAAGTTTCCGAACTGAATTACCGAAACAAAACAGAATGAAAAGAAGAAAACATTCAAGAATGGTGCCAATTTCAGAGGTGTAACACAGGTGCATTTTAATTACCAGAAGGAGAACAAGAGAAAAGATCAGAAGAAATATCTGAAGTATTAATAATAAGGTCTTAAACTTTCCAAACTTAAGGACAGAAAAGAAACCACAGTCAAGAAGTTACAAAACCAAGTGGGACACACACCAAGGCTTGTCCGGCCCTGAGCTCACACACACCTAAGCATAACATATTCAAACTGCAGGAAACCAAAAACAAAGAGAATATCTTGAATAAAGCCTGTGGAAAAGAACCTACTTACTTAGAGTGGAACAAATATAAGAATTATCATCGACTCCTCTTCAGAAACCATACAAGTATGAAGAGAGGGGGATGAAATAATTTCAGTGTTGAAATAAAAAGCCATCTGACCAGCCTAGAGTTCTGTGTCTATGAAATTATCCTTTAAAGGTGAAGGAGAAATAAAGATTTTCTCAGACAAATAAAACCCGGGGGAATATGTCAACCACACCTCCTTATAAGAAATGCTAAAAGTTTTTTATTTTTATTTTTACTTTTTTTGTCAGTATGAAAATACTAAAGGTCAGTAACAAAGAGCTATCTAGAAAAAGAAGTCAGAGAAGGAATGAATGAGGACAAAATGAAATCTTTTATTTTTCTTATTTTTAATTGATCAAAAGTTAACTTTATGTTTAATATAATAATGGAAACAATGTATTAGGTGATTATAGCACGTAGCTGAAGGGAATGAATGCTGGAGTTGTCATAAGGGAGAAGAGGAATGAATTTGGAATACAATGTTATGTTTCCCTCACTACACATGAAGCAGTACCTGCAAAGGTGCCCCTAAAACTGGTTAAAAATGCAAAATATATACTATAGGATCACTACTATACTTATTTTCAAAAGAAATATATCTTATATTTTAAGGAGGGGAAGATAAAGTGAAATCATATAAATGTTCAATTAAAATCAGATAAGGCAAAGAAAGTAATAAAGTTATAAAAACCAAAATCGATGAGTAGAAAACAGTATAGACATGATAGATAATAATCCAATTATATCAATAATCACTTTAAATGTGACCTGACTAAATACATCAATCAAAAGACAGGAATCATCAGAGTGGATTAGAAAACATCACCCAACTATATTTTGTCTACAAGAAACCCTTTTTAAATATAAAGACTGACCTAGGCTAAAAGCAAAGAGATGGAGAAAGATATACCACGTGACAACTAATCAAAACTCTGGAATAGCCTTATTAATTTCAGACAAAACAGACTACAGAACAAAAAAGATTATCAGGGGATAATAAAGAGGGGACATTGCATAACAATAAAGGAGTCAATTCTCCAAGATAACACAGAAATCTTCAATGTGTGTGTCTTGAACAAGAAAGCATCAAAATACAGGAGGCAAAAACTGACAGACCTGGAAGGAAATATAGACAAATCTACCATTATAGTTAGAGATACAAAAAACCCACTCTGTTAGTAATTAATATATTATGTAGTCAGAAAATCCATAAAGATATATTACCTGACCAGCACTATCAATTAAATTGATCTAGTTGCCATTTATACAATACTCCCTTGAACTAGAGCAAAATATACATGCTTCTTAAACCAATATGGAACATTCATCAAAATAGGCCACTTAATGGGTTATAAAGCTCACCTTAAAAATTCTAAAGAATAATGTTAAAGGTTGAAAAAATATGTTGAAGTTCTAATCCCTGGAACCTGTGAATTTGACCTTATTTGCAGATGCAATCAAGTTATAATGAGGACAGGAGGATGAGCTCTAATCTGATATGACTGGTGTCCTTATAAGAATGGAAGAGGTGGAGATATTTAGAGAGTAAATAGCAATGTGAAGATGGAAGCAGAGATGGGAGTTATGTTGCCACAAGCCAAGGGGCACCTGGGGCTACTAGAAGCTGGAAGAGGCAAGGCAGAATCCTCCCCTTGAGTCTTCAGAGAGCACATGGCTTAATTTTTGGACTTCTAGCCTCCAAAACTGAGTGAAAAATTTTCTGTAGTTTAAGACACTCAGTTTGTGGTACTTTTTTATGGCAGCCCTAGGAAACAATTACACATAGAAATCATACAAAGTGTGTTCTCTGACCACAGCGGAATTAGACTAGAAATAAATAAGAGAAAGATTTCCAGATCATCCATAAATATCTGGAAATTAAATAAAACATTTCTAAATAACCCAAGAAAGAAGTCTTAATAGAAATAAAAAATATATATTTTGAACTAAATGAAAATGAATACACACACAACTTGATCAAAGTCTATAGAATGCAGCAAAAACACTGCTTAGAGAGAAATCTGTATCTTTAGTGCATAGTTAAGGAAATAAAAAAGAAATACCTAAATCAATAACCTAAGTTTCCATCATAGGAAACTGGAAAAAGATTGGCAATTTCAGCTGAAAGTGAGAAGAAACAGGATACATTAAAGTTAGAGCAGAAATCAATGAAATTGAAAACAAGACAACCATAGAGAAAATCAACAAAATCTAAAACTGGTTTTTGGAGAAGATAGATAAAATTGATATATCTGTACTCAAGATAGCTAATTGTGAAAAGGAGAAGAGAGAAACAGAGAGAGAGGCAGAAAGTTATCAGAAACGAACATTTTCCACAAATATATACCTACACATTTGCAACTTAGATGAAATGGAACAATTCTTAAAGGTCACAAACTATCAAAACTCACATGAGACAAGAGATAACCGGAAAAGCCTTACAACTATTATAGTAATTGAATAAAAGTTAATCAACTTTCAACAAAGAAAGCACAAAGCACAGATGGTTTGACTGGCAAATATCACTAAATACTTAAATTAGAAATCATCCCAATTCTCCAAAATTCCTCCCAGAAGGTAGAAACAGCAGGAACACTTCTTACCTCATTTTTATGAGGCCAGCTTTACCCTAATTCAGAATTAGATAAAAACATTTCAAAAGAGGAAATCTAAAGACCATCTCAAATAAACATAGTTTAAAAATTCTCAACAAATATTAGCATATCAAATCCAATAATGTAGAAAAATAATTATAATTATACACCACAACCAATTATGCCAGGCAGGTTTCACATTCAAAAATTAATTAATGTAACCTACTGCATCAAGAAGATAAAAAAAGAAAAATCATATGGTTATATTAATGCATGAAAAGAGCTTGAAAAAATCCATCATCCATTTTTGATAAAAACTCTCAGCAAACTAGGAATAGGGAAGAAGTTCCTCAACTTGATAAAGAACATGTACAAAACCCAACAGCTAACATCACAGTTAATTGTGAGAAACCTGATGTTTACCTTCTGAGAGTGGGAACAAGGCAAGGGTATTCTCTCTCCCCACTCTTACTCAATGTCATACTGAAGGTCTTAGCTAATGTAATAAGATAAGCAAAGCAAATGAAAGATATACATATGAGGATAGAAGAACTAAACCCATATTTGTTTACAGATGGCATGATTGTCTGTGGTAGAAATGCAAAATATTGCAATCATTTTGGAAGACGGCTTGACAGTTTCTTACCGTATAATCCAGCAATCATACTCCTAGGTATCACCCAACTTATCTGAAAACTTACGTCCACAGAAAAATTGGAACATGAATGTTATATCAGTTGAATTCATAACGGCCAAAACCTGGAAGCAACATAGATGTCCTTCAGTAGGTTAATGAATAAATGAATAAATAAACAGCAGTACATTTATACAATGGAACACTATTCATCACTAAAAGGAAACATGCCATCAAGCCATGAAAAAAAAATGGATGAATTTTAAATCTACATTGCTAAGTGAAAGAAGCCAGTCTGAAAAGACTATCATTCCATTTACATGACATTTGGAAAAAGTAAACAATAGAGACGGTAAACATATATATGGTTATCAGAAGTTTTAGGATGTGTAAGTTTTACTGTGTGAAGTATGGGGGCTTCGGGGGGGGTTGGTGAAACTAACTTGACAGCAGAACTTGACAACACAAAGCATATACATTCAAGCATGCAAATTTAAAGAAAAAATGTAGGCCGTTGGGGAAACCCAGGCTAGAATGTAGACTATGACAAAACAATCTGTGTTAGGAATATATGAAACAATCTCATTAAAGGGGGTGGGGGAAAATGTTGCTGACTTAAGTAACCTTGAAAATGAGACCAAAGGCAAAAAGAGCTGTGTATATTTACTGTTCTCTTGTTGATGAAGTTTTTTCTCATGGGGTTACACGTTATCAAAACTGTCAAGGTTATCAAAAGCAGTCTGAGAAATTGTCACAGCCAGGAGGAGTTGAAGGAGACATGACAACTAAACACAATATGGTATTCTTGCATGGATCTATGCTAGAATAAAGGGCATCAGATTAAAACTAGAGAAATATGAATAATGTATGGACTTTATTTAATAATAATATATTGGCATTGGTTCATGAACTATGACAGATGTGCCACAGTAATGTAAAATGTTAATAAAAGAAAACTGCTTGAGGGATATATGGAAACCTTGTATATACATCTTTGCAAATCTTTGCAAATTTTCTGTAAATCTAAAATTATTCTAAAATAAAAATTTTCTTTTAAAAAGTAGTTTAGGAAAATTGTATGCTATGTTATGATTTATTTTAAAAAAAGACCATCACATTTTCTGTGCAGACATACTTGTGTGTGTGTTGAATGTGGAAGAAAATATTCTGAAAGAATAGACAAAAAACATAAATATTTTTGTAGAAAATTTAGAATCGAGGTTATGATTTAAATCGAATCTTAATGTTATCTGTAACGTTTCAAAATGTATGAGGAGAATTATGCAACGGATTACTTTAGTGAAAATTTTTTTTTTTTGGAATATTAAAGGGGCTGTGTACTTAGAATCAAAATATGTGGGCATTAACTGCCATATCATTCTTTGTTAGCTGTGTGGTTTGAAAAATTCTTGAACAACGTTTCCCTCCTGTGAAAAATATAAACAATAATATCTACCTTAATATTGCAGCAGTTACCTTTACCTTGTAACTCTCACCTCCCCACACATAGAATTATTTTCTAAGCTCTCACTTCCTTCTCAAATTATTTACTAATTGAGTGATCTATAGCAGAACAACTAGTTCACCGTGTTAAGGATCTCTGGATAGGTGCAAGAGTTGAGGTGAGAGATTTGTTGACAAGGTTAAAGATTAACTTTAGATCCCATATAATGGTTCTCAAAATTTATACTATTGTCTAGTGCATAGTTAATCTGTAAGGCAAAAATACATTATAAAATACATTATATAGATAGCTAGTGGGAAGCAGTTGCATAGCACAGGGAGATCAGCTCGGTGCTTTGTGACCACCTAGAAGGGTGGGATAGGAAAGGTGGGATAGGGAGGGTGGGAGGGAGGCTCAAGAGGGAGGGGATATGGGGATATATGTATACATATAGCTGACTCACTTTGTTATACAGCAGAAACTAACACAACATTGTAAAGCAATTATACTCCAATAAAGATGTAAAAAAAAATACAGTATAAAACCAAAACATCAGCCATTATATAAGCATGTTGTATACTTATGTACAACCATCCAGAGTACATTGTAATTCAACATTATGTACAAAAGTCCCTGTTTTGCATGTATTTTTTCATATATAAATGATTCATCTATAAATGAAATCTGTCACACATCTGACTATATCACATACACAGTGTAATAAAGGCTCTTAAACAGACCAAAACAGGAATCTCAGCAAGTGTTGCATCTACAGTTTTTGTCAAGTTACCATTTGTTTCCCTTTTAATTCCCTGAAAATCCTAAAACAGTACTGCTTGCAACAGAGGAGCTACAGAAACCCAATACCATCATAGCAGATTCTGAAAATGGCTCAAAAGCCTGGAATATTTATGTTAGATTCATTTTATATCTAAATCATGAGAGGACTAGAATAGATCATCTCTAAAATCCAATCTTATGCATTTTCCGATGGCAATAAATATATAATGTCGTGTTAAACTAGTTAAACAAGGAGGCTATTAGATTGAGGTGGCTCTTATGCTGTGGTGGCCTATGTAAGCAAACCAGAATGTAAGCCTGGAAATGCCTCGACATCATGAAATCAAAACACTAGGGACGGGGCTTCCCTGGTGGTGCAGTGGTTGAGAATCTGCCTGCCAATGCAGGGGACACGGGTTCGAGCCCTGGTCTGGGAAGATCCCACATGCCGTGGAGCAACTGGGCCCGTGAGCCACAACTACTGAGCCTGCGCGTCTGGAGCCTGTGCTCCGCAACAAGAGAGGCCGCGACAGTGAGAGGCCCGCGCACCGCGATGAAGAGTGGCCCCCGCTCGCCGCAACTAGAGAAAGCCCTTGCACAGAAATGAAGACCCAACACAGCCAAACATAAATAAATAAATAAATAAAAATTAAAAAAAAAAAACAAAAAACAACACTAGGGACAACCAGTTACAAGCAGCCAACTAGGTTTTAAGCTATAACCAATCAAATAATTTCCTTTCTCTGCTTCTCACTTTCTCTGATAAGTCTGTCCCCTGGCTCTCAGGGTGGAGGGCTCCCAACCACTTCCGGTTTGGTGCTGCCTGATTCCAATAGATTTTTGCTCAAATAAACTTAAATTTTTAATATTCCTGAGTTTATCTTTTAATAGTTCACAGCAGAAAAAGAAGGGGATTTCCCCAAACAGCAATACTATCATTTCTCAAATCATATAAGGCATTGGTTTCAAAATAATATTGAAAATCCGAATTGTCTTGCTCCAAGTTCAAGGGTTTACCAAGGAACATGTTATAGTTTGGACTATTATGACTTGAGTCATCAGTGGTCCTCAGAGATCCCAGGGTAACCTGGAGAGTGAAGACCTGTGTAGATTTATATAGATCACAGGACATGTCCTTTTCTCTGGGGAAGGAGGAGCAAAAACATTTGCTGTCTATGTTTTTCTGGCAGGCAGTGTTTTTTATGACATGTTTAGCAAGCAGAACTTGATGTTCTATCTCCACACTTCTGAAATTCAAAACAACAGCTAATTTTGAGAGTCCCAGCTTGTCTAATATTGTAATATCAGAAGGAAATGTAGATGAGCATTAATTTTATAAAAGACCAAGCATAAGAGATAGGTGTGATAAATGCAAACTAAAGAATCAGTTAATCTAATAGGAGGAAATAAGGAAATTTTAGAGGTAGATATAGGTAAGGAGACAAAAATTACTCCTTAGGTGATTCTTAGATCACCAATAATAAATATGAGTGTGTTAGCATATTCTAAAGTTTGTGCTTACTTTAGTATCTGATCCTCTCTGTTCAGAATGTATCAACATACCTTACTGCTTGGAACTAACAGAGTCACACAACATACATGATTTTAGGCTATAGAATGTACAACCTTGCTGAAAATGCTGTGAATGATGTACAGATGAGATCAACATGACCTTGCATACATTCAAGGCCAGCAATCAGAATCTTTATTTATCCCTTTGTGGTATGGTTATGTCTGGATATCAACTCTTTCCCAAACCATTTCTCAAGGTGTGGATGTTCTGTAAAACCGCTTCAAATCATTTGGATCTTTTCTTCTGAATTCTCTTAAGGCAGAGGGAAAACCAGGGTCTAATTTGTAACTGAAGACCAGGACCTAATTTATAACTCTGAAGTTCACTGGAGATTTTAAGATACAGCAGTCTCAGCTCACTGGCTACTGAATGAAAGGTCCTTTCTTATTTTTTAGGAACAAGCATTATATTACAGCTGTGTTTAGCCCAGCTGGGGATGCTTAATGTAGCTTGAAATAAGTTTTGTTATGAAGTAGTGATTCTGAATTGGAATCTCTAGTCTTTGCTGGCCAGGGGTGTTTACAGAGTCTAGCACCATCTTGGGAGAAGAAATCTGAAATAAAGGCATGCATTGTAAGGGATTATAAATGCTGCTCCAGCTGCGACCACAGGGCTTGTGGTTTAATTTGTTTGCGGCTCTGTTCCTGTGCTGTACTTTCCCTTCCTCCGGTATTGCTAACTTGAGCTTCTTTGGTTTCCATAGTGATATCCCCAGGGAATTTCTCTTCTACTTGGTGTTTGGCTTAAGATTGCTGATTTCTGGTCTTACTCTGCATCATAAGCCCATTTTATGCTGAGTACCACCGAAAGGTATTAGAGAATCCATTTGGAGAATCAATTTGTCAGTCTTCTACATTACCCAAACTGGATAAGGCTTGAGATTCTAAAATGTAGAAATTCTTCTAAAAGAACCAGAATAAATCCTTAAGAGCAAGCAGTCCCAGATACTTTCCAAATAAATGTTAAAAAAAAAGAAGGACATTTACCCAGATATTTTTAAATAACCTCAAAAGCAATGAAAAAGTCTACCTATAATGATTAGCTAAACTTTTTGATTAGTGATTACTGATGAGCTTATTACATAATTTAAAATATTAATTTAAAAAACAGTATTAATAGATTTTAGAGGCAAAAATTACCATAAAGACCATCAGGTAAGACACTATGGGAATGGCATGGAATGAAATGGGATGGAAGTTAACAGTCTGGGCTCTAGTTCTGGGATTTAATCAGAAGCTACGTGACCTTGGGCAGATCAATTCATCTATCTGGGTAAACACTTTCTCAGCACTCACATTTTAACGAGTACTCTAAGCACATTACATGCACTCGATAGGTACTGTTATTTTCCCTATTTTTAAATGAGGAAACTGAGGCACAGAGAATCTAAGTGATATAACCAGGATCACACAATTAATAGGAGACAATGATATTAATCAGCTTTTAAACAAGTCCAAAAGCAGGTCTGCTCTCTTAACCTAGACAGTGTATGTTATTTGAACCGAATAACCTTATATGCTTATAGAAAAGTAGACTGAGGTTAAGTAACTCACGGAGGGATACTTAGCTACTTGGTAGCATCTTTTAGATGTGTATCTTGTATTCTTTTCTCAAACACACAACATCATAAGAATGTCTTCATTTTTTTCATACTCAGCTATGCTTTGTTCTTTGAGAAAGAGAAATTAAAAGAAGCAAACACTGTAGTTGAATTCTTAGGTAGAAAAATAACAAATAGGGCAAACATTGTAAATGTACACTTAGGATTCTCTCAAACAACTAGAAAATATTAGAGAGGAAACTTAATCTTATTCTCAGTGTCTATTTTCAAAACTAAAAGATCATTTAGGATAAAGAATGTCTTAAAAATCAGCCCTTGTCTTATAAGAGTTACTAAGTAGTGTTTTACTTACTTATGGATGAATCACCCACCTCGGAGGCCTCCCAAGACTCCACAGCACTTGTCCTGTGACTGACCCCCATGCTCCAAGATCCCATTGTGCTTTTCTTTCACTCGGACCATTTTTGTTGTAACTAGCTTCATTCGGCTGTGACCCCATCTTGCCTCAGCTGAATCTTCTTTTTCTGCCCAGCTTGTTTCTGAGGCTTCAGTCTGGGACAGGCATCTTTTGGAAACTGCCAACATTTACACCTCTGTAATTTGGAAAGGGGTTAACTGGACCAGTATGGGCATAATGCTCATCTGTGCTAGAATCACTTCACCAAATAAACTACACGCATGTCATCCCTTGACGTGGTTTCTGCTTTTTGCGGAAACCCAAGCAAAGACATGAAGTTAGAAGGTCTAGAAACTATATTTTTGTGACTTTGCCCTTACTTTCTACCTGTACCAGTAGGGTACATATTATATTTTAAAGATTTGTATGAACATCCTTGAATGGGTTAATTCTGAAGTTTGTTTCAAATAATCAACTGAAAGTTACCTTTCATCAAACTCAATTTTTTTATGCTGTGCATTGGAATATATATATATGTATACACACACACATATATATCTTCAAAATATAATTAGTCAATTAAAATCAATTAAAATGTATATATCTGGATATATATTAAGTACATATCGTATATAAGAAAACATATTATATACATGGTATATACTGTTTTATAGTTTGTTAAACCTGTAATTTTAGACTATATTAAAACAGAAATAAAAGGATGCTATGAGATAGAAACCAGCCTATAGGTTTCATAAACGGTTTCTTCCTTATTTAGTGCAGGGCCTAGCAATATCTAGAAATCATGGCCTTGCTTTCAGATGGCTGTGGGCCCTTTAATCTGCTGAATGGTTGTGAGCCTCAGACCAGCCATTTCTCATTTGGTGACTAAGAGCAGATGACAAAGGTGTCATGCTTACTGCCCAGAGCTAAGGCAGTAATGTTCAGAGTCAAAGGTGGTGAGAAGAAGTGGGCAATGATCTATCCCCCTATATTGCTTTTCTCAAATAAGAAAGTAAGGATCCATGGTAACCGCCAAACACAATTTTAATATTTTTGATTTTGGACATGAAAAGGCTGGATTCTCCTTATTATTGAAATATGAAGGAGAATAAGAATGACTTCTAAAGAAATGTGGTTAAAGCACATGGTATACAGATGTCTAACATTCACTGGTTTTGAAGACAAGCAACCTATTTTGGTAGGTGTATACTGATCATTGTACAACTTTAATAATGTTAATATTCATAGTAACTGTAACAGAAACTGTATAAGCTTTTAAGAACGTTTATGGAGCATAGTACATTCATGTAGACCATAGGCATTCATATACACCAAACTCTAGTTTCTGATTAATCTTCACTCACCCTATAGGTTAGATAATTATCCCTGTTTTATGCACTGTAGTATGTTCTTGGCATGGTTACAAAAAGTTAACTATGAGTTAGGTATGTTATTACCTCTGTTTTCAATAGGAAAAAAGTAAAGCGCACATAGATTAAACTCTATGCCTAAGGTCGTAGAACAAGCTTTGGAACCATGATGGCAGCTGGACAGTCTGACCACAGAACCTACAGCGTTGAGCATTGAGATGCAGGGCTTGAGACTGTCAATGGACAAGAATTCCCAGATTATTCGTGTCAACTCATGAGAAGTATAAGCTGTTACATTTGTGGGTTACAGAATGATGGGCTTTAGGTAGAATTTTTTTCTAAAGGGTCTCCCCCCAAAAATGTACACAAAATGCAGATAGTGATAGAAATTAGTGTTTATTTTCATTTTGTTTGCTTTGTTTTTTTGCATTTCCAAATTTTCTATAATGAACATAATTACCTTTGTAATAAAACTGATCATTAAAATGTATTTGTGTCATAGAGCTATGGAAAACATCTAACAAATAAATCTGTAAAGTATGCCACAGTTAAAATTTGTATCCTTACAGTAATATTTTAATTATAATTCTTATATTATATGTTTCTGTGTATTACATGCCAAAAGAACTCTAATCATATTTGTCTCAATGGAATATTAAAATACTGAATTTATAAATATAATGTTTGCTATTTAATTTTATGATGACAATTCTTTGATATACAATCTTTAGCTATTTTTCTGTCATAATATTTCAAACTGTAAAAGTTATCAATAAAACGACATATATAAATTTTATATCACACTATATATGCAAGAGATATTTAAACACCTCTAAAAGAAAATCTCTTGCTGTATCCAATAATTTCCATATTTTTATAATCTATCTTTCATATAGAATTATGCTTCATATAAATGAATGTTTTATATTTATATCTTAAGAACATATTTTAATCTTCATAATGATTAAAAGATTGTCAGTGATTTTTCTTCCACAACAAAAGCCTGATGGTATCTGTCACTTATTAACTAATCATGAATATATTAACAATCTCACTTTTCCCCCAATTATTTGACTATGAGTGCGAGAAAATCTCAAGGTACATATTCACTCAGTTCAGTTAAGTTAGTACAATTGCTTTTATTTTTAACTAGCTTAATTTTTATAGAGAGTTCCCATTTCAAGATATGGCAAGATTTATTATACATATCAATTAAATCAGCATTCTCTCCACCATCCTTGGGTTCTATCTGCATTGCACTGTGCAGGGTTGTGGCTGGGATCTGACTTTGATGGTCCACATCTCTCTTTCCTGGTACTTGGTCTTTATCCCTACCAGGTCTCCCTCCTTTGGACAGTAAATGTTACTACTTCATCCCTCTCTGCTGGACCTCAATGTCTCTCCAGGCCAGTCTGCTTTTAAGAGGCTCATACATTTTTCTTTGGCTACTGGAAACTCAACAAGGCTATTTATGGGGCTTCACAACACTTGTTCTAAATTTGGGCACATGAGAAATTGTTCCACTACTTTCTAATCATTGTTGGGATAAATAGGATTTCATTTTCAAGGTCATCTGCCTAAACATATTAGTTAGCCATTTTTAATAGGCCCCATGATATGCTGCACTTAAGAAAATATAGGACTTTGTACAGCCCTGGGCCACACACAGGCAGAGAATTCTGATCTCCTTTGCTTTTACTTCTCTCAATCCAATCTAGAGTTTCTGCTTGTATTATGAGAACAGTGAACCAGTAGAAGTAATTATTTATTTGTCACCATGAGTTATTGCTGGAGTAAAGCAACATATACATGAAGTGAGTGATTTCATTAACATGTAAACATATAACATTTTCTTCATATTCATTTCCATTTAATAAAATCTAGTAGGCTTCCATTCTTAAATGTTATTTATATAGTATCATCAAAAACACAGTAAGGATGAGACTAAGTTTTGCTGAGATGGCATGGATAAAGTGAAATCATTTCTTTTGAATCAATATATTCATCAACATAATGTACCAACCTTAAAATTTCAGTGGTTTGACGTGTATAACATTTTCTTCTCATTGTATCACAGTCTAATGACTATGTTGCCAGTAGATGCCTGGGTCCCTTAGTATGAGATGGTGAAATTCCAAGATGTTTGAGCTAAAAGCTCAGAATAGTTCACTATCTCGTAATGTAGACAGAAGAGTGGCAACTAAAATTCAGTGTATGAAATGTCAGTCATTATATTTATTGAGGGATTTAAATTATATTTATGAAACTATAGCCTCTGAGCTTAGCTAGAACCCACAAAAGTGAACTAAGTATCCTGTGTGCCACTGTGGAAAAAAAAGGATCATCACATTATCTTTATCTACAAACACGGTGTATGTGTGCCCAGACTTCCGTATGATGTTCTGTTTGTAAGTTATAAGACAGTATTTTCTTTTTTGCCCAAGTGGGAGAGAAATGCAGAGAACAGCTAAAGAAATAATCAAAAGTCCTTTTACAGGATTAAACTGAAAACAGGAATTCATTATTTATAAATCTTTACAGATAAAAGCTAAAAATATGATCATCCAAGGAATGGAGTGGATGAATATCAAATGCTCACCAATCCCTAACCATTAATATGTGAGAAAATCCTTTGAGGCAGCATAAGGCATCATAAGGCCTCATAAGGCAGATCAAAATAAAATAAAATAAAATTACTGTCCTGAACCACAAAAGACAGACTGAGGGTGAACAAAAAAATGGAGTAAATTAAATTTAAGCTGTATTTGTAATGGGAATTCAAAAAATGATCTGTTTTATATTGTTATGAAAAGATAGAGATGTTTGAAGTTATATTTATCTATCCATCCAACTGCAGTTCATAACTACATCTAAATATACACACACATATTCCATTTACATGTTTACATGTTATGTAATTACTAAAATTGTTGATAAGGTTGTGTTAATATACACCATATTGTTATTCATTTTGTATAGACTTATCTGTTTTATGTTTCTTTGATTTTGCTTTCTTGCCATCTTTTAGACTAATCAAACCTTTCTATGATTCTTTTTTTTTCCCTTTTATTTGTTGTTACACCTTCTTTTATTATCCTTGTAGTGGTTACCTTACAGATTAGCATATGCATTCTTAATTGATTAATGTCTGATACAAATAATTTAGTCTGCTCAAATATTAAAGCCTTTAAATTTGATATATTACCACCTTTTGCATCATTTTAACTTTATATACAAAATTTATGTATTTTAACTTTATATACATAATATACATTTCATGAGACATTATAATTACTGCGTTATAAAGACAATATATGTATACATAGATTTACCTTTTATATTGTTTTTCATTACGCTTCTACACATCCATGTTACTATTTGAAATTATTTTCTTTTACTGCAGAGCTACTGGCAACATGGTCCCTCAGTCTTGGTTTATCTGAAAACATCTTTATTTCACCTTCCTTTTTGGTATATTCTCTAGGTATACAATTCTAGGTTGGTAGTTATATTCTTTCAACAATTTAAAAGTGTTATTACATTTCCTTCTGTCTTTCCTCATTTCTGTTGAGATGTCAGCTGCCAATCTGACTTTTGCTTCACTGAGAGCAATGTGTGGTGTTTTCCCTAGTGAATTTTAGATTATTTTTCCCTTGTTTTTGGTTTTTAGCATTTATACTATAATGTGCTTAAGAGAGGTTATCTTTGGATCTATTCTGATTGTGATTTGCTGTGTTCATTGGATCTGTGGGTTGATATTTTCTTTTTCCTTATAAAAGTATGTCTAACTTGTCTCTTAAACTCTAATCTAGATTCTTCTTTTCATTATATTTCTATTCCTTTCTCTCTTTTTCTCTCTCTTTCTCCCTGTATCCATATTTCATTTTATGTATTTTCTGTTGATCTTTGTTTAATTTCATTAATTCAGTGTTCTGTGGCCAATCTGCTTTTAAACATGTATATTAGGATATTAATTTCAGAAACTGCATTTTTTCAATTTCAGAAAGTCCATTTTATGACTTTAAAACTTCTAAACCCTCTAGTGAAATTCTATATATTTTCATTGATTTTTTTCTTATGTTTTTATGTTGTGTTTAACAAGTTCATCAGAGCTAATTCTTTGTATCCAATATCTGGTACATATCTTTCTTGCTTTTCTTATTAATTGTAAATCATGTATCTTTGCCTCTTTACAAGTCATATATATATCAGACTTGCTTACAAGAACTATATAGACACTTAACTGATGTTATTTTCTCCTTTGGGCAAATCAGGAGGTTTTAACCCTAATCTAATCAGAAACTGAAGTGAAACTTCATTAAATTGCAGGTTTGATACAATCTATATATAATTTTCTCTTGCTCTCAGGGTGATACCCCTTCCAGGATTCTGATTGTGAGTTTGGTAGGTCGTGGACTTCTCAACCCTGAAAAATTGTGATATTCAAGCCCAGACTGTCATTACAAACAGTTTTTAGCTCAGAAAAAAAATTTTTCAGTGGATATCCATGACGTGGTTGATAGGGATCCATTTCCAACAGTATGCTGTTTCTTGTCTATTGGGATGGGAGATTTAACTCTGCTTTTTAGAAGCTTTTAATCTATGTCCCATTTTGCCCATAGAGCATTGAACTCACCAAATTTGGGGACACTGAGTAATGTGCTTGAATCCTTTCTGATTTCTAACTTTTCACTCCAGCCCCAAATGTTTGCTGGTTTCCTTTTTCCCTACAAGAGGCTCTCTACCTGAGAAGACCAGAGGCTTAGACCATGGTATTTTGGAAAATATCCTCAGGGGGAAAAAAAGTCTGCAGATCATTAGGCAAACTTGAAAAACAATTTCTTCTCTCTGAACTTTATTTAACCTAATTCTCAACAATTCCTTGTCTTTTAATATCTTTAAACATAAAAAACTTGTAAATTGTTCCATTTTTCCTATTAGTTGTTGCAGATCCTTGTTTTGCTGAAAATTACTACTAAGACAATGTACTATTTTTAATTGGAAAAATACTGTCTGTGCTGTTGGTATGCCACCATTCCATACACAGATCAGATTTTGCTAACTGGAGGATATTTTTAATTTTACTTTTTTATATTGAAATGTATAAATATTTTAGCCCAAATATTTTCATTGATACTGACTTTTGCCTTCATTTATAATTCATATTTTATATTTTTTATAAGACAAAATTCATCAAATAATCACTATTTATGACTACTTTGAATAGTCTACCAAACTTTGTTAATGCAAAATTGGTTTTCCCAACTCGATACAATTCTGGAAAAAAACTAAATCCATCTAATTTTGAATGAGGACTTCATTAAAATATTGCCCCTAGGTGATGTTTAATTTTATGTGTCAACTTGACTGGGCTTAAGGGATAACCATATTGCTGTTAAACATTATTTCTGGTGGGTCTATGAGAGTGTTTCTGGAAGACATTAACATTTGAAACAGTAGACTTAGTAAAGATCTACACTTACCAATGGGGGCGGGCATAATGCAGTGCGTTGAGGAACCAAATATGACAAAAAGGTGAAGGAGGGGTGAATTCTCTCTCTTCTTGAGTTGGGGCATTGATCCTCTCTGGCCCTCAGACATTGGAGTTCCTGGTTCTTGGGGCTTCAGACTCCAAGACGTTCACCATCAGCTTGCCACTTCTCAGACCATCGGCTTTGGACTGGAAGTTACACCATCAGCTCCTCTGTTTTTCAGGCCTTTGGACTCAGACTAAATTATACCTCCAGCTTTCTTGGATCTTTAGCTTACAGACAGCAAACTGTGGGACTTCTCATCTTTCCTAACCACGTGAGCCAATTCCTATAATAAATCTCCTCTTCTATCTATGTCTCTCTCTCTGTATCTATTATCTATCTATCTATCTATCATCTATCTATCTATCCATCTATCTCCTATTGGTTCCATTTCTTTGGAGAACCCTAATACATTCTGCAAGTAGATATATTTTAAATTTTTAAAATAAAATGTGTAATCATTTGAATTTTCTATAATTTATTTTTTCACCTCCTACACTGATTTTGTAAGTACAAATTTTAATGATGAATTTTTTGAATTAAATCTTCAAAGCTAAAGTTTCCTTTACTACATTTCTTGAGTACTCGAGCTTAAAATCTTTGAAGGATTTTTAACCAGAATTAGAAATTTAGATAATTCTTTGCAAACAAGACTTCTCGCAAAGCTATTTCAATAGGGGAGAGAGGCCAGAACTGAGTCTGAACTCAACTCCACTGGAATAAAGTGGAGAGTTTTTAAGAGCTGGGATGGGGGTGGGTTGGGATCATAAGCCATCTATGATTGCTATTTGGCTTTACCCAAAGGGAAAATAAAGTTTCTCATATCATATCTTCATTAAAGGAGGTAGTCCTACAATGTGGAGTGGGACAGCCACTGAAGTCAGGCTCCTACCCTCCCACAGAGACTGGGAAATAAGGGTGCTATTCTCTTTGATGATGACTTTCAGAGGATGGCTCTCAGTCCCTCGAGAGAGACAGTCCTGGCAGTAAAACTGGCAAAAATCTTTAAAAAAAATTTATATCTCAAAGTGGCAGAGAAAGAATTTGCAATTTCAAGTTTCCTAAAGTAAATGCTCTAGGAAATGGAGATCAGAGATCTGGAGGAAGGAGGAAGCCTGTCTAAAATTTGTTCAAGCTGAGGGAAACTTTAAGGCTGTCTTGGTTACTATCCCAAATTGGGATATTCGATTATCCTAGCCACAAATAATTTTCTATGTTCCTTCAAAGCATTTCTACTTAATCTTTATTACTACTGAATATTTTTCTATCACCTATTGGTAGCATCATTTGTCTAATAATTCCTTATTGTTGGACCATTTGTTTGTTTTCTTCCTTTGTTTAAAAACAATTAGTCAAGGATGTGCACTGAACTCCCTATGTTACCTGCATCCACTTCTTAGAGAATCCACCTCTATAAATAGTCTCGCTTAATGTACACCTCCATATATTGAGTCTAAACAAAATGATTCCACATCTAAGTTTATGGGTGATTGGACAGAGTGGAACATGATTGAAGAGAATTTCATGTAAAGGCTATAAATAAACTATAATTTCTTAATCTAGAATAAGTGATGAACTGTTACAAATGGATTCTTCTCATGAATTGGGACAATGAAAGAATGTTGACACCTAATTGTGTGGAATTGTCCTAAACTCAGAAGTTAAGGAAGCCATTTTAAGCTATATGAGAAACGCTAAAAGATTCGTTATGAGGTGTAGGGGAGCAAAACTTGCCACCCCAAAATGCTCTTTGGCATGTGAATTATTTAGAGCTGAAAATAATCAAAGCCCAAAAGACACAGGAAGAAACTTTTATCTTTCCCCTAGCTGCCTAAAAAATAATACTAATAAAATTTTTAAAAATTAAAAATAAAAATTAGATAGAGGGCCTGTTCCCAGAATAGAGCCAAAGATATTTTCAAAGAATATGAGCTATGTGTGGTGTGGAAAACTCAGAGATCAGAGCCCACTCTGTACTGTCTCTGCAAGGACCAAACAACATTTATTTACCAAACATTCATTTTTCCATCTCCATGTTAATTACCTTGTTCCCCTTTGAATTCTCAAAACCCTACCCCCAACATCCTGTTTTGTCTTTAGCTGAAGATGATATTTAAGGTGAGGGGTTTCAGCCATTTTGGTGAGTTACTCATTTTACCTGGGTTTCTCTCATGTTATTAAATGTTGTTTGGTTTTCTCTCATTAATCTGTCTCCTGCCAATTTCATTTTTAGATCAGTCAGAAGAACCTAGAAGGGTAGAGGAGAATGTCTTCCTCCCTAGCAAAGGAAAAGGATATGGAGGAAAATAAAGTACCAGAAATAAGGAAAAAAAATCATAAGGGAAAGTTTCATTAATTCTGAATCCTTGAAGCTTGTTGTGCTGTTTTTATATGATTTTATTTTATTTTATTGCTAGTGCAAGTTTACCTTTTCAAGAAAGCAATCTGTTCCCCAATACCCCAACATATCATAAATTAAGTAGCATACTGTACTTTGCAAACATAAAAGTCATAAATGGAACATCAGTTTAAAGCAGCTTGTTTCCCCTGTGTTGTGCATTATTTGAACATGAAAAAAATTATTGAAATTGTGTTTCAAACAAAAGTAGATATGTTACCAAACTCAGGTTCAGCTACTCACTCCTCAAAAGCCAATAATTTGAGAGGCGAGTGTCAGTAGAAAGGAAAGATGCTTTAATCAGAAAAGCCAGTAATCTGGGTAGAAGGTGGACTCATGTCCCTAGACCAACTCCAAAGGCTGCTCAGCCATGACAGTTTTTAAAGGAAAAAAGGGGGAGGGGGGAAGAATCTCAATGAATCATTGAGTCAGGAGGTTGGGTTCTGCATCATTCTCCATTGTGTGCAGCCTGGCTGACTCTCTCTTCAGATGTTATCTTGCCCACATAATCTGCCTGCAGTATTGCTAAGGGGGCTATTGGGGGTAGAGAGCTAGTCATTCTTCAACTACTTAATTCTTCATTCTTACTTCTTTTCATATAGGAAAAGAATCAACAGATTAATTAGGTTCTTTCAAGGTTAGAGGGGAACAAAAATGGGCAAACAGCAAAGGGGCAAAAGAACTGCTTTCAGATATTTTCCCACAAAATATTTCCTAGTCTTTTTTTTGACGTGGGGGGGGGTGCATGTGGGGGGGCAGAGAGATACCATTGAAGTTAATGGATGAACTCTATGTCTCACTAAAAATAATTCTTAGTTTATGTTTATTATTTTAATAATGAATAAATTCCCCAGTGTCTACAATTTACATTTAGTGAGAGAGGTGTTTAAAATTAAAGGCGCTAGGTCCCATTTGTTTATTTTTGCTTTTATTTCCAGGAGGGAGATCAGCTCTGTGCTTTGCGATCACCTAGAGGGGTGCGATAGGAGGGTGGGAGGAAGACGCAAGAGGGAGGGGATATGGGGATATACGTATGCATATAGCTGATTCACTTTGTTATACAGCAGAAACTAACACAACACTGTAAAACAATTATACTCTAATAAAGATGTTAAAAAAAATTTATATGAACACCATCAAAAAAAAATTAAAGGCACTTTAATAGCTTACTGTTTTTCAACAACAATAATAAAACTAATTTTCATAACGAATTCATTTGACTGTATACACTTTTAATAATTACAGTTTTCATCTGGAGTAGAAAAGCATATTAAATTTAACACATCTTTATAGAGTACATCAAACGATGGTGAATATCTCAAGTAGATCCAATTCTGCTTGACTTGTGCAAATTTCATTTACAGAGGAGGTTGAAAGCAAATTTTAGACTCATTGAAAAAACAGAAGCAACACATTTCCAGGTTTATGTAATGTAATGTAAAATATAGACTCCCAGGGATATATATATATATATCCCATATGTAGTTCTCAGATTTTTGATTGCAGTTAAAAAATAAAACATATTCATAAAGTTAAATGGTTCTCTACAACTCTTATCCTTGAAAATGAAGTTTCTTATGGTTTTTATTTTGGGGAATGGGAAGAGTCCCCTTAAAAGAACATTGTAAATTCACAGTGATGGGCTCTGGCAGCCTATCATGATTAGTAGTGCCTCACTACCCTACTTCCACTAATTTAATGGTGTGTTTGAAGTGAAGTACACTTTAAAATTGGTAGGATGTCAGGCAGGTTTGAAAATAACTCTCATTAGCGCAGACAGTGTAAACTGGTCAGCAGGTGTTGTTATCAGTGTCTTGTGATTCTCCCATGTTTACTGGATTATTATTGGGAGATGGGGCTAAACATAACTTAACACTGAAAATTTCAGCATCTCATTTTTAAAAACTTAATTGAAAAGGGTCTGAAGGTTCATAGCAACAAATATTCTCTTGCTAATAATCTCCTCACAATATACTCATTAGCGTTCCAGGAATACAAATTCTATCTGATGCATGTTTGCTCTCCCACCGAATGGTGTAAATGACAGTCAACAGTTGATTAGAAAATCACATTTGGATTACAAAAAGCAAATTGCCTGAAATTGCAGTTTCACAGCCTTTGCAAAGGGAAATATGTTCCAAAGTCAAGCTCAGAGCTGAAGTCAAGTACTTAAGGTATTAGATGTTGATTCTAAAGAGGTTTCTTATTTTCCTACTGACTTTCTGTATGACTTGACAACTCATACAAAAGCACCAAATGAACCAATTTGGCCTTTTTCTAGATACCTCCATTTGTTCTTCTGCATAACAACCCCTCCTTATTCAACAGTCTCTAGAGTATTGAATTGTTAGTGATAGGAACAAGGCAATTTTTTTCAAGATGTGCATTCTAGAAGTCATAGCCATGTCTGAAAAAGGCTAATTTTCTAAATTGTTTAATTTATTCCCCTCTTATTTAATAATATGTAGACATTTTTCCTAGCATTTTTCTGAACATGCTGAAACATTGTTAATGAAGAATTGGAGCCTATTTTGAGTATTCTAATTGAGGTAAAATTTTGTAAATTCAAAGCTGTAAATGATCCTGATTGATATCATTTATTGAGTCTTTGTTACATGACAGAAACTAGACAAAAATCATATACATAATCTAATTATACTTTCACAATTATTTTAAGAGTTAGGATTTATTATCAACATTCTACAGAGAGAAAACTATCATTTAAAAAGGTTAAATAATTTCTCAAGGTCACAAAATTGATAAAATATATAACTTTGATTCTAATCTTAGTCTATCCGACTTGAAAATCCATGATCTTAATCACTCTGCTATACTATGTGTGTCTAGATATATTGGGAAAATGAAAGGGGGTATAGGATGATAGACAATACTGGTATTTGATTTCAACAAAGCTAGAATGAGTGAATACTAGTATATTCTCTCATTTCAATTCTCTCTCAAATATCAGAAATGGATTTAAGGGATAAGAGCTTAGAATATTCAAATTTTAAATATGGAATTTTACATAGGGAACAATCTTTAATAACTGCTTTTTCACAGGTAAAGTAAGAGTTGTGACCAGACGAGCAATATTGAATTTCCAATAGTGTTACATAATTAATAATGAGATACATGGAAATAGTTTTCCGAGAATGAGAGGTGAGAAAGCTGATTTCTTCAATACTACATGGCTAAATCTCCTTAAGGAGGTGTGATCATATCCTAACAGGAAACAAAGGGATCCAGGTCTGAAGGAAAAATTATTTTTCCATTAAAAAAATAATATCTTCCCTTGGACTAGCTATCCCACATTAACCAACTATAAATTTGTACAAAACATACAAAACAACTGTTTTCAAATATTGGACATAGGATGTGCAAGATTATAGTCCCCAAGAGAAAGGAAAGAAGCAAGGCCATTCTCCCACCCTGATCACTCTGACATTCTACCTGGAAGCATTTTCTAGACCACAGCTTGAGGTGCTAGGGAGCCTAAGCAGATAATATTAGTGTTACTGAACTGTGGAGATAAGTTGGCATTCTCAAATTTATGAGACAAGATACCAAAAAAAGACAGAGCTGTACAGAAGCATCTGAAATCCAACCAGAGAATCATTTGAATCTTTAGTCAAACACTAATATGCACACGCACAGGGCAAGTCTGAAGGGTTAGAGAAAGTATAATTACCAAGGTGATGTACTGAGATTCCACATATGGTCGAAGGTTGAGATTGGATTTCTGAAAGCAAGTGTGGAGATGTCTCATTGAATACTATGGACATTCGGTAGGAATCAGTAATAGAATACTTTGACATTGGGACTACCACAATCTTAAATAAAATCTACTCAGAACATACTTTACAATGCTTAAAAACCAAGTCTTGAAAGGATCAAGACAATCTCAAAATAAATTATCTGAGAAAATAAAACTTAACACTCTTCAGAGAAAGATAACAAAACCTAGACACTAATAATACAGCACCTACAAGGTCATAAATATACTTAAAATTATGAGACATGTGGATAAGAAGGACACATGAGCAGGAAAAAATTCAGTCACAAGAAACAGACATAGAAAATACAGAGATGGTATAATTATCATAAAAAGACTAAAATTTTTTATGGTTATATCTAAGGATATAAAGAAAAAAATAATGAGAAAGCAGATGGTGAATCTAAATACAGAAATAGAAATAATAACAAAAGAATAACTGAAAAATTCCAGAATAAAACACTATATCTAAAATGTTAATCTATAGTTACTGGATGCTTTTTATAGCATAACAACAAAATCAATAAACTTGAAGACAAAACAATGGGAATTATCCAAACTATATAACTTCCCTATGTACCAGCAATGAACAAGTGGAATTTGAGATTAAAATGTGCATCATTTACATTAACATCAACCTAAATAAAATACTTAGATTTAAATCTAACAAAACATGTACAAGATCAATATGAGGAAAATAAAACTCTAATGAATGAAAGCAAAGAACTACATAAATGGAGAGACATTCCACATAGGAAGGCTCAATACTGTAAACAATTTGGTTTTTCCCAATTTGATCTATAGAGTCAATGCACTTGCCATCAACCTCAGCAAGTTATTTTGTGGATATAAAAAAACTGATTTTAAAGTTTACATTAAGAGGCAAATTACCCAGAACAGCCAACGCAATATTGAAGAACAAAGTTGGAGGACTGATACTGACTTCAAGACTTACTATAAAGCTACAGTAATCAAGACAGTGTGGTATTCATGAAAGAAAAAATAAATAGATCAATGGGACAAGAGAGTCCAGCAATAGACCCACATGAATATAGTCAACTGATATTTGACAAAGGAGCAGAAGTAATACAGTGGAGAAAAGATAATATTAAACAAATGGTATTGGAACAAGTGAAAATCCACATACAAAAAAAAAGGTAATCTGGACACAGACTGTACATCTTTTAAAAAATTCAAAATGAATCATAGACCTAGATGTAAAATGCAAAACTATAAAGCTCCTAGAAGATAACATGGGAAAAACCTGGATGACCTTGGATATGATGATGACTTTATAGATACAGCATCAAAGGCAAGATACATGAAGGCAATAATTGAAAACTGGACTTTATTAAAATTTAAAAATTCTGTTATATGAGAGACAGTCAAGAGAATGAAAGAAAATATTAGCAAAGGATACATCCAATAAAGGACTGTTATCCAAAAGATAAAAAGAAAGCTTAAAACTCAAAAAGTAAACAAAAAACCTAATTAAAAAATGTGGCAAAGATCTTAGATACCTCACCAAAGAAGATACACGTTATGCGTCATCAGACAAATGCAAATTAAAACAATGATATACCACTATAGTTTTGCAGTTTCTTACAAAACTTAACACTAAACACTGATATATATCCTAATATACTATTCAGCAATCACGCTACTTGGTATTTATCCAAAGGAATAGAAAACTTATGTCCATACAAAAATCTGCACAGTCATACTTATAACAGTTGTTAAGGTTAATTTTATGTGGCAAATTGACTCATCACAGAGTGCCTAGATTAAACATTATTTCTGGATGTGTCTGTGAGGGTATTTCAGGATGAGATTAGCATTTGAACTGGTGGATTCAGTAAAGGAGATTGTCCTTCCTGATGTGTTGGGCGTTATCCAATCCACTGAGGGCCTGAATAGAACAAAAGGCAGAGGAAGGAGGGATTTGCCCCTTTTTTCCTGCCTCAATGCTGTGCTGATACGTCTCATCTCATCTTCACCTGCCCTTAGACTGGAATTTAATCATTGGGTCTCCCGGTTCTCAAGCCTTCAGACTTGGGCTGAATTACTCCACCACCTCTTCTGGGTCTTCAACTTGTAGACAGCACATTGTAGAATTTCTCAGCCTTTCTCTTTCTGTCTTTTTTCCTTCCTTCCTTCCTTCCTTTTTCCCTTCCTTCCTTCCTTCCTTCCTTCTTTCTCTGTCTCTGTCTCTGTCTCTCCTTGTGTGTGTGTGTGTGTATATATATATATATATATATATATATATATATATATGTCTCCAATTGCTTCTGTTTCTCTGGAGAACCCTGATTCTCTGATTAATTAACACAACAGCTTTATTTATAATCGCTCAAACTTGGAGCAACCACGATGCCCTTCAGTATGTGACTGGATAAATAAACTGTGATACATTCTGACAATGGAGCATTACTCAACATTAAAAAGAAATGAGTTATCAAACTATGAAAAGACATGGAGGAAACTTAAATGCATATTTCTAAGTGAAAGAAGCCAATTTTAAAGGCCACATACTGTTTGATTTCAACTATATGATATTCTGGAAAAGGCAAAATTGTGGAAGCAATAAAAAGATTTGTGGTTACCAGGGATTAGGTTGAATAGAGGGATGAATAAGTGAGGCACGATTTTTAGGGCAATGTAACTACTTTGTATGATACTATAATGGTGGATACATTTGTCCAAACCAGTAGAATGTACAAAACCAAGAGTGAACCTTGATGCAAACTATGGACTGTGGGTGGACTCCATGTAGGTTCATCAATTGTAACAAATATACTGCTCTGGTGGAGGATGTTGGTAATGGGAGAGACTTTGCACGTGTGAGAGCAGAGGATATATGGGACATTTTTATACCTTCTTCTCAATTTTGTTGTCAATCTAAACCTAAACAATAAAGTAAATTAGGTAGATAGGTAGATCAATCGATAGATAGATACATAGATACATAGATATTTAAATATGTATCTGAATCTCCAATTCTCTGTGAGCACCTTAGGGTCAGGAGAAAATTGTTCTCATGTCTGAAATTCTGTTTTTGTCTGGCTTAGTGTTTGGCACATAGCTAACGATTGTGTGAACTGATTCAATCATATATTCTGTGGTCCTATTCTTCTACAGGATAGAAGAATGGTGAACTAAAACAGTGTGGAATTAATTTCAGGGAAAGCTATGTACAGGGACTAAGTCTTGGGTTTACCAAGAGTGTAATTAGGTCAATATATCCCCAAATCTTATTTTACCTGAGAAGAATTTCACAATATAAAAATACTTTCTTCCACTTGATTCATTAAAACCACACTCCCCTGATTTTTCTACTATAACTATGGCCACTTATTAGTCATTTTATCTTCCTCAGATTTCTTTCTTTTGCCTTGAATATAGCTTTTCAATACTCATTGCTAGGTCTTCTCTTCTTACTTTCTTTACTCTGTGTTCTCTCGGTCATGGCCAAGATTTCATTCTTAACTAGTCCCCTGCCTCCTCTCTAGCTGCTAAACTATTCCTTGTACTTGATAAACAGGGCACTCTTCTCAAATTTCAACTCTGATTGTGTGACATTTCTACCCCCTCATTTAAAAATATTTAATAACTTCCATTTTCCCTTTCTATCAAAATGAAGGTATTACAATTATCAGAATAATCTTGCATAATTTATCTCTTAAGCTTCATTTGATTCCACTCCCTATACCACCTCTCTCCCAAGACTTCCTGTTTTGTTGCCAAGGCCCCTCCTTTCACCTCGTAAGTCCCCATAAATTTCCTTTATAAAATGCATCACAGGTTGATGTATATTTTTTAAGAAGTATGGGAATTTGGTTTAAAAAAGCAAACAAAACTTTGACTAAGACTTTACAGTTATAAATGTGATAATATACATGTAGTTTGGGTCGTCAAGAAACAATAAATTATACTGTGTTTTCCAGGAAAACATTTTGGGATATTACAAAATGGATTAAAATGACCAGTAAACTCTAGGGTATAGGGCCTGTGATTGAAACTCTTAGTTTGTAGCTTTATAAAAACTCTAGTAGTTTTTATTTTCTTTCCAATCTGCTCAACACCATTTCATAATATGAACCAAATAATGAAATGCAACAGATGAAATGAATTCTCTTCTCTCCTTTACTCCAGAAAGCAATGACCCTTCCTCCCTGCTCAGTTCATGTCACTTTTAAGCTACTTAGAAACTCACTGTTTCATTCTCGTTAAATTATATCTCAACCAGGAACTTTTTTGAGGTATGTAGGAGGTCTCTATGGGAGCCAACAGGGAAGCTTTTAATTGGCTTTCAAGAATTGCAATAAACAGCCTTTAAGATATTTCAAATACTAAAGGAAAATGCTGAAGACATTTGGAAAAAGCTTTGAATTTAGTTAGAGTCAAACCTGACTTTCTTGGCCAGATGAAATTATTGATATGTGTTATGTTGCAAAGAAAGTACCCACAGAATCTATAAGCAAGGCACATCCTTTTCTTTTGAGAGGTAATTAGGCAATTCTCAAGTAATGCTATGAAGCAAAGATAGCATAGAGAAGGCATTCAATTTGCATTAGAGAAAATGAATGTTGCAGTAAGGACAGTATTGCTTTCCCCCAGGACGAATGTCTTTGAATATGATGGTGCTGTTGCTCTCAACAGACTACATAGAAACCTCTTCAGATTTTCAATGGCCCAATGTCCTTATAGTCCTGCCCCCCTCATCCCAGTAGTAAAGCCTATCCTCGGATGCTTTGTTTACATCAACGTTATGTGTACATAAATACATGTTGTTCTATATATATATATCATACATATGTACATGCATACATTAAAAATAACAGTTTATTATGTTATTATTACTCTTTATGTGGTACCTCTACAAAATTAATATCTGGGTACGTCCCTCCACCCATAATTCCCCAGGGCATATTGTTGCAGGCTCCCTGTACAGGCCTTAAGCCAATGCCTCTGTTGCTTACTTACCAGGTATGAGCATCAGTTATAGGCCCCGTGTTTAGAGAACCCACAGACCATGTTTCCTTCCTGGCCTTGGTGATTTTAACTCATCCTTCTCTGTGTTCTTCTCTGTACATGGTTTTCCATCCTAAAAGTTTCTCTGACGTTCTTAAAATCCTCACTCTTTCTACTCTGGCTGCCTTTTTTAACCTCTAAGAACCTGGAAACAACTTGGTAAGGGGTTGGCATACTATGGCCTGTCAGCCAAATCGGACTTGCTTCCTGTTTTTGTACATCCTACGAGCTTAGAATATTGTTTCTACATATTTATATGGTTGAAAAAATCAAAGAATCATATTTTATGATATGTAAAATTATAGGAAATTCAAGTTTTAATCCTGTAAGTTCACTTTTGTAGGAGGGAAGGGGCAATCTGTAAGGGCAGACTATCCAGGTAGAATTGTGTTCTGCCTCCTATCTACTGCTGTGCGAGGGGATTACAGCCAGTCAGAGTATCCCGAAGAGGATGGTGAAACAAACCGCAGCACGGGCTCAGACCTCGAGGGCCTCAAGAAGCTAGCTCAGGGTTACACAGTTTCAAATCTCAGGAAGGAGTTTTTCAGACATAGTGTTTCATTTCTGCTGAGTTAGGGAATGTGTTACTCTGCCGGAGTATAACTTTTTTACAGATCATTAAATAAAGGTGTATATGTCTCATTGTTAAAAAAAATGTTTCAGAGATTGACATTTTATGTTTAGGCCTATGATCCATTTTGTGTGAATTTTGGTGAAATGTGTAAGGTCTGTGTCTAGGACCTTTCATTTTCTGTTTTTGCATATCAATATCAAATTTTTCTCAAACCATTTGTTAAAATGCCTATTCTTTCTCTGTTTAATGGTCTTTATGCCTGTGTCAATAATCAGCTGATTTATATTTGTGCAAATCGATTCCTGGACTCTCTATTGTGTTCCACTGACCTATGCATCTTTTGCTAATACAATACTGCCTTAATTACTGTAGCTTTACAATAAGTCTTGAAATTGATAGTGTGAGTCCTCCAATGCTGATCTTTTTCACTCCTGTGTTGGCTATTTTAGTTTCTTTGCCTTTCCATATAAAATTTGGAATTATCAATATCAACAAAAGAGCGTGCCAGTATTTTAATTTGAATTATAGTGAATCTATAGATCAAGTTCAGAAGCATTGGCATTTTAACAATATTGAGTCTTCTAATCTATGAATACAGAATAGCTCTCCATTTATTTAGATCTTTTTTGATGACTTCAATACATGTTTTATAGTTTTCTGCCTACAGATCTTGTACATATTTTGTTAGATTTATACCCATGAAATTTAATTTTTTGTTGTTATTGTAAATTGCATTTTTGGACAATTAAACACATTTTTATACAAACCATCATGTCATCTGTGAGGAAAGACATTTATCATTTCATATTCCCACCTGTATACGTGTTCTTTTCTTTTCTTGTATTATTGAACTTAATAGGACTTCTAGTATAATATTGAATAAACATGGTAATAGAAGATATCCTTGGAGTTTAGAGGGTGGAAAACATCCTGTCCCTCACCATTAAGTATTATGTTAGCTGTTGGTCTCTCATAGATGTTTTTATAATGTTGAGAAAGTTCCTCTTTATTCCTAGTTTGTTTTATCATGAATTGGAGCTGTATTTTGTCAGATGAGTTTTTTGCATCAATTGATGTGATCATATGATTTTTCTATTTAGCCTGTTGATATACTGTATTACATTAATTGATTTTCAGATATTGAACCAGCCTTGCATACCTGGAATAAAGTAATTTATTTTTAAGAGTTTGAAACTAACTGCACATTCTTACATTTATACCTATTAAAGTTAATTTTATTGAAAGCCTAAATCTCTAAAATGTCTTAGTTCTTTATGCATTTTTTTCTATTAAATGCATGTCACGTCTCATATAGCTTCATGTACATGTCCTCTATATCCTATTAAGTTATGATGAATAGGAGAGAAGCTAGGAAAAACTTGGATCCCATGTCCAAAAATTCTTCTTCAAGATGAGATCAGTTAGCAGGATTTTTTCTTCTTTTCTTGGTGTATATTTGTCACTTGTTAGGTGTGTGAACATAGATAAGAATTTTATCCCATCTAAACTTCAATACATGTAAAAATATATTGGGGACATATTAAGGGTTGTATTAATAGTAATTGCTAATACTAATATTTATAAATCAGATTCTAATTTTTTAATAGTTCTTGAACATACCCGCCCCATCCACACACACACTTTGTTTGCTTTATTCACAATGATACACGAATACAACTTTACAATCTTTTAAAGTCACAACGCACTTTCTAGGTAATTCTTTTTATCTCTCAATGAAGGAAATAAGATTAACTTTGTAGGATGTATTCCTTAGAATGCTTATGAATCCTTATGAACTTTGCACCTCTGGCTTCCTATTTAATGTTTTCCAAACTATCTCTTTGATAATCTATATCTAGGACTGAAGCTAAACTCACCAGTCTAATGAGTTCAACATGTCCTTTTACAGGAGAAAGTTTTATATGTTCACATCTTTTGAGTTTTTGAACATTGGTTGCTAACAATTTGCTGAACCTGTTATAATGAATCAAGGAGAAAATTCTGTAAAGAAATTTTTATTATTAATGGCATATGCATTATATGAGAGGGGCCATCTCAGATGCCAGGGCAAGAAATTAGTAGAACATTACTCTCTTTTAAATGTATCCATTATTCTTGCAGAAGGATCACTGTTATTTTTACTGATAGAACATTCAAGGGGTCGTTAAAATTACTGGACAGGATAGATAAAGATTCTAACATTTAACCGTTATTAACCTTTCCTCTTCTCCATCCCTTAAGAAATCAAACTATATAGTTAAATGAGTACTGTTTTACTATTGATTATTATCACTGCAATAAAATTGTCTTTTATTTCAGATTCATGGTCAAAAAATTAACTAGTTTTTTTTCTTTTCTTACTCTGCATGTTCAAGTCTCCTATGGGAAGCTTTGTCTTTTGCCTGTCATTCTAAAAGCAGTCAGCCAGTGGCCCAGGCCAGAACTTAACCACTATCTTCTATTTCAGATTGCATCAAGGACAATACAAAATACTTTGATTTTTCAATCCAAAATAGTCATATTGGTAATATGGTACTCCTTTGCTAACTAATAAATTATTCTGCATCTCAAACCATGTGGCCTGGAAGACAAGAAATCTCCAAGAGCAATGAGGGCAAAGGGGTTCACACACATAGCAACTAAATTTGTATGTCATTCTGCTTGTATGGATTCCAGTCTGTAGTGTTTTCAATTTGAAACTGCGTATTTTAAAAAATAAATTAAATCAAAAATTTGAAAAAAACCGATATAATTGCATATAATTGTTTGCATCAAAAATTTATCAAAATAACTGTGATGTGGAATATGCAAATGCCTCCATATGTTGCTATTTAAATTAATGTATTTTGAAGAAAAAAATACAGACAACACACATACACACATTATATATGGAGGAAGAGAGAGAGATTTATTACCTTGTTATCCATTCCATGCTGAAATAGTATCCTTATTCTGTCATATTTTTTGAGGGTAAACGCTTTAAGAATAGGAATAAAAAGAAGGTTGTGATTTTCCTCCCCTCAGTAAGAACTCCTTGTAACTAGGTTTGTTCGGGGATGTAATGTGTGAAACATTTAAGATTTGAAGTTTAGAATATATTTTTGTTTAATCTGCCATGTTTTAAGCATAGACAAAGGATTTAAACCATTTGCACGAAACTGTGTCCAATATACTACATCTTTAGTACAAAAGTCCCATTTTTGTTCACTTAATATGCCCAGCCGGTCACCAAGCTGCACTTGGTATCTATAAAATGCTGTTTCTTGTCAATTTTAGCTTCTTTGTCAGACGAAAAGTTACTATTTTCTTATCCTAAGTCTAGAAGCCATTTTGACATACTTGTAATCTAATGCCATTTACCTACTCCTATATATTTGAAAATAAGAAATTATAGAAGAAAGCCTCTCCAAACATCCCACTCCATCGGACTCCTAGTCCTAAGCAAACCTTGTAGTCTCCACTCTGCCAAAAGTTATCCTTTAAGGCTGAATTCCAATTTCCCAATTCATTTATGCAGTATTCTCTCATTGTATGTTTGTCTTGTTTATTTTTATAAGTTGGTGGAACCTGAAAGTTGTACCACAATTGCTTCACATTTCCTCAATCTATCTAAAATCTCCTTTTTCTTTACTTATCCTAGTTGTCACCCTGGCAATAAACCTGAAACTCCGTCACTGCCAGGATTCTCTGATGAATGGCTACAATAATATGGATTCCAAAATAGATTCTCTACAACCTCTACATTCCACCAATAACTAGGTACTCATATGCTTAAAGTCTCATGCCTAGAAATTTAATCATCTCTCTTTCCAATTTGTAGGGAAGGATACTGGGATACTTTGAGCACACCTAGATCCATTTCCATCGTCAGGAATACGGAGAAGCCAGACAAAAAGTGGGAAACTGCTAATATGATCACATGTCCATATACATGTGGAAGAAGAAATTTTTATAAGCCCTATATAATTTCCTGCGATATTATTCAACATTTAAATTTCCTTTAGGTGCAAAGAATTGGACTAACTGTAATCCTTGTTTTTTGACAGCTTTTCATCTTTTTTTCCCTTGAAATACCTTATTGTTGATTTTTTTTCTTTCCTTTATTATTTTCTTCACATTCATTGTGTTGGGAATTCCCAAGACCATACTTATGTTTGATGGTTCACTAGGAAGACTCACAGGACTCAGCCTACAGTTGTACTCTTCATTATGATTTATACCAGCAAAAGATGCAAAGCAAAATCAACAAAGGGAAAAATACATAAAGAGAACCCCAGAAAAAACCAAGTGTAAGTTTCCAAGGGTCTTCTCCTGTAGAGTCACACCAGATGTGCTTAATTTCTGCAGCATCAAATTGTGACAATATGTGTGAAATATCATTTAACAGGGAAGCTCATTAGAGACTCAAAACCTAAAGTTCTTATGGGGGCTTGTCACATAGGTATCATCAGCCTAATATGTACCAAAATCCAAATTTTCAGAAAAAAAAGCAGGTGTTCCCCATAAAGCACATTGTTTGCCCAGTCTAGGCACAGTGAGCTGCTCTTACCATTTAGGGAATTATTTTTTTATCATTGTAGGAAACTATTTACCTTTCCTGTTGCTAGTTGTTAGTCAAGAGCTAACCTTGAAAGGAGGCCTCTCTAGGGATGGCAATCTCATCTTACTATGTTAATTCTTTTCTGCACTGATGTGTAGACAATTGTACCAGACTTTTACAAAAGAGAATGTTATATAATTTTTGTTACAGATGCAAGTTTTCTAATCTATTTATAGTGAAAAGTAGTATAATTTGTAATACCATTTTTACAACAGTCATGTGAATGTCAATATCAGGTTCTAGATGGAAAACATGGATGACAGTAAATCACTTTTTGTTTCAGGCAGTGATAAACGCACTTAAACGTTTGTGTGGCGCGGCTTCTTTTTCTTTCCTACTGACTTCTCTTTGACCATCAGTATTTCTAAAAATCTTCCGTGAAAACACCATCCCTCATTGGTTGCTCTCTCTTCTGATTGCTTTTGCATTGTTGAATGTAAAAATGATTAAAAAGATGGCAATATCTCACTATGAAGACATCAGTTTTGTGCCTGTACCTTCAGTTTAAAATCCATTGTGTGTTTCTTAGGTTTGTGTGTATTATACATGTATTATTTCTTAATTTTCCTCCCTAATCTGTAAAGATTTGATTAATTCAGTCATCCTCTATAATTCTGTCATCCTACCACTATGCTTGGATACCTAAGGATTCTTCAATTTTTTCCTTGAAGAGTATGCCAGAGACGTATAAAGCCCAGCTGTTTATATATTACAAATATGGCCAGAAATTTCCTAAGCCAGCTTTTAGAACAGTTTAAGAACAGCTAAACTTCTAATAAACAGCTTCTAACAGGTAACTTCTGTTACCTGACCATCCACTTCAAACTATCTGAACCTTTATCCCTCATACTTTCAGCATTCAAGATACTAAGTATGGACATCCTTTGCCCTTGCATTTATAACTTAAAATGCAAATGATCACACAACTCTATCTGCATTAACCCTATAAATCCTAAAATAAATAAACTTCTTGTCAAATTATTTCTAATATTCTTTCCATAGAGCACAATAAAATAAAGCAGGAATTTAATCTTCTTTGTCCCATCATCAAAGGGAAAATGTAACATTTATTTCTCAAAAATGGAACAGAGGAAATTTTATTAGTTTTTTTGTTTGTTTGTTTTGCAGCAAGCAAACAAACATACATCTACCAAAGTTTGTCTCAGAAAATAGACTATGGGTGTCATGAACTGTGCACAGACTTTGCTATCAGACTAATTTGATCTTGACTCCAAAGTTTTCCACTTCCTACCTTTGTGAAAATGAACATGTTACTTCACCATCCTTATCCTGCTTTGAGTCCCAGTTTCAACATGTAAAAAATGAGAATAAAATTTATACATTATGAGCTATTGTGAGGATTAAGTGAAAATAAATGCAAGTGATTGTACTTCATACACGATAGGAAAGGGAATGGTAAGTTTCCCTTTATCTTCTACTTTTACTTCATCATAATAATCTGGACATTTTTGTACCTAAATTTATTTTATAATCAGGGAGAAAATAGAAAATAAGAAAATCAAATAAAAATGTGAAATAGAATCAAATAACATTACTTCATAAAATGAATTATGGGAAAACATATTTTAAAGTCTTAGTATTTGATATTCAATTTTTAAAAATATTGAAATAATTAAAATATTTGCCCCATGTCAGGACTGACATATAAGAGATAAAACAGTTGCTATTTAGTATCTTTGTTGAAGGATTTCAAGACTCAACCAATTGCTACAAATTTCAAATTTGAAATTCCCAAATTTCTGAGAACATCAAAAGCTAACTACTTAGTAGAAAAACAATGTGTTTAATATCTCACAAAAGATATTTTGAGATCAGGAATTGAAAAGTATATTGTAGGAAAGTCCCAATATTTAATAATTTACTATTGGTCATTTTGGAGGCAACAAACCATGTGTTATTATAAAAGTACTTTGATAATTAAACCTAGAATTTTAATTTTATTTTATTTATACATTGAATAAGCCAAATTCACTGTAGCTCTAATTTTCAGAGTCTGTTGATACCTAAACTAGAGAAGAAAAACAAAACAAAACAAAACATGTAAACTCAGCATTGCCAAAAAGCAGTCCTTTGAGATTTCCATTAGTTATTTCAGTCTTGCCTAGTTGGTTCCAATCTGATGAATTCACAGTCTGAGACATTTGGCTGGAGTTTGCTTTAGAAGACATTTCCGAATTCTTCCACCCAAGTTCATTCTTTAACCTATTTAGCAGCATGAAACCCAAAATTGTCTGTTGGGAAATAATTATGAATTTTGATCTCTGCAAGAGTTTCTTATTTTTATTTTATTTTGGATACGTATCTGTATGTTTTCTTAACTTATGAAGTTCATTCAACTCCATCATCAAGGTCATCCACAGACTAATATATATAGTAAATTATTTATATCAGCATAAACTCAAAGCAGTATTATATTTTTACCTTTTAATAGAGGTCTAAGAATTATTCAATCATTTAAAATAATTAAATATAATAAAATGTTTAAAAGGTTAATGTCAATAAATGTCAATGTTACAACAATTAAGAAAAAAATTAAAAAATGTTACTCTTATGAATACAGAGCAATGCTTTGATCTTATTGATGATAATATAAGAGGGCAGTTAAGGAAATGAGAGCTGAAGATTTTCTTAAGACTTCATCGGTCCTGCTTAGAATTACTTAACAAACTTCCTAATAGCACAAAGAAAGACTTACTAGGCCTCAGAAATGGCAATTTGGGTTTCATAAGGCCTTTAGAATTCTAATAACAGAGTTAGAATAAATGAATTGAGAAAGCTGTACGAGGTCCCTCAGTCACTATTAAATAGCTGGCAACATTGATTGCAGATGCCTTGAGGGAAATAGAGAGGAATTTAAGGACTGATAACAGAAAACACACTAAATAAAACAGCTTTTGAATATTTGCTTGTGAGTCAAAAAGGACTATGGGCTTTAATCAATCAAACTTGCTCTGTCTTCATAGTTCAAGACAAGTGCATTAATACCAATATAAATACAATCCAGGCTGCAGTAAAATCCTTGAGTGTAACCCTCATATGTACTGAGGTGACTAACACGCCCAGCATAGACCCAACAAAAATCGGTCAAGACCTTAAAAGACTACTAAGTGATAGCCTGTTAGTTTTACGGCAGGATTTCCTCTTTCTGAGAATAAAATGCCTATATAAATGGTATTGGAGTGAGGACTTCCCCTCACAATGAGGGCCAGGGAATTACAACATTTTCCAAAGCACTAGTCAGCCTGATGGTTTACTCTTTTCTTAAACTGATACAGATCTATATTACAAAAATAGTTTTAATATACTTCTAGCATTAACCACTTCACGAAGCACATAAACTATTTCTCTGACTAAAATCATGCGTTACACAATCCAAACATTAAACCAATGACTGGTCCTGTTCTGTCCCATTGTAAAATAGACATAAACCTTTGCTTATAAAATAGTTTTCAGTATGGGCTGCACATTTCCTTTCCATTACATTTTCAATGTTTTGCTAATTGGTTTCTTTACCATGTCTTCTAATCTCTCAGTTCCCTCTCCTGCATGTGTTTCTTTCTGCTTGTAAACATTCTAGTTAACTGTTTCAAAGAGAATCATTTGGCTGATAACTTTCTTGGGCCCTGAATGACTGAAACCTCATTTTTATTAGTTTCTCACACGAGTGTACGTAAATCTTCTTCTGAAGCCGTATGGGCAAAGGCACACTTCATAAAAATACAACTCTATGAATTTTCAGATAGAACCACTATACATATTAAGAAAAAGAATGTTTTGAGTGTCCCATAACCCACCTCATGCTGCCTTCTGGTTTATAACACTAACTAGGGCAATCATTTTTCTCTCATGTAAGACCATATGCTAGTTTCTGAAATGTATATAAATATAATGATAAATAAAATGTTCTATTTTGTGCCTGAAGTTTCTTACTCACTGTGTTTCTATGGTTTCATCTTGTGTGTTTAAATACATGTCTGAACAAAAGATATTTCCCATGTGATTATAATCTTTTCTTTCTATTATTTTGATTCTCATATTTGTGAGATTTATATACATGTGTGTGTTTGTACGTGTGAGGTGTGAGTGTGGTTAACCTTAATATTGTAAACATTATTTTAAATGCTTTCACTTTTTCTCCATTCCTACCTGAGAAGATGCTATAATACTATCCTAGAGCTTTGGTCTGAGGAGGAAATAAAATGTTGTCACTGGCTTGGTAAGAAAGGAAATGTACAAAGAAGATTCAGTTTAAGAGTATAATAATTAATATGATAATATAATTATCATTGTAATAATTATTGTTATAACAAAAATGATAGCAGCAGCAATGTTTTTATTGTTTGTTTTGGACAGAGACGCCAATAAATAAATGATATACATTATTTTCAGGTTCACAAATATCCATAAAGTGTGCGTTACTTTTCCAATTTATACATAATTAAACCGAGATTTAGAATCCAACATAAGCTAACGGAAATGTGAAATGTCAGATCCGAAACCTAGGCTTACTCTTTACATCCTATTTCTTCTCTTTAGCATTTATTGAGAACCAGGAAGAACACACCCATTAAGCCACAGGAAGACTTTCCAATTTCCTCCCCTCCATATAATGGGTGGATTTAATCTCTTAGGTCCCTTTTTAGTTCTGGCACCTTCTCTGTTTTTAGAGACAAATCACTTTACGCCACTAACATGCTTTTTTTTTTTTTTTTTTTTTATGTCTGAAACATTTATATTAACATATTTCCATACAAATACAAATATAAGATTTTTAGAAATTTCATGTAATGTCTGAAACATTTATATTAACATATTTCCATACATATTTCCATACAAATACAAATATAAGATTTTTAGAAATTTCATGTAATGTCTGAAACATTTATATTAATATATTGCCATACAAATAACCCAATGAAAGTTTAGTATTAGTTGTTTTGTTTGTTTTTTTATACTGCAGGTTCTTGTTAGGCATCAGTTTTATACACATCAGTGTATACATGTCAATCCCAATCGCCCAATTCAGCACACCACCATCCCCATCTCACCGCAGTTTTCCCCCCTTGGTGTCCATATGTCCATTCTCTACATCTGTGTCTCAACTTCTGCCCTGCAAACTGGCTCATCTGTACCATTTTTCTAGGTTCCGCATACATGCATTAATATACGATATTTGTTTTTCTCTTTCTGACTTACTTCACTCTGTATGACAGTCTCTAGATCCATCCACGTCTCAACAAATGACTCAATTTCGTTCCTTTTTATGGCTGAGTAATATTCCATTGTATATATGTACCATCTCTTCTTTAGCCATTCGTCTGTTGATGGGCATTTAGGTTGCTTCCATGACCTGGCTATTGTAAATAGTGCTGCAATGAACATTCGGGTGCATGTGTCTTTTTGAATTACGGTTTTCTCTGGGTATATGCCTAGTAGTGGGATTGCTGGGTCATATGGTAATTCTATTTTTAGTTTTTTAAGGAACCTCCATATTGTTCTCCATAGTGGCTGTATCAATTTACATTCCCACCAACAGTGCAAGAGGGTTCCCTTTTCTCCACACCCTCTCCAGCATTTGTTGTTTGTAGATTTTCTGATGATGCCCATTCTAACAGGAGTGAGGTGATACCTCATTGTAGTTTTGATTTGCATTTCTCTAATAATTAGTGATGTTGAGCATCTTTTCATGTGCTTCGTGGCCGTCTGTATGTTTTCTTTGGAGAAATGTCTATTTAGGTCTTCTGCCCATTTTTGGATTGGGGTGTTTGTTTCTTTGATATTGAGCTGAATGAGCTGTTTATATATTTTGGAGATTAATCCTTTGTCCGTTGATTCATTAGCAAATATTTTCTCCCATTCTGAGGGTTGTCTTTTCGTCTTGTTTATGGTTTCCTTTGCTGTGCAAAAGCTTTGAAGTTTCATTAGGTCCCACTTGTTTATTTTTGTTTTTATTTCCATTACTCTAGGAGGTGGATCAAAAAAGATCTTGCTGTGATTTATGTCAAAGAGTGTTCTTCCTATGTTTTCCTCTAAGAGTTTTATAGTGTCCAGTCTTATATTTAGGTCTCTAATCCATTTTGAGTTTATTTTTGTGTATGGTGTTAGGGAGTATTCTAATTTCATTCTTTTACATGTAGCTGTACAGTTTTCCCAGCACCACTTACTGAAGAGACTGTCTTTTCTCCATTGTATATCTTTGCCTCCTTTGTCACAGATTAGTTGACCATAGGTGCGTGGGTTAATCTCTGGGCTTTCTATCTTGTTCCATTGATCTATGTTTCTGTTTTTGTGCCAGTACCATATTGTCTTGATTACTGTAGCTTTGTAGTATAGTCTGAAGTCAGGGAGTCTGATTCCTCCAGGTCCATTTTTTTCCCTCAAGACTGCTTTGGCTATTCGGGGTCTTTTGTGTCTCCATACAAATTTTAAGATGATGTGTTCTAGCTCCGTAAAAAATGCCATTGGTAATTTGATAGGGATTGCATTGGGTAGTATACTCATTTTCACAATGTTGATTCTTCCAATCCAAGAACATGGTATATCTCTCCATCTGTTGGTATCATCTTTAATTTCTTTCATCAGTGTCTTATAGTTTTCTGCATACAGGTCTTTTGTCTCCCTAGGTAGGTTTATTCCTAGGTATTTTATTCTTTTTGTTGCAATGGTAAATGGGAGTGTTTCCATAATTTCTCTTTCAGATTTTTCATCATTAGTGTATAGGAATGCAAGAGATTTCTGTGCATTAATTTTGTATCCTGCAACTTTACCATATTCATTAATTAGCTCTAGCAGTTTTCTGGTGGCAGTTTTAGGATTCTCTATGTATAGTATCATGTCATCCGCAAACAGTGACAGTTTTACTTCTTCTTTTCCAATTTGTATTCCTTTTATTTCTTTTTCTTCTCTGATTGCCGTGGCTAGGACTTCCAGAACTATGTTGAATAATAGTGGTGAGAGTGGACATCCTTGTCTCGTTCCTGATCTTAGAGGAAATGCTTTCAGTTTTTCACCATTGAGAATGATGTTTGCTGTGGGTTTGTCATATATGGCCTTTATTATGTTGAGGTAGGTTCCCTCTATGTCCACTTTCTGGAGAGTTTTTATCAGAAATGGGTGTTGAATTTTGTCAAAAGCTTTTTCTGCATCTATTGAGATGATCATATGGTTTTTATTCTTCAATTTGTTAATATGGTGTATCACATTGATTGATTTGCGTATATTGAAGAATCCTTGCATCCCTGGGATAAATCCCACTTGATCGTGGTGTATGATCCTTTTAATGTGTTGTTGGATTCTGTTTGCTAGTATTTTGTTGAGGATTTTTGCATCTATATTCATCAGTGATATTGGTCTGTAATTTTCTTTTTTTGTAGTGTCTTTGTCTGGTTTTGGTATCAGGGTGATGGTGGCCTCATAGAATGAGTTTGGGAGTGTTCCTTCCTCTGCAATTTTTTGGAAGAGTTTGAGAAGGATGGGTGTTAGCTCTTCTCTAAATGTTTGATAGAATTCACCTGTGAAGCCATCTGGTCCTGGACTTTTGTTTGTTGGAAGATTTTTAATCACAGTTTCAATTTCATTACTTGTGATTGGTCTGTTCATATTTTCTGTTTCTTCCTGATTCAGTCTTGGAAGGTTATACCTTTCTAAGAATTTGTCCATTTCTTCCAGGTTGTCCATTTTATTGGCATAAAGTTGCTTGTAGTAGTCTCTTAGGATGCTTTGTATTTCTGTGGTGTCTGTTGTAACTTCTCCTTTTTTATTTCTGATTTTATTGATTTGAGTCCTCTCCCTCTTTTTCTTGATGAGTCTGGCTAATGGCTTATCAATTTTGTTTATCTTCTCAAAGAACCAACTTTTAGTTTTATTGATCTTTGCTATTGTTTTCTTTGTTTCTATTTCATTTATTTCTGCTCTGATCTTTATGATTTCTTTCCTTCTGCTAACTTTGGGTTTTGTTTGTTCTTCTTTCTCTAGTTTCTTTAGGTATAAGGTTAGATTGTTTACTTGAGATTTTTCTTGTTTCTTTAGGTAGGATTGTATAGCTATAAACTTCCCTCTTAGAACCGCTTTTGCTGCATCCCATAGGTTTTGGGTCGTCGTGTTTTCATTGTCATTTGTCTCTAGGTATTTTTTTATTTCCTCTTTGATTTCTTCAGTGATCTCTTGGTTATTTAGTAACGTATTGTTTAGCCTCCATGTGTTTGTCCTTTTTACGTTTTTTTCCCTGTAATTCATTTCTAATCTCATAGCGTTGTGGTCAGAAAAGATGCTTGATATGATTTCAATTTTCTTAAATTTACTGAGGCTTGATTTGTGACCCAAGATGTGATCTATCCTGGAGAATGTTCCGTGTGCACTTGAGAAGAACGTGTAATCTGCTGTTTTTGGATGGAATTTCCTATATATATCAATTAAATCTATCTGGTCTATTGTGTCATTTAAAGCTTCTGTTTCCTTATTTATTTTCATTTTGGATGATCTGTCCATTGGTGTAAGTGAGGTGTTAAAGTCCCCCACTATTATTGTGTTACTGTCGATTTCCTCTTTTATAGCTGTTAGCAGTTGCCTTATGTATTGAGGTGCTCCTATGTTGGGTGCATATATATTTATAATTGTTATACCTTCTTCTTGGATTGATCCCTGGATCATTATGTAGTGTCCTTCCTTGTCTCTTGTAACATTCTTTATTTTAAAGTCTATTTTATCTGATATGAGTATAGCTACTCCAGCTTTCTTTTGATTTCCATTTGCATGGAATATCTTTTTCCATCCCCTCACTTTCAGTCTGTATGTGTCCCTAGGTCTAAAGTGGGTCTCTTGTAGACAGCATATATATGGGTCTTGTTTTTGTATCCATTCAGCCAGTCTATGTCTTTTGGTTGGAGCATTTAATCCATTCACGTTTAAGGTAATTATCGATATGTATGTTCCTATGACTATTTTCTTAATTGTTTTGGGTTTGTTTTTGTAGGTCCTTTTCTTCTCTTGTGTTTCCCACTTAGAGAAGTTCCTTTAGCATTTGTTGTAGAGCTGGTTTGGTGGTGCTGAATTCTCTTAGCTTTTGCTTGTCTGTAAAGCTTTTGATTTCTCCATCAAATCTAAATGAGATCCTTGCCGGGTAGAGTAATCTTGGTTGTAGGTTCTTCCCTTTCATCACTTTAAGTATATCATGCCACTCCCTTCTGGCTTGCAGAGTTTCTGCTGAGAAATCAGCTGTTAACCTTATGGGAGTTCCCTTGTATGTTATTTGTCGTTTTTCCCTTGCTGCTTTCAATAATTTTTCTTTGTCTTTAATTTTTGCCACTTTGATTACTATGTGTCTCGGCGTGTTTCTCCTTGGGTTTATTCTGTATGGGACTCTCTGCGCTTCCTGGACTTGGGTGGCTATTTCCTTTCCCATGTTAGGGAAGTTTTCGACTATAATCTCTTCAAATATTTTCTCTGTTCCTTTCTCTCTCTCTTCTCCTTCTGTGACCCTATAATGCGAATGTGTTGCATTTAATGTTGTCCCAGAGGTCTCTTAGGCTGTCTTCATTTCTTTTCATTCTTTTTTCTTTAGTCTGTTCCGCAGCAGTGAATTCCACCATTCTGTCTTCCAGGTCACTTATCCGTTCTTCTGCCTCAGTTATTCTGCTATTGATTCCTTCTAGTGTAGTTTTCATTTCAGTTATTGTATTGGTCATCTCTGTTTGTTTGTTCTTTAATTCTTCTAGGTCTTTGTTAATCATTTCTTGCATCTTCTCAATCTTTGCCTCCATTCTTATTCCGAGGTCCTGGATCATCTTCACTATCATTATTCTGAATTCTTTTTCTGGAAGGTTGCCTATCTCCACTTCATTTAGTTGTTTTTCTGGGGTTTTTTCTTGTTCCTTCATCTGGTACATAGCCCTCTGCCTTTTCATCTTCTCTATCTTTCTGTAACTGTGGTTTTTGGTCCACAGGCTGCAGGATTCTAACATGCTTTTATTCCACTTTAAGTATGAATTGTCAAAATGCAACTTTATTGTTTCTTCATATTTTCCTTGATTTTTTGATCTAATAACTGGAGTTTCTTTGGGTCTAATAACTGTGGTCTCGATCAGGAACTAGCATTGTTCAAAGTTATTACGATATCCCATTTGTTAAAGAGAATCGGATAAACTTTTCTCTGCATTTCCTCTTCTTGCCTAATAAAATGCATCAAGACAAAGATTTTAATTAAAATTCTGTCTCTAACATCTGTTAGCTTCTGGAACTTATAAGCCAAATGTATCTTTTTAGGAAAACAAGGCATAGCTGAAATATAGACTAACAGCAGGGAATTTAAAGTCAAGTGTGAAACAGCTTTATTCATAGTTTAGACAGACAATCACTCGAAGTTAAATAGCGTTTCAACAGTCTTTTTTTGCCCTGATCATTCTATTTACTTTCAATGGTCCTAGACAATGAGAAGCTTCAAGCCTGAAGCATACACGTGCCCCTGTTTAATAAGGAGACTAAGAATGAAAGTAAGATTTTTTTCCCCATGCACTCTGTTTCACTGTTTACCAAATGAACGCATATCTACACAGAAAATTTATTTTTTCCTCTTCTCTACTGTCTGAAGTTCTACCATGTATGATCAATTATAGATGATTGACAGGGAAGAGGAGATCTACAAAAAAGTTCCTAGAACACAGCATCCAGCTCAGCCCTATGTTCACTGAGAATTGGAACAAATCTACCATAACTATTTCATTGTGCAGCATCAACATTCCTTACCCTACAAGAAACAACTGTAATTTGAAATGGAAAGCAAAACACATGTGTGTGTCAGTGTTTGTGTGTCAAATTAAGCATCAGTGGGCAACTTGAGTCACATCTTATTTATAGAATATGCCTTACAGATAAAAAATTATAAAAGGAGTTGTATAATCTAAAACCAAGACCTATTTAATAATAAATAGGATATAGGTTTTGTACTTGTTACCATAGAACCTCTGATGTCAATGGAGAATTCCTCTCCAAACCCACAATTTCTGCTTTAGTGCCCAGGGTCAGATGTGGTTAAGAAAGTGTGTAAATGGAGGGAAAATATCTTAGGATATAATAAATAATATTAATAAAATATTAATAATAATTATGACAATGAATATAACGGTGGTGATGATGAAATGACAATTTAAACTTCTTACACAATCAGGAACTTTACCAAGTGTTTTACATGGTTTAATTTCATGATTAGCTAATCATCTGTAAAAAGGGAATAATAATAGCACTATAGTTATAGAGTTGTTAGGACATTCCTACGTGTGAAATATATTACAACTTAATTATTATTGTTGTTGCTTTACTTTTATTGTAGTTATGTGCCATATCCTAAGAAATAGGAATTGATGTTCTAATCTATTGTTGTGACAGAGATCTTCAGTAACTTACCCAATGCCTCACAGTGAATAAATTGGAGAATAGTGACATAAATCTTTCTCACTCTGATTACCATAGTCCATGCTCCTTTACTGTGCTACCCTATCTCCTTTGCTATCAGGAAAGGGGTAGACATAAGCTCTTTGCATATATCTACAAAGTACTTACACGCATTACTCTCTACATATTGGGCTAGCTATAGATCACATTTCTTCTTTGTAAAATCATGAGATGGACAAAGAAGTGATTTTCCCCCCCCCTGAGGCATGGAATACTACTTTTCATTTAGCCAAATAACTCTAGTTAATCTGTCAAAATTCATTCCATGTGTATACTTGTAGGCAATATAGAGCCACCTCTATAAACTCTCAGCACTACAGGTGCTTTCATCAAAGATCTTCATTTGATCCATCTATACTGCTTTGAAATATTCTGCAGCAGTATAGCGAAAGAGGAATACAGCTTACTCCTCTGGGAATCACTAAAGCAACTTGTAATAGATGTACAAATTGGGTAATTTTCACCCATTCAATGTAAAGAAAGGAAAAAATTAAGGAGAATTGTTGCTACTTGACATTTATTTCTTTCTTGAGCTGAGAGCAATGAGAAAAGATTCTCACTCAATTTTTTTTATATAGAACCCAAATTAGACTTAAAAAGAAAAGTTCTTCCTTTCTCTGTAGGTAGCACCTTGATTTTGTTAAGTTAGCACTCGTTCTCCCTTCTGCTATTAAGTCACTCATCAGTTGGTAAACTGAGGCTTATTACACATACAGCAAGTGAGAGCAGAAACCCAAAGCCATTAGCTATGAAACTGAACATACCAATGTATCAAGTGACTTTGCTGAACTGTGTTCCCATGAGGCACATGAGGCTGGCTAAAGAACACATGGATGGCTTTATAATCCTAAATTTGTTTTTCCTCTTTGCCTATTCTGAATAATTTTAAGGTACCTCAAAACACCCTGGGGGTGAGAGCATACTTACTATTATCCCATTTCCAATTTGAAAGAAAGCAAAAGGTAAGAGGTTAGACTCTCAGGAACTCTGACAAAGAGCCACAGTCAGGTACCAACTTATGAGCTAAATAAAGATGTTCCTCATTAAACAGGATGTTCCCGAAACTGGATTACACCTCCTAACTTTTCTGTAAAGTGAATTGCTATTCATATAATCAATTTCCAAGCTGTTAAATATAAAAGTCAAATTATGGTTTTGATAAACCAAGGGCAAGGGCTGCCACACAGAAAGCATGAGTAGGAATGAATGCAGAAATGAATATAACTTTCAAAAGAAAAGACATGCCCTTCTGGAAGTGGTGAGTGCCAAAACCATCCCTTCATCCTAGCCTAAACCAATACGAAAACCATGCCACCCTCTTTTATGACTATCCCTCAACATACACCCTTTTTCTTTTTCCAGATGTATTAATGGATGCCTTCTGACATGTGAGAAAAGAAAATATCAAAGTGTGATCTGCATTATGATTCTGGCCCTAACTCATAAGGCATCACATACTGCATTCATTTGTGCAACAAATATTTTTGAATATCTCTTAACTATGCAGTGTTCCAGGGCCCTACCGTATATTACTAACAGAAAAAGTGAAAACGATGATCATACTAGAACTTACAAAGCAAATGGAGACTGATAATAAATAATAAGTATAATAAATAAATTATATAGTATATTTGTAGAGGAAAACCCCTATGGGATAAATAGAGCAGGAAAACTAGTATGAGGCATGTGTGTGTGCGTGCATGTGTATGTATGTACTCTGGGAGATAGGAGTAGGAGGGTGGAAATTCATAAAGTCCTCATTAATAAGGTATCACACTGAATACAGACTTGAAATATGTGAGAGAGTTAGCCATGACGCTATCTGGGAAATACAAATTGTTAATGGTAGAGGGACAACGAAACCAACACAGAATATCCCAAATAAGACACATGTTCACGGAACTTCAAAATGGCGAGTGTTGTTGGGTGTTCAGCTTCAATATAAAAAAAAAACAAGTAGTAGAATACAATAAAAGAGGGAAAGAGAGAGAAAAAACAATGAAGATCATATGGGGATGTCTGGCCATTATGATCATTTTGATTTTAACTTTGAAATGAGGACCTATTGCAATGTTTTGAGGAGTGGAATGACAAGACTTGACCTGCATTGTTAAAAGGTCACTTTGGATGCTATGTGGGTGAGGGGAGTAGTAATAGTGGAGGCTGGGAAACTAGCTAAGAAGCTAGTAATAACAGGTCAGTATCAGAATTTATTTTGAAGAAAGAGTCACTAAAAGTGTCTCATCCATTAGATGTGGGATAAGAGAATGGTGATGATCCCCAAGTTTTTGATGGGGGCAAATAGAAAGTTGAGTTGCCATTAGTGAATTGGGAAGGCTAAAGGTAGCATAGATTTTGAATGGGGGGAAATCACGAGTTAAATTTTAAATGAGTTAAGTTTGAAATGTCTGTTAGATAGCTCAGTGGAAAAATCAAGTAAGCAGTTTAATATATGACTTTGAAGTTTAGGAGGGAGCTAAGGTATATCCTCAAGGAGTTTTCAGCATACCAATAGTATTTTAATATGTGATAATGAATTATGACAACAGGACAGTGCATAAAGATGGACAAGATACCAAACACTAAGCTCTGGAGTACTAGAACGTAAAACTTTACGGAGAAGTGGGGACACCAGCAAACGGTACCGGGACCAGGCAGTAAGTCGGCAGGTACGAGGGAAACCAAGAGAGAATGCTAACTTGCATGCCGAGAAAAGCAAGAATATTAAGGCAGAGGTAGTGAGCGATGATATCAGATAATGCTGATAGGTCAACTAAGATAAGGACTATGAACTGCCTAAACATCTAGGAAGATCTGCTGTGCAAATTCCAACAAACAAAACAAAATAAAACAAAAACCTGATCACCAAATGTTTCAGCCAAAACTAAATATGGAAACATAAAAATACAGTTGACCCCTGTACAACACCAGGGGTTAGTTTGCACATGACTGATACTCAGTCCTCTGTATCCAGGGTTTCTCGGTGTCCAGAGATTCAATCTGCCAGGGACCTTATAGTACTGCAGTATTACTATTGAAAAAATATCCACATGTAAGTAGACCCATGTAGTTCAATCCCACATTGTTTAAGGGCCAAATATGGTTGACTTCATAAAATGTGGATTCTTTTCAATTATCTTTTTTTTTTTTACTAAATTTTCTTCATTACCATTATAATAATTTTGATAAAAAGAATGTATATTTACATTCTTCCAATGAGCATCAAGTTACAATGATCATTGTGGTGGATATATCCTTGCTGGGAGTTTTGTAAAGTGGCTTGTATACTTTCTTTCTTCATTGGCTCTTTTTTCAGGATATTTTCCAAATCCATTAACACTGTTCACAATGTCCTCCATAATTCTAGCCACTCAGCTTTCACCACTGCCTTTGTCACATTTTATGGATGATGACACGAAAAACTACATTTTGTTTGCTGAAACTGACTTGTTTTTTCTCTAAATTCCAGGCCTTCACAAAAACTTCTGCTTTCACAATCAACTTAATATCTACTTGTTAGTCTGGAAGTTTTGTCATCATTTTCTCCTAGAAGCCTCTGTTAAACTGCAACATTAGTTTAGGTTTCCTCACAGGTCCAAAACTAGGGAAACTTTTCCCTCTCTAGTAATTCTCCCAGGTGGCAGCATTTTTCCTAAACTCTCAAAATACAAGGTGTCTGTCTGCATTTCCTTTGTTGCAATATGGGGTCACTCAACATCCTCCTAAAGAAAATACCTTCTTTGCCTCCAGATAACCCTAATGCAGTGGTTGCTTTAAAGAAAACTCAGAGTAATTTACTCTTTTAAAGGAAATTGCACAAGTGATCCTAATGGGAATTTCTTTCACCTATCTCATTAGGGAGATGGAAAGAAAACACCACCACCACAAAACCAATACAGATTGGATCACAGGAGAGACCCCCTTCTACTAGAGCATCCCAATATACCCATTTCAACCAGTCTCAATTATGATGACAAAGGGTTCACGGTCGGCCCTACATATTTGCCGGTTCCATATCCATGGTTTCAACCAACCACGGATCAAAAATATTGGGAAAAAAAAAATTCCAGAAAGTTGTAAAAGGCAAGATTTGAACTGCAGCACGCCAGCAACTATTTACATTGCATTTACATTGTATTAGGTATTATAAGTAATCTAGAGATAATTTAAAGTATATGGGAGAATATGCATAGATAGTATGTAAATTTCATATAAGAAACTTGAGCATCTGTGGATTTTGGCATCCATGAGGGTGCTGGAACCTATCCCCTGTGGATACTGAGGGACGACTGTATTTTTCTTGTTCATCTTTACGTCTTGAGAGATCGGCACCCTGCCTTGAATCTGTTGAAGGAGCTCAATATATCAGATATCTGTTCAATGGATGACTGAACCTATAAGCATTACGTCTGGAATGCTATTCAACCCATTCATTTCAAAGAAGTTTATAGACAAACCTGATTTCACATTCAGAACATATAATTCACACTGGAGATCACATCTAGGCCAGGGAAGAGGACTGCTGTCCATGATGTAGAGTTCTGGCATCAGGAACACCTCGGTGTGCCACTCTGGACTGCCCTTAAGTGAAATAAACATTGCAAGTAGGCAGGTTAGGATTGTGCAGGCAGCTCTGCACAGGGAAAAATTACACAGGCCATTACCAACCAATTCCAGGTGATTGCTGAAGCCGCTTGGGTCTCTCTCTTTCCTCAGCATCAGCACACAATGAAACTACCATTACCCCTTTTAAGAATCTCAGGGAACAGGTGTATGTTAACTTGTCTCTCAATTACCTCTGGGAAAATCAGCAGTATTTTTTTTGTTTTGTCTGCATATAAATACACTACAACTTGGGATATATATACAAATAGTCTTAGAACCTAGACTTTGAGAATAAACATTCATTTGTAAGTAATCATTTTTTTCAGGGATACAAATGTTATTTCAATATTTCAATGAAATCTGAATATAGGGGCATGCTATTCAAGAATACTGAAAATTTTTAAAGCATTCAAGTTTAATGTATATTCAATTCATGATTTATGTAAAACACAGACAGAGGATATTAGATTCTACATATTGAGTAATCACCACTTTCGTTTTTAAGAAAACAACTTTATCTACCTTAAGAAAAAAAGGCCAATGTAAATATAATAAAATATATACTTTGCTTGATCTTGGGTAATAATTGTAGAACTATAGTTATTTTTATCCATCTTTTAGTATTTATTTATTTTCCAATTATTCTTTAATGAAAATGCATTACTTTCAAAGTAACTGCAAAATTGTCTTGAAGTTGACATTTGAGGAATTTTTACTTTGAGTTATTGAAATTTTGCAAAGGTTTGTTAGTAATTTTGGAAGACTAGCTCTCTTTTCCTTTCTAGTGGTATTTTATAAAGAAAGTAATTATATAGAAATGAAGAAAGTAATTATACGGATTTAGAAAGACATCTTTCTTTCACTTTTTCTATCTCTGTAGAATAGTTAAGTCTGAATACTAAAATGGCTTAACACGAAATTGCTACAAACTTCAGAAATGCCTTTACTCATTATCTTCCTGAGACATCTGTCAGTATTTATTTGGTAATAGACTAAGCAATCAGCCTCAGTAAATAAAATATCAGATCCAAATACATACGCCCTTTTAGCAATTAAAGGGATATTAGAGATAGGATATTAGCATGACAATTATGTCAAATATCCTACTTATACTGATTTTTTCTTCATAAAAATTAATAGGCAGTGAAACTGGCAGAACTGTAATGACATGCCTTAGGTTTTCCTCCTATTGTCCAACCACTGCATTGTTGACATCTGTGAGATGCTTAACTGGAAGCAAATGCCAGAATGAATAGGGCTCCAGTTTATAAAAGTAAGGTAAAAGTCCAGGTCAGCTGCTGGTAATCAACTAGAGCAATAGCTGTTACGCGGAAGCAACAGGTTTTCTGTAACCTTGGTAAAATTGACTCTCTGCTTTGTTACTAGTTATTAAGTGGCTAACAGTGCCTAATAGCATTTGATTTACTTATAAACTTGAGGAGGTTACTTAAACTCTTTGAAGCACATAAAAAGCATCTATAGTTTGGGATTATAAAATATATTTCATATAAATTGTGAGAATTTTGAGATAAAATGTGTACATGCTTCTGCAAAATATCCAACACAATAGATTTTCAGAATATGTTAGATCAGTTATGATTAGTTAGAGAAACAAAAAATTGGAAGGCACTCAGTAAATAATCAGATTCTTAAAAAAATTGTCCTTTGTCTATTCTACAAGTAATGATAATTTTAATCAAATTCTGAAATGACCTCAGCATTTTGGACAAACCTGTAGGTACATGCAGTTGTGGATTTGTACATGTTCGTTTTAGCCCTGGCTATACTCCTGAATGATGTGAGGTTTCTGAGATGTTTTTCCTTCTCTAGGAAGGGGGAAAAAAAAACAAACAAACAAACAAAAAAATATATATATATATATGGCAATATAAAAATATGTATGTAATATATGTAAGTAAATATATTGATATACTATGTATATATTTCCTCCACTTGGAAAAATGGTAGTGGGGGGATATAAAATAGAAAATATAGTAAAGTACAGAAAGAAAAGAATGGCCTTAAAATCAAAGAATTGTAATAAAATCCTAACTACCAGCTCTCAATAGTCTGTTGAATATCCAGACTTTATCTGAAAATTAAGGATAATGGTTCCAACTTACAAAGTTTTTGAGATGATTTAGTGAGCTAATGGATGGGACAAGTATCTATCACAGAGTAGGTTATTAATAAATTAATAAATTAGCTCCCTACTAAAATTCTACCTTCCTTCAGCATTAAAAATATCATTAACTCCAAATTAAAATTGTCATTGGCAACTAGCCCAAGTTTATATAATATTATGAGAGAGAAAAACAGGTGATTATACATGGTTATTTAAGTGTAAAAATTCAATAACTCAAATCTGAAGAACTTTTGAAGAGAGACATGGAAGAGAAATTTGGCTGCGTACTCATTTTTTTAATGGAATATAAATGATTATTATCTAGGGACCCTAGAGCAATGAAAACAAACTCAATAATTTGTTAAGTATTGATAAAATAACTACTAAAAATTTCAAGTCTTAATAACTTTATACCAACCAGTCATTGCTTATATGATACAACACTCTCTATATATAATGTCTCTGTAAGGTAAATGTGACTAGCAGCAGATTCAACTCAAGGCCATTTCTTAGGAGAACTTCTGCAAAGCATTTACCATAAAATAAAATGGCCATTCTATCTTTGTTGCACCTTGTGAAATGTACTATATTTCACAAGGTACAACAAAATCTTTTCAGATTTAAAGATGAAGCTTTTTCTCTGATATGATAAAATGGTTAACATAGACTAAAAGGAAAGACAAAATTCAGTATCACGTTAAACAAATCAAGAATATTGGATTTTTTTCCCTCTTTGTTGCATACATATGACAATTTAAAGAAAGAGCACGATGATAAGTCCTAGCTTTTTACAGTGTGAGTTATAATACACAGGTAGTTATCATTGGAATATATAGGTTAAGATTATGAACTTGGATTCTAAGGTCATAAGATCTAAGGTCTAAAAGTCTAAGGTCAAATTCTACCCCTTCTGTTAACTCTATGTTTGATTTCTTTGTGTTTTCTCAAATATAAGATGAAGCTTTTGTCCAGATCCCATCATCTTGAATCCTACACCTCACAGAAGTCAGGGAACAGCAGTTATGTGAATCCATCTATTGGAAAGTTACTCTCAGGCAGAGAACCACAACACATCTTTATGGATGTCATCAATTTGTGATCGAACTGTAAAATTAAGTTTTGTTACATATACAGTCATCATCCTGTATGTTCCTTCATGCTCCCTTCTAGACTAAATTTCCTAGCAACCACAGATATCATTTCTATCACTAGAGAATCATTTTGCATGCTCTAGAAGTCCATATACATGGAATCATGTGTACCCATTCTTGCTATTTTGACTCCAAAGAATATTTTTAAAATTCCCCTATTGCTGAGAAGTGTTCCATTGCATGACTATACCCGAATCTATTTATCCATTCTCTTGTCGATGTACAGCTGAGTTGTTTGGTTAATAATGAATAAGCCTGCTATAACCATTTTTGTACAAGCCATTTGTAGACATATATTTTCATTTCCTTGAGTAAATACCCAGGACCAGAATTGCTTGGCTACAGGGTATAAGTGTATGTTAACTTTCTAAGATAAGGCAGTCTCACCAACATGTTGGGGGACAGCTCTCTACAGACTTCTCACATTTTGACGTGTTTTGTGAGCAGAGGTACTGACTGTCTTCCTTCAGGACACTGTGTTAATGTTGCACATAGAAAAGCCTTGGAAAGTAGAGATAGTGTCTACGTCTTGAGCAAAGGACAGGTTTGCTTACTGTCCAGTACAGTAAAGGCAATGCTTCCCTCCAGGACAAACGCCTCACCATTTCATTATATAAGATTCAGGTTCCTTAAGCTCAGGGTTCCTTCCCCCTAACAAGCCCCACTGCATGCCATGCGTGTGTCACCCGACTCTCCTTCCATCACCCCATGGGAACTGGGTCTCAGGGAAGTGGCACAAATGCTTATACTCCAACTCCTGCCATTGCTGTGAATAAGGAACTGTCCTTTGTTTCTGACCCAGGAGTATTTTGTTTCCATGAAACTGTGGCAGAATTAGTTGCTGCCTTGCAAGTAGGGTAAAATCTCAAATTTTTCTAGTTCTCTGTGGTTTGGTAACAAGGATTAGATGTTGACAAGACATGGATTCCTGGAAAAGGAAAGATGAAGACTGTTTTATGAGATTTGAGGGAAGCACATTGGAATCGGTGGAAGCATGTAGATCGAATTGTATGGCTAACAAACAGGTTTGTTGATAAGGAGACATTGGTGAGATGTTTGCAGGCTGAGTCCAGCAAGTAGGTTAAAAACAACTGCCCACATGGTGAGCTGATTGCTGCTAACCCTCCTCCGGGTAGGGTGACTTCCTCACTAATCTGGCAATCATTCTCAAGTTTATCCATTATGACAATTAGTACAAAGATTTGTATTTGATGGCAGAAGCCTTTACCTGCGGCCCCCCCCCCCCCACACACACTTTAGGCCATATTTACAAAGACACACACCGACGCTGACAGTGAAAGGAGGGCTATTCACAACTGCTACGCACATAAACCAGGTCAATTATTAAATCTCTGGCTGGTAGATATTCTTGGAAGATAAGGGGATGGAGGTGCATGCAGCTTGTCAAGAAACTATGACAGCAGCTGAGCGTCTTCTGCAGTCTACCAAGCCAACCTTACATCCACTCAGACAGGAAACCGAAAGGTCTCAGAGGTTCTATTTATGTGTTTGTGCAGTGGGTCTTGGCTGCTGCAATAAAGCTCTGGCCCTCTCAGAGAGATTTCCCTAAGACAGGAAAAAAAAAATCTTTGGGAAATCATAAATGAGGCATTGACCACTATGCAAGCTTATACAGTGCTAGATTTGTTTTACAAGGCTGATGAAATGGCCCATTGGCAAATGGGCAATTTAATGTTTTTTGTGGTTCCACTGCTCACATACTATTTCTACTGATGTTTTGCATGCTTGTACTGTAAATACTTATGAAATCAAGAGGGAATTTGTTCCTTCAGGGACTGTGGCATGGAGAATCTCTACGGAGTCACTCTTCAATGTGTCTCCTTATCCTCACACAGATGGTGCAATGGAAACAGTACAGTATTTGAGGAAGGGAAGAAGAAATCACAACCTTGATTAAGGACTTAGTGCATCACAGGTAGTAAGAGACACAATATCTCATGACAACAACCTTGTATGCAAAGCTAACAGGAGCTGGAGTCTTACAGAAGACAACCAGTTGAATTCCATTCTTGCTCTCATAGTTTCTGTTGTTGCAGATATTGTGATTATAAAAATATTGCAACTATTACTGAACCTTTTGCACAAACTTGTTGGTGTGTCGTCGTCTTAGATATTGCCAACACTTGTTTTTCTCTTCCAAAGGCACCCAACAACCAAGACTGATTTGCATTCACGTGGCAAACCCTTTAACATACATTTGCAATACTCCCTCAGGGATATAAAAAATCCTTCCATTTCCCACCTGGGGCTGGGTCATGATTTGGTGTGAATGTCTCTACATTCTGTGATGCCAAGTTTTCACTATATAGATAATGCCCTGTTAGTTGGCAAGTCAGAAACTTCATTCCAAAGGTCCTGACTGCAGCGTTATCATACCTCCACCAACAGGAGCGGTTGATAAAGCCTGATCAAATTCAGGGATCCACTTACCAAGTAAAATTTCTTGAGACTATGTGGGTGGGTTCACAACTCTTAGTTCCTCTAGCATTCAAGGAATATTTCTCTTCATCCAACAACATTACCAAAAAGGAGACCCAGCACTTTATTGGACTTTTAGGTTTTGGAGACAGTATGTCTCACATGGGCGTTCTTCTTGGTCTCTTATATTGGCTAACTGCAAATCAGCATGCTTTGAATGGAGACCAAACCACAGGTTTCATTGCAAATGGTTCAACGAGTCGTGGTATGCTGTTTACATACGGAACCTCACCATCCTAATGATCACTTTAGATAACATGTTCCTCTGATGGATGATTTTGCCAGGTGGATCCTCTAGCAAAGTGTGTCAGCCTCCAGCATGAGGCCTCCCTTGGGCTTTTGACTCTTCACCTCCCCGACCCTGCTATGAGGTGCATCCCTTTTGGAAAACAACTGTTAGATGGCTACTGTGCTCTTATTAAATGAATGCCTGACCCAAGACATGGGTCATGACTCTGGCCTGATAGTCCCATATTGGTGTGGCTTAACTCAGACTTAATCACTATCAGGATGGGAAGGGCCCACCAAAACTCACTCATAAAATGGAAATGGCATACTCAGGAGCATGCTGGCAAGGCCCCTTCAGCACCTTGGCTTTACATGAAAAAGTAGCAGTTATTGTTTTGGGGGAAACTTTGTCCTCCTTCCTATGGCCTGAAGCAAATCTGCTGGCTCTGGATTCACAGAGGCTCTCGTAAATACTTGAGCTTGTTGCACGGCTGGTTCATCTAAACTGAAATGCAACGGCATCCACTGGGACGTTGCACCTGTTCAGACTCAGCACCAGCTCTGCAGAACTGAAAACGGACATGGTTGCTCTGTTCAGTGTGCAGAACTCAAGGTGATATATCTGGTCAATACTGCCTTTGATGAATTTTGCTTTTACTGACTCTTGGGCTATTGCAAATTGCTTACCTGTTTGATTTGCCACTTGGAAAACTACAGACTGGCAATTTAGAAACACTACTCTTTATATGTCAATTTTTTTTCATTATCATTATTTAATTATTGCTATTTTAACATTAGTTCTCTTCTATTGTCATTGCTTTCTGTGTTTTCTCTGAGAAATGTTTGTTTACCCCAAAATTGTGGATGTGTATCCCATTTTCTTCTAGAAGTCATATACCTTTATCTTTTATGTTTAGGTCTTTGATGCATCTCAAAATAATTATGCCCTATAATGTAAGATACGGGTCGACGTTTTGTTTGTTGTTGTTGTTTTTTTTAATATGACATCCTCTCAACACTACTGGTTGAAAAGACTTCCTTTCCCCATTGACTTGCTTTAATGACCTTGATAAAAACCAAGTAACAGCTAATTTTTAAAAAAATCTATTATTATATGGCTGTAAATAGGATTTCTTAATCAAGATACAAAAAGCTAACCACAAAAAGAAAATGTTCATATATTTTTTAAAAAACTTAAAACTTCCATTAATCAAAAGTTAATTAAAGAAAACATAAAGATGAACCATTAACTGAAGAAGACAGTTGTGGCACATATAACGTATAGCTATAGAAAGACACAGATATATATTTCCACAAATAAAAATAACGTAAACAAATCAACAGAAAATGTGCACAGATATTAGCAAGCTGTTGACAGAAGAGAAAATATTAGTGGCCAATGAACATAGGAAGAAGTGTTAAACTTTATTAATAACCATTTTGTATCCATTCAATTGGAGTACTTAAGACAATGCAAAATATTAGTAAGCATATGGATTTCTTAAAAATTGATGGTTAATACAAGCAATTTCAAAAGCAATTTGGCATTATCCTTTAAATTTGAATATTCAAATATCCTTTGACCCTGCTATTCTGCTTCCAAGTGTATATGCAAGGAAACTGTTATTTGTGTACTATGAGAGATGTATATGAGACATGTATATAATATATGTATATATATATATATATATATGTATATAAAAATATCCATAGCATCATTGTTCTTCATAGCAATCAATATGGAAATGGCACAAGTGTCTACTGACAGGAGAAATAATCATTTTTGATGTTTATTCACAGCAGTGAATATTATTGAATTCAAGTCCCATGCAAACTATGAATTTTAATGTCATAGTGTAATATAAAAAACAAGTCACATAAGACTACATAAATTTTTTTTTAACATCTTTATTGGACTATAATTGCTTTACAATGGTGTGTTAGTTTCTGCTTTATAACAAAGTGAATCAGCTATACATATATATATGTTCCCATATTTCTTCCCTCTTGCGTCTCCCTCCCTCCCACCCTCCCTATCCCACCCCTCTAGGTGGTCGCAAAGCACCGAGCTGATCTCCCTGTGCTATGTGGCTGCTTCCTGCTAGCTATCCATTTTACATTTGGTAGTGTATATATGTCCATGCCACTCTCTCATACATAAATTTTTTACAAAAGCAAAAGCAAGAAATATATGTGTGTGATAAAAATACACTAAAAAATCAAGCAAATGTTAAACAAATTAAAGACACTTTTCCACTTGGTGGTGGCAGGTGAGTAAGAAAAAGGAGACATACATATCCAGATGCAAGTTACTAGTAATGTTGTAACTTGAGGCACAATAATTTCACCAATATTCATTAGATTATTTAAAATATTTATGTGAATAAATATATATTTAAATATATACATCTAAATACATATCTGAATACATATACACAGAAATTAAACAATTAAAAAGATGTGCATGTGATTTAATTATGATAGTGCATTATGATCCCAGGATAAAATAATTAATTGAATTCTGTGTAAATGATTTCTCTGTGAAAACACAAAAAAGCAATAAACAAAACAAAACAAGCACGTGGCAAAGCAAGGGTTGCAGCTATCATGAAAGCGAAAGTCAAATTCTAATCTTTGTATTATAGTTTCTGCTCTTCGTTATTGAAATATTTACAGTGACCTGTAAATGACTTGCATGTTGAACATCAGTAGGAGTATGGCTACTGCGTTTCTGCAACTAATATTTAAAGCATCGTAGTTGCTGCAAGACTTTGAGTATGCACTTCATGTAGGTCCTCCCTTTTAGGAAGCATTCCACAGCAGCAAGGCTGAGACTTCCCGTGAGAGTAAAGAATATTTTTATTTTATCAGAGTATGCTCTTCTTAATCTCAGCTGCTTGAACACCGTGAATCTCCACATGCTCTGCACAAATGATCTGAGACACTAGTAAGTCATAATTATACCCTTAGATCTCAAACTTGTCGACGATGCTGTAGCTTTTGACATATGAAAGAAGCAAGGGCACTGGAAAAGATTATAGCAACATAAAAGTAGATGCCTTGTGTTGATTCTATCTATTTGTGACACATCCTAGCTAGTAAATAACAGGAAAAAAGATGAATATCCAAATAGATACTGACAACTTGATCAAAGGAAGGAAAAAAAATGAGTCATGTACAACAGGTTTAATCAGGTTAATTAGAATCTGGGTTGCATCTTGGACCTGGGAATACTCATCAACAGGCTGTCATCTGAAGAAGGATTATCTTCACTTAGTCTAAGGAGGATGGCAGGTGTGTCACATGTGGATAGATTGTCTCACACCAGCTCTCTGGGAAGAGTCCCTCTCACAGAATTGCAATTTAACTGACTGTCACAACATGAGCTGAAAAACATCTGGTATCCCTGTTATTCCAATATCCAGAAGCATCACTTTCTGGTGGAAGTGTTGGTGGAGATGTGAAGGAAGGGGGGGGGAGGGGTAAACAAGGAGAAAATAGGAAAAATAATGGGGAAGAGAAATGTAGAGGAAGAAGATAAGAGAAGAAATGGGGGAGGGGGGTGGCTAGAAGGGCAATGAGAGAAGAGTTAAGAAAGAGAGCAAAGGTGGACGAGAGATACTGTGGATATTTAAGCTCTTAAATATACAAAATGAAAACAAATATATAAACAGCTAATGACTTTCAAATACAACACTAACCTCACCATGGGGAATGTAGTCTACTAAGGCACTTTTTCTCTTGCTGAAATTCATACCCAAAATGTTGCCTTAGCATTTTTTCTTCTTCTTCATTTCTTCCATCTCCTCCTTTTCCTTCACCACTTTCTCCTTCTCTTATTAAATATGTGTACTATTTATAAGAACCGAAAGCACTTCCTTAAACAACCAAAACCACATACTTCAACTTGCCATAGACAAATGACAGGGAAAACTGGATGGCATAAAATACACCTATTTTCTTTGCAAATATCAGGTATTCCTTTGGAGGATAGAAGTTGGTTCAAATGCTTGTGTCTGCCTCCCCCTGGAAAGGCATAATGCATGAAGGGATAAAATAAAGAAAGTCTTGCAGGGAAACATGTGACTTGTGGGGAAAAAATAGAAAAAGTAACATAAAATCATGTTTCAGTTGTACTGAGCACAAGAGGTAAAACAAGAACAATATTGTTGCTTTAATAAGCACTGAGGTCATTTTATTATTGCTGTGGATTTATGACATTGTTTGTCCTTCTCTGACCTATTCATTTCGTTCTACTTTTAATTTCGTTAGATATTTCCATGCTTATTCTCTTCCACTAACACAAAATACACTTAACACTCATATATATCCTAGTAGATGAGAAGGCCCATGGTGGAACGTTTTATTTCTTACTCATAGTCTAGTTTCTCATTTACACGTAATATAATAGATATATACACTCTAGATTTCAGAAATTAGACTTATAAGTCTAATATACCTTCCGAATAACTCAGCTTACTCTTAACACTATAAAACTGTTTTGAACTAAAATCTAAAATATTTTAAGTCATAAACAATCGAAGCCTATTTTTAGTTAAACTCAATTGTTATAAAATACAGAAATACAAAATGATCACTTGAATAGTCATATATTTTATATGACTTTTGACAATTTTTCTGTCCCTTCTATACCATTCTAGTCCACTGCTTCACACCCCCTAGGCACCCTCTCTGAATACCTTTGAAAAGTTTTAAAAATATTTAAGTAATTTTTTCTGATACCAACATGTTCATTTCTAAATATGATGCTTAAAATGTATTTACTGATTTTTTCTTTGCATGTCTTCCTTCACTAGTTTTTTAGAGTTTAGTTCTTTTTTTTCCACTCCTGTATTCATAACCCTTCTCTCTGTCCTTCCCATATAGTTATATTATATATTTTGGTAAACTCAATATTCAGTATCTTTATTAACTTTATTAAATTATAAAATTTATCAAGTATTTTATTAAATTTATTACAGTAAGCACTTATAAGTGAGTTGAATAGTATATTATGATTATGTCATTTCCTTTATGTCTCCATTTATCTCATATTTGTCTTTTGTTTTCTATATTCTTAGCTTTTTTAGATCTCATCAGCAATTTATCTTTAAAATCTTCAATAAATCTGAAAAAATCCTCAATATGGTTGATTACACATTTGAATAGATAGTTTCCTATTCATTTAATTGATGCCATTCCTCACAGAACTCACAATTCTCTGGTTCCAATCTCTATGTTCATTTCAGATACAACAAAAGGTATTGCACATATAAAATGAGACTATAATGTTATAACAAAGGAAAAATCAGAGGATATGAATGAAGTCATGTCATACAAGACAAACATGAAGCAATCAATTGAAGAGTTGGAACATACGCTAGGTAAATGGTACCAGAAAATAAAGAAAAACACTAAATGAAAAATAGTAAGTGATCAATGAGCATCTTCCTTAGATCCTGTGTTAAAAACCTTGCTGGTTTATCACTGCATGCAGACACCCTCAGAAACCAACAGAATGGATGGGAAAAAAGCCCTCATCCTAATAAAATACAGCCTGAAATATCTCACTTCTCTAGACTTCAGATGATTTTCTTTTTACATATAGAACTAAGGTTTCTCATTTAGTTTGGGAGATAGACAAGTTACCAAACTGTGTGACAGGTGTGTACACAGAGTGCTTTAGGGGACAGAAATGAAAACCAGCTATCTTCAGTCTGAGAGTGTGGCAGATGTGGATAGAGAAAGAGAGGGATGCTTCCTGAATGGGCTGATCCCTACGTTAAAAATCCAAAGAATGAACTGCAGTTATTCTAATGGAACAAAGTGAGAGAAAGTTTTTCTAGGCATCAAAATTCCCATCAGAATTCCTGCATCTCTGAGGTGCAGTGGTAGACTGAGAGCATCGGATATATTCGTGGAAAGATGTTGAAAAGTCAGTGGGGCTCATGACAAGTTTGGACAATATAAACTGTCACCTAATTGATAAAAATCACTTATTATGAATCTGACCAGATCAAGCAATGTGTGACTAATGTGATGCTGGGAGATTGGCAGGAAAATAAGACATGCACCCTGGGAAAGAGGGGGAAATGACTATCATTTACAGAAATATGACATGCCTTCTCAAGTCACTGAATTCTCATTATCCACCTGACAGTCTTCCAGCACTAATGCACCTGTTGGAAGAATGTGGATGAGGACTTGTTCTAAGGACAAAAGAGACTGTATCTTATCAAAGAGAAGTCAAACAAATGGTCTGAAGCCATTAGAGAAGGTTGTGCATTCCTCTATGGATGTCTTCTGGAGATGGAATGCACTTTCATAAAATGTCTATACAGCAGAGGGCCTTAAATATTTTATTTTACAATGATGTAAGATAATTTATCATTTTAGGAAGCTCATAGAGACTGCAACCTTTTTTAATTCATTGCCTACGTGCCTGGGACTTCGCAAAATTAGAAGTAATGGCACAGAAGGCTGAATTGTAAATGGGAAAAACGTCCACTGGGTTGTTTGTTCATCTCCTATTTGTTTGCACCTGAGCATTGAATAAACCAGGATCTCAGAAATGGCATTTCACGACTGACTCAAAAACTGAGACTAAGACGTAGAAAATTATGTTAATTACTATTCCTGGTTAAGAGTGACTTTAAGGAGATGCATATACTTGACAGGATGAAAGATGAATGTTCTGACCTACAGAGAGATTACAGATGTGGTCAAGAATAAACAAAAGGAATTTCAATGTCAAAAAAATTCAAAATCAATACAAAGTGGGCGCCTAGGAAATCACTGCAATTAGGGACAAAAGGCACAGCTATTTAGAACAGGTTGCAAAATAAAATAAGATATGCACTCAAACTTGCCATTACTAGGAGAAATATAAGCTGTCAGATAGCTAGGAGCAGAAAGGTAAAATAATTATACACCTTCATAAAATGAGATTTCAAGTGCATTCTAAATTCACAATAGAGCACCCTCAATCAATAACAATATCAGATTTTAAGAAAGACACAAAAGGAGCAATCTCATAATTACAGCACAAGTGATATAATTACTTCAATATTTCAATCGTCTTCTTTGCCGAATGAGAACAGTGAAAGTAACATTTCCTTAGAGTAGTAACTAAGATAATGTCAGAAATGTTCTCAAGTGTGTAATTTGAAACAAGATACAGATAGTATGAACTGTTCAAATAAAATTCCAAGTTGTTTTGAAGGCTTTTTTCTTAAAGTACACCCTCAGGGTTTGAATGCTAATTTCACTCCAACTCTAAGAAAGTACAATATACAATATCCCAAACTTATAAATGCTAAACTAGTGTAGCCTTCTTCACAAAAAGGAATGTCTCTTAAAGGTACTCAGGGGTACCTTTGAACAGCAGATTGTGTACTGAATTTTGCATTCATGTCTAGAGATTAGAGATTATATCATTGGGGAAGGAATTAATATTTTGAGTATTTTTCACATGCCAATAGTTTTTATGCACACCATCTTATTTAGTCCATATAGCATTTTGAGGAACTAATCTTAATCAATCAATCTAATCAATAACTAATATTGCCTTCATTTTATACATAAGGACATGAGACACAGATTTTTTAAGACTAAAAGCAGAAATTCTGCCCTAACTCACTGATTGATTGATTGATTGATTGATTGATTGCCTGGGATCCTCATTGTGTTCATCCTTCTCCTGAAATGTCACCTGCAGTTGCACTGAAACCCTTTAGCTACTGAGGTTCCACAATGAATAGGCAGATTTAACCTAATGCTTTTACTTGGCTTATTTTCAATATTCTGTCATAATTAATACAGATTTTCATGTCTCTGTCCCTCCTGTCACATTACACCTCACTCCCTGTTCCCTATGCCCATTTGATCACTGAAGGATGGAATGTCCACTTGCCAGCCTAGAGCTTGTCTCTACACTCTCGTCCACTAGCATTCATTGTAAATTATCATAAATATTATATGATATATAAATACAAATATAGATATTATATATGAAATACAAACATTTCATATTTATTATATCAGTTATGTTTATATATATTTAATTAAAGCATCCTTTCCCATTTTATCACTAGAGTTAAAAGCTCAAATGAAGAGGCATGGGATGCAGTATGAACAGAAAAATTAACAACACATGTAAGATGTCACTGTGTAATTCATCTTATTAGCTGCCTCTGTGTTTCCCAATCTCTTCTGCTTCCTTCCACGACAAAATATTCTTGTCATGACTATAGGCTTAAAAATTCCAGAGCAAACTGAGCAGAATTCTAGCCTGCTTCCCATACCATTTAAATTGTTAGCTAAATTCCAATTTTCTATTTTTTTAAATAAGTGGCAAGAGTGAAAATTCTCACAGTTAATTTTTTATTTTATTCCCAGATTCCAAAATGAGCTTTTTAACATCCACAAGGTTGAAAAATAGCCTAAACATTTGTAATCTACAAAAATTAGACATAAGCGTCAATAACAAAAAATTATTTTGAGATCTTTGATATCTATTTATCATATCACATTTTCTGACTTTAACAAAGACAGTTTAAGGAAATTCCTTGAAAAGGGAAGCTTAAAGATTTTGTTTTGAAAAAAAAACACACATGGATATTACTAAATATTGTCATAACAGATTAAATCCCTATGTCCAGTTCAATTGTGGTGTGGTTACTATAAAACCAGTGTTTCTCCCAGATGTTCATCTTTGCGAAGATAAAGGGTCATATTGTAATAAACAACTTTTAGAGACACACTTAATATTCTTCAGAAATACTTTGTCTTGAAAAGGTGCCTTATAGGTATTATAAATTGGAAGCAAGAAAACATGAAGGAAATGTTCTCAAAATGTTGACTTTACCATGGTATCCAAGGCCTCCCAAAAAGTATCTCCACCAGCCTACTTGTCCATTTTTATCTCCCCCACCTTCCCTGATAAAGCTCTTTCTTCCTCTAAAATATTCTGTTTATTAATCACTAATTATGTCTTTTGCTTTTCTACCTTTATCTACTCTCTTTTCCTGGAATGACTTGCTCATTCCTCACTTTCTGCTCTGATACCCAAACTCTGTCCTGATACTACTGGCTCCTGATTATGTTAGCCTGACCCCTCTACTCTGCTCCACAGACAACCTTTGGAAAATGTCAGGTTTCCCTTTTTACCTGGAGCTGTGATGATCACCTTAATATCCACCAGATTCTTTCGCTGAAATATTTTAGGCAACTTTTTGACATTTCCCACAAATTGCTTTTCACAGCTTATCAATGGAATTTATGTTATTGACTCATATTCCTTGAGATGGTAGCACCTTTTCCAATCTCATCAGAGCAACAGAGGAAAATGAGGTTAGAAATGGTCAATTTACATATTTAACGTCACTCATATAGTCTGTGAGAAACCTGGAAGAGGAAACTTCCCCTGAGATTAATAGTCCATTTCTACTCCCAATGATCAGATTTGACTCTACCTTTTGGTGTTATCCCCAGTACATGGTAATGTATTAGCTTCTTTCTTTGGATTCTCCACTGAGTCTTATTTATTGATTGCATTTTTAATCGAACTGTGCACATACAATTTGTAGAGCAGCTATAAAACTCACTTGCCTCTGATTTTGAATAACATATTGATTAGGTATACTTACCGGAAACATCAAGGCAACATTTTCTAGGCTTACAAAGTACAGAGAAATGGAATTGCTTCAGAAGTCTATTTATATCTTGATCACATGTTTCCCCAAGACAACTGGTAGCTATAAAATAAATTGGACAGGTATAGACCTAAACTCTTAAGTAATTTTCTGGTTTCCTAAAACTTCGGGGATATGGTAGCACAAAATTGTTCTGTTTTCTAATATAACAATACAATACTCTGAAAGGAGAATGTGTGGGGCTTTTCATATCTTTCTTTGCTTAAACTTAATCACATTACAAAAGGAGCGTCTGGCTATTGAAATTGGAGTCTGCATTTATACAGCCAGGCTTCTTTTCCACTCAGACTTTTTCATAACAATTTGATATTACATTATCTTTTTTTGCATGAGATCTGTGTTATGTTGGAAGAATGAATCAAATAATAAAAACTCAATATGGGGTCCCTGTATCATTTTATGTTTTCAAAAATAGTATTCCTTCATAGCCTCAGGAGAGAGAGATGATTTTATAGATGTCAGTGGCTCGTATACCAGAAGCCTCTGTGATTGGAGTAGTGTTATGTGTAAAGTTAAGATACTAAGAGTTAATTCTCTTCAATCAAGTACTTTTACCAGAAGTTATCTACACAAAAGTTGAGTGTATCAGCTAAAATACTCTATGAAACAATGTAAAACTCAATTTAAAATTTGAGTGGAACAAGCAGAAAAAAATTGGCTTTTTAAAAAATTTTCTTTTCTTTTCACCCAATAAACTTCTGCAAACCAGCTAGTATCAGGATTCAAAAATCCAATTTTTTACAAAAGAAAAATCAGTTTATTTTTTTGAATAACACAGTGAAATGGTGGGGGGCCTTGATAGTGAAAAGTTTCCCTACAAATTTCACAGATCCAAGGATTTTAGACAATCTAGATAAATTGAGATGTCCATTCACTTGACTAAAAATTTTAGTCAATACGTTACAATTTTCTACTGTTTTCTACTCTTATAATCTATGTAACTGTTCATATTTTAGAAATGGTATAAGGTAAATGGGAAAAGTTCTCTTTCCATTTATTATAGTTTTTCAAATTGTTTTTTTCTCTGGAATTTTTGATGTATATAAGACAGTTGCTAAATGTGACAATCTGTTACTGCCTGAAAGTAATGAATTTGGAGAGACTTTTATTTCAGAAGATATCAATGCATTGCCTATTTTTACAGAGGCTCAGCTTATAAGAAAGAATAACTTCTCAAGCCAAATGCAATCTCCTTGGCATATGTATATACATATGGATAATTAGATATAGATAATAGTGAATTACTGATTTTGTGGGAGTTTAAATGTAACATCTGTTCCTAAAGACATTGAAGTGGAATTATATGGTTCATCAGAAACAAAAATGTCAGGTGGACATCCAATATTTGATTGATCTTGTATAAATTAGGAATGCTTTAGCTACAATTAGCAGAATATCTAAAGAGCAATGGTTTATCAACACAGGCCATTTACTATCTAATCTAATCTAATTACATAATTCATTTTCTAATCTATTAAGAAATTTGAAATATTGGCTCACTTTACTCTCTCTGTGACCAAATATTACATCTCAACCTTGATGTAATATTTGATCTAGTGGCCACTGGATGTGTAGAAATCACACATACTTAGTAACATAATTGTATATGAAGGCAGGAAGCAGCAAGAAACTCAAGGGAAAGGGGGAGGGAGAGAGAGAGAAAAAAAAAAAAAGGAGAGGGAGGAATATGATCTCTTCATGTGTGTCTTCTCTACTACCAGAGGCAAATAAATATATTTCACAGAAGGTTTTGCCTTACATCGCTGCAACAAGTGTGCAATGGACACTTTAAGTGCTAAGAAGAATGGGTCAGCCATTTTGGTTTTTCTTGCTCTTATTTTGTGAGGGGTGGATGGGAGAAGGATTGGGGGGAATGCTATTGGATATAAGCCAAAGGTTTCTGCCAAAAACATTTTCAGTGGCAAATATTTCAAAAGCCTGCACCAATATGTAAAAGCTCTGCCTATTTGAAAGTTCTTTCTTATAATATTACTGTTTATGAATTTGAATAATATTCACTGCAAGTCATCTTCACATTTTTTTAACATGTAAAAATATTTTCAAGGGGGTTTTGATAGATCCAGTATTTTATTTTTTTAATTGATTTTTTTTATTGTTAAATTTTTTTTTAACATCTTTATTGGAGTGTAATTGCTTTACAATGGTGTGTTAGTTTCTGCTTTATAACAAAGTGAATCAGTTATACATATACATATGTTCCCATATCTAGATCCAGTTTTAAAGTAAATATTTTCACCTAAGTTCAAAATTTACGTTGTCTGAAGCTTACATTTTAAATTAAGAGAGATCTGGTTTTTAAAAAGATATTTTTTCTCATATTTTGATTGAAATTACCAATTTTCTAATAAGGAAAAATAAAGCTTTAACATTATCATGACTGGATTAGAATGAACAATGAAAACTGCCTGAGTTTTGTAAGCAGCATTAATTCTTACTAAGACTGAATCTAAGCAATTAGTAATTAATATATCTTACTGATTCAAATTCTATGCTGGTCATTTAAAATCAACTTAAGAATTGTTTTGTTAAAGTCGAAAGAAGCACACTTCACTATGGCTTAATTTATCGATAAACTGAAGCTTACCATTTAATACACAAAGTATACATATGTAAATCATCATTGGGTTAACTTTTAAATCTTAAATCCTAAAGTCATCTACCTCCTTAAAGTGAAGATTCTATAGAAATTAAAACTTTTCTCCTGAAAGAAGTCAATTTTTTAAAAAAGTCCTTTATTACTTCCACACTTCCACTCATCCCCAAATTATCTCTTAATATTTTCCTTCACACAACTTAGTCCTTTGAAACTGAGAAATATGTAATTGTTGTCATGTTCTGCTTTTCCATTGCACCATGTGTGTCCTGTCACTCTTCCTGGGAGTAAGATCTAAGACTGTATCTCTTCATTTTGTGCAACTAGTTCTTATGGAAATTTGGAATTATAGATGCAAGATAACTAGACTTTTTTCTATTCAACCAAGTTTAACAGATTGTTTTGAATCACACAGAATACATAAAATAGGACCTAAGCCCTTGACAATTAAAAAAATTCCCTAGCCTAAAACAAAAGAATAAAAACAAACAGTAACAAACATTTTTTTGGCAAGTTCTTGATTTTGTTTTTAATGATTACTATAATCCCACTGCAAAGTCTTCAGGAATAGATGTGGCATTCAGAAAGCCTGAGAAATTAAAGGGAATATTGATCTGTCTATCCACCAGTTATCTATTTGTACTAACTTCTCTTTTTTTATATAGACACACACATATACATATTTATAATTTCACATTTAATAACTGTGTAATAACTACATTATACAGTTCCATAAAATATAAATGCCATACGAGTTGAAATTTCTGCTGGTTATTATCCTAATATACATTAGATGAACAGTATTAAGGATACTCTGTTTCTTTATAATTATGCAATGCTTTTGTTTTACTATGAATAAGAATTGTTCTTGCCTGCAAATGACTCAAAGAATTGAAACATCAGAGAATAAAAGAGAAACGGAACTTTGAAACAACAAAAGTTTGAGTTTCTATTTAACTGACAAGGGTGTATAAACGTCAACATGACTTTCAGATAGATCAGTTCCAGTTCAAAGATCTTGACAATATTTTGGATTTTGGAAGAAGTAGTGGAGATTCTCTGAAAGTGGAGATTCTTCTCTGCTGTGATTCTGGGGAAGATATTGTGGGGAAGGGAATGACAGAATTGTGTGTGCACAGAAAAGAGGCTCCAGTATGTGTCAATTTAAAAAATAAAACTTCTTTTGGGGAGTCTTTGCTCTGGTTTTATATCGTAATAAACACTGTCTCTGCTAGAGATGACATTTATAGCTCCTTAGAGGTCTGCCAATATAGAAGAATGCTATTGTTTCTTGAGTGGCTGTTGTACCCACTATATGTCATTTTCCATCTTTTCTTCATAGTGGCTTTGAGACCAATTTAAAAGAAAATCACAGAAGGAAGTCATAAAAATATCTGTGGGAGAACAAGATGCGTTTGTGTCATAGTAGTTCAAAACAGTACATTTCATATTTGCATTCTGATCAAATCCAGAGTGAACTGATGCCTCAGGAAAGAAAAATGCCCAGGTCAATTTTAAAACATTAAGAATTTAGTCCTTATGCAATTTGCAATGGCAGGTATAAAATTACTCCTTCTGAATTAATCTTCTAAGCAATCTAATATTTTGGTTAATTTTGGTTACGGATATTTAGTTTGAGGAAAAATTGAAATGTGTTTACATTTGTAGCATGTTCTTTGAAATAAGTCTCTGAGCATAAAATCTCTTACTCATCATGAAGACATAGGCATCTCCTCCTGTATTCTATAACCTGTCTTGGTTTTCTCCTCTGAAATAGAAAACTCAGTTACACATGTCTCTCATTACCTCCTGAACTGTCCTTTGATGTGCTTCTAGTCCAAGATAATACTATAACTAAGAAAATCATCCTTAATTGCTAAATAAATAGTAGCAGAAGTGACTGGGTGTAAGCGAGGTAAACAGAGGGTTGCCTCCCATTTTATATTCCACATGTAATATTTTTGTAATTTTAAGGCAAAGACTAGGTTCTTAGATAGAAGCAATTTCTTTCACAGCTTCCATACATTTATTCTCGTTTTCAATTGTACTGAATATGCTTCTCTACTGGATTCCTTAACTTAACATCTCTCCAAACAAATGCTTCCTGAAAGATAGAAATGAAGATCAAAGCATATGGTGATGGAGAAATATTTATAAGCCTATAAGAGATATGAGCCTAAGCATTTTACTTCCTTGAAAGCATAACAATTTCCAGAAGATTATGTTATCACATAAGCCCTCCTCTCAAAATTTTTTGAGGTTTTTTTTTTTTTTGTCATTGATGTTGTTTAGTCATCATATAAATTACATTAATTATCTTCCAGTTTCAGGGCAGGGAGTGAAGTTAATTTCCAAACAAACTCCATATATGTAATACTGGCATTTTATTTTCTCTGGGTTACTTTAGCAGATATGCAAATTGTTGACATTCTTATTGCTATTTAATGGGATTTAATATTATGTATTGAGATAACCTGCCATAATTTAAATAAAAAATTTTTTAGTAACAAATCATTTCCACTTTTATATAAGGCAAGATATAAAATTAGCTTCCTATTTTCAAAATTAATGTATCACCTTAAAATACATATTTTACAATAAGAGCAAATAAAGCAGTGTAATACTCCATGAGTGAAAGAAATTAATTCAGTTCTTTTTACTAGGACTGTCAATATTTTTACCTTCTCCTTCTCTTAAGATGACTTATTTTTGTGAGGGATAACCTGTAGGTAAGAGCCGGGAGCTGGAAAGGAAGCACTTGGTCTTCAAAGTAAACATCACACATGGCAGATATAGACTTTACATATGGGACATGAAATAATAAGTAGGTAAATCCAGCAATGATTTATTTTATTTCATGGAAACATATTTTAACCACTGTTGTGAACTCAACTGTAATCCCAAATTTCCATGTTGAATCTCTAACTTCCCAATGTGACTGTATTTGGACATAAGACCATTAAAGAGGTTAAATGTTAACCTGTATTTGAAGGTTAAATGATGCCCTAAGAGCAGGGTCCTAATCCAATAGGACTGGTGTCCTTATAAGAAGACAAAGAGACATCAGAAATGTGTGCACACAGAGAGATGACCATGTGAGGACACAGTGAGATGGTGGCCATCTGCAAACCAAAGAGAGAGACCTCAGGAGAAACCAAACCTTCCAATACCTTGATCTTGGACTTATAGCCTCCAGAATGGTGAGAAAGTAAATTTCAGTTGTTTAAGCCAGTCTGTGGTATTTTGTCACCAGCAAAGTAATACAACCACCAATTATTAAATCCAGTGGGGGAAAAAATAAAATAACAATAAAATAAAATAGAAGAAATAGCTAAAGATAAAATGAAATTTCTGAGTAAGTGGGAGGAATGAGGAGGTGGTTTTCCACGCAAAACTAAGATTAGAAGTTATTCATTTTTCTTATTATATACTGGAGTGACTTCAGATTTAGGTTATAAATTTTGGAAATGAATTTGTTAGCTCTGGCAAAAAGAAGTGATCAATCTGATATATAATTTTGTTGATTATTGAAAATCAACAATTTAGAGTGCTAAAAATTGAGAAAGGAAAAGAAAATAATTCAGAATAAAAAAGCACGAAGATATTAACCATTAACTGGAGGCTAAAATTTTAACAATAATATAGAGAAGAGGATTGATAATAAGCATTAAAACCACACAGTAGTTGGGCATTTATTGTAATTTACTGTGCACATTGCTATACATTTTAGCAGACAGTAGATATAGATGGTTGATTCTATTTAAATTCAATTGTTTTCACCTAATCCTCTTTTTCTAATTACAAATTAAAAATATTTCTCTCATGGCAGGGATGAGCACACTATAGACTATAGGCCACATCTAGCCCAGCACCTGTTTTAGTAAGTAGAGTTTTATTGGCATGCAACTATACTCATTTTTTATGTACTGTCTTGGCTGTTTTCACGACAACAGTAAAGTTGAATAGTTGTGATAGAGACTGTTTTGACTCAAAGCCTAATATATATATATATGTATATACTCTCTACTCCTCCTGGGCAGGGGGGGAATTATTGACCCTTTTTTAATAACAACATGGATTTTCTGTGCATAATACTTGTTACTGCTTGAATTAAATATTTATTTGAGTGTTAGTTCAATGTCTGTCACCACTAAAACATTACTGCCATTAAGGACCTTGACCATGTTCATTTTGTTCACTATTATATGCATAGTATATCCATAATAGTTAGTACACAATAAACATACTATTCTTTGTTCAATAAGGACATTAAGTTTTGAATTTTAAATTAGTTATAAATTGACAGAGAGAAATGCTCAAATAGGCGGCATGATCGTTATTTATTATTACTAGCTTGCCACATGCTTTGATGAACTTTGCCAAATATGATCCAAATCTGGTTCTACACCTTTTGATCTGCCTTTATCTTTCTTCCTTGAACTGAAATGGAATTGCCCCCAAGTATATTAATTTTCCACAGGTAACAGAGAATTCTCTAGCTTACTCAGTGTCCCTTATCTTTGTCATCTTTACTAACAGAAGCCATATGGTATCTGGGCCAGCAATGTGCTCAACTAAAGACTGTATTTCCAATGGTTCCTTGTGCTTAGAGACTACCCATGAAAGGAAACTAGCAGTGAATAATTGGCTGGACTTCCCTGAAACTTGTGAAGAATAGTGACTCATCTGGGAAGCATGTTTGAGTGTTTCTGCTTTTCCTTCTTCATCTTGCTGAGAATATGATTGTCATGGCTGTAGTGCCTTTTTATTAATGTCTGGGCATACTGGAGATGAAATCCAACTCTGATGAAGGCAGGTGAGAAAATTAGAGAGCCTGATTCTGTGATAATCATTCATGTACTCGAATGCCTACTCCTTTTTATGTTAGGTGAAAGAGGAAGTCAGCATCTTTATTTTGTTTATGTCACTGTAACTTGGAATTTCTGTACTATTAAATGAACACAATTCCCAAGTGATATACCCTACAGTCCTCCCAAAAGCAACTTCTCTTTCTTTTACATGTTGTGTAATCTTAGGTTCAGGAGTTAGAACTGGTACCCTCTTTCAGCCCCGCTGCCAATTCCAGACCATTACTATTCTTCCATGTTGCTCATTTGAGAATCACACCATCTTCTCCTCACTGTTGACAGTTACTAGCCTCCTGGTCACAGTGTCTTTTTTTACTCAAGACCATTTGTCCCACTTATATTCTTCTTTTTTTTCCCCATTTGTCTTCATTCCCAGTGACCTGCATATCCACAGAGGTAAAACACCAAGAGTCTAAACTCTGTTACATAATATGCTCTTTTCCATCAACTTGTTTTGACGCAATGTTTTTTTAATTGTGGTAAAAAATTACATAATACAAAATTTACTATGCTAATCATTTTCAAGTGTCATTAAGTACATTCATATCATTGTGCAACCATTATCACCATCCATCTGCAGAACGATTTCATATGCCTAAACTGAAACTCTGTTCCCATTAAACAATAACTCCCTATTTCCCCCAGTCCAAAGTCCCTAGCACCCACCATTCTACTACGTCTTTATGAATTTGACTATCCTATATACCTCATAGAAGTGGAATGATACAGTATTTGTCCTTTTATAACTGACATTTCATTTAGCATAATGTTTCAAGGTTCAATCTTGTGATAGCAAGTGTGTGTGTGTGTGTGTGTGTGTGTGTGTTTCCAATTCTTTTTTTGTATGTGGCTATATTTAAATGTCTTAATTTCCCTAAGTATCTCCCCTCAGTTTCTTCTCAGGTCTTAGATGTTCTATTGTATTTCTCTTCCTGTGATCTCTTACCCCCAGGCATCAGGGTGAGTCTAAGTTTTCACGAGCCTTGAATGTCCCTGTCTTCTGCAGCTCCCAACCTCAGATTCAAACCACACTGCCATTACAGTGTGAGCTCAGAGTTAGGCTACATAGGAACCATTCCCTTGGGTAGTGCACAGACTGGTCGGAACACTGCAAATAAGTTCCATTCTTTTTCTGAGGGACGGTTGGAACTTAGGAAAATTGGCTGTTTCCTCTTGACGTCACTGCACCGTCCCAGGGAGGGAGTGGGACAAGAGTGACCAAAAACCCACAAAATTTTCTATCGTTTTAAGTGTGAATTTTTCTTGATTGGACATTTGCTTGGTTGCTGCAGACCCTTGACTGCCTTCCAGAGCTCCCACGTAGTTATCTTCATCAGTCTGTAGTTGTTTACTTGAGATTTCATGGGAGAATGAGGTCCTGGAGGATCCTCCATTGACTGTTATATCCACGTCACCTTGGACACTGACTATGTTAGCCACAGCCTTAATTTTATCATCAGACAATTCTGATATTTCCATTTAAATTGTTATTTTTGAATATGGCTTTCCTACCATTCCAGTTCTTGTGCCCAAGTTCTCCAACGATCAACCCCAGTGAGACCTTTAGGACCATGATTATCTCTCCCCTGGTTCCTCTGTGATCCTTGTTCAGCTTTTCTCACAGTGCTTCACAATTCATCAAGATCCTTGCTCTTGGCCAGTTTATCTACCTAGCAAACCTAAAAATTGTTCAATTGTTCCTTAATATTCCTTCTTGGATTTAAAACTTAAAAAGAGATCACATGTTACAGCTCACATATGACATGACTTTTACACTCAATAAATATTTGATGAACAAATGAATTGATAACCTTCGAATAAAATCATTCAGATGGTATGTATAGGTTGGAGATTAAATATCCTATCAATAGTGTGAAAAAATAAGACTATTTTTCCCTTAAAAAACATTCAAATAATCATAAAAATTATTTGCCATGGCAAATATCTACGTGCAATCCATCTACAGAAAAGCACATGTCAAGGAAAATTTTAACTGTCTACTTAATCCTCCAAAGAATTGGAGGCTTTTTATTATTTTGTTTAGGGGTTGCTATCTTTCCTGGAGAGAGATGATTTAGAAAGAAAGATAGACAGCAAGTCACACATTCAATACTAAGATTTTTTGTCAGCTATTTGACTGTTATTTTTACTTTCTCTTTAAGCAAACTGAACTGTGTATGAATCCTCAGCAAGACCTGGTTTCAGACACAGAGGATTTCAATCAGGTCTAAGTTCAGGGGGATCATCTTAGAAAAATAATAGAAGTTGAAGTTGAACAAACAGAAAGAAAAAGAGTATTTGGAGGGTTTAAAACAAAAAGACAACTGAATCAGTGAAGTCTCTGACTAAACCAGCTAGAAGGAAATACAACTTATATGTCATCAATGAAAGAAAAATTTGCATTGATGCTAGTACTGGTTTCTGAACTAAATGGCTTCTTAAGGCAACACCCCATAGACAGAAAGACAACAGGAATCTCCACTAACAGCCAGTTTCTATAAAATCCTAACAAGAGTCATAACATCTAAAAATCACAGTATTTATTAAAAATCTTTAGAGGTAAAGTGCAGAAATATATTATCCACTTTCAATCAACTAGAAGTGACCTTTCTTTTTTCTTTCCCAGAATACTGTTTTCATCAATTCCCTTTTTTAAAAATTTCATGCTGATACCAAACTAACTAGTGTGACTCTTTACCTGAACTATTGTAAGATTTTCCAAATATTTCACATTTTTAAAATCACTTCCCTCTAATTTATGTGGGAAAATACTGTCAGAATAATTATCCTTCAATAATTTTCATTAAACTCTTACTATATCCAAAACCCTCTACAGAGCTCTATTATCTTTTACTCGGCATTGTTTCAACAAGTTTTTTTTTTTTTTTTTGAGTGTGTTGGGTCTTCGTTTCTGTGCAAGGGCTTTCTCCAGCTGCGGCAAGCGGGGGCCACTCTTCATCGCGGTGCGCGGGCCTCTCACTGTCGCGGCCTCTCTTGTTGCGGAGCACAGGCTCCAGACGCGCAGGCTCAGTAGTTGTGGCTCACGGGCCCAGTTGCTCCACGGCATGTGGGATCCTCCCAGACCAGGGCTCGAACCCGTGTCCCCTGAATTAGCAGGCAGATTCCCAACCACTGCGCCACCAGGGAAGCCCCCCCCCCCCCAACAAGTATTTTTTAATATGTACTAAGCGTTAAGCATTGTGCTAGGTATGTGAAAATAACTGTGAACAAAAAGAGCTAACAATATTCAGAATTTTCTCAATCTACTCTTTCATCACCATCCCAAGACTGTATCTAAATCAGAGGTCAGCAAACTTTTACTGTAAAAAGACAGATAGCAAAGGTTTTTGTCTTTGTTGGCCATTAAGTATTGATCACAACTACTCTACTCTGTCATTGCAGCATGAAAGCAGCCATATACATCATGTAAATAAATGAATGTCACTGTGTTTCAATAAAATTTTATTTGCAAAAATAGGCAGTGGGTTGGATTGACCTGTGTTCTAGCATATTCTGTGGTATCCTCCTCATTACTCAGCACATTCAAGTCCCAACTGAAATTCTGTTTCTCCATGGACTTGGTACAATTATACCTTACACTCCTGGCAACGTGGAGTTTACGCGACTCTTGTTATTTCCCATTAGAAAGGCCACAGGTTTAAATTCTGATTCTAATATATATTAATGTGTCATAGACTGGTTCCTAAGCATCACTGTACTTCAATTTCTCATCTGTAACAGAGAAAAAATAACACCTATCTTAATAATTGTGTGATGATGTAAGGATTTACTTATGTAAGGCTGGATCTACTGAAGAGCATTTTTCTGATTTGGTCCAAATCAAAGCTGATAGGCTTCCTTGTAACTTGGTAAATGGGTTGAGCACATTACCACTTTGGAATATGCTACTTCCAGAATCCAGAGAGGCCGACCAGGCACAGTGCTTCCTTCTTAGTGGTGAGATGCAAGTTGCAATAGAATAATTTGTCTTTTACTTTGCATGGACTATTTCAGCATGCTTCAGACCACTGGAAACCTAAAATTCATTGAGGAGGTGAGGTGGTTCCTTAAATTTTGCAGCATTTGTCCATACCTTCTGAGCAGGCCATCTTACCATGGCCTTAGATATATCTTCTACTTGTTGCTCATGCAGTCTCATTAACATGAGGTTATTGCCATACAAGATCAATGTGATATTCTGTAGATGGTCCAGACATCCCATGACCTGCCAATTCATATTGGCTACCTTCTGTAGCATTTTGATATATAATGCTTTTCTTTGCTCAGCAGGCCCAATACTTCCACTGCTGAGTTACAATATGACTTGACACTAGTTGTAAGTCTGTTGATCTAGAGGAAAGACAGAGGTAAATCCTGAATGAAATGTGCCGTTCTGTGACTCTTAAGCTTTTGCTTTATCTTCAAGTAAGCAGGATGCTTTAGCTTTAATAAGGAGGAGCAGGCAACTTTTATAATTTCAGAAGATCCACAGGAAATAGATATAATTTTCAAGCTCATCCATTCAGACGCCTCATTCTAGGTTTCAAGTATCCACCCTTTTTTAATCTGGTTCCTTATCTTGAAACAGAAGAACTGCCAGGGTTGACAATGCAACTTTTTCTAGAGATCTCTTCACTTGTAATAAATTCTAGTTCAGATTCTCATTCTCTTTCTGTGCTCTACTTATTTATATACGGCCAAGAGGCCCGTTGGCTTTCTCAGTCTACTTTATATTAATCACCTTTAGCCTTTAATTTTTTTCTCTGCTCTTTGTCAATAGCCCTTAGAAAAAGTCATCCAAACTGAATGCCAGTTTGTATTGGAAGCCATTTTTGATGGAACCAAGAGCAGAAATTCTAGTCAATATAATCATTTTCATCTACTTCAAAATCTAACATGTGGTTTACATACCATTTGGAATAAATGCCATTTGGCAGAGGAACTAATAGCTCTGTGCAGCTACGTAGTAGAACATGGACATCTCTACCTATATATAACTCAGATTATGAAAAAAAATCACCTTGCACTTGTGATTCACCTGGCTGTGGATTTTTAGTCAGGTGTTTCCCAGCATTTCCAGATTTTAAGCACTCTTAAAATCCTGGGATTTTCAAGGCTAATTTCAAGTGAGTAAAATGGAAAAGCTGATTCACATCTCTCCTGTAACATAAAATGGGTGGTTTGCACTATTAAGGTATCTTTCCTGGAATTCCTTGCTTTCTTGACCATTCTGCTTATTTTAAGCATTGGTAAGTTTTCTTGCACTTTTCAAGCACCCTGGTGCTTGTACTCATGAAGTGTACATCATCATTAACCAAAATCATTTATGCGCCTACATGAACATGGACTTTCTCTTGGGCCTTGGCTAATTTACACAGGATTTTGTGCCTCTCTGTTAAGGATTTAGCCCTTTTAACAAATTCCACTCTTTGAGAAAATTCCATTTCCAAAGTAAACTTTTGGTTGATGAGAAGAAGCTTAGGGAAGCCAATAATTATTATGCAGATGAAAGATGTCATTTAAGAAACACAATTGATCAAGGCATTGTTTGTCCTTCATGAGTGAGACAAAAATAGAGGCATCAAGAATACTAATGTATTCATTAACTTTAACTTGGGTAGTTTTTATTCCACTTAGATTAACTCTCCTTAGTGATATTTGGCTCTGATCAAGTAACCGCTGGGACATAGAGTAAAAACAACTTTACTAAGTTGGAAACAACTTAGTTGTGAGGTCTTAGACTTGAAGAAAGGGATGTATGTGGACAGAGCCTTATTTCAGTTGAGGAAAGCCCAAATAATTGAAATGACTTGAGGAGTATAGCCTGAGGCATGGATTCTCTGCCAAGTTTTCTAATTCTCATTTCCAATCTTTACAATATTTGCAAAGCTGAAATGGTCTTCTTTATAAATGAGAGAGATCCTGTGTCTCAGAGTTACAGAATTTATTACCTTCTATTTAGAAGTATAGGGGGATATCGATATTCAGGCAGTTTATAGGTTATGCTCAACCATTTGTAGGCATTACTACAGAATTTCCAGTGCATTTTACATAGTAGACACTAGCTAAATATGTAATGATTAATAACATTATGAATAGATTCATATTTATTCCTTTAAAATTATGCAATATATAATAAACATTATTTTATGTCATGCAATATATAATAAACATGCAATATATAATATCATGCAATATACAATAAACATATTATTTTATGTCATATTTAAATTGTTAAACCTCTATGTTAGTCACACCTCTACAATGAAATAATAGCTAAAATAATAAATGTATTAGTGAAAATAGTTATTCTGATTGAATGATAATTATGTGATAGACATATTTTATAAGTTTAACATGGACAAACCCCCTTAATCTTCATAAACATGAGAGAAGTAATATTTTGATAAACATTTTACATGAGGGAACTGATGTAAGGAGAGTTTAAGCTATTTGCTCCAGATCTCATAGCTCGGAAAGAACCTGGATTTGATCCCTACCAACTGATTTCAAACTCTGTAAAAATAATTTAATAAGAAATGGAAAAAATAATCAAATACACAAATGAAATTTCAGATACTTAGAAATGATCATAAGATGAATTTATGGGATAACTTGGAAACCTGAAAAAAACTTTGGAGAAATTCTTTTTTTTTCTCTCTCTCATACCTATTTATCCTACTGGGGTCTGTCTAAGATAAAAATGGATGAAATCTGAAAGTGTGGAGAAAGTAGAAGCCTGAGGAGGTGGTGGGAAAATGGAATGGATGCGCATATGAAGGGGTAACAAGATGGAGATTGTTGTGAGGATATAACTGTGTATTTTGTTTGTGATGGTGGTCACATAAATCCACACGTAATAAAATAGCACAGAACAATACACGCACGTTTACCGATGTCAATTTTCTGATTTTCATATTGCACTGTATTTATATAAGTTGTAAACAATGGGGTTAACTGGGTAAAGAATACTGGGGACCTCTCTGTTCCAATTTGGCAACTTCCTGCAAACCTATAATTATTTCAAAATAAAATGTTAAAAATGCCACTTACAAGAAAATTTAAAAAGTTATATTTAGGAATAAATTCAACACAAAGATACAAGACAGCTACACTAACACTATGTATTATTTGATAAGAGATCAAAGAATACTTAAATAAATGGAGAGATAAACCGTGTACATGAACTCAAAATTCAATCATTTTAAGATGTTACTTTTCTTCAATTTTTAATTATATTCAATAACCTTTCCTGCACGCAACATTAGAAACACAAAATTACCCAATACAAAGTGGGCAAAAGATTTGTGCAGAACTTCACACACACAAAAATAAAGATATACAAATGGCACGTGAAATGATGCTCAACATCCTTAGACATTAGAGAAATGTAATTTAAGCCATAGTACAATACCAGCACACTCATTAGACTGATTACAGTTAAACAAGGCTGATATTAAGTGTTGGTAATGATGTGGAGCAACTGAAACTATCATATATATTGCTGGTGGGAATTTAAAATGTTACAACCACTTTGAAAAAGATTTTGGAAATCCATCCATTTTCAGAAGATACATTAACATCAGTTGTTGTTTTTGCTAAAGAAAGACTATGAAATGTTGGGTATATATTCTGTGGCCACAAAGCTAGGACATAGGTTGGTTCCAAGGAGGCAGAGAATTGAAGAAATGAACATGCAATATTGTAGAACCATCTTAGTTTGTTAAGGTAGTGTTGGTGACATTCACTGTCCATGATTTTTGTCCCTACTGAAGGTGACAAGTCAGAAAGGCACAAGGTTCTTTTTATATTTAACCATAAAACACCACTTTATGATAAACATGGCAATATAACTGCAATTTAAAATATCCTTTCTGTAGCTTAAAAAAAAAAAGACAAAGCAAAGGCACAATGTCAGTACATAGGAATGTAGTATAATTAGTAAATTTATGGACTTTCTCAACACAAGACAAACAAATGCCCTGATTGTGTCCCTAAAGACTCAAAATTGTTTCTTCTAAAAATTATTCATCTCCTTTCCCCATGACTATCTCTTTCAAATGCTTTATAAATTTGTTGAACCTCCTTAGTGCTGTGTGATAATTTCTAGGTAAAATTTGCTTTAAAAGTGTGAACTAGTATTCTTTTTTTAATAATTAATTAATTAATTAATTTTTGACTGCATTGGGTCTTCATTGCTGCGAACGGGCTTTCTCTAGTTGCGGCAAGCAGGGGCTATTTTTTGCTGTGGTGCACGGGCTTCTCACTGCGGTGGCTTCTCTTGTTGTGGAGCATGGGCTCTAGGTGTGCGGGCTTCGGTAGTTGTGGCACATGGGCTCAGTAGTTGTGGCTCGTGGGCTCTAGAGCACAGGCTCAGTAGTTATGGCGCATGGGCTTAGTTGCTCTGCGGCATGTGGGATCTTCCCAGACCAGGGCTCAAACCCATGTCCCCTGCATTGGCAGGCGGATTCTTAACCACTGCACCTCCAGGGAAGGCCCTGAACTATTATTCTGCGTAGGAATTTCCTTTCACCAGTTTATGAATAAAAATCTATATTTTACCCGAGTTTTTTAATACTGTATTTTTCCATTTCAAAAATGTATTACTCAGACATAAAAAGAAATGAAATGGAGGTATTTGTAATGAGGTGGATGGAGTTAGAGTCTGTCATACAGAGTGAAGTAAGTCAGAAAGAGAAAAACAAATACAGTATGCTAACACATATATACGGAATCTAAGGGAAAAAAAAAAAAAAAAGGCCATGAAGAACCTAGTGGCAAGACGGGAATAAAGACACAGACCTACTAGAGAATGGACTTGAGGATATGGGGAGGGGGTGGGGTGAGATGTGACAGGGTGAGAGAGTGTCATGGACATATATACACTACCAAATGTAAAATAGATAGCTAGTGGGAAGCAGCCGCATAGCACAGGGAGATCAGCTCGGTGCTTTGTGACCACCTAGAGGGGTGGGATGGGGAGGGTGGGAGGGAGGGAGATGCAAGAGGGAAGAGAAATGGGAACATATTGTATATGTATAACTGATTCACTTTGTTATAAAGCAGAAGCTAACACACCATTGTAAGGCAATTATACTTCAATAAAGATGTTTAAAAAAAAAAAATGTAGGAAACATACTGTGGTGCAGGATGCTGATAGTGTAGGGATGGGGGTATACGGAACTCTTTGTAATTTCTGCTCAATTTTGCTGTGAACCTAAAACTGCTCTGAAATATAAAGTTTATTAATCTTTAAAAGTATAGGAAAACATATGTAAGGCACTTGTATTAATTAATGCTGGGGAAAATTGGGAATAATATCTTATAAATTAACTGCAAATTTTACCCACCGAGAAAATAACATTGCACGATGACATTTTGTGAACTACATCTATTAGCATTTACAAAGATTTATCTTAAGTGTTAAGAAAAAAAGCTAGGTGAACTAAAAATACACATTCTTTTATTAAAAATAATTTAAGCAGAGCACAACACTAAAGAGATATTCAGAAATTTGCTACTTATAGCATGACAAATAATTCTTCGGAGAATGTATACTTATTTTATTTTCATATCTTATAATAGATTATATCAACTTTTTATAGTATGTTAATAGGTATTTAGAGATTGGATTATATTTATGCAATCTGTAAGCATATCCGAAGGTTAAATCATAACTAAGTCTCTGAAGGAAAAATGGAATGAGACTGAAGAGTTGCAGGAATAATTCTAGATTTTCCATTAGCCTCTATGCCTCTATGTGATTTTAGTCAAGTCACTTCACACCTCTGGTCTTCAGTTTTCTTATCTATGTAAAGATCTGACCTTCTTAGTCTTGTGATTCGTGGATAAGTGGCAGAGGGTTTATGAAAATCATGCAATTAAATGTAAAAATCAAAGAGAACACATATTTTACAGGAAAGTCTCTATACTTACATTCAATGACAGCTCCAAAATTCCTATATAACATGGGGAATAACATGTATTAATTAGATTGAATATTTAACTGAGATGGCTATGGGAGCATGTGGAAAGCAAGTTATTTGGTGACTAAAGCCTTCCACTTGAAGTGCCTTTGCAATGCTACTGCTTTTAACTGATCTTCAAAAGGATTACTGAGGAGAGAACAGTTAAAAATCACTAGTCTAGATGGACTCTAAGCCCTGGAGACCAAAAAAAAAAGCTTTTGGTACATAATCAACATTAAAAAGTATAGTAATTCCAGTTTTTAAGGGAAAGGCCTGTCACGCTTCAAGCGAAGTGGAATAAATGTCACATAAGAAGTCAGAAGGCTGAAGTGGGAGTCTAGTTACTAACCTCAATCTGAAACAGAAAATTTTGGAGTTATCATGATTCCTGTTGGCACAGTGTGAAAAAAGTTATAAATAAAAAAAATCAAAGAAATAAAATTTTACCCAATTTATAGAGAGGAGGCACTTTTTAAATCTCAGTATCTTTTCCAATTCCCCCCACGTCCCTACATCAGTTTTATTTTCTTCTAATGACAGCCCTAATGACTATAAAACAAGTACAATCATTTTTAAGGGTGGGGAAAAGGACATTTTTAATATACCACTTTCAGAATCCCTATTGATTATATATTCTATGTCATAATTTTTGGGTATTTTGATTGACAGTATCACAATTAGCACAAGGAAAGAATCAGAGAAGTTTGTTCTATACACTTCAGCACCAACATAAATAAATCTTACATAAGAAAACAGGGTTAAGGTAGCAACATATGTAAGCCTATTTATTCATGGATGGCAAAGTTTAATCAGCCCCAACTAAAGAGAAAGAGAACTGCTTCCAGGTTCAACCCCTTTTATAGGGAAATCAGATATTATATGATTACAAAAGTGCTAAAGCTGGGGAAAAAAGAAAATAATTATTTAGCCAAGGCAGCTCCTTAGATTCTTGCCTTTAAAAGCCTGTATCCCAAATACTTCAATTCTGCTATTTAATTCACACTCAACTCTACTCAGCTCTAAAGTTTAAAATGTTAAAAATTATAAAATAAAACCCCAAATTAGCCAAGTTCACAACAAAACGTATAGTAATGATTCTGCTCATATTGTTTATAAATTTAGATACAGAGCAAATATATAAATGAATAAAAATGGTGCAAACACACAAAGGAATTAATTTCACATTAAGTGATATTGTTTGTTTGTTTTGTTTAGGCCCGAATGGACACAGAAGATCTTGTCAATCTTTTTATCACTTCTCACTTCATGTTGACCTCAGTCCCAGACTGGCTCCCTCCTTTTCATCTTCAGATGACTGATAGCAGCTCCACAGGCTACATTTAGCCAAAGTCACTCATGACAAATAACAAGTATCTGTATTCTAGCATTTCCAAATAATAGTACGGGAACATACGATGTTAGATCCAGTTGAGGCTGATCTCTTAACCAACCTTTGAATATAAAGGATATGATGATTTATTTGGCTTAGGCCTAAATCATGTGCTCTGCTCCTGAAAGCAATAGTGATTAAAGAAATATAAACTCCCTCAGGGTGCCAGTTTTGCCTACTGAGTTAGAAAAATAAAATAAATGCTAATACCTATCCTTCCAGATAGCTATGTGATGTTGATTCATGCAATCAACTACAGCAAAGCAGTGTAGTTGGTGTAGTATTTCTAGACAACAATATAGCTCAAAAATATAAAGAAAAAAGGCAAACAAAACTGTCCATTTTTGACCCATCATTTTAAAACATAGGAATCTACTCTAAGTTAAACCCCAAAAATGGTACTAAACTATGCAGCTTTTATCTATTTAAACAGCAGACTTTAAAATAGTAAAATTTTGGAAGTCAAGCTCCACGAGACGAATTATGGTACATTCTCATACTCACTGGCAGGGAAGCGGTTAGAAAAACACTCTAATTATGAAACAGTGTATCAGTATAAATTGTGAGGTTATTTTCACCAAGTTTTATACCACGTTTACCTCTGTAACTTATCTCCTGCCCTAAAAATTGCAGCCATAATGAACCCCTATGACGCTAGTAGTATGTCACATCTGTCATTTCTATGAGCCATATTATTAAAACAATAGTAACCAGCTCTAGAAATAATACATTACACAGCAATTCATATGCAATTTTAAAAATTAATAAGTGAGAAATATTTTATAATATAATAGTAAATTTAAAGAAAAATAGGCTAGTACATTGTATACATACCTTGATTGCAATCATAAAAAAAATATGAAACTCTGGAAGTTAATTCAGTTTAGACTAAAGAAATCAAGGATGATTTAATATGGGCTTAATAATAAATCAGCATTAAGTTTTTAATATATTTATTTTTTATTACAGACACAATACAACAATGATGATTATATTTTCTCTTTTCTACATAGATGCCCATATATATAAGAGAAACTTAAGTTAATAAACAACACAAATTGCAGACTGCCTTGCTCGTCTAAGTTGTATTTAAAGGTCATACAGGAAAAGTCAATCCTGTAGTGATACCATATTACTTAATAGAATTCATTACCTAAAATTCTTTAAAAGATAGTAAAATTTTGTATCTAGACCTACTAGCACTTGTTCAATCACTAAAGAAGAGTCTTAACCTATAAAGTATGGTTTCCAAAATGAAAGCAGGAAATTAGAATGACTACTTTGCAGGTAAAATGCCTGCTGGCTCTCAAGGCAGGCTATCAGAAAGGTGATCAGTTCACACAATCACTCAAGCTTGATTGTCTGCTTTTCATTAAAATTATTGCTGCTAGGAGACTGCCACATTAAAATCATGCCTTGAATTTCCTTGAAGATGGGAAATTCCTGGAACCTGTCAACTTGGTGAGGGTGTTGGAGGAACAAAGTGTGAATTTAAGGGGAATTTATTTCAAATTTCCATTGCATTTGGTACCCAGGAAGGCTAACAAGACCTTAATATTTGAATTTTAAAGGACCTAAGTGTCCTGATGAGGTCTTGTATTTGGGTTTTAGTGTGTACAGGGAGATGTGTGACATCAACTTATATTTTGTCTGTAAGACAAGAAATCCCCACAGTTCTTCACTTCACAGGGAGCAAATTTGGATAAGGGATTGTTTTGTCGCTGCCATTGTCCAGAACAGATTGACAAATCATTTTCAACTGTCCAAGAGTCTGTAAAAATGTGCAAATGTGCAGAGAATCTAGTTCTAAGATGACTTCCAGAAGTTTGGTCACTTGTGCTAACCCTTGGTTAGTATCCTTTATTAAGTACATCTTTTTTAAGGCATGAAAATCAGGAGCCTTCCAGTGAGCTTCATTAGGGACACTGTCATCTCTATAGTGTATGAACTCCCTTTGCTATTCACTCAGTTGATTTCAAGGGGTCCCTCAGTTGGCCAAGGTTTCTTGGCAGGGATAATATTATTCAACAGCATGGTATCTGGCAAAGGACTGAGGTCAGGGGAAGTCATCTCTTCCTGAAGGTGGGATACACCAGAAAACGAGATTTGGCTCTATACTATAGGCAACATTTATATTTTAGCAGGATGTTTTGGTGGCCATGCCAAGCTTGTAGAATGCTGCTTCCATGGTTCGAGGCATCCATAATGGTCACCTTGGAACTGATGGTCATGAGCTCAGGGTCTGAGAGTCTCAACCTTCAGAAGATCTCAATAGTGGCCAGCAATTTTCACTCTCTGATGTGTAGTGTGGGGTCAAGGAGGGTATTTTTATTCATCAGTACCATGGATAACTTCCAGCCATCATAGGTAGTCTGGAGACTACAGTAAATAAAGGCGTTTACAACAACTTTTATAGTGAAGAAGTCTCTGGTGACTACTAATAGAAGTACTTACTGTATTGCAATTGAGTGCCTACTGTATTGTAATCTGGACAGTATCTAGATCCTTTTTCTTTCTCCTTTTTTTAAGGGAGCTCTATTCAAAGTGGGCTGATTTGTGAGCAACAGAATAAACATAAATAAAATTTGGAAATGAGGAATATGTTACCTCCAGAGCCCCAAAAGCTCCCCTCCCAAATATTGGGTTTATTTTAATGTTGTGGATGCCGTAAGGGTCAATAACTGTTTCTTGACATTTTCAAAGATGTAGTGGCCTTTGACTGATCAAATGATGCCCATAAATTTAGTTGAGATCACAACACCTTATATACTGGGTGGAACAAAATACCATCTGTTTTTGTGAGATCATTTGTGAGTATTTGTCTGTCTTGAGTGAGTGTGTCAGATGAATCTTCTTGGGGAGGATGGCATGAATATAATGCCATACATGTTTTCCTGGAGAATGTTGAATGGGGTTAAGATCTTGCCTGGGACGATTGAATACAATGGCAAAGCTACTGAGATTCCTCATGAGTAGCTTAGTGAAGGCAAACTATACCTGAGAATCACTGAAATAAGCACAGAAACAGTGTATGAGCCAAATCTATAATAGCAAAATAATTACCAATTAATGATTGGATAGAATCATTAATTTCAATAATAGTGGATATGGGAAACTTGGTGGATGGGGCCATGGCACTAAAGTTATGGTAATCCATTATGAGGCTCCCTTCATTCTTTCCAGGTTTAAGAGAAAGCCAAAAGAGGCTGTTAAATGGAGAAGCAGTGAGGATCATCCCTTTTCTAAATAGGTCTTAACTGAATTCTTGAAAGCCCTGTTTTGATTTATTTGGAGCTGTGTATTGGTATTCTATGGCTGCTGTAACAAATGACCACAAATTTAGCAGCTTAAAATAATACAAATTTCTTATAGTTTCACAGTTCTGAAATCCAAAATGGGCATCGGTAGACTAAAACCAGGGTGCTAAGAGAACTCTAACCTTTCTGAAGACTCTGGGGAAGAATCATTTTCCTTGCTCTTTCCAGGTTCCAGAAGCTTTCCACAATCCTTAGCTCATGGCCTTTCTCCTCAGTCTTCAAAGCAAGCAAATGTGGGTCAAGTTCTTACATCACATTGACCTGACCTCCCCTTCTAAACCCTCTTCCACATTTAAGGACACCTGTGATTATATTGACCTACACAGATAATCCAAGATCATCTCCCTATGTAAACATCAACTGATTTGCTATCTTAATTCTCTCTGGCTATATAACACAATATATTCACAGGGTCTGGGTTAAGACATAGACATCTTTGGGGGATTATTATTCTGCTTACCACAGGCCATATTAACTATATTAAGCAGGAGGGAAGGTTATGGAATCCTACTTTATGGAACCAATTTTAAATGCCAAAAATTTTATTTTAATGTATTACTCATTGAGTCAGAGGGCCCATGCTCATTTTTAGGGCAATGGGCTCCATAAATATGAAGAATTTAGGCAAAGGTTAATGTGAGGCATTCCTGTTTGTTCTCTATTTTATGTTTGGTAACTTCCCTAAGAGTAGAGGAGACATCTTGTTTAAATGCAGTGAAATTCCCAGGTAAAACTGTAATCTGAGACCCAGTGTCCATGAAGGCAATGAAGATTTGTCAATGGTACATTTCAGCAGATGTTAAAGTAAAATTCAGAACCTATGTTTTGAGATGCAGAAGCCAATCAGTGCCCATTTATCTTTTTGTTGTGTAAATGATTTTAGTATATTTTTGGATTTCCAATTGAGTCAAATTGTTGACCATTTTTAAAGAGGTATGTTTTTTCTCCTAGTATATACCCAGGTATTTATTTATTTATTAATCTGCTTATAGATTGATTTTGTATTGTGGTTACTGGATAAACTTCTGAGGATAATTCTACTCTAGCTTGCTAATATTTGTTTCTTCCTCTGAAGAGACTCAAATTAGTGTTTCATGGTTAGGAGCCTTCTCTATGGCAATAGTGGCTTGATTGAGTTTAAGGATCCTGGGCTTAAATCAAGTTTGAATTAATCCCTTAATCCCTTTGCTGTGCCAGGAGGGTGCCATGGGCATTTTCCTTATGCGTCTGAGCATTAGGACCATCAAAGACATTTGCAGTGTCCTAGGGAGCCATCTAGTTTTAGAGGTGTGAACCTCAGCAGGCCATATGGTGACTATATTTCCTCCAGACTAGTAAGCACCTGAACGGCCTATCTATGGTGTAGGTTATCAGTCTTTCTCTTGAGCACTCTATAGAATAGGGACCAATGCCTGATTTAGACCATAACCAGTGGTCACAGGGCAAGAGTTGTTCCCTTTGAGCCTAGCATCAGTCATATCTTAGGCTGGAATCAAGACATACAATTCAATCTGAGGCACATTCAGGAGGGCCAAAATTCCATTCTCCTGCCCCTAAATACCAATTATAGAAGCTTCCATTAGGTCAGTTAAATCTGTAATAGAGGGCTTCCTTGGTGGCGCAGTGGTTGAGAATCTGCCTGCCAATGCAGGGGACACGGGTTCGAGCCCTGGTCTGGGAAGATCCCACATGCCGCGGAGCAACTAAGCCCGTGAGCCACAACTACTGAGCCTGCGCGTCTGGAGCCTGTGCTCCGCAACAAGAGAGGCCACGATAGTGAGAGGCCCACGTACCGCGATGAGGAGTGGCCCCCGCTTGCTGCAGCTAGAGGAAGCCCTCGCACAGAAATGAAGACCCAACACAGCCAAAATAAATAAATAAATAATAATTAAAGGTGCTAATAATTTTTTTTTTTAAAAAAGGTAAATTAAAAAAAAAATCTGGGGCTTCCCTGGTGCCCTGGTGGTGCAGTGGTTGAGAGTCTGGCTGCCAATGCAGGGGACACGGGTTCGAGCCCTGGTCTGGGAAGATCCCACATGCCGCGGAGCAGCTGGGCCCGTGAGCCACAATTGCTGAGCCTGCGCGTCTGGAGCCTGTGCTCCGCAACAAAAGAGGCCGCGATAGCGAGAGGCCCGCGCACCGCGATGAAGAGGGGCCCCTGCTTGCCGCAACTAGAGAAAGCCCTCCCACAGAAACAAAGACCCAACACAGCCAAAAATAAATAAATATTAAAAAAAAAAAATCACAACCCTAAGAGGTACAGAAAATTAAAAAAAAAAAAAATTCTGTAATTGAGGCTTGGTAATACCAACACAAATTATAAACTCCAGCAGGCAACAGTACAGCTCAAAGAACATGAGTCAGCAGACAGAACCTCAGAGTCCATGTTCCCCAGCATGCTGCAGTCAGTTAGCAAGACAAGAAAGAGAAGAGAACCCTTTGTTGTGGTGATCATTATCTAGATAACCTGCTCACCTTGTCAATTGTTTTCATCACCTGATGAAGACAGGGCAGATCCTCCACCCAAAATTTTGTTTGGATGCCAAGACTGATGATGTTGCATACTCACTGTATTAATCTGCTTGGGCTTTTATAACCATATACTATAGCCTGGGTGGCTTAAATAACAGAAATCTATTTCTCACAGTTCTGGGGGCTAGGAAATCCAAGATAAATTTCGTTCTGAGGCCTCTTCTCTTGGCTTGTAGGTGACCACCATCTCACTGTGTGCTCATACGTCTTCCTTGTGCATCCACAGGTAGAGTGGGGATGCCCACCTGTGCATGAACAAAGGAGAGAGAGAGAGAGACAGAGACAGAGAACAAGAGTGAGAGAGAAGGGTCAGGCTTGTTCTTTAGTGTCTCTACTTATAAAGACACAAATTCTATGAGATCAGGGCCCCACCCTTAGGATCTCATTTAATCTCAATTACTTCCTTAGAGGTCCCATCTCCAAAAAGAGCCACACTGGCACAGTAAACAATTATCAATCCAGGTAAAAGATATTAGGAATTGTTTATATTCTTCTTATGTTTCTGTAACTTTGATACCAAGTAAAAGTTAAAACACAACAAATACAAAGCATAATTTACTAAATTAATACAATACATTTTAATACTTTGTTAAAACATCTAGCACACTCACAAAGATGGATAGTGGCTTTGTACATTAACTTAGTATTGTAAATGTATACTCTTCTATGGTCTCCAATTATTTCAATCATTATAATTACCATGATCTAAAGTGTATCCAAATCACATAGAAAAGTCAGGACCACAGGACTAGATTTATACATGAAAAAACACAATCCAACATAAATATCTGTAGAACATCATAATCAATTTATTCTTACACTGAAATATCTTCACAACTTAAGCATGGCTTTTCAAAAGGGATCCAGAAAATTGCATGTCAAAATGATAAATTTGTCAATTTGTCCAACTGCTTATTGTTATGGGCATGACACTGATGACAAAATAAAAGAGGGAAAAACAACAACAACAACAACAAATTTATCCCTGAAAGCCTCATTCAGGGAGGATATGGTGCATCTGTTCTTCACATACATTACCAAGTGTTTTCCTGAATTTACTTAGTACAGTTTTTCTTTCTTGCCTTCAAACATTTTTATCCCCTCTTCTCTCCCTCCCTTCTTTCTTTCCATTTTTCCTTCCTCCCGTCCTTCTATTCTTCCTTCCTTCCTTCCTCCCTCCCTTCCCTTTCTTCTTTCTTTCTGTCCTTTCTTCCACCCTTCCTCCATACCTCTTTTTCTTTTTCCATCCTTGTATGTATTTCATTTTGTGAATCCATGAAATAAAATTCTACTTATCACAAACTAATTCAATTATGCTTTTGTCTATAGAGCTCATGGGTCCTGTTCTCAGAGTTCTTAGATGGTACCTAAATATCCTTTTTGATTGTAATGCATATCAATTTCAGTAAGACAATAATGCTCTAATTTTAAACTAGGAGAGGTCATTTTTGAACAATAAGTAATTTCATCTCAGCTTGATGAAAAGTAGGGGAAGCTTATTTCTTCAAAACTGGAATGATAATTTACTACTTTACAGTTTATATGTGTGGAGTTTATTTTCCAGGTTTATTGGAAAAGTTGTTATGATTTTTTTTTTAAAAAAATCTTTATTTAATGAGGATTTATCAAACATATGGTTATATACATATTGCATTAAGTTCTGGTGATACAGACATTAAAATCAAAACAAAGCAAAATTAAAATAAAACACCTTCCCTGTTCCCCTTTGGACATCAGAATAGATTTTTATAGATGAATATATCTGTTATAAGTGCCTTGACAGAGGTGACCACAGAGTGTTATAGAAGCATAATGGATAAAGAGCTAACTCTGACTTAAGAGAATTAAGATGTTTGTGTAGGGGGCTGTAGTATTTGGAGAAGTTGCCATTATTGCGGACTGTGGCAAACCCAGGGATGACAACTGTTGAAGGTCGACTTCGAAGTAGACCAAGATTGTTCTGTGCCTGGGACTTTAACAAGTGACAAGAATATTCTTTCTTAAGATAGACTCTGGAGAGCCCTGCTTTCATGCAAAGGGAATACATGCAGTCAATGGGAATAACTGCCTTTCCAGGGCAATTAAAGTCTATTGGAATGTACAGAAGATACCTAAAATAAGTATCATGGGAGTATATAAAATAAGGCAAGGCTCCTGAGGAACTAGGGTTATAAAAACCCTAATTCCTTATAGTGTGTCTCCTTTAGATTCTTTAGGCCTTTTAAAAACTTAACCTATTCTCTATATTGAACATTAATTCACATCACTTCTCAAATGAAAGCTGAGTATACATTCGAGTTAACATTACTCTTGGAGCATTTAAATGGGGGCCTAGAAAATGGAGCAATGGTCTATTGAGATTCTTAATACCATATCCCACATAAGTCACCCCCTTACAAGAAGGAGAGAATGGTAGGACTCCAGAGTTTTCTACTCTGGTTGTAGCATAGAGCAAATTAGGCACATGGGAAACTGGTACAGAGTTGTCACATTCTATTATTTTGGTTTTTTTGTTTGTTTTCAATATTCCATCTCTTTTTCTCTTCTTAAAACTCAGAAAGATTGCATATTTGAGTTGAACAATGTTGTATATTATATATATATATATATATATACACACATATATATGTGTGTATATATATAACTATATATTAAAGATAATACTGAAAGTACAATAAGAAACAGTACTACCTAACTCTAAAGGCTACAGCTAAAAATTCCATTTGTGTTTATTAAATGGATGTCTTCTCCAATATTTTATTTTATTTTATTTTTAAATTTTTATTGGAGTATAGTTGATTTACAATATTGTGTTAGTTTAAGGTATACAGCAAAATGAATCAGTTATACAAATACATATATCCACTTTTTTTTTTTATTCTTTTCCTATATAAGCCATTACAGAGTATTGAGTAGAGTTCCCTGTGCTATACAGCAGGCTCTTATTAGTTATCTATTTTATATATAGTAGTGTTTATATGTCAATCCCAATCTCCAAGTTTATGCCTCCCCCACCTCCCTTATCCCCTGGTAACCATAAGTTTGTTTTCTACATCTGTGACTCTACTTCTGTTTTGTAAATAAGTTCATTTATACCCTTTTTTTAGATTCCACATATAAGCAATATCATATGATATCTGTCTTTCTGTGTCTGACTTACTTCACCCAGTATGACAATTTCTAGGTCCATCCACGTCTCTACAAATGACCCAATTTCGTTCCCTTTCATGGCTGGGTAATATTTCATTGTGTATATGTACCACATCTTCTTTATCCATTCTTCTGTTGATGGACATTTAGGTTGCTTCCATGTTCTGCTACTGTAAATAGTACTGCAATGAACATTGGGGTGCATGTATCTTTTCGAATTATGGTTTTCTCTGGGTATATGCCCAGGAGTGGGCATATGGTAGTTCTATTTTTAGTTTTTTAAGGAACCTCCATACTGTTCTCCATAGTTGCTGTACCAATTTACATTCCTACCAACAGTGTAGGAGGGTTCCCTTTTCTCCACACCCTCTCCAGCATTTATTGTCCTCCCCCACCCAATTATTTTAGTATTTCAATGTGACACAAGAGTTTTAGTATCTTGGTAACAAATGATTTTATGTCTCTCTTTGAGCTCAGGCATGCTTGTTTTTCTTTCATTTAACTTCTTAATTTTGAACATTTTTATAAACACTTGATAATGCATAATGTCACTATCACCTACCATGATACTAAACATATTTAAATCAATTCACAGTGTCAATACAGACAAACCTCAGAGATATTGTGGGTTTGCTTTTAGATGACTGCAATAAAGCAAATGTCAAAATAAAGCAAGTCACATCAACTTTTTGCATATACAGTTATGTTTACACTATACTACAGTTTATTAAGTGCGTAATACCATTATATCTACAAAGACAATGTACATACCTTAATTTAAAAACATTTTACTGATAAAAAATGGTAACCATCAACTGAGCCTTCAGTGAGCCATAATCTTTTTGCCTCGGTTTGATGACTGTTGACAGATTAGGGCTGTTGTTGCTGAAGGTTGGGATGCCTGTGTTAACTTCTTAAAATGAGACAACAATGAAGTTTGCTGCATCTATTGACTCTCTTTTTTTTTTTTCTCCACAAGCAATATTTCTGTAGCAGGCAATGCTGTTCGATAGCATTTTACCCACAGAAGAACTCTTTCAAAATTGGAGTCAATTTTTTCAAAATTGGAGTCAACTCTTTCAAAATTGGAGTCAATCCTCTCAAACCCTGCCAATGCTTTATCAACTAAGTTTATGTAATATTCTAAATACTTTGTTGTTATTTCAACAATCTTCACAGCATCTTCACCAGGAGTAGATTCCATCTCAAGAAACTACTTTCTTTGCTCATCCATAAGAAGCAACTCCTCAGTCATCAAAGGTTGAACGTGAGATTACAGCAGTTCAGTTACACCTTCAGGCTCAATTTCTAATTCTCGTTCTCTTGCTATATCTACCACATCTACAGTCACTTTCTCCACTGAAATTTTGAACCTTTCAAAGAACCTTTCAAAGTTGGAATCAATTTCTTCCAAACTCCTGTTCATGTTGATATTTTGACTTCTTCCTATGAATCAAAAGTGTCCTTAATAGCATTTAGGATGGCAAATCTTTCCAGAATGTTTTTTATTGACTTTGCCCAGATCCACCAGAAGAATCACTACCTATGGAAGCTACATTCTTATGAAATGTATTTCTTAAATAATGAGACTTGAAAGTCAAAATTACTCCTTGATACATGGGCTGTGGAATGGATCAAGTTGTGTTAGGAGGCATGAAAATATTAATCTCATTGTACATTTTCACAGAGCTCTTGACTGACCAGGTGCAGTGTCAATGAGCAGTCATATTTAGAAAGGAATCTTTTTTTTCTGACCAGTAGGTATCAACAGTGGGCTTAAAATATTCAGTAAACCACGTTGTAAATAGATATGCTATCATCCAGCACATTTGTTGTTCCATTTACAGAGCACAGGCAGTATAGATTTAGCATCGTTCTTAAGGGCCCTGGGATTTTTGGAATGGTAAATACACACTGGCTTCAACGTCAAGTCGCCAGCTGCGTTAGCCCCTAAGGAGAGAGTCTGCCTGTCCTTTGAAGCTTTGAAGCCAGCATTAACTTCTCGTCTCTAGCTATGAAAGTCCTAGATAGCATCTTTTTCCAATAGAAGGCTGTTCTGTCTACATTGAAAATTTGTAGTCACCTTCATTAATTTTCTAAGCTAGATTATCCATTAATTGTCTGAGCGAGATTTTCTGGATAACTTGCTGTGCCTTCCGCATCAGCACTTACTGCTTTCCCTGCACTTTTATGTTATGGAGATGGCTTCTTTCCTTAAACTTCATGAACCAACCTCTGCTGGCTTCATACTTTTCTTCTGCAGCTTCCTCACTTCTCTCAGCCTTCATAGAACTGAAGAGTGTTAGAGCCTTGCTCTGGATCGGGCTTTGGCTTAAGGCAATGTTGTGGTGGCTGATTAGATCTTCTATCCAGACCACTACAACTTTCTCTATATCAGCAATAAGCCTGTTTTGCTTTCTTATAATTCATATGTTCACTGGAGTAACACTTTTAATTTCCTTCAAGAACTTTTCCTTTGCATTCAACTTGGCTAAATGTTTGACTCAAGAGACTTAGCTTTTGACGTGCCTTCCTCACTAGGCTTAATCATTTCTAGCTTTTGACTTAAAGTGGGAAACATACCATTCTTCCTTTCACTTGAACACTTAGAAGCCATTATAGGGTTATTCATTGGTCTAATTTCAATATTGTTGTTTCTCAGGGGATAGAGAGACCCAAGGAGGGGGAGAGAGATGGGGGAATAGCTGGTTGGTAGAGCAGTCAGAACACACACAACATTTATCGATTAAGTTCTCAGTCTTATATGGGTGTGGTTTGTGGCACCCCAAAACAATTTCAGTGGCTAACATGGAAAATCAGTGATCACCATAACAAATATAATAATAATGAAAATGTTTGAAATACTGTGTTAATTACCAAAATGTGACAAGGAGACATAAAGTGAGCAAATGCTGTTGGGAAAATGACACTGACAGACTTGCTAGAGGGCAGGGTTGCCACAGACCTTCAATTTGTGAAAAACTCGTTATCTGCAGAGCACGATAAAGCTAAGCAAAATAAAACAAGGTCTGTCTGTACTGTTTCATAGCATGATATGTACTACATCACATACAGATAAAATTACCTTAAAGAAGTTATGTTTACAGCAATCTTTCATGTGCCAGTCAATAATTCAAATGGTATCACATATAGTAGATGAGAAACTCTGTAGATAAATAGTGATTTTTACAGGTTACCTCAAGTTATTACTCATGGAAAAGGAAGAGGATTCTCTAGCTGAGCAAGACTTCTGAATAGCACCATGTTGCAGTATTTATAATACACGGATGGTAACTTGAAAATTAGAGCAGAATGCAATAGACCTGAATAAAGCTGTACTGACAAAATATGAAATATGACAAAACTAACACCTAGAATAATTATTTTGCCACAACTGTGACATAAAAATACATTTAGTAACATTTGTAAAGGTTGAATATTATTGTCTTCATAAACACCTCTGTACAAAAGGCTGACTGTGATACCTGTCTCTTCAATCTAACATAGGTGGAGCGTTTAGAATAAAAGACCTTGTTCTGTAATACTTACAGAAAAGACCAAAGTGATTCCTGAATTCCTGTGCAATTCTGATATTTGCCAGACGTTAAACTCAAACTAATGACATTTTAATATTTCCTACAGATAATTTTCAAGTTCAAGAGCTTGGATAAACTTAGATCATACTTCTTGCGTGGGTTATTATGATCCTCTGTATTTGTGAGTTTTCCTGTAAAAGTGACTGTAGCTATTTCCATACAAGTTTCCATTTTCACATATTCATTGTAAGGGAGTAGTTGATGAAAAGAGAATGTTGATAGTGTCTTTTGGAGATAAATGAGACTAAAACTTGTGTACTTTTCTCAAGAATACCAAAGCTACATTATCGCAGATTCTCCACTTACCGGAAACTCAGTATCTTAATATTGAGCTTCCAAGACCACATGAAATTTGTAAGGTAACTACCACTGCATCCTTAAGTGTTAACTTAACTTAATAGCTGAAGTATTCCCTAGTGCAGGGAGTAGCCTATGCCTTATATTTCTGATTAGCTAGAGGTAATAGAGAATGTGGGTGATTAGGATATCCTACATGACAACATACCTGGCAGTGATAGAGAACAATTCTATCATTCTTTCTATGAAGAGGAAAAGATAAGCCCATCCATTTAAGGGAGTGAATTTTCTTTTATTATGTGTTAGACTAATAACATTTGTAACTTTTGAATTCTATTCCACAGATGTTATATTTATTTTAATCAAATTTCTGGCCAAATTACTTAATTTTCTTTTTCAGATAATATATTAACATTCTTATTCTGGGCAGATGGATATTTTTTGTCTTTGGTTTGATGTACTGCCGGCACACTACTGCATTCCTTAGTTTGAAAAGCATAGCAAAATGCCACACTGAAAAAGATAGACAAAACTTCCTACTTAGTAGATTTAAATCACAAAAAATATTACATAGATAACTAATTAAATGTTATTTAATAATTTTGAGAGCAACTATGTTTTATATGGAAAAAACAGTGCTTCATGTTTATCTGTGAAGCACTCCTTTTTCAAAGAGAAATGAGATTGAAAGAATTAAAAACAAAAACTGGAATAAAGTTACTTCAGAGAAATGTCTACTTTGTAACTGCTAGAGATTGGCTCATTGTTTGCTCTTGTTTTCTAGTAGCCAAATTAAAGAGGGAAACACAGTCAGCTGTTGAAATCAACATATCCATAAAATTAAAACAAACAAGTTGTACTTGAATATTCAATTTCTTCACATATTTTATATCTAGATTTGTTAAGAATGAGTAATATAACATGGAGAAAGATTTTATGGTTACAACAATTGCTTATGCTTTTTCTCTGCAATGTAGTTTAAGCTCTTAAAAAAAGATATACGCACTATCCGCAGGTTCACAAGAGTGTTTTATATATTATTCCAAAAGCCTAAGCACAGGAATCATTCCATTTGTTAGTTCATGCCATAGATATATAGCTCTGATCAGTAATAAAGGGAAACTAAGTGAATACATAAATTATCCTTTCTGTAGAAACTTATATAGCAACAAGTCCAAAAGTCCTTTCCTTAAGTTTCAGAGTTAAGTGTAAAAATAGGCCACCTAATAACATTTTCATTTATTTTTACTTATTGAGTGATTACTATGTTCTAGGTACTCTTCAGGGAATTGTGGAAATAATAGTATACAAAAATGATAAAGGCTGTTATATGTTGTGAGGAGTAGACATTAAACTAAAAATACATATAACATATGTCAAATAGTGATAAGTGCTGCAGAGAAAAATTGTGCAGGATGATGGGAGAGGAATTGCTGGTAAGTGGGTTAGGGCTATTTTATAAGGAAGATTTTTAAGAAATTGCACTGGTGGGGTTGAACAGGAAAAGGAAAACTTTATTCAAGACTATTCCAACAGGGACCAATACTATTGCAGTAGAGGAGAAATTCTGAATTCATTTGCACTGAAACAAAAGGCAGGTGAGTTTTTAAGTACTGGAGTGAGCTAGTGGAAAAGTGATAAGAGGGAATTAAAGGAGATATTGGTAATTTGATTAGACCATTTGCATTTGCTATTTGGTACCCAAGAAGTTAGGCTCCTACCCTCTCACAGAAACTGAGAGATAGGCCTCCTATCTTTCTAGATGATTCTATTCCAACGAATGGATAGTGGCTCTCAGGTTCTTGAGGAAGACATTCCTCGGTTGTAGACCAGCAAGAGGCAAGAAGCTGGGAGAAGATTTATATCTCAAAGGGGTAGAGAAAGAATTTACAAATGAAAGTTTTTCTTTTTTCCACAGAAATATAATACCATATTTTATTCATATCAGGGTATTTATTCAGTGTCCTAATCTGAAACACGATCTGCCACCCCCTGCTTCTCTGAGATCTCATTCTACACTCTCCTCCTTGCCTACTCTGCTTGGGCTACACTGGCAATCTCCCTGTTTCTGGAACACACCAAACTATCCCTACCTTTGATCATTATCACTTCTTTAACATCTGTCTAAAATGCTCTTTTTCCAGGTGTGCAATCCCTCCTTCATATACTTTATACCAGCTTGAATGTCACTCATCAAGGGCATCTTCTCTGACTACCAAATATAAAATAGCAATCCACATCACCCCACATCCTGTGTGCTCCCACATGTATCTTGTTTTATCCATAGTCCTTATCAACAGCTGACAGTTTATCTATCTATCTATCTATCTTTTAAAATTATGGTAAAATACCCATAACACAAAATGTACTGTCTTTGCCATTTTTAAGTGTAAAGTCTAGTAAAGTACATTCATACTGTATAATCAATCTCCAGAATGCTTTTCATCTTCCCAAACTGAAACTTTGTACTCATCAAGCAACAACTCCCCACAGGTCCTGGAAAACTCCATTCTACTTTCTACATAAATAAAAGTTTTTCTAAAGTGAATCCTCTAAAAACAGAGAGGTGAGGGACTGTAGTCAGGAAGAATACTGTCGAGAGCTTAGGCAAGCTGAGGGGAATGTCAAGGCCATTTTGATGCGGAGAGTTTAGTGGTAATCCACATAAGTGATAATGATGACTTGGACCAGGTGGAGACCAGTGAATATAATGTGAAGTAGCCAGATTCTGGATATATTTAGAAGATAGAACTGATGAGATTTGTTTAGAGATAGCAGGTGGAATATGAGCAGCAGAAAAGTAAAGAATACCTCCAGGGCCTTCCTGGTGGCGCAGTGGTTGAGAATCCGCCTGCCAATGCAGGGGACACGGGTTCGAGCCCTGGTCCGGGAAGATCCCACATGCCGCGGAGCAACTAGGCCCGTGAGCCACAACTGCTGAGCCTGCGCGTCTGGAGCCTGTGCTCCGCAATAAGAGAGGCCGCGATAGTGAGAGGCCCGCGCACCGCGATGAAGAGTGGCCCCCGCTTGCCACAACTAGAGAAAGCCCTCGCACAGAAACGAAGACCCAACACAGTCAAAAATAAATAAATAAATAAATAAATAAAAAATACCTCCAACTATTTTGGCTGAGAAAATAGAAGACTTAAGTTTGTTTTTACTGAAAATTTAAAGATATTTGTTATCAAAATTCTGATAAGAATCAGAAAGAAAAATATAAACAAATGAGTATGCTTGGAAAGACAAAACATGCATATCAATCATAGAGAAAAAAATGACGCCAGAAAATTCCCAACGAATTTTCTCTTTGATTCTTTATCAGTTGTCCAATTTCATTGTTTTTATATATAATGATTTTTTTTGTTCCTTTTTTTTTTTATTTCTCCTTAAGCAAAAGCTAAATTCAATGGCCCTCAGTATCTAACATTTATTCAAAATTTTATCGCTCGTTTAGAGTGCCAACCAAAACATCTATTATAGATTAATTATAGAATGTAAAATTTCCACAGAAACATATCATGAGAAATTCAGTCTGCACAGACTGTGGAAAGAATTGTGCCTTCAGGAATTAAGTGGACTTTAATGCATGTGTTATGTAGATTATTATGTTAATTTGGAGGTTATTTACATTAAAAAAAAGAAGAGAAAAAAAGAGTCAGGAGAGAGATAAGATGGAAGGAGAAACCACTGACTGATCAGGTGACATACCTTTGAGCCGGTATAAGTTCTAAGTCTACATTTCCAGAAGACATCTTATGAACTACTTCATTTCTTCATCAGTACATCAGTCAGTATTTTTAATGGCTAAGAAAGTCACCTTCTTGAAGGACGAAAGCACTATAATATATGGATATTATTTTTAAATGAAGGAGCTACCTTTATATATACATATACATGTATATATATCACTTCTGTATATAGTAACTATTTTGCATGTTGCATAGCAAAGTAATTCAGTGTATTTGGAGCAGGGTCCTTTCCACTAGATGGTATATCCAAATCCAGCCGGGTTCCAACTAATGGTAGCTCCTAACAAATAATAATAAGACGAGGTTTTTTTAACTGGACTTTGGTCCTCTTGCTGTCTTGGTGGACTTTTAGTTTTAAAATTTTGCTATTGTTGTTTGTAATAATCACATGTGTCTATAAAATAATCTCAGTGAATAAAGAGAGTGGAAGATTCAGAAAAACACAGGATTTTAAATTTCTATGAAGACCCACAATGAAAAGAAAACCACTTTCAGTATTTTTGTGTATTTCTTAACTTTTTATACTTTGTTTCGCCTGTTCTGTATTTTTAAATTTGATTTTGTGTCCAAAATGGTGGTATTTCCATCTTTTTTTTTTTTCTTTGTGGCTACTAGATCATGAGAGCCCACAAAACTATGAACTCGTACTAGAACAGCAAGGTCTTATATTCATTCTGTGTCCTTAGCACTCACATTAGCATATGGCCCAGGAAATCTATTCAATAATGTCTACTCAATTATTGACTTGGATAATTCCTAAGAGTGTGTAGTACTGACTTGATTTTTTAAAATGACATCTTAATTGAATATTATAAAGTAATCTGTATTATTGTTGTCTACTTCTGTCAAAGATTGTGATTTGTATGTATAAACTCATGTTTTTCAAGTCACCAGTTTAACTCTTTTCTGACTTTAATTTAATATGAAAACTTGATATATCATTATTTCCTTTAAATACTTGTCCCCTTAATTACTGGTTTTGATATACTTGGTATGCAATTTGAACTCTGATTACTACAATTAAATTTATTTAATGTAATATATTTTATTTCTCATATTTTTTCACCAACATTCAGTTCTATAGCTATTTTTACAATCCCACTAAATTAAACTCCAGAGTGTTCTTTTTTCAAAGCTTAATATGATCGCTTTATGCCAGTTTACAACAATTATTTTGATTTACCTCTTAATGTGCTGTGACATATATCTTCAAACATTTTTTTATGAAGTCTTCTTAAATAGTAATTTATCTGAACTCTTTCACATCTAAGAAAGATTGTTTTTGTTCATAAACAGTAAGTGGATTAATTCAAAATTATTATTTTGCCGGGGCTCTATATTTGTTGCTCCATTTCCTTCTGATATCATTGCTATGGAAATAAAGTCATAGGATGGCCAAGTATTTATTTACATACATAAATTGATTTTATTTTGTGTAGATTCACTTATATTCTTTCTTTTTTCTTCTTATGTATCTTCTATTCTCTCTCTCTCTCTATATATATATGTGTGTGTGTGTGTATATATGTGTGTGTGTATATGTGTGTGTGTGTATATATATATATATATATATATATATATACACTATATATTTAAAATTCAAACATATTACTATGTCATATCTAATATAGTATACCTTATCATTATTTACAAATATTCACTCCCTTTTGTTATCTCTGAGAAGTAATACTCCTATGACCAACTGATATTGAGCTTGGCCATCAGACTTGCTTTGATCAATAAAATGCAATGAACATGAGTATGACACAGTTGAGCAAAAACTTTCAGTGTGTTTAAGAGATTTGATTCAGCTTCTTTTTTTTATTGAAGTGTAGTTGATCTACAATATTATATTAGTTTCATTTGTTCAGCTTCTTGTTTCTGTGTGCTATGCCCACTGGCATGAGAAAGGCCTGTGCTTTAGCCTGTATCTAGAAACAGGAAGCCCCAGAGACCTAATGTGAACCTCCACTATATCTTAGAGAAGTTGTAGCAGCTGATCTGCAAACAAAAACATTAAATTTGGGAAAAAATTATAAATATATATGGTTTTAATTCACTGAGACTTTGAAATTGTTCTGTAAGCACAATTCAGCAAAGAGTAACTCATAGATTATAGTCATTCCTTTAGGTATCTTGACTTGGTATTGAGGGAACTCTAATAACCAGAATCTGACTTTTAATTAGATTCAGAAAGATTTCTTCAAATTTTCCTTTAATTTTGTACTTTTTCACAAGTATTTTCCCTTACTTGAGGCTCTTAGTGATATATATGTTGGATTTCCATTTTCTGACCTCTCCATATGTCATCCTCTGTCTCATATCTTTTATTATTTTGTCAGCCTCTTAAAGGACAAATGTTTAAACTGGTTCCTCCATAATCCCCAAATATGTTTGATGAAGCTTTATTATTTTTTTAACTATGAGTTCAGTAATAATTATGCATTAGTTTGAATTTCATAAAATATTTTAAATAGTTTTGTCTCATCTCATTCTTTATTTATTTCTGCCTTTAAATTCTTTTCCATCTCAATTTTTCTTCCTTCATTTTCTAGAACCCATGCCTTCATGCAATACATTGGAAACATGGTGTTACTTTCTAAAATGCATCATAGAGTCTACGTGTGATCATTTATTTTCTGTGTTCTCTAGATTTTTCAGTGAAACATCTGAGAACCAACCTCAACTTTTTTTTTTAAAGAGAAGTTAATCCCATCTTTTACCCCAGCTTTATTGAGATATAATTGATATGTAACATTGTGCCATATATATATATGGAATATTACTCAGCCATAAAAAAGAATGAAGTCTTTCCATTTTTGACAACATGGATGGACCTAGAGAGTACTTTGCTAAATGAAATAAGTCAGACAGAGAAAGACAAATACCATATGGTTTCACTCATATGTGGAATTTAAAAGACAAAACAAATGAACAAACATAACAAAACAGAAGCTGACTCATAGATACAGAGAACAAACTGGTGGTTGCCAGAGGGGAGCGGAATGGGAGACAAGTGGAAAAGGTGAGGGAAATTAAGAGGTATAAATTTCCAGCTGCAAAATAAGTGAGTCATGGGGATGAAATGTACAGTGTGGGGAATATAGTCAATAATAATAAAGCCAATGTAATATTTTTCTATGGTGACAGATGGTAAGTAGACTTATTGTAATCATTTTGCAACATATAGAAATATTGAATCACTATGTTGTGCACAAGGAACTAACATAGTGTTGTGGGTTAATTATATTTCAAAAAACAAACAAACTCATAGCAAAAGAGATCAGAAGTTTGTGGTTATCAGAGGTGTGGGTTGGGGGAAGGGGGAATTGGATGAAGGCTGTTGAAAGTACAAACTTCCAGTTAGAAGATAAATAAGTACTAGGGATGTGATGAACAACATGATTAATATAATTAACATTGTTGTATGATATATATGAAAGTTGTTAAGAGAGTAAATCCTAAGAGCTCTCATCACAAGAAAAATATTTTTTTTTAATTTCATTTATTTTGTATCTATATGAAATGACAGATGTGCACTAAACCTATTGTGGTAATCACTTCATAATGTAGTAAGTCAAACCATTATGCTGTATACCTTAAACTTATACAGTGTTCCATGTTAATTATATCTCAGTAAAATGGGAAGAAAAAAACATTGTGCACGTTTAAAAACACAGTGTATTTTTAAATATACACAATATATTGCAAAATGATTACCACCATACTGTTAACTAACAACTGCATCACATCACATAATTACTGTTTCTTTTCTGTGGTGAGAAGATTTAAGATCTACTTCCTTAGTAACTTTCAAGTATATAATACAGTATTATTAACTATAATTAACATGCTGTACATTAGATTCTCATAACTTATTCATCTTATAGCTGAAAGTTTATACTCTTTGACCAACATCTCTCCTCTTCTCCTACCTCCAACCCTTTCTAACTACCAATTTAGTCTGTATTTCTGAGTTCAGCTTTTGTAGATTCCACATATAAGAGATATCATATACTATTTGTCTTTCTCTGTCTGACTTATTTCACGTAACATAATGCCCTCAATGTTTGTCTCTTTTGTTTTTATGAATGCAGTTAAATCTACTCCAATATGGATGCTGTGTCACACATTTTATCAAAATTACTGTCTTTAGGCAAGTGACTTCGATGTTGAAAAATTCAACAGACACTTCAACCACAATGATACTTGAACTCTCTGCAGCCTAAGTGATAGCTAGCCACTTCTTTCATCTTAACACAGTATAGTTCTTTGGTATCTGTGGCATCACAACCTCCTTTGATTTACAGTTTACCTCTCTGGTTACTCTTTTTACTCTTTGCCTGTACCTTTCCATTAAATATCAGATTTCCCAGCACATACCTTATGCCATAATTGTTCCATTCAATCAGTATATTCTCCCTAGGCTTCTAGTACTAGCTTAACACAATTTAGTTAGGACTTCTGAGATCTCTCAAATTTAGCACGTCCAAAATTTCATTATATTTAAAACGTTAAGCCCCCTACAATATGTATTGCAGTAAACAGCGCCTGGGTATCCAGCTACGAAAACTAGACATATGGGAGACAACTTTAACTAGTTGCTCTACTTTACTTCCCACTCAAATTAATCCCCGTTACTGGAAAATAATTCTCTTTTCATTCTTGTAGCTGGGTAATCCTCTTCTTTCCTTAAAGTTGTAATTTTAATATTACTTCCTCTAGCTCTATGCTAAATATTATATGATTGCATCAAATATGATGAACGGCATGTGATGCTCAACATGTTTGAGTTTAGAAGTTTTAATGTGATAAGAATCCAAACAGTAGAAACTCATAAAGAGCTTATGGTTTCTAGAAAAATTTAATACTTCATATAGGAAATGAGTTAATCTTATCCTTAAATGGCTTAGATTTAGGGACAAAATGACATCATGGTTAAATCCATGTAAATACTAAAGAAAATGTGGTCTACATATCCTTGTTCTTGTCATTCTTTGTGTGCAGTGTTCATCACTCAGTCATGTTTATTATATTAGACGGAATGAATATGAGTCCTGATATAAAGAAGGAAATTCATAGAGAAGAACTAACATTTATTAAATCCATCCTGTGTAATTGTTCAAGACTCCATACAAAAACTAGCTTCATTATTCCTCATAGAAACATTTTTGGATATATATTAATATGGAGTATTATAGACCATATAATACTCTAATGTACAGTATTAACATATAGTATTAATTCTTTAATTCATAATGGTAAATTTGGCTCCAGAAATATTAACATTCTCAAATATATATCCCACTAGCTTGAATTTAAGATATAAATCAAAACACATTTAATCATGAAGGCCATGTTCTTTATATTAGTCTATAATCAAATTTAATTCTTTTAACTTCTAAAATTATTGAATTTTGATGGACATGCTACATATGATGTTGAGAAAAAGAATGTATTTCCTGCAAAACTACATTCAATAGACAGAGATTTCGATACATTCTATGTGACTTTACATAGTTTACAAACCTTGGTTGAGTCCCTTCCCTCTTCTAGGTTATTTAACCAAACTAGATATTTCATAAACTAGATATGGGGAAAACATTTTATATATATATATGTGTGTGTGTGTATATATATATACCAGAGACACCATTTACAATATTAAACCATTGAATAGATAAGAAATTAAAGCATCATAAATAATTCAGTGTTTGATTTTTTAATATTTTCTTCAACAATGAACAGGGAAAAAACACTTAAAATTCAGGGAGCGTAATAAATTGGAGAAAAATCAATTTTATAGTTTATTAATGGGTTTGTTAAATTGCACTTCCAATGAAAGTGGAACAGAAAAGATTGAACTGGAATTAGTATTTCATCATGACATATTTCACTAAGCTTCCTAAGCTCTCAAGATTTTCTATTTCATCTGCTGCCTTGAATTTTATATACTAATTTTGGAACAGTGATAAATCAGAATTTAATATTTACAAAGTGTTTTACAATTAGTAACAACCCAATATGTCAAGTCAGTGTTATTTTACTTGATTTTAAGAGTATGGGTAAAATGTATGAGTAGTCCATCATAATAACTGGTTTGATATGACAAAGTAGCTATCTGTACCTACCCAAGCTAAACTCTTACGTAAACATTTTGTATGTGTGTCAAATTGGATAACATAATAGCTTGTTGCTATCAAGCTATTTAGCAACAATTAGAAAGTTGACATCCTTCTAAGAAAATGGAAGTTGTGAAGGTTTTTTGTCATACTTTTCAAACATCTATATTAGTGTTGATTAGACTATGAAAAATATTTTAAAACATGGACATCTTAATTGTAAAATATACATTTTTCCTTCAGTTAACTAGAAATCATCTTAAAAATTAAATGCAAGTGTGACCTTGAACAGGTTGCTTCCTTTCCCTAGACCTCAGCTTCTCATGTTAAAATAACATGGTTTGATCTGACCAGCATTTCCCAATATAGTTTGTGCATACCAGTCATGGGGAATGCTGATAAAAAAAAAAGACTCCCTGGTAAAATTAGTTTTTAAAGGTATGTTTATCACTTATTCTTTTGGAGAATCACAATGCACGTTTTCATTATTTTATGCAGCTTGTATTTCATTCAGTAAATATTTGTGTGCTATTTGCTTGGCACTGTCATTTAGATTGCTTTTATAAAAGGTTGAGAAATACCAAAGCATAAAACAAAATACAACAAAATTAAGTGCCTTTTAAACTTTGCCTCATCCAATATTTTTCAAGAATATTTTATCACAGAAAATATTTATAATCACGGAACGTTCTTCTTTCCTTCCATCTTTCCATGAAACCTGTAGTAGGAGATACTGAATAATCTGTAAATTCCATTTTAAGAAAAATGTTTGGTAAGTAATCCCAAAAGTCACCTCTATATCATCATATTTGTAACATGCAATAAGAGGATAAAACATATAGCTGTTTTCTTTTACCCTTTTCTTCAGAAAAAGGGCTCATACTCATCATAGGGTTTTCAAATCTTTGGGACCGTAAGTGCAGTCAACTGAAAAAAAAATGCACAAAGTGACAGCTGTTAAGTTTTATTAGGAGCAAAATGAAGACTATAGCCCATGGAGACAGTGTCTCATAGCTCTGAGGAACTGCTTGGAAGAGGTAGGGGGAGGTTCGTATATACGTGACTTTGGTGAAGGGGGATACATGGAATCAAGCACACGTTTTTGCAGAAGGTTGCTGCTAGTCTTGCGACGGTTACTGCTAGTCACGAGGAACGGACGTCTTGTTAATGATTTTAGTGCTTTTCCAGATATGAGAAGAAGCAAGAATTTGGCCTCGTAATGTCTTCTCCTGAAAATATCTAACTATCTGAAGGTCTGTTCTGCCAGTTTTTCCCAGAGCACAGAGTGCCTCATTCCTGATCGCCACTCTGAACTCCTTTCAGGATGTGTTGAAGGTCAGCGACTGCAGTGGCTAGTGACTTAATCCTTGTAGAGGTAGATGGTAAGTGCCAATTTTGAGTTGGCGGTGCCAGATTCATGTTTCTGTGATAACTTATTACATTCTAACTCATTTAATTATTTTTAATATTGTCATCAAAGACTCTATTACTATTCATAGAATCAGGTCATTGTTCATGAAAAAGTAGAATCATAGAACACATATGTGGTATGAGTACCTAAGTTTTAACTTCTACTTGGTTTACAGTTTATTCTATTTATTTTTTATTTATTCACTACATACTTCTTTATTTCTTCTTTTATAGTCTGTTCATCAAAAGATCATATACACACTTAAAATTCTATTATTCCCAGTGCTACTCTGAAAAGAATTAGAGAGATTTGTGTGTGGGAACATATTGAGCTCAGAACCAATTTTTAATTAGGATTAATTCCTCAGTAGTATCTCAATTAAGACAATTTCTGGAGTCTGGAAAATGTTTACAAGGCCATATATGTTTTAGTCAAAAAAAATGTAGATTCAGAATCTGGTTAGAAAAGAAAGTCATTGACTCTAGGAGATAAGGTAAACACACTATACTGTTAAGGTATTTCTTGACTTAGTATTGTACATCTGAATCAATCCAGTCAGAGCCATCACTTTTGCTCATTTTTTTTTCTCTCTTTACTTCCCTCCTAGAATCTTCACCAATGCTCCTCCACCCTTATCTTTGTTTGAAAGTTGAAGTATAGTCCAGACAACAAAAACTCTTGTGTTCTCAGTACTTAAAATTGCCACCAAGTACCACTGATTTTTAAATTGACCATCTGTATAACACTCAACCTCCTCAACCTAACTCTTTTTTAGGTCTCTTATTCTCTTTGCATCCATCTATTCTAAGATTTGCTACTACATGTTTTATATTAAATGCTATAGCTAGGAGAAACAAAAATAACTCCTGCCTACAGAAAAAATTGATTTATTAATGCATATTTAATAAGGAGGTAAACTGGCATAGCAGCTCAGGTAGCTTCCATGCAAAAAAATATTCAAGGTGCAGAACAATGCCTAAAAGTAGTACAAAGAGTTCAACTTTCAAAGGAGTAGAATCTTCTGCACTTTACCAAGAAACTGCTGCCTCATTTTCCTATCACTACAGACACTTCACATTTCATATTATGTTGTTCCAGAAATCAAGCTTAAACATTGTTCTAAGCATGTCAAAGACATTATCTAATCTATGGAGGTTATGATTATCAAGAGGAAAATGATGATCAATCAAATAAATACAATGCATTATGACCTAGTTAGGCATAAAAAGTAGTATGGAAATTAACAGAGTATATAGTTTATTTTTCAAAGTAGAAACAAAAGGATAGGCTAGAACCTTTCATCAAGTTGCCATTTGGGCTGTATTCTTGAAATATTCATAGAAATTCACCAGGAAATGAAAGAGGGATGAATATAGTGGAAAAATCATTTAAGTAGGAAATCTTTTGCTATGTTTAGAAAAAGGTACATGGGGTTTCAGAATAGATTTAAAGGATGAAATTCAGTAGGCACAATGAAATGAAGACTCTTTAATATTATTATTTCATTACATTTCTTCCATTGCACTTGACTTAATATATGTGAACATTAAATTCATTAATATATGAATGTTCTTAGAGCAGTGCCTAGCACCCAGTGTTATATAAGTATCATTGCTATCATTATTAGTGTTATTACTCTTATGAGTAATAAACTTCTATTTTTTGGTTCATAATCTTGAAGAATAATCAAAGTGATTAAAAAACTATTCAACTTTAACATAACTAATTCACATTGTCTTCTCCTATTTTTCTAAAGCACTGAAGAATACAGCATTTTTTCATAAAAACTTGAAAAATCTTCCCATTTATTTAAGTTTCTACTGCATATATTCCATATAATGTTTTAACATTTCAGTTTTAAGTGTGTTAAAACTGAATAAGCCATTTGAATATCATCTAGCAGTGGCTATTGGATCAGTTTCAAAAATCCTTTTTGAATGCCACATGGGGAAGGGCAATGAGAAGAGAAATTAAGTATTCAATTAAAAAGACTATGGAAGATGACCCTAATAAAGATGGAAAAGGTATGACCAACACTCTCCTAGGGATGCCTTTGAATTTCCTGCATTACTACAGTCTACAGAAGAGATGTCACTATTTTCTTCTGAGCTTCATGTCATACACAAAGTTACATATCTTCCGGTTACATTAACATAGGTTAAAGGGCAGTCTGACCATATGCTGCAAAGTTGGTTAAAGAAACTTAAATCAGATTCCTAAGGAACTGAGCTTGTGTTTTTTTGTTTTTTGTTTTTTTTATCCTAATCTCTTGTCAGCATCTTTTTACAGGAATTTTCCCAGACCATTAGTTTTATGGGTTATTGCCAAGTGGCATATTCCCCCTTTACCATCTGGGAATATCTGAAAACAGGACAACTGCAGGCTTACAGCATGAATTTGAATAAACATATATTATATAACTCGTATATCCAAATGAGAGATCGTACTTTGAGCATTCCTGGGATGATTTTCCACAACATTTGACATTCTGGAGAGAGCTCCTTCTTCATTTAAGGTTAGTAACATTCCAGCTATCCCAGACCCCCAGAATTTTCTGGCCAGGCCTTCTACCAAACCTAACATGGGGTATTGTTAACGGCATTTACTGTTCACTTCTCCCTCAGTGCTTACACGTTGCACTTGATAAATAAGATGACAAAGCAAAAACAGAAAGACAAAATAAAATTCCTACTAATTGCTTCATTTTCTCAATTTCTCTCCATTTCTCATTCTCTGACTCTCTCTCATTCCTGAATTCTACTCCTTCTCCATAGTTTTCATATCCTGCTCTACTTTAGCCTTACAGAAACCAATTGTCTTCTGAGATATCTAAATCCACCCAAATTCATTGGTTTTATATTATGGAGAATACCCACTTTCTGATTTCAATCAAATATAATGGAATTTATTTTCAGTTCCAGTTGGTTGATATTTTTCTCTAATCTTCTACACTGAGGTCTGTAACTCTTTTTGTTACTTCTAGACTCTTTAGAAGTCTTAACTCTCCAACTAAGCCACATCTCTCATTTCATTCAAAGAGTCCCAAAACTCATGCCTCTCTTAAGTCATCTCGTAACTGTTGAGGTATGCATTGTTCATCGTGCAATTTGAGAGAAAACCAAATCCAAGAATCACTTACATATTTCCATCATCATCATCATCATCATCATCATCACTTCTAACATTCATTAAGCAATTACAAGGCAAATATGATATGAAACACTCATTAAGATTTAAATGAGGAAGGGATTACTATTATGCCCATTTTACAGATGTGAAAACTTAAACTTAGTTAAGTAACTGTGCAAGGGCAGACATCTAACAAAAGGCTTAGCCACAATGTGTATTCAGTCCTACATGGCACCAATATTTGAGCTCTAACAATTACGTGATATGGCTTTAGGTTGTGGTTGTTTTATTTTTTTAAATGATAGATATATTATTTTGACTCATACACATGTTGGCTAATCTATAGTAGACATACTTTTTTTTCTCTGAAAGTTTTAACACTGTAAGCTGTATTAGGAAAGATGACTTCGTAGAACCTGAACACAAGATTTATATGAAAGTCACTGTAAACATCCACTGCTCTGGAGGAATTAAATGAACCAAAACAACTTTTTATTTGGGGTTCAAAAAGCAAAACACAGTCTATCTATTTTTAAATCATATGTTTTATACATTTAAATTGTTTTTAGATATTAGAAAATAATAGACAAAAATATCTTCCCAGACAAGTGTCCTTTCAACTACTTGATTAATTAGTTGGTTATTTAGTACTACAAGTCTTAAAAGTTTTAGAAATATCTTTAGGAGAAAAATCCTCATAAGTGAAATATACATGCTTCATTCTGAGGAGAAATAAAACTCTAATGCAAAATAAAAGAAAACAGCACATTTATCATGGAAATTGCTTAATTGTTCTGGAAATATTGTCTCCTAGAAAAACATGGTGAATTTCTTAAATACACACTGTACACACTGTATACTACATAATAAACCTTAGTTTGCCTTAAAGTATATAACAGTGATTTAATAATTATTTATTTCAATTATAAGAGCAAAATAATGTGTGGATTATTTAATGTCACAGAATTAAAAACTAGACAGTGTTCCGTGTCTCAAACCCTTTTAAAAAACCTTTATCCTCTTTTGTTCTCTGACAACAAGCATGTTAGGCAGCGGCCACGAACTGGACTTTGCAACATGGCAGTAACTATTCTAAATGCTTTGTGTCTATTATTTTACAACAAGCCTGCACAGTAGGTATTTTATGATTGAGGAAAGTAAGGCTCAGACAAATTAAGTAGTGAGTCTGGGGTTACTCCGTTTCTCTATCATCAAAAGGCCTATCCTCCAAACCACTTAAGCATTTCCTCTGTGTGATCAATAGGAAGGCACCCATTTGCTCAGAACATAATGAACTGTCTATAGAAGCAAGCAAGAAATCATGCCCATTTTTTCCCACAAAGATAACTTAAGAAATTTTGTCAGTGTAAACATTTTCCTTCTTTTTTTTCTTACAGTATGGTAAATCTATGTCTCATGATACTCAGTCTGAATACACTTATGATCCTGACTATAACTCAGGTTATACACACACACACACACACACACACATATATAAAGGGAACATGGGGATGAAATATTTTCTCTGCCCCTGCTGGTTGAACAGCTTTAAAAGTTACAGGAACCATTATTAACCCAGACAATTACGTCCAAACTATCTTCTATTTTCCTGCATTCCTAGCAAAATTTTTATCTTTTCACTGAAGCACTGCATTACTGATGATTATATAATTTAAGAAAACAGCAAAAACTCCTGTTGATGGAACACTGTAATTAATTAGGCCTTAAACATCAAGCTTTTACTCTGATGACAACACAGGGTCTTTTATTGATGTATATTTGCATTTCCAAATATGTTGTCACTATTCATAATTTATGGACAAAGTAAACTTATGATTTAGCACTAAGCTAACTCTAAAAGCTAAGAATATTATATATATGCATAAAATGAGAAGAAGATCAACTGACATGTTCCTAAGATCTTTAAAAAGCTGATGAGATACAATGAATATGAATTTTGGGGGTAGGAAATGAGAGTGGATCCTTCACTGTAAAATCTCTTTTGCTAAATCCAAACTGAGTTTGGCAAAATAAGACAGAAAGGTTAAACATTTCTCTCTAATATGATCCTTTCCTACATTATTAAAGTATCAAAAATAATTGTACTAGTTAATAACACTTGGAGCCCAAACACAATAATTATCAGAAGGTAAAAATTGCAATCAACATTTATTTAATAAAATGAGACAGAAGGCAAATTTGATGTTTATATATCATATCGTATTTGAGATATTTAACATAATTTACATATTCTCCATCATATAATATGGTGATTATTTGACTCCTACATTGAGCAATCTAATGCTCAATAAGTAGTCCTGTATGTCAGTGAGAATGAGTTTTTGATTATAACAGGGCTAGAATGGCAAGAGACCTTGGACATTATTTTACCTGAACTCTTCATTTTACTCCTTAGAAAGCTGAGACCAAGTGGTTTTGTCCAAGTGGGAACTGTGTTCAAACAAGGAATTCAGGGCTTGGTCACAGCGAGATCAACTTAAAAGAGAGGGCACTGATACAAACTGGGTCATATCTCATACCCCCTAAAATTCTTTCAAAAGAGAAGAGTTTGGGTTGAAAATGCAGGGAAATTAAAAAACAGTACAACTATTTGATCATCAAAAACTATGCATTTCATTAGGTCCCATTTGTTTATTTATTTATTTTTTATTTTCCTTCCTCTAGGAGGTGGGTCCAAAAAGATCTTGCTGCAATTTATGTCAAAGAGTGTTCTGCCTATGTTTTCTTCTAAAGAGTTTTAGTGTCTGGTCTTACATTTAGGTCTCTTAAACATTTTGAGTTTATTTTTGTGTATGGTGTTAGGGAGTGTTCTAGTTTTATTCTTTTACTTGTAGCTGTCCAGTTTCCCCAGCATCACTTACTGAAGAGGCTGTCTTGTCTCCATTGTATATCCTTGCCTCCTTTGTCATAGATTAGGTCACCATAGGTGTGTGGGTTTATCTTGGGCTTTCTATCCTGTTCCATTGATCTATATTTCTGATTTTGTGTCACTACCATACTGTCTTGATTACTGTAGCTTTGTAGTATAGAAGCTTTTGCACAGCAAAGGAAACCATAAACTAGACAAAAAGACAACCCTCAGAATGGGAGAAAATATGTGCAAATGAAGCAACTGACAAAGGATTAATCTCTAAAATATACAAGCAGCTCATGCAGCTCAGTATCAGAAAGACAAATAACCCAATCAAAAAATGGGTGTAAGATCTAAATAGACATTTCTCCAAAGAAGACATACAGATGGCCAAGAGGCACATGAAAAGATGCTCAACATCACTAATTATTAGAGAAATGCAAGTCAAAACTACAATGAGGTATCACCTCCCACTAGTCAGAATGGCCATCATCAAAAAATCTACAAACAATAATTGCTGGAGAGGGTGTGGAGAAAAGGGAACCCTCTTGCACTGTTGGTGGGAATGTAAATTGATACAACCATTATGGAGAACAGTATGGAGGTTCCTTAAAAAACTAAAAATAGAATTGCCACATAACCCAGCAATCCCACTACTGGGCATATACCCTGAGAAAGCCATAATTCAAAAAGAGTCATGTACCACAATGTTCATTGCAGCACTATTTACAATAGCCAGGACATGGAAGCAACCTAAATGTCCATCAACAGAGGAATGGATAAAGAAGATGTGGTACATATATATGATGAAATATTACTCAGCCATTAAAAGGAACAAAATTGGGTCATTTGTAGCGACCTGGATGGACCTAGAGACTGTCATACAGAGTGAAGTCAGAAAGAGAAAAATAAATATCATATACTAACTCATATATGTGGAATCTTAAAAAATGGTATAGATGATCTTATTTGCAAAGCAGAAATAGAGACACAGCCATAGAGAACAAACATATGGATACCAAGGGGGAAGGGGGGGGGTGGGATGAATTGGGAGATGGGGATTGACATATATACACTACTGATACTATGTATAAAATAGATAACTAATGATAACCTACTGTATAACACAGAGAACTCTATTCAGTGCTCTGTGGTGACCTAAATGGGAAGGAAATCCAAAAAAGAGGGGATATATGTATATGTATAGCTGATTCACTTTGTTGTATGGTAGAAATTAACACAACATTGTAAAGCAACTATACTCCAATTAAAAAAAAAATACAACTATGTATTTCAATTTAGCAATTGATCTCATATCATAGCCCATGCATCTGTCAGGGTTCTACCATCTACCACAGAAACAGACACTCTCTCTCTCTCTCTCTCTCTCTCTCTCTCTACAGTAAGTCCCCAACATAGGAACAAGTTCCATTCCAAGAGCATGCTTGTAATTCCAATTTGTTCGTAAGTCTAACTAAATTAGCCTAGGTACCCAACTAACACAATTGGCTGTATAGTACTGTACTATAATAGACTTATAATACTTTTCACACAAATAATATGTACATAAAAAACAAACACAAAAAATAAAGAAAACATTTTAAACTTACATTACAGTACCTTGAAAAGTACAGTAGTAGAGTACAACTGCTGGCATACAGGGGCTGGCATGCACGTTTGCATCTTTGAAAGTTCGCAACTTGAAGTTTTTTATGTAGGGAACTTACTATATATGGATACAGAGGGCTGATGGTATTCATTGTACTGTGCCATTTATATAATGGACTTGAGTATCTGTGGATTTTGGTACATGACCCCTGAAGGTTGCTTGCTAATAGTGTTGATAACATTGATGATGGTAAATTCTTTGTAGAGGCATCTGAGTAGAACATCACAGTAGCCACAACACTGATATAAAGTAAAGAAGGTCAGAAGAAAGACACATTTGAGGGGTAGAAGTTAAGGTGATGTGGGGAAGAAGTGATGGGTATGAGGAAATGAAGTATTATGTTTTACCTATGTTAGATTGAAATGGCTATTTGATATAAAAATTTGAATGGCAAGTAACTATAAATGGAGAAATACATTTGGGTTACTAACCTATAGATAGAATTAAACTCAATGGGGAAAGATTAAAATAGGATATAATTTAACTTTCAGTTTTTTGGATTGGGGTTGGTTTGGGGATTTGGATTGGAAGTACTGGAAAATAATTCCCTTGAGTGTGACTTTTCTCGTTTTATTTATTTCTGTATTTCTAGTACCTGGGAAAAGGTCTGGCATTTACTTCTTAGTGATTAAATATTTATTGAATGAATAGAGACTTTGAAATTATATAGCTAATATGAAGTAATTTGCTTGGTAATATTTTGTTTTCTTTTATGCAAATATTAGTCATATCTCCTTAAAAGCTCTGGTTTGAGAAATATTATTTAGAATATATAACCTTCATTACCCTCAAATTGTCAAGGTATTTTTTTTTAAGAAGATTTCATTTACACGCTTATTTCCTCTGATATAGTTAATAAGAAAAATAAATATTCATGCCTTCAATGAACATTCATATGGAACCTATTATATGCAAAAATGAGTCAGCCTAGGCTAAGGTATGGTTCAATAACAAAATAATACAAATACATTGACCTCCCTTTGGAGTTAGGCTGATGCAATACCCGTTATCTCAAAATTTATAAGTCGACATGGCAGAGAAAAAAAAACAGAACTGGATAGCTTGCAATTAAATATTTAAACCCTGAAATCATTACATTAACAAGTCCTGGGTAATCTGATGGAGGATAAAAAAAAACATGGACCAAAGATGAGTCAGACCAATTTTCCTGGCCAAAATCTCAGACATACGTGTGCACCAAGAGAAACACAGCAGGGCCTTCCCTGATGGTGCAGCGGTTAAGAGTCCACCTGCCAATGCAGGGGACATGGGTTCGAGCCCAGGTCCTGGAAGATCCCACATGCCATGGGGCAACTAAGCCCGTGCACCACAACTACTGAGCCTGCACTCTACAGCCCACGAGCCACAACTACTGAGTCCATGTGCCACAACTACTGAAGCCCACGTGCCTAGAGCCCACACTCCACAACAAGACTAGCCACTGCAATGAGAAGCCTGCGCACCGCAACGAAGAGTAGCCCCCACTTGCTGCAACTAAAGAAAGCCCACGCGCAGCAGTGAAGACCCATTGCAGCCAAAAATAAATAAATACAATAAATAGATTAAATAAAAGAGAAAAACAGCAAAGCCAACATGAAGCTGATCACAGAGACACGAGGGAACCCTTCTGAGACTAAAAGACCACCCAGCTGAGCCCAGCCTGAATTGCCAATTCTTATAATCATGAATTAAGTAAATGTTGGCTTAAGCCAATGATTTGGGGCCGTTTGTTTCACAGCAATAGCTAAATGATACATGCTCATTTAGCTACAAAGGAGCCAGTGAAAGCAATAACATATTGTTCCCAGAAAATGGAGAGCAAGAGAACTTTGGCAATAGCTCTAATGACTTCCATGGAAGGACAGCAGTCAGTGCTTTTAGGATACAACAAAGTTTAAGACAGAGTTTCTATGCCCTAGAAGTTATATAATATTGGTTGAGAGATAATAATGAATAATGAAATATGATACTGAACTGAATATAATATAGGGATACATAGAATTATCCAAATTGAATAGGAAGGTGGATCTGGATCCACTTTTTAGAAAACTTTCTTTAGCTGCTCTTTAAGAATTCATTTGCTAGTAACAAATCATCTTTGTTTTCCTTCATCTGAGAATGTTTTGGTGTTCCCTGCATTCCTGAGGGATATTTTTGCCATATATAGAATATGCAGTTGACTGTACTTTTCTTTCAGCTCTTGAAAACTGTAGTGCAACTTTTTTCTGGACTCCATGATTTCAGATGTGAAATTTGCTGTCATTCTAATTTTATGACCCTATAGGTAAGATGTTGTTCTTCTCTGGCTACTTTCAAGGTTTTGTCTTTGTCTTTAGTTTTCAGAAGTCTAACTATGAGGCGTCTTGGCATAAATTTGTGTGGGTTAACCTATTTGGGTTTCACCCTGCTTCTTGAATCTGCCCACTTGGTGTTGCTGACACAGGAGTAGAAAGCTTACTACACCCAACCTGCACTGCCTTCTTCAGTCTTCTTGCTGCTGAATGGGGCAGGTGGGAGCTTAGCTCACCTCTGCACCCAGCTAACACTATCTTTGTGAGAGTGACGGAATCAAAGGACTCTGGCTACTACCAGGTGGGATATGGACGATCAGCTCCCTGCGTTATACTACTAACCCCCCAAAACACACTATCCTGGAAGAGAAAGCAGACCTCCATATGGTTATACCGGGCAGAACACAGAAGAGCAGATCCCCACGTGGCCTACTGATATCACCTGGCAGGGGAATCGTAGTACAACACCAGCATCCATGGGGTGAGGAAAGGGTGAGTCTTGGGTGGAAGATCGACTTCCTTCAGGGATTAATGAAATTGCATGAATGAGTGTGGTTTTTTCTTTGGATTTTGGCTGAAGTGGGGCAGATATTGCCAAAACATTTTGTTGTTGTTGTTTTTAGGCTACTCTTTTCCTGGTCCTTTAGCTAGAGGTATCAGGCTCTTCTTGGAGTTGTTTTTTGTGCATACCTGTTGATGGTTCCAGGTTGTAGCTTTCTGCATCACTATGTCCAGAATATATAGGAGGCAGTAAGAAGACCCAGAGAACTAACTGGATTTTGTTTTACAAGTGATGAGGTTCCTATGTGGGCCACCTTTTTTTTTTTTTTTTAACCACCTTTCAGAGTCTTCCTATGTTTGTTTGATTAGGTTCAAGGTTTTTATTTGTAACTGGGAGGACCTGGGAGAAAGGGGCTACTCTCTTATATTAGAACAGGGAGTTAAGGATCACTTTTAAGTCTTGTTGGTGAAAAAGGGCATCGTGTGAAGGTCTGTCCTTTACTGTGAGTATCCTCTGTGGAAAGGTATTCCAAATATGAATGAAGCCTGGAAGGATTGAAAGTGCAGAACTAAGGAATGATGAATAGTCTGGGGAAGATTGTAGCAGATACTGCAGGATTCCACAAATAATCCCTCACGGAGCTCTGCATACTGACACCAGCAAAATGCAACTACTGAAGATTTAATGCTGGCAGCAGCCATCAGCCAGTGATGTAGTAGGAGGTGGTATGTAAATACCTCAGCTTCCTCACTCACAGTTGGGATAACTGATGAAATTTGTTTCCACTAGTTTTAGAGAGAGCTCTAAAGGTCCTAATCTCATTTCCCACAGTGCACAATGATTATTTGATTAGAAACTTCATGTAGCACCCTCTTCCACTCCCAGCCTCACTCTGCATTTTAGAAGATTTGCAAATATATGCCATAGCTCCATGATGCCAGGAAAACTCTATCTGCAAAACTTTTCACACTGAAATTAAATGCTAGAATATCCATTTACTCTCTTGCTCCACACACAGAAAATAATTATGACACATATGAAAATTTTAAATTTCAATACATATTTACTTTGAAGCATTTTTTCATCCTTGAAACATCCAAAGGAAACCTGGGGAGTTACAAAGGCAAAGCTGGGAATCCTTGGCTTGAAGAATAATATTTTCTTATAATCAGTCATTTCTATTACAAAAGTTATATGATATTCAACTGATAGTAAGGTCATTTAGTACATCTCTGTATATTTCTACCCAGATCTAACTTGAATAACTCAGATAGCCACTCCTTTATTAAAACATCACTGGGGTTTCTTTCTTCTCAAATATATAAACAACAAATAGTTGAAATGGCCTAAGATGTAATAGTCCTGTGATGTAAACCCCATATTTGCATATTTATTGTTTGAACCAGAATTTAAATCTTGTGTGGATCTTAATCCTTTATTCACTCTTTTACAATGTGATGGATAAAGCTAAAGGATGGGTTTGAAGACAAGCTTTACCACTTCAGGATCCCATGATAATGGGCACATTACTTCATTATTATGAGCCTCAGCTTCTTCATCTTTTTTTTAAAGTATATTCAGCAAACTTTATTGACAAAATAATTTTTTGTTTTTATTGAGGTATAATTGACATATAACATTATATTAGTCTCAGGTGTACAACATCATGATTCAATATTTGTATATATTGGGAAATGATCCTCATAATACGCCTAGTTAAAATCCATCACCATCAATAGTAACAAAATTTTTTTTTCTTGTGATGAGAGCTTTTAAAATCTCTCTTAGCACCCTCCAAGTATGCAGTACAATATTATTAACTATAGTCACCATCTCAGTTTCTTCACCTTTAAAGCAAGAATGGTAAGCTTTTCCGGCCTGCCTCAGAGAAGAGTTATAAAGAGTAAATGAGATAGTTTATATCGTATATTTTCTAGGATATAAAGAGTTTCCATAGAACTCATTCTTATTATCATCAATATTAAAATCACTATTAAGATGGTCAGCTAGAATATTTAAGTCATCCCCCAGGCTCACTGTTTTCTATCTGAATTCAATCTCAACTTGTCAAAATGTTACCCACAACCTTCAAAACAACTATCTGTGAAATTATTAGTTTGATTACTGTAACAGATAAATCTAGAAAATCTAAATGGTAGATTCATCAGCTATGAGACCTTGATATGGAATTCACTGAGGCTACAAAAAACTGTCAAATAAACTCATATTTTATTCTTGTTCTTTATTGTCTACGACACCAAGAAGCCTCATGGACTGACAGTTTCATTTACAATTTCAGAAAAATGTTGTGCTTTAGGGCATTTATACCTCTGCCTTAGTCACAGTTGTGTTAACTCATGTAATTACACATGAGAACAATTTATGATGGGTTGATCATTCAGGAAGGTGAGCAAAACACTTCCTGTATCCCAAGTTATTGAAGGTTCATTAGAAAGAGCAAAGGTTTGGGAATCACAAAGCACAGAGCTGATCTCCCTGTGCTATGTGGCTGCTTCCCACTAACTATCTATTTTACATTTGGTAGTGTATATATATCCATGCCACTCTCTCACTTCATCCCAGCTTACCAGACTGTTAGGGATTCAAATCCATCCTTTGAGAGTTAAGACTTCTGTGACCTTTAGTCACAGAACTTTCAAACTCCCTAAAGTTCAATATTATTGTTTACAAAAATGAGATGATATGCACATGGTTGTGGATTTTTTGGTGGTGTTTGTGGCATGTAGTACCTAAAGCACCATTAAATTACATGCTTTAGCTATTTCTTGACCATGATTAAAATCTTCATAAATTTCTTAATAGTCATGTGGACCATACCATTTCTATGAGCTGAACTTATGTGTAAATATGTAAATACATTAAAGGTACCTAATTAATTCATACAACGAACAAAGTACTTACTAAGCTTTTCTCTATGAATTCTATGCCAAAATTTTATATGTAATAATATTCCCATTTTTCAAATGAGAAAACTGCAAGAGATTAAGACATCTGCCCAGGTGGTCTCTCTGAATGCACAAAAATATTCATTTTATGTCTGGAAATATAAATATTTAATACATTTCATTGATGAAAGTTATTTTGGATATCTCTAAGAATTCTGACTAGCTGTTTTTAATCAGACTTTCTCACATTTCCTTATGGTAATCAAGCCTCCTAGTGATGGAAGAAACCTCAGAAACATACAATCAAAGACATTTAGGGAAAAAGGCATATTCTGTTATTTAGAACAAGTCTACTGTTTCAGTTAAGTGAGCTTCTAATTGACAAAATCTTCTCCCTTCAACTGAGGAAAAATGTGTTTGCTGCAAGCTACAGATTCCACAATCCAAAGCGTTAAAACAACTTTTGTATCATCTGCCAAATTTAGAATTGATGGCATGGGGCCCCAGATCTCAGCTTTCTGCCCACCTCAACACAATGGGGATCTGATTCACACCATGCTCTTGGTGGCTATGATTCCCTTTTAAGTCCCATGATGACTGTGAAATTACAGAGATTCTGGTGAAAACAGTGAAATCACCAACTTAGATAATGCAAAGTCTTCCAGTGCCACTGTGTTTATGTTTGTCTGTATTCCTTCAATATATTTTTAAGTTTTGAAGAGTTTGTTCTAACCACATGCCTATAAGAAAGTTATATATATTAACAGACTCAACACACTGCAAGGAGAAACTTTGTATAATGTAATAATTTTCATGTTTTTCACTGAAATACTCATATCGGCATAGGACAGTGAATGTATAACCCCCCTGGGATCAAGTGCCTTAGCCTGAAGCAAACCAGATATAAGAACAAACATTCTTTGAAGTCTCTTTTTTCATATCAAAAAAAATTCACATATTTTTGCATTCTGCTCCATAATATATCTTTGCTTATTTTAATATGAAAGTAATGTGTTTTTCTAAAATCTTCAAAATTGATGTCCCAAGACTTAATTATCAGAGCAGTCAAGCTCCAAAGAATGTTAAACCTTGAAGCAAAGGAGATGTGATCTACCAAGGTCAAAATTCAGATTAGAGAAGAAGAGGAACCTGACAAACAGGATGAAGGTATCTGCACTGATGTACCTTGGATTCCCTGTGCTGCAGAAATTTCCCGCTTATCCCTATAAAAAGCTGATATGTCCTCCTTGCTTAGAGATAATGCACACAAAACAGGTTCCCTCCATCTCAGGTTGTTTCCTCAGCATGCCTCCTGGAAAAAAGGCTTGTAATGAGGGCTAAGTCAAAACATACCCTAGTTGAAGATATGCTGAACCTAATAAAAGAGAGAATTATTATACCACAAAAGAGGTGCAAGACCCAGCTAGCATATACTAGGCAGAGCCAGGGAAGTATGTGTGTAATTGGGTTCTGAGAGTGCTTGATAAAGTGAGGTGGAAATAAGGTTGTATATGGAAGAGCTTACTGATTTGTAAGCACTCTTCTTGGTTACAGGGATTAATATCCTGGCAAGGAACCTAGGTGATGGTGTGAGCTTACTAGTAGGATGGCTTCTAGAAGTGTGAAAACAAGAGATGGTCCATATTAATCTGGAAGAACAAATGGAGGAAGAAGTGATTAAAAGGCTCAGAAAAGTGAACGTTATGTAAGGCCAGAAAATGAAACATGGTTATTTTCCATAGGAAGGAAAAGAATATGAACTGTTTTCCAAGGCCATAAAGAATACACAGTTGCTAGAGGCACCAGATCACTCAAAGGAGTGGTGCTTCAATGTATGCCAGGGCTAACGGTGCTAGAGGCTGCTAGGAAACTCACAGATAGCAATGGCAATGAAAGGATCTTAAAACAATCAAGTCATGGTGGTAAATACTGTACTTGGTAGCAAGTAGCTGCATACAATTATTACAATGAGTGGTAAGAGGGCAGCCAGGCAAGTCTGACCTACAGAAAATATGTTGATGTTTAATAGAACATAATGTCCCTCCGGGCAGAAGAGATGAGCAACCAGCAAGGATACTACTTAACTTATACCATGAAAAGAAATCAAGAATGGATAATCAAGAGTTTGATAACAGTGACCCCAATTTAAAAAAAAGCCATGTTTCCATGCCAAATTTCTGGAAAGGAAATAATTTTTAGATCTAGAAACCCACGAACCAAGTAGAGGTGGGTGCCCTGGATAAAGGATACTATAACACGTCAGTAAGTATACAAAATCATAATCCCTACAATCCTACAACAGAAGGACATATTACCATTTATTAAGGTAACTATGCACTGGAAAAAAAAGAAACATTTCAAGGACTATTGAACTCAGAGTGCAAGCTGACATTGACATCAAGACCACTGTTACTTACGGCACTATGATTACTCTGAAATTTCTGACTTGACGCCTAACAAGTGTTTCTGCCACTGCTCTTATCCCCATAAAATCCATTTTTCTAAAATCAGATTTTTTTCTTTCATATGAATCAGATTGTGTTAGTCTTCTGCTTAAAATCTTCCATTGCCTTTACTTTTTTTCTTAACAGCCCATTTCCAAAGTTCTTAATTCTTTCTTATAGATCTGAATGTCCTACTGGAATAATTTTCCTTCAAGCTGAGGAATTTTCTTCAGCATTTCTTTTAGGTAGGAATGGTTGTGATGAATTCTCTCAGCTTTGATTTATCTAAAAATATATTTGCTTCACATTCATTCATAAACAATATTTTTAGTAGATATAGAATGAAAATTCTGTGTTGATTATTTTTTAACATGCACTATAAAGATATTAATTCACTATATTATGGAGCCCTTATTTGGAATGAGAAATCAGCAATCATTCTAATTATTGCCATATTTCCCCACCCATGTAATTTGTTATTTTTACCTTCACTGCTTCCAGGATTTTCCATTACTGTAGTTGCATTTTCAGCTGTTTCACCACGATGTCCCTAGAAATGTTTCTTTTCTTATCTATTCTTCTTTAGGTTAATTGAGGTTTTTAAATCTTTAGAATTACATATTTCAAAAAATTGGTAAAATTTTGATGGTTATTTCTTTAAATATTTTTTCACCCCAGTTCCTCCCTCTTTTCCTTATAGGTGATGTTAAAACTCCACTTTATCTCAAATTTCCCTAAAGCTCTGTATATTTTATTTTCAGTTGTTTTCTTTTTTTTTCAGAATAGATAATTTCCCTTTATCTATTTGCAACTTACTATTTCCTTTCTCATCTCCATTCTGTTGTTAAGTTTAGGGAATTTAAAATTTCAGATAACGTAGTTTTCAGTTCTAAAATTTATACTTGGCTCTTCTTTTTTTAATAGATCTCATTTCTCTGTTGATATTTAACGTATAATCATTCATTATTACCATATTTTCCATTCCATCATTGAATATAGTTATAATAGATGTTTGATATTCTTTTTTTCTCAATTAAATATTTGTCTCAAATCAGGGTTGGTCTATATTGATTTTCTTTTCTTTTGAGAATGGGTCATGTTGTCCTAATTCTTCTTTTACTGAATAATTTTGGATTGTATCTCAGATATTTTATATATTCTATTCTGAATGTCTAGATTCTATTTTCCTCCTCGGAAGAATGTTGTTTTTTGTTTCTTTGTTTTCAGGCTTTAAGTTGGTTGGACTCAAACTGCAAGGTCTGTCTCTTGGGTAGCAGTTCAAATTTCCACTCAGTTCTTTTATCCTTTACTGGGATGCCTTGACTCTAACCTGTGCATGTGTGATTTAGGTGTCAGTCAGCTATTTAGGCATAGTTTACACACAAAATTCGTGATAACCCATCTTCCTTGCTTCATGGTAGTGTCTGAAGTACTACCATAAATTTTCAGCTGCTATAGCTCTCTCAGACTCTGTCTTCTGATTTTCTAAAGCCAGGAAGATGGCAAAGTTTTAGACACTCTGTATGTGCTGAATATGTCCTGCCCTAGGGCCAGAAACAGTAAAATGGAAAGCCCACCCTGTCCTGTCCCCTCTTCTAAGTCTTGACATCCTTCCAGAATCTGCCTGCATTTCTGCACACTGAATGCCTTCAGATATTTGCGCTTTTTGCTTTTTAATAGTTTGTGCAGAGTTGAGAGTTTTTCTACAAGAGGGTCAATCCAGGATGAACTTATTTTACAATAGAATGTTGCACTCTCAACCACTGCAATTCAGTTAAAACCCAGATCCCTTTCAATGACGTTTGACTACCAAAATCTGGCTCCTATCTAACCCCTATACCACACTTTCTTTCATTTTTCCATTTGCTTGAAACTTACCGACTACACCGATAAGTTTTACCATAAACATTATAAGCTAGTTCCTCTCAGAAAATCTTTTTTCTTGCTTTTTTTCTGCCTGGGATTTCTGATCCTAACTCTTCACTTACATGGCTGTTCATTTTCATTAAATTAACATTTTATATGTCACTTGTCTGAGAAGCCTTACATGATCATTCAATCTCAAGAAGGGTTTTTTCACAATCACTCTGTTCCTGTCACATAGTTTCATTTTTCTCTTATCATATATTACCATTTGAAGTCATTTTATAAATTTATCCATATTTTATAACATTCCTTCCCCATCTATAATTTAAGCCAGAGATCAGCATTTCAACTATTTTGCTTACTGGATCCCAACAGCAGAAAATAGTGCTTTGACACACAGAATGTATTTAATAAATAATTTATAAGTTTTGGGGGGCATTAGGTAAATAAAAGCATTTTTAAAGGACATCATAAATGTGATTTTGTCTACTAAAAATTTAATACGTGTAAATGTATATACATTATTTCTCTGGAATTTTATTCAGATGTGCTTGAGTAGAACTACCCAATGTCCTCTATTACAAGAAAATTTATACATATTTTTCTTTCCTCAAGGCCTCAAGGACTTTTGTGAAGTCCCATTCCAATTAATTTAATTAAGAAACAAAGAAGGAAAGCAAAAAGAGTTCTGTTGGTGTCAAAGACCAGACTGGAGCAAACAATCAAATTTGAACAAATGACACTCTTAAACCCAAAATGGGTATAGGAATCACATATAATAAACTTACTAGAAAGAACTTCTGGATAATATATTTTAGATGATAGTTTATAATTTTTTAATTGCATAATCATTGTGATTCTTTCAGCCTGGACAGATAGGCAAAATGTTCTGCATTTATTTTACGACAAGTGATTATTTTGTACAGGACGTTTACTGATTACTCTGAAATCCAGCGGTGGGTGACAAAGCTCATCTCATTTCTTTCCTCTCCTTCCATGTTATTTACTAATTTACATATAGATTGTCTTGTGTCAGACAAATTCTTATTTGAATCTGAATTGTGCTGAGACCAGAAATATTTGCAAATATTTCTGGACATATCATCAAGCATCTTGTTAATTTGTACCTTCCAAATTTATACACTTACAGACATTCCAAATACTGTCCTCAGCTCAAGCAAGATGCCAGAATTACTCTATAAAAGGGGTTTTTCAAAAGATCTATGTGAGGGTCTAAAACTGTTAAAAAAACCTGCAGGGTATTTCTGCATTTAAAAATTTCCATTTTCATACACTAATCTTATGCATACATTACTTTAAGAGGAATTATACTTACATTAAAAATAAATTATTTAATTTTTCTAAAGACGTGAGGAAATCTTCCTCATTTAGAAATGGTATTTCTTCTTGAAAATTTAGATAGAAAAAATCAAACTGGGTACTTAAACTGTAGGTAATAATTTCTTATGCATTTTCTTAACTGGAATTCCACATAATTAAGGTCTCCTCATAGCTTGGTATACTATTCAGAAAAAAGATTTTTCTCTCTCTTTCAAAGAGATGCTATGTGAATGTCTAATTGCTTATTTCGGTCTTTATCTTGTCAATGGTATACCTTCAGTTAAATGCATAAATCTTAATTTCAAGTTTCTGTGAAATAATGAAAGGCACTTTTTAAAGTTGGTTATTAACAGTCATTCTTTTTTAAGCAAATTCACCAAATAAAATTCCAGTTTTACACAAGAGATGTATTTATAGATTTGCTAATATTTTGTTGAGGATATTTGCATCTATGTTCATCAGTGATATTGGCCTGTAATTTTTTTTAGTGATATCTTTGTCTGGTTTTGGTATCAGGCTGATGCTGGCCTCGTAATATAAGTTTGGGAGCATTTCTACCTCTGCAATTTTTTTTTGTTGTTGTTGGAATAGTTTGAGAAGGATGGATGCTACCTGCTCTCTAAACGTTTGGTACAATTCACCTGCAAAGGCATCTGGTCCTGGACTTTTGTTTGTTGGGAGGGGTTTTTTTGTATTACCTATTCAATTCATTACTGTCAATTGGTCTGTTCATATTTTCTATTTCTTCCTTCTTCGGTCTTGGGAGATTGTACATTTCCAGGAATTTGTCCGTTTCTTATATGTTGTCTGTTTCATTGGCTGACCACCATGTGTTTAAAGGTAGATGTGGCTGGCCCCCAGTCTGGTTGGTTTCCAGGCCCTGCATTGCCTTGGGTCTTGGAGTGTATGAGATTTTGTGTGTGCCCTCTAAGAGTGGAATCTATTTCCTACAGCTCTCTGGCTCTTCTGAAAGTATGCCCCACTGGCCTTCAAAGCCAAATTTTCTGGGGGCTCATCTTCCCTGTGCATTCTTCCCAGGGCTGGGGAGACCAATGTGGGGCTCAGCCCCCTCCCTCTTTGGGGAGAACCTCTATAATTGTAATTATCCTCCTATTTGTGGGTCTCCCACCTAGGAGTATGGGTCTTGACTGTACTGTGTCTTCACCCCTCCTACCCATCTTTTTGTGGTTCCTTCTTTATATCTTTAGCTGTAGACAATCTTTTCTGCTGGTCTTCAGGTCTTCTCATCCATACTTGCTCTGTAAATAGTTGTAATTTTGGTGTGCCCCTGAAAGGAGGTGAACTCAAGGTCTTTCTACTCTGCCATGTTCGCTACTCCTCCCATTAGTCATTATTCTTGAGGAAACTTTTTTTGTTTGTTTTGGCTGCATCAGGTCTTTCGCTGTGACACGTGGGATCTTCGATGTGGCATGCAGGATCATTCGTAGCAGCGTGAGGGCTCTTCACTGCAGTGCCGGCTTCTCTCTAGTTGTGGAGTGCGGGGTTTTTCTCTCTCTGGTTGTGGTGCATGGGCTCCAGAACGCGTGGGCTCTCTCGTTGAGGCATGCGGTCTCAGTAGCTGTGGCGCACTGGCTTAGTTCCCCTGAGGCATGTGGGATCTTAGTTCCCCGACCAGAGATTGAACCCACGCCCCCTGCATTGAAAGACGGATTCTTTACCATGGGACCACCAGGGAAGTCCCTCTTGAGGAAACTTTAAAGATTATTAAATGATGCCATAACATATTTTACAATCTAACTTATTCCTCAATTACCCTGATTTTAATATTTACACTGAAAAAGAGTCAGAGTATTCCTGTCTTATAAATAACTTTTCTTCAGTACATTGTCACTTTTTTATTGGTACTATTGAACAATATTTAATTAAGAAGATATTTGTAAGCTACATGTATCTGAAAGAGAATAGTAAAAAAACATATTGTAGTTTTGGATAATTAAGTACATATATCATGTGAGTGCTGATTTTAAATTTTTTCAAGAAATAGCCTATTCTATGACATATTTTTAGAACTAAAATAGGCTGATAATTAGATGCATTTAAATTAGTTTAGGAAACGCTAACTGGTCTCCTAGTCAAAAAATGGCAAACTGAGTACATATTGCAAGCACTCATTCCAAGGGTTCCATTCAAAGGAAAACAAACAAACAAATAAACAAACAAACATAGATTAGTTGATTTTAAAAAGTAAGAATAAAATCATAACAGTAAAGAAAAAATATCAGGGACACACTCAGGATTGTCCTCTGGGTGTATAGGATGTCAGGAAAGCGTTTTTTGGTAGGACCTTGTCTATGTAAACGGTTTGATTTGACAGTGTATTATAAAATTCATTGGCCCATGTGAGATATATTGATTTTCCAATAAAAAATTATAATAATCGATAGAGAAGAGGTGCTAGCTCATGTGTTTTATTGTCCAATCACATGAAGACTTTCCATAGTGTCCAGGTACCATCATGTTACTGTTCATGTCCAGGAACCCATTTTTTCGTGTCCTTTATTTTTAAATGAACTGTTGCTGGGTAATTTTGTATCTCCCAACACTTAAGGTGTTGCGTTAAACAACATCAATCCAAATTCATACATTCAGGCCCTAACCTCTAGTACCTCAGAATATTACCTTATTTGGAAATAGGGCTGTTGCAGATGTAATGAGTTAAGTTTAAGGTGAGATCATACTGGAGTAGGGTAGATCCCTAATGCAATATTACTGGTGTCCTTATAAAAAGGGGAATTTTGGACACAGAAATGTACACAGGAAGGACACCATGTAAAGACTGGACTTATCCTCACACAAGCCATGAAACTATAAGAAACTATGAGATAGACCTGGAAGAGATCCTTGCCTAACACCTTGAAAGGAAGCATGTCTCTGCTAGTACCTTGATCTCAGACTTCTGGCCTCCAGAACTGTAAGACAATACATTTTTGTTGTTTAAGCCACTTAGTTTGTGGTATTTCGTCACGCTAGCCCTAGAAAACTAATATACATGAGAAGAAGGTAGCCCCGTGGTATTACCTGCAATACAATGGCTCTTTAGAGATAATGTTTATGAAAACAATAAAGGTCTTCAGCTTCTGCTGTTCTCTAATACCATTTATTTATTGCTTTTTACATCATTCCATGCAATGCTGCATCTTTCTTCATGCTTCTGGTAAATACTGGTTTCCAATGTTCTCACAAAGGTTGTTGCTGTGCTTTGCTGATAATGACTATGAATGAAAGCCCTGGCCTGTTATGCAGGAAAATGTGAGCAATAATTCATTTTCTATTCATGTTGAATTTTCTGTTCAGAATTTTATAGGGCAAAGGTAGAACAACACATCTTCCTAGATCTCTAGGCCAGAATCACCACTTTATTGAATGTGATCTCTTTCATTGTTGATTGCACACCTGCCTTCCACACATCATTACCATTGGGGAGGACACTCAAAGAATCCATTGATGAAGTAATAGGAGTGGTTTTGTTTGCCAAAGTTCTACTTGTCTGTCCCTCCTTTGCACGTCTTAAGATTCTTCCAGGAGGGCAAAACATTTCACATGTATCAGAGGCAAGAGAGAACATTAATTGGAATGGCCGATTGGCACTGCAGAGCAAAGGTCTCCAAAGTCCTATTGAGGACAAAGGAGAAGTCATCCTTGGATGAGTGCCTGACGTGCGATGTGGAGCTTACAAGGGCTAAAAGATGACTGTTGCCATCACCGAGGTGATGGTGAGAACGTGGATGGATGAAAACCCAGATATAGGTCCATGGGTGGGGAAATCAGTGATGTACCACTGATATCCCAGAGCCCTGAGCTCTTCTTATGCCCAGTGTGAGCAACAGTCATCTAAAATCAGCATGTTGGAATCACTCTGGACCCTGATCACTCTCACAAAAGAAGTAGGCAACTCAGTTGGAATGATTTGCTCACCAGGCTGCCTTCCTAGTATGGGGCCAACTACCAGGTCTCTGGAGCGACTTAGTGCCTCAGATTGATCCCGTGTGGTAGGTGCAAATGTAGAGCTGGAAAGCTTCCCAATGGATATAAATGGTGACTCAAGACAAAGGTCTTGTCCTGGCTGCAGGACCCCTGTATTCAGCTCTTCCAGTCTGGCTAGTCTCTGACAATAGAGGGGGACTAAGAAAGTTTTAGGGGAAGTATTCTAAACCATGGGTTACCTCATGTGTAGGGCTTGGGTCAGGTCCTCTAAATTGCCCTGGTGTAAGTCTGGTATTGTTATGAATTCCAACAGTGTTCTTCAGTTTAATTATGGCAGCACACACATCTACATTTACCAACTGTTTTATCTGGCAATAAATAAACAAGAAATATTTTTTAAAAAGAAACATTAAATTTTAAAAGTGTTGGAAAAATGTAATTTGTGCTATCAATGGTCCAAGAATCTTAAGACTACGTGAGAGGTAGCAAGCATATAAAATCCAATAGATGGAGAACATGCATATTATGAGCATAGATTTTCCTAGGGTAACTCTGGATTAAATGTGATCTACAAAAAACTTGATAAAGCTGGGGAACAATTACTAAGATGATTTTTTATAACTGGTAATTGTATAAGTAGATGGTTAATATTGTTCCTTTCTCAGGGAAAAATAAAATAGTTGGCAGGAGTGGTTTTTGCTTTCAAGATAAAGCTTAAGAATTGGTCTCTAAAAAGAGGAAGACAGGTGTTTAGGTATAGATCCTAGAAAAGGTGCCAGAGCAGGACAGAACAACAGAACAGGTGAAGGCACTAATATTTCCCTATTCTAAGAGAAATACCTGTCTTATTTTGCCAATTGTGAGGATTCCTTTTATTTTTTATTTTTTTAACATCTTTATTGGAGTATAATTGCTTTACAATGGTGTGAGGATTCCCTTTAGAAAGTCCCAGAGGGACTCTTTCCTCTTGATGGAAGTAATAACTAGTATTTCCATCTAAGGGTAATATTAGTTGAAGAAATAGTTTCATGTAACTTCAAGAGAAACCTGTATCAACTTTTTATACTAAAAATAAAGCTCATGTGTTATAAATAGGAACACTCAAAAAAAAAAGATTATAGAAATTTGAAGGAACTGGATAGCATGAAAAAAATGAATTAATATAGCATGAAAAATGAAGTATAAGCAAAATAAGGAGACAAAACAAAACAGAAAAAAGAACAGTAGAAAAATAGGTAATTCAGGAAACCAAAACTATGCTTTAATAAATTCTAATTACTATCTTCAGATCCAAGGGGAAATTTTAGACTTAAAAAATAAAATTAGTTTTGAAAAAAGTGCAAAGATTAAAAACTAGTTCTTATGAATTTAAAAAAATGAATTCTGTGGTTAAAATAAACAGTATTTAGGTTGATTAATTATTCAGTGAAAGATTGTTTTCAAGTTTTTTCAGTGTCACTGTGGCGTTTTTGTCCTGTGTCAGCTTGTCCAAACTAAATCTATATTTCCCAGAAATCACAATCCTGAGTGGAAATAGTACAAAAGAGAAATTTGCATGGGCTTTAGGAGATGGACACGGAACTGCAGCTTACTCTCTAAACGCTGGCCTGGTTACCTGTGGTGAAAGACAGACACAGAGGTGCCAGTGATTACTAGTATGTCTTCATTCTCCCTCACTCTGTGTTCAGCTCTTCCTCCCAACTGCCACGTTCATTACCAGATGCAGTGGCAGATTCCATAGCCTTCTCCACCAGTTCTTTCTGGTCTCATTCTAGCAGATTGAAACATCTTGATTCCCACATTCTCTTGCAAGCTCTGATCTTTTCACCTGCATCAGTGCTTCCAGAGAAGTGATTATTGATTCTCTGATTCTCCAGCTTTCACTGTTGGACTCTCACTTCCTCAGCTTCTCCCGCAACTGGGTAGGTTTCATTCCTAGAGTAAATCCTTCATTATATACTATTCATTGTAGTTCTTCTTCTCTGATTAACTTCTAATTGAGGCATCATTTCTCCCCTAATTTAAAATAGCAGGTATTTCCACACCATAATCTCTTCATCCTAAAAACTGCAGTAAGCAACTCAGTGACCCTCCCTATGAAGTGAATAGGAACAGTCCAGAGTTCATGCTTGCATGCTTTTCCTGGAACAGAGCAGCTATTTTATTTGTTTTATATTTGGGTTTCTATTATGATTTCATGAGAATCAACTGATCTGTGCCACCTACTCCCATATTTAAGAAACACTGTACTAGACAATCTGTAATATCTCATTTAATTCAAAGTCCTACTCAAAATGGATCCATTCACTCCAAAATAATGTTGGCAAAGGCTCTCTTCCTCTTCCTGCCACAGTGATCTCCAAAATTTCATTCTCTTTACTAATATCTCTCAAAATATTCTTTCTGGAGAAACCATCTATGCTTACAGTTTTATTGCCTACATGGTCACTGGTGACCTTCTATCTACAATTATAGCCTAGATGGTTCTCTTAAGTTATATATCCATATTAAACAACCTACTGGTGATCCTCACTTATGTCACACAAGCAGCTTAAACTCAACAAATAAACCACAGAACTAATTATATATTTTCATATTACCTCTAAACATGCATAATATTCCTGAAGACCCCTTTTCAATAATTGGAATCACCATCACTCAGTTACTTCTCAAAACAATAAACCAGATATCTCCCTAGTCTTTTCCCTTTTTCCTCACTCCCCAGCCAGCCAAGAAATCCATCTGGCCTTAAAACCCTTTATATCTGTCAACTTTCTCAATCCTCTCCTCTTCATTGTTAATGCTATTGTCTTTATTCAGGTTCTCATCACTACTTTTTCTTCCTTTTTAAATAGCTTTATTGAGATATAATTCATTTACCATACAATCCATCCATTTAAAGTGTAGTTTTATGATTTTTAGTATATTCACAGATAAGTGCAACTATCTGCACAATAAATTTTAAAACATTTTTACCACTTCAAAAATAAACATTATGCACTTTATCACCCACCTATTCCTTCACCCTACCCACTACCCCCAGTTGTAAGCAAGCACTAATCTACTTTTTGTCTCCATAGATTTCCCTATTCTGGGTTTTCATATGAATTCAATCAGAAAATATTTAGATTTTTATGATGATTTCCCTTCACTTATCAAGGTTTATCCAACCTGTCACATGTAATAGTACTTTGTTCCTTTTTAATGGCCAGATAATACGCTATTGCATGGATACCCTATATTTTATTTATCCAGTCACTGCTTGAATGTCAATTTTGCTGTTTCCATCTTTTGGCTATTATAATTAATGCTGCTGTAATCATTTGTGTTAAATTTTTTGTGTAGATATATGTTTTCATTTCTATCGATTGTATAAGTAGGAATAGAATTGCTGCATCATATGGCAACTTTGTTTCACCATTTGAAGAAGCTTCACACTGTTTTCCAAAGTGGATACATCGTTTTACATCCTCACTGTTCATTTCTAACTTGGATTCTACTAACAAGTCTCCAGCCTTCAATTTCACCACCACTCCTTCACCCTAGCCTTCCAATCCAATCTCAGACTTGTTCAGTCTTGCCCAAGTATCATTATGTTACTCTCTGCATAAAACCCTCTTGAGTTCTTATTATCTTCAAGTTAAATTTAGATTAGATTACAAACTCCTTGCATACATAGAAAGGTCTCTTTCTATATACTGTATGCTTTATTTTAATGTAAATCCTACCTTACAGGAAAAACAAACTACCTGAATTCGTGCAAAGGTGTCATACTTACTATATAACTGCATGCTTTTACACTTGATGTTTCTTCAACCAGGACTTCCTTCTTCTTGTATTATTTGTTCATCCAATCATCAAAAAATAACTGTGCTCTGTAATAATATCTACCAGGGTGATAATCTAGGTCAGCCTCCTTCAACTTCTTTTAGCATCTGTGCTCACTTCTAGCAAAGGACTCATGTTTAATTCTAATTTCTGATTTCTGTAAGAGGTGCCTTTAAAAGATACTGAAAATTAATTTAAGTCAATGACTGTGCAGTTGATTATCTTCTTGACTACCTGACAGATAGCAAGAGAACAATAATTATGTGCTGAATAAATAAACCATTTAATTAAAAAGATATTATTGAGTCACCTTGACATAAGACTATGTGAAACATTCTAGTTACTAAAATTACATTTTATATACAGGGATCTGTACTTAACTTTAAATAACATCTAAGAAAAAAAGGACATATAAATATTTGAATTAATTATTATTAACATTTAGAGAAAATCATTTAATTAAATTTGCGTGCTCTTATATTGATCTCATCCCTAGGATTATTGGCCTATAATTCTCTATTGGGATTGGGGACAATATGAATTCAGCTCATCTTTTTGAAGTGGTAAAAATGTTTTAAAATTTACTGTGGAAGTAATTACACTTATCTGTGAATATACTAAAAAATCATAAAACTGTACACTTTAAATGGATGAATTGTACAGTAAATAATGACACCAACATTTGATTATACCAAAGTTTGGATAATAGTTTAGCAATTTAGAATTTTGCATGTGGCTATTTTCAGCCAGAGCTGCAAATATTTTCTGAGTGTAGCCTGAATTCCCAGAAGGCAAGAAAGTAGTTCCATTAAAGGAAAATAAATAAATAAAATCAACACCTATATATTCAGAAATAGCAAGCACAGAGAGGAAGTTTTAAACTAGCTGTAGCTAAAGCTTGACAATCGTCTTTTATCAAGACTAAAATAACTGGGCACCATGGTACCACAGTTGTGAAAGCACCAGTTTGTTAAACCAGATGAGATTGACGTATCAGATTAACAACATCAACAAAGATTGCACTGGAAGAACATCAAAATAAGTTTAATACTTACTCTGGGGGTTGAGAAAGAAAGGACAGAGGTGGAAAAAATGAGGAGAGGTTGAAATAATAACGCCTTTTAATTTATTTTTTATTTTTTTCTAACTCTATTATCAACTAATAAAAATGAACATCTACTGAGCTACTCTAGATACTGATGGTCAATCTTAAAGTTCACATCATTTGACTGGCTGTTTTCACTTTCAGCTTCTACCTTTAAAATCTCCCATTTAATATGATTTATCTCATCATATACCTGAATGTAAAAATGCTCAAAGTCATACAGCTAAAATACAGGTTTTCTGCCCCCAAATCTAATGCTGTCTTTAATATAGCATGTTTCTTGTGACATACACATATATGAAAACACAGATTTATGTATTTGTTTTCCTCACTATTTATCCTCTGCAAATCCTGAATAAAAAAGTACAGAATTTTTTATATTATATATTACTCTGCAGATAGTATGTTTTCTTCATCATTTTCTGGAACAGGTCTGTCATATGGTTGGTAATGAGTAAAGATATGTTTATTTTAATGAATAAATAGATTCATGATTGCAGCTTACTGTGGATATTTTATTTTAACTAAACAGAGATAAATGCTTAATTGCATGTAATTCACTGATCTATTTATTTGATAGTTCATAAAGGGTAATACAGATCATTCTGAAATTTTGACTAAGGAGCCCAATTTTAATTCTGTTTTCTATTTTGTACATCTTTTAAAAGCTGAAAGAAATAGAAGGCAACAAGGCCAGTTTTTTTTGTCTTTTTATGGAAAAAGTCATATCAGTTGCAGATAATTTGGGGAAAATAAGATTAATCAAGAAAGAAATCTATTTTCCTTATTACTTTGAACAGATTTAATGACGCTTAGTGTAAAAAGGAAATCAGAAGTCTCTGTTTTAGTTTTTAATCTTTTTATTCTCTTTATAGAAAGGTACAACTATTTTGATAAGTAGTTTCTGTTATGGAAGGAATGGTAAACTTGACATTCTAAATCTACTCCCAGAAATCAGTGCTGTTGTATACGCTCCAGGAACTCAATATTAGGGACCCATGTGCATTCAAATATTGCAAATGAGTCATGTTTCTAACAATTCTAATAATGTCCAGGAACAGCATGATCCTTTGTATGACATATCTTTATTTTATATGAAGTTTTCATGAAGTAAATAAAATGTCCCCAAAAATACATGTTAGGTGTATCAAGGTCGATGGACCTTAACATACCCTGGTAATATTTTAACATATCAAAATCATATTAAAGTACATAGTTGATGGTATCAAAATAATTTAATGTGTAATATTTTGCCAAGAACTATCTAGTAAGTGGTATCATCTTCATACTCACCCTTTACAAAGCAAGACTTTTTTCCATCTTAGATTAGCAGTGAAATTCTGAGCTCAAAATACTTACCAGCCTCAGCTTTGTGTGTTTCTCAAGATGGATGTAGTGATGGCACCCAACCAAAATTCCTGAGCCAATATTAACTGAAGCAAAGGTAATTCTAAGTGTTCAGAATCTTTCTAACCTCAGTTGGTTGTAGCTTAAAATGAAAGCAATTTTTTCCCCCAAGCTCTGGAACCTGGTGGGCCATTGAGGAAACTGAGTGTCTAAGTTATTGCCCAGTGGTAGCTACTAAATAGTCTATATTCTTAGGCTCTGCCTTGACATCTACTCTTAGAAATTATCATGAAATCATTGAACCCAAATTCCATGCCAGGTGCTTCATATTAATTCTGATCCTTACCACAACCTTGAAAGATGAGTGCTATTAACCTCATTTAATGAGTAAGCAAAATGAGATTCAGAAAGTGTCCTTAAGGCAGTTAGCCAGCTAGAATTGAATGTAATATTAGCAACAAGGTATTATAAATTGTTAATAATTACATGTTGCTATAATTCTCAAAAATAACTAGTATTATTAATATAGCAAACACATATAGAGCTTACTATGTACCATGTACTCTTTCACATGTTAACTATCTCAAAACCATCTTGTTCATTTCAAAAATAAATCCTTTTTACAGAAGAGGAAACTGAAGTATAGAGAGTACAAGTCACATGACAGAGCTATTTTTGACAGGTAGAACTAAAACCTACACATTTTGATTTCTAAATCTGTGCTCCTACTTCACTACCATGTGTACTCCAAATGGGTCTTCTAACTAGTACACTAAATCCACTCCAGAACTGAAGTCTGACCCCCAAACCCTGGCTGTATGGCTGAAAGACAAAGGACATGCTAACATCCAAGTGTTTGGACTCTGTCGATTCCACCACCATTTGATTTGCTTGTCTAAGCAGGAAGCTTGAGAAGCACTACTGCCTAAATTACAACTGTACTTGCAATATCCTTTAGATTCACACCTATCTACAGAACTCAAGAGACAAACTTTTCAAATATTTTTTCAGGAACCTCTATCCTTTCCTCCTGAATATCCTATGGTCATATGGTATACCCCACCTACTAAAAGAATCAAGGTCAATTCTCTCACTCCTCTGGAAGAGTGAAAAATAGGGACTATAGAGCTAAATATATATTTCCTCTACTCCTAAGGAAATGAGAGAAAGGAGACTCTGGATCTGCTTTTAGACATGTGGTCCTGTCCAGCAATTAAGAATAGGACGTTATAGCTATAATATCTTAATGATATCTGATGACATATCTTCCTTGTAATTAATATTTAGTGGTAGATATTTCTGGGTAAAGATTCATATTTCTGGGTAACTGCCACTGTCTTCTCTCAATTTTTTCTACTGTGAGAACATAAACTAACATCTTATGCAGGTTGTGATGGTCACTCTCCTTCCAGTGACATACCTGCTACCAAGCTATGATAACAGAACACGGTGCCCCTAGCTTGAATCCTATGATGTAGTAGTGATTAGGTATGTTAATCCATGGAGCAAGGAGTAATATGGGCAATTCATCAAAAGAATATGACTGGTTAAGCTTTTATAAGTCTTGGATTTTAGCCCCCAAATTGGGACTCATTTTCCTCATTAATGAAAATCAGTTGGCTGATTTCTCAATGATCTTTACAGGATTCCAGGCAAATCTCTCAAAATTTCTAGCCTTCAGTTTCATTCAAATGAAATAGAGATGATGACATTCATCACAAAGTGTTGCTGGGAGGTAAAAATGAGATTTAGTAGCCTTAATATGTAATGATTCTATAAATATGACTCTCTCCTGTTCTTTCAATTCCTTTCTCCAAATTTAATTGCTCTTGAGACTAAGCAAAGTCAGAAATATTATACTGCTTCCCCGTTCACAAGTAGCCCTCCTTATCAAAATGCTTTGATCACAAATTCACCAGTGGATGGCAAATTGAGAGGCTGCCCTTTCAGGTAGAAGTGATCTTTGAAACTGAATCTACAGGACATAGTGGTCCACTGATGCTGGACTTTAATCAGATAGTTTGACGTTCTCTTCAGCCCGAGAATGAAAGACAAATGAGATATGATTCCTAAGAGTTATTATTAATGCTTGGACCAGTCAAAACAATAGTAAATATCAAGGCTTTGAGAAAAAATAGTATTCTAAAGACCTGATGAAGTATAGAAATTCTGAAATGCATTTGCTAGATTAACACTGTGGTACCACCAAAGTAACTTTTCCGTTCCTAATTATTTTCATGCTTTCATTTTATGAAAAATCTAATCAGATAAGAAATAGAGTTGCCTTAAATGTGAAAAATACATGTAGCATTTCATATACCAGAATATCACCAATGGTGAAGAGCACATGCTAAGGAAGTTTTTCAGATGATACTTACAAGAGTACACGGCTACCTGATAGTGAGCATCGTTTGAAATACCCATTTGAAGCTATCCAGAAAGAAAGTACACTTTTAGAGTAAACAGCAATAACACCTGTCAGAGAGGGTGATTCTGAACTCTGAAGTACAGTTAAATACCATGCTACATATAGGGATGTATTTTAAAGCAATCCAGGGACAAGTCTAACCTTTGTTGGAAGAATATTCTCCAGGAGTCTTGTGTGTTTCTGCACAATGTGTGAACAGGGGCATTAATGGACTTTGTTATACACTATCTTTACAAAGATTGTATGCTGATTAGCTTTGGAGCTGCCTCTGCCATTGGAACAAATCGAAGGCATGCTAAATTACTCTCCAGTATTCTAAACATAATTTCTCTTTCTCTGGAGCACAGAGTAGGCACGCTTACTGGCCATTGTGTAAGATTCAGATTTCCAATGCTCAGGGTTCCTCTCCAGTAACTCTACCCGCTGTGTCTACAATTGTCACCTGGATTTCTTTGTGTTGTCCTATAGGAACTGGGGCTCAGGGAACCAGGACAATAAAATGCTGATACTCTCTGTAATGCTATTTTTTTGAGTTACATTCTTTTGTCTCTGACCTAGGATTTACATGTATTCTTCTACCAAACAAGAAACTGTGGCAGGGTAACTACTAGATGGCAAGACCCTTCACAGTTATTGACAACTTATTTATCCAAAATTAACCACAGAATGACTGATTTTATAGGAATATTCAGTTAACCCAGTTAGATAGTCTTTCTAGTTGTAGGGGTCTGTCTTTATCTAAAAGTTCACCCTGAAACCAGCAAGGAGATGATATCACTGCTGGGAATATGATTGTACCTCAGATATGTCATTATTTTTACTTATTAGCACTATCTAACAGATTAGATAAGGTTAATTTTTTTGTTGTTGCATAGATTATTTCCATTTCCTAGTAGTATATTTGTTTTCTTCTGGACTATCAACTCCTTATGAACAGTGAAATTGTCTAATTTGTGTCTGAATTATTGGTATCTAACAGTGAGTAGCACATAATAGATTTCTAAGAAAAATAAGGTGGATTTCATATGAATAAAAAGAAGAAAAATGCATTTCTCTATCAGAAGGTCAACATAAATTAAAAAGAAAAATAGTAGATTAATAAAAGGAACTACTGTATTCTAACAGAGGAGAAGAAACCTGCCATTTGCCAATGACATCACAAGTTCATAAGAAGTAGTACAGAAGAAGTAGACCTCAAGAATTCTTTTTCAAAAGGCATTTCTATCTTACATAGTTCTATTCTTAAATGTACAGTGAGTCGAGTTTTAAAAATTATACATGCCTGTGAAATGCACTAAGCAACCAATATAAAATCCATCCTTCAGTGCAGAATGTTTCCCTGTTACCCCTTCCAGTCAATACCACTCCTGTGGGAAAACAACCACTGTTTTGATTTTAAACACAGCAGATTAACTTTGCCTGCTCTACTGTAAAATTTCTGAAAATAGGAATCATCCAATATAATCTTCATGTAAAGCTGCATTTTCTCAGCGAAATGTCTATGAGATATATGCTTCTTGTTGCATATATCAATCACGTGTTTAATTTGTGAATTAGTGCAGCTGGTGGTACTGAAGTTTAAAACATTTATATTCTTATTGAAAATTTTTATCTCTACTCATTCTAATAAAAGCTGGGAGAGGGCTGTTGACCTTTTAGAGCGATGCCATAAATAATCGGTCAATTTTAGTATTATTTAAGGATATAGGAATTGGGGAATGAGGGAGAAAAGTTTGGTAACGGAATTGAAACACTTCAAGTGTATACATTTTGAGTATCAATGGGATATTTACGTGGAAATATTGAGTAGGGAGCTGGAGGTATGAGAAAATAAGTTAACACATATAAAAGAATAAGTATAGCTCTTAGAGGGTAGAAATTCCTTAATAATTATGAAGTGCTATAATAACTATATGATTTGGGATTCACATATACACAGCACTATATATGAAATAGATAATCAACAAGGACCTACTGTATAGCACAGGGAACTCTACTCAGTATTCTGTAATAATCTACATGGGAAAAGAATCTGAAAAAGAATGCATATATGTATATGTATAACTGAACCACTTTGCTGTACATCTGAAACTAACACAACATTGTAAATCAACTGTACTCTAATATAAAATAAAAATTAGATTATAATAACTATATGACTTGAAGATAATTCTTTTTTATTTATGTCCTTGATTGTGAAGAATAAGGATCTACTAGATTTTTCATTACTGTCTTGGGAAAACAACAGCTCTTGATTTTCAATCTAGTCATGTAGGCTTGTAAGCAAACTTGGAAACTCTCAAAGGAGGGGGACTTTTACTTAAAATTAAAAAAAAATGAACCCACCCACGTTGAGGGCAGAATTGAAGAGTATAGAGAAACATTGGGAATTCATTAGCAATACTCTTGGTGAGTGAAAGTTAATGGTCTCAGATGATGTCCCTGTGGAGAATGGGTGAGAGCATGAGCTTCAGAGGAGCAGAGCATTCAAAAAGGAGTGGAATGAGAATGTTTTGAAAATTGTATTGGAAAATGATAAAGCTAGTGCAGAAAATGTTGTGGCCTCCTCAGTTAATAGGAGAGCAGTAAGATGCTGGAGAATATAGGTCTGTGAGTGAAATAAGTTTGACTTATTTGACTCTTTGACTGTCTCTACTGACCTCCACCTGCAGAACATATCTTTTTCATTTTCCTAATGGGAAAGGACTCCACATTTTCATCATTAGTATTCCTTAGCAATTTGTTCAATTCTGTACACCTTACAAAGAGCAAGTGTTCCTCCAAATCCAAAGTGGCATGGATTATGTAAAAGTAAGAGTAAAGACAATTGTACTTTTTATTGTATTCCACTCCACAAAGCATATGGAAGAATAAAAGGGTCAGACTCCCAAAGCCTGTAAGGCTGAGCCTTGCTGTAGGTTCATTCAAATGAATCATTTACTAAGCCACTATGAAACCCCTGGTGTATTATGTCTCTGGCTTCCTTTTCACTGGATACACAAGGAAATAATGAAAGTTGAATCTCACATAAAAACTATGGGGTTTTTTCCCCTGAAAATTTATGAAAAGTGTAAAGATACACAATATGTGTTGTTCTCAAAATGAGGACAAACATATGAATCACTACTGGTCCTTGATTAAAAATCCATGTATCTGTGTCACTCTTCAGAACACCTGAGTAAAAATCACTAGTTTGGGGCCTGGCATCTGGATTTTAGCATTTGCACTTGAATCTTCTATGCACCCCAATGCTTGAGAATCATAAACTACTTCCAGAAATATTCGTAGAAATATATATTGAAGTAATTTGCTCATTTTAACAGCACTTGGTCTATCCCTCAAATGTTATCAGACATTAGTTTTCTTTTACATTTAATTTAACATCCGATTAATGCATAAGTAAAAATTTCCAACTTCATTGCAGAAAAATATGTTTCATGATGCAGTTCAGTTAGTAAGTTAATGATTCATGAATTAAATGATTTATAGCATATGAATCATAATTCTAATATATTTGGCTCTGTGGTTGAAACCATTCTCTGTTCTTTGAACCTTTAATAAAAGGGTAGAACATTTTTGTCAGAAAGTTTCTGATGGAGAAATAGTTAAGAGAATGTTTTCTTTCTCACAAGAAAAAAAAAATGAGAGAGAAATTGTGAAGAACAGTGATAGAATTAAAATCCAATAGATAAAGATAAATAAATCCTAAATTTATTTGGGTAAATACGACCAAATTTCTGGTAAGTTCATGAAACCAAAGACAATGAAATATTTTCTTTTGAACCAGCTCTTCCCACACTAGACATTCTCTAAGAGGAGCAAAATTTGGTACTAGATAAGAAAAAAAAACTGAAAATAATATTACTAAACCACTATTAATTATTTTCGTGGAGTGTTAAAATAGTTCAGATATTGAAATACATGGCTGCTACTCTTATTTTCAATCTATAATTTACAGATTGATAATCAATATTAAAAGAGGCAAAATTCTAACTTGGTTTTGTACTCACCTCATGTTTGTGAGCATCTCAAGGAGGAAACAGGGATCTGAAGAACACCACCTATTAAGAACAAGTCAAACAAATTATCCTTGGCTCTGACAATAAGTAGGTCAACTAGACAAAATATAACTGCGAGGGCTCTTTTTTTTTTTTTTAAATAAATTTATTTATTTATTTGTATTTTTATCTTATAAATTTATTTATATTTATTTATTTTTGGCTGCTTTGCATCTTCGTTGCTGCGCACGGGCTTTCTCTAGTTGCGGCAAGTGGGGGCTACGCTTTGATGCGGTGCACGGGCTTCTCATTGCGGTGGCTTCTCTTGTTGCCGAGCACGGGTTCTAGGTGCGTGGGCTTCCTTAGTTGCAGCACGCGGGCTCAGTAGTTGTGGCTCACAGGCTTAGTTGCTCCGCGGCATGTGGGATCTTCCCGGGCCAGGGCTCGAACCCGTGTCGCCTGCATTGGCAGGCGGATTCTTAACCACTGCACCACCAGGGAATCCCGCGAGGGCTCTTTTGATTTACTTAGAAAATTGTAGAATTTGGAGAAAACACAAAGTAAATTAAATACGTATTTATCTGTCTAAATCTCAGTAACACAACTTTCATGTAATTAATCCATGTCAACAATAGTGTCTACTTTCAACTATTTCTTAATAAATTATTTTTAACTAACTTAGGTGGACATAGAAAATGGATTTTTGAACAGGAAACTGGGGAAAGTATGTTGTACAGTAAACTCAAAATCCAAAATAAATTTGATTTGTTGGAAAATGTGATAAATTTAACAAGACAATGTGTTAGTTTTCTCTTTATTACTATGTAACAATTTGCCCCACAAGGTAGTGATTCAAAACAACACAAATTTATTGTTTCACACATAATTTGAGTCAGGAGTTTAGTCAGGGCTTAGTGTCATCCTTTGTTTGAGGGTAGGGCTGCCAGATAAAGTAACTAGCTAAATTTGAAGTTAACAACTTTTTTTAATGTATGCTTGTCTCAAATATCCTGTGGGATATACTTATACTAAAAAAAAGTATTATTCCTTGTTTATCTAAATTCAAATTTAACTGGGCATCTTGAATTTTGTTTGTTTCTTTCTTGTTTCCTAAATTTGGCAACCCCACTTCAGGTTCTGTCACATGACTGCAACCAAATTGTCAGCCAGTGATAAGGTTTCATTTGAAAGCTCAACTTTCAAGGTCTTCTTCTAAGCTCAGAAGAAGAAGACTGTTGGCAGAATTCAATTACTGACAGTGTTTGGACTGAGAGTCTCAGTTCTCTGGCTGTTGGCCATATGTCACCCTAAGTTCATTGCCAAGTAGTCTTCTCCAATAGATGATAATTAACAGGAATGCATGAGAGGTCTTTTGCTAGAAGCCCTCCAACCAGCTACACAATTTCACAAGTGATCTTGGAAGAGCATGGAAAAATATTCAGGGATTCTTTTTCAATGGTTACTCTAAGATGATGCAATAGTATTATTTGGCTGCAGAACTAGAAAGAGGACATCCACAAGAGACTTGATAGTCTTTCTCTACTCATTTTTCAATAGACCACAAGCATGATATGTTCTGCTATGAGCACCATACTTTTTAAGGAGTATCAATAAACTGGAAAGAGTCAGATTGGTAAGGAAGCTATAGAATACATGATTTCATGTTGGGAGTAGTGGAAAGTCTTTGGCAGGATTCCCTAAGGATGGAAGAACTCAAGGGTAACATGACAAATATTCTCAACTCTTTATAGGCTGTTGCATGAAGAAGGGACTGAAATCTAACTGTAGGGCTTTAAAAAGAAAGAGAAAAATAAAATCAATGGGTGGAAAATATCAAAGGGAGAATTCCCTGGCAGTCCGGTGGTTAGGACTTTGCACTTTCACTGCCAAGGGCCCGGGTTCAATCCCTGGTCAGAGAACTAAGATCCCACAAGCCTCACGTGTGGCCAAAAAAAAAAAATTAAAGGGAAAAATTTAACCTAAACCGTGGTAGACTTTTCCAATATCCCTAGTGCAAAATTAAATGGGATACGTGGAGAATTAATGCTATCAAAATCCGTACCCGTGATCAAATTTATTTATTTGATGAAAACTCTGTAGAAACTTAGTTGCTTTATCAGTGTTTGGATTAGATAACTTTCAAAATTAATTACAACTCTGAACTTCTTTCATGTTAGATGATGTCTTTAGTAGAAGAGAAAAAAATCAATAATAATTTTAATAAGGAAGAAATATTTTGAAGGGGTAAAATGAAATTTCCCAGTTAGGAAAAAAACAGGAAAACAAACAATAGCCAACATTTTTGTGGACTCTAGGTTTTATAAAATGGGCAAATTAATAAGAAACTAAGTCTATTTGGTTTACAACATTTCTTTGTAACCAACTAAGTTGAATTATTTTTTTCTTTTAATTTTTTACTTATTTCCTGACAGCCTATCAACAAACTTTTCCCATTAGATATTGTTTTTAGAGTCTTTCTCTATGTTCCTAATTGACCTAACTTTTAAAAATATAATGCTTTTGAATTACTTGATGTAAGATGTCAAGGACAATATTTAGCACACCCCACTTTCAGAGGAGGGTCTAAGCTTTTTGAGGCCTGAAGCTTATGCAACTTGGAACTGGGGAAAGAATACAAATATACAAATACAAAATCTGGTTTAAAATTAAATATTAAAAAATTAAATATTTTATGATTTTGATAAAAGAAACAATCCATTAAAAATTTTAAAATGTTTAATACCACTAATAACACAAAATTCATAAAATTATTCAAGATAAACTGCCTGAAATATTTCTATTAACACTATTTTCTTTCCTTTTCAGTGACATAGTAATTTAACACATCTTTCAATCTCACTATTTTTGTGATATTATTTCCATGGAGAAAATTAAAAAATAATCCTTCATTCTTCTAGCCTGCCGGATTTTAATAATTTTCCATTTTTTTCAGGTTCACAACCTTTCATTAGTAATGTCATATAAATGTTTAGGATTGTCGAAAAATTGGAAAAATCTCTTATCAAGTGTCTTTCATACATAAGCTCTAATATTGTATAGAATTTTTTGAATTTGGCTCTATGCAACTTACCCCTTGTATCTCATCCCATGCCCACATATTTCTGGGTTTCAAAGTTGTGGGGAAAGTTCATATTCTTGAGATGAACTCTGGTCCTAAAACTGTTATCATCCTTGTGAGTCAATGAGATGAAAGCTATTCCTACAGTGGTAAGGTTAACAGTAACTTGCTTTATTGCAATATTTGCTTTATTGCAGTGTTCTGGAACCTAACCCACAGTATCTCTGAGGTCTACCTGTACTTATACACGCATGTATGTTTAGTACTAAACGTATACTAGATGTACATGGAAACCTAAACTCCACTCAACCCAAACTGAGTGTCCGATTGCATCTCGACTTCCCATGAAATGGGCAGTGGATCCACCAGGAGCCACTCCCACTGTTTAATATGAGAGGAGTTTGACGAAGGGGACACTGGAAAGATCAATGGCCTTATTAGATCTTAAAATATTTTAGTTTTTCAAATTTTATAAAAATCTGTGTCCAGGTCAAAACATTGGTTGGGTGTCTCCTAGGGCCCTAGAAGATGACTGAAAATGTGAGGAATCTTCAATATTTGCTTTCCATCCCATTCAGTGCATGGAAAATGCTGTGGTCAAATTCATCTCAAAATGTTTTCAACACTAACTTTTGCAGGATGTAAGAAAGGGAAAAGGGGTGTGATAGGAGTCGGAAGCTCAAGTTCAGAAGGAGAGAGAAGATTCAGGTAAACAAACCTTGAGAAGAAAATACAGGCAATATCAGACATAGACAGAGTGCTTTGGACACACAGGGAGGGAGCAATCACTACTCCCAGCCCTGATGGATTGAATAAACTACACTTAAGCATTGGGTAATGGTGAAAATGTACTCAATTCACGTCTATATCAACAAAAATGGGGGAAAACTGAGACAATCATCCAGAAAAATACTGTATAATCAAAATTGGCATTGGTCAAATAGAACAAAGTGATGGGATGAAATTGCATATGGTTTGACAATATCTCATGAGATGAAAGTGAGCAGAGAGAGAGATTTCTGATGTGGAGGGAGACAAATTTAAATGTTTTACAATACTACAGGAAACTTTCATTTAATATATCTTGTCAATTTTTGTTAGAGGCACTGGAAAGAAAAGTATACTTTCACAAGAGTACTGCATTTCACATTTGGAAGTAAATTTATTCTATAGTAATAACGGTTGCTAACATTTATAAATGCTTGCTTTGAATTAGGAAATTATGTTGGGCCTTTTGCATGTATTATCTGACTTAATCCTCCAAACAATCCTATGAGGATGTCACTCATTGTTTGAATTTAAAAATGATGATGCTACTGTTTTGTATCACTTACAAATGATGACTTAACAAATAATGATGATACAAAAATGTTAAAATAACTTCCTTGTGAAGTTATTTTACACCAAAACAAATATAACATTACACAAAAACAAATATAACAAATGAAGCATGATCTCAAATTTAGTCTATTCTCTACAATTCAACTTTCCCATACAGCTTATGGAATCAACTTATTTCTTGTCTTCACTATTAACTTCAGGTTGGTAATCACATTTGCTCTTCTTTGCTGTGAGGTTTTATATGATCAATCAGCTATCTTTGTGGTCCAGTCTCTGGTTCTTAGATTTCTAGGCTTAGTTTATAAACTTGAAGCCTGAGATATCACCTCTTTTGGGTCTGCTTACCTCCATACTTCACCTGATCTTCAGTTAGAACCTGAGTTTTATTCTTTATATAAAGTTCACCCCAACTGGAGAGGGGCATGGAAAAGGAATCTTATTAAAGCTGTGAAAAACCACATCTGTGACTCCATTTCTGCTTTGCAAATAAGTTCATCTGTACCATTTTTCTAGAGTCACAGATGTAGAGAATAAACTTATGGTTACCAAGGGGGGAAGCGGGGGGTGGGAAGAACTGGGAGATTGGGATTGACATATATATACTATTATGTATAAAATAGATAACTAATGAGAAGCTACTGTATAGCACAGGGAACTCTACTAAGTGCTCTGTGGTGACCTAAACGGGAAGGAAATCTAAAAAAGAGTGGACATATGTATACATATAACTGATTCACTTCGCTGCGTAGCAAAAACTAACACAACATTGTAAAGCAACTGTACTCCAAAAAACTTAGTTTTTTTAAAAAAAGCTGTGAAAAAATAAAGCCTTGATATCATGTGAATCTGTACTATGGAACTGAGACTAGGAATATTATGCTTGGAATATTGTCTCAAACTCCACCTATAATTGGACCTTCACTCAATGGGTTTTTTTTGAGGGGGGTGGTTGTAAACATCAATACCTGTCTCGATAATTTCTGCATAACTACCTAACTAATCGCTTTTATATTTATTTTTCTTAAAACACCTTTATTGGAGTATAATTGCTTTACAATGGTGTGATAGTTTCTGCTTTATAACAAAGTTAATCAGCTATACATATACATATATCCCCATATCTCCTCCCTCTTGCATCTCCCTCCCACCCTCCCCGTCCCACCCCTCTAGGTGGTCACAAAGCACCGAGCTGATCTCCCTGTGCTATGCAGCAGCTTCCAACTAGCTATCTGTTTTACATTTGATAGTGTATATATGTACATGCCACTCTCTCACTTCATCCCAGCTTACCCTTCCCCCTCCTCGTGTCCTCAAGTCCATTCTCTACATCTGCGTCTTTATTCCTGTCCTGCCCCTAGGTTCTTCAGAAGCTTTTTTTTTTTTTTTTAGATTTCATATGTATGGGTTGGCATACGGTAGTTGTTTTTCTCTTTCTGACTTACTTCACTCTGTATGACAGTCTGTAGGTCCATCCACCTCACTACAAATAACTCAATTTCGTTTCATTTTATGGCTGAGTAATATTCCATTGTATATATGTGCCACATCTTCTTTATCCATTCCTCTGTCAATGGACTCTTAGGTTGCTTCCATGTCCTGGCTATTGTAAATAGAGCTGCAATGAATATTGTGGTACATGACTCTTTTTGAATTATGGTTTTCTCAGGATATATGCCCAGTAGTGGGATTGCTGGGTCATATGGTAGTTCTATTTTTAGTTTTTTAAGGAACTTCCATACTGTTCTCCATAGTGGCTGTATCAATTTACATTCCCAGCAACAGTGCAAGACGGTACCCTTTTCTCCACACCCTCTCCAGCATTTATTGTTTGTAGATTTTTCGATGATGGCCATTCTGACTAGTGGGAGGTGATACCTCACTGTAGTTTTGATTTGCATTTCTCTAATGATTAATGATGTTGAGCATTCTTTCATGTGTTTGTTGGCAATCTGTATATCTTCTTTGGAGAAATGTCTATTTAGGTCTTCTGCCCATTTTTGGATTGGGTTGTTTGTTTTTTTGATATTGAGCTGCATGTGTTGCTTGTAAATTTTGGAGATAAATCCTTTGTCAGTTGCTTCATTTGCAAATATTTCCTACCATTCTGAGGGTTGTCTTTTCATCTTGTTGATGGTTTCCTTTGCTGTGCAAAAGCTTTTAAGTTTCATTAGGTCCCATTTGTTTATTTGTGTTCTTATTTCCATTTCTCTAGGAGGTGGGTCAAAAAGGATCTTTCTGTGGTTTATGTTATAGAGTGTTCTGCCTATGTTTTCCTCTAAGAGTTTCATACTGTCTGGCATTACATTTAGGTCTTTAATCCATTTTGAGTTTATTTTTGTGTATGGTGTTAGGGAGTGTTCTAATTTCATTCTTTTACATGTAGCTGTCCAGTTTTCCCAGCACCACTTATTGAAGAGGCTGTCTTTTCTCCAGTCTATATTCTTGCCTCCTTTATCAAAAATAAGGTGAACATATGTGCATGGGTTTATCTCTTGGCATTCTATCCTGTTCCATTGATCTATATTTCTGTTTTTGTGCCAACACCATACTGTCTTGATTACTGTAGCTTTGTAGTATAGTCTGAAGTCCAGGAGCCTCATTCCTCCCATTCCATTTTTCTTAAGATTGCTTTGGCTATTTGGGGTCTTTTTTCTTTCCATACAAATTGTGAAATTTTTTGTTCTAGTTCCGTGAAAAATGCCATTGGTAGTTTGATAGGGATTGCACTGAATATGTAGATTGCTTTGGATATTATAGTCATTTTCACAATGTTGATTCCTACAATCCAAGAACATGGTATATCTCTCCATCTGTTTGTATCATCTTTAATTTCTTTCATCAGTGTCTTATAGTTTTCTGCATACAGGTCTTTTTTCTCCTTAGGTAGGTTTATTCCTAGGTACTTTATTCTTTTTGTTGCAATGATAAATGGGAATGTTTCCTTAATTTCTCTTTCCAATTTTTCATTATTAGTGTATAGGAATGCAAGAGATTTCTGTGCATCCATTTTGTATCCTGCTACTTTACCAAATTCATTGATTAGCTCTAGTAGTTTTCTGGTAGCATCTTTAGGATTCTCTATGTATAGTATCATGTTATCATGTTATCTGATTTTGGATCATCTCTACTATCATTACTCTGAATTCTTTTTCAGGTAGACTGCCTATTTCTTCTTCATTTGTTTGGTCTGGTAGGTTTTTACCTTGCTCCTTCATCTGCTGTGTGTTTCTCTGTCTTCTCCTTTTGCTTAGCTCACTGTGTTTGGGGTCTCCTTTTCACAGGCTTCATATTTGTAGTTCCTGTTGTTTTTGGTGTCTGCCCCGGTGGTGTGTTTTGGGATGTCTGTGACCTTATTATGACTTTAGGCAGCCTCTCTGCTAATGGGTGGGGTGGTGTTCCTGTCTTGCTAGTTGTTTGGCATAGCGTGTCCAGCACTGTAGCTTGCTGGTTGTTGAGTGGAGCTGGGTGTTAGCATTGAGATGGAGATCTCTTGGAAAGCTTTCGCTGTTTGATATTATGTGGAGCTGGGAAGTCTCTGGTGGACCAACATCCTGAACTCAGCTCTTCCACCTCAGAGGCACAGGCCTGACACCCGGCCGGAGCACCAAGACCCTGCCAGCCACAGGGCTTCTACTTTTCCCAGTTTGGCTAGGGTCAGTCCTATCACATTGGGATGATGTGGGCTCCTTGTAGAGCAAAGGCCAGTCTTCCCACCATTCAGCCTAGGAGGCTGTACTTTTGCCTTACAGCTCAAATGACCATTTTTGTGAAAAACAAACAAAATCCAAACATGAGAAAACTGTTCTAAGCCCATCAAGGAATGTTCAGGATTATTAAAGATGCTTTTTCTAATCCTCAGACAAGCCCGTGAATGGCTACAAATGGATGGCTGCCTTGGAGTACCATTCTTGGCCGAGAAACAGGATTCCAAGTAACCAATTGGCTCAGTTAAAAGATTCCCTATTTCCAGAGCCGGCTTCACTCACCCACACAGGGTCACTCTGGGTCGAGGCCCAGGCTCCTCCAAACTAATCACTTTTACTAGTAAACAAAATCTTTATGGATTTCAGTCTGTGCTTCATCTAGAAGGGCAAAATGTAATTTGGAATGGTATAGAGCTCAAGTCAGTTTTGAAAATCAAAAGCCCTTATCACATTTTAAATTAGGACCTAAAATGGTTAAAATCATACTTTTTCCATTCATAAAAATGAAAAGGTAAGACTTCATGAACTGTGAGTGCATTAAAAATCACAAATTGCATTTTCCATAGCTTTGATATATTCAATATTCAAATCTTTATAAGCATAATTTCCAGGAAACAACATTTGTATATTTAAAATGTCGAGACAGACAATGTAAGGAAAGATATACTTGTTTTGTACGAAAGTGTTTAAGAAGGTATTAATTCAATCAAATAGCAATATTATGCACTTACTATCTTATTAGGTAGTATGTCAGCATCCTTATTCAGTTTAGTAAGTGGAGAGAATATGATAATAATACAAACAAGATTTTAATTGAAATCCCAGTTTAGCTTTGCTCTTGACCTTGGGTTCATAGTATATGCTTTAGACCTGGGCCTTTACATGCCCCCAAGACTAAATATATTTAAGAGAGAGGGATTCTTCAGTCAATTATTGGACCTGGTCACAAAACTAATTCAGAGAAATTAGTGGGTCACTAGAATAATCTCTGTGTACAAAAGAGAGAATTACTAGAGATATCAGTGAATATTTGCTTTCTCATTTTCTTGATGCTTCTCAAATTCCAAATTTCATGCTCCCCATCACACAAGAAATAATTGTTTTACTTGTATTTTGTGCAATTTAAATAAAAATATGACTTTCATTTCTACATCTTTAAAATTTCATTTTCTCCCATTGTGTTACTTGGAAATTGAGTCCAAGCACTTTTATGACTTGATGCACTTTATCTAGTAACTTTACCCATTTCTCCAAAGTACATTAAATGTACCTCCTTTCTCTCTACCTGTGTAAAGTCTAATTTGTTTTATTTACCTCATCTCTTTGTAAGTGTTGAATGCCCTATAGACCATGTTGTTTTATTATGAGATATTTAATTGAGTAATATCCTCAGAAAAACATGACTCGGTGAGAGTGTGTGTGTGTGTATTTGTGTGTGCACCTGAGTGGGCATGCATGTGCACACATGTCAGAAACCTGGAAAGAAGTTGAAAAAGAGCACTGGTCAGTCCAAACACAATAAAAAATTGGCTTGGAAAATCATCAAGGATGGAGTGTATTTTCTTGAGAACATTACTTTTTTTTTTTTCCAATTCAGTCACTGTTGCAAAACCTGAAGCTCCTAGAAATTGATTAATCTCTTTTCAATTCAAACTAATTGGATTTATGGTATAAAGCACTCTGCTAGGAGAAAATGAAAGATTATATTTTACTCTTTGATTCTCACTTAATGATTTATTTTAACTTGTTATATTTACTTGGTTCTTTCTATTTTGTATCAACCTATGGGTTACACAATGCATTAAAACTGTAGAGTTTACACTTTCAAATCCACTTGCTATGATAAATTTTTCCGTGTAGGAATTCTTTATTCTTATGAGTTGCATTATAATTGTTAGCGTCAAACAGAAAGTAACTTGCAAGTAGGACTATGATGAATTATTTTCAATTTATGAGGATGAGAAAGATGAATAAACATTGTAGGAGAAGAACATAGTCTGAAACTTTCTGATTAATGTTTTCAATGCCAACAGTCTTACACACACACACAAGCACAGACATTTATCTAAATGGGACTTGTGATTACCCAAACTGTCTGAGCTTCAGTTTTCTCATTTGAAAATGGGGGAAAATATGTAAGCAATTTATAGAACACCATAGAAAAAATAAGTCCAAGTACGTAGCAGTTCTCTGAATGAAAGAGCATGTAGGTTGGACCTATAGGTTGTACAGTCGGTGACAATATGGGGTAAGTGGAGAGAATATGATAATAATACATACAAGATAAAGTTGCCTTGTATGTGGATAGCATAATTAATATTTTATACATCGATGCTCAAGGCCATCCCTTTGCAAAATTATGTAAGATATATTTATACAATTTGCAGATGATGAAGGTGATGAAAAATGAAAAAATGTGGATACTTCCATTTATCTTTTTAGAAACAAAAGATGAAATGGGAAGTTGATATGCTGTATATCCAACAGGAAAATTATGATTTTAAGATTCATGATACTATTGTATCTTAGAATTGAAATGATTAAGATCAGGCCTTAAGTGATATTCAATCACACTTAAAAAATACTTGTACAACAACAATAACAGCACACACCACTGCCATAACTGTTATTACTACTAATATCAATGGTGGTAAATATTTGCTATTTGTGAAGCCATGTGCTGTTTGCTTTACTTACATTGCTTCACTGAATCTTAAAGTTCTTTTTATGATTGCTTCTATTATAAAGATGAAGAAACTGATGCAAAGACTTTGGAGCAAACAGCTCTGAATCACATAGGAGTAATGCCAAAGTCACTGACTCCAGTCTTGTTTACTCCGGAGTCCAATTCTTAACAAACATGGTGCAGTGTCATATTTCAAGAGGGATGGGAATCCCTAAAATATATATATTTAAAATAAATATATGTATATATATATATATTTATTTAGGAAGTTGTATTTATTTTCTATTGCTGACATAAAAATTATCACAAACTGGCTTAAAACCACACACATTTAATATTTTAGAGCTCTGTATGTCAGAAGCCTTGTATAGTTCTCACCAGTCTAAGACCACGATGTTGGCAGGGCTGCATTTTTTTTTTTTTTAGAGGCTATAGGGGAGAATCTGTTTCCTGCTCATTCAAAGTTCAGCAGAGTTTGGTTTGACGTGCTTGTAAGATGGAGGTCCCAGTTTCTTTGGTGGCTGTTGGCTAGGGCCACGCTTAGAGTCTAGAAGCCTTTCCCCCACCCTTGCACATAGCCACCTGCATCTCAGAACCAGCAATGGGAATTACATTCTTCTCAGGCTGTCATCTCTCTGACCCTTCTGATATGGCACTCTGTAGTGGAGAAAGGGTCTCTGCTTTTAGGGACTCATGTGATTAGATTGATTCCATTGGAATAACTCAGTCTATTCTCCTCATCTCAAAATCTGTGTCCTGAATCGCATCTACAAATTCCCTTTTGCCATGACAACACTTCACAGGTCTGGAGATTAGGGTGTGGACATCTTTGGCGTCCATTACTCTGCTTGCACACAAAAATCACTGAAGGCTCACTTCACAGCACAACCTTGGGTATTCTTTCATTTAACATCGTCATCATTGTCGTCACCATCATCATCATCATCATCATTATTATTTGACATACCAACTTCAGGTAAGGAATAATTAACAGAATAAAAGTACTAAATTATCCTCAGCATTCTCTCTCTCTCTCTCCGTGTGTGTGTGTGTGTGTGTGTGTGTGTGTGTGTGTTTGTGTATGTGCATTATAGAGGGGGTGAAAGGGCAATGGAGAGCAAGGGAAACTTTTTCAAGGTGATAGAGTCTGCATGAGTCCAGATTTAAATTGAGGAAATATACTAGAATTGTTTTAGTAGAATTTTAAAAAATTATTTATCCACCACCCATGCGTGTTCTCAATTACCCAAGTCAATATGTGAGAAGAAAAACAAGATTTCAATTATTAGACTGAAGAGAAATTTTATTCAGGTCTCAAATTTCAGGGTAGATACACCCTGATTAGACACTAGATTTTTAGATTCTCTCTCTCTCTCTATCTCCTGCCTGCCTTTCTCTCTCCCTTAATGGTAAGATTTTAGAGATACTGGCAATTTTGTAGAATGGAGGTAAAGAAAGCATTGCCAGTGAAACTCCCTTTCTTTTGGAAACACATGAGGATGAATACTTCGTTTACATAGATATGGTATGACAAATTTTCACAACTTTTGTATTGAGATAACTCTACTGTCCTTGATTCTGAAAATAGCCTTGGTGTTATGTTTTCTTTAGTAATAAAGAATTCAGGGTGTCTTTAGATAGACCTACCCTTAAGAAAGGAAGATTTCATTTCATGAAAAGAGCTTTTGACTACCGGGACCACCAGGTGGAACTAATTCAGGTTGAATATCCAAGACTTTGAGAAGACTGTTGTTGACATTTGGTGGTTGCATCATATCCTTTGCTTTTATCCCTCATTTTAGGGAGTTTAGTAAGCAAGAAGTATTTGTGTTGGGTACCTGTAGGTACAACTTGTATCGCACACCTGAGCTTGAAGAATAGCTGCAGAGAGCAACAATCCAGGAAAACAAGATGCTTCCATGACTGATTCAGACTTTCAGGCAATGTAATGAAGACTGACTTATTCCAACTGAGTGAGCCACTGTGGAGGTTCATGTGAATGTCAAGGAAGAGAATTCCCAGGAGAATAATGGCCAACTTATAATTTGCAAGGTGGGATTCATAGTCATTTAAAAGGGGATACAACTTTGTTTTTGTTACCAAAATTATTAAAGCAGGTTCTATCAACTACAGCCTATGGAATTCAACCTACATTCATGACCCTGATGGAGCATTGATAACCAGGGATAAGTGCAAATTCACTCTTAATTTTAGAGCAACCTATAAATTTTTATGAAACATTTAAAGAAAACAACTAGAAAGTGATAACGTTTGGCAAAATCTTCTGAAGAAATTTCAGTTTAGCTTTGCCACACTTGGTCAGATTGGGAGTTTCTGTATTGCTTAGTAAATAAGAGGACAAGCTCTGGAGTAAGACTGCCTGGGTTTTACATTTTGACCCCATCTTTCACTTGCCACACGAACTTAGACAAGTCACTTAACCTGTCTTCATCTCAGTTTCCTATCTTTAATATGGAAAAAATAATAGTACCAATGTAAGAGGTTTGTTGTGATGATTAATTCAGTTAATATATGCAAAGGTTTAGCTCAGCACACTTAGATGATCAGAATATTAGCAAGTATATGATGATCCTCACTCACTTCTCCAGAGAGGTGCTTTGTTCAACAAATCCTAAAGGCCTATGTGTCTCAATCACACCACTTTCTATAAGTCCTTTACTGATAAAATAATTGAATGGGACAACTCTGATATGGTATTATGTTATCATCTGTGATCAAGTGGAGAAAAACCTGGTCTCAACTGTGGCCCTAGTGAAGCGAAGCATAATCATGAAAGGTCAGGTAACAGAGATGCCATAAAACTTGATCATCAACACATGGACTTCAATTCCATCAGGTTTTATCCAACAAATTCTGACACTGCTGTTACAATGTGTTATACAGATTGAGCATCTCATTACACCTGCGTAAAAAGATTCCTTAATTTATTTCTAATCCCAATCTGTAAACTTATAAACATACAACCAGAGTTCAGCATCACCAAAGAGATCTTAAAGAGCTAAAATTTTGGATAAGACTGCCAAGTCTCTAGGAGTCCTAATAAAACTTGTCAAAAATATGATTTTCTTGTAACTTTCAGGAAGATCATTGAAAGGGAACTGCCTAAATATATACATTTTAAAGATGTTGAATCAGGCTTAGACCCTGAAATCCTAAAGCTTATTTTAAGCCTCTGACTAGAAAAAGAATGTGTAATATCTTATATCATCAGAGTCCTAGGGTATAACAAGATACTTCTGTCCCTAAAATTGATAGGTTCATCATTTGAACAAGGGTCAAGGTCTTAGGGCAAGCAACGGAAAAGTGGTATTTATAAAGTATAGTAACAGTTCAGAAACAAAAGCAGAGTCTTAGGCGTGATCCTTACATCCCAGGGGAAGACATCTTTAATATATAGCTAAAACAGTCTACTAAGATGCCAGAAGTGTTACAGTCACCAAGTAGCAAAAAGAAAGAACTTGTTCTGAAATGTGAAGTCATTTGTATTCTGTGGATGAACAGTGCTTCAAGAGAAGTGTCCAAGAGTTTAGTGACTTAGTCTGGGATTTGAGAGTGTTAAGAACCGTAGATTTGTGCAAGTTAAAGTACTGCTCATCAGAGAGATGCTTGCTTATGTAGTATGGCTTAGAAGAGTAATTGAAGTTAGTTGCTAAGGTAGCAATGGATCAGAAAATGTATACAGAGCCTGTTTTCAATAGCTAGGGACAAGGATTTATAAGTAAGACACTTTCAATGATGTCCCAAGTATCAGTCAATGGATATTTGCTTTGTATTTCCAAAGAGACTGCACTCTGAGTCAATGACAGAGGATGACAAAATGACAAAATGAGAGAGAATAAGGAAGAAAGAGGGAGAAAGTCTTCTGAAAATACATAAAAATGAGGAACCATTCTTAAAAGGGAAGTTCCCCTTATCCTGTAAGATTCTTGTGGGGAGAATTGGGGATGGATGTGGATGATTCCTTAGAAGGCCTAAAATGGACACAAACTATAAAAAGAGATAATGAAGTAGTCCAAATGATAAAACTTCCTAAGCTATTATAGGTGTAAGAAATGTGGCCATATGCAAATGAAATATTATCCGGATGACCTGAGGTATTTACAATGTAAAAAATCAAGGATCGCAAGTGACAATTCCTTATGTAATTTTATAATAGGCTCCAAAGCTATTAAAAATCAGAACTGACTAAGACTGTGCTGTATAGATTCAGAAGTTTGCCAGTAAAACAGCTCTATGATTTTAAGGCTGGAATCATTTGACTGTGTGTTGTGATTATGTCTTGATGGTCACACAGAAGTAATGGATGCAGTAATAATTTAGTGCCTTGAAATCAAAGCATGCAGTAGCTGAGCACGTTGAGAGAAAGTAACACGGACTTCTTTACACAATGTACGCTAGTATTGTGCATGGCGTGAAGCATTAGCACCTGTGGGTATTTTTCATCTCTTGTATTTTGGAAAGGGAAAGACAGAAATGAGTGGTACTTGTTGCAGTAACTTCTGACCACTATTGAGGCTGCCCAATCATGTTATTAAAAGGGAAATATTTCCAGTGAAGAGTGGAAAAAGGGACTGGAGAAAATGACAGGACCCTTGAACATTACGATCTAGAAACACTAAAATCCCTGAGGTTGTTTCATGAGGCCAGCTTAAATTGACACCAGTTACTGGAGTCCCAGGACATCATACATTTCTATTCCTTTCTGTGAGTGAGGAAGAAATTCAAGAAAAACATGAATGTGTGTTGTTTACTGAATAACACTTAATGCCATAAAATATACCAATACACTGTGCTCCATGTTTGAAATGCCCTAGTCTACTTGATAAAGAGCCAGGGGATATGAGAGCTGGATTTAAAGGAGCAGACATTATCAAACATTTATAGTTGAAGAAGACAAAGTAAAGAGAAATTTAATCTCTTTATTAAGATGCACTCATTTGAAAGGATGTTTATGGGATCTCAGATAGTTCTAGAATTTAATGTTTGGTGGGTAAAAGTAATTCAGAGCATTAAAATTATTGTTATTTTTTTACTTTAAGATGCTTTCTTTTAGGTTGCAAAACTAGACTTTAGCAGAACCTTTATAAGACTACCTGCTGGCAGATGTAAACCTATCTTCTCTGAGGCTAGATAAAATGCGTCAAAACAGCAGTGGAATATAATCCTAAAAAAATCTCTTCTAGAACTATAATTCTTTATACATTAATTATAGAAGAATTCCTATGACTTGAAGGCATGATAACATTACAGAAAATTTGTAAAACACTATTCTGCACATTTGCATAATAAGCCCCATCTCTACATGCATCTCTCTGAAAATGACACTCACAGAACCACTGGAATCAGGAGGAAGAATACTGTCACCAGATATTGAGTTCAGCACAAAGCAAATCTGAAGTCAGAAGTTCTTCCACTGTGATTCTTTAGCTGAGTTGCCCTGAGAAAATCTCTTAAATTTGTGTATCTTTCATCTCCTTATATGAAAAATGGAGAGCATCATTATCTCTCTGCATCAAGTAATTGTGTTCAGTGTCAAAGTTAAAAATGCAATAATCCATAAATAAAAGATCACATGAAAATCAACAAACAGATCATGAACATTTATGAGAGGTTTAAAAACAGACCCATACTTGTGCTACTACTTAAGATTTTTGAAAAGATACCAAAACAATCCAATGGGGGGAAGGCAAATATTTTCATCAAATGATGCTGGAATAAATGGTTATTTTGTGGGGAAAAACTCTCTATTCCTACCTCATATTATATACACAAAAAATTCAGATGCATCATAAATTTAACTACAAAGTTAAAACCATTAAGCTTTTAGAGAAAAACATAGAAGAATATTTTCATGATTTGAGGGTAGGCAAAAAATAATTTTTAACTATAAAAAAGGGCAAACACAAATTAAATATTAGAAGCTGGATTCTCCCTGTTAAAAATAAAAGAGACGCCCCTCCCCCTTTTTCTTAGAGCACCTACTTTAGAAACTTGTAAGGTCTTTTGCTGTCCTTTGAAATGTACATAAATCTTTTTAAGGGCTAAATAACCCCTTTGTCAGCGTTAAGACCCAGAAAAGTCTTTCTCAAAGACATGGGGGACATCTTTTTGAAAAAGTAATCATCAGGGAAGATAAGGCCCCATTTCTTAGTTTCTGTGGGAGGGTAGAAGCCTAAGTTTGGTGGATGCCATGCTCCGAGTTGTAAAACTTTCTCTTGTCATAAAGATATAGGAAATTAATTGTTCCTTTAGATAAAGCCAATTAACTAACACAGATGGTGATCATCCCAATTACCAAGTAAATGCAGGAGGAGCTATAGTGACAAATGGTACAGTCCATTCTTCTTACTTGAGTAGTTACTGTTTATCTTAACAACTTGTATGTAAGGGGTTGAATCTGTTTGGCTATAGAAAAGGGTGATTCTTTTTTTCTTTTCTATCTTGATTATCACTTAGTAGATTGCCTGTGATGTACATCATATTCCAGTTTAGTACACGCTCAATAATAAATGTTTTTCTCTTCTACTTTTTTGGAGAGGTCTTCTGGGTTGGGAGATTTTGTTTTTAATTATATTTCTCCAACAACTCTGGTGAGGAGGGTAGGGTATCTAGCGGTTCCTGAAGTGAGTGAGTTGGCGGAAAGTCTGTGGCCACACAACAGTCAGGTATGAGACCCTGAATTATCAAAAGTCTCCTTTGTAGTTCTCCTCTCTTTTGGAATACTAGCTGGATGAACCATCTTCCCCAATTTAAGATTTAACTTTGAATAAGCCTGTGGAATTCAGGCTCTAAATCCTGACAGGATCATGATATGATTGGAAAATACAGAAAATCAGAAATGTTGCTTGCAGAGTTTCCCCTTAAGGGGTTAATATCTCTCTGTCATATCTGGAATGGGTATATGAGAATCTAGTCTTACAGTAGCCTAAGGTTGGTTCTTTTAATATGGATTAATTAATGTATTTGTTGGGGCCTCATCCCAAGCAAGTGAAGTACTGATATTTATGGGATAAATATCACTACAAGAAAAGAAAAATTGAGTGATTTGGATAGCCAGAAGAAAAGAATGAGAAAAACAATGAAGAAGGAAATGTGAGAATTAAAGGCATTTTCTGTTGCACAGAAACCTCTTCCTCCTCCTTTTCCTGCTTTCTCTGGTCCCTCTCCTCCTCCTGCATGTTTATCCCTCCTTGCCTCAAACTGACTCTGGGGAGGAGGGAGCTGATGATATTTCAGATGAGTGGTTCCCTTCATTAGTGGATTTCCCTCTAAAGTGGGATGAGGGTACAACTTCTTTAGCTGGTAACGAATTACCTGCTCTGTTTGAGGACACAGTTTTGTGCACCTTGTGGCCTAGCCCTGAGTCACTTCATTTCTTAGCCCAGATTCCAACTGGAAGAGTTCCTTCTCATACACACACCATGTAGGTAGGAAAGCAGACATGATGAAAGACATGATCAGGGGAAAATTGAAAACTTGGGTTAAAATAAGCTTGCTCCGATGTGAAAATGGAGATCTGCTGAAATGACCACTTGGTAAAAAACAAACAAGGTGTTATGTTGATGAATGTCAACATGGGAAGAGAACCAATAAATCATATAATTTACCTTTTCCTTGTCTCAATATGAGGAAAACCAGCCCTCCTATTTGGATTGCCAGAAAAGCTGATGCCACTGATGCACTTACCCAGGACTGCCTTGCTATCCACACGCCTTCCTTGACAGCTGATATTACTCATTTAAAGACTTCTTTTGCCAGTGTCTTAGAAGTTTGCAGAAACACTCAGAAGCATGTTTTCAGCTTAGAGACTGGCTACTGCATAGATTTCTGCAACCAGAAAACTTTGCTCCTTTGATAGAGCAAATATATTGGGATCCAGAAATCACCACATCAATGGTATGGTGGCCAAGGAAGCCAACTATCTGCCATTGGAGCTCCCCACCCCTCAAATACAGAAAAATTAAGGACTTTACAGAACCATCGAGAGGGACTGCTAGTGGCAGTACTTGAAGGCTTTCCCTGAAAGGTGAGCTGGGAGAAGTTGCAGCTGTACCCAGAAGACAGGTGAGTTCTCCCATTGATTTCCATCAAGTGGTTCATTGAAGCTTTCTCAAAATTCAGTGGCATGAACCTGGGGGTAGATCAAAATCACACTCTAGTCTTTAGCAAATTTTGTCTCGGCTTCCTTGTTGACTATCTGTACCAAGGTACAGAAGAGGTGGTAGAATGGCAAGGACATACTATTACTCAAATTTTAGCAGCAGCTTCTAAATTTTGGGACAGACTAGAGACAAAGAAATTAAGGACCATGGTGTTGGCTGCTCAGTTATAACTCAATAAAGGGAATAGTCTAGAATTTGGCCAACATATAAAGGAAGAAAGGACAAAGGGAGCTTATATGTTATTATTTCAAAAAGCCAGGACATTCAAAGAGGAGTTGTAGAGACTCTGGGGTATGCAGGAGTTGTAAGAACAAGAGTATAAAGAAATCCTAGGACAAACCCTCAGCTAGGAAATATTTAGCAAAAGGCTCAACGTTGACAGATTGAGGAAATTTTACAGGTAGGAACTGGTAAACCATATATGTCCTCAGGCTAATCTATCCGTGCCTTCTCTGACAGATACTCGTGCTACTATTCTGCAATTTCCTTGGAAATGTTTCTGTTTGGTGACAGATCACTACAGGTTGTCAGTATCTCAGCTCAGCATTCTTTGTCTTCTTTTTCCTTCATGGTTTCCATATAGATAGGTCCTTTCACTGAGGAACATGTGTTCTTTTTTTCTCCTGATTCTCTGGTAAATGAAATGCAGAGAGACTTGCTGTGCAACTTAAAAGCTGCTTCTGTGCTCTGGATGTAGGATCTGTGGAGCATTTTGGGAAAAGACACCTAATTGGGGCATAATGTGCCTTCTGAAAGAAAAGTGGTTTTGCAGAGAGTCCCCATCTTACACTGTGCTAGAAAAAGCACCTCAATCGGAAACAAATTGGGAAACAATAGGGAATAATAATATGCATTTAATTTGAGATACAGAACCAATAAAAATAGTTTACTAAAAGGATAAGCCATGCCATATGTAAAACTGTATCCTTGGTCTAGAACTTAATTAAAAGGAATAAAAATGATTATAAAAGAATTCAAAAAACAAAGAATAATTTGAAAAATGGGACACTCACATTGTGATACCTCCAGTAAAGAAAGGATGGTAAATTTGATAAAGATGGCCAAGCTTTATATAGATCTAAATAATATATTTTTCCCAACCCTACAACTATTCTGACACCTGATTTTGGTACTATTGTCTACAAAAGTTTTCTCTGTAATTGATCTATGTTTTGCAATTTCTTTCTTTCCTTCCTCTCTTTCTTTCTTTCCCTCTCTTCTCCCCCCTCCTTTCTTTTTCTCTACTGGATGAGTCTATATTTTTGTTTGCTGTTTTTTTTTTTTTTTTTTTTTTTTTACAAAAGAGTCCAGTATTTATGGCAAAGAATTCCTCAAAAATTTCAGGGTTCTCTTACCTTTTCATCTAACCCTCTACAAGAGAGAGAGAGAAAGGGAGAAATTTAAAGACATTCATCCAACCAGATGGATTTTAATTATTCAAAATGTAGATGACTTGCTGATAGCCTCTGAAACTGGAAAGCAATACAAAGGTGATACTTTGATTTGTTAATATTCTTTGCTTCACAAGGACATAAACCCTCACTGGAAAAATTGCAATATTGCTCAACTGAGGCAAAACATTTAGGACATTTGTCATCAACTGTAGGCCACCAAGTGTTACAACCTATGAGTCAGTACCTTTTGAAACAGTCTACTACCAAAAATCAGACAATTTTGGGGACTAGTGCAGTATTGTAGAGAGTGGATTCCAGCTTTTGCAGAGTGAGCAAACACTCTGATGGAGATATTGCATGATAATTCCCCAGATCCTCTGGTCTGAACTCCAGAATTGGAAGAGGCGTTTGAACAACTGAATTTGGCTGTAGCCTCTACCCCAGTGGGTCCCAACTTTTAAAAAACCTGACCTGATTTATCTGCTATTCCTTTTTTATTGCATATTTGATAATGTTCACTGATGGGTTGGGACAAAAGTGGCTCACTTAAGGCTTCCTATGCTGTGATGACATCATAATTCCTTAGAAGCTCATGATTTGTCTGTGAGTTTGCACAAGCAGACACATGAATGGTATTTACTAGAGCTGCAATTCTTGGTTCTGGATTTAATATGGATATATACTAATAAATGCATGATTCTTTTCTGTCATGCAAAGACTAATTTTTAAAATAGAGGATTTTTAATTCAGTGAGAACTAAAATATAGCATGAAAAATAATGATAGCTGTTTTGTCAGAGGTTTTACAACTACCTGCTCAGATATCAGTAAGTCATCGCAGAGCTCACACAGAACAGAAGGATGAAGTTTCTAAACACAGTAATCTTGCTGACAGAGCTGCAGTGGCTGCTGGAAGTTCTACTTTTAATACAAGAATAAACTTTTGGCAGAGGCCACAAAAGCAAAAATAAACAAATGGGACTACATCAAACTAGAAAGCTTCTGCTCAGCAAAGGAAACCATAAACAAAATGAAAAGACAACCTGTGGAATGGGAGAAAATAGTTGCAAACCACATATCTAATAAGGGGTTACTATTAAAGCTATACAGGGAACTCATACAACTCAATAGCAACAAAGCAAAACAATAACAAACAAACAAAAACACCAAGTAACCCATTTTAAAAATGGGCAAAGGACCTGAATAGACATTTTTCCAAAGAAGTCATACAAATAGCATGAAAAAGTGCTCAACATCAATAATCATCAGGGAAATGCAAATCAAAACCACATTGAGATATCACCTCACATCTGTTAAGATGGTGCTTATACAAAAAGGTAATACATGCTGTTGAGTATTTACAGAATAAGGAAACCTGTACACTGTTAGTGGTAATGTAAATTGGTACAGCCACTATGAAAAGCATTATGGAGATTTTTCAAAAAATTCAAAATAAAACTACCATATGATCCAGCTATTCCACTTCTGGGTGTATATATCTAAAGGAAACAAAACCATTATCTCCAAGAGATACCTGTACTTCCATGTTTGTTACAGCACTATTCACAACAGCCAATGTATGGGAAGAACCTAAGTGTCTGTAAACAGATGAATGGATCAAGAAAATGTGATACACACACACACCCACACACGCATACAGGAATATTATTCAGCCTTAAGAAAGAAGGAAATCCTATCATTTGTGATAAACAAATGGATGAACCTACAGAGCATTACACTAAGTGAAGTAAGCCAGGCAGAGAGAGACAAATACTGTGTGGTATCACTTATATGTGGAATCTAAAAAAAAAAAAAAGTCAAACTCACAGGAAAAGTGAGTATAAAAGTGTTTGCCAGGGACTGCGGTTGGGGGAAATAGGGAAAGTTTGAAAAAAATAAAAAAATGGTACACATTGTCAGTTACAGGGAGAATGAGATCTGAAGGTCTAATCTGTAACACGGTAACTATAGTGGACAACACTGTATTATATAATTGAAATTTGCTAAGAGAGTAGCAATTAAATGTTTTCACCAAAAAAAAAAAAGATAAATATGTGAGGTGAGGCATGTGTTAACTAATTTTTTCACAATGTATACGTATGTCAAATCATCATACTGCACACTTTAAACATCTTACAATTTTATTTAATTATATATCAATAAAGCTGGAAAAATACCTTGTTCCTTTTCAAAAAATACGCTTCGCAAAAGAAAATCGACAAATGGATTATAAAAGGGACTAAAAAGATGTTTCACCAGACAATGGAACTTGTTTAACAAAATCAGTCCTATAGCACAGTCTCAATTTGCTTGGTTAGTACTGTTGTGCCATCAACAAATGCATATGAATAAAAGAGGGATTTAAGGAGACTAGACTTTTAATATGCCTACCAGAAACAGATAACATGATTCAAAACATATTAGAATGATGTGCTATTTATCAGCAGAATTGTTTGCAGGGCACTGCCAAGGTAGTCACAGGAAGTTCTCCCTGACCAACTTTACCAGCACCTGGTAGCAGTTGGATTTCACAGAACTAATGCTTGTAAAAGGCAAGAGTTATGGTGTGTACGATGTCTGGATGGCCCAAAGTCTTTTCCCCTTTAAAAATTAATAGGCAGGCAGTGGTATAGACTCCCTTAGTACATGTAATTTCCACTTTTGGGATACCAGAGTACATTGGCCAGGACAGGAGAAGTCAGTTTATTCCTATTGTTTTCCAAGCATTATGCCAATATTTGTAAAGTCCTATAAACTTCAGTCCTCAGGACAAGTAGAACTAATGAATCAAACTACATAACTCACTAAGATTCTGCAACTTACTACATGCAGTAAGATGGCCCAGAGCTTTACCACTAGCCTTGCTAAAAATGAGAATGACACCTGTAAGCAAGCATGGAATTTCACTCTTCAAATCTGTGTGGCAGGCCTATGGAATTGGGTCTGAGACCGTGTCCTGTTCCTTATTTAACTGAATCCTCTTTAATCACATTCACTACTTAAAGGGACTTCTCTCTTCCCTAGAAGCCCTGAGACATAACGCCACTTGAAAAGACTTGGAAGAAGTTGGACACCCCATTAACCAGGAAATCCCATTCATCTGAAAGTGTCCCACTTTCAGTGTTCAGATGTCTGAAAGACGGGCTGTCACTGTTTTGAGAGAGACCCTTTCAAGTGCTGCTGATCACCCATATGATTAGTATCTAAGGGAAAAATAAGACAAACAAACAAGCAAAGTCCAGCAATTCATGCTTTACATGTGAAGCCAGCACCATCTCAGGAAGACTGGACTGTGTTCCCTAAAAGGATTTAAAACTCTAATTTTTTTGGAGTAACTGACGGTGGTAGTGAACTAAACTGGAAAAAATATATTTGGCAAACTTATTACTATTCTCATAGTCGGCCTTGCTCACAGTATGGTTATTTCAATTACTTTAAGCATCACAATTTTCTAAAACACAAACATGATATTGTTACTTTACTTTTTCTTTCTATACTCCCAGTCCTTGTTTCCACAGTCTTATTTCTGATTAGCTCTAAACTGTACTTCCAGTATAACTAGTAACTGGACTCATAAGTCCAACAATCTGATTATTGACAGAGAAAAAATGGACAGTTTTCATTAGTAAATTTTTATAAAAACAAAGTAATTAGTATGCATCCAAGTATTCAAGCTCTAAATTTGACACGAAAATGCTTGCTTAATTGTTTCATTGGAAGGGTGATGTAGGAAAGCAAAGAAAAACATTGACTTAATAGACTAACAGAAACCTGACATTTACAGATAGAGACTGCAAAAGACAGGTCTCCTGTCACTCAGTTAACTTTGAAACGTAAGTTCTCACCAGTCTCATCATAGATAGATAAACAAAGTTGAATGTCTGTTATTCATGAAGATATAGTTGACTATTACAATAATATAACTATTGATCTGGACCTGATGCAAAAAAAAAAGGCCCATAAGGGATGTTTTTCTTCACAGCCATATATATCAAGCACTGAAAATTCAATCTGTACCTTTCAATGGATGCCTCATAATAAAACTTTGATACTAGTCATGATGATAGATGATGATAGTCATGGTTATCTTTGCATTTCACATCTAGCGAAAATTACTTGCTAAGATAGAACAATTTCTAAGGTCCTAAATTGTCATATAAATGTGATGGTATTTATGTGATTGACTGAAACTCAAGAGAACTTTATTGGACCTTGCAAAGAAAATTCTTGATTAAAAATTTAGATTATCAGGCTCCAGAGTTTAGGTATCCCTCAGGCTTGGATTGGATAAGACTACATAAAAAACTACCAATTAATATTTGGATAAGAACTTGAAAATACAAGCAATAAAGACATCACAATTATGGACTTGAAGATATTTAGATGGCTGCTATGTGCCCATAGAAATGTAGAAAAAGCAATAAAGATCATTGGAAAATTGTAATGTTAGTATTTCATAATAACAAGGGAGGATTTTGTAAGGGCAAATACAAGTTAAGAATTAAGAGGCATAATTCTCTTTGTTGAAAATTAAGAAAAAGAGACCTCTCTCTTTTCTTAGAGTATTTACTTTCAAAAACTTGTAATTTTAAGTTCTCTCTACCACTTTGAAATGTATGTAAATCTTTAGAAGCTAAACTAGCCACTTGCCACATTTATGACCCAAGGACCTGTGAGCAAACTCTGAAAAATAATCATCGCTCAGTTTCTGTAGTAGGGTAGGAGCATAATTTTGGTGGACGCCCACTGTCAAGTTGCAAAACTACCTCTTGTTATAAACCTATAAAAAAGTGATGATCGCCCAAATTACCTGGTAAATTTAAAATGAACTATGTGTGACAAATTGTGCTGTAAGTCCCCTTACTTGAGAACCGTTTATTGTTTATCTTGAGAATGTGTATGTAATGGGATACATCTGTTTGACTTATAAAAGGTGAGCTTTATTTCTGCATTTGCAATCTCTTAGTGGATAGTCTGTGATATGCATCACATTCTGGTTTAATGCTCATCCAATAATAAAATTGTTTTCTTTCTCTTCTACCTTTGTGGAGAGATTTTTCTGAACTGGGAGGAGATTTTGTCTTTAATTATATTTCCCTAACAGGTACTGGAAAGCAATAATCTTAGAATACGTAAAGAACCCTTAAAACTCAATAATAAAAGACAATCAAAATAATGGGCAAAAAATGTGAACACAAAAAAATTTAAACAAATGACCAAAAAGCATAAGAAATAGTTTTCAACATGAGGGTGAGGTTAATTAGAACCATTCTACACCCAGCAGAATGAATGTATAATAAAAGACTGGTGATACATCATGTTTCTGACCATGTGAAGCAAATAAAACTCTCATCTATTCTTGGCAGCAATGTAAAATGGTATAGTCACTTTGGAAAAATTTTTGGCAATTTCTTATAAAACTAAGTATACACTTAACTTTTTGACCTAGTGATTTTACTCTTTGGTATTTACTCAAGAGAATTGAAAGCATGTGTTCACACATACACACACAAAGGCTTATACTAGAATCCTCATGGAGGCTTTATTTATAGTAGAAAATGGGTAAAGTATGATATACCTATATAATGAAAGAGTACCCAACAATAAAAAGGTATAAACTATTGATACCTGCAGGAACATGAACGATCCTCAAAAACCTTACTCTGAGAGAAAGAAGCCTTAAAAGAATATACACTGTAGTATATAAAGTTCTAGAATAGGCATGATTATCAATGATGGAAAAATAAGAACAGGGACTCCTTGAGGGGTGAGAGTAACAACTGACTGGGAACGGGCCTGAGAGAACTTTTTGGGAGATGTTAATATTCTCTAGTTTAATAGTGGTGTGGGTTACAGGACTGTATGCAACTGTCAAAACTTGGCAAATGAACACGGTATTTGTGCAGAGCATTGTACGTAAATTTCATGATAAAAAGAATAAATTGCAAACAAATATTAAATGCCACTAGATTGTTAAACTCTAGTGGTAACTCATGTTAAAGTATTTAGATAAAGTGTGCTAATATCTGTAATTTCCTTTTGAATGCAAAATCAAAAAAATCAGATGGATTAACAATTGGATGGAATGGATAAGTGGACAGACGTATGACAAATGTAGTAAATGTTAATGGTAGAATCCATATTGTGGGTATTCAAATATGAAATCTTTCATGGTTGCTGTATATTTACTTCTTATAATAAAATGTTAGGGAAAAATAAAGAAGAATAGAATGAACAAACATCTGGAGCTACTGCAATTTTGCTAAAATATCTTTGTTTAGTTTAGCTTGAGATTAAACATGAGGTTTCTTAGGGTTAAAGTTTTATTATTACTTACAGACATAACTGTACTGCTTACCTTGCCTCATCTTCCCTTTAGCGTGATGCAATGAGAACCAGATGGACCCTTCATATGCAATTATTTTTGTAGTGCTACGAGAGAAGAACCCTGGAATAATCAAACCCCCTCCTCCTCTCCTGAGAGACAGTGAGAAATAAAATCTCCCAAAAGTAAACTAATCTTCTCTGGGAAGAGAAGGGTAAGGTCTCTAGTATACAACCCTCTGATTCAGAGTTTTATCGCCTTTGAATATAAACACAGCTCTGGGGAGGTAAATTGTTACAACTCTACAAAGGTTTTTCTAGGTTTTCAATCACCTTTTAACTTCTAAAGTTTGTCCTTTAACTGAGGTTTCAGTTTCCTTCATTTGAAAAACTCCAACTGTGCAGAAACATGAAAATATTTTTTTCTGCAGTTCCATTGACACTAAACTGTCCATATTCTTATCAACTTTCTGTATCGTATTAATACTACTTTGCCTAGAAATATGCAATAATTGTTTCCTTGTAATCATTTCCCTTCATTCAATAAAAACTTATTAAAAACCAAAAGAAACAAAAACTGCCGTGGCCTTATACCCTATGTTAGTTTTAGTTAATAAGTTTTTAGTTTTTTGCCTCTTCCAACATTAAGAATAAAACATAGGTTAACATATCTGCAATGGATTTGGGTACCTATAGGGTTTAGAAAGTCTTATTTTATTCATGTATTTTTTCTTCCACATTGTAACGTTGTAAAACAGGGATATTAAGGTAATTAATGTGTATAATTTATATACCCTAATCCACACAAAACTAGGAATTTATGAACTGGTATATTGTAGAATCAATGGCATTTTAGGATGGAAAGTTTATTGCAATATTTCTTCAGGTTCTATTCCCATTAGTGAAATGTTAAGGTATTCCATGGCCCTAATAAATAATAGCCATAACTTTTCCCTCCTGCTCCATTTTACATATTTAATGGAGATTGAGTAGAGACCGTTATATGGTCTCTTTCAGTTTCTGACATCTCAGGAAGAAACTGATTTTTTATTCTAATCAGGTGTCTGTGATATTGCATTCTAAGATGTTTGTTTTAGTAAAATTTCTCTAGATATCTATTTACGTAAATATTTCATGACCCCAGAGAATCTGGATCAAAAGTTCTATATATCAGTCCCAAATGGGCCATTGTCATAGAAATTTAAATTTTTCTTATTTTTTCCTTCTCTCAATGTAATAAATAGCCAATCCATTATGAGTGTGTGTTTTGCTCTCTTGCGCCAATATTTCAAGACAGGAAACCAATAAGCTAATTTGAGGAAAAGTGCTAATGGCTAAAAATGTCTTGATGAATTGAATCTCTAAGAAAAAACAGTTGCCTTTTTTATATTCTTATGTTTAAATTACATTTATATATTTAAAGTTTTTATAGATTTTATACTTGCCTTCACTTACTATAACTGGAAACAATTTAAACAGCCCCAGAAACAGTGAAAGGAAAGAGTTAACAGAAGAAAAGTTAGACTAAAAGAATGCACTTCGGAAGATAGAATATCAGATTCATATTTTGTTTCATTTCTCCAGGAATCTATTTGCCCGTCTGCCCTTATTTGATTTTTTTTGGTATATAATACGTTGTGCTTAAAAATGGTGATTCTGAATATTCCTATTTATAGCCCGGAGACTTTAGTTCTGACTTGGAAAACCGCTGATGGACTACAAAATCTCTTAAGCAAATAATTTGTATAAGTTTGGCAAAAAATCATTTCCTGAAAAAAGCCTGACCCTAACTAATGTTATTCTATTAATTGTTTTTGTATGATTTAGTATTAATATTATGATATTTTGAGTGTCATTACCTTATTTCCATAATTTGCTACAGTTTATGGAAATCTATCTAACGCTAAGTAACGCAAAACAAAAAATTTCAGTTTTGAAAAGTTTGTTGTCAATTTTCTTTAATGGATTTAAGATATTTATTTTACCTAATCCAACAAATATTAAAATAGTTTATGGATGTATAATATTATATAATAATTCATAGTACATTTTTGCATATATAAACTCTTATGCCCCAAATGTGTTCCAGTTAAATAGGATTTCAGGATATAATATAACTGGAAATTAGAGATACATTAACCAGCTCTTGGAGAATCACAATGTACCTCAAGATACTAAATCTCCAATAAATCCAAAGAAACTCTGACTTATTTTTCTCCCAGTATTTCCAAATGTGTTTGACTACAAGAATCTCTGAGGTATCCACGAATATGTGTGTGTGTGTGTGCACGCATGCCCGTGACACATATGTGTTATGTGTGAGACCAATCAACATCTCCCTGGACACTAGTGCTTCCGTGGAAAAGTTTGTAACACTATACTAATTCATTAAAGTCCTGTGAGTTATCGCATGCTGGCAGTGTTATCAATCATTGGAGGTCTTGGATTTTGACTATGGTAAGGAATTCAATTAATAGTTCCTGAAATTTAGTAAAATATTGATAGAATCACCTGGATATATTATAAACAAACAAGCAAACAAACAAGAAGATTGGATTCCTGATCTCCACCCCCAGAAGGTCTTATTGAGTAGCTCTATTATTTATGAGGGTTTCTTTAGTTATTAGACCTTTCCCAATGACTAGTGATCAGTTAGGTTGGTGAATCCCTAATATTCTTATAGAATACTAATGTTATATAACTCAGATATTTGGAAAGATTCTCCTTTTCCACAGATGAGAGTTCCCTGAGGTTGTGAAATATGTATTATTCACTTAATTATCCTAACATTTAAATAATGCCAGGTACATGCAGTTAAAATTTTACAAGCTCAGTTAGGGCATAAATTATTTTACTGATTTAGAGAGTATTGAGATAGTTGAGAGTCTCTCTCTTGCTCATGTTAGAACACATTCAGATATGACACAGGATGGAGAACAAAACATTACATCTGTTCCTGATAGAGCCATTGGAGGGTTAGTATGTGGCTAAACAGGCTTGTTAATACTTCACTGCTAAATGATACATAATTACACACATAGTCACTCAAATAGCTGGACCAATTGCAGAACTCCTCTAAAAAGCAGAGTTTACAGTGCACAGCAGAAAGCGAATCTGAACACCTGATGCCTGCAGGTTGGCATGTATCAAAGTGAATATAGGAAGGGGTCAAACAGAACAGATCCACTGCCAGTTCCTTCTTCCAAATTCATCACATTAGTCACCTTCCTATGCCTAAGCAGGAATGAGAAAGGGGCAAGAAGCAAAGTCAAAAGTGCGAATAACCACAGGAAAGTGTCCTCTCATGAAAACATCAGCACAGATGACAGAACAAATAGGTTCATAAAAAAAAAACTAGTATATTATAAAGTCAAACTCAATTCTGGTGTTTTGGTTTCCAGCCCAATATTTTTTTCCAAAACTAAACCTAGCAGAGAGGGTTATGAAGTTGATAGTTTCGATTTTTGTATTCTTATTATCTAGTTCATTTATTCAATAATTTTTATTAAACTTCTACTTTGGGTCGGAGTCTGTGTTGGGATGGAAATGAAACAGTGAATATAACTCATTGTAGCCCACAATCTAGAGTCAAAAAATAAATAATATAGCACACTATAGTAAATGCAATGTTTGAGACACTTGTAGGTTGTCACTGAGGGAAGAGAGTAAGGGTAGTAGTCTGCCTGCAAGCACAGAGACGGACTCATGAAGGAAGTGATTCCTCAGATCAATCTCACATGATGATTGAGAGATAACAAGTTAAATGCAGGTGTGGAGAATTGGGCATTCCAAGCATGGAAAAAGAGCAGAAACAGAGGAAAGAATGACCATGCTATTTATGGGAAATTCCTGATAATTTGCTGTACCACTGTAATATCACATGCATGGCAGGGGATTATAAACATCAGACTAGAGGGCTAGGCTGTGGTCAGATTATGAAGGGCTTTAATGTTTCAAGGTTAGAAGCTTGGAAGGTATAGGTGATTGAGAGCCTGAATGAACTAGAATTCTTTCAACTGCAAATAAAAGAAACACAACTAAAAATAACCCAGTTCAAAAAGGCAATGTATTGGCCCACATAACTTTGAAATCGTATTGGATCTTTTAGAGGCTCATATTGTTATCAAGTCAGATATAACGGCAAGAGCTGGAGCAGCGTTTTAAGCTCATGAGTGAGGTACTGTGGATAGAATACAAAAAGATTGAAAAGAACCTGGATTCATGACAGCTGGAGCCATTACAGCGGCCTTGGACTACTTATGCATGAACTGCTATATGAGAAAAAGGAGTGAACCCTTTCCTTGTTCATGTTAATCTGACTTTTGTTGCAGCAACAGAATCTGTACTTTAACAAATTTATGTATATGCACATTGAACCTTCAACTATTTTCTTCTGTATGGTGATGACAAAGAAAAGTTAGGTCCACAAATGTTTAGTTAATTATTTTAAATTACTATGACAACTTCAGAAGGAAATGAAATGTCTGAAGTACGTAAGACTTTTCCAAAAATTCAGGCTCAGTTTATTCTTTTTATTTATAATCTAAGGCTATTCAATTATGAACTTACCTTTCATTCACCATATGATTTCCTTTCAAACAAACACTTCTCTCCAACCTCTCCTAAACCAAAGTTAGTTCCCTCCACTTTGATAATTAACTCCATTTTCAGGTGATTTTCTTATTATATATAATACCACTATCATGGAGGAGAGACCAAAACACTGACAAAACTAAAAAGATTTTGGTTCAATACATGCCAGTCCCAGTTAAATCCTCAACTCCGTTTTTGAAAAATTCACCTTTGCTCTTGGTTCACATGACTTTTATTTCCCAAGAATAAAAATAGTTGGTAGTCTCCTACTAAGATCTTGTTTCTGCTCTGTATTTTGCTAACCTGTCCATAGTCCCCTAAACTAGCTGAACACATACTTTCTATTGAACATACATAATAAATTTCCTTTCTCCAGAGTAACAAATGTTCTTTCTCACTCTTCTCATCAGTCACCTAACACTTACTATTTGATTATCAATATGGTTTTCTATATTTTTATATCCTCTGAAAATAAGATTATAACTTTATATTTTTACTCTTATTTTTCCTTTCTGATTAGTATTTCCCATGAATTTCTCATCTGGTCAACTTTTCCAGAATCAATCACCAGATTTAATGAGTCTGTAGTATATTTCTGACAGCTTGGTGTTGAATAAATTATTTTCAATCAGTTTATTCACATCCTCCTCCTTCTTCCATTTGACCAATTTTCCTTAAGGTAAAAGTTGTACAAATCCCTATACGTATAGTTTTGAGATTTAGAAAATGTACAGAGGTCCTTTCTATCATCGTAGAAAATTATTGCAAAGCGAAAAGACATTGGCAACTGTATTATTCATGCAAAGAGAAAGTTATAGCAAGAACATGGGGTCAAATGAACAGTAATAATGTGCTTAATTATTTATAGCAGTAAAAATAAAGAAAAAGTGGAACTACTTGGCGTATGAGTTATAATTTAGATCTTGATTAGATATTCTAAAGACAACTCTAAAATTCAGACATGTCCCCTAAGTAGTAAGCTGCTCACATAGTTATTGCTGTTTTTTAGCTAATCAGTCAATTATTTGACAAATATGAAAACAAGACATGAAATCCTGGGTTAGAATTAGTTGGCTCACAATGTCATCGAATATATATTCCACTTATTTCAAAGACTATGAAAAATAATTAAAAGTCAGAACTGGGTTCTAAGAAGGCTCTCTGCCGTGTATCTGTTATAATCAGTTCAGGATTCGTTTAGTCTCAAGTTACAAAGAACCCAAATTAAAATAGTAAAGGTGAGGAAATTTGCTCTTTCACACATAGTATGACATTAAACAATGGGGAAACTATAAACTCTGTGATTCTCTTGGTTCTTCCTTTAGGCTGGCTTCTCTCATAACTGAAAATGCCTGCCGGTATCAGCAGAGACAGATTCCCTCTTCACATTCATGGAGTGGAGAGAACTGTTCATTTAACCATAGAAACACTTCTCTTCAGTCGGACTGAGCTAATGTAAACTATGTGTTGACTTGTGGACCAATAGTAATCATCAGGGAATAACATATGTTGATTGCTTTAAGCCAAGGCTTCTGAGCTATCATTGGTAAGACAGATGGAGTACCATAATTGGCTTAGACTAATAAAGATTAAGTCTGAAAACAGTCAATGAAACCCAAGTCAAAAAGACTGAAGGAGAGATGTGTAACTTAACACATTAGAGATGCATGCAGTCTACAGTGTTGTTTAAATGTCTCATCTTTTTCTACATGGCATTTTATAATATTTTATAGTCATTAGAGCCTTAAAGTAGAAAAACAGTACTAGCCAAACACATTTCACTGAGTCATTGTTTGTTCAAGTATCCTTCCTTCAAGTAGACTATCCTTCAAGATAGCCTAATTTCCTGGGAGTCTAGTGAGAGAAATGAACTTCTCTCCACTTGCTACCAACATATGTCCCAGCAAAATGTCCTTAGTCACTTAATACATTTGGAGAAATAGTGTAAGAGTAGAAGACCATCTCATTTTATAAAGGAAATAGGTTGGGAATATACATAAGCAGTGCTGTGAATAAAAGGGCATAAAAGAGCAGGAACATTTATCCATTGCCACTACTGTCATTTCTGGGCATATAACAGTGACACTTTAAGTAAAAGTTCAATAAAATTTTTGTTAAATAAGACTCTTTTTGACCAAATAAATAAGCCTAGAATTTAGTCTCTAGTCAAAAATAATTTTAAAATTATGATCATTTCCAGTTGCCCCAATTTTGTTAGCATGTGACATAAAAATTTGGCATGCCAATTAATTCCCGATAATGTGCTAAAAATTTCTGAAATCAACTATTTCTGTTTTACTAATATTTACTTGTATTTTAAAATTATATGCTACTTTATCCTACTAGGTCTTAGGCTCATTTTGAAAGATATTATGTGGGAGTCCATTTTTAGGTTGCATAAGACTTTACTAACAATTCTACTTTAAAATCTGTGGGTCTTTATATTGTATACTTGTAACATATAATATTGTACATCAACTATACTTCAATAAAAATAAAGAAAAATAAATAAATAAAGACTTTATTAATGATTCTAATAGACAATTTAAAAACTAGGGTCTTTATTTTCTACTTTCACCACAGAATTTCCTTCTCTTCAATGATGAGTATATAGCATCCTTCTTAAAAGGTATTTTATTTAGCTAACTTCAAGCAAGCCAATATTAAAATAATCTCAAAAATTACAATAATTTAATAAATCCTATTTATATTCTTGATACACATCTATGTGTTATTTTAATATTTTAAATGAATATTAAGACTGTTAGAAAAACGACATATCTGTATATCAACCAAAAAGTCAAACATTTCATCTAACTTTGTATTTTTTTAGCTATACATTTTCAATGATTATATGCATTTCATTGACATGTTGTTCAAAAGTTTTGGCTAAATTACTGTATCTGTTTATATGCTACCAAAGGTTAAAGGTTGACAGTCAAGGCAGAAATCTCGATCTGGTATATCGTATTAAGTTGCGTCATTTGTGTCCAATACTACTTTTAAAATCTAAAATCATAGGAAAGCATCCAGAAGATCTTGCTTGGCTTTGCATACGTAAAACATTTTAGGATCCAAGAATCTTCCTACTATTTGAGTTGGCAGGAGACCAGGCTTGGATCTATCAGAATTTCTGGTCAGACTGCTCAGCACATATCGCACAGGGCAGGCTATAACCTCTGGGGAGTAATTACTCTCCGAACTCAGCAAAACACAGCTAGGAGGCTGACGGGCAGGCCTCACACTTAGCTAAACCGAATTGGCAATGCTGTCCAGAGAATAAGCAGTGCCTCAAGAACAATCTAAAGGCGTTATAAGAGGAAATGTAACTGAGCTTAGCCTACTAATAGTTGGGGTTACTTTGTAATGGCCTGTGTCAGTAAACTGTTGGAAATTCACTTTGAACTGATTTTTTCCAGCTTTGTTAAGTAATCCCCCTTCTAGCAAGTTAGAGAAAAAAACTATTTAGGAAATCATATTGGGGTATTTTTGTGCTCTTCATAAGCAATTTTTAACTGTCTTATCCATCATGACTTCCTGGAAGTGTAACCAGCTAGCTTTAAATGAAATGTCATATTATAGTAATATCTTACCTATCCAGAGATCACTTGTCCGTGATATATTGTCAAGAAACTGGAAGAAAATAAGAATTTTCTGAATCACTAAAAAAAATAAAATATATATATATATACACACACATATATATATCATACATTTATGTATGCAAAAAATTCTTATACTATCATTACCTAATATTATTAAACATTTAATCCATATACAACCACTCCTCATGTTCAAACTCCACCACAGCTCGGAATCTCTGCCTAAAAACAGATGTTTGATTATATATTTACTTCTTATGAATACTTCTAAGTGGAAGAATGTGTTGACAAATAGATACAATGGTCTGGTTCTTTTGTCAATAATGTTACTTATATTCATTATTGGCAATAGATCATAAATCAAATTTATATAAACTTGAGTCTATTCCTGAATTACACTTAACTGACATATCAGCTTGTACATTTTTTTTTTAAATTATTTATTCTGTTTATTTATTTTTGGCTGTGTTGGGTCTTCGTTTCTGTGCAAGGGCTTCCTCTAGTTGTGGCAAGCGGGGGCCACTCTTCATCGCAGTGCGCGGGCCTCTCACTATTGCGGCCTCTCTTGTTGCGGAGCACAGGCTCCAGACGCACAGGCTCAGTAGTTGTGGCTCACGGGCCTAGTTGCTCCACGGCATGTGGGATCTTCCCAGACCAGGGCTCGAACCCGTGTCCCCTGCACTGGCAGGCAGACTCTCAACCACTGCGCCACCAGGGAAGCCCCAGCTTGTACATTTTGATAGTCAAGAATCTTACTATTCTTTATGATTGGCAGTAATATAGCATCAGGTCACTTCTAATTTAATCTCTGTTAATCTCAGAGCAATTTGTAGAGGATATGCAAATTACACTGGAGAGCAATTATTCTCTTAATGGTGAATTAACCTAAATTCAATGTCACCTTGAGAGACTTGAGTTATTTATGTGGCTATCCCTGGCAATGACTCTTAACTCCTCTATAGCTTTTATTGAAAGTCAATAACGTTGCTAGTCATAACAATGCCCTTTAGGAATCATGAAACTTTTCGATTTGTTCATCGATCACAAGAAGAGTATAAATATTTTTAATATAATATTATCATCTTATGGGTTTTGGGGTTGTTTTCCCCCTTGACAATTATTAGGCTAAACTTATTCTGGAAGACTGACATATTAGATCATTTTCTTTTTTTTATTATGAACCTGAAATATTTTAATGTATTATACTTAGTAAAACACTTTAACAGTGGAACAATGTCTTTAAAAATACTTTCTTTTATATCATTTTATATCATTTTAATCTCAGATTTGGTAGAAGTTATAGATTGATAAATATATGGGGAAATTAGACACTTTGGTTAAATGACTTGCCTAAGATAATATAGCTAGTACATAATTAAGCCAGGAGTAGAACCCAGGTTTCCAGTCCTCAAAGGGATACATTTTGTGATCATAACAACTGGCCCACTTATGCTCAAATAAGGTCTTACGTGGATGACTAAAGTTCTGATAGATCTTTCCACCCACAATGTGAAGCAAATATCTAGATAAGACTTGCCAACTGGCAGCTGGTGTCAGAAAAAGAAATGGACAATCCTTAGATGGCCACTTACCCAAGAAATAGCAAACCAAAATTTACAGAACTATCCTTAATAAAAATGGGCTGCTTTTTCCTAGAATCTCTTTTTCCTCCCTAGAGAGAAAGATTTGTAAGTGTTGATATCTTGTTATAACCTCTATAACTTCCTTTTTCACATGTTACATTCCAAATTTTTCTTTGCTAAAACATACCCTTGAAAACAAAGAATGGAACATCAAATAACTTATACTGCCTGCCTGAGGGTGTAGGCAATGAAGTTAATTTATCTACAGTATTTTGAGCTACCACTGTAAATTTAGAGTTTGGAGACAATTGAAACTCTATATCAGAAATAAATTACTAAGCAAATTTTAAAAATCACAAAACATTATTTAAATGGATTACACACATTTGTACACAAAATATATGAAAAACTGCCACACGTTGAAACAATTCCAAGCATTGCCTTCAAACGAAAATTTTGAGTTCTTAGCAAAATTAATTATTTTTCTTAATTCTCAATTGATACAATTTCTCTCTTAGCTTAGACTTGAGGGATTATTTATCCTATGATCAAGATCAATGCAATCTTTTGTTTAGGTCAATAGAGAATGATTAGCCTTACACATTCCTTTTCTTTCCCTACAAATATTTATTGACCATCTACTAGGTACTCTAGGTGCTTCAGCAACATCAGCAAAAAAACAAAATCCTTGACTTCCAGAATGTTCATTCCAGCAGAGAGAGACTAAGCGACAATAAACAGCAAATTAAATGTGTAATAAATTAGGACACTCTATAATATGTTAGGAGGTGACAAGTTCCTTTCTATGCATAGAAAGGAAAGTTATGGTAGGGTATTAAAGATCAGTCCAAGATGAATGTGGGTTGCAATATTAAACAAGTGGTCAAGTTTGGCTTCAATGAGAAAGTAAGCAAAATAGATATGGTTATAAGAAAACAGCTGAGCAAAATCTCTAAGGGAGGAACAGGTCTGAATTGAAAAGCACAGTCCAAAGAATATAATGGAGTGAGGCAGAGGGAGTACTAGGATATGAGGGCAAAGCAAAGTGTATGTGAGCAAATGGGGTATTAGGAGAAAAAACAAATTAATTGGGGCTTTCTAAACTATTGGAAGAACTTTGGCATTTACTGTAATTGGAATGAGAAACCATTGCAGCGTTTGGGGGAGAGAACTGATATGGTCTGACTGCTGTATTGGAAGGACAATTCTGGCTACCATACTGGGGACAAACATAAGGGAAAAGAGGAGAAATAGTGCACTAGTTAGGAGACTATTGCAATAATCCAAGCACAAACAGTGGAGAGGGCAGAAGAGAGTGGTAGGGAGTGTATTTCCCCTGTTTACTTCCCTGATTTGATATCTTGGTTCAGTAAAGATTACCTCCTTCCATAATCACAGCTACCATCTTTTACTTTAGAGAAGGAAAAAAGTCCATCATGCACTGGGGAAATGAGTTACCTATTGTAAATAACATACTAACTGAAGATCTACGAAGAAAGCATTGGTCTATGTTGTGTTTATGTGAGGATGGAATAAAATTGCTATGTAAACAATTATTTCTAAAGCATATCTGCTCTAATTCTAGGAACCAAAGATGCCATTGGAGGAATTACAAAGTAAATTCAACAATTAGGAAATATATATATGCATATATACAAGTAAGTATTTATATATATGTCTGTATGTATGCATAGTTTATTGTTCACCATTCATAAAAATTAACACAAAAACAGTAAGTATGTAAGTAGATGAATATATTCTATTTCATTCCAATGTAACCAATTAGACAAAGGACTAGCAAACATTTTCTTCATGTCTAGATAGTAAATATTTCAATAATACTTTGTTTAGAAAAACAGATTTTGGGCCGGATTTGACCCGAAGACTATAGCTCAGATCTCTGAATTAAATTGTTAATTGCATATTGGTATTGCCCATACCCTAGATACCCTATATCTCTGGTCACTGACACATCTGTCATGAACTAGTAATTCAATAAATACTGAGTAGTCATTAGCTAATAAATGTAATTTAAAACAGTGCATAATTATGGATATAATACTGACATCCATAAATCCCCTTTAAGTAGGTATACACAGTAGCCTAATTTTGTAAGTCTGATGTGCTATGATCAATTTTCCAGAATGACCAATTCTTAATTCTGGAAAATTCAAATAAATAAAAGACTCTGCAACCAAGTTAGCCCAGGATAAAAAGGAAATGAAAAGTGGTCAATTACTTGAGTGAAATGGAACTGTTAAGAAGAGAGCAATCTAGCCTCTTAAAAGGAAGGAAATGATATAATGGATTTAAAGGACATGAAACTCTAAGAGTTAATGTTCAGGAATTAGAGATTTAGAGATACATGCTTCCATTCTCTGGCAACTGTAAGACTTTATGGTCATATTTATTTTTTTAATATCATCAATAAAGTCCAAAGATAAAATTACTCCATTAGCAATAATATGACTTTACAATACCAAATATTCATTTTCATACTTTGTAATATGCAGTATAAAGCATAAAGCAGCTATTTATTAATATGAAAGTCAGAAAACTAAGGAAAATAACACATTGAAAGAAAATAATTTATAAATACATATTTTCTGGCACTAAATTAGAGTCATCTGAATAAATTAATGAGGACTTAGACAGCTCTTTAAAAGTCATTAAATATTAATATCACCTTCACAATATATCATGGAACAGTTGAAACTTATCTCTATTATATGGAAGCTCTGATTGAAAGGAGTCTGCACCATGGGAGAAGTGTCTGACAAATTCTTTGATGTTTGTAACTGTCTATCACAAGTGGAAAAAAAACAGTATATACACACACACACACTTTCCAAAGATTTGTAGAAATGATTTACAATGACATGACACTTTCATTCATAACTTTCTAAATGCATTTTAAAAGGCATTTTGTGATTATTTTTTCTCTAGTGTGAGAAAATAAAAGGCCAGAGACAAAGTCAGGGATCAAATAAATGAAATAAATATAAAATCAGGATTGCATTGCTTAATATACTTAATACAGAGCCAGATAGGGAAAGAGACTCAGTTGTATGCAATAGCTAACTTCATCCATGTAGGAAAACATAAAATCCACGAATGAGATTCAACATGTAGGATTAAATAAGCCACTTTTTCTTTTTTATTAGCACTAATGATGAATTGACAGTAAGTCCAGGGCATATAAATTCTGCTTTACTAATTTTTTTAATGTGGACATCCACCCTCAGCTCTCTATTCCTTGTCCTCAATTCCAGAGCTAGACAAAGCATGAATAATCACTACCCCACTTTCTTCTTCTCCTCTTTCTTCTTCTTCTCCTTTATCACCCTCCTCCTTTCCCACCCTTCCTCCTTCTATTTCTCTATTTCCTTTCTCTTCTACCTTCTCTATCATCATCAGTTCTTACACATATGTTCAGTAATTTATATTTAAAAAACGCTTCACATAATGTGCATGATTGGTAATGTGTTAAATATTAAAGTGAAGGGATGCATGAGTGTCATCTGGCTAAAAAGAGGATGAATAAAGAAATCAATAGCAATAATTATATAAACTCTCTGAAAATCAACCATATACTTCAATGGAAAATATGTTCCAAAGCCCTTTGTGAGAGTTGCAACCACAGCAATAAAATCTGTGTACGCTCACTCCCCTTTTTAGACAGCCCACACTCCTACTTTCCCTTCCTCTAGGATTTTTCAATAGAGTTAACACGCATAGGGAAGCTAGCATTACGTGCATAGTTAGGTGGATGGATAGATAGATGATAGATAGATGACAGATAGATAGATAGATAGGTAGATAGAGTTGGGGTTATGATTATTTTGTGGGTGACACTCAGGTGGGATTGGTTCTTCAGTAAGCTCTTCTAGTCATCAAAATAAGTTTATTAAGGGCCTGTATGTCCCCATTAGTGTACTAAGTAAGGGTAATGTGGTAGGAAAGAAATTAGACATGATTCCTCAAGAAGCATATGTTCTGATGGAAAAGAGGTTAAACTTCTAATAAATGTAATAGGGAAATGAAATGAGCTTCAATGTAGTGTATTAGGTCATGCTTTACCATACAGACGTTGGATAATATTCAAAGGACTATGTAAAATGCTCCCTTGACCGTGAGAGGTATCTTTAAAATGTTTAATTATCTCCATACATCATTGACTCCGTGGTGATAATGGCTTTCTAAGAATGATTACTCTACTATTAGGTATGAATATAGTACTTAACTTGATCCTCATATAAACTCTGATACTGATATTTAGAGACAGTTTGACCAGAGTCACACAGCAAAAAATTGGTGTAACTGATACTATTCAGATCCAACTGTTTCTGGATTATGGATGGATGAACTTTAATTATCATGAACATCCGATATATATATGAATGACATTCCATAACATGTGCAGTTAATTGGCTGTGATGCCCAGTTTACATTTTCAAGCTAATTCATGATGGTCAAGGTCATTTTTGTACAAATTTGGAAATTAATAAGGCAAGTGGCAGAGCTCACTGCAGCATGAGATGCCTCTTATCATTTTGGTCTAATTCTGTATTTAAAGCTGTATTACATAAGGAAAGTAGAAGATGATTGGGAATCTCAGTATTTAGTCCTCATTTTTGACACATATTCTTTTTTAAACTTATTAAGTCACTTAAATATTCTAATTCTCCTAAGTATAAATTAGGAAAATTCAACTAAGATTTTTGTCTACTGTCCTACCTCCAGGAAATTATTGTACAAAGGTGATCAAAAGCCTAAGCTGCTTCCATTTTGCCAAACTCGTATAATTCACCTGTCTCCATTTTAAGACAATAAATCTTTTACTAAATAAGGAACTCACCTCAAAGCTCCACGGGTAAAACCACTAACAGAGCGTATTTGATTCACAGTAGTCAAAGCATTTGAATGACAAACTAAATCATTCAGTGAAAACATATTTGCAATAATAATCACTAATCACTAAAATGATGTAATGTCCTAGTGATTTGTTAACAATTCTACCACCGTTTGTCACAACAAAATTCTAGAATAATCCTTGACTATTTTTTGGAATATACTGAAATTGAGATTTGATCTAGTCCTGGCAGTACTTCAAGCAAAGAAATTGTTCATTGATTTGGACAGGTTGATTGAAACCCTTTGTTTCACATGAGCCATGATCCCACATTATTATATTTCATTTTTGGAAATATATAGAAGAAAACCGAGGAGAGGCCTGTTTAAAAAAAAACCCCATAAAATCGTATAAATTTGAGGTGAATGAAGGCAGGCACAAAAACTAAATGGTCATCTGCATGTATGGGCCACCCATTCGCATCTCGAAAGTGGAGTTCTTCAGTAAAGTTTACAACCTCAATCTCTCAGGTTCAAATGCAAAGCAATTTTCAAAGTTTTTGTTCTGTCATAATCTGAATTTTTTAAAAACATCTTTATTGGAGTATAATTGCTTTACAATAGTGTGTTAGTTTCTGCTTTATAACAAAGTGAATCAACTATACATATACATATATCCCCATATCTCCTCCCTCCCATCCTCCCTATCCCACCCCTCTAGGTGGTCACAAAGCACAGAGCTGATCTCCCTGTGCTATGCAGCTCCTTCCCACTATCTGTTTTATATTTGGTAGTGTATATATGTCCATGCCACTCTCTCACTTCGTCCCAGCTTATACTTCCCCCTCCCCTTGTCCTCAAGTCCATTCTCTACGTCTGCGTCTTTATTCCTGTCCTTCCCCTAGGTTCATCAGAACTATTTTTATTTTACATTCTATATATATGTGTTAGCATACGGTATTTGTTTTCCTCTTTCTGACTTACTTCACTCTGTATGACAGTCTCTAGCTGCATCCACCTCACTACAAATAACTCAGTTTCGTTTCTTTTTATGGCTGGGTAATATTCCATCGTATATATGTGTCACATCTTTATCTATTCATCTGTCGATGGACACTTAGGTTGCTTCCATGTCCTGGCTATTGTAAATAGAGCTGCAATGACTATTGTGGTACATGACTCTTTTTGAATTATGGTTTTCTCAGGGTATATGCCCAGTAGTGAGATTGCTGGGTCATATGGTAGTTCTATTTTTAGTTTTTTAAGGAACCTGTACACTGTTCTCCATAGTGGCTGTATCAATTTACATTCCCACCAACAGTGCAAGAGAGTTCCCTTTTCTCCAAACCCTGTCCAGCATTTACTGTTTGTAGATTTTTTATGATGGCCATTCTGACTGGTGTGAGGTGATACCTCACTGTAGTTTTGATTTGCATTTCTCTAATGATTAGTGATGTTGACCATCCTTTCATGTGTTTGTTGGCAATCTGTATATCTTCTTTGGAGAAATGTCTGTTTAGGTCTTCTGCCCATTTCATGATCTGAATTTTTAAAAATTTAATCCTTTGTTTGAAGTACTTGGCTATTCCCATTAATAAAAATTTTCATTTAAAAATCTACAAAATGCATGTAGAATTAATTTAGTGTTAAGATCTTTTTACAAGTCTATTAGATTTTGCCTGTAAAATTACTGTTACGGTTATTAAACAGACATTGCCAGTAGACATTTTACTAATGAGAATGGAGAATTTTGCCCATTTTAAAACCAGTCTCTTTATGTCAGAAATAACAAGTTTGGGGTGTTTATGAGAAGTCTCTCCTGTAACTTAAGAGCAGAGATGAGTATGATGCTGTCTTCGTCTTATTGGCAGAAAAAATAGGCCCATTAAACCTTCTGTTGTTAATTTTTCTATTGTATTTTCAATCCATCTTCAAGTTTTTTTTGTCTGATGAAAGTTAAGAACTTTAAAAAGATAATCCGGGAATAGCTGCAGAGAATGTAATGGGAAGAGTCAAAGACTCTTCACTTTAAGTGGGATATTTTAGGCTATAAAATTCTTCTACACTCTACACTTAAATGCTGTACAGCTATATAAGAAAACAATATCTTAGTTAAAGTAAACTGTACTATCTGAAAAAAAACTGAAGAAAGCCATCTATCCTTAAGTGTCCTACTTTGATGATCCCATTAAATATGTAAACTGATTATTAGTTTTGTGAAGATATTACTCAAACTCTCTGATTTTTTCCCCAACTCTAACAGGGATCAGAAAACTGTGGCACACACATCAAATCTGACCCCCCATCTGTTTTTTTCTAAATAACGTTTTATTAAAACATCCACGCCTAATCCCTTAAATATTGCTTATGGGTGCTTGTACACTACAATGGCAGAGTAGTTCCATCAGAGACCATAGAGCCCAGAAAGCATAAAATATTTAATATCTGGCCTTTTACAGTAAAAATTTGCTATCTTTTTATCTATAACATGGCATTTTAGTTAGCATTGTTGGGGGGGGAAAAAGCCCTCTAAGACGTCGTAATTTAAAGCAATATCTTATTTTTCTCAAATTTTTGAAAAGCTGTTAGCCAGGAATTTGGTGTAATGACACGTAACGTTATTCGTTTAAAAATGTTAACTGTGTGTGTAGAGTTAAGAAGCAGTTGTACTTTTATGATTTAATAAAATAATTCTAAAGGAAAAAAGATAAAGCGATATCTTACGTAGTTTCTTTGTATGAGGAATCAGGAAATGGCTCAGCTGAGTGGTTCTGGCTCAGCATCTCTCATGAGGCTGCAGTCAAGATGTTGGTCAGTGGTCTAGGCATCTGAAGGTCTGACTGTGGCTTAAGGATCTGCTCCCAAGTCAGCTCACTCGCATGGTTGGCAAATTAACGTTTGTGGTTGACAAGAGACCTCAGTTTCTCCATAGGGTTCATGACATGGAAGCTGGCTTCCCTCAGAGCAAATGATCCAAGAGAAGGCAAGGTGGAAACCAGCATTTTAAAAACGACATACCCACAGAAATTATCCAACATCATTTCTGTGATATCCTATTGGCTGCCAATTAGTCTTAACTGAATATAGGAAGGGAGTACATAAGGAAGCAAGAAATATTGGGAGCAATCTTGGATGCTGGCTAGAACATGTGAGGGCACAATCTATTGTAAAGTGATGTTATAGTGATAAAGACTCTAATAAGTGGCTTGTCACACAATAGATATACAGAAGTTATGGGCATTTTCTTTCTTTTAAGATACATAGTACACAGCAAAAATAATTAAAATTTGGAATAGCACAATAATTCTTCATATACATAAAGCTTATTGGCATACTATATGTCTATGCCAGGGATCAGTAAACATTGGCTCACAGACCAAAGCTTGCCCACTGCCTGATTATGTAAAAAAAAGTGTTAGTGGAACACAGCCAGGCTCATTCATTTATGTGTTGTCTACAACCACTTTTATGCTACAACGGTAAAGATGAGTAATTGTGAAGAAGACTATATGGGTGCAAACCTAAAATATATTCTATCTGACCCTTTACCAAAAAAGTTTTCTGGCCCCTGGTCAATTCCATATATTGCCTGATACTCCTCAAGTTTGAATTTGTCACTGAATAAGCTTAAACCTAACCAATCAGGCTCATTCCTCTATCTCCAGGGAGAACGCTCTTGATTACAAAATACGTGGCTCTATAGGAAAATCACACACACAACAAATTATTTTCAAGTCCCAGAACAATGATTATTTCAATATTTAAGGGATCTGGAAAGCCGTGGTTAAAGAGAGTAAACTGTAGTCACAGCAGTATATCCTTTTTTAATCCTCTAATAAATTACTGTTAAAGGATGAGATAAAATTGCCTGGCATGTAGTCTCTGCTCAATGAATATTACTATTTTGAGCAATCAGAGATTCCACTTGCATCCCTACTTTATGTCTTCAGCTTTAACACTTAATATAACTTCTTTAATTTCTTCAATCCATATCAAACAAATAATCAATCTTTTTATGTTGCATATACTTCTCTGTTACTTGGTATATATGGTACTTTTTTGGCAGTTTGATGGTATGGGGTAAGAAATAACGTCTTTAAAAGCTATATTCAAAACAAGGCTTAGTGGAGAATTCTCCAGCCTGTAGTTGTTAGCAAAAGGCCTCTTGATTAATTGTAATCAGATGCAGCATAATGGAAGCTAACAACACAAATCCTTCATAGGAATTAAATAATTCAGGATTAATATTTATCTAAATTTCTATAAAATAATTATTGGCATGAGCTATTGAAAAGTAACTGAGACATTAAAACACTTTTATATTTTAGATCTTTTACTTTTGATATCAGGGAAGGCCCAATAATAAAGTATGCAAAACCTGAAAACAAATGAATAAAGAGTTTCTCTCTTCTTCACTTTCATTTCCCCAGGTAAACTTTCCCCTTAGATTCAGGCCACAGCAGGGACATAAAAATATAGAGAATATTTTTTTCAGTAAAAATAAGCTGGAAAAAGTGAAACAGGAAAACTAGATATCAAACATATCATGTTATATAATAATATATAGAAAGAGGACCTCTAAGCCTATTTCCCTAATGGGAATTAGTGTGTTGTCAAATAGATGAGAATGAATACTTTTAAGTCAGTGAGTTAAAAGAAAAAGAAGCAAGTTCCCATATTCTATGACTAGAAGAAAATTAATAGCAATAATATTTTGGAAAACTTATAACTCAAGCAATTAGTTAATTAATGGAACAGATTTTTCTATCAGGAGTTACTGTCATATTCAATGCAGCAGTTTGGTTATTCCAATTCATGTAACATTTGTTCAGTACCTATACTTTTCCAGGCATTTTATCTAAATCTTGTAATTTAATCATCACAACACATTGTTTGATATTGTCACATTTAAGGTCAAGGAAACTGGGAATCAGAAAAAAACAGGTTGCATAAAGTCATACATCTCGTCAATAGTATAGCCAGATTTGAAACACAGACCTTCTAACTCTGTATATAATATTCCTTCCCCTGTCCTCTTTAGGACTTCATTCAAAATAGTTAAATATCTCCTACCATGATGCACAGGAAAGAGTAATGCTAATGTTCTCAAACTGTAATGTGTATAAGAAGAGGTAGTTATAAATTTATATATCTAGACTCAGTTCAAAATATTTTTATTTTGTCAGTCTGCACAGAACCAGATAACTTTATTTTTAGTGAGCATCATTGGCCATGAGACTAACTTGCTTCTACTTCAGTTCCACCAAAAAAAAAAACAAAAAAACAAACAAACAAACTAAAACATGATACTACAGAGGAAAGGCAGCCTTCACTATTTTTGGTTTTTAAATGTGAAGAGTAGAAAATTATAGTGTGACAAGATCTAAAATAATAGATTATATTTAAAATGAGCTGGCTATTCAAGGTGAATAACTCCACTTTAGCTGATGAAAAAATCTGAATAATTGCTTTTTTTTATAAAGGCAGGAAAATTCTAGTTTCCCTAAAATACAGAAATGGGCTTTTAGAACTATACTCCTTTATTATTTGGTCAATATTCTGATTTAATGCAAAAATCCCTTTACATGTAAGAGAGACCTTATTTAATTAGGAATGGAAATTTTACAAATCTGGTACATATCATTTTTTAGAATATCACATTGATAGATAAGTTTTCCCATTTAAAATTCTGCGGAAGAAAAGGAAAATATTTTCTTACCACAGGCAATGGCAACAATTGTAATTAAATGTCAAGATTAAAGCTTTAGAATGTCGTATTTACACCTTGTGCTGATGCATGATTTTAATTTCAATATGAATTCTACCTTATGTTGTACTTTCCTTTTTTTCTTTTTTTGTTTAAATAATCTCAAGTCTTTAAAGCTTAGAATGCCTATGTAAAAGGTTATGGATAATGATGAAAAGAATGGAGTTTTCTCTAGTCTGGGTGATGGATAATTTCATGATGCCAAAACCAAATATGATGATGTCAAATTGAGGAACAGGTTAATGATGGAAAATGATGAATTTAATAATGGACATGCTGAATTTAAGCTGTCAGTAGAATGGCCAGACAGGTGGAAGTCGTGTTGGAGGAGGTCATGAAGAAGATGTGACTGCCAGTTGATCCAAGAATTACACCTGCGCAATCAGAAGCTCCTGACCCCAACCTGTCCTTGGAATGTATATTCCACCCACTGTTCCTGCACTAGGAGCCACTTCAAGGACACAGCCTGGAGAGAATAAAATGTTATTGAGACCCTCTAGATATAATATAGGACTGAACTGCTTTAAGGTCTCTATATGAACTCTTAAGATTCTGGTGGGCAAGTGTGGAGACCTATTTTTCTTTCAGCCACCAAAGGCAAGCCTCCTGTGTAAGTTCCCTTGCTTATTAAAAGTGCCACCTACTAATCTGGAGTAGTCTGCCTCTTTCTGTGGTCTTTCCTTGCCCATCCTGTATGGGGGCCAGTTTTGAATTTCACCTGGGAAACTCCTGAAGTTGTGAACCAACATGCAGGCAATCCAGTAGAAGTGGGAACATGGAATTAAGATTTTCATGCTCATCTTGACAATTTAGATGATATCCACTTAAGATAATTGTTTAAGAAGAGTAAATGAAATTTCTGAGGAAAAATATAGACCAAGAGAAAAGTCCAGGAAGATTTCGTTGAGAATGCCAAGACTTTTAATTGGAAATAAGTCTGCACACTAGAGAGAAAAGGAGAGTCAGGCAGATAAGAGAAGGATAAGATGAGAGTTGTATCCTGAATCTTAGAAAAAGGGATAGATCAAGGAATAGGGAAAATAGTGACAAAGTCTGCACAGAGATCATGAAGAATGAAACAAGTAATTGGATTTAGGAATTATAAGAACATAGATGATATTGGAAAGAGCCTTTTCAGAATAACAATGAAAGCAGAAGTCAGAAGCAAGGATTAAGGCAATATAAAGACTAATTAAGAGGGAAAGAAAATAGAAGTAAACTTTGAAGAATGTCAGTAGTAAAAGGAATGAAAAATAGGGCAGTATTTGAAGTAGGCAAATGAGAAAAGAAATGTTCCTTTCTGATTAGATTTGGGAGTATAGAGATAAAAACTAATAAATAATATGAAGAAAAGATTTAAAGAAGCAAAATGAATAATAGCAAATGATTTAAATGGTATATTGGATCATGAGTTTAGATGTTTCCATAAGTGTGGGCATAGTTTGGCAGAGAAGGAAACGGGAGGTGGAATGTTTAAAAAAGGAGCATTTTTCCTCCTATGGAGACATGCACTATAAAGCTTCAATCAGCTCTGTACAACTGGTGTTGATGTTATCAATCAGCTCTGTACAACTTAGAACAACTGAGGTCAGCCAGGGAACAAGAAAAGAGAGGAGACGCTTTGGAACAGCAGCTTTGATTAATTTAATAGCGATGTAGCAAAGAATGAACAAAGGATTATAAAACTCCTAGAAGAGAACAAAGGGGGAAAACCTCAAGACATTGGTCTAGGCAAAGATTTCTTTGTCACACTAAAAGTGCCAGCAACAAAAGCAAAAATAGATGAGTGGAATTACATCAACCTAAAAAGCTCTCCACAGCAAAGGAAACAACAGAATGAAAATGCAACATTTGCAATGGGCGAGATATTTGCAGGGTATATATCTGGTAAGGGATTAATATCCAAAATATGTAGGAAATTCCTTATAACTCAATAGCAAAAACAAAATTAAAAAAAAATGATTTAAAGATGAGCAAAAAATAGACTTTTCTCTAAAAAAAAAATACAATTGGCCAATGGGTACATGAAAAGATGCTCAACATCCCTGCTTTCATAGTATTCCTAAACTGAGATAAACCTTCTCTAAAATCCTGTAAAATAGTGTTCTTTGTGATGATGAAATCTAAAACATCAACAGAGATTCAGTAATAAATCACACACGGGTTAGTTATGAAATGACTGCCTGGGAAAGAAGTGGGACTGGTAGCTACTGAGCCTATATCGATGATTATATAATTAATAGTTTCACTTTATTTTGTAAATAAAATGAGCAAATCACCATAGCTGACACATACAGCAGATTAGAAAATACTAATTAAAATATAAAAGGTAAGGACTTTTTAATCAATTTGTAATTATTTGGCTTTTAGATAGTCTTAGAAATTTTTTACATTTCAAGTCTACGTTTTTCAACTCATTCCCTTTGACGTCTTGACCTGGAATAACATTATTTTGGTTGAAAACTTGACTATTGCCTTAATTTTAATATCTGAGATCACAAGAGAGCTGTGCTTCATCCTTATTCAAATTTTTTAGACATGAATTTCTTCCTCAAAATGTTGTCGCGTGCATTTCAATACTGATGTGCTTTTATTTTACAAACCATTCATTCTTTGCAATTGATTCCTGGAAAGTATTCTTAATATGATTAATTTAACCAACCTGTTGTAGGCCTCATCAGCTTATGATTCAAATTGTGATCATGAAGGATAATAATAATAATGAGTAAATTTCTCTAGCTCATCCCAATGACTTGAACAACTTCAGGAAGTCAGACAAGGTCATATTTTCACCATTTATTTCCATGTTTTACTTCCAGGTGCTTTGTACAAGGAGGTAGCTTACTCATGTTTTACCACTACCAGTTCCTTAAGGAGGACTTCCGTTTAAAAGTTTTCTGATGGATTCATTCTCATGGATGCCAATAACATCCATAAAAGGGGCCTTCCTAACCTAGGACATGCTCCTAGTTCCAATAAGCTATAAAAAAAATAAAATAAAATTCAGTGTGTCCGAATGTTGAATAATTTATGCAAACTTAAAAATGCATCCACAAATGCTTTGATATACTCCATTTCAAAAGCTGGAACTTACTTAGGTGTTCTGAGACCAAATTCCAATTGTGTGTGTGGAGAGGGCTGGTTTCCCACACAACACCGAGCAATGCTCAGATACCAGCAAGATGTCAGATAATTCAACCCAATTCAGAGCTACCCAGAGGGAGCATCAGGTTGAGGGCTCAGTCCTACAAGATCCTCCTGCACCTATTTCAGACAACAGTCACAAGTCCAGGCTGTTACCCGTGCTTCTGACCGACAGCTGTAAATCAGAGGTTCCCATGACCTCGTCCTCGGGTTTGATTAATTTGCTCGAGTGGCTCCCCAAACTCAGAGAAACATTGATTTTCACTAGATCACCAGTTTTTTTAATAAAAGAATATAACTCAAGAGAAGCCAGATAGAAGTGATGGGTAGAACAAGGTATGGGGAAAGAGCACGGAGCTTCTATGCCCTTTCTGTCTTCTTCTCCAGGATCACCCTCGCTAAAGAGAAGCCAATATATGCTATGAGGACACATTTGTAGTCCTGTGGAAAGGCTCAAGTATGAAATTCATGTAGAAAAGAACCAACTTGCCAGTCGTGTGAGTGAGTCAATGTGGAAATGGATTTTCCAGCCTTTATCAAACCTTCAGATAATTTCAGCACCACCCCCCAAACTTCCAGTCTTCCAGCTGAAGCCCCAGACATCACAGAGCAGAGACAAGCCATCCTCTCAAAATTACTGATCCAGACCAAGCGGTAATAAGTATTATTTTGTTTTAAGCCACTAATTTGGGGGTAATTTTTAATACAACAAAAGATAATAAAAAATGTATATGGATTTATTTTTTTAAATATATATATAAAGGTTTATATATATAAAGGTTTATACTATGAGCTTATACCTTTTATTTTAGAACACTATGAGCTTATATCTTTTATTTTAGCCCCACCAATATTAAAATTAGGGAGTAATTTTATTACACTTACCTTAAGGTTATTTTGCAATTTTTCATATGCATTTTGCCCAAACCCATATACAACAGATCACCAAAGAAGTATCACACCCTAGAAGCAATTTTTTGGAGGAATATATGTTTCTTTTAGCAATAGGGCTATGGATGATTCATGTTTCAATTACAGCATATAAATGTTTTAAAGCCTGGCTATTGGAAAGTTATAGACCACAAATATGCATATATGTACATGCTCTAGGGTTATGCAAACAATCCACAAGATATTAAACAGGTAATGATTTATAATTAATGAGGTAATAAGTCAGCAAATGGAAATCAAGACCAAGTCAGGATACCACAAAATCATTCTTATATAACACATCATCTCTGGCCATCTGCATGTAAACATGTGCTGACTCTTTAAGCTGCTTCATTAGAGCCTCAATAACTCCAATCATACACATGTAATTTAGGAATATAAAATTTTAGTGGTTTTTGATAATTTAGTAGATTATTACTGATAAATCCTTAGCTATATGCAAAAATGAAAATCTATTCAATTCTCTCTGTCATTTGTCAGTTGAATAAATGCTTGCATTTTTAAAGAACTTTGTGACTAACTCATGAGAATTTTAAGAGCCCACATGCACCAGGACTTGGAAATCTTGACTCCATAGAAATTAGACATTTTCCCTGGTCTGAATAAGGAGAATACTCGCCATCCTGTTTTCAATTACTTTTCATTCTCTTTGTTACCCTAAGCACCATCGTGCACTAAATACCTATTCTCCTCCTCAGTAAATGTGTATTTTACAGAGAAGCCTCACAAATCCCATGTGACTAGTCTCAGTGTATGTTTAGCCTGGTCACACCACTTTGTGATCAATAATTCAAGCTAAAATAGGAACTTCTGCAGTATGCAACACGGATGAACCTTGAGGACATTTTCCTTAGTGAAATAATCCAGTTATAGGAAGACAAATGCTGCATGGTTCCACTTACATGAGGTATCTAAAATAATCAAATTCATAGAATGGAAGAGTAAATGGTAGTTGCCAGGGGTTGGCAGTAGAGGGAGATGGAGAGTAATCAAAGGGCATACAGCTTCAGTTAAGCAAGACGAATAAGCTCTAGACATCTGCTCTACAACATTGTATTGATACCTATAGTCAACAGTAATGTATTATACACTTAAAAGTCTGTTAAGAAGATCAATCTCACGTTGACTGTTCGTTCGATAATAAAAGTTAAAGGAAGAAAACAATGTTCCAAGCACAAAAATGAAATCAAAGGTCTTGGCATTTCACAACCTAACAGAACTGTTTCTAGCCTGACCAAAGCGGAGAGTGTGGTCTTCACAATGGCGTCCCAGATTCCATCTTGTCCGCATCACCTGTGTGAACTTGGACACTTTAAAACATCTGTGCTTTGGTTTTCTTATATGTAAAATGAAGATTATAACAGTACCTATGTCATATTTTATTTATTGATGTGCTTTTTGGAGATTAAATGGGACATTCAGGAAGAAATGTAGAGCACTGTTTGGTACATATCAAGTTTTAATTATTTGTTAATTATTATTGCTGATATTGATGTTATTATTTTGGCATATTTTTTGAGGCATGTTTCCTAAGTATGACCTAAAGATCCATATTGTAACAAAATGAAAATTTTCCTCTTGGACTTTTTCCTAGGTTTCTCAGGTTAAAAACATAGGTGGCTGATGTACAATGCTTGGTGTCAGTCGATTTATCTCTTGTAAAAATAAAATACAGTGTGTGTGTGTGTGTGTGAAAAAAAAAAAATTGTGAGTCACTATATTTTACACCTATAACTTATATAATATTCTACATCACCTATAACTCAATTAAAAAAAAAGAAACCCATTAAAAAAAAAAAAAAAAAAAATAGGTGGCTGAAAATACAGAACATTGGAATGTGGGGACTTCTTTGTAACATATACAGTCAAGATGTTTACTATAACTGAAGGATTGATTGCTCCAATTCACCTTGACTCTAAAGTAAATTCCCTTGAAAAATTGGACTGTCATTTCCAGTGCTCAGCTCTACGGAACACAATAAACTGACGAGTCACAATACGTAAGATAAAAATTTCAAGTTTAGTTAAACCTAATGGAAGGTTTATTAAGTGTAAAGTGTGACACTTTCACAATAGGTAAAATCTGGGCGTTTCAGAACTCATTGTATCTGATGATTGCTCACATCAACAGCTTAGTTTGTACTTGTGTTCACATTTCTTTTAATCCCTCCTTTTATTCAGCGTCACACACTGCAGTTCATTTCAAAATTTGATACTTGATGAGTTTCATTGTGTTATTCCTCTCATAATACTTTTCATATACAATTTCCATACACCAAATAATATTTTAGCACTTATGCATACTTTTCATATCTATTCCTGTTTCCTATGGTTATACAAGGAGGAATGACTGGTCAAAGAGTGATATATTTTTAAAGGATTTTGATGCATACAATTGAATTACTCACCAGATACACTGCAGAATCCTTCATGTTTTAAGAGTTAAAACAATTCTTGGAAATATGGGCAAAGCATTAAAAACTACATTTACTTTCAATGTGCACTCACCAAAATTTAGATATGGTCTCTCTAGGACTTCTTACCTAACTGCTAAGGAGCAATTTTTATCATAGATGCCTGTAGGTTTGTCATTTAGGTAAAAAGTGGAAACAACTTTTAAAATGTACTGATAGAGTAACAATGAAATTATTATTTGTTTTTTTCTATTATTCACAGAAATAGAAAAAAAATCTTAAAATCTGTATGAAACCACAAAAGACCCCGAATAGCCAAAGCAATCCTGAGAAAGAACAACAGAGCTGAAGGCATCACACTTCCTGATTTCAAACTATATTAAAAGCTACAGTCATTTAAAGAGTACAGTACTGGCATAAAAATAGTCATATAAACCAATGGAACAGAATAGAGAGCCCAGAGTTAAACTCCTGCATATACAATGAGCTAATATTCTGCAAGTATATGCAAGTTTTTATAAAAACAGTTAAAGCGAGCCTTATCAGTGGAGGAAGTTTATAGTTTATTAGTTATTAATGGCTTACTGATAACTACTCTCCGTTTCAAAACTACATCAACCTTAAAAGCTTCTGCACAGCAAAAGAAACAACAAAATGAAAGGCACCCTATAGAATGGGAGAAAAATTTGCAAACCATATATTGAATAAAGGGTTAATAAAATATATAAAGAACTCATAAACAAAAAACCAAACAATTCTATTTAAAAAAAAAAGGGTGGAGGACGTAAATGGACCTTTGTTTTCCAGGAAGCCATACGAATGGTCAAAGGTACATGAAACGAGGCTCAACATCACTAATCTTCAGGGAAATGCAAATCAAAACCGCAATGAGATATCACCTCACATCTGTTAGAATGGCTATCATCAAGAAGACAAGAGGTAACAAGCGTTGGTGAGGATGTGGAGAAAAGGAAACCTTTGTACACTGTTGGTGGGAATGCAAATTGTCTCAGGGACAATGAAAAACAATATGGAGTTTCCTCAAAAAATTAAAAACAGATCTACAAGTTGATCCCGTAATCCCACTTCTGGACATATACCCAAAGGAAATGAAAACAGGATATTGAAGAGATATATGCACCCTCATGTTATTGCAGCATTATTCACAACAGCCAAGATATGGAAACAATCTAAGTGCCCGGATAAATGGATAAAGACGATGTGATATATATACACAATGGGATATTATTCAGCCATGAGAAAGAAAAACACCTTGCCATTTGCAACAGCATAGATGGGCCCTGAGGGCAAAAGGCTAAGTGAAATAAGGCAGAGAAAGAAAAATACCCTATGATCTCACTTATATGTAGAAACTAAAAACCCCAAAAACCAAAACTAAACGCATAGAACTCATAGATACAGGCAGCACGTTGGTGGTTGCCAGAAGTGGGGGGTCAAGGTGGAGGTCAGTGGAATGGGTGAGAGGTGGAAAGGTACAAACTTCCAGTTATAAATAAATAAGTCCTGGGGATGTGATGCACAACATGGTGACTATGGTTAATAGTACTGTACTGCATATTTGAAAGTTGCTAAGAGAGTAGATCTTAAAAGTTCACATCACAAGAAAATAAGTTTGTAACTATGTGGTGATGGATGTTGACTAGTCATTGTGGTGAGCATTTTGCAATATATACAAATATCAAATTATTATGTTGTGAACCTGAAATTAATATGTGTCAATTATATCTCAAAAAAGGATTTGAGTTCTTATCCTATGCCAGGAACTTAAATCATTTAATTGAGTTCTTATCCTATGCCAGGAACTTAAATCATTTAATATTTAATCTTCCCTGTAACGCTGTGGGGTATGTACTATTAATATCCCCATTTTACAGATTAACACATGGGCTCAAGGAATTTAAGCAACTTGTCAAAATTTATATATCTAGATAGATACAGAGCCAAAATTTGAACTTACGTAGTCTGACGGTAACATCTATGCCCTTAGGTAGTCTGACGGTAACATCTATGCCCTTAGGTGATGTGAATCACTTTACTAGATACCACTGTCATATTTGCTTGAGCAAATCTTAATTGATCTCCTTTGTGGTTTCTTCTTTGTCAGTTTATCCCTTAGATGTCTGCATTTCTAATCATTGAAACCCATGGCTTTCATTGCCCTGTACAACTTTCGTAACTTCTGAGTCTGTACCTTTATTTCAGGCTTCTCAGATCATCGTTACTTACGATGCTTAACAGAAATGTTTTTCCTGGATATTCTACTGGCACCTCAAACTCAACATATCAGAAACCAAATCCATCATCTTTTGCTCCATACATGTTTCTCTTCCAGTATCCCTTTCATTAGTAAATAATGGTAGCAAGAATATATTTGACAAAAATATGGGAATTACATTTGTCTTCTTCATTCTCACTTACCGCCCTTTTCCATATCTTATATCTGATCATGCTCTATAGCTACTACTTTTACAATAATGCTTATGTTTTTCACCATTCATCCTACCTTAAGTTCATGTCTTTGAAAACTTGGATTGGTACAATAGCATCACTAGTTTTCGAGGCTCTAATCAGGATTCCCTCCGATCCATCCACAATAATGTCAGTATATCAATGTTCTGCTTTAAATGTTTCAGTAATTCTGCATAACTTTCCGGATCAATTTCAAACTCTGTAGCTTAGCACACTTGTCCCTCTCCAGCCTCATCTCACTTCCATTTGTGATATTGACCATAATACATGGCGTGAGGTTTATTGACGACTGCGTATGGTGTCATTCTACCATGATTTCATACAGGCTAATTTCTCTGCCTAATGATGTACACATGTAAGCAAAATTTAAATTTGAAAATTCAGGTAATTTAACATTCCTTTAGGAATCTAACCCTGAACCTTGAATCAAAGTCTGATTCAGATGTTCTTCTTATTTCCTTATAGAGCATGTTATTCAGTTTTCTATCACGAACACATTGTATTTTATTGCACTTTATTTTTGTCAGATCTTCCTTAATAGATGATAAATACACTGAGGGCTGATACCATATATTATTTAAGCTGGTATCTCAAATGCCTAACATGATGCCTGCCATGAAGTAGGTACAGAAAGTATAATTGCTTGTTAAGTAAAATTATTATTGATTTGTATAGAGATTGAGAAATCTTCATGTGCTCTGGAAATAACTGCTTTAGCTCCACCATGACTGGATAATAAAGTAAGGCTGGAAAAGAATATTTCATCTGATTTCTGCCCTAGGAATTACAAGATGGGTTTAAGTGCAGCTTATGGAGATGATTGCAAAACACCATTTTTCCTTGTCAGATATGAACAATGCTTGCATGCTTTAAATAAAGTTTTTGTTTTCATTAGATATCTTGTTTTTGCAGATACTAGTGTTTGTTCAAATGTTTTGATAACTTCTTAAGTCTGGAGAGATTCACAGTGATTCCCCACCCCACTCCCCCACACTGGGCAGAAAAAGTAGACATATACTTTATTTTCTTCCACTATTCCCATCTCTTCTAGTCAGTTCTTTTTTTTCTTTTTTGAATTTTATTTTATTTATTTTTATATAGCAGGTTCTTATTAGTTATCTACTTTATACATATTAGTGTATATGTGTTTATCCCAATCTCCCAATTCACTCCACCACCACCACCCATCCCCTGCTTTCCCCCCTTGGTGTCCATACATTTGTCCTCTACATCTGTGTCTCTATTTCTGCCTTGCAAACCCGTTCATCTGTCCCATTTTTCTAGGTTCCACATATATGCATTAGTATACGATATTTGTGTTTCTCCTTCTGACTTACTTCACTCTGTATGACTATCTCTAGGTCCACCCACGCCTCTACAAATGACCCAATTGTGTTCCTTCTTATGGCTGAGTAATATTCCTTTGTATATATGTACCACATCTTCTTTATCCATTCGTCTGTCAATGGGCATTTAGGTTGCTTCTATGCCCTGGCTATTGTAAATAGTGCTGCACTGTTGGTGGGAATGTAAATTGATACAGCCACTATGGAGAACAGTATGGAGGTTCCTTAGAAAACTAAAAATAGAGCTACCATACGACCCAGCAATCCCACTACTAGGCATATACCCTGAGAAAACCATTCAAAAAGAGTCATGTACCACAGTGTTCATTGCAGCTCTGTTTACAATAGCCAGGACATGGAAGCAACCTAAGTGCCCATTGACAGATGAATGGATAAAGAAGATGTGGCACATATATACAGAGGAATATTACTCAGCCATAAAAAGAAACGAAATTGAGTTATTTGTAGTGAGGTGGATGGACCTAGAGTCTGTCATTCTGTCATACAGAGTGAAATAAGTCAGAAAGAGAAAAAAAAATACTGTATGTTAACACATATATATGGAATCTAAAAAAAAAAAAAAAAGGTTCTGAAGAACCTAGGGGCAGGACAGGAATAAAGACACAGACGTACAGAGTACAGAATGGACTTGAGGACATGGGGAGGGGGAAGGGGAAGCTGGGACAAAGTGAGAGAGTGGCATGGACATACATACACTACCAAATGTAAAATAGATAGCTAGTGGGAAGCAGCCACATAGCACAGGGAGATCAGCTCGGTGCTTTGTGAACACCTAGAGGATTGGGATAGGGAGGGTGGGAGAGAGATGCAAGAGGGAGGAGATATGGGGATATATGTGTGTGTATAGCTGATTCACTTTGTTATAAAGCAGAAACTAACACACCATTGTAAAGCAATTATACTCCAATAAAGATGTTAAAAAAAAATAGTGCTGCAATGAACATTGGGGTGCATGAGTCTTTTTGAATTATGGTTTTCTCTGGGTATATGCTCAGTTTTGGGATTGCTGGGTCATATGGTAATTCTAATTTTATTTTTTTAAGGTACCTCTGTACTGTTCTCTATAGTAGCTGTATCAATTTACATTCCCACCAGCAGTGCAAGAGGGTTCCCTTTCTCCACACCCTCTCCAGCAATTGTTGTTTGTAGATTTTCTGATGATGCCCATTCTAACCGGTGTGAGGTGACACCTCATTGTAGATTTGATTTGCATTTCTCTAATAATTAGTTATATTGAGCAACTTTTCATGTGCCTCTTGGCCATCTGTATGTTTTCTTTGGAGAAATGTCTATTTATGTCTTCTGCCTATTTTTTGATTGGGTTGTTTGTTTTGTTTAATACTGAGCTGCATGAGCTGTTTATATATTTTGGAGATTAATCCTTTGCCCGTTGATTTGTTTCCAAATATTTTCTCCCATTCTGAGGGTTGTCTTTTCGTCTTGTTTATAGTTTCCTTTGCTGCGCAAAAGCTTTTAAGTTTCATTAGGCTCCATTTGTTTATTTTTGTTTTATTTCCATTACTCTAGGCGGTGGATCAGAAAAGATCTTGCTGTGATTTATGTTAGAGTATTCTTCCTATGTTTTCCTCTAAGAATTTTATAGTGTCTTGTCTTTAATCCATTTTGAGTTTATTTTTGTGCATGATGTTAGGAAGTGTTCTAATGTCATTCTTTTATATGTAGCTGTTCAGTTTTCCCAGAACCATTTGTTGAAGAGACTGTCTTTTCTCCATTGTATATCTTTGCCTCCTTTGTCATAGTTTAGTTGACCATAGGTGCGTGGGTTTATCTCTGGGTTTTCTATCCTGTTCCATTGATCTATATTTCTGTTTTTGTGCCAGTACCATATTGTCTTGATTACTGTAGCTTTGTAGTATATTCTGAAGTCAGGGAGCCTGATTCCTCCAGCTCTGTTTTTTTCCTCTCAAGATTGCTTTGGCTATTCGGGTTCCTTTGTGTCTTCATACAAATTTTAAGATTTTTTTTTCTAGTTCTGTAAAAAATGCCATTGGCAATTTGATAGGGATTGCTTTGAATCTGTAGATTGCTTTGGATAGTGTAGTCATTTTCACAATATTGACTCTTCCAATCCAAGAACATGGTATATCTCTCCATCTGTTTGTGTCACCTTCGATTTCATTCATCAGTGTCTTATAGTTTTCTGAGTACAGGTCTTTTACCACCTTAGGTAGGTTTATTCCTAGGTATTTTATTCTTTCTGTTGCAGTGGTGAGTGGGATTGTTACCTTAATTTCCCTTTTTGATGTTTTGTTGTTAGTGTATAGGAATGCAAGATATTTCTGTGCATTAATTTTGTATCCTGCAACTTTACCAAATTCATTGATTAGATCTAGTAGTTTTCTGGTGGCATCTTTAGGATTATCTATGTGTAGTATCATGTCATCTTCAAACAGTGACAGTTTTACTTCTTCTTTTCCAATTTGTATTACTTTTATTTCTTTTACTTTTCTGATTGCCATGGCTAGGACTTCCAAAAGTATGTTGAATAATAGTGGTGAGAGTGGAAAACGTTGTCTTGTTCCTGATCTTAGAGGAAATGCTTTCCGTTTTTCACCACTGAGGAAGATGTTTGCTGTGGGTTTGCCATATATGGCCTTTATTATGTTGAGGTAGGTTCCCTCTATGCCCCCTTTCTGGAGAGTTTTTATCATAAATTGGTGTTACATTTTGTCAAAAGCTTTTTCTGCATCTATTGAGATTATCATATGGTTTTTATCCTTCAATTTATTAATATGGTTTATCACATTGATTGATTTGCATATATTAAAGAATTCTTGCATTCCTAGGATAAACCCCACTTGATCATGGTGTATGACCCTTTTAATGTGCTGTTGTATTCTGTCTGCTAGTATTTTGCTGAGGATTTTTGCATCTATGTTCTTCAGAGGTATTCCCCTGTAGTTTTTTTTTTTTTGTGATGTCTTTGTCTGGTTTTGTATCAGGGTGATGGTGGCCTCATAGAATGAGTTTGAGAGTGTTCCTCCCTCTGCTATATTTTGGGAGAGTTTGAGAAGGATAGGTGTTAGCTCTTCTCTAAATGTTTGAATAGAATTCACCTGTGAAGCCATCTGGTTCTGGACTTTGTTTGTTGGAAGATTTTTAATCACAGTTTCAATTTCATTACTTGTGATTGGTCTGTTCATATTTTCTATTTCCTCCTTGGTCAGTCTTGGAAGTTTAATCCTTTCTAAGAATTTGTCCATTTCTTCCAGGTTGTCCATTTTATTGGCATAGAGTTGCTTGTAGTAGTCTCTTAGGATGCTTTGTATTTCTGCGGTGTCTGTTGTAACTTCTCCTTTTTCATTTCTAATTTTATTGATTTGAGTCCTCTCCCTCTTTTTCTTGATGAGTCTGGCTAAAGGTTTCTCAACTTTATCTTCTCAAAGAACCAGCTTTTAGTTTTACTGATCTTTGCTATTGTTTTCTTAGTTTCCATTTCATTTATTTCTGCTCTGATCTTTATGATTTCTATTCTACTAACTTTGGGTTTTGTTTGTTCCTCTTTCTCTAGTTCTTTTAGGTGTAAGGTTAGATTGTTTATTTGAGATTTTTCTTGTTTCTTGAAGTAGGATTGTATTGCTATAAACTTCCTCTTAGAACTGCTTTTGCTGCATCCCAAAGGTTTTGGATCATCATGTTTTCATTGTCATTTGTCTCTATGTATTTTTTGATTTCCTCTTTGATTTCTTCAGTGATCTCTTGGTTATTTAGTGATGTTGTTTAATTTCCATATGTTTGTGTTTTTTACATTTTTTTTCCTATTTTTTTTCTTCTCTTGTGTTTCCCACTTAGAGAATTTCTGTTAGCTTTTGTTGTAGAGCTGGTTTGGTGGTGCTGAACTCTCTTAGCTTTTGCTTGTCTGTAAAGCTTTTGATTTCTCTGTCGAATCTGAATGTGATCCTTGATGGGTAATCTTGGTTGTAGGTTCTTCCTTTTCATCACTTTAAATATATTGGGCCACTCCCTTCTGGCTTTAGAGCTTCTGATGAGAAATCAGCTGTTAACCTTATGGGAGTTCCCTTGTATGTTATCTGTCGTTTTTCCCTTGTTGCTTTTAATAATTTTTCTCTGTCTTTAAGTTTTGTCAATTTGATTAGTATGTGTCTTGGCATGTTTCTCCTTGGGTTTATCCTGCCTGGGACTCTCTGCACTTCCTGGACTTGGGTGGCTATTTCCTTTCCCATGTTAGGGAAGTTTCTGACTATAATCTCTTCAGATATATTCTCGGGTCCTTTCTCTCTCTCTTCTCTTTCTGGGACCCTTATAATGTGAATGCTAGTGCCTTTAATGTTGTCCCAGATTTCTCTTAGGTTGTCTTCATTTCTTTTCATTCTTTTTTCTTTATTTTGTTCCATGGCAGTGAATTCCACCATTCTGTCTTCCAGGTTACTTATCCATTCTTCTGCCTCAGTTATTCTGCTATTGATTCCTTCTAGTGTATTTTTCATTTCAGTTATTGTATTGTTCATCTCTGTTTGTTTGTTCTTTAATTCCTCTAGATCTTTGTTAAACATTTCTTGCATCTTCTAGATCTTTGCCTCCCTTCTTTTTCCAAGGTCCTGGATCATCTTCACTATCATTATTCTGAATTCTTTTTCTGGAAGATTGCCTATCTCCACTTCATTTAGTTGTTTTTTTGGAGATTTACCTTGTTCCTTCAACTGGTACATAGTCCTCTGCCTTTTCATTTTGTCTGTGTTTCTCTGAATGTGGTTTTTGTTCCACGGACTGCAGGATTGTAGATTGTAGTTCTTCTTGCTTCTGCTGTCTGCCCTCTGGTGGATGAGGCTATCTAAGAGGCTTGTGCAAGCTTCCTGATGGGAGGGACTGGTGGTGGGTAGAGCTGGGTGTTGCTCTGGTGGGCAGAGCTCTGTTAAACTTTAATCCACTCATCTGCTGATGGGTGGGGCTGAGTTCCCTCCCTGTTAGTTGTTTGGTCTCAGGAGACCCAGCACTGGAGCCTAGAGGATCTTTGGTGGGGCTAATGGTGGACTCCAGGAGGGCTCACGCCAAGGAGTACTTCCCAGAACTTCTGCTGCCAGTGTCCTTGTCCCTGCAGTGAGCCACAGCCACCCCCCACCTCTGCAGGAGACCCTCCAACACTAGCAGGTAGGTCTGGTTCAGTCTCCTATGGGGTCACTGCTCCTTCCCCTGGGTCCCGATGCACACACTACTTTGTGTGTGTCCTCCAAGAGTGGAGTCTCTGTTTCCCCCAGTCCTGTCAAAGTCCTGCAATCAAATCCCACTAGCCTTCAAAGTCTGATTCTCTGGGAATTCCTCCTCCCATTGCCAGACCCTCAGGTTGGGAAGCCTGCCCTTGGACTCAGAACCTTCACTCCAGTGGGTGGACTTCTGTGGTATAAGTGTTCTCCAGCTTGTGAGTCACCCACCCAGTGGTTATGAGATTTGATTTTATTGTGATTGTGCCCCTCCTACTGTCTCATTGCGGCTTCTGCTCTCTTTGGATGTGGGGTATCTTTCTTGGTGAGTTTCATTGTCTTCCTGTTGACGATTGTTCAGTAGTTAGTTGTGATTCCAGTGCTCTCTCAAGAGGGAGTGACAGCACGTCCTTCTACTCCACCATCTTGAACCAATCTACAGTGATTTCTTCAAGAAGCCCTGGATAGTATATGCTGAAATAGAAACTGTTTAGTTAATCTAATGGTATAAAAAAGAGATAAAGTACTCTGAAATTGCATAAAATTTAATTGCCCAAATGCAGCATTGTTCTTATGGAGAGTAACAGAGTGTTTCTATATTTATAGAATACTTGCATAGACTGCGCATAAATGAAAAGCTTTCAATATTTATAAAAAATGTTACTGAGAAATTAACAGAGTGAATGTTCATTTAAACTTGACCCAATTGGCATATAAAGTTTCCTCTGTATGTGTGTGTGTGCCTGTGTGTAATTACAACTGTCTCCATGTGTGAAAAATTTAATGGTTCCACATATTTTTCAATGTTTTATATTTTATATCAGTGCTTTTTTAAATGTTCTGTGTGGAACTCTATGGGAGGGATGTAATGAAAAATCCCATGCAGAAGTCCAGATTTCAGGTTTCAGCACTTCTTACTGTCTGAACATGGGCAAGTTACTTACCTTATCTTTGTTTTGCTTCTCTCATCTGTAACTTGTAGATAATAATAATAGCTATACCATAGGTCCATTCTGAGTATTAAATGAGTTAAATTACATGAGGAGTTTAGAAGTGTAACCAAACATTTTTTTCTTTGCAAGTGAATCAATTAATGCTAATTGCTATTTAGACTCATCATCATTCCTAACTCAATATTTGCTGGTGCTCCTCACTGTAAGCAAGTCCCCTAAATCAAGTGGTTATTTCTGATTAAAAAGAAAACATATATGCATTATTACTGGCTTCATGCATAATAATTCTGCAAATAAATTAGTTATGACCTATAATTATGAAGCAAACTTGCTTTATAAATATTGAGACATTTATTTATATACAGCAACAGAGCAGGAACAATATAGAGCAGAGATCTTAAAATTGGCTTTTTAAAAAATCCAAGTCCTTTTTAGAAGAACATCAAAGATTGCCCATGCCCTCCTTCTGCCCCCACCCCTTTCTCTCTCTCTCTATCTCTCAGTCTCCTTGTCTCTCTGTGCCTGTCTGAGAGTGTTTGTGTGTCTTGCACACATACATGTGGTGCTTGATAGGTAAAGGGGAGAACTACATGCTGATGGATCATCAGTTCAAATGGAGAAGCTCTGTGTTTATCTGTTTTATAAATTGGCTCTACATTAGATCTTATTTGGTGAAGTCTTTATTTTTATTTTTTAATTTTTCAGATTTATTGAGCTATAATTGACAAATACAATTGAATATATTTAAAGTGTACAGTGTGGTGATTTGACATATGTATAATTTGTGAAATGATTACCACAATCAAGGTAATTAACATACCTATCAACTCACACAGTTACTCTTTTGTGTGTATCCAGTAAAAATCCTTAAGGTCCACTCTCTTAGATTTCAAGTACACAACACAGTATTATTAACTAGTCACCGTGCTGTACATTAGATCCCCAAAGCTTATTCATCTTATAACTAAAGGCATGTACCCTTTGACCAGCCCCTAATAACCACCATTCTACTCTCTGTTCTGTTGGTTTCATTGACTAGTTTTAATGTCCATAAAAAATCTTTCATAAAATGCAGCAGCCAACATTCTTAGTTTATTTTACATTTTCTGCTTCCAGAACAGTCCCACATAAACTTTAACATTAAAGAAAACTTACTTGATAAGATGAAACCTGTTTGATGTTTGAGCCCAGGAGATTGAACACTGACTAGTATAAATGTATGAAGGTAAACACTTCACAGTTACATGGTACAATAAATCTCTTCTGCTGACTAAGCCTAAATTTAGCTGATGTTCTACTTTTATTCTGTATTCTGTGTATCTTATAATAAAATATTTCCTAATAATCTATCACTGCTTTCAAACAATCTGAAAAAGAATACATGTATATATGTATAACTGATCAGTTTTTGTACACCTGAAACTAACACAATATTGTAAATCAACTCTACTTCAGTTAAAAGCAACAACAACAACAACGTGTTGGATCATAGAAGAGTTAGTAGTTAGTGAGTCTTTTGATTTCACAAGGCTACTTGCTTTTATCACAATGGAAATTTCCATTCTGATTTTTCTGCCTGCTCTCTTAATGTATGAAATATTCACTGCGATGAAGCATCCCATTAAGAAGGCCACAAATTGGACTTCCAGTCAGGGTGTATCGTTGTGAAGAATTGTTGCTAGCCATATGCCAAAAAGAGAAAAAGGAAATCATTTGTCCCATAAACGTCCAATTAGCAGTGTTATTTAATCAGATTTTCCATTCTGTTTTGATTTTGCTATTTTGTGTAGAAATCTTGAATTCAGTATTAGCATTAAGAGCTTGAAGCTAAATTGTTTTCTCTATAGGTTGCCAAAAGAACCAGTCAACAGAGTAAATGTAGATAGAGCATCATTCATATTGACTGGATGTATCATCTGTTACATGGTACTCTGTTCCAAGGCAGTTATAAAGTGAGGAGCAGCCCAACCAAAAATATTTTGACAGTGACTCCTTAGTTGGAGACTGAATTCATGTACACATGTAAAAATGTGGGTTTGGTTGAAGGATGCCAAACTGTACACGTGAAAACTAACGAACATTATCATCATCCAGTATATATTCACCAATTACCTGATAGTCTAAAATTTTATCAGATTTTGAGAAAGGACAGAAAGAAAAATGTCATCTCCAGCCCTTTGGGAGTTTAAAACACAGTCAAATCACATATCTATGATTTGTGAGGACATCTATGAATTATGCAAAACAAACAAATTCTAGAACCATCAATAAATAAGATCAATAATATAAAAAACAAGGAAGGAGAGACAGTTCTGTGGAAAAAAAGAAAATGGGGGAATAAAAGATGAGATTTCATGTGAAAAAAAAAACGTCCACAAATTTTCAAGATTCTCCCAAACTTTACTCATCTTATAATCAAAGGCTCCATTACTTGCAATAACAAGCACCAAACAGAAATAATTCAAGTGCAGGTAAGAGTTGAATTGGTATGCATATTTAAGTGTGCATCCTATGTGAATTATAACTTTAGCAGTACTCCTTCCTCAAACTTGGAAAGAAAAAAAGGAACTCATGTTTAACTACTTATTGCAATTAATATAATAGTGATATCATATTTTATAGCATCACATTATGTAGTATTACATGCTATTACAATTTCCCACTTTTAAACATTTCTTGGGCAGTTGTGCAGATTCTGATTTTTCCCTTGTCTCAAATTGGTAATTATTCTCAGGAGTTCGTTGGGTATCTTCACAAACAATTTCATGATTTTGATGAGGCTATTCATTTCTGCAGAGAATTATTATTTTGGTTGGCTTGTAATTAATTACTATGTATTTATGCTTTAATTTCCCATGCTTTTCATAACAACTTCATAAAAATATCAATAATCAAAATTCATACATCATGTGGAACCACGTTCCATTTTGGCTGAGGTTCAATGTTTACATGTCATAACAAATGGTTCTGCCAAATTGTTACCCGCCTTCAAGGTATATTTTTAGATCCTTCATCCAAGGAGGTTTTAAAACAAAAGCAAACAGCTTCTGGGTACATTCATCAGTGTTTTCCCACGAGACTATATTGAGTACAAAGAGCAAAGGAAACTGATCTTTTAGCTCTGGGCCACATGTGTTTATCACTAGTGTACAATGTGAAGCTTGAAGTCGCCTTCAACTTAATCACCGTCCCTCTGCCTGCTGCTGTAGTACCATAAAGGGCTAGAGAGGCAGCACTAAAATGTACAGCCCTGGATAATAGAGGAAAACATACTGTTCTCTTTATGTTTGTTAATAGGGCATGACAACTGTTCCCAAACTGCCTGCAAGCCATTGTGCCTTGCTACTCTGGAGGATGACTGACAGCTGATGCAATGAAGGACACAGCTACTTAGCTAATGCAAGCAAGACATTTCCCCCACTTGTGAGATGCCAAATACTTGGTTGGAGCACTCATGGGCTTTGGAAAACCTTATAGGGATTTTCTTGGGGAGGCAAACTAAATATCTTAATTTAACCCCATTCATTTAAAGTAGGCTGAAAGATAGATTATTTCATTTGGACTTGGGAAAGAGATTGTGATTTAGAAGCTGTAATTGCCCTATGAAAGGACATAAAACAAGAAGTTTGTTTCATGTAATAACAGGAAGCATGAATATTAATCAAAATAATATTCTGTAATTAATGTCATTTTATAGATATTTGTGGTTTCCCAAGACCCTGTTAAATTCTCTCATTTAGTTATGTAAGTTTCATAACATTGTGAGAGAGATGTTACTATAGTTTCTATTCTATAGGTAGGAAAAAGAGACTCAGTGAGGCTAAGTAACTCACCTAGTGTTATAGAGATAAAAATTGGCATGATAAAGAATTTGAACCCTGATAAACAGAGCCTAGGGAAAAAATTCTTTTCTAGGGAAAAAAGCCTGCTTTCTACCAGACTTCATTACTTTTTAAGGTATAACAGCAATAGCTACAATTAATTGAGAACCCACTAGGTATCAGAAATTGTGCCCAGCCCTCTACATGTATTACTTCATTTAATCCTCACTAAAATTATTTTGGAAAGAAATCATGATCTCTATTTAAAAATGGCAAAATCTTTTTCTTTTGGATTACTAAAGAATAAAGACAGTATTCTAGAAATATTTATTAGAGTGACTAAATAAATATACTAGGCTATATATAGTCTCTTCTAAGATGGGAACACTAAGAAATTAATTACAATAACTTTTAAACTTAAGAAAGCAGTTACAGTTATTATGTGATATATAATAACTTTTCCCTTAAATAGGAAGAGAAAATAATAAACTATTATTTAGATAAAATTTAAGGTCAATTTTATACAGTGAATTATATTCTTATAATGAACATATTTATCCAAATATCTTTTAAAAATTGAAGTGTATATATATATATATATATATATATATATATATATATATATATATATACACACACACACACACACACACACCTTTTCATATTCTTTTCTATTATAGGTTATTACAAGACATAGAGTATAGTTCCCTGTGCTATACTGTAGGTCCTTGCTGTTTACCTATTTTAAATAGCATAGTATGTATATGTTAATCTCAAACTCCTAATTTATCTCCCACCCACTCTCCCCGCCAGCTATCCCCTTTGGTAACCATAAGATTGTTTTCTATGTCTGTGTGTCTATTCCTGTTTTGTAAATAAGGTCATTTGTATCATTTTTTTTACATTACACAAATAAGTGACATCATATGATATTTGTCTTTCTCTGTCTGACTTACTTCACTTAACATGATAATCTCTAGGTCCGTCCATGTTGCTGCAAAAGGCATTATTTTGTTCATTTTTATGACTGAGTAATATTTCATTGTATATATTGACCATATCTTCTTTATCCACTCATCTGTCAATGGACATTTAGGCTGTTTCCATGTCTTGGCTATTGTAAATAGTGCTTCATTGAACTTGTGAGGCATGTGTCATTCTGAATTATAGTTTTCTCCGAATATAGTCCAGGAGTGGGATTTATGGATCATATGGTGGCTCTGTTTTTAGCATTTTAAGGAATCTCCATACTGTTCTCCACAGTGGCTGCACCAATTTACATTCCCACTAACAGTATAGGAGGGTTCTTTTTTCTCCACACCCTCTCCAGCATTTGTTATTTGTAGACTTTTTAATGATGGTCATTGTGACTGGTGTAAGGTGATACTTCATTGTAGTTTTGATTTGCATTTCTCTAATAATTTGTGATATTGAGTATCTTTTCACGTGCCTGTTGGCCATCTATATGTCTTCTTTGGAGAAATGTCTATTTAGATCTTTAGCCCATTTTTTGATTGAGTTGTTTGGTTTTTTGATATTGAGCTGTATGAACTGTTTGTATATTTTGGAAATTAATCCCTTGTTGATCTCATCATTGCAAATATTTTCTCCCAGTCCATAGTTTTTTTCATTTTGTTTATGGTTTCCTTTGCTGTGTGAAAGCTTTTAAGTTTAATTAGGTCCCATTTGGTTTTTTGTTTGTATTTCCATTACTGTAGGAGGTGGATTCAAAAAATTATTGTTGTGATTTATGTCAAAGAGTGTTCTATATTTTCCTCTAGGAGCTTTATAGTATTTGGTCTTACATTTCGGTCTTTTTTTTTTTTTAAAGCCAAGCTTAAAAGCTGAACATTTTTTTTTTTTAATTTATTTATTTATGGCTGTGTTGGGTCTTCGTTTCTGTGCGAGGGCTTTCTCTATTTGTGGCAAGCGGGGGCCACTCTTCATCGCAGTGCGTGGGCCTCTCACTATCGCGGCCTCTCTTGTTGCGGAGCACAGGCTCCAGACGTGCAGGCTTAGCAATTGTGGCTCACGGGCCCAGTCACTCCGCGGCATGTGGGATCCTCCCAGACCAGGGCTCGAACCTGTGTCCCCTGCATCGGCAGGCAGACTCTCAACCACTGTGCCACCAGGGAAGCCCTACATTTCGGTCTTTAATCCATTTTGAGTTTATTTTTGTACATGGTGTTGGAGAATCTTCTAATTTCATTCTTTTACATGTAGCTGTCCAGTTTTCCCAGCACCACTTATTGAAGAGACTGCCTTTTCTCCATGTATATTCCTGCCTCCTTTGTCATAGATTAATTGACCACAAGTGTGTGGGTTATTTCTGGGTTTTCTATCTTGTTTCATCGATCTATATGTCTGTTTTTGTGTCAGTACCATATTGTTTTGATTACTGTAGCTTTTTAGTATAGTCTGAAGTCAGAGAGCATGATTCCTCCAGCTTCGTTCTTCTTTCTCAAGATTGTTTTGGCTATTTGGGATCTTTTGTGTTTCCAAACAAATTAAAACAGAAAAAAATTTTTGTTCTAGTTCTGTGGAAAATGGCATTGGTAATTGAATAGGGATTGCATTCAATCTGTAGATTGCCTTGGGTAGTATGCTTATTTTTACAATACTGATTCTTCCAATCCAAGAACACAGTATATCTTTCCATCTGTTTGTGTCATCTTCATTTTCTTTCACCAGCATCTTATAGTTTTTGGAGTACAGGTCTTTTGCCTCCTTAAGCTTACTTCTAAGTGTCTATTATTTTTGATGTGATGGTAAATGGGATTATTTCCTTAATTTCTCTTTCTGATATTTCATTGTTAGTGTGTAGAAATGCAACAGATTTCTGTATATTAATTTTGTCTCCAGCAACTTTCTGAAGTCACTGATGAGCTCTAGTGGCTTCTTGGTAGAGTCTTTAGAATTTTCTATGTGTGGTATCACATCATCTGCAAACAGTGACAGTTTTACTTCTTTTCCAATTTGAATTCCTTTTATTTATTTTTCTTCTCTGATTGTTGTGGCTAGGACTTCCAAAACTATGTTGAATAAAAGTGGTGAGAGTGGGCACCCTTGTGTTGTTCTTGATTTTAGTAGATTCACTTAACTGTATGTAGATATCCAGTTGTTCTAGTACCATATCCAGTTGAAAAGAGTATCTTTGATCCAATGTATTGCCCATTGCTCCTTTGTCAAAAATCAGTTGACTATATTTATGTGGGTGTATTTCTGGGTGCTCTATTCTGATCCATTAATTATTTGTTCATTATTTTGCCAATACCACACTGTCTTGATTACTGTAACTTTATAGTAAATCTTAAAAAGTCACGCACTCTTAGTCTTCCAACTTTGTTCTCCTTCAATATTGTCTTGGCCATTTTGGGTCTTTTGGTTCTCCACATAAACTTTAGAATCAGTTTGTTGATATCCACAAATAACTTGCTGGGATTTTGACGGAAGCACCATCCTAGTGGATGTGAAGTGGTATCTCATTGTGGCTTTTATTTACATTTCACTTATGATTAGTGATGTTGAGCATCTCTCATTGAGCTTAGTGCCATTTGTATATCTTTAGAGAACTTTCAATTCATGTATTTTCCCAGTTTTTAAATTATGATATTTGCCTTACTGTAATTGAATTATAAGTGTTATTTAAATACTTTGGAAACTAGACCCTTAGGAGATTATGTTTTGCAAATATGTTCTATTCTTCAGGTTGTACTTTGAGTTTCTTGATAGTGTCTTTTGATGCTGTTATTGGCAAATATAAGTATATGTTATATGCTCAACAATATTATATACATATTGTTGTATACACCTGTATTCTAAGTCAGTAAACAGAAGAAATGAGAAGAAATATACATTATACTGTCTTTTATAATTAAATAATTACCTTTACTGGTGTTTGTTTGTTTGTTGTGTAGATTTGAATTATCATTTGAGATCACTTGCTTTCAACCTGAAAAACTTCCTTTATTATTTATAAGGTGCCTACACTAGCAAAAATTCTCCCAGTTTTTTATTTATCTGGAAATATCTTCATTGCATACCCAATTTTGAAAGATAGCTTTGCTGGATATAGAATTCTTTGTTGGCCAATTTTATCTTTGAGCAATTTGAATATGTTACCCCACTGCCTTCTGGCCTCCCTGATTTCCCTTGAGAAGTTCACTGTTAATTATATTAGTGTTCTCTTATAAGTGATTAATTGTTTGTTTAGGTTTTTTATTGCTGTTTTCAAGATTTTCTGTATTTCAAGATAGCTAGAATTTGCAGGACAAAATGCCAGCAGGAAAGAGCCACACATGCCAAGAGCCCTTGACTTTTCGATTGAACATTGATCTGTTTCTGTGTAGGCTGTAAAGCCACAGGGTGTTCAAGGAAAAACTGTCCTGAAAAGGAAAATTTCTGGGGAACTGTAATATAAAGAAATTCTCAAAATTTACTCAAGGCTAAAATTATTCTTGTTTCCTATAGCGACAGTGGAGATACTCTATGAATACACAAGCCACTTGGTTGAGACCACAAACAACAAAAAAAGACACATTAGAAGTGGGGAGAAATTAGCACTTGAATAAAGGCTACATTACATATGCCTTCTAAGAGCTTAAAAATAAGCCTTGAAAGAAACCTACTTGTCTTTAAATAACTGCTTACTGGAAAAAAGTCCAACAGTTTTGAAAAAACCACAAAATTCAGTATACGGAAGAATGAAATTTTAAATTTCAGACTTCTCAAAACTTTACTAGATACATGAAGAAGAAAATATATCTCATAACAAGAAAAAAAAAAAGTCAAGCAATAGAAACAGAAATAGAATAAAAAGATGATGATATTAGCAGACAAGTATATAAAAAGGCTATTATATTACACTCATATGCTTAAGATGTATAACAAATGTAAACAAGTTAAAAAGAACATTCATTGAAAGATAAATAAAAGACACAAAGCATTTTTGGTTTTAGTTTGGGCAGGTCAGGTTTAGAGCTAAAAAATAAGCTTACATCATTGCTGCAAGAAAAAAACCTGGATAGGCAGCAAACTAAGTAAACCCATAAGAGAAGGGTGTAGCAGGTATATTAGCTTTCTTTGCTGTGTAAAAATTACCACAAACTTGGCATCTGAAAGAGCAACCACTTATTGTCTTACCATTCTGTGAGTCAGAGTCTGTCTATAGGTGTGGCTGGGTTATCTGGACTTAAATCAAGATGTAGGAATTACTCATCATCGAATGTCTTCCACATATAAATACTTGAAAGGGATGTGGGATAAATGACTGTGATTTGATTTATTGATTTCTGATGATACCTTGATTTTTAATATATCTTCTAAGCAAAATGCAAAATATACAATAGTAAAGATAGCCATTCAGTCACTTGATTTTCCTTAAAATAGTTTAATGACATCTTCATGAATTTGGAAAATGGAATCAGTGTTTTCACAAAGCTTTAAATATTTACTTTGGAGTCCTTATAGATGTCTTGATAATTTTCAAATATCAGAGACAAATTTTAATGTGAAAGAATCATGGACCTCTGTCTCACTGATTAAAGCCTCACAGGCATGGGTATGAATTCTGATTTGGGTCTATACTAAGTATTTCTTTTTGAGTGTTTTTCTTAAGTTACTTAATATAAATAATTTTCACCTGTAAGGTAGTGCTAACTCAAGTACTTCACCTTATCCCTTCTCCCAAAATTAAATAAGATTCTATATATATATAACATATTCATTACTGTGCCTGCCACTGGTAATGCTCACAATAAATTTTAGAGTGGTTTTCTTCCAATTTAAATTTTACAGTCTCAGGAGCCCTTAGAGCAAATTCTGAGCTAGTTGTTTCAGTGATGGAGAATTATTTCTTTTCAAAATTAAATACATGAAAATAATGTAATATATGACCTAATATTGGGGAAAAAATCCCAAAGGATTCATCTAAAAGTCCAGGTATAAGGCTTGCTCACACATCACGCTAACAAATAAAAAGAACAGACTAGGGGTCCAAATAAAATGATTTAGATTACATTCTTGTTCACTCTCTGCTCCAGCCCCTTAAACATCCAAGCTCCTCTATCTTACTACAATCAGAAAGTGATGAGTTGGACCAAGAGTAGGGCTTTCTGCTTGGTTTAGATAAGCACTTCAAAGGTTGTGTGTTTATCTGAATTATCTGCCACTCTTGAAAGAGAAAAATTATTTTGGATATCTTTCCAGACCAGGTTTACTTATGATAACTTTTCCTCTTTTTTAAGTCTTCAGGATAAAAGCACAATGAAAAAGCATCAAACTCTATTCTGATCCAACCAAAGTCAGAAATTCTACAAATTGAATGCAATGTGTATTTTAGGAGTCAATGGAAATTCTAAATTTCCTAAATTTATCAAAGTAGCCACAAATTGTTATAGTAGATTTTCAAAGTAGGCTGCCACCTGTTGTCCAAAACCTCCTCTACTGTGCATTTCCGGAATTGATTTTATTATGTAAGGAAGGGAAAATATGGGAGAAAAGAATGACTGGGGAGAAGGCAAAAAGTATAAAAGAGAATTACAATGTTGTTACTAATGGCCATAGAAAGACCACCTGGAAACATTTTCCCAAAATGAGAATATCTCAGAATGTATGTTATGGTATTTCTCTCTCTCTCTCTCTCTCTCACACACACACTTGATACTTTTACCACTTCTCCATAACTGGAGATCTGATTTTTGCAAAAAAGTGATTCAAGGCATTTATAATCCAGAAAACAAAATAGTTTACAATAGACCTGCAACAGTCCCTATTCACCCCAACAACTAAATAAAATCAGAAATTTTTTTTCATTTATTTGATGATTCAACACTTTTTTAGCAAATGCCTGTTACAGAGAAAACCCCAGTATAAGATGCTGCCAGGAATACAAAATGAATGTGACTAAGAACCTGCCTTTATGTTTCTTAAAACAAATAGGAGCAGAAATTATAAATAACTTTCTGTTAAAGAAAGATGTTCTGAAATTATGTGTATATGAGTATTTCTTTGACTAGAAAAACACTCAATATTGAGTTTGTGATCATCAAGGAGAGTTTTGCAAACATGATAATATTTGAAGCCTCAAATGAGAAGGAGATATTTTTCCCAACCAGAATGGGTTAGATTTAGGAGAAGCATATCTGGAAACAAAGCATGATGCTGCATTTCAGAATGAAGAGAATGAAGCATATGGAAAAATATAATCAGAAATTATGCTGAAAATGTTATTTTAAACAAGATTAAAGGAGCCCACAGTATTAGGCTGGGGCACTTGGACTTTGTTCTGCAGATAACAGGGAGCTGTTGAAAGTTTCTTGAGAAATAAATGATATGATCCTGATCTTTTAGTTCTAAACATTTTACAGGTCCCAAAGGTATTGAAGGAAGTACAAAAAAGGGAATTCTTTGACTGACATACAACAAATTTCACAACTGGATCACCTTGCTGGTTGCTTAGAGCTTTCTTATTTCTTCCCTCCATTACTGGTACCTTTTCAGTCCTTACATGAAAGTGGATATTTTATTTTTTAGCCCCTTTGTTTGCCAGATGAGGGTTTTCTTTTCCAAAGAATAGCCCACCCTCTAACTAGAAGAGTTTAAATTTATTTTACATTAGAATTTTAAACAAGCTGCTACCTGTTTAAAGTTTTAAACAAAACTTAAATGACAAAAACTATATAGTGAAAAGAACTAATTTAGTGAATGTCTTTAACAAAATTTTTCCACTGCCTTTATTGTGTATTCCTGCTGAACTTCTCTCTGATCCATTCATTATATATACATCCTTTTCTGTTTTTAAATGAGGATTGGCACTTTGCTATAATGATTTATAACTGGTATGTAATAAACACCCAACCATCATTCTTTCACTAGTAATTAGTATCATATAGACCCCTTTTTTTCACAAAAAATTGCTGCCCACTCACTATTAGGCACAATGGAAAAGACCAGGTATTTAAATTAACAATACTGTCTTGTTGAGAAGTAAACATGTTTACATGATTACAACCTATATTGAACTGTACTCTCACAACAAATGCCAAATATAAACATGATATTTAATTGCCCATTCTCCTTTAAATGAAACTTTCTTGTGATTCAGGAGCTCAACTGCGGGTATTTCCATGTTAAGTTCTTTTTATTTCCTAATTGTCCCTCTGGCAACCACTGTCTAAAGTTCATGCAGCATCTTTTCTTTGGTACTTCAATGGTTTTACTGTCAGATGCTCTTACTAAAAAAAAATAAGCAAAAGGCCTCTCATAAACATTCTAGTACTTGTTTGAGGCACCATGATTACTGTTTTTGTTGTCATTGTTGTTTTTGTGTGATTATTATTGCCTCTCACCAGACACATGATTTTGTGGAGTCATAATGCTGTCATATATGTAGGTAGAATTAGGATTTTCTTACTAAGTATTACAGGGGCTTCAGGCAGGAAGAAATTAATAATTTATTATTTGATTTAAGAAAGATGCAATATTTACTGAAGCAACCGAAATTAAGTTTCTCATTTATAACTGAATCACACCATCAACAAGACTGCTTGAAATTTCAATGGGCAGCAATAAAATTTTATGAACTACAGCTACTAATAACAAGTAGATCTTGAAAATACATACTTTACTTATGTTCCCTTCTCGAAGCTCTTTGCTTCCCCAGAATACCGATTTATACAAGAGAGGCTTGGATCGTGGCAATATTGTCTATTCTTGACTGCCATTTCTATAAATCAGGATCATTCAACATCATTTATCACTCTAAAAGTGACCCCATTCTTTACACTAAAAATGACCTGTACATTTCCAAGGTGACTTTCGTTGAACAACGAGAAGAAAAATGTGTTCCCTTATTTCTTAGTATTTTTCAATCCTACACAGCCTTGAGAATACATTCTAAAAGGATTTAGAGCCTAAGATAATCTTAGGATGACCCATTTAATTGACAAATAGACCTTTAACCTGCTAGATGGATACATCTTTCTAACAGAAAAACATGAATTTTGTTTTCTTGCTCAGGCATTTTTGTCAATATTGGTATAACCCTACTTATTTTAATAGTATAATGCCTGCACAGGGGGCAACTCCACCATGACTTTTCACAGGATCCTGAAACATAATAGGACCAAAGGTAAATTAATCAACATGTTTCTTCCCTTTCTGTAGCTCTAGGAAAGATGTTTCTTAGAATTTTTGAGTATGTCCCAAGTTTTCTTACCTATTTAGCTCATTGTTTTCTTTTTGTCTCCTCTATGCTTTTCATTTTAAGCATTTTTCTATTTACATGTTTTCTAGTTCACTAAACTTGTTTTGTGATGTAGCCAATCTGTTCTTTAAATTGTCAAATTCAAAATTTTATATATTTTATTTTTCAAATCTAGAATTTCCATTTTATTCTTTAATATAGGTTCCAACTGCCTGTTGAAATTCACCATCATTTCATGTTTCTATCACTTTTCTTTTCTATTTTCTTTAACATTTTAATCATAGTTATCTTAAAATTCTTGCCTGGTAACTCTAATACCAACATCATCTGCGTATCAGGTTTTTTTTTTTTCTTCTATTGATAATTAGTCATATTTTTGGGCTTCTTGCCATAGCTAGAAAAAAAGAAGCAAACAGCCTCTAGGTAATGCTCTCTACTTCCAGAGATTAAACTCCTTCCTTCCTTCCTTTCTTTCTCTCTTTCCTTCTTTCTCTCTTGCTCTTTCCTTTCTTTCCTTCTCTCTCTCTTTCTCTCTTTCTTTCTTTCCTTTGTTAGGAAGATAGAATGAGGTCGGACACCTCAATCCAAAACAGATTGACTTTAGTCAGGATGGGGTTGGAGTTATAGTAAGTCTCAGCCTATCTCTGGTTCAACCTTATTTTTCTTGCGAAGACACCTGGGGTTTTGGTTGGGAACCTAGCTGATGTTCAGTTTCTTCACCTTGAAAGTCTACAATAAGTCCATGTCTTCTACTTCCTAGACTATCTCTCCACCCTCCCATAGGAACTATGTCGTTCCTAGTCTGGGAAGTGCTGGAGACGGACTGCATGTTGGAGACAGGCTCCCTCTCTTGTTGGTCTTTACTTCATAAGCACTGGGAAACTGAAGGATATATCACTATGGCTTTAAGAAGCTCACAGCTTAGCCCCCCAGCCTCCTGTGTGTAAACCCATAACTTGGTAAAAGTGCTTATGTAAAGCCAGCTGATCATCTGACATCTCTAAGTCTCTGATTTTTTTTATTTTTAATGTTAGCCCCAAGTGACCACTGAAAGTTTTCCTCTTCTCTTTCCCCCATCAGAGCTTCTCTACCTGGGATGAGCCTAATCCTTAACGTTCATCCAGAATCAAGAACCACACTGGGGGAAAGTTGCTCTTGGTTGTCAGCATAATTTGTGAAATTAAAACTCTGAGAAGGAGTAGTGAGTGAGTTAGGAGACATCCAGGAAATATGGTGGTGTATAAACAAAGTGTAAGAATGTTTCAAGAAGTATGAACTTCCATTACTCACTGATGTAGCCAGAGATAACATTGTGTTGACCCTTCCTCCTTCTTACTCCTCTGCTGTGAAATCCTATGGAAATTGAGTATGAAAAGTCTCCAACATCTTTAATTTCATCTTGGTGAAATCTAAGATTGAAATCAGAAACCAGATGTTTAAAGTTAGTGATCATGAAAGGAAGAGAATTTGAGAACCTGAGAGCTTTTGACAATGCAATGTACTAATTTAGCTATTAACCTTTGTCCAAATAAATAAGGAAGGTAAATAAAATTTACACACTACTCTTCTGTAGTTTGTTACCACCTAGTTAAATTTCTGTTCAGATCTATATAGTAGGGGCAAAACACATTATGTATTAGTGGTTTGCTTTAGTAGTTCCATTTTGTGTAACCTTGAAATTATAAATATTCTTTATGAGAAAATGTATGTGTTACAAAGTTAGCTGTGCAAAATGTTTTTTTTTTCCATTTAAATTCCCAAACCATGTTTGTCATGAGACTGAATTTGCTTCCTCTCTTATAATTTTTAACTATTGAATGTGAATTCACTAAAAATGTTTAAAAAATACTTAAAGGACTGTGAAATTCTTTTATAGTTGAGAACATATCTAAAATTATTTCTTCTAGTAAGTTACTTTTTGCATAAAATAAATATATGATTCTTCAGATTTTAAAACACAATGAAAAATGTTATCTATCTATAAGCCTAACTTTCTCAGAAAGAGAATCTATTTATTATCCAAAATTGTCTTGAGTTAAATATGCAGACTTGGAGGTACAAAGCTAAAAAGAATACTAAGAATACTAATGTGGGGCATTGTTTCACACCTTATGTCCATCTACAATTCCTATTAATTGACTAATGGGCATTTAGATAGGTTTTCCCAATATGACTATTGTTTTTTATCCATGTATTTGTAGTGTTTGTGTATGTACCCACTCACAAACTATTTCATCTCAAAAAACCTAACATGAGAGGTGTTTATACCACTGAACAATTTCACAGTAATCATAATTACATTTCTAGTAAATCAATAACGCAATACAAATAAAATTAATGTTCACAAATGTATAAAGGTGAATCTAATCCCGCATACAAAAAATATATCATCTTCATGCTAACTATATTTAAAATCAAATTTCTTGGAACATATGTTATAACTCACCTCTTCCCACACATTTTTAGAAAAGGTCCAAGTTCAAAACTAGGACAACAGCTGCAAATAGGAGTTATAAAATTTTATGTGCTCATATGCAAACTTCAATTAGAATCAGAGAATCAAAAAACTACAATTAACCTTTGGGATCACCTATCTTCACAATGAACACACCAGAGAAAAGGATTTACCAAATTGATCCTCTTGTTTGTCTTTTGAGTACTATTCAGAAGAGGAGGATATTTCAGAAAATTTCACAGAGCAACAACAGTTTGGTCAAAATTCTTAAATTCTGTGTTCTCACAATTTAGGTTGTTTTTTTCCCCCATGCCACCTCTTTCACATACTTTGGCTTTTAAATTATGGTAAGAGTTAAAATCCTACTCAATTTTGAAATCCTGAGGAAACTCGTTATTTTCCTTTTTAACTCAAAATGAAATTCAAAAGGAATTAAATGAAAGCTCCAAAACACATATCATGAAATTGTGTGTATTCAAGTGAGGTCACGATAACTTTATTTTTGAATTCTACCCCGTGGCTGATATTTTTATATCATACCTCCAAGATATTGGTTGAAATCTAATTTAAATGACTTAAATGACTCTAAACTGAATAATAGCCCCATGGTCTTCTATTGATTGAAAGTAAATGTCAAGGTGATAAAAACTAATCAACTCTGTTTTACTCCACTGAAATGTTAAAAATTCCATAAACCTAAAACTCACAAACAATAGTTGTCCTTACTTTAAGGACACCGGATATTGCCATTTTTATGATTCTACTAGGTTTCCAGAACAGCTTCTGGATTCACATCAGACACCTATAAATGCTTCAAGCTTTATGGCATTAAAAAGGAAGACTGCCAAAAGACTATGAATATTTCAAATAATTTTCCTCTCTTATAAACCTTTTCTAGAAGTTGAACTTCCCATATTAGTGGGAAGTTACAATTATTAATATGAATATCACAGGATAATAAAGTAAATGGTCAAATATAGTAGGTATTCCTAATTATTTTGAAATTATATTCTATACCAATCACTAAATTTTTTAATGTTCATTTATAAAAACAAAATTGTTGTCAGGTGATTAGTCATTTGTGAAGAATTACTGCCTGGAAAGCTTTTATGAAGCTTAAAATTTACAGTAAGTCAATTTAAGTAATTCTTTTATTCTTTCAGAATGAATGGCAATAAATCTCAATGTGTATGTGCTACATCAGTGTGACAATCCATGGTATCAAGGTGGTATATGAAATTCTCAAACCTATGTATTTAAATATGCACCATTTCACTCAGAATTAGGAAGCACTGATTATGAATCAACTTGATTTAAAGATTTTTTTTCTTCTTTTCTTCTTTTTGACTATAATCTAAGAAACTCAGCCATCCAGGAAAACAACATGGCTAGATTCAGTAATAACTTCTTGTCAGTGTTGCTAAAAGTGTAATAAGACAAGATGCTGTACTACATTGAATTGAATCAAAAGTAAATAAAAAATAAAACATAAGTGTCAGGTTAACTTGTAAAGGAAACAGGAACAGATAATTATGGAGACACAAAAGACCCCGAATAGCCAAAGAAGTCTTGAGGGAAGAAAACAGAGCTGGAGGAATCAGACTCCCTGACTTCAGACTATACTACAAAGCTACAGTAATCAAGACAATATGGTACTGGCACAAAAACAGAAATATAGATCAATGGAACAGGATAGAAAGCCCAGAGATAAACCCACGCACCTAAGGTCAACTAATCTATGACAAAGGAGGCAAGGATATACAATAGAGAAAAGACAGTCTCTTCAATAAGTAGTGCTGGGAAAATTGGACAGCTACATGTAAAAGAATGAAATTAGAACACTCCCTAACACCATACACAAAAATAAACTCAAAATGGATTAGAGACCAAAATGTAAGACCGGACACTATAAAACTCTTAGAAGAAAACATAGGCAGAACACTCTATGACATAAATCACAGCAAGATCTTTTTTGATCCACCTCCTAGAGTAATGGAAATAAAAACAAAAATAAGCAAATGGGACCTAATGATATTTAAAAGCTTTTGCACAGCAAAGGAAACCATAAACAAGAGGAAAAGACAACCCTCAGAATGGGAGAAAATATTTGCAAATGAATCAATGGACAAAGGATTAATCTCCAAAGTATATAAACAGCTCATGCAGCTCAATATTAAAAAAACCAACAACCCAATCCAAAAATGGGCAGAAGACCTAAATAGACATTTCTCCAAAGAAGATATACAGATTGCCAACAAACACGTGAAAGAATGCTCAACATCACTAATCATTAGAGAAATGCAAATCAAAACTGCAATGAGGTATCACCTCACACCAGTTAGAATGGGCATCATCAGAAAATCTACAAACAACAAGTGCTGGAGAGGGTGTGGAGAAAAGGGAACCCTCTTGTATTGTTGGTGGGAATGTAAATTGATACAGCCACTATGGAGAACAGTATGGAGGTTCCTTAAAAAACTAAAAATAGAACTACCATAGGACCCAGCAATCCCACTACTGGGCATATACCCAGAGAAAACCATAATTCAAAAAGACACATGCACCACAATGTTCACTGCAGCACTATTTCCAATAGCCAGGTCATGGAAGCAACCTAAACACCCATCAACAGACGAATGGATAAAGAAGATGTGGTACACATATACGGTGGAATATTACTCAGCCATAAAAAGGAATGAAATTGGGTCATTTGTAGAGACGTGGATGGATCTAGAGACTGTCATACAGAGTGAAGTAAGTCAGAAGGAGAAAAACAAATACGTATACTAATGCATATATGTGGAACCTAGAAAAATGGTACAGATGAACTGGTTTGCAGGGCAGAAATAGAGACACAGATATAGAGAACAAACGTATGGACACCAGTGGGGGAAAGTGGCGGGGAGTGGTGGTGGTGGGATGAATTGGGAGTTTGGGATTGACATATATACACTAATATGTATAAAATTGATAATTAATAAGAACTTGCTGTATAAAAAAATAAATAAAATAATATTCAAAAAAAAAAAAGAAAAAAGGAACAGATATTTAGACATTAATTTTGAAAATATTGCATGATTTTGTTTGATTACACTTACATATTACTCACATATTTATAATTAAGTTAGAATTCTCAGAATAATCTTTTTCCTAATAAAAAATCAGATCCATCTCTTGGCACCCTGGGTATCATACTATGAAGGCTTTCTCATTTTGTTAATACTCATAATTAATCTGGGAGCCAATAGTCAGGTAAGAAGGAAGAGACTGCTGGCTAATTCTAAAAGTGACCTCAGACTTATGTTCCAAAAAATATGCTTTGTTAAAAATATCAGATTAGAAAGGTGACATAAATCTCCTTGACAGGAAGTAGGATAAAGTTACCATTCCGTAAAGAGTGGACACCTCACCACTATCTCTCTAACAGAGTTGCCTAAAAATAAAATAAGCAAAGAACTTGCCAATCCTTAGCTCCCCCCTAATAAATAAAAAGGTTCTGATTAAAGTGAACAAAGAGTAGACTACATAGTGTGGTATCCTTTCAGCAGGTAGGGAAGGGAAGAAAAACCTGCATTCTAGACCTCACCCATTCCTTTATAGTCGTTGCTGATCTTAAGAATCAAATCTCTTTAGATCCAAACTGAAAAATATTTGTTGAATTGAAAATTATTCCAAACTCGAAATCAGAGTACCAGAGTTGGCAAATGTGTTAGTTTATGCGCCTGCTTCAGAAAAAAAATATTGAAATTATATTATATGCTGTTATAAATTTAATAGGTATTGCCTTTACTGAAAATACTTCAATTATATAAAATAAGCACTAAAAATTCTGAGCAAGATGGTTATCTTCTTCCAAACATATATCCTGTGTGTAGATAGATATATTAACAGTATATTTCTCCAGCTCAGTCCTAAGATCCTTCCTGGGACTGAGAGTATAACTTTTATCCCCTTGCATTTTCTATGGGACAGTGCAAGGAACAAGTCACCACTCAAAAAGCAATAATTAACATCCTGATTAAATAGCCCTCAAATAGATATTCTTCTAGAAGACTTCTTCCAGCAATTCTTCAAGATATCCATGGCTCATCTGATTTCTTCCTGCTGTATTTCAAGACTTCAACTTCTTCTTCATGATTTCTCTACTCCAACTGCTACTCTGATCACCTGAATAAAGTAAGTACTTCTCAGGCTTTTTTTCTGATGAGACAATACATATCCAGCAGCAAAACTTTCTCTCCTTTATCTCATGCTACTGACATCTGTCCTTTAATTTGTAGAGCCATGTAAAGTACACAAATTCCTAATGTTCAGCAGCTAGAAGAGAGTTGTGAATGCTCTAAGCATATATTTATTTTTCCTAAATATGCCCTCATCTATAGCTTTGTCCACATCATTCTACAGGGTGTTGAGAGGAAAAGGAACCATATTAAGATTCAAAACACCTAAGTTTAGTCCTAATTCCAACACTACTTTGGGCATGTCTTTGGGAAATTCTATAGTTTGCTCATTAGTAGCATAAAGGAACCAGTCTAGATAAACATAGACCCGTTACATAATGTACAGTTCTATGTTTCTCCAGAAGGATCAACTTTTTGTCATAAGTATCCTATGTGATAGAATGGAGAAGAAAAATGGTTAGGAACCAACTTATATTAAAATCCAATCACATTATTCACTACCTGTGTTTTCTTTGGTACTTTATTGAATGTTTCTGAATCTTGGTTCTCATTTGGAAAACTAAACTAGTAGCAAATACCTTGCATGCTTGTTATGTGTTTTACATGATGGAGTAGAGCTAAGGGCTAAATTAACATTAACCTCCTTTACCCATTATTCAAGGCACAATTCAAATTGCATGCCTTCTTGATGGTTTTAATAATTTATTTTATTTTAAGGCAATACTATACTAGGTATTCAGTTTTTTGAACATATGAATCATTCTCTAGAAGTAATCCTTCCTTATTCTTTATTATTTCATTATTAATAATGATCACTATGTGATGAATTGCAGTATTGAGTTAAAGTTGATTTCGTAATACAAGTGTTCTTATGTATGTTGTGTTTAAGACTAATAAAAAGGGTCGTAAGTTTGTCCTACATAATAAAGAGTAATGGAATATGTGAGTAGTGAATATAAATCCATTGCACTGAATCAGGGATTTTAATTTTAAAAGAGCCTAGGAGTTAGTAAGAATGTGTGAATGAGTGTCTGGGTTTTGATCTTGAGAAGCCGAGAGTTGTGAAGATGCAGAAACCCAACTCTGCACTTGGAAGAGACTAGGGTTTCAGTGAAAATACAGGTCATTGTGTAGATTGGGCTGTCAATTCATGAACCCTAAATAACAAAACTAGGCAATAGGAAGATAATTATAATCAAAGCAATTCTAGAGAATGAGTAATTTAAAAAATACCATTGAAATAAAACTGCAGTCACCCTGAAAGTTTTTGTAGAATGTTTCATTTTGGCTTTTGATCATGCCCACTTTATGCTTAACTGACCAGGGTAGGAGCAAACAATAAGATTTAGATTGATAGTCCAGAAATAAGTTTGTTTATAGTCAGTTTTGTGGTGTGCACTTAGCTAAGCATGGATATTTGGAGTTACAGAATCTTACTCTGAAGATCTTATTTCTGAAGATACATACTTTGTTCATGGTGTCATAAACCTTCTCTACTGAGGGTTCATTATTTAAAGAAACTTTTGCTTTATGCTTTTAATTGTGCCTGATCTTGACATTTAAGAGTAAAATAGTTTTGTTTTCAACTAAAGTTTTTTCTTTCATGCCAAGAGAGAAATTTTGAAGTCTAACTGCAGAAGTTACCACATCCATCAAATCAACTTTTTAGAAATCACTCATTCATTCCAATGGATCAACAAGTGTAAGTGCAGACATCCTGCAAAGTCCTGTTCACAAAATCAGAGTTCCAATTTTAATGTTTCACAATTCAACAATTGTAAGATAAAAAACATCATTGAGAGTCTACAGTTCAGTAGAGCATGTCATTTGACTGTTTTTCGGGGTTGAAGAGGAATGGTGATTTTAACACCCTGGCTGTTAATCTGATCATATTATATACTGTTATACTTATTCATCAACTATTGCTCAATTTTTCAGGAATGCGTATGTTTTTCATCAATAAAACACAGGAAGGTAACCTAGATATAAATATAGGTTATTTGACTTAATCCAAAAAGGAAATCTATAGCTATTCTAAATGTTAACACTAGAGCAGTTCAAGAAGTCTTTAGAGGAGCCAGCCCAGAAGCCAATGGAGGACACAGATGCTGCCTCTGGAAACACATTGGAACGACCTCCATCTGGGGCCTTCAGTGTGCCAAGTTCTTCTCGTAAATGGTTACAGCAGTTAGGTTCTTTGCTCCAGATGAGAGACAAAGGCACCAAAGGGAACTATTCTCCACCCTTCAATCAACAAGAAAATGCTGTGCTGAGTGAAATTACAATTATACAGTGACATGTTAATGAGCTTTGAAAATGTTTGGTTGGATAGGAGAAAAGTATCTGGATTGACTAAAACAACTAAGTATCTGAAAATACAATACACATTATTAGCTACAAGTCTGTGTGCCAGAGTGTATTTGCCTACATGGGTGCATTTGTGGAAAGTTGTGTGAATACCACCAAGATGCTCTTGTGCATGCTTATACACTCAGTTTAATAAAATGTCTCCATCTGAATTAAGAAATAACTTCAGAATATTACCTTGTTATTGAAATGATCTGAGGAAAGCAGTATAACTTTCAGCAAATTTTAGATAGGACTATCAAGTCCAGGAACAACTTGATAAGTAAATTTTGAAAAGTAAATTTTCAAATTTTGAAAAGTAAATTTTCTTAGAAAAGTTTTACTTTTTATATGGATCTAGTTACAAACGCTGGTGGTTATGACCTGCTGGGATCCCTGCCCACAAATTATCCAGTTCTCATAACTGTAAATTAACTTGGTCAAGGTACTTTAATTAAAAAAAAAAAGAAAAATTCCTGGTAAGTAGCTAAAAGGAACGCTGAATACATGACAACATAATTTACATCAGTTCAAATTCTCTGCTGATTCTTATATTTACCTGTATATTAATTGAGAAACTAGATTAATTGTTTCTATGTAGTCACCTATTTTCCCTCATCCTCATGTCTCACCCAATTATAACACTTACTCCATCACCATGTTTCCTGGTCTACTATTCCAGTTCTTCCAAAATTAGGTTACCGCCAAGATTGTAGGATGAAAGTTGCCAGTTGCAAAGTTTAAGTGCAAGATGACTGTTTCTCAAAGGGTGACCCAAAACTTCAGCTCTAAATGCATCAGCATGACATTAAGGTGTTTGTTTACAATGAAGACCCTGCATCAGCTTTGTTTTGAATAGCCTATAATTAATGATTCATTAAGTGGCTAGTGTGCAAGTGCTTTGACTTATAATAGTTAGAAAAAATTAAATTTACCACAATATGGCCTCTCATGTATATACCAATATTCTTTCTTAAGTATGAAAAACATGTAAAGTTAGTATATGCCATGGTCTTTAATTATAGAATGCTTAGAGAATATGTACAATTCCTGTTTCATGTTGAGGAGAGGAAGAGTGATTGCAGAGCTAGAATTCTGACACCTTGCACTTAAGGCTAGGATTCCCCAACTGTAGCCCCTGTAGCTGCTAGCACAGTCTTCTGTCTTCTTACTTAAAGTATGGTTCATGGACTGGTAGGGTCATAATTAGCATTATACAGAAGCTTGTTAAAAATTTAGAAACTCATTCCCTTCCTCAAGACCATATAAATCAGAATCTGTGTTGCAATTTAACAAGATCCCAGGATGATTGATTATACATTAAATTTCAAGAAATACTACTCTAATATGCAGGTTCATCCAGTCACGGGCTTCCTTACCATTCTAGAATGTTTCTGTAAATGTTGTTAGATACTTCGTCTTGATATACCTGGTATATCCTAACCCAGGGGGGTGAAGGAAATTGCCATGAAACAGGCCTATGGCCAATTTTATAGGTAGAGATGCCAGGAAACGTTTGGCAATACGAATACTAACAGTTCCTAAACTAGTAAGTTCTCAAAACTGGCTTTGCATTAAAGTCACCTGGAGAATTTTTAAAAATTACCCTTGCAGGAGCCTACCCTAAAACAATTAAATCAGGATTACTAGAGGTGAGACAAGGTTATTGGGAATTTTGAAAAGCTTCCAAGGAGATTCTAATTTTCACCCAAGGTAAATCCACCACATTACAGAAAATTTAGCAGGGATTTTTAACTGAATTAAATTGAAATCTACCACATGATGGAAAATTTAACAGGGACTTTAATTGAATTAAAGTGGTCTGGGCCACTTCAATTAAAATCTTACAATCTTTTATGTAAGATTGTTAAATATATAAAGATCTAGGACCCAAACAAATCCAAACTAAAAGTGCTACTCATATTTTTAATAAGCACAAACACATTGCACACCTATAATTATGACTAAACTTTGCTCTAAATTGAACCACAGTGAATTTTTCTGGATAGAACAAAACTTCTCTACTACTTGTATATAACCAGAATTGGAATTTAATTGCAAGTAGGTGGAGTGATCTGGAGAGGGTTTAATTAAATTATACCAGCCAATGATCAATAATTTTTAAAGGATTTTCTTTCTTTCTAATCTATATACTTTTTATTTCTTATTCTTGCTTCATTGCACTATCAAGGACTTCCTTACAATGTTGAAAAGGAATGATGAGTGAGGACATCCTTGCCTTGTTCCCAATTTCAGGGGGGAAGCATACAGTCTCTTGTGATTAAGTATGATGTTAGCTATAACTTTCTAAAAATGCTCTTTGTCAATTTGAGGAAGTTCCTCTCTATTAAGGTTTGCTGAGGGTTTTTAACTATGAATGGGTGTTGGATTTTGTTAAATGCTTTTTCAAAATTAATTATATTATCATATGATTTTTTTTTTTTTTTAGCCTGCTGATGTGGAAAATTCCATCATTTTATTTTTGATGGATGAACCAACCTTGGATACCTGGAAGAGGAGGTCATCAAGAAAAGGTGACCAGCAGTTGACAGTAGAGCTGTACCTGACCAATCAGAGGCTCCTTGGCCTCTCCCCTGTTCTTGGAATTTATGGTCCACCCACCGTTCCCACAGCCAGAGTTGTTTTCAAGGACACAGTCTTGAAAAAGCAACATGTTGTTGAGACCATCTAGATGGTATACGTGACTGAATCCAGTTTAAAGCCTCTATAAAAACTTTTAAGATTCTGGCAGGCAGTTATAGAGATCTACTCCTCTTGTGCTGCCCAAGGCAAGCCTTATATGTAAGTTCCCTTGCTTGTTAAACCTGCCACCTACCACCCACCTGAATTGCTCTGCCTCTTTCTTCAGTCTCTCCCTGCCCTTCAGTTATGGGATCCAGTTTATGAACTAACACCACCTGGATGTGGTGTATAATTCCTTTTATTTTATTGTGGAACTTTGCATTTATATTCACAAGAGACATTGGTCTATAGTTTTCCTTCCTTGTAATACCTTTATCTGGTTTTGGTGTTAGGGTAATACTGGCCTCAGAGAATGAGTTAAAGAGTGTTCTGAGTCTAGTTTCTGGGGAGATTTTGGAGAATTGGTATCATTCTTCCTTAAATGTTTCATAGAATTCACAAGTGAACAAGTGAAACTATCTGAACCTGTTGCTTTTTCTTGGAAGATTATTAATCAGTGATTCAATTTATTTAATAGATATAGAACTATCCAAGTTATCTCTTTCTCCTAGTGTGATTTTGATAGTTTGTGTCTTTCATGGACTTGGTCCATTTTATTTAAGTTATCAAATATGTGGGCATAGAGTTGTTCTAAATATTCCTTGTATATTCTTTTAATATTCATAGGATCTGTAATGATGACCCCCGTCTTGGTAATTTGTGTCCCCTGTTTTTGTTGTTGTATTTTTTGTTTGTTTTGCTTAGCCAGGTTAAAAACATCAATTTTTTTCTGAGAACATTTCTTGCCGGGCAAGTCCGCTGGTAATGAATTTTATTAGTATTAGTTCTGGTTTATCTGAGAAAGTTTTTATTTCTGCTTCACTTTTGAAGGATAATTTTGCTAGCTACAGTATTATTGTTTAAATTAAATTTAACGTATGTGAATAGAATGAATTTGAGCTAAGCTTAATCTTTTGTGGAGGATCAAATTGAGTTGATTTTAGCTTACTTGAATAAACAAAAATGTTTCTGGACTCGGGTTATTTGGATAAAATTTTATTTAATTCAATTTAAAAAATTAAGCATCTAATATGGTTTAAACATACTGACTCTTGACACTTTGATTTTCATATATTAAAGTGTTTTGAATTAATTTGGATTACATTGACACATTCTATCTCATTATAAAATGATTTTATAAGGATTATATATAATATTTTGCCTATTTTGAAATTATATTCTATAGAATTGTTCTGTTTTAAATGGCTTGAATGAATTCATTTAGTCTATTCTGAATTTATTTTATTTAAATATTTTAATATTAAGAAAATGTTATTCTCTGGGTTAAATTTTATTTCACTAAATGGCTCTTTTTTCATTTTGTTCAGATTAAATTGATTGAATCTACTTGATTTAGACTTATCCAGTGTTTTGGTTTGGATAGACTATGGGAATGGAAAATGAAAAGAGAGCTTTAGGAAAAAATGTGTTAAGATATACTAGAGTATAATGGAAAAATGCAGTTTGTTTGAGTCTGGTATTTTCCTAAATGAATTTAATTGAACTGACAGCTGAGACCAGTCTTTTAGAAATCTTCAGTCAGAATTATGCATTTGTCTTTCTAAGAGATAAAATACTCTACAAGCAATGATACATTTCCCTTTTTTCCAGCTCTCATTTTTAATTAATCATAGATTCTATAATTTTATGTCAACTGGTCTTGGCTTTTTTCTTTTCTTTGCATTCTAAAATAACAAAAAACTGATGTTCAAATTTTCTATCCAACAGTTAATTGGCATCTAGTTTCAACCTACTTAACTATGTATATCATTTTTTTTCTTTCTGATTTTATTGAGATAATTGGCAGGTATCATTGTATAAGTTTAAGGTGAACAACAGAATTTGACATATGAACATCCGTCACTTCACATAGTTACAAAAACCTTTTTTCTTGTGATGAGAACCTTTAGGATCTACTCAATTAGCAACTTTCAAATATACAATACAGTATTGCTAACTAAAGTCACCATGCTGTACATTACATCCTCAGAACTCATTTATCTTGTAACTGAAAGTTTGCACTTTTTGATCAGTTTAACCCATTTCCCACCTGAAACCCACCTCTGGTAACTCCCAATCTGTTCTCTGTTTCTATGAGTTTGTTTGTTTGTTTTGCTTTGTTTTTAGATTCTGCATATAAGTGAGATCATACAGTATTTGTGTCTCTCTCTGGCTTATTTCACTTATTATAATTAAACAAGGTTCATCCATGTTGTTACAAATGGCAGGATTTCCTTCTTTTTATGGTTGAATAATATTCCATTGTATACATATGCCACATTTTCTTTATCCATTTATCCATCAGCAGACAGTAGGTTGTTTCTATGTCTCAACTATCGTAAATAATGCTGGAATGAACAGAATAGTACAGATATCTCTTCCAGATAGTGATTTCATTTCCTTTGGAGATACACCCAGAAGTGGAATTGCTATATCACAAGGTAGTTCAATATTTATTTTTATTTTTTTGAGGAACCTTCATAATGTTTTCCATAGTGGCTGTACCGATTTACATTCCTACCAACAGTGTACAAGTGCTCCCTTTTTTCCACATTCTCACCAGCACTTGTTTTCTCTTGTCTTTTTTATAATAGCCATTCTAACAGGTATGAGGTTCTCATTGTGGTTTTTGTTTACATTTCCCTGATTAGTGATGTTGAGTACCTTCTCATGTACCTGGTAGTTATTTGAATATCTTCTTTTGAAAATTGTCTATGCAGGTTGATTGGCCATTTTTAAATTGGATTATTTGGTTTTTTGCTATTGAGCTGTATGGACTTCTTATCAAATACATGATTTGCAAATATTTTCTTCCAATCCATAAGTTGTCTTTTCATTTTGTTAATAGTTTTCTTTGCTGTACAGCAGTTTTTTTAGTTTGATATAGTCCCACTTGTTTATTTTTGCTTTTGTTGCTTGTGTTTTCAGTGTCATATCCAAACATATTATTGCCAAGACCAATGTCGAAAAGCTTTGACATTTTTCCTATGCTTTTTTCTAGGCATTTTTATGTTTTCAGGTTCTACATTTAAGTCTAAATATCTAGCTAGACAGGGCTTTTACAGGCCTATATAATATATATAATAATTAACTTATGTTATTTCTATTCTCACTAGAATATAAACACTATGAGAGCAGAAATGTTTGACACACCACTGTGTCCTTAGCACCTAAACCCAAAGCCTAACAAATATATAAATACAATGACTGAATCTTAAATGTACATAAGGCCTTCGCGGTTTCTAGAAACACTTCTATGAACATATATTTTGTTACCTGCGATCCTTATGAAATCTGACTTTGTCATTCTTATTTTATATATGAAGAAACTGAGGCTCAGACAGGTGAAGAGAGCTGCTCAAGATTCCCCCAAATTTATGCATTCTGACTTTTCCTGTTATCATAGGTTTGTAGCCTGAAACAAATGCTGACACATAATAGATACTCATAATTTTCTGGCCCTAAGTAAGAGAAAATAAGGCACGTTATTAATTGTTAACTCTTTGTTTTACAGGGCCTGTTTTTCACTCTCCGATAACTGCAGTTTTTCAGCGGGTATGTGGATACTGGATAATCGAGGTAACTTTCCTAGTGAGTAATTTTATACAGTATGCTTCTATTAAAAGCAAACATAGGTAGCTGTATATCACAAGGAAAAATTTGCATTAACTTGAAAGATAAAGCGTGAGTCTTTGAAGGAAATTTGTGCAATGCTTGCTTCAGACCATAGTTCCTGGGGGTTCCCATGACACAGGTTCATTCTCCTCTGCTGTTAGGCTTACCTTAGTAGAAATTTTAAGAATCATTGACTGAGAAATGCTAGATAGGTTGATGTGCTGGGCAGGATTTTGGTGAAGTTTCTTTTTTGATTTCTGTTTTGTTTGGTGCAGCAAGTCCTGCTCGTGCAGAAAATCTGAAAGCAAGGACACTGTCAGTGTTGGTTGTTCCTTTTGTTGCCATCTTTTGTTTGTGAATTTGGAGAAGTTATCCAACATCTATAAATCTTAGACTCTCCTCATTTATAAAAAAAGACAGGAGCATTTGCTATCTGAGAAATTAATCTTTATAAGTCACTTTTTTGAAAATTTTGCACATGCCTAATTGCATTAACCAGCAAAACACCATTAATAAGAAGCACACCTTATAAAATCACAGTTTCTCTTTGCCAGTGGGTATCGTTTGTGTTCACTGATTAATGTATTGGATAAACCTTTTTTATTAATGAGAACAAGAGAGAACAAACATCACATTAGGGAAGATGTTTCACACAATGTGGCAATATAAAAACATGGGTCAAATGGTCCACGTTGGAAAGGAGCTGTAGACCAAATGTTAGCCTGGTTTTCTTAGACATTCACTTAATCCATGCCTCTATTTACCATTGAAGGGTAATCTATTTACCATTGAAGGGCTCATCAAGAAATTAAACATGAAACTGACATACTATAATAATAAGCTGGCCTTTATTAATTTTTGTTTCTCAAGTAGCCTAATATGAAAGTGTAAAATGGTTTTATATGCGTTTATGCAGTTCTGTGTTGCTTTGTAAAATAACTCAATCCTGAACAATTTGTGCAAGTATTCCTGCTATTTAAAGGAACCCTGTGGAAACATCCTTGTTCGTAATATATGTTTTTCACAACCAAAGTTATGTGGGATCAACATAGAAATTATGAGAAAAAGATAGTTCTAATACCAAAACATAACCATATCTATTATTTTGCTTTGAAACAGGAAGAACCTCCTTTGTGAATGATGAATAGTCGTATACTGATTAATTTAACCCTTTCCTATGAGTTTTGTGTATTCTCAGTTTAACTTACATTGAAAACTATATACATGGATTCATGTCATCTTGACCCACTTGAGTCTGTCTTCCTTTCGTTAACATGTTCTTGAGGTTCATTCATGCTGTTGTGTGCAGAATACATTATTTAGGTGCACTGCTGTATACGTTTGCCTTAATGTATATGCCACATCTTATTTATATATTCCATACTCATGGACAACTTGTTTCCTACTGGGAATCATTCAACATAATGCTGTCATAAAGATTCTTGTATATGTCTTTTGATGAATATATACTTGCATATTTAAGGAGTGGTTTTTAAGGTCATGCGTTATGGTTATGCCCAAATAAAGCATTGGTACGTACTTCAGAACAATTTTCCAGGCTGATTATACCAATATAAAATCTTAGGAGTCCCAGATGTTCCAGATCCCACAGTACTTGGAGTGTCAGTCAGTGTACTTTAGTGATTCTAGTGAGTGAGAACTATATTCATTGTGGTGTTAGTTTGTATTTTATTCATGACAAATGAGATTGAGTACATTTTCATATGCTTGCCATTTAGATATTCTCTTTGTAAATGACTGTCTAAGACTGTTGCCCATTATTGTCTCCTATCTTTTTTTTTTTTTTTCTGGTGTGTGCGTGTGTGTGTGTGTGTGTGTGTGTGTGTGTGTTTAGGATGGCAGGATACTATCTAATATATCCATTGCAAATTTCTTCATCAGGATACAGTTTGCCTTTTAACTTTAAAAATAATGCATTTTAATGAAAAAAAAAAGTTCTCAGTTTTAATCTTATTTAAATTATTGAGAAATCATTATACCAGGTTTTGTCATGAGTCCTCACAAACCAGCTGTGTAAAATTGGTCAAGTCATGCAATGATATGAAGGAGAAATTATAAAGCCTCTTATAGTCAGCGAGTAAATTTAATATAGTCCACTTTTTATACATATTGGCTTTCTCACAGCATCCAATATTGAGTCACTCTTAGGGTAACTGGGCAGAGCACATTTTACACAATGGGAGTGAATGTCAGCAAAGGAAAATAATTATTTTTTTAAAGTTTTTATTAAATATTATATGAGTCTTAGGGGTTCTTTAGAGATAATAAAAAAGTAGTTTAAAAATATTGTTGACTTTTATAGATTTATTCTTGCATTCCAAATCATTGATCTCATGTTATTTTGGAAATGGTCAAATCTGTACCTAATAAAGTATGAATCTCTATCTACGTAAGGAGGATTTTTAAAAAATAATACAAATTAACAAAATAATATGTACTAAGGAATATAAGAAATTCTGAAGTAAAACGTTCTATGTCCCATGTTTTATTTTTAGCTTATGATTCTGAATTAAGGAAGATAAATTGTTCATGACTCCAAAGGAGATCTATCTATCCATCTATCTACCATCTTTCTATAATTAATAGGGCCTTACCTCAGTTCTTAGGAAATTTAAGTGCTCAAAAATATTTGTTGAAACTAAGAAAGTTACCTAGACACATCACCACCCCTTATTTCCCCAGAATAGTACATAAAAAAAATCAATATAATTAAAGGGCTAATCTTTTGCAAAAATGCAGTTTAAGTGATGATGAAAAAAGTAATTTACTAATTTAGAAGAAACTTGAAATATTATTAATTCCATTTGTTGTAAATTTTAAAATTAAAAGAGTTTTCCATCAGATTGTGTGTGATTATGTTTCTGTGTATGTTTGGTATTGTGTGTCTTTGTGCATATGTGTGTGTTCATTCATAATCTGGGAATTTTAAAAATTAATCATATGTATTAATGTTTCAAAGCCATTTAAAAAATCAGCATAAAACACTTCATATTTTTGGACTGATGAACAATTCTTTTAAAAATAAACAGCTTTCAAAAAGTACTTAATATCGATTAATATTATTATTATTAATATCAAAATTCACCTCAATGAAATGTATTATTTATCTCAAACTGTAGCATTTTGAAAAAGAAGGAAAACTGGCAGGCATCAGAAATTTTGCAGAAAGATAAATGTTTCTCTTAATATTCAATGCTTACTTTATATAGTGATGGAAAGTATTTTCTCAAATTCAACTTCATTTTCTTTAATGCTTTCCTGACTTCATTATTGAACCAATCCTTAGAAGCCAAGTAAACAATTAGGAAGATATAATTTTGTCAAACTGTTAAATTGATCAATTCAATAAAATAACTATTTACATATAAAATAGAATCTATGTATTAATTAAATATAGGTTGATATCTATATAGTATAATAAAATAATATTTTACGGACAATTAAGGAAAAATTTTGCAAATAAAACACAATGCTAGGACATCATTGGTTTAAAAATGCATCCTGGTTCCAAACATACTAAAATAAGTAAAAAAGAAAAGTAACTGCCATTTATATAATGACAAACAGCATGTGATGATATATAGTTATACACATATATGTGAATGTATGAAGATATGAATTTGTAAATATAGGTATTGATATATTAACATACTAATCAATAGAAGTATATAAACATAATAGAAGCCATAAATTAAACCAAAGAAAACAATTGAAGCCCTGCATGGGCCAGAATTACAGTGATAGTGTAGTTAAAGAACAAAAAACTTTCTAAATTCAAGTTCCACTTTTCAACAATGTGAAAAAGATGTATGGTCCATACATGACCCTTTTTTAAGTTATCTTTTTTCTTCTTTTTTTTTTTTTTTTTTTTTGCTAATTAAGCTTCTCTTATACGTTATCTCTAATTTTTTTCTCTCTCTTTACAACACTCCTTATAAAACTGATTTCACCTCACCTAAAACATCCTTTGTCCACTGCAGCTGACTCCATATAGCAAAACGTAAAGACTAATCTAGCAGAAGCTGAATCAACTCTGTTATTAGGTAGACAAAGAAACACAGTGGAACAAAGGTGGTTCCAACCTAGAAGATAAATGGCAAAAAAGTCTGAGAATACAGATCTGCTAATGTTGCCCAATGTGTATACATTGGTTGGACTTGTGTAGGTACATGCTTCTCTGTGTATGTGTGTGTCTGTGCGTGTGTAGCACACACACATGGATAGTCCTTTATTTCTGTGTGTGTTTTTATATTGTTCTCAGTTCACTGGGCAATAGTTTTCTTTCTGACTGTAAGTTAAATCATCACATGTGTTGTCAAAATGGTTTTGATATTGTTACCCTAGATACAATGCTTAAGGGAACTAAACAATTAAGTATGTACAATCAATTTGCTTAAAGTTACAACTTAATGATACCCTCTAAGGAATATTTCTTTTAAAGATTTTTTAATAAGTGAAACCAATCAGGAGGAAGTAACATTTTGACTTAATCAGAAATTCTGTCTAAGCATTAAATCATTTTGAAAGACTCTCTTAACACTCATAACACTCCATATTAGCTATTGCAATAAAGGTTTTTACAAGTACTAGGGGATTACAAAGAAGGGATTGTTTAACTACCTGGGAGACAGCAGAAGTCTTCCTAGAAAAGATTATATTCCAATTGGGTACAGATCAAGAGCAAATATTGATACTTTGCCTTATCAGACAACTATCCCTTCCATCAAAATTATGTTTGGGTTCTACTGGGGAAATATATAGCACCTTTAAATAGGGTGGCGTTTTTTTGTTTTGTTTTTCTTTTCACTCTTTCTCACTTTAAAATAAACCTCACAGGCCTTTAAATAGTTACAAAATCAATGGAAGTTGTATTCCCCTTCTGAGACACACAACAAAGGCTTATTTATAAAAACCAAGAGCGAACTATGCATTTGTTTTAAAAAATCTCTCTTACATTGTAGGTAATTGTTTTGCCGAAAGATTTATGTTCTGCTGAAAGACTTACTTTCGGTTTCAGGTTCAGAGGATTCACTGGCAAAATAACCACTCCACACTTCAATAAGCAAGAAAAAAGGAAATTTATTATATTAGTAGTAGGTTACAGTATAAGGACAAGCAATATATATATATATATATATATATATATATATATATATATATATATATATACACACACACATACATACATACATCTTCAATTTGGAAGAACTTACGTCGCCACAGAGAACATTCAACAGCAAATTGAGAGAATAAGCAACATCATCAACCTGGGAAAATTTGCATAACCAGTTTGGGAGAGCAAGCGATACATAAAGAGATAGAAGCGCATACATCACCAACTTGAGAGAACTTCATCTAGATCCAAAAAATGCTGGGAATTCCCTGGAACAGCAATCTGGAGTCCCAGTTGGGAAGGTCCCGGGCCATGCGTCCACTCCATGGGTGAGACTTCAGAGTGTCCTCCAAAGGAATCTTGCTTTTATCGCCAAGCCGCAAGCTAATAATCATCAGTTTATGTGCAAATGTGCAGCTCTGGCTATTATGTTAAATGCTTGAAATTCTAATCATAAATCTCAGAACGTTCGCTGATCTCCGGGAACTGGCCAGATTCCCAGGGCCCAGGATGCTTCGCGACTTACTCCCATTGCTGGTTCTCCAGACCTGCCAGACTTACTTGCTCCCTTCCTTATCTGTTGGTTTTCAAGACCTACTTTCGCGGCTTCTGCTAGTCAGCAGTTTGGCATGTAACCCTTTTCAGGGTCTCTGTTCAAAGGCCTATTATTTATTGCCTCTGAAGCCTGAACAAGACTACTTTTATTAACTTCCCTAACAGTAATTTTTTAGATTTCTAAATTTCTGAGGTGAAAGTAGGGTCCAGAATGGACTATTAAATTAAACAGACCAGATAACTCAGTAGCTCTGTGCAAATTCTAATCTAGTTTCCGCCCATCTGGATTATAACATTTAGTTGAAATCATGAAACCTTGTATTGGAGTACTTAAAATGTGGAAATTTAGTCTTTTCTATCTTCCAGTGACCATCTTTACCAGATACACAGAAGAATAGTCCAGTAATCTCTTCTGAGCCATAGTTATAAGGATACTTTTGCTCCACATCATATTATCAAGCAGTGTGTCATCACCGTTGTGGGATGTAACCAAGCATTTAGCTTGTAATAATTATTTTATATCATGGTTTAATAAAATTTCCCTGAAAAGCTTACTGCTTCCTTTCTTCTACTGCTTCTGGACTCCTGCCTCATTTTTCCTTCCATTTTCCTTTCTTTCTCCTTTTTATCCTTACTCTTTCACTCTTTTCCCCAAACACTTTCCATTTATAGGAGTCAAAGAACCCAGGTTAGGCAGAAGGAACATTCTCACTTTTGGAGAATGAATCCAGTGGCACGGTGGTGTCAATACGAAAACATGTGTTTTTTAAAAATAGAAATAAACAGATATGAAAATAGATAAGCATGCATGTATGTACATATACTCATGCATGTATGTACATATACTCATGTACAATATACTCATGTACAATAACACTCCAATATCCATGAATATATCCAGCCCCAAGATTTTGGTTTGTAAATACCATTATTCAATAAAAATGTCTAGGGCTCTTTAAATGTCTGCCTCCCAAGCTGGGATGGGGAAGGTACAAGATGCATATGGGACAGTGTGTTCCAGAGAGTAAGAAAGTCCTCTAAAGAAGATGGGAACTTCTCTAGAGGAAAAAGGAAGAAATTCCATTTTCATCATGAACAAGTAAGTTCTCCGTCAATAACAATTACAAACACTGCACAAAATACAAAAACTTAACACATAAAGACAGATTCTCAAAGCAATTTGATATTGAAAAAGGGCCGTGGCACAGAGTAAGATGTTGCGTTTGTTTTGTTTTTCTTTTACAGCTTCTAACTTGAGGAATGACCATGTTATCTCTGTGTGGGAAAGCTAAAACTCCAATTAAAAAAAAAACTAAAATAAAATTCCAGTTTTAAAAAGATTCAGAGGCTAGAACTTGGGGCAACTACAGCTTCTGAAAAGTGATGGGAGAATCTCTAAAAGAACACAATGAGGGAGAGGATGCTATATTTCTGTCTTTAGATTCTGACTTCAGAAATATGTGTGCATGGGGTAGGCTCAAAATAGCTGAGCTAAGGATACATAAACTATACAGAAATTTCAGTTTTTACCCAATAGACAGATTTTGTAGTTTGAGTCTAACCAAGTTATCTCTTGGTAAATGAAACAAAACAAAATAAAATTTCTTTGGAGTAACATAACAAAATCCAGAAACTCTACACATCAACATTAAAAAAATACAGAAAAATGAAAAAAGACAAAAGTTAGTTCTTTGAAAATAGAAAAATAAAGTGATACTCCTAGCTAGAATGTAAAAAAGAGAGAGAGAAAAAAAAAAAACCCATATCACCAATGGCAGACACTACAGATCCTACAGACATAGTGAGAGAGTATTTTGAACATATCTCTCTATTCCAACAAATTTGTAACTTAAGTGGATAAATTCCTTGAAAAATACAACTTGATAAAACTGACACAAAATCAAACAAAAACTAAAAATACTCCTATATCTATTAAAGAAATGAAATTTTTTGGTAGGAGACATATCCACAAAGAAAACACAAAGCTCAAAAGATTTCACAGGTGAATTCTATGAAATGCTTAAGAAAAATAACAATCATCTTACACAGCTACATCTGGTACAATACTTTGGAGAAAAGGGAATTAAACAGGATTTTAATAGTAGGAAAGTTCAGTAGAGGCGTCTCAAAACCACAGCCTAAAGTTGATCATTATGATTCTAGTTCCATTGTCCCTATACTAAACCCTGCAAGTGCTGTCTTTCTTTTTTATTTTCAAAACAGAAAATTCAAAAAGATAAATGTTCATGGTAATGCAATGCTGGAAATATAATAGATAATTAATATCTGATGCATAGATGGATTATCATTAGCATTTTGATATTCTATTTATAGATTAAAAATAATTCTACTCACATTGTCTATGCTACTTTGTATTTTCACTTATCAACATTTACTATGCAATGGCCATCATCAAAAAGTCTGCAAACAATAAATGCTGGAAAGGGTGTAGAGAAAAGGGAATGTTCCTACCCTGTTGGTGGGAATGCAAACTGGTACAGCCACTATGGAGAACAATATGGAAGTTCCTTAAAAAATAAATTAGAGCTACCATATGATCCAGCAAGCCTACTCCTGGGCATATATCCAAAGAAAACCATAATTTGAAAAGATACATGCACCCCAATGTTCATCGCAGCACTATTCACAATAGCCAGAACATGGAAGCAACCTAAATGTCCATCAACAGAGGAATGGATAAAGAAGATGTGGTACATACATACAATGGAATATTACTCAGCCATAAAAAAGAACAAAATAATGCCATTTGCAGCAGCTTGGATGGAACTAGAGATTGTCATACTGAGTGAAGTAAGTCAGACAGAGAAAGACGAATATATGATATCGCTTATATGTGGAATCTAAAAAAAGGCTACAAATGAACTTATCTACAAAACCAAAATAGTTACATATGTAGAAGATAAACTTAAAGTTACGGGGTGGGTGGTAAGGAGGGAGGGATAAATTAGAAGGTTGAGATTGACACATACACACTGCTATATATAAAATAGATAACTAATAAGGACCTACTCTGTAGCACAGGGAACTCTACTGAATACTCTGTAACGGCCTATATGGGAAAAGAATCTAAAAAAGAGTGGATATATAACAGATTCACTTTGCTGTACACCTGAACCTAATGCAACATTGTAAATCAATTATACCCCAATAAAAAAAATTCACTATACTTTTCATGGCTGTTGTAGTGTAAATAGAAGTTGAACATGATTAATATTCCATCCTATGGCTAGATAATAGATTGCTTTAAGTTATCAAATATTATTGAACTCTTAGGTTGTTTTATTTTTCAATAATAGTAGTGATGTATCTGTGATATGTATTTTTTTCATATTCTGATCATTTGATTTCTTTAGATTTCAAAAATAGGAAATACATGAGCAGAACATATGAAGAACCTTATGAATCTCTATCACTAAATGGCTTTCTAAAAACAATGTGTAAGTATCCTTTCTATAAAAATATTTACTCTTTTTTCTTCCAGTTTTATTGAGATATAGTTGACTTACAGCACTATATAAGTTTAAGGTGTACAGTAGAATGATTTGACTTATATACATCACAAAATTTTAGTGAATATCCATCATCTTATATAGATATAAAACTAAAGAAATAGAAAAATGATAGCTAAAAATTTTAAAAACATTTTTTCTTGTGCTGAGAACTTAAGATTTACTTTTAACAGCTTTCATAGATAACACAGAACAGAGTTAATTATTAATTATATTTATCCTGTTGTACATTACATTCCAAGTACTTATTTACCTTATAACTGGAAGTTTGTACCTTTTGACTATCTTCATCCAATTCTCCCTCTCCCCAAGACCCTGCCTCTGGTAACCACAAATCTGATCTTTTTCTATAAGTTTATTTATTTGTAAAAACATTTACTTTTTATTGATATATTTTTCTGAATATTATTTTCTATTATTCTTTATTTTTTATTCCTTTCAGTTTATATTATGGAGGTTATTCCTTAAATTACTATCTTTTTTAGATTTTAAGACACTTTCTAAGAGCAGTTTTTGTCACAAAAAATTGAGAGGAAGGTGTAGAGATTTCCCATATATACCCTGTTTCTACAATGCATACCCTCCTCCAATATCAGCATCCACCACCGGAGTTGTAAATTTGTTACAGTTGATGAACCTACATTGACACAGCACCCCAAATCCATAGTTTATATTATGGTTCAGTCTCGGTGTACATTCTATGGGTTTGGACATATATCATGACATGTATTCACCATTATGGTATCATACAGAGTTTTTCACTGCCATAAAAAATCCTGTCTTTGTCTATTCATCTCTTCTCTGCCTCAGCCCTTAGCAACCACTAATCTTTTTACTGTCTCCATCGTTTTGCCTTTTCAGTATGTCATATATGTAGTTGGAATCATACTTTAGGTAGCCTTTTCAGATTGGCTTCTTTCATTTAGAAATATGCATTTCCTCCACGTCTTTCCATGGCTTGATGGCTCATTTCTTTTTCATGCTAAAGAATATAACATTATCTGCATACACCACAGTTTATTTAAGCTTTCACTTACTAAATGTCCCGTCTTTCAAAATGACTGTACCATTTTGTATTCCCACTGGCTGTGAGTAAGAGTTCTTTTTGCTCCACATCTTTGTCAGCATTTGGAACTGTCACTTTTGTATCTGGGTCATTCGAATAGGTGTGTAGCAGTATCGCATTGTTGTTTTAAATTGTATTTCCCTGATGACATATTATGTAAAGCATTTTTTATGCTTATTTGCCATCTGTATATCTTCATTGGTGAGGTGTTATGGTCCTTAATAGGGTTGTTTGTTTTCTTATTTTTGAGTTTGAGTTCTTTGAATATTTTAGATGACAGTCATTTATCAGATGTATCTTTTGCAAACATTATTCCCGATCTGTGACTTGTTTTCTCACTCTCTTAACATTGCCTTTCTTATCTTTTAGTTCATAGTTTGCATTTTACATTTAGATCCATTATCCATCTTGAGCTAATTTTAGTGAAGGGTATAAAATCTGTCTAGGCTTTTTTTTTTTTTTTTGCATGTGGATGTCTAGTTTCAGCACCATTTGTTGAAAAGACTACCTTTGATACATTATATTGCCTTTGCTCAAAGACCAGTTGACTTTATTTATAGGGGTCTATTTTTGGGCTCTCTGTTCCATAGATTATTTGTCTATTCTTTCACCAACACCACGTGGTCTTCATTACTGTAGCTTTACAGTAAGTCTTAAAGTTGGGTAGTGTAAGTCCTCTAACTTTCTTCTTCTCCTTCAATATTGTATTGGCTGTTCTAGGTCTCTTGACTCTCCACATAAACTCTAGAATCAGTTTGTTGATATTCACAAATAACTTGTTGGGATTTTGATTAGAAGTGTACTGAATCCACAGATCAAGTTGGACAGAACTGACATCTTGACAATATTGAATCTATCCATGAACATCTAATATCTCTTTATTTATTTAGTTCTACTTTAATTTCATTTGTCAGAGTTTTATAGTTTTCCTTATATAGATCTTGCATATATTTTGTTATATTTATACTTTATTTCAAGTTTTGGGGTACTAATGTAGATGATATTATGTTTTTGTTTTAAAATTCCATTTATTCATTGGAGGAGTTTTGTTGTTGTTGTTGATTCTTTTAGATGTCTTTCTACATAGACAGTCATGTCATCTGTAGAAAAAAGACAGTGTTATCGTTTCCTTTTCAATCTTTATAGCTATTATTTCCTTTTTTTGTTTTATTCTGTTATCTAGTATTTCCAGCATAATATTGAAAAACGTTGGTGAGCAGGGACATCCTTGCCTTATACCAGATCTTAGCAAGAAAGTTTCATGTTTCTAATTATTAAGTATGATGTTAACTGTAAGTTTTTTGTATATATTTATTATCAAGTTGAGGTAGTTCCCCTGTACTTCTAATCAATTGAGAGTTTTTATCATGAATGAGCATTAGATTTGGTCAAATGCTTTTTCTGCATCTACTGATATGATCATGTAATTTTTCCTTTTTAGCCTGATAATGTGATAGATTACATTAAGTGATTTTAGAATGTTGAACTAGCCTTGCATACATACCCTTGTGGTCATGGTGTATATATATATATATATTTTTTTTGCATCCATGTTCATGAGAGATATTGATCTATAGTTTTCCTGTAGTGTCTTTATCTTGTTTTAGGGGAATGTATTAGTATTAGGGAAATGGCCTCTTAGAATGAGTTAGGAAGTATTTCCTCTTCTCCTATCCTCTGAAAGAGATTGTGGACAATTGGTATACTTTCTTCATTAGATGTTTGTAGAATTCACCAGTAAACACATCTGGGCCTGTTTCTTTTTATTTTGTAAGGTTATTAATTATAGATTGAATTTCTTTAATAGATATAGGCCTCTTCAGATTGTTGATTTTTTTCTTATGTGAGTTCTTTCAAGGAATTGGTCAATTTTATCTAGGTTATCAAATTTGTGGGCATGGAGTTGTTCACAGTATCCCTTTATTATCCTTTTAATGTCCATAGGATCAACAGTGATGTCCCCTCTTTCATATATGACACTAGAAATCTATGTCCTTCTTTTTTCCTTAGTTAGCTGGGCAAGAGACTTATTGATTTTATTGATCTTTTCAATGACCCAGATATTGATTTCACTGATTTTCTCTGTTGACTTCTTGTTTTCAATTCTATTCATTTCTTCTTAAATTCTTATTATTTCTTTCCTTCTGCTTACTTTGGATTTATTTTGCTCTTCTTTTTCTAGTTTCCTACAGTGAAAACTTGGATTTTATATACTTCTTCTTTTCATGTTTTCTAATCCTTTCTAATGCACACAATGTACCTCTAAGCACTGTTTGCTGCATCCCACAAATTTCAATAAGTTGTGTTTTCCTTTTCATTAAGTTCAAAATATTTCTAAACTTCTCTTCAGATTTCTTCTTTGGCCCATGTGTTATTTAGAAGTATGTTGTTTAATCTCCACATATTTGGAATCTGGAATTTTCCAGTTATCTTTTTGCTCTTGATTTCTAGTTTAATTCCATTGTGTTCTGAGAGCAGACATTGTATGATTTCTATTCTTTTAAATCTGTTAAGATGTGCTTTTGGCCTAGAATATGGTTTATATTGGTCAGTGCCCCATGTGAGCTTGAGAAGAATGTATATTCTGCTATTGTTGGATGAAGTAGTTTATAGATGTTAATTATATCCAGTAGTTGAAGGTATTGTTTAATCGAGTTATATCCTTGCTAATTTTCTGCCTGCTATACCTGTTCCTTTCTGATAGAGTGTTGTTGAAGTCTCCAACTATGGTACTCAATTCATCTATTTCTTTTTTCAATTCTATGAGCTTTTGTCTTACTTAGTTTGTAGTTCTGTTGTTAGGTGCCTACACATTAAGGATTGTTATGTGTTCCTGGATAACTGATCACTTTATCATTATATAATGCTCTTCTTTATTTTTGATAACTTTCCTTACCTTGAAGCCTACTCTTTCTGAAATTAAAATAGCTACTCTTGCTTTCTGTTGCTTACTGTTAGCATGGTATATCATTTTCAATCCATTTATTATTAATCTACATGTTTATTTATATGTAAGGTGGGTTTCATGAAATCAGAATACTGTTGGGTCTTGTTTTTTTGATCCACTCTGACAATCTGTTTTTCACTTTCTGACATTCAAAGTGATTATTGATATAGTTAGAATACTATTTACCATATTCACTACTGTTTTCTATTTGTTATCCTTGTTTTTTGTTCATATTTTTGTCTTCCACTCTCTTTCTGCCTTTTATAATTTTAATTGAGCATTTTATATGATTCCATTTTCTCTCCTTTCTTAGCATATTGGTTATACTTCTTTTTTTTTTTTTTACTTCTTTTGATGGTTGCCCTAGAGTTTACAATGTACATTGACAGTTAATCCAAGTCTAGTTTCAAATAACACTATACCATTTCATGGGTAGTGTAAATATCTTATAACAAAATAATTCCTCTTTCCTGTTCCTTGTATCACTGTGGTCATTCATTCACTTATATATAAGCATACATAATCAAATATACGTATATATGTGACTAGGTATGCATATGTATATAACTTCAGTATATATATATAAACTTACGTACATAAATTTCTCCTGAAATTTCAAGATAATGCTATGGGTTAACTTCTCTAGATTTACCTTATCATTCACTGTTAGGAAATTAATTTTTTGAATTTGCTGAGGAAATACCCTATCATTAACAGAAATAAACTATTCAAATAAAAATCAGGACAGTGGTCATGGAAGTCAGAATCCACTAAGGACTGTGTAGCAACTCACCTGATGAATCAACTAGCCCTGAAAATGGGTGATGCTGGAGTGTAGGGCCCATACCTGGCCATTGCTGGCAGTCAGTGACATGCACAAGACCCTGGGGGAGCAGGTGGGACCCCCACGTCCCCCAACCCCCACACCATGGACACTAAGCTGCAGTGTAGGAGGGCTGTGGTGGTGAGCCTTGAAGCCTAGGTTGCAGGCTTGGGTGGAGCTGCCACAGGTGCAAATACAGGCATACCTTGTTTTACTACACTTTGCGTTATTGCATTTAGCAATTTGTGTTTTTTACAAATTGAAGGTTTGTGGCAACCCTATGTCAAGCAAGTCTATTAGAACTGTTTTCCTGACAGCATTTGCTTATTTCATGTCTCTGTGTCGCTTTTTAATTCTCCCAATATTTCAAACTTTGTCATTGTTATCTTATTTGTTATGATGATCTGTGATCAGTAATCTTTCCCTTTTTTTTTTTGGCTGTGCTGCGGGGCACATGGGATCTTATTTCCCCGACCAGGGATCAAACCTGTGCCCCCTGCTGTGGAAGCATGGAGCCCTAACCACTGGATCACCAGGGAATTCCCTCAGTGATCTTTCATGTTACTACTATGATTGGCTGAAGGTTCAGATGATGGTTGGCATTTTCAAACAATAAATTATTTTTTAATTAAGGTATGTACATTGTTTTTAAGACAAAATGTTATTGCACACTTAATAGACTATAATATAGTATAAACATAACTTTTATATGTGCTGGGAAACCAAACAATTGGTGTGACTTGATTTATTGCAATATTCAGTGTATTGTGGTGGACTGGAAGGAAACTCTCAATATCTCCAGGGTATGCCTGTATTCAAATGAGAACTCTGAAGGCCAGAGTTGAGAAGGGTTTTACGTGAACAGCAGCTGAACACGGGTTAGTTGGTCCTGACAGAAGGGCAAGCATCATATATATATATATAAGTTATATACACATACATAAGTAATCAAATACATCACTGGCATTATTATATTTTGAACAAATTGTTATCTGTTAGATCAATTAAGAATAAAAGGTTTTATTTTACCTTCACTTGTTCTTTCTTTTATGCTCTTCCTTTCTTTATGTAGATCCAGGTTTCCCCCTATAATTTTCTCCCTGTCTCTTTTAAAGAATTTCATCTAACATTCCTTGCAAGCCGAGTCTACTGCCAAGAAATTCTCTCAATTTTTGTCTGAGAAAATCTTTATTTCTCTTTCACTTTTGAAGGCTAATTTATCTGGGTACAGATTTCTAGGTTGGTAGGCTTTTTTTCTCTCAATGCTTTAAATATCTCACTCCACTCTCTTCTTGCTTTCATGGTTTTTGAGGAAAAGTCAATTATAATTGTTATCTTTGTTCTTTTATTGGTAAGGTGTTTCTGTCCCCCCTCGCCCCCAGCTTCTTTCAGAATTTTTTCTTATACTTTACTTTTGTACAGTTTGAAAATTATATTCTTTTTTTTTTTTTTGCATTTCTTCTGTTTGGTGTTCTCAGCTTCCTGGATCTGAGGTGTAGTGTCTGACATTAATTTAGGGAAACTTTCTGTCAACATTGTTTCAAATATTAATATTTCTTCTGGGTTTTTTTTCTCTCCTTATTCTTCTTCTGATAGTCCCATTATGCATATGTTACAAATTCTGTAGTTGTCTCACAGTCTATAGATATTTTGTTGTCTACCAAAAAGCCTTCAAAGGCATGGCATTCTTCATTTCTGTTATAGTGTTTTTGATCTTTAGCATTTCTTTTTGGGTCTTTGTTAGGATTTCCATGTCTCTGTTTACACTGCCCATCTGTTCTCACTTGCTGTCTACTTCATCCATTAGAGACTTTAGATATTAATCATAGCTGTTTTAAATTCCCAGTCTGATAATTCCAATATCCCTACCATGTCTGTTTCTGATCCTTCCTCTATCTCTTCCAATCGTGTTTTTTTGCCTCTTGGCATACCTTGCAATTTTTCTTTCTTTCTTTTTTCTAATATTTATTTATTTATTTGGCTGCTTCAGGTCTTAGTTGTGGCACATGGGATCTTCATTGCGGCATGTGGGATCTTTCATTGCAGTGCGCAAGCTCTTCGTTGTGGCTCTGGGGCTCAGTAGTTGTGGCACACAGTCTTGGCTGCCCCACGGCATGTGGGATCTTAGTTCCCCAGACAGGGACTGAACTCGTGTCTCCTGTACTGGAAGCCAGATTCGTAATCACTGGACCATCAGGGAAGTCCCTAACTTGCAACTTTTTCTTGATGGCCAGACATGATGTACTAGGTAAAAGGAACTGTTGTAAGTAGGCCTTTAATAATGTGGTAAGTATAAGGGGAGGGGAAGCATTCTATAGTCCTATGATTAGGTCTCAGTCTTTTAGTGAGTCTATGCCTCTAGACTGTAAACTACATGAGAGTTTCTTTTGTTGTTTTCTCCACCCTTAGATGGACCAGGATGGCTGGAGTAGGCTGAAACCGAATATTTCCCTTCTCCCAAATGGAAGACTAGAGCCAGCTGGAGTTGGTAATTTCCCTGCTCCAGGTCAATTAAACTCTGATAATCCCCAAGAAGATTAGGTTCCGGTTAATTAATTTCCCCGAGGGCAGGATTTGTTGAGAACAGGGTGTTCTAGTATATTTCAAGACGGTTTCTTTACCTCTTCTCCTGGCTGGAAGCACAAGGGATTTTCCTTTAATATTTACTGTGGGAATCTGGTCCAGTTCCAGAAGATAAATCTCACAATATTGCAGGGGTCTCTCTATTACCAGGTCCCCCTGGAATTTTTAACTCTCAAACTTTCCACACTGTGCATCTAGCAACTCATCAATTACAATTCAGGTTTTCTACTCCAGCTCTAATTCCTGAGACGGTTTCTGCTGAGTCTCTGCTAAGCCATGACTCCCTGTATTCTCCTGTCTGTTTCTTCCATCTTGGGGGCAATGGTTCTCCCTGAACCCCCTGTTCTCCCCTCTCTTATGGATCCAAGAAGAGTTGTTGATTTTTCAGTTTCTTCAGTTTTTTACTTGTTGTTAGGACAGAGTGGCAACTTTGAAGCTTCTTACATAGGAACCAGAAACTAAATTTAAATTTTTTAATATAAAAATGGTATTCTACCCAAAATAAAAAGCCAGTGTGATTACCCAGAATTAAATGACCTTGTTGATAAATAGCAAATGCCAAAATGGGGAACATAGCCTCAGATGATACAACTTATTCTTGTAATTAGATGCCTTTGAAGAGTTGCCAGCTCTAGTGGTTTGCTTTTTCATTCAGAGATGTTTGTCCTGAGGTAAGTCAATGAAATAGCAAGTAAATTAAGTTGCTAACAGGCATGCACTGTGGTATGTCCCTATGGAGTTGAGAGTAGTTTTAATTTGTGATAGGTAGAGCAATTTCAAGTGTTTTGTGCTGGTCTTAGCTTAGTGATAACCGTTAAGTTTTATGGCTGTACAGATCTTCGTGATTATCATAACTGCAAGACACCCTCAGCAATAACTGTCAGAAAACTGAAAAAAAAAAAAAAAAAGGTTTATTACTCACAGGTCCTGGAAAGCACGTGGCACACCTGCAGCCACATAGCCAGGTCATTGGTAGAGAAAGAGAGCATGGGCCTGGGACTCTGCTTTTATTGGGATTTAAGGTAGTTGTTTAGGATTTTGTGGGCTCACTCTTTATTGGTGAATTTAAAACATAAGAACAGGAATGTAAAGCAGGAAGAGAAAAAAAAAAAAAGGAACTCTAATGGTCAGTTATGGAAATCAACCAAGATCTCTAAAACAAAGGAGCTTGGTGGGGGAGTTAGGGAGGGTCTTTATCTAGTCAAGAGGCTGGAATTGTGTTTGTTTGTGATAGTTATCTTTGAAGTGGATGCCTTTTTTGAAGTGGATGCCTTTTTGAAGTGGGTGCCTCAGAAATCAAAGCTTAAATCAGGTACTTGTTTTAGGAGAGAGAAAATCACCTTCCAGGGCTTACACTACATCAAGTTTTCCTCAATTAGCTATATATCTTGAGACTTAATACCCATATATTCTTCATACACAGTTGGCACATACACTTGGGAAAACTGAGAAGAAACTGGAAATTACAGGCTCAGTGGCTGGTTTTCATTTGGATGATGAAATGAGAATGCTACACAGAGATTCATTCTACACAATTTCAAGAGACGACAAATTTTTAGCAACTTTCAGAGACTACAAATTATAGTGGAATAATTACTGGCTTCTCTATCATAACATGGAAGCATTTAAAGTACTAGGAAAGCCTTTCCCAAAAGTTCTATTGGAAAATTAACTTACCTAAACATACCTATTTGTTTTAAGTTAGAATGTGTGTGTGTGTGTGTGTGTGTGTGTGTGTGTGTGTGTGAGTGAGAGAAAGATAAGCTCTTGCATTTGTTAAGAGAATTAAAACTCTAGAACTTGTGCCTCAGAAATACAGGAAAGGAAGTCGTTAATTGGTTCACGCCTTGTGTTGATTCAATTTTCCTCTAAACCATAACTGAATTCACAATGCATAACTTTCAACCGTTCATCTAAATAGTTTCACCAGTCTTACTTCCTACAGGATCTTCCATGAATAAAATAAAAGTCCTTGAGCATTTTAAGTTCGTTTCATATTTTTCTATGAAGCTCTTTATAGATTTCTATGCCTTTGAAACCTTTATTTTCTCTTCCCACTAGAAACATCTGATGATATGTATGTCTTAAAGTGTTATTGTCCTTAAAAAGAAAGAGAAAATATAAATAAGCTTGTGGGGATCGGTTTTTTATTTCTGATCACTGTACCTTGGGAAAGTTGATCTTACACTAGGCCTCATTTTCCTAGTGCATAATACAGGGATGATCATAGTAGTACATATTTCAGAGTGAGATTTTAAGAATTAATTGAGATAATACTTTAATGATCATGCCTATCTTACAGTAGGTATCATAGTTTTGGTATGATTTAAATGATTAATAACATAGTTCCAATTACATTATAAGAGACACATGAATGTTCACCATTATTCATTCATTAAATAAATATCAAGCACCGAACAGTCAGCTCTACCCACCACCGGTCCCTCCCATCAGGAAACTTACACAAGCCTCTTAGATAGCCTCATCCACCAGAGGGCAGACAGCAGAAGCAAGAAGAACTACAATCCTGCAGCCTGTGGAACAAAAACCACATTCACAGAAAGATAGACAAGATGAAAAGGCAGAGGGCTATGTACCAGATGAAGGAACAAGATAAAACCACAGAAAAACAACTAAATGAAGTGGAGATAGGCAACCTTCAGAAAAATAATTCAGAATAATGATAGTGAAGATGATACAGGACCTCAGAAAAAGAATGGAGGCAAAGATCAAAAAGATGCAAGAAATGTTTAACAAAGACCTAGAAGAATTAAAGAACAAACAGAGATGAACAATACAATAACTGAAATGAAAACTACACTAGAAGGAATCAATAGCAGCATAACTGAGGCAGAAGAACGGATAAGTGACCTGGAAGACAGAATGGTGGAATTCACTGCTGCAGAACAGAATAAAGAAAAAAGAATGAAAAGAAATGAAGACAGCCTAAGAGACCTCTGGGACAACATTTGCATTATAGGGGTTCCAGAAGGAGAAGAGAGAGAGAAAGGATGTGAGAAAATATTTGAAGGGATTATAGTCAAAAACTTCCCTAACATGGGAAAGGAAATAGTCACCCAAGTCCAGAAAGCGCAGAGAGTCCCATACAGGATAAACCGAAGGAGAGACACCCAAGACACATAGTAATCAAACTGGCAAAAATTAAAGGCAAAGAAAAATTATTGAAAGCAGCAAGGGAAAAATGACAAATAACATACAAGGGAATTCCCATAAGGTTAACAGCTGATTTCTCAGCAGAAACTCTACAAGTCAGAAGGCAGTGGCATGACATATTTAAAGTGATGAAAGGGAAGAATCTACAACCAAGATTACTCTACCAGGCAAGGATCTCACTCAGATTCAATGGAGAAATCAAAAGCTTTACAGACAAGCAAAAGCTAAGAGAATTCAGCACCACCAAATCAGCTTTACAACAAATGCTAAAGGAATTTCTCTAACTGGGAAACACAAGAGAAGAAAAGGACCTACAAAAACAAACTCAAAACAATTAAGAAAATGGTAATAGGAACATACATATCGGTAATTACCTTAAACGTGAATGGATTAAATGCTCCAACAAAATGACACAGGCTTGCTGAATGGCTACAAAAACAAGACCCATATATATGCTGTCTACAAGAGACCCACTTCAGACCTAGGGACACATACAGACTGAAAGTGAGGGGATGGAAAAAGATATTCCATGCAAATGGAAATCAAAAGAAAGCTGGAGTAGCTATACTCATATCAGATAAAATAGACTTTAAAATAAAGAATGTTACAAGAGACAAGGAAGGATACTACATAATGATCAAGGGATCAATCCAAGAAGAAGATATAACAATTATAAATATATATGCACCCAACATAGGAGCACCTCAATACATAAGGCAACTGCTAACAGCTATAAAAGAGGAAATTGACAGTAACACAGTAATAGCGGGGGACTTTAACACCTCACTTACACCAATGGACAGATCATCCAAAATGAAAATAAATAAGGAAACAGAAGCTTTAAATGACACAATAAACCAGATAGATTTAATTGATATTTATAGGACATTCCATTCAAAAATAGCAGATTACACTTTCTTCTCAAGTGCACATGGAACATTCTCCAAGGTAGATCACATCTTGGGTCACAAATCAAGCCTCAGTAAATTTAAGAAAATTGAAATCATATCAAGCATTTTTTCTGACCACATCGCTATGAGATTAGGAATCAATTACAGGGAAAAAAACATAAAAAACACAAACACATGGAGGCTAAACAATACGTTACTAAATAACCAAGAGGTCACTGAAGAAATCAAAGAGGAAATAAAAAAATACCTAGAGACAAATGACAGTGAAAACACGATGATCCAAAACCTATGGGATGCAGCAAAAGCAGTTCTAAGAGGGAAGTTTATAGCTATACAAGCCTACCTCAAGAAACAAGAAAAATCTCAAATAAACAAGCTAACCTTATACCTAATGGAACTAGAGAAAGAAGAACAAACAAAACCCAAAGTTAGCAGAAGGAAAGAAATCATAAAGATCAGAGCAGAACTAAATGAAATAGAAACAAAGAAACAATAGCAAAGCTCAATAAAACTAAAAGCTGGTTCTTTGAGAAGATAAACAAAATTGATAAACCATTAGCCAGACTCATCAAGAAAAAGAGGCATGAATTGGGTGACTGGGATTGACATGTCTACACTGATGTGTATAAAATTGATGACTAGTAAGAACCTGCAGTATAAACAAACAAACAAACAAAAAAACTAATACTTTCTTTGGGTTATTTGTATGGAAATATGTTAATACAAATGTTTCAGACATTACATGAAATTTCTAAAAATCTTATATGTTCTGGTATAATGTTATAAGTCATAATTCTAGTTATTACTTTAAAATGTATATCTCAGTACTAACTAAATTTCCTTGTCAATTGCATTATTATGGACTTTCATCAAATCTTTAACCGTGGTCATTTTTAAGTCTTTTGTCATTTACAGACAGTTCTGGGTGTATGCTGATGCTTTTGCAAAAATGTTCCTATAAAAGGGTTTCATCTTCAAGGAATTCATGGAAAAGACTCTGACAAGTACAGGGTTCTGGTAACTGACTATACTGCTGAACTGAATGAATAAGCATTTTCAGAACTCTAATGGAAAACTGATGAATTTATAAAAGTGCTAACAAAATATCAAGATAAAAAAAATTAATTACATGGGACTGAGTGAACTGATGAGGATGATTAAAATTTTTGTGACTTTCTGTTTGAATAAAAAAAAAAAATTCCACAAGGACTCAGAGGCAAAATATATACAAATCAATTTTCACTGCAAAGTAAAGAGCTGTTACAGTGGAGGATTACTGGACTGAATGTCAATATTATGACATAGTATGAGTGTGTTTCATGTTTGGTAATTGCAATCATTGTTGCTTTTGTTGTAGTCATCCATTTACAATGCTTGGTGTCAGTTTATTTATCTCTTGTAAAAATAAAATACAGTGTGTGTGTGTGAAAAAAAATTAAAATAAAAAAATTAAAAAAAAAACAAAAAAAACCCCCAAGTTAATATATATTACCTTACTTTGCTACTATTTAATTCATGCCTAAAATTATTACTGAATGCAAATTAATGGATGTTTATTCTTGCTGATAGACCTAAACCAGTTGTTCTTAAATGTTTTATGTCTTATTCTTCTGGGGATATCTGTCCTTACCCTTTCCAACCCATTCCTTAGCTTCCATCACACTTGCACTAACACTAAAGAATATGTGTTTTATTTCTCAATAAAACTGATTGACCTGGAAAAAAAAAAAAAGAAAAGAAAAAGAAAAAGAGGGAAAGGACTCAAATCAATAAAATTAGAAATGAAAAAGGAGAAGTTACAACAGACACTGCAGAAATACAAAGCATCCTAAGAAATGACCACAAGCAACTCTATGACAATAAAAAGGACAACCTGGAAGAAATGGACAAATTCTCAGAGAGGTATAAACTTCCAAGACTGAAACAGGAAGAAATAGAAAATATGAACAGACCAATCACGAGTAATGAAATTGAAACTGTGATTAAAAATCTTCCAACAAACAAAAGTCAAGGATCAGAAGGCTTCACAGGTTAATTCTATCAAACATTTAGAGAAAAGCTAACACCCATCCTTCTCAAACTCTTCCAAAAAAATGCAGAGGAAGGAATACTCCCAAACTCATTCTATGAGGCCACCATCACCCTGATACCAAAACCAGACAAGGATACTACAAAAAAAGAAAATTACAGACCAACATCACTGATGAATATAGATGCAAAAATCCTCAACAAAATACTAGCAAACAGAATCCAACAACACATTTAAAGGATCATACACCATGATCAAGTGCGATTTATCACAGGGATGCAAGGATTCTTCAATATATGCAAATCAATCAATGTGATACACCATATTAACAAATTGAAGGAGAAAAACCATATGATCATCTCAATAGATGCAGAGAAAGCTTTCGACAAAATTCAACACCCATTTATGATAAAAACTCTCCAGAGGGCTCCCCTGGTGGCACAGTGGTTGAGAATCTGCCTGCCAATGCAGGGGACACGGGTTCGAGCCCTGGTCTGGGAAGATCCCACATGCCGCGGAGCAACTAGGCCTGTGAGCCACAACTACTGAGCCTGCGCATCTGGAGCCTGTGCTCCGCAACAAGAGAGGCCGCGATAGTGAGAGGCCTGCGCGCCGTGATGAAGAGTGGCCCCCGCTTGCCACAACTAGAGGAAGCCCTCGCATGGAAACGAGGACCCAACGCAGCCATAAATAAATAAATAAATAAATAAATAGCATTCCCTTTAAAAAAAAAAAAAAAAAAAACTCTCCAGAAAGTGGGCATAGAGGGAATCTACCTCAACATAATAAAGGCCATATATGACAAACCCACAGCAAACATCATTCTCCATGGTGAAAAACTGAAAGCATTTCCTCTAAGATCAGGAACGAGACAAGGATGTCCACTCTCACCACTATTATTCAACATAGTTTTGCAAGTCCTAGCCATGGCAATCAGAGAAGAAAAAGAAATAAAAGGAATACAAATTGGAAAAGAAGAAGTAAAACTGTCACTGTTTGCAGATGACATGATACTATACATAGAGAATCCTAAAAATGCCACCAGAAAACTACTAGAGCTAATCAATGAATTTGGTAAATTTGCAGTATACAAAATTAATGCACAGAAATCTCTTGCATTCCTATACACTAACGATGGAATATCTGAAAGAGAAATTAAGGAAACAATCCCATTTACCACTGCAACAAAAAGAATAAAATACCTAGGAATAAACCTGCCTAGGGAGACAAAAGACCTGTATGCAGAAAACTATAAGACACTGATGAAAGAAATTGAAGATGATACCAACAGATGGAGAGATATATCATGTTCTTGGATTGGAAGAATCAATATTGTGAAAATGACTATACTACCCAAAGCAATCTACAGATTCAATGAAATTCCTATCAAATTACCAATGGCATGTTTTACAGAACTAGAACAAAAAATCTTAAAACTTGTATGGAGACACAAAAGACCCCGAATAGCCAAAGCAGTCTTGAGGGAAAAAAAACAGAGCAGGAGGAATCCGGCTCCCTGACTTCACACTATACTACAAAGCTACAGTAATCAAGACAGTATGGTACTGGCACAAAAACAGAAACATAGATCAATGGAACAAGATAGAAAGCCCAGAGATAAACCCACGCACCTATGGTCAACTAATCTATGACAAAGGAGGCAAGGATATACAATGGAGAAAAGACAGTCTCTTCAAAGAGTGGTGCTGGGAAAACTGGACAGCTACATGTAAAAGAATGAAATTAGATCACTCCCTAACACCATACACAAAAATAAACTCAAAATGGATTAGAGACCTAAATTTAAGACCGGACACTATAAAACTCTTAGGGGAAAACATAGGAAGAACACTCTTTGACATAAATCACAGCAAGATCTTTTTTGATCCACCTCCTAGAGTAATGGAAATAAAAACAAAAATAAACAAATGGGACCTAATGAAACTTCAAAGCTTTTGCACAGCAAAGGAAACCATAAACAAGACGAAAAGACAACCCTCAGAATGGGAGAAAATATTTGCAAACGAATCAATGGACAAAGGATTAATCTCCAAAATATATAAACAGCTCATGCAGCTCAATATTAAAAAAACAAACAACCCAATCCAAAAATGGGCAGAAGACCTAAATAGACATTTCTCCAAAGAAAACATACAGATGGCCAAGAAGTACTTGAAAAGCTGCTCAACATCACTAATTATTAGAGAAATGCAAATCAAAACTCCAATGAGGTATATCACCTCACACCATTTAGAATGGGCATCATCAGAAAATCTACAAACAACAAATGCTGGAGAGGGTGTGGAGGAAAGGGAACCCTCTTGCACTGTTGGTGGGAATGTAAATTGATACAGCCACTCTGGAGAACAGTATGGAGGTTCCTTAAAAAACTAAAAATAGAACTACAATAGGACCCAGCAATCCCAGTACTGGGCATATACCCAGAGAAAACCATAATTCAAAAAGACACATGCACCCCAATGTTCATTGCAGCATTATTTACAATAGTCAGGTCATGGAAGCAACCTAAATGCCCATCGACAGACAAATGGATATAGAAGTTGTGGTACATATATACAATGGAATATTACTCAGCCATAAAAAGGAACAAAATTGGGTCATTTGTTGAGATGTGGATGGATCTAGAGACTGTCATACAGAGTGAAGTAAGTCAGAAAGAGAAAAACAAATATCGTAAATTAACACATGTATGTGGAACCTAGAAAAATGGTACAGATGAACCAGTTTGCAGGGCAGAAGTTGAGACACAGATGTAGGGAACAAACGTATGGACACCAAGTGGGGAATGCTGCGGGGGTGTGGGGATGGTGGTGTGATGAATTGGGCGATTGGGATTGACATGTATACACTGACGTGTATAAAATTGATGACTAATAAGAACCTGCTGTATAAAAAAATAAATAAAATAAAATATAAAAATTAAAAAAAAAAAAAATCAAGCACCTAAGATGTCACAAATGCTTTCTATGTTGTAGGGATTCCACAGTGATCAAAACAGGAAGACACCTTTATCTTCATAGAGATTACATTCTAGTAGACCTATATTTAACAATTCAAGAATGTATAGAGCTTAGAATAAATCTGGGCATATAAAAATGTTTTCTCATTTTACTTACACTTGATTTTTTGGAGCTGAATGCAGGAAGATGTGTGTGTGTGTGTGTGTGTGTATGTGCGTGCATGATTAACATACAGTCAAATATCTCAGCCATTGTCCTTATATTTAGATTTCCTTTTAGAGGTGATTTTATTTACATGACAGTCTCTAATCAAATAAATAGAAGAAAAAGATAATAATAGAATTTCGATTTTGAAATTTAGACGCTGAAAGAAACCAAAGAAGTTATTTGGTGAGACCCTCTAGTTTTAAAGATAAGTGAAAAACCACCTGAGTTGCCAAAGCCACATAGTGGGCTGAGCCAGAATTATAGTTTATATACTCTAATGGATCAGGAATAATACTAATCTACCATTATGCATAAGCACAATAAATGACCATGAGCATGAGGCAATGATGAAAAAAGCTTTGATCAGGACAAGCCTAAGCACAAGTCCCTCCTTCCAGATCAACAATGTTCCAGTTATGCCATCCAGTAATCCAGTTACACCATCACAAAATTCCCATTTCTCCTTAAGCAACCCTGAAAAGACTTTTATACATGATCTCTGAAATCTAGATATAATTTTTAGTAGAATTTCTTCAGTGAAACTTAACAGTGAATCAAGCAATTAAATTAAAATTAAAAGTATTAGCATTAAAATCTTCATCCTTAACTTCATCCAAGATGTTTTGAACACAGCCATGAATCAGGCATTAGAAAAACATGCTGCTAAGTGTTAGCATTTTCACTTGATAGGCAAGAGACAATGGGAATTTAGCTTCCATGTGTTGAACTTCTTTTCCGGAAAATAAACAAACTTATTTACAGAATATTTGTAAAAAATTAGAAGGAATAATTCACGTAAAACACTTTCTGCAGAGCCCGATCCTAAATAAATAATAAGTAATCTTATTCCTATAACAATTTGCATAGGTTAATATCTATGCTGTTTGTACAAATACATTATCTCATTAAATTCTCACAGCACGCATTTTGTTAGGCATGAAAGATGTTATTGTTCCACTTTATAGATGAGGAAACTGAGGATGGTTATGAATGGTTATCAATGGTTAAGAATGGTTATGACTTCCTTCCCCAAGATCACATTTTTATTGGCCAACAAAACCCCAATCATTAGCCTCTGAATACAGTGTTCTGTCCACTATACACTGACTTGAATTCTCTGTTGAATATATTCAAGTCTTATTTACTCTCTTGAGGAGGCTCACAAATGATAATGTTTGCCCTACAAAGAGTAGATCTCCTTCAGGGCTGTGTCTAGGGAGTTGTATCACTTTCTAGATGGATTACTCCAGCCTACACAGATCTAATTTTCTTACAATTCAGTATCACATGTCTAGAGCTTTATTTCTCCTCTAATTATTTCTTGTTTTGTAATTTTGTGTCCACAAGTTGATTTTAATTCTCTTGAGGACAGAAACCATGCTGAACACATTTTTAAAGATTTAATAAACATTCTACATTTATTTATTTACTGCCCTTTCACAGTCCCAAGGAAACAATCACAGTCCTTCAGCCAGTTAATTTTTATTGTGACTTTCCTTACAGTCCAATTCAAAGAGAAGGAAAGTGAAATTTAAACCCCTGCCCCTAGACACTTCCTTCTTATCTTTTAGATCTCATCTTAAATGCCATCTGTACACAGTGGCTTTCCTATTCACATTAAAGTTTTGCATCTCAAACGTTATCTTTATTTTATAGTGTCTATCTCAGGACTATCTTTGTTTTCTTCATAACACTTTATCATAGTTACTTGTTATTGCCTTTATGTATCTTCTATGTTTATTAGAATGGACCCTCCAAGGGGGCAGTGCCTATGACAGTCATGTTTACGGTTTCATCCCCAATGAATAATCATAACTCAAAAAATGTTTCCAGAATAAATTTGTTACCAAATTCAAACTTCTACTGCTTGCCACATGACAGGCCATGAGGTGCTGGGGCAAGGAATGTTGACTTTATTCAGAAAGCCAGCAGACCGAGAAGATGGTGGGCTAGTGTCCCAAACAACTATCTTACCCAAGATAGAACTCAGACCTCTTTTATACAAAAACGGGAGGGGGTGTAGCTGGTTGTTGCAAACTTCTTGGTGTTGAAATCCTTTGTTCTTGCAGCTGTCCAGGTAGGTCTGGTCACAGTGTTCCTATAAGCCTCCAACAAGACAATTGCTATTCTCTGTTCTGCAACGTTTTATCTCTATATGACTGAAAAGTGTTATACCTTTAAAGGTCAAACCTTGGAGGTAGAGTCTTGAGAAGGGCTATCATGTATATTTCAGGCTATAGGAAACATTCTTTCACAAAGGTGCAGGCCCAACATAACTAAGCACAGGCAACAGAGCACAAAGGTTAGAGCTAAAGGAATAGATCCAATATGGAGTCAGATTTGTTCTTCTCTGTTACAAATTTATCTATGTGGTTTAAAGGGAAACACCTCCCAAATAATATATATCAACAATATTTATTGAAAATTTCAGTGTTTATCAACCTTCAAATATAGCTTTGACTATATTTCTGTTTTAATGTAACACTCGTCTTCATGTGTCTTCACTTTCTTAGAAAGAAATGTTTATTTCTCAAGGCCAGAGCTGATATTCAGCTAAATGTTCCGATTTGGCCATATCCTTCATTAAAATATTAAAACATTTTGAGTGTAAATAACTTCTTCCCTGAGATTCATATTCTACCCCACTTCCCTCACCCCACACACACATGTTATTTACACTCAAAATGTTTTAATATTTTAATGAAGGATATGGCCAAATCGGAACATTTAGCTGAATATACATGACACAACAAATGAGTGAATATCTAGTAAATCAGAGGACTTTTAGGAACCAGCAATCAGTTTCACCACAAGTCAAGGTCTAAGTTTCATGATGTAAAATATTATAAAAGATGAACAGAGTTTCTGGTAAGATTATTTGAATAAAGTCTAGTACTCTTAATATTACTGTAAACAACGGAGTTTATAACTCCAGTTCTGAGCTTCCAAAGTTGATGCAATAAATTTGGTACCCAAAATCATTTAGGATTTTTGTATGTTTCTGTATCTGGATAAAATATGGTAGCAAAATAGAAAGGAAAGGATTCCTGTGGCAACAAAGGACACATGGTATAGAAATGTATAATGAACCGTTTTCATTATATGACATATATCTTGTATTAATTAGAAATTAGGTGAATTGAAAGGAAATTTGCATTAAAAATTTGCTTACTATTACTTATGTATAAGTAGGCTTGGAGATGTATGGCATTGGTTAACTTAGTCAATAAAATGAGAGAAGAAAATAAAGAGTAACGAGAAGGGTAAAAGAAGGGAATAAGAGATAAAAAGTGTCCAAAGAGAAGAGTAGAGTTGGTAGGTATGAGGAGGAGTATAAAAATGATGTCTTTTTGATTTTTAAAATATTTTGGTGATAACAGTTTGTATTAAAAATGCTTCATAGAGTAGTTATTAATTGAAGGAAGTCACTCTAAAGAACCTAACTTGTCTTTGTCAAAATTTCCTTCCTTAGCTTTAAAAACTCTTTCTGGAAAATTCTGTGCATATTGTAACCTTTATCCTCATTCTTATACTCTTTTTTAAATCAACTATAATGTCGTTTTGGAAGTTGGACTCTAAGTTATGACTATGACTATTATTTTAATATATGTTTTTAATTGTTCTAGCTTTTACAACAATTTTGTCACTCCCATATGTTTTTGATCATCTCAAGGAAGAGTCTTGAGGATCTAATGTCCTACCTTTAGGACAAAAAATAGTGTGTGCTGGTTATAGATACAGGCAGTTAAGTTAAATATGCAGCCACATCTTTTCACTACTTGTTTTTAGGAGAACAGATAAATCTTGTAATCAAGTATCATATGAATTTAATATTTAATTACAAATCTATTTAATAAATATTGTCCTTTAGAATGTTAATACTCTATTACAACAATCTTTTTTCCATGTTTTTTCCAGTTATATTTCAAAGCTCAATATCATTCAGTTTTTTTCAGAATACCACGGATACAAATAGCACTGTATACTCAACAGGATTATGTGAAAAAACCTATGTTGCTGAAAGATGAATTTGCTGTTGACTTTGAGAAATGTTGTATTTTAGGGCATATGTCTTCACTAGTGACCATCATGTTGTTAATGGCCATGGAGATATTAAAATTAGTTCAAGTTTTCTAATTTACATTGAAGATGGCCCTAAACATTATCACTCCCATAGCCTATATTTTCATCCCCTGACATTATCATATATGTATGTGTAAGTTGTATTTCTTAAAAATATTATAAATATGTAATTTATATAAGATATTAAAACAGCTGGTTTAAGGTTCACTGTAATCCTTTATGGTAAATTAATGCTGAAGTAGACATTTTAGGTATGGTTAATCCAAAGAATTGAGATGTTGTTTGGACAGTCAATAGAGAAACCAAACACAAAAGACCTATGATGTTTTTCTTCATCCTTTCTAAACATTTCAAGTTGGTCTAAATTCTTTCTCTCACATCAGTGTTTCCAAACCAGGGGTGAATAAGCTGAACCAGGTAAGGAGCAGCTATGTCCAGCCAGTAATGGTCACAGCCAACTGATGTGGACACACATAGGTACTGTGAGCCCAGGGGTTGGTCACTATTTAGCTTTTTCTTCGATTGATCTAATTCCACATTCAAAATACCCTTAAATATATCTCTGCCCATGAAACCGTACAGCATTTTAATTTATGTCATTTTAAACATTTTTCAGCAACTATACTATTTCTATTAACCAACAGCTTTTTTTTTTTTTTTTTTTTAATTTTCAGAGGGTCTGTGAAAAATGCTAGAGCTAATTACCTGTAATTTCACGTCAATTTACTAATTGCCAGCCCAACAAGATTTCCCCTGTCATCAAAGTGCCGGGAGTGTCTTCTACCAGCCTCAAACCAGCTGGCTCATCTTAGGACTTAATCACACTTCATCCTGTTTTGAAACCTGTTTGTGTATTTTTCCTCTTTGTATAAATTTGAAATGGTGTCTATGAAATGTTTTATAACGCCATTAGCAGGCATATCCCTTATCCCAGAAGGTGCTGTTGGGTAACAAAAAGCTGAGATTTTAGAGGGTAAAATATATGAAAGCCTCCTAGAACCACTTAAACTTAGGGATTGGAATGAAGAACAAACATTGTTAAGGTCACTGGTCTTGCCTACATATACCTAGGGTAGCTTTTAAGAAACTAGTTTTTATCTTATTCAGGGAAATGGAGTAATATGAATTAAAAGAAAGAGTCACACATAAGAAATAAGATATTTGTACCTCAAATATGATTTTTTTTTTTAGAGTGGAGATATATACATATATTTATTTATTTATTTTTAACATCTTTATTGGAGTATAATTGCTTAATATTGTTGTGTTAGTTTCTGCTGTACAACAAAGTGAATCAGCTATAGGTATACATATATCCCCGTATCCCCTCCCTGTTGCATCTCCCTCCCACCCTCTCTATCCCACCCCTCTAGGTGGTCACAAAGCACCAAGCTGATCTCCCTGTGCTATGTGGCTGCTTCCCACTAGCTATCTATTTTACATTTGGTAGTGTATGTATGTCAATACAACTCTCTCACTTTGTTTCAGCTTACCCTTCCCCCTCCCCGTGTCCTCAAGTCCAGTCCCTATGTCTGCGTCTTTATTCCTGTCCTGCCCCTAGGTTCTTCAGAACCATTTTTTTTTTTACATTCCATATATATGTGTTAGCATATGGTATTTGTTTTTCTCTTTCTGACTTACTTCACTCTGTATGACAGACTCTAGGTCCAACCACCTCACTACAAATAACTCAATTTCATTTCTTTTTATGGCTGAGTAATATTCCATTGTATATATGTGCCACATCTTCTTTATCCATTCATCTGTCAATGGACCCTTAGGTTTCTTCCATGTCCTGGCTATTGTAAATAGTGCTGCAATGAACATTGCAGCACTTAAATATGTTTTTGATTTGATTAAGTTTTGGGGTACCCCAATTGCAGTCTGTCTACTAATAAATTCTGAAGTAAAATTAAGCATGGCCATCAGTGCTCAAAGTTTATGGTGCAGCATCATGATCAGAAAACAGAGCAAATAACAGAAGAGTGTCAATTTAGTAAAATAGTTTAATTTAGCTTTACCAAATCAGTATGTAAAATTTCAGAAAAATTATACAAACAGACCACCACTTAATTGTCTTTTACAATACAGTATAACTCTCTAAATCCTTCATAACATGCCCTTAAAATGTTTATTTTTGTCACTGAAAGGATTAAACACATTAAAAATGTATATTTTAATGTAAAGTGATTGTCCCTAGATAGCTCTCTAGAACTTCTTAAAATTGATGCAAATATGTTTAGAAAAGCTTTTTGGAACACTTACTCATAAGACAAAAGATCTATAATGTATATGAACACTGGATTTTGACACTGAAAAATATCATCTTATAAATACCATAGACTCTTGTGGTAAAGGGAAGGAAAGGATAGTTTATGTCTATCCTATCCTCTGCATTTGAAAAATAATCAATCCTACTTGGCAGCAAAAGGGCTTTATGAGAGCTACGCTCTAAACCAATAGGGCAAATTCCCCCAGAGCACCCTTTCAATTTCATTTCCAATCCTAAAAGGGGGATTAGTGTAATCTTATCCTCTGATAGATATATCTTTTAGGATGTGGAGACTTAACATTTAATAGACAGGATCTGTGCAATCTGCCAGAGCTAAAGCCTAGTGTCAATTTATACGGTAAGGAAGAAGAAGTGTAGTTTTTGTTCATTTCCTTATAATAAGAGGTCTGTTAAGCACATTTTGGTACATTTTATCTCTCTGCTTACATTTTATACACTCAGAGGCTAGAGATTTCTCCAATAATTCCAGCATAATGTCCTCTGTATAAAGAAACACAAGTTTAAATAAAATACAACATGATTATAGGGCTGTGTATACCTCTGTGCTGTGGACAAGGACAGATACTGCGCATCTCCTGGGACAGCCAGAGTTTCCCCAACCATACTGAGGACTTCACTTAGAAAATCTAACATCTGTAGTTTGAGATTTGGGGTCATGAAGGTGGCTCATTTAATAGCTATGTCTGAGCTGATGAAAGTGAGGAATTCTTCTAAGGAGATAATATGCAATAGGAAACTAGATAAAATGTCTCACAAATTACTGAAAGCCTAAAAGCTCAGATTTCTCCTTATATCAGCAATGTAGTTCATATTTAAACTGACACATAGATGAGAATAGTATCTAATGGCTGGTAATTCTGGCTTGATTTAAGGAAATGAGCCTGTTGGCCAGATTTCTGTTGCTCTTTTCATTCAAAAACAGTTTAAGTTCTTATTTTGTTCCAGATGCTGGAACTAGAGCAGAGCTGGCCACACCTGCTCTTGGCTTAAACTGTCTGGTGTTGGAAACAAAAATGTAAGTAATATTAATTATGAAAACATAAGTGTCATTAAGTAACCTAGACAGAGCATATATGTTGTGGGACATTAAGATTTACATGATTATTCTCCTAGTTCTCATAACCACTCATTTAAATGAAAACAGGAAGAAAAATGGACATAATAAAATTTGGGATTGTTGGTAGGTTTAATTATTCAATAGCTTTTGACTAAATTTTAATTAACCTTTAACAAGCATAATGTAAAATTCATTTCCTTTGACTACTTACATGCTACCAGATTTACTAATGCATAGAATATGACCCAAAATGCAGAAATTAAAGTAAAATAAAACTCAGTTAATTTGGACAAAAGCTGTTAAGTTGCCCTATAGCTATGTGACATAACTGGATAATAGGCAATACCAGTAGCAGAAATAAAGAGTAAGGAATATGTTCCTGAAATATTAAGACATTAAAATTAGAATGATTTGGTAATAGGCTAGAGAAGGGAAAGGTAAAACTCCAGGATGAATCTTAAATATGTGGTGTTACCACAGACCAAGAAATGAAGTGTAGAAAATAAAGAGCAAGAGAGCAAAATGATGAGCTCAGTTTTGAAGGTGTTGAGAATGAAGTGTCAGCACCTCGTACATAGTAGCATCTCAAAAATAGTTGTCGAATAAATGAAAAACTAGCTGGAGGTGTCTTGCAGGAAACTGGACATATAAATCTGGGCTTAAAGGTGAAATGAGGGGAAAGGGAAGTACATTTGGGACAGTTAAGCCTAAATGAGTGATGAGAGGAAATAAATAGCAAGTATTTGTTATTTGGGGCTATCCAACACTGAATTCCCCTTCTTACATGGAGGACTTCTCATTATATGTAATACTGAAGGGACATAGTAATATTAATTCCCTCCTCAAGAAATGAAGTGGAAAGATTCTCCCATAGTCTGCTTTCTGGCAGCATGTGGCCAAAATTCAAATCCCTGAATGGTTCTCTCATAGATTTTATTATGGAATGAGGGACACAAAGACTGAGAATTTGATTTGTGTAATTACAGGGGTGTACAGAGATGCCTCGCAATGTGGCATCCTGGCCACAATGTTCTTGTTAAGAAGATGTCATTGTACTTTCTATGCCTTGGATCTGCCTTACAACTGCCTTCGTTCCTACTCATTTTCCAGGCAGATTGTCTACACTGTTGGATTCCATGCTGTTGCTATTCAATAAATTCCTCTCATTCTTAAGATAATATATTTCCTGTTTCTGGCAAGCAACAACCTTGGCTGACACAGGAAATATGCAGAATGAGAATATCAGTGGGCTACAAACCCTACAGAAAACCCCAATGCCCACAAAATTAGAGAGAACTCTAATGGACAAATAGAATACCCCTTGACCAATTAAGAGTTATCTAGAGTCAAATCAGAAGTATTTTTTGCTGCCATTGTTTTCTTTATCTCAGTCCATATATTAGAAAAAGCTTATTAAGCCATATGGAAGCTTATCAGACCACCTCCTGGTTCTGGAACTAAGACATATGTAAATACATACATCTATATCCTGTTAACTGATTAAAAACACAAAGTCCAGAGGTGCTAGACTTGTCTTAGTATACACAAAGTATATTTATAATGAGTATACAAATTCAAGCTGCTTTCATTTTTTTATACTTCTCCCTAGACTGTTGTTCTTCTAGTTCCTTGGGATAAATGTATGTTCCCTATTATTCTAGTTCTTTACAACAAGCTTCAGCAAAGATTTTTTTACAAGTGAGTCCACTGGGAAATTTAAATATAAACAAATAAAATGGCTGTTGGTTACAGAATGACCACAATACCAAAAATCATATTTTCAGTATAAGGCATGTTAGAACACAGTCCTGGCTCTTACACGTTAGAATCAATTATTTTTTACTAAGATGAAATAGAAGTGATTAGACATAAAACAGAATGGCAATTTCCCTTCAAATTTCATTTAAAATATTTTTCTTCTTATTAACCACATCACCCACTATCTATAAGTAATTTAGCTTCCTTGAAAAGCATCATGAATATAAAATAACCAAAAATGGTTTGACACTGGGACTTCACAGAATCCATTATCTGGCTATTCATAAATATTAAATTGTGACTTGAAGTATTATGGTATCTGCCCCAAATTCTGTTCTCCCAGTGGATAGTAGGATGATTCTTTTGAACCTTAATTATGAAACTGAAGCCTGTAATTACCCGTCCATTCAGGGTCGGGAATGAGGCAGGAGTTAGCACAGATCAGTGGACAGATAATCAGGACACAGAAGGACCCTGAGAGGTAATGTAGACTTATCACATAATACAAAGAGAAATAGTAAACCCCTAATTGCTGGTGATATAAACTAGGAAAGTTGTTTCACCTCTGGATACATTTTCTTGCATTAACTTTAAATAAATTAAATAGAACACAGACTTCGTACCACTTGTTTGAGGAAGCCCTGCCCTTTCGGGGACTTCACTTAGTCTCTCCTTTGGTTGTTTTCCACCAGGGGCAAGGAGTCCAGAGAGCCACCAAGCTGTGGGCGTGCAGGGCACATGCCCCCCTTTCTAGCCACGTGCTCCGTATACACTTCCAAGCCTTGGGGGGCAGATTACATTGCACTTGTGGAAAAGCATGAAGCTTACAGAGTGGCCCACTGGAAGTATTTTAGGGGAGGGTGTTGGGGGAGTGAGGGGTGAGGGGTGTGGGGGGGGTCAGTAGAGCTTTTGTTGTGCCAGAGGGAGTCTAGGGACTGCCCCTTCCTGTACTGTCACATTCCAGCTTCACGTGCCAAGGGGTCTACAAATACAGAATTTGAACCCTGACTTTCTATGTTGTTATGAATGTTATACATTCCCTTGATGTATAACATTTAAATCTTTAGACACTGATACGCAAGTCAACTTTGTATTCTTTCGCTAGGAAACACTTACAGGACTGTACATGTGGCACTAACCAAGTCGAGATTTGAAACCAGGGTCCTGTCTGATGACTAAGTTGTGGCAGGCATTGTTTGATTTAAAATATGGGTGATTGAGGAAGACAAAGTCTGTTCCAGGCCAAGTGGCTCAAATAAAAATAAGCATCCTCCTGAGGATAAATAAAGAAATTTTGGCAAAAAGCCTAGAAAATACAAGAGGAACAGAGGGACAAAATATTAGAAATGACAAATCAGGTAATGAGAGGAACCACACATACCATCATTCTGGGTACCTAGGATGAGTCACGTGCCAGGAATGGCAGGTAGGAAGTATGAGTGTCTGGTGGAAGAAGGAAGGTAGAACATAGCAATGCTTAATTTCAAGTGAATAGCAATGTCTGAATTTTAAGTAGGGAATTTTAAGTCCCACACTTAACATAATATTTAGTATAGTGAGGTATCAGTATTAAGGAATATTTAAATTTTTTTGTTGTTTTGTTTTCAGAGAATTTTGATCTTTGTAAACTCTCAAAAAAGTTTTCTAATTTCAGATATCATATGTATGGAAAATTCTGAAAATATAGAAAAGTATCTTCTTAATCTAAGTAAAATTACCTGTAATAATATCTCACAGGAAAAATGAAAATATAGTCACTTTGAACACATATTTCCTTGCTTGATATAGAGAAAATCATGTAGTATATGTATCTTACTTTTTATCTTACTTAACTTCTTGTCATGTATCATTAAACTTTTTCATATTAGATGGTGAACTTATAATAATTTCACAACAATCCATTGAGTGGATAAAGATTTTATAGCTTTTATAGACTGGATAAATTGATATTTAGATCATCTAGGTTTACTTTATTATAAGTAAATGGAAAGGTAAATAGATTTGTTCATACATTTTTTTAAGGTGAGTATTTTATTTTGTTTTCTTAGCATGAATTTCTGAATTTAATTCTCTGGATAGAATATGTAAATATTTTTAAGACTCTTTTTTTCATGGCCCTAAATCTTCCTCCTAAAATTTTCTACCATTTATAATCCAAACAATGAACTATTGTCTCACTACATGGTTTGGGCATAACCTGATAGACTGAGATAAAGACGTAGGGTCAGTTTTAACAAAGTCTCTGAGTCCAGGATACAAAATAGATACTAGCAAAATTTCAAGACAAAAATATATTTCATGCTATAAGCCATATTTATCCAATTCATTTATGTAAAAAGTTCTAATGGAAGATTTCATTTATGTCTTATTTCATTCTTATTGTGTGTTATCGTGCCAATTTATATTTTTTCATAAATAAGCCTGAATTTGGCTTTTTTTCTCCAAAATTATGTAAGGAGAGTTAAGAAGCTTTGCTATGTATCAGTATGAGAAATTTCAGTAGGGTTCTCAAGAGAAGAAACTACCTCACCAAGTGTCTCAGAAAGATAGGTCATTTAAACTGAACTTATAGTCCTGATAAGAAATAAAGGAAGAAGCTGAAATGAACTCAACCTACCAGCTGGATTCTGATACTAACAGGATGTGAGGAAACCTGCACTGAAGTGCTGATCGTTCCTAAATTTTTTCAAAGTTTTAAAACTTCAAAACTTGAAACACAAACAAACAAACATACATCTCAGTATTTTCAAGTTATATCATAAAGTTGCACTTTGCCACTACTTTAAACCAAGATTTCTTTACAACTCTCGGGAATGTTTCCGATCCCTTGTTACAGTTTCCAGCACTTTTGAGTAGAAATCCTTGGACAAATGTCACCAACTCTAGAGCAAATCACCAGTTATTGAAGTTACTTTTTCTGACTTTGGTAGAAATTTCAGCTTTACCTGGACAGGCTTAAGTTAGAAATATCTTCAGGATTTTGTTTAGTGCAGTCTTTCCAACTAGATAATTTTCTGTCCTGAGAATGTACCAGATGTTTGTAGTGATGGGCTTTTGCCTTTACTTTTTTTTTGAGAAGAGATCCTTGGTTTGCAAATCTGGGGCTCTGAATGTGACTTACACACCAAATGTCCTGCTTTGCTAAAGGAAGTGGGGCATCCAAGGGTAACATTCTTATTATCTTTGGTAAACTAAGGAGGCTTAGTTGATTCAGGGAATGATAAAGAGTAACATCTTTCTAGTGTCTCACAGATTAATTCTAATAGCATATATGAGCACCTGATAGGTAATGAATGTTGTGTTTCACCAACACACTCATTTAATTCTCCCAGCATCTTTATAAGATAGTTACTATCATTATTAACCTGATTTTTCAGATAGTGGTTGTTTAGCAACTAGCTAATGGGCACACTACTAAGTGGCAGAGCAGGGAACTAAAACTTATTTTCTCAGGGTCTCAAAAGTCCATGGTCTTTAACGATCATGGTGCGCTTCATTGTTTAAGAAAATCAAATGATTTCCCATTGCCATTTATTGATTTTTACAAAGTTTGATACACGGCTGTTTTGAAGAATTTCTTGTTGTAGCAAAGAAAAATCAAATGTATAAAGAAAAATCATTCTTTTAGAATTAAAGAATAAATCTAGCCTTTAGAATTTTCTTGGAGCTGAAAGAACCTAAAATAGCCCTTGATCCAACTAACTATATTAAATAAGGGACTGGTATCCAGAACATTTTGGTGACTCAGAACATTTGAGAGCTGTGGTTAGTGAATGATACAACCAGAATTAAAATACAGATCTCCTGGATTCCATTGTAGTGCTTATATATAGTTATACCAGTTTCTAAACAAAATCACATACAAAGTTTGAACTAGATGGTAGTTTAACTAGATTAGACTAAGTGCTTTTCACATGGCTTGAAAAATGAATTACAAATATGATTTTTGTGAAAGTAAGCAAAATGGTAGGTAACCCCCAAATATAAAACTCACATAGAAAGACTTATGAAATATTTTTGACAAATTCAGCTAAGAGTTGACAGCAGTTTAAACCACTCAGGAGTCAGTAATATAACATTGTGTGTGAATTTTGCTTGAGGAAATGCTATAATTTGCTTTCTTTTAAATGGAATCCAGTTCCAATTTCAGTACTTGACAAAATCTTGCTAAATATAGCAGCAGGATTTTAAGAGTAATAGTGTTATTTACTGTCTCTGTCTCAGAATCTCTGCTTCTGTAAAGAATCACAAAAGTTGATAACAAAACCTCCCTTTCCAATGAGAAATTTCTGAGTTGTTAATTCCCTATTTACCAGTCAAAAATATTGGCCATGCTTATACACAATAAAAACAATTGGCCAGGGCTTCCCTGGTGGTGCAGTGGTTGAGAGTCTGCCTGCCAATGCAGGGGACACGGGTTCGAGCCCTGGTCTGGGAAGATCCCACATGCCGCGGAGCAGCTGGGCCTGTGAGCCACAATTACTGAGCCTGCGCGTCTGGAGCCTGTGCTCCGCAACAAGAGAGGCCGCGATAGTGAGAGGCCCGCGCACCGCGATGAAGAGTGGCCCCCGCTTGCCGCAACTAGAGAAAGCCCTCTCACAGAAACGAAGACCCAACACAGCCATAAATAAATAAATTAAAAAAAAAAAAAAAACAACAATTGGCCATACTTATAAAGGCAGGGAAAAGACACAGCTAAGGTTTGCAAGACAAAGAGCAAGCATGAATTTCAGTTCTTTAGGATTGTTTTTGAAACTTTTGGCCTGGTTATAAATTATACTGGAAATGATAGGTTAATTTGTAAATTGATAACTTCCTTGATGACAATAGGAAATATCTATCAAAATTGTAAATGCATAGGCTTTGGTACTCCAGACTTTGGTATACCTTTAAAAATTTTTGCTCCAGAAGTGCTTATGTGTATGAACAAAGATGCCCATGAAAGATGATCCCTGTAGCAGTGTTTATAATGTAAGGTGTAATATATTAAAATCATGTAAACATTAATCAATCGATGAATGGTTAAATAAAATAAGGGACACCAATATTATTAAATATTATAAGACTTTACAAAGGCTGAGGTTAAACTATTTATATTAATATAGAAACTTAGGTTAACATATATAAATATATATGTAAAAATACTGTAAATCACGGAAAATATATAATTCAAATTAGGTTTTGATTTTATCTATATGTAGATGTACATAGATGATAGATATATTTACAGAGATAGATAGACAAATAGATATAAAAACAAAGTCATATACAGGGAAGTTTATTAGAGGAGGAGTGGGGTTAGAGGAAAAATTTTTACTTTTTAACCTCTTGGTATTCATATTTTGCTTTACTAAGTTATATAATTATATTGAATTAAGGGATTGAGCTTATTTTTCAAGTGAAAATGAATACTACCTTTAAGAAATTTTCAACTTTGAAATTTGATCTGGGGAAACAGTTATATACGTTATCACCAAAGGGAGTTTTATTAGAAGTTATGGAAAATAAAACATTATTGAAAATTGCCCTCTAGTTAGTACAAATTTCTTTCTTACTCTGAAATTCTAGCAATCCATAATTGTCCTTGGATAACCAAATTGAATACAACCACCCAAGAAGTTATTTCAAAAATATTTCTTCCAGGAGATAACCCTTGAAAACCCTTCCTTTTGAGGCTTCATTTTCAATAGTTATCTACTGCCTGAGTTTCTGCTTCACAGACTAGAGAGACATTTGTCTTCTGTTTATGCATGAACATGAACTTTTTCATTTCTTCTACAAGATGTTTAAGTCTCAAAGTGCTTGAATGATTTGATTACCTACTTCAACATAGAGGGTTGATAATCACAGAAGACAGATCTATTGCTGGTGAATGAAGATCTGCCAATGATTTATTAGTGCTTTGGAATAGCGATGCAAGAGTTATGGCTGAGCAGGCACTTCCATTATAAATATCTATTTTGCTTTCATTTTATAGCAAAAATCATGCACAGGCAGAAGGTTTCACTTCTTTAACCACAGTTTGTAAATATTCAGACAAAATTATAGCTCAGAAATTTGAGTTTAATTAAGATAAATCTGTGGTTTTCCCTTTTTGTTGTGGTTTTTTAATGACATAAAAGTCTCATTGTGAAATGCTGCAAGCATTTTATAGCATGTTTTATACAGGGGAATTTTGAAATACTCCAGAGTTTTGTGACACTCTGATATCACAGAAAAGTGATGTGTTTTGAAAAATGACACAGAAGAGACAGTGTCAGTTAGTGAAATCATGACAAGGAGGCTAGTTGCTTTAGAATTCATTTTCAATTAATCTAACATTTTCTGAGAATGTTTTATTTAGAAAATACTAAAATCATTAGTCCACGCTGATGTTTTCCAGTGACTCACTTTGATGTCTAAACCAAACAATATTTTTGCTCTTATTGCCTTCTAAAATGTTGATAGATTTTGATTAAGTTTGATTTAACATTAAAGTATATTAAGAAGTTCTGGATGCAGACATTTTCATCTGTATCTGATGCAAGATTGAGTCCAATATATGTCTCAAATGAATGTATCTTCAACATCTAAAGGAAATTCAATACACAAATACATGGTAGAGAAATATGTGGTATTACTGGTTAAGATGTATAATTTGCAGAACTATTTGTGAAAAATTATTATATAAATATGGCCAAGTACTTGAAAAATAAACCTATTGTTTTTCAGGGTGAAGGCATAAAGAAAACTAACATTTGGTGAAAGCCTACTTTCGTGCTAGGAAATTTATAGCATTATCTCATTTTTTCCTTACACTAGCCTGGTGTGGTAAGGAACTGAGTCTTACAGATGATAAATGACTTGTCTAAGGTCTGAAGTCTAATAAAAAGAAAAGGTTGGACTTGAACCCAGGGCTGTATAACACAAAACTTGTGCTCTTTCAACTCTCTCTTTTCCTATCTAATTTTTTAAAAAAATAACAATGACAAATACATGTGTATACAGGTAGCTGTGTTTAAAAAAAAAACCCAAACTTTTATTAATTCAACATATATTAAGCTAGAATGTAAGCTCCATGAGGGCAGGAAGCATGTCCATTGTGTTTCTTTTTATGTACCCACCACCTAATTCAGTGCCTGGTGACAGCAAGTGCTTGATGAACATTAAGTGAGTGTATAAGTAGAAATAAAAGGTATTTAATATCCATTCAAATGAATATCAATAACATAAATTATAATTCCTATGAATAACATAAATGCATAATTTATGTACTATGTTTCAATGTTTGAGAACTTCCCAATATTTCAGTGCTAAGGCAACATTTATTACTGTGGTAAAAAACATAAATTTACCATCATAACCATTTTTAAATGTATAGTACAGTAGTGTTAACTATATGGACCTTATTTTACAACAGATTTCTTGAACTATTTCATCTTGCAAAACTGAAATTCTATACCCATTGAACAGCTCCCCTCTTCCCCTTTTCCCCAGCCCCCGGCAACCACCATTCTACTTCGTTTCTAAGAATTTGACTACTTTAGACATCTCTTTTAGGTCCCTTTGTGCCTGCTACATTTCACTTAGCACAATTTTCTCCATGTTCATCCATGCTGTTGCAAATTTCCTTCTCTATTAAGGCTGAATATATTATTGTATGTGTATACTACATTTTCTTTATCCAATCATCCATTGATGGATATCTAGGTTGCTTCTACTTCTTGGCTATTATAAATAATGCTGCAATGAACATGGCTGTGAAAAAATCACTTTGAATTCCTGCTTTCAATTCATTTGGATATACACTGAGAAATGAAATCACTGGATCATATGGTAATTCTTTTTTAGTTTTTGAGGAACCTACATAATGTTTTCCATAGGAGTACACTATTCATTTTATAATACATTCCCACCAACAGTGTACAAGGGTTCTGATTTCTCCGTATCCTCGTCAACACTTGTTCTTTCCTCTTCTCATTCCTTTCCTTTCTTCTTCTTTTTTTTTTCTGAAAGGTGCCATCCAATGGGGTGAGAGGTGATATCCTATTGTGGTTTTGATTTGCGTTTCCCTGATGATTACTGAATTTGAGCATCTTTTCATATGCTTGTTGGCCATTTTTGCATTTTCTTTGGAGATGTGTCTATTCAATGCCTTGCCCATTTTTAAAATTGGATTATTTGTTTTTGGTGTTAAGGTATAGGAGTTCTTTATACACTCTGGATATTAACCCCTTATTAGATATATTAATATATTAGATATATAGCTTGCAAATCTTTTCTTCCATTCTTTTCACTCTGTTGTCACACAGAAGTTTTTAAGTTTAATGTAATCCCATTTGTCTTCCTTTTATTGCCTGTTGTTTTGGTGCCAAATCCCATGTCATAAAACTATATCCCTATGTTTATAGTTTATAAAGGAGTTTATAGTTTCTGGTCTTATGTTTAGGACTTTGATCCATTTTGAGTTCATTTATGTATATATATATATTGTAAAATATTGTATATATATACTGTAAAATAAGGGTCCAACTTAATTTGTTTGCATGTAGATATCCAGTTTCCCCATCATCATTTATTAAAAAGACTACCCTTTCCCCATTTGTTAGCCTTGGTACCCATGATGAAGAACATTTGAAAATTACACGATGGTTAATTTCTGCAATTTGTATCCTGTTTCACTGGTCAAGATGTCTAGCTTTACGCTAGTACCATACTGTTCTGATTACTATAGCTTTGTAATATATTTTGAAATCAGAAAGTGTAAAGTCTGCATCTTTGTTTTCCTTTCTCGAGGTTGTTTGGGCAATTTGAGGTCCTTTGAAATTCCATAACAATTTTAGAATTATTTTTCTATTCCTGACAAAAATGCCATTGAGATTTTGGTAGGGATTTCACTGAATCTGTATATTGCTTTGGGTGATATGGACATTTTAATTATATTAAATCTTCCAGTCTATGAACATGAGATGTCTTCCCATTTATTTGTGTTTTCTTCAATTATTTTCAGCAGTGTTTTGTGACTTTCAGTGTACAAGTGTTTTGCCTCCTTGGTTAAGTTATTCCTAAGTATTTTATTATTTTTGATTCTATTATAAATGGAACAGTTTTCTTAAGTTGCTTTTCAGACAGTTCATTTTTAGTACATGAAAATTCAACTGATTTGTGTGTATTGATTTGTATCTTGCAAATGTGTGGAATTTGTTTATTAATTCTAACAAAATTTTTGTGGAATCTTTAGTGTTTTCTAGATATAAGATCATGTCATCTGGAAACAGAATTATTTTTACTTCTTCCATTCCAATTTGGGTGTATTTATTTCTTTTTATTGCCCAATGGCTATGGCTAGGATTTCCAGTATTATGTTGAATAAAAGTGGTGAGAGAGGACACCCTTGACTTGTTCCTGATATTAGAGGGAAAGCTTTCATTTTTTCACCATTGAGTATGATAGTACCTTTGGACTTTTAATCTATGGTCTTAATTACGTTGAGGTTAGTGATTTCTACTCCTAGTTTGTTGGGAGTTTTTTTTTTTAAATCATGAAATGGTATCGAATTTTGTCAAATGCTTTTTTCTGTATAAATTGAGATGATCATGTATTCCCCCTTTATTCTATTAATGTTATGCATTACATTAATTTGATTTTCACATGTTGAACAATCCTTGCATTTTAGAAATAAATTCCAGTTGGCCTTGGTGTATACTTTTTTTTAATGACAAAACTGAAGCTCAAGGAGGTTAGTTAGTTAAATAGATTCCATACTACAGCTAAGTTGTAGAGCCAGAATTCAAACCAACTTCTGACTAGTCTAGAAGCCTCCAGTTTAACCTATGTAGAAGTTTCCTGCCTTGGAAGTGTGGAATAGTGTGACTAGATGATTTGCGGTTTTGGTTTGAGAACTCCTTCGCTAATATTTAAAGTTCCTGATGATTGATTGATCATATTCTTGAATCAAAATTTCTGAACATGTCTCTTCTCTTATAACCTGCTCTTGTTTCATCTCCAATGTATCAGTATTCTCCACTGCCTTATGCATAGCTCAAAGCCTGTTTTCCCTGACCCCCAGGTTTGTCCTGTGCTGCTATTTGCTGCCAGTGCCCTTCACCCAAGCTCCTCATTTCTTTCAGCAGCTATACCTGTACTGAACACTGTATTTTGCTATAGGAACTATCTGGCAGCATTATCCCACTTGGACCACTGAGAAACACTTTATATTCTGAAAGGAAATGATAGATTGCAATAGGTACCTCATGTTAGCCTATTGTTTTTATTTAATCAAACCAGCCAATTATAGGTAATTTAGAAATAATATAAAATTATTTGGTGTTTGGAGAAAATTACTAAATAGCCTGACTTTCTGGGAGGTAAGGAAATGCCTTCAGTGACTTACACCAGGCTTGGGACACAGTAGTTGACATGAATTTGGAGCATGAATGAATGCATGCCTGAAAATGAGTTATTGAGGCATCCTGAATGATTCTCTACTTATGATTTTATTTCTTATATAAAACAAATGCATTACATTAGTAAATTCATTAAATTAATCTAAATCTAAGAACTGTGCAAATGCCATGTTATCTATATTAACTGCCAGATGTGGTGATTAAGAAAGTGAGTCCCTTACAGAATCAAAATAAAACCCAACTTGGAAAAAAAAAGAAAAGAAAAATGAAAATCAATCTTGGGTGTGAATCTACCAGTTATACATTAGGTGACTTTTGGCAAGTGACTTGATTCTCTGTGCTTCAGTTGATTTCTCTGTGCCTCAGTTGATTCGTATGTCCTCATAATAAATGTAAAGTCCTAACAAAGTACCTGGCACTTAATAAGCATTACATATTTTCTAGCAACTATTATAAGAGAAGAATAGCTTTAGGTTTAGTCATTTTTATCTATAGCTCTGGCTTGAAAACCTGACTTGGGGACAGAAATTTAAACCCAGGTAAAGGTCCCCAAAATGAAAGTAAAAATGTTAATTCATAACAGCCCCTTCTAAAATATTTTTTGGTTAATAGAGATGCAAGGTAAATTTTCATCCCATAAAAGATAATAAAAATAACAATAATAATAATAGCAGCAATAACAAAAACAATAACACTACACTCTGTGACAAATTCAAATCTTGCTACAGGCATGATGAACCCCTTTATATCAACTTCTGCTTTCAGTCACCTGTTTCTAGCTTTCAGTATTTTAGTCCTGAGCTGCAGAGTTTTCATCAAGGGGGGGAAAAGGTGGGTAAGTCACAGAGAATGAGTTCAGGATAATTTTGAGAATCACCTGAAAGAACAAGGGGCTTGCAGATTCCATTTAAATGTGACACCAGTTAGAGGGGGCATCTTGCAATCTCAAACACACACAGCATCTATTGACTTCAGTTCTCTGGCTCTGTTTCCCTGCAGAGCATATCCAAGCACAAAGCCCCCACTGTCTTCAAAAGGAAGCTTTGTGCTTGGATGGCCTCAGCAGGAAGAAGATGAGAAGCTGAAAGCTGACCCCTGGTTCTTGTTCTTTTCCCAGTTGCATTTGCCTACAAGATACTGTGCTAAGGTATGCGAATGCTGTACAATTTTTAATACGTTCATAGGCAGGTTGTTTAAGAAATGGCAGTTGGGAAGTGCATTTTAGACTTCATTGTGTTGAACTACATGATGGCAGACATACAAGTAGTCCTGAATTTGAACCTTGCACTTAGTTACTGTGATAAAAGTTAACCATAGACCAAATCAAATATATCTTAACAAGTTGTTACATAGAGTCTATCTTCAACTGTATGACAAAGTGACCTAAATACCTCTAAGCTAGCCAAGAATCCCTATGATATTTTGGCTTGGCTTTGGAGATATTACATGAAGAGTTCGGGTATTGTTCCCATTCTTACTCAATTCCTCCTTGGTTTCAACTCCATGAGGGAGAAAATTATCACACCTCTTTAGATTTGTTCTATATAGTTTATTAGATCCAAATGCGGTAAGAAACTCTGGACCAATTCTCTAAACCAGCTGTGTTTCTACACACTACAATATTGCATTTTGGACATAACTTTGCATGTTGTAATAGCACTCTGAATGATTGAGATAATTCAAACACCCTCAATGTTCTCTGTGGAGATGTAATTGAAGTGGGGCTGGACCAACATAGTTCAACATCACTGGACTGTATTTTCAGAAAAAAATGAAGAAAATTTAATAGAAGTTACTTTAAACATTGATTTTTAGAGTTATTGAGAATATATTAAATAACACCTCAAGGTCTTTTTTTTTTTCTTATAGTTCTATGAATTACTAAAGACCACCCTCCATTTTAAAAATCTGACTGAAATTTATACTTTTTACTCAGGGTGATTGTTTTCAAAGGCAATTCAATCTTTGAAGGATTCAAAGAAACTATATATATATATATATATATGAGACTTTTGAAGATTGAACATTCTTCTTGTATTCTTATACAGTGTATTTTAAATTTGGATTGTATTTTCCCAGGAGTGAGGAAATATGTCTTTGCATATATGCAACTGTGCTAATAAGCTGAAGGAACTCAATGAATGTAAATTAGAAAAGAGTATGATGTTTCTACTGTTTACTGGGAACACAAAATTTAAAAAATATATACATGCCTTGATCTGTCTCAAAGGAAGCAGCCATATTTCATTAAAAAATATCAGATCATAAAGATTATTCTATTTTCTAAGAAATAAACTCTAGGAGGGTCAGTAGATTTTTATAATATTTTATAATAACTAGTCATGAACTAAAAAATGTATTATTAAGAATACTCTAAATAACAATTACTCATGCAGCAATAGAATGCTTAGCATATTTAGTAAAATATTTATTTTCCTTATTCATTTGTTTCATGATAGGTTTTAGGTTTAATATGTCATAATTTAAAATTTCAAATATATGCCAAAATGAAAATACCACAACCCCCATATGATTTTAACCATCAAATCTGTAGCAAAATATTTCATCATTACTGCTTTCTCTCCCTTTTATTTTTTTATAGGAGAATTCTAAGGCAAATCCCAGACATCATGTCATTTCACCCATAAATACTTCAGGGAATATTTTTAAATAATTTTGTGAAAAATAAAATAAAGGAATCTGCTAATATACCTGTGAAATGATCACATTTTAAAAATTACAACTTTTTACAATACTACCTAACATTCAGTCATTATTAAAATTTCCCTGATTGTCTAAAAATAATTTTGATACAGTGCTTTCTCCTATGTATTTTATTTATTTATTTTTCTATTTCTAAAGAGTTTATAATTAAGAAAATAGAAAAACAGGAGACTCACAAATACACATCTATTAAGAACAAATAGTGAGTATATAATTTTTATAATGAATCAGTTCTTATAACTCGTTTATGGATTTAAAAGGAAGAAAGAAGATGAGATGTTTATAACAGACAGAACCAAGTGGAATTTTACTATAAAAAGTCTTATGAAAAGGTGTGAATTAGATGTTCTCTCTGGATTGCTCAGAACATCTTAAAAGGCAACATTTAGTTCTTTTACTTTAATCATCTACTGCTTTTTTTTTGGTAAGGAGTATTGGTGACTAGGATGAAGGCAGCTCTTTTCTGTCATTTAATCTACATAAAATAATTCAATCTGTATTAGAAATAGTTCTGAGGGAAATACAGCATTACTTAATTTTTTTTCTTTTTTTTTTGTTTCCTTTGACTTTTTTTTTTAACATCTTTATCAGAGTATAATTGCTTTACAATGGTGTGTTAGTTTCTGCTTTATAACAAAGTGAATCAGCTATACATATACATATGTCCCCATATCTCCTCCTTCTTGCGTCTCCCTCCCACCCTCCCTATCCCACTCCTCTAGGTGGTCACAAAGCACCGAGCTGATCTCCCTGTGCTATGTGGCTGCTTCCCACTACCTAGCTATTTTACATTTGGTAGTGTATGTATGTCAATACCACTCTCTCACTTCATTTCAGCTTATTGAAGTTAAAGTTTACTTTAACTTGTTTGGATCTATAACAACACAGAAAAATAATACGATTCAATTTGTTTCATGAAAACCTGGCTGGAAGACATACACCCAATCTATTTTACATTTAACCAATTTAATCTATTTGCTAAATATGTTCTCTAAATGTGAATGCATTTTCACTCTCTGTGCCTTTGCTCATGTTATTCTATCCTCCTGGAATATCCCTTCTCTTACTTCCCATCTTCTGAATATTTGCTCATCTTTAAAGTCTCGTTCAAATGTGAACTGTTCTCTGTGGTCTTTCCTGGCTCTCTCAAATAATCCCAGGTGGAATTTATCAACTCTTTCCCAATACTTCCACAGCATTTTGTTCATGCCAACTATCAAAAATTTGATAATTGGATTGTATTTTGTAAAAATGAATAAGCAATCTCATAATTTTTACAGCATCCTATTTTACCAGTTTTGTGTGTACTGTTTTTGACATTCCTGCTTACCCAAACCAAATGTCATGAAGATATTCTCTTAGAATTTCTTCTAAAAGCTTCTTTGTTTTACCCTCACACTTAAATCTGCTCTCTTTCTATTCTCCTGGAGAGCTTGTGTAAAACATAATTATTATTTTCATAGATGTTTGGTTGAATTTCCTGGCAAAACCCTGAAATTTCCTCTGTGTGAATGTTTTAACTAGTGGATTTAATTATTTAAACTAGATTTGGTAATGCTCAGATTTTCTATTTTTTTAATGCATTAGTTTTGGTATTGTTTTTCTAAAAAGTTGTCCATTTTGTTTAATTGTCAAATACTTGTGAATATCCTCTATTTTTAAATGTCTGTATCACTGGTGGCAATATCCATTTTTCATTCTTTCTATTGACAATTGAGGTTTTCTAACATATTTCTCTTTATCTTTCTTACGGTTGTTTTGTAACTTCAATTAATATTACAGAGAACCAACTTTTGGCTTAACTCACTTTATTTCTTATCCATTATTACATTTCAGTAATTTCTGCACATTATTAATTTTGTTGAGAATTTCACTTGATCTTCTTTTTCTAACTTCTTTTGGTGGATACCTAGATAATTGATAATCAGGTCTTTTTCTTTTATGACCTATCCATTGTAAGCTACACATTTTAATCTAATTACTATGTTATGGTCATCCGTCAAGTTTCTTTATGTCATATCTTCATTACTAAGTTAACTATATTTCCCATTTTCCATGCTTCCTTTGTGCTTTTTGTCACCTATAGCTTATTTAAAAGAGTTTTGCTTAATTTCAAAATATACGGGGATTTTTCTAGTTGTAAAATTGAACTGATTTTTAGCTTAATTTCACAGTGGTCAGAGTTTCTCTGAATAATTTCAGTCTTTTGAAAATTTTGAAGTTTACTTTATGAACTAGCATATTGTTAATTTTGGTACATTTTTTAATTTGCACTAGAAAAGAATGGCGGTTATGTTTCTGGTTTCAGAATTCGATATATTTCATTTAGATCAATCATGTTAACTTTGTGGCTCCAGTTTTCAGTATACTTTCAGGTTATGGTGAGGTTGTTCTTTCCTTTTTTAAGAGAGGTGCCTTCAATTATTTCACTATGATAGTGAATTTATTTTTCTTTAATTTATTTTTCATATTTTCATCTCTATTTTTACTCTGTATTATTGGGTGCACACATATTTAAAAGTGTTATACAGAATGAAATGGCTCTTTTGTGGTTCTAAAATATCATCTTTGACTTTAACAATGCATCTTGCCTTAAACTCAATTTTGGATGAAATTAGTATAGAAATGCCAATTTTTCTGGGAGTGCCATTGTACTTCGTATCAGTTTCCAGTCTTTTACAATTTATGTTTTCTTATATTTAGTATACCTTTTATAAGAAGCATGTATTTGGGTTTTGCATTTTTTACAGGCTGAGAATTTTATTCTTTTACTTGTAGTATGTGGTTCACTTGCATCTGTTGTAACTACTGATATGGTGTGTTTATATCAACATCCTTCTGTTTGTTTTCTATTAGACCAATTAAAAAATTTTGTTTAAACATTTGGCCATTAAAAAATTGATCCATTGTTTTTATTATTTAATCTTTCTTATTACGTTCTTAGATAATAGTTTTCTTAGTTTTTATCTTGGAGATTAAAACATGAATTTTACAGCACTCTAAATGCAACTCCTGCTAGAATCATTTATTGAGGTATAATTGATATACCAAAAAACTGCACATATAATGCACACAATTTGATGAATTTGGACATATGTATATACCCATGCTACTATCACCACAATCAAGGTAATAAATCTATTCATCACCTCCAAAAGTTTTCTTGTTTTTTTTTTCTAGTAAGAATGCTTAACATGAGATCTACCCTCTTAACAAAATTTTAAGTATACAATACCATATTTGTTAACTATAGGTATTATGTTGTATAACAGATCTCTAGAATTGTTCATCTTGTATAATTAAACTTCATACCCATGAAACAGCACTCTTTCTCAATTTGAAACCTTGGTGCTACCTTTTACACTACTGTTATCATGTATTTTCAATCTAGATACATTTTAAACATTATGACACATTACTAACTTTGCTTGCTATAGTCAACATTTATTTATGTTAATTCATATAATTATCCTTTATCATTTTTTTTCTTCCAGCACACACATGGCTGAAAAACCTCCTTTTGGATTTAATGTAATGGAGGCATGCCAGTGCAAAAGGTCTGTTTTATCTTGTCTAAAAAAAAAAAAAAAATAGTGTTGCCCTCAGTTTTGAAGAACATATTCACTGGGTATAGAATTCCAGGTTGGCAATTTCTTCTCTTGCTCTTTCTCTTCACCTATCATTCCTTTTTTCTGCTTTTTACCATTTCTGTTGAGCCTTATTGCTGTGCTTTTATGTTATTTTGCTCCCTCCCACTCAACTCCAGAATGTTTTGAAATTTTTTCTCTTTACTTTTAGTTTTAAGCACACTGGCTCTGGAGTTTCTGGGTATGGTTTCCATTGTATTTATTCTGCTTGATATTCACAGTGTTTCTTGACTCTACAGAATGATGTTTTTTACCATTTTTGGAAAACCTCTCAAAAGTATCACATCAAATATTACATCAGTCCCATTCTCTCTCTACTTTCTTTCTGGAATTAAAAATTCAATCATTTAAAAAACTTCTATTGCACCCCACATGTCTCTTACACTCTTTGAAAAATATTCTGTATGTTTTACTTCTGAATTTCAGTTTGGTACTTTCAGTTCAAGAATCACCTTTGATGTGTCCAATCTACCAAACTTATCTATTGTTAAAGAGAGTTCTCATATACTCTTCACCCAAATTCCCCTAAATTCATATTTTACATAGCCATGGGGCATTTATCAAAAATAACAAATTAACATTGGTACAATAGTGTCAACTAAACTGCAGACTTCAAACAGATTTCAACAGATTTTCCACCAATGTCCTTTTAACTTTCTAATGACACAATTCACAATATCACATTGAATTTAGTCCCCATGCCCCCATTATCCCCCTCTAATCTGTAATAGTTTCTCAGTCTCTCCTTGCTTTTTTTTATAACCTTGAGAATTTCAAATACTACTGGTCAGTTATTTTGTAGGATATCCCTCCATTTGGATTTCTCTGATGTTTTCTCATGGTTAGAATAGATTTATGAATTTTAGGAAGTATAATGCAGAGATGAAGAATAACACTCATAGCATTATATCAGGGGATATGTGTCAACATGATTTAGTACTGGTAATACTAGAAATAATCACTTGGTCAAAGTTGTATTTTCCAAAAAAGTTACTATTTTTTCCTTCCCTTATTCTATTTGTTAGAAGCAAGCCTGTAGGTCCAGACCACACTCATGGGAAAGAGGAGTATCAAATAATTTCAAATCATATGTAAAAAGCACCATAGTAGTTAGTAAATTCTGGAGGAGATAATGTGAGGTCATGCAAATATTCCATTTCTCTTTACAATTTCACCCACTAATTTTAGATTTTTTTCTGTGAAACTTGCCTATAGCAATTATTACTATGTTCTGTTCCTCTCATAATTTTGATTTTTACATGTATCATTCATATTACTTGGAATTTTTCTCTAAGAAATATTTTTTCCATGCCTCTTCTTTAATATTTTATCTTTATCAATATGGATTCACGGTATTAATTTTTTCTTTGGTTATAACCAATACTACTGTTGTCCATTTTATTGCTCAAATTGTTCCATCTTCAGCCACTGGGAACTTTTATTTTCTTTTAACATGTCTTTATACGTTTTCTTTCTTTTGTTTAGCACTGCCTTATTTTTTGCACTGTGAGGTGCCCCAAGATCATATTATATTTTCTCTGCTCCAGCCCTAGAATTAGCCATTCCTCCAGGGAGCCAAGGTTCCTTTTATTGTAAAATGGTATTTAGAAAGTAATAGATGAATGCTATATATGCTAATTGCTACTGAGATGTCACTACCTCTAGGCTCTCTCAGTGGACACAGCTAGAAAATATATGTATGTATCTGTAATTATTTCTATATCTGCATGTGTATTAATAAAAATAAGCATGCATTTATACTGATAACCCCCTAATCTAATCAGCACAATAGGGTTAAGTTTAGCCTCTCTACTTACTTATTTGTAATTTTTTCTGAGACATTGAGAAATATGGCTCCCGTTATCTGTAATTTTTTTACTTTTCTGTTCAGTCTCAGTATACATATAAAGTACTTTCAGAAGTGCTAATCTGTACCCTGATTAAATAAACAAATTTACCATCTAGAGTGCAGTGATTATATACAGTACAAAATGACTTTTGACAAGGATGTCAAGGAATTCAATGGGGGAAAAATAGTCTTTTCAAAAAATGGTGTTGAATAATTGGATAGTTTAATGGGAAAAATGAACCTTACAACATATACAACAAATATGCATATGAGATGGATAATAGACCTAAATGTAAGGGCTGCAAGTATCAATTGTCTAGAAAATATTGGTGACTTCTGATGGGTGAAGCTTTGTTATACACAGATACAGGAAACAAACAAAAAACCCCACTAAGTTAGACTTCCTAAAGATTAAATACATTTTTTTTTCCCATTTGAAAGACACTATTTTGAAAATGAAAGAGAAAAAAAACCCAGACTAGAAGAGATCATTCACGACATATCATGTGTTTGTTAAAGAGTTGTATCCAGAATATATAAAAAGATCCTACAACTCTCTATAAGATGAAGAGCCCAATTTTAAGATACAGGAAAAATATTTATGTATATGCTACTAAAGAATATATTAAGATGGCAAACAAGCACATGAAATATGTTCAACGTCCTTAATCTTTAGTAAAATTCATATTAAATCTATACTCATTAGAATGCTAAAAGTAAAAAAGATTGACAATACCAAGTGTTGGTAAAAATATATAGCAATTAGGACTCTCATTCTCATATATTGCTAGTTGGAATACAAAATGACACAGACAATTTTAAATACAATTGACAGTTTTTGTTTACAAAGGGAAACGTACATTTAACATATGATCCAAAGATCCCACTCCTAAGCATTTATCCAAAGAATTGAAAACATATGGCTGTATAAAACTTGTGTTTAAGTCATAGCAGCTTTATTCATTATAGCCCCATACTGAAAATAATACAAATAAAGATGGTCTTCATTTTATTGCTTTATATTCTCTTCAACTGTGTATTCTTAACATTTCTTTTCCAAATATTTTCTTAGTTTTCTTTTTTTAATTCTAAAGAATGCCATTCCTCCCTTTCCCCTGCAACCTAGGCTTTCAATTCATGCTGTTAATTCATGATCACACTGAACGAACACAGTCATATCTAGTTCTTCTCTTTTCACTGATATAATGTTCAGTGGATTTTTCTTTACTATGTTCACACTTTATCTAAGATGTATGTATCTTCCTCAGGGCATTACAACGTGAGGTGCCAGATGTTAAAGTCTACCAGTTTCTCTGTACCTCACAGAACAGGGCAGGGAAAATGGGGAGTGAGAAAGTCAAGCCTTCCACTATGTCTTCATTGTGATTCTGCTAAGTATGTTCTAACAAGTTTCTGGACACTTGGTAGAGGATTCAGTTAACTAACCGCGTTAATAGCTATACTGTCAATACTTCACCACTCCCTAGGCATCTCTTATTGCCATGAAACTTGATTGTACTCTCTCAGTCTGACTTAGTGACCAGTGCAATACTGGTAACCGTAACTCAAGTAATAGCTTTGTCATTTTTCCCCCAGGCTCTCAAATCCTGCTCCACGCATGAGCTTTGGGTGATTGGGCTTATTCCATCTGTCATTATCATGAGAACATGCCTGGGCTAACATGCTGGAAAGCAAGAATCACAGGCACCATTGTCTTCATTCCCTCTTGTCCAGACTAAAGCCGACTGAATGCCTGATACGTGAGTGTTCCAGCACCAGATGAGCCACACAGCCACACCCTTAAATCACTGAACTGCAGAAGCATTATCAGAATAAATGACTATCTGTTCTATGTTTGAGTTTTGAGGTGCCTATTTACACAGCACTGTTGTCTCAAGGAATAACTTGTACAGTGACAAATCCTTTTCCTTTATGGCCAGAGATTTTGCTATGCTGGTTTAGCATGGGTCCCTGGAGATTTCTGTAAGAAGATACAAGCTTAGGCTCTGCTCCTACGTATTTCACTTGGATGCATCAAGCCAAACTTTAAAGATTATTTATCTTTTGTATGACATCACTCTTTCTTCTGTTAGCTACTGATTTAGTACTGTTGGTGCTTTTTGCTCATTTATTTTTTCAATTTTGGAAGTTCTGAACTGTGGTTTTACTCTACTATGTAAAACAAGCCACACAGTTATTTTAAACATGGTAGTACCTCTCTCTTTAGATATGAAAAAAATATTTTAAAGCACTCTTAAATTTGAAGAAAGAGCTATTCAGCAAATTGTATACCGTGTATGATATAAAATCTTTAGTTTTCAAGACAAAGATTTATACAGCAAGAATTTAATATATAATAAATACATATTTTAAAACATATAGAAACTATTTAGATGACAAAAGAGATGAGTTCATAAGATGCTGACCATTCTCCTAGCATATGGTTGAATTTCAATAAAGAAAAAAATATAAATATGGTTTGAAAGCTATTCAGCATTTAATGTTTAAGTATTTCTCATAGGGTTTTTAAAAAAATCATAGTTCACTTTAGTAATAGTAAATGTGGGCTTGGAAATTTTCTAAGATTCAGTCTTGTTTTTCACGTCATGGCCTAACCATATTATTAAAGAAACTTACAGTGTTTCCTCTACCCCACCACATGCTGCCCATCTCTGAATCACTACCTGAGCAAACCCCAAAGACAATACTCTGTCAAATAACATTTGATTAAATGGAATGACCATCTATCATCAGAGCACAGTGATTAAAATGTCCTCTGTTATCAACACCATCATCCATTAGTTAAAGGTAGAATTCATTTCAGCAGAGAAAAAAAAAATCAACCAAATGAGGTACTACAAATATGATTAATCAGCTTTTAATTACTTAAGACTCATAGAAACTTTCAAAAAGGCAGGAAAAAACTTTCCATAAAAATATCTAAAGATAAACCAAGGATGAATGTATAACATTTGATATCATTGAATGCTCACAGTGGCATTTGTGGTTTTCTTGAGATTTTAGCAAAGTACTGTCAATCTTTCCTTAGTATTCTGCATTTGACTTAGATGTGTATCTTTCAAATGACGAGATTACCTCCCTGACCAAGCTTTGTCAGTCTCCTCTGAATCCTATTCTCCTGGAGGCTTCAATGTTTGGAATTCTGTGTTCCTCTTTGCATTACTCAATGGTAGCAAGAATCTCACTAAGTCCCTTTAGCAAGAAATTCCACCCTGGATATCTGATCTCCCTCAATATCTGATCAAATCTCATCCCCACCTTTCACCTTGGCCTGTCTTCAGCGAGAATCCTGTAAAGTCCCTTTAGCTAGAACCCCCTCTACCCCTGATGTTTCCTCCTAGTAATTTTTCATCCACTGACCCCTCCACCCTGCTCCTTGACTATAAATTCACACTTTTCCTTGTGTTCAGAATTGAGCCCGCTTCTTTACCGGGGAGTCATTTCCTCTATTTTAGTACTTCCTGAATAAAATCTGTTTCTACCACTTTAGTGTTCAGCTCTGCCTTACTTTGACACAACCAAGATAAAACAAGTTACCTTTTACTTAGAGAAATAACATTTTGGATACCACAAAAGACTAATTTTAGCATTAACTGTTATAACCCACTAGAATTATATAATACGTGATTAAACAGTTCTAAGAAGTTCTGAGAGTTCTGAGAAGACAAATGGGGCTCTTAGTTTATGCTGAGGAGGGATCAACAAATTGAAGAAGAGATGTTGACAGACTTTAAACAAGCATTCTTCAATCTAGTGCCTCCTTCTATTCTGCTCTTAACAACAAGGTAGAAACCAGAGTATATTCAGTCTAAATATAACAACAAATTGATTTCTTGTAAGGGTTAGCTTGAGTTCTACAAACATGTTTTTTTAAATCAAGTAAGAATATCTAATTTTATATTGTTAAATTTCTAAAAGATGAATGCTAACCAACAGATTTGCTTACAAAATTTTTGATACTATTTGTATTCAGAGGTATACAGGTTCCAAGGCTACGTACTCATAATAAAACGTGCCTTCAGAAAAAATCCATTTCTTTACACATGGCATGATACAGCAATAACTTACATTTACAGAACTGTCTCTGATTTTACAGTGCCATATATAGAATACTCTAGTGTCACCAAGTTGAGGCTAATACTGTTTTCCAAATGTTCCTGGCACTTTCTTAACTCGGTGCTCTGTTCATGATAGCCTGGGTGCCTGGAACACCTTCTTCCATGTATGTCTGTGTTCTGTAGAATAACCCATTCTTAATACTCCCATACCATCTCTTTCAGGTAGCTTTTCTGAATCCACTTGAAATCACATTAGTCACTTCACCTTGCCCCTCAATTCCTCTTGTGGCCCCCCCTTTTTTCTTCCACTATGTTTTGTTCGTTTTTGTGATTAAACTTATGTTTGGCAAAGAACCCTCTTAATCACATTTCACAAGGCAGCTAGCACTCACCATACAAACATAAATATAAAGTATAAGTATAAATATAAATATAATGACAACAGTCAGAAACTTAAAAATCTACCATAGTTTAAAAGATGTGAATAAATTTTATTTCTATAATATTCTAGCAATTTCTTCTATGTGGGATAAAGGAGGAAGTAAGTATAAGTTTCATGATAGTCACTGAGTGCAAGAAGGTACTCTGGGAGGCTGGAGATGTTTTTGGCCTGGGGAGATGGGTCAAGAGGTTGCCTGTGAAAATTCACGCAACTGCAGGCTTCCAGCAGAGTGTTTAACTTGTCTCTAGAAATTTGGGGCTAAGGATTACAGGGTCAGATATCACTCTGTGACTTTCTTGTCACAACAGTTTCTGTGACGTTTTAATAAAAGTGAACACTTGATTAACTGAGACAAATTTTTTTTTTTCTGGTTTGTGTTTGTATAATGGAAATGGCAGAATTGTTGAATTGATAAGATGGGAGAAGGCAAGTGAAGAGCCTGACAATCCCAAACTTCCTAGAAAATGTTCCTGGACTTAAAGACACCCTACATCATATTAGGACACTTTCCACAATTTAACTTATATTACAGTTAGCTATGTTCAATTTATATTTCTAAATAAACTTTACGCAACTTGAATGAACATATCATACGGTCTTTTATGCAGCTCAACACATGACCTAATGTTTTACATATATCAGGTGCTTAAGTGTTTGAGTTCAGTGTCTTCATAAGATTATTTTGCTACCTTGAGTTAATTGATTAATTAGTTCACCAGATCAAATATTAATATAGCTATGATGATTGATTTTGTCTGTGGGTTGGCAGGCTGTAATGTTCATTTTTTAATAGTTGTTACCAAATGTCTAAATAATCCAAAAATATTAACATGGTATTGTACAAATATAGCCAAAGACAAAGAAAGTTGAATTAACTACCATGAGCTTCTAGAATTTTATGACTAGAATACAGGGGAGATATTCTAGTTTCTCTCACTCATAATACAATCTTCCTGTACCTTGACATATTTACCTAAGCCTGATTCTTCCATTTTTATGTTAACCCTTTTGTAACCAAGTGGACATCTTAACTCATTTTTTGTATTCATCATAGTACCAGCCAGGGCTTCTACTCAGTATTTGTTAGTGTATTGAAATTCAGCTTTATCAAACTGAAAAAAAGAACTCACAATATTCTCATCTCCCTATTGGCTTTTGCTTCAGTAGAGGTTTACAAAGACAGATAAGCCTTAAGACAGTGAACACTAATGTAGCTAAACAGGTAAAGTACTTAACAGAAAACCATAAAAATGAAAGTAGCATTATAGTCCAATAAGAAGTATGAATGTGAGGTACACGATAAAATCGCAGCATATTATAGAAAGATTTAAACTAGTCAGAGAGGTTGGGAATTTTTCTTTGAGGAAGTAGGATATAAAAAAATAATATGATATTAGTTAACTAAGAAAAGATAGAAGGAAAAAGTTATCCAGTTAGAAGGATAGCTAAATCCCCATGTGCAGAAGAATGGCATGACAAAGAAACTGAATAATTTTGTGTATGTCTAATAACAGACAGAAAGGGAAATACCATATGAGCCATAGCTGTAGAAGTAAGTAGATGCCAAACCACATAGGATTTTGAAAGTAATATTAAAGTCATGTTAGGGTCTTTAGCTAAGATCAACAGGAAACCAGGGAAATATTTTAAGCAAAATTATGACACAAATTAATTTGTGTTTTAAAAAGTTTACTTGAACTGCAGTGCAAATAATCCCAAAACTGCAGTGCAAATAACTGATTATAAGAAGATGAAAATATATGCAATTGGACCCACTATGGTTAAGGTGGTAGCAGTAGATTTGATAAAACAGTGGATTCAAAACATATTTGAATTAAGGTGAGAGAGGTGTCAAGAGTGACTCCTAGATCTTTGGCTTGCCTATTTGTTATCATTAAAAATCTAGAAAAAAATAAAAGGGCTTATGTCTTGTAGGTTCCAAGATGGCCCCCAACAATCCTTACTATCTGGTATTACCCCCCTCTCATTCTGAATCATGACTGACTTAAGTACCTGAGAGAATACTGTGGAGGTGATATTGCAGCACCTTGGTCTCTTGGGGAGACCATCCGTCATACTGTGAAGACACTTCAGCAGCCCTCAGGAGAAGCCTGTGTGGAGAGTAAGGGAGGCCTTCTGATAACTGACAGTACTGACTGGCCAGACTTGTGAATAACGTACTTTAGAAGCTCTTCCTCCACCTTTCCTCAGGCCTTAAATGCCTGCAGCCATGGGCAACATCTGACTGAATACCAAGCCAAAATAACCTAGTCAAGCCACTCCCAAATTCCTGACTTAGAGAAACTGTGAGAGAAAGTAAATGTTTGATTTGTATTCAGCCTCCAAGTTGTGAGGTAATTTGTTACACAGAGGTAGATAACTAACACCTGCAGGAAGTCTCTGAGTTTGGCTTTGGGCATATTAAGTTTGAGCGGCCACCACATATCCAAGAGGAGATTAGAAACTGGCAGTTGTGTACATCCACTGGGAGCTGAGAGGAGAGTCTGGATTTGACATGCAAAATAGGGAGTGACCTGCATATCACTGGTAGTTGAAATCACCTACAGGAAGAATATAGAATAAGAAATTAGGTCTATGAAGAAACTTTGGGGATTTCAGCATTGAATGGCTGGGAAGAAGAGGATAGGAACACAAAGAAATACAGATAAGAAGCGATGTGGGGAGTAGGAAGAACTCAAGTTGTTCAGAGGAATGTGTGATTTAAGGAGGAAGATATGGTCAATAGTATCAGATATTGAAAGATCCCATAATATAAGTTCAAAAAAGCATGTTGGATTTAGAAACATAGATTTCTGACCTTACTGAGAATTGCTTACATGTATTATTTTGGGAGGAAGCCAAACTGGAGTCCATTGAAAAGACTAGAGATGGTGGAGAGAGGGAGTGAGTGTAGAACAGCTTATCAGCTCCGTTCAGAGGCATCAACTATGTAGCAATTCAAAGTGTTCTCTAATTTGGCCATCTGGCAGTCACACTGAATCACTTTCATGGTTCATTTGTACAGTCAACTAGAGATCAAGTCACATCTATTACTCTTGAATTATGATTTAAAACGGTGATCACTTAATATTAGAGCCATCAAAATGAACAACTGTAACAGAAAAAACAAAGGTAATGTTAATATTTTTATGCTCCCCAATGTAATCATATAGAAAAAAATTCACACTCAACAGAATCATAAAGCTTTATAATAATGGCAGAAAAAAATGGGAAAAATAAAAAATGAAGTAAGAAATAAGGAATTATTATGAGTTCCTACCACAAATTCAGTAGCAATGGACATATTTTCCTAGAAATTCTGGCAATAATCATAGGAGAGAAATGAAAAAAAATACAGGAAACACAATGTGTCCAACAAAAGAAAAGAGCATGAGGGAATACCACAATAGTTACTCAAACCTAGAAATTCCACATTAGTCTGATTGCATATACATGGATGGTAGTGTTCTATTTAAAAAGAGTGGTTTATTTTCTTTCCTTCTTCATCTACGACTTCACAAAGCTCCATATTGCTACCTGCCACAGTACATCTGAAATTGCAGTCCCTTAAATGGAAATGAGTATTTATTATCTCGTGTAATCATTTTCACAATCAAAATGGAGAGTAAAATGAAGAGGAAATTTCTTACATACTTATTTCCTCATTAAGAAATGCTACAGGAGACAACTATAGATCAAAAGTGCAATCCTTTCTCTCATTTGTAAGTACAAATAAATCAGATATTTAATAAATAATATCATCGTAATTCAAAGAAAAGGAAAACTCAAAATTTATGTTTGGCCACATATTGCATTTCATTATAGATTAATAAGCCCAACAGTATAAACCAAAGACATTTTCTTGAAATTCTCAGTTTCTCAATTTAACACCCATCATTCAAAATGAATATGGATGTATTATTACACTTTTCCCAACCATCTCCACTTTAAATCAGTTTTGGATGACAGCATATCTATGTTTTGCTCATTCATGGCTATCCATATTACATATCTGAAATTATTTTTTAAATCCATATTGTAGATGTTTACTATATAGCAAAATTGTTGGTTTTCCAGCGCTAATAAAATCATGGACTTGTTCTCTGATGTTACTTTTTCTAAGTCACAGTTCTATACGTCAGAAGTCCAGGAGAGCGTGGCTGGGTTGTATGCTCAGTGTCTCAGAAAGCTGAAATCCAAGTGTCAGCCAATTGTATTCTTATTGGAAATTGGGGTCCTCTTCCAATCTCATTCCTTTTCTCCACAGACTTCAGTTCTCTGCAGTAATAGGACCAAGGTTCTCCTTAATTTGCTGGCTTTCAGCCCCAGGGGCCTCTCTCAGTTCCTTAGTACTGCCACATTTCTTCTCACGTCATCCATTTTATCCTAAATCCCACAATACATCCAGCCCTTCCCTTGTTCTAAATCTCTCTGACTTCTGCCATCAGACAAATACATTTCTTTGTTTTTAAGGGCTCATATAATTAGATAAGGCCCAGCAAGATCATCTCCCTATCCTAAGATCAACTGTGACATATAACCTAACATCATCATAAGAGTGATATCTCACCATATTTACAGGGAATTAAGGTGTGTTATCTTTGGAAGCCATTTTATAAATTCACACCAGGAAAAAAAAACAGTGTGATTCCTTCAAAAAGTAAAAGGCAAATCTACAATGGTTTCTTCAGACTGCGGCATCTCAATGCATTTATTATCTTCCCTACCTCTATTGCCCAAAACTCAAGGCCAAGTTACACAGCTATCCTGCATGTCATTCCCACCACAAATATCTGTCTTTGGGTGGCATTTAATGTTAATCACGTTCTTTGCTTTCCATTAGAGTAATTGTTTGTCTCTCCCCCTCCTGTGGAAGATTATTATGTCTACAATCTATCTACATAAGTGTTGTGGGTTGTAAATGTGTATCTTCTCCCTTGGTGACTATTATATACATAATCTGTTACCTTTTTCCATTAAGCTAATGAATGGTTGACACTTGTGATTAGAGCAATCTGGCACCTTTAAATGTTGTCTTAAAAGTAAAAAATTGAAAGAGTCCACAGTCAAACCTACTGAACAACATCTGTTTTGCATTCAGCATACAGTAAGAAGTTCTTGCTTCCTACTGACAACAGAAGATATTAAATGGATTATGACTTAATTTGTCTCCTATTTTAGTCAAAGCAAACTTGCTGATTCCACAGTTTAGACCATGCGCTTGGCTTCTTTGAAGATTAAGAAAAACTCTAAAAAGACACATTTTGGAGACAGAGTGCAAACTCTTATTTACCACTGATTATTATAATAAACCAAATTTAATAATAATAATGCAACACAGTTATGTGTAAGTTATAAGTTTGAATCTAATCATTGGAATCATTCTGTGAGAAGACATTTTGTTTCTTTTTTACCAGATGATTCAAAGGATTCAATAAAAGGAGACCTAACAAGAGGATACATTTTAAATGAGCTTTCCTTGGAATCTTCAATTTAGCTTTGAAATGTGTGAAGAAATAGATGACTCTTTTGAGATGCTCCAGATTTGACCTCTCACATGAACTTCACCCTTATATATTCAACTGGTGTTGGAATTTCTCTACTTTAAAATTCCTACTTTCAAGACATAACAAACACAGCAATGTTAACTTTTCTCCTTCCCCACTTTTGCATCAATACTACCATGATTTTTGATTACTAAGGTAAAATATTGGTCTAGACATTTTCCTTCATATTCTAAATTAAATTTTTCACTAAGGCTTGTCCTTGTTTCCTGCTTGCTCCACTGTTACTACTTTAGTCTACTGCTCTATATCACCTCACTCTTAAATTACTATACAATCCGCTAACTAGTTCCCTTACCTTCAGCAGTCTCCGTGTACTTCAGTCAGGCTAATTCTTGTGAAACATTGGTTTCATCATGTCAGAAAAAGACTCAAGGACTTATTATGGCTTTCCACTTGGGATCAAGTCCAATTTCCCTCTCTTGACTGCAAAGCCAAATATTCCTTCAACTTTATTTTCTATTACTTTTCACATACACTATCTATTGCAGTCTTGTTCATGTTCTTACTATCTTCATATAAAAGATTTCTTTTTGTCAATTTTTTGCACCAATTGCAACATAGAATGCTGCATCATATTCTCCAATTTGAAATTGAGAAATCTAACAAAATTGTTTTGAATGAAGTTAAAGACAACTAAGTGCTACTAGAGCCATCTTACGGAAAAAACCGAACGAAACTTTTGGCCAATCCACTACATCAGACACTGAACTGGGAGCTTTACATTTATTATTAGTTAATTTAATTTTCACAGTAATACGGGGTAGGTATTTTTGTTGTCTTCTCTTTAAGATAAGGATACTAGGGCCCAGATGAGGACACTAAGGCAGAGATAAGGAAACCAAGGCTACACAGTGATTAAAGTATAGGCCATTGGTTCTAGAGTCTATCTTCCTAAATATTTACCCTATATAACAGGTCATCATATGGAGTTGCGGTCATAGTGTAAGAGTCAGTGAAAACATGGATAGAAAAAGATTCCTTTAAGACAATGTTGGGTTTATGCATTAAATCTTACCCAAATCTCTACACATTTTAGTTACAGGAGCCAATAGATATTGTATTGTGTGTGGTTTTACTGTTCCTCTGTTTAGTTTTGTCTCTTCTGTTTGTTTATTCATCTGTTAATGTGTTAAGTCAGGCAGAACTCATCATCCTAATTTAATCAGTGTGTTCACTGAGAGAATGAAAAGTATTCACCATAATGACCCAAAGTTATGAGTTTGGTGGGCTCATTGCAAAATGGCACCCTAAATCTACAACTGTGACTTAAACAAATATAATTTTTATGTGTCATGATGATTCTCATTTTCCTGTTTTGATTCAAATAAGTGAATAATTGTTCATGATTTAATACAGCAAAACCCACCACATAATAAAATAAATCTTATTTCTATTTCCTTTATCTTGCCGGATCATACAGTATTGAATAATATAATTAGTACACAAATATTGCAAAACAAATCATTTAAATATTATTTGATTCAGTACATCATTAGTGATTCAACACAGTACAATTTATTTTCCTTAATTAAAAATATCAGTCCCAGGGGACTGGATGGTTTGAAAGAACGTTATTGACAGGGGATTTATTTATCTGTTGTTTGGTTTGTTGACTTACTTATTACCTCCAGGTCACGGAGCCTGATCATACTGCAGTGGGAGGAAGTTATTATTATAAAAGGGGAGTCTCCTGATGTGCATGCGTGACCAGGTTACACCAGTATTGTTCCTCCACATAAAGCATGGACATTAATATCACTAATGTGAATGTTTGCACTGAGACATTACTTCATGCAAGTCTATTAAATGAAAATTTGACACTCTTCAAGCAAACCACCCTTCCCAAGCTGATAAGAATACATTGGCTATAGATAAAAATGTTTTCCTGCATTTCTGGGGTTGGTCTAGGATGAAAAAAGTATGGGTAATATCCCCTTTTTAACCTTTTCTTTCCAAACCATCTTCTACTATTGGGATCATTTGAGCAATTCCCACTACAATTTATTCTGGTTTAAAACAAAATCGTCACATACATTTCTACTATTTACTTACGTGCTTTTTCCTCAGTTGACTTTCTAAAAAGTACACAGATGTATTTGTTTTCTTGTATATATATAAATAATACATAATAATTGTAAAAAATGTTTAAAATGAGAAGACAGTTAAATGATATTACTAAAGTCACTGAAATATAATGACATGTGGTTGGCAGTTGGTCACTGTTACTGTTTTGGACACATACGAGGCATTTAGCTACCACAATGGTATTGGTTATATTTAGAAAAATATGATCTCCATTGCCTAGAATAGGGCTTGTGTGTAGTGGGAGGTCAATAAATATTTGTTAATATAATTCATTAGATACGGACATACATTTTGATATTCACTATTGCAAAATCTATAAGGTGTACTATTACTCATTTTTTTCTAAATCAAATTTACAACTTAGAAACAATAATATATTGAGGTGTTCTAAATTTTTGCATACATTAATTGTAAAACTTGACAAATTATCCTTATCTCTGACAGGAGCCAATCCATCTTACTTCAGAGTTAAAAGAACTTCCAGCTGGATTAAACAGGTGAAGAGATAACCATATTGTTTTCATTCCAATTTTGAGATGGGGCAATGAAGTAGGTTTTTCTTTCTGAACTCTGAACTAATTTTAATTTTACAGATATGGCTTTCTCCTCTGCTTAAAGTCAGTCTGTATGCCCAGTGTTCTGGTGATATATGGCTGCACAACAGACTAATTCAAAATTCAGTGGCCTGGGACTTCCCTGGTGGTGTGGTGGTTAAGAATCTGCCTGCCAATGCAGGGGACATGGGTTCAAGCCCTGGTCCAGGAAGATCCCACCTGCTGTGGAGCAACTAAGCCCATGCGGCACAACTACTGAGCCTGAGCTCTAGAGCCCACAAGCCACAACTACTGAGCCCACGTGCCTAGAACCTGTGCTCCGCAACAAGAGAAGCCACCACAATGAGAAGCCCGCGCACCACAACAAAGAGTAGCCCCTGCTCGCTGCAACTAGAGAAAGCCCGCACGCAGCAATGAAGACCCAACGCAACCAAAAATAAAAATAAAAAAAATTCAGTGGCCTGACCAAGATGATTTCTTGTATCTCCCAGTTGAGTATGTCAGGGAATGCAGGTAACACTTTGTTGGGCGATTTATTTGCTCACCTGAGATTAACTAGGGTGACTTAGGGCAGGTCTGGAGTGTCCAAGATGGTTTTACTTACATGTGTGGCATCTTGGAGGTGACAGCTAGAAGGCAGGGTTCAGCTGGCCCCTTCATCCTCACCATGTAATCTCAGGTCTCTCCATGTGGTCTCTCCAGCAGGAAAGTCATGCTTTTATGTTGGCTGATGGCTCCATAGGACCAAAGCAGAAGCTACAAGTCTTTCAAATGCTAAGCCCCAAACTGGTGTGGCATTATTTCTGCCGCACTCTATTGGTCAAAGCAGTCATAGGTCAGTCCAGATTTAGGGGGAGGAGAGATAAACTTCACCTTATGATATTCTAGTTTTCAGTCATCTTTCTGTTGCCACATTGAAAATAACTAAATCCAACAGTTTTGTTCCTGCAAAGGAAAAAAACAAAAAGAATAGATAAGTTACTTGAAAATGAGGCATATATGATATAAATCTCAATTTTTAATCTTTTATCTCATACAAAGTATATGGAAATAGATTGTATTTTTAAAGAAACAGAAAAAGAATCGGACCCTAGATTTGCTCTTTTTTCATGTACAAATTTTTTAGGAGGGGAAAAAAGAAAACCTAAGTGGTTTAATTTATACATGCTATATTGTAAAACAGGATAAATGAGCAACATATATTATTACTAATTAGGTTATAGCCTGTTTTCTTTACCTCTTTTTCTTGTATTAACTTGAATGCCCAAAGTACACTCTTAAGGAACCAAAACAGGAGAATTCTATTTTCCGAGTCATTTTATTTTTTACCTATTCTGTTTCATACATTTGAGAGTACAGATAAAATGAGTAGCCATCAAATGACAGATCTTGCATAGGCTTTAGCTTGGCTGTAATTTAATTTCCTCTGCTCTTGAACATCTATACCCTTCTACAACCCTCATGTGGTGTTTGGAGTTTGTTTGTTTGTTTGCCTGTTTATTTATTTATTTATTTTTAAAGCCAATTTCAAGTAGTCTGCTTTTCAGCAGCTCCTGAAACTATTTGAAAAGCTATCTTCTTAAATCTTACTGGATTTCAACTTTTGATTGTGTATACTTGAAAAATGGGCCATAAAACCTAGGTTGGCACAAACCGTCATTTTGTTATTATAGCAGTAAATATGCTTCATTGTTGGGGAGTTCCCAAGAAATATAGTGATAGTTTTTTATATTTTTGAAAATTTCAGGAGCAAATGCTTTAAAGATTCTCACTTTTGAATTCATTGAGAGGCTTAAAAAATGTTGAGCAGGTATGGTACATATTTTCCATTTTGATTTTTTCCCTAACTCTTACAGGCAGTAATATGAATTTTCACCAAATACCTTTTCAGCTCTTTCCTGGCTTCCTATACATTTCCTATTCTCATCTTTAATTCTATTACATTAATTTCTTAAGCTCATTGGCTGTCATATGTCTCTTTTGTTATCTGAGAACTCTTTTTTTTAATTTTAATCGTGGTGTATTTGGAGAAATTTCTCTACTCGAGCTAAGGATCACAAGAAAGAGATCTGACCAAAGTTTCACAAAAAGGAATGCCATGTTTAGTGAGATGAGGGTGACAGGTAGTGATGTTATGGTGCAGAGAGAAGGAAACAAGAGCCAAGCTGAAAGAAGAAATAGAAAAGTAGCAGTTCAAAAATTACCCTTCCAGTTCAGCAGCTAAAAAGAGTAAGACTAGGAAAGACGTAAAAAATTTTTTAAAAAGTGATAAAAAGTAGAAACTATAAGTGAATTAAGACTCAAGGAGATATAAAGATAAAAAAACACTTTAACTTAATTTTGTCAGTATACCAATTTATGTAAATGAATAGTATCAATTTTGATGGGATTTCCTATTATCTGCATTATGATACATTTGTTTGATGCTGTAAACCAAACAAGGAAATAACTGTAAACATTCATTATAGTCTAATGAAATTGATTTTTTTTCTTTAATTTAAAATAATTTAAAAAGAAAACAAGGAGTCTGTATTTACATTTAGAAGTTGGCCAGATTAAAAATATATTGAGATACAAAAAAAGCATATATGGGTTAGATAATGTTTAATTTGTGGTAAGTGGTGACAATTTCTTGTGACTCAGTCCTCAGCACAACTATACATTATGAAATTTCTGCCAAAACTACTCTGGGCACTATAATTTTGTAACTCAGTTTCTCATAAAAAGATAGATGACATTTCCCCAGCATGATCTGATGTTAAAAAAAATAATTAGGTTAATTTAAAAAATCTAGAAAAGAATCAGACCTATACAACATAATCATCATTAGCAACGTTATCACTTATATTTAATAAATAGTAGCAAAAAGTAAAAAGAAAATAAGCTTCTATGCAAGTATAAAGGATATCACAGTACATAGGTATATAAAACAGGCTAAATAGTCAACACATTTATTTAGAATCCCAGTAAAAACTGTTAGTTTGTCTTAAAGAAAGATTCCATTTATTGAAGTAAGTAGGCACCAGGGTTTATAAAAAAAAAAAAGAGAGAACACAGAGGAGATACTCGATTTCAAGATATACTCAGAATTAATTTCAAGGAGGTTATCCTATTTATGAGTCATTCTACTGGAATCCCATATGCAAGCCTCAATTACAATGAAGACTCACTTGTAAAAGCGGGAGTGGTTGCTTCAAGCATGGGGCACACTGGCTCAGTCATGCTGGTCAGTAATTTAGGGTAGTAGTTGGCCTCAGAAAGATTTGGACCTACCACTTACCAGCTATGTGTTGAACAGGATAGCTAAGCCTATTAAGCCTTCATTTCCTGTAGAGTTAATAACTGTCAGGCAACTCTTGTTATAATGTTTACCAAGGTGTCTGGTGCATATTAATTGCTCAGTTAAGGTTTGCTGTCATTGCTGCTATTACTTGGGTTGAGTCCCTCAGCTAGAGTCCCAAGTTTACTCCTGCTGACCAGGTTGCATGTTGAAAATCCAAAGGCAGCTACCAGTAATATTAAGGATGTAATTTAAAGATGTCTGTGCAATTCCCAATGTGTAGTCCCAATATACGTTCATGGACTTTTAAAGAGATTAACACTAAGGCTATGAAAATTAAGAAACATAAAAGGAAAGGCAAAGAAAAAGTACAGTGAAAAAGAACATAAGAGCAAGAAATTCAAAAAGTTGATCCTTGAAATACAAAGCAATGTACAGTTGATGGTTATATTTCAGGCATATACAGGGGAGTAATCTTGGGTGGTACCTTCCTCAGGCCAAATAAATAATGTGCATTCTGCCTACTCAATATCATGGTCCTAGTCATTGTTACTGCAAAAGCAGAAGCTTCCTCAGAGAAAACATCACTGGAATCAAAAGTAGTTCATTACACAGTAAAAAAGACCATTTTTGAATCATAGGATTTAAGATGCATAATAAAGAGGCAGTATCCTTCCTCTAACATAGTGACTATGCCCATTTCCTGTCCTTTATTTGGATAAAAGTTCCATGGTTAATAGAAAACACATGGGTGAGACATTATGAAATTTATTTCTCTCAATTTTAGAATTTTTCTAAAAATGAGCTTATGAGAGAGCTAAGGGCATAACCATTAGTCACCAAATTACTTAAAAATTGCAAGGCCGTGGAGACACACTGACCACAATATTGAAGTCACTTAGAAGAGATTATCTACATAATAACATCGGGACAAATGAGGGATTTCCAAATTTTTCTATCAGGATTGAGCATTGGAAAATACACTTAAGAATCTTGGAAGCTACCTTCTGTACTATTGCCTCATCAAATTTTGAGAGTCTATTTCCACTCTAAGTAGCCAACAAAAATCCACTATAAAACAGCGAGACTGTAAGATTCGAATATTTGAGCAAAATAAGGTATATGCTGGTATATCTGCTTTTATCAAAGGATCAGATTAATGGGAAGTTTGATACTAGTCAAAGTCCACAGCTGTTTGATATTCTTTGCATGTGAAATTAGTTGGTTTATCACTAATCGTGTTTAGTTGCACCAGATTTTTTTTCTGTATATTTAATATGCCAATTTTATTACAGTGACTGTTCTCAGGAGGTTTACAACAGTGATTACAGTTCTGTTAATTATTCGACATATTTTGGGATTATTTCAAAGTTGATGTAATTTTTTTAAAGCAAGGTTATCAGTAGGGAAAAAGGTTAAGATGATTTCCATTATGTTCAGAAAACTTTAGAATTAGATTTGGTTATTTTAATAATTATGATACAGCTCATTGATATTTATTATTTTTCAAGTAGAAAATTCACTTTATGTAAGTAAGCTTTTATTCCTTTTCTATTCCTTCCACCTCATCTGAACATGAGAAAAGAATCCTTAATAATTACATATTTTCTTCTTAACAGGCCACAGGTACCAGTAAAAGCCATTTTAAAGTTCCCATATTATGGAAAGAAAATTTTGAAGGCACTGGATTAATCTCTATGGAGTCATTTATGACAAAATAATGATTTTCAGATATTTATATGGAGATGAGAAATCAAAAATGAAATATTACATATCTAGTGAAAAGTATTTCTCTTTCTCTTGGTCTTCTCACTAGCCATCAAAATTAAACTGTAATAGTTATAACAAAATAATTATGTTCTTAGATGGCCAGGGCTCATGATATGGATGGATCAAAGTGTATGATGAAGAAACGAATCACGCAGTAGACAAGGACTGATTTAAATACTGGGACCACAATAACATGATGGTGGTGGTGGTCAGTGGAAAGTCCTAAGAATCGGTTGTGCTATTGTAGAGTGAAAAGAAGCAGGAAACCTAGCTAGATCATCAAAGAGGCAGAATGTTTTACGTAGTTAAGACCCAGAAGCTCTCCTAGAGAGTTAAAGTGTGAATATAGAACTTGCAAATAGCTTTTTGGTATGTTACCTTCTGATTTATACCTGAATAGTTAGTCTGTTGGTTAGTTCATCTTTGGCTTAATAATTCTTTATGTATTTACCTTGAGGGCCTAACAGTTACTGTTATCTTTCATTTAACAAAAGTAAAACACAAGGCTTAGAGAAATTGTATTCCACAAACGCTAGATCATTGTTATAGATCTCAGATCAGAATCATGGTTCTTGAATCGATTTCCTTTTCATGATCTTGACCTGTGATTCCTTTCTGTATTGATGGGATTTTGATGTTTCCTAATTTTATCTCTATGATGAATGGTGAGAATAAAGCAACCTATACAAATATGCTTTCCTCAGTTCTCCAACAAACAATGAGTTAGATGTGCAGGCTACAAGAGATATATGGTTTTAAAGAAACTGAAAATTATGACTATACTACCAATTACATAATAGATGAGTCTTTATGTTCCTTTCAATGATTCTAATTTAGATTAAAAAGTTTGGTGTGTCTATGCAGGTGGAAGTTTGTGATGCTCCTGCTGAATGAGAATATAGATGGGATTCACTTTAAGCAAATTCAATATATGAAAATGAAGTTTTACAAACTAGTAAACTGAGGAGTGTTTATTCAATACCTAGTAACTCTCCTTGTGATTGACAAGTATCTGCCACCTGAATGAATGAATTTGTTACATGTGTGAGAACCTCTAATAAATTTAAGTATTTAATTATGACTCACGCACATTACAGAACTACAACACTTTTACTTATTTATTTTTAAATTGATGTTCACCTGTATTGGTTCTGATTCTGGTGATCAAAGCAGAGAAAACTAAGAAAGCCTGGGCATTTTAAGAACTTTTTCTTCTATATTTCTTCAGAATAAACATATATAAAATATTTAAAAATTAGAATTCAGAACAACGTATGGGAATATCTACAGTTAATGAAAGTTGTGAATGAATTAGTTTTTAGTCTGGTTTTTAACAAGTAGCTGTGAATTCTCAAATTTCAGCCCAACTATATTATAGTACAGCCTTCAGGAAATTCTCATTCATAATAGGGATATTTGCCTATAGGGATAAAGTTCATTAACAATTCAGGAATGAGGCTAGCTTATGGTTAAAAATCACCTAAGTGAGGGGCTTCCCTGGTGGCGCAGTGGTTGAGAATCTGCCTGCCAATGCAGGGGACACGGGTTCGAGCCCTGGTCTGGGAAGATCCCACATGCCGCGGAGCAACTAGGCCCGTGAGCCACAACTACTGAGCCTGCGCGTCTGGAGCCTGTGCTCCGCAACAAGAGAGGCTGCGATAGTGAGAGGCCCGCGCACCGCGATGAAGAGTGGCCCCCACTTGCCGCAACTAGAGAAAGCCCTCGCACAGAAACGAAGACCCAACACAGCCATAAATAAATAAATAAAATTTAAAAAAAAATCACAAAAGTGAACACTAATGCTAAACCTATGCTTGGCAGACTTTTTTTATAATACATGACATAGCTCTCTATGCAATGCTTTATTTTACTTTCGGTGTTTTTTTAAGATTTCACCACTGTCAGGTCTATGAAAAGGGCAACTGTTATTTTTTCACTTTGATATATTAAACAAAATGGGGCATGAAGCCTTTTGAGTGACTTATCTACCACTCTAAAATCTTAAAAAAGCTCCCTGCAGAGTATTTGTGTTCACAGATGATTTATGTACTCAAGTCATTAAACTATTTTATAAGGATCCTCAGCAAGGTGAGCATTAGACAAGGAAATTAATTCAGTGCTGAGAATATAAATAGAATACTGTAATCATAAAAAATAGCAGAAATCAGCTCTTTCTTATCCAACATAAACTCCTTTCAAAAAAATTAACCAGCTTCTGTAATTACATTTTTATTGTGTTTTTTATTTATATCATATTCTTCTGGTAGGTAAGCTTGTAACTGCAGACAGCTCTACCTTATGTATTTAAATTAAAGTCAAATGGAGTCAAACTCTCAGGATTTTTTCTTTTGTTCAATAACTAAATAAAAAAATTTTAATCTCGTTCTTGAGAAAACATTAAAATAGTTTGATGGACTAGAAATATTGTCATATTTCAACATACCGAGTAAAAGAAAAAAAAAAAAAAAACCAAAAGATTCTTTGTTTATATGCCACTGTGCTAAATGTTTTGTAAAAATTATTAAATTTCATCCTCAAAACAACCTTATGAAAAATACATACATTTTTAAGACTTTTAATTTTGCTAGTATCAGAAATTCCAATCCAGGGAGATTCAGAACAATAAGGTTCCTATTGACTCTCAAATGTGAAATGTCCAAAAGTAGAGGTAGCTTCAGTTTCAAAAGGTAGGTCCAATAGCACAACAGCATCACTAAGGATGGAGTTTTTCATTTCCTCTTCTTTGAACTCCATATCATCATCATCATGGTAAGACAGTTCTCCTTCAGTATGGAATAGCACTGGTAACAACTCCTAGTGCTACATGATCTTTGTTTATGTCCAGAGAAAGAAATGTTTTCTTTGTCTCAGTCTTCCAAGTGTTCTTAAATTTATTCCCTTTGGATTGGTTTGAGTTACAAGTTTACTCCTGACTCCATCATTTTGGCCAGAAGGGTGAAATGCAAAAATTAGTTAAATCACGAAAGGCCCACACTAGGCTGTTTGGGGAATGAGTAGTTACCCTAACAAAATTTGGGTGCTATTAGATGAGGATAGTTATAAAGTAGTGGCTACATTGTTAGATAAGAAATGTTCACTAGTATGTTAGGATTTCTCTTCAATAAACGAGGAAACAAAGTTTCCAAGAAATCAAGCAACTTAACAATGTTTACCCTGAGTTAAAGCCAACTCTCTACTTGCAGCTTTTCATAACTCCAGTCCTGTAGCTTCCAACACCATGAAAAAGACTGTATTTTCTATACTGCCATAGATAGTACATGCCATATTATTATATAGACACTTGGTTTGCCCATTCTAACATTACAGGATTTATTAACTGACTTTGTATGGTTCAAACAGCTATCTTTAAAAATCAATAAAGGAGTTATTTTAATTTCAGATTTTCAAATAAAAACAAAAATAATGGGACAATTTTAGAAAATATGGGCCTATGCTATGCAATGAAACAGACCCAGGCTATTAAACTGTCAACTTAAGGATAAACATATATTAAGTAATGTGGTAGCTGACACAGTCCAACGGCAGCATCCAACAATTACTCTGATCCCTAGGCTTATGCCACACCTCACATCAAGAGGTAGAACTTACTTACCTTCCCCTTAAATCAGGGCTAGCTTTTTTGACTGACTTTGACCGATGGAATATGGCAGAAGTGACATTCTAGAAACCCAGGCTTTAAGATGACTGACTGCTTCTCCTTTCTTCCTCTTGAATCTTGAAGCTGCAGTGTGAGAAGGCCAAGTCACACCCAGAGAACAAACTTGCTCTTATTGCAGGCCCCCTGTGAGCTCTCAGCCAGCAGCCAACCATGGTAGTGAACAATCTTGACTGTTCCAGGCCAATCTGGGATTGTCCTGATGGCTTGGCATTCCACAGCCATTTGACCTTGGCCCAGCCAATATCACATGGATCAGAAAAACTGCAAAGTTGAGTCAAATTATCTCACAGACTAGTGAGAGATAAGAACTTTTTTTGTTGTTTTACATCCTTATGTTTTGTTATGGCTTAGAATGAAGCAATAGAAAAGCTAGACAGTCAACATCCATGATATGGTTCTTAAAGTAATTTTCAATCCCTGTCATTATATCACTTGTGAAAATCTCAGCCAAAATTTGATTCTTTGTGTCTGGACTCTATTCTTTTTTTATAGATATACTTTTCTGCTTCCTATCATGTTAATTCATACCTTAGTCTGGTCTGTACTTTCTAGTTCCATAACTAGTGTATTAAAATTATAGAAAATTCTCACTCTCTTCACACTACACAAAGTTCAGAATTTAAAGGAGAAATACATTCATACTACTCTATTTATAGCTATTTTACCCTTTTAATAAGTGGACAGATTCATGCAAAGCTGCATTCAAGGAATGCTCACTCACTGCTGAAATGCACTTGGTAAAATCACCTGCAGCTATTGAATAGTACATTATTATTATTATTATTACTACTACTACTACTACTATTGCAAAATTGGTTTTCTCTCTGATGGAAAGACTACAGACCTCCTTGACTTCTGAAATTAGAGATGATATTCCAAGGCAAGAATCATTTTAGAGACACTGCTCTGAACTAGAAAAAACAATTTGTTACTTTTTATACAATACTATAAACATTCCCCTCCCACTCGTCACCACTCTATTTCCAGAAAGTTTGTTTATGATCATATCATATATGTTTTTGTGAGTACTATTCTCAGAGCATATTCTTAAAATCCTTGACTAAATGAACGAATTTAATGTCAGGTAGTTATATGTTATGTGATTCCATTTTTTTAATATTAATTTTTCTGACCTATACAAGTCAATAAGGAGGCCAGAACTGAACTAGGAGAGAAGACACTAGGTATGTTGGTCTGAAAGCCACTACTAGTGGCTGACAGGATTTACCAGTTTTAGTATTCAATGTATTTTTAATATAATGTACAATCTGTAGTGAACCATAAATGCAAACCTCAAATCACATTTTCTCTGTAAGCTTGCTTTTTTAATAGCATGGACAAATCTTTTTTTTACAAATTTACTATAGCCAAGTTAGATTAGAATGAGTATGTGTTGCTTCTTGCACAGACTAATTTTTCAATAGATATATGATGCTATACTATTGTATACAGTATTCATCCTAGGCAGAACATAATTTTAGATTTGCATTAATTAAGAATCCCTAATCCTATTTAAAGCAAATTTACAGATCAACATATTAACTAAATTTTCATATCATCAAAATGCATATAGCAAATAACAGTGGACCCCAACCCAATACAGAGGATTCTAAACGTCACTGAATTTTGCCTTAATTCCTCTCCTAAAGTGTGGCATTTAAGGAGGTACCAAAAACACAGTACTCAAGATAAATAATAGTTTTTAAGGCAGCATTAAAAAAAAATGAAAGCCAGTGAAAAAATATGTGATGAGGAAAATATCAAGTATTAAAAGAGAGGACAAGTATTACTGATTTTTCTTTTGTTTCACCCTCCAATATAACTCAGTGTGGAACTGCTCACAGCCTGTGCTCTCAAGGATCTCAGCTTAGGGGGAGGCAAAGAAATAAAGTACAGGTAAATGGAGTGTTGGGGCACATTGGAGGTACATATCCCCATCACTAGGGCTGTCAAGATAGACTAACTGATGTCTTTCCAGAAGAAACAACCCTCCTATTGCTGTTGTTGCTGTTAAATTACTTTTATGGAAAGAAATACCTGATACTCAAATCTACCCAAAAGAGAGCTTCGAAATATCATTATCCCTTCAAGTATCTTCTCTCTCTTATTATTAATTGCTTAGGAGAAAGAGAGCTAATTGTTTCTAATTTGAATTTGATGTACTCCTATCTAACTAGCAATTAAAGAGTTTTTTGCAAACTTAATGAATTTTCATCCCCTTCATCTGACTATCTCTGTTACATTCTTGTAAATCAGCATACACACAAAAATGGTACATTTTCATTGGGTTGTCTGACCTAACAAGCACGAAACATTTGTGATCTCATTTCTCTGAAAGCGTCAGTGTTTTTGTACTGACATATTGCTAATGTGGAGAAATATGACTTTATTCTGCTGACTACTAATTAATCCTTATAATTATATCATCTCCCACGCATATTCAAAATCAGATGTGAGAAACAGTGGCTAAGAAGTAAGAAACATTCTTATCTGCATGAATGCTTTACTATCTAGAAAAGACTTCAACTGAAGCATCACTTTGAGATAAGTGATTGACTTGGCAATTATTATTTTCAAATTAAAAAGAATTTAAAGGAAAAGAGTATTAATTTGCATGTGCATTTTGTACACTGTGTTTCAATGAAATATTGAAAAGTTCTGAGAAAAATATTTTTGATAAAAAGAAATATTTATTATATTTTAAATAAAACCACAAAATTCTAGACAGTTATGTAAGTAATTTTCTTTTATCCCCACAATAACTCCATGAGAATGATGTTTTTAATTTCATTTTTATGAATAAAGAGACGAATAATTTCAGTAACTTATCTAAGGTTCTGAGCTAAGACATCCAAGCTAGGATTCAAAGTACATCTTTTCTTGATGCAAATTCTGGTAGCTCCTGGAAACTCTTGGAATTCCTTGGTTTGTAGCTGCATACTTCTAATCTCTATCACTGTCTTCACATGACCTTCCCTTTGATTTTCTGTGTCTCAAATCTCCAGCTCTCTACTCTTATATGTACAACAGTCATTGGCTTCAAAGCCCACCCTAAATCCAGGATAACTTCACCTCAAGACCCTTAACTTAATTACATCTGCAAAGATCCTGTTTCCAAATAAGATCCCAGGTACCAGATTTAGGGCTTGGATTTACGTTTTTGGGGCCACGATTCATCCCCCTATATATGTTTCCTACTTTGTGTTGACAATAATACAAAAGACTGGACTGAATGTCAATATTATGACATAGTATGAGTGTGTTTCATGTTTGGTAATTGCAATCATTGTTGCTTTTGTTGTGGTCATCCATGTACAATGCTTGGTGTCAGTCTATTTATCTCTTGTAAAAATAAAATACAGTGTGTGTGTGTGAAAAAAAAAATATAATACAAAAGAGTATAAATATATCACCAATTCTAGAAAGACAGATAGAAATCAAGTTATTTACAAAGATTTATTGTATTATGAATCCACAAAATGACTCTTTCCATACAAGAGGCTGCAAATATCAGAGAGACAGTATGTAAAGAGACTGCGTTAAAGGAGGATAATAAGGTCTTGATTGGGTATATTATGTGTTTTGTTTCAATGACCTATCACTGGTAGGAGTGAGATCATTGTTAAATGTCAAAAAGCAGACAGCAATAAACCATACTGGATGCTAAGGAGAGAATTTATTTTTGTTTCTTTTTGGCATTACCTACAAAATGCAAAGAGGTTCATGCCGGGCAGCAAACCTTGCGATTAATGAACAGAAGGTACTGATTCTACTGGATGACATGGTTTACTAACAAGAGAAAGAGTGAATTTGCTGCCTTATTTTTGAAGCACAATTCAAAACCTTTTAGACAGTTCTTTCCAATATTGTCACCCCATCTTTCTCCCATCATTTTTGATACTTAGCTTCAGCCATACAGAACTAACAGTTATTAAGGGGAGAAGTGTGTGCCAGCCATGTATCCAGTTTAACAAAACAAGATTAGTATACCTGAAAAGTAATATGAATGTCAAAAAGAGAAATATACCGAATGTTGAAAAATGCTTTACTTCCTGTGATGACTTCAAAGTTTTACTAGAACATATTTATTTTGATATACTCTGTGACTGGGATAATCATTCAATTTATTGGCTATTAACCAGTAGCTTTCAGAATCCAATTGGAGTCTGAGTCACACAACACCATACCTGGTTAAGAACCTTATGCCCCAGGTAACAGAATGTACATTTGCATATGCGAGAAGCACAGATGACTGAAAGATTTAAAAGTGGATTAGTATAATAAAAATTATGAAAGGGCTGTTAATTTATTTGAAGAAATGAAAAAGAGACCATTTGGCATTTTCAAATAGGAGAATAGTTACTATATAAAGGACTGAAAATAACCTATGAAGAAAGGAGTTACTAATAACTAATTGTTTAATTACAGAATAAGAGGAAAACTTCATGAAACAATTTATGAGAAGATTGATTCAGGGTTGATAGTTGTTTGAATATGACACAACATCAAGGATCAGAGATTGAAAGGCCTTGACAAAAGATGAATACCTTTCAAAATAAGAGCAAATTGGTCAGTTCTGGACAAGACAGTATGTCCTAGGATCATAACTGGGTGATCTAAAGATTGATGACAAGAGTTTAAATTCAATTCCTTTAAATTCAACATCAGTGAATTCAGAAGCCATTGAACCATGCATACAAGTGTGTTTACTATCCAGTACTAACTCCTTTCCTTCTTCCTAAGTCACTTCTTTTACTTTTGTCCCCTAGACCTGCTTTTTAAGGCCTCGTAATTAATTCAGCAATTATTCATTAAGTATCAACTATGTGTGTGGAGGCTTTAAGGTGCTATGAGGCTGCAAAGATGAGCAAGATACAAATCCATTTCTATAAGTATTTTTAATTTAGATAGAGAAATAAAGAGATATGCAAAAGTAATTATGATACAACATAGAGAATAACAAATATCATAAGCACAGAAAACAATAGTTAGTAATTTTCAAAAAGTAAGAAATTATTTTCCATTTTCAGAAGATAGGATGAGGAACGTTTTCATGAAGATTTTGGCTTTTTAGCAAAGCTTAGAATGATAAAATAGGTTGGATTAAGACATGTAAAGAAGACTGGGAAAGGGTTTTCCAGGAAGAAAGTACAATGCAGGCAGATGTACAGGACAAGAAAATAAAAAGTATGTAAGAGAAGCAATGAATTGGTTAGAGTACAGGAATTCTGGGAAGAAGCTAATAAGCAACAGATCTGCAAAGGCAGATTGAAGAACCTTGAATATATCAGTTTAAGTAATTTTCACTTTTTATATAAATATTAAGGATTCAGTGATGGATTCAGAGAAGTGGATTAACATGATCAGAAAGCAATTTAGGAAGCCCAGTGTTTCTGTGGTACCACCCTCTTAATATACACTGAATATACTTTTCTGCCTTTTGTAATATTTTTTAACCTGCATCGTTCAGCATCAAATATGTATATTGTTTATGTGATATAAACCGTCATTGCTTAAGAGATATACACAAGAATTAACAACTGACCCAAACAAATATCAATGTATTTTAAGTGGGACTTTCCACTAAAAAGCATCCTCAAATATGTGTTTAGCCAGTTGTTTGTAAATAGGGCCCCTATTGGCATTAGGGTTTGAAGGCAGGGGTGTCAGTTCATTAATGGATGGAACTGCAGAACATTTAGTATCTGTGGCTTGAAAAACTATATATACCCTTAGCCATCCCCACCCAACAGTCATTGTGACAGTCCAAAAAATGGCAACTTGCATTTCTAGTTGCCCTCACATGGGGGTGGATAGCAGGGGACAGAACATCTTTTGAGAACCAAGGGCTCTAGCACACAGCAATTACACATAATGTTTGTAGGTTAAGTGTCTAATGCACATGTCTTAGAGTATATTTGTTAGTTTCCATCATAAGCACTGCGGTTAAGGAATTTTGTTCTGAATAAATTTAGAAATCCACATCTTATTTATCTACTTTGGATTTTAGTGATGAACATTAGTATAATCAAGACCCTTTGGTAATAATGTTATAAGGGAATCATTTTAATGTCACATAATTCCTCATTTCTGACACTTTTTGATACATCCCTTTTTCTTTAGTATCTAAATAGATTGGTGTCAATTTTCAAACGTGCTGATCAAATGCATGAAGGGATCTGCTGATGGACGTCTCCAGAAGGAAAAAAGGAGCTCTGAGCATAGGAAGAACATTCTGTTGTCAGTGGGATCTCATTCAGTGTGTGTCTATCTAGTCTATTCAACTTTCGTGCTCTCATTCTTTTCCTTCTTTTTATTCACTCCATGTTCCATGATTTATCCCCCATATATGCCAATTTATCTGATCCTCAGTTCTTTCCTAACCATTCTCAACAATACTGCTTGAAGAACACTGACAAGAATATGAAATAAGTGATGCCCATACTTCATTTGAAACATGTCTACCTTCTCTGCATTTTTAATTTAACCATAGACCTGTACTTTTTATTTTACCGATAGAATTTCGGGAATTCTAGCCACTCACGCTAATCTACTTTCTTTCTTTCTTTATTTATTGTTTTTGTCCATATCTTATTCACAGAATGGAAACACAACAGCTGCAAGTCATGTAGTTCTGGTGGCATTTTTCTCCCTCACATATATGAGTTGCTACAATTATATATTCATATCAGTCTCTCATACATTAAACATATGTATCAAACACTTGGGAACAAGAGGTGTTTATGTAATATGTGGATGTATTATTCCAAATGGCTAGTATTTTGCTAATCATACCTCTCTAGTAAGCACTGCCATTGGGAACAAATAAGTATTTGGATGACACATGTGCATATTAGTCAGATGAAGGTGTGATTGCTGCTTCGCCTGCCAAGAGGAAAAAAACAGATTTAAAAATAAAACTGTAGCTATCTCACAGGATCCAAAAGAAAGAAACAACTTTTAAAAATATCAAGAGGAGCAGGGAAAGAGCTAATATAATTAGTTAATATAGTTTAAATACATATTCTGTGTAATAGATTGTGTAAGATGCTGCAAATATTTCTCATTTCTTTCTCAAACATGCTGAGAGACACTTATCAGTAATTCTCGTTGACATTGTCCCTCTGTTTTAATAGAGGCAGATAGAGGCAGATGAAGTCAAGTCACTTGCCCAAGGACACATAATGCATCACTGACGTGAATTCACTTCCATCTGACTCAGAGCCCTGGCCCTCTTTACCACCTCACATTTCCTCTCTAGGAGAGGCCACAGGTAATCTTGGACCTGTCTCCATCTCAGTCAGCTAGTCTACGCACCCTCAATCTACTTATTTGAGGAAGCTTTGAAACAAATCATTCATTGCTAAAGAGCAAGATAGAACAGTATTAATTTACATTCTTAGTTTCTTTCTGTATGGGTATCTGTCTGTTACAGGCCACATCTTCTACCTATTTCTATTTCCCTTAAGATCAAGGCCAGGTAGAGCTAATATTTGGAGTCACATGAAAAACACATATTTATTTATTTGTTTTTTGTTGAAGTACAGCTGATTTATAATATATTAGTTTCAGGTGTACAACATAGTGATTCAATATTTTTATAGATTATACTGCATTTAAAGTTATTAGAAAATAATGGCTATACTTCCCTGTGCTGTACAATATATCCTTGTTGCTTATTTATTTTACACATAGTAGTTTGTATCTCCTAATCCCCTATCCCTATCTTGCCCCTTCCCTCCTCCCTCTCCCCACTAGTAACCACTAGTTTGTTCTCTGTATCTGTGAGACTGTTTGTTTGTTATATACATTTGTTTGAAAAGAAACACATTTAAATCAGGTGTCTATCTCTTACAAACTATATGATCTTGGGCCATTTACTAAATGTCTGTGAATGTGTTTTGTTTATATTTACGGAATGATCGGATGATGATACCTATCTAATATAAGCGTTCTTCAGAAGACAAGCTGTAATAAAATGTAGACATTCCATGTTCAATCCCTACACTCAGTTGGCATAGGATTTATTTTATCTTCTTTCTTATCCCTCTAAGTTCAATTACTATATCTCTGTGCCAGTGTGAATCCCAAAGTGATAGCTTAAATAAGTATATAGAACTAGGGGATGTTGATGGATGTCTTTGATGGCAGAATTAAAGCAATTAGTAACTGGAGCTATATCACCCAGAAAAGTATGGGCTGCTTTTCAGGACATTCCACTAAAACCAGAGTGCTGAATTTAACTGTCAGACTGAAATTCTCAGCATTAACACCAACAATATTTATTACCACTATTCCTAAATTCAAAGTAGTAAGCCTGCAGTGGGTAGTTTCCGTGTGCAAAACGGGTTGTTGTGTATTTGTGTGTACAGTTATTTTAAGACAGTATATATTGATGCTTTTCAGGTTTACCTGCTATTCCTGAGAGCCCACATAATTATGTGATGGCACTGTTCATAACTCAACCGATGATGCAATCATTTTAATAGCGACATGCTTCAGTACAAATAAATACAATTCAGAGAAAATCTTTCATGAATATTCCCCAAGGAACTGAAAAAATGTTATGTGAAGCAAGATATTGCTATGGGAGGTTTATATTGTCCGTACTGTGCTTTGGCAAAGCTTTGGGATACAGTCAATAAATAGGTTGGCTGTAAATTTGTTTCACTCGTTAATTAAATCCAAGAGTTCGCAAGAAAGGCTGTCATATTATGTTGAATTTCATTTCTTAAAACACATTGATCTTATGGAATTTGTTTACAAGTTCTGAGAGGGTAGTTGAAAGCACTGACAAAACTTCCATGATCTCTTTTTAATCCAAGGCTGGTACTCTGTTCTAATTTCAAGTTTGAAAGGAGTATATTTTTTACTGTTTTTGTTGTTTTGTTTTGTTTTGCAAAGCAGAATAAACTAAAACATCCCCTCTATATCTCTTAGCATAAAATCATAAAGAAAAAATGGCTTTTCAAAAATTCTTTAGAAACGCAAATATGGCATTAGCGTTTGTGGAACACTGCTTATGAACAGGAGATTATGCTAGGAACTCTGTAGATAATCACTGGATTCTGCTAGAGCCCTCCAATATGGAGATAATCCACACACACATCCCCCCCATGCCACTGCCCTATTATGCAGTTAATGAAACTAAAGATAAGAGAGAACAAGTGACTTGACTCACACATTGGCAATTGGCACTGGTGGTGTTAAAATTTGAACTCAGATTCCTTTGAGACTGAAGAAAGATTTCTTTTTTCCTATTCCACTGCTACTTTCCCTAAAGGTGCCTTACTTTTAAAATGGAATCATATTGCCCTTAGGGAAAAAGATATAATTGATAAAATAGAATATAAAACATTGATGAGCCAAATCCATGCACCTATAGAAATCTACTTCATCAGCCATCAGCTTACCAACCTCTACCAAACTCTATTACAAAATGATTTGCAAGAATTATAAATTTAAGAAACAAGAGTATCTTTCTAAGTTACATATTTATCAAAGGGCGGAACCATTTAGATGATATACAATAACATTGATAATACTTTTCTGTCATATATAAATGTAAGGTATATGTTTGGGAAAACCACCCAATGAAATGTGGTGGTTTTCCTCTGTCTTGTGAACTATTTGGATTTATTTCATCTAAAAAATAGTATTTTGTCTCAATCATATTCTTCAGCCACATGTTAGGTAAGTACATTTCAAAGTAGGTCCATACAGACCATTTGTATGGAAGAAAGAGAAAAATGTAAACATGAAAACAGAACAGTGTGTATACCATATGGGTAGTGTTGCAAAAGCTGAAAAACAAATGGTTCTGGTCTCTATACCATACAAGTTTGTTATTATTTCTAGTCTTAGAAATTTCAGTTCAGTCCTAGTGCTTAATCTTTCACATGTCTGACAAAGCTGTACCAGATATACGTGAAAGGAGCAGAACTGTCTTATCTTTGCTTTTTTAATACACATCAGGCAAATGGATATTGCTAAATGTCATTTCTACAGCAAATATACACCCTTCACTCTAGACTAAAATTGATATCATAGAATTCTAAGGAATTGGTTGGTAGGGCTGTGTGTGTGTGTGTGTGTGTGTGTTGTGGGTGAGGCATATAGTTTGTCTTAGAAAACTATGCTTATATTATTTACAATGTAAATATTCTAACAGCTATTTTGAGTGTATGTCTCTGGTAATTTCCTAACAGATACAAACTGCAAATGGGTGATAAAAGCAGATGAGCTAAGAAATCCAAGACTTCTAGAAGTGAAATTCTTCCTTGGAAATTTTATGGTAATTATGAGTTTGCAAAAAGATATCCAATATTATTTTATAACAAGGAAAAAAGCACTGACTTAAATTTTAAAAGAGGAAAATCTCCAAAGATACAAGCTAGATCTGGGAAGATAAAGAGAAATAAAAGGGAAATCACTGGGATTGATGTGTTCTGGGATCTGATAAGAAAAGTGAAATATATACCTTAGAAAATATAATGATGGTTTAAGAAAATGTTGAATAAATAGTTTCCAAAAAATTCTTCTCTGATGCTTTTTGAGCTTGGGGATACAAGAAAGATAAAAACATAGCCAATGTTCTAAAAACATCTACAGTGGTTTAGTCTTTTAAGGACAGTATTATTGGATGATAACTATCAAAATTACTCTTTTGTAATGTCAAAGTGGGCAATTTAGTAATGTGGGCAAGAATAACTGTCCTTTATATTTGCATTTAATAATTAGTGAATGAATCAAGAGCTGCAGAGATCACAGAAGAGCTACAGACCAAGGAAAGAGCTATTTATAAATGGATCTGTCATCCCCATCTTAGATCACTGTGACTAAATGGTTTAAAAAAGTTGTTTGTCTAGACAGAGTTGGTCAAATTACTCAGTTAGCTTCATGATCTTTAGCATCTGTATTTTTATATTTTTTCCCACTAGATTGACATGACTTGGACACATTTTCAACTTTCAAACTAAGATATTTTACTTGCCACAGAAAAATAAAGAATTCAGTCAAATCAAGAAACAGATCTCTGCATTTCACCAATCCATGAGGTTGCTCTTTACTAGAAAATAAAATCCATCTGGGAAAGGTTGTTTTTGCACACCTTTTTTTAAAAAAAATCACCTTTATTCATTCATAGTTTTTAGTTTTGGCAATTCTGATTTTACCTCCTGATACACTTCCATAAATATTTTCATTAAATACTTTCAAATAATAAATCACCACATAACGTGAATAAAAAAGGAAGCTGGATCAAGTACAATTGTGATTTTAATGAAAAACAATCTTGCTTATAAATGGATAAAGGTGCTAAGGCTAACATGACATTCTGTGAGCAGTTAAATAAAGCAGATGCTCAAGATTTTGAAACGCCCTCGAGAGCCAACTTCTTGATTACAAGCACTCATAATACCAACCTCATTACGCTCATGAGTACAGTTAAGGGAGAGAACTAGAGCTTAGTATACATGCTGATTTCCCAAACCTTCTGATAACCTAAGACCCATGGTAGGAGGACATTAAAAAATAAATGAACCTCCTCCAAGCAGTTACCAGGAGTAACAGTTCAATGAAATGACTGGTCCTTTGTGAAATCTCTTGATTATGCCTTGGTCCTATTCACAATATGATGTTAGATACAGTGCTGAGTCAGGTTTTGAGGATTTACAATATGACAACAACCTACTGTTTGGACTTGACTGGGCAAGGCATTTTAGATGTGTGGCTAAGAACAATAAACTTTTTAATTTCTAGTAAAGGAAAGGTGCATAAATTATGTCAAAGATAAAGAGCAAAAAGGTACAGCACAGGAATAACAAAGAAAATGTGTTTCTTGTTCAGAAGCCACAAAAACCAAGACTAAGCGAAGAAGCAGAATGTGTGGCAGAGCAGGACAGGTGACTCACAACTGAGCCCTTTTTAAGGAAATAAAAAAGATTAACTACTGGGAAAGTAACAGGAAATGGATTGTTGAAAACCTAACTAAGATTATATGTTTTTCATTAGGCCATATTGAGACATCGCAGTTTTTGAGCAGGACATGACAAAATCATAGATTTTGTTTCTCTACGTTAGATGAATTAGTAAAGTGAATTGGAAGAAACAACACTTTGTCTTTTATTAGTTTTTCTATGTGCTTTACACTGTGCTAAGCATTTTATCAACATTAACAGTTTGAATCCTCTCACTCTATATTAGTAATATTCTACTCCAATAAATCCTATCTAGTTGTAAGACAAACTCATCCATGATAGCTTAAATTGTAAAAAAGGAGAATTTATTGTAGTGGGGCAAAGGAAGCTCCTAAGAGTCCAGTACTAGATCTTTTGGCTTCAGAAACTGGAGAGTCGGGATCTAAATCTACTTGCCCGTCTTACGAGGGCTGCGTATTCTACTCATGTCCATTTCTCTCACTGATACCTTCTACTTTTTCATCATGTACAAGTTTATATTTTTATGTTATAAATACTTATGTAGCACTTGTTATCAATCCCTTTTAACCTTCATAATGAAACTATGAGGTAGAGACTATTATCTTAATTTTATAAATGTAAATGAGGTTCAGAGAGGTTAAGCAGTTTGCCCATGGTTGCCCAGCTAGAATGGGAGATACTGTGATTTAGACCCACACAGTGTAGCTTCATATTCCTGGTCTTAATAAGTGACCTGTACAACTGCTTTGGCCAAGCATGGTCATTAGGCTGAAACCTACATCAAGATTTAGAGGTTATCCCTGACAGACTTTATTCTCAGCTTTCCAGCTCAAATATTTGAAAGAGGAGGATATCTGAGAGGTTACAGAGCACTAGCTGTTTGAGCTGGAAGTGGGACACAAGTAGACGTAATGGGTGGGGGAAGAGTTTGTAATTTATAATATTCTTTACTCAGTTTTTAGAAACACCAAACTGTTATCTTCCTTATTAACTCAGCCCAGGGTCTGCTCATAGTTAAATTATCTTAAGATTCTAGTTAATGGTGGATATCAAAATAAAGAGCATAAATAAATAGCATGAATATTGTTGGTGGTAGAAACTTTTGTAAGATCATGTTTATTCATTATTGGTAAGAGCTGAGAGTCTGAAATAACCAGGAAAAATAGGTAAAATAAGAGATGTTTACAAAGTTTGCGAACTGCAGAGAAGGGGGGGTGGAAATAGATACATAGATTAAGGGGTAGAGGGGGGGAGAGGGGAGGGAAAGTGAGGGAAGGAGAGGCGATCAAGAGAGAGGAAGCAGCACAGGTAAAAAAAATCAGTGTTCAATGTGTGATACTGGCCAGTATGCCATAAAGCTTAGGTCAATGGGCTTTGAGAACAGGTTGTCTGTGTATGAATTTATCCTTCGCTATTTGACCTTGGAAAGTTGTTTATTCTCTATATGCCTCTGTATGCCAATTCATATGTAAATTGAGATCAATAAAATACTACTTCAGAGGGTTGTTGAGAGGGCCACTCTGGAGAACCTGCGTTAAAAAAAAAACCGCATTCCTTTAAGTTGTCACAGTGAAAATTGAGATATTTAAAGATCTATGAAATTCTGAAGGAAAAAGGCTATCTATTTAAGCTTTTTAAAAAGTTTTGCCTGTGGTGGTAAGTTAGGTTGGTAAGGGAAACTGCAAAGAGATACTGTTGGGCTGTGAAACTGACTTATATAAGCCCATAAAATATAGGCTCTCATTTACTATTTATATCATTTCCTATAATAGGTTAAAAACGGATTTAGTACAAAAAAATAAAAGAGGACAATATCCATATAATCAAATATTTAACTCACCTCAATTTTTCTTTGACAGAGGAAATGTCTTTTGTTATGCACTTCCTCAATTATGAACTAACACAATAAGACAATATAACTGTCTGTTGTTTAAAAGTAATTTTTCAATTAATTCTACACAAAGAATGTGTTCCCAAATTAGTGATGTAAGTTGACTCCAATTTTTCTTTTATAATGCATTCCAATTATAATTTATGGTAAAATTATTGGAAGGAACCCCAATTACTGGAGTTACTGTTTCCACGGTTACAGGCTACAACACGGGATATTCTCTCTTTGAATTCATGCTTTCACATCTCATTTTCGTTTTCAATCTTCCTACTTTTTAAAGGCTCTGTGTGCTTTGTTCAGGTTAGGATGGAAAATGCAGATGACAGAAAAGAAATATTCATTTCCAAGATACACACAGAAGATAGTTGAAAGTGGTTGCAATCGCTGTTGAGTCCACACCAGGTTTTGAGGATGGTTGAAATTGGGCTTGATACATAATCAGTCTAGAGAAAGACAATTAACTCTAGGATTGCTGACTTAACCATCCATTATCAGTAAATTCCTCTGTATTAGTTATCAATTGCTGCATAGTAAATTACCCTAAATCTACTGGCTTAAAACAACCCATATTTATTATCTCCAAGTTTCTGTGAGTCAGAAATGTGGGCACCGCGTATCTGGATCTTCTGTTTTATAGTCTATTACAAGGCAGTAATCAATGTGTAACCCAGCATCTGTGGTCCCATCTGAAGGCCCCATTGGAGACGCACAGGCTTCCAAGCACACTCAGGTAGCAGTTGGCGTGATTGAGTTCCTCAACGGCTGTTGGACAGAGAGTCTCAGTTTCTGATGGCAGTTGGCTGGAGACCTCCTTCAGTTTCTTGCCATGTGGACCTCTCCCTAATGATGTCTTGCTTTATCAAGGTGTACAAGTGAAAATTGCAATGAGGGGAGTCTACCATCAAGAAAGACATTATAATCTTTTGTAACCTAATCATGTGACATCTCGTCACCTATATTGTACTCTATTGGTTACAAACAAGTCACTGGGTTTAGTCCACCCTCAAATGGAGGGATTCCACAAGGGGTGTTACTAACACAAGGAAGGGATCATTGGAGGCTATCTTAGACATCTGCCAACCACAACCTCCATCATACTACTACACTGTCATTATTGTCTTCCATGAATTAAAAAAAAAAAAAAAAACTAGCCACTTACCACTAGTTCATTTCCTCCAACCTCTGTCCCCTCAAAAGCAAAATTTGAGAAGGAAATATATACCATTAAAATGTCTACCTATACATTTAGAACTCAGAGATAGTGATTTAACAAGTCTTATTTTAGTTCTGTATCTAAGCAGTCTTTGTCCTATTGATGCCCTCAGCCATATTTAACTTTGTCCTTCTATTTTTCTCCTGCATTGCTCAGATGGAAGCTTATCTATGTGAAAGAGAGATTCTTTGCTTTTGAGTCATAATACATACAGCTCGCTGCCTAGGTAGCTAATGAGGAACTGACTTTTTCTGGAACAGAGCACTTTGATAACACAGCATTCTTAAATTACATGGAACCAGCATTTAGCAGCAGGAATCACAATGTTTCTCAGTGAGATCCAGAGTCTACGTATGCCAAATGGCCCTCCCCAAGTTTGATTAGAAATGCAGATCTCCCCTTCTAGACGAGTAAACTCTGACCAGACTTGTGAAGTAAGACAAATCTGGGTTAGATTTCCGGGTCAACCACTTTTTAGCTTAGTGACCATGGGTCAGTATTCTAGTTTCAAAAGTTTCCAATTTCCTAACACGTAAATAAAATATTACCTTCCTTTGTAATAAGATTTTGCATTAGATGCCGTAACTTATATGACATACTTAACACATTATGTAATGATGTAGTTACCATCATCACCCTCCTGACTGGATTGTGCCATGTATATGATTTGTCCCCTTTAGTTGCTAATTTTTTTTTTTTTTTTGGTTTCCATATCATCTTGGTGGTAATGATTATTCAAAGACCCATCTCAGACTGACTTGTTTGTTTCTTTTCCCAATAGCTCAGGATCAACATATGGTCAATTATTACATTTGGCACGCCTGCTTAGTATTTATTCCATATAATTTTTTTGAGCATTTACTATGTACTAAGTGCTGTCCTGCCTTCTTAGATACCCAGATAAGTAACATATAACTCCTGCACTGACCACCACCTGCAGATATCAGTAGGCAACTATCTCTGGGGTCAATCCTGGCTGTAGAAAGCAAGCATGTGAGAAGCTCTTTGAACTACTCATAAATTCAGGATGAGGTTGACTCTCCTTCTACTCCAAGTTTATGTAATAGTTTTTGGTCAAAGTTTTTACTTGTATGTAACAATTTTTTCCATAGCAATTTTTATTACCCTCAAAGTATTATGACAAGTATAAAATAACCTCATAATTAGGATAATGTATCAGTTGTTAAAAAAGGAGAAAACACTACAGTATGGAGAGATTTACAAATGACTAAAATGTTCAAGCTGTGACAGAATTAATGCACAACTTGAAATGGGGTTGCTTTTTTTTGCTTTTAGAAATGCAAATTTCCTTAACAAAAAAAAGGACAAATAAAATACAATGTGCTAAATACGTGTAACCATGAAAAGATTAAAGAAAAGCAGTCATAACACTTAACACTATTAGCATAACAGACTCTACTGCTATATTTAACACCTTTGCCAACACAAGCCTACTCCCTTTCCTGGCTTTAAGGAACAGTTTCCTCTAAGAAATACTACTGCAGCATAACCCTTAGACAATTTCTTTAATATTTAAAGTTACAACCTATAGAAGCAAAATAAACCTTGTCTTTTCTATGCCTATATCTGGGCTATGATAATATCCCCAACACTCAGATTCCTAGTTTTGTAAATTCCTTCCCCACACCACAAATTTGCCTTGATTGCTATCATTTAACTGACTTCATTGAAACCCCAAATCCCTCTGAAGCTCTTAATACTTCTTGCATGTTCTTCTGACTCTCTTACTGCAGAAGATAATTCAGTCAAGTTGCAAAATAGATCCAGAACTTTGCTTATGAAATCCTAATACTCTCTTCCAATTTCTGGCTAAATTCGGGATGAATCAACTCCCACAGGTCTTACCAAGAAGAATGTTCATGTATCACCAATAAATATGGTTAACAATTATATTTGATGATACACTCCCCAGAATAAGTATTAGTTCCTAGATATATAACACAGATATCAAGCTGACTATGAAGAGTTCTGATCCAATACATAGGGACTTCTATGGTGACAAGTTGTAGGGTGGTCAGTTTGCACTAAAAAGGTATAGTGATATAACAGAATTTAATCTATTAAACCATTGAAAAAAGAAAAAAATGCTTTTCATGAAGATTCAGCAGCCAGACAATTACAAGTGACAAAATTGAGAGGTTCTTCTTTGTGAGTCTTTTGTGTGGAAAAGAATACTTCTTTTATCTACTGCAACCTGAGCCAGGACTGTGTCCGTACTCACAGGCTGATGCTATGCCATGTTTGCTGAAATAATCATGTTATTTACTATCCATTTCAATATAGGGAGAGGGCAACACTTTGTATATAATATGCATACCTCTACTACTAAATTATATTTCATCATTTTCTATAGCTGCTTCCTACAGTAAGGTAACTGAATCATTTAGGTCTGCATTCTTCACATATTTACCTCTGCCTGGCACATAGTATTGATTAAATCAATATTGTTTTAGAAGAGAGGAAAGAAGGAAGACTAAGTAGTTTTCAGAGTAAGAAGTGAGGAGGATGAAATCTAGATGTTCCATGCTCACTTTTGCCTTAGATACTCTTCCTTTCCTACCTTTTCTTTTTCCTTGTCTTTTTTCTTCTTCCTTGATTTCATTGACAGGGTATAGTCTGGTTGTGCATACCATCTAGAATATCAGAGTCACATAAGAAACTACAGCCTCCTTCCTCCATTCTAAAGACTTTCACAGTCTAACAATCTTTAACTCATACAGACTCAGTAATATGAGATTATTTTGCTGAGCTTTTTCTCGTTTCTTAGTAGCATACTGAACAATGCCACTGAGCAGTCCCTTGGATTTACTCCTAAGCACCCGCTTGCCCTTCAGTCATGGATGGCTTAGTATTTTAAACGGTGCCATGTAGATAAAAGTCAGAGAAGGCAACAGAGGCAAACAGAATGGAACATACTAATGATAAGGAAAAACAAAATCTGTCAGCCTGGGATTCAAGACTCTGGGGTTCTTGTCCTTTTTCTTGTATTCCTGTATTCCTTGAACATGCCACTTCACTCATTGGATGCCCACATCACTAAGGGACATGGCTCTTTAAGCTATATGAACCATCCCAGCTCTCACACTTTACAACCTTAACAAGGTTTCAATGCAGTTTTTAAGTAGGGAGAAGAAGAGAGGGGGACACAGGAAAGATCATGCCCAAGGGTTCAAGAATTCCAAGAGTATTGCTATTTAGGGTTCCAATTCCTTTGGAGAATTATTTGTGCACTTGTCCATGTGTTCTGTGAGTATCTACAGATTTTCTTGAAAGGATTTGTGATTTTTTTCATCTCTAGCTCCAATGGTTTCCAGTCACTCTAGGAGAACTAATAAATGTGGTATCTGTGGTCAACATATTAAGGCAGTCTATATATAGTTGACATGAAGAATTATAACTACCTTCCATAATGTCAGAATATATGTGGCCACTGTCTCAGAACCCAATAAAAGTTACCTCCCTCCCTCCCCATGGTAGCTGTAATTTTGAGCTCTTATCCACTAGGTCTTGTCAACTTTGGCTAGCACATATATACCTTTTCTCCCAGGCATTTTTATCACCATTGTGCTGGCTACTCCAGAAAAGCTGAAAATAGTGAGATACAATCCAGCTTGGTGGTTAAGCTTAAGGACTCTAAAGCAGGTATTTGCACCCTGGCCTCACTACTTACTAGCTGTGTGAACTTGGACAAATTATCTAGCTCTTTAGTACTTCAGTTTCTCTGTTTATAAAAGGAGAATGATAATAACACCTACTTCATGGAGTTGTTTGGAAAATTAAATTAGCTAAAGATGAAAGTCACTCACATAAGTTTATGGGCCTGAGTAAGTGCTCATATATCCTCTGAAATCCTTGGTTCGACATGAAAAAATTAGAATTTTTGCACAACTGAAAGGAAAGATGTCCTCTCTACCTTTGGGATTGCACCTTGTCACATGGGCTTTAAGGCATACCTTATAGTTTAAGAGAAAAAATTTTTACTTAAGAGTTTATATTTTACCCTGAAAGTCTATCAAATATTCACTCTGAGTAGGGCTTAAGCTTAGTAGTTAACCGTCTTGGATTCATCGCCCTGACTACATCAAGTGTTGGAATAAAAAAGTGGTTAAAATCACCATCTCTTCAGTCAGATGGCCTTGGTTTAAATCCTGGCTCTATTATATAGTGTGACATTAAGCAAATATTTTAACACCTTTTAATCTCAGTTTCCTCATCTGTGTAATGGCACAAATATTAGTACCTAATTCATAAAGTTGGAATGGGATCTAAATCAATATATCTAAAATTTATAGAATGATGCCACAAACAGTATAAGCTCTCAATGCATATTATCTATCATCCTATTTAAAACATTTCCTTTATATTTATAGTAAGACTCACTTCCTATAGTTTCCATGATTTTCAGTAATATGAATTTATATCAAAAATATAGTCTTTGTTTTAAAAGGCAGCCCTAACACTTTTTGAATGCAACATTTTTTAAAAAAAATTTACCCTTCTTTAGTCTAAATTCCTTTAGCTTTCCCACACATAATGTGAAGTTGAGCCAATCGCATCTTCCTGGTTATTGCTCTCTGAGACACAGTCCAGATTGTTAATGTTCCTCACAAAAGTGTGACCCAGGACTTCCTGAATACAGACATCCTGTTGCAAAAGAGAATAGGACTTTTATTACATCTCTCTTTTGGGATACTGTGCTTCTATTGGGTTGGCCAAAAAGTTCGTTTGGGTTTTTCCGTAAGATCTGAACAAACTTTTTGGCCAACCCAATATTTCAAATTTCACCAACTGACCTTATAGCCAGTTGCTTAGCACTGTTTTTTACTTTGAGCAGAAGTCTTTCTTACCTTTTCTGTCTTAACACATATGTTTCCTCTTCTAAACTCAAAAAGCTAATTTTTTACGTTACATCTAGAATTGTGGTTTACTTTCCCACCTCAATTTTGTTACCTTTAAAAAAAAAAAATAAAGCCCTGTTACCTAATCTTATAAGTCCCCTCCTGCTCTGAAATTCCTTGATCTAGTATCTTTATATTTATCTTTATTAATTCATGTTATTTGGCCTGGCCCTCATTTCCAGCAGGTGGAGATATAGAACACTAATTCTGTCCTGCAATTTAACACACTAATTCTCCTCTTAAGTCCTATGCTATAAGGAATTTAATAAATAAGCCATCGTTACCTTCGAGCAAGACAATGATTAGGAGAAAATATCAGTGATACCAAGGACAGAATTCCAAAGCAGCCTAATTAAATTGTCTGGTCATTAACTATCACTGCCTGTCATCTAATAACCTTAAAGTACTTACTACTTGTCCTACTATAGTAAAGATGCCTACTCATGTTTTGTGTAATAAAACTCATTGCTGTTGTTTTTTATTTCCTGATTCAATGTGTAGATGAAACTCTAGTGAGGTTATTTCCTTAACTGTGTGTGTAACTTCATTTTTTTCTTCAATCAGATTTTCAGAACTAATTGTAAGCATTTGTTGCATTTATGAGGAAAATTGCCTCATAAATGTACAGTCAAATAGAAAGCATGCAAGATTTGATTCGGACACAGTGTTAATCAATTTCAGCTGGTTTTTAGCTAGTTTTTGAAATTATTCTTGAAGTGACAAGAAAAAGACCTTGTCACAAACAAAGGCAAAATAACACGATGTTTACAGAGGGGAAAAGAAGGTATTCTAACTCTGTGTCCTTGCCTGTATTGGGAAAAAGTATTGAAAGAAATACATGATAAACAGAAGGTGTCATCTGCCTTTATACTAAGTATGTTGCTGGTTGCCTTCACGGCACAATCAGAATCAAGACTTCTCAGATGTCCCGCCACTTTGGCAGGACTGAGGACAGGTCACAGTGGCTCCCATGGAACTATCACTTGACCTTACCTTCCTCTCTTGCACATATTGGTCTGCATTTTCTGTTGATTCTTTATGTCTGTAAATAAACCAATCTAATTTAAAAGGTGGAGGAAGTCCTATATCTCGTAGGGGTATTTATTGCCAGGTGGCCTGACCTTCTTGTGCCAAGGGAATTTACTTTTGCTCACATAATTCTTTCTTTTCCTTCCTTTTTGGAAATATATAACAAAGCACTGAATATTTTTTGAAATTTGAAGTAGCTCTGAGATGATAATCACATTCCTATTTATTTATTTAAGGGTTATTAGGGTCAGGAGGGGTGGGAGAAAGATGGGGGTTGGGGGAAAGGACAATACTTACACTTGGATTTTTTTTCAACAGCGAATACCATAGTACTAAACGATTCACTGTTGGTTGAATTGCAGATAGGGAGGAACCCTGTAATAAAGGGCAGACTATAAATTATACCAGATTTTTGACTGCATGAAGGGCTGGGTCCCCTAACTCCCAAGTTGTTGAAGGATCAACTGTAACCTTATATAGAGTTAATCCAGGGGGATGCCCAAATATTCATTAAAGGAGAACTGGTTAAGAAATCATGGTTCACGCATAGTAGCAGTTACCAACCCTAGGTACACATTAGAATCACTAAAAATGTTTTTTAAAAGACCAGTGTTTAGGGTTCACCACCCACCAATATCATCAGAAATTTAAAGGTAGTCAGGATAAGGCCTAGGCTTTGATATTATTGCAAACATTCCCAAAGGATTCTGATATGCAGCCAGAGGTGAGAACCACTGATATACACAACTGAGTATTAACCATATGATATAGAACTACAGGTAATGATTTATAATCATGTCCACTGTCTATAAAAACCTATTGCAAGTTTAAAAACAAGTTCCAAAATGCTTTGGTATATGCTTTATGTACCCATATTTGCTTAAACATACAGAAAAGTTTAGAATGCTACACTATAAAATGTTCCATGTGTTCACCTCAGAGGCGTGGGCAGGACTTTCCATGGCTTATTAAGAGATGAGGAAAAGGATTTAAGTTCTACTTAGTTTTCACTTTCTTTTTGCTAGGTTTTTGAATATTACTTCCTGTGTTCTGCAATCATAATCTTGTTGTGGTTAAGAAGAATCTAATGCTAAACTTTGAATTTAAAGGACAAAATACTATTTAATACCTTAAAAATAGAAATGCATGCCATATCTCTAAATAGGGAAATGTAATGCTGAAAATATGTTGGTTTTCACCAAAGTAACTACCAAATGTACAGATTAAAATTCCCAGATTTCTTGTGGGTGGTTTAGGGAGAATTTAATTATTTTAAATTGTATATGGAAGAATTATCACTTTTAAATAAATACATTTATTTAAAATATTATCATATTTAAAATAAATTTGAGAAACAAGGATGAGTTTTAACCCTAAATTAAGAAAACATTATACATTTAGGATACTGCAAAGACTCTGGTACAGCTGCAGGAACAGAAAGATCATCCAAAAGAACATAAGAGAAATGTTTATGGCAGACCCCAAAATATATAAGAATCTAGAATGTAGTAAAGGTGGTATTTCAAAGTGTGGAAAAAGAATAGTTTATTCAATAAACACTACTGAGAAAACTTACTATGTTTCTTACTCTACACAGTAAAACAAAAATTCATCATTATTCAAAATTTAAGTGTGAAGTATAACCTATAAAAAGTAAAGTATGAATATGAAGTATAACCTATAAAAAATAAAGTATAAATAAAGATAAATAGTTACATCATCTTGGAAAAGAAAGGGCTTTTCTAAAAATAGAATCACAGAAAGAAGCTATAAGTAGACTATTTACAAACCCATAAATAAAAATCTAAGGGCTTCCCTGGTGGCGCAGGGGTTGAGAATCTGCCTGCCAATGCAGGGGACACAGGTTCGAGCCCTGGTCTGGGAGGATCCCACATGCCGCGGAGCAACTAGGCCCGTGAGCCACAACTACTGAGCCTGCGCGTCTGGAGCCTGTGCTCCGCAGCAAGAGAGGCCGCGATAGTGAGAGGCCCGCGCACCGTGATGAAGAGTGGTCCCCACTTGCCACACCTGGAGAAAGCCCTCGCACAGAAACGAAGACCCAACACAGTCATACACACATACATACATACATACATAAATAAACCCAAAGTTAAAAAAAAAATTATTAAATGAAAATTAAAAAAAAAATCTAAAATATCAGTGTCATCATATATCACAAATAATAATAATAGACGATCAGCACTCTGGGGAATTTAACACATTTTAGACAAACTATTAATAATCATTAGTATAAAAACCCCAGACACACTTATTAGAGAAAGTGTAACAATAACAACAAAAAGGCAAACAGCTGAATAGATATTTGACAAAAGAAAAGAAATACAAGTTAATTGATTCGATATCCATTTTGTATTTATACTCTACATTTCCTGATTAGGTACTGTTCTAAACTCAGCAATAGCCTAATGAACATAACAGAACCCATGTCTTCTGAATGTATATTCTAGTAGGGGGAAAAAAATGAAATAACCAAGTCTCATGCGTCACAAATGTAATGCCAAATAATAAAGCAGAGTATGGACATTAGGACACATGGGCATGAGGAGTTAATTTAAATGGGATGGTCAGAGAAAGCTTCACTGAAAGGAATAAGGCTATGAGCCATGTGCACAAAGTGTTTCCCAGGCACAGGATATAAAGGTATGAGAAGACAGTTATAAATCTGCTCCATAAGGTTGCTTCAGCCTGAAGCAACAAGGTTGCTTTTAGCTAAAAGCTACCTCAGAGCTTACCTGCCCTCTCTAAGGACTGCAGGAAGCAATATTTTGGCATATATTATACCTTCACAAAAATGGTTTGGAGAGCTCCATCAACCATAGTTTCTAGAGGGATGTACAGAAAGTAACAGCACCAAAAGTCAAGGAAAATGCTTTTGAACTGTAGTTAAAACTTTCTATTAGCATAATTCAGCATTAGAAATTCTTTGAAGCTCATATGGCCCAGTATGTAAATGGAAGCCTACAAAAGTCATCCATGGACTCAAAGACATAATGACATAATGGTGTCCATTTCCATGTGGACTCACTTCATAGGAGATATATTTGGCTCAGTGGAATTCGTTTAGCATTTATGTGTAAGTTTATAGATAAGCAGGAAAAGAAAAACTGTCCTTTCTGACCAGTTCAGATTGGAAAAAAATAATAAGATAACAATAATTTTTGTAAGGTGAGAGAAAAAACGGTTTGATGAATGGGAATCAGGTTAGGTCCATGAAAAAGCTCTCCATAGCAAGGTTTTCTATACAATCTTGCTTTAATTTAAAAAGAAAGGAAAAGTAACACTGGAGGGACAGATGAATTGCACTTGTTTGCGAATGTATGAGAACAAAGAAGCAAAACAAGGAGACCAAGACCACACTTAATCTCACATCTTAATCACTGGGACAGATTTGGATAGGGAGACATATAAACAACAATATCTCAATTGTTTTTGAAGTTAGATCTCCCAAAGTGAGGTCCCAGCAGGAAGCATAAGTGGGTTCTCCAATTCTGAGGATGGAATTTTACCCAGATCTTAGATTTATAGTCTGCTTCCAGTGTGAACAAAGGGGAACTAACAAGATAACTTTGACTTCTCAATTGCTCATTTTCTGGCCCGTTAAAGAAACAGCAGAGGTGGGACAAATTTGATAATGAAACCTGTACTCCCCAGAACTGGGGGAATGCAAGATAATCTTATGACGATTTCAAATGTGGAAGTGATAAATAATTAAACTATGAATGGCATAATATACCATCTTTCCTCACTTGCCTTCGTCATTGCTTGCTAAGTGAGCAGGGATTAAACTCTTTCACTGACAAGTTTCCTTTCTTCCTTTTGCAAGTTTATGAGGGATTATCTGATAGAAACAGCCAGTCTAAGCTTGACTATGCTCCCAGAACTGTTCAAAGGAAATTCCTTCTATCCCAGTAGTACAAAACAAAAAGCAGGAAGGGGATCTACCACTCACTAGAGGAACCCAGGAGTGAGATGGAGATTGTGTCTCTTTTCTTGTCACCAGAAATTCTCACCAAGAACATCTCAAGAGAGAAATAAATTGAAGTGTTTCATCCCAGGAGGTCCTGTACATTGCTGTCCACGAGGAACAGGGCAGGAATGGTAGAGCCACCCTGGAGTAGCCAGGCACCATCAGTAGGCAGGAGTGAGGCTACTGGTAGCCATTCTATCAGAGAGATGGTGCAGCTGTAGCATGCATGGGGGAATGAAGAAAGAGAAAAGTCAGACAACACTAGAGGGGTTTTGTGGGGGAATCTCTGGAGCAACCATGGGTTATGGCAGACCTGGGTTTGAAAAACAAGATTTTTAAGAATTCTTACTCTGGTTTGCTAATATACACTTCAATGCTCTTAAAGAGACAAATAATGGTAAGAAGTAACTTGTGATTTTTTTTGTTTGTTTACCAGAATGTGAAATTTTGTAATGACTCCATGCAGGAACCAAGCCTAGTGAAGCCCTAGGACATTCAAGTTATACAAACATCCCTTCTAAAGACATCCAAATACTGACCACACTCAGTCAGCAAGGAGGGGGTCATTCAGAGCTTTGGTGAAAATTTCTTTCAAATCAAACCATAGCTGGAGATGTTAACCAGGTAAACTCAGAGCCAAACCAAACCAAAATATTGTTAGTGCTCAATAAATATTAAACTTGGAAAGGAAAATACATGCCTTCATAAATCCCTGTTAGAAATGGTCCATTCCTATATCTTTCATGTGTAAATGCGAAAACACAGACCCAAAGAAGAAAATGATTTGTACACATTTGATACCCATTGTCCCAACTTAGACATCAGCCAAAAAAGGTTTCCAGAAGACTTTTCACTTTTAGCAAAATTTTTACAAAACCTCCTCTACTTCTCCCTACATTTCTTTTCCCTGTTAACTTCCTTCATTCTTCTAGAAAGCTAAATATTCTGAATCTTCTTTAGTGGATGAGTGGTCCTTTAAAAAGTTTATTCTCTGTGAGTAAATTTTAATTCCTCAACAAAATTTGCAGCAAGTTCAAAACATAATCAAATGTGACCTTTCATTCTTAGCATTTATCTCTGAATTTTCACCTTTTTAACATTTTTAAATGAATTGTAATCCTGGTTCATGTGCCTGACTGACAGAATGGAAACTGTAATTATCCAGCAAATGAAATGATAAATCTAACGAAATGATAAAGACTATGCTGGATCCTAATATGGACCCCAGAATCAGAGGGCCAATAAAACTTTCTCCATATAAGCAATAAGGCTGTTTTGCTCTCTAATCATTTGTGTGTTCAGTGGAATACCACTTTTAATTTTCTTCAAGCACTTTTCCTTCGCATTCACAACTTTGCTAATTGCTTGTGCAAGGGGCCTAGCTTTCAGCCTATCTTGGTTTTCACCATGCCTTCCTCACTAAGCGTCATCATTTCTAGCTTTCGAATTAAAGTGAGAGATGTGTGACTCTTCCTTTCATTTGAATACTTAGAGGCCACTGTAGGGTTATTAATTGGCCTAATCACAATATTTTTTGTTGTGTCTCAGGGAATAAGGAGGCCCAAGGAGAGGGAGAGAGATGGGGTGACAGCCAGTCTGTGGAGCAGTCAGAATACACACAATATTTATTAAGTGTGCCATCTTATAAGGGCGTGGTTTGTGGCACCCCAAAACAACTACAATAGTGACATCAAAGACCGCCGATCACAGACAACCATAACTACAATAATAATCAAAAAGTTTGAAACATTGTGAGAATTACCAAAATGTAACACAGAGACACTAAGTGAGCAAACCCTGTTGAAAAAGTTTCGCTGACAGACTTCCTCAACGCAGAGATGCCACAAGCCTTCAATTTATAAGAAACACAGTATCTGCAAAGTGCAATAAAGTGAAGCACAATAAAACACAATAAAAGTACAACCTTCTAGCCTCTTCTTCCACATTCTCTGTGTTTTTTTCATTTCAAAAATGCCAGAATTTGTGCTGTTCCCAGAACTCATTACACTGTTTCAATCTCCATGTCTCTGTTCCTGCTGTCCCCTCACCTGGATGACTCTAGACTGTTGCAGTGGCTTCAAATGATCACTCATGTCTAGTTTTCCTTTCCTTCTGGGCACAGGAGAAGATTTTACCACTCTGCATCCCCTTGTGGTTAAATGAGGCCATGCAACTAGCTCTGGTCAATGGATTATAAACAGATTCTGGAAATGTCTGATATGGGAGGATTACACATCTCTGTGTAGCATGTGTTCAACTCTGTTCAATATGTTGTGGACAGAAATGACATATTTATTTAGTGGTGATTAAATGGGGCTTTTAATTGACAGTTCCATACTTTCCAGCCCTCTTGTGAAAGTATATATTGCAATGGAGCTTCAATAAAATCAATGCAGACTAGAATCTGAGCAACCTCAGGATATACCACTGCCCTAGAGAATTCATCAGACCCATTATAGATGTTGTGTAAGCAAGAAATATAGTGTTTTTTAAGCCATTGAGATTTGGGGGGTGGTTTGTTCTTATAGAGTAGTCAATTCCTTCCTGCCTGAAAAAAAAACATAGCTGTCTTCCCCTGTTCTGAAACTTCATAGGCTGAGTTAGAGGCCTGTGCTGTGATCATTTCAGAATTTAATGCCAACATCCATACTTTCTGTTCAGGAGTATATGACAGCACCTTTTCAGTCTACAAGATCTTTCTGTGAACCTATCCCCAGCTTGAGGACAGGAGCCTATGATGCACCCAAAGTCAATCAATGCAACACATTCTCAGTGATTGATTCAAATGTGGGTAACTGATTAAATAATTCTAAACAGCATGAATCTCAAAGCTCCTTCTCGTAATTCTGGGATAAAAATCTTTTCACCTTATTAAACTATTCGTAGCTGAACGGAGATAGCTCGGTAGCTACTGGAAGCCTTTTTGTTGCCATGAGCGATGCCCATTTTAAAATCAGAGGCAACACAAGTGAAGTCAAATCACATTACAGAGACAATTATATTCCTACTATATTATAGGACTTTCTTACAAAGCCATGCCTAAAACCAGCCCCACTTTTGGACTTTCTCTTCAGTGATTCAGTAAGTTCTTTTCTTAAGCCAACTTGGACTTAGTTTTCCTATAATTTTTATTCTAAAAAGCATTAATGGCAGAGATTCTTCCTTTAGTAATCAGAACACCATGTATTTTCTGCTATTAGAGGATTTAAAGTGCAGTTTATTGTATGTTCAGATGCTTGTATCTCCCTCTAAAATGTAAGTTTCCTGAGGCCACAGTGTCCGTCTTATTTGTTTCTTATAGCTGATGCCTGGCTTACAGCTGATGTTTAATGAGTGGCTATTCAAATCACCTGAACCGAGCAGGGAACATAGTATGTTTGGGCATTAGCAGGGGGTCTCTGGCTCCAGTGGAGTCAGCGGGCAGCCAGAGGAAGAAGGCTTCTAGCAAGGTGGTCAAAGAGAGGGATGCTCAAAGCAAGCATCACAGATTTTCCAACATTTCTTGGAGCCATTTTGATATTTTAGCAGAAACTGGGGTTGCTTTGCAGTTTTTAGACTATTTAAAAATAGTCTAGGCTGGCCTTGCCAGAATTCTATCACCCATGGCCTTGTCAGAATTCTATCACCTATGTTTGAAGAGGCCACCTCAGGTCGAGAAGAACCATACCTTGCCAGCACAACATGAGAAGAAAGAAGAGTAAGTTCACATGAACGGAATAGATACAACAACATCAGAATTGTTTTCTCTGATAGGCCAAGACAAAAATTAAGATATATTCTGTATTTAAGAAAACTGCTTCTTAAAATACGCTTCAGCAGGAAATGGTTCAATATCTTTTCTCTGCTCAGGTCTTCCTTATGGTTAAAGCTAATCCACATTGAGGGCTTGGTAAGACACCATGAATGATGCTCTCTCATTACCTGTCACCTCAGGGACAAGGCTCTTTGGAGCATGACACAACACACCCTCCCATTCTCAACCTAAGTCACCGTCACTTTTCTCTTTTTGACCTTTTGCAGGAACTGCGGGGACATCATTCTTGACTGACACTGATGCTGCCAGGCAGCTTGCTCCCAAGGGTGGCACCCACTGGCTCTTTGGCTGTGACTAACACCCAGGGCTTTCTTCTATCCGGGAGAAAATACTCTAAAAGAAAAGGCTGACAATTGCTGTAGTGGAATAAATACGATGGTTTAATGCCAGCCGGTATACTGCTGCTGAATGGCATCCTTCCCATTTTCTGCCAGGACTTTCGCTTGCTTCTTTTAAATAATCATTTTATTTTACTTTTTAAGTTTTTTTTCTTTTTAGAATTTTTGTATCTTCTTCAAAACATAGGAATTATTTATCAAACTTCAGTGCCAATTTATTAAATAATATTTTAACCAAGGCTTTGCAGTAAATTATAACATTTCTCAAAGTATGATCCATGGAGCTTGAATTTCAAAGTTACCTATATCATGTGTTTAAAAATGGGAATATGGGCATCTCACAAAAACCACTGAATTTCTGGGAATTTCCTTCTTAATCAATAGAGCATGTGATTTTTTTAAGGCAAAACAAAGTTTGAGAACTACTAATCTATTGTCTTATTTTGTATTAGGCACTGTGCCTCATATCACCAGGAATATCAAAGTGAAGTGAGGGTCATCTTGAATGGAAATACTTTCTCAGAAAAACAGGCGTAACACCATTAAAAATCAACAATATCCTCCTTGCAAAATGCTATGAAGATCAGAGCTATTAGGCATATGTATACTAAGTCTCTCCATTTGAGTATCTGTAGTAGATAGAGTAGATATTCAACAAAGTATTACTTTTTATTATTTAGAATATGACTCTATAAATTTTAGGATATTAGCCTACTGATCACTTTTAAGTAGCTTGTTTAGATTTTATATTAGATCAAAATTATTGGCATCCTTAATACTTTATAAACATTTAAGATAATGTTATTTTAATTAAGTAGAATTTTTGCACAAAGATAACAAATGGATTAATTTCTCTTACTTTCTCATGCCATCATGCAAGTCTTCTACCAAATGTCTAAATTGTGATAATTAACATTCAGGGAACTGGAATTACTAATACCAGTAGGTATTTAGACATGGTCCTTGCTCCCACTCAAGTTTTAAAGACATGTAAAACCTCATGAAATAATTACAGAACTCAGTCATACGAAAAGAATATCTATGCATAAAACTTCAGAGGTTTCACATTTAATTTTTAAGCCTGAGAGGTAATGGACTAGAAGGTCAACAGAATTATAGGGTATTCACAGACGATTACGAGGGTGAAGCAAAGGCACTCGGAGTGGATGGACTGAGGGGACCAAATAATTATTTACCAAAGAAAACAAGTCTTGAGACTCTTGGTCTTATTCTATTTTGGAAAGTCAGATTCAGTAATGACCTATGAAATATCAGGCTGAACAACTGTGTTGATATTTATAAGAAGTAGTGAACTTCTCTGTGAGACACTGAAAACCAAACTAAACCAAATGTAAGTTATAAAACAATAGAGGCTAGTCAAAGTAGATAGCTTAAGGGTGCATCGTCCAGATAAAGAATGAAATTTCCAAATTCACATCAGCAACAAGCATTATAATACCATCAATTCATGCAGGTACCACCAAGTCAGGTTTTAAAATTCTCAGAAAGATAAACTGGGAATTCCCTGGCAGTCCCGTCGTTAGGACTCTGCACTTTCACTGCTGAGAGCGCGGATTCAGTCCCTGGTTGGGGAACTAAGATCCCGCAAGCCGCGCAGCATGGCCAAAGAATAAAATACAATTTTACAATTTTTTTACAATAAAATAAAATTCTCAGAAAGATAAATTAGAAGAATAAAAATTTAGATAGTAGCTTAAAAAAGTGGAAATATTTCCTAATAACTTTAAATGTTTATCATAGTTCTAAGTGTAATGTTAAAATCACAGTATTTTACCCTGGAGAAGTTTCAAACTATAGCACATTATACTGAAAAAAAAAAATCTTGCAACTCTTTTTACTATTGGAATTGATCAATATGGAAACATACATCCAATACAGTCTCAAACTCAAAAGACACTCAGATCATCTAAATTGCCTTGGTACACACGACTGTGCAATTTTTGCACCTGGTCATAAATGTAGAATTTTTAACCATTTAAAAAATATATTTATTCTTTAAACTATTTTTTTTCAGAAATAGCTTTTCAAAACAAGATCTTATATTTTGGTGGTAGAGACCTAGGTCTTTGGCTTCAGATCTGGTTTAAGTTCTGCATTCACTACCAATGAGCTGTATGACTTGAAGTCACCTGACTATTCTAAATATAAGTTTATATGTAAAATGAAAACAACTCCCATAAAATTGTTATGACAATTAAATTATCAATTTGGAAAGTGCTTTTCACATAGGAAGTGCTCAAAAAATGTTATCAAGTTTTAGAATCACATGCGATTAGACTGGACGTTTTCAGAAAGAAAAAAAATTATATATAAATATATACACACACAATAACATGTATATATATGTATATATGAAAACTCTGTTAAAAGAGTTTTTGTTTCATTAAAATAATTAAATCTGTCCCAATAATAGCTTATAAGTATTCTCAGATGCATTACATACCTTGATTCAAACAATGGCTTAAAGTTCTTAGAATGCTGATTGATTTCAGGTTGTTAAAACTTCTTTGTGGTTTGACATCTATTAACTCCAAGAGACTCTGATTAAGGATCTACAATTATTATGTTTTTAGCTTCTCCTTTTATACTGTAGCTTTAGTGGATATTGACCAGATTTTTTTGAGTACATACTTAGCTAATAAAAGACTCCCTAGCAGTTTTCAGTGCACTTAGGTTCTCTAGGTACTATTTCAGGTACATGAGAAGAGCTGGAGATTTTACTTTTCATAAGAAAATGTGCAATAAAGAACTGGACAAGGATATATTGTGGAAAAGGAGATACACTGCAATAGAAGTTAAAACAGAGTGACCCCCATGCCCAACCTTTATAGCTGTGTCATCATAAAGAAATAATTTATGCCCCAAGAGACTTGGTCTTCTTATCTAACTTATGCAAATCATAATAGTTTCTGTAGTTATTTCTTAGAGTTTCTTATGAGGAATGAATAAGACAATGCATATTTAATATTGAGTATTTCAAATTAAATATAAATTGAACTTATTATAATGAATCTGTTTCTCATTTACCTTGGAAACATTTACTTGGCTTACGTTACACTTAATTGTCACAGCTGCCTTATAAGATGGCTCTTATTATCCCCTTTATAGATTTTTTTTTAAAGGCTCAAGAAATTGAGTCACTTGTAATAAGTGATGAAGCAAGGCTTCAAACCAAAGTTTGTCTTACTCTGATGTCTGAGGCCTTTTCTTCAAGATTACCTCTCAATAACAGTTATGTTATAAGGGATAATATGTTCCTTTTTACATTAGTGTAGAAACCAAAATTCAGGGCTTTGGTTGAGAATCTTGATTAGATTAGTAGATTTTAATTGTAAAGGTTAGGTTTAAAAAGTATAATTCTTTTAACAAGAAGCATATTGCAACATGCTAATATATTATCCTAGCATAAGTATTAGGAAGAAATCAGACTGATTTCACATCCTAGTTTAATCCCTAACTGCAGCACATTTTTAAGCTAATTGTTCTTATCTTAAAATAGGTGTGGGTATGAAATTAATGAGTTAATCCATATGAAGGGACTTAGAGGGCTAGATCTATAGTAAACACAGTGTAAATTAGCTAACGTGTTCATACTTACAGTAATGCCCTGTTCTGTGGAAAAAGATAAGTTTACCTATAAGGAAAAAAGGAAAAAAGGAAGTGGTAGAGATAATGATATATATTTAACATTTTACTAACTTTCTCTGGCATTCAAGAAAACTACACTTTCCATCTTCCTTTGCAGAGTGCTTGAGGACCACATGACAAAGTCCTGGCCAATGGAATGTTGGTAGAAGTTTGATAAGCCACCACCAGATGCAGAGGTTTAGAAACTGTGCGTGATCCTCCTACAATTTTAAGGTGGACAACAAAAAAAGATGGAAGGATTCTATCTTGATCATGTCATTTTACTCCTACATTCAGTCATTACACATTTCTGAAAATATGGACATTTTTTATACAACCATCCTAATATAGTCCCCAGAGAATTTAATGCAAATTCTTTGCTATCAAATAATACCCAGTACATAAAAACATTTTCCCAATTGCTTCAAAAAAGTACGTTTACAGTACGTTTGCCTGATTCACTATCCAAACAAAATCTGTCTACTATAACTTGTAGCTACATGTCTCTTAAATCCTTTTAAATCTAGAACCCCCTCTTGCTCTTTATGCCATTGACTTAAAATTTCCTGTGGAATGTTATGCCTTCTGAATTTGTCTTTTCGCCTCTTTGCACTTTTATTCAAACTTGTTCTTCTATCCTCAGTATTTCCTGTAAGTGATAGTTAAATCAAGAAGCTTGATTAGATCCAGACTCTGACTTTGACAAGGCTACTGTAGTTGTTTCTGTGTGCTTCTTGCTGTTTTCCTTCAGGAAGCCCACAATATCTGGTAGCACTGATTTAGTGATACTACAAATGTTCAGTGGGTTCAGGGAGTGACAGCTATCCCTCTATTGTTGGTTTCATTCATTGATGACTGCTAGCTGAAATAAACAATCCATATTTCATGATAGGGATTTTCTAATTTTACCATTCTTTCCACATTTACAAGCTGGAATTCCTTCCTTCATCAACTGAAAAACAGTTTCATATAGGACACACAAGATAAATGTAAAATTCTTTCTTTTTTAATTGCCGGTTTTCAAGCGGTAATTGGCCCTAATGTCTGCTAATGATATTTAATCAACTGTTGCTTGTTTAAGCCTTTTTCCATTTCTCTTTCATTTGTAGAGCATAACTATTAATTTATATACTCTTATATACTAAATACATTACATATTAAATGTTATACATTATTATTGCATGCTGTTCAAACCCCTCTGTAAGCAACAAAAGGTGTCTATTTGATTGACATGACATCTACTTATAAAATATTTCCTGAATGACCACAGTAAGAAGTTCAAAGTTGATATTATCTTCCCCAGGAAAGTCAGTCACAAAAGGATGTATATGAGGCCTGGGTAAGACCAACATGCAGTTGTAATAAGAGAATAATATACTACCATCTCTCTCAGCATTCATCAAACTACTGGTTTTTGTAGCATATGTTGTTGGAATCATCTTTGAACTGTTGGATACTTTCATACTCAGTGTTTTCTGTGCTCATCTAACAAAAAAGCACTGATTAAAAAAGAAAATAACACTTGCTTTGATCATGCAGCTCTAGAAAAGTTAGAATACATTCAGCAATGACATTTATTACTAGCAGAATCCACTGTAAATCAGAGATAAAGCTGACAAATTTCACGGGTTGATCAGTGGGAATATCAAGTGACTCAGTGTGTGATGGATTAAATGGGGGGCAAAATTAAATTTGTGCAAATTATTTCTATGCAGGGATTCTAATGTCAGACACAAAAAATGACTAGACATGTCTCGTCCAGAATAAAAATGAAGCTGACGCTGACCTATGGATTGGTTCCTACTTAGTTTGGGTGGCTGATGGGCTTTAACCCTTAAACCAGTCTTCAGTGACAACAAGGAGTTGATAAACACAGGAAATACTGTTCTCTAGTGGGATTTTGACCAGGATTTAATTTCTATTAGTTGCTACTTCATGAATCTACATCTGCAACACAAAGATAATTAGTGTTCATTATGAGAGGCAGAAGATGGTAAATGGAATGGTTTCAGAGTCTGAAATTTAGCTCAGCCTCATCCTAAATGTGTGACATTTGGTAAGACACCTTACTGAATGAACCTCAATTTTCTCATCAGTAAAATAATAATAATAGAAATATACCCACTGCCTGCCTCAAAAGGTTTTAGTAAGGCTCAACAATCAAAATTACAGAGCAAGTGAAAATGCCATTACTTAGGAATTAGTTAAATAAATGATGGTACCCTCTATGTGAGAATGTATCCGATGTTACAAATTATGACTTAGAAAACTATTTAATGACAGGAGAAAATTAAGATAATTACTGTAAATTTAAAAGCAGTTTAAATTATGTAAACTATAATTTTTATAGAAAAAAATTATAGAAGAAAAAAAATTTTATAGAAGAAAAAATTATGAATATATACATGGGAGTTAAAAAAAGATATATATCAGATATTAGTAGTGGTTATTGGTGACTCTTTTTTTATCCTTCATGTTTTTCTACCCTTTAAAATTTTAATTAGGAGCAACTGCACTGAAACCAGAAAAAAAGAAAAGAAAAAACAGAGAAATAGCCCAATGGTATAGCATACAGAAACAAGAAGCATATCCACACACATACAGACAATGATTTTTGACATGTAGCATGGTAGAGCACTTGGACAAAGAACGTATTTTCCACAAAATTGATACAATTGGTACCCACACCAAAAAAAAAGAAAAAAAAAGAAAATGAAATAGGATTCCTACCTCACACCACACGTAAGAATCAATTCCAGAAGGATCAGAGACCTATACAAAAATTTTAAACAATAAAACTTCTGAAATACAAGAAAATATTTTCATGTTATCAGTGCAAGTAAAGTTTTAAAGAAATGATTATTATATTTACGTATATTAAAATTCATAGAGTTTATCTTTCAAAGTATATACTGGATGTGAAAAAGCAAGACATAGTTTGAGGAAATAACACATGAAAAAACAAAGGGCTTTTAAACAGACCATATAGAGACTTCTCACAAATCACTATGCATAAACAGAAACCACAGTTAAAGAAAAGGGTAAAAAATCATTGAAAGGTATTTCACAAAAGAGAAAAATCAAACGGTGCCTAATCTTGTGAGGAATCAGAGAAAAGCAAATTAAAATTAACATTGATTAATTGATTAATTACTATTGGCTAGCATTAAAAACCTGATTATGTCAAGTGTTAGTAAGGATAGAGAACAGTGGAAATTCTAACATTCTACAAGCAGACATGCAACCCTTTGACATTATCTAATGAAGCTGAAGATACCCATGCTTTATGACCCAGAAAAATACACTCCTAGGCATACCACCTCAAGAAACTCACACAAGTGTACCCAAGAAAACAAAAATTAAAATGTTCATATAAACATTTTTTTTCTAATTGCCAAAAATTGAAAATAGTCCCTTGCCCATCAATTGTAGAAAAAATAAACATATTGTGGAGAACTATCCAGCAATAGAGTATACTCAGAATCACCAGTGAAAAAAATAAAATGGTATGATTCAGAAGATTGTATTCTATTTCCAATATTACTTATTTTTCCCATAAAAGTACAGAGGATAATAGTGTATTGTTTTAAATAGCTTATCAATTAGCTAAATCAAGTTTTTGATCATTATACATAGCAGAAATTATATTTTAACTATTGGAGAGAAAGGAATATAAACACCAAATATTTTTATGTGATAAATAATATATATAAGTAATACATATAGATACATAAATAACATTTTATATAAATTACACATATCTATCCATAAAGGCTGCAATTCCAGTGGGATATATTCACCTTCAAGAATCATACTCACTTTAATTTTTTCAATCAGTTCATCATTTATCCTAATGCCACAATTAATTCAAAGTACAGTAAAAGAGACTGTTCATATTTGAAAGCAATTATTCCTTCCCTTCTTGACTTCATCATATTATTTCATAGATGGGTGTTTAAACACAAACTACAACTGAACAGACTCACTCACAAAAATCCCCTTCTCCATCCGTCCCTGGATCTTATAGGGGAGGATACTGCAATGTAGGCAAAAGAATATCATATCAACTGTTGTTTATAGATAGCTAGCATTAAGGGGAAATTAGTAGATCATCTCTTGGTAGAAACTCAACATTTTTAGAGGTTTTCTTACTGTGAATGCACACCACGCAGAAGAATACAAAGCCTGATGCTAGGAGTCTAATAATAATTGAGAGATGCAGAGGAACTGAAGGAGGAAGGGAAAAAAATGCTTGAGTCACAGTTCAGATGCTCATTTGCTTTGTTTTTAGATAATATCTGAATCTCAGGTAGGGGCATGGGGAAAAGAAAGAGCTCATCCCCTCTAGAATTTGAGGCCATGTAATCCACCAAGTTTTAAGAGGGAGATGGTATCTAACAACCCATTCACACTCTCTTGTAACACATAGTTTTTTGTTCAATTTATGATTCTGAAACACTAAGGATATTGATCAATGGATTCCAGACTCAATGGAATCAATCTAACATTTTTCTCTTATATATAAATATATATAGTATGTTTTTGTATATGGTTATACATATATGTGTGTATACGTATATATGGCACACGTGAGAAACAACAAAAGTGACAGGATTTTTAAATGATGAAATTGATGAAATTAGTTTATGTGTGCTATTACTCATAAGGGCTTTTATTTTTTTTTTTAGTAGGCAAACTTGCTAAGGCCATAGCTTAACATTTTACAGAGTTGTCCTACCATTTAATGCAGTTTCACCAGGAAATCCTTCTATTTCATAGGCCTGGGGCTTTCTGAAACCAATACGCTTATAAAAGGTAAAAATATATCTGTAAGCAAATGCTATCTACTGTTAGTGTGCTTAAGTGTATCAAGCATAAGAACACAGATCTGGATAAATCTCTGTAATGCCCACTGGCATATTCTTAAGTTAAGAACATTACTCAGTGGACTCACACATCCCCAGAAGTACAACATATTATCTGAAACTCACCGTTTGACAATCAGAGTACATTAGGGTAAACAGCTGCTATGCCTTGGGTGGTGGTTGTGGTGGTGGTGTTTTTCTGTTCCTACTACATTTTGGGCCACTGACTCTTCAAAAAGACTTGCTCCTCAGCATCAGGATCTGTCATTCCTTAGAGTTCATCTTGGTGTGTTCTTAGGATTTCTGTTTTACAGTCATGCCTTCACTTTCACCAGACCATTACTAAAACCACTGTAAGCCATCAAATCCTTTGAGTTGTTCTTAAATAAATCAGATACAGCAAGCTATCCCTGCAGTTTTCTTTTCTTTTCTTTTCTTTTTTTTTCTCATGGTGCCTCTGGCTGTTTAGTTGTCTCAGTTTTGCAGTAACTCTCCTCTTTGCCTGTCTCAGAAATATAAGGAAATTTACAAATTCCGTGAAAGATGTAGGTTTTAATCAGCTTTGGCTATTTTTAAGGTTCTAATGTACCATTAATGAAATTTTGAAATTTAAAGAACTAACCCTACTTTAACAAAATCTACTTCTCTAAAATAAAGTTACTTTACTCCCATAGTATCTTTTTTTTTTAATTTTTCTTTTTTTTATTTTTGGCTGTGTTAGGTCTTCATTGCTGCTCATGGGCTTTCTCTAGTTGTGGCGAGCAGGGGCTACTCTCTGTTGTGGTGTGTGGACTTACTGAGGTGGCTTCTCTTGCTGCAGAGCATGGGCTCTAGGCACATCAGCTTCAGTAGTTGTGGCTCGCGGGCTCAGTAGTTGTGGCACGTGGGCTCAGTAGCTGTGGCTCGCGGGCTCTAGAGCACAGGCTCAGTAGTTGTGGTGCACAGGCTTAGTTGCTCTGCGGCATGTGGGATCTTCCTGGACCAGGGCTGGAACTCATGTCCCCTGCATTGGCAGGCAGATTCTTAACCACTGCACCACCAGGGATGTCCCTTCCATAGTACCTTTACTACTGTAACCTATATATGGAATATTTGACTTCAATATCACTTTATCTTTAGTTTGTTTTTTCACTTAACAACATCAAATCATAAAGATTTTTTAATTTTTGGGGGTAGTCCTCATAACTGTAAATTGAATAGCTAAATAAAATTCTATCAGAATTACCTTAATTCAAACGTTTTATTACTATTAGACATTTAAATAATTCTGGGTTTTTTTTGCAATTATATATGTATTCCAGTATCTATCTGCACATAAAATTTTATCCTCTAAAATTATTTTGTTATAAATTCTCAAAAATGTGGTTGCTAGATGAAAGTACATGAACTTTATGATATTTATAATTTATGAATCTGTGCTAGTAACTAACTAGGAGAAGCTCCTCTCTGCCTCCTTCATGTTCTTGTTATAGTTCTGACAGTCGTAGATAGGAGTCAGGGATAAATTGGCTCCCAAGAGATGCCATTGGAGATGGTAGTAAAGGCTGACAAAACCGTTTTGAAGGTGAAGAGAAAGATCTTAAATGGTACATTCTCCTTAGATTAAATCTCTTTGGATTCCTGGTCTAGTCGGATTTTTCTCATTTGGAAGCTACTTCCTTTGGAGTCTTTGTTATCCCTTGAGTTTTGTTTGGTCAAATAGAGGTTCCAGTGCCTCTTTTCTTTGGAAGAAGTCACCCACTCTCTTCCTGTATTTGGAAATTCACAGAAGCAGTGGCCTTCCAACTTGATATAGCTTGATGTCAGAAGAAAACAGTAAGTGAAATAAATGAATTTGACTAATTGCCCTAGTCTAAGAGGAGGCAAATTTTTTTTGTACATAGTTACAGTAAATATTATAGGCTTTGTGAGCCAGGATGTAATCTAAGATACTATGTAGGTACTTATATAACAAGTATGTAGGTACTTATATAACAAGAGAGAAAACAAATTTCCACTATTTTTGTAATTGATGGAATTCAAAGTATTTATAATTGTACACTTTTTCTTGTAAAAAAAAGTCCAATAATGAGAAGAATTGAACATTTTTTGAATAATATTTTGCTTAATTGTTCTTTAAAGTTAGTATTCTTTGTGATCAAACTGATTTTAAACATACACCTGTTTAAAAAAAAAAAAAATCTTAGCTCAGAGGCCGTTAAAAAACAGGTAAAATCTGTATTCGGCCCGCAGATCTCTGTTCTAGTCCTTTAGAAAAAAAACTGTTGTTTTCTGTTCCCTTGCCTTGTTTCCCTTTGAGATCATTAGTCCATAAAAAAAGGTATGGGCCTAGAAGAAAGGAATAAAAGCTAGATTTTAGTCTTTCCCTCAAGACTTTCTTCTTAAGAAAAAAGGATGCCTTCATTCTCTTGTAGAGATAAGATCAACTGGGTTTTTATTTAAGACATTATTGCTTTTAATTCTACTTATATTCATTGACATTTAAGTTTAAGTGAAATAGGGATAGGGTTAGAAGCTACCTACTCACAGGTCTGATAGAAAATTCCATAACAATGATTTATCACAGTCAATTACCGCAGATTAAATAATCATCAAAAAAAGGAATACAAATAAGTTTATGATTGTTCTAAAATTAAAAACTTTTATTGCTTTTGCATGTTTTAACTATTTAACATTAAGGCTGATTTTTAGGTACATCATAAAATCTCAAATATCTTAACTTCTTAACCTAACAATATTGTGAAATAGGCAAGGAATTTCAATGTACATTTCAGTAATGAAAGATTTAGCCTCAGAGAAATCTTACTCTCAGATAACACAAGGTTAAAAGCAAGAAAAAAGAAATTAACACATCCCCTCATTGAGGTTGGTCATTCCATGAGATGTTTTGCAAGACCCTTTTACTTTACTTCCTCACCGCCTCTTCCTCTCTAGTCTGCCTTTTACTTTACTTCCTCACCGCCTCTCCTTCTCTGATTCTATAAAAGAAACTGACATCCAGACCCAGATAAGATGGTTTTTCAGAGATGCTAGTCTGCCATGTTCTCGGTCTGCTGGCTTTCCGAATAAAGTCGTATTCCTTGCCTCAAAAAAAAAAATAGTAGAAGCTAGGCATCAACAAATTGTCTTCATGCTCCCACATTCTGTATAATAAAGAATTGATTGTATTTTCTCAATTCCTAGTTAATAAATTAAATTATTTGAAACATTTGGTGTTTTAGTCAAGTTTCTCCCAAGAAACAGAAAACAGAACCAAGAGGATGTATGTATGTATGTATGTATCTATCTATCTATCTCCCTATTCATTTGTCTATCTATAAGAAATTTATTATAAGGAATTAGCTAATGTTATTATGGACGCTGAAAAGTTCCTAGATCTGCAGTTGGCAAAATGGAGGTTCAGAAGAGCTCGTAGTATAGTTCCAGTCTGAGTCCATAGTCTTTAGAACCAGGAGAGCCAATGGTGTTAAGCTCTGATCTGAAAGCCCACAGGTTTGAGACCCAAGAAGAGCTGATGATTTAGTCCAAGTCCAAAAGCCAGAGAAGACCTACTTCCCAGTTCTTGCAGTCAGGCAGGAGAAGCTCCCTTTTACTCAGCCTTTTTGTTCTATTCAGGTCTTCAATTGATTAGATGAGGTCCATGCTCATTAGGGAGGACAATGCTTTATTCAGTCTACTAATTCAAATGGAAATCACATCTAAAAATACTGTCACAGAAATATTCAGCTTACTGTTTGGTCAAATATTTGGGTACCCCCTAGCTCAGTAAGATTGACACATAAAAAGAGCCACCTCTGTTGGCTAAACTTATGATAAATATTTGATTATTTCATCTCATCAATTATGGGTAGGTGAAATTCAAAATGCATTCTAAGAAATATTCATAGAATTCTTCTTGTAGAGTTGAATATACTGTACTCAGTGATGTGTATAGTCATGACCAGATGAACACAGGGGTTAATCCCCATATAATTTATAGTTGGCCTTCTGTATCTATGGTTCCTCTGCAACCACAGTTTCAACCAAACATGGAGAGCGTACTATTGTAGCATTTACGATTGAAAAACATCCGTGTATAAGTGCACCTGCACAGTTCAAACTCATGTATTGATAGTTCAAGGGTCAACTGTATATGTGATTACAGAGTCCCTGCACTTGTTTAACTCTCCATATTGTCTCTTCATGATGACATAATGATGTTTACAATAGAGAAAATAAGTAAACATATTTTATATAGTTTGAGATAGGATAGCAAGTGCTAGTGTGTATTGGGAGAAAAAAACTATACACTTAGTAGAATTGAGGGAGAATTCAAAAGGTCAAAATATAGAGCCTGAACCTTTAGGATAAAAAACCTAGAATTTAGAAAGGTTTTATTTGGAGGGTAAGGGAGAGTTGCCTCAAAATGGAAGGGAGAAAGTTAGAAGTATTTCTTGGCACATTAGGCACATAGAAGAATATCCTTCTCAGTGTGTAAGGATATTTGGTTAGTGGCTCAGTAGAAGGGGAATTAACAGAATTTAAGAAGAGATTATAAATAAAAAAGACAGTAATTAGTGTAAGTGCAGATCTAGAAAATCACTTACTCTCCCATCTACTTTTTTTTTTCTGGATTGAATTAGTATACATCAATGTTCCTTATAGCCACGTAAATGGTAGGAAATTAACCACAATTTGAGTAAAAATCTCCCAAGCTTTAAAAAAAATTAATTTTTAGTTTTATTTTGAATTTCTTTAAAAGAAGATGTATTTACACCTTTTTAAATGATAATAAAAGTAATGGATCATATCAGACAAAAATGTGTATAAAATCATTCCTAAAATAGTTACTAACTCATGTTTAAATGCAAATATCTGTTATATAACTTTATATTTCATTTTTCTATGAAATAATACATAATATATATATTTATTCAATATGAAATAACTATTTACAGTCATGTGCCAAGTATATACAGAGTACTTACTAGGTGTCAGGCACTGATCAATGTACAAGGGATAGAGCAATGTAGAAATCGAGGAAGACACTGCCAGTATGAAACTGAAATTCTAGTCAGGGAGATCAAAAGAGAAAAAAAAAAGCAATAAATGCGTAGGGTAATTCAGACTGTGATTAGATTGTGATATGAATAAAATAAATACGGTGATAATATAGAAACTTACTCTCAGAGAACAATGGCTAGTGGAAATGCAAATTTTAAAAAAAAACATAATTTTAATATAATTTAAAAGAAGAACCATAAGAACTCAGTGATTGATGAAATATGAAGGCTGAAAGAACAGGAGGGTTTATGTGTATCCCCCAGGATTTGAGGTTTGCTCAAGAGGTTAGATGATGGAGCTACACTTTAAAGATATGAGAAAGACCATGGAGGAGAAGCTTGGGGCAGTGAAAACAGAAATTAAGAGTTCTTTGATTTAAGATGCCCATTAGATATTAAAGTTGAGAATTTGATTAAAAGATATACAAGACTGAAACAAAAGGGAGGGGCTAAATTGTAAGAAGTATGTGATTCATATTTAAATAAGTGCCATTTAAAAAGAATTCTTTGGATGAAATCAACTAAACAAAGTACAGATCTTCCTCAACTTATGGTGGGGTTATATCCTGATATACCCATGGTAAACTGAAAATAGTCAAAAATGCATTTCATACACCAAACATCATAGCTTACCCTTGCCTAACTTAACAGTGCTCAGTACACTTACATTAGTCTAGAGTTGGACAAAATCATCTAACACAAAGTCTATTTTACAGTAAAATGTTGAATATCTCCTGTAGTTTATTGAACACTGTACTGAAAGTGGAAAACAGAATGGTTGTATGGGTAAAGAATGGCTTTAAGTGTATCAGTTGTTTACCCTTATGATCATGTGGCTGAGCATGTGGTCACATATCGCTAGCCTGGGAAAAATCAACATTTAAAATTCAAAGCACAGTTTCTACAGAATTCCTATTGCTTTTGCACCATAATAAAGTTAAAAAAAATGTAAGTCGAACCATCCTGAGTCGGGGACCATCTGTATAGCTAAGTGTTATATAAAACACTTTTATGTACTTCTCGTTTCCATAAGGAGTTTCTCTAGATGCATTCCTGGATTCTCTCCATCCTTTGATCATTGCTCCTTAAAGAAATGTGAAAAATATATCTGCATTGTAAATCTGGAGAGTGGACATGTTCATCTCAACTGCAACAGTTCCGTTCTTTTGGGAGGATGACTCTCAAAAAAGGAGTTTTTCTCTGCTCCTCCATTCTATAAATCTTATCTTGACAAGACTCCTGACAAATTGGACTCCGTATCAGTATCATCATTATATAATGGCCTTTACATTAACTTTCTGTTATGTTTTGTTCCTTGTTCAGACCCACCTGAAGAAGAGGTGGGCTGTTGATTGAGTGAAGTCTTAGAAAGCTGTCAAATCAAAATTAATTCTAAAGAGCTTATGACTGAGTTGCAGAGATGAAGCATGAATACATGAGAAGATAAAAGGATATATTCAAGACTTCTTTCAAAGAAGTATGTGTTTTCTGACAAGAAACTAGATCACATGATAAATGCTGGAAAAGTCTCAACTGGGTGAAGACCACAAGTGACTGGATGGACCACTCTAGGAAAAAAAGATTGAGGAGAGCATGGAAGAATGAAAAGGATCTGTACTGGCAAAATAGAGTAGGGTGAGAGAAATTATATTAAAATATGTCAGGAAAATACAAAGTCAGTATCACCTCTGTGATTTTAACCTTTGCTTTTTCCCTTATCCACTTCTTCATCTTACCTCTGAGAGTAACAAGACGTGCTAATCTCTTTTTGCTCATTTTCCAATTGTCTAGAAACACTGGGAGAAGGGTAAAGCAAGACATATTAGACTTACAATAGCCTGTGCTCTAATTACCTGTTCAGTCCTATTCCCTGGTATTCTCCTTTTCATTATTTTATTTGCTCATTTCATTCATTTATTCATTCATTTAGTTAATGAATCAGCCAATGTGCATTCATTCAATGGTTACTGAACATCAGCTATCTTTGGGGCTCTGATGACACTATAGTAAAGAAGACAGATGCAGGTGTGCCCTTGTGAAGTTACAATCAATCAGAGAAGACAAACATAAAGCAAATTATTTCAAATAATCAATAATTGCTGTTCTATCTAGAAACCATGAAGTGAGAGTATAGGTTTGGGATACAGAAGATGGATCAGTTTAGCTGAACACAGGGTTATTTATTTAATTTTTCATTCAAAAAATATTATGTTCCTTTACAAAATATGCCAAGCACTTTGCTAAGCTCTCAGTGTAATTGGGTATAACTTCAGAAAAAGCAGAAATTCTTAAAAGGTAAGAATTTTACAGAGAATTGAATGCCAAGTGTCTGGATATCAAGTTTATACCCAAAAAGATCACCTCAGTTTTAGACAAAAGTTTGTGAAATTTCTATTAATCATACTGATATTTCTGGATAGAAGAGAAGATAAATGTATTATCTGTTAGGGATAATGCTCGTATTTTCACTGATCAGGAAAATATCCTAGCATTTTGCACCTTAAGGAAAAAAAAACACTTAATAGTCATTTAAAAAATACCACATAGCAGGGTGAGCATATTTTCTTTCATCTTTTCAGCTATTTCAAAAATAAGATTGTAAAGAATTGTGTGGTTACAGTGAACTGTGTAGCACAGTACTGAGATGCAGGAAACACTTGTCTTCCAAAACAGGTTCCTGGGGAGTCCCACTTCTTACGACTTATTTGTATTTGTTGAAAAGGACAGAAACTTTGAATTTAAGTGAAGAATAAAGGCCTCTAGCTATGAGTTATTGTGGAAAAACTGCCCAATTAGTGAATATCTCCCTCAGGTCCATTCAAAAAGGAAACTATTCTATCAAAAAGTTATTTGATATGGGAAGCTGCTTTTATTTTAGGAGAGGGAGATAGAAGACCCTCAGAATAACTTAGTCTTTATACCTCTTTTTTCCCTTCTTCTTTCCTTTCTTTTCTTTTCTTTCTTTCCTCCTCCTTCCCTTCCATTAGGCTGTAGTACACACACACACACACACACACACACACACACACACACACACACACGCAAGAAGAATGGAAAAAGTTTCATATTTCCCTTCCTCATCACCCCCGTTTCTTATTAACCTCACCGAACCAGAAAGCAAGCAAGCAAAACTCGAGTAAGTTCTCCTTTTGGAAAATGAACATGCTGAGATTCAGAACAAAACCATTTAAAATGTCCATTTGCTATCTATTAAGTGTGTGGACTAAAGTCACCACAGTATAGAGATTGCTTCCCTATGATAGTAGTAGAAGAAATTATTGTGTTGGGGGGTGATATCAGCTGTAACCCATTTCCAGAGGGTACCCAGAGAGGCTCAGGATGTCTGTTGTAGAGAAATAGAGATGCTAAGAATCTAGACAGGAGGCTTGTTCCCTAGAGCCACGGAAAGAAGCTCAGGCCAGCACTTGAACACAGAGCTACAGAAGGCTGACTTTGACTGGAGGCTTGGATTGGTCTAATGAGTATCCAGTTGGGAAGATAAGGTGGATGTTTAGAGTTTCTTATTCTGTTTTCATTCAGGCAACATGAAAGCTCTCCATGTGTTTGTGGCACTGTAGTTAAGTGTAAGGGCTATACACAGCATGAATAAGATTGAATTTCTCAGAATCCTCTACGATACGTGTATAGAGTCACTTTTCACTTCAGAACCCTTAAAAAATATGACTGGTTTTTATACCCAGAGCTGTGGAACACATTTTTCCCCCAGTGCACTGAAATTTTCATGAAGCTATATAATCCACCGGTTTTCACAAATGAGTGGTCCTCAGGTTGTGGAAATTTTGATATTAAGAAAAAGTCCTCCTTACTGAATAGAACTTGATAAAAAGAACCAACAATGTAAAACGGGCTAAGAAATTGAATTCAATCTGGTCACTTATATTTACTATATACTTGATTATAAAAAAAATAAACATAAGTCTACAAGTTATTTATCTTTGGGTGAAATTATAAGAAAATAGAAATTGAAAGTCACAATGGTATTTAATTTTGAAAATGGATAGTCTTATTGAGGAAAGGACTTGGAAATTTATACTACTAAAATGGAGATGAGATGCTTGGGTAATATTAATATTCCAATTGTCGCAGAAATGAAGAAATGAAGACTTCAAGAAATGAAGACTATTAATTAGATTGGCCAAAGGTTTTATTTGAGTTAAAATTTATATCCCCACCTTGTAATCATGTTCACAATTCTTTCAATGTTTCTTAAGTGATGGAATGAAACTCTTTGAGATATGCAACAGTTTATTGACATTACCATTTGAACTCTCTAGAGTTTGTTTTAATCTTCTTTTACCAACACAATTGGTAAAAGACATGTATTTTAGAAATCACATTTGTTACAATATGTTTAACATGGAAAGTTTTATTTGTTTAAATGTTATAAGAATTTGGATATACTTGAGCTATAAAATGAACCCATTAGGCTTATGGAAATTAATCTAATGTTTAAGACCTCTATGGCTTTATGTTTATTAATTCCACCTCTATAAATACAGTATTAAATCTCTTTAGTAAGAAAACAGTCTTGGCTTTCACCTCAAAAGCACATTTATTCTAAATACTAACTTTTGAAAATTTAATTTTCCACACAAGGCAAAATCCTGTTTCTTTCACAATGTCAAGCCAAAGAAATTGATCTCATCCTTAGGGCCTGTACTTTACCTGGTCCAATCCTAAACTGGTTTAAGCTACTTGACCAATTATGAATGGTGGGACTTCCAAAGCAGACAGGAATATAATGCACAATGAGTCCTCTACTCTAATGGTTCTCAACGTTTGGTTCCCAGTCCATCAGCAACAGTATTACCAGCATCGCCTGTAGACATGTTATAAATGCAGTTTAGAACCCTACTCTGGACCTGCTGAATTCGAAGATGATTCTGACTCACAATGGAGTTTAATAACCACTGCTCTACTTTATTTAGCAAATCAGCACCGCTCGCCATTATGGACAAATGTGCCTCCATAGCTGTTTTCTAATTTTTTCTAATATTGCCTTTAAAGCATTCAGAGCCCCTCAATTAACCCATGCTGTGATTTTCTCAGGTTTGTAGGAAAAAAAAGTAGCTTCCCCACAAAAACATCTTTGACTTCGTTTTCACCTGCATTCTATAAAGACAAGGTAGCTTCATCAAACACATGCACTTCGAAATCTCAAGGATGAAAAACCTATCTAGAGACATTTTTATTCTGCTTAGTTTACAGCCAAGATATCAGTATCATCTTATGAGTTTATATGCCAAAAGATCTGGCAAGGCAACAAATTCATTTCCCTGAGTGTTTCCATTTGATACACTTAAAAAGCAATACAGGTAAAGAATAGAAGTGCCTATGTGAGCACATTTCCTCAGCAGCTAATGTTAATGTTTAATTCACTTCTGGGGAAGAATGATGACAGATATGAGGCTCTAACTGAATAGACGCACAGCTGCCTTTAATACCATACAGTTAAAAACCTGTCAACAAATATGATTATTCTCTTTTTTCTGAGAAAATATTACAGAAAACAATGAATGTATCTGAGACATGGCATAGTGAGGTGTGGTTCAGAAGATGAAACTACCTTATATTACATTACATATTTATTTGTGTGAAAAGAATGTGAGTTTCATGATAGTAGAGACTTTGTCTCTCTTGTTTAGCCTAGATGTGTTCTTAATTTTAGAACTGGATAAAAAAAACTAAGTGATAAATGAAACAAACACACAAACTGAGAAAGAAGGATCTCTATAAATCCTAAGTAACATTTCTCTTGAAAGTCTCAGTTTCTTCATCTGTAGAAAAAGACAAAGACAAGGGAGAAACTGATGTACAAATGAATAACGGCCAGACGGTATATAAAAATAGAACTCTGACCCACAATCTGCAACAATTTGTAAGGGTGCCAAACCATAATCTGAATAGCAGTTGACTCCAAACTGTCAGGACTTAGCCAACTACCAGTTTCCCTAATTTCTGCCTCCTCTTCCAACTAAGAACTAACCAGAGGAAGTCAAATATGCTTCTTTAACCAACCACATAGGATGTCTTGTATCTACTTAGCCCACCTCCAGCTTCCTCATGGCAACCACTTCCAATCAGGGCATACCTTAAGCCTTCTCTTTTTTCTACTATAAAACTTTTATACTCCTCTGTCTGCCTATAAGTCTGTCAAACATAGGTGATGGTGGCTGACTTCCTTGCTATAGCAAGCTGTGAACAAACAGCACTTGCTTGTTCTAATTTGGGTAATCTTTATCCTTTTCCACAGAAGCGAGCCTGTAATATTTAAATGTTCTCAGCACTACAATTTTATAAATTTCTAGAGACTATGACCTCCAAGGAAGAATTTACATCAATCTAAATGCTATTTTCCAACTCTAGATGATAAAACCATAATGGAGATGCTATGCGAGAACGTTAAAAGAGTGCTAAGATTTTAATTAAAGATGGAAAGGAGAGGGTGGGTTAGCCACAGGAAAAAAAATCACAAATTTCAAGTGGGCTTTTCAAACAGGGTATTATCATGTTATCCACATTGTTTTCAAATCACAATTTGCACCGCAGTGAACCAACCAAAGAGTTCCAAATCCCTCATTGCTCCTCCCAGAACAGGAAAGCTTCAAAGAACATTGCCGAAGCTGAGGATACTATTTAATAGATCCATTCTTCCACAGATAGATTTGAAAAAAATGATACAAGTATAAGGTCTTTATCAGTGACCTTCCAAAGTTAGGGTGGTGGGAGGGTCAATTGGGAATGTCCACTTTGTGTAGAATGACTAAAGTGGTGGTTATCTATACAGTACTTAAAAACAACAATAAAACTGAGTAAAAGTTGCTGTAATTTTGATTATTCCCTGGTAACAATCTAAACAGTGGTTTATCAATCTATACAATGCACTGGTAATCTAAACAATGTCAGTGTTAAAAAAAACAAACAAAAAAAAAACACTAGAGGGATAAGGGGGTCTGGAGTTTCCCTGGTCTAAATTCGAAACAATGGCTCTGGTTACACTGAGGTTGAATGTCAGTAATATATATGTGAGCTACATTTTAGCTACAGTTTTATTACTTATCCTTTAGCAAAAATTAAACTCAATATAAAAGTTAACTTCAAACACATCCTTTAGCAAAAATTAAACTCAACGTAAAAGTTAACTTTAAACACTTTTTTATTCAGTTGACTCCTTGACACATGCAGGCTCAGCCATGTGTCAAGAAAGTCTCATTTCTTTTGAGAATAAGATTGCAATTGTCAAGTTTTTCAAGCTCACTTTGGGCACATTATATATCTCTAACACCATGATTCTCCATATCTCTGTGTTTAAATAAGATATTTAGAATAAACAGTGATAATACAATGATTTTGAAGATGAAGCATTAGAACTTGACTCACATCAATTCTGCCATTCTATGCTAACACTTGGTGTCTTTATTTGTGAAAAAAGTAAAACACTTAAATGAAATGTGAAGAGTAAGGTGAAATATTTTTGTTTGGTAAGTGTCTAAGAGCTTAGAATACAAAATGGCCTGTTACATATGAATTTGGTTAAACAGTGATTTTTTTAAACATAAATATGTCCCTTTCAATATTTGAGACATACTAAAAAGAAAATATTTTTTATTTGTCAGAAATTCAAATTCAGTTGGGCATCCTGTATTTAATTTGCTAGAACTGCAATATTATTAGAATTTTAGTTCATAAATGACATAGCTTACTGAATTTGAAAACGTTTAAAGATGAAGTAAAGTAGAAATTTTTTCAATGTTTCGATTATTTTAAAACTGAAGAATGAATTAAGAAAATTAAATGTTACATCAATGGTACATTTACTGGCTTCCAAAATTTTATCTATTGAAATTATTTTAGTTTTATTAAAATCCAGTTATTACCAGATAAGTATTTCATATAGTATTATTATACAAGACTACAGTCAAGAGATCAAAGTTCAAAATCTTAGGTAGGTGTTAAAAAAACTATCACCCAGAAATAGACCCACATAAATAAAGCCAACTGATCTTTGACAAAGGAGCAAAGAGAATAAAATGGAGAAAAGATAGCCTTTTAAACAAATAGTGCTAGAACAATTGAATATCTACATGCAAAAAAAAAAAAAGAATCTAAATATAGACCTTATACACTTCACAAAATCTAACTCAAAATGGACCATAAACCTAAATATAGAACTTCTAGAAAATTTCAAAGGGGAAAACTTACATTATCTTAGGTATAGCTATGACTTTTTAAATAAAACACTGAAGGCAAATCCATGATAGAAATGATTGATAAGCTGGACTTGATTAAAATTAAAATTTTCTGCTCTGCAAAACACAATGTCAAGAGAATGAGAAGAAAGACAAGCCACAAACTGGGAGAAAATACTTGCAAAAGACACATCTGATAAAGGCCTGTTATCTAAAACATACAAAGATCTCTAAAAATTCAACAATAAGAAAATGAACAACCCAACTAAAAAATGGGCAAAAGAGCTTAACAGACACCTCACCAAAGAAAGTATACAAATGGCAAATAAGCATATGAAAAGATGTTAGTATATCATTAGGCATTTGCAAATTAAAACAATGAGATACCGATACACACATACTGGAATGGTCAAAATCCAAAATACTAACAACACCAAATGCTGGTTAGGATGTGGAAAAATTCTCATTCATGCTGGTGGGAATTAGGTACAGCCACTTTGGAAGACAGTCTGGCAGCCTGTTACAAAACTATATTTTACTATATATATTACTATATGATATAGCAATCATACTCCTTGGTATTTACCCAAGAGTTGAAGACATACATCCACACAAAAAGCTGTATGGCAATGTTTATAATAGTATTATTCATAATCACCAATATTTGGAAGCAACAAAGTTGTCCTTTGACAGGTGAACTGATAAATAAACTTTATAGATTCATATAATGGAATATTACTCAGTGCTAAAAATAAATGAGCTTTCAAGGCATGAGAGATATGGAGGAAACTTAAATGCATATTACTAAAGTGAAAGAAACCAATCTGAAAAGACTGTGTACTATATGATTCTAACTGTATGACATTCTAGAAAAGGTGAAACTATGGAAACAGTAAAAAAAGCTGTGGTTGCAATGAGTTAGTGGGGAGAGGGGTTGAACAGCATAGAAGATTTTTAGGGCAGTGAAACTATTCTGTGTGACACTGTAATGGTGGATACATGTCATACATTTGTCAAAACTCACAGAATATACAACACCAAAAAAAGTGTTAATGTGAACTACAGAATTTGGATGATGATGTGTCAATATAGGTTCATGGAGTATAACAGATGTACCCCTGTGGTGTGGTTATACCTGTGTAGGAGCAGGGGGTATATGAGAACTCCCTGTACTTGCCACTCAATTTTGCTGTGAAACTACAACGGCTCTAAAAAATAGTTTACTAATTTAAAATATCAAATGTTAAAGAATGATGTTTTCTTTTGTCTCTTTTGTACTGCTAATTTTATTTCATTTCTTTTTTTTACTGGCACACTTATATATGACACCCAATAAAGAAAATTTTCACTTTCTCAGTTTCTTTCGTGGTTATTATTCATTGCACTTCATGATTATTACGGAAAATGATTCTTATATAGAGAAACGGGTATCTAAAGTGCCTGATTTAGATGTCAAATGCACTAAGTTCTCCATTGGTGTCTACAATTTTCCTATTACTAAAGGCTACATAACAAGTTTCCTTTTACCTGCAACTGAATTCATACATCAGAGCTTTTTAACATGCCAGAGACAAGGGTAAAAGTCATAAATTTACAGCTCAACTCAGTTATCTGCTGCTTCTCTTGTTTGCTAATTTTCTTGAGACGAAAATATGTTTGGAAAAAAAAATAATCTCTAAGAGTATTTCCTAATAACTATTTTTCTGAATGGGGGCTACTTTGAAGTGCTTTTTTGCAAAATTTTAACCTTGGTGTTTGCTGACCCCACAAGAAATTTTTCCCAAGAGATTTGAGAAGAGCTCCTGCTAAATTAAGATTATACTTTTCTAGCAAGAAGCCAGAGGAACACTATACTTACCTTTTGGATAAAGAAAAGGATTCTCCTGTGAAGCCATCAGGTCCTGGGCTTTTGTTTGTTGGAAGATTTTTAATCACAGTCTCAATTTCAGTGCTTGTGATTGGTCTGTTTATATTTTCTATTTCTTCCTGCTTCAGTCTCGGAAGGTTGTGCTTTTCTAAGAATTTGCCCATTTCTTCCACGTTGTCCATTTTATTGGCATATAGTTGCTTAAAGAAAAGGAAAAGATTTTGAAAGGAAAATGTCTGCATTCTCCAGCTCTCTAATTCTAGGTCACTTCTTCCCAGAATTATCCCATCCTTCAGAAAAATAACCATTCATCCTCTCTTCTCTCCTTATACCCGGTATATCTCTGTTGTTGACATTATAGTATGCAACAAGTATTTGTTTATATCTCTGCCTTGCCAAGAAGACTGACTACACTGTGAGGTAAAGGATGTATGTATGTATGTATTTGCATATGCCTAGAACAGATGTGTTTGCAGCAAACACTCATTGAATATATGTATTTTTAAGATTAAATACTTTTTTTTGAGATATAACTGACATCTGACATTATATTAGTTTCAGGTATGCAACATAATGATTTGACAAATGTATACATCACAAAATGATCACCACAATAAGTTTAGTTAACGTTCATTAGCACACAGTTACAATTATTTTTCTAGTGATCAGAATTTTTAAGATCTACTCTCTTAGCAACTTTCAAACAATACAGTATTATTAATTATAGTCACCATGCTATATACATCCCAAGTACTTATTTATTTTATAACTGGAAGTCTGTACCTTTTGACCTCCTTCACCCATTTTTACCCAATCATTATCACCCCACCTTTGGCAACCACCAATCTGTTCTCTGTATCTATCAGAATTTTTTTATATTCCACATATAAGTGAAATCATATAGTATTTGTCTTTCTCTGTATACTTATTTCACTTAGCATAATGTTTTTAAGGTCCATTCATGTAGCTGCAAACAGCAAGCGTTCCTTCTTTCTATGGCTGAATAATATTCCATTGTGTTTGCATTTATCCATTCATTCACTGGTGGACACTTAGGTTGTTTCCATATCTTGGCTATTGTAAATCATGCTGCAATGAACATGGGGGTGCATATATCTTTTTGAGTTAGTGTTTTCATTTTCTTTTGATAAATACCCAGAAGTGGAACTGCTGGGTCATATGGTAGTTCTATTTTTAATTTTTAAAAGACCTCCATAATGTTTTCCATAGTGGCTGCACCAATTTATATTCCCACCAACAGTGCACAAGGATTCCCTTTTCTCCACATCCTTGCCAGCACTTGTTATGTCTTTCATTTTTGATAATAACCATTCCAAGAGATATGAGGTGACATCTCATCATGGTTTTGGTTTACATTTCCTTGATGATTAGTAATGTTGAGCATTATTTCATGTGTCTGTTAGGCATCTGTATGTCTTGTTTAGCAAAAATGTTTATTCAGAGTCACTTTCCATTTTTTAATTGAATTGTTTGATTTTTTTGCTATTGAGTTGTAAGAATTATTTGTATATTTTGGATATTAACCACTTATCAGATATATAATTTGCAAAAATTTTCTCCCATTCCGTAGGTTGCCTTTGCTATACAGAAGCATTTTAGTTTGATGTACTCCCACTTATTTATTTTTGCATTTGTTGATATATATTTTTCATAGTCCTGATTTTCCAGATAAATACCTAGATAATTCTAGCACTTTCTATTAATGACTGGAAAAAGAATCAGGTTAAATTTGAATTAATGATTCACAGTCAGGACTTAATTCTTCAGGAAAGGTTGTGGAGGAACAGAACTGCCCTATTGGGTGTAGTCCATATTGAAGGGCTAGTTTTCCCATCTCTAGTGTTCATGATTTGTGAAATATTAGACACTTTACAATCTAATTGGGACATATCTTTGGCACTTATGTTCTAAAAGTGTCTTCATGTGCTCCAGGCTCTTCCAGCCCTATGGTTACTTATGCTTAATATCTTCTGGTTTATGTTACTCTGGCATATTCAATGTATACATGATCTTTGTAAAAACTAAAAAAAAAAAAAAAAAAAAAAAGAAAATAATCATTTCTATTCAGAAATATTTTCTGTAGTATTATATCACTACAAAAAAAAAATGAATATGACTCATACTTTCCAGACCATTTTTATTTTGGATAAGAAAGAGCTATGTGCTTATGTTTGTGGACTGAGGCTGAGGAGGGAAATAGAAAAGTCTCGAATCATTGGTGGCTTTGGCCTCTAAAATGCCTAGTAGGTTATGTGAAACCTATATTAACCACTCACTCCACCCTTTTACCCAAGTACATTGATTTCTTTTACCTCCTTTAAAAATTTCAAATTTTCCCTACTTCTCTTCATTAGCAATAAAAATATAAATAGATATTGAGCATCTTTTACATCCCAAACAACTAAAGTTAGTTGTTTGGTACTAAAATTAGTTGTTTGGTATATAAGGAAATAAAGGAAACTAACTCTTGAGTGACAAGTAGGTAACAGGCACTGTGCTAATAAGCACTGTGCCTACCTCATTTAAAGTTCTTATCAACCCTGTGAGGGTGGGTTTTTAATATCCATTTTATTGATTAGGAACCTGGGCTTAAAGTTTAATTAATTACACCATGGACTAGCACAGTCATTGGCTGAAGAGGAATTCAAGCATTAAAGGAAAATTTGTTTAAAATGGTAAAATTATGGCTCCCATATAAATATAAAATGGACATATGTTAATTATTTGATTTACTCCTTTAAGTAAAATGAGATTCAGTAAGATGCTACGATGGATTCAAAGGAGAATTTAAAGAACCACAGTGGAATGTGGTTCCAAAGGCAATATGGAATGCTGAAATGAATTTACAAAGAGTGCAAAACTAGCCAATATCCACAAGATAATGATCAATGGCATTCCACCAGACACAATTTGTTTGCATTCATATGGACAAGAAAATTTTGTATTACTACAAATTTCTACAACTTACAAAGTTGTAAAATAGCTCAATGACAATGAAAGTTTCAGGCCCTATTAATATCAGAAACCCTGGGAGGATAGTCTATAATATGACTAGCCATTCATTGAAAAGATACCTAGTATTTTTTTTTGCAGATTTCAAATGTTTGACAATTTTAGTGACACCACTCAGGAGCTATCGACAAAGTTCATGCTCCATACATACGTTTGAGATGCCTGTATGGTCTTCAAGAAGTTAATCGAATTGATGGTATTTTGTTTTCTTCCTGTGACCTATGTCTTTCCAAAATTAGAGTGCAAAAATACCTAGCTGTGGGGATTTAGTTAATTCACCCTGGTTAATTTAAGACAGAAATTATCACCATGGTATGAAAGTTCCCATGTCAGTTTTGGCTTAAAAAATTAATCAGTATATTGACATTTCTAGCCTTATGCATTTGTTTTCCCACACCATAAAAGGTCAGTATCAACCCCATAACACTCTGAAAGAAATTAGCTTTTGTCTTTGTTAGTAGAGGTAAAAGTTCATACCTGATTGCAAGCCAGTCACAGAAACTATATAAAGTTCATGACATTTTTTGATCAAGTGGATTACGATATTTTTAAAGGAAACATAAGATGATATTCATCCAACCAGCATTATTAATTTTTGCTGAGTTCAAATAATGGGCTCTTTAAATTTATACATTTCTGCATAATGTTATTCTGGTTCTTATTTTGGTTTCACTGTGTTAGCAAACAAAGAAATAATGTACAAAGCTTGAGCTTCCCAGATAGACCTAGGAGTTTCTCTTATACTATTTGGAGCCTTAAACATATTTATTTTATATAAAATGACTCATGTAGGGCATAAATTTGGTTTTTTTGAATTATCTTCTTGTTGTAGTCCCACTTTTCTTCCTCTGAGGTCCTAGATTCCTTTTGGCTGGATTAAGAGCAAACAAGTTAGAAACACATCAACTTTGGTTTGACTGCCAACTTTGTGACATGTTAGAAATACGTAAGCTCTCTAAGCCTAAGTTTTCTCATCAAAGGAAAGAGGAAATAGCTATTTCATAGATTTTTGTGTGAGTGAAGCTGGTACCTAGCCTGTAGGAAATATCTAGTACCCTGCTATGTTCTGACTTCCTTTCAGATAACTATTGTTATACAATAACCTTCAGACTTGGATGAGAATGTCCCACATATTACATTCCAATATGTCTCTATTAGAAATCCAGTTTTTTATTAGACATGTAGAAATTGTATGTTTCAGTCTCTTGTTTTAGACTGGAAGTTAGATTAGTGACAATTCTTCATTCATGTTTTTATTCCACAGTATCTGACATATGTTAGGAATAACATTTTAAATTGTGGAATATTTTTCTTACAATACTTATTTTTATCACTACAATATCCCTCTGAATTAAGTAGTGTAGCATTATTATTATTATAGTTGAAAACTTCGAAAATATTTGTTGGCGTTTATTTTAAATTTTTATTCATTTGTTTATTTTTTGGCTGCATTGGGTCTTCATCACTGGATGCGGGCTTTCTCTAGTTGTGGTGAGCGAGGGCTACTCTTCATTGGGGTGTGCAGGCTTCTCATTGAGGTGGCTTCTCTTGTTGTGGAGCACGGGCTCTAGGCACACAGGCTTCAGTAGTTGTGGCACATGGGCTCAGTAGTTGTGGTCATGGGCTCTAGAGTGCAGGCTCAGTAGTTGTGGTGCACGGGCTTAGCTGCTCTGCGGCATGTGGGATCTTCCTGAACCAAGGCTTGAATCCGTGTCCCCTGCATTGGCAGGTGGATTCTTAACCACTGTGGCACTGGGGAAGACCCTTGGTTGGCATTTAATATGACCTATTTCAGAGACTTTCAGTGACCTACCTTCCTTCCTTTTTTTCTTTTTCTCTCTCTTTCTCTCTTACTGTCTTTCTCTTTCTCTCTCTCTTTCTTTCATTTGCACCTGACAGTCAAAACTCATTTCTGTGGTGTTTCAGTCAGCTTGGACTGCCATAACAAAATATTAGACTGGGTGGCTTAAAAAATAGAAATTTATTTCTCGTAGTTCTGAATACTGGAAAGTCGAGGATCAAGGTGCTAGCCAATGTTGGTTTCTGGTGAGAGCTCTCTTCCTCACTTGTAGATGGCCACCTTCTGGCTTTGTCCTCACATGATAGAGAGAAATTAAGCAAGGACTATGATGTCTTTTCTTCAATGACTCAATCTTATTGGATCTGGGCCCCACTCTTAAGATCTCATTTAACCTTAATTTCTTCCTTAGAGGTCCCACCTCTAAACACAGTACCATGGGGTGGGTGTGTGTGTGGGGGAGTGCTTCAGTATAAAAATTTAAAGGGGACACAAACATTCAGTCCATAACATGTCAGTTGGACTCAAATTGGGGCTGATAATATTGAATATCTTAAAATACAATACTGAAAATTACTTGTTGCTGTTATGTACATTTTTCTCTACAAAGAACTAGGAATACCAGTGGTCATAAATATAGCAAGTGCAGTATGTGATGAATGATTTTTATTTGTTTGCTCTTCTGAAAAATTGGCAAGAGATAGAATTTTTAAAAAGATCTATTGTGATGCTGGTAATAGTTTCTCCCATGTATTTTTTAAAAAGCTCAATTGTATACAGGGTAGTTGGCATTCATGTCATGTCAAGCAATGGCATCCTTGTCTCAGAAGATCTTGTGACATAGTATTTTGGATTTAGAAGGCACTTGTTACAGATTTGCCTGGAAAAATAAACTGAAGGAGACTTCAAGTGTGTGAGAGATGAGTGTCTCCTAAATCTAGATGTTTACTCTAGAATTTTAGCTAGAATAAAAATAAATTGATGAAAAATGTTCTAAAAAAACTTTAGATTGTGTGTGAATGTTTCATATTCTTAATATTAAAAAATAAGAATTGATATTTATTGAATATACTTGCTATTTTTCACTTTCTATTAAAGTAAAATATACATGTAGAAAAGTGCACTGGTAGACAACTCTCTAAGTTTTCATAAAAATGAACATACTTCTATAAAACAGGACCCAAAAAAAGAAACAATTTTTCTAGAACCCTAAATGCCCTCTCCACGTTCCTTTCCAATCACTATACTACTAGCGCCTATTAAGGGTAACCACAATTTTGATTTCTGAAACCATAATTTAACATGTTTTTGTAGCTTATCTTAATGGCATTATAGAGTATGTACTCTTTTAAGTGTGGCTTCTTTCACTCAACATTATATTTCTGAGATTCATTGATATTATTGTTGAATTCCATTCCACTGTGTGAATAGCTACTTAACCGATGATGGTAATTAAGGCAGTTTCCAGGTTTGGGCTATTATGAATAATGCTAACAAAATCATCCTGGGACATATCTTCTGGTGAACATGTGTACAGTAGAATTTCTATGCCATGAGAAATGCATATATTCATGTTTAAAAGATTCTGCCAAACACTTTTCCAAAACAGTTGTACTAAATTATATTCTGACTAGTAAAGTATGAGAATTCTAATTGCTCAATGTAATTGTAACTTCTTATCATTTTTGAGCACTATAATAGTTACTGTTCAGTGAGTAGAGAATTTGCATAGATTATCAATAATCTTCATAACAACCTTGAAAAGTAGAATGAAATTTTCCCTTGGCAGATGAAGAAACTTTTGTCAATAAGGTTAATATATATCTCAAGGTCAAATAGCTAATAATATCAATGGAAGGACTCCAACTGTGGTGTGTCTGACCATATTGTTTCATAATCTTGATATTATCATAATCTTATTAATCAAAAATTTAACAAGATAATGTTTGAGACGACCATCTGTAAACTTTAAAAATTCAATTGCCATTGTTGTTTCAATTTATATAGTTTCTTACACATTTTATATATTATCTGCATAGCAACCTTGTGAGAAGGTATTACCATCTCTTCTGTAAATGAGGAAAATGAAGTTCTGATAATTAAGTAACATTCATGAATTTATATTGAATGACATCTCTAAGAGGTCAGAGTACATAGAGTATAGAATGCAAGTCATTTAAGGACAGGGACTCCTATTCACCACGGTATCCCTAGTGCTAGGAAGAGTGTCTGGCACATAGGAAGCCCTCAATAAATAATTGATGAATGATTGAATGACTGAATGAAAGAAAATCCAAAAAGGGATTACATGAACAAGTTTCTCTAACTAGTAAGTATGTAGACAGGAGGCTGAACCTCAGTAATCTGCCTCAAACCCTTGGTAGAAAAAAAAAGGTCCCTCCTGGAGGATGTGTATATTAATTTTATCAAGTTTCTCTCTAAATAGAGTTGTTTTCACAAACCAAGAAAATCACTTTCTTTCTTTCTGTTAGAAATGCATACTGGGGAATTAAAGACATATGTTTGAATCTAACATTATCATCTGGGAAAGTTTGTTTTTTTATCCACCCATTTAATAAATATCTTCTAAGTGCCTTCCAGGGACTAAAAAACATGCCATGTGCTGGGGATGACTGATGGAAATGGAAAACACATCCTTTGTCTTTATAAACATCATAGTTACAGTGACATATATTCCTTGGGACTCAGTTCCCTAATCTAAAAACTGAAATGATATTAATATTATCTAATATTGTAATAACAATATTAGAATATTTTGATGATTAAGTGAGATAGTGCATCTGTGAGATAACACTTGGCTGCTTATAAGATAGAATGGCCAATATTGTGAATATTCTTGATTTATCTTTAGCATAGTGAGCACCAATATATGGAATCATAGAAAACAGCATTTTAGGTGCAGTATCCCATTTCTGTTTTGTTTTATGGCCCTAGCATCTATAAAGAGAGGTGTTCATTGATCCCTCTCTCACTCATTTACTGAACAACTCTTCTTTACTAAATGGAAACCCCAAGTCTTTTCCTTGTTGGTTTATCTAATTACTTTTATATTTTATTTTACAACAGAGAAGTTAGTTATCTGTGGATTAAAATGCAACTTTCTGGCACTCAAAGAGTATAAATGCAATCCCCTGAAATGAGTATCTCCTAGGATGCCACTTTCTTTGTCCGTTAGATAGTTCCCATTATTCTCTCTAACTTGCTGTGTGGCCTTTTTTCTCTTTCATCCAACAGGAAAGTTTCCAAACCTAGAGTTTTTTTCAAACAGAACTTTCAGGCCACTAGAGAAATCATGCTTTCCCACCTGTGTTGTAAAAACAGTGTTTTTCTTCCCAAAGAGTACAGGTGTTAAGGCAGTGGATAGTGGCAGACAAACGGTTCTACATAGCCTCAGCTGGGAGTCCCAACAGAGTTCTGTCCTTCCACTGAGCTCCCAGGCCCAGGAAATATACACCTTGGCCCTTTCTTTGGTCCTGCCACTTGGAAGCTGGTCTGCTCAGAGCACATCATTGATTTCTAGGTCACAGTACAGCTACATTCCACTAGCGAGAATTCTGTTACAACACTAGCTTCAATATGAATAAATAATGCCCCGTTCATTCTCCAGTCATTAAGTGAAGGTATTGTTTGTGCTAGACTTTGTGCTAAACATTGGCATTACAGAAATAAATATGACATAGTCCACTGCCACTAAGACTACAAAATACTATGCCTCTTGGTAGTGTTATTAAGAGACACCTGTGTAATTTTACTGATGAGTTCTGAAAGGTCAACTTATCTTGGTCCTGGAATTCTTAACCTCCCGAAGTCAGTAATCACAGCATTCTCTTCCTAAAGGAAACTTTTAAAATCTGTTCTCAGTTCCCCTGACTTCCTGTCCTAGGGGCAAGTCCAGTGTTCCTTTCCCATCATGTTTACTCTTTCACTTACAGGATGGTTAAGACATAATTTAGGCAAAAATAAAAAGTAAAGAATAAAAACAACTGTTATTTCACTTGCAGTAGAGAAATTAAATGATTGCCAACCATCACTGTGGTCATTTGTATATTCCCTAGTATTTCATGCATAGTGTCAAATATCTAGCTTGAAACTAGGATGTAAAAATCCCTATTAGTAGCCAAAGTGCAACAGCAAAAATCTCTATTAAATCTCCTGAATCTACTCACGGTAGGGGATCACTAGATCCAGCACAGTGATAACGCAGGCAACTGAACAGCAATGGTTTTACCCTCAATTTATTAACACATATAACTATTCATTCAGTTTAGCAGTCTGGAATAGTCAATGTTGTTACATAATGAAGAGGTAAGCATTTCAAACTTAGTGCCTAAAAAGTTTCAAGTATATTATTTTAATGATAGCTGATGTGCACGGTGCTAACATTGTTAATGCCAAAAAATGTGAAATATAGGCTTATTTTCTGTGATAAAGAATATAGGAAAATGTATGAAATAATTTTGAGTCATTTTTTTCACTTATAATGATTAAAATTTAAAAGATAATTAAAAAAATTTCTTACCCCAAGTGGATACATTTCTGCTATTCAGAAAAGTAATTTTTTGAAGTGTATGTGAAGGAAAAGTTATGATATATGTGTGTAAACTGTTTTGTCTGTGGGTGTGATATTTTCATTCATCTTAGTGGCATCATCTCTTTGGAAAAGAATCTCTTAACAAGTCTGTTGAAACAAAGTTAACAAGCACCTAAACTGAGATTAATTGCAGGAACTCAGTTCTTGAACTCTATATAGTTGTTTACTTTAGAACTCACTGAAAACAAATTATTGAAAGAATAAATAATAAAATGAATAAGAAAAATACCTCAAATTCATTTTTAATATCAGTCATATGATTTTCATCAGCAAATTCAAGTAGTAGTAATAAGTGATAAAGATGATAATATAACCATAGAAGAAACTTAACTTTGCCTACCCAGCTTAAGTTTTGGCCAGAATGTCTAAAATTGTAGCCAAGAAGTTTTCTAGTGAAGGTGGGAAGAATCTGACTTCCAGCTAAACTAGCTCATGATTGAATTTGGAATGCTTGAGAAAATTCAAGGAGTCTGGCTGTGATTCCCTTTGAATTTAGGAAATCATTTGGAACATAGCCACTGTGCTCAAATAAAGTTTAGCCATCCAGTGTGCGCACTGGGCTCATTTTGTGGTTATGTATGAGACTCCATCTAACATTCCAGTAATAACATTGGGATTTTACTTCTGATTATTTTTTTTGGTCATTTGCATTTCTCTGCTTTTGACCAGACATTTCTATGCAGGAGATAAGCTGATGTAAGGCACCAACACCATGCTTGGAGATGTTGAGGTCACTCTAGCACAGTAAGAAGAGCTAGTTTGGTTCCAGACCCTTTGGCAGGAGGATGACTTGAAGGCATATGCTGCAACGGGAGAAGCTGCTACTTCTGCCATTTTCACTCTCTCCTTCACAAACTTCCTGGCAAGGGAAATACCACAAGCAAGGAGGAAGAGAAAGAATCCATTACAAAAATTTATACTTCTGTTCAGTCTCACATGGTGCAACAAAATGTATGCACATAATTTCCCATTATGCTTACAGAAAGAAAGGTTCACTAGGTGAGAAACAGACATCATTTTCTGGGAAATTTCTTGGCAACTCTTAGACAAGTGAGACGAAAGGAATAAATATCAAAATAGTGAAAAATTGAACAAGGTAGTAAGGGCTGGTAAATAAAATCAGTAAGTCAAATCTGTGAAAAATTGCCTTTCTCTCTCAATTACTGAACTGGCCATTGACAGAAGTGCTCAGGATTCTTCAAACAAAATCATTAAACACAAAACCCTAGTTAGATTGAAGAGAAACTGTTTTCAAACTAATGCTTTTATGTAGGCACAGAGACCTTAATGAAATTAAACAGCAACAAGAAATAAATTTATAGTATTATATGACTTAGATCATGGTTTAAAAATACTAGACCAATGTTAAGGTCAATCTCCATGTTTATTGGAGAAAGGCTATGCTTACAGTTACACCCTTGGGGAAACTTCATTGTTTCTGAGGACCACCCCAACCATTTCTTTTTCTTTCTTTTCATAGCTCTCAGTTATTCAGAAATTTTTGTCTTCCTTTTTCTCAGTAACCAGAATATTCTTGTGCTCACCTTTGCCCATTCACTCTCAGGCACACTAAGCTGATAGATATTATTCTTCTGACTTCTCAGCTTTCTTACTTTCTCCAAAAGTAATCACATAGCATCCTCCTGAATTTTCTACATTTAAAAAAAATGCATAAACCTTTCAGATGTGTGGTGAGGGCAAAAGTATAGTTTTTGAATTGACACAAAATTTTCCAGAAAAAAGTAATAGACCAATTAAGATAGCAAAAGAAACAGCAACTTGAAAATGATACTTTCAAAACTTGATGGCAGAAAAGCCTGACAAACTTGAGAACATGGGCAGTAAGACCATCCTAAGATCAGGAGTCATCTGCTGGGGATCAGAGAGAAGTGAAAGGAGGTTCTTGAATGGACCCTATAAACTAACGTAATACAGCATATACTCACATCCCCAAATAAAGGACTGTTTCTGCCCATAATGAATAGAAACTTGGGTAAGGGGCACAAAAGTCAATCAGTGAAATTGAGAAAATTCCTTACGCATTCTAAATTTCTGGTGAGTACAAAAAAACCCCCCCAAAACCCACTACGTCTATGGGTGTAGGAGAATACATATGAGAATTTATAGAATTGTGTTGGTCTGAGTTCTTATGACCTTCAGAAATATCCATTAGGTACTCTTTTAAAATGGCAGAGCCTACTCATGAGGAAATATACTGAAAATAGAAAACACATTGAGCATGGCAAATGAAAAAACAATCTACAGAATAGGAGAGAAAATACTTGCAAATGCTATGACCAATAAGGGGTTAATATCCAAAATATATAAACAGCTCATACAACTCAATATTAAAAAAACAAACAACTTGATTAAAAAATGGGCAGAAGACCTGAATAGACATTTTTTCTGAAGAAGATATACAGATGGTCAACAGGCACATGAAAAGATGCTTAACATTGCTAATCATCAGAGAAATGCAAATCAAAGCCTCACACCTGTCAGAATGACTATCATTCAAAAGTCTACAAATAACAAATGTTGGCGAGGATGTGAAGAGAAGGGAGACATTGTACACTGTTGGTGGTAATGTAAATTGGCGCAGCCAGCCACTGTGGAAAACAATACGGAGGTTCCTCAAAAAACTAAAAATAGAACCAGCAATTCCACTCCTGGGTATATATCGGAAGAAAACAAAACCACTAATTTAAAAAGATATATGCACCCCAATGTTCATAGCAGCATTTTTTACAATAGCAAAGTATGAAAGTAACCTAAGTATCCATCAACAGATGGATAAAGAAGATGTGGTATATATGTATGTTTGTATACACACACACGTGCACGCACACACACTGGTATACAGTACTCAGCCATAAAAAAAGAATGAAATTTTGCCCTTTGCAGCAACATGGATGGACTTGGAGGGCATTTTGCTAAGTAAAATAAGTTAGGAAGAGAAAGACAAACACCCTATGTTATCACTTATATGTGGAATTTAAAATATAAAACAAACTAATAAATATAACAAAGCAGAAATAGACTCACAGACATAGAGAACAAACTAGTGGTTACCAGTGGGGAGAGGGAAGCAAGGAGGAGAAAGATAAGCGTAGGGGGTTAAAAGATACAAACTTCTATGTATAAAAATAAATAAGCCACAAGGATATATATGTGCAGCACAGGGGAAATATAGCCATTATTTTGTAATAACTTTAAATGGAGTATAATCTCTAAAAATGTTGAATCACTACATTGTAAACCTGAAACTAATATTTTATATCAACTTTTCAAAGAAACATCTGAGCAGATTTCCATTATATGGAACTGAACAGAAATGTGTCACAATGTCCATTCCTAAATAAAACACTGGAGAGAAAAATGAGACCACTTTGATTGTCTAATATCAATCCCGATTTATTCCCTGGGAGAGCTTGCATGGCCACCAAATACGGTATTCTGTAAATGAAGAAAGTGAGGATGGTAGTTGTTAGGTAGGTAACCCACAGTGTCTCTCATACTAACACATGGTTATCCATCTAACAATGTTCATTTTAATTTCTCAAAGATCTCAGGGCGAACCATATTTAATTACAGAGAGGGAAGAGTTAAATGGCCATCTTTTTCTGTTCTCCAAACTTTATACATTTATAAAGTTAAAAACTCCATGAACTAAGAAATTAATATTTCCAAACATTCTTAATGAAAATATTTGGAATCCACTAGAATGTGAACTTTAAAGGTCAGAGATTTTTGTCAGTTTTGTTTACTGGTGCATCCCAATGTCTAGCACTGTGCCTGGCATATGGTAATTGTTCAGTGAATATTTGCTGATTGTGTTGAATAACTAAATGGATGTGTTTACATATGAAAAAGGAAGGAAAAAATAGAGCCTTAAAATTTGAGAAAAATTCTTGCCACATGAATTTATTATGGTCTTAATGTAGACGTGTGGGAGTATTCGGATATATTTTACTTCCCAACTTGTTATGTTTTTGTCTCACAAACAAAAAAATGCCTCAGAGAAGGATATGACACCTGTGCTGTACCCTTCAAAGCATTGCCCTTAGCTTGGTGGATAGACTAAGAGAGTATTTCAGTGAAGATGCTGAGAATGCTAACATCTTTTATATATAATATTTTACTCGTTACTTTTTCTCCCTCTTCCCACATAGTCTCACTAAGAGGTTCTTTTATATATTATTTATGTCATCTGTGCCATATTTTTAAACCTATGAGACAACTTGATATCTCCTTTGGGAAAGTTGTTAAACTGAGCATAGGGTTTTATATGTTAAAAAGTAGTGAAAGACCCCAGCCATTGATAAAAAAAAGTATGATATTGAAATCAATCTACTAGTTCAAGGCCTGCTCACTCATTAGGGAGCTAGAAACATTTATCCAGGATTTTCTGATGTATAATGCAAATGTAAAACGCTGTATGTAAGTTTCATTTTGCATGCTGGGAATTGAAAATCCAAAGCAAAACTTGTTGCTGTTGATGCGTTCATGTTTTCCGCGTTGTTGCTGCTGCTGCTAAGATGACTATTTTTATCACTACTAATTTATAGACAGTTAAGAAATTCTTTAAGTTTTTTAATAAAACTTAATCATCAGCAGCATGTTGGCATCTCCGTGGGGAATATATACTGTGACAAAGATAACAGTGAGTGATGTAGCCAAAAAGTTGGAGAAGCAATTCAGAAATCCAGCAATCTCTTTTAACACTAACAAAGTAAGAGAACATGTCTCTGAGTTTGTTTTCTGGGAAAGATTTTCAACTGCAGAAATAAAAGCAAGAATTAAATAATGTTGGCAAATACTGATGGACTAGGCCAGGGGTCCCCGACCACTGGGCTGTGGACCGGTTCCGGTGCGTGGCCTGTTAGGAACCGGGCCGCACAGCAGGAGGTGAGCAGCGAGCGAGCAAAGCTTCATCTGCTGCTCCCATTGCTCACATTACCCCCGAACCATACCGCCCCCCCCAAGCCCCCACCCCCGCCTCCGCCACCGGTCCGTAGAAAAACTGTCTTCCACGAAACCTGTCCCTGGTGCCAAAAAGGTTGGGGACCGCTGGACTAGGCGTCTTAAAGTTGCAGCTGGACTTAAATATAGGTATAAGAGAAATCCTTATGCTACCAGTTTCAGGACCATATGCGGTTCTCAAGTAAGAAAAGCCTGGTGACACTGGGGAAAAAATGAAGCTACGAGCCAAAAACTCTAGTACAGCAAAGTGGCAGGTAATGTTAATACCAAATCCACAATACCTATTATAAAGTAGGAAATAATTCATGTTTTCTAGCTCATTAGATTTGAGTATTCTGAAATTTAGAAGCCACCTGCATCTTTTCTTAGTCCACCTATTAATTTATTACCCTAAAAAAATAAGTTTCAGAATTAGGACTTATGAGTTTATATTTTTTATTTTCAACCTGTGCTGCTCAACAGGGTAGCCACAAAACACACGTGGCACTTATATTTAACTCTAAATTACTTAAATTGAAATAAAATGTAAAATTCAGGTATATAGTTATATTAGCCATCTTTTATGTGCTAAAAACTCACATGTGGCTTGTGATTGCCACACTATCGGATGGTGCAGATACAGAACATTTTTACAGTTACAGCAAGTTCGATTGGGTAGCCCTGCATACAAACAACAAGTTTATGCTAAAACATGTGCAAGTGCTGCATTTAAATCTCTAAGTCAAATATTTTACAAACATTCTTATAGGGATCTTAGGATGAGGATAATATTCTTTGATTAAGCAATGAACTTCCTTTCCTAATAAATGAGGATCACTTTTACTATTTTATACCTAATACATAATCAGTTTAAATACTCTTCTCTCTGAATATACTTCCATTTCATCCCCCTGTATTAGACCATATGGGTTCACAAAGAGATTTATTATCCTGTACTTTGATCCAAACTTCAATTCCCTGGTCAAAAAGTTTCATCCTTCCCACTTCCCTATTCCTCTCACTTTGTCTATGAATTGTCTATATCTAATCTTGGTGCCTGGCACTCATGGTCTTCTACAGCCTCCGCCGGATCTGATCTTCCTGCCTTTCCTACTCTTATACTGCTAAGGGTATAGACTCATTCCTATATTCAAATAGAAATCATTCACTTCAGGCACATTGCTATTCTCTTTCACTGCCTAATCCTGATTTTTTTTTTTTAAACAACGCACAACTCTTTGCTTCTGGGCACGTAGAAGTAAATCAACTATATCATTAAATATTACTGAACGCCAACTGTATATAAGGCACTGTAATGTAATATCCTCCATTCCAATCGATGCTTGAGAAAACTATAAAATTCTAAGAATTAACATTTCCAATTAAATGTTCTCTAGCCTGATGCACATACTAACTTCTCTCATCTATATGTTAATGGTATATACTATAATTACATCTAATTTTATGGTCATTGCATATTGTTCATTAAAGTATCTGAATTACTGACAGGCCACATATTATTTTCACAGGCTTAATCTAATACTTTAAGGGATTGCAACCAAGTTTTATCTACCTTTGTGTCCTGTGTGGCTCTTCACATCGTATCTTGTAACCATTAACTTGCTTTGGTCAGTAAAATTATTTTATTGTTGACAGAGTTGGGTTTGATTTACCATGAATATATTTCAATTCTACCAAGCAACAAAAATTCCTTTGATGTTTAGTCACAAGCTGTGGCAATGCCTAGATATGGGAAAATATTTATACAAGATTTTACTGGGCCAGAAATGCTTATATCTTTGCCCAACCAAACAGCAGAACTGCTGGCTGATTCACAAGCAGTTCACCTCTGATCTCAGCCATCTCTACAGCCCATTTCCCTAGACCCCAGCATCCTCAGTTTACTGCAGTTCTAGTAGCTTAGCCAACTATCAAATGAAGGATGCTCATTAGTTTGATCATGGGGAGAACACCAATTCAAACTTCACTAAGTAAGCCCATGGAAGTCTTACGTAATCTCTGAAGAATGGTAGTGTGAGTAAAGGGAAACAATAAGTTTTCCTTACAAACATTCCACTCCCTAAAAAAGGTCATTTCATCTCTGCCAGCTCTCCACTTGGGCTAAAGGAACAAGTACAACAAGGGTTGGGGGGGGGTAGGTTGGATAGTCGTTACTACAGTCAATTCTCTAACTGAAATATCTCAGTAAGCCTTTTTGTGAGATGCCTGGTGTGAGAATAGAACAGGCAGAATTCTAAGATGGCCCCCATGATATTATAACCTTGATTATGTCATGTAACACAGCAAAAGGGATTTTGCAAGTGTAATTAATGTTGCTTAGTTAACCTTAAGACATAGAGGTTACCTGGGTAGATTTAATCTATTCACGAGTCTTTTAAAAACAGAGTATTCTCTGGCTGGTTACAGAAGAGAAAGACAGATTTCAAGCATGAGGGATTTGATGGGATGGAAAATTTCCTTTGCCGAGGAGGTCATGAGGCAAGGATCTGAGAATAGCTTATAGCATCTGAGAGGAGTCCCAGCAAAGTATTAGGGCTTCAGTCCTACAAAGATAAGTAATTAAAGTTTGTCAATACTCTGAGCAGGCTTCATAGCAGATTCTTCCTCAGAGTCAAGAGCTTCCAATAAAAACCCAGCCTGACCAACACTTTGATTTTGACCTTCTGAACTCCTAAGCAGCGAAACCAGTAACACTACTGAGACCTTTGATCTACAGAACTGTGAACTAATAAATTGGGTATTATTTAAAGTCACTAAGTTTGTGATAATTTGCCAAGCAGCAATAGAAAAGTAGCATAATATTTAGAAACACTACTACTACTACTACTACTTACTACTGCTACTACTACTACTACTACTATGAATAGCAAACACATATTGTGCTTATTTAATGCCAGGTGCTCTTCTGAACACTTCACAAACATCAATCATTGCTTATAACAACATAGAGAAAAGGTACTATAATTTTTTCAAATATAGATGAAGAAACTGAGGTACATGAATATTAAGTAACTTACCCAAATAACAAAGGTAATAAGTGGTAGAACTGGTCTTAAAACTGAGGCAATCAGACTATAGATGTCACACTCTAAATTACACATTATATCAACACATTTTTTACAATACTATTGCATCCACTCTCATTACATTTATTTAAGACTATTTGCATTGTTTCTTTTTTTTTTTTTTAATTATAAACTCCCAGTTGTTTGGTTTCAACCCTGACTAAATTCATTCATCCAGCAAATATTTACACAATGATTTGATTGCTAGTATACAGAAAGCATAATGGCCCTCAAAGCACCAAAGATAAAATGTTAAATGAAACCAACAAAGATATTAATCTGGTTAAATTTTAAGTCTAATAAAGGAAAGAAACAATATGTAAATAAATAGATGCTGCAGGATGCATTTTTCAGAAGGATGAGGTAGCTAACTCAGTATCCCAAATCAACATCATTTTACCAATCACCCACTGTGTTGGCATTTTGCTGTTGTTTACTTTTTTCTTTTTAAAAATTTTGTTCACTGTGATTGTTATTTTGTTTTATCTTTGATTTGATTACTATTGCATTTTCAATACCTAGAAGAGGACTTTGGGATATAGGATAGTAAATAAATATTTCCAAGAATAAGTAACTGTATGAATGTATAGATACAAAAAAATACCTGCTTACTCCACTGGTTAGGTAACAAATAGAACTTCTGTAAGCACTGTGTTCATTGAAAAGGCATATATTTACAGAGTAGAAATAATGAACTTTAAAATCAAAGTGATTTTGACATTGTCCCTTCTAGATAGCTTACAAAAGATTGCAAAATACCAGTATGCATTACCAGCTGTAAAATTAAGTGAATACCAGATAAACTGAAATATCATAAAGAAAGAAGTGGGGGGAGAGAGAGAGAGAAATGAAGGAAGGGAGGGAAGGAGGAAGGAAGGAAGGAAGGAAGGAACAAACAAATGAATGAGCGAAAAAGAGAAAAGAAAAAAAGGATAGATAGAGAAAAGCTGTAGAAGCAAATAATCAAATTCCAGAGAAGGACAAACTGTTACTAGGCAAGCAGAGATGAGAGGCCATATTAAAATCTGGAGGGCTTACTGGGTCTGGGGCACAAAACATTGGAAAAGTAAGTTTATCCCAGGCAAGTAAATCTTGCTGCAATTAGGAGAAATCAGCTGAATGAAAAATGGTCACATGTGGACTAGCGTGAAAGACCTGAATCCAGACGTGTCTAAACCATAGGGCTAGTTTTCTCTGCACTTCCTAATTTTTGCCATGGGACTTTTGCTGAGTAAGAGGAGAAAGGGGAATCTGGGGAAGTAGGATGGAAAACAGAAAAAGATCCTGAGTCTCATAGTACTTACATCCCACAGCCTGGCTGGAGGAAATGGCCTGAAACCACCCATAAGATATTGTAAATCATCAGGGAATTAATAATAATTAAAGTTCTAATTGAGGTCTGAGCCACTTCAAATTCTGATTAGAAGGAGGAAGTAAACAAATCCTCATCCTTGCTGCCTGACAGTGGAAAAAACAAGTTCTTTCTAAGGGAAAATTATTATCTGCTTCAGTCCCTACTGTTCTTTGTATATAAAATGTCTAGTACAAAATACAAAAACTGTGAGATGTGCAAAGAAGCAGAAAAATGTAGATCATAATAAAAAAAACGCCATCAATTATCAGTAGACCAGATCTTCAAATGGCTCATGTTGAATTTAGAAAACAAAGACTCTAACTATTTAAATATGTTAGATGGTTTAAATGAAAGGATGGAGAAATGTGGATGGAAAGATGAAGTAATAAAGCAGAAAAATGAAACTGTAAACCAAATTTCTAGGACTGAAAAGTAAAATAACTATAATGAAGAATTAAATTGGATGAAATTAATAACAGAAATGACACAGAACAAGTAAGGTCTGACTGAGAACAAGTCAATGGAAATTGCCCAGATTGAAGAGAGAATAATAGGAGAAGGAGAAGGAGAAGAAGAAGAAGAAGAAGAAAAGAATATCAAAGACAGAGACGTGTTGGTAAAGTTTTACATGGTCAAAAACACATGTAACTGAAATCTCAGAAGGACAGAGTGAAAGAAGAAAAATTTGAAACATAATGGCCACGAATTTCCCAAAACAATGAAAGATATCAATCAACAGCTCCAAGAAGCTCAGCAAATTGCAAGCAGAATAATTACCAAGAAAACATCTAAGCACATCACAGTCAAATCGCTGAAAACCATAGATAAAGACACAACTATTTGAAATATTCAAAGAATATTTCAGTTGTCCTTCAATATCCCTGGGGGATTGGTTCCAGGACCCACCACAAATACCAAAAAACACAGATGCTCAAGTCCCATAGTTGGCCCTCTGTGTCCACGGTTCCACATCTGTGGATTCAACCAACTGTGGATCGAGTAGTCCTGTATTTACTGAAGAAAATTCATTTGTAAGGCAACCCACACAGTTCAAACCCATGTTGTTCAAGGGCCAACTGTACATGCAAGGGGACAGCAATAAAAATAAGGCTGACTTCTCCCAGAAACATTGTAAGCAAGGCAGCAGTCTTGAAAAAATTAGAAAGAAAAAAAAAGTTACCTTTAATTTAATTATCAAGTAAAAATATTCTACAATATTAAAGACAAAAGAAAGATATTGTCAGGCAAACTAAAGTTGAGCAGACCCATGATATGAGAAATAGTAAAGAACCATTTTTTGGCTTATGGCTATTTATTTATTTATTTATTTAGGACACAGAATGTGGCATCTTAGTTTCCTGACCAGGGATCAAACCTATGCCCCCTGCACTGGGAGTGCAGAGTTTTAACCACTGGACCGCCAAGGAAGTCCCTAATTATCTTTTAATGAAAGACTGAATCTGTAAGAAAAAATATGAAGAGCCAGAAAAGGGAAAAACTGGCTAAATATGAAAGACAAGTATAAACATTTCCTTTAAAAGACTATTGAAATTTTGGAGCAAATATAATTAACATAGATCAGGGTGGTTAACATATGCAGAAATAAAATAAATTTAAATAATAGCATAAAGAGGAACCAAGTTGTAAATGAAAGTATATTGATTGTAAGTTCCTTACATTCTTCCTGAAGTGATGTAAAAATAATGCAAAATGACTATGATGAATTAATGATTTTTTAAAATCTCTAGAGTGGCCACAAAAAATATAAATTAAAAGGCATATTGAAAAAGGCACAATAAGAATTAAAATATAATACTAAAAATACTGGCTTAAAGAAATATTAAGCAAACAACAAAAAATGATGAAACACATAATTGTTGTTTGTACACATACAAACAACAGTATACTAGAAGTATACTAGAAAACTAACTTTATCAGTAATTGCATTAAATATAAAGGTACTTAAAACTTTAATTAAAAGCCACAGACATAAACCAAATAAAACAAAAAAACATGATCAAACACTCAAACAAATAAACAAAACACAAGTCCTAACACAATAAGGACCACCCATAAGGATCACTTAAAATATAAGTATACAGATAGACTGAAAGTAAGCAAATAGCAGATTATACATTATCTTAATAGTAAAAATAAGAAATATGGTGTGGCTATATTAAAAATCACATAAATAGATGAATAGGGTATTATATATTGATAAAGGTATGAAGTAGTAAAGAGGATATAAAATTATAAAGATGTATACACCTAAAATGTATTAAGTCCATGCCTCACCAAAGAACATAGAGAAGGCAAATAAACATATGAAAAGATGTTGCACATCATATCTCATGAGGGGAATGCAAATTCAAACAACTCTTCAGATTACTTAAAACAAAAAGAGAGATTTAGTACTTTATGCCTGTCATGAAATTGGTACATTTCATCAGTTTTTAAAAAATTTATGGATATATTTTTTAAATTATCCCTTCAAAGTCTTCAGTGTCTGTAGTTATATCAATTCTTGCATTCCAGATATTGGTAATTTTCTTTCCGTTCTTTTCCTTGGTTAGTTTGGATAGAGCTGTATCAATTTTGTTGATCTTTCAGTAGAAACTACTTTTGGTTTTATTTATTTTTCTCTATTGTTTTTCTATTTTCAATTTTATTATTTATGTTCTTATATTTATTATTTTCTATCTTCTCCTTGCTTTACCTTTAATTCACTTTTTAAAATATATTTTTCTTTTTAGGTACAAACTTAGAATATTGATTTGAGACCTTTCTTCTTTTCTGATGTAAACATTTAGTGAAAAAAATTTCTCCCTAAGCTCTGCTTTAGCTGCATCTCACAAATTTTGATATGATATATTTTCATTCAATTCAAAATATTTTCTAGTTTCTCCTGGCACTCCTCTTTGACCCATATGTTATTTAGAAATGTGTTTAATGTCCTATTTGGGAATTTCAGAGGTATTTTTCTATTATTTATTTCTAGTTAAATTTGATTATGGTCAGAGTACAAAATTTAATTGACTTCAATTTGTTTTTAATTTTCTGGGATTATTTTATGGCTATTATATGATTGACCTTGGTGAATGTTTTGTGTGCCTTTGAAAAGAACATGTATTCAACATTTGTTTGGTTAAATGTTTTAAAATGCCACATAATAAAAGTTAGTTGAGAGTATTATTCAGTTCTATTTTATTATTGATTTTATGTCTACTTTTTCTATCAATTGTAGAGAAAGGAGTGCTAAAATTTTCAGTATAATTGCAAATTTGTATACTCTTCCCATTGCTTGTGTTAGCAATTAGCTCATTTATATTTTAGGTACTTAACTGATAAAGTGCAAACTTAGGTCTACCATTTTGTTATTTATCTGTTTGACCTTCCCACGCCGTTCACCCTCTGTTCCTTCTTTGGGGCTATTTTAATTTCATTACTATTCCAAATTTAATATACTTATTTACTCTTTGCTTCATGTTTTTGTATTTTCTTTTAAGTTGTTACTCTAAGGATTACATTATACACACCTAATTTATACTCTACTTAGAGTTATCATTTACCACTTCAAAGAAAATGTAGACACTTTACTGTCATATCAATAACTTTATCCTCTCTGTTTAGTTTTAGTTTTCACATATATTATTTTTTATATCTTGGAGCCCACCAGAAAATGTTATATTTTTTGCTTTCAATAGTCATACATATTTTAAAGAATTTAAGAAGATTAAGACAGTCTTTTCTATTTATCCAGTCTTTTATATTCATGGTGAATTGCTCATCTTTCATTCATAAAAATACATATTTCCCTCTGTTATCATTTCCCTTCAGCCAGAAGAACTCCTTTAACATTTATTTTAAAGCAGGCACACTGGTGACAGATTCTTTTAGTTTTCTTTCATCCAAGAATGGCTCTTTTTTTTTTCTTCATTCCTGAAGTTCATATTCACTTGGTATAGAATGTGTTGACTTTTTTTTCTTTCAGGACTTTAAAGATATTGCCCTATTGTCTTCTTTTATGGTTTCTGGAGTAAAATCTTATTTATTCACTCATTATTCCTGTTTATAACATTTTTTCCTCTGGATGGTTAAAAGATCTTTGTCTTAACCTTTGGTTTTCTGATGTTTTAGTTTGATATATCTTGGTGTGATTTCGACTTTATCCTCTTAGGGGTTTTCTTAGTTTCTGGAATCTTTAATGTAGGTCTTATACCAATTTGGGTTTTTTTTTAAACCATCATTTCTTCAAATATTTTTTCTGTACCAAACTCTTTCTCCTCTCCTTCAGGGACTCAAGTGACACAAATGTTATATCTTTTGATATTATTCCACACATCCTTGTGGCTTGTTTAATGTTTTTCATTTTTTTCCCTGCTCCTTGGATTGGATATTTTTATTGATTTATCCTTCTTTTTATGCCATCTTCATTCTGCTTTTGAGCTCCCTAGATGTGTTTCATATATTGTAGTTTCAGTTATAAAATTCCCATTTTGTTCTCTTGTATAATACCTATTCATTGCATAATATCTTTTCAGCTTTTATCTTTCCATTTATTTCAAGGGTGTTCAACTTTACCTTATAAAAGCATAGTTATAATAGCTACTTTAAAGTATTTATCTGATAATTCAAACATCTGGATCATCATTGGGCATTGACTTTTCCTTTAAGAACATTACATTTAATCAATTGATTAGATTTATTTGAGCAGCTAGATGTTCCTGATTCTTTGTATATCAACTGGTTTTGGAATGTATCTTGGAAATTTTAAATGTATTGTGAGAATATGGGGTCCCTGCTAAATTTTTTGGAGCATGTTGATTTGTTCAGTCTAGCAGGTGATTAACTTGGGTTCAGAGCACAATTAATGTGGGCAGTGATCCCAATGTTAGTTCATTTTTCAGAACTCTTGCTAGGCTATCTGGGTTCACTATACACATATGGCACTCCAGGTTTAGTCTGAGACATAGGTGGTGCTTTATGGTGTAGTTCTCATAACCTTTGTAATGCTTATGTTTCATTTCATGTGTGCATAGCTCCTCTGTGAACCTGGGACTATTTCAGATTATATACTGTGTTAGAGGATTCTCCAGCTCTCTTCAATCAAGGATTTCCCCATACTCTGCAAGTACCAGAGACTCATTTTCATGGTTTATGAGTTAAATAATTTTGTTTGATTTGTTTTGTTTTTGGATTTTCCCCAGTTGGGAAAGAAAAGATGAAAAATAAATAAAATGAGAATACCCCTCAGACTGTCCAGCTCATAGGGGCTCTTTTACCAGCCCTCTAGTCAGAAAGGGAAGATTTTTCTTGGATTTTTTGTTGTCTATGCTTGATTTACAGTTACGTGGGCCAACTTAGGGGTAAAACCAAAAAATAAAGGAGAAAAAAGCAAATAAAGATGACACACCCCACAGTACAGTTCATTCTTCAAATTTTGATATTTATTTCACCATTCTTTACTCTTCAGGGTCCTCATGTAGTTGCTTTTGAAAATTGCCCTAAATTTTTAGTTGAGATCAGTGGAAGAGATGGATATGTAGTGAACTGTTCTTTCTTACCTGGTGCTGGAGTACTCTCCCAAGATTTTATAGTCACTGTATTCATATCTGCAAGTTGTTTGGGGTTATGTTTCAATTTTACCTATGTAATCTTTATACTTTCATGGTCCTATCAGATAATGTTAAAGTTTGCCATCTATTGTTAAAAGAAAGGACAAAGTCAATTTGCTAAAACATCTAATATTTTAAGTCTATGTGGGTCAAATGCTACTATCTTCTTGTTATTACTGCTTCTAGTTTATGTCAAGTTGTTTTTTTGTTGTATAGCTATAGGCACTCAAATGTCTATTAGTCTTTGCGTGAAAATGATATTTCAGCAGTTGGAATAAACTTAAATGAAACTCAAGGTTTGACAGTCACTGGCCTACCTACTTCACATATAACTATGTAACCAACCCATGTGAACATAGTTTGAGGAAGGCTTTTTTTTTTTCTTTTTTCATTTTTCTTCCCTTTTTCCACTCTCTTCTGTATGAAGTCATGGCAGCATTTATAGAAGTTTCACATGATTGAGGTTGGAATGTAGAAAACAATTCTAAAAGCAGGTTTGCCAGTACCCCAAAAGGTGCAACTTTCCAGGTTTTCATATGAAAGTAGGAAATGTCGCCCAGAACAACACCTACCTTACTTGTATACTGGGTTATGATCTTTGCCCCCTGGCTTTTGAATGTGTATTGTCCAGATAGATGTGTTCAGAATAAAAGTGACTTTTCTTTTTGTTACTCCCCCTACCTCTGTAGTTAGCCACTGAGCCAAAATTCAGCCTGGAAGTTTCTTGCTCTCTTGTGGGATATTGAATATGTGTTTGTTAATCCAAAATTTTAATTATTTAAAGCAGGATGTTTGGTTTAAAAACTAGCAGTCCACTAAAGTAAACTGAAACTCTTTCAACCAAGACTCTTTAGGGACACATTTAATTTATTAGAAGACTCAATGCTCATCAATACACATCAACTATATGAAATAGCCCTCACTTAGGGGATGACAGAATTATTTAATAATTTATACTCAAGAACACTTCTTTCTTCATTATACAAACTATTTTTAACTTAGCAAAAATACATATGAGAAAGTCATGCCACAGGGTTTTTTATCTTTTAAATAATTCTGAGTATATAAAATCCTACGCCTCTGAATATATATGCCAAAAATAGGATTTTATTTCTTTTTCTAGCTTTGAAGTGCTCTCTTTATTCACAATTCTTGATGATAATTTAATATTCAGTTTAAAGTATTATTTGCTAATAAGTACAAAACTCAAGACTACAATTGTTAGTGAGCTCTATTACTGAGGATGTATTACATCAAGTGAGGGAAACAAATTAATGAATCTAATTGTTCTCCACTCCAGGCAGTAATATTCAGAGGTTAACAAATCAAGCAAGATTTTCACAGAGACTGAAAGAAGTGGCTTTTAAAGTAGTCACAGATATGATGTCGTGTGACATCTGAAGAACCCAGGGGCCACTTTCAATTACTAGAAGACCTCCTTATATCTCATCATCTAATAGATTTTTAGTCCTCATTTCTGTCAAGAGACTCTGATGCTGTGCTTATAATTGTATGGCTTAAAATCTTTACTAAAGCCCATACGCATTTATTATAAACTTTATTAAGATTAACAAACACATTCCCAAATGGTCTCTAATTTATTTGCCATTAATTAACAACAAGATTAACTCAAGGGCATATTAGAAAACAAAGAGTGTGTTAAGTTCCATAACCAGAGAGAATGAAAGATTCCATGATTTCAAAAAGACCATAAGTTGCAAAGTTCCAAGAGACTGATGGTCATTACATAATATATTAAGATACTAAAAATAAAATAAAATTGTTGAATTTTTTGTTCTAATGGGACAGTTACATGTGAAGGAATGAAATTAGAACACTCCTTAACACCATACACAAAACTAAACTCAAAATGGGTTAAAGATCTAAGTGTAAGGCCAGATACTATAAAACTCCTAGAGGAAAACATAGGCAGAACACTCTCTGACATAAATCTCAGCAAGATCTTTTTTGATCCACCTCCTAGAGTAATGAAAATAAAAACAAATATTAACAAATGGGACCTAATTAAACTTAAAAACTTTTGCACAGCAAAGGAAACCATAAACAAAATGAAAAGACAACCCTCAGAATGGGAGAAAATATTTGCAAATGAATCGACAGACAAGTGATTAATCTCTAAAATATATAAACAGTTCATGCAGCTCAATATCAAAAAAACAAAAAACCCAATCAAAAACTGGGCAGAAGATCTAAATAGACATTTCTCCAAAGGAGACATACAGATGGCTGAGAGGCACATGAAAAGATGCTCAACGTCACTAAGTATTAGAGAAATGAGAAACAAAACTACAATGAGGTATCACTTCACACCGTTCAGAATGGCCATCATCAAAAAATCTACAGACAATAAATTCTGGAGAGGGTGTGGAGAAAAGGGAACCCTCCATAGTATGGAGGTCCATTAAAAAACTAAAAATAGAGCTACCATATGATCCAGCAATCTCACTCCTGGGAATATATCTGGAGAAAACCATAATTCGAAAAGATACATGCACCCCGATGTTCATTGCAGCACTTTTTACAATAGCCAGGTCATGGAAGCAACCTAAATGCCCATTGACAGAGGAATGGATAAAGACGATGTGGTACATATATACCATGGAATATTACTCAGCCATAAAAAAGAACAAAATAATGCCATTTGCAGAGACGTGGATGGACCTAGAGATTGACATACAGAGTGAAGTAAGTCAGACAGAAAAAGACAAATATCATATGATGTAGCTAATATGTAGAATCTAAAAAAATGATGATACTAATGAACTTACTTACAAAACAGAAATAGAGTCACAGATGTAGAAAACAAACTTATGGTTACCAGGGGGGAATGGCAAGGGTGAGGGATAAACTGGGAGATTGGAACTGAGACATACACACTACTGTATATAAAATAGATAACTAATAAGGACCTACTGTACAGCACAGGGAACTCTACTCAATACTCTGTAATGGTATATATGGGAAAAGAATCTAAAAAAGAGTGGATATATGTATATGTATAACTGATTCACTTTGCTGTAGAGCAGAAACTAATACAACATTGTAAATCAACTATACTCCAACAAAAAATTAATAAAATAAAATAAAGTTTATTTTAGAATTTAAAAAAATACTTCACTAATCCTCTTCATACAAATCTTTAAAATATCTGTCTGGTTAGATCTAACATATATTAAGTACTAATAACTAATTTATTAAGAGGTGAATGATTCTAATTCCTTAAAAGGAGAATTCAATTCCCCACTGTTTATTTTATTATGTGTGCAATAAAGGGCACAGGGGAAATATAAAGCTCATGGATAGAAAGAGAGGCATGTGGAGGATAGGAAGCAGTTATGGGTAAGATACACAAATATTAGAAAAGTTAAATATTACATTTATTATGTCACAGATATTTCACTATGTGATAGATAACTATTTTTAATTAATATTTTATATAGCTTTCAATTATTCAATACTTTATATTATTTCAAGTAAAATTTTAATTATCTTTAAATATACTATCATTAAACAAACCAAATCATTTTAAAGCTTTGTTTTGAAACATAAATAAAATAGTTTTCTCTGAAAACTATGGTCATTGAATTATTGCTCTTACTCATGGTCACTATTTATAGTTTCTTAACATTAATTAAATCCAAATCTATTTTATGTCCAATCATAGATTTGAAAAAAGATAAAAGGAGGAGGTTGGAGATTCTTCTGTCAGAGTTTGAAAATAGCCCTAACTTTCTATATTCATTTAAGTTGTCCAATAAACGTTGATTTTTCATTGGTTCATTTATAACTACATTTATTTAGAAACCATTTTGTGGATATTCTTAATGTATAGATCACTACACCAGGCACTGGAGATAAAAGGTGACTAGGACACAGTCCTAGACTATAGTTTGGAAGTAAAAAGTGTACTACAAGGACAACTGGAAGTCCAAAAGCTGGAGAAGTTGAAAAAGAGATTGCATGAGTCATCTTAATTCAGAGGGCAAAAAAATGAGGATTTCAACTCAGGGATGAAAAGAAAAAATGAAACTCTTCCTCCACCTGAATCATAATATGAGTATTTTCAAACATGTAGTAGAATTGGGGCTTTCAGAGAATAACTGGAACACCCTGTCCTCCTGTGGAACATTAATAATGGCTGATGTGAATAAAATCTGAAACATAAGACTGGAGAGTAAGAGACAAAGAGAAGGAGGAGGGAGCACTGTGTGTCAGTAAAGAGCCCATCAATGGACTACTCCTCACCCATAAAAGACAACGAAATTCTGCCATCTTCAGCAGCGTGGATGGACATAGGCAATATTATGCTTAGTGAAATAAGTCAAAGATAAATGCTGCATGATATCACTTATATGTGGAATCTAAAAAATTACACAAATGAATGTATATGCAAAACAGAAACACACTCACAGACATAGAAAACAAACTAGTGGTTACCAAAGAGGAGAGGAAAGGAGAGAGTCTCTGGCACATTAGCAGTATGGGGCTAAGGGATATAAACTACTGTGTATAAAACAGATAAGCAACACGGATATATTGTATATAGCACAGGGAATTATAGTCATTATCTTGTAATAACTTTTAATGGAGTATAATCTGTAAAAATGCTGAATCACTATGTTATACACCTGAATCTAATATAATATTGTAAATCTACTACATTTCATTTAAAAAAGTAAAATAAAATAAAGAGGGGGGCACAGTTCTTGAGGCGCTAGCCTACTGTGTTCCCCCTTTGCCTGGCAAAGGAAGAGAGCCACTCTTTCTCCTCCATAACACTGTCTCCATTTCTGTTTGGCATTGCTGCACAGAGAGCCAAGATTTTGGCAACAAATTTGGGGGCTCGTCCGGGATTGATTCATGGGCAGGTGGCTCCGTAGGGCCCTCGGCTTGATCTGTTGCTCAGGGATTTCTCTCCACGCCACCCTCCCCAAGGAGAGCAGAGGGTTGGAGGATTTATCTGAGGCCAGATCGCCAGGGCTCCCCTGCCACTGCGCCCTGCCCCATCACACCCGACCCGCCGTCTCAGCTGCAGAACTCCATGGCTGCGGCGGAGATCAGGGGAGAGGTTGCCCTAGCAGCTGCTGAGGCTTTCTTTGCCTTGAGGACACCTTCCTTTTCCCTTCTCCACATCAGGCCGGACATCTACTCTGAGAAGACATTAACTCTTGGAGGATCAGAAAGAGGGCGTTTGGTATGTCGCAACACACCTGCCAGCAATTTGGTAAGTCCCCCGGAGTGCACACCGTGGCCTTTTTGACTTTGTCTGTTTGGGGAACTTCGGTTCCAGTTTGGGGAGTTCTCACTGTGAAGGGAAATTCCATCTGTAAGGCGCCGCTTTGGACAAAGGTCCCAGGTCTGGTGGGACTGGAAAGTCACATTTAGGGCATTTTTGCCATTTGGTTTTTGATTTCTGGGCATCTCTTTGCTGTTTTTTTATTTTGAGTGTGGCTTCCGGCTGGCGAGGTTTGGGTTCGTTTGGTTACTTTGGTTTGAGCGTGCGGACATGTTACTAACTGCTCAACCTAGAATGGGAAGCGCTTCCTCTAAGGTTCCACCCCCACCTGGGAACCCCTTAGAAAAAATTTTGAATGACTGGTCAACCTATAGCTATGATCCAATGACAAAGAAAAATGGCCTAAAAATGGGTCTCTTAAAATTAGATCTTTATTGCCACAGGATGGGAAAATGGACTGAGGTTCCCTTATGTCCAGGACTTTCTCCTGTAATTGAAGGCCTGGGGAATCAGAAAAACTCTCCTGTCTCAGGGGGGAAAACAAGCCTCCCCGACTTCTGCACATTCCCTTACTCCTTTAGATTGTTCTGATAAGCCTTAGTAGACCCTGGAACATGGAATATCGAGGTTCCGGGCTTGGCCAAAGATATCCAGCCAGTGATTATTAAGTAAAAAGGGTTATATAGTGTCTAAATATAAGGTACAAATTTCTTGAACCTAGGGAAGATCCTCAAAAAAATGTTTGTAAATAGATTACCAAAATAGGAGGCCACTGGTCTGACTAAACTAACCATAGCTGATATTCAGAGTCTGATAGGAATTTTGGAAGAGGCCTTCTCCCTTAAACAAAAGGAGGAAAAGTAAGACTTTCCAACATGGGTGAATGGGTATGTCAGTCCTTCAATATCACTGAGGTAGCCACCCAATTCTTTGAAAAAGAAAACAAAACTGTCCTTGTTTTACAAATGTAGTCTTTACAGGACCAGAGGTGAGGCTCCGAAAAATAATCCAAAACCTACCAATCTCTTTTACCATGCCCAAAACCTTCCCTATTTATCTTAAGAGGCTTATAAATATTAAACAAAATGGAAACAAAGTCATCCTAAGAGGAACTTGCCTGTACCATTGAGATGCAAATGTCCTATCTGGTCTTCTCAGGAACACTTATCTCTGCCATCTTTTTAAACCAGAAATTTAAAAAAGGGTAAAGTAATTTACAACTTGACTTGTCAAGGATAAATAGAAATCTTAAGTGTCTTTTCTGTAAACACTAGTAAAAAGGGTTTAACCATCTAGATAGGTGACCTTGATGTGTTCCATCTGCTAGAAGCCCAATTTGAATCCAACCCCTTGTAACTGATGGCTTTTATGTTGTACCTGACTCGGTTGAAATTTTCGAATGGAAACTATGAGGCCTCTATGTTTGTTTGTGTGTTTGTATGTGTCTATATGTGTGTTGTAGGTGTATGGTATTGCCTAAAATGAATTCGTAAAAGAGCGCTACTTAATTGGCTTTAAAAAAAATTAAGTGCTTATATAAATACTCAGAAATAGAAAATAATCTGGCCAGAATGAATTTCAGGTTCATGTCATCTGGAAAATATTCAGTAGTAAACTTATATCCGGTATTGAAGGTGGCTTAAGCTTGTTGGTTTGATTAATATAGATATGTTAGAGTCATCAATGTCAAGTATAATACTCCTGTTGTACCTAGGTTTACTAGAGGTCAAATAAGACCTTATTCTATATCTATTGCATATTTGTTAACAAGAAAAGGAAGTCAATGGGAAAAAACTTTTAAGGAAAGTAAGATATGTGTTTTTAGTAAAGGAAGGTGTGAAGGGCTTCCCTGGTGGTGCATTGGTTAAGAATCCACCTGCCAATGCAGGGGACACGGGTTCAAGCCCGGGTCCTGGAAGTTCCCACATGCCGCGGAGCAATTAAGCCCGTGTGCCACAACTACTGAGCCTGCGCTCTAGAGCCCGCGAGCCACAATGACTGAAGCACACGTGCCTAGAGCCTGTGCTCTGCAACAAGAGAAGCCACAGCAATGAGAAGCCCGTGCACCTCAACGAAGAGTAGCCCCCGCTCCCACAACTAGAGAAAGCCCGCATGCAGCAGCGAAGACCCAATGCAGTCAAAAATAAATTAAATAAATTTGTTTAAAAAGCATTTAAAAAAAAAGGTGTGAAGAATGAAAAATACGGAAAAGAGTTATACATGATCAGGATTTTCTAAGATTGGATTAAATTTAGTTGGGTACATGGATTTCATTAGGAAGGGGCTAGAACAAGACTGGATCTGGTTTCTCCCTCCAAAGTATTCTTGAAATGCTGCTTTTGACAACAGATTGTGTGAGTTTCTTTGCCTTTAAGTGATTTGTATTTGCTTTTGAGATCTCTTGCTACTTTGGTTTAAGAAATAAGTACTGTCTCACAGTGACTGATGATCTTATTTGACCAAGTGTTTTAAAACTTTTTGACAAACTTCCTAAATATCAAACCTTAAAGTTTTTTTGATTTCCAGCTAACTCTGGGATACTTTAGAGGGCACTGAGGTATCTTAAAGAGAAATATTCAACTAGGATTATTTGCTATGTTAAGTTAAATGTAATCATTTGTAATTCTGGTTACTGTAACCAAGTTTATCAATTACACTGTACTCAGATGTTTAAAAAATAAATAAATAAAGACTCCATCAATAAAGGGGAATTTCCATACCTAGATGGGAAGTTATTTCTTCTAGAGAAGCAAAGAGAGAAGAAAAAAAGAGTACGAAGTTCCCTTAACTATTCCTGGATAGGAGGACATCTTACTCTGAATATGGAGATAAAAATATGTCAGTTGTTAAAATGAATTCCATAACTAGGGTGATACAGAGATGGACAAAGGGTGGGGGGCAGGAATCTAGCAACAAAGAAAAAACTGCACTAACTAAAAAGGGATATATAATGATCTCAGTTATGCATTTAAAAAAATTATATTGGTATATGTATATGTATTATTTTTAGTTTTTTACCATTTTTACTTTGTATTAAATAGTTTTATGATATCTTACCTAGAATCTTATTTCTTAAAACCCAATCAATTTGTGGTAATGAATAGCTAATACACAATGTATACATATGTGACAATGTTTATGTGCATGTGTGTGCTTGTTTAAAAATACTTAATTTTATCTTATTAATTAATTATTTTAATTATTAGTACAGGGAATAAAATCAGGTTTCATCCCCAATAAAGTCTATATGTTCAAATATGACATCTGGGTGTAAGAATCTCAATGATTTAGTTTTCTTCGTATTCTCAGACGCATACGTTTGTTTAGTCATTCTACAGTGATTTACTGAATACTGGCCAAGCTCAATGCTAGGAATATAGAGGTGAAAACACATCTTTTAACCACATGTTAAACAGATATGAAAAGCCAAATGGATTATTATAATACGTCTTAGGTTGGTCACAACAGAAATAACCAGAGGTTTTTAACTACTCAAGGAGTGAAAGGCTGTGTTTTCACTGAACCAAAGTGAAAGAGGGCCATGTCTCACAACATGGCCTTATACATCAATGTGACTTAAAACCTCCCTTGTTGCAAACAGACATTTTGAAAATCACAGGGACTATGTGGCTAAGCATTTAAGATGGAAGTTCTGGAACAGATGTGTATCTAATTGCTGCCATAAAATGAAATGTTTTTATTCTGCTTCTGCCACTGAGGAAAACAGGAGATATCCTTCAGCAATGGTCACCAGATGAAAAATAATAAAAGAAGCTGTAAGCATTTATCCTGTGATTGGCAGCTGTCTTGCCCCCTTAGACATCATAAAGTTCACAGTTATTAGAGTAAAATGTGAAAAAGAAGTTCAGCCATTATATGTCCAGTTGAAAATTAAACTATAAATATTTGGAAACAAATCTCCCTTCTGGAGACAGATTTTTTCTTATTCTTCGGTATATTTTTTTCTATTTTCTTTTTTAAAAGAAAAAAAAATTTGCCTTGACTGATTCAATAAGGAAAGAGGAAGATTGCAGTACTCCTTCATTCCTGGGCATATACCCTGAGAAAACCATAATTCAAAAAGAGTCATGTACCACAGTGTTCATTGCAGCATTATTTACAATAGCCAGGACATGGAAGCAACCTAAATGTCCGTCGACAGATGAATGGATAAAGATGTGGCACATATATACAATGGAATATTACTCAGCCATAAAAATAAATGAAATTGAGTTATTTGTAGGGAGGTGGATGGACCTGGAGTCTGTCATACAGAGTGAAGTAAGTCAGAAAGAGAAAAACAAATACCATATGCTAACACATATACATGGAATCTAAAAAAAAAAAGAAAAAATGATTCTGATGAACCTAGGGGCAAGATAGGAATAAAGACGCAGACATAGAGAATGGACTTGAAGACACGGGGAGGGGGAAGGGTAAGCTGGGACGAAGTGAGAGAGTAGCATTGACATATATACACTGCCAAATGTAAAATAGATAGCTAGTGGGAAGCAGCTGCATCGCACAGGGAGATCAGCTCAGTGCTTTGTGACCACCTAGAGGGATAGGGAGGGTGGGAGGGAGGCTCAAGAAGGAGGGGATATGGGGATATATGTATACAAATAGCTGATTCACTTTGTTATACAGCAGAAACTAACACAACATTGTAAAGCAATTATACTCCAATAAAAATGCTAAAAAAAGAAAAAGAAAGTTGTTCTCATTTATTCATTCCATCTCTATTGCATATGTGACGGGCAGTAAGCTAGCTGCTGAGGACAGTAGTGAACAAAGACAAAATGTCCTTCCCTCAAACACTTGCTTACTTGCTTACTATCTCGTGAGAAATATATTTCCATCAGTCAGGTAGTGAGCTAAATGAAACAAATATTTGCTTCTTTTGTTTGGAGACCATTTCTACTGACTCTTCCCACTTAGCAAAATCAGTAAAACCTGTTACGTTGTAAGGTTACTGACATGAATATTTAATCTTGTAATTGTACCTGCTTTTATTCGTTTTTTATACTTAAAATTGAAGAGTCCAGGAAATAGTTTAAAATATTATAAAATAGTATACGCTTCATCAGCCCTCAACAGCAAACATCCTCTTATGATCTATGTATGTAGTTAGTAACTGGCAGAAAAAATCATGGGTAGGCATTTTCATGGTAAAAAGGCAAAAGAACAAACTTGTCCTAAGGTCTTAGACCTAGAGGACTGCTCTGCACCTAGATATCTGTTTCTGGGTAATATTCTAATGAATCCACCCTGAAAGGGCAGGGCCTATGTATATTTTCGTTATGCTTATTGTAACGGCACTTGCTGTTTTTGTCCAAACCTTTCTTTTGGTAAAGAAAGGATCTTGAGGACCGACCACTTTCCCATCCAGTGAGGCTATAAAACTGGGACTCTGCCTCCCTTTGTATAGGATGAGGCAAATAATAAGGCTATTCAGACACCATTCCCACTACATTCAGAGAAGTTCAGCTTTGGGTTTGATGGTTTTTGAAATGGTGGAATATCACTAGACCTAGTGCAATTCAAAGTGTGGTCTGCAAAACTATAGCAGTGCATGAATTTTGTTTTGGGTCCATGAGGGCACAAAAATACAGAAATTAAGAATAAATTTGTTACATTATTTGTATGCTAATTTTCAGAGTAGTTTTATAGAGAGAGTAAAGATCTCTTTCTTTCTAAGATGGCAGTTATTAAGGAGCCAGGGGTGAAGGGTTGCATTGCCACCATGTAAAGAATAGTTTACCTGACATTATATAAACCGACAGGAAAGCAGGGGAGAGAGAGAGAGAAAGAGAGAGACTGAATTTCATACGCTGAACCTCTGGACTTCTTTCAAATAATCTAAGGATCCTAGGAGCTTCTTCAGTCCAGCAATGCAACAAAGTTAATCCTGTTTCCTCTTCATGAGAAGAGAGTCCCATCAGCCCCAGTTGGCTATTTCTATAGCAGAACTTTCTAGCTTTCAACTAACCGGGCTAAATCTACCTTCCAAGCCTCATATTCACCCACTTTAACCTTGTGGAATTAATTGCTGTCGTCTCCTAAATATGCCTTGTATTTTAAGTCTCTACATTAACCCCCCACACCCCATGATTTCTTTCTTTCTTTGTTTTTCCTGCATACTCTTTTTCTGCTGACACTTCTCTTTCCCACTATACTTTGGATCAACTTGTCTATATCCAATGTGAAAAAAACTATAGCCCTGGTATGTAAAAATATTCTGGCATTGCTATTAAATGATAGGGCAGAGTCATCCTGGACTACATCCTATCCTTCATTCTGCACAGCCATCAATCACTAAGCTCTGTCAAGTTTAACTCCTAAACATTTCTTAAATGAGTCCATGCATTTTCTGCACATTTACTACTTTCTCTTAGTCATACTTCTTATTTCTAGCGTGAGCTCTTATAAGCCATTACCTTGCCCCAAACTTCTCTCCTTGCTTTCCAGCTTGTAACCCTCAATCTTCCCTCTAAGTAGTGGCATTCCAAAGCCTTAAACTGGACAACTACAGCACACTACTGTTATGCCAACTGATTACCATTGCCCTTGGTACAGCCAGATGGGGTTCTGAGGCAGGAGAGGGGTTGAGGCAAGAAAGATGCCTCTTCTCTTTTTCAGGTGATGCATGAATTTTATTACTTTTAATATATGCCATGATGGAAACAACATTTGGAACAACTGCAAGAGCTAAAGTAGGTTTTCACAAATGGACAGTACCTGGTAAGATCTGCATATAAAAAATTCAAAGTTTTTAATAAGACATATATGAGTCTTCTGTAATCTAGCCTATTTCTCCAGTCTCATTTCTCATCACCTCCTGACTTGGAATTTAATTTCTTGCTGCACAATAAGTTTTGTAATTCTCCATCTACCTTGTGTTGTCTCTTTACTCACTCTGTACCCTCCACATGCGGTACTCTTCCTCTTGCTCCTATTCAGTTCAGGATTGCCTCCTTCAGAGAACTGCCTTTCTCTTCTGCCTTTCCAGCTAGATTGGATAGCCCTCCATTTTATTTCCATCTGACTCTTGGCATCTGTCTTATTTTGTTCTTCCACAGCGTTTTAAAATTGCCATTTGGGAGTCTGAGTCTTCTGATCTGTGTATACACAGTTCTTAGCTTAATGCACTCATATATTTATTGAAAGTATGACTGATCAATATTTTCATATATTCATCATCTAGCATCCTGTGGCCAATAAATCTCAGAGATTCAATCTCAGAGAAATACAATACCATCTCATAGAAATAAAGTAAAGAAAAAGAATCTCAAGCACTCATTAGATTATACACAAACTACATATTTTTTTCCCAGTTTTACCACATTTTGTCAACATGCGTATTCTGTTAACTGGTTGCAGAGAACTAAGGCACATTATTATCTTTGCTTCTTAAAATTTCTTATTCTATGGGCCTCTTGGGAGATTTAACTTTAATGCTTTAAACTTGCAAAATGATAAACAATCATTTCAGGGCAATAGTGCAGCAAATGTTTGCAGTATCTGCCTTTGCAGACCTGCAGAGCTATAAACCATGCCTCTGAGAACTGCCCTCCTCTGAAAGCCATGTTATACTACTTGAATAGCTAATTTTTTTTTAAATTTTTATTTATTTATTTATTATTTATGGTTGTGTTGGGTCTTTGTTTCTCTTCGAGGGCTCTCTCCAGTTGCGGCGAGTGGGGGTCACTCTTCATCACGGTGCGCAGGCCTCTCACTATCGCGGCCTCTCTTGTTGCGGAGCACAGGCTCCAGACGCGCAGGCTCAGTAGTTGTGGCTCACGGGCCTAGTTGCTCCGCGGCATGTGGGATCTTCCCAGACCAGGGCCCGAACCCGTGTCCCCTGCATTGGCAGGCAGATTCTCAACCACTGCGCCACCAGGGAAGCCCTGAATAGCTAATTTTGATTGGACCTGGGTTAGACATGAAATCTCTCATGAGCAAATCAATTTTACTCACTTGAGAATCTGGAATCCTGATTGAAAGATGCTTGCAACTTTGGACTTGCCCAAGAGGGTCTTAACATTACCCTCAGCTTGACTAAACATTAGCGATGTTGCTTCCAGACTACAGGCTACTGACCTCCCTTTCCTTAGAGCACTTACTTTAGAAAACTTGTAATTTAAAACTATTTCTCTGCCCCTTTGAAAGGTGCATAAGTCTTCTCCCAGCCTCCCGCCAGTTTTATAAACCAGGAACATTTTTCTCAAGGACCTGAGAGCCACCCACTTGAAAGGCAAACATCAAGGAAGACAGCACCCCTTTCTCCCAATTGCTTTGGAAGATGAGGAGGCTAACTTCAGTGGGTGCCAATTAGCAAACTTATGGGGCCTAATCACAGAGAAAACATTTGCAAATTCAGGAATAACTCATCACGCTCAACACATCCTACTGATCAACACCCCCACTAACATCCTCTAGTACTTTTCCACCCAGTACTTAGTACTGAGCTCACCCCAGCACTTAAAACTATCTTTTGTTGCAGCAGAGTTGAGGTCAATCTCACTTCCTTTTACAATAGTCTTGAATAAACTCTTCCTTGCTTGTTTAACTATTCCAGTGCAATTTTTTTTAATAGGCTTATGAGTGAATACTAGTCACTTTTGAAAACAGAACCTGTAAAATGATTGTTTGGTATGGGGAAGTAGAGAAAAACATTCTTCAGAAAAACAAATGAAGCATGTAGAAAAACAGATAAGTGAGATAAGTGGTAAGTTTCCATGAGTGAGAGAGAAAGAAAAAGAGAAACAGAAACAGAAACAGCAGTTGCCTCAATTACTGGTGGATTCCTGGTACCTAACCACAGACACTGGGAAAAGCTTCCTGCAGTTAAAATCCATAGGATATCCCTGTATTCCTGCTTTTTTGTAATAATTTTTAAATCGGTTTCTGTTACTTATAACTAAAATAATCTTGGCTTAAAAATGTAATTATTCAGCATGGAAATGTCAATTCTGAGTGTTGACTATGTGTTAACATTCTTTTGGCTAGCATGAAAAATCCAGGCAGGGAGTTATTGTGAGAATAGGGGTGGCATTTTGTCAAGGTTTTTCTCTAATATGTCTGCTTCATTATGAGGCAATATATATTTTGTAGAACACCCTGTCATCACCTCTAATTGTTACTTTTAAAATGTGATGATATGAAGCATAATGTGATTTTGCAGTCAGCAATCCTTCTATGGAATTATGTCGCTTTATTTTCCAGGGAATGACACTGATTCAAAGCAAAGATAATTTTTAAAAAAGATGGAAAAAATCATAGAAGGGGCAGAAGCATCAGGAACCCAAGTAAAATTAAAGGGAGTGGCAAAATAGCACATTATTTTCTCTGCCCACTGGATATTACAAGCCTTATATATTTACAACCATGTAGGATAAGGATTTGTTAAAAGGGATGTAATTAAGAATATCACATGGAAGGTATATTAAAATTGCTAATAAATATTAAAATAAGATATAAAGCTGAAAATTAACCTTTGAAGAAGTCCAAAAAAAAGCACACTGCATCTAATAAAAGTAATTATAAAAATAACCTCTAGACCCTATGTAAAACATGCACCATTAAAAGAAAAATGAAGGCAATTTACATAAACTGACATGGAGAGATTTGAGGGGCACAGTCTAAATTGAGACGTAAACCAGCAAGTTATAGAAAAATATGCTTATTCTTATCCATTCATATAAAATAAAACACACATACACACATAAACACCCATCAGGATGAAATTGTACACAGATATGTGTACAAGTATTTCTTACATAATATGTTTAAATTAATAAAAGAATACCACTTATATCATGATATCAATAAATGTGATCATCTAGATAAAATGGACAATGTACTAAAACAATCTATATTTTTAAAAGGACTTAATATCAGGTAGAAAACTGAGTAGGTCAATATCCATAGAGAAAATTAAAAATGTAATAGAGATTTATATTTTTCCAAAAAGAAAATTCTATCAGATCATCAAAGACATAGGACAGCATTCATCTTTGCTTAAATTATTCCAGAATATTGGTGGGGGGGGGAGGGGGATAGAAGCTCACCAACCATTTCTACAAAAACAAAAATCACAAGTATCATACACAAAATTAAAATTAAAGAAACTAAACTTAAGTACTAATTTAGACACAAAAATTTCTAAATACAGTATTACCAAATTGAATCTAGGAGTATATTAATATAATACTTTTAAAACATATTATTTATATCATAAATATAAGGGTGGCTCAGCTTTAAAAAGAGCTATATAATATTTCACTAATTTAAGAGATATTTAAGATATTAAAATGAAACTTTTTACCATATTGCTAGATGTTATAGATAATAAATTGATAAAATTTTGATAATCATTCTTGATTAAAATAAAAACCTATTAGTCAAGTAGTTATAAAAATGTATTTGCCTTAAACTTGATATTGTTAGGTGTAATTTTCAAAAAGGTAAAAGTCATGACTCTCAGATAAATATAAAATAAATACCCATCAATCTTTTATTTAACTCATTATTTAAAGAGAGAATAAATAAGATATTATGGCCAGTTTGGAGAGCATTATGGATTAGGTGTATATAAGCAATGCTAGGAAAAGATTTCTGGATTAGATACAAAACTGGTTTATGTCTAAAAGGGCCATAAAATCTTTAGGGTTATCTGTTTTACCAGAGGAAAATTATTTGCATCTCTACAAAAGGGCCAAAAAGTCTACAAGTTAACATGGAATCTGGGACCTTTAATAAATAGTAAACTGTGAGTTGATCTAATTACATTCCCCTAGATAATCATCAGGTGACTTTGGCCCTACACAGAATCAGAAGGATTTGCTGCCCACCTTTATGCCTTATTTGAAAGTTTCAAATGATTTTCATGACAATATAGAGTATCTACTAGAAACTTCCAGAAACTATCATGCTTAATTGTGACACTCTGATAATATTCCAACTGATATCAGGGTCATTATTTTTCTGCCATGATTCACCATTATTCTGGAACTTTAGATTTTAAACTCCATCATGGTTAGGTCAATGTTAGTTTTATTCATCTGTGTATACCTAATCTCTAGTACAATAGCAATCACATTGTTAAGACTCAATCTGTTTATATTAATAGACTGTGTGCTACATAAGGGAAGAGACCAGAGTTCTTTCACCTATCACTGAACACACAACATTAAGGATTCCTTAATTTATTAATTCCTTCAATTATTATTTATGGAGTACCTTTCTATACAAAGAGGCAAGCTACAGATTCAGTGAAATACCTATCAAAATACCAATGGCAACTTTCATACAAGTAGAAAAAATAATTCTAAAATTAATATTGAATCAAAAAAATACCCCAAATAGCCAAACAATCTTAAGAAGGACAAAGCAGGAAACATCACATTTCCTGATTTCAACTATACTACAAAGCTACAGTAATCAAAACAGTTTGGCACTGGTACAAAAACAAACACATAGATCAATGGAAAAGAATATAGAACCCAGAACTGAACCCATACCTATATGGTCAATTACTCTATGACAAAAGAGATAAGAATATAAAATGGGGAAAAGACAGTCTCTTCAATAAATGTTGTTGGAAAACTGGACAGATACATGTAAAAGAGAATCTGGAGCACTTTCTTACACCATGTACAAAATTAAACTAAAAATGGATTAAAGACTTAAATGTAAAATCAACCATAAAACTCCTGGAAGAAAACATAGGCAGTAAGCTTTTTGACATCAATATTAGCAATATCTTTTTGGATCTGTCTCCTCAGGTAAGAGAAACAAAAGCAAAAATAAACAAATGGGACTACGTCAAACTAAAAAGCTTTTGCACAGCAAAGGAAACCTTCGACAAAACAAAATGACAGCCTACTGAATGGGAAATTATATTTACAAATGCTATATCCAATAAAAGATTAAAATCCAAAATATACAAAGAACTTCAGACAACTCAATTTCAAAAAGAACAAGAAATCCAATTTAAAAATGGGCAGAGGACCTGAATAGACATTTTTCCAAAGAAGACATAAAGATGGCCAACAGGCAAATGAAAAGATGCTCAATACTACTAATTATTAGGGAAATAAAGGCAAATCAAAACCACAATGAGATATCACACCACACCTTTCAGAATGGCTATTATCAAAAAGATAACAAATAACAAGTGCTAGTGAGGGTATGGAGAAAAAGAAACCCTTGTACACCGTTGGTAGGAATATAAGTTAGTGCAGCCACTATGGAAAATGGTATGGAGGTGGCACAAAAAATTAAAATACTACTACCAGTAATTCCACTTCTGGGTATCTATTCAAAGAAAATAAAAAAGCTAATTGGATGACATATATGCATACTTATGTTCATAGCAGTGTTACTTACAATAGCCAAGATATGGAAGCAACCTAAGTGTCCACCAATAGATGAATGGATAAAGAAGATGTGATATATAAGTATACAATGGAATATTAGTAAGCCATAAAAAAGAATGGATTCTTGCCATTTGCAACAACATGGATAGATCTAGAGAATGTTATGCTAAGTGAAATATGTCAAACAGACAAAGACAAATACCACCACATGATTTCACTTATATGTGTAATCTAACAAAGAAAACCATCAAAAAACCAAACCAAACCAAACCAAAACAGACTAATTGATCAGAGAACAAATTGGTGTTTGCCAGAGGGAACAGGGTAGGGAATGAACAGAATAGTTGAAGTGGATTAAGAGATACAAACTTCCAGTCATAAAATAAATAAGACATAGGGATGTAATGTACAGTATAGGGAATATAGTCAACAATAATTTAATAACTTTATATGGTGACAGATTAATAGACTTACTGTGGTGATCATTTTGTAATGTATATAAATGTTGAGCTGTTGTACAGCTGAAACTAATATAATATTGTGTGTCAACTATACTTCAACAAACAAAGAAAATTCTTATGCTAAGCCAGGGTTTCTGAAAATCAGCACTACTAACATTTTGGGCTAATTTTTTATAGAGGTCTATCATGTGCGTTATTGAATGTTTAACATAGCTCCAAATCTACTCACTAGATGACAGTAGCAGCTTTCCCCCAAAACCCAAGTCTTGAACTTCACAAATGTCTCTAAACATTGGTAATATCCCATAGGGTGCAAAATTGCTCTTAATTGAGAATCACTGAACTAAGGGACTATTTGAACATCACCTACTTTACAAGTCCACGTTAGAGGTTTTGCACTTGATTTGGAATGTGGAGTGTGTCACATTAAATGTTCTCTCTTCAGTAGACACAAATTTTAAGAGTCCCATCTTAACATCCTCTTAGGCTGATTACTACATTTCTTCATCAACAGCTACTTCCAGTGGTTGTTTAGCAGTCCAGGGATATTTTAGTACCCTAAAGATTGTTGCCATGAGTGAGTGCTCCACTGGCTTGAACCTTAATGCTGCTCAGCCAGCAACCATGGGCCACCATAGATCTAACTTAGGCAGTAGAGCTGTCATGTATTAAGGCTCAAGAATTGTTCAGTTTAGAAAGAATAGTATTTGTTTGAAGCTGAAATTTCAAAATCGTTCTGCAACGTGGGCCATTCCCAGGGAGAATAAGCTCTTTTGCACTCACATAGCACACCCTAACACTGAGGATCTACTCTTTTATTTTTTAAAATTTTTTATTGGAGTATAGTTGCTTTACAATGTTGTGTTAGTTTCTGCTGTACAGCAAAGTGAATCAGTTTTATGTATACATATATCCCCTTTTTTTAATTTCCTTCCAAATTAGGTCACCACAGAACATTGAGTAGAGTTCCCTGTGCTATACAGTAGGTTCTCATTAGTTATCTATTTTATACATAGTAGTATATATATGTCAATCCCATTCTGCCACTTCATCCCACCATCCCCTTTCTCCCTGGTATCCATACGTCCATTCTCTATGTCTGTGTCTCTGTTTCTGCTTTGCAAATAAGTTCATCTGTATTATTTTTCTAGATTCCACATATGAGCATTATTATATGATACCTGTTTTTGTCTGACTTATTTTACTCTGTATGACAGTCTCTAGGTCCACGTCTCTGCAATTGCACAATTTCGTTCCTTTTTTTACAGCTGAGTAATATTCCACTGTATATATGTATCACATCTACTTTATCTATTATTCTGTTGATGGACATTTGGATTGCTTCCATGTCCTGGCTATTGTAAATAGTGCTGCAGTGAACATTGGGGTGCATGTACCTTTTTGAATTATGGTTTTCTCCAGGTATATGCCCAGGAGTGGGATTGTTGGGTCATATGGTAGAGGATCTACTCTTGTAGATACACTTATACGTTGCCCAGTCATACATCAAAACATAACTACGGTGTCAGAAAAACAAATTTGAGGATATTTGGAAGTAAATTCCCCCATATTGTATCTGTATCATAAAATATATTCTTTAGACTTGTTGCAATAGGATTTAGAAGGGAGCAAGTTGTGGAGGAGAGAAGAGAAATATGACTGTACTATATTGCAATAGTATTAATATATATCTCTACATCTTTCACTATCTAAGTATAATGCTGATATCTAAAACCCATATGTATTTAATTCTAAATTATTGAAAAATATGATATGTATGACACATATTGATTGTGGGGAGTTATTAATATTTATGTGCAAAGCTGAGCTCGCAAACCCATGGCTCAGTAAAGAAATGACTTGTTAAAAGGTTTTTCTTCGTGAAACTAACATTGTATGTTAATATATTTAAAAGAATTCACATCTTAGTTGACATTTCTTGATAACAATTCTTTAAAAATTTTGTAGTAGTTTTTGTTTTAATGGAACCTGACTATTGTTGATCTGAATCTTCATCCATTGTTTTAATTCATAAACATATTAATAGATAATTGTTAGAAAATGGCAAAATCATAACTTATAAAAATATAAGATGAACATGTGTCAAAGATTTTAACTCAATACTGAATGTGGAAACCATTAAAAACTGTTCAAAGGAAAATTTCAAGATCCATACCTACATAGGAACCAAATTCTAAAATAAATTTGTGAAAAGATTCTTTAAAAGGTCTCTCCTCAGGGCAATAATCAATTGCATTTCACTGGACACAACTGCCATTTTATGAACAGGAATCATTTGCACTATTATCATTTTTCTATAACTTACAAAATTTCAAAATAGTTCAAAGACCATGAAAGATGTAGATCACTTGAATGGGTAATCTCAACAATATACCACCAATATTTTCTGCATTTTAAAGTTGTTCAAAATTTTTCCTGACATTTCCTAAGACTAAACATTGTATTTATAATGTTATACTAATAATTTAATAATGATTTTGAATTTTTGCATTGATAATTTCTTAAATATAAGAAACAGAGTTCATTTAATCTCATTGCCCTCATGGAAATATAATACTCAATATTTTCATATAAATTTCAGCAAGTTATTTCATTACTTAGTTAAGGAAAGGCATACTGGAACATTACGACAGGCTGTTTGTTACTGGTAATTGTAAATGTAATACAAAATTTGAATGAAAATGAATTATTAAGAATGTATAAAATGCACGTAGATTAACAGAAAAAAAGAATTGATTCTTCACAGTAGTGATAAGAGAGTAAAATTTAATACTTTTAAATTAAATAGGCTAACAAATTTTGTTTTCACATTAAAATTTCTAATATTTTAAATTTTATAACATATGTTATAATCAGTTTACATCAATTTTGGAAATTTTCTTAAACTAATACAAAATAAATATAAGCAACTATGTGAAATTGAAATAATTGATGCCACATACCCATGAGGGTTTATGTGTTTCCTGAAGAGAACAAAAAACTGAGGCAAAATTAGTAAGAACTATTTAAGCTTAGATTTCTGTTCTTTTCAGGAAACACTCCAACATGTCTGAACATTAACAGGACTTAGAGAAAGTGGCTTTATGTCTCATAGTGAAGAATGTACTGATGTCAAATCCTCGGGTCAGACGTTAAAAATATTACAATAGCAAAACAAATTCAGAATTGAATTTAGCCAAAAATAAAATTTATCTCACTGCACTCCCTATCAAGATCACTGTTGTACTGATTGTACAGTAATATATGCAATAAGGCCACCCCCTAGTGGTCAGATGCCGAAGCAACGTCTTAGCAGACTGTCTTACAGATGTACACAAATGTGAAAAAAGGAATTTAAAGCTAACAAAATAGAAGCAATATACAGAGTGATACATTGTAAAACAGTACCAGAGGTTAAAAAAAAGAGACAGATTCTCAGCTTCCCCACTGCTTCCATTCCCTAAGCCATTCCCACTGGCTGACTGCACAGATGTGACTCTTCTGTGTATGTGTGTGTGGGGGGGTGCATGTGTGTATCTCTCAGTGGTTACAGTGATTGTATACTTATACTTATTCTTTTGTTTCCTCAAATTTAGGTAGTACTCAATTCCTGGTGTGAAACCTTTGGATAAAAATAAACCAAAAAAACTTTCTGTATGATGTGTTTTTTTGTACTTCATTTCATGCTAGAGCTATAGTTTAAAGTTTTTTCCTGCTCTAAATTTGTTGCAGTCTTATGAGGTTCTTTTCTCTCTCCTTAGCCTTAATACTACTATTAAGTATTACTTAATACTACCTTCTTCCAGCACAAACCCACTTTCTTAGATATCTTCTGCATAGAAAAGGTAAACAGGCACAACTCTATCTGGGGTTTCCACACTGTTCTTAAATGTCAAAGGAAGACACTGTCCTGTGTATTGATTGTCTCCAGCTATGTGGTCTCTCCATGTTTTCCCTGGAAAGACCCATAATTGCTTTTGATGTCTTATTTTATTTGTGGGATATATTTCATATGTGAGATAGACAAATACTATATGTGTGTATATGTGTGAATATATATATCTCTGCTTTCTATCATTCAGAATTCCTCAGAATGGCAAATTGATAGTCTACATATTTCTCGTGTTCTCAGTTTTATTTCCCTAATTTCAATTAGAACTTGAACCAATAACTAGAGCAAAACAAATGATATATAAATTTTCTGTCTAATCTGTCATGAAAAATTAATATACCATCAAAGTCAAAAGTTTGTTTTAATAATATAGTCTGCTTCTGTATCTTGATTAATACATTAAACATAATTACCTTTATTCTGAAAATAATTTCCTTTAAATAATTATAAGACTATGTGATACAAAGTATTTTAATGAAAGATAAATGAGATTATCTCCAAAGACCCTAGCAGAGCAGCAAACATATAATAAATGTTAATTACACATTATTTTTAAAATATAGTTTTAGGTATGTTTTCTTTAATCACCTCTTCACAACATCTCAATTGTAATATTAGTCACCTGATAGGGGATTCTGACAGATGGGAAGTTGAATCACAAAGAGTCTTTTTAAGGACTTAAAAAATTGTGATTAAAATATCCTGCTTTTGCACATTTTACAAAGACACTTGACCATGAGAACTCATCTTTAGGGAAATACTTAGGGATTGTATGAGTGAGAGCATTAGCTTTATTCCATTGATTATAAATACACTCTTATAAAACTGGTTTATAAGATAGAATGAAACTTGGTATATGTTTCATTATTTCATGTGAGCTACTACACTATACAAGTTATGAAACCAGTTTTAGTTGCTGTGCCCTTAAAAAATACTTGGATAAAGGTAGCAATGAAAGAAAATAAAATTAGTAACATGAATAATGTATTTTATTATCTATTTTATAACAAATGATAGGTAACAGTTATATTCAACATATGCCTTCATGTATTTGAGATAAAATAAAAGGTCACTGAGTAAAGATAATTTTAACAAAATCTCACAATAATTATCCTACAGACTGGTTCTTTACAAACTGCCAATTGGGATGCTCAGTCAAAACAAGAAAAATTTCATCTGATGTCATCCTGCAGGAAGGCTATTGAAATTAGATTTTTTTTCCATAAAAATTAAGTTAAATAGTCTTGTCCCTGGGCACTTTACCAAATCAATAAAATTAAGAGAATTGTATCACTACTTTTTAGTACTTTTCAATAAAAATTTGAACAATAAATAATGTTCTAAAATATTTCTGTCTGATACTTGAAGCTTCAAGTTCGTCAATGTTTTCAAATCTTCATGCAAACTACCGTTTGCCTCATTCTCTTGTAAGCTGTCATTTTTTTAAGATTGTTTAAGTTAGTCAATTAATGTTACTCTGCACCTGTGTAACTGAAACAGTCCAATCATCCTACCTTGCATTCTAAAAATAGGATAATTGCATATTTTAGCATATTTCTTTTTAAAAACCAATGAACCTTGGCACGGAATAAAAAACTTTTATTTTGCATTATGATATTTAAAAAGAAAGCAAAAGTTTCAGTATTTAATCTCTTTTTTTTCTCCAATATGATTGTGTTATTTGATTAGAAAGTTCAGATTTTCTTAGATCTTGTGAAACATGCAGTTTTGAAAACCAATGCTTGGTGGTAAATGACACATTTCATCCTGAATACAGGTTTTTTTTTTTTTTGTCTTAATTTTGATATTAACAAAAATGTCAATCACCAATCCAACATTTTGAAGTACTGGTTAGTGTTCAATTTTGTACACCCCTCCCCCATCCCAATTATGGCTCCTTTGATCCAAAGAATTCATCAGCTTTTATGGTAGTCTTCATTTATTTATAAAATATAGCTGATTCTTCAATGAGATATTTAGTCATGTCATCCACATAAAACAGGAATTGAGGGAAAATTATTTTATGACTAATTCTTTATAAATAACAAAAATGAAACCTAAAATATAAAATGTAATGATTTTATATTTTGAAAACCTTGAGATTTGACATCCTTATTAAAATTAATATGGTGCTTCACAATATCTGAAATTACTTCCAGTTTTTTCTCAAGTGAATATTTAGGACCATCAGGAATGAAATCTTTCACAAAAGTTTCTCTAGGGAGGTTAGGCTTTATATATTTTAAAATAATGAGACAAATTATTTTTTTGTGTGGTTTTTCCCTAAAGATTGATAATATGATACTATTTATTTTCATATATATTTCAGGGAATCATTGCATAGTTTACAAATTCTATTATTCTTTTTTTTTCCTGAAATAAACTTTGCATGATTTTTCTCAAACTTGGTCAGGTCAAGACCTTTATGAGGTAGTAGTTGCTAGTCACACTAAGAGTGAACTTGGGCCTTATATTTGAAATGTGTGAATTTATATTTTTTATCTACTCTCTGTGGTTGCATTTGCAAAGAAACAAAGGATTTTGATGGAGACTGGTAGGTAGTGGGATTCTTCTAGGCATACTTGTGTGGAAAACTGAGATATATATTTATTTACATAAAGTTACGTCTGCTGTCTAATCCTGAGCAACATTTAATAGTATCTGAGGATCTGAGGTCAGATAGAAATAACCTTACTTTAGGGACTTCCCTGGTGGTCCAGTGGTAAAGAATCCACCTTCCAATGCAGGCGACAAGGGTTCGATCCCTGTTTGGGGAACTAAGATCCCACATGCCACGGGGCAACTAAGCCTCCATGCCGCAACTACTGAGCCCTAATGATTTAACTGGTGAGAAGCCTGCACACCACAACTGGAGAGAAGCCTGTGCACCACAATGAAGATCCCGTGTGTTGAAACTAAGACCCAACCCAGCCAAAAATAAATAAATAAATAAATTAATTAATTAATTAGGAAAAAAAAGAAACTTACTTTAATAAATCTCCCATTTCTAGCTGTCAGACCCAGAATAAATACACACCTATGTAATATTCAAAATGTTCAATAGAAGGTATAACATGTTTGGAGAGCAAAAAACCAAATTTGGAAGGACCTTCAAGATGGCAGAGGAGTAAGACATGGAGATCACCTTCCTCCCCACAAATACATCAAAAATATATCTACAAGTGGAACAACTCCTACAGAACAACTACTGAACGCTGGCAGAAGACCAGAGACTTCCCAAAAAGGCAAGAAACTCCCTATGTACCTGGGTAGGGCAAAAGGAAAAAAAGAAAAAACAAAGACAAAAGAATAGGGATAGGACCTGCACCTCTGGGAGGGAGCTGTGAAGAAGGAAAAGTTTCCACACACTAGGAAGCCCCTTCACTGGCAGAGACGAGGGGTGGGTGGGGGGGAAGCTTCAGAACCACGGAGGAGAGCGCAGCAACAAGGATGCAGAGGGCAAAGCAGAGAGATTCCCGCACAGAGAATCACTGTGGAACAGCACTCACCAGCCTGAGAGGCTTGTCTGCTCACCCACCGGGGTGGGTGGGGGCTGGGAGCTGAGGTTCGGGCTTCGGAGGTCAGATCCCAGGGAGAGGACTGGGGTTGGCTGTGTGAACACAGCCTGAAGAGGGCTAGTGTGCCACAGCTAGCCGGGAGGGAGTCTGGGAAAGTGTCTGGAACTGCCTGAGTCAAGAGACCACTGTACTGGGGTGTGTAAGGAGAAGAGATTCAGAGCACCGCCTAAACGAGCTTCAGACACGGGCAAGAGCCATGGCTATCAGTGCAGATACCAGAGACAGGTATGAAATGCTAATGCTGCTGCTGCAACCACCAAGAATCCTGTGTGCAATCATAGGTCACTATCCACACCTCCCCTCCCGGGAGCCTGTGCAGCCCGCCACTGCCAGGGTCCCATGATCCAGGGACAACTTCCCCAGGAGAACACACAGCACACCTCAGGCTGTTGCAACGTCACTCTGGCCTCTGCCACCACAGGCTTGCCCCGCATTCTGTACCCCTCCCTCTCCCCAGCCTGAGTGAGCCAGAGCCCCCTAATCAGACGCTCCTGTCTGGGCGAAGAACAGACGCCAGAGGGCGACCTACATGCAGAGGCAGGGCCAAACCCAAAGCTGAAACCCAGGAGCTATAAGGACAAAGAATAGAAAGGGAAGTTTCTCCATGCAGCCTCAGGAGCAGTGGATTAAATCCCCAAAAGCAACTTGATGTACCCTGCACCTGTGGAATAACTGAATAGACAAAAAATCATCCCAAAATTGAGGCAGTGAACTTGGGGAGCAACTACAGACTTGGGGTTTGCTGTATGCGACTGACTAGTTTCTGATTTTTATGCTTATCTTAGTTTAGTTTTTAGTGCTTGTTATCATTGGTGGATTTGCTTATTAGTTTAGTTGCTCTTTTCTCTTTTTATTATTTTTAAAATTTTATTTTAATAATTTATTTTTTATTTTCTATTTTAATACATTTATTTTATTATTTTTTTCTTTCTTTCTTTCTTTTCTCCCTTTTCTTCTGAGCTGTGTGGCTGACAGGGTCTTGGTGCTCTGGCCAGGTGTCAGGCCTGAGCCTCCGAGGTGGGAGAGCTGAGATCAGGACATTGGACCACCAGAGACCTCCCAGCCCCAAGTAATATCAATAAGAGACAGCTCTTTCAGAGATCTCCGTTGCAACACTAAGACACAGCTCCACTCAATGACGAGCAAGCTCCATTGCTGGACACCCCGTGCAAAACAATGAGCAAGACAGGAACACAACCCCACCCATTAGCAGAGAGGCTGCCGAAAATCATAATAAAGCCATAGAAACCGCAAAACACACCAGTGGACGTGATCCTGCCCACAGGAAAGACAAGATCCAGCCTCATCCACCAGAACACAGGAACCAAACCCATCCACCAGGAAGCCTACAGAACCCACTGAACCAACCTTACCCACTGGAGGCAGACAGCAAAAACAACAGGATAAACAAACATGCAGCCTGTGAAAAGGAGACACCAAACACACTAAATTAAGCAAAATGAGAAGACAGAGAAATATGCAGCAGATGAAGGAGCAAGGTAAAAACCCACCAGACCAAATAAATGAAGGGGAAATAGGCAGTCTACCTGAAAAAGAATTCAGAGTAATGATAGTAGAGATGATCCAAAATCTTGGAAACAGAATGGAGAAAATATAAGAATCATTTAACAAGGACCTAGAAGAACTAAACAGCAAACAAACAATGATGAACAACATAATAAATGAAATTAAAAATTCTCTAGAAGGAATCAATAGCAGAATAATTGAGGCATAAGAATGGATAAGTGACCTGGAAGATAAAATAGTGGAAATAACTACTGCAGAGCAGAATAAAGAAAAAAGAATGAAAAGAATTGAGGACAGTCTCAGAGACCTCTGGGACAACATTAAACGCACCAACATTAGAATTATAGGGGTCCCAGATGAAGAAGAGAAAAAGAAAGGGACTGAGAAAATATTTAAAGAGATTATAGTTGAAAATTTCCTTAATATGGGAAAGGAAATAGTAAATCAAGTCCAGGAAGCACAGAGAGTCCCATACAGCATAAATCCAAGGAGAAACATGCCAAGACACATATTAAGCAAACTATCAAAAATTAAATACAAAGAAAAAATATTAAAAGCAGCAAGAGAAAAACAACAAATAACATACAAGGGAATCCCCATAAGGTTAACAGCTAATCTTTCAGCAGAAACTCTGCAAGCCAGAAGGGAGAGGCAGGACATATTTAAAGTGATGAAAGGGAAAAACCTACAACCAAGATTACTCTACCCAGCAAGGATCTCATTCAGATTCGGCAGACAAATAAAAACTTTACAGACAAGCAAAAGCTAAGAGAATTCAGCACCATCAAACCCCTTTACAACAAATGCTAAAGGAACTTCTCTAGGCAGGAAACACAAGAGAGGGAAAAGACCTACAATAACAAACCCAAAACAATTAAGAAAATGGTAATAGGAACATACATATCGATAATTACCTTAAATGTAAATGGATTAAATGCTGCAACCAAAAGACGTAGACTGGCTGAATGTAAACAAAAACAAGACCCGTATATATGCTGTCTACAAGAGACCCACTTCAGATGTAGGGACACGTACAGACTGAAAGTGAGGGGATGGAAAGATATTCCATGCAAATGGAAATCAAAAGAAAGCTTGAGTAGCAATTCTCATATCAGACAAAATAGACTTTAAAATAAAGACTATTACAAGAGACAAAGAAGGTCACTACATAATGATGAAGTGATCAATCCAAAAAGAAGATATAACAATTGTAAATATTTATGCACCCGACATAGGAGCACCTCAATATGTAAGGCAAATGCTAACAGCCATGTAAAGGGAAATCAACAGTAACACAATAAGCATAGAGGACTTTAACACCCCACTTTCACCAATGGACAGATAATCCAAAATGAAAATAAATAAGGAAACACAAGCTTTAAATCACACATTAAACAAGATGGACTAAATTGATATTTATAGGACATTCGGTCCAAAAACAACAGAATAAACTTTCTTCTCAAGTGCTCATGGAACCTCTTCCAGGAAAGATCATACTTCGGGTCACGAATCAAGCCTTTGTTAACTTAAGAAAATTGAAATCATATCAAGTATCATTTCTGATATGAGACTAGAAATCAATCACAGTAAAAAAAATGTAAAAAATACAAACACATGGAGGCTAAACAATATGCTATTAAATAACCGAGAGATCAATAAAGAAATCAAAGAGGAAATCAAAAAATACCTAGAAACAAATGACAATGAAAACACGACCCAAAACCTATGGTATGCAGCAAAAGCAGTTCTAAGAGGGAAGTTTATAGCAATATAATCCTACATCAAGAAACAAGGAAAATCTCAAATAAACAACCTAACCTTACACCTAAAGCTATTAGAGAAAGAAGATAAAAAATCCCTAAGGTTAGCAGAAGGAAAGAAATCATAAAGATCAGATCAAAAATAAATGAAAAAGAATTGAAGGAAACAATAGCAAAGATCAATAAAACTAAAAGCTGGTTCTTTGAGAAGATACACAGACTTGATAAACCATTAGCTAGACACATCAAGAAAAAAAAGGAGAAGACTCAAATCAACAGAATTAGAAATGAAAAAGGAGAAGTAACAACTGGCACTGCAGAAATACAAAGGATCATGAGAGATTACTACAAGCAACTATATGCCAATAAAATGGACAACCTGGAAGAAACGGACAAATTCTTAGAAAAGCACAACCTTTGGAGAATGAACCAGGAAGAAATAGAAAATATAAACAGACCAATCACAAGTAATGAAATTGAAACAGTGATTAAAAACCTTCCAACAAACAAAAGCCCAGGACCAGATGGCTTAACAGGCAAATTCTATCAAACATTTAGAGAAGAGCTAACACCTATCCTTCTCAAACTCTTTCAAAATATAGCAGAGGGGGGAACACTCCCAAATTCATTCTACAAAGCCACCATCATCCTGATACCAAAACTAGACAAAGATGTCACAAAAAAAGAAAACTACAGGGCAATATCTCTGATGAACATAGATGCAAAAATCCTCAACAAAATACCTGCAAACAGAATCCAACAGCACGTTAAAAGGATCATACACCACGATCAAGTAGGGTTTATCCCCACTTGAATGCAAAGATTCTTTAATAAATGCAAATTAATCAATGTGATACACCATAGTAACAAATCGAAGGAGAAAAACCATATGATAATCTCAATAGATGCAGAGAAAGCTTTCAACAAAATTCAACACCCATTTATTATAAAAACTCTCCAGAAAGTAGGCATAGAGGGAACCTACCTCAACATAATAAAGGCCATATATGACAAACCCACAGCCAACATCGTCCTCAATGGTGAAAAACTGAAACCGTTTCCTCTAAGATCAGGAACAAGACAAGGTTGCCCACTCTCACCACTATTATTCAACATAGTTTTGGAAGTTTTAGCCACAGCAATCAGAGAAGAAAAAGAAATAAAAGGAATTGAAATAGGAAAAAAAGAAGTAAAACTGTCACTGTTTGCAGATGACATGATACTATACATAGACAATACTAAAGGTGCTACCAGAAAACTACTAGAGCTAATCAATGAATCTGGTAGAGTAGCAGGATACAAAATTAATGCACAGAAATCTCTTGCATCCCTATACAGTAATGATGAAAAATCTGAAAGAGAAATTAAGGAAACACTCTTATTTACCATTGCAACAAAAAGAATAATATACTTAGGAATAAACCTACCTAAGGAGACAAAAGACCTTTATGCAGAAAACTGTAAGACACTGATGAAAGAAATTAAAGATGATGTAAACAGATGGAGAAATATACCATGTTCCTGGATTGGAAGAATCAATATTGTGAAAATGACTATACTACCCAAAGCAATCTACAGATTCAGTGAAATCCCTATTAAACTACCAATGGCATTTTTCACAGAACTAGAACAAAATATTGTACAATTTGTATGGAAACACAAAGACCCCGAATAGCCAAATCAATCTTGATAAAGAAAAACGGAGCTGGAGGAATCAGGCTCCCAGACTTCACACTATTCTACAAAGCTACAGTAATCAAGACAGTATGGTACTGGCACAAAAACAGAAATACAGATCAATGGAACAGGATAGAAAGCCCAGAGATAAACCCACACACATATGGTCACCTTTTTTTGATAAAGGAGGCTAGAATATACAATGGAGAAAAGACAGCCTCTTCAATAAGTGGTGCGGGGAAAACTGGACAGGTACGTGTAAAAGAATGAAATTAGAACACTCCCTAACACCATACACAAAAATAAACTCAAAATGGATTAAAGACCTAAATGTAAGGCCAGACACTATAAAACTCTTAGAGGAAAACATAGGCGGAACACTCTTTGACAGAAATCACAGCAAGATCCTTTTGGACCTACCTCCTAGAGAAATGGAAATAAAAACAAAAATAAACAAATGGGGCCTAATAAAACTTAAAAGCTTTTGCACAGCAAAGGAGACCATAAACAAGATGAAAAGACAACTCTCAGAATGGGAGAAAATATTTGCAAGCAAAGCAAATGACAAAGGATTAACCTCCAAAATATACAAGCAGCTTGTGCAGCTCAATATCAAAAGAATAAACAACCCAATCCAAAAATGGGCAGAAGACCTAAATAGACATTTCTGCAAAGAAGATATACAGATGGCCAACAAACACATGAAAGGATGCTCAACATCACTAATCACTAGAGAAATGTAAATCAAAACTACAATGAGGTATCACCTCACACCAGTCAAAATGGCCATCAAAAGTCTACAAAAAATAAATGCTGGAGAGGGTGTGGAGAAAAGGGCACCCTCTTGCACTGTTGGTGGGAATGTAAATTGATACAGCCACTATGGAGAACAGTATGGAGGTTCCTTAAAAAACTAAAAGCAGGACTACCATACAACCCATTAATCCCACTACTGGGCATATACCCTGAGTAAACCATAATTCAAATAGAGTTATGTACCACAATGTTCATTGCAGCTCTATTTATAATAGCCAGGACATGGAAGCAGCCTAAGTGTCCATCAACAGATGAATGGATAAAGAAGATGTGGCACATATATACAATGGAATATTACTCAGCCATAAAAAGAAATTAAATTGACTTATTTGTAGTGAGGTAGATGGAACTACAGTCTGTCATACAGAGTGAAGTAAGTCAGAAAGAGTAAAACAAATACCGTATGCTAACATATATATATGGAATCTAAAAACAATAAGTAGTTCTAATGAACCTAGGGCCAGGACAGTAATAAAGACGCAGAAGTACAGAATGGACTTGAGGACACTGGGAGGGGGAAGGGTAAGCTGGGATGAAGTGAGAGAGTGGCATGGACATACATACACTACCAAATGTAAAATAGATAGCTAGTGGGAAGCAGCCACATAGCACAGGGAGATCAGCTTGGTGCTTTGTGACCACCTAGAGGGGTGGGATAGGGAGGGTGGGAGGCAAGCTCAAGAGGGAGGGAATATGGGGATATATGTATACATATAGCTAATTCACTTTGTTATTCAGCAGAAACTAACACAACATTGTAAAGCAATTATACTCCAATAAAGATGTTAAAAAAAAAAGAAAACAAAACACTAAGTTGAAAAGATAGCTACACCCACAGCAGCATTATTTACAATTGCTAAGACATGAAAGCAACCTAAGTGTTCATGGATAGATGAATGGATAAAGAAAATGCGGTACGTATCTATAATGAAACATTATGCAGCCATACAAAACAAGGAAACCCTGCCATTTGATAACATGGATGTATCTTGAGGGCATTGTGCTAAGTGAAAGGAGTCAGATAGAGAAATAATCTCACTTATATGTGGGAGCTAAAAATAAATAAACAAAACCAAATTCATGGAAAAAGAGATCAGATTTGTGGTTACCTGAGGCAGGGGATGGTTTTGGGGAAATTGGATGAAGGTAGTAAAAAGGTTTACACTTACAGTTATAAAATAACTAAGTATTGGTGATGTAATATAAAACATGATGACTATAGTTAACATTGCTGTGTGGTATATTTGATAGCTGCTAAGAGAGCAAATAGTAAAAGTTCTCACAAGGAAAAAACATTTTTTTATAACTATATGAGGTGATGAGTGTTAACCAAACCTCTTGTGGTCATCATTTTGCAGTATATGTGTGTCAAGTCATTATGCTGTACCCCTTGAACTTACACAGTGCTGTTCGTTAATTATATCTCAGTAAAACTGAAAAAAGTAAAATAATTTTCAACCACATACAACTTTCCCCCAGTGTTCTGTGGTTTTTCTTTCAATTGTTTCTCATTATTGTAGAATTATATCTCAGGTTTCTTCTGCAAAATACAAATTTGGGACTGTTCCCAGCCCTATCGAGCAGTCAGCTCATGGGTGCTTCGGCCACCCTCAGCTTCTCTTATCTTCTGCTATACAATCTAATGTGCACGCAGACCCCAACTCAGAATTATATGGGTAAAGGAATTTAGTAAAATTAAATTCCAGCTCCTCTCCCCACAGGTAACAGCTTTTTCCTTTGGTAATTTGTTCTTCCCTTTATGTTGTTCAAAAAGACATTGCCCCAAGATGGAATATATATATATATATATATATATATATATATGTATATATTTTAAGAGTTTATTTTAGACAGTTTGAGGTTTCTGTTTTAATTCTGTATCTTCAGCTTCTCTAGCAGCCACATTTAAAAATTTTAAGCCTGAAATCTGCTAAGAGAAGCTCTCACAGTAACTGATCCTGATGTTCTACAATCACATGAACACTGTACCTTTGGCATTCTCAGGTTTCAACAGGGTCTTAAGATAGCCACACACCCCTTCTCACCCTGTCCCCTACTTTAGACAGGTAACTAGAGGAAAATGACACAGGCAACAACAATAAACTCAGCATGAAAAATAAAAATATGCACAGGTTGTAAATGGGTCATCTTGGAAACTGAGGATTCTTAGTATGAACACAACTCAGAGGCATTCCTTTATGCCAGCCCCTATTAGCAAAAGGACAAAAGACATAAAATGTTTAAATCATATTGAAATGACTATATAAATTTTGTCTTTGTCTTAGCTACATGTCAGTTTTCAAGTTACCTCAATGGCCATATGTCTAATACCCAAACTTATGTCAAAATATATTAATAATTTAATTTAAAAAAACTAGAAATAAAAGTGCATCTTACCTTAGGAACTTTATAAAAATGTGCACTTTTAGAGAGGTAAAATTACTTCACTTCATAAAGTAAATTTTTGTCTAGAAACTTGAAGTATGGGGTTGGGAGGACAGTGGAAGGTTGCCATGTGTTTGAATATATATATAATACTTACATGGCAGCGATATTTTATTTTAGGGCTGTAACCTACCTAGTTAAATATAAGTAGGAGGAGGCAGACTTGGTCCTAATTAATGAGGAATTCAGCCGACAGAAACAACATTCAATATCTCTCAGTAAATAATGTGTTAGCTACAGTCACTGGTAACCAGGAATTTCTGCTGGAAATAGGATGGAAACATGTAAGCAAAGTAAACTCCTTGGGAATGAGAAAAATGCTCAATGATCAGGCCTGGGGCAAGGTCCAGGACTGCCATATTATCAAGAATCTTTTGATGGGGCAGCTCAGATGATGGTCTATCTGTCATCACAGTACCCATGGATGAGTCACTGAATCATTCTTCATGTAAGTTAAAATTTGTGCTGGAAACAGAGTTGAGACAAATAGCTCCATGGTTGGCGAGTGGCTAAAAAAGAAGCAAGTCATAAATATTGTTTTTAAAGGTTAATGGAATATACACTGCCTTTGAATAATGCCTTTATAAACAGCTGATTAAGTTATATTGATAAAAGAAGAACTGCTGAGGGGGCCAAAAGAATCAGCCTCTATGAAGAGGTAAAACAAGTAACTTCCTACACTGAATAATCCCAGAGGCCACAAAAGCCTCTACAAACTTTCATATTAGCCTCCAAGCTTTCATTCATATATTTATCCAACATAAATTTATGGTATTTTTTTTTTCCTTGTCAAACTGCAGAGTCCTAGAGTAGAGATGGGGAAGACAGTGCTTTATAGATGTTAAAAAAACGGGAGATTTGAAACTCCTTGTCAGTCACATAGTCATAGCAATTTTGAAGTGTTTGTTGTTTTGTTTTTTCGGTTTGTTTTCTGTCTTTATTTAGCACAGTGCTTGGAAATACTGTGGATTCTCAAGAAATCGTAGAACTCTTACTTAGGGTAAATATAAAATCAGAATTTGGGAAGAGTGAGAAAGTACCAAGTGAATGTATTCCTTAGGGGTTGGGTGAATTTCACTGAGTCAGGGGTACACATGAGGATAAGGAGGTTAAGTGCCAAATGCAAAACCTGCGTTCTTTGCAATATGATTAGGACGAGAAAATGTCAAGATCCCTTTGAAAGATCTTATATGCCCCTCATTGTCCTGTTGCCTCCAGAAATACTCTCCTTGTGTATGAGACACACATAGCTCGTCCTTTTGCTCTTCAAACTAGAATAGTCCCTTAGGTTGTTTCTGCACGGGTAAAACAGAAATCAAACTAAACATAAACATGTTTTTCTATCAATGAATTAAGGTTTTCAGACTAAATTGAAAAATGAAATTTTATCCCATTCATTCCCCAGCACATTCCTGTAGAAATGCAATGGGTATCATGAGTAAATGAGTCATGTGAAGAGAGGCCAGACATTCAGCATCTAGTACCGGAGGCCCTTCTGTGCCCTGCTCAGATAATGAAATACTCTAAAAAAGCTATGATGTATTCTGTCTATGAAATGTTTTTCCCTGTTTCATAAAATTCAGGATGTGATTCAAGGCAACCTGGAGAATTCCGTTTGGGATAATCTTAATGTTATAAAGCCTGCAATGACCGATTAGAAATTATGAGCCTTAATGATGTCACCTTTCAAATATCCTTCAGAATTCTTCCTGTAGATTAAACTTGGTATGCTTATGGTATGTTCCATAAGAAAGAATGAAGATAAAGCATACATCTGATTTTCTGACTCTTTTATGAAAGGAATAAACCAGTAGGTGTAAAACTAGTGCTAGAATGAGGGGAGATCTTAACATCAAACATCGACACCAGAAAATCTGATATGAGCACAAACAAGCCATCTCTCCTAGACAGCACCAGCCTTCACTGGGGCAAGGAGAGCCTCTGCCTCTGCTTCATACCTTACAACTTCTCACCGTAATGTGAATACTTACACAACTGGTTGAAATTCAGATTCTGATTCAGGAGGTCTGGGGTCAATATGAACTTCTGCTTTTCTAGTAAAATCGTAGGTGAGGGTTTCCCAACCTCAGCACTATTAACATTTTGGACCAGTTAATTTTTTTGTTTGGGGTCCTATCCTGTACAGTGTGGAAGGTTTAGCGCAGTCCCTGACCTCTACCCACTAGATGCCAGTAGCAATCCCCTGACCAGTCACGATAATCAAAAATGCCTCCAGATATTGCCAAATGTTTGCTAGAGAACAAAATCACTCCCAGTTGGGAATCACTGTCGCAGGGGATGCTGATGCTGGTGGTCTTGAGGAGGGAGACTTTTAGAGGGCTCTGCTTGGGCTCCCCGCTAATTATGCGTCTGCCCGCGGAGTGAGGAGTGTGTGGGGCCAGGAGGAGGACACATCCTGAGCCTATGCTCCCCTTCTCGACCAAGTTCTAGGTATCAAGGACGTGGAAGTGCCTGCTAAAATGATCCAGGCTTGTTTCTAAAATTTATGAGGCCTCTTTGCTGGATCTGTTTTCCCAGGGACTGAGCATGTCACAGATGTATATAACCTCAAGCCTTCAGGAGCAGTAGCCAAAGGGAGACACACTGAGAGGGATGGACTGAGCTTGGACATGAGCCCAGGATGTCCACATGCATGCAGTCCAATCACAGTGCAGGCAGAAGTGAAAAGGAGAAGGAAAGGGTGTGGGAAAACTGCAGAGTGGAGGCTGAGAAGGGACCCCCCTCATACTGCCATGTTTTGGGGCAGAAACTGTTAAAAGTCTAAGCATTTTGATGCAAGTTTGACTTTCTAGTTCATTATGAAGGTATGCTTATCAAAGTATTTAATGACTTCTTTCGCTTGACTTATGACATTTAAATATGTCACAGATGAGCCTCCATGTATCTTCGTGCCTCAGACCCGACAAATACTAGAGTTGGCCTAGTTTCAGGGCTGGGGGAGAATTCTGGATGTTCAACATCAAGATAAGGTCCCAATTATTTAGAAAAAGGAGAACCTTACTGTAGGAGAAAGTTAGGTTGTTTAACATGGAAAATACGTATTAAGACTCATAAAATTTAGCACAAAACATAGAGTTTAACCTGGCACACATAGCTCCTTGTGAGTCTACCTGACTCAAAGACCATCTTCTTTGTACTGTGTCGGGCATGGCGCAACTTCTCTGTAAAGCGTCAGTTAATATTTTAACCTTTGAAGGCCAAATGGCTCTGTTGCAGCTACTCAACTCTGTTGTAGATCGAAAGCAACCATAGATAATACATAAAACAATGAGTGTGGCTTTCTTCCAATCAAACTTCCTTTACAGAAACTGACTAGTTTGCCTACCCCTGTGCTGTATTCCCCCTCAAGGAAAAGGGACACTCAAGTCAAATGCTGGTGAGGAATAACATTAAACATTAAGTGTTGGCAGACAACTTCTCAATGCATGTTAAAATCAAACCATACACTGCGTGGAAGATACAGAGGAAAATACAACAGGTTTTTGGTAACATATTTTATCTTCGTTTTGCCCACCTGGCCTCAGAATCTTGACTGTAATAGTATTTGTCTTTCATTCAGTATTCATCTTTTGATTATGCTTATCTGTAATGATCATCTATAACTTAACTACTTAGTAAATGTTATCTCCCTTTGTTTACTTAGTGCATTTGCTATCTCTTTAGTTGAACTCTACATGCTCTGTGGGGTTAATTTTCTGGTTTTTATGCCCTATTTATGACTGTTATATGGTTGAGCAGGAGGTAGGTACTATGATCTCCTTCTGTTGGAAAGAAGTAAATTCTTAATTGCAATGTGAGCTGAAAACTGATTGTCTTCTTGGGAAAAAATATGGATGGAACCCCATTTTTAATATAAAATTTATTATGTCTTTCCTGGAAGCTGCAGCTCATCATCAGGTAGACCACCAAGGCCGTTAACAATAATATAATCAGCATTCCCCATTTTCTTCATTGTGTAACCACCTCTAGTTTCTTAATAATTCTTATACAAGGGCCTAAAGATATTGATTTGTCCATAGTAGGATATCTGTCTAAGATAGTCTTTTTTTAAATAGACTTATTTTTTGGTATAGTTTTAGGTTCCCAGCTAATTGAGACAAAAGTACAGAGATGTCTCACATACACTTCACCCAATCATAGCCTCTCCCATTACCAATATCCCCCACCAGAGTGCTACATTTGTTACAACTGATGAAGAGAGTATCTTTTTGCCTTAAGACATCAATACGCAACCACACAACCGTGACTTATCCAGAAAGACAAAACATTAATTAAAAATTGAAAATGCGGACTGTGTTCTCATTCCCTATCCTTTATTTGCAACATGCATGAGGTTCTGGTATGGGGAAGGAGGCAAGCTGATAAAACATTTGCAAGTCAGTGAAAATGTTTTCAGGCTGAAATATTCAAAAATACATCTGCAAGGCCAAGAGGAAATGTATTATACAGAGTACACAGAGAAAAGTGCCCTCTAGATAGAAAACCAAGGTTCCTTGCTCATTTCTACCTAAAACAGCTTTAAGGTCTTCATTCTTCTTTTTCTGTAGCTAATATATTTCCAAAACTCTGCAATTATCACACATGAGTAAAGCAGTGAAAATGTGCTGTGCTTTATACAGTACTTCTCAGCCTATCCTTGATAATAATAATGGTGATGGACAGGAGTTTTATTTCTGGAAGCACAGTCACCACGTAAAACCAAATTATCAGATTTCAGGGCCCAAAAGAACATTTTGTTGGATGTAATGGTTATAAATCATTCCTCTCTAGAATACTCGAAGTTGTGGCTTTTAGCAAAGAAATATATCAAATGTAGTTTAATATTGATTTTCTTTCCCTTTGGAAATGCATTTCAACCAAGAGGACCCCAAAGCTTAGCAAATCTACATGTAATTCTTATGCAGGCTACAGTTACACTTCCCCCCTTATTTCACTGAGAAATGTTTGTGACAGTTCATTCAATTTATTCTCCCAAATCTGACTTGCTATTTATAGAAGTGCATCATGAGAGACTGTGGACTCAAATTTATTGAGAACATCAGAGTTTGTGTACTGAAAAGGAGTGAATGATCCCCTGAATGAAAGTGGCACCCCACAGCTCCCTCGTGAAACTCCTTCCTGGAAGAAGTGTCATATAAGTACGTTACCATATTTTGTCATGTGTGGTCCTCATCACTCAAGCTGTAATTGACTGGACTAGGTTTAAGTGCCTGGACAAAAAATAACCCACCAATATGCTGTATAGTTGTCTTATTGGATTTTGTTTTAAGATAGAGAGAGGTATTAAATCTAATTATATATACATGCCATAAGGAAATGGAAGGTATGAATAAGCATAAGCCTTAAAGTAGAATAAACCTTATATTAACTACCTTCCATGGAACTTTCCACATAATGTTCATAAGCAAGAAATATGATTTCCATCATAGCACAAATATGGGAAGTGCTGAGTTAAATTAAGTTGAATGGATTTCTTTATTACAAAGTTTCTCAGAATGTTTAAAATATAAATATGAACTGTGCATCTGAAAAGTAATACCCAAAATTTTGGCTGTAGATCCTCGGTTGTTTTTTAAATGAGTTTGTTAACATACCATAGAACACTAGATTTACATGAATACAGTTTAGAAAATGCTGAAACAGAAGAATATGAAAGAGAGGGGATTTCAAAAACAATGTCAGATTCACTGAATCCCTCACACTGGTGGAAGAGTAGAGCTGGCTAAAATAGGGCGCAGTGGCTGCAGGTTGTGGGAGCATAACAATGTACTTTATCACTACACTATTGCCCTGCATAAACTATCTTGAAGGATACTGAATTGTGCTTCATTTTTATGAAGATGTGCTTCAAAATTTTGGAATTCTCTCTCACTGTTCTATTATTCTTATAAAAACACTCATCAAGTGAATATATTAGATCAACATAGAGCAATTCATCTAGTTCAAAGTTTCAACTGAGGATAGATTCCTTTTGCTCTAATTGAGTAAACATTTGAATGGAGACCTTTAATGCACAGGATATGGATAAAACAGTTACAAGCCTGATTGTTGCTTCCTGCCTGAGCCATAGGGTAAAGAGGCAGGAGGCTCCTAGACAGTAGTGCTGTTGAGGATTGGAGCATTCCTACTCCAAGTAGAGAAGGAGGTAGAGATAGTCAGGCCATATTCTGGTAGTCTTTGTGGCCAGCAAACCAGGGTCTTCCACTAGGCTTAGCTGAATGTCAGAGAATACTTACTGTCTATCATTATTTACTTCTTCCTTCTAAGAGAATCCTCATCAACACCACCACCACCACTAACATCACAGAATTATTCGAAGTGGCAATGTGCCCGATTGAAAAGCACTGTTTCTCAGTTTTCTTTGTAGATGTATGTGGACAGTGAGTTATTAAAACAAGCAGAAGTGGGGGGGGGTCTTAGAAAGCCCTTTTTGTCCTTCCACTTTTTCTTCTTCCTGTTACCTAGAATGTGGGTGCTTAAATGTCAGCAGATATATTGAGATCAGGAGAGAAAGGCCAACTGGTTGTACCAACCACAGATGTAACATGTTTAAGTAGGTGCTGAACCAAAGCCAGAAATCACCTAATTCTGGATTTCTGGTTGAACAAAGGGAGTGAACTCTTAGATGAAGATTACTCTCTTCATATGATCAGTTTACTTTTAATTGTGTGTTCTGAGGTCTCTGTTTATAACTGCCCAACCCAGTTCATTACTAAGTTATACAAGAGAGGACAGATGATTTCACCAGGTACAACAGAAAGGCAAAGACTAAAGACCTGACATGTTAACCCAGACTGCTCCAAATGGCCATAAGGCATTCAGGTTTCTGACAATAACTGAATTTAATCTTTTCTCCTAAATAGAGTGCCCAGGCATTTAAGGATTATTGGACTACCTAAGCACAGGAAACATATTTTAAAGTATATAGCTAAAAGTCCATCACGTCCTCAATTCAAACGCAGCTTTTTTACCTGGGTCCAAACTACCGCATTATAGTCAGTTTTCATCAGCCAATTTTATATTTAAGGCTTACAGGATCCTGCTACTTGAAGATATAACTTTATAATGGAAGAGAAAATTTCTTCTTCTGAAGTAGCATTTGTTTTCAGGACCCAAGTACAAAAATCAAGTCCCAGAGACTCATGCCAGTACTGGGAAGATCCTGAATGTGTTAAGATCCATGCAACTTATTATATACACTAATATCTTAATTAACCACAAATTTATATACTCTAGCAATCCAACACCTTTGTGAAGAATAAATTCAAAAACAAAAAAAGTTGTCTTAGAACAAGCGAGGACAAAATATTTAAGGATATTTGGATACAACACACAAGATAAGAGTTTGCATGTATATAATATTGACCCTAAGTTCTGTAATACATGTCTATAGCTGTAACTAGCTATCTATTGATATAAGTATTGATATACTGATATGTATTTGCAATCATTATGTTGCAGAAACTTGAGATTTGGAATGCAATTCCGAAAGCCATTTATTTTTGTCATCCACTGTCACTTTAAAATTTATTCTGAGGTGGTAATATCCTCTTTGCCATTGGTTTAAAACACTAGCAGATCCTCATACCTTTTCTTGTCCCTCATAAATACTAGAAAGCTATGGTTCAATTTAACTAACAAGTCTTAGTCTTGATTATGAAAATTAGAGTACATTCTGCATCTCTTTAATTTTTCTTCAAAGTTGAGATCACTGAGCCAGACTTCCCAGCTAGAACCTAAGTTTATGATTCTCATTTGCTCTAGACCTCCTTGGTTCTGGAGTAGGGGGAGGAAAGCAGGGTAAGCCAGGCAGCCCTTCTTCCTTGTCTGCTTGTCTTTGCATTCTTTTGGCTTTGTGGTTAATTAGGAAAGAAACACTCTTACATGGGAACATTCTTGGTATCTCTGGAGAATGCTGTGTGAGTGCCACTGATTTTGACACCCAGACTGACTCTATTTCAACAGGCTGCTCCTGTTCTCACTTTTGACTCCGGCTTCTGATACCTTACTGCTCGTGGACTAACTCTTTTATTTTTTAAAATTTTACTAATTTTTAAAATTGAAGTATATTTGATTTATGATGTTTCGGGGGTTCAGCAAAGTGATTCAAATATATATGTATATTCATTTATATATTCTTTTTCAGATTCTTTTCCATTATAGGTTATTACAAGATACTGAATATAGTTCCCTGTGCTATTCAGTAAGTCCTTTTCATTTATCTGTTTTATATATAGTAGTTTGTATCTGTTAATTCCAAATTCCTAATTTATCCTGACCCCCCTTCCCCTTTGGCAACCACAATTTTGTTTTCTATGTCTGTGAGTCTTTTTCTGTTTTGTTAATAAGTTCATTTGTATCATTTTTTTTTAGATTTCACATATAAGTGATATCATATGATATTTGTCTTTGACTTACTTCACTTAGTATGGTAATCTCTAGGTCCATCCATGTTGCTGCAAATGCCATTATTTCATTCTTTTTGTGGCTGAGTAACATTCCTTATGCATATGTATATGTATATAATATATATATATATATATATATATATATATATATATATATATATATATATATATATATATATATATCAGTCACATCTTTATGCACTCATCTGTCAGAGGACGTTTAGGGTGCTTCCATGTCTTGGATACTGTAAATAGTCCTGCTATGAACATTGGGGTGCATGTATCTTTTTGAATTATGGTTTTCTCCAGGTACATGCCCAGCAGTGGGATTGCTGGATCATATGGTAACTCTATTTTTAATTTTTTAAGGAACTTCTATACTGTTCTCCATAGTGGCTGCACTAATTTACACACCCACTGACAGTGTAGGTGGGTTCCTTTTTTTCCACATCCTCTCCAGCGTTTATTATTTGTCAACTTTTTGATGATATGGACATTCTGACCTGTGTGAGGTGGTACCTCATGTAGTGTTGATTTGCAATTCTGTAATGATTAGCAATGTTGAGCATCTTTTCATGTGCCTGTTGGCTATCTGTATGACTTCTTTGGAGAAATGTCTATTTAAATCATCTGCCCATTTTTTGATTGGGTTGTTTTATTTTTGATATTGAACTGCATGAGCTGTTTGTAAATTTTAGAGATTAATCCCTTGTCAGTTTCATCATTTGCAAATATTTTCTCCCATTCTGTGGGCTGTCATTTTGTTTTGTTTATGGTTTCTTTTGCTGTGCAGAAGCTTTTGAGTTTAATTAGGTCTCATTTGTTTATTTCTGTTTTTATTTCCATTACTCTAGGAGACAGATTGAAAAAGATATTGCTGTGATTTATATCAAAGAGTGTTCTGCCTGTGTTTTCCTCTAGGAATTTTATAGTATCTGGCCTTACATTTAGGTCTTTAATCCATTTTGAGTTTATTTTTGTATATGGTGTTAGAGAATGTTCTAATCTTATTCTTTTATGTTTAGCTGTCCAGTTTTCCCAGCACCATTTATTGAAGACAGTATTTTCCCCACTGTATAATCTTGCCTCCTCTGTCATAGATTAATTGACCATAAGTGTGTGGGTTTATTTCTGGGCTTTCTATCCTGTTCCATTGATCTATGTGTTTTTGTGCCAGTACCATACTGTTTTGATTACCGTAGGTTTGTAGTATAGTCTGGAGTCAGGGAGCCTGATTCCTCCAGCTCCATTCTGCTTGCTCAAGATTGCTTTGGCTATTCAGAGTCTTTTGTGTTTCCATACAAGTCAAAAAATTTTTTTGTTCTAGTTCTGTGAAAAATGTCATTGGTATTTTGATAGGGATTGCATCAAATCTGTAGATTGTCTTGGATAGTATGGCCATTTCCATTTATGGTAAAGATGCTCCAGAAAGTGGGCAAAGAGGGAATATAACCTCAACAAAATAAACCCTGTATATGACAAACCCACAGCTAACATCGTACTAAACAGTGAAAAGCTGAAAGCATTTCCTCTAAGATCATGAACAAGACAAGGATACCCACTCTTGCCACTTTTATTCAACATTGTCTTGGAAGTCCTAGCCACAGCGGAGAAGAAAAAGAAACAAAAGGAATCCAAATCGGAAAGGAAGAAGTAAAACTGTCACTATTTGCACAAGATATGATACTGTAGGTAGAAAATCCTAAAGATGCCACCTGAAAACTACTAGAGGTTATCAGTGATTTCAGTAAAGTTGCAGGATACAAAACTAATATACAGAAATATGTTGCATTTCTATACACTGACAACGAAACAACGGAAAGAAAAATCAAGGAAACAATCCCATTTACCATCGCATAAAAAAGAATACCATTGCATTAGGTAGGAATAAACCTACCTAATGAGGCAAAAACCTGTACTCCAAAAACTGTAAGATGCTGATGAGAGAAATCAAAGGCCACACAAACAGATGGAAAGATATACCATGTTCTTGGATTGGACTGTCTCTTTTAAAAGCCCCCATATTTTATAGCAGAAGCCCTGCTAGACAAGTTTCCTCTGAAATGGAATTTTGCAGTATGCCTACCACTGATGCTATGTTTGGTCCCCAAGATTCATGTCACTGAACACACTACTGGAGGGGAATGCAATTAGTTCTCCCTAAACAATCCTTCACTTTGCCTCAGGAAAATAGCCATCCTCCAGCGTTAGAATCCTCAGACTAGTGCATTATGTCCATTGAAATAGAATATGTAAAATTAAGAAATATGTGAAAGAATAGGAAATATGTACAAATGTGAACAGTTGGTTAACTGGTCTTAGTCTTGGTTTCATGGAAGCTTTAACTGCCTTTCTTTATACTTTTCAAAAACTTTTACGTGAATGCTGACAAAGATTCTCTCCTTGACAAAATTAGCCAGGGTCCTCTGAGCCCTCTTCTCAATTAGGCCTTAATCTTAGCCCATAAAGACTTGAACAAATACTAACATAGACTCTAACAGCTCAAGGCCAAATCCCCGGGATAATCCTAGTCTCCCAAAAGTGCCTGCCTGAGAAAACTCAAGGCTGCCAAAAGAATATACTCTTTTCTCCAGCCACCACCTCAAGATAGGTAGGGTCCTGTCTTCCAGCCTCTGTGAGAGGGTAGGAGCCTAACTTTGATAAGCAACAGTTAACAAATCCAAATGGCTTTCACATGGACTGACCACTCCTTTCCACTTTTTGTACCTTTTTACTTCCCTGACTCTACTGAGCCCCTGCTTCAGCCCCCTCCTTATTCCCTCATTTGTTCTTTAAAATGTCCAGTTACCTCTGTATAAAGCAAAGTTGAGCTCAGTTCATGCTGTACTTTTTCTCTTTTGCAGTAGTGTATTACTGATTAAAATATGTCCTTACCACTTTAACTGGTGCCTAGCTTTATCTTTGCCAGCACACATTACATTTAAAACAATAAAAAAAATTAAGAACCGATACAAAATATAATGCACATGACAGTTAACTCAAATTTTTAACTAGATAATGCTAGTTCATTTGTAAAAGATTTCAAAGAATGCCCTAGAGAGTGAAAGGAAATCAGCAAATGAGCTTAGAGGAGGAGCAAAAATCCAAGTTTGAGGAAGCATTTTTAGGCCAAATGCATGCTCGAAAGTCCAGAGATGAAAAAGAAGACAAATCATGCCCAAATATCTAGAAGGTCATAGAGAAATAAAGAAGAAGCCAGTATGTCTAACTTATTTACATTACAGGTATTGTCTTTATACCTTAGTACATTATACATTATCTGGCATGAGAGTCAGGTTTAAGAACTATATTTTTAATGAATAAGGAAATTACAGAGAAGAATTATTATTTATTTATTCACTATGAGAAAAAGAAGATAATCATAGCCTTCTTTATCAAACATAAATATTTTCTTATATCTATGAATGTCTGCCTATAGTAGGGTCAATTACTATATTTTCTACACAGACACAGATAACAAATTCTATAGATAATATAAGTATATTAAAGAAATGTGTTCCCTCACAAAAGATGCTGAGATAAAGAATGTCCTACTCAAAAGTAAGAACTTACTAATATATATGGTAGGAAAAATGGAGAGATAAAATTTTAGAACATATTTTCATTAATAAAGCTTATTTTATTTATATAAATGAATAACATATTCAATATTTAAATATTTTAAATATTGAATATGTAAAAATCATAAAATATTTATTAATAAAATGAATATATGATCATCAATCTTTTTATATATTACATATATACCTATATTTTCAATTGTAGTGGTAAATATATAAAGAGAGAAAATAAGTTATATATTCATATATAAATTAAATACATATGTATTATGTCATATATATAATATCTGAATAATAGATATAGGTATGTAAAGAATCAAGATTTATAAACAGAAATGAAAAAACCTTTGCATGTATGTATATATACACACATGTACATGTATTCTCAAAAATTTTTATATAAAATAAGGTAAAATGATTTCAGTGATAAATAAGAAAAGGCAATAAACTGTATAAATTGGTTAAGGTATGGAAAATATAAAGGCTTAAACCTTTCAAAGAGAATTATTCAGAATGTGAGTAGAATAATATAAACCTCAAGGAAAGCCTGTGAAGATGTGTGTAAAATAGAATAGGGTGGAGAACAGTGAGAGAGTGCCTGCTGTGTGATTCCTGTGTGCTGTGTAGATGCCATTGATCAGCACTGGCAGGCCATTGATTTGCCCTGCTTCCTGAGAGTTGATGATATTGTTCAGATTCACCCAACCTATGGAGCAGTGAAAGCCATCTGGCTCTTTCAGTGCCACAAACTCTTATCTCTGGCTTCTCAGGCAACAGTTCTAACCAACTGAGGTTAATCTCAAGGACAACATGCTCCATCAATCAGGAATTTAATTCACAAGTAACAGGAAACAATGGGAGAGAGTTATAGGAGGATGGATTCATCAGCTATCCCATCTGTTATCCCTGGAATACTGTTTTATTTTGCTTTGCCTTCTCTGTCTAGGTAGGTCCCTTTATGTATGATTTCCAGAGCCTATGTTTTAGGTTTAGCCTATGTTTCATGATTAAATTCTGAGACCCTAAGAATATGCCTATATAATATAAATCCCCACCAAATATTTTCTACATAGTTGTAGTGCATATTGGGGGGTAGGGGAAATATACGGGGCTTCTGTTTTTCAGTTCCAAGTTGTAGAGAGGTTATTCAGGGGATAATGACAGCTCTGCATGTTAAAGGTGACCTACAGTAATGAAGTAAAAGGGAAACCTCGTGCACTGTTGGTGGGAATGTAAATTGATACAGCCACTATGGAGAACAGTATGGAGGTTCCTTAAAAAACTAAAAATAGAACTACCATATGACCCAGCAATCCCACTACTGGGCATACACCCTGAGAAAACCATAATTCAAAAAGAGACATGTACCACAATGTTCACTGCAGCACTATTTACAATAGCCAGGACACGGAAGCAACCCAGGTGTCCATTGACAGATGAATGGATAAAGAAGATGTGGCACATATATACAATGGAATATTACTCAGCCATAAAAAGAAATGAAATTGACTTATCTGTAGTGAGGTGGATGGACCTAGAGTCTGTCATACAGAGTGAAGTAAGTCAGAAAGAGAAAAACAAGTACCGTATGCTAACACATATATATGGAATATAAAAACAATAAATGGTTCTGATGAACTTAGGGGCAAGACAGGAATAAAGACGCAGATCAGAGAATGGAATTGAGGACACAGGCAGGGGGAAGGGTAAACTGGGACGAAGTAGGAGAGTAGCATTGGCATATACATTCTGCCAAATCTAAAATAGATAGCTAGTGGGAAGCAGCCGCATAGCACAGGGAGATCAGCTCGGTGCTTTGTGACCACTTAGGAGGGTGGGATAGGGAGAGTGGGAGGGAGGCGCAAGAGGGAGGGGATATGGGGATATATGTATACATATAGCTGATTCACTTAGTTATACAGCAGAAACTAACACAACATTGTAAAGCAATTATACTCCAATAAAGATGTTAAAAAAAAAACAATAGCCACTACCATGTGGAAAAAAAATCAGATTTGAATGGCAATTAAACATTTTAAATAATTTACCTGAAAATTTTTTAAAAATTAAAAGAAAATATCCAAAAATTTTCTGGCACTTCCTATTGAAGATCTAAGATGTATTGCTGATTGTATCTTTCTCTTTAAACAGTTCTTAAAATCATTTTCCTTTTTCAGACTACTTATGAGAAATTATCTTTGTACTTTCAAATGGTATCAAATCAGTTTTCTGATTATTATCACAACAGTCTGTGAGCTGTATAAGGCTGGTATAATCCTCATTTAACTCATGTGGAAAATAAAGTCTACAGATTTTAAGGTGGATATCTCATGATCCAATAGCAGAGCTGTGACAGTGAACCAGATATCCTATTCCAAGTCCTACTTTATTTTTATTTTACCCAAACACAATGATGTTATTACATAGTGGAGATTCATTCTCTCCTTACTGCTATTTTGTTAGATGAGAAAATTTGTTAAAAGCCAGGTATTTATTGGAAACAATCTGGAGAATTGTATCTCCTATAATGACAAAACCACCTTAGAATAAAGCTTTCTGTTCTCCAAGGAAGTATTCAAGAGAGATTTGAGATCCAAAATATAGTTTAGTGAATTCCATAAAAAAAACCTCAAATCATTTTAAAAGAGTTTATTGGAAATCCACACCCAACTATGAAATGTAGGTTCAAGGAAAATAAATGAAATGTTAAAAGTACTTTAAAGATCACTTTAAAACTGTCTTTCATTCACAGAAGCTTGGAACATTTTTGTAATTTTTCCCTTCTGCTATTTTAGTTATAGGATCTCCTGAAAATTTCTTTCCTGGGTGTGAAATTTAATTTAAGCTGTATACTAATGCTGCTCTTATTAATAAAAATAATTCAGAGACCTGATTCTGTCACATACTCTCACATTGTTCCTGACTCAAAGTATTCTCTTAGTTTCCAGGAGAAGAAAAGCTAATACAAACATAAAAATTAATTTTCATTGATCTTAATATTCCAGCAAAAGTCTTCAAAGTTAAAGGGTTCTTTCAGTATACCATTTGGTATAGTAAAATTATCTTTGCCTCTATATAATATCTATTTTCCTGAAAGCATATATATTTAGCTTCATATATAGATAATAAAATATAGTTGGCCCAAAAGTAGAGTGGGGGACTCTCAATTATGTGTTTGAATTTTATCAATTGACTTGAACAAAAGAATCATTTTAAAGGGACTAGTCACTTATTAATGGGACCCTGCTGTGAATTCTTTTGTGACATGAATAATCCCTTCCATAATGCAAAGGTTCATTTCCTAATTCACATGTGTAATCAGCTTTCATTAACTGAAGCACAGCTATACAGGCATGACCTTATCTTTGTAACAGCTGTCAAGTAAAAAAATAAATGCTTATTTGCAGTAAGTTTAATTCTATCCCTTCTGGTCCAAGTGCAGAGGTGCACACTTGCCAAAGAATAGCTCTACACAATGTGTCAGACAGGTAAACTTCTGGGAAATAGCAGTGTCAGACAGATCAGCCTCATAGGACGTTATCAGCAGAGAGGGCTCTTTTTGAAAATCTAGAATCACCAAACTGCAAATGCAACTGGATTACAATCATTGGCTGCAGCCTTTGGAGAAGCATTGTTTTGTTGTGGGCTTTTTCTTTTTCCATTTATATAAGGAGACAATCACTGTCAATGTCATCACCATGAAATATGAATGACAGTGATGTGTGAATAGTGAGATGAGCAGACCAAAGACAGTCACAGTGGGGGTTCCAAGGGAGGGGCAGTTTGGAGGTGAGACGCAGCTGAAAGTGACAGGTTTCAGCAAAAAATAGATCAATGGAATGAGAAGAAAAGAGAGACCCTATGGTTTACAATTTAAGAAGAGTTGACAATGCATAGAGAATAGCCTTAGAGGAAGAATGAGCAGCTCTGTCTTGACATTATAAAGCAATAAATGCATATATGTCATTTACCGGAGGCCATTATTTATATAAGCTTAAAAAATAATAACAACCAAACTGTAATACCTGGTATTATTTTAAAAAGTTTTAAAAATAAAAGTGTGTATTTCTCTCTACTGTGTTTTGAATGTCCTATAAAAATAGAAGTCTTGATCCTTTAAGAAATTTGGTCTTCGTAGACTGATGTGGAACAGATAGGAGGCGTACAGTTCCTACTAAAGGAACTGATTCTATTATGAAATGGAAATAATGGCTTCAAGGAGCATAGAGCTGGACAGGTACAGACGTGTAGAAAATCATGAAATGACTTCATTCTGGCTGGGAAAAGCTTATCGCAGAAAAAAAAGAAAATCTTGATCTTTCTTTCTCCTCTTTTTCTCTCCCCACTCCTACCCTCTCTTTTCCCTTGAACATGAAGCTGCATAGAGCAAAATGTCAATTTTTAATGTCAAAAAGACAGATTAGCATTGGATAGTTAGATATACAGAGTTTAGCACAATGAAAAGATCACATTTTATATCTGGAAGATACTTCAAAGATTATTTAGTTCACTACTGTAGTTTCAAGATGAGGAAACAATGGCCCAGGAAACAGAAATGAGACGTTGTGTCTTATTAGTGATACGCGATCAAAGCATATATGATTTAGGTATTTGTCATTTTAGAAGACTAAGCATATTTTAAAATTTATAATCTTTAGATAAATATTTGTTACATTGTGTGTTAGTGTACTTATCTGGTCTTTCTAGCCAACTTGTCAGCCCAAACCGATGAAATGGGCTGAAATGCATACTGTGAACCAGCAAACTGAAGTCTGGGTCCACTGAAAGAGTAAAACGTTGCTTCCATGTCCTGGCTATTGTAAATAGAGATGCAATGAACATTGTGGTACATGACTCTTTTTGAATTATGGTTTTCTCAGGGTATATGCCAAGTAGTGGGATTGCTGGGCCGTATGGTAGTTCTATTTTTAGTTTTTTGAGGAACCTCCATACTGTTCTCCATAGTGGCTATATCAATTTACATTCCCACCAAGAGTGGAAGAGGGTTCCCTTTTCTCCACAATCGCTCTAGCATTTATTGTTTGTAGATTTTTTGATGGCCATTCAGACTGGTGTGAGGTGATACCTCATTGTAGTTTTGATTTGCATTTCTCTAATGATTAGTGATGTTGAGCATCCTTTCATGTGTTTGTTGGCCATCTGTATATCTTCTTTGGAGAAATGTCTGTTTAGGTCTTCTGCCCATTTTTGGATTGGGTTGTTTGTTTTTTTGATATTGAGCTGCATGAGCTGCTTGTATATTTTGGAGATTGTTCCTTTCTCAGTTGCTTTGATGGCAAGTATTTTCTCCCATTCTGAGGATTGCTTTTTCGTCTTGTTTATGGTTTCCATTGCTGTGCAAAAGCTTTTAAGTTTCATTAGGTCCCATTTGTTTATTTTTGTTTTTATTTCTATTTCTCTAGGAGGTGGGTCAAAAGGATCTTGCTGTGATTTATGACAAAGAGTGTTCTGCCTATGTTTCCCTCTAAGAGTTTTAAAGTGTCTGGCCTTACATTTAGGTCTTTAATCCATTTTGAGTTTATTTTTGTGTATGGTGTTAGGAAGTGTTCTAAATTCATTCTTTTACATGTAGCTGTCCAGTTTTCCCAGCACCACTTATTGAAGAGGCTGTTTTTTCTCCATTATATATTCTTGCCTCCTTTATCAAAGATAAGGTGACCATATGTGCATGGGTTTATCTCTGGGCTTTCTATCCTGTTCCATTGATATATATGTCGGTTTTTGTGCCAGTACCATACTGTCTTGATTACTGTAGCTTTGTAGTATAGTGTGAAGGCTGGGAGCCTGATTCCTCCAGCTACGTTTTTCTTTCTCAAGATTGGTTGGCTATTCGGGGTCTTTTGTGTTTCCATACAAATTGTGCAATTTGTTGTTCTAGTTCTGTGAAAAATGCTATTGGTAGTTTGATAGGGATTGCACTGAATCTGTAGATTGCTTTGGGAAGTATAGTCATTTTCACAATGTTGATTCTTCCAATCCAAGTACATGGTATATCTCTCCATCTGTTTGCATCATGTTTAATTTCTTTCATCAGTGTTTTATAGCTTTCTGCATACAGGTCTTTTGTCTCTTTAGGTAGGCTTATTCCTAGGTATTTTATTCTTTTGTTGCAATGGTATATGGGAGTGTTTCCTTAATTTCTCTTTCAGATTTTGCATCATTAGTGTAAAGGAATGCAAGAGACTTCTGTGCATTAATTTTGTATCCTGCTATGCTACCAAATTCATTGATCAGCTCTAGTAGTTTTCCAGTAGCATCTTTAGAATTCTCTACATATAGCATCATGTCACCTGCAAACAGTGACAGTTTTACTTCTTCTTTTCCAATTTCGATTCCTTTTATTTCTTTTTCTTCTCTTTTTGCTGTGGGTAAAACTTCCAAAACTATGTTGAATAATAGTGATGAGAGTGGGCAACCTTGTCTTGTTCCTGATCTTAGAGGAAATGGTTTCAGTTTTTTGCCACTGAGAACGAAGTTGGCTGTGGGTTTGTCATATATGGCCTTTATCATGTTGAGGGAGGTTCCCTCTATGCCTACTTTATGGAGAGTTTTTATCATAAATGGGTGTTAAATTTTGTTAAAAGCTTTTTCTGCATCTACTAAGATGATCATATGGTTTTTATCCTTCAATGTCTTAATATGGTGTATAACATTGATTGATTTGCATATATCAAAGAATCTTTGCATTCCTGGGATAAACCCCACTTGATCATGGTGTACGACCCTTTTAACGTGCTGTTGGATTCTGTTTGCAAGTATTTTGTTGAGAATTTTTGCATCTATGTTCATCAGAGATATCGCCCTGTAGTTTTCTTTTTTTGTGACGTCTCTGTCTGGTTTTGGTATCAGGGTGATGGTCGCCTCATAGAATGAGTTTGGGAGTGTACCTCTCTGTGCTATATTTTGGAAGAGTTTGAGAAAGAAAGGTGTTAGCTCTTCTCTAAATGTGTGATAGAATTCGCCTGTGAAGCCATCTGGTCCTGGGCTTTTGTTTGTTAGAAGATTTTTAATCACAGTTTCAATTTCATTACTTGTGATTGGTCTGTTTATATTTTCTATTTCTTCCTGGTTCAGTCTTGGAAGGTTGTACTTTTCTAAGAATCTGTCCATTTTATTGGCATATAGTTGCTTTTGGGTAATCTGTCATGATCCTTTGTATTTCTGCACTGCCAGTCGTTACTTCTCCTTTTTCATGTCTCATTCTGTTGATTTGAGTATTCTCCTTTTTTTTCTTGATGTGCCTAGCTAATGGTTTATCAATTTTGTCTATCTTCTCAAAGAACCAGCTTTTAGTTTTATTGATCTTTGCTATTGTTTCATTTCTTTTTCATTTATTTGTGCTCTGATCTTTATGATTTCTTTCCTTCTGCTATCTTTGGGGTTCTTTTGTTCTTCTTTCTCTAATTGCTTTAGGTGTAAGGTTAGGTTGTTTATTTGAGATTTTCCTTGTTTCTTGAGGTAGGATTGTATTACTATAAACTTCCATCTTAGAACAGCTTTTGCTGCATCCCATAGGTTTTGGGTCATCGTGTTTTCACTGTCATTTGTTTCTAGGTATTTTTTGATTTCCTCTTTGATTTCTTCAGTGATCTCTTGGTGATTTAGTAGCGGATTGTTTAGCCTCCATGTGTTTGTATTTTTTCATTTTTTTTCCTGTAATTTATATCTAGTCTCATATTGGAAAAGATAATTGATACGATTTCAATTTTCTTAACTTTACCAAGGCTTGATTTTTGACCCAAGATATGATCTATCCTGGAGGATGTTCCATAAGCACTTGAGAAGAAAGTGTATTCTGTTGTTTTTGGACATAATGTCCTATAATTATCAATTAAGTCCATCTTGTTTAATGTGTCATTTAAAGCTTGTGTTTCCTTACTTATTTTCATTTTAGATGATCTGTCCATTGGTGAAAGTGTGGTGTTAAAGTCCCCTACGATTATTGTGTTACTGTCAATTTCCCCTTATATGGCTGTTAGCATTTGCCTTATGTATTGAGGTGCTCCTATGTTGCTGCATAAATATTTACAATTGCTATATCTTCTTTTTGGATTGATCACTTGATCATTATGTAGTGACCTTCTTTGTCTCTTGTAATAGTCTCTATTTTAAAGTCTATTTTGTCTAATATGAGAATTGCTACTCCAGCTTTATTTTGATTTCCATTTGCATGGAATATCTTTTTCCATCCCCTCACTTTCAGTCTGTACATGTCCCTAGGTCTGAAGTAGGTCTCTTGTAGACAGTATATATAAGGGTCTTGTTTTTTCATCCATTCAGCCAGTCTATGTCTTTTGGTTGGAGCATTTAATCCATTTACATTTAAGGTAATTATCAACATATGTTCCTATTGTTTTGGGTTTGTTATTGTACGTCTTCTCCTTCTCTTGTGTCTCCTCCCTAGAGAAGTTCCTTTAGCATTTGTTGTAAAGCTGGTTTGGTGGTGCTGAATTCTCTTAACTTTTGCTTGTCTGTACATATTTTAATTTCTCCATTGAATCTGAATAAGATGCTTGCTGGGTAGAGTAATCTTGGTTGTAGTTTTTCCCCTTTCCATGTGTTGGTCTCAGAGCTCCCACCTGGCTGACCTAATGCTACTTTAAAAGATGCTTTCAGAAGTTCAACTCTTATTGTTTCTGAAAAATCTGCCTTTCTCTCTTTTAGGGGCCTCAGAAATTTTTTTTTTGATATTTTTGAAGGGACATGGCAGGAAACATGAACTGGTATCACTGGGTGTTTACTGAATAAACGTAAAACATTTCTAATCAGAAACATAATTTCAAATCCATGTCAATCCATGACATTTATGCCATATGTCTTATTTCTGGATGCTTTATGTCTCTCCTTCATTTCACTGTGTGCCAGGGGGTACAAGCATTAAAGTTTTATTTTCTATTTAGAATCCACAAACTTCATTTTACCCTACCCCTATGAACAGTAGTAGCAAATATTATATTTATCAAGTCTCAACAGTAAACTTCCTAGTGTAAACCATGCAGAACTTCTACAATTTACCCAAAGCAGACCTTTTTTCTCTTCCATCTATTAGTATAGCACACTCGGTTAGGGATTACTCTTAAAACCAAATATTTTTTTATGGCTCTTATAGGGATCTAAAATCCTCTTTCATATCTGTATGCTACACATTTCAGATCTTCAAATCAAGATATGCTTTTCAGTCACAGAAAATTTCAACTGGTCAAAATTTTCTGGAAGTGCCATAGAGGTCATGAAAATATATTTATATACATTTGGGAGCAATTAAATACAGTATCAGACAGCCATTGTTTAGGAACTTGTTAAAGAGAATTTTATTGTAAGGGAAACATTAGACAAGATGATCTTTAAAGCCCTTTCAAAGTTTAAATAGAAAGAGGGTAGAATTCAACCATCTGGGAAGCCATGGATCCTAGAATTATGCTACAGAATAAGGAATTATTTATTTGAGTTAAATTGGAGTCTGTTATCAGTAAGAATGGTTGTGTCTGTGAGAAACAAAAATTCAACTGTAGTGTGCTGAATTGTGTCCCTCCAAAAAGATATGTCTAAATCCTAACCCCTGGTTCCTTGAATGTGACTTTATTTGGAAACAAGGTCTTTTAAGATTTAAGTAAAGGATCTCGAGATGAGGTCATTCTGGATTTAGGGTGGACCCTAAATCCAATGGCTGTTGTCTTTATAAGAGAGAAGTAAGAGAGATTTAAAACATGGAAGTATACAAAGGAAAGTCATGAGAAGACTGAGTTAGAGATTGGAGTGATGTGTCTACATGCCAAGGAGTGACAAGAATTGCTAAATCACCAGAAGCTGGGAGATGGGCAAGAAACAGATTCTCCCTCAGAGCCCCCAGAAGGAACCAGCCTTGTGGATAAACTATTTTCAGATTTCTGGGTAACAGAACTTTGAGAGAATGCATTTGTGCATTTTAATTCACCCAGTTGGTTGTAATTTGTTACCAAAGCTCTAGGAAACTAATAGACCCACTTAAACTGACTTTTAAAATATGGAAATTTATTAGCTCCCACAAATAGTAGCTCAGAGAAATGACTCTCTTTGGAGTTGAGTTGCTCTAATTTTATTTTTCTGCAATTCTTCTGGTTTGCCTTCTTCCATTAGAGCTTCATCTTTACTCCAATTTTAAAATGGTTGCAGCAGTTAACAAAATTCACATATATAATGATAATTTTCAGTGAAAGTCAGGAAGAAATAAGAAATTTGCTTCAGACTGCTCTCTCAGAATTCAGAGATACCTTTTTAAAAGATCTAGAATACTTGCCTCAATATATATTTGCTCATATTAGGTCAATTTTTTTAATCAGTAAAAACGAGGTTATCTTTAGGCCATTCAGGTCTTCTCATTGAGATGGAGCTGAATTCAGATTCTCTTGCACCACAAGGGCTGCATTAAGAAAGGTTAGATACCTAAACAAAACTGGATTTCTGTTAGGGAGAAGGAAGGGATCATTAGATGCTAGTTAAGCAAATAATTGTAACTACAAAAAAATATAGGCAGTATAATGCTCCTACCTCATAGACAAACTCACTAAGCAGTCTTACTGTCTTTATAATAAATAAAATATCAAGTGACTTTGGTTTTCTCTTTAAACTTTTAAAGCTATATTCTTCCCTGAATGTTTGAAGTTTTTAAAAACTTTGCTTCTATGATGGCATTTCTAATTAAATTTGGTGATACTGCCACAGTTGGGAAGAAAAGATAGAAAATGATATTGGCTTTCTGCATAGAGGGAAGGTTTACTGTCTATCATGAAATACACAGTCATAATACCTCTAAACGCTGTGTCTTTCTGTTTCCTACCCTCTTAGTATCCCTTGTTTTTCCTTGAAAGATCAGTAGTCAGGATGACATGGTCTAACCTACATGGAATAAACTGATTATTCTACTGCTGTTGAATTGAATATATCATACTCCTGGTAGATTAAACATTTTCAAACAAGTGGAAGCGTAGCTAGGGAAAAAAAAGCTATTTGATAGTGAGAAGTTCTATGAACAAAGGAGTAGACATATTCATTCATTGTTAAATACATCCCTCTAGGGATTTAATCCAATAGAGGTAAGGAAACAAAGACGAATGAACTTTTCCAGTGTTGCACAGCTAGTGAGAAGCCCATGTTGACTTTGGACCTTGTTTTGCCTTGTAAGGCTATGTTTTCTCCAAAAGGAACAATAACAAACATTATTATTGCAAAGGAGTAGTCACTAATAAATTATTTTTGTATCATTCTTTACTAGTAGACCAAGAATTGTACTAAATACCCAATCATCTATGTGTAAAACAAGCTATTTTAAGTTCCCTGGAGCCAAAGCTCAAAGTGAGCATTTGTATTCAAGGGATTTATTAGGAGGAACCCCAAAGATAAACAGGTAAAAGGAGAAGCATGATAAAGAAGGGTAGGAAACCAAATAAGGTTATGATTTGCCACAAAGCACCATGGAAGGCCTTTTCAACTGATTCCACTGGAAAATTCTGGAGTGCAAGATTTGCTTCCAGAGTTGCCATGCCTTGAGGTTAGGGACCTACCTCTCTCACCCAACCTGTCAGTCTTTGTATGACTGGCTAAGGTCTGCACCCAAAGCACTTAAACTCTCTATGCCTGCAGGGCAAAATGGCCCTAGAAGCCTGAGGGGAAACCCACAAGAAAAAAGTCACAGGTGTAGACCATTAACACAAGCTCAAGGAATAGCTTAGAGAAATAGAAGAGGGATACAAGGGGATCTGGATAGAATATCTCCATTGTCCATTACATCAGTCTTATACAGAAGGAAGGACGTACGCATAGAATAACCAATCTAAAACTGTCCAAAAGCTTGATTTAAAATAAACACTACAGGGCTTCCCTGGTGGCGCAGTGGTTGAGAATCTGCCTGCCAATGCAGGGGACACGGGTTCGAGCCCTGGTCTGGGAAGATCCCACATGCCGCGGAGCGGGTGGGCCCGTGAGCCACGGCTGCTGAGCCTGCGCGTCTGGAGCCTGTGCTCCGCACCAAGAGAGGCCGCGATAGTGAGAGGCCCGCGCACCGCGATGAGGAGTGGCCCCCGCTTGCCGCAACTGGAGAAAGCCCTCGCACAGAGGCGAAGACCCTACACAGCCATAAAATAAATAAATAAATAAATAATTAAAAAAAAAAAAAAAACGGAGAAATTCCCAAATATTTAAAAAAAAAAAAATAAACACTACAGACGTGCTGATTCCTAGAATACCTCATAGTTATTATCCATTCTGGGTTGATAACCTGTTGATAAAGGAAAAGCAGACTAAATATTCCTTCCTTTAGCAAATGGGTAAAAAGTATATCCATTTGGGTGAGGAATAATATCTGGAGTGTCATTTAAAACTGAATTGATTAAAACTTGTTTCTTCACCTTCAAGGGCTTAGTTGAAGAACTGTAGTTGAGTGGCAATTAATAAGATAAATGGATTTGGGGCCATCTTATGATGCAAAGTTGCTGTTTATATCCTATAGAATTACCTGAATTGCTGGAAATTGATAATGGGAGCTCACGTACCCCTTTAAATTCATGGTTTGGCTTTCAAGTCACCCTGGAAGTAATGTCTCATGGTGTGCTGTTGTAAACATCGGCTGGTATACAAGGATTGATGCCATGCATCTACTTGGAGTTTTTTTAAGCAGTGGTTTAGCTTCAAGTTGAAAAAGAAAACCACATAAAGTTCCTTAATAAATACAGTGTGAGCTTGATTGAAACATATTGCTAATATTATTAAGTGCCCCAGAGAGTAACTGAAATATCATATTGTTGGTATTCACACTTCCATTTTTGTTGCACAGGGCATATAAAACACTTACAGCACATTACTGTATGCAAAACATAATGCCCTTTCTGGAACTCTGGTTTGTATGGACTTCTGGGGCTGAACAATTGATATTTACCTACTGAGATTGGCTTAGAAGACCCTAAAGCAGCAAAGAAGAAGATAAACTATGACTATTTGCCTGTAATATGAGAACAGCAAAATAGCTAAAGGCTTCTTTAAATATTCCTGGTATTAAACCAGAACAACTGTTTAAAAGTTCAGCATTTCATTTCCATACTAAGCAACCTAGTTTCTCTCCGAGTCCTCTTTGGTAAAAAAGGTCCTAAGAGCTCTTTTGAGGAAAGTGTCTTCTGTTGTTACCATATACCTTGAAATTACTTCCTCTTTTTATCTGAGACTAATGAGCGTGATAGGTACTACCTGCATTCACAGGTGCTAACTGGTGTTCAATTGTCTCAGATGGGCTGACACAGCCCTAACATAAAGAAGGATTTTAAACAGCGATAAAAGTAAAAAAAAAAAAAAAAAAAGTAAAGATGGTTCTCTTTGTGGATATGTAAGAAAAAGGTTCTTTTCTAATTCACTGTAATGTGAAGGTTTTCACATAAAGGATTAAGCTCTCAGGTCCAAGAAGATTAATCAATCACTAGATTTGAACACCTAAGAGAAGATATGTCAGAATTTAAGTGGCTAGAGACAGAGTAAAGGACAATTCTTTTAATGGCAGAGGAAAATAACATGTGGTCAAAAAATAAAACTGGCCATAGAAAGATGCATTTAAGAGAAAACAAGTGCTACTAATAAATAAATATCAACAAAACTCAAGGTAGTTTGGGAGTCTTTAGGGAGCAGTGGTATGCTGACTGTGTAAAAATTAAAATGGAATTCACATAGGCAGAAGAGTTCTGAAGGCATTTTTGGACGATGTAGTACTGTTAAGAAAGGTGAGGTGGTAGGATTTGCTTCTGGGGAGCAAAGAATAGACAGGCTTGGTAGAAGGGAATAAAACAGTCATAGAGAAGCAGTGATGAGAACAAGGCTGTGAAGGCAAGCTGGGCCGTGTCTTTGAGGGCCCTGGGCCATGATAAAGATTTTATTCCTAGGCAGGGAGAATCCATTGAACATGTCTGAGTAGAGGAGTGACAATTGCAGGCTTTTGCTCCACTCCATGCCAGAACAGAGACTATCAATTACCAAAGATTCTATCCTCTCTCCTGGCAAAATGGAAGCTTGATGGGAGAATTCCTATTGTAGGCAGAGACTGGGAGGAGAGAGGAATAGAAGGATTTCTGAGTAGTCAATACTCCCAAAGGTTGCACAGCTTGTGCTCTTCTGTACATAAAAGGGAATAATTAGGCCCAGTGGGTGTTACATCATAACATGTACTTTATGACTGGGTCTGCACAATGCCAGGCAACTGGTGAGCATTGTTTTATTGTTCTAACTGCTGATTTTAGTTCCTTGCAAACTAAGCCGAGGGCTAATGCTTCTACTAATGCAGCTGAGGGCATTTTTAGGTGGAATTTTCCATGTTAACTTTCAGAATTATGTAAAACAAGGGGTCTTTATTTAGCGTCTTCACATTCTAAGCACAGGGAGCTACTAATATATATATATAGGAAAAAACCTTCTTTTAAATGAGTGAGAAGGCAAAAACGAATGGCCTATTTAAGCCACAACATTAACCTTGCTTTTAGAACCTAGAATGATTTGTCTAGGTCAATGACATGCATTCAAATAATTGGAAATGCTATGTGAGAAAAGCAAACTAATATTCTGTAGTCAGGGCAGATAGACTTTGAAAGCAGAAAGACCTAGGTTGATTTTTTGGTTCAATACTCATCAGCTGGGTGACCTAAGAAGTAACAACTCTGAGCTTTATTTTATGGATATCTTTCAGTAGAGAATTGATTAAATATTTTAAAGTGTATTCATACAAAATAAAACAATGCAACCATTAAAAATATAATATGGATGTCTATTTCCTGACATAGAATCATGGTATTGTTTTCTACAACATCTAGCAGAGTAAAACATGTTCACAATGCCACGTGTGTGTACCTATGTATACACATATAAAAGCATATATTTTATGCTTTTACACTGACATGTAAATTATTTCTCTTTTCTTATGGTGAGGTTTTGGATAATTTTGCTTTCTCATGTATAATTTTATGTTATTTTTTAAAATGTAAAGGACTTACATGTCTTTAATATACATTAAAGCTTGTAAACAAAAAGACCAAAAAAAAAAAAGAGAGAACATGGACCAGGGAGCTTTTCCTATAGCATCTCACCTACAGGAGCACCAATGACACCAATTATCACTGAAGATACACACAGTTATTATCCATCTTATCCAGTAATTTCAACTTTGCTGCCTGCCAGGCTGGGAGCCAGAAGTTTGGAAGGCTTGAATCTGTGAAACAGAAGCTGTTCTTGCATAGGAACATTTTCATTGCAGCAAGCAGGTGTTATACAACTCATAATATGAGAGAATTAGGTTCAGAGCCACTAGGAGGCATGAGCAAAATTATATCATTGTTAAATGGTGGAGACAGGATGGACCCTAGGTCAATTTGATTTCAAAGACTGTGCTCTTTTGACAACACAATAGAGCACAATTTGCTTTACTGTTGCCCAGTTTACAATCAAATAAGAAAAAGTAAGCAGCAATGGCTCTAGAATATGCTTCGCTTAGGTGATCATATAGGTGTAATTCTGAGGAGTGATTTTTTTGTCTCAAAATAACACCATCTCTGAATGTCATCAATATATCATTTGTTTTTTTCTCTTATGCAGAGAAAGATCTTAGAGCTGACAAGGAGTTTCTTTACAGTTGAAGTTAGAAACTTGCAAAATGAAGCAAACAGCCACTAAATTTTATGTATTCCTCCATCACAAAAATGTTTGAAAGCAGAGGTTAGAACTAGATTGGCTTAACTGTATTACAGATCCAGTAAGAATTTCAATAGACAAAGAAACTGACATATAAGTAAAGATATTGAGACAGTAAAAAAAAACAAAACAAAACTGTAAATGCCTACACTTGTTGACGACCTGGCCCTTTTGGGATTGCACAGAAGTCTTCAAATGGACTTGAGTGATGAAAACTGGGCCCTGATAACATTAACTGAATGAGCTTCCTGCTTGGAGATTTTAAACATGCTCTGTATTTCATTCTCACAGAAACCCTGGGTACTAATTTTAGTGATTCTAATTTTAAGGATGAAGTTACAAAGGCTTTTGGAAGTTAAATAATTACTCCAATGTTTTCACATAATATCTAACTCTAAAGTTAATATTCTTCCAGTGAACTAAATTTTCTTACCCCATCAGATCTGTTCTGCTTACTAATGGGTGGAAACAGTATATGAAAGTTACCTCTCTTGAATGTGGTTCTATAACAGTACAAGTGTTATCAGAAGGGGGAGCCCCAGAGTGGGCTCTTGTCTAACACTCGGAAATGAATTGAGGAGACACACACAGACAAAGCAAAAGAAGGGGTGCCCGGATGGAGAGCAGCAGGGTAGGGGAACCTAGAACTGCTCTGCCATGTGGCTTGCAGTCTCAGATTTCATGGTGGTAGGGTTAGCTTTCTGTGTTGTCTCTGGCCAATCATCTTGCTTGTGACCATATTTGGGTTGACTCAGTGTCCTTCCTGGTGGTGGGCACATCTCTAAGCCAAGATAGATGCCAGAGCAGGGTTTCTGGGAGGTTGGTAGGACATATTATGGGTTGGCGTCCCTCCTTCCTTTTGGCCCCTCCTGAATACTCCCGGTTAGTTTTTGGCATTGTGTTCCTTATCAGTAACTCCTATTGTGAGACAACTCATGCAAGTGGTTATTAATGTGCCTGGCCAAAGTGGGCGGTTTCAGTCAGCGGTTCCCTAACACAAGATAAAAAATGGCAGAGACTTCCAGCTTTTAGTTTGACAAAAAGTAAACTTTTTCATTGTGTTTGATTTTGCTTTGATTTGTTTGATTTTTGTGTTTTCCCTGGTGTAAATGAGAGGTAAACAAATCAGGAGATACTCTATTATACCTACCTTGATTTGGAGTTATTTTTTTAATGGACCAAGAAAGGAAATTAATGCTTTGAGGCATCACATAATATGTTGCCATGTAAGTTCTCCATCGTGTTTATAGTTTTCTTATTGTGGATATAAAAGCATGGGTCATGGTTCTGTAATGAGGAATCTACAGGGAATTCTTGAGTAGAGTCTTATGTGAATAGTATTTAATATTATGAATATATCTAGCATTTTACTTTTGGTATATGTCAATTTAATTTAACTTAAATAAGTGAAGAGGAAAAATTTGCGGTGAGAAAGAGAAATATCTTTACTGTTAGCCTTCCAACCAAAGGAGCACCATTAATCGGAGGTGGTGGTGCTGGGAGAGGTGGCTCTTACAGTGACAAGGCAAGTGGAAAACGACAAAGGCCCTAGAAAATCCTCTACCTTCTCATGAACTGATTATGGACCAAAAATATTTGAGAATTTGTACCCAATACATGAGCTAATGATTTTAATGGGTGATACATGGAAGATGACTCCCTGGAATAAGAAAACTTATATAAACCACATGCAAAGCTACATAAGTCCAGTTCTCAATAACAACAAAGAAATAGACAAACCAGCAACAGCAAACAGCAAAAACAAACAAAAAGCATCTTTTAACAGAAGAGAAATGAAAAATAAGATCAGAAGTCTAGTCTAAAAGAATGCTCTGAGACAATTGTCCCTGTGTGTCTTAGTGTGTATTTTTTAGTCCCAGTTTAGCTCTACTCTACGCTAAGGTTGGAAAATTATGGACTCTTCCAGTGCTTAACTACACTACCATTTTCTAATCCTGGCACTGGATGTTTCTGGATATGTTGCTGATTAAGAACCAGGCAAATACTGTGAGGCTCACTTGGTTTGCCATTTAACTTCTAAATGTATCAGTCTTCTAGTAATGTTGCTTTTCATAGGTAAATGGATGCTCCCTCAAAGAGCACATTTGCATACCTTTCAAATCTCATCAACCTAAAGTGATCATCATTTGATCATAAAATACCTTTCCAAGAGCTGAATGACACTGAGTAGTTTGTCATACAAAATGTACGGGAAATAAGCAGAGGTATGCAGTGTGTCTAAAAAGACTTTTTTTAAGAGAGTATTTTGGCTTCCAGTAGATTTCTCTACAATCTGCCCTTTAAAGAGGTATTTGCAGCTTCTGGCTGTTACAATTTAAATATTCTATCGCTAAATTCCTTTGTTTACGCACTACTTCATCTGCATGCATGATATCACTCTCCAAAAATGCTCCTGAATATGATAAAAGCACCCTAACACAATGCTGTTTCGAGGCTTGAATTTTTTTTTTTACTTTGCATTATATCCTTCTGTCCAAGATTAAAGTCTGCAATTTTAGACATATCTAGAATATGAATATGTAGGTGCTTATTTGTAAAGAGAATACTAAAAATAAATAAATAAATGAAAAATTTAAAAACCTCACAGATATTTTTAAGGAACTAAGAGTGAACTAATATCTGTTTGACGGTAAAATGAGAATACCTTATTAGTGTATCATAAAAATTCATGGGTATTAGGGTGATAGCAACACACGTTTGCATTTTGTATATTTTACTTACTAGCGCTATCACTTTTAATATGTTGAAAAAACTTTAGTCTATTTCCTGATATGTAGTATAAGGATTATAATAGTTATTTCTCAGGTCTGTTAAATGTGTTATACATTATATGGTACAAACAAGATACTTAACCCATGTTAGTTATCCTTCTAATTTAATGATCAGAAAAAGTGAAGAATTTTTTTACTATATTAGAATAAAAATAATTACATGATACCAAACTGTATAATATACTCTCATTGGATAGCTACTCTCAATCTGATTATTAATTATGTTTGTTCTTCCAATTATAGCTTCATATCTTTTTGATTTCTAAAGGGACTGGCATTTTTTTCTAAAGGGAATGGCACTTTTACACAACATTGCCTAAAATATTGTGTTTAACTTCCTGGAAGCATGACATAGTTTGGTCAATGTTTTGCCATACCTGTTTACTTTTCTTTCTGAGCACAGACATCAATTACATTTTCCAACCACCTCTATGGTTCTCATTTAGCAAGAGAGAATGTGCACAGCTGCCAGCTGTGACCCCAAAATCTCTTACATGTAATTTTCTATGCTCTTTTCCTATTCGTGTTGTCTGGGATAGATGTGACCTCAATGGTGATCCTTAAAGCCTGCTACAGAATATAGTGGAGACATATAATGGAAGTAACAAGGTGTAACAACCAGCTTGAAGATGACCCCCAATAATTTTCACATCCTGGTAATCAAGCTTCTCTGCAGTCCTTTCCCACATTGAATCAGGGCTGATCTGCGTGACACATAGGTGACTGCAGAAGTGATGTGTGGTTTTAAAAAGCATTGCAGCTTCCACTTAACTTGCTTCTTCTGCCATGGGGATACCCAAGCAACCCCATGGAGAAGCCCAGGTGGAGAGAAATTAAGGTACCTGCCAATAGCCAGCATAGATTTGCCAGCTATGTCAATGAGTCCCTTGGAAGCTACTGCCGGTTTTCATCCTCAGTCAAACCTCCAGATGACTGCAACTTCGGCAAATATCTGAGTCTTCATGAGAAACTCTGAGCCAGAACTGCCCAGACAAGCTGCTCCCAAATTTCTGGCCCACAGAAATTGTAAGATACAATACATGTGTTGTTGTTGTTGTTGAAGCCACTTTAATTTATGAGTAACTTAAACGTAAGAGTAACCTGTTATGTAGCAATAGATAATATCTGGCAACCTGAATAATAGATTTAAGAAGAGTCTCCCAATCAGGAACAGTTGCACTGGACTCAATTGAGCAAGGATAGATTTCCATTATGTAAGCAACTAAAATTTGCTTTAGCACTTTGCATTAGCTTAAATAATACAGCTAGCACCTAGAGTTTCTCAGCCTCTGAACTGTGGACTTACTGACATTTTGCACAATGAATCTTTTCAGTGGGAGGATGTCTTATATACTGTAGGATATTTAGCAGCATACTTGATCTCTGCCCACTAGATGTCAGTGGCAACCCCTTTTCCCAAGTGGTGACCATCAAAAATGGCTCCATAGATTGCCAAATATCCCCGGGGCACAAAATCACTTACAGTTGAAAATCACTGAGATAGAGAAAGGTTAGTATCCCTTTCAGTACTAAGCTAGTGTGATCTTGGTCAAGTCACCTAAACTTAAGTTTCCTTGTTTATAATATCAAAGTACATTAGATGAGTGAAATTACATTCTGAAACTGAACAAGTCTTGTTTAAAGCTCTCTTCTTTTTCCTAACTTTTCAGTATCATAATATCACTGAGTAATACCACAGGATATATATTTTTAAAAGAAACAATTGTCCTAGCTAACGCAATGAAACAAGAAATGAAACAAAAGGTATACACATTTGGAAAAAGTAAAACTGTCTTTGCTCATAGATGATATGATACGATCGGCTATGTAGAAAATCTGAAAGAATTGACAGAAAACTCCTGTAACTAATAAGCAATTATAGTGAGGTTGAAGGATACAAGGTAAATATATAAAGATCAATGGGTTTCCTGTATATATAGGCATAGCTCAGGGATATTGCAGGTTTGATTCTACACTTCCACCAATAAAGCGCGTATCGAAATAAAGTCACACAATTTTTGTTTCCCAGTGCATATAAAAGTTGTTTAGCCATACTATAGTCTATTAAATGTGCAATAGCATTATTTCAAAAAAATAATGTGCATATCTTAGTTTAAAAATACTTTAGGACTAAAAAGTGCTAACCATTATCTAAGCCTTCAGCAGGTCATAATCTTTTTGCTGGTTCTTGCTCAGTGTTGATGGCTGCTGACTGATCAGGGTGGTGGTTACTGAGGGTTGGGATGCCTGTGTCAATTTCTTAAGCTAGACAACAATGAAGTTTGCTTCAATTGACTCTTCCTTTCACGAACAATTTCTCTACAGCATGCAATGCTGTTTGACAGCATTTTACCCACGGTAGAATTTCTTTCAAAAGTGGAGTCATTCTTCTCAAAACCTCCTTCTGCTTTATCAACAAAGTTTATGTAATATCCTAAATCTTTTGTTGTCATTTCAACAATCTTGACAGTATCTTCACCAGAAGTAGATTCCATCTCCAGAAACCACTTTCTTTGCTCATCAATTAGAAGCAACTCCTCATTCATTACAGTTTTATCATGAGATTGTGGCAATTCAGTCACATCTTCAGGCTCCACTTCTTTTTTTTTTTTTTTTTTTGTTAATAAATGTATTTATTTATTTTTGGCTGTGTTGGGTCTTCGTTTCTGTGCGAGGGCTTTCTCTAGTTGCGGCAAGTGGGGGCCACTCTTCATCGTGGTGCGCGGGCCTCTCATTATCGCGGCCTCTCTTGTTGCGGAGCACAGGCTCCAGTCGCTCAGGCTCCGTAGTTGTGGCTCACGGGCCAGTTGCTCCGCGGCATGTGGGATCTTCCCAGACCAGGGCTCGAACCCATGTCCCCTGCATTTGCAGGCAGATTCTCAACCACTGCGCCACCAGGGAAGCCCCTAGGCTCCACTTCTAATTCTAGTTCTCATGCTGTTTCCACCACATCTGCGGTTACTTCCTCCACTGAATTCTTGAACCCCTCAAAGTCATCCAGGAAGGTTGGTTCTTCCCATCTCCTGTTAATATGTATATTGTGATTTCTTCTCATGAGTCATAGATGTACTTAATGGCAACTAGAATCGAGACTCCTTTCCAGAAGGTTTCCAATTTACTTTGCCCAGATCTATCCATGGAAGCTTTAGCCTTGAAAAATGTATTTCTTAAATAATAAAAAAACTTGAAAGTCAAAATTACTCCTTGATCCATGGTCTGCAGAGTGAATACTGTGTTAGAAGGCATGAAAGCAACATTAATCCTGCATACATCTCTATCAGAACTCTTGGGTGATCGGCTGCATTGTCAATGAGTGTATTTTTTTTTTTAATTAGAGTATAATTGCTTTACAATGTTGTGTTAGTTTCTGCTGTACAATGAAGTGAATCAGAGTGTATTTTGAAAAGAATTTTTTTTCCTGAGCAGTAGGTCTCAACAGCGGGCTTAAAACATTCAGTAAACCATGTTGTAAGCAAATATGCTGTCATCCAGGCTTTGTTGTTCCATTTCTAAAGCACAGGCAAGAGAAATTTAGTATAATTCTTAAGGATCTTAAGATTTTCAGTGCGGAAAATGAGCACTGATTTCAACCTAAAGTCACTAGCTGCATTAGTCCCTAACAAATGAATCAGCCTGTCTTTTGAAGCTTTGAAGCCAAGCATTGACTTCTCCTCTCCAGCTATGAAAGTCCTAGACGGTATCTTCTTCCCATAGAAGGCTGTTTCATCTACATTGAAAATCTATTGATTAATGTAGCTGCCTTCATTAATCGTCTGAGCAAGGTTTTCTGGATAACTTGCTGTGCCTTCCGCATCAGCACTTACTGCCTTCCCTGCACTTTTATGTTATGGAGATGGCTTCTTTCCTTAAACCTCATGAACCAACCTCTGCTGGTTTCAAACTTTTCTTCTGCAGCTTCCTTACCTCTCTCGACCTTCATAGAACTGAAGACAGTTCAGACCTTCATCTGGATTAGGTTTTGGCTAAGAGAATGTTGTGGCTGGTTTGATCTTCTATCCAGACCGTGAAAACTTTCTCCACATCAGCAATAAGGCTGATCCGCTTGCTTACCATATATATGTTCACTGGAGCAGCACTTTTAATTCTCTTTAAGAACTTTTCCTTTGCATTCACAACTTGGCTGTTTGTCATAAGAGGTCTACTTTCAGTCTATCTAGGCCTTTCACATTTAAGCTTAATCATTTCTAGCTTTTGATTTAAAGTGGGAAATGTATGACACTTCCTTTCACTTGAACACTTAGAGGTCATTGCAAGGTTATTAGTTAGCCTAATTTCAATATTGTTATGTCTCAAGGAATAGGGAGGCCCAAGGAGAGGGAGAGAGATGGGGGAACAGTCGGTCAGTGGAGCAGTCAGAACACACACATTTATTAATTGAGTTTGCCATTCTATACAGCCTCAGTTAGTGGCTCCAAAACAATTACAATAGTAATTGTAAGACCACCTATCACAGATCACCATAACAAATATAATAATAATGAAGAAATTTGAAATATTGTGATAATTACCAAAATGTGAGAGACAGGAAGTAAGCAAATGCTGCTGGAAAAAATGGCACCAATAGACTTGCTCAATGCAGGTCTTCCACAGACCTTCAATTTGTAAAAAAACGCAATACCTGCAAAGCACAATAACGTGAAGTGCAATAAAACTTTTTTTAATGCCTGTACCAGCAATAAATAAGTGGGATTTAAAATGAAAAATTCAATATAATTTATATTTGCACCCCTATAAGTGAAATAATAAGATATATGTCTAACAAAATAGGTACAATTCTTCATGAGGAAAACTGAAAAACTGATAAATAAAATCAAAGAAGAATCAAATAAATGGAGAAATATTCCATGTTTATGGATAGGAATATTCAATATTGTCAAGATGTGAGTTCTTCCCATTTATCTCTGGATTCCATGCAATCCCAATCAGAATCCCAGAAAATTATCTTGTGGAATAAGAAAACTGATTCTAAAGTTTCTATAGAGAGGTAAAAGACCCAGAATAGCCAACAAAATTGTAAAGGAGAACAAAGTTGGATAACTGACACTACCGAATTGAAGACTTACTGCAATGCTGTCAAAATCAAGACAGTGTGCTACTGGCGAAAGAACAGATAAACAGACAAACAGAGTAGAATACAGTGCCCAGAAATAGAGCCACATAAATACAATCAACTGATTTTTGACAACGGAGCAAAGGCAATAAATGGAGAAAAGATAGTCTTTTCAACAAATGATGCTGAAACACCTAGACAAATGCAAAAAAAAAAAAAAATCTAGACACAGACCTTATACCCTTTACAAAAATTAATTCAAAATGGATCATAGACCTAAATGTAAAATGTAACTCTAAAACTCTTAGAAGATAACATAGGAGAAATTTTAGATGAACTTAGGTTTGTCAACAACTTTTTAGATACAACACCAAAAGCATGATCCATGAAAGAAAAAAATGATAAGCTGGGTTTCAGTAAACTTAAAAAATTCTGCTCTGTGAAAGACACTTTCAAAGGAGTGAGAAAACAGGCCCCGACTGCGATAAAATATTTGCAAAACACATATCTGATAAAGGATTGGTATCCAAAACATCAAAAGAACTCTTAAAACCTAGCAATAAGAAGGCAAGCAACCCAATCCAAAAATGGACCAAACCCCTTAATAGACACATCACCAAAGAAGATGTACAGATGGAAAATAAACATATAAAAAGGTGCTCCACATCATTTGTTAGCAGGGAAATGCAAATTAAAATAAGAACATACCACTACGCACCTGTTAGAATGGCCAAAATCTGGAACACTGACAATATCAAATGCTGGAGAGGATTTGTAGAAACAAATTCTCACTCATTACTGGTGGGAACGCAAACTGGTACAGCTACTATAGAAGACAGTTTGCCAGTTTCTTACAAAACTAAACATACTCTTACCATAGGATCCAGCAATCATGCTCCTTGGTATCTATCTACCCAACAGAGTTGAAAACTTAGGTCCACACCTGCACAGAGATGTAATCATCAACACTTGGGAAAAACCAAGATTTCTTTCAGTAGATGAATGGATAAACACACTGTAGTAGTTCCAGACAATGGAATATTATTCAGCTTTTAAAAGAAATGAACTATCAAGCCATGAAAAGACAGGGAGAAAACTTCTTTTTTTCTTTTTTTCGGCCGTGCCAAGCGGCATGCGGGATCTTACTTCCCCAACCCGGGATCGAACCTGTGACCCCTGAATTGGGAGCTTGTAATCTTAACCACTGGACTGCCAGGGAAGTCTTGGCAGGGAGAAAACTTAAATGCATATCACTAAGTGAAAGAAGCTAATCTGAGAAGTCTACATTTGGCATGATTCCAACTATGTGACCTGGAAACGGAAAAACTGAAGACATTAGAAAGATGCACGGTTGCCAGAGATTGGGGGAGAAGAAAGGATGAATAGGCAGAGCACAGAAGATTTTCAAGGCAGTGAAACTACTATGTATGATACTGTAATAGTGGGTACATGTCATTATACATTTGTCTGAACCCTGAATGTACAAATCCAGGAGTGAACCCTAGTGTAAACTATGGACATTGTGTAATAATAATGTGTCGATGCAGGTTCATAGGTTGTACAAATGTACCACTGTGGTGGGGATGTTGATAAGAAGAGTCTGTGCATGAGTGGGGGCAGGGAGTATATGAGAAATCTCTGTACCTTCCTCTCAACTTTGCTGTGAACCTAAAACGTCTCTGAGAAACTAAAGTCTATTTTAAAAAGAAAAAAAAAAATTAAGGAGGGATCTTTTAGAAAAGGGTCAAGGGAAAAGAAAATTCCCCAAATTCAAATATATGACTCTCTGCCATTGAGGTCACACTTAGGAAAAAGGCATCTGCCTAATGTATTACAGAATATTATTTGAAAAGGAAGTTATACAGTATTTTTGCAAATTCCTTTACAGTCTTTGGTATGCTTTGATAATTTTATTTGCAATTTTTACTTCTGCATCTCATCCTCCACTGAATATCATGAAACTAAAGAGCAGAATATTTGTTATCGTATCAAGATTTTCCACATGATACACTCTCTCCAAAGTTTTTTGAAATTCGAAGGCTATAAAAATATTATCCCCTCCATTCACTGGAAGAAGTCTGTCTTCCACACAGTATTCTAACATGGAAGATTAACATCTCTCTTTGTCAGGATAATTCAATCTGGTTAACAAGGAGTTCTTGGAGACACAAAGAAGTTTGAAAATCTGTGCCTTCTGGTAACTTCATTAAGACAATAGAACATAGTAGTTAAGATCCTAGTCCAAACTGAGGCTCTATCACTTGCCATTGGGAAAGTTATCTCTGTGTAACTAAATTTTCTCATCTGTAAAATAAAGATAATAATAGTTTTCAGGTTGATTAAGAGAAAAGGGAAGTCCCATAACTTTTAGCCTCTCAGAAATTCTGGGTAGTACTCACTTTTAACTCTAATCTCTTACTTCTTTCTTATGTACAGGGGGACGAGGGAATAATATGTTCTTTTCACATCACCAGTTAGTGCAAAGTAAGACATACCTCTGTCTATCTATCATTTATCTCACTCTTAGCTCTTGTTCTTGCTTCCTCTGTCTCATCTGTTGTAATTGAGTGACTTATTCTGGCATGAGTCCCAAGTTCTTTATTATGGAAGGACAGATAGGAGGGTATGCTGCATTCTCCAATTCAGTTTGTCCAGTAAGAAACCTGATAATATAATTTGTATCATTTTTCTTCTTGAGTTTTTGTCATATTTGGTTAGAACTTGAAAAGTCTAGGTCTGCTCATTATTTGTGTGCTCACTGATTCCCAGTTTGCTTTCACTCCCAACATGCAGCACCTGGGGTCTCCTTTCCATAGGAGACCCAGGGCTACCCCAAACCATGTTACCTGAAGATACTGTGAAAGGAAGTGTCTATAGACATTTACATCCAATGAATTAACTGTTAACTAGTGAGTGATCTGTTAGGAAATATAAACTCCAATTTCTCTGTCTCCTAGTCAAGGTGTGATTCTCACTTTCTCTGCGACTATCCTATTGAATGGAGCTTAATTTCTTTCTGTAAAACTTTGTTAAATATCAAAAATTTGATCTTCTTACATTTCTGATCCCAATTATCTGTCTTCTGTTTTTATCCTATGAAACTTTTCTTGTAATCACTTCCATAAAAATCATTATCTCAGGATCTATTTCTGAGACTCAAACTTACTATAGTAAAGAAAAAGTCTCTGCTGAGTCTGAATGCATCATTCTTCCTAATCTTTGAAACAAAACCAATGTTTTTGTGGTTTGATCTAACTCAGCTCCACAGATGACATGTGTGTGTATATATATAGAGAGAGAGAGATACATATATAGAAATACACAATGAAACAAAGAAAGCTATATATATTTTTAAGGTAAAAAATATATATATGTATGTTTTACCTTACATTAAAACATTAAATTAAACTTAATGTAAAATCATTAAATCAAACATGATAGAGGGTCCCAGTTCCTCTTTTGCTTTCTACCTTTGCGCCCTTCTCTCTCCCTTTTTTTTTTTTTTTCGCTATTTACCTTCCCCACCCTGATTACCTGATTAAATGTAAGGTTTGCAAAAATAGTTCTCAGAAAATATTTTTGCAATGGTTATCGATGCTCTGAGCAAGGGACGTGGAAACAGCAATGGTCCACAACAACTTCTTTTGGCAAAGTAAAAAACTACCTAAGCCCAAACTGCCAGGACAGGTATGCAACTTTTCGCTACCCCATAAAAATACTGACCCTGCTTCACTGGGAGCCTCCTGCTCTTCAGGTACTTCCTGATTTGCATCAGCTGAATAAAGTCTTTTCTGAGTCACTTAAATTATTTTTAACATCTTACCATATCCTTCAAAAAATCCGAAAACCTCTCTAATGCTTCCGTTATGGTGCCACAGTTCAAAAGCCACACTGTGTTTATTCAAAAAATATGACAATGACATAATATTTATTCCACCCCTCAAGCAAGGATCAGTGAATGATCCCAATCTAATTTCCCATAATTCTATAAATCAACAAACTCATAGCACTAGTTAATACAAAATTCTTAAAAAGTTTTGTATTAACTTAAAATTCTTAAAAATTCTTAAAAGTTCTTTCCTTTTAATAGTTTTATTTTCTCTTTTATTCTCTTAGCAACTTGGTAGTTGTCTTACATAGGGCTTATATCAATCATATTTCTCCGACTGATTCACTAAGAAACATTAGTCTCCCACATTTTTCAATCAACATAAACATTCCAATGGCATCAACCTCATGTCATTTCATGGGCCTAACTTTAGTTCTTGGCTCACACTTTGCTGAGGAATCAAGGAAAAATATCTACTGGAACAAATGTTCTTTGTGCATAGAGCAACTGATTTACTGTTGGAAGTAGACATCCATCCACATTCTATCTCAGAAAGAGTAGGAGAAAAGAATATAAATTTCAAGGAGTCAGCAAGAAGTATATGAAAGTCCAGAATCTTGGCAAGAGAGGCAGGATATAGGTTAGAGAATAAATTTTCACATAGCACAAATATGAGAATCTTTGAGTGAGTTTCTTCTACTTTCTCTAATTTTATTTCTAAAAGAATGGGGACTCTGCGGGAAGTACAGCATTGACATCAAGAATAACTTATAAATCCCTCAGGGTACTATAGAAAAACTGATGTAACTATAGCTGAAGTAAAAGGAAAATCAGGAAATGAATCATCTTGTATGATTATAGTGTATTCTGATAAATTTGCTCCCTTTAGCTTTCTTCTGCATCATCACTTATTTTGATATCTGTATCACATTTCTGCTGGAAGGTGCCCTATAAAAGAGCAAGGTGATTCAGTAATGGGAGATAAGATAATATAGCTATATGTTTGAGGGACTTTATACATAGGTACTTTAATAAAAACTAACTGGCTTAGAGTATTTAACTAAAATCAAAAATACATTTGACATGAATGGTCAGTCTGAAGTATAAAATAAATCCTACTGAAACTTCAAATCCTGGCCTGACACTGTAACCAATAAGTAATATTAGTCAGCTTTCTTAAATTCTGCTGGTGTTAAATTCATAGTCTATGAAATGATAATTATATACCTTAATAAATTTGATGTAAGGAATACAGTCTAATGTGAAGAATAAATGAATAAATCATTCACTAAATATGTATCAATTTAGTTTGTAACATTATATGCATTTTTTATATACTGCCCTCAATATACTTACTGTTAATATTGTCTCACTATGTCTACAAATAATACATAGTTAAGCGGTTATATGCCAAATTTGAAAGTTAATATTGTTCAAATATGTTTACTGGCTTCAAATATTTGTTACTGAAACCTGACTGGAAGAAGTAAAATTCTTTTGTTAAAGTAAATACTATTCATTTCTCTATTAATTTTAACATATGGGACAAAATTAATTTTTGTTTGGAAATTAATTTTTCAATAGATGGTTCTAATGAATTATTGGAACATTTTTCAAAGAACAATATTCTTAAAAAGAAAATTAATTGGCGGCGGCGGGTGGTGGTTTCAGGAGAAGCCAGTCCAATGTAATGAACTCTTAACATAATGCCAAACAAATTATCACTATAAGTCTGATTCTTCAACACATTCAATTACTCAAATCATGTTTGAATTTATTTATTAGACACAATTCTTTTGTTCTTTCATCTAATCTTGCCTTCATTACAAAAATAATCACCTACTATTTGTCAGACACTGAGAGTTTATGGTGAATAAGATATAAACCTTACCCTAAGGGGCTCTAGTAATGGAGACAATAAAGACATACCATGAAATGTGAGAAATGACACTGTAAATGTGTGTACAAAGAAATATAGACCCAGAACCACTATATACCAATTAGAATGTCTAAAATTCAAAAAACTCGACAACAGTTGCTGGTGAAGATGTGGATGAACAAGAACTCTTGTTCATTTTGAAAGGGGATGCAAAATCATACAGCCACTTTGGAAGACAATTTATCGATTTCTTATAACATTAATACGCATAGTCTTACAATATGATTCAGCAACAGTGCTTCTAGGTATATATACAGCAAACTTGTATCCTTATAATACCTTGCAGATGAATGTTTATATGGTATAAACGGCAGCTTTATTCAAAAGCTCTAAAAAATGGAAACCACTAAGGTGTCCTTCAATGGGTGACTGGATACACAAACTGGTATATCCAAACTTCAGAATATTCCTAAGCAGTAAAAATAAAGGGGGAAAATGAATAACTTTACAGTGAAGAAACCTGACAAACACTACCAATTCCTGATGATTAAGGTCAACATTAAAAGTGTTGTCATGTTGATTGCATGTACCCTTGATATGATGTGATAAAAATGACATTTGAGTTCTGTAGTCTTTCTACTAAAAAATCCATATGTAGTCATGCAGAAAAACATCAGTAAAATCTCTTATTGAAGGGCATTCTACAAAGTATCTGATGTGCTCCTTAAAATTGTCAAATTCATCAAAAGCAAGAAAAGTCTGAGAAACTGTCACAACCAAGAGGAGCCTAAGGACACATGACAATCAAATGTAATGTGTTCATATTTTGCTGATTACTTATTAAATAACTATTTGTGTTCTGGGGCAAAAAACACTTTTGTTTTATATCAATTCCATTTATTCTTATAATCACAAATGCACAACTTGAGGATTTCTGGCAATACCGTCCATTTGTCCACTATATTCTGATATTATCCTTGTGTATCTTTTGTGGTAGATTCACCACAGAGAGCAATGTTTTGCATCTCTCTATCCATGACCTCTATTTGGTTCTCTCCACTGAAGGGATGAAGGATAAATTGTAGGCCATCGAGATTTTGTTAGCCAGCAATGGTTAACTGACACACATTGTAAAAATAATTATATACATTATAACTTTCCAAGTTAAAAATTTAATATTCTTTGCAGTGGTTTTAGAGTTACTTGCAAGACACTATCTAATGTAAAGATTGTTGATATTCAGTGAAAGCCTCTGTTCATATGCTTTAAATAAAAAACCTACAGTATTTTTTTTTAAAGGGCTCTGCATCATTATGTGTAAAATAGTCTTTAAAAATTAAATAGTAGTTCAAATATCCTGTTACACATTTGGTTAGGCAAATTTTATAAAGTATTTATTTCATTTCATGGGGAATCAAATGTGCATTATGAGGTTTCTAAATGAAATGGTACATATTTTTATTTAAATTTCAAATCAAAATATTTTTTTCTTTGTTTACCAAGAACTTAAAGTTTACTTAGCATCCAATCACTAGGTTGTTGTTTTATATGCTACATTAGCATTTTGCAATATACTAAAATATATAATTTTTAAAAACTACCAATTTAAAATTTAAGAATAAAATCTCATTCATTTTCCTTAAACTCTCCTTTTATATCTAATGGTTATGCAACATTTTGTTTATATATAAACATATTTTCAGATTAAAATTGGTAAAAATCATGTCAGAGCATAATTTCTAAATTTTACTTTATTTTATTTATTTTTAGTTTTTAGCATTTGTTTTTCAAAAGGGAAATTTTATTTCCCTTTGAAACATCAAGATTTGCTGTGATCATGGCTTTGAACCATTGTTGCTGATAAAGAGTGTTTAAACTCTTAAAAAAAAATAATGCCTGTTTTTGACTTTATTATCATCAGAACTTTAGAAAATCTCTAATTAGCTGAGAACCTTTTCATTCCTTCTGAAATAAAGAGGCAATACTTCATGTCACCTTTAGAGTCCTTATAGAATGAAATCATTAATAATCAATGTCCACATTTTAAATCATCACTAAAAAACTAGGGATGATAAAGGTAAGAGCAAAAGCCGTGGAGATATTCATGAGAATATAGAACAGAAATGGTTGATCAACTATATAAATATGCGGCTTAAATCTGTCTCACATGTATAAAGACATACACCAAGGACATGTTTGTAAAAGTAGCTTCATTAGTTAAATTTCTTGGAAAATTATTCTGATGGATGGGGTAAATGTGTGGAGTAAGGAGAAGATAGTAAAAATTGCTATTACATGAAGCGGAAAGGGAAAATATTGGATTCTCTCCAACCACCATCTGCTGTCAGTTTCAACTTCATCTATAAAACATATTTAAACAGCTAGGCAATATGAAAGTTATATAAAACCAAGCTTGTTATCCTCAGTGTACTTCCGTTATTTATCCATAAAGTGGGGTGATAAAAATACAATCTTCTAGTATTGCTTGGAGGCTAAAATGAGTTATTATATGGAAAGGGCTTAGAAGAACATTTGTAATATAGAAAACTAGTATATTACCATGTGTTGCCCTACTCAACTCTCCTTGGAATTACTTCTCTGTAGTGTAGCTCCACTCTCTAACGAAGAAAAACATGAAGTTCACTCTTGAGAGAAAGGCTAAAACCGTACAATATTCCCAGTAATTCAAAGTGCTCTCTGCTCCAATGGTAAATATTATGAAGAACTTAATAATATGTCTCCACTGTAGCATGCATGTATCTACCTAGGCAATAAATGCCCCTTTCAATTATGTGAACAATTTTGTACTCTTGCATATATGTATCACAATAGTAGACTTATTTTCTACCAAATTTGAATACTTAGTGCTTCTATATAGCTGTAGTTTGCAGTATAAACATTGCCCATCATCAATTTCTTTCTCAGTTGCAAAACACTAAAACGTTCTCTAATTCTAGATGGTAGTTATATAATTCTATATTATAGTTACCAGTTTTAGATAGTTATATCCCAAGGAGAAATGAATAAAGAGACAGAAATAATGAATAGAAAGTACTAAACAACTCATAGCAATTCAAACTTAAGCAGAAAGACATACAGGAGAAATAATTTATAGGAGACATTTTTCTTGTAAGACATGTATCATTATAAGTTAAGCAGTATTCTGGTCATCCAAAATTAACTCCCCACCTTAGCTAAATATTGAAATTTTTTAGAGTTTAAGAAAATGTGAATATACCTCATATCATATCAGAATTATGAAAGTTTTTTAGAAATAAATTTTCCCTCTTCCCATCAAATCTTGGTTAAGTCACCTTACTTTCTCAGTATCAGTTTATCTAGAAAGTGTAAGTTTTGTACAAGTTTAAAGCTTTGGACTTCTCTAATTTTGGACTTCTCTAATTTTATGTAATAATAATTTAGAGTCTATTTTAAGGAGCCGAGGTAAACAATAAGAACAGTGAACATTCACCTATATGCACAATCTTGACATCACTACTAATTGCTTAATTGGATTTCAAGTGAAGTACACAAATAAAATTATTTTAATTTTGTAGCACTTTGATGGAATGAGACATTTAGCAATCCCTTTCATTAATAAATTTATGTACGTAGAACTATGTTGGGATGACTACATTCTATACCTAGTAAATTATGTCAATATCAGAATCAGGTTTGGATTCAACCTGTCGTATCATTCAGTTGGTGGAGGTGATACAGCCGAATATATCTAGGCTTTGGAATATGACTGACATGCTTTTAAACCTTGACTCTGCCACTTCCTAAATGTCATCTTGGGTAAGTATATCCTAACTCCGAATTTATTTTTTCCTGAAGCTAAAATGGAAATAATAGTAATCTCATTAGTTGAGGATTAAAAGGGATAAAATATTTAGTTCTGGCTCTTGACAGCTCTTCAAAATATATTTACTTGTCTGCACTTAGAATTATTACAGAGTATGATAGAATTATTATGCACTGGCTTTCATTTCCCCTGTGCCGTTCTTATGAAGTCATTTTTTAAAAAGATAAATAAAGCTATTCATCAATTTTAAGATACTGCTCCAATTGAATATATTATTTAAGAGACATAATCCCATGTAGAGTCAAAATTCTTTTACCAAATATCTGCTTAATGGGACTCATCTACCTTTCCCTGAAGAACATTATTTGCTCATTCATTTACCATTGCATTACTGTACAAATGGTTATACTAGTCAAGCTATTATTTGATGATACAGATGATTGCATAATATACAATTGTTGTAAAAAATTCAGATCCAATAAGAATTAGAATAGGTATCCGTCATTTATTCAGAACAAAGAAACATTTTTTCCCTCCGCTGCTATCTGCATCGTCATGTGGATTTCTGTTTTAAATTGATTGAGCCACAAACAAATACTTCCCTCAGCCCTCAAAATTGCAGATTATTAGATCTGAGGTACAGAAATAATTGCTTGAAGAGAGAGAATTTAGTTTGTCATCTATTCAATTCCATATTTTTATGACAGCCTGTTTACTTTGGTTTAGAATCAAGATATGCCTATTACCTCTGCCATCACTGTCTTTCACTTAACATGTGTGGCTGAGGATAAGAACTACCAAGAATGCAATAAAAAAGAAGAAAGCCTAAACCTCTGAGTTTATTGACCTACACACTTTTCATAGATGAATGAGACAAGAGTGAGTTCTGGCCACATAGCACAGGGAGATTAGCTCGGTGCTTTGTGACCACCTAGAGGGGTGGGATAGGGAGGGTGGGAGGGAGATGCAAGAGGAAGGAGATATGGGGATATATGTATATGTATATCTGATTCACTTTGTTATAAAGCAGAAACTAACACACCACTGTAAAGCAATTATACTCCAATAAAGATGTTAAAAAAAAAAAGAATGAGTTCTGAAAATATATGCAATGAATGGAGAACCAAGAAAATAAAGAGGAAAAAAAAAGACATTTCATTAGATTTTCAGAGACCATAGTCTATGTGGAAAGAACTACAGAAAAAAAAAAAATTTCATCAATGGCATTTTGTACAGTGGCAGTGAGGAACACCACTGAAAGTTTGAAACCTAGGGTATATTTTTTCAGTTAATGCTCTATGGAGATGACGGGACATTGCTTAGTACCTCCTGGCTGCAATTATGGGAATTATTCTTCAAGAAATTTGGATCACTGATGTTGTCAAAACTGAACTTCATGGGCTCTGATCTAACATTACTGCTCTACTCATTATTCTCTAAATATACTAAGGTCTCTGGCCTCATATATTCAAGCTCAGCAACTAAGTTGCATCAAATCACCAGAAGCGATTAAGAAATTGATCTAGCTATCCCAAACCCTAAAAGGATAAATTGTATGTCAAAAAAACAGATCACTTATTTACACTGACAAATAACTTGTGTGATGATTTGGAAAGAAGTGTCACTTAGATAAATACACATTCCATTTGTGGCAGGAAAGCCTACTTGGAAACAAATAGCAACAGAAAATTGCATTACAAGTAAGAGAGTTTGATGCATAAATACAATCAATGCTTGAGAGTCATCAAGAGTAAAATCAAACTATTACCACCTGATATATTTGTTTCACCAATGAAATGTACCTCACTGAGTGTCTTAGAATTAGGTGACAATACACCCCAGTTTACCCAGGAAAGCCCTGCTTTATATATTTTTGTCCCAGAAGAGCTTTCACTCTCAAATCTTCCCCTGTTTGAATGCTTAAAATGTTTCATCTTTGTAGAGCTTTGACAAAATGTAATAAATTATGACTCTATATAGTTCTTTTTGTTTATAGAGATCAGGGGATCCAAACAATTCTCTAAACCTTTTTTTAATAATAATATCTTGTTTATTAAGTATTTGAGTTTCACAAGAGAAATACGTTCCATGGGGGAAGAAATGGTCAACAGATAGATGTTCAAGATCTAATTGATCAGCCAATATTCATGTATACAATACCTAGGATGTTACAAGTTAGAAAGTATAAACCTCAAGATAATAACAATGAAGGTCATATATATATTGTAGATTACAATTTAGTGTCTTTTTCAGTCCCATTATAGTCTCTGTCTCTATAGAAGAGAACGGAATTTTAAAAAACTATTCCTTGCAAATTTTCTTCTCCATTAACATTCTTGAGCCCACCTTCTCAGTGTTATTTTCTGCCTCTTTATATACAAAAATATTTTTCTTCCTAAGTACTTAGTCCATATATCCAAATGTCTTGTGAACACCTCTTACTGCATATCTGACAGATAGCTAAACTCAACATGCTCAAATCAAATTAGTTATCTTAAGGATTGTATCCATTAATTTTGAAAAATATATAAAAAACTACATATGTTTGTTGTGGAGGCCTCCCTAAACATACAGTGAAAAAAATTAAAAAAATAAAATAAACTCGAGAAGCAGGGAAAGTAGGGCTAAAATTAAATTAAATAGACATGACATATTTGCATGAAATAGATAGTTGGAGAGGCACAGAAGAGATACTCTGCAGTGAGAACCACGATGTAGTGCTAAGCTCAGTAAACTGAGGAAGAATAATGAGCAGCTCAATAAAAACAGAATTAAAAAAAAAAAACTATTACAGATATAAAAGCAAAACATACTGCAACATGTAATTTAATAAAACATTTTGAAAATTAAAAGAAGACTTAAATAGAAGTTTGAAAGAGTGTACTACAACCCACAAAAAAAGTAACAACAGTTAACAAGATTAGTTGAATAAAATTATCAGACATCTAAGATAAATATTTTGTGCAACTGGATAGAATAAATTATATTATTTTATATAGAAAAGGTGGAATTACCTTATAATAAGGTAAAAGTGTATGCACCAAATTATATCAATACTTACAAATTAAAAATAAACTACAGCAATACAAGGATAATAAAAATATAATATTTACCATATAATTTAAGTCATCTTTTTCAGGTCATGAATGATCAAATGGACCAAAAATAAATAAAAAATATGAGCCCTGGAACATAATTTTTTTTTTTTTAAACATCTTTATTGAAGTATAATTGCCTTACAATGGTGTGTTAGCTTCTGCTTTATAACAAAGTGAATCAGTTATACACATACAATATGTTCCCATATCTCTTCCCTCTTGCATCTCCCTCCCTCCCACCCTCCCCATCCCACCCCTCTAGGTGGTCACAAAGCACGGAGCTGATCTTCCTGTGCTATGTGGCTGCTTCCCACTAGCTATCTATTTTACATTTGGTAGTGTATGTATGTCCATGACACTCTCTTACCCTGTCACATCTCACCCCACCCCCTCCCCATATCCTCAAGTCCATTCTCTAGTAGGTCTGTGTCTTTATTCCCGTCTTGCCACTCAACTGAAAAGTGGTACCTGGGAAGGATTACACAAAGCACATACACACACACAGGCATGCACACATGCGTATGTGCATTTCACCTTCTCTCTCAACCAATTAACCAGTATGCATTATCCTACAAGTATATGTGGTGAAATTTTCTTGAATTTGCATGTTTTCTTTATAAAAATTATTTAAAATGTCATTACAAATGTAAGTGTCCTGGTTATCAAATTTCACAATAGACCAAAATTAGAAAACATTAAGTATTACAGAAAAGTTGGAAACAATATTGCTTTTGAAATAAATGAGAGAATCTAAAATCAGGGGAACAAAAACCTAAAGAAATTTGAGCATCATCAGGTACAAAGTGGTAAAAATAAAAGAAGTTATAGAGTTTAAGGTGTCACCATTACCACGTTTGGAGTAAGACAGAAAAGTACTTTCAGTGCACTAGGACAACTAAAGTTGCTAGAACAGCACTTTGCAGCATCAGGGTTCATTTAAAGTCTTATAAACAGCTTTGTTATAAAAGGGAAAACCAGCAGAGTAAATAAAGCAGGATTTTTTTTTCTATTTTTCTCCTTTTATAAACAAAAGGTAGAAAATCATACACACCTTTTTTCAACTAGTGAAAAAGAAGAGCACAACACCTCCAAATATCTGTCCATGTGACACACCACTTTGTCCTAAGAATGATGATCTTCTTTTAATCTCTTAATTGAAACTGAGAAGCTGCAAAGACGTTACCACACTCACTTTCACAAAGGAAACTTCATGGCTTTTTGCAGGTAAAGTGCTATATTTGTGAAATATTTCACAAACATTTGATCCCAAATATTCCCCCTGCCACACACATACACCTCGGCTATTTTTATTGTGTGAAAATCAATGATGCCAAAATATTTACAAGTAAATATAAAGCTTTATAAGAGAAACAAATATTGTGTTGAAAACCTAAAGAAAGTTTTTAAAAATGAAGTGTTAATAAATGCAGATATGTATATGTCTTCCCCATATTAGAAACGTATCTTGACTTCCTCATTTCCTATGGAAAAAAAAAAAAGTCCATATTTGTTTAAAATGGCCTCCAAGGCCTTTCACATTCTGGCCCCATCTATATTTCTAGTATGATCCTTGTTTTTTCCTTTCTTCTTATAAAGAGAATTCTGTTGTTTTTCCTTACATATGTCACGTTTTTTACAAGCTGCTCCCTTTTCCTGGAATATACTGTTTTTATTTGTCTTGGTTTGTTTGTTTGTGTGTGTGTGTGTGTTTGTGCAAAATGAGTTATTTTATTTATCAACATGGGGTTAGAAAACCTCAGCTGTAGGTAATCTTTTTTATGTCTAGAACGAGTCTCAGGTGATTTATGTATCTCTGCTCCCTCTCTGGTCCCTGGGAGCTTACTGTTGCTCAAGCCCCGGCCGCGGGGCACGTGATGGGCTCACCTCACCCTCTCCCTGCTCACGGAAGGGGTGAAATGTGCCTCGCTCCCTCGCCTGGGTGCCAATCCCCAGGTCCCTTGGGAGAAGGGCGCCTTCTCAGCCCAGCAGGGACTAGACCTAGGGAGCAGGGAGGCCAAGACAGCCGTTGTTGGCACACCACGTCAGCGCTGAGGAGAAGCTGCATGGTAAACCCCTTCAAAGGACCGGACCCCTTCCCGAAAGTTCCCCACGGTAGGTTAAACACAGCCACAGACCTGCAAAGCCCCGAAAATACCTGCTGCGGGCGGGCCGACGGGCTGGTGTGACGGAAGTGTGGCAGGAGCTTCAAGCCAGCGGTGCCAGAGGCAGGAAGGGCCGCCGGAGGCAAAGTGCTGGGGCCCAGCACCTCGGAGGCCACGTGCACGTAGGCCTGTCTGCGGGCAGGGGCCCCGCGGGGTGGCTGAAGGCGTAGGTAACTGGGCAGGTGAGCATGCGCGAGGGCTGTCAGGCGGGGATGGAGTACAGCTGTAGCCCCCTCCTCCCAGCATCCTTCTCCACGTCGTTACGTCATAGATGTGCGCGCACCCCGCACGCTACTCCGGATGTGCGCGGCCGCTCAGCACGTGTATCTTGTTGTTCAGCACCGCGATGGAGTGCTCACCGTGCCCCGCCTGGAGTGGGCGGACGGATTACCACTGCCCGGCAGCGAGCTGTAGCAGGCTACGTGGTACATGTCCCTCCTGCAGCCAGCGTCGTCATTGCTGTCCCCGTCACGTACAGCTTGTCCAGGAGTGTAGCTATGCCGTCCCAGGCCCCACAAAGGTAAGGCTCGACTTCAAGGCCCACGGCTCAGTTAAAACCCCATTCCGAGCTCAAAAAAACAGCCTCAGAGCATAATTACATGCCCTTCTCTTGACTGTCATGTAGTAATTTGTATACAGTTATGCAAAAAGTACACATCACAATGAATTGATTTCCTGCATAGTTGGATTATCTCCTTAAGTGGATGAAGAGGAAATATTCTAATTCAAAGCATAAAGATTTTGTGGTTAAAGCAATTCTGTTCCAAATATTTATCAGGCACTTGCTGGTTACATGCCTTAGATAATTTAATCATTGAGGATCCTCTTTCTACCTCTGTAAAATATCATCAAATTCATGAGATTAATGTGAAGATTAAAAAACAATACATGTAAAATGCTCAGGCCAGTGTCTGACTTTTCAGTAAACGCTAGTTGTCAGGTCATTCCCTCCTCGGGAATAAGAAATGTTTTATTAATTTATGCGTCCTTGACACATCCTTGGCACATAGAGGTGCACAATCAATATTGAATGATTATTGGCATGTTGATGTTACTCTGTCACAAACTCGTTGCATTACCAGGTGCCGGACACCGGAGACACCTGGATATTTGCTGTTTGAACTCCTTTAACCCACTTGATTTTATGTTATGCTGAGTTGAGTTTCATGACATCTTACACTGTGAATGAGGTAGGGTTTATGCCAAGATATACAATGTCAAAACACTGTTGCTCTTTTCAATTCCAATATTACACTAGCTTTTCTGACCTGAATTTGAAACAGTTTTCAGACAAGAAAATATCGAAAGAATTCAGATACTCTCAATCCTTCTGCAAATAGCTTTTGTATTTTTCAATACCTGGTATGAAGCAAAGTGCAAATCTTTTAGAAAATTGTATGCACTTTTCCAGCACCATGGGAAAGCATTTGGGTGGTGCCTACATTAGAGGATGTAAAGGTAAATGCATAAACTAGCCATTCCATTTTACTAGTATGTGTATGGATTGGAAAGTAGATTTGATATCACTAGGGATTTGTTAAGTAAAATGATAAGTAAGAAACAAACGCAAAAGCTATAATTAACCCTTTTAATTAACCCTCATTAACCAATTAATGCGTTGCCATTCGGGGGAAGGAAGGCATATCAATAGTTCATTTACCTACCTTCCTTTGGAATCCCCCTCTTTATTCCTATCTTGGAAATCTTAATGTGGACACTTGAATTTTCTTGACCTTCTTCAGTTTCGAATTGCTTTATCAAGGGATTTTTCCCCTCTTCGGGAAATTTTTCAGTTACTCAAAGTCAGTAGCAAAGTAGAAATATTATTTTACCAGCAGTCCTATATATGTATGCATGTGTGTACATACATGTGTATGTGTGGTATATATATCAAAATACAATGTCTTGATCTGAGAATTTTACATTGACTTCCTTTTCTATGTCTTTTTTTTCTATGACTTTATTTTCTATGTCACAGCTTATAATTTGTAGGATGGTGTATGTGTGTTACTGTTTTTAAATAGAAATATGTTTGAAAAACACTGGTGTTAGATTCTATAGTTAGCACCTCTCTAATCACTGTCCATATGGTGCTGATGCATTGAAATATCTATTGTAATCTTTAGGGAAAGAATTTAATGTGACCCCAATCATCATATATTTAAGCACCTTTGGGGATATAAGACCACCAATACTTCCTCTTTTGGAGAATGCTGCTCTTTACCTTTGGCCATACTTACCTGTGAATGTGCTTCATTTTTCATGTTAACCAGTTCTAGTGCTTGTCTTTCAAAGTCTGTGCAAAGAAAAAAAAATCAAACAACAAAACGTAACTGAAAGGATATGTTCCTTTTTGTGCATTTATTGAGTTTCTTCATTTCTCCTCTCCCTCTCAGTCCCCCTTAGCCCTACCCTTTCCAGTCCTTCCCTCTCCCCACCCCTCCCTCTGCTCTCTTCTCTTTTATTCTCTCTTCTCTCTCTTCTCTAACCTTCTCTCCCCCTCCCCCTCCCCTCCCCTCCTCCTCCTCCTCCTCTCTCTCTCTTTCCTTTTCTCTCTCTCTCTCCTTCTTTATTTCTTTATTTATGGGAAAATATAGTGTAATGATTCATAGCATAGCCACTGGAGTTAGCTTGCCTGGGATTGAATCTTACTTTTATCCATTTCTATTTGTGTGACTTTTTGCCTCAATATCATTATTTATTTAATCTGTAAGTCAGGATGTTAATACTACTTACCTGCTAAGGATATTTAGAGACCTGAAATTACAAGGTCACTGAGATTATAACATGGTTGTCTCATAGTATGTGCACGGCATGTACACATTTTATTAGAACAGTTAACATTAGCCTTACTTTGTTCTTTTATAACCTGAGTTCCTTCTCTCTTTTAGAAAGTTCTAGAATGGGTTTCTTACTGCTTCTGTGTAAGATAAGCATAATTGGGTCACAAGGCTTCTTAACATACAGTGATATAAAATAAAATAAGATAAACATATTATGGTGAGCATTCAATGAGCCTTGGCAATTGGGAATATTGCCTAACAATATTGGGAGAAAAACAAAAAAATCTCATTATGACAAACAAACCTCTGTTAAATATTTGAATCTAAAAATGTAAACATAAAAGAACTAGAAAATATAGAAAGAGATAGAGATATTTAATTAAATTGTGGTGAAGTCTTTGCTAAACATACATGAAAAGTTCAAAGTGTTTATACATTTGACTACATTAGATATAAATCATCTGATTATAAAATTAATTACCAAGATAAAAGGCCAAAACTGGAGAGGGGTGCAAGCACACACTAAAAAGGCTTTTCATGTTTGAAAGCTCTATTTTAAAAAGAAGCTGAAAACCCCAATAGATAGACAGGCTTAAATTAGTCTATTATAAAAGAAGATATACAAAAACCCAATAAGCCAATAAAAGCATTCCCAACATCACTAAGAGTCAAAGAAATGCCAGTTCAATCCTGGAGGTAGTATTTTTTCACATAAGACTGGAAAAGCTTTTTTGCTGGTAAAGTTCTTACCTAGTTTTAGCAACAGTATGGATGGGCTATGGATGCTTTCATATCCTATTTTTGAGAATCTTAACAGGTAAAAACATTGGGAAGGTAATTTAGCAATATATCAGTAAATTGAGAAGTGCATCTCCTTTCAACTGAACAAACTCTCTGTGAATTTATTATAAGAATCTAATTAGGGATATGCATAAAGGGGTGGCTGAAAGCATGTTCATCATGGCATTGTTGATAATAAAAGTTAGAAATGACAAATATCCAGTAATATATATTTAAATACATAAATCTCTTCATGAATCCATTAAAATAATGATGTGGGATAATACTATTGGCATGTGAAAATGTCTACAAAAGGGAAAAAGTATGTTGTAAAGAGGTATCTATAGAAAGAGTCCAAGTATGTAAAATTAAATAAATATGTGCATAGAAATCTCATAGTAGAAGCTGCATATTACAAGTAGTGGATATACTGGTAACATTTGTTTAATTTCTACTGGAATTCTTTATTTTCCAGTTTTTCCAAGAATGTACATTTTTCATTTGCAAATCAGAATTTTAATAGTCTCTGTTTGTCCTATTAAGCCTAAGAGTGGGAGGTGATTTAATAAATGGGAAAAAAAGTTGATATGCTCACCAGGAAGACTTGACTATTACTAGTGATTCTGCCACTTATTAGCATTAAGACCTTGAACATTTACTTAGCATATCTAAACCTCAATTATAAAATAAACCCTGACTTTATTGCATAAAATATATGTTAGTTCATTCTTCCCTTCTTTTATTTGCACAATGAATTGATTACCTCTGTAATATTCATTCATGGGCAATGGATTTTTTAAAAATATTGCTGGATATACAGTGGTCACAAGGAACAACATGTGCAATGTGTTCTAAAGATTGTTTGAGAGGAAGTTATACATGTACTGAGTTTTATAAATTTCTAATAAGACGGTTTATAAGGTTACATATGTTTTTTGTTCTCTCTCTTATATTTCCCTCCACCATTTATTTTTGACATAATCTCATCTGGGAAAATGTCATTTTTCAATGCATTTTCACTTTGTAATCTGTGTCATTTCAGAAGTTATATATGTGTTGTTTACAGATATATACATGTATTTATCTATTCCAGATTTAACAGACTTAATTGGCATATGCCATATGCATTTCTGACTATTTCTGAATATTTCAACTAAAATATTCATAAAAGAAAAATTTTTATGAAAGATTACTTAGCTAGACAACAGAGTTCTTTCCAATATGTTTTTTCCCCCAAAAAGAGAAATGAAGACATTTACATTTGAATCTTATAACCAGCCACATCCATTATGCATCCCTTATGACAGAATAAACTTGGACCAAAGATGTTTAAGCTCTCTCTAGGTCTTTGACTCAATTTCAGTCTAATAATCTTTGTATGTATAGCCTCTTCAAGACTGACTCAATTTCAGTCTAATAATCTTTGTATGTATAGCCTCTTTGAGAACTTTGAAAAAAAAGAACGAATTTTTGTACAGTATTCAGTTCTTCTGGAATTTTAATACTTGACTTATTTATCAGTGAATTGTTGATTTCATTGACCAACTAAGTTCTTGGGCCTTCTTCACCTAAATATTGTTGAAGGTAATGTTTTATAGTCTACACTAAGAATTGTTAACTCAAATATTTACATTGCCAAGCAGGAAAAATATATCTTCATACTGGACAATGTAAGTATTTGAGAACTCAAATATATGTATCGAGAGAGAGAGAGAAGTCAAAAGAGAATTGGAGAAGACAAAAGACACGCCTCCTTAAAGGCTTTCTGAAAAATTTTGTAATAATGTGTGCAGAGCATATCCACACACCTTGCAGGCTAGATTATTCAATCTATGCATATAGGTTTCAGTGTCTTAGTTACAGTGTCTTATTACACCTTATCTGTGGAGTTACCTGGAAAGGTATCTACCTACACCTATGCCACCCTCCTTCCTGGAAAATAGTTGCGTACTATTACGTAGCTCAGGAAGTAAGGAAAGACCACTTATGTGTTTCTTCTGCTCCAAGGTGATCATATAGCCACTGCCATGTTTTCCTCTGTTGGCAATTTTTAAATTGCTTAAAGAAAACTAAATATATATGTATGTGTGTGTGTATATATATATATATATAACTCCAATAAAATTAACTCCTATTGGATTCCTAAAAACTAATCTTTAAAAATTATACTTTTTCACAAAAAATCCTTAATGGTTCCTGGCTTTTTATATAGCTCAAAATCCTTAGCACTTAGGCAGGCTTTAAACAATCTGATCTTAATTTCTGACTACCACTCTTCTCAGCATGAAGCATTCATTTGGAATCTTTGATTCTGAATCTTCTAGAATGTGCCCTTGGCTCTCTTCTCTTTCCTGGATTTTTCCGAGTCACACATTCTTGTGGTTTCCCCCTCAACTATTTCCTCCCAGTAAGCCCAGATTTGTACTATGTGTTCTCTGACTCTTGTTATGGGCTTCTGCCCTATTTTCACATATTATTTCCGTAACAACTAGTATACGGTTGCTAAGTGGATGCTAAACTTGCCTTTCATTCATGGTCCTTTTTGGCTCTTTAGAACAGAGTCTGAATGGTGTGTGATTCACTGAAGAGTATTGATTGGTCAGTCTCTAGACTCTTTATCCAGAATGAACCAATCAGGCACTGATGCACACGTAGTTTGTACAGAACTATGGTAGCATATGCTTTCTGAATTGCTCATTTCTGAGTAATTCTCACCTTCTTGAATTTTGTATTAATGGTTTAATACTCTCCCTATATGGAGTCCAGGCTCTTTGATGCCAGGAACCTTATCTTACACTTCTTATAATGGAATTCCTCTAATTCCTTTAATGCTTACATAAATATATGGATACATACGTACAAACACAAATACCTGTAATAACTCAGACCCTCTTCTCCTATTCACCAATCTTGTAAAAAATAGAGATGTAAGAAGGAAGGAGAGAAAGGCAGTAATCGTAAAGCATAGTGGAGTAAAAATGGGCAAGATTTGGAGTATAAAAAGAATTAACTTTTTACTCTCTTCTGTCATTTGCGAGTTTAGTAACCTTGTGCATGTTACTTAGCCCTACCCTGTAAATATCATTATTCCAATCTCTAACTGGGAGAGAGTGGCCTCTAACTATAAAGGATTGTTATTGCTGGATCACATAATAGTTCTATTTTCAGTTTTTTGAGAAACTTCCATAATGTTTTCCACAATAGCTGCACCAATTTACATTCTCACCAGCAGTGTACTAGGGCTCCCTTTTCTCCGTATCCTCACCAACATTTGTTATTTGTAGACTTTTTGATGATAGCCATGTTGACAGATGTGAGGTGACATCTCGTGCTTTTAATTTGCATTTCTCTGATGATTAGCGGTGTCGAGCATCTTTTCATGTACCTGTTGGCCATCTGTATATCTTCTTCGAAAAATATCGATTCAGGTCTTCTGCCCATTTTTTAATTGAGTTTTTTTTGATATTCAGTTGCATGTGCTGTTTATATATTTTGGATGTTAACAACTTATCGGTCATGTCATTCGCAAATATTTTCTCCCATTCAGTAGGTTGTCTTTTCGTTTTGTTGATGGTTTCCTTTGCTGTGCAAAAGCTTTTAACTTTAAGTCCTCTTTGTTTATTTTTGCTTTTATTTCCTTTGCCCTAGGAAACAGATTCAAAAAAAAATATTGCTATGATTTATGTCAAAGAGTATTTTGCCTATGTTTTCTTCTAGGAGGTTTATGATTTCTGGTCTTACATTTAGGTCTTTAATCTACTTTGAGTTTATTTCTGTATATGTTGTGAGAAAATGTTCTAATTTCATTATTTTCCACTCCTGTGTATCTATCTGAAGAAAATGAAAACACTAATTCAAAAAGATACATGCACACCAATGTTCATGCAACATTATTTATAATAGCCATGATATAGAAGCAACCTAAGTGTCCATCAACAGATGAACAAATAAAGAAGATGTGATATATATATATACACACATATGTGTGTCTATATACAGATATACATGCGTGTGTATATATACATATGTATACATATTTATATATACCCCCCACACACACACACAGTTGAATATCACTTGGCCATAAAAAAGGATGAAATTGTGCCATTTGCAACCACATGGATTGACTAGAGGGTATTATGCTTAGTGAAGTAAGTCAGACAGAGGAAGGTAAATACTGTATGCTATCACTGTATGTGGAATCTAAAAAAAAGAATGACTATAACAAAACAGAAATAGAGCCACAGATATAGAGAACAAACTGATGGTTACCAGTGGGGAGAGGGAAGGAGGGAGGGGCAAAATAGGGGTAGAGGATTAAGAGGTACAAACTCCTATGTGTAAAATATATAAGCTACAAGGTATATTGTATAACACAGGGAATACAGCTAATATTTTACAATAACTTTAAATGGAGTATAATCTATAAAAATATTGAATCACTACATTGTACACTTGAAACTAATATAATATTGTAAATCAACTATACTTCAATTAAAAATAAATAATATAAAAAGCATTGTTAGGAAGACTAAATAATAATGTATGTTAAGTCACCTTGAATATCTGTTTCAAGCACACCTTGATTCTTTTTTCAGAACCCAGTTTTATAATCTATAAAATAGAAAACGCCTCTTGCCTTCAGAAATAATTGAGTCAGAACCCCAAATTCAAGCCTATTCAAAATCCCTGTTTTTCCCATTATATTGCACTCCCTCTGTGAATAGGTGAGCACAGGCTCCCCCCCACGCCCGTCCCTGCTAAAAAACACTCCTCCATTGTCTTTGACTATACTGGGTTTTGCATCTTTCTTCTCCTGTATTCCAGTTCTGGTTAGTGTCTTACATACCTACTCTGTTTCAAGCTGTTTCCTGTATCACCCATTAAATTTACTTCAGCAACAGCTATATTTCCACTTCAGCTCATCCCCTTAAACATGCACTCTGGTTTATAATACAGAAAAAAAGATTAAATCGATATTGGGTTTTTAAAATGTTTAAGAGGACTTGCAAATTATCCTCAAGGCAAAGCTTCTAGCAACAATTCCCAAAACCACAGCCTTGAACTAGTCTGAAGAGGAAACAGCTGGAGCTGCCAGCAGGCTGAGAACATATCACTTCACTCCGTCCTCACTCCTGCTTCAAGAACATGACCTTGCAACTCTGGTTACTGTCCTCACGGTGAGAAACAGGAAGCTTCTCGCCCCTTCTTGCTATTACAAGCCATAAAACTGTGCCTAGCTGTAGGGAGACGGGAAAGGAGGAAGTGCAGATTCCTCAGTGTGTGTAAGATGAGATGGTCTTTGTGGACTAGTAGGATCCCTGTGATGAGGAACTTCCAAAGCTAGTTCAGCTCTCCAGTGTGAGCAGTCATACTCAATGAAACTGTTCATCCTTTATGTTGCTTATTGTTATTTTCAGTTGTCTATGGGCTAAAATATGTGTTCTCTTAAGTATTTTTAAAATAGAGTAAATTGCAGAGATTAACATAACAAACACAATAAACAATCTACTCAACTTTAACAACTATTTCCCTCATTTTCCTGAGTAGATGGATGATTTTATAAATTCTGTCATTGTTCCATTGTTTATCTTAGGAGGAGGTGAAAGACAAAGGCACTTAATATACATCTGACATATTCATGATGACCACTTGAGTTTTTAAATTTTATTAAAATATTTTAAATTTATTATCTTTATCCAGGTAATCTTTCCATGTAGGTTTAAAGAGTCAAATAGTAAAAATTATCAGACTTAAAATGAAAAAAACACAGTCCCCTATTTCACCATTCCCAATTTCTAATCCCACCTCCCTATACTACTTCTTGATTTTTCAGGTTTAGATATTATATATTTTGATAGCTAATTTCATGGGTCAACTTGGCTAGACCATGGTATCCAGATATTTGGTCAAACATTATTCTACATGTTTCTCTGAAGGTATTTGTCCGAAGAGATTAACATTTAAATCAGTAGATTTTGAGTAAAGCAGATCACACTCCATAATGTGGGTGAACCTTATCCAATCAGTTGAAATCTTTAATAGAAAAAGACTGACCTCCCCATGTGAGAATTAATTCTCCCAGCAGACTGCCTTTGGACTTGAACTGCAGCTCTTTCCTGGGTCTCCAGCCTGCTGGCCTACCCTGCAGATTTCGAACTTGCCAAGCTTCCACAATTATGTGAGCTATGTTTTTTCAAATACATCTCAATCTCTTTCTCTGTCTCTCAGTCTCTATCTCTGTCTCTCACTCTCTCTCTCTCCCCCTCCCTCCCTCCATCTCTATCTAAGTATATATATATATACTCATCCTGTTTGTTCTGCTTCTTTGGAAATCCTATATATATATAGATATACATATAGACTTCCAAATTTAGAAGATGAAGCTGTAACTTTTCTTGTTTTTTACCCCTTCCTCTTCCTCATTTTTGTAATATAATATCCCGATTTTTACTTAAATCCATATTTTTCATGAATGAATTTTTGGACTGTATAGTTATTGTTCACAGTTGCACCACATAATGGACATAAACATGTTTTCATTCTTATACAATATTTTGTTTTTCCTGATGTTAATTATTGCCTCAGTTCTTTGCTTGCTTGTTTTTCTAAATTTTCTATTAATGTCTTGAGATACTTCTCAATATGGTCATACATCACTGCCTCTGAAAATTGAATGTGGTTACTATTGATTCTCTCAACATGGCCAGAATGGTATACACATATTCTGCTTATCTGAATCTCAGGCTTACAATTCCAGATCTGGACTTGGTACAGCTGGTGGGTTAAGTCCAAGTCATTTGTGTGTGTGTGTGTGTGTTCTAGGCCTTGGTAAAACAGATACCCCACTTCACATCTTCTCTTGTGAGAGGGAAACTTTGTTTTATGTGACTGGGGATTTCCACAGTATTAGAAGGGGCTTTAGTTTCTGAGCAGCCAAAATAATTGTAAATGGCCACTACATGCTGATGCTGCCTTATTTTTAGGAAGCTACTTGTCCTTCATAATCAACTACATTCATTCATCAAGATTCACACATAGAAGCAGCATAGATAAGTGAAAAGAAATTGGGAGATAAGATTTTAATCCCATCTCTAATATTTATAGAGTAGGAATTGATCTAAATGATTGTACATAATGAAAGACTGCTATTGTGCTAGTCAAAGTCAAGGTCAAGTTTTAGTTTTCACTTAGAAAGTCACCAGTTAGATACTTTTTTAAATTATCAGTATTTTACAAACTTTCATATGAAGGTTATACTTCAAAAAATTAGGCCAAAATCTCATTAGGATATCTTGAAATAGTGAATTTTTAGCATTTAATCTCCAATGCTAGTCATTTATACAAGGGGAAAATGCATGGACAAAATGAAGGAAATAATGAAGAGATGGGAATTAAAAGATTATTAATTTTTGGTATTCAAACTGAGTTTTGAAAGTTCTGAGTGGAGTTAGATTCCAAAATGTACACCCATCCATCAGGTACCCACCCATATTTTTAATACATCACTCAGTTTTAAATTTCTCAGAGACTCCCATACATAAATGAATGAATGAGATGGTTACATGATAATGGCCTTAATTTAGGAATAGAGAAAATGTTTTGTTCACTGAGGAATTTGAGCATTATTTATAATGTGCTCTTCATAAATTTCAGTTGTTTCAAATATAATTATTCTCATTAGTCAAAAGTTTTATTTCTTCATAATGTTAGCCAAAAGAATTGTCTAAAAATCAAAAGAGAGCATTTTGGCTCCATATTTACCTATCCATTTATTATTAAAACGTATAATAAGAAAATTAATATTGGTAGAAAATAATAAAAAATAGAGATGTGTTGATTTACTTCAAGTTACCTATTATTTAAGAGTTAGAAGTCAGATTAGAATTTATCATTTATGTTTTGGGTATTGGATTGAAACAATTGAATACAGGGAGAAATTATACTTCGGACGTTACTGAAGAAGTAATTTGTGCACATACCACTCTTTCCCTTTGAAAAAACATGGTATACTTTACAAGATGAAATGAGTCAGTTTTTTTTTGTGAGTATACCTCAAACTGAATTTTTAGGAAGAAAAATACCTTAATCACTAACAGAAACTGCAGAAATAAATTATTGACTTGTAGAGTGCATTCATTCACTCACCCAACAAATATTTTGGACTTTAATTATATGCTGTGAAAAATGCATGTATGATACTCTGCTTAATCTACTATAATTTAATATTACACACAAAAGCATAATATATGATACCAGTTTGACTATCTTAGGGAACGTTTTGAACAGGTGCTCTTTTTTGCAAAATAGAAATCCTAATTATTTTTTCTGCAAAGGAAACTAGAGGTGTCCATGATAACCCGTTATAGGTTTTGGTGTGCATGTATATTCAATTTTGGAGGAAGTCTTCTATGAATAGGTAATATTTCATATACCTAGAAAACAAGTTCAGATTGAAAAAATAGCATGGTGCAGTGATAGTTTGTTAAATTCTAAGTGATGAGGGCCATATATTGTAGATGAAGGACAACTCCTAAAAAGTGATTGCCTTGTGAGGGAATGATCTTTGAGAAGAATCCTTACATTCACTCAAGTATGTCACAGTGTTACATAAGTGCTGCAGTTTGGATTGACAGCATCTGTTCCTTGTCCTGGCCCAGAGGGTGTCAAACTAGGTATAAATTCAAAAATGCTAATTTTATTGCTTACTTTCAAAGCTAAATTTTCACATGATATCTCAAACCATGAATAAATTCTACAGATTTACACTTTCTTCCCTCTGATCATTAATCCTCTTTATTCATGGAAAATATGCTTGGCTCTATATGTATATATACTTTTAATTTCCATTTTGCTAAAGTACTGAACAGAGATGCATTTGTAATTCTAATAGTGACGATGATGGCAGTGATCACGATGATGATAATGATAAAGAAAAATGATTTTGAGGATAACTATTATAATGATGATGCTATTTCTGATAGCACTTCCAAGTTCTTTCTTGTGTCTGCATTGTTCGGAGAGAAGCTGAGAAAAAAAGAAAAAAACCTTTAGTATTATCAGATGTTGGTGGGGAATTAGAATATCAGGAAGAAGACACTCTCATAAATATACTTTATATCCATTCTTTTCATTTTCACTGGCATCATTAATTCTACTCATTGTTTGATTCATCCATTCATCCATTCAATATACATGTTTTAGGCACAAATGAGGTGCTAGAATAACATAGAAAGCAAACATAGTCATAACTATTATCTTCATGGACCCTTAATCTAGTGCAGTATGTAGAGGTTAGTTCAATACAACTAACTGAGAGGGTTCAACTGTGTTAGATACTATGAATGAAAGTGACATGATGCTTCTAAAAGAGGATTCTGATATAAATATGAGCAAGGAATTAAATAAAGTGTAGGGTTAAGAGAAAAGAGGAGAAAAAAAGTATTCCAGGCTTCCTCTTCCAGAGGTCAGAGGAAGCGTGATGTGAATAATAGCAATTGAAAGTCATTTGTCTGAATTAGAGAAAGCCAGGGGAGAGTGGTTCTAGATATGGCTAGAAAAGTAGGTAGAACCATACCAAGCAGAGCCCTATTGTCTTATTTTATGTGAAAGGGAAAGTGATCAAACTAGTACCCTGATAGGATTTGCATTTTGAAAAGGGCACTCTGACTTGACTGCAATCTGAAGAATTAATTGGAAGTGGACAAACTTACTCTATGACAAATTACAGAATTAATTTCTTTTTTAACCTGGGATTTGGCATGGCCAGCTACCCTGTTTTAATAAGAAAGAAATTAAAGTCAGAGAGAGAAAATAACTTTTATACTTAGTGTCAGAACTTGATTTAAAACAAACAAAACTTAGATTATTAATTTCAAATATGTCCTTTCCATGAGATTCGGACATGTATTGATTAAATTTACTAGCCAAACTTGCTTCACTCTGCTCTTGGATCATCTTTGTCACCTTTTATTTTACTGTTCTTCTGTAGTTTCCTTTTTTCCCACCACCTCTTGCTTGTCCTCTCCACTGCTAAACAAAAATATCATCTTGTCATCTGAACTATAAAGAAATTTGTGTCACCCTAAGGCTCTTCTTGCACATTTCCATTACATAATAACTTATTCATAAACATAATATTTTTCTAATAAACTGCATGTTTTCTGAGGAAGAGGCAATAAGTGGATCTGTTTTCCTTCCACTGTTTCTGATTTGATGTATGCAATAGCTGTATAAACAGAGATGATACTTTGAAAATTGTCAATATTCTTTATGAGTACATTACTGTATATTACTGTATATTTCTGAAAATGTTACTATCTAAATTAAGCTTTTTGTCATTAATTAATAACAAAAAATAAGTAACCATAGTTTTATTAGTGAAAACTTCACCTAATACTAAGGTATACATAGCCAAATATGGAAATCCTAGAGGGAAGAGGTAGGAACTACAGGTTCAGTAAGTCCCTTTGGGATCAGAAAGGTTTGCCTATCTGGTCATATATATTTTTGACAATTTTGTAATTTTGAGAGAATTATAATACAGCCACAAAATTCAGTTATTCTAAAAACCCAAATAAATTTTTAAAATATGAATGAAGTTATACTGTGAATCTACTTAAAACTCTTCAATGAATTCTCAAAACGTGTACTTAAAATAAAATACAAATACAAATTCCTGCTACTTATTAAATGACCCTACATGGTGAAGCCATGCATCAGCCTCCCATCTCATGTCCTATGGCTCTTCCCTCAGTCACTGTGCATCAACCACTGGGTCTTTTCTCAATTCCTCAAACGTTATAAGCTCATCTCTGCCTCAGGGCCTTTGCACTTACTCTTTCCTACTCTCAAGCTTTCTTCCTACACAGCCACATGGGTCTGATTTCTTGTCATCATTTAGATCTCAGCTGAGATACGAATTGCTCAGGGAAGACTTCTCTGACCACTGCTCTACTTCCAGTCACCCTCTCTCACATTCTACAGTTATATACTCTTCCCAGGACTTCTTATTTGAAATGATCATATTTATGCATTTGCTTATTATCTGTCTTCTCCTATGAATAGAAGTTCCATGAAAACAGAAGTGTTTCATGTAAAATACTGCATGTAAAACACTGTACCAGACAGTATTTTACTTCCAGAGAACAGAATATCACCTGTCACCTAGAAAGTACTCAATGAGTATTTTTTTAGATAAGGGAATGATTGTATGAGCAACTAAAGAAATCACAGCATTCTGAGGCCTCTGCTGTATCTCTACACAAAAGCATCTGTAGGTACGTAGGATTCCAGACCTTTCTTTCATCGATAGAATTCATAACACCTACATTACTTTTCAATTTATTATTAGATGTGTTCAGAGAGAAATATACAGAATTTTATGGCATTGCCTGAAAAAGAAAAAAAATCAAAGAGCTCAAAATAATACCTACTCTCCTCTGATGGTAGTTAAATTTATAGCAACATACTTTAGAAAATCTAACTATTAAGCAATCAGTGCCTTTACAGAAGTACAAAGTGCAGCTGTTAAAAATAATGTGACTTTGGGGACTTCCCTGGCAGTCCAGTGGTTAGGACTTTGCCTTCCAATGCAGGGGCTGAGGGTTCGATCTCTGGTTAGGGAGCTAAGATCCCACATGCCTTGTGGCCAAAAAACCAAAACATAAAACGGAAGCAATGTTGTAACAAATTCAATAGAGACTTTAAAAATGGTCCACATAAAAAAAAAATCTTTAAAAAAAATAATAATGTGACTTTGCCTAATGTGTCTTTTGGATTTACAACTGTAAAGGAGAGAGTGAGAGAGTTAAATACCGAGAGAATAACTCAAGCTACCTGCTGTCTATTTCATATACATATTCTGTGTTTTATCATAATAGTTTAAGAAAAGTGGACATGAAGTTTTCCCAGAAATCAAATTAATCTGGACCGTGTATTCATCCTCTTCTGATGATCCAGATCTTCAGATTAACCCAGTAGTACTCTAAGTGAATAGTCACCAGACACCTGCTGAGTAATCCTTATAACACTGTGCTTGTTTAACATGACAATAGTAAACGTATATATAGCATTCATTATGTCCCAGTTACTGTTCTGTGCACTTCACATATATTAACAAGTTTAATCTTCATAAGAGCTCTTCAGTATAACAGTTATTGTCTCCATTTAACAGACAAGACTAAGGGACTTGCCTAACATAAAACTTGTCAGAGCCAAAATTTGAACATAGGCAGTCTGTCTAGAGATCCAGACCCTTGACCACTGTACTATACCACCTCTTACACAGTCCTCTTCTGTCTGAAAATCAATCACGTGTGTGTAAAATCAAGTCAAATGCAGCTAATAGATCTGGGGAATTTTAAAGTCAGATATAGAACATTGGAACATTGAGAAATAGAGAATAAGAAGCCGGTAAACTTTTAAAGGATTCAAAGAAATTTAATTGGATTTCAAAGAGATTATCTTAGATCAGGCTGCTGTAACAAAAATACCATAGAGTGGGTGACTTATAATCAACAGAAATTCAATTCTCACAGTTCCTGCAGGCTAGGAAGTCCACGATCAAGGCACCAGTAGATTTGGTGTCTGGTGAGGATACACATCCTGTGTCCTCACATGGAGGAAGGGATAAAGAAGCTCTTCTATAAGGGCATTAATCTCATTCATGAGGGCTCCACCCCCTTGACCATTCACCTCCCAAAGACTCTACCTCTGAATATCCTTACATTGGGGATTAGGTTTCAAAGTGTTAATTTTAGGAGGGACACAAACATTCAGTATAGAACAGGAATAGATTTTGGTTGCTTTCTCTGTAAGTTTGCCCAATATAACCTAGACTTATAAACAAATCTGTTAATTTCTGCAAAAGAGAGCATGTAACTTTAAGGTAACTATTAACTCTGCTGCACCTGTTACTTTAGATAAACTCCTCATTCATAAATTCCAAACTGTTTTAATTACAATACTGTGGTCTAAACACATTTATGAAACTACTACTTTTGAAGAAATTATGTGATTTACTTTACTTGATTTTATACATATTTACAAATACTTTGCCCAGAAAAAAAAAATCTGCTTCTCTTGAAGATATATTCAAAATCTCATAGTGGCATGTGAAAAATATATATATAAAGGTGTAGATACCAGCTCCAGCTATGCTACCTACAACAAATGAAACTTCTACCAAAATACTTAGCTTAATTTGGACTCTTATTTCCTTATATTTAACCATAAAATATAATACGCTTAGCTTTCATCTGTTCAGTAATTTTCTGGGGAATTTTCCATATTCTATTCTTTTGATTCTGATGGTTCTTGTACTAATGAGACCCCGACATCTCACAACATATAGACCTTACTAAGACAGTTGAATTATTTCGATCTTTATCTCTTTCTGTTAACTCTCTAGGAAGTTTTATCTGTTGGGATACAGCCAGGGCAAGAAGACAGCTAGAAATAAGTAATTTGTAGCACTGTAGAATACCTAATACTGTGATCTCTAAAGATATCCTATCTCCTGTCTTTCTCAAAGACTGAGTGCTTCCTCCAGTACTGTGATTTATACTGTATCTTTCCACAAAGTCACTGTATTTATGCGTAAGTCAATTAGGACACTTTCTGATACTTACTGTCAAAGAAACTAAATGATACTTGGGAAATAATTCCTATCCTAGTGACCATCAGACAAATTTGTAGTGTAATCTGTAAAATATTGTTAATATATGTACCAGGGAAATGATTTTTATTTTTATAAAGTTTAACCATTAGAGTAATTGGGTACATTTCATTCACAGTTATAAAGTAATGAGATTGAATAATGCTATAACTAATTAAATATATATATAAATGTATATATAAAATTCTCAGTAACTAGCTATATGACACCAAAAAAGTTAAAACATTTTTGTCTGCTTTCTCATATCTTGAAAACTTCAATTTTTGTCCTTTTATCTCACTGGGCAGTGGTGAGAATAAAATGTGAATTCCTTGAACACGTGAAAAAAACAAAATTAGTTAATATTAGTATTGTTGCTCTTATTATTATAATTATGTTCTTAAATCACTCCCTAGCCATTGAATACCCAGGATGGGGTCAGTAAGCTAAACTTGTAGTGTCTGAAGTCTTTGCTAAAGCACTTTTAATTAACTTAAAGAATTAGAGAGAAAAAAAAAAACAAAAAAACATTTGAATGATTTATAAATTCCAGGTAATGAGACATATCTTTCTGACCAAAGATTCTGTTTTGATTATTTGACATAATCAGTGGTGCCTAGCAGTTCCAGGCATGTAGTACTAACTACAATCACTAAAACTTTGTCCTGTGGTACCTCCATGATCTAACTTTAAAGGTGGTACTTTGCTTAAGGAAATGGGTTAATTTATGTTCACATATGTGTTGATTACTTACTTAGGAACTTAGAGTGCATGCTTCTTATTGCTACATTTTGACTTGCCATGCCTTTGCCATTTCTCTGTTTCTTTATTCTTGAAATAAAAGTTTAAGCCTCCTATTTTTTCTAAGTATACATAGTTATAAAAGAGCACTGCAAGATAAGATTTTTCATATGTTGAGTTAACACCATTAGATACTGCCATGAAAACAGGTGAGCCAGCATTAATCATAGAATCATACAGCTGGAAGGGAACTCCAAAGATGACATAGTTAATTCTCTTGACTCCATGTAGACTGCCTTGAAATTAACTTAGACAAATAGATGCCTGTCCAAGAACTTAAAGGTTAAATGGCATCATGAATGTATGAATACCCATAGCCAAGTGGTGTATGAGCTGATAATTTAGATAATTCAAGTGCAATATCTTCATATTGATTCAGTCATCTGAATATATGAATATTTTCATTTGGACAGCAGTGTAGTTTAACAGGAGAATGTGATTTGAAGTATGAAAGGCTATATTAGAATAATTTTTTTGAGAATAGAAAGAGAGTACACATAAAAGGCCTATACTAAAATGTTATACTGCTGTATAACAGAACACCACAAAGCTTAATAACTTACAACAAAACGACAATTTATTGCTCATTACACGACTTGGATAGGGCTCAGTGGGGATGGATCATCTCTACTCCATGTGATACTGTCTGGGGCATGTTGACTTGAATTGTAGGATAGAAGATAGCCTCACTCAAATGTCTGGCACAACAGATGGGATTGCTGAATTAGTAGGAGCATGCTAAACCTCTTTGTCTTTGTGGCCTCTGCAGAAGGAGAGTCTTAACATTTTACATGGAGGCTTACTATCAAAATGACAAAAATGGAAGACCATACCTTTTAAAACCCAGGGATGGAACTCTCTTGCGTGTCACATCTGTTGCATTTTATTGGTTCAACAAGTCATAAGGCCAATGGTCATTCATAAGAGAAGTAGACTACCTCTCTTAGGCAAGCAGTCCTGGGAAGGGTCAAATTTCTAGGATCCAATCCCAGTAAAATCTACCATAATAAGTTATGCCCCTGTCATGTAAAAAATCTACCCACCCCCTTCCAACACCTCCCCAAAACTTATCCCATTATAGCATTAGACTTGAAGTCCATAGCTTGTGATCTGCATCAGGACTGGATTTGGATGAGGTTTTCTAGATGCAAGTCCAGTTCCTCTAGAGATCTGATCATTTAAAAAACTAGTTATCTGTACCTAGTATTATTTATGAGACAGGGGCAGGACAGTAGAGACAGTCTTTTTCAAAGAGAAGAAGGATAGGCAGCACGTAGCTCCGTAGCAGTTCTAAAATCCAGCCATCGCTTGCTTTCAGAGCCTCCTACTCCTGCAGACAGGAAATGTTCTTTGAATATAACCCAGTTTTGGCCTGTGAGAATGAATCACTAATCCATGGCTAGCCTCAGCCTTTGGCTTCATCCTCTGAGCTATTAGACTTGCTCTCTGAGATGCCATTCCTTTATCATAAGAAATAACTTCTATTTGCTGTTGAGTAGCTTTTTCTTCCTGATATACTAAACAGTTGGTGGCCAGAAGCCTCTTTTTATTTTGAAATGTCATAATCTCCTTTAGTTGAAGCTAGTACAAGTACTCTAATAACTTTGTATTAAGTTAATGCATCAAATTATAATTCATTTCATTAGGTAAAAGCCATACCTACAGTGTCTTGAAGACCAGCCCTTCTCAACTTTGGGCTGCAAGCCATGTTTCTATGGGGTGTTGCCCTTAATATTCTTAGAAGACATTTTTCATGCTGGGAGAATGCAGTATAAAACTCCTTAAGTGTTTCTGAGGTTTTAAAAAGAGGTCTTACAGAAGAACCCTTGATTTGATCTTTTTCTGGCAGTGCCCTGCATTTGATCTTTGCCTGAGGCTATTTCTGTCTCTGAGGCTGGGGATTAGAAAAATATTTACTTTCCCACCTAGAAAATCCTAAAATGGAAATATTTCCCCTAAATTCTGTTTCAACACTGAATATTTCCTCCTTAGCTCATAACTCTTTTCTTATGTTTTCTCACACACAGGTAATCAAGTCAGTTGGCACTTTTGACATTCTGCATAGGTATCTCCTTAGTCAGATACATTTTCTACATTTTATGCTAACTCAGTCAGCAGTTTTGCCAGTTTCCCATGGATACTTAGCACTGGATTTCCTTCCTTCAGCCTCCCAGTGCAAGCCACCTTATCACTTCTCCAGTCTCAATCAACAGCCTTTTTACTGCCCATCCAGCCTCTTGCAATCACCTGGGTCTGAGCCAATACCACATATTTTAAGTTTCTGTTATGCAGGTCTCCATTTCCAGGTCTCAAAGTCTGTCTCGTATATTTATTACTGAGTAAATAACCACCAAATACTTAGTTACTTAAAACCACTATAATTTATCATTTCCAACAATTGAAAGTAAGACTCTGATGCGTATGTCTTCTGCTCAATTTTGTGTTGTCTGTGGTCACTTACCTGTTTAGTGACTGGTGCATTTAACTGGGAGCAAAGTTGATGTTGGAATATGTAAGATGGCCTTAATTGCATATATAATACTTCAGCTTGGGTAGATGGAATGTCTGGTATCTGACTGGGGCTCTCTCTACATATTCTTTCACTGTTCAGTAGTAGAGCTTCTTTACATGGGAAGTCAGATTCCAAAAGAGTTATAGTGGAAGCTGCTAGTCCTCTGGAGACATAAGTCCAGATCTGGCAGAGTGTCATCTTCACTGCATTCTATTGGTAAAAGATAGCCGCAACGCAAGCTTAAATTCTAGAGGGAGATACTACATCCACCTATTGATGGGATTGAGGGATGTACATGCAGAGACTGAGGAATTCTTAGAAGTCATCTTTAAACATAAACTATCACTTGCCAGTATAATTCTGGACATATATAGTGGGTGATTCACAAATGTCAGTTGCCTTTCAGTCATACCCCCATGTGATGTATATGTTACTCTTCTTTTATAATGAATGTATTTATTAAACAGTAATTTATAAAATAAAATGAATTTTACTCTCACTTACTATAGTAATCATATTCAGTTTTAAATTTCTCCTTTTTAAATAAAGAAGGAATATCTTCAATGACATGATTTTGGGGAGATTAAATAGTATTCTGATTACAAAGATGCTCCTGGATTTTGCAATTATAAGGTCATTGTCGCACTTGACCTTTTATATGTCCTGAATCCTTTTTCATTATGCTGAAAAGTAAAGAAGGATGAGAGCTAGTAGAATCTGTGAATAAGAGCTATTCAAACTTTAATACTTAAAGTAATATAGGATGTGTGGGATAGAGATTATTGTGAGGGAGGTCTCTTTCCATTCCCTCAGCTTTATCTACTTATATGTAAGGAATTTAAATTTAACAATTTAGAACTTATGTGAGCTTCCCACTCTCTTTGTTCATTCTTTGATTATATGACTTGTTACAGCCAATAAAGATATGTGCTGTGTAGGTGAGATGGAGTCATCTAAGTAATGATGTAGGTGAGATGAAGTCATCATCTATATTTTATATGGATATAGGTAACGCAGATAAGATAGAATTTTAAACTGATACCATATGGCCTGATTTTTACACTTTTCTTTTTAAACAGGGAAGTTTTGTTTCTTTTCCCTAACAACAGTTCTCTCATAGTATAGGCCAAGCAATTTCTGGATGAATACATTCAGGAATATTGACATCTTGTTAAATTGCTGTCAGGCTTCAGGGAATGAGTTTAAAGGTCCTGGAAGTACTAATGGTTAGGAAACTCAGGCTGACATATTGGCCATGACAAAAGAAGCTCTATGCACAGTGTCAGCAGTAGTGGCAGTAACTGGTTCTGGCAGGGTGGTCTCTACCACCGGGTGATAAGACACTTTTATCTTTATGAGTTTCAGAGGCATTTCCGAAAGTATTTTCAGAGTTCTGTGTTGGCAATACTGAGAAAGAGAACATCAAACGTGTTTTCAGGAATGACAGCTGAGATTCCCTCTGCTCACCAAAAGCTCCACAGGGAGCAGGGAAGAGTGTTGTGTTTTTGTCATTTTCCCCACTTGCTGCCCTCAGTCTACACACTAGTGTTCACAGGGTGAAGAGGAAAGAGAAGGGAGTAAAAGGGATCCTAGGGTAGGGACAAGGGTAGAGGTATATGCCAACCAGAGTCTTCAGTGAATCCAACTCATGTGCATAGATCAGAAGCAGCTTAGAATGATGATAACAGATCATGCATTTTAGGCTATTGGAGAGCAAATACTGAAAGGACATTCCTGTAGAGTTAAGGTGAACCAAACAATGAGGCTTTAGGTACATCATTGAAAGAAAGAACTTTCACAAACTAGCCTCTGGGTTTATATAAGTGATACGTGAAACCACAAAGGGAAGGATCAGTGTGGGAGGCGAGGGGACTGGGGAGTGGACTCTGTCAAACTACTAAAAATACAATGGAAATTGCACGGGTGGCTTGGGGAAGGGGGGCCAGTGGAATCCCGGGCAAAATGGCACTTCTAAACTTCTCAGTGGGATGTGAATCCATGAACATCTCGGGGGTGGTAAAGGTCATAAACAGAAAACCTGCGGCACCTCTGAATTTTCACAGATTTCAATGATTTGGTTCCAATCCAGAAACTATCTCAAGACAATAAAAAGGCTGCTGAATGGGAACTGAGAAAAACAGCTAAACTCTCAGCAAGCTACTTTGACCGTACCAGAGGTTCTCACACACAGTGACAGCTAGCAGCGTCCAAAGTGCTGACATGACGACTTAGAAATGTGATAAAGAGAAACACCGTCGGCATTTTCTACCCCTGGGCAGAACCAGCTGGTCTTGTCTTAGGATCTTGTAGCACTTTGTTCCTCTCCCTGGTACCAGATAGCTGCATAAATTAAATGCAGTGAGGGGCAGAGTCAAGATGGCTTACTAGGAGGATGTGGAATTCGAGTCTCCTCACAACCAGGGCACCTACCAGGCACCGGTGAGGGACCACGGACACCTAAAGGGATGGGAGGAACCCCCAGTGACTGGGTAGGACATGAGGAGTGGGGGGAGTGAAGGAGGATGAGAAGTGGAGGCACCCCTGAGGGGTGGCTGGGGGAGGGGAAGGGATCCCACACCAGAAGCCGGAAATTGGGGACGCATTGGGAGGGCACAGGATTAAAAGGGAGCGTGGCCAGGTTTCCCCTGCCCACTTGGACCCCCAGCAATCTTCTGAGATCCCAGGGCTGATCCTCTCCCCACCGAGGCCCCTCCAGCCACGCGGGTCCTGAGGGAGTGGGAGGGAGGCAAGGGGGAGCAAAATTAAAGGCCGGACCTTCGGGACCCGCACCTCTGAGGGGTGGCTGGGGGGGGGGGGGGAGGAGTTCTACACCCAGCAGAACCCACCCACGGTTAGGGGTCCAGCAGGGATGGGGGAGACCCTGGGGGAGACAGTGGGAGGGGCACGAAGGAACGGAAGGGAACAGGACCAGGGCTTTCCCTGTCCACTTAGGCACGGGGGAGCCGGTTGGGCTCCCAGGCCTAATCCTCTGCCCTCAGAGCCTCACTGCTGCCGTGCAGAGCCCAAGCCCCACCCCACACCCCCACCCAGGGCCCTACCTCTACCCTCTGAGACCCCCTCCAACACAATGGGCCTAAACGCCACCCACACACCCTCACTCAGGGCCGTGCCTCCAAACTCCATACTCCAGAGGCCCTCCTTTCCACATGCTGCCTCTCCCCTTCTGCACAGGTCCTAAGCAGAGGCCCCGCCCCATGCTTAAAAGTGGCCCCACTCCGAGCTCAAACGTCACCCCCCACCCACCTAGGTTCTGCCCCACCCTAAACCCCACCCCTGCCTAAGTTCCACCCCGCCTAAACTCCACCCCCACAGCCAAGGGTTTGTTTTTTTTTTTTTCCCTCTTTTAGATTGGGGTTCTGTTTTACCTTGTTGATTCATTATTGTTGATTCTCTTATATTTCTTTTTTCTAATAAATCTTTTATTTTTCTAATTTTATTTTATTCTTTATACTTTGTTATTGTTCTTTCCTTTTGGCTTCCCCCCCCCCCCCACTTTTTTTTTCTTTTTTCTGTTGTGGTTTTATTTTATCTTGCTGCAGTTGTTACAATTATAGTTTTATTTTTCCTAATATATTTTTTATCTTTCTAATTTTATTTGGTTTTTTATTCTTTGATATTACAGTGCTCCTTTTTTTTCTTTCTTTCTTCCATTTTTTCTTTTTTTTTAACTACACCACGAAGCCTGTGGGATCTTGGTTCCCAGGCCAGAGGTAGGGCCTGAGCTCCTGTGGTGGGAGCTCTGAGTCCAAACCACTGGACTAACAGAGAACCTCAATCCAGGGAATATCAATTGGAGTGAGGCCTCCGGGAGGTCCTCATCTCAGCACCAAGACCCAGCTCTATCCAACTGCCTAGAAATTCCAGTTCTGGATGTCTCAGGCCAAACAACCAATAAGACAGGAATACAGCACCACCCATCAAAAAAAAAAAAAGGACAAAATATATTACAGACAAAGGAGCAAGGTAAAAACCTACAAGACCAAATAAATGAAGATGAAATAGGCAACCTTCCTAAAAAAGAATTCAGAGTAATGATAGTAAAGATGATCCAAAATCTCAGAAACAGAATGGAGAAAATACAAGAAACATTTAACAAAGATCTAGAAGAATTAAAGAGCAAACAGACAGGGATGAACAACACAATAAATGAAATTAAAAGTACTCTAGGGCTTCCTTGGTGGCGCAGTGGTTGAGAATCTGCCTGCCAATGCAGGGGACACGGGTTCAAGCCCTGGTCTGGGAAGATCCCACATGCCGCGGAGCAACTAGGCCCGTGAGCCACAACTACTGAGCCTGCGCGTCTGGAGCCTGTGCTCCACAACAAGAGAGGCCGCGATAGTGAGAGGCCCGCGCACCGCGATGAAGAGTGGCCCCCGCTCGCTGCAACTGGAGAAAGCCCTCGCACAGAAACGAAGACCCAACACAGGCAAAAATAAAAAATAAATAAATAAATAAATAAATAAAAGATTACTATTAAAAAAAAAAAAAAGTACTCTAGAAGGAATCAATAGTAGAATCACTGAGGCAGAAGAACGGATAAGTGAGTTGGAAGATAAAATGGTGGAAATAACTGCCAGGGAGTAGAATAAAGAAAAAAAAATGAAAAGAATTGAGGACAGTCTCAGAGACCTCTGGGACAACATTAAATGCATCAACATTTGAATTATAGGGGTCTCAGAAGAAGAAGAGAAAAAGAAAGGGTCTGAGAAAATATTTGAAGAGATTATAGTTGAAAACTTCCCTAACAATGGAAAGGAAATAGTCAACCAAGTCCAGGAAGCACAGAGAGTACCATACAGGAAAAACCCAAAGAGAAACATGCCAAGACATATTAATCAAACTATCAAAAATTAAATACAAAGAAAAAATATTAAAAGCAGCAAGGGAAAAACAACAAATAACATACAAGAGAATCCCCATGAGGTTAACAGCTGATCTTTCAATAGAAACTCTGCAAGCGAGAAGGGAGTGCCAGGACATATTTAAAGTGATGAAAGGGAAAAACCTACAACCAAGATTACTCAGCAAGGACCTTATTCAGATTCAACGGAGAAATTAAAAACTTTACAGACCAGCAAAAGCTAAGAGAATTCAACACCACTAAACCAGCTTTACAACAAATGCTAAAGGAAGTTTTCTAGGCAGTAAACACAAGAGAAGGAAAAGACCTACAATAACAAACCCAAAACAATTAAGAAAATGGTAATAGGAACATACATATCGATAATTACCTTAATGTAAATGGATTAAATACTCCAACCAAATGATATAGACTATCTGAAGGGATACAAAAAAAGACCCATATATATGCTGTCCACAAGAGACCCACTGAAAGTGAGGGGATGGAAAAAGATATTCCATGCAAATGGAAATCAAAAGAAAGCTGGAGTAGCAATTCTCAAGTCAGACAAAATCGACTTTAAAATAAAGACAATTACAAGAGACAAAGAAGGGCACTACATAATGATCAAGGGATCAATCCAAGAAAAAGATATAACCATTGTAAATATTTATGCACTCAACATAGGAGCACCTCAATAAATAAGGCAAATGCTAAAACCCATAAAAGGGGAAATCGACAGTAACACAGTCACAGTAGGGGACTTTTAACACCCCACTTTCACCAATGGACAGATCATCCAAAATGAAAATAAATAAGGAAACACATGTTTTAAATGATACATTAAACAAGATGGGTTTAATTGATATTTATAGGACATTCCATCCAAAAACAACAGAATACACTTTCTTCTCAAGTGCTCATGGAACATTTTCCAGGATAGACCATATCTTGGGTGACAAAGCTTTGGTAAATTTAAGAAAATTGAAATCGTATCAAGTATCTTTTCTGACCACAACGCTATGAGACTTGATATCAATTACTGGAAAAAAACTGTAAAAACAAACGCATGGAGGCTAAATAATACGCTACTAAATAACCAAGAGATCACTGAAGAAATCAAAGAGGAAATAAAAAAATACCAGGAAACAAATGACAATGAAAACATGACAACCCAAAACCTATGGCATGCAGCAAAAGCAGTTCTAACAGGGAAGTTTATAGCAATACAGTCCTACCTCAAGAAATAAGAAAAATCTCAAATGAACAACCTAACCGTGAACCTAAACCACTTAGAGAAAGAAGAACAAAAAAACCCCTAAAGTTAGCAGACGGAAAGAAATCATAAAGATCAGATCAGAAATAAATGAAAAAGAATTGAAGGAAACAGTAGCAAAGATCAATAAACCTAGAAACTGGTTCTTTGAGAAGATAAAATTGATAAACCATTAGCCAGACTCATGAAGAAAAAAAGGGAGAAGAATCAAATCTATAGAATTAGAAATGAAAAAGGAGAAGTAACTGGCATTGCAGAAATACAAAGGATCATGAGAGATTCCTACAAGCAGCTATATGCCAATAAAATGGACAACCTGGAATAAATGGACAAATTCTTAGAAAAGCACAACCTTCTGAGACTGAACCAGGAAGAAATAGAAAATATAAACAGACCAATCACAAGTAATGAAATTGAAACTGTGATCAAAAATCTTCCAACAAACAAAAGCCCAGGACCAGATGGCTTAACAGGCAAATTCTATCAAATATTTAGAGAAGAGCTAACAAGTATCCTTCTCAAACTCTTCCAAAATATAGCAGAGGGAGGAACACTCCCAAACTCATTCTATGAGACCACCATCACCATGATACTAAAACCAGATAAAGACTTCACAAAGAAAGAAGACTACAGGTCAATATCTCTGATGAACATAGATGCAAAAATCCTCAACAAAATACTAGCAAACAGAATCCAACAGCACATTAAAAGGATCATACACCATGCTCAAGTGGGGTTCATCCCAAGAATGCAAGGATTCTTCAATATACGCAAATCAATCAATGTGATATACCATCTTAACAAATTGAAGGATGAAAACCATATGATAATCTCAATAGATACATAAAAAGCTTTTGACAAAATTCAACACCCATTTATGAAAAAAACTCTCCAGAAAGTAGGTATATAGGGGACCTACCTTAACATAATAAAGGCCATATATGACAAACCCACCACCAACATCATTCTCAATGGTGAAAAACTGAAAACATTTCCTCTAAGATCAGGAACAAGACAATGTTGCCCACTCTCACCACTACTATTCAGCATAGTTTTGGAAGTTTTAGCCACAGCAATCAGAGAATAAAAAGAAATAAAAGGAATCCAAATTGGAAAAAAAGAAGTAAAACTGTCCCTGTTTGAAGATGACATGATACTATACATAGAGAATCCTAAAGATGCTACCAGAAAATTACTAGAGCTAATCAATGAATTCGATAGAGTAGCAGGATACAAAATTAATGCACAGAAATCTCTTGCATTCCTGTACACTAATGATGAAAAATCTGAAAGAGAAATTAAGGAAAGACTCTCATTTACCATTGCAACAAAAAGAATAAAATACCTAGGAATAAATCTACCTAAGGAGACAAAAGACCTGTATGCAGAAAACTATAAGACACTGATGGAAGAAATTAAAGATGATACAAAGAGATGGAGAGATATACCATGTTCTTGGATTGGAAGAATCAACATTGTGAAAATGACTATACTACCCAAAGCAACCTACAGATTCAATGCAATCCCTATCAAACTACCACTGGCATTTTTCACAGAACTAGAACAAAAAATTTCACAATTTGTATGGAAACACAAAAGACCCCGAATAGCCAAAGCAATCATGAGAAAGAAAAATGGAGCTGGAGGAATCTGGCTCCCTGACTTCACACTATACTACAAAGCTACAATAATCAAGACAGAATGGTACTGGCAAAAACACAGAAATATAGACAAATGGAACAGGATAGAAAGCCCAGAGATAAACTCACGCACATATGGTCACCTTATCTTTTAAAGGAGGCAAGAGTATACAATGGAGAAAAGACAGCCTCTTCAATAAGTGGTGCTGGGAAAACTGGACAGCTACATGTAAAAGAATGAAATTAGAACACTTCCTAATACCATACAAAAAAATAAACTCAAAATGGATTAAAGACCTAAATGTAAGGCCAGACACTATAAAACTCTTTGAGGAAAACAAAGGCAGAACACTGTATGATATGAATCACAGCAAGATCCTTTTTGACCCACCTCCTAGAAAAATAAACAAATGGGACCTAATGAAACTTCAAAGCTTTTGCACAGCAAAGGAAACCATAAACAAGACAAAAAGACAACCCTCAGAATGGGAGAAAATACTTGCAAATGAAGCAACTGACAAAGGATTAATCTCCAAAATATACAAGTGGCTCATGCAGCTCAATATCAAAAAAACAAACAACCCAATCCAAAAATGGGCAGAACACCTGAATAGAGATTTCTCCAAAGACAATGTACAGATTGCCAACAAACACATGAAAGGATGCTCAACGTCACTAATCATTGGAGAAATGCAAATCAAAACTACAATGAGGTATCACCTCACACCAGTTAGATTGGCCATTATCAAAAAAGATAGAAACAATAAATGCTGGAAAGGGTGTGGTGAAAAGGGAACCCTCCTACACTGTTGGTGGGAATGTAAATTGATACAACCACTATGGAGAACAGCATGGAGGTTCCTTAAAAAACTAAAAGGAGAACTACCATATGACCCAGCAGTCCCACTACTGGGCATATACCCTGAGAAAACCATAATTCAGAAAGAGTCATGTACCACAATATTCATTGCAGCACTATTTACAGTAGACAGGACATGCAAGCAACCTAAGTGTCCATCAACAGATGAATGGATAAAGAAGATGTGCACTTATATACAATGGAATATTACTCAGCCATAAAAAGAAATGAAACTGAGTTATTTGTAGTGAGGTGGATGGACCTAGAGTGTGTCCTACAGAGTGAAGTAAGTCAGAAAGAGAAAAACAAGTACCATATGCTAACACATATATATGGAATCTAAAAACAGTAAATGGTTCTGATGAACCTAAGGGCAAGACAGGAATAAAGACGCAGACGTAGAGAATGGACTTGAGGACACAGGGAGGGGGAAGGGTAAGCTGGGACGAAGTGAGAGAGTAGCATTGACATATATACACTACCAAATGTAAAATAGCTAGTGGGAAGCAGCTGCGTAGCACATGGAGATCATCTTGCTGCTTTGTGACCACCTAGAGGGGTGCGATAAGGAGGGCGGGAGGGAGAAGCAAGAGGGAGGGGATATAGGGTATAAGTATGCATATAGCTGATTCACTTTGTTATACATCAGAAACTAACACAACAATGGAAAGCAATTATACTCCGATAAAGATGTTAAAAAAAAATACAATGCATGGTTATTAAGAAAAAAGCAAAGAGAAATTTTGGGAATGCTGAAAAATAAAATCATGTGATGGCTCTTACGTTTTATTCAGGCAACATATTAAGTTTTTCCTTTATGTCAGATACTGTACTGGGCAAAAAAGAAAAGGGCCCTAAATTTTTAGGTAATCACACTTCATATCATCAAAATAGTCATTCCATCAAGTAATTATAATTCTGTACTCAGAAAACTAAAACATATAGAATTATAAATTACCTCCATCCTTAGTTCACATCAGTGCACAACATCTTCGTGTTATGTTTTTTACTGGAAGAGACTATATTTGCAAATGTAAAAATATCAGTAAGAAAATTAATTTATCCAATATTGGTGAATTTTTATCTTCTAGTATAGGCAATATCCCAAACTTCCTTTCATTTGTTATTTGTGGGATAAAGTTGTTTAAAGTCATCTTACCCATAGAGTTTTTTCACTCTGAGACTGATTTCTTTTTAAAATTTTCCTATTCATGTTATGCATCTCTACCCTTATAAATAACTTACCTCCACCAGGCCTATGCTTTTTAGTTCATTACATATAAGTGTAAATCTGCTGTCCATATTATACACTTGAATTTTCCAGAAACTTTCCTTTCCATTCTTAGGTCAAGTTGCTAATTCAGAAACATATACAATTAAAGGCACAAAGAATGAATATCATTTTAAAGAACACAAATAACAAATGTTGGAGAGGATGTAGAGCAAATGTAAATGCAAAAATTTACATTCCCACCAACCTCATACTCTGTTGGTGGGAATGTAAATTGGTGCAGCCACTGTAGAAAACCGTATGGAGAGTCCTCAAATAACTGAAAATAGAACTACCATATGACCCAGCAATTTCACTCCTGGGTATATATCCAAAAAAATCAAAAACACTAATTTGAAAAGGTACATGCACCCCAATGTTTATAGCAGCACTATTTATAATAACCAGGACATGGAAGCAACCTAAATGTACATCAACAAATGAATGGGCAAAGAAGATGTATATATATATATATACACACTCACTCAATGGAACACTACTCAGCCATAAAAAAAAGAAGGAAATAATGCCATTTGCAGCAACATGGATAGGCTTGGAGGGCATTTTGCTAAGAGAAGTAGGTCAGAGAAAGACAAATACTGTATGATATCACTTATATGTGGAATCTAAAATATACAACAAACTAGTGAATATAAAAAAAAAGAAGCAGCCTCACAGAGAACAAACTAGTGGTTCCCAGCAGGGAGCTGGGGGCCATATAGTTGTGGGGTGGTGGGAGGTACAAACTATTGGGTGTACGATAGGCTACAAGGAAGTATTGTACAACACGGGGAATATAGCCTGTATTCTGTACTAACTGTAAATGGAAAGTATCCTTTAAAAATTGTATAAAAATGTTTTTAAAAAATAGAATTAAAAAGGGCAGAAGAAAGAACAATGTAAGTTATATAATAATAACAATTTAGCATTTATATTCACTATGTAATACGCTAAAAAAATTCACATGTATCATCATATCTAAAATTTCCAACAACCTGTGAGTTCAATATTAATTTTCAGTTTTATGTATAAGGAAATAGAAGTTAGATGAGATAAAGCAACTTGACCAATATTAGATTCAATAAGTGGTGAATTGAATTTAAGAACTTACACACTATCTCATAAGTAGTTATTTTGCCAAGCTTAAAATTCTGTCATGCAAAATCGAGAGTATAAGAAAGGATTTTCAATGCATTGAAGAACAGTATTTGGCATTCATGAAAATTTTTTTAAAAGATATGTAATGCTTGGATCTCCAGCAGCAGCACAGTTTAGGTCAATGAAGAGAAGTAGTTCGGCCTTCCAAACCAAAATGTTCAGTTGAAGCTAGTAAGAACTATTCATTTAAAAATAAAAGTATATTATATTTCTGCCTCCAGGAATATGCAGCAGATGTACTGTTCCCTATTCCTCTTTCTAAATAGTTTTTAATTTTAGCTTAACTAAAAGCTGTGGACAGTATTTTTTAAAAAAAGAGGAAGAAAGGTGAAGAGAAGAAGGAAGACCAGCTACAAACTTCAGGACCCAAAGATCAACATGGGATTTCTCTTTGCCTCATATCACAGACTTGGAGTTTAAAAAGCTGGCAACCTGGAAACAGCAATGGACACAGTCAAACATGACCCCAACAAATACCTGCTCTCTATAGCCAGAAAGTTAGGGAAGAGATTTCAGACCACAAATGCTCAACTACAGCCAAAGAGCACAGAAAAATGTATGACTCCCCTACTTTAAGATTCCAGAAAGTTTACTTTGCCTTTGGGTAAAACTAATTAGCAAACACACATGGCCTAAAGTCTGCCCCCATCCCCAGCTCTTAAAGACTCTCCAGTCCTTCCTTTCAGTGCAGTTGAGTTGAGACTGCATTGTAGTTTTTCTGCTCTACTGCAGTAGCCCCGTGATGTGTTCCTTGCCCATTGAACTTTGGTGCAATCTTTGCTTCAACACTGGCTAAACATGCTGTCTCATAACATACTTAAAAATGTTTAGGTTTAGAACAAAAAGCACACATGATACCAAGAACCAGGAAGATCTGAAGAGAATGAAGAAAGGCAATTAATAAATGCCAGGAGCAAGATGATAGAAATATTAGAACTATCAATACATATTTTTTAACATCTTTATCGGAGATAATTGCTTTACAATGTTGTGTTAGTTTGGAATATTATTCAGCCATAAAAAGAAATGAAATTGAGTTATTTGTAGGGAGGTGGATGGACCTAGAGTCTGTCATACAGAGTGAAGTAAGTCAGAAAGAGAAAAACAAATATTGATACATATTTTAAAGTAACCATGAAAAACAGTTTCAGTGGACAATTAAGAACATGCTTGAAGCAAAAAATAAATAAATACATACAAATAGGAAGTTCCAGCAAATGAATAGAAATTATCAGCAAAGAAAGAAAATATATAAACATCAATGTAAAGGAAATTTTAGAACTGAAAAATACAATAATCAAAATAAAAATTTAGTGGATAGTCTTAGCAGAATGGAGGTATAGTACTTCTACATATGTTAGAATCATTGTGTTATTGGTACTTATTTATTTTACCAAATGTGTAAAAGAGGAATACTATAACTGGCCTATCAAAGTAATCAGAATTTATTGAAATGAAAATGAATTATTGGGGAAGTAGGCCCCTAGATGAATTTGCTCTATTTAATTGGATTGATGAAGATTTTTAATTTGCCAAAACTACTACTTTAAGTTTGTATAATTGTCAAAGTGCATTGGCACGTACTGTGTTAAACATTTTATGTTTATCACTGTAATGTTTCACAAAGTATGGGACACATAGAGTCGTTGTTATAGGATATAACTAGATGGTCTGTGGTCTTAACATTAAATAACACTGAAACACAGACAGAAAAAGGTACTCCTTTCCATTTCTCTTTCTGGCCTTCTTATCTCATCAAAGAGAACATCTACCACAATTTCTTTATAATCTCTCCCTCTTTTAACAAAAATAAAGCCTCAGGCTCAGAATCTTCAGCTGACACTGTATTTAGGTAGGATTTTGTAGCATTGCTTTGTTTTCAAAGTGTTTGTTTTTTGATTGTCTGCTGTTTATGAAAAACATCCTTGTTTTCCATTGTAATGGTGATATAGTTTTCTTCTAGAAAATAACCTTTAAGTTTTTAAAGATTCAGTTTAAAGAAAAGTAATAAGCAATAAGACTTCATATGAAATGAGAACACAGCAAAACTCATGATGGCGTTATGCTAATGCAGAATTTTAATTATTATGCATTAACTCATTGGGTTTCCCATTAACTCTGAGATTTATGTCTCAGTTTCACAAGTGCGGGAACTGAAGCTAAGTGATTTATTCCAGGTTCTACAGAGAGTTATAGAAAGCTCCTACATCTTATAGATTCAGCTTCTCACCTAGTGCCCCTTCTTTTACAATACCTTCAGAAATGAAGATATCAGATTTCTCCTCCATAGGAATTCTAGCCCAGGTTTTGTGGTTCATTTTCTCTCACACTGATAAAATGACTGTGGGAATTTTCAACCTGTAACAAATAGACTGCCAGATATTTCCTCAACAAAGATGGGTTTATTCAGGTTTAGTAGAGAATTGCAGTCCAGGGTCTGCAACCATGACAAGCTACATGCAAGTCCCAGAAAGGCAAGGGAAGGAGAATGCTTTTACAGAGAGGAAAAGGAAGTTGGGAGAGCTATAGTAAACAAAGAGTCCATGGCTTCTCATTGGCTGAGTCCTTTCCCAGAAAGAAGAGGAGTCTTTCTTCTTCCTGTTGGGCTCTACATTTTATTTTTATTTTTATTTTTAAAGGAACTCCTTTATTTATTTATTTATTTATTTATTTATTTATTTATTTATTTTTGGCTGTGTTGGGTCTTCGTTTCTGTGCGAGGGCTTTCTCTAGTTGTGGCAAGTGGGGGCCACTCTTCATCATGGTGCACGGGCCTCTCACTATCGTGGCCTCTCTTGTTGCGGGGCACAGGCTCCAGACACGCAGGCTCAGTAATTGTGGCTCACGGGCCCAGTTGCTCCGCAGCATGTGGGATCTTCCCAGACCAGGGCTCGAACCCGTGTCCCCTGCATTGGCAGGCAGACTCTCAATCACTGCACCACCAGGGAAGCCCTGGGCTCTACTTTTTAACTCTATTTAATTGAGGTTTCTTTTATTAATTTTTTATGGAACCTTAAGTTGTTCCCTCTAGTAAAAAAAAATTCAGTTTAGTAGTAATCACTAAACTGGGATTATAAAAAATGGAAATAAGATTATTTATAATCCCTTTAAAGGACACCTCAGATGAACTTATTTTGTTGATTGTAGAAATGCAGATCACTTGCATGTCAGGCAAATAAGGGATCCTCATGTTCTTTCTTCTGATGCCATTCACTTCTAAAGATTATAACTCAGAAAAATTTTTTAAAATGAAGATGCTATTAAAGAGAAGCCCTAAATAAATCTAAAACTTTGCATTTAATGAATGACTCAGTGAAGTTTACAAGATTGAAAAGCATTGGCTAGATGGGTTAGGAGAGAGAGCAAAGGAATATATTTGCATAAGTTTTGCTGTAGAATTGAATTAGATGTTACATCTTCTTGAAGTTCAGGGCAAAAAAATCACAGCTGTAGCTATGACTAGGGAATTGAAATGGATAGCTTTTATTATTCAAAGAAGTAGATTGTGATATTAATCAAAAGAAACCAAAGGGAATGCATTTCACTTATTTGATGAGCATATTTGGACAAATTTGAATGTACACAATGGAAACAGCCATATAAAAAATTTCAGTTCCCTTCCTCCAACTCTATTGATACATAAATCATTTTTGGTTAAAATATTCGTTTAAGGTATTAAAGTCTTTTAGGTTTTTTTCTATATAACTATAAAATTATATAAAAATACATTTTTAATGGATTGACTTTTACCAAAATTCCACATCATATCTCCTGAGACTAGTCTTTTGGATTCTTTTTTAGAAAGTCATAAAGGCAAAAAAAATGATAATTATTTTTTCATCAAAATTTGTTTAGACGCATTGCTTCAAAATGACTAAAAGCTCTGCTCACATGAGGAAAATAACTAACATATTGTCCCAATTAAGGACAAAGAAAGAAAGCAAATTAGTTATTAGATTTAAGTAACTAGAGTAAAAATTTCCCGAATTTAATCTTTTCACCTCTTGTGGTGTACTTAGGATGCATGCTATATTATCAACTTCTGAATGTATAGACTATAAAAGCTATGAGATATAGTTTGGGGTAAGTTTCGTAAATGAGTATTGGTAAAACCCATCTTCATGGTGAAGTAAATTCATTGGGAAGTGTAGTGGATCCACTTTATTTAGAGGTCTATAGTTACTAACTACATTGCTACATAATGTGGTCAAATGCCATCTATATAATATATGTGAGACCCTAAGCCATTAAAATCAAATTAATGTTGACTACTGGCACTCTGTAAATCTTAAGGCAATTTTCGTAGAACAAGTGTTTAGCAGACTAGCAAAGATGTGTGGACAGTTGAAGTCTTTCCCAGTGAATATCATGATATAGATGTGATCAGTCCAATTTTCAGAAGCATTCTCGGTTAAAGCAATTAAATGGAGAAAATTAATTGCCTCAGTTAAGGCAACTCAATGGAGTAAGTTTTTCTAAGAGTTCACTCCCCAAATAATGTTTCTACTACCTTAATTATGATATTTCTGAGGAACTCTGATCTGCTCTGTTATGTATCCTGTGTACAAGCTTACTATTTTCTGATGTCAGGCAGTATTTCAGAGCAAAGCAAGGATAGAATTAGAGTAAGGATTTTCAGCACATAAGATCAATGTTCTTATAATAACCAAGTTTGGGGCATATTAGCCAATTTTGCCCCAAGACAAGTAGGTCAGAAAACTTACAAGTCACATGAAAATGACTAGTAGTCAGTTTGAATAGTCAGGCCAGAAGACCCAAATGAGCTGTGTCACCCACAGCTTTAATTCAAAATCCCTCTCATTATCACTATTTCAACAAATAATAATTTTAAGTTTTTGCATCAATCCCAATAATAAAAATTGGGACACCAAAATAGTCATTTTTCTAATGAAATGTTATGGGGAATCTCTGTTATGATCTGTAATTGATTATAGGTGCCTACTTATGATTCAGCAAGACAGACAGTGAGAGGTGAACTGCATAAAATCTAGCCCCATGCATAGAAATATACCACAGAAGGCTACAATTTTACATTTTAAGAGATTTCTAGTGAATCTTACCTAGAGTTAAGAAGAATGACTAGATTACCATAAAAATATGAAGTATTTTTCAGCTCTTTTATAAAATCCTCCTGAAGTGTTGGGAGCTTTAAAATAAAGGATCAATTAGAAGAGTGTTGTCTTTGTTGCAGAAAAAAAGAAATGTTCAGAAACAGGTATGTAACAGACTATAAAACTATTCATCTACAAAACATTTATTATATTGTCTGCATTAAAAGATGTTAGATTAAACATTGATGTGGATAAGTTACAATGTGGAAAAACTTTGTAGTAATAACATTATCATTTGACATATTTGTATTTTACTTTGTGATAGTAACACCTACATGTCAGTCTTGTGGCTTCGTTTATATGGACCAGCCCTAGCTAAAAAGAAGACAAAATTATTAAAGAAGGGAGCTAATTTTTGCACTTTATTTAAGAGAGAAGTGGTACAACATTAACAGGAAGACACAGGGAAAGTCATTTTTTGAAAACAATAGAGGTCTATGGGATAAAGGATGGGAAACTGATATTTTTAAAATTTATTTGAGATAGCTAAAGAGGGTATCAAACTTTTTTTTTTTTTTCTTTAGATTGGTTACGTGTTAAATACCTGTTTTGGGTAAAGATATCCTGACATTAATTGTATATGTAATATAAAGACATATGTTGACAGTATAATGTTGAACAACACAAGTTTGTAGCCATCTCCACATTCCCTAAATATTATTTCATGAGAAAAAAGAACAGAATCCAAGAATTTTCAACTAAGGATTTGAACTTACCTTTTGCTGATAAGTAATTGACTCATCTACAAGTATTTGAAAAACAAAAAAAAGAGGGAAATAAAATAGTAATAGCTTTTAATAATCAAGAAATTATATATGTAACTCATATTAAACTTGATTATTCAGAGATAAAGAGCATAGAAAAGGAGGACCCAGAGTTCACAGTTTCAGTTTTATGTTTTTGATCTTCTGTTATGCTTGGCAATGTGTTCTTTGTGTCTGTCAAGAATCTCATCCGCTCCCAGTACTGTGCTGTTATGCTTGAAGAGGTCTAAGTAAGCCCTTTAAGAATATGTAGTACTGTTTTCAGTGTGCCAAATTTATTTTTGGAAAGGTCACAAACCAGAAAAATAAGAAAAATTGACAAAATGTAAAAGTAGATTTTCCATTATCTTTTATGTAAAATAAGGGTATAAACTAGAATTGTTTAGTATGTGTATAATGTAAGCAAAATATCACTATTCTCTTATTTTTGTGTAGCTCTTACTAGAGCATTTGTCAATACCATTTCACCTATCCATGGCCTGTCTCCTTTCCTGTAGCCTGTGTCTCTTATAGACCTTCATACTTGTGTGAATTTTATAAAATTCACCACTTTCTTTTTAAAAATATTGTGATTATACATGAGTCTTAAATAAGGTACTCTTTGTTTTTACTTGTATTAGATCTTTATATAAATGGCATCATACTGTAGGTTATATTCTGTGACTTTTTCTTCAATAGTATAAGATTTCTGTTATTGTTTCTGGTTGTAATCCATTTTTCACTAGTATACAATATTCCATCAAACAATTTGGTTAATTTACTTTTAAATTTTGCTTATGGTGTTCAGGATTGTTATTAAAATTATCTGCTTTAATAAACTGTGCTTCTAAAACCCGTCTAGTGCATGTTTGTTGGTGTTCACATGCAAGAATTCCCACGATATGTGTATAAGAAGAGATAGTGATGAATTTTATAGGATATATTGTTACTCAGTTTAACAAGATGATGTCATATTGCTTTCCAAAGTATTCTTCCAATTTACCTATCATCCATGTTATGTAAGAGTTCCCATTGATTTACAATATTCTCCCTAATTGGAATTTTGTTTCCTCATTGGTGACCTTCAAAATGGTGGTTATTATGGTCTTAATTTGTATTTCTTTTATAACAAATGAGGCTGAAATCTTTTCACTAGTTAGTTCATTATTCATGCTTCTTTTTTTATAAAATTTCCATCCAGGTCTTTTATCTATTTTTCTATTAAGTGCTTTGCCATTTTCATGGTGATTTATAGATATCCTTTATGTGTTTAGTATGTTACATTTTTTGTTAGTTATATAGTGTTACAAATATCTTTCCCCATATTTTATCCAATCTTTTCACTTCCTTTATGGTTGCAGTGTGACAAAAATCTTAATTTTTATTAAATTGGATTTACCAATCTTTTTGTTTGTGGTTAACTTTTATTGTCTATTCTTATAAATGAATTTGTTACTAAATATGATAAAATCGTACCTCTATAATTTCTTCTAAATGGTAAATTATTACTTTTACATTTGTCTTTAGTCTGTTTTACTTTTTTCTTGAAAGTTGTCAGGTAGGAACACAAAATCCTATTTTTCCTATAGAAATAAATAATTTTCTCATCTTCATTAACTGAACATTTACTCCTTGACCCAGTAATCTGCAAAGTCACCTGTATTAAATACTAAGTTTCCATATATAACTGCATCTTTCTCTGCATCCTCTAATCCGCTTCCTTCATTAATTTGTGTGTATCAGTACTACACTTGTTAATATTTCTGTTTTATATAAAGGTGAAGTAACTATTTTTTTTTCTTTTATTGATTGTGTTTGGCTGTTTTTTTTAAAATTAAATATATTTCTCATCAGATAATAACAAGTATTCAAAAATTCAACAAATATAATTTTACACAAATATCAAACGTAAGTGTATTCATAAATATCACAGGGGATATGGTCAACTCATTACTACCAATGTGAAGAAATAAACCATAATCAGTACTGGAAAAGCTCTCTTGTGACCCTCCAGTTTTATTTTCCCACACTCCAACACAAAAGCAACCATTATCTTAACAACATAAATTAATCCACCTGATTTTGAAATCCAAGTATGTCAGATAACGTATTTATTATTGTGTACAGATTTCTTCCTCAAAATTATGTTTGTGAGACTTATCCATGTTGTGTGTAGGAGCAAGCTGTTCCTAATTATGACTATATAGTATTTAATTTAAGTAGAAGAACATATTTATACATTCTACTGTTCATAGACATTTTGGCTCTATTGAGTTTGGGGCTATTGCATATAGCACTGCCATGAGCATTTTTAAACGTGCCTTTTGGTGCGTGTATGCATGCATTTCTGTTGGGTGCATCCTTATTGCTTTAGTGATATTTTGCATTCATTAGTGTTTTTTTTTCAAGTATAGGACTGCTGACAACAATTTTTTTCACTTTTTGTCAGCCTAGGTATATCATCATTTTGCCATAATTTTGAGGGATATTTTCATTGTATATAGAATTCTAAGTTGTGAGTTGTTTTCTTTCAGATTTTCTAAGATTTTATCTCTATATTCTGATTTCCATTATTTCCATTGTTGTAAGTCTTATGTATCTATGTATTTTGATTTCCATTATTTCCATTGTTGTAAGTCTTATTGTTGATCCTTTAGAGTAATGTGTCTTTTTCTCTGAATTCTTTTAAGAAATTCTTTTTGTCTTTGATTTTCAGCAGATTTGCCATGATGAGTCTAGGTGTGATTTTCTTTGTATATATTCCGTTTGGCATCCATAGTGGTTTTAAATCTTTCGCATGATATTTCACCAGTATTGAAAAATTATTTATTATTTTATTGTCAAATATCTTCCAGCCTCATTCTCTTTCTCCTCATATTCTTGGATCTAGCTGCATTTATGTTAATATATTTTTCATGTTCCATATGCCTCTTGCTTCTTTTATATTTTAATCTTTTATTATTTTTCTTTCAAGCTTTAGATTATTTTCTATTGTCCTGTCTTCCAGGATATGTATCTTGTACCCTGCTGTATTTTACCTGACATTAAATCCTTTTGAGTTTTTAGTTTCAGTGATTGTGTTTTTAGTATGGAATTCCCATTTGCTTCTTTTTTTTTGCAAATCTCTGCTTAGATTCTCAAAGATTTTAATATTTTCACAATTTATTCTGTTGCTTTTTTTTCCTTTGTAAATTGCTCCTGCATCTTGGTATGCTTGATTGACAAGTGTTAATTGAATAGTGGACATTGCCTATGAAAATTGAAGGGAACATCTAAGGCACCGAATGGATTTCTGTTTGTCCTGGTAGAATTTACTTTTGGATTTGGCAGACAAATTATGGCAGTTCCCTCACTTCAATCTGAGTTTGATCTGATTCCAAGCTGGTTTTTAGGCTGAGTGTTAGCATTTATGCATATGTTGCTTGCTTTCAAGAGTCCTAAAGGAAAGCTTGAAATGTTTACTAGGTCTCCTGAATTATAGTTTTTTATTCATGCAGCATTAACAGAAGGTCAGAAGCCCTGTCAGTTTCTCAGATTTGTAGCCTACTCAGCTTCTAACCTCTCACCTGCTGTTTAAAGATTAGAAAATAGGAAAAGAAAAGCTATCCAGAACATACAGAGATCAGCTCAATATGTATCCCCTCTCCCCAGGATGTTTACCTCTCAGGTCCTTGTCATCTTAGTTCTCTGATGCTACAAAGTACTCATTATTTCAATTTCTCTAATTTTTCTAATGGTCCTCAGTGGGGAGATTCATCATAAATAAGCTATCCAACTTTATCAAGAAGTGGAAGATTTGACTCCAATATAAATTTGAGAATCAACTTTTAAAATCATAAAGTCCTGAAGAATATTATTTGGAATTGCATTAAAACTATAAATCAGTAAATAATAACAGTGTTATAACATTTAATCTTTATATTCATCAACATGATCTGACTCCTCAATTATTGGTCTCTTACCATTTACTAATAATATTTTATAGTTTTCCACATAGAAGTCTTAGAGTTCTTTTTATTATTTAATCCAAGGTACTCTATATTCTCAGACACTATTTAAATTATGACTTCTTTTAAATGACATTTTCTAGTTGTTTGATGCAGCGAACTTATCCTCACTGATCTTAGACCAACGACCTTATGAAACTTTTTATCTTTTAAAAATTTGTAATGTAGATTATTTTGTCTATATCTATGTATATAAAAATCTCTAAATAATTAGATTAATTTTAATATATTGGTGCTATAATTTTTATATACTTTAATTACAGTGACACACCCATAATTATGAATTATGTATCATAATGTTTATCATATTACATTTGTCCATTATCACAACTTATATAAAAATATTTTTCAGTCTCTTACTGAATACATTAGTGTCTTCAACATTACATCAGCTACTTTTTGAATAATAAAAGTATTATAAAGTACACCCTGTGGTCCTCCATTGGAGATGTTTGATATACAGCAGTTTTTAAATTCATGCATGATGCTATCATTTGAAAATTTATCCAAAGTGCCTTAAGTACCCATTTACGTGTCTTAAAACAATTATCTTGAATAGCCTTGTATACATATTCATTATTTCATGTTGTTAACAACTTGAATTAGGATGGTACATTTGTTGTAAAGTTGATGAGCCAAAATTGATACATTGTTATTAACTAAAGTCCATAGTTTGCATTCGGGTTCACTCTTTGTGTTGTATTGGGTTGGCCAAAAGTTGAACTTTTTGGCCAACCCAGTACACACCACAAATATATAATGATATTAATCCATCATCACAGTATCATATAGAATAGTTTCACTGCCTTAAAAGCCCCTGTGCTCCATCCTTCCCTCCCTCTTCCTGAATCCTTGGCAACCACTGATCTTTTAATTGTATCCATAGTTTTGCCTTTTCTAGAAAGTAATATAATGGGAATCATACAGCATGTAACCTTTTCAAATTTGGCTTCTTTCTCTTATCAGCCAGCATGCATTTAAGTTTCTACTGTGGCTTTCATCCTACCATGTCACTTTTTTATTGCTGAATAATATTTTATTGTAGGGATGTACCACAGTTCATCCATTCACCTACTGATGGATATCTTGGTTGCTTCCATGTTTTAGCAACTATAAATAAAGCTGCTAAAAACATTAGTAAGTACGTTTTTGAGTGTATGTTAGTTTTCAACTAATTTGGGTAAGTTAGAAGAAACGTGATTGCTGGATCATTTGATAAGAGTATATTTAGTTTTGTAAGAAAGTGTCAAACTGTCTTCCAAAGGGGCTGTACCATTTTGCATTCCCACAAGCAATGACTGAGAATTCCTGTAGCTCCACATGCTCACCAGCATTTGGTATTTACAGTGTCTGGATTTTAGCTATCTAACAGGTCTGTAGTGGTACAGACTTGTTTTAATTTGCAGTTCCCTAATTTTATATGATGTTGAGATTTTTTTCGTATGTATATTTGCAATCTGCATGTTTTCTTTGATGAGATATCTGTTCAGATCTTTGGTCCATTTTAAATTTTTAATAGATAGTTTGTATTTTTATTGTTGGGCTTTAAGAGTTCTTTTAAGAGTTCTATATTTTTGGTAATAGTCTTTTTTCAGACATATGTTTTGCTAATATTTTCTTCCAGTCTGTGGCTTGTACTTTCTCATAAAATGCTGCGATCTTTTAATGTCGTATATGAACTTTATTGTTATCATTTTATACCAATCATTATTTTTTTCTATGTTTACCTTTTTATTCACTATTTCTTGTTTCCCTTCAGACTGTCCTTCTGGAAGTTTTCCCCCTTTTTTCATGAAATGAATTCTCTAGAATCTATTGTCATAGAATCTACTTGTGATAATCTGTCTTAATTTTGCTTATCCGAAAGTGATTTTTCTTCTAACAAAATTCTCTTTTTCAAACACATTAATACACATTTAAACACATTGATTTGAAAAAATTACTTTGAATTTCTCTCTGCCCAGGATTCTAAATGCAGCTGTTTCTGGAGGTTAATGGCGTCTCCTTTTTCTGTCTCTAAATCTCATGTGAGTTCTTCTCATTGATAAAAATCTAATCCAGAAGCATCCAGGGAAGGTAACTCTTTACAGTGTAGTTCTTTTGTTTCTCCTGTGCTGTGCCAAGGCTATCTTAGAAGCAAATGATAAAGCAGCATATAAACCAGTACAAGTTGTAAGGTTAAGTCTCACTGCATAGGTGACATTTGAGCAAAGCCTTGAATGATTTAAAGAATTAAATTATTAAATTGTATGGAGAAAGAGCTTTCTGAACATAGTGCCAGGGCTGGAGATGGGAGCAGTCCTAGCGTGTTCTAAGCAAAGTTAAGTACGTAGTCTTTGTGGCAGGAACAGAGTAAGCAAGGGGGAGAGGAGTAGCAAACTTGTTCAAAGAGGTAATGTGGATCAGAGCATGCAGACCCTTCTGTGCTTTATTTTACCTTTTACTCTTAGTAAGATGGGAAGCTATTGAAAGGCTTTGAGTAGAGGAGAGACACTATTGAAATAATAATTTTCCCTTCATTTGTAAACAAATAATACTTTATCTTCACATATGATTAAAGAATAAGTTGTCAAAAACAAGTTTAAATCTCAAAGCAGGTATTAAAGTTTTTGGTAAACAAAAAGTACAGTGTTTATTGTATTGACGTATATTCTTGGATTCTTTTTCTCCTCAGTAAATGATTTATAAGCTCATGTGTGGCATCAACTCTGTCTTACTGACTTGCTATATAAAAAGTGATAATACAGGTATCCTCCACTTTTTGAAAGTTAGCTTATGCCACTTCAATTTTATGAAAGACTTAAATTAGTACCTGTTTTTGCTAACTGGAAGAAATTGTAAGAGGATTTTAGCTTTTAAGAAAAAAAGTCAGAAAGGGAAAATTGCCTTCGTGTTTGTTCTACAGCGATCTGTTATAGAGGCAGCGTGCACCCCAAGCCTGAGTGTGGCACCACCAAGCCCCTTCCCCGGGACCTACACTCAGCATCTCAGCACCAAGCCACCATAGCTTTGAACTCTGTGAGCATCTGTGCTTTATCTTGATTTATTTTGTGAATCCCTTAGCAAGATGTGTTCTAAGGTAATTGCTTCTTCCCTTTATGCCATTTCGGCTCACTGAAGGTCTCACAGGAATGCTCGACTTTCGGATAGAGGGGAAAACCTGTAATGGTAATAAAAATGAGGATGTGATGATGATGGTGATGATAGTAGTAATAACCGTGTATCACTACTACCACATACTGGTTACTGATTTCCTATTTTATGTATATATCAGTATCTATATCTAAATCTATCTATCTCTGTCTCTACATTGAGTTCAACTGGCTCATAATAAGGAATCAGTAACCAGTATACCATAGTAAATAACAATCATATGTGTATATATATACACATACACATATATATATGTTTGTGTGTGTCATAAATCACAAACACACCTAATTTTAAGAATATAAGTCAATATGGCATATATACTATTTCTACTTTCATAAGTGAAGTAATAAAATAACATATCCGATAGATGGTGGACTTAAAACAAGACAACCTACATTCTGCCTCCTGAGTTACACGTGATTACAATAAATTTTCCTCATTTACCTCCTTCAACAGGCTCCACATCTTACATTTCCCCCTGAGATTACAACTCCACATTATGTAGGCCAGATAAAAGATTCTTTCTGGAAACACTGGAAATCTCATCAGCATTTTTACATACTCATCCCAGAGGATATGCTGCTTTGCCTAAAAGTTTAAAAATAATAATGTATACCACTTGGCTAATGAAGATACAGTCCGAAAGCTTTGCATTTCTGTAGAGTAAGTTGTCATTTTAATAGCATTCTGCTTATTAAATAAGCTCTTTTCTGTACCTTTCATCTAAACATAAATTATCATAAGTTCAAAATTATTATTTTAAAGAAAATAGTATTTAGTAACTCTTTTCATCATTTTGAGCCAATGTTAAATCTGGTGGCTAAAAAGTTCTTCTTCATAGAAAATTGATTGTGGCTAGATAAAATTTTCTAATTCTTGTGCTTCCATAAGAAGAAATTGCTTCTGTGTAATTTTGACAAATATTATAACAATTGTACAATTTTATATAATTAGGTATTAAGCTAAAAATTGAGAAGAGTGGCTAAGAAGATATATGTTTCTTTACATTTAAATATTGGATAGCACATATTTATTAACTAGTAATACCTGCCCCATTACTTACTCTCTACTTAATCACTCATGATTAACATAAACGACTTGTTCAGTATAAGTCATACTTTCTGATTTGTTGGTAGAGATAGACTATAGTGAGAGAAAGACTGTTTTGGCAACTGATTATGACTACATGATAACCACTTGCTTGTGATGTTAAATCAATTAGAAACAGATTAAAAAGGAGCTGGATACCATTAGTAGGTTTAGAGGAAAACGCATTTACAATTTTTATTTTGTCTTCTGTTTTAGCCCCACTGTGTTTGGTTGTGAAAGACAGACACCCAAAGTGAAATAACTTAAAAACAAATAATCAACTTATATTCTGGAAATAACTGTAGAAACAGGGGACTTCAAGAAGAGAAACTGGAATTCTAGCCTAGCACAACTTTCTGTGGGTACAAAGAGATATAGTATTAAGATTTCTTTTTCTTTTTTGGCTGCACCGCGTGGCTCGCAGTATCTTAGTTCCCCAACCAGGGGTCGAACTTGGGCCCACAGCAGTGAAAGCACCTAGTCCTAACCACTGGACTGCCAGGAAGTTCCCCTAAGGTTGTTGATTGTTAGTTACACACCACGGATTAGACTCACCAGGATCACTGGAGTAAAGTAGACAAGTAACTAATAATTTGAACAAGAACATAACATACAACCTAGCAGCTTAGCTGTCACGTGCATTTTCATACAATACAGATATTCGAGAATGATACCATTTGGTCTGAGGTGAATTTGAATTAAATTTTTAATCATGAGCATGCCTATTACCATGGAAGCAAACATTTGAATAACAAAAAACTGATCAGCAAGAGAATTTGCACAAGTGCCTAATATATTAGTAAAAGAAAGAGAAATTGCGTAACTTAAATGCTACAATAAGAATTTTCCTCTGAAGGAAATGAAAACACTAAGTCAAAAAGACATCACACCTCCATGTTCATGGCAACATTATTTACAATAGCCAAGACATGGAAGCAACCTAAGAGTCCACTGATAGATGAACGGATAAAGAAGTATATACATAATGAAATATTATTCAGCCATAAAAAACAAGGGAATCCTGCCATTTGCAACAATATGGATGAACCTTGAGGGCATTACGCTAAATGAAATAAATCATAAAAGGACAGCTATTGTATGGTCTCACTTATGTGTGGAATCTAAAACAAAACAACCGTCCCCCACAAACTCATAGAAAAAGAGATCAGATTTGTGGTTACGGGGGGTGGGGTGTATAGGGGGATTGGACGAAGGTGATCAAAAGGAACAAACTTTCACTTATAAGATAAATGAATATTGGGGGTATAATGTACAACATGACTGTAGTTAACACTGTTATATGGTATATTTGAAAGTTGCTAAAAAGGTAAATCCTAAAAGTTCTCATCACAAGGAAAAAAACTTTTTCTGTTTTTTTTTTTTTTGTATCTATATGAGGATATGAATGTAACTAAACTTACTGTGTTAATCAATTCACAATATATGTTAAGTCATTATGCTTTATACGTTAAACAGTTAAACATATATGGTGTGGTCTGTCAGTTATATCTCAATAAAACTGGAAAAGAATAAATTACAATAATAATTAAACATTTTTCATCAAATTATTGCATATTACAAGATGGGGTTACTATGGCCCAGCTTCATTCTGAAGATATTTGTAGATTGCTTAAAACCAAAAGATTTTGAATAAGGTTAAATAAAAGAGTAAAATTTTGTTTCACCAACATGCACCATCACTAATATTGTTCACATCTTCTTTCTGAAAGGAGAAAAGCAGAGGAATTGAAGTGATTCTTGTTCTCTCTCAACCAACCAGTGATTGAATTGAATGGCCAAACCTGGGAGCAGCCAAGCCTTCCTCTGTAGGTCGTAAACTATCAATAGAAAAGGAAATTAGAAAATAAAATAAAATAAGTATACTAAACTAGTAACAAAAAAAATCTGCCTCAAATATTAAATATATTAAAATGCTGCTCAGAACACTTGGCAGGGTAGGTTTTAGTTCTTATGTTTACTGATGATTGTGTGGATCTGTATATACAACAATCAGAAAAGTTTACATTGATTCACTATAACTCTTCTAGGTGATCATCAGTTAGAATGAATCATTTAAACATATTTAGAACTGAGCAGTGTTTTCAGGAATGTAGGTTACAAATAAATATATGCTGAATGAACAAATTTAAAATATAAACGTTTGACTATAAATGCTGATACTTTGAACAATTCTTTTTTAAATTTTTTATTTTGTTTATTTATTTATGACTGTGTTGGGTCTTCGTTTCTGTGCGAGGGCTTTCTCTAGTTGCGGCAAGTGGGGGCCACTCTTCATCGCGGTGCGCGGGCCTGTCACTATCGCCGCCTCTCTTGTTGCGGAGCACAGGCTCCAGACGCGCAGGCTCAGTAATTGTGGCTCACGGGCCTAGTTGCTCCGCGGCATGTGGGATCTTCCCAGACCAGGGCTCGAACCCATGTCCCCTGCATTGGCAGGCAGATTCTCAACCACTGCGCCACCAGGGAAGCCCCCTGAACAATTTTATAGGCGTTTTAAAGCACCACATTTAATAAGATTGATGTGACTTTCATATATTATATTTCTTTAAATTTTTGCAATTCTGCGAATGGGATTTATTAATTCTTTGTTTATATTTAAAGGAATTGTGATTCAGAGAATAAAGGAGATTTTACTCAATGATATTTAACATCTCCTCTTTGGAAATGGTATGGGTTAGAAACATAAACGAAAGTAGAATTAGGGTAGTAACTTGTATAGGAATGTATCTTCTTATAGCCAAAGCAGAAGGTGAATTTTAAGAACACTTGGGTATTTTTGAAATATAGGTCCAACTTGCTAAGTTCCCAAAAACTCAGTTTATCTACTGCCTCTGATATAATCTTTGTCTCTGAAATTCATAGTAGAAAAATATCAACCAGTGATGAATCCTGAATATTTCTTGTGAGCCCTGGACATTTCCTCATGGCTTTCAAGTCAATCACTGATCTGGCCTAACCTTCTTAGTCATTGAGCTCAAGAGATTATGACTCAACGCAGCCTTGCCCATGCAGACACCAAGAAAGAAACCACTGAAGAAAATTGGAATTTGGTTACTTGATCTTCATGAAATTGAGGTCTAATCCTTTCCTTTGCCAGAGTCAATGGGCAGTTGTCTAAATTTCAACTTATTTTTAGAGTGATATATAGCAGAGATGTGAAACGCCATGAAAATATTTCAAAAAAGAACAGTACAATTGCAACTTCAGATCCAAAAGTAAGATGCTTTTGTCAACTAGATAAAGGCAAAGAGGACATCAGTAGACTACAATAGTATCAAGTATTGGGAACTATTTTTCTGTGATGATGCCAATAAAATCAAACCATAAACATGCATATAATAGTCATTTTCAAAATCTTTTTTTATTTATTTTTTTAATGTCTGAAACATTTATATTAACATATTTCCATACATATTTCCATACAAATACAAATATAAGATTTTTAGAAATTTCATATAATGTCTGAAACATTTATATTAACATATTTCCATACATATTTCCATACAAATACAAATATAAGATTTTTAGAAATTTCATGTAATGTCTGAAACATTTATATTAACATATTTCCATACAAATAACCCAATGAAAGTTTAGTATTAGTTGTTTTGTTTGTTTATTTTTTTATACTGCAGGTTCTTATTAGGCATCAATTTTATACACATCAGTGTATACATGTCAATCCCAATCGCCCAATTCAGCACACCACCATCCCCACCCCACCGCAGTTTTCCCCCCTTGGTGTCCATATGTCCATTCTCTACATCTGTGTCTCAACTTCTGCCCTGCAAACCGGCTCATCTGTACCATTTTTCTAGGTTCCACATACATGCATTAATATACGATATTTGTTTTTCTCTTTCTGACTTACTTCACTCTGTATGACAGTCTCTAGATCCATCCACTTCTCAACAAATGACTCAATTTCGTTCCCTTTTATGGCTGAGTAATATTCCATTGTATATATGTACCACATCTTCTTTATCCATTCGTCTGTTGATGGGCATTTAGGTTGCTTCCATGACCTGGCTATTGTAAATAGTGCTGCAATGAACATTCGGGTGCATGTGTCTTTTTGAATTACGGTTTTCTCTGGGTATATGCCCAGTAGTGGGATTGCTGGATCATATGGTAATTCTATTTTTAGTTTTTTAAGGAACCTCCATATTGTTCTCCACAGTGGCTGTATCAATTTACTTTCCCACCAACAGTGCAAGAGGGTTCCCTTTTCTCCACACCCTCTCCAGCATTTGTTGTTTGTAGATTTTCTGATGATGCCCATTCTAACAGGAGTGAGGTGATACCTCATTGTAGTTTTGATTTGCATTTCTCTAATAATTAGTGATGTTGAGCAGCTTTTCATGTGCTTCGTGGCCGTCTGTATGTCTTCTTTGGAGAAATGTCTATTTAGGTCTTCTGCCCATTTTTGGATTGGGGTGTTTGTTTCTTTAATATTGAGTTGAATGAGCTGTTTATATATTTTGGAGATTAATCCTTTGTCCGTTGATTCGTTTGCAAATATTTTCTCCCATTCTGAGGGTTGTCTTTTCGTCTTGTTTATGGTTTCCTTTGCTGTGCAAAAGCTTTGAAGTTTCATTAGGTCCCATTTGTTTATTTTTGTTTTTATTTCCATTACTCTAGGAAGTGGATCAAAAAAGAGCTTGCTGTGATTTATGTCAAAGAGTGTTCTTCCTATGTTTTCCTCTAAGAGTTTTATAGTGTCCAGTCTTATATTTCGGTCTCTAATCCATTTTGAGTTTATTTTTGTGTATGGTGTTAGGGAGTATTCTAATTTCATTCTTTTACATGTAGCTGTCCAGTTTTCCCAGCACCACTTATTGAAGAGACTGTCTTTTCTCCATTGTATATCTTTGCCTCCTTTGTCATAGTTTAGTTGACCATAGGTGCGTGGGTTAATCTCTGGGCTTTCTATCTTGTTCCATTGATCTATGTTTCTGTTTTTGTGCCAGTACCATATTGTCTTGATTACTGTAGCTTTGTAGTATAGTCTGAAGTCAGGGAGTCTGATTCCTCCAGCTCCATTTTTTTGCCTCAAGACTGCTTTGGCTATTCGGAGTCTTTTGTGTCTCCATACAAATTTTAAGATGATTTGTTCTAGCTCCGTAAAAAATGCCATATAGCTGGAGTAGCTATACTCAAAATCTTTTTTTAATAAATTTATTTATTTTATTTATTTATTTTTGGCTGTGTTGGGTCTTTGTTGCTGCACACGGGCTTTCTCTAGTTTGTGGCAAGTGGGGGCTACTCTTCGTTGCGGTGCACGTGCTTCTTATTGCGGTGGCTTCTCTTGTTGTGGAGCACGGGCTCTAGGCGCACGGGCTTCAGTAGTTGTGGCACAAGTGCTCAGTATTTGTGGCTCGTGGGCTCTAGAGCGCAGGCTCAGTAGTTGTGGCGCACAGGCTTAGTTGCTCCGTGGCATGTGGGATATTTCCGGACCAGAACTTGAACCCGTGTCCCCTGCATTGGCAGGCGGATTCTTAACCACTGTGCCACCAGGGAAGTCCCTCAAAATCTTAAGTACGTAATGAAGTTAAAAATGACTTTGACTTCATACAGAACTTGAATAATACATTTAAACAGCACCAGAAATAATATAAGTATCTGATATAAAGATAATTGCCTTTGAGATTTGATGGTTTTTGATAATGAGAAAAATGTATTAGTTAATAATTTTGGGTCTTCATATACCAGGCTCTGTGAAGCATTATTTCATATAAACCTCAGGTAAACCCTGCATGGCAGGTATTTTGCCATATGGTAGGTAATATTTTCATGCCCCGTTTATAAATGAGTAAAATAAAACTGAAAAAGAATTTTAATATTGCTCAAATATTTAGAGTATGTGATAGAGGTAGACTGGAGCCAGATCTCACAGAAGGGCCTGAGGTCTTGACTATGACACTATAGTATAATGCCTCATATGTAAAGAGCTTATTCATTATTATTTGTTTTAACTATATTAACTTAAAAAATTATTTTTAATAAATTAATATTATTTTAATTTGATTTCTCTTACAATCAATGTAAGAAAAAATATCAGTTTCCAGAGGGAAAAAAGAACTAATTGATAGGAGAGGAAGAGTGCAAAGGAATATAGCCTCCTGTGGCAACTAATTATCTAATATTCAAATATTTAACATTACACTAATAAAATGTATACACGAGAAAATGGGTTGTTTAATTTAGAATTTGAAACTTTACAGACAAGTTTTCCTTATGTTATGTTGTATTGTCATATTTTTCATTAGTCAGTAATTCATGTTTTTATACAAGTCCCAAACCTCATAAGATTTTAATAAGCAAGTTAATAAGTAAATAAATAGGTACTAAAAATATGAACAAAGTTTGAAGTACCTTATTCCTAACTAACCAGAAAAATAAGGTATAACTGCATTTCCACATTAGGTTCTACAAATTTATGAACAAGTTTACTGGTTTTTGTTTTAACATTCTAAGACATGTTATTCGGGACAATAATAAAAGGTAATGTGAGATAATGTGAGTTAGAAAATATTCAGCAATATAATTATAAATCAACAGAGAGATTTTAAAGAAATAAAAATCTAATAAAAGAAATAGAAGACCAAAACTCCATTATAATAAAACTAATAATTATTCTGACTTTCACACAAAACAGAATATACATGACAAAGATCAAATTGCTAACAAAGGATCACAGGGAATATGAATGAAGATGAAAAGTGAAAAATACTAGAGAGAAGCTAATAGATGTGGAGGAAAAAGAAAACCTAGTAAGTATTTTTAAAGAGCAAAAAAATTTTTAAAAGAACAGAAAATAATATTCAGAAGCTAAAAGTATTAAAGATTCCTCTAATGGAAAGAGAACTGAATGAAGAGATCAAGAATATATCTTGTGCCAGGAAAGATGTAGACAGGGTTTGCTACACAGAAATATATATGGAACCATGTTCTTGAATTTATTGAACTTGATCTTCAATTATTCAAGTAATAAGGAACATAACCTCTTACATTTAACTCAGAAAATACAGCATTTGTGACTCTGTCCTGGAGAGATGGAAACATTTCTTAAGGAAATTATGAAATCTAGGCAACTAAGTCAAGAAAAATATGGTCATTGTCATGGCAAGGTTGATTGAAACATTTAAATAATGAAATGTAGATTAAGCAACTGGACATTATGCCTCGAAACTGATAGTAATTATTATAAACATTGACAATGTAAGAATATTAATAAAAGGACTTCCCTGGCAGTCCAGTGGTTAAGACTCCACGCTCCCAATGCAGGGGGCACGGGTTCAATACCTGGTCAGGGAACTAAGATCCTGCATGCCGCAGGGCGTGGCCAAAACACAACAAAAAAAGAATATCATTAAAGAAAAATTCTTCATAAGATAAGCTGGTGAATCAGATGTTGTAATAATGTCTAAAACTGAAAAAAAATGCCTGTAATATATAAGCATAATTTTGTTTTTATTCAGAAAAAAAAATTGATTATTAGGACACAAACATTTTGGACCATGGACACAATTTTTATCTATCAGGTAAAAAATCATCTAGGAGGTAAAATATCATTGAAATATTAAATTAAAATTTAGATGGATTTCCAAGAACTCTGAAAATTTTACAGATATAGTTAAAAAAGAAACATTGATTCCAGCATCTTAAAGTTTAAAATAATTTCTTTTCATAGCCTGAAAAAAATTCTTTATAAGAGTTTTGTTGAAGAAAGAGTTAATTGAAGTTGAATGTTTTCAACTTCACAATTGTATGTTTTCAAATAAAAATAAGTGCATCACTCCGTATTTAAAAACTGAATGTACAGTAGAGTATGTTATAAAAGAGTACCTATCTATCCATCTTTCAATTTCTATTTGTGTCTCAGTAGATGAATTGAGCAATATCTACCCAAAGTTAAAGATGCTAGTTTTATTTTTTTTAAATTAATTAATTTATTTATTTATTTATGGCTGTGTTGGGTCTTCGTTTCTGTGCGAGGGCTTTCTCCAGTTGCAGCGAGCGGGGGCCACTCTTCATCGCGGTGCGCGGGCCTCTTCCGTTGCAGAGCACAGGCTCCAGACGCGCAGGCTCAGTAGTTGTGGCTCACGGGCTTAGTTGCTCCACGGCATGTGGGATCTTCCCAGACCAGGGCTCGAACCCGTGTCCCCTGCATTGGCAGGCAGATTCTCAACCACTGCACCACCAGGGAAGCCCAAAGATGCTAGTTTTAATCAGGGAGAGTTACGGTCATTTTATTTTTTTTCTATACCACTTCAATTATTATAATATGTATTGCATCTATCAGAATAATTTACCATTTTCCATATAAAATAAATAAAGTGGCATTGTTGGAAATTTTTTAAATAAGCTCATTACTATAAGCTTATTCACTATTAGGAATATCTAATAGTGAAAAGTGAGCTTTATGTGTTCCCAAAATATTGAGCCAATTACCAAATATTTAATATCAGAATGCCCCCCTAAACAATGAAGCATACATGCTGAATGATTGCTTACAGACAGAATAGTTTATATTGATTATCTTCAAGAATGATAAATGGGTTATGTATGTAAAGCAGGTGCTATAGACCATAACAAGTCTCATTATAGACAATATAGTCAACTCATCCCTCTGTATGATGCTTGCTCGTGAAGCAAATCTATTGCACTTTTTAAAACTATGGACAGTCATTAACTGTGCTCTGATATAACCCTTTTTGCCAAAATGCCAAGTAGCTGTTTTATTTAAGCATAAATTGAATTTTATCCATTCTACACTCCACACTCTAAAGAGAAAGATTTTATCTTTCACTCCAAGATTTTATCATCCTTCATTATAAACATCAGTCCACCATTTGTATCTGTTGTGTGATCATTTATTCTATTAATGATCCTACACATTTCCATCAGAGGCAATTGGATGGATAACTACTCTTTAAACAAGGTCATTCTCCCATTACTGAGTGCCTTAGCCTAATTAATGATAATGGGAGGGAGGACTGCTGGCCTGCATCAGCATGAAATAGGCTTAGTGGGAAACATTCAAAGATCAACAAGGAAATTATAGCTTCTGAAAGATATTATTGAAGAATTCATTCTCTTTAGGAAGCAAAAGTCAAAGCAATTAAATGGCCTATTTTTATTGGCTATCAAAATATACATATTCACAAGATGGTACTACTTTCAAAAGTTCAAAGTAAATAGTCTGGCTCTTTTATTTTTATTGCTACCTCTGTGATAAAAGAAAAAGAGGAAATGGTTCCTTCCCCTCCTTCCTCCAACCCTATTTATGTTTTTGCTTTTTAATTCAATGTCATATATATTTTGGGCTCTAAGATACTATTAAACTCGGGTGAGTTTTGTTTCTGGCCTGAGGCTCTTCTATGTAAGTGGTGTTTTTATTTTTAAGTTTAGATGTGAATTGAGTGGACACAGATGGGGGTTAATTTATTGCAAGTCCTCATTGTGTGAAACTGAAAGCTTCTTTTAATAAGGTGCCTATTAAACATTTGCCAGTTGCTTCATTTTTATGATAGTTCAGTCTAGCTGAATGTTAATTTTACCTTAGAAGTTTAAAATGTTAGTTCTCAAACAAATGCACTAGAGTCACCTGGGGTGCTTGTTATTAATCTATTCTTCTAGGTCTCAAACTCAGTGATTTTGATTTAGTAGGGCTTGGGATCAAAAATCTTAAAATATCTCAGGAGAAGACCACATTTTGAGAAACACTGGTTTAAACTTGTAGTTGTTAATCTTCCATTTCGTACTTTCTGAAATACAAAATGGCTAATAGTTTTATTTCTTTAAGATCCAATTTCTAGCACCCCCTTCCTTTCCTATCTCCTCTCAAACTTCATTTTTGATAATACATTTGCCAACAGAATACAAGTATTTCTAAACTTAGCTAATTTATCCTAGGAAGAGATCATAGCGTTTATAAAGATCAACAAATCAATAAAGTCATGTAATACATTTTTGAAAGAAATGACTTAATGTTTACAGGTTTTGCCTCAATGCATAAAGAAAAGTTCAGCCTCTAGCAATAATTTTTTCATAAGAAGCAAATTTAGGTTCCTAGTGATCCAAATGTTCATTTTCCTTTCCTATGTTGTCATGCATACATAGATAGCTCTCTCTTGTACTTTCTAATAAAAATGAGTAATTTCTGATAATTAGTATTTAGGTGATTTCAGAGCCCTAGGCCTGCCATTTACTAGCTGTGTGATATTATCTATATTAATTTACTTTTCTATCAATTCTTCTTTCAAAAAAATGAAGTTGATAATAACCCATTATAGGATTCCTGTACCTATAGCTGAGATATTGTATGTAAAGTATTTAACACAGTTACTAGCACATACAAAACACACTCAATAAACATCATCTAGAATTAATATTATTATTGTCATCTTCCTAATTATCATTAATAAAATATAATTTTATGATTGAATGAATTTTTTATAATATATAGATTATATAAGGAAACTAAATGTTCTCTTAATGTAATAAGGTGACATTAACCCCTTTTTTACTGAATGATCCATCCACTGCAGATAGGGTATTACCCTGCTTTTAGGTCCTAGCTAAAACAAACAAGGCAATGGCATATCAATACATAAATAAATGGCATTCTGATATGACATTTGAATAGGTTCAAGATAGAAACTATTTTGTAGTGTCAGCGTTATCTTTATAGTAAATTTAAAAATGACTGTGGAAACTGTATTTGTATTACTTAAGATGGAACATGACAGAGGCACACTAAGAATGTAAAAGTATACAGTGTTAAGGAGTGACAAAATATGGTAGAATGGTCTGTTCCTGCTGCAGTTTATACCTGTCGTGGAATAGAGGCTGTGAGACCATGTAGCCAAAAAGCACAATTTGCTTTGGAGGGATATTTGTGGCAATCTGAAATAAACAAAACAATGAATTAGAAGTTATTGAAAACAAGAAGATTCAAATATTCATTTGGGACGTGATTAAAAACAAAGAGAATACCACCAAAAAAAACAAAAACAAAAACAAAAAACCATTAACTGGAAGTAAAATTTCCTGTTAGTCAACACAAAACATAATCAAGTTAAGAGGATGCTCATGTTGAAACTTGCTATTTTAATTTTCTTCCTTGACCTTACGGCTGATTCAAGTACCCAAACAGACGTACATATACATGACATTTGTTGCTTTCTCTTTTCTTGAGTACCATTAGGAACACAGGAACTTTTATATATCCAGTGTGCTCCAATCAATTGCAGTTATTGTTTTTGAAACACTTTAGCCATTGGGAAACAGTGGACAAAGCATTATAGGCTTGTCTTACACATTCCCACCCCGGACCTGTAATTCAACCATTTCTCCAAGGTGAGATAAAACAACTTTAAGTGTTAAAAAAAATAGTCATTTTACAAAGAGTAATTTAGAGACTACTTAAAAGAGGGAGAGGCATATTACCAAATAGTTCATCACAGAGGCTTGTTAAGCCTAATGAGGAATAGCTGTCCACTCTGCTGTCCTATTCCAGAGAAACATCAGCATTGTAACTGAGAGATGTGTCTGGAGAAGAGGTTCTAAGAGACTGGTCCCCAGGAGAAGCTCCATAGGAAACGCTTGAAAATACAGAACTTCTACGCTTGTATATCTGGGCTGGTGTCTGATAATCCAAAACGTAACAAACATCCCCAGGTAATTCTGATGGTGATGATCCATACTTGGGAAAAGATCCAGGAGAACTGTTGGTAACTTAGTAATATCCAGGCAGCTCCTAGGACTAACAGACGCCATCTCCTGTCACTTCTCAAGCCTGTTGAGCTCACTGCTCTTCATGATCCCTGTTTGTATACCTCATCATGATAGGCTACCACAGTCTTGTATCAGTATTCCTTATTTCTCCATCTATCCTAGGTAATCGAGGCTTCAGGGATCCTGTAGGTCTGATTACCTCCTTCAACTCCCAAATTGGAAAAGCCATTTCTATTAGCCTAAGCACAATTTGCAATGGGGAATATGTATATGTATAGATGATTCACTTTGTTATAAAGTAGAAACTAACACACCATTGTAAAGCAATTATACTCCAATAAAGATGTTAAAAAAAAAAAAACAACAGGATGTGAACTTAGTATTGGCCCAGTGGTTAACGAATTACTCTGCACAGTATTTATTAAGAAATGTTAGGTTTGAGGGTTAGGAAAAGAGGTTGGAAATGGGTGTGGGAGAAGTGTCAGTAAGTAAGAAGAAAGAGAGGAATCACTAAGATGTATTGAATGCTTATTTTGCATGCCCTGCATTAAGAATTTGATATAGTTTAAACCTAAGAGCAAACCCTATATTGTTGTTCTTATATTTATATAAGTACATGTGTATATCATATTAGGTATTAAATAATATATTTATATCATATCATATATCATATCATATCAATATATTACAAATAAATATTTAAAGCTTAGACTGATAAAGTAATTTTTTCGGTACCAAGCTAACATGTGGGGAAACAGGAATGTGATGTCAGGTTAAAGTCTGATACAAGAGTGATTTCATAAAAAGTATGAGAGTTTGAAGAAGATACATGAAATAAAAGGAATGTTATCAAATTCTAAGGGGATAGATTTTAGTCTCCACAACAGAGAAATTGGTTTAACTACACTATAGAGGATAAAATTGAAAAAGTATTGCAGCAAAAGAGATTTGGCTTTAGCATTAAAATAATATATTTTGGAATCTTGTACCTACAAACATGGTGATGGAAAACTAGGATAATAATATTCTTTGATATTTTACCTATACTATACTTATATATCTTAGAGTTAGATGCAACCCTACCAAAACCTTCAGGCTTCTTTCTGGTTGCATGATGGAATTTTACTTTCAAGTAAGAAAGAAGAAAAAAAGCAGTGAAACCCAAAGCATATCTAACTGCTGCTAAGATCCTTCCATAAAGCCAGCAAAGGCGGGGTGGTTCTAAAGCTAGAGTAGTATTCCAAAGAACTCCAAAGCTTCGTAATCCAGCTCAGAGCATAGAAATACATACTTTCACAATTTAACCTGCCAGTTTTCCTGCCAACTCCAGAACATTGGAAGTCCTACCTTAATGACAGTTTCTTGATAACTTTTCCTTTTTCAAGGACAGCAATTTTGAAATCAATCAAACCCCAAACAGAAGATGGATACATACAATATGTGATGTTTGCCAACTGAATCTTTTGTTTTTGACTTGATTGAATGAACCATTAAATAGTCCAATTTCAATGAACTTAAATTTTACTAAAATGTTTTGTTTCTGCCTGACAATCAAGGTTAAACATTAATAAAGCATTCCTTCTATCCTATACATACTCTATTATACTGTTTAATTGTACAATGTGTTTTTAGAAATGAGAACCAACTAAAGATAGCAATAGTGAACTGAATTTTAATTCTCTTTTGTCAAAATGATGATTCATTTTAGTTTAGGTAGGGTAATGATACTTTGTGTCTGATGACATTGTAATAATAATCATAATGTGAACAAGATTAAAAATAAGACAAGAGTTTGAATAATTTAAGTGATATTAAATACCAATAATTAGAATGGCAACCATAAGTATGAAACCCTTTACTTACACAGATTACCAACAATATATTACACCAAAGTAAAACTACCACTTATATCAACATAATAGCAAGTAAATGCTAATAGAATATTGTAAACTTTAGCTTCAGTTATAATTTCTCACTATCGACTGATAACAACACGTTCTCATTCATAGTCATTTCATAAAGCAGTTGGCAGCCCCAACTTTTTAGAAGGCGTATTTGCTCCATTCTCCCTTTTGATAAAATAATTCTCTGTGTCACAGCTTCAAGTCTTTCTTGTCCTTTTTCCTGTGCACCCTCGACTTTCTCTTCACAAATAACTCGTCTTTCCATTTTTTTTTCACTCAAGCAACTCAACAGATCTACTAGTTTATGAAGCTTCCCTCAATAGATGGAAAAAGATGTAATGATGATTCATAAATAGGAAATCCGCATGCTTTAATTCACTAAACTAAAGCTTTGCTAATAAAAAGTAGACTTGTAAATATTTCTGCAGAACGGAGTTTCTTTTGAAGTTTTCACAGGCAAATTGAATTCCTGTGAAGCCTTATACACACCTTTAAGGTTTTCATATATCTGTGCCCATCTTCTGCCTGGATGTCTCTTTCCCCGTCGATGCCTTCATTTTCATGGGCCCAAACCTACCTAAATCTTAAGGCCATTCCCTGAAGAAGGCTTCTACAAAGGAAATAGCTTTTTCCTTTGACCAGTTCTGATCTCCTATCTTAAGGATGTTTCAGTATTTCATCATTCTTCTAGGCAATTCCATCAATCTACCACTTGCTTGTTTTTAATCTTTTCTGGCTTCGTGGGAAATAATTGATGAATAATAATGAAATAATTCCTGAAGTGATTAAATGGTAAAATGTTTCAGGAGTGAAAAACAAGTTCACTATGACCTCTTCATGATTTTTAGATTTGTAAAAGAGTACAGTCAACTCAGTATTAGAGAAATAAAATGAGGATTATTCAGTTGAAAACTAAGTACATTTTTGTTGCTCTTTGGAATAGCACACACACAAAATCACAAATTATCAATACTTACAAATAATTAGAATTGTTCAAGAAAAAAATAGTTCAAAAACTAAAATTATATCTAATGGATTTTATTATATATGGAGGGTTTTTGAAGAATTGTTTTACTAATTCAGCACTTATGCCTATTGAACATATTTTTAGCTTATTGCTTAGTATCTCTCCTTCTTATTTAAGAAGTATTTGAGAAGGATAGGTAAAGGGTATATTCTGATACGTTTTGTGGGTCTGTTTTGCGCATAAGTTATAAGGATTGAGAGAGATGGGGAGAAAGGGATAATTGTCAGATTGGTTGGAGAATGGAGGAGCAACATCAATTTTCTTTTTCTAACTTGAATTCTCGTTAGGTAATTTGTTGTCAGAACTTCTGTACTGTCACTTACAGACAAAACATAAATCTTTGGGATTGTGTCATAAAGTACTTTGACCGTACAAACCAGAATGGAGTCTGATACTTTTTGTTGATAACCCTAAGTTGCTCAACAATAGTGACATTTCCTGCCTAAAATAAATTGACCTAACATAGGGCTTATGACTTGTAATGGTTCTACTAACCAGCCCAGCAGTAAATTTGAAAGATTTGATAAAATACAATAGAGCTGACTGCTGTGTACAAAATAGTTGTTTTCACTTTCATTGTCCAAGTTATTTAAAAGAAATAATAATAGTGATAATAATACATGAAGTTATTCCTGCTACAAACATCTCTTTATTGATAGTGGGAATTGATTTCACCAAAAGACTTTAGAGGTTTGATAAATCAATCACCTGGCTGAGGGATGCAAGCCTAGCTCTGGCTATGACTCCAAGGGAGTGCTTAAAAGATATTCAAAATTATTTATTAGAAAAATCAAGTCACATTAATGAATACTTTCTCATTTCATAGTGTATTTGTCCTCGGGGAAACTAGAAGGGCTCTCCACCCACAGTTTACCCATAACTGGAATATTCAGGTATCAAACAGTCTTTGCTCTGAACTACTGTTATTGCTATTGGAGACTTCTTCGACAGCAATGGCTACCAGAAGAACAACCTATTCAGCAGTTGTCACTGATCCCTGCTTTTGGGTAGACTTCTGAATTAAATCAGGCAGCAAACATTTATAGGAAAGCCTACAGTGGCATTGCTCTGAGTATATAAATATAACTAACAGAGATTTTATGCAGGGCAGTAGGGGCTGACACACAAATTAATATAATTACCACAAAATAGGGACATTTGAAATCTTAATGGAATACACAGAAGGGGTTTATTTATTTTGCATGAAAATGAGAGAGAAGAAAAGACTGTAGTGCAAATTCAATGGGTCTCTTTTCTAATGCTTAACTAGCTGAAAGAAAATAGGACAAGAGTAAATGAGAAACTAGATATAAAATGGGGCAGTAGAATCATTTTTGCTCTTTGGATATTGCGTGGTGAGAACAGGACATGGTAAGGTGCTGGTTATGTCTGATTATATGCTTGTTACGTGGTAAGGTGCTAGTTATTTCCGCTTATATGCTTTTTCCTTTCTTTATTTCTCATGGTTAGATTGAGCCCCCGTCCTATTCATGTTTAAATCCCTATCTCCTAGCATGGAGTAGCACCTAGGAGGAACATATCATGAATTCACTGTGACGTCTTCTTTTGAATTTTCCTCATCAAACACATGCTTTAAGGCTGAAAGCCCTCTTTTTGAAGTTAATCTCTGAGTATTGAGTTTAAAGTACTGTAAAGTTCTTTTTTTTTAACAACAGGAAAGTATACTTCTGGACTTATCTGTCTTTGAGGACTTAGTAGCTTCAGCTTCGTTTCTTCTTGAAAAACTTGAAGTTAGCAAAGTTTCATCTACTAAACAAACAAATGCAGAAGGTGAAACAAATAATTTTCTCATGGTTGTATCACTTGGTCTTTTCAGACTCATAGAGGACCAAGTTTAGTTGATATTGAAGTGGAAAGATCTTAAGACAAAGACAAAACTACAAAACGTGTAACTATAGGTTCTCTGCATTCTAGCAGCAGATCAGTACAAGTTACATTAAGAGTAATAACAGAAATTTTATTTGTTTGTGTCTGTGTAGGGGAGGCAAAACTTTATCTCTGCTCTTTTAAGGTCTCCATCTGGGCCTGAGAATTAAATTGACATAAAACAGATTAAGAGGAGAAAAGCATACATGTATATGGTAGTCCCCATAGGAAAATAAAGACCCAAATAAGTGGCTGGACCTAATTGTTTATATACTTGGCTGAACAAAGAGAGGCAGTATGGAAAAGCAACTGAAATATATGGGGATACTCCAGGAAGATAAGAGTTATTTTTAACAAGGTCTGTTTGAACAGATTTCTCTCGGCCTTGACTTCTCGTCTCTGGTGATAAGAATGTTTCTTTGCTCCTGGTAAAAAGAAAGCATCTTTCACGTGGGAGTTTTTGTTTTGTTTTGTTTTGTTTTTTAATTTATTTATTTATTTATTTTTGGCTGTGTTGGGTCTTCGTTTCTGTGCGAGGGCTTTCTCTAGTTGTGGCAAGCGGGGGGCCACTCTTCATCGCGGTGCGCGGGCCTCTCACTGTCGCGGCCTCTCTTGTTGCGGAGCACAGGTCCAGACGCGCAGGCTCAGCAGTTGTGGCTCACGGGCCCAGTTGCTCCGCGGCATGTGGGATCTTCCCAGACCAGGGCTCGAACCTGCGTCCCCTGCATTGGCAGGCAGATTCTCAACCACTGCGCCACCAGGAAAGCCCCACGTGGGAGTTTTTATCTATTGCTTTCCTGAAGAAAAGGAAGGTCAGAGTATCCTTCTTGTACCTGCTGATTTTCAAGTGTCTTTAGCTCAAAATAATCCTTATGCTAAAGGTGCGTATTTTGGGGCGGCATATTTTGCCACCCTTCATGTTCCTTCTGTGTAATACTAGCTTGTATGTTCCTTGATGGCAGGATTCAGTGCTTCAGTCTCAGTTTCTCACTAATTTAATTGTGAGGCCATCTCTTTCTACTCTTTCTTCAACCCCTCATGTTGCACAAAAGAGCATATACATTAAAAGTGCACGTAAAAATCTTTAAGGCTCATGGGGACAGGAGCAGACCCCTTCACACCTTCTCCCCCATAGCTATCCCCAGGTGTAAGTACATAACCCACCTGCTCACACACCCCTGGGATCCTGCACACCAAACAATGTGAATAAATGCTCATGGGCACAGTCACATACACAAATATTCTGGGATGCCATTTTAGGTTCAACTGTGAATCTACCCCTAGAAGTAGACGAAATTAGATAGCTCAGAAAGAGAACACTAGAAAATAAACATTAAAATATTCCATTGCAATGTCCTGTTCTGGATACCTGTATCATAAACATAACACAGGTGAGCATATTTCCTTGAACATGATAGTCACCAACTATATATTATTGAAAGAATCCTGTATATAATGACTCATATACAATACCACATTTAGAAAGTCATATACTCACCTACTCCTTGCATTTTGGGGGGTCAAAACTCTTTTAATAATGATATTCAAGTTATGGATACTCTTTATAAAAGAAGAAAGTGCACATATAGCTCACAAATTTCTTAGAAACTATTCGTAGGCCATGGACCCCAAGATAAGGTCTCTTAATATAGTAAAAATTCCTTATTTCACAGAGAAGCAAACAAAGACCTTGTTGAGTTACTAGGATAAAATAACAAGTCTAGAGCATGAACCCCAAATCCATGAGGTTCTATGTGTTGCCCTTTCTAGCATACCATTCTCTCTCCCTTCCTTTTACAGATGAAAAGGGACTTAATAAAAGAATTCTTAGGATACCCTAATAGCAGAAGTCACTCAGGGCTACTGTGACCTAAAAGAAATATTATCACTTTTTTATTGATAGCTCAGGATAATTTAGATGTCACACATCATTCTCCTTTAAGCAGAGCAGTAACACCCAACTGGCCAGAATTTCCTGAACAGCAGGCACTTAATTAATTGTATCTATCTCTGTCTCATATATTAAAAAAGACTTCTCTTTTGCCAGTAGTGGGAGGTGGCAGGGCCCTTTTAAGGTTTCTGTGGGCTTTATTTACTTGATTTTACAGCCTCACCCCATATCATACTAAACATATTAAAATCCATTCATATGGCTCATGAAAGAACATTTATGTGTAACTACATTAGAGTTAGTTTGTGATACAAATGTCTGATAGTTATAAACATGGTAAACATACAATTATGTATTTACAAAGTTTAATTTTGTAATGCTTTTCCTGTCCTGGACCAATACCTTTTATCACATTCAAACATTTTTCTGCATCCGTGAAAAGCAACTGGGCCTAGGCATATGCTCAAATGACCGATGAATGAAGGAGTCATGACAAGAGGTGGAAGGAATCACCAGAGACTTTACAGTTTAAAGTAGATTGTAGATTGACATCCAGAATCACTGATTGAGACTATATAGAAGTGAATATTTTCTTCTGCTCAAACGTGGGATCTAAACAAGGTACTGATTGCAAACAGTCTATAAATACCAGGGAGCTAAAGCTCGAGATACATTAGAGTCCTGAGCTAAGGAAGTTTATTAGTCTGGGTTCTTCAGAGAAACAGAACCAGTAGGAGTGATGGAGGCTGAGAAGTCCCATGATCTGCAAGCTGGAGACCGAGGAATGACAGTGATATAATTCAGTGTGGGTACAAAGGACAGAGAACAAGGGGAGCTGGTGGTATAAATCGTGGTCTGAGGGTGGGAGAAGATGAGATGAGATGTCCCAGCTCCAGTAGGCAGGCAGAAAGCAAGAAGGGGCAGTTTCTCCTTCCTCTTCCTCTTGTTCTATTCAGACCCTTAATGGATTGCATGATGTCCAACCACATTGAGGAGGGCAGTTTGCTTTACTGAGTCCAGTAATTCAAATGCCAGTCTCATCCAGAAACACCTTCACACACACACACACAGAAATAATGTTTAATCTGGGCAACCTATGGTCAGTCAAGTTGACACATTAAAAATGAACCATCACTGGAAGCAAGTATAAAATATAGGTAAATCAAATATATAACTAGTCTATTTGTTAAACACCCTAATTAGAGCATACTGAGAGCAGAAACTATACATATTCATCACTATATTCATTGTTCATGGCAGTTAATGAATGTGTTTGATATTGTATTGATGTAAATTTTAAGGGACTCTGCTCCAATCTCCTTCCATTATATGAAAACATGATGATAACCAGGGTAACCAAATGTCATGGGCTTGTTGTATTAAACATTGCTTCTGCTTTATACCAAGACTACCAGTATCATTCACCACCAAATCTGTGAGCCTTGGTAAGTTACTTTAGTTTATTGAATTTGAATTTTTCATCAGTAATGGATTGATGTCTCTCTTGCCATGTTGTTGCGAGGCTTAGAGATAGCATACAAAGCAGCTGGAACCAGAACAGGGCTAAGAGGGCAAATGTGCAATAAAGGATGGCTACTGTTGCTCTGTTTTTCAGATGGGGAAATTTGTCTGAGTGTAAGTTGACCTTCTCTCCTAGAATTGATTCTCCTCTTCTTCCTTAGCCTATAGCCATCCCGATAACTCCACATTCCCAGGTCCCCCTGCAGCTGGATGTGGCCTTGTGACTGGGTTCTTGTCAATGAAAAATAGCATGAGAGGTGTGGGCAACTTTCAACTGACTTAATCAAAATAAAATTACCTGCCCAGGTCAATCTCTAGTCTTTGTGCAGGTTTGAAAATGAATCAGGAGAGAACCTAACTGTGACCATGAAAAATGAACAATTGTTCTATAGGAGGATGGAGCAACATTGAGGCAGGAAAATTAAGGTACTGGGTGATATTATGGAGCCAGCCTTCTCCATCTGCATAAACAAGGAGGTAAAAAAATTAATTATTCTAAATCCACTCACTTCATGTTTTCATGAAATTATAATTATTTTCTCATCAAAATTTGTAGAAATGGTTTTTTAGAATAATTTCTTGAAAGTTTATAAACATATTAGTGATGATCTTTCTGTACTTTATTCCTTTAATTACTTTTCTTTGGACAATAATAATACAACAGTGACAAACATAGTAGATGTAATTTCTGAATATTATATGTGAGAAACTGTATGTATTACATGTGTTAACTTGTTTAATCTTCATAATAACACTGTGTGGTAGATACTGTTAATCATCCTCATTTTACATATGAAGAAATTAAGTCACAGAGAGTTTGAATCAATTTCCTGTGGCCGTTCGGCTTTAAAAAGAATGGAGTTATTAGGAACCAGAGTGCCTAGGTTCAAAATCTTAGCTGTTCTGTTTTTAAACTCCTTTATTTAGAAGCTGAGTCATCGGGAATTTGCTCAACTCTCTCTCAAAGAAGCCATTTCAATTTAAATGACTCTGGTATGAAATCATTTTATGCATTGGGTTTACATGATCTGAAGACAAGACAAAACACCTATATGGCATCAAGACATATAAATATTAATCCTGATATGAAAGTAGAATTTCTCTGTGTTATTCCAGAAACCAGAGTAGAATACATAGTTAACTGACAGGAAAGGAGGTTAATGAAGAGATACTCTAATGAATAGTGTTCCCAGAAATGACATGCCTTGTCACAAAGCTGTGAGTTACTCTTCACTGTACTTATTTAAAAATAATATGAATATCCTGATTTCATAAACATTAATTTTTAATTGTCTGATCTAACATGCATGGAGCAGGTGTTATCAGTTTGTAAATGTACATCATTCCCAGTTCTATACTAGATGGAGGGAACTCCATCTTTGCTGGTTCAGTTGTATTTTTCTTCCCTGAACTAAAAGGATATATAGGTAAAATATTTAGAACACACTATAGTTTTTTCCTGAAAGATGGATTTAGTTATGGTTTCATCTTTGCTTTTATTATTACTATCTGTGTTTTCTATTTAAAGATATATTTGTTTAATCATATACTATGTATATATGTGTGTGATACTAATATATAATTCTGTAATTATATATATATTATTCAATTAGATCATTCAGAATTTCTTAATTAAAACACTAATAGGCCAGATTTCTGTCTATTCTTGAATTTTTATTTATTTGAAAAAACATATGTTTATTTGCAGTATTACCCAATTCATCACACTACATATTAATTTAGAGGCATTCTTCTAGCTTTTCATGTGCCTTGAATATGGTAGATATCAAAAGAACTTAAATTTATGATAGATATCAGAAGAGCTGGCACATGCAATAAAATAATTTTTCATAGTCTCGGCCTAAAACCCAAGGTTTATTTTTGTTTATTTCTTTTACTGGTAAATATATAGCATGTTGCATGTAGCATATCCATGTCCCCAAATCAGATTGTTCTCAGCTCTACATAAATATGGTATAATGGAAGAATAAGTGTTGAAAACATACACACTCGCTATTGTTACCATTTTGTAATATATGACAATTGTTTTGTTTTGTCTCTGAATAATATGTAGTCACAAAGCACACAAAATGACATTTAAGGACTTTATAATATTTTTAAACCCACAGAAAGTCAGTCACACAAGAAGATAGCTTTCATTATCTTATTGAAAATTTAATAGCTGCTGAAATTTTATAAATTTATTTATAAATGAGCATTTCTATCATAGTCAAAAGATAAACTGGAGACAATAACATAATTCACACATTTGTTTTCCAAAGAGTCCCCCTTCCTGTTTGAAAAACTTCTTAACTTCCCATGAGAAATCTTGTTAAATTATAACCATAGAGTATAAAGAAACGACAATAAATCAGTCAGGTCATCTGAACTTTGCCCTGATCTCCATATGTGTTATTGACCACTCAAACCACAGAAGTCTGTTTTCCAATTAAGATCTGAAGGCAAATGAGAAAAAGGGTAAGGATCAAAGGGTACTGAAGATGAATTCCACATTTCTCTAGATCTCTGGAAATGTAATTGTGCTCAAAGTTTACAAGTTAGATGGATAGGAACACTTGCTACAATGGCAGCATCTACATCAGCAACAGTTGCACATTATTACAACTGTTTTTTTTTTTCCTCCAAGAAGAGAACTGAGTTTGTTTGTTACTCTCCTCTCCACCCACCTTTCTCCAGCCATACAGAATTATTTTAGCAAAGTAAATGAGTTTAATTTCATTATTGAAAAAGATATACAGCATATGTCTTATGTTTTCTTGTATTTTGAGTAGCCATACTCCTCTAACCTAAAGTACTTGTTCATACACACAAAAAAGTCGTTTATTTTATTCTAATGTCTTTTGTCGGGTTGAATTGGATCAATTAAAAAATTAATGGCCAAAAAATTCAGTCTTCTTTTAGGATTTTGAAATATAAATGCCTGTGAGTCATAACTATATAGCTGTTCATTGTATAGCTTTATGAACTTAGAATTTCTTCACTAATTTTGATATAATTATTTATGTCATGGAATTATTTTGCCATCATAAATAAACGATATATATGTAGTTTACATATCAATTATGGTGTCTTAATAAAAAGAGAACTGATGACTTTTGGGTAATAATTTTTCCTTTAAAATTTTTTAAATATACATTTAAATTTTTAATAAATGGCTCTGGCTGTTTGTTCGTGTTTCCTGCCTCAGCATTTGTCAAAATCCTTTCATTGAAACTTAATAAATTTGTGATAGGTCTTATTGAGTGAGATTTTAGCTCTGTTCATCACATTAAGTCAGAGGGAAGTAAAAAATGAATTTTTTGGTGAGAAGTTTTATTTTCAGAGAGATAACCCATAAATTGATTCAAAATACTCGATTTTGTATATAAACTATTCATGTTAATGGTGATGTGAAAAATATCTGTCTACTTACAATCTGTTTCTATTTAATATTTTGTATTTTCAGATCAATGGAATAGGTTCCCCACATAGAGCATTGCTTTGGAAAAACACCCCTAAGATACAAATCAATCAAATGAGTCCTAAAGTTTAATGACATTCAAAAGCCAAGAGACACTTCTCAGTCTGGCCACCATAAGGCAATCTTTGGTTTCTCATTAGTCGTAAGAAGTAGCTTGCAAAAGGGATGAATTCCCCATTCCTATTTAGTGGTCCTGGAAATTGTCCCTGATGGCTGTTCAACAAAACCAGAGCAGGGAATCTTTCTATCTCGGTTCTGCAGAATATAATATATGCTATTAAAACCATTCTATTAAACAGGTAAAACTCTTGGGGGTATTTATAAGCATCTATAATTTCCTATCATTCTTTAAAATTGATTTAGTGGGGTTGGCTCTTTCCTTGACCCTACATATGAACTCAGAAAATTTCACTTGATTTTTTGGCCATATTTATGTAATCATATCTCAAACCAGTAATAACCAAATTAAGCTCCACATAGTAGTCAAATCTCTGATCTTTTCATTCTTCCTTGACTCAGGCTTAATGTAGATGTGAAGCCTGCCTTGCTCACTGCAGTCTATGACTCATCAAGGTTTGGAGGTAGGGGTGGGTGTTGCTAGGGTCTGAATATTTATTCCCCCCCCCCAAAATTCATATGTAGAAATCCTAATGCCCAGTGTGATAGTATTAAGAGGTGGAGACCTTGGAGATGATTTGGTCATGAAGGTAGAGCCCTCAGGAATGGGATTAATTTTCTTAGAAAAGAGACCCCAAAATGCTCCCCAGCCTCTTTCATCGTATGAGAGCACAACCAGAAGTCTCTGGCTGTGAACCCAGTAGAGGGTCCTTATAGGAAGATGACCATGCTGTCCCCTTGATCTCAGATTTCCCATTCTCCAGAACTGCAAGGAATACATTTCTGTTTTTTATAAGCTACCTGGTCTGTGGTATTTTGTTATAACATTTCAAACAGACTAATACAGGATGGGTAAGAGAGAAAAAATTTATTGATACCACCATTCTCAGTGAACAGCTAGCTTCACCACACTGCTCTTTGGATATTTAAAAATGATTTTCCCTTGTGACGTCTTTCATGGCTTCTTTGGAGACTCCCTCATGGTTTGGGATCTCTAAAGTTGCAAATGCATAGGTTAAATTAATCTCTATTTCAGCTCGTCCCAAGGATTCCCTTTGATATCTGCTTAGTTTTATTTGCCAATCCAGAGTCCTTCTTGGAGAAAACCTAAGATGGTTCTAAAGTAGTCCTGTCTCTCATGAGGGCACATTTTTTAAACATGAGAAACACTGCTGCATCCTCTTCTCCAACAAGTTGCTCAGTGAAGCAGCCATCTTCCTTTTGTTTCACCAGTGGAGTAACTGGCCAGTCAGTTGCTTGCCCTTTGATTTCTCATATGTTTAGATTTCAATTGAGTATGTTGCACAGCTCTTTGGGTAATCTCTGTGAAGACCACCTTACAAAGCTTGAGGTTATCAAGAAAGATGGGGACTCCATGTGGTGATAAGACTAAACTCTCTCCAAAGATGGAAGACATTCTATTCAAAAGCCTCTAAATCAGGTTTAAAGTCTTATAATAAGTCTTATAAAAAAAAATTTTTTTTAACTGTCCTTTCCAATACTTATGTGATCTAGCATCTATATTTGAATGTGAGATCTACTGTCTGTGATCCTTTAGTAAATGCTTCCTTTTGCTCAGAATGCTATGCACAGATGGTGGAGATGATGATGAAATTCTTTCACTTTCTCCTTGTTGTAGGCTGAATTGTGTTCACCTGTAGATATGTTGAAGTCTTAACCCTGGTACCTGTAACGTGATCTTCTTTGGAAATAGCGTCATTGCAGATGTAATTGAGTTAAGATAACGTCATACTGGGGCTTCCCTGGTGGTGCAGTGGTTGAGAATCTGCCTGCTAATGCAGGGGACACGGGTTCGAGCCCTGGTCTGGGAGGATCCCACATGCTGCGGAGCAACTAGGCCCGTGAGCCACAACTACTGAGCCTGCGCGTCTGGAGCCTGTGCTCCGCAACAAGAGAGGCCACGATAGTGAGAGGCCCGCACACCACGATGAAGAGTGGCCCCCGCTTGCCGCAACTAGAGAAAGCCCTAGCACAGAAACGAAGACCCAACATAGCAATCAATCAATCAATCAATCAATCTTTAAAAAAAAAAAAAAAGTCATACTAGAATAGGTGGGACCTTAATCCAATATGACTGTTTTCCTTACAGGAGTAGAGACACGGAGACAGAGGCACAGAGAGCAGAGATCACCATGTGAAGACACAGATACACAGAGAGAAGAGCCATGTGGTGATGGAGGCAGAGATTGGAGTTATGCAGCTACAAGCCAAGGAATGGCGAGGATTGTCAGTAGCAACAAACACTAGGAGAGAAAGCACGGCTCTACTAGCCTTTTCATTTCAGACTTCTAACCTCAAGAACTGTGAGTATTGTAAGACCCCAGTTTGTTGTAGTATGCCACAAGAGTAATAGGAAACTAAAGTTTCTCTTGACTAAACATTTAATGTATACATACACATATGATACAGTCACGACAGTCTCAGCTATATGCCTGTGTACAAGCTCATCAAGATGTATACATTAAATGTGTGTAATTTTTTGTATATCAATTATACCTTGATAAAGGTAGAGAAAAAAACACATTTAATATAAGTTATTATAGTGCTTTTAGAGTAGCCATGTGTTGGCCAATCATGAGGAATGAGACTTGATAGAAAAACATATCCATCACCTTGATCTCTAGCTCAAAACCTAGATGTTTTAGTTCGTTGAGAATTTAGATAACCCTTTGGCTAGGAAGTGAATTATTTTATTTTTCTCTTTGGTGTGAGATGTTTACATGGTATATATATATACATGGCATCATTTCTGAGAAGTAAATGGGAAAATGGGCTCATGTAAATGTGTTTCTGTTAGGGAATGGAATGTGAAGTCGTCAGCTATTTTTGCCCACCCAAGACTTCTTCTCCTTTCTTTTGTGTAAAAACATTCTAATTTTGCTTTAGAGAACTACTTTGTCATTTTTTCACTATTTATATGTTGTTTGTTGGACTCATTCTATTTTGAATTTTGAGGATAGGCAAATTTTGAGGATTAGGCCTGGCTAATCAGAAAACCATATCTCTGCGCCATAGAAATGGGTTAATATGCATACATATATATATATGTATGTGTGTGTGTATATATATATATACACACACACACATATGGCAGATTGGATACCCTAAGGCAGTATTGGTGATATTAACTGGAAGTGGTATTCTCTCAGTGCTTGAGTTGCTGAGCTGTTGGGATGCATATGATGCATATAATGGTGACAAGCTTTGCATAACCACAAAAGGAGTCAATGTAGAAGAAGGTATCACTGAGATAAAGACAATGTCTTTATAACAGTGTTCAAACCTGATTCAATAATGCTTGAAACCTCATTTTTCTGAGTTATAGAGCCAAAACCCATGTGTTTTGTTTTGCCTTTCCTTCTGTAACTATGGGTGAACTATTTATCTTCTTATCTATGGTAGACCACCACATGTGTACCCATCATGTGAGGGAAACAGTGTCTTGATCATTGCTTGATAGACACTCCTGAGTTAACTCTACAAATGTATTGGCTTTAAATTCCAATGTCCTGAGAATTATAGTTTGTTATCAAGTAATTTCTTGAGATTAACCAGAAAAACCTCTATAAATTTTATGTATATTAGAATTCAAGGTTTCTAATATTAAATTTTAGTAGAATTGCTTTCTAAGTGAAAGGAATGTAAATCACAAATACGATGTTCATGATGTTCTCATATATATTCCTTAATAATCTTGAAACTTCGAAACATCTGAAATGTCACCTCCATATTTTTAAAGTATAATTCACATAATCCTTCTAATAGTTTGAATTTGTTTTATACAATGTTCTAATTTCATTTTGTTCATCTACTGAGATATTGTCAGATTATCTCGAAACATGAATTTATTGTAACAAATCAAAGACATTCCATATTTATTAATCTTAATGAAGAATGACCAAAACCATTTTATTTTATATTTACATATATTTTAACTGTTTTTAGTATACATGACAATATTCATTTAAACAAATAATTATTCAAAGAATAAGCTTGAGATAAACTGTTAACCTCAAAAACAATGGACTGGTTTATAAATAAACCAGATGTCAGAAAAATCATTCTTTATCTAGAACCACAGTTGCAAACACATGCACACTCATTTATTTGAAGACAAATACATGGGATATTTCTTCTCTCTTTATCACTTGGAATTTTTTTTTTTAATCTTAAGCAAATTAAGTTTTCTGTTTCACTTAAAAAAAGGACATAAAGTTAATTATACATATTATAATCAAAGAACATATAACTTTATACACTAAAAATATAGACTCTTTTACATAGTGTATTTGGTCTTTGAAAATGTCGCCTACTACAGAGTGAAAACATATCAACAATAGAAGCACAGTACTTATTTATCAGTATTTCAATTGCAGATGTATAAAATTTATTTAGAACTTTTAATTTTATCCTTTTAGTTTTTCTCACTCTCACTGAAAACATTAGGCAGGACCTACCTGCACATCTTCTAATTGTTTTTTAAGGCATATTTATGCCTGTTTAATTGTACACACCAAAGTCTAATTTATTTTGGGCCTTAGATGTCTGTTAGCAAAAAGTCAATAAAAGTTGTACAGTCAAATTATAATGGTTATCATCTAGAATGAAAAAGTTAGCCATAATAAAAATTATACCATAGTTTTGTTTTTTAAGATATAGATTTTTATAATGCTTCTAAGATATTTAGAGAATATTCTTGCAAAATGAAATAAGCATAGCAGATCAATATTTAAGGTAAATAGTCTTAAATCACTTGGTGTAATTGGGTTTTAAGAACAGTAAAAATAATCAGATTTAGAATGCTTAGGTGCTTGGCTATTTAAAAGTCTGGCCCTAGTACAGCTAAGCATTTTACTTTAAAACCCAATAAATAGGAAGAATTTCAATTCATTGCTTTTATGTGGCTTGGTACACTTTATTCAAATAATTGATTTCAGTAAATGAAAGAAAAATTGGCTCAATTAATTCATGAAATTAGGACTAGTTTGGGGCATTTGAACCAAGAAGAGTTTAAGAAACTAACAGAGATGGTTTGTTTTTGAAAGTAAAAGTATAAATTCCTCGAAATTGCTGACAAGTTCTTCTTAAACACTGCAGTGATTATCTTTGTATAGCCCTAGACATTAGTAGTCAAACTGAGAAAATATGTATTGAGTAAATTCAGTTAGCTCCAAAGTTTTACTGTGTTTGCTCTGAGTTATAATACCTAGTAATAACTAAATACATTGAGTACTTACAAGTATTTGCCTGGCATTTTGCTAAGGGCTTTATGTATGTTCTTAACTTTCCCAACGTTACTTTGGAAATGGCACAACATTATTATCTCACTCTGCAATACATTCAGCTTTTGCTGAAGTTTAGAAGATAGTAAATGGCTGAGGCAGGATCTGCAATCAAAAGAACGGTGTTCTTAATTCCTGTGTCCTTAATCACTATCCTGTAATACCATTCACCTTTAATATTAATGTTGTAAATAGTATAGAATTTTTTCCCTGACCTCAAGAAATAAGTTATCTATTTGAAGAACTTACAATAAATATAGTTTCAAGAGGGTGCTTGGCAAAAATCTGCTATTTCATGATATGGAAGAGGAGCATACCTGGAAAATGGGGGCTACCCTCTACACCCAAGGTGATGTGCCCCAGAAGGCACAAGCAAAGGCTCGTCTAGAATGAATCATAAGCAGTTCATTGGAACTTATTTTCCTGGTAAAAAATCATGCCAAACTCACCTCTGGAAGGAGATCAAGTGAAACTAGACAAAAGTTTTTATCTTAATTCTTCAACTTTATAGCATGTCCCTCTGCTTCTTTCCAACTCCCTTCTACTTTATTGTAGCCAAAAATAGAGTTCTTTGTGGTATGGAGTTAGTAGAGGAAACTCATGGCAAACCTGGGATAGAAAATGGAATGGAAGAAAAGCCAGAGAGACGGAAGCAGCTGTAACAATGGCCCATTAGGTATCAAGAAGTATCTATGGTGAAACTCTTAAGCCTGATGCATGATTCTAGTTGTCATACTATAGATTACTCTAAGAAAAAAATAGTCATCCTGAAGGATCTGAATGCTGCTTTTCAACTGAAAACTCCTTTAAAGTTGACACTGAGAACTTTTTTTAAGCATAATTTTTCTTCAGCAAAGCACCATGCTTTAATTTTGTAGTCATCTTATGCACAGATAAAATAAATAATTCCATGCTCAATTACTCATTTTCATAGGCAAATGCCCAATTTTGCAAGAAATAGCCTCTAGCAGAAGAATATTTTTACAAGAGAAGAATTTATTAGAAGTCTAAATTCTTTAGAAGTATATATTAGAGATACATAGACAATGGCCATTTTGAATATAAGCTAGATCATTAATGCCAAGTTGTTGTCATCAAATAATTTTTATCCCTCAACAGAAAGTTCATGAACTGACATTTTATACTATCATGTGGAAATGTCACAGAAATCCCAGCATATTTCAGAAGGTAAACTTGAAGACCTCAGTTTCGGCTGTCACATGAAGGACAGTGCTATCAACTGAATGTTCATGGTCCCCCAAATTCTTATGTTGAAATCCTAACCCCCAGTGTTATGGTATTGGGAGGTGGGAACTTTTGTATCTGATTAAGTCACAAATGGGACTAGTGTCCTTTTATAACAGACCCCAGAGAACCCCCTTTCCTCCAAATGAGGACACTATGAGAAGATGGCCTCTGTGAACCAAGAAGCAGGATCTCACCAGACACCAGATTTGCTGGCTCCTTGATCTTGGACTTCCCAGTCTCCAGAACTGTGAGAAATTAATTTTTGTTGTTTATCAGCCACCCAATCTATGGTGGTCTGTTACAGCAGCCCTAATGGACTAAGACAGACAGTGACCTCAGTCTATGGCTTTCCACCGATAAGCCCTAAATCCCTTAGATGACTTGAATGTAATGAATAGTGTTCACAAATCTATATGGCCTGTAAGAGTTATCAAGTTTCATATTAAAATTTAAATTATAGAAATAATGCATAGTTTTGTAACAAAAAATGAACATATGTATGCAGGGCTGGTATGTGATAATTCAATTTTCTTAGTCTTATTTAGTGTTTAGAATAACGTGCTAGACTGTTTTCAGGTCTTCTAGAGCAATGAAAAGATAAGCTCTCTCTCAAAAAAATTCAAAAGATCCCCACAAAGCACACAGGGTTATGCTTTTTATAGCATCAAGATGGTCTTTGTAAGCCTCAGTGTCCTCAGTATAAGCAATGAAAAACTTAAGTGTGTGGGCAAAATTTTGTAGGACCAGGCTGTAAATCATGGTATATCCATCAGTACAGTAGCTACCAGAGGGGACCCCATTTTGTTAGCCAGATGCTTCTTCCCAGGTATATATCTTAATTTATTCACCATGTATCACACTTTATCACATTCAGCATTGCAATATTAAGTTCATTCTTTTAGATCAATAAATGACAGCTTATGACCTCAAAATATCAGTCATTTTTATTTTTTCTTATGCATGATTTCTCTACCTTGAACACTTCTTTGTCAGACAATTTATTTTGCTGTTTTAAAGCAAAATTCTAATATTATGTATCATAAAAATCAAGGTATTTCTCATAATTTTACAAAAGCCACAATGTCTTCAGTGCACTGAGACTCTTTTTTATTGGTTCTCAGAATATCAGTATTTTTTTCTGGAACAACCTAAGGAAATATTCTTCACACCAAAAATATTCCCTTTTGATTTTCCTCATTGAATAATAAAAATGGAACAGATGCTATGTGCTATGTCAAGTACATTTGGAGTACTCCAATACATTTTATTTTCTTTTTATTCACAATTATTATAATTAAAAAGAAACTTCCATATACATATATAGAGAGATTTACTATATACCAAAAATAGTGTAGAAAGAGATAAAAGAAAATATGAAACAAATATATTGAGCTCTAATATTCCAAAGTGATTTTAACCTACTTCCTCTTATTTGCCTTCATAAATACCCTATGTATTAGGCATTATCATCCACATTTTATGGTTTGAAGAATGATACTGAAATAATAGTAACTAATTCAGAAATTCACAACTGGTAAGCAACAGAGGTGGGATTCAGACTCTTGTCAAATTAGTCATCTTTCTACTCTAGAAAGTCAGACGACTGGGAATATCACACTAAATGAATGAGCAGAGAGCTCCAGGACCAAGCAGAGGGGAATAATAATTCCACCTAGAAGATCAGAGAATTGTCTTTGGAAGAGTCAGTATCTCATCTAAATTGTGAAGGATGAGTACAAGTTTGATAATCAGAATAATCCAAGAGGAAGGCTTTGTAGGTTAAGGCAATGGCATGGGAATAAATATGGAGACACAACATGTCAATATGTGGAGGAAAGTCCTATGTGGTAGAATGTAATTTGGTCTGGTACAGGTAATGAGAGGTAGGTGAGCTAGGGCCATTTCATGGAACCATATGGTGGGCATAGGGTTTGAGGGTTGGGAAAGAGAGTTCAAAATTATTGTCTAAACAATCATGGAAGGATTTTAGGTAGAGTTGGTATAAATTGCCTCACAGAGATATCCTTTCGTTGGGTCTTTTTTATGGTGGTGGGAGAAACTTGACATATTGCCCCATGGGTAACAAGCGTTTGATTTTTGAAAGGTTGACATGGGTAGATTGTTGCTTAACTGTGTTCACCCCCACACACACCCCCCAGCCCCTACCCTATTCAGCTTTAAGAGTCAGCAGCTGTAGCGATTGTGTTTGCTCTATAAATCCAAACTTTCTACCCAATGGGCTATTCAAGGGGATACGCTTGGGTAGCAGATTATAAATAAACACATTTGGCTGGACATCTAAATCCATATTCTTTAAGAAATTATATGAGTATTAAGGTTGGCTTTTGTATTTTCATCCATCTCTCTTCTCTGTCTTAACTTCAGGTTGGTTCCAAACCCTGGAAAGGAAGAAGGTTGTTTGCTATTTCCCTTCAAATAGAATCTTGAATTCCTTATCTTAGGAAGTTGATCCTAGCAGGAGAATAGAATATAGTTTGAAATACAAATAAAATTAGCAATAGTGAGATCATATGGGAGGCTATGGCACCAAGTAGCTGGGAGGATAAAAATAAATTAAAAGTTATGAAACACATTAAGAAATTAAATCAACAAACGTTTATATAAGCAATCACATTGGAAAGGGGAAGAACCAACTGCACTGGATTAAACAATATGGCTTTATAACCCAAAAACCTTAACCAGTTTGGACCTGTATCATTGATATAGGCCCTAATGAAAAAACATAAAGCAAGTTGTTATTTTGTTATGTTTCACATTCCTTATATGCAAAGAGAATCAGAGAAGAAGGGAAGGGGTACCCACATGTACTAATGTTGCAATTTAAGTTTGAACATCAAGTAATATCACGCAGGCACTATCTATCACAGAGAAGGATAAATATTTTCCTAAATAATTGGAACAATTTGCCCAAGCCCTTTTTTAGTGGGTAATTCAAAACTTAGCCCTTATATACTTTATGTGATTGTATAGGAAAATACAAAGGAGAAGGAAAATACAAAGGAGAATAACATCAATCAACTAATGTAATTCTCCTTTGTATTTTAAATTAATTAATGTCTTACATTTTTTATACGTTACTCTCCTAAGATTATAAGTACCCATCTTTACAAAGACATTTGGTGAGGTTCATTGCTTCTGTCATGTGGGTAGTACATTATGAAACTGTGGTTAAACTAAGATGTTCCAAACAGAAATGGAATTAAATTTTATTTGGTATGTGACGCTGGAGACTTTCTATATGTTACTGCATCCGATCACAAAATGAGACATTATTAAAGGTAATGAAATAGGCTAGGAGTTATTAAATGAATGGCCAAAGTTCACAAATTGCTTTCAGTGTGGACACAAATTACTGATGTTGAAAATACTAGTAAGATGAGTGATTGGATCAAATCAGACATCTAACTTTAATTCCGTTATTTCTTTCATCTGTTAATACTGCATAACACTGCATTCCCTCTAAAATGTCAGCAAACTGTGCCAGCAAGATGAGCCTAAAGATTTCTATCCAGTTGCCTCAACCAGAATTATGGAACTACTATAATCAGCCTAGATTTTCAGGGCAATTTTTAATGATATTTCATAATCATGAAAAGCACACTAGAAATAATTTCTTTTTCTTATATCAACAATAGCCCTTCTTCTTTGAAATCATAAAGTTTAGAGATGAAAAGGACATTACTGATTCTCTAAGCCTGCTGTAAATCAAGTATTTGACTTCTCACACAATATTCCTGTCCTCACCACCAATGCTGAAATCACAACAACCTGAAGTAATCCATCCCATTTTTCCCAGTTCTTACTGAAACTCCTGCTGCAAATTTCATTCATATCCAGCGATACTTATGTCTGCCAACCACATACATGCATACAATCTATCAGCCAGAAAGCCCAGACAGGGAAATTCAGGACCAAGAATACAATCCAGGAAGAAACTTCTGAGTGCGTGGAGGTTGTCAAGTCCCATGTGAAGGGACCAGAAGGCCACTGACACAGGGAGGCACATGTGGTGTGTATATCTGAAAGGCAAATCCATTCAGAAGACTGGATTAAGAAGAAAAGAAAGTAGAAATAAGTAAAATAAGTAGATACCATCTGACACTGAGAAAGAAGCCAGTACAGTTAGGTACAAGCAGGGCTGACTATATAATTTGTGGGACCCAGTGCAAAATGAAAATGCAGGGCCTTTTGTTCAAGAGGTTGGGGAAAGAGTGCTGTAAAGGTACTAAAATATAAAGCTTTTCCTTTCTTCCATGGTCTGCCCCTTGACTTATCATAGTGGTTTAATTTGGTATTTAATATCATTCTAAGTGCTTTTTAAATTATTGATATTAGCAAAATTTTTCTGTTTTCTTTATAGTGTGCAATGTTAGTTCTAGATACAAATATAAGTGCATTCAACTCACTTGTGGAAACACCAAAATGACACAGTTTGTATCTTATAGCTCATTCTTAGAGGATACCTCTGGCTGGTCCAAGTTATACCTGGGGAGGATAGAGGAAGGAAAAGCATTTTTTTGGCCGGGCATATAGACATCATGAGGGGTGCTGCCTTGGAGATGGGAATACCAGGATACGCAGACCCTCACAGCTGCCCCTGACACCCAGTCTGTGATTAGAGGGCCCTAGAAGCCCTAGCTAGGACCTGATACTGCCAGCTTCCCCCTTCTAAGAGTCACCAGCCAGACTGATGCCCAACCCCTGCTGGGGCGGAAGCTGAGGAATTTAAAGCAGTCGTTCCCCTTCCTAGAGCCCCAACCTACCTCAGAAGGGCTAACCCCTCCCACCCTTAACAGGTGGCCTCTGGCTGCAGACTGGATGCACCTGGAGTTGCCAACCATGGGTGGCAATGACCAACCAGCTTCCCCCTAAAGACACCCAAAGAACAGGTGCCCGACTCTGGACTCTGACCACAGTCCCCTGAGTTGCACTCATACCCAGGCCCCCACTGAGGAATGAAGGGCCAAGGTAGAATGTGGACTCTCCCCTTTCCCTGCCCCCCCACCCCCCCACGGCAGAAAAAAAGACCTCTTGTTCCAGGTGGGGTGCCAGAAAGCAGGGAAGTGGGCAACTGAAAATCTACACAGGTTGGCTGGGAGGCAGGGTTGTATTTGATCTGAGACTCCATGCCTCCCATACCCCCTCCAGCCATATTTAGTTGTGCCCCTAGAATTCACTTCCAAAACACAAAGTCAAAGATAATAAGAATGTCAAGACAGTGACAACAGGGTGTTAAACCAAGCTCGGGACCCTCTGAGCTGGGGCCCTGTGTAACTGCAGAATTCACATGCCCACAAAGCCAGCCCTAGGTGTAGGTCAGGTAATGTTTGATGGACATACGTGTGTGAAAAAGTCATCAAGTCAAATTTCTGGCAAGTGTCCGGGTCCTGGTTGAGAGACCAGATACCAGGAATTATGCATCCATAGCAAGATCTACTTCCTCTTTCACTGCCTCTAAATAGGTCATTAATATCACAGCCAAATCATCCGCCATATTTGTACTTCCCTTATTTTGTCTAGAATAGGTTTTGGTACCACAGTTCAGTTGCCAGAGCTGGCTCCACAAATGTGTATAAATATGATCACCTTCCATGGTTTAAATACTGTGAAGTTAGGAGGCCAGGCAGAACATTAAACATTATGTGGCAAGACCACATAATCTAAGAAGACTTTCAGAAATTCAAATGAACATTCCCAAATTAGCTACATTTCTCCCATTTGTTTTGTATCATTGGACTAATAGAGCACATATTCCAAAGCATATTAAAACTATGGTGAGAGACACTATGGAAATATATAGGTAGATACAAGAGTTTATGTTTTGAAGACTATCAATAGCTCATTAAAGTGATAGTTTATCAAAAACAAAATAATTATATCAATGTTCAATTAGTTCAACAAATTATTTCTTGAGTGCAGTTGGCTGGATGAAGTCCTATGGGGGAATAGGAGGGCAAAAAATGTATAATCACCATCCTCCAGAAGTTTGATGTATTTCCCTTCTGCCTTTATTTGGTGGAAATACAAAAAGTTTATACATTTTGTAAAAATCTCTTTCAAAAATGACAAAAAGGAGCATTGGTAGAGAAACTTGATATAGTTGAGTGCCATATTTTTATAATTTTTGATATTTTTTATTCCTACTGGTATATACCTACTTCAAAAGTCTGCTCGATATTGATTTTCTAGAAGTGGATATAGGACCTTGGGAAAACTACACAGGGTAATGTGACTCAGCTGAATATATTTGTATGTAGGTGACATTAATTTTTAGTCAATACTGAGTACCAATCTAAAGGGGAAAGACAAGTTAGAAAAATAATAAGAACTTGGAAATCATGGTTGGAGAGTTGGAGCATCTTCAGCATATTTCCTTGGGGCTAGTCCTCGGGTACTTTGTGAGTGTTACTAATTCTCTCCTCTTTTCCCATCTCCACCCAGACCCTTTTCCACACTGACTCAATCCAGGGTCACTGACAGTCCCTTTCAATTTGGACCTGACATAACAGTCCCAGTTACTGGGGAAACTAATCACAGCTCGGACTATTTAGCTAGTGGCTATTTATCAGAACACTTTGCTAAGCAAATTGATTTTTTATAAAGTTTTCAGAGGGCATATTTAACTACTTTGAAACAGACTATCTGCAAGCTTGTGAATACAAAACTGGTACACTGTGTAAGTTAATTAAAATTATTTTTCATTCCTTATTCACAGTAGTGCCTTTAATAGACCACATTTAATTTCTTTTCTATATTTTTAAACCAACAATTTAGAGAATTTATGAAAATGTAGGTGACAATAGTGTACTTTATTATGATTATGTGTATTATCTTGTGTATAAATTAATAAAATAGAAAATGCCTCAAATTTAATTATTTGCCTTAACAAAGTGATCAAATGTCAAATGAATCTAATAAACACAGGGCTCTGGGCTTCCCTGGTGGCTCAGTGGTTAAGAATCCGCCTGCCAATGCAGGGGACACGGGTTCAAGCCCTGGTCTGGGAAGATCCCACATGCCGCGGAGCAACTAAGCCCGTGCGCCACAACTACTGAGCCTGCGCTCTAGAGCCCGCGAGCCACAACTACTGAGCCCATGCGCCACATCTGCTGAAGTCTGCGCACTCTAGAGCCCGTGCTCTGCAACAAGAGAAGCCACCGCAGTGAGAAGCCCACACACCGCAACGAAGAGTAGCCCCTGCTCGCGGCAACTAGAGAAAGCCCGCGCACAGCAACGAAGACCCAACACAGCCAAAAACTAATTAGTAAATAAATAAAAATAATAAATAACAAAAATAAATAAATTTATAAAACAAACATAAAACACAGGGCTCTGAGATCACAGAGCCATATAGAAATCTGAATTGCATGTTCATACAAAAAGTTATTTTCTTTTAACATGGATAGCATATTCCCTCAGCGTCTTCAAAATATTTTAAAAAACCAGTTGCTTTTAGAACTCTGCATTTGAAAAATAGGATAGGGAGGATGGGAGAGAGACGCAAGAGGGAGGAGATATGGGGATATATGTATATGTATAGCTGATTCACTTTGTTATAAAGCAGAAACTAACACACCACCGTAAAGCAATTACACTCCAATAAAGATGTTAAAAAAAAAAAAAGAGTGGATACACATTCAAGGGAAGAAAATAAACTACAGTGCAGTAACTTATTTTTAACATCCAGAGACAGATGGCAGATGGCTTTGATCTCATCTGGACATTAATAAAACTTTGAGGAAGTTAGCTCCCCGCACCAAACTGCATGCCAAAGGTCACTGCCACCCTCAAACACCTCTTCCGTCCATGTTGATTTTTATCTAGGAATGATTTCAGTGACTTTCCCACAGGCAAGTTACACCTTTCACTGTGTTGAGTATTATTTTAGATGTCTCAAAGACTTAAGCTAAATTATCTTTTTCTGTTTATCACTGTAATGGTTTTTCTGGTGTGATATCATTCACATTATCTTTTAATTTCTTAGCGCCATAGGGTACAAGCTGTCTGTGATTGCGTCTGTCATGAATTCCTCAGACAGAAAGGATTGTGGCTTGGGACGAGTGCCACAAAGAAGCTTTAGTTCTGCCATCACCCTGTTTCACAGAAATGAGGGCAAGGGCTTAACATTTTTGGATGCCATCTGAATTGGAAAATGTAAATGGACACTTTCAGCATCATAGCAATGAAAGGAAATATAGAATATTGAAAGGAGCTTAGCTGGTGACGATAGGTCTTATAGAAATGTACAATGAAATAAAATATCATTCCAAATGAACACTAAGCCCTTGTGGGAAGTGATTTGATATGGAAAAGAAACCGCTCTGAATGTGATGCAGTCTCTTCCTCTGCAATTCTGTAATGGAAAACAGTGGGGTCATCAATGTATTTTTACTTTATTTTTAATCTAGAAAAGTATTGATTTTCCCTTTAAAGCTTTAAAAAGTAGTCTCACATCCTCCTTTAGAAAATTCTTCAACAGCTTTTCAGAACTACACAATTTATTTTTTTCTAAATACATGCTCTTAGTTTCAAAACCATTAACATCTTAATCTTACTACATTTAGATCTAAGCCATAGTTTTTATAAACCATTATAACTGTATATATATAACTATGTATATAACTATACTATATATAACTATATATATAGCTATATATATATATATATATATATATATATATATATATATATAGCATTTTTCTACCCAAAATGGAGCATTCTGTACTAGCCTCCAATAATGGATTTTCCATTGCCAACTTGCTAGTAAATATTTGGGTTTTCATGTGGTCATTCTAACATGTGTAATGTTCAAACAATTAAGAGATTGCTAATTAGATGTCATTTTATGTTAGCTTTAAAGAAGCAGATAATCGACAACACAAGTCATTCCTTAATAGTACTATAATCCATTCAGGAGGTAGCAGATATATTTCAATTAAAAATCACAAGCAGTAGATATTTTACATACTAACTGATAATCAGATTAAAGATAATTATAATGACATCCAAGAAATACATATTTGAGGGTTGGAATAGTTGAAGAGGCATTCAAAGATGAGGTTATACAATTGACCCTTGAACAATACAGGTTTGAACTGCAAGGGTCCAACTATCTGTGGATTTTTTTCAGTGGTAAATACTACACTACTACATGACCTGCAGTTGGTTGAATCTAAGAATTCAGAACCTCGGATATGGAGGAAATGTGGATAGGAAGGGTCAACTTTAAGTTATACGTGGATTTTCAACTTTGCGGAAGTTTGGTGCCCCTAACCCCCAAGTTGTTGAAGGGTCAACTTTAATTTGAAATTTTAAGGAAAACAAGCAGAATTTAATGGGCATTCCAAGTGGGATTTACTTTATAACCAACTATCAGTAATACAAATGCAAATGCTAGTTAAAGAATAAATAAACATACCCAGTTCAGTGAAATCAATGATATTATAAAGCTCATGTTCAGGAAAGCCAACGATTGCAGTAGTTGAGGGAGGGGAGCAAGACGCTAGTGATTGCAGAGAAGCAGGCAGAATTGGAGATTATGTGTCCTATCCAAATGAAACAATGCATACATAGTTTAAACAGCCTTGTGGGAATATGGACCCATGTTGACAAATTAGTGATATTATAATAGAGCTAAAATACAGATGGTTATAGGAAATCCTTTAGAATTTAAATTCAGGAAGTTAATTTAAAAAAACAAACAAACCTGGTGCAAGCAATGCAAAACACTTCACTGGGCAAAATCCTGCCTGTGGACCATCAGTTTGTAATCTCACTTGTATATAATAAGTGAAAGAGTCATTTGGGCATATACCAATTAACCGCCACTCAGTTAAGGGAACCGCCATAATAAGGGAAATGCAAAGATATCATCTTTCTCCTATCAGATTTGCAGAAATCAAAAAGTTTTATACCACATTGAATAGGTAAAAATGTGAAAAACAAACATTATAGAAGAAGGTATATTTGGTAGTATCTATCAAAATCCAAAACATAGATAACTTTTCAACCAGTGATTTTTCTTCTTAAATCTTACAGATTTAAAATGTGAAATGATAAATATGAATTCTTCCCATCACTGTTTGTAATAGCAAAATTCTAACTGGCCTAAATATTCATTAATAGAGCACTGGCTAAAGTAATTACAGTACATCTATAAAGCAAAATACCATGCTGTTAGGGAAAATAATGAGAAAGGTCTGCATGCATTATCATCTGGAGTATTCTCTAAGATCTATGATTAAATGAAAATGCAAGGAGAGGCAAAGTGTCTCTATTGTTTCCATTTGTTATAAAAAGAAAAATGATACACATTTGATTTTACATTCAAAATACTCTGGAAAAATACAAGAATTTTTTAATAACACTGACTTCCTCTAGCAAAGGAGCCTGAGACATTTGGGGTCGAAGAGAAAATGTTTCACATGTACTTTGTATTCTTTACATTTTGAATCATATGAATGAGTTATTTTTAAAGTTAAGTATTTTTTTTACAAGTAAACTGTCATGATAAAGCTTTGTTAATTAAGCACTATGCAAATGTAGGAGTTTATTTCATATTTTATTGCCATTAGACACTACCTAGCTGTGAAACTTTTTTTAATGATTAGGCAATAGAAATTTTAAATTACATTTAGTTTATTACAAACGCTCATTGCAAGAAATGTGGGAAGGCATAAGGCTAATAAATTTAATATACAAAGAACTCTCTGCAAATTGCCAAAAACAGTTCCAACATATGAAGACAATTTATAAAGGAGGAAATGCAAGTGGCTGATAAACATATGAAAAGATATTCAATACCACTAGTAAACAAAATAGTGAAAATCATAGCAATGATATAATCCCTTTCACTCTTTAAAATGACAACAGTTATAAAGATTAAGAACGTTGAGCGATACAGTATGTAGTGAAACAGGTAGCCTTATAATTACTGGTAGAAGATTATATTACTACCACATATTAGGAGACTGGACTAAGTTGGACAAAGGGAAGATTATTTTTCTTTCTTTTTCCTTTTTGGAAAAGTAATATATTCACATGATTGACATAATTCAAAATTCACAAGATACAAAGGATAGATAGTGAAAAGTTTGCCTCACACTGTTTTTCCCTTGTCACCCTCCCAGTTCCTCCTGAAGGCAACTAATGCCATCATTGCTTTTTAAATTTTTTTAGAGACATATGTATGTATATGCACATATATGTACATATGCCTCTAAAAAAGGCATATGGAGGCATATGTGTGTATACGTGCATATGTATTTATTTACATGTTATATAGTCATGTACATAACTAACTAACTCCTTTTCTTATACCTGTGGTAGCTTACTGCATATATTGTCTACTATATATATATATATTTTAACCTATCAACATCATTCTTTTTTTGGTGGTGCTGTGGGGGTGGCTACCTATTACAGTGTGTGAAAGTACCATAGTTTATTTGTCATTGTTTTTTTGTGAATATTTGGGCTCTTTACAATCTGCTACTATTTTGAACAACATTGCACTGAATAAGCATACACATATTTAAGTTCAAAAAGAAGAAAAAAAGGAGAAAGCAAAATTTCACAACATTAGAAAAAAGACTGGGGACATAAACTCAGATAAATTTAAAAAACAAGAATTATAACTTTGCTCAATTTATATTAATGGATTTTAATACTTTAAAGATTGGTATATAGACTATGTAAAATGCTGACTGGCTCAACATAATTTAGAAAAATCTAAACAGACAATTACCATAAGAATATTTAAGAACTGGTATTTGAAAAATTCCTCACTACTTCAACTTTCAAATCTATCCTCTGACAAAATCAAAGAAACACACCCAAAAGATTTCATTAGTGAATGATTACAAGTTTTTCAATGAATGGATAATTCTGAATCTACTTAATCTAGTCCAAGAAAGAGCAGAGAAAGCAATGCTCCCAAACTATTGTTGTGAAGTCAGCAGAATCGTAACTGCAAAACCTATATTTAAGAGTATGAATAAAGATACTGAGAGCAAAGTCATAGATATTAATCTGTATGTTTATCTAGATATTACCTACATAATAATCATATTCAAAAATATTATAGGAAATTATCTAGATATTTATCATAGATATTATCTAGATATTTATCATATTAAAAAATATTATACGACATTATGTATAAATACCACGCATACAAGTAAATATACTAAAACACACCCAGGAAGTGTCTAACGTTCATGATAATAGGCACCTACATGAAGGGAACTAAGAGAAAAAAAAAGGGGCTATTTGCAATGTTTTATTTATTTATTTTATTTTTTTTAACGTCTTTATTGGAGTATAATTGCTTTACAATTGTTTGTTAGTTTCTGCTTTATGACAAAGTGAATCAGCTATACATACACATAAAATCCTCATATCTCCTCCCTCTTGCGTCTCCTTCCCACCCTCCCTATCCCACCCCTCTAGGTGGTCACGAAGCACTGAGCTGATCTCCCTGTGCTATGTGGCTGCTTCCCACTAGCTATCTATTTTATAAACAACTAGCTCAACTTCTAGATAAAAAATCAGCAAAAAAAATATGCACATATGGTCATAATAAGCACAATGCAAGAATAATCATAGCAGCATCATATTTAAAAATAAAAATTAAAAAACAGGAGTGATGTCAGAAACATAGCAGAGTGAAAAACTACCTCTGTCCCTCCCCTTCGATCTACAACTAGTAAAACATCCACAACTCAACAAAAGTGCCTCTGCCCAACAAAACAGGACACTGGAGAATTTGACACATCTGTACATCTAAAGGTGGGTGGGCTGGAATACAGAGGAGGCAGAATTGAGGAAACCGCTGAGACGGAGCCTGCAATCTCAGCCTTCTGACCTCAGTAGCAGAGCCCACAGCTTCAGAGAACCCAGTAGCATCAAGCAGGGAAGGTAGCACACAGGGCTCTGGCCACATAGAGCTGCACTGTACCGGTGCCTGCAAATATAGGTGACTGGGCAGCAATAGCAGTGGGTTCTGGGACCTGTCCCTCTGGCTACTGAGGTTCCCACCCCATCCCCCCATCCACAGAGGTAGAGCCCAAAAACCTTACAGCAATGGCATGGCTTCCCTCCCCCTATAAGCTCCCCTCTCCCCATGAGAGGGAGGATCCAGGATCTGCTAAAACACAGAGCCTGTGTTTTAGCGGATCCTGGATACAAGGAAAGAGCCCACCATCCTGGTGATAACAGTGGCTCTGACAGAAGGAAGACAGCAAGGACCCCCATGGCATAAGAAGCCACAATGAAGTCACAGAGCAACATCTCTTACAGAGAAGGTGGAGGTTGGAAAATGTCACTCAAATATAACCAGAGGCAGCTCAGGTAAAAGAAATCAAAAACTCATGTGATGGTACCAACTACTGGAAAACAGAAGAAAGGACTCAAATTCCTAACCTGTTATTTAATTTCAAATGTGCCAGTGGAGAAACAATTCATCAAGAAACATGAAAAATCTCAGTAACACTATACCACAAAAGGAAAATTACAGTTCTCCAGAAACCAAATGTAAAGTCATGGAATGCAATCTAACTGATGAAGAATTCAAAATAGCTGTCATGAAGAAACTCAGTGAGATATAAGAAAACTCAGAAAGGCAGTTTCACGAGTTCAGGAATAAAATTCATGAACAAAAGGTATACTTTACCAAAGAGATTGAAGTTCTAAAAAATAATCAGACAAATTCTGGAGCTAAGAACACAATACACAGGATGAAGAGTGCATTAGAAAGCATTGGAAACAGACCATATGGAAGAGAGAATTCGTGAGCTTGAAGATAGAAATCAAGAAATGAGAGAAATGAGATATGAAAAAAACCGAGGAAATACTGTGAGAATAATCTGACTCTTTTAGGGAGGGCAACATTAGGATAATGGGTATCCCAAAAGGAGAAGAGAGGGAGAAGGGAGCAGAGAGATTATTTAAAGAAATAATAGCTGAGAACTAACCAAATGTGGGAAGGAACTTGATATGCATAGTCATCAAGCTAAGATAACACCTAATTACCTCAATGCGAAAAGACATTCTCTGACACCATAATATTAAAATTGTCAAAAGTCAATGACAAAGAATTTTAAAGGCAGCCAGGGATAAAAGGATGGTAACCTACAAAGGAACCCCCACTAGGCTATCAGCAGATTTCTCAGTAGAAACCCTACCAGCCAAGAGGGAGTGGAATGACATTCTCAAACTACTGAAAGATAAAATCTGTCACCCAAGAATACTTTTTCCAGCAAAGTTATCATTCAGATATGAAGGGGAAATAAAGACTTTCCCAGATAAACAAAAACTGAGGGAGTTCATCAACACTAAGTTCATCTTCCAAGAGATGTTGAAAAGAACTCTTCAACCAGAAGGAAAATGGCAAAAATACACAAAACTTTGAGCAAGACAATCAATAAACAGAACCATAAAATTGCAACTCTTCAGAATAGGTTTTTAAACACATTATTATAGTATAAAGGTTAAAGAGAGAAAAATAGAAAGCAGAAAAGTAACTATAGCTGTATCAGTTTGGTAATAAACTCGTAACATAAAAAGGGATAATTTAAGACAACAAAAACTTAGAAGGGGAAGAGGAAAAGGATGGAACTTGTATAGGTAAATGAAGATAAGATGCTATTAGCAGAAAAAAAAAACCTTTTATCTATGAGTTGCTTTATACAAACCTCAGAATAACAACAAAATATAAACATAGAGCAGAAGCACAAAATATAAAAAAGAGGAAACTGAGAAAAAGGTCATAGAAAACCACCAAACCAAAATGACAGACAGAAACACAAGGAAAAAGAAACAATGGAGATACAGAGCAACAAGAAAACGAAAGATAAAATGGCAGTACAAAGTCCTCATCTATCAATAGTCACCTTAAATGTAAGTGGATTAAATTCACCAATCAAAAGACTCAGAATGGCTAGATAGATGAAAAAAACAAAACCCAACAATATGCTGCTTCCAAGAGACACATCATAATAGTAGGGGACTTTAACACCCCACTTATATCAATGTATAGATCAGACAGAAAATAAACAAGGAAAACAGTGACCTTAAATGAAACATTAGACCAGATAGACTTGATAGATTTGTAATGAACATTCGTTCCAAAAGCAACAGAATACACATTCTTCTCAAGTACACATGGAACTTTCTTGAAAGTAGACTATAAGCTAGGATATGAAATGTCTCACATTACATTACAGTGTTGTGTTAAATTCAAGAAGAGTGAAATCATATCAAGCATCTTTTCCAATCACAATGGAATGAAACTAGAAATCAACTACGAGAAGAAGGCTGGAAAAATCACAAATATGTTGTGACTGAACAACATGCTACTGAACATGTTGGGCCAACAAAGAAGTCAAAGGAGAAATCAGAATTTACCTGAAGACAAATGAAAATGAAAATATGACATACCAAAATCTATGGGATACAGCAAAAGTGGTTCTAAGGGAGAAGTTTATAGTAATACAGGCCTACCTCCAGAAACAAGAAAAATCTCAAATATACAATCTAACCTTACACCTAAAAAAACTAGGCAAAAAAGAACAAATGAAGCCCAGGGGTAGTAGAAGGAAGGAAATGATAAAAGTCAGAACAGAAAGAAATACATAAAGAACTCATACAACTCAACAACAAAAAAACAACCCTGTTAAAAAGGGGGCAGGGGGACTGAACAGACATTTTTCCAAGGAAGATGTACAGATGGCCAACAAGCAAATTAAACGATGTTTACCATCACTAATTATTAGGCATATGCAAATCAAAACCACACTGAGATATCACCTCACACCTGTCAGAATGGCTATCATCAAAAAGGCAAGAAATAACAAGTGTTGGCAAGCATATGGACAAAAGGGAACCCTCAGACACTGTTGGTCGGAATGTGAAATGGTGCAACCACTGTTGGAAGACAGTATGGAGATTCCTCAAAAATTAAGAATAGCACTACCATATGATCCAGCTATCCCACTTCTGGGTGTTTATCCAAAAATATAGAAATACTAATCCAAAAAGACACCTACACCTACACGTTCATCACAGCATTATTCACAATAGCCAGGATATGGAGACAACCTAATTGTCCATTGACAGATGAAGGGATAAAGAAGATGTGGTACATATATACAATGGACATGAAGAAGATGTTATCTTCCCATTTGGGACAACATGGACAGACCTCGAGGATATTATGCTAAGTGAAATAAGTTAGACGATGAAAGACAAATACCATATGATTTTACTAATATGTGGAAAATAAAAAGCTAATAAACAAATAAAAATGAAATATATGAACAAACCAAACCAAACATGTAGATACAGAGAACAGAGAATTGGTTACCAAAGGGGAAGGTGGGAGGGGCAAAATGGGTATAAAGGATCAACCGTGTTGTGATGGATGGAAAATAAATTTTTGGCAGTGAGCACATGGTAGGGTATACAGAAGGAGAAACACAATACTGTACACATGAAACTTATATAATGTTATAAAACAACGATACCTCAATAAAGCAAAGTCAAAACAACCTATATGTCTACCAAAGGAGAATGATAAACTTTTTTTAATTCATTTTTTATTGAAATATAGTTGATTTACAGTGTTGTGTTAATTTCTGCTGTACAGCAAAGTGACTCAGTTATATACATATACACATTCTTTTTTATATTTTTTTCCATTAAGGTTTATCCCAGGATATTGAATATAGTTCCCTGTTCTATACAGTAAGACCTTGTTGTTTATCCATTCTATATGTAATAATTTGCATCTACTAACCCCTAACTCCTAGTCCACCCCTCCTTGTTGGCAACCACAAGTCTGTTCCCTATGTCTAGAAATCTGTTCCTGTTTCATAGATAGGTTCATTTGTGCTGTATTTTAGATTCTACATATAAGTGAGGTAAACTTTTTATTTTATTTAAAATGGAATAATTTACAAAATTAAATATATCATTAAATGAATACATGTATCGTTATATATAACATAGACAAATTCCAGAAACATATTTTTGATAAAAATAGTCCAATATAAAATAATATGAGGGCTTCCCTGGTGGTGCAGTGGTTGAGAATCTGCCTGCCAATGCAGGGGACATGGGTTCGAGCCCTGGTCTGGGAAGATCCCACATGCCGCGTGGCAACTGGGCCCATGAGCTACAACTGCTGAGCCTACGTGTCTGGAGCCTGTGCTCCACAACAAGACAGGCCGCGACGGAGAGAGGCCCGTGCACCGCGATGAAGAGTGGCCCCCGCTCGCCGCAACTAGAGAAAGCCCTCGCACAGAAATGAAGACCCAACACAGCCAAAAATAAATAAATTAAATAAAATAAATTTAAAAAATAATAATAATAATAATAATATGAAATGTATGAATCCATTTATATAAAGTTCAAAACAGGCAAAAATCATCTATGGTGTTAGCAGTCAGTTGTTAACCTTTGCAGGAATTACCTGGACAGAAGGGGACAGAAGGGGATTCCTAGGATGCTGGTAATGTTGTATTGCTTGATCTAGGTTCTGATTACAAAACAAATATATATATTTTGTCAAAATTCATCAAGCTGTACTTATGTTTCATATTTTATTCTGTATGCAGGTTATACTTCAATATGAAATGTACCTTTACTAAATTGATCAGAGGAAAATATGCAAATTAGTAAATGTTAAATGTGAGTAATGCACTGCACCATTTTACATTCCCACCAGCAGTATATGAAGATACCAGTTTCTCCATATCCTTGCCAATACTTGTTATTGTCTGTCTTTTTGATTACAGTCATCCTAGTTGGTGTGAAGTGGTATCTCAAAGAGGTTTTAATTTGCATTTCCCTGATGGTTAATGATATGGAACACCTTTCTTGAGCTTATTGGCCATTTGTATATCTTCACTGTAGAACTGTCCATTCAGAAACTTTGCCCAATTTCTTTAAAGTTATAAACTTTTAGAGCAGTTTATTTAGGTTTTTAAAAAAGATGATCAGAAAGTACAGAGTTCCCATATACTCCCTCAGCTGTGTCCTCCCCACCCTCCCCACCCTCACAGTTATTAACAACATCTTGCATTAGTGTGGTACATTTGTTATAGTTGGTGAGCCAATGTTGATACTTATTATTAACTGAAGTCCATAGTTTACGTTAGGTTTCGCTTTTTGTGTTGTACTTTCTATGGGTTTCGATAAAATTATAATGACATGTATTCACTTTGGAAAAGAGTTTGTCAGTTACTCAAAAGGTTAAACATAGAGTTACCATATAACCCAGCAATTCCACTCCCAAGTATATACCCAAGAGATCTGAAATGTATGTCCACACAAAAATTTGTTCACAAGTGTTCATAGCAGCATTGTTCATAATAGCCAAAATGTGGAGACAACCCAGATGTCCATCAACAGATGAAATGGGTAAATAAAATGTGGTATATCCATACAATGTAATATTATTCAGCAGTAAAAAGAACTGAAGAAATGAAACATGCTGCAACATGGGTGAACCTTGAAAACATTATGCCAAGTGAAAGAAGCCAGTCATGAAAGACTACATATGATTCCATTTATATGAAGTACCTAAAATAATAGGTAAACCCATAGAGACAGAAAGTAAATTAGTGGTTGCCTAAGTTTGGGGAGTTTGTATAGAAATTGGGAATGACTGCTAATTGGTTATGAGGTTTCTTTTGGGGTGATGGAAATGTTCTAAAATTGATTGTGGTGATGGATGCATTACTCTGTGAATATACTAAAAACCATTGAATTCTATAGTTTAAATTGGTAAATGGTATAGTATGTGAATTATGTCTCAGTAAAGCTATTTAAAAAGTAACAAAAAATGTGAGTAGTGTAAAAACAGGTGTGTATAATATTTTCTAATACTGTCTAATTTAATACTAAATAAATTACTTTTACTTTCAACTGTGAAGCATTGACTTCCACAGGTATTTCCCTCTTACTGTAATCTTGTAGAAAACAGAATAAAATACATGGAACAGACATTAGATGATAGGTACTGAATTTCTCTGATGCTTGGAATAAGGGAAATATTTAAAGTAAGCCCTGCACCTTTTCTAGCTTACTGAATAGAATGAGTCCCTGGCCAGACCAGGGACTGAGATTCCAAAAAGATTCCAGTGGTCTTACTGACTTAAGCAGAGTTGGTATTTGAGGTTGAGGAGGGAGAGGGGGCTAGAAATCATGATGCTGAATAAAGAGAGATGGGAGGTGAGAGAGCGAGAGAGAAACAGAGAGAGACCCACAGATCTTCACTGAACCCACTTAAGTTTTTGGCTGAGTACTGAACAGCACATACAAGAAAGGAATATACTCAAAGTAAGATAAAGAATCATTAGAAAGCAACAGCCTGGAAAATTCCCACGGTTCACACAGAGCAGAAATAGTTCATGTTTCTACCAGTCAGAGTGGATAGATTTCACAATATATTGATCATTGAATATAATCTTTAGAAGAGTTTCACCTTACCAGTGGGCCAATATTAGGAGTAGAATAAAGGCTACTCTGCACTCACCATAACAAAGCTTAAATACAAATCTTAGGGTAAGCAAACAGATCTTCAAGTAACTTAACTGTGAGTCAGAAAAAAGATCATCACTCTCTAAGGAAATATTATGACGTACAACACTTAACAAATTAAATTTTCAAAGGTCATTATCCAGTCAGAAATTTCAAGCAAAGAGACAGGGAAATGTGACCCATAATCAAGAGGAATATCTATCAATCAAAATATATCCAAGAATGACAGACATGATGGAACTAGAAGACTATGACTTCAAAATGGTTATTATAAATCTTAGAATATACTCAAGGATGTAAAGGAAAATATGAACTTCATCAGGTGAAAAGTTGGAGATATAAAACTGAAAAATATAGTGATACAAGAATTCCATCTCTTAAATGAGAAATATGCTGAAGAGAATTAGCAGAAAATTGAAAGCTATAGAAAAAATCAATAAAATTGAAAAAGGAATAAAACTTATGAAAACTAAATCATAGAGAAAATATCAAAAAGATTATTAACAGAATAGTGATCTGTATAACAGTATTGTTTACTCTAACATACGAGTACTTTTTCTTCCAGAAGTGCAAAAGGTGAAGAATATATGAGAAAATAATGACTGAAAGTTTTCCAAATTTCTTTAAATTACAAACACTTAGATACAAGTTTACCAAACCCCACACATGAGAAACATAAAGAACACTACTACAAGACACATTATTATCAAATTGTTGAAAATCAGTAATAAGAAAAACTTTTAAAAGCTTTCAGATTTAAAAGACACATTATATACAGAGGAACAAATATAATAACAGTGGATTTGTTGACAAGACAAAGCGATCAACAAAATAACATTTTTAAAGTGCTGAAAAAAAGTAAATTTAAAAATTTTTACCTAGTAGAAATGTCCCTCAAACATTAAGGAAAAAATATTTTTTTTCAAACCAACAAAAGCTGTGAGAATTCATTGTTTTCACCTATACATTATAAGAAACATGAATGGAGGGCTACTTTTTTTCTTTTTAGCAAAAAGAAAATTATAATAGATAGAAATATAAACCTTGTCATCTGTACAATCTTTACCTTTGAAGTAAAAGTATTAAAAGGTAAGAATTAGTAATTAAAGTATGTTAAAAACATATATAAATGAATATATATATAATTATGAAACCACATATTATATTGAATTATGACATCACGTATTAAATCTTAAAAAGATCTGAATGGCCATGTTTGTGTACTGAAATAATACTTTAAACAGAATAAATAGTAAGATGCATAAAACTAAAGAATAAATTGACAAGTTGGAAAAGAGATTGGAGAATTTTTTAAGAAAAAAATAAGGAATAAAACATATGAAAGAAATATTAAAAGATATAAGAGCTAAATATAATTACGTCAATTTCAGGACTGAAAAAAATGCCAAGAATGAATGAAAACAGTGGAAAAAACAAAATGAAGATAAATAGACCAGAATTTGAAAATGGCAAAAACCTCATATTGCAATTATTCATTGAGAATCAAACAGCAGAACTGAAGAGATGTCCATACAAAGACATGATATGGTGACATTTAAATTAACAAAGGAAAAAATGCTAGAACTTCCAGAGAGAAGAACAGCACTCTAAAAATATATGGCAATCAAATTGACCTCAGATGTCTTGACCGAAATAACAGATACAATATGAAGTTAAAATAAACTTAAAAATTAAACATTAAACATAGAATGTAATATACAGTCATATTTTCATTAATATTCAGGATATATTTTAAAATAGTGTGCAATATATATGGTCTTTAAAGGGTGCCACATAAATAACTAGTGGTATTGGGCTGGCCAAAAGGTTCATTCGTTTTTTTCCGTAAGATTGTTGTCTTAACTTCTTAGCTGTCTTTAACTTCATTCGAAACAATTTTGTTAGATTGTATGTAATGGCTGTCATATCAGCGTGCATTTAAAAAAAGACATCAAAATTGGTGAATTTCTGTGTAGCCATTTTAATATTGAAGATGGAAGAAAAAAGCAACATTTTCAGCATATTATGCTTTATTATTTTAAGAAAGGTAAAACTGCAACCAAAACGCATTGTGCAGTGTATGGAGAAGGTGCTGTGACTGATTGAATGTGTCAAAAGTGGTTTGCAAAGTTTCGTGCTGGAGATTTCTTGCTGGAAGATGCTCCACAGTCAGGTAGACCAGTTTAAGTTGATAGCGATCAAATTGAGACATTAATTGAGAACGATCAAACATTATACCCCATGGGAGATAGCCGACATACTCAAAATATCCAAATCAAGCACTGAAAATCATTTGCACCGGTTTGGTTATGTGAATGGCTTTGTTGTTTGGGTTCCACATAAGTTCAGAGAAGAAAACCTTGACTTTATTTTGCATGCATTTCTCTACTTAAACGTAATGAAAACGTTCCGTTTTTAAAACAAATTGTGATGGGCAATGAAAAGTGGATACTGTACAATAATGTGCAATGGAAGAGATCATGGGATGAGTGAAATGAACCACCACTAACCACACCAAAGTCTGGCCTTCATCCAAAGAAGGTGATGTTGTGCATATGGTGGGATCGGAAGGGAGTCCTCTATTATGAGCTCCTTCCAGAAAACCAAACGATTCATTCCAACAAGTAGTGCTCCCAGTTAGACCAACCGAAAGCAGCACTCGACGAAAAGCGTCCAGAATTAGTCAACAGAAAATGTATAATCTTCCATCAAGATAACACAAGACTGCATGTTTCTTTGATGACCAGGCAAAACCTGTTACAGCTTGGCTGGGAAGTTCTGCTTCCTCTGCCATATTCACCAGACATTGCACCTTCTGATTTCTACTTATTTCGGTTTTTGCAAAATTCTCTTAATGGAAAAAATTTCAATTCCCTGGGAGACTGTTAAAGGCACCTGGAACCGTTCCTTGCTCAAAAAGATAAAAAGTTTTGGGAAGATGGAATTATGAAGTTGCCTGAAAAATGGCAGAAGGTAGTGGAACAAAATGGTGAATACATTGTTCAATAACGTTCTTGGTGAAAATGAAAAATGTGTCTTTTATTTTTACTTAAAAATCAAAGGCACTTTTTGGCCAACCCAATACTTTTATGAGCAAATCAGTAGCTGCCTAGGGCTAAAGAAATGGGGTGGGCATTGACCTGAGAAGTAGTACAGAAGAGGAATATTTTTGGGGTGAGGTAAATATTCTGTTGGGTGTATACTTTGGCCAAATCACACTTTAGAGATGACAAACACTCCAGGTTTTTCCCATTATAAATAGTAAGAAAAAGTGATGAAAATGGAAACTGTAGATTGAAAGAGACTTAATCTTATAATTATTTTTAATGATCAAGGCTAATCTATATCTTCACTTGAGTCAAGAAATACAAAGAGATCACGTCATGGTAACTATAAAAGTCAGGATAGTGAGTAATTTTGGAGGGAGGTTGGAACCTGTGTTTGGAAGAGGGTACGCTGAAACACTTCTGAAGTGGGCTGGTGAAGCTCTAGTTATTGACCTGGGTGCTTATTACAAAGGAATTCAACTTGTAGTAATTAATCAGGCTATACACTTGCTTATCTGTTTTTTAAATTATACAATAAAAATATTTTTCAAAAGAGGTTAAGAGCAATAGAGCAAATCAAAAGTTAAAAAATATGCAAAAACTGAAAGCAAAAAATAGAGACAAAGATAAGTTTTAAAAAAATCTGGTTTTTTGGAATGATTAATAATAAAGACAAGTTACAGATTAATCTAGTAAGATTAATAAGAAAAAATGCAAAAGAAAACAGAACTTGATAAAGGACATTATCCAAACATAAAAAGTTTAAAAATTACATAATATTAGAAACAAACATATTAATATTTTCAAAACAAAATTAAAATTACTGATAAAATTAAAATATCAAAAAGACACAAGAATAGAGAATTTGTATAGCTAAATACCACACAGATAATTTTACAATAAGTTCCACCAAACTTTCTGGAGGTAATTTATTCCAATCTTTTATAAGTTAGGCTGAAGGATTTTTAAAAAGTATCATCAACCCTTCTCATTATGTAAGGCTGGTGAAATATTGCCTCCAAAGCAAGAACAAGCAGGTTGGTCATGTCTCTTCCACCCCAGTAAAAGTGAGCTCATTTTAAGGTTTTTTTTTTTTTTAACATATACAGATTGGCTGGGACCTGCTTGGAACAATGTTATTATTTTAAAGACATAATATCTAGAGAGAATCTACTACCAGCTATGACTTGGAGGGTTATATCCTAAACTCTGGAGAGAAAGTGACAGGAAGAAGAGAAAAAAGGTAACATTTATTCAGGGTCAAATATGTACCAGGAATTTTATATACATTATTGCATTCTCCCATTTCCATAATTTTTTATCATCAATGATAATGTTACTAACCCGTTTTACAGGGAGGAAACTGAAGCTTAGAGAAGTTAAATATCCTACTTATTACTACATAGGTCATAAGTTTAATAAATGGAGCTTGAGCCTATGTATAATCTATTGTATTCTTTTTAGCTCCTTATCCGGTTGATATTGTTATTAGGTTTGAAACCTGAAAGTGTCATTCATTCATGTGTTAAATGTATTAATCTAGCAAGAATTAATAAAGAACCACTATTATAGCTGAGAATGGAATTTTCTACTTTAAAACAAACACTTTATTCAGTAAAAACAAGTATTTTTTTCAAAGACACAAGCATTGCCACTTTAAGGGCTTTTATATGTGTCTAAAGGAGTAAAGCATCCCATTCCTAAGCAATCCATTAGTATTTGCAATTAATTAGCGTGAAGAATAATGAGAGGACTGAGACCAGAGTACCCTTGCCTTCACTGATTGCTTGAGTTCCTGGATTAATAAAATCCACATTATTTTCTTATGTAATTGGCACAAAGTTTATTTGTATCTCCTTTTTAATAAGTTTGCTAATGATATAAGAACGTAAACAAAACAACTTGTAAATGAATACCAAGTTCAATTAATTCCCCAGGCCTGACCAAATATCCCTGTCTACAAGTTAGTTCAGAATCCTTATTTATCTGTAAAACACACATCAAGTTAATGGCCCCTGTTTCCCTGACTTGTGTGTTAAAATGGGAGCAAAAAAGCATTATAGCCTTTTAAATAGAAGTGAAAGATCATAACACTCTGGAATTAGAGAAAGGCCGATCAGAGGGAAATCCCTAGTGTTTCAGAGACTGAACTTTAACTAAGATAGTAGAATGGAGTAGTTTTCTTGAGGCTGATTTTAAGATGTCTCTCAAGTGACTCTAATGGTGCCTTCTGGAATCCTATATGCCAAATCAGTCCCTGTTCCTGCTGTGCCTTGCCTGTCCTTGTTGTCAGATTTGCATACCCCCGAGTCCTGCCCCACTTAGATCCTGTTGTATGCAAACTCTAGACTCAAGTTTGACTATTTTCAGACCACTTAGGGCTGTAGACTTTTCAAACATATGCCTGGAATCATTTGAGTTGGGGTGAGCCTTGGTCATCTCTATGCTCAGTAAGTTAGTTTTTCATCAGCCCATCATTATCTTTTCTCGGCTGCTCTTATTTGGCTTCTGTAGCTTTATCTCACTTAACCTCCATTCCCAATGTTTTAACAGAAATCTTTCCTTAACCCCAAGCCATTTTGTTGAGGCTTAAACAGAGTTATTAGTACCTTACAAAATGTCTAAGAACTGTAAGGAAGTATGCTAGAGATTATAGGCACTCTGAACCTATCAGAGTCTTAAAAATAGTGGGTGAATAATATACATTTGTTTATTTAAATTTAATGGATGAATAGAGTACAGTGGTAAAATTGTTTTTGACAACCATGACCTGCAGTTCTCCACATTAAGTTTAGCTGTCCACTTGATATCTCCACTTTAATAAACATCCACAACCAAGCTGCTGGTTATGACCAAAAACCTAACTATTTCTACAGTTTTCCAACTCCGGTAATGGTCACTTCTACATGGTAGTTGCTCAGATCAAAAATTTTGAAGGCAGATCTTCCTCCCCCCTCCATCCTTCATCCAATCTGTCAACCACCCCTGTCAATTTTCCCTTAAAATAAATCCAGATTTGGGCAATCTCTCACCACCATCACCACTATAGCCCTGGTCCAAGCCTCCAAGCCACCTTCCTACCTCATATAAATTATTGCAATAACCTCTCTACTTCTTCCTCTGCCTGTCTACACTTTATTCTTAATGAAACAGGCAGAATGAGCCTGTTAAAACTTACATCTGATTATGCCACAAAAGCTTTGATTTCCTTTGTTCTCACTCAGAGTAAAAGTCAAAGTCCTTACATTGGTTTATAAAGTGTACACATGGGTTTTTTTTCCCCATTCACCCTAATCTCATCTTCTAGTCACTCCTCTTTTTGAATAACTTGACTGGTTTTGTTTTGGGGTCTTTGCATTTGCTGCTTTCTTGATTTAGAATATTAACTGAAATTCTAATTTATCTGTATAGATAGTGCCCTTACCTCCTTTAGGTTTTTAGTTAAATGTCCCCTCTTCACTGTGTCTTTCTCTTACCATCCTATTTAAAATAATGTCCCCCCAAATTCCCCACTCCCTTTCTCTGCTTTATATTGTTTGCTACAGAATTTGTCATGATCTAATAAGAGCATTATGTATTTTGTATATATATATGTATATATATATTTTTTTTTTTTTCTGCCTCCTCCTAAAATATTAGCTCTGAGAGTCCAGGGATTTTTGCATTTTATTTCCAGCTATATCCCCTGCACTTACATAGTTTCTGCCACATATTAGTTGTTCAGTAATTATCTGTGAAGTGAGTGACTGGATATGACTGTGGTGGACAGGATTACGTTACAGTTCTTCACATCCTTCCTGGATTAGACATCCATACCTTTCCCCCTGTAACTTTGTAGTGTTCTCCCACTTTAGGGGTGACGTAAGGGGGCTTCCCATTCCTTAACTAAGAGCTTTTCCATGTAATTTGCTTTTTAAAGCTCTTGAACAGTCATGCAGGCATCTCCTGCACCTGTCACCACATGAGAACATTCCCCAGGCTATCCAGCTAAACCCAACCAAGATCAAAAGAGCTGCCCAGCTGAGCCCAGCATGCATCAGCTACCCCTAGGAAACCCCTAGATACGAAGCTAAATATATGCATATTGTTTAAAACAATAAGCCACTGGGTTTAGAGGTATTTGTTACACAGCAATAGTAACAATTTAAACAATGGGCCATAGAACAAATTTTCTCAAACTCCAACAATGATACAGTGCCCTCCCAATGAATTAACATGCTATATGAAATGAAGCCATAAACATTAAATAATATTTTATATTTTTACATGGTTACTGGGAAGCTCAAACTATGTTGTATACTCACTAGCAATTTATTTTACACCAATTTCAGAATATAATCATTCTCTTCTCCCATATGCTGTTCATTTATTACTTGGTTCTTATTTTAAATCTTTTTTAAATTGCATTTTTCCCATTTTACATTAATCCATTTCAAATATTTTTTTACAAATAAGAGTTGTGTGAATTAAAAATAATAGCAATTATTATAATAGCATACTCAGTAGAATTTATATGTTGATGCTGCAACATAAGGCTTATTAATCTTTAATCAATCTTCTGGAGTCCACATTCTAGTTTATATAATATTAAGAGGGTACATTCTATCATCTATTTTCTGTGTCTCAATAGCTGAGCTGAGCAGTAAAAGGCATAGGACCTCTGAAATGACACTAAATATTTTACATACACTTAAATCATTAATTTTCTAACTGGCTTCTATATCATGGTTGTTAAATTAGTTCCTATAATGATTAATATAATAAAACATATTGTCACCTCCTGAACAATAAATTCTGACGTGAATAATAAATTATAACGTAAAGATCTAAATCACTTTAAGTCCTGTTCTTTTATCTAAAATGAGTTGCAAATTTTCTCAAAAACACTAGTTTAAAATAATAGGCAGGCCCGACTGCGGGCCCCGGGTGCAGAGACGGCTCCCTCCCCCGGCGCGGCGGAATCAGTGCCCTTGGTAGGGCTGGGGTGAACCTGTCAGGAGCGAGCCGGGGCCCACCAGGGACGCACCTGGCCCTCGGTAGGAAAGGCATCAGTCTCCCCCAAGGCCCCTGGAAAGCTGTTCCCTGAGTGGGAGAGTGTGTTCCAGCCTCCGCACCCTTGCTCTGGTCGTGCCGGGAGGCACAGCGAGGCCGTCCTTTCCCAGCACAGATGGAAACACCCACCTGGCCCTGCGGCCTGGGGTGTGGAGGAGGGGCGGGCCCAGCAGCTCCGCCGACTCGGAAAGCCGGAGAGGACTCTCCCCTCAAAACCATGCTGCTCAAGTCCATTCTCTAGTAGGTCTGTGTCTTTATTCCCGTCTTGCCACTAGGTTCTTCATGACCTTTTTTTTTTTCCCTTAGATTCCATATATATGTGTTAGCATACTGTATTTGTTTTTCTCTTTCTGACTTACTTCACTCTGTATGACAGACTCTAACTCCATCCACCTCACTACAAATAACTCCATTTTGTTTCTTTTTATGGCTGAGTAATATTCCATTGTATATATGTGCCACATCTTCTTTATCCATTCATCAGATGATGGACACTTAGGTTGCTTCCATGTCCTGGCTATTGTAAATAGAGCTGCAATGAACATTTTGGTACATGACTCTTTTTGAATTATGGTTTTCTGAGAGAGTGGCATGGACATATATACACTACCAAACATAAAATAGATAGCTAGTGGGAAGCAACCGCATAGCACAGGGAGATCAGCTCGGTGCTTTGTGACCACCTAGAGGGGTGGGATAGGGAGGGTGGGAGGGAGGGAGATGCAAGAGGGAAGAGATATGGGAACATATGTATATGTATAACTGATTCACTTTGTTATAAAGCAGAAACTAACTCACCATTGTAAAGCAATTATACTCCAGGAAAGGTGTTAAAAAAAAAAAAAAAAAACCATGCTGCTGATTAAAATGAAAACGTCTAAGGTCAAAAATAAATAAATAAAAAATTAGAATTAAAAAAAATAAATGAATAAAATAATAGGCAGTCAAATATTTCTAAAATGTTGTAGTAGCCTTTAAGTTTTCACAACTAATTCACAGCAATAATTTTTCTTCAAACACAAATATCTCCTACAAACACACAAACACACAACCAAAAACTAACTTACTTGAAAATTAGATTTTGAAATTTTCTTAAAAGATTGAGACAAAAATAGCAAATTGAGTAATAACTTATGTTGATTTTTTTCAATTTAGTAATATTTATTAAAGGATTTTTGAAATTAAATTTACTGTATTTGAGCTTAACATTTTGAATTCAATTAAAGGGTTTTAAAATGAAAATAAAGTGTAAAATTCACTTTGTTTCTAAAGCTTGATCATGTTTAGTCAGATTATTCCAATTTATAGTAATTCATTTTCAGCATAGAGATTAAGTTTACTTGAAAATGTGCTACTAGAAATGAGGCTGATAAGGTCAGAGCTAAGGAATTGAACTGGAAATTGAATTAACAACCAACTTATGGTGGCCAGAAATACAACTAGATATATAAGTGAAGCAAGTGAATCTGTCCTGTTTTCAAGCTGGTAGGAAAGAAATGACTGCAGAGGATTCAAAATAGCAGTAATACTACAAATTTGAAAGACTCTCTTTGTGATTCCAAGTGATTTCTCTTTGTATCAGGATCTCAACGAATGGTCCATGATCTAAAATGTGTTCCATAGAATTTCAGTGTTCTGCACCAGTTTCCAGGGTTTATGGAAGAAAAGTCCCAGTGGAAAACTGGGAACAAAAAGGAAAAACAAGATCTTATGAGATACAGAAGTCCAATTAGATGGACAAGAAAGAGCTTTATGGTAGGGAGGAGACAGATTGTGATAGAATTGGCAGGAGTTTGCCCATGTCCTTCATCACTGTTTCTTTTTAATTGTTTTGTCAGTGAATATTTAATGAACATCATTACTGTGCTTAATTCTACAAAGTTGCATAATGGGTCCACTCTAAGTGTGCATCCGTTAGAGGAAGACAAATAGAATGTAATATACACTGATTCTTGATATCAGCAGTACTAATAGTATTAGATCCCTTCCATGGCGATGTGGAAACTCCTAAAGGTCTTTTTATATCCATGGCCAAGATATGCTTAGGAACTGGTTAGAACAGAGTTAATCTGGTAATGGTCTTGTTTACTAGCATGGGTAAATTGCTAAATGCTCTAACCTTGTATTATCTTGTTTATAAAATGGGTAACAACATTAAGTATATCGCTGAGCTACTGTTGACGCTGAGTAACACTGTGCATTGAGAGGGATTAGCAGAGTGCATGGAAAATTGTAATTGGGCAATATTTATTAGGATTACTATTTAATAAGAATTACTAGTATAATTAGGTACAATTGAACAAAGCTAAGGAAAGAGGAGTTAGTGTGCAATAGAAAATATTGTACATAAGCTATACACAAAATCTGGAAGGTAAGAGGTAAGAACTCAAGAGTTTACTATAATTCATGTGAATCTCGTTAATGCTGAAATGCGAAACTAATATTCTTCGTAACCTGATCACAAAAATATCAATAAGCACTTTACCATGTATTTGCATCCTTTATATCTTTATTTGACTCTCTATTGCATGAACTATGCAAGTTACCCCAACCTCTTTTCTCTCATGAATAAATTCATTCCCTATTTAACTTTCCTTCACATGACACAGCCTACTACATTTTGGAAATACGAGGTTCCAGAAGTGTCACACAAATATAGAGCTCTAATGCTTTCTGATCACTCAAAACCTGTGGTTAAAAAAAATAATAATCCTAAATAGAGATGGACTAATAGGATGCTAGAAGATATTGCTGCTGCTAAGTTTAATAAAATATGATTGACATGCTTAGATTTATCATGGGAAGGATCACAGTTTTATAATAATCCAAAATGACACAGAGCAAAATTTGCTGCCAGTGGGTGGAATGAGAAACACAATGCTCTGTGTTCTGTGGCAGAACGTTAACAACCAAGCGTTGGAATAGGTGATGCTTGTTTGTTACAGAGGCCTCACGCTTTCCTTCCTGAGTAAAGCTTCCAGGACCTGCCCCTGTTATCTAACCACCTTCACACACTGCTTTGCACCCTGCTTTCTCTCCGACTCAGGCTGTTACAGCATTTGCTAGGAGGACATTTTTTCTTATGCCTAAAACCTTTCAATTCAACAAGCTGATTTTCAGAAAGATTACAGAATGTTGAAATTCCCAAAGATTGGAAAACATCTTAATAGAAGTTAGTTCCGAGTGGAAAGGCAATATTTTCTCGTTCCCCTTTTTAGTGTTCATGCTTACCTAAGCCTTATTCTCTGTTTAAATCCTCATTCGCTAAGGAAATGTGAATTTAAGAGGAAAAAAATGAAGCCTTTCTAACTACATACACTTACTTGCACTTTACCCCTTTCACTAGTACAAACAGATCATCCTCCCATTCTTCTCTTACGATATTGGAAATCTGAAAAACCATTGTATTAATTTTCACCTTATTATTTGGAGAACTAAATTTGCTAAACTTTGTTGTTGTACTGAGAAATGTTATTGTATTTGCTGCCATTAAACACAAAGAAATGGTTTTTAAGTGTAGGAAACATTTCAAGAAATAGATATATCGTCTGCTCAATTGTATTAATAATTAGAGGTGATTAATAGAATTAATGTATTAAATCCTTAAGAACATAGACTCTAAGGACATATACTTGATTTATTAGCTGTATGAACTTGAGCAAGTGACTTAATGTTTCTGATCCTTGTTTTCTTCTCTTCAAAAGACATTGATAATGAATAAAAAATTTGAGTAGACAGTTCCCCAAATAAGAATAAGATGTACAAATGGTCAATAAGCACATGAAAATATGCTTGATTTCATTAGTCATCAGAGAAATGCAAATAAAATTTGCAATGAGATACCACTTAATATCCATTAGGACAACTTTAATCAAAAACATAATAGCAAGTTTTGGTGAGGATGTGGAAAAATTGGTGCTTTTACATACTGCTGGTGGAAATGTGAAATGAGGCAGCCACTTTAGAAAACAGTGTGGATGTTCCTCAAAAGGTTAAACAGAGAGTCATTGTACAACTCAGTAATTCTACTCCTAGGTATATACCCAAGAGAAATGAGACATATGTCCATATAAAAACTTGTAGACTGGTGTTCATAGAAGCATTATTTATTACAACCCAAAAGTGGAAACAACCTATATTGCCATCAACTGATGAATAGATAGATAAAGTGTGGTATATCCATACAATGGAACATTATTAAGCAATAAAAATAAGTGAAGTACCGATACATGCTACAGCATGGATGAACCTTGAAAACGTGCAAATGAAATAAGTCAGTCATAAAAGACCACATATTGCATGATTCCATTTATGTGAAATGTTCAAAATAGGCTGAACTATAGAGACAGAGTAGATTAGTGGTGGCCTAGGGCTGGAGGGTGGGAGTGGAGTTGTAAAAGAGAAAAAAAAGAATGAACACTAAAAGGTATGGGGTTTGGGGGGGGAGGAAAGATGATAAAAATGTTCTTAAATTGCTTATGTTGATGCTTGCACAACTCTATGAATATACTGAAAACCATTGAATTATACACTTTACAAAATGAATTACATGGTAAGTGAATTATTTCTCAATAAAGATGTCATTAAAAAAGACATTCATAATTTTAACTAGCCCAATTGTTTTTGTGTGTGTGTGTAGGTAAACAAGGGCATATAAGATGCAGCACCATGTCTAATAAATATATAACAAACGATACAGTATTTTTCACTTATTTACTAACTTTCCAGGGTAAAGCAAATTGCCCAAGATAATTTACAGCTAGTAAGAGATGAGTCAAAGATTATATTTACTTCTGTTAGATTCACTTCAGATTTTCCAATCTTAATCTGAAAAATTGATGGGTGAAGCTCCATGTATGTTACAATTATAAAAATTTTACTATGAGAGATGTTAAAACAGATATAACTATATGCCCAACTTGCCCATTAAAAGAAAAATATTTGCAAATCACCTTTGAACACTAACTTGAAAATCTTTATCTTCTTAGATTACAAAAAAACACAAAACTTGTTATAAAAGCAAACCTACATTCTAAACGAATGTCTAGAACACTATATGAATCTTTTCCATTGAAACTATCAGTCACAAGCCATCAGTTTCCGTGTGACTTTGCTTTTAATATATTTGACCTGATATCTTTTCCTTTTTACATAAATTGAGATATACAAACACACGTATTTTCACCTTTAATATTTTTGATAATTTCCTTAGAATGTATCTTAACTCTCTATGTTTTAAATCCTCTTCAACAAAAGTAGAGGGGGTTAATGAATCCGTTCTACTAATCTTTTATATTTGTTGGAGATAGATAAAGCTGATTCAGATGGCATATGTGAAGGTATTAAACAGAAATCTAAAGCAATATGTTTGGATTGCTATGATTTACAATTCGTGTTTTTTTTTTTTTTTTCCAGTTAACTTTATTTAACTGCCCAAAATGTTATGGAGTAAAATGTTGAAATAATGCATCTTAAGCGTCCACTGATAACTCTTTTTTAAACAGCAAGATATCCTACTGTTCAAAAACAAATTCACCACACACAACAGCACAAAACAACCTGTGTTAACACTAAACTCATACACACACACACAGTTCTACATATAATTCATTCATTTGTGTATGTATAATTCTGAGTTAAGGCAACAAGAAATCTAACCAATTTGACGATAGCCCAGTAGCTAAGAATTACTAAGAAGTTTATGTTTTCCCTACAGTTTACTAAGAATTCAGTCTACATTTTATAAAGATGGAAGTTATGTACTTTTTGGTGTTTTAAACATATCTTTTCAATTCCACAAAATACCCTACTGGGATCTCAAAACTCTCAGTATTTGGCCAAGCATATATAAGTTATATAGAACAAGAGATTTTTTTTTCAACCCCTGACATTCTTCTAGATAACTTCACAGTAGTAAGTCCTATCACATCCAGGATGTTCTTCCTATCTGAATATCTTAAAAATCCAGTGTCCAGGTGGCTTAACAAGTGAAAAAGCACTTTTGGAGGAGACGGAAAACCTGAGTTCAAGTACCATTTTTGTTCTAGACTTGTTTCAAAATCACTGTTTTCTCCTCTGTATTATGGGGCTATGATGCCTTCCTCAAAAGACTGTTTTGTGGTTGGAGTGAGATGAGGTTTATGAAAGAGCTCTACAAGTGTGATAATGAGATACAATTATCATTTTCTTTAAGACAGTGTTAGGCAAAGAGGAGTGGAAATAGCATAACAGATTCACTTTTGAAAGGGACTCAGCACCCATGCAGTCTGCACTTATTTTCTTCTTTTTATTTTCAGAGTCCAGAGACACTGTAATATTTCCTCTAATTGCTACATATGTAGTATCATTTTCTTCCAAAATATCCTGAAAAATTAGCTTTTTACCATCAATTTTTTTAAACAATTTTTAAAATTGTTTTTTTAGTCTTCATTGAGTGACATTGGTGAGTTTTGAAATTCTATAATGTAATGGAGGCCAAAATTATTAATACAAATGACCCTGCAAATCATGAACTAATTAATTAACTCCTCACATGCAGAGCTTCTGTCTAATTTTGCTATGGTGTTACACAGTGGCTAGGACACTGTACATTCAGTCAACACCATTCAGTAACAACTCAGATATAGATGGGAGTGTGCAAGAACACACATTTCAGTGAGCAAACTTTTCTTCCTCTAAATCTGAAAGTAAAATCTAATCCTAGAATTAAAGAGAATGGAGTAATGGAAAGAGCTTTAACTTAATTACTAGCAAAAAGTGTAGCAACCATGAGGGAAAATTTAAATGAATATTAACTGCAAAAAATCACAATAATAATTTATTATGTAGTAAAAAGTAAAAACATGATGACAGTTATGTGTAAGGAGGGGGGTATATTTTTTGAGGTTCTTCGTTAGTATAGCAAGAGGGCAAAGTGACTGATTACATTATGTTTTGCTAAAGGGCACATTATAATTTCTCAGGTAACCAACAGGTATAGAGTAAATACGTTCTAAATTGTGGGTAGAGAGAAAATGAATGTTAAAAGTGTTTAATCAACAAAAAGGAAGGCAAAAAGGAGAGAAAAAACGTTTAGAAAAAGCACAATACATGATGATAATTATCAAAAATATATGAGAAATCATATTAACTGTAAACAGATTACATTCTCTGATTAAAGTACAAAGATTATCACAAAGCAAAATCCAACAATATGCTGTTTTCAAGAGATAGAGATAAAACATGCACACACACACACACACACACACATATTTTTAGGTAACATGAAGTTACAACTTAACCCAGGAAATGATAAGCAAAATAATATTTGAATTGTTTTATTAGTGTCAGATAAAAAATATTTATAGAATAGAACCTTATTATAAATAAAGAGGGTCACTTTATGATGATAAAGAGTTTAAATTCACCAAGTATATATTACAATTTAAAAATGCATATGCATCTGGTGATACAGTCTCTGACTATTTTAAAATAAAATAACAAAATATATTTTTATATTGACAAAATGTGTCCATAATGAGATATTTTTTGTGTTTCTCTCTATAACTGACAGAACAAGAAATTAGTATAACTATAAATATATAATTGACAAAGAACAACAAGAAACACAGGAAAAATATAGATTTCAGTGGCATAACTAACAAATAACTGTACACAGTCAGACACACACACACACTGCATCCAACAGCTATAGACATTAGGCTGTTATTAAGATTATAAGATAATAGAAATAGATTTGGAATACTTAGGTTTTTAGAAAATAGTTTACATAAAATAAATGCTATCTATTATTGTTATGGTTTTGAAACACTTATAAACTGTTCCCTACCTACTTCTCTAAACTTTTCTCTTGCCAATTCATCTCAATTTAAATACTCATGCAGATTTTTATAAAGTTTATAGTTCCCTACAATCACATTTAATTTCATGCTCCTCTGACTTTGTCCTTTCAGATCCCTCTGCCTGGAATTTTCTAGATTATTCCTACTCTTGTGCATACTGTATTGTGATTGAACTTTATGGAAATAGCCCCCCCCCTTTTTTTAATGAGCATGCTCTATGCCACTGCAAGTGACCTGATAGAAATGTTCTTCCAATACCTAATTTACCTGATAACTCCTTCTCTGCTTAAATTGTAATAGTTCCTAAAATTGTCACTCACTTGAATAAAACAACTAACTTTACAAAAATTTTCCCTTATCCCTGTGTTGAATTTCTATCCTTAGTACCCACCCTGCTCCCAAATTTAGAAACCTTTGCTAATTCACACACACACACAATATAATTTCCATTGCCTAGATTCTTCCTTCCCCTCATATCCAAGCTGAGCCTTCTCTTTTAACCTATGATTAGTTTAATCATATATTAATAATTTACCCTTCTATCTTTCCTCCTAGGGCTCAACAAGTTAGCTGCCTTCCAGGGTGCTAACAACTCCACAAATTATGCCTCCCACTGAAGTTAGCTCTGATTATTTGGAAGATTGACCAAACTAAATACATTCTGCCTTTTCATAAACATAGTGAAGAATCCAAGTACACTTTCTTGCCAAATATGTGAAACTGTGTTTAGTGTATATTTACAACATGAATAAATTATATGACTTAGGTTGTAAATTCATGGAAAAAATAACAAAATCAACCATGCTTTAAATATTCCTTTAAATGTTATCTGCTATACATTAAATCATTAATGTTGGTGGATCTTCTGTGCTTTTTATTTAATCATGGCCTCTGTCTTCATTCTTCTCTTTTCTCAAGAAAGGATAATGTGGTACTTCCTAGTCTCTGCTGCTTATATTATTAGTATTATTACACTACTTACCTTATACTCTTGCTATGCATTATTTTAATTCTATGATTTTAAGACAAAATATAGGTGAAATTGGGGAAGGAGAAATTTCCATGAGTTTTAAAGGTATTGGAAAGGCATCTCTGAGCCTGTAAGATAAAAGAAACAGATTCATTTTGATTCATGGATGATAATTACTTCTCTTCAGTTTAAGAGTATTAAAATACTTGGGAACATTTTATTATTATCCTTAAGTAGGAAGTTATACTTTTTGAAATGCCAGATTTTAAATATTCAATTTAGGAATAATGCCAGCTCCTATGTTTCTGTTAACATTAGGACAGAGAAAATCAATAGCTCCTAACAGGGTGATATGTCACGTGAGAAAGATTATCTTTACTGTGAAACTGTGCCAATGTTTTAACTATTTTTTCTTATTATTCTGGATCAACACCATAATTAAGTTCATAAACCTATGGCAGTTGGTATGGTTTAAATTTAGTTTCCCTCAGAGGTAAGTTTGGAGAACTAAATATTGAACTGACTTCTCTAACATACCATATGAAACATCAATGGCTCCACTTATTCATGTATTCACCCTTAAACCCCTCTTTGCCTTGACTTCTGCATCATAGTAAAGATTAACTATACCCACCCACTTGCTCAAACCAAAACCCAGGGGACATCTTTAATTTTTCACTTTCCTTCACACACCACATTTAATCCACTAGTAAGTTGCTGTTTCTACCTCCTAGTACTTACTGTATTTCATAGTTCCTCTCTGTGTTCAAGGCTACAACTTTAACACAGGTTCCTATCATCTCCCACCCTATTACAACAGACTCTCAGCTGCTCTCAATGAACCTCTCTTACCCTCATGTAATAGTTACCTTTATAAATAAATAAGTCACCAAATGCTTCCACCTACTATCCTCTAATGGCTTCTTAATGCACTTAAGATATAATTAAAACTCCTTATCAAAGCCAACCAAGGACTGAATATGACATGAGTCTTGCCCATCCATTTGACCTCATTCTGTCAACCTCTTATCAGCAACAGTCAGGCCAGTCACACTGGTGCACTTTCTGTTCTTGAACATGTACAGCTCATTCTCATTTTTGCCCTTTCTATTTCCTCTAAAGAGAATGCTTTTCTCCCAGATATTCTCTTTGCTGGTTCCTTCTCAAATGTTAACACTTCAGAGAATTCTTTTCTGTTACTTCATCTATAGTCACCTCCCAACACCCACAGGGCAGTCAATTTCTTTACTATATCACCTTGTTTCACTTCATACAAGTATATGTGAGCATCTGAAATTATTATCCTCCTTGTTCATTGTCAGCATCTCCTCCACTACAAATCTTGCTTGTTTCATGCACCATTTTGTTAGGAAGGTTAGGATAATGTCTTGCATTATGACAGAAGAACATCAAACACCTCTTTCATGAATGAAGTCTAATATTTTTAATAAAATTTAAAATTTAACTTGATCTTTTAATAGAAAGTGTAGATACTACATGAAAAACTATGATTCTGAAAAATTCTGAAAATCTGAAATCTCAGTTTATACATCCCAAAATGACAATCTATAAAACATTTGACTTTCTCAGGAGTCATAGACACTGAGACATGACTGCTGCCTTGAACCTTTGATTCCAGTTTTGCTATGTGGTGAACAAAATCATCGTACAACGCAGAGCATATCACTTTACTAGATCTGAATACTGTTAATAAACTCAAAACCTCTGAAAAGTGGCAGAGAGCCTAATTATGTAGAACATGGGGAAAACAGATGCTCCCTCCCATACAATGGATTGCATAAACTGCCACAATTCATTGCAGCTGAGAGCACCTGAATGACAAGACTTGGCTCTTTTGGAAGCCTGGCACATGATGACAAACAGGATTGTAGGATGCCTCTCTTAGTGTTGCAGTATGAGTGATTACAGTCCAGAAGTTCTGGTTCCCAGTTGTTCCCACTACTTACACTGAGTTCTTATGACACTAGAATTGCTCAGTGTTGCAGAGGAACACCCAAAAATGCCAAAAGGAATCCTGTATTTTCTAGCAATGACTGTGAAAATAAAAAACCTGAGAGAGCACATAGAACAAAACTTGCTTCACATGATCAAATGAACTTTAAAGAGACTCATCAGTTTTTTAAGCTCTATTGATGTATAATTAATACACAAAACATTGCACACATTTAATGTACACATCTTCATGAGTTTGGACATATATAAACACCCATGATACCATCACCACAATCAAGGTACTAAACATATACATTACCTTCAAAAACTTCTCTGTGTGTGTGTGTGTGTGTCTGTGTGTGTGGTGGTAAGAAAAATTAACATGAGATCTATCTTCTAAATATATGTTATTTTCTCCAGTTTTGTAGAAATGTTATTGACATATAACATGTAAGTTTCAGTGTACAATGTGATGACTTGATGCATGTATATATTGCACAACGATTACCACCATAAGGCTATTTAACACCTCCATTCCCTTACATAATTACCTTTTTTTGTAGTGATATATTTAAGATTTACTGTCGTAATAAATTTCAAGTATGTAATACAGTACTATCAATTATAGCCATTATGCTGTACTTTATAACCCCAAAACCTATTCATCTTATAGCTGGAAGTTTGTACCCTTTGACCAATATCTCCTAATTTTCCTCATCCTTAGCCTCTGGCAACTGCCACTCTAGTCTCTATTTCTATGAGCTCAGTTGTTTAGATTCCATGTGTAAGTAAGAACATACTTATTTACTTTTATACTCATGTAGTTATATATATAGCATATATATATAAACACATATATACATATATATACACATATATATACGTATATATATATATATATATATACACACTTATATAGTAGTTGTCTTTCTCTGTCTGAGTTATTTCACTTACTAGAATATCCGCAAGGTCTATCCATGTTGTTGCAAAAAGCAGAATTTCCTTCTTTTTTATGACTGAATAATATTCATAAAATATACGTAATACATATGTAACATTCATATATATACACATAGATACATACATATATATACACACACATACATACATATATATATGTTTTCTTTATAAACTTGTCCTTTCATGGACTTAGGTTGTTTCCACGCCTTGGCTATTGTAAATAATGCTGCAGTAAATACGGAAGTCCAGGGAGCTCTTCAAGATAGTGATTCAATTTCCTCTGTATATATATACCCAGAAGTGGGATTGCTGGATCATATTGTGGTTCTATTTTTAATTTTGTTGAAGAATGTCCATACTGTTTTCCATAGTGGCTGTACTAATTTGCATTCCCACCAACACTGTGCAAGTCTCTAAACATATTTTAAAGAGTACCATGCTGTATTGTTAACTATAGGTATTATGTGGAATAGCAAATCTCTAGAATTGAATCATCTTACATAACTGAAATGTTATATCCATTGAGCAATAATTGCCCATTTCCCCCTCTCCCCAGCCCCTTGCCACCACCATTCTATTCTCTGCTTCTATGAGTTTGACTATTTTAGATTCCTCATATAAGTGCAATCATGATGTATTTTGTCCTTTTGTGACTAGCTTATTTAACTTAGCATAATGTAATTCCCTCTAGGACCATCCATGTTAACACAAATGGCAGGATTTTCTTTGTTTAAGGCAGAATAATATTTTGTTGTATGTATATACTACAGTTTCTTTATCCATTCATCTGCTGATAGTATCTGTTTTGTTTCCATACCTTGGCTATTGTGAATATTGCTGCAGTGAACATGGAGGTGCAGATATCTCTTTGAGACGTTGATTTCAATTCTTTTGGGTATGTATCTAGAAGTGGGATTGCTGAATCATATAGTAGTTCTTATTTTAACTTTTTGAGTGACCTTTGTATTGTTTTCCATAGTGGCTACACCTTTCTACATCCATTCTACCTTCCTATCAACAGTATATAGGGTTCGCTTTCTTTCACCATGTCAATATTTGTTATCTGTCTTTTTTTTTATAATAACATATTAACAGGTTCAAGGTGATATTTTATTGTGGTTTTGACCTGTGTTTTCATGATGCTTAGTGATGTTGAGCACCTTTTTATATACCTGGTGTCCATTTGTATATATTCTTTGAAGAACAGTCTGTTCAAGTTCTTTGCCCATCAAATCAGTTTTGAATCAAGCCAGAACTAGCCTCAGTTATTCTCTTTCCTCTCTTTATAATGTTCTCCTTTCTTATGTCAGACTTGATTTCTTTAAAAGAAACTTAATTTTTAAAATTTAGTCACAAAATTCTGAAAATAGATTACATGATGCATAGACAATTGACTCACATATTACACCATTACTATAATACAGAGACTCTAAAATGCCTTCTCATGTCTGAACGTGCGTGTAGTAAAATAAGCTAACCATAATGTAAACTCATAGAATATAAATTCCATCATTGCTGATACATTAATTGCCATGACCAAAGATTCTTTTTTCTCTTTCTCCCTATCTGCCCACTCTTCCATCTTTGGTGGGAGTAGGTGTTTTCACAGCAAGATAAAATAAAAAGTTATATTTTTGTAAAAGCAATGGAAATCCAGAGAAGAGATTAGATACTGGTGGTGGTGGTGGTGAAGAGTTAGGTATTAACCAGAAATTTTGTGTATTGATGGGAATTGGAGAGACAAGATGTAGGTCTAAAGAGTCATTCTACTATGTGGGAGTCAAGGGAATGGGGGAGGAAAAGGGCTTACCAGAGGGGATCATTTGCATATCCCCCGGAGGCATGAGTAATGAGAGAATGGACAGTGTTACCTAGTGATCTATACTACTGAAGAATAGTTCCATCTGCATTTTTAAAATTGGAAATTACAGAATATAACTCAAACTGGCTTATGCAAAGAAAAATATAGTGATTCATTACATGAGACAAATCTAGAGTTAATCTAAGGTCAGGAAAGGTAAACTCCAAGGCCATTGATTGTATTTTCTCTACCTAGTTTCTTCATCTGCAAAATGGGAAAAATATTGGCATTTACCTCATAGGGTGGTTGTGAAAACTAAGTGACTTGGCATACGTAATGTACTAATAAAAATGCCTACCATGAAGTAAGTGTTAGCTATAATTCTTTTTTATTAACAAAGATATTTTTCAAAACCTAGAGAATAGTTTGTGCATGTTCTGGTTTTCTTTCAGGAGGGGATTTTCTAGTGAAAAAAAAACCAAACATTTCAATTAAACTAAGATATAAAGATTTTAGCACAATTAAAAAAGAACATTTTGAAGAAAAAAATTAATAAAATATTTAATAATTATGCCAACTTTGTGGGATAAGATTCTACTTCCTTGACCAAAATGTGAAGGGGAATTATAGCTCAACATTTTATTTTAAATCTGAAACACATTATTAAATCCATTTTAAATATGCTTCCCTGTTTTAATGTTCACCATCATTGGTATTTACAAATATCTGAGCAAAGAATGTGGATGAAGCAAATGGGCAGGACATATTTTCTACAACTCTTACGGGGTAACACCTTACATGTGTTCAACAACAACAACGACAAAATATACAAGCAATGTCAGGCAGGTGATAAAGCACATGCTCAAAGCACAAGCTTTAATACTCAGTCAGGTATAAGATCCCTTAACTTTCAGTCTTCCCTGCTCCAAAGACAACACCTGCCCTAATTTAATAGTCAGACTTCCCTCCTTCTTTTTCATTTTAAGTAGTCTCTCTCTTCCAGACCAAGTTGGCCTCTCCATATGTACATTGATTCCAATCCCCTCCCAGTCTCAAAACATCATCATTGACCTTTTTTCTCTCTTTCCATTTGTCATGATCCTTTAAATTCTCCCTTTCCATGTACCTTTTCATCTGCTAATCATGATATAACCTTTCTCCTATTAACAATGATTCCTTACCCTGCCTATATTGTGGTTATGTCATTTGTCTCTATATCTTGTCAAATCTAAATACTTCAAAAGATGGTTCATGCTCACTACCTCTTCAGCTTATGTTTTGCTCCTCTTTCCCTCACTGCAGCCCGACTTCCATGTCCTCCATCACATCAGCAAATGTACTCTGACTTTAGACAATTGGCCTAACATCTCCAGCTTTAGTTTTGCCATTTGCAAAGCGAAATATCAGCACTTACTTTTTAAGGTTATTATGAAGATTTAATGAAATAACATAAATGAATTTTTGTGTACAATGCCTGGCACATAAGAAACATTCCAATAAATCTTTATAAATTAATAATGGTGATGTATTTACTGAACAAATTTAAAGTTATTCCTGTGAAATTTCACTAATATAATGTAAGTGGAAAACTATATATAGGAAATGGATAAGGCATGAAAGTGAGCATATTTTCAGAAAATAACTATCTGCTTCATGGTGGTGGTAGTGGGGAGACCCTTTTATTTAGGTAGATTGACACTTCATGAATCTTTCTGAAGAGTGGCCAAGATGGTGGAGTAGAAGGACCCTAAGCTCACCTCCTCTCACGAGCACACCCAAATCACAATCTGCAAAAAAACAACATTGAAAAAGTCTGAGACCAGCCAGAAAAGATCTTCTACAACTAAAGACATAAAGGAGGAATCACATAAAGGAGACCCGTTGGAGGGGTGGACTTGTGGTATAATCAAATCCCATACCCTCTGGGTTGGCAGCCCACAACCTGGAGAATAATTGTGTTACAGAGCTTCTCCCACAGGAGTGAGAGTTCTGAGCCCCATGTCAGGCCCCCCCAGCCTGGGGATCTGGCACCAGGAGGAGGAACACCCAGAGCATTTAGCTTTGAAGTCCAGCAGGGCTTGATTGCAGGAACTTCACAGGATTGGGGGAAGTAGAGACTTCACTCGTAAAGGGCACACACAAAATCTCATGTGCACTGGAAACAAAGGCAAAAAGCAAAAGCAGTAATTTGATAGAAGACTGGACCAAACCTACCTGCTGGTCTTGGAGGGTTTCCTGGGGAGGTGGGGGTGGCAGACATATCCGAGAGTATTCATCTGTATGAACTCTCCTGCAGGCTGACATCTTGCTTTGGTCATTAGCACCAAGACCTGGCTCCACCCAACTGCTTGTAGGCTCTAGTGCCAGGATGGCTCAGGCCAGACAACTAACTGGGTGGGAACACATCTCCAAGCATCAGCAGACAGGTTGCCTAAAGACTTCCTGAGCCCACAGCTGCCTCTAGACCCACCCTTTGACATGGCCCTGCCCACCAGAGGACAAGCACTGGCCCTTCCCACCAAGAAGCCTGCACAAGCCTCTAGACTAGCCTCACCCATGAGCGGGCAGACACCAGAAGCAAGAAAACTACAGTCCTGCAGCCTGCAGATGGTATCCACAAATGCAGGCCAGCCACTACCCTGGGACCAGCTGGCCCCTGGCTCTTGGATGACGAGAGGGGAGTGCACTACTGGGATGCATATTACATCTCCTACAGAGGGCCACTTCTCCAGGGTCAAGAGACATAACTAACCTGTCACATACATAAAAATACAAATAGCAATTTAGACAAAATGGGTGATGGAAATATGTTTCAGATGAAGGAACAAGACAAAACACCAGAAAAAGAACTAAGTGACGTGGAAATAGGCAATCTACCCAAGCAGGAGTTCAGAGCAATGATCATAAAGATGATCAAAGAACTTGGGGTGAAAATGGATGCACAGAGCAAGAAATTAGAAGTTTGTTTGTTTGTTTGTTTTTTAACAAAGAATTAGAAAATATAAAGAACAACCAAACATAATTGAAGACTGCAATAACTGAAATGGAAAATACTCTAGAAGGAATCAATAGGAGACTAAATGAGGCAGAAAAACAGATCAGTGAGCTAGAGGACAGAGTAGTGGAAATCACTTCCATCAAACAGAAAAAAAGAATGAAAAGAAATGAGGACAGTTTAAGAGACATCAGGTGTACTAATATTCACATTATAGGGGTCCCAGAAGGAGGAGAGACAGAGAAAGGGCCTGAGAAAATATTTGAAGAGATAATAGCTGAAAACTTCCCTAACCTGGGAAAGAAAATAGTCACCCAAGTCCAGGAAGCGTAGAGAGTCCCGTACAGGATTAACCCACAGAAGAACACACCAAGACACATGGTAATGAACCTCTTCAAATTTTCACCTACAACAGAGACTAACACCTGTACATCAAAGATTCATCTCCACCTACTTTTTTCATGGACATGTTCCTGAGAAGCATGTACCCAGACTGGGGCTGTGTTTATAGTATACTTAGAGGATGTCTTTGAGCCTATTTTCTCCCCAAACATTGTGAGCTAATATGATGTGTGAATTTTTTTTCTGGACTGGAATGATTAAGAAGTAGTTGTGCTTCTCTTCACTTTCTCTCTCCCTTTCCATCACTGCCTAGAAACTACCTGTTGAAAGTAGTGGAACCCCATTGTGCAAGTGCCTGGATCCTTGAATGATGTAGAATGTCATCTGGCACTCCCCAACATCTTGCAGTTGTGTAAAGGGGAGATAAAGTCTTATTGTATTAAATCTATGGAGATCTTTGGATATGTCTAACTTACCATAACTAATACAACTTCTGACTTTTTGTGAAAATATCCACAAATTCATGAATTTGAGTCTAAGGATCCCCTCTTTAGGCAGTAGAGTTGATATTGATATTTCTATCTCAATTGACCAAAATAACACAGAACCAATAGCTCTTTGATTAATTATTGAATCCCTCTTCAAATGTATAAGCCAACAAAATCTATGCAATCTTAGACATTTGGGCAGTTAAATGGAGCAATCCTGATTTCTTTCAATTTTTTTCCTAGGAAGTACTGAACTCATATTTTGTCTAAACAAGGGCAGTGTTAAGTATCAGAAACTGAGTGTTGCTTTTAGGAGAACAAATGTGTTTTTTGAAGCAGGAAATGGAAATAGTAGAAATATGTTAGTTTATTGAGAAATCATCTGAATTGACAAGGAGTGCAGTGAGCATAATGCAGCAGACCTTACAGTGGTTTATCAGCTTCTGCTTTCCCCAGTATATCCCTACTGGTTATAGAAAGATGGTGTAAGTGCCTTTTTAAAGTAATGAGAAAAATGCAAATGAATATCATTTTCAAAATAAACAAATGCAAAATATAAGCTATGAGAATGTATTTTTTGTAGATTTATTGAGTTTTTATGGTTGGGTATACAATCAGGTAAATAAATTTTTTTTCTGAAGTTGGGAGAATGGCATAGGACTCATAGTTCCATTTGTCATGTTATTTTTCCTCTTTTTAATGTAGAAAAGTTGTTCATTTGATTAAACTTTGTCAATTTTCTTTGGGTGTCCCAAATTTACTGGGCGATTATTATTCTGAAAAACAATGAAGGGCTCTATGCTTGCTTTATAGTTCTGGGTTTTCTACAAACTACTTTCTAGAATGGAAAGAAACAAATAGATGAGAACAAAATAAAACTCATTTTGTCCATAATTCTTTAGTTCACAGACTCTCTGCTCCTAGGAATAGAGGCTCCCCTATGTTCCATCTGGTTAATGCATTCATGTGTCCTTTTCACTACCATTTTGAGTGTATATCTCTATACTCATCATGTGACAATTACTCTGTTTGCTAATTTTGAATTTTGCATGGTTGGCAAAATTTTTACAGTAACTGTCCGTGTATATGGCTGCTTTTCATATCTCAAAGACAGAAAGTTAAGAATATGTCTGCAAACCATATAGAATGTTTCGTTTATTTAGACACAGTCTTAATGGGTGATATTTTGAAAAAGGTAATACATTTATACAAATAAAATATTGCCAGGCAAGGAATAGAGGGTTCGCTTTGCTACAGTTTGTATTATTATAGGACTTACCATTGGTGAAGATACCAAAAACAAACTAAGGCAAAATAACATAAAGTATACTAGAAAAAAATAAAGTGGTGAAGCAAACAGCCATCACATTGATCAGGTATGGAAACTGATGTATATCTAGTGGTGTATTTCTATAAAATTTTTTAAAAAATCATTACTTTTATTTACTTTTAAACATTATTATTTAAAGTCAGTTCAGTTATATGTCACAACCAATGCTATTATCTTCTTTTATTATTATTATCATTATCATTATTACCAGCGTATGTTTATTTATAAAGACACAAAAAATAGTCCCAGGGAAATTGCAATTCTGTTTTATTGACATGGAAAGCAATGCTATATTTAAAACCCAATTTTTAATGCTAAATAGAAAGTGAAAATTTAAGTTTGATTTGCTTTTATTAAACTTAATTGAATATTTCAAAAAAACCTCAGTAACTCATCTATTATTTTGTTTGGCCTAAAAGTAAGCTCTATATTTTGTGGTCATTAATTTCTCAAGCGCTTTGACTGAATGATTGGCTGATTGATTTATGTATTGAAGTCTACAATGTAGTTTTTGATCTAGACTTCTGTTTAGAGAAAATACAGAAGAAAGAACAAGTCAACACCTTCAAAACTCAATGAGGCAATTACAGAATACGAGACATTCTATAAGACAATTGGTATGATCCCTGAAAGAAGTCAGTCAGTTTTAAAAGTGGGAACTGTTATATAGTAAGAAACCAAAAAAAATATTTTTGAGTATCCTGATTAGATAATGCTGGAAAAGAAAAGAAAAACTTTACCAAAGATACTTGGGACATGATTACAAAAGATATTTGGGAATATTTACATATCAATTCTACAATAGAGGGCACTAGGGAATTATTGCTTATATTCTTCATTTTGATAATGTTATTTTGTTTATGTAAAATAATATTTTTATTTTTCAAAGACATATGGTGAATTATTCAGGAAAGCAGTGCTGTGTCCACAACTTACTTTGAAGTGTCTCAGCAAAATACACACACACACACACACACACACACACACACACAATGGAAGAAATCATAGCAAGGTATGAAGTATTTTATTGCTGAAACTAGAAAGTGGAAATGTGGGTATATTATTCTACTATCCTTTTTTTCCGTATTTTTAAAAATTTTCATAAAAGCTTGAAAAAGTATAAAGCCACTGCTTAAGAGTTGAAACTGGAGAGTTGAAAAGGGAAAAGACTCTGTATCAAGTAACTCAAGTAGCATATACCCAATTTACACTCAGAGTGTTTGCAGCAGCCTTTGTTAAAGTTTTAAGATCAGTTCAGAAGCTCTACGCTAGTAAAATCATACCTGGACCTTCCAGGCTGCCTCCTTGCACGCTGTCCAATGATGAGCTAATCCATGCGACTGCCATTAACCTTTCTTAAGGTCAAGAGCTCCCCAGACCCTTATATTTTTAATGGTTGTTCCCATTTTTGGGTTTAGATAAAACTATCAGAAGACATAGCTTTATGAACTTTTTAGAACATGAACATAGTAACTCTTACGTCTCCCTTAATTGGGGATATCTTATTTACATCCTCATCAGTTTCATCTCTGTCTATGGATCTCTAGACGCATTCTACAACAGAAGTAAAATACTTTAGTGTAGGGAAATAGAAATGTGATGAAAGGTTTCTTTTCTTTTTTCTTTGCAAAGTTATTGTTTATATGCTCTCTGAAGAGATTCATATCTCTGTGTTGTTAGGTAAGCTCTATATAGTGCAAGTGTTAGAAAGAAGATTGAATATCAGGCAAGGTATTGAAAATTAATCAACACTGAAGCTGTAGAATCTAAAATAACAGTGACCCAAAGAGAAAATCATTATTAACTCTCTTATGACAGTAATTATAAAGAAATAAAATATACATTTAAATACAAATATATTAAAAGTACAACTTCATTGGTTAATGGTCAGGGATGGATAGTAATTTTTTATGCTTATGATAAAGACAGAAATAAATACAAAATTATGTAATATATGAAGTAATAAATGGAAAACTAAGTAAAACCCATCCCCCAATAGCCGTAACTACCAAAATAATCATGCCACTCAGTTATGGATAAATTCCAAGATTTAATTTGTTTTTCTTTGCAATATTTCAAAGCCTGACTGTAATCAAATAGCTAATTGATTTTAAAGACAATTTTTCTTCATTTTTTACATTATGTCATCAATACTAAATGATTCAATTAATATTTTAAAATCCTTGCCTCGTGTAAAACATACAGGAAGGAGAGTGTGAGCTTAATCCATTTTCTATTAGAGGATTTTGTTGGAAAAACGTCACTTGTTTTCAGTCACATTTTCATAATGGAAATTGGTTCCTGTCCCTAATCTGACTTAATGGAAAGGAAGATCAAGTTCTTGACGTATCTGATAGGATAGCAACACAATTTTCTGGAACACTTGCCACTTGATGATAACACTGTCAGAACTGAACTAATGAGAAAGGGATGCTTTGATTAGATGCCTTGTTGAATGTTAATTATGAAGTTAGGAAAATAGTTTATATTCTGACATGAAGTTCCTAGTAGGATAAAATGGATTCATAAAGGGTCAGGAAGTCGAGCTAAAACAAAGTACCATTTCTGATATGTTGGCCAAATAAATACCTTCAGGCTGACCTTGAAAATTCATGTAACTTGCTGGTATCAATAGATAGTGTCCATTTAGATTCCAAACTCTAATGCTCAGAAGGATAAGTTTTAGTAATGCTGGTTCCATATTCTAAGAATAAGAGTTGCAAGTTAGTGTGGAGTTAGAGTTAAGCAATTAAGATGAAAAATCTAGCAAAGATGTTACATAAGAAATACATAATGTTATACTGTGATATATGTTTAGCTTGGATACACAAATATGTGTTAGGCATCTTCAAATATTTGAAACTCTATCATGTAGAAGAGAGACCTGGCCTATTCACTGTTTAGTTAAATTTGCAAACAGTACCGGTATTGCAAATGCAGCTGTCCAACCACGGAAAGAATAGTGCCTGCTAAAGAAGAGATTCTATGTTAGGACAGCCTCCACTAAATGGGTCTATGATATCTTTGAATTTGATTTTCTATGATTTGCTGAAGTTAATAATCATGTTTTCTGTAAGTTACAGCAATATTAACATAAATTATTAAAGTAGATCAGAAGAAGTAAGTGAGTTGACTGTTAGCTTCGAGAGACTATTATATATTTACCAGAAATTTTGCGTTTGGTTCCATTCAGAAATTTATCTTTGACTGATTACAACCATTTTATCTTTTAAAAAGTAATCCAGTTTCCTACCAGTTGCAGGATGATAAAGTAAGAGATAATAATATGACCATTTTTTAATTTCATAATCATTCAGGGAAAACGATAAGATTGTATCTACGGAAAAGATGAGGCAATTTTCTAGTTAATTTAATTTGCAAACCACTTTTACTTGACATTTCAGGTAACCTAGAAAAAAGCTATTTTATTTTCAATTTTACTTGTAGAAACACAAAGTCACTTGAATATTGCACTCCTGCTTTGCAACTGAAGCTTTAATCAACTTGGATAATTTGATAATATTGTGCCTACAAAGGGACATTGTTACATGCATGCCTGTAAATGTTTTATGCTTGTTACTCTTGATAATGTCTGAAATCTGAAGGACTATGCAATAATCCCCATATAATATCTTCATGTACACCTACTGCAGCAGTTTCATTTACATATTCCAAAAACACTAATTATTTTCATAGAATGTACTTAATTAACTCTATCCCACTGCAGAAATCTCATCTAGAGGAGATGATGAAACAGTTAATTGCAATCTGGGAGAGTATGTGCCTTAAACAGGTGCAACCTCCTGCATCTATTTTGTGACTCTGTTTATGAATAAACAAATTTTAGGCTATCATGTTTAGTCTTGTTCTATACACAAGTGATAATTTATGGGTGTTTCCATCCAAGACTTTGGTTACTGGTTTAAGGTTATTCTTAGAAAATAAGTAAAATTAAATCAACTTTCATAACCTATAAGGGGTATTTATAGGTATTTTAATTTAATCGAATTTCCTATCAGTGTCTGCTTTTAACTTAGAGTGAAAATAATCAAATTGGTCTACTTTAAAGTCATAGCTGGTGAATTGTTATTGCTCAATACATTTGACAAATGCCTCTAAATTCCTTGCAGTAGAGAACATTAGAAGAAATTGAAATCATTCTTCTAAAGGCAGTTGGAAGTATTTTGAATGCTTTTCAACGTCTATAAACCTTATCAATTTTATAGTATATTTAATATTTTGACCTTATAAAGTGTGTCTTCTAGAGCAGGGCATATCAACAACATTATGTACTTTTGTGCATAAGTGAAAAAAAGAAAGAAAATTCTACATAATATATTTTGCAAGGTTATGAATAAATAGCTTACCTACTGGCCCTCCAGTGGTTTCAGAAATTACAATATTTCTTGGTTCCTCTCTATGAAATTTGAAAAATAAGCAAATAACCAAAGCAAAGGCAAAACAAATGAAAACAAAAGCAAAGCAAACCAACACACACACACAATTATAAAATAAGTACAGCAAAGTACAATAAAATCTTGGTATTTTCTCTGAAGATAAATTAAAATATTTTTGAAATTTCAGATTATTTCCAAAATATTTGTATTGATACCACTGCTTTGTAACTCCATGGCCTGTATTAGCTTACATGAGAGATAGAATTATAAAATAGCTCCCAAGTTTCCCTGCCCTTTGGTGTCCATGCCACACAAATCTCTAGGAGGGTAAATATGAGGGATTTTATTTCCATGATTAGATTATGTTATGTGAAGCAGTTGATGTAAAAGAAGATTATCAAGGTGGACCTAACTTAATCACAAGCCCTTTAAAGAGCAGGAAGTTTTCTCTGGCGGGTAGAAGCAGAAAAGGAAGTCAGAGATTCAATGCATGAGAAGGATCCAATATACCATTGCTGGCTGGAGATGTAGGGGTCATATGAGAAGGAATGTGGGTGCCCTCTAGGAGCTGAGAGCAACCCCTGGCCAGCAGCCATTAATTAAATGGAGGGCTCAGTCCTATAACTGCAAAGAACTGAATTTGCTTAACATCAAGAATGAGGTTGGGAGCAGATTTTCCTCCAGAGCATCTATATGAGAATTCAGCCTGGCCAACACCTTGATCTGAACCTGAGATGCTCCATTGAACCCAGTGGAGCCCATTATACTTTTGACCTACAGAACTGTGAGCCCAAATACAGACTTTTTTAAAAAGGCTGAAGTTTGTGCCAGCACAAAAAAAATAATAGCTATAAAAATCACAGTAAAAAAAAAAAAAAAGCTAATACAGCTAATATTACAATACTTCAGAGTATCTGATGCTATAGGCCAAGGTATTAGTTTTCCAATTTATTTTAACAGCATTATTCACTTTTGAGATGAAAACTGATATTGTACTCTCAATACCTATAATAAACAAATGTGCACCACTATAATAGAATTGAGACAAGCCTGTCTGGATTAAGGCAGGTTCTGTTCAATGTTAATTTAACAAAATATTAATTTCACTAATATTACATCACAAGTCATACTTTATTCCATATTCTTAATACTTACCTGGTATTTATACAGCATTCCCAAAAGTTCAGATGATAAATGTTATTAGAAAACAACATGATAAAGAATAATTAGCATTTAGGGGGACCACTTTTGTTGAGATAGTTAGGGAAGGCCTGGGTGGGAAAGTAATATTTAAGCTGAAATCTAAATGTCAAGATGAAGCATACCAGGTAAACTGGTGATAGAGCATTTCAGGTAATCTTCCACTCATCACTACTACAAATTCTCCTTCCTTAAAATAAGTTGGAAAACCATTGGCTTAAGACAAGAAGTCATTATAGGCAATAATTACAAACTATGTGTTTTTTTCCCAGAACCCAACAAAATTAAGGTCACAGAATGATTAATCATTGACTATTAAGTTAACCTCATGAACCCATGAATACTGTCACTCTCTCAGTGTCACTGACGCAGCTGGAAAGGAGTGTAAAGGACAGTTTACAACCAGAAGCATAGTTGCTTCCAGCATTTAGCATTCCATGGCTCCATATGGAGCATGAGCAAGTAGGGCTATACTGAGGAACTATAAATTGGGTGACACAGAAAAAATGCCAGCTAGGATAGGACTAATCTTACCCCAAAAAAGGAGTAATATCTTGTGGAACACACCATAAAAATGTATTTTTCTATGCCCCCTGTTCCACTTGAGAAAAAGTAGATCATGCTTATCATTGTGAGATTTAGTGTAATTTAATCAGTTTTGAGGAGACTTGGGGACCAGGCTCATTTCCTATTCACTTAGCCACTTCAATCTAGGTAGGACCCATTTCATTCTAGAGGGGAAATCTTTTTCCCTTTAGCAAATTCCATAACATATGCTAACAGGGAGGAAAAGAAGGATCAAATGTAATTCCCCCTTTGACTTTCCTTTGCAGAGTTTACTCTCTGTGGCTCTTTGTACAAATGCATATCACATAATTTTTTATTATAATTACTGGTTTATACAACTGAATCCCTCCCGCACATGATTGTGCATGTTGCCAAGGCAAAGAGAATATCAGTTGGATATGTTCCAGGATCCAGGATAGCAATTTAACAATACATGTTTGTTAAATGAATAAACCTAATTTGCTCTGTAATGTTATTAGCTGATGAGAGTTCCTTATGTTAATGCTTTCAGAGCAATGGGGGTTGACATAAAGTTGGCCCTTAATACAAGTGTGTAGACGGAATGAAGATAATGTAGACAAATATGAATCTTTTGGGTTTTTTCCCCTATCAAGTAGGTATAATAATTATAAATATTTCTTTCTATATGTGTAAGTAGGGAAGAATGATATGAGAAATTATGAGTAAGCCAGAAATGAGAACAGGAAATACTCATCATTGGGTATTTGACTCACAAAAATACTATACACACACAATTATGTATACATGTCTATACATAAATAAACATATGTCTCTGTGTATATTTGTAGCAAGGAGTACAATATTTTGTTTTTAGTCCCAAAGGATATACACTGCGCTGCATTTAATTTAGTTCACAATGGAGCCTATTTTAATTAATCTCTGATTAGAGCTGGGGTGGAGCAATTCAGGAATAGAGAACTATTTCAAGTTTATTTAGAGCAGTGTGCATGCAGAAATATTGGAAGGTGGTCAGGGATTTTTTTTTGTCTTACTTTTAGGCAAAACAGGGCAGATCTCAGATGCCCTCACTGGGAAAGAAAAAAGAGGAAGCTGAATGCTTTCTAAAGATCAGATGTAAATCATAAACTCTGAAATGTTTGCTGTCAAAGCACTGATTCTCTGTAAAAATAAGGCATTGTGCATTTCTTTCTTGTTTTTCATTTTCATTTGAAGTGGCTCTGATTTCTACTCTTTGCCAAATGTTAGCCTCTCAAAACTGTAGTGCTTGATAGCCTCTCAAAGGGAATTTCTTATAGAATAATCCACTGACATTAATGCCGAGGGAAAAGTAATGCCCATGTCAAAACTATAGAGCAGAATACAATTAAGTGAGACAGCCTGTATATTATAAAATGAGAAATAGATTCTTTCATTATTTTAAACCTTCTCTATCTCAAGGCAGGATTTATTAGCCACTCTTTTATTTTCTATGAGATCTGCAAACTGTCATGGATCAATGAGAAAACAGACATTGGCTTCTGTGTCATCGATTTTGCCCACATGTTAGTATTCTAAAATTCCCATTGCTAATAAATTGTTCTTTGTTTTAAATTAAAAACAGAGAAATCAGGGCATCTCATGTAATTTGTACACATTTGGATTTTTCTCATAGAAGTATTTTTTAGAATCTCAAAAATGTTATACGCACATACTCGAAAATGTAGAACATATAGAAAAGTGTGACATACAGAAAAGCCAGACAGCAGGTGAATAAGCATCAATACACAGACGTGGGCAAGAAATATTCTATTTCTTTAGGTATTGGAAAACAACATCTAGCTCCACAACTGAGCACACCGATGGAAAACGTAACCTTTCTCCTGGATCACACCACAGTTTGGGGATCTTTCATAAGTTGAGATTGGGGGTGGTCCTGGCAAGTTGTAATTTGTCCATTCAACTTACCACTGAGACAGCCATTAGCCCATGGCAAGGATCGGCTTACATCCAGCTCTTCATTGCTAGTTCTCTGCAATCAGTGAACAAGGTGATTGTCTATATGGCTGCTTCCGGTCCTGTCTTATTGAGACTAGGTCTTCTTCTCAGAGTCTCATCCATCATTGAAGGACAATCAGGTAACCAGTCTTACCGATACACCTGCTCTCTCTTCTCCATGAATTCTGATGCTTCAAATCTTCAGATGTTCTCTTCACGTTGGGAAATCTTTTCTTCTCCTTTCTTCAAGCCTCTGCTCGATCTCCTCAGAAAACCCTCTTCATTTTTATTCTTCTAAAATAAACCTCAATGGTCCATTGACCTCCGAATCCAAATTTACAAAAATATTGTTGATTGTTTTCTTTCCAGACTAAGGAAAGACTTGACTTGTAATTATTACAAATTTGACAGCAACAAAAATGTGGGATCTTCCTGGACGAGGGTTCGAAGCCATGTCCCCTGCATTTGCAGGCAGATTCTTAACCATTGAGCCACCAGGGAAGTCCCCTAGATATGTGTATTTTCTTGAAGAAAGAAATTAGCAACATTGGATCAGAATTCAATTCTTGCAATGCTTGGTAATAACAGTGTAGGGACAGCAGCCCCTTCTAGTTGGAGCACATTTTGTGAGCTCCCTGGTTTACCACAGTCTCCACTGGTTATCTCCACTGACTTACTTTATCTTCCTGTCCCATAGAGTTATTTGTATCTGTGATTCCTGTTATTCACAGGTTTCTATAAAAGAAGTATCCTTCATGACAATAATGTATAATGTACAATAATGTCTCAAACCAATCTATATATAAAGCTGTGGTTTTCAATGTGGGTTGGGGAATTTGCCTTGGTATGGAACATCTGACAATGTCTGGAGACATTATTGTTTGTACACTCTGAGGGGATTGGTGGATGATTATATTAGAATCTAGCAGGTAGAAGCCAGAGATGCTGCTGAATATTCTACAAAGTATGAGAAAACCTCCACAAGGAATATTCCAGCTCAAACAACAATTATGCTGATATTGAAAATCCTTGATGTGGATGATACATATAGTGATTAACTCTTAAATAATAAAGTAGATTCCTATAAAGGAGATCAAAGGATAATGGCAGATTTTATATAATTGGTGGCCATTGTCAAATTTCTCTCAAGAAAGGCTTTTCCAACAGATGCTGTTTTAATTTCTTATTTGTTTATTTAATAAGAAAATTCATAAATAGATAAATACAAGATAGATTGTGATAGAATTTGAGAAAAAAAATCCTGGATACATAATCTTGCCTTGATGTACTTCTGAGGACAAGAATCTCTTTGAAGTATAAACTTTTCCTGTATCTTCTTTACAGTGTTGAGGACACACCTCAAGTCGAATAAATATTTAATCACGATAAAGGGACATTTTGAGGCTGCCTGCTAGAAAAACATTGTAGTAAGCAGTTCAGTGTTAATTAGTATTCATGGGCATTAACAATGCCTGGGGACTACACAGAAGCTGAGAAGTTATGACATATTTTTAAAAGTAATTTCAAAATAAGTAAAAGACTTCTCTTTAGTTTTTATTTACTTTCCTCTTAAAAAATATTGTAATTTTTTTTCCCTTAATGATGAGGTTCTGAATGTTCTGAAACTAGATTCAGGAATTAACCAGAGATAAAATTTCAGGAAGATCTAGTTTATACAAATAAGGAAATTGAGGGCTAGAGAGAGCATTTTCAGCTTGACCCAAACTCTGATGTGGACTCAGATGAACTCAGATGAAATCAAATGGACTGAAGGGTATGCCAGTGTAGGGGCCATTGGATGCAGCAACAGCCTAGCACGGGGAGTCAGAGAGCAAACAGAGTGAGGAGGGTGTAGGGAAGGGGGGAGAGCAGTGGCATTGCTTGGTATTCTGAAGCCAAAAGAGGTTAAGGAGGATGGGTCTCAGGGAAGCGAGAAGGGTTAAGGCATCCATGAAATTGTGGCACAATGGTGGTGGTGGCCTGGTGTCATGTGTCATGGGCTGAAGTGGGGTGAGATGGTACTATGCCTGGGGCATGGTAATAGCTCTCTGGCTGAGAATTGCAGTTCAGTCAGAGTTGGGGGCATACATATTTGAGTGTGTAGCAGTAGTAGCAGCAAACCAGCATAATGTGTCATGGCGGATGTGGAATGTGGGAGCTTGAGCAGGTACAGAGGGCTCACCTCTGGTGAAGGAAATGATAGATGGTCAGAAGGTCACAGTGATGGTAGATTGTTTACATATAGGGGGATAATCACATAAGTAAATATACTAAGGAAAATAGAGGCCAATTTCCTGGCTGTCATGGAAGGAATTTGCAAATATGCAAAGGGAGAAAATTATAATGAATCCTGTATGGAAGATTGAAATAGAAAGCATCAGTGTTCAAAGTTTGTAGTATATATAGATCGATATTAAAATTCAGATGCATGTGTGTGAGTGCATGTTTACTGCTAGAGCTTTAGGGTAACAACACCTCAGTAGCTGTGAACGAACATATCACCCAGAAATCAGTTTCTAAATTTGATGTTCCAGTGAAATTAAAGAAACTATTTGAAGATATGGTAAATTCCAGGGCTGGGGTACAAAATATACAAGATGATCCATGAATACCATGTCATGCCTAAGAGTAAGGAAACGCTGAAGGAATGATGGGTACAGGTGAAAAAGACACCTGACCAACTTGAAGACTTATTCACTGGCCAAACTGGAGACAATCTTAGATACTATTAAATAATAACAATAACTGATTATAAACCATTGAATAAAATAGGAATCCACATGTTCATGATGATAAAAATATATAACTGAATAAATGAAAAGACATGGAGAGAGAAATTTTTTTCTTAGAGTAAAATGCCACTTAATAAAGTGGAAAAATGATTGAGTTTTCAGATTTTGACAATTATCAAAGTAATAACTAATTCAGCCAGATAATTTCAATGAATGCTAAAATAAGCGGGTGGAAATTTGATAAGATATTGGATATTTATATAGTCATAAAACACCTCCCCACAAAACAGTTATTAATTATAATAGTAAAAAATGTAATTTTTTAAAGGAGAAACACCGAAAGGGTTTTTTATTTAAATAATCAAAGTTAACATGGGAAAAACCAAATGGAACTTGGGATAAATCAAAATTATATGCCACATGGCAAGATACAGTGTTGCTAGCTCGAATATCATCATGCAGAAACATTAGAAAAACTAGTTTAGGGATGTTCTACAAAATAATTGGTCTACAATTCTTAAAACAATATCAGTCCTGAAAAATCAAAGGAAGATTAAGGTGTTCCAAATTGAAATAGAGCAAAAGGATATGACAACTAAATGTGACACATTTTGGAATAGATTATTTTGCTATAATGGAGATTATTGAGATAATGGGTAAACTTGAAATAATTCTGTGAATTATCTGATAGTTTTAGTTTCATTATATTGATGGTACATTGTAGTTATATAAGAGATATTCTTGATAATATGGCATCATGTTGGCTACCTATATTCAAATAGTTCATGACAAATAATTAATTACCTTGCAACTTTTTTGTAGGTTTGAAATTATTTCAATATATACAAAAAATAATATTTACTTTTAAAATAAATTTTAAATTTCTTCAGTGTATTATGCTAAGAAAAGAAATGTGACTGTCAGAAATAATGCCTTTTATGATTATCTTCTTTCACTTAGTAATGTGCATTTAAGGTTCCTCAATGTCTTTTCATGGCTTGACAGCTCATTTCTTTTTAGTCTTGAATAATATTTTGTTGTCTGGATGTACCACAGTCTATTTATCCATTCACTTAGTGAAGGACATCTTGGTTACTTCCAAGTTTGGGCAATTGTTAGTAAAGCAGCTATGAACATCCATGTGCAGATTTTTGTGTGGACATAAATTTTTAACTACTTTGGGTAAATACCAAGGAGCACAATTGCAGGATCATATACTAAGGTATGTTTGTAAGAAACTGCCATTCTGTTTTCCAAGTTGGCTGTACCAGTTCGCTTTTTCACCAGCTCCACATCTTGTCAGAATTTGGTGTTGTCAGTTTTCTGGATTTTAGCTATTCTAATGGGTGTGTTATGGTATCTCATTGTATTTCTTGTTTTAAAGAACATAATAGACACTCAGCATACCATAAGTGATGTACAATGTTTTCTAAGGAAAAACAAAATCAAAGTCAAAAGTGATTAATCATAAATGTAGAAACATAGTGTCATAAAGAGACACTAGTTATAGACTTAATTTTTTTAACCAAAATATATGAATTTTTTTAATAAAAGGTGAATAAAATAGAGGATTTAAACACAAATGTATATGTTGTAATCATGCTGAAAAAATGGAATGGATCCCCACCCAAAATTTGTTTCAGATATTGAGACTAATTGTTAAGTAATTAAAAAGGGCAACTCTCATTGAACTCCATTCTGTGTGATGGTGACAAAACCTTCTATAAAGTAGATGAACTCAACTGCCATTGACTCACTTCATCCTAAGGGGCTCCCAAGTAACCAGTGGGTTTGGAAGAAGGCTGACCCACTCCAGGACCAAGGTATCTGGCAAGGGAGTAAGGATACGAGAAGCCTCTCCCTTTTGCAAGTGGGATATACCAGAGGGTTTATCTTTTACTCCATCTTATAGCAAGTAAATCTTGGTAGTCTTACTGAATCTGTGGGGTGCTGCTTTCATGATCAAAGGAATAATAGGCAGCGGGGTACAGAGTGTCACAGGTTCAGGGCCTATGAGATCCAGGAGAACCTACTTATGTGGTTAGCAATTGCTGCATTAATGGTGTATATAGCACAGGGCTGAGGAGGGCAGTTTCTTGTATCAGAATTCAGTGGGCAACTTATGGCCCTCATGGATTGTCTAGAGAGTCCAGGAATCATGAGAGGATGTTGCCAAAGCACCTACAGATAGCAGTCTCTGGGACCATTAATGGAATGCTTGTTGTATTGCAATTTGGACAGATTCTAGAGAGTTTTGTTGGAAGGAGACCCATTCAAAATGGGCCACTTTGCAAGTAACAGTGCAAATAGGCTAAAGTCAAATTCATAAATGAGAAATATGTTGCCTCTCAAGACAGAAAGAGTTTACAAGCAGTTGTAGATGCTGAAAGAGTCAATAGAGAGTCAATACTGTTTCTTGGCAGTGTTGGGGTACAGCTCTCAGTTTACCAAATAATTTCCAGAAATTTAGCTGGGGTGGTGGGGTCTTGCATTATGTGTAGGGCAATGGTTTATCCTCTTTCTGTGAGCTCCTTTGTCAGTATTTGTTGGTTTATGATTGAATGGGGGTCAGTAATTTCAATAATATTGTCTAAGGAGGTCTTAATGGGTAATACCACAGCATTAATATTGCTAAAGTGTACCAATGGACAACCTTCATGGTCCTAATTAATCCTGGGGATCAAATTACAGTTATAAATTGGGATTCCACTAAGTTTTTCTGTGGTTTGAAATTTTCTTACTGCTTTCACAAATTTTAAGTATAAAACTAAAAGTATTGTTAACCTAATCATACTCAGAAAAATAAGTCCTAATTTGATTCTCTTTTGATTTACCCACATGAGATTTAGTCTCAATTCCAAGGCTGATGACACCACACATATAACCAAGAAAATACAGGAAAGTTTATAACTTACATAATGGAGGGTTTCTGGGGAGAGCAAGGCAGGTTTCCAAAGATGGGCAAAACTGACTTGAGAGAACAGAGAAGGGAGACTGACTTGAGAGAACAGGGAAGGGAGACTGACTTGGAGCTTTAATGGTGCTTAGTGGGTGGAGCTCATGAAGATTTTCACATAAGCTGGGACTTGAAGTTTGAATCTCTTGCCAGTGTCAAAGGGGGGAGCATCCTGGCCTTCTTGTCAGCTTGCCTAGATGTGGGACAGGAGGGGTAAGAAAGAGTGGTGAGGATAAAAACTGTCAGCAGTCAAATATCAAAAAATGGAGTCTAGCTCTTTAATACAGTATAATTAATTTCCTACTTAATATATTCTTTTAGAATATAGTTCATAATTTTTGTTATGAATTCCTTGTATCACAAGAATAATATAATAAGTTAATTGTAAAGTTATAGTAAAAAGCAGAGCTCTCTGAACGATTTGGAAGAAACTCCTAATTTTATAGTGAGAAAAAGCCCCCTGGGGTTTAATGTTTTTCTCAAAGGGCAAACTCAGTGAATATTTCACAAAGAGTTCTGGTCAGTATATTTAGGCAGGAGTCTAGATGCTTTTGTTGAACGTAATTCTTGCCCTTGGGTTCTTATAGTCTAGTAGAGGAGACAGACCAAAAATAAAACAAAATGAGTTCCAACAGAAAGAGATGTAAGGAAGTCACATACACATGATATTTGAGCAAAGAAGAGAGAATTCCGTGTTAGCAAACATGGTCAGGATATGTTTCACAGGGAAGAAAACATCTAGGAGGTAACTTTCATAATGAGTAGAAGATTTTGAGCCAAGATTTCTACCTTTGGTAGGGGATCCATTACGTATAAATAGTCCTTCACCCTCAATATGAGAGAAAGCAGGGGGTAATAAAATATTTCTCGGGCACACAATTTATATGAAAAAGACCACAAAATATTAAGTCAGTCTACTCACGTTTCCTAGTATAACAAAGTATATGTTTATTTTCTTGTATTTGCATAGTAGATATCCTAAATTTGATATAATTTAAGATTTTTAAATGGTGTATGTATGTTTCTGTGCACAAGAGTTTAAATACTTAAGAAAAAAATTTTTATCTGATTCATAAACCAGCAAAATATTCATAAACACAAAAAGATGTTGAATTTATTTGTTTTGCCCATTTTGCCCATAGGGGGAGTACACAGTGGGATTTCAATCTGAAATCATGAGCTACCTCTACTAATTCCTGCCAAGTTATTGAGAAAAAGTTCTCAATGTTACAATTTTATCAGCTCTCTTTCTACATTTTCCTTTGTTAATTAATTCACTAATCAAACAATGATAATAGCAGGTATAGAAATCAATTCAAAGACATTTATTTATCACTTTGTGTGTACATGATAATGTACTACAAAGTGAAAATGAATGGAAGAACAAGACATGGTGGTCCCTTTTTCTTTTGAAACTTCCATAGCATACAAAAACAAAAATTCTTACAAAGGTATACAAAGAAAAAAAATAAAAGTTATGTTTCATTATAAATCAAAATAGACTCAAACCAGCTTTAGTTTTCTAACTAAAACTAACATTATTTTAGGTTTTTTAGTTTTTTAGACCTATACTTAAAATTTATGAAATAATAAAATTTCCAACCACAGAAAACTTAATTGAGGGATACATTATTTTTAAGCCAAAAGAGAATTTTCAGAACAGAACTACCAATTCAGTTAGCTATAAGTCAATTACTTATTCCTCAGTAAGGATTTTCTAAGCACTCCCTCATCTACCTTGGCACATTTTCTCCAGACTGCATGTCTGTACTTCAGCATGCAGCCAGGAAAGGGAGTTAATGTTATCTATGGCTCCGTTAAAAAAAAAAAAAAAAAAACCCAAAATTTATTGGCTTAAAACAAACCTTTATTATCTCACAGTTTTTGTGGGTTTGGAATCCAGGTGTCCCTTACCGGGTGTACAGTGCTTAAGTCTCTATTGAAATTATGGTCAATTTGTTGGCTGGGATATTAGTCATCTCAGGACTCAACTGGGGATAAAAAATATGCTTCCAAGCTCCTTCACATGTTTGTTGGCAAACATCAGAAGATCTGCTTCCAAACTCATTAACTTCACGTTTCCACAGGGCTGTCTCACAGCATGGCAGCCAGTTCCCTGCAGTCAGTGATCCAAGAGAGAGTGAGATAGTGGCCAAAAAGGAAGTCACAGTCTTTTTATAGCCTAACCTCAGAAGTAGCATCCTTTTACATCTCCCATATTCTGTTCATCAGAAGCAAGTCAATAGGTCAAATGCATGCTGGAATTCCATTTTCTAAATCAGGTGTAGATGTGGAGGAGGTTGCTTGGTGATAGTTCCTTAAGTAGAGCTCCTCATGTGAAACCTCATTTTAAATGTGTATCAGAGATAATAAACAGACAATTATCAACTCCATAAATACCCAATCTTGGGTCAAATGGCATAGGACAACTATTATAGATAATCCTGTACAAAAGGAGTTAAATGGAACTGTTTTGAGGATGCCTAAGGTTTGATTTAATCAGGTATGGTAAGACACACAAAAATGGAAATGACTGTCATAAAGAAATAAGTTAATACTCACAGTTGCCTAGAAACAGGGGGCACAGCACATGACACCAGAAAGCACTGGAGCCAGTCAAAAGGCAGAGGGAATAAGGGAACTAGTGAGCTAAAGCTTTTATTGTGGTTTCTGTGGGAAGGAAGGGGTAGGGTAGGGCATGTAGACTTAGTGGCTAGTTTGAATAATTTCAGTGGGCTCTGAGTTATATGGGCAGTCTTTAGTTGTATGGTGACTGGCCTGGAGTAATTAGGGCAGGGGTTAGTTGCCCAGAGTATAAAAGTCTATAATGGAAATGCTAGGGTTGTGAGCTCTGGATTGGTTGGTTTGCATTTGAATGGTACATTTAAGAATGTTGTTCATCCACGTCTCTACAAATGACCCAGGTTTTTCCTTTTTATGGCTGGCTAATATTTCATTGTATATATACAGAGTGAAGTAAGCCAGAAAGAGAAAAACAAATATCATATATTAATGCATGTATGTGGAATCTAGAAAAATGGTACAGATGAACCTAGTTCCAGGGCAGGAATAGAGATGTAGACATAGAGAATGGACGTGTGGACACATGGAGGGAAAGGGAGGGTGGGATGAACTGGGAGATTAGGTTTGACATAAATACACTACCATGTGTAAAATAAATAGCTAGTGAGAACCTGCGGTATAGCACAGGGAGCTCAGCTGGGTGCTCTGTGATGACCTAGATGGGTGGGATGTGGGGGATGGGAGGGAGGCCTCAGAGAGGGAATATGTGTATATAGGTATAGCTGATTCACTTCGTTGTACAGCAGAAACTAACACAACATTGTAAAGCAATTATACTCCAATTAAAAAAAAAAATGTTGTTCACTGTCTCTAGTAATTGACTAACCCAGGGGCAGTAATTGGCAGTCCCCCAAGATGAGCGCAAGGCCCCAGATGTCGAAGCATCAGAATTAAAAAAAAAATAAAAAGACATGGTTAATTTAAGGAAAAGTGGGGTCACTGATCCACAGCAATTCTGAAATCCAGTTTGGTGATCATAGGAACTTCTTTGATTAATTATATGCCTGAGAATAATACTTCATGGCGCTCAGCTTTGCCCTCCGTGGTCTTGGTTTTGACCTTTGAGTCAACTTTCCTTTTTCATGAAAAGAAACATGTTTGCAGCTGAGCAATTCTCTTGGCCTCAATTCTGCCAGTAGTACTCAGGGGTCCAAATGCTTCTTCTCAATTGATATCGCCTCTATGCCCCTTAGTCAAAGCAGGTGATGCTTCTGCATTAGACAAAAGCCACACCCCTAACTCTCTAAAAGAGAAGCACTCCTCTATTTTGGGATCCTGCTGGGAGAGCCTAGGAACAATATCCTTAAGCTTCCTGATTCTCATTTGTTTGATAAGAGGATCCTGAAGGCACACATTTTTAGTCTTTTTAAGGGTCTTTTGTGTGACTGAATATTTGAGACACCACCTTTGATCTTTCTGAGGTCTTAAAACATTTTGCAGTCATGCCTTTGGCTTCATCTTTTGACCAAGTTTTCCTGCCAGTGGACTAGATTCTATGTTTGCTTAAAAGCTATTCCTTAATTTTAGTAGTTCTGGTTATCTGGAAAGGTTGAGGGTTTATAAAACTATTGAATCTTGGCTCCTTTTAGTTTAACAATCCTCCTTTCCATTTATCTGTCGCCTCTTGCATTTTACTATAGTAGCTAGAAGAAATAAGGGGGCACCTTTAACATTTTGCTTAGAAATCTCCTTAGCTAGATCAGCCCCTTCATTCGGCATATGCTCTACTTTCTGCATAACTACAGGCAAGAATGTTGCTAAATTTCTGCCTTTATAAAACAGTCACCTACTCGTCACTTGCTTTTGAACTTTCATATTTAGCATACTTAAAGTCCAGATTTCTGCCAAAAATCTGCTTAATGCAATTTTAGATTTGTCTAACAAGTTAATCAAAATCCTTCCAGCCTCCTTCTACTTCCTGGTTTCAAAATTATTCCTACATTTTTAGGTATTTGTTATAATGGCACACCTCTCCTGGAACGAAAGTCTGTATTATCTATTTCTGTGTAACAAATTGCTTCCATATTTAGTGGCTTAAAATAGCAAATAGTTATTATCTCATAGTTTCTGTGCCTGACGGATCTGGATCTAGGTTTCTGGATATCTATGCCTGAAGGGTCTAGGTCTAGGTTTCTAGATATCTGTGCCTGAAGGATCTGGGTCTGTGTTTCTGGATACCTGTGCCTGAAGGGTCTGGGTCTAGGTTTCTGGATATCTGTGCCTGAAGGGTCTGGGTCTAGGTTTCTGGATGTCTGTTCCTGAAAGATCTGGGTCTAGGTTTCTGGATATCTGTGCCTGAAGGGTCTGGGTCTAAGTTTCTGGATATCTGTGCCTGAAAGGTCTGGGTCTAGGTTTCTGGATATCTGTGCCTGAAACTTTCTTCTGTGGTCAGAGTAAAGCTGTTAGCTGAGGAATAGTCACCTCAAGACACAACTGGGGCTGAAGGATCTGTCTCCAACTCTCCCACTGGGTTACTGGCAGTCTTCAGAAAGTCGGCTTCCAAGCTCACTCATGTGGATCTCTACACAGGGCTGCCTCATCACATGACAGCTGGCTTCCCCAGAACAGGTAACAAAGGAGAGACTTAAAGAGTGTTCAAGAAGAAAGCCATTGTCTTTTTTTGTTTGTTTTAAAGATTTTTATTTTATTTATTTTTTGGCTGCATTGGGTCTTCGTTGCTGCGCGTGGGCTTTTTCTAGTTGTGGCGAGCAGGGGCTACTCTTTGTTGCGGTGTCCCGGCTTCTCATAGCCATGGCTTCTCTTGTTGCAGAGCATGGGCTCTAGGCATGTGGGCTTCAGTAGTTGTGGCACACAGGCTCAGTAGTTGTGGCTCCCAGGCTCTAGAGTGCAGGCTCAGTAGTTGTGGCACAGGGGCTTAGTTGCTCCATGGCATGTGGGATCTTCCTGGAGCAGGGCTTGAACCTGTATCCCCTGCATTGGGAGGCAGATTCTTAACCACTGCGCCACCAGGGAAGCCCGCCATTGTCTTTCATAACTAAATATCAGCAGAGGCATCCCGGCGCTTCTTCCCTAGTCTGTTTGTCAGATGTGAGTAAAGAAGTCCAACCAAGGGAAGAGCATTACAAAAGCACATGAATACCAGGAAGCAGGGGTCTCAGTGACCCACCATAATGGTTCCCGGTGAGTGCTAATTTTGCTAATGAGATATATGCTGATCTAAGTCCTATCCCAAACAAATTCTACCAATCTATTGATATTTGTGGGCATCAGTTTTAGAATTTCTACAGATCTGGGAGGACTGTCACTCAGCGTGGATATTTGCATTGTCAATATGAGCATTGTGAGGTAATTGTTTCTCCAGTGATCTCCCAATGAGAAAGAGGGGTCAAAAAGAAAGACCACTTCGATTGGTGTCAAAAGCAGTATTCAAATAAACAATGCCATATCTCAGGCCTCACTAAAAGAATAGTGTAGGACTTCCCTGGTGGCGCAGTGGTTAAGAATCTGCCTGCCCGTGTGCCACAACTACTGAGCCTGCACTCTAGAGCCTGCAAGCCACAACTACTGAGCCCGTGTGCCGCAACTACTGAAGCCTGAGCACCTAGAGCCTGTGCTCTGCAAGAAGAGAAGCCACCACAATGAGAAGCCCGCGGACCGCAAAGAAGAGTAACCCCCTCTCGCCGCAACTAGAGAAAGCCCACACGCAGCAACAAAGACCCAATGCAACCAAAAATAAATAAATAAATAAATTTATAAAATAAATAAATAAATAAAATAAAAGAATAGTGTAAGAAAGCCAGATATCCTGTCTGTAATTCTTTGTAGAGATTCCTCTCATCTCTTTTATGCTAGAGAATGGATGCACTTAATATAGGAAGGAGAAGGATGATAAATCATGCAGGGCATTCAGATGGACAGTTGCCAAATAAATATGTGGGTCATGCTGGGGTGATGGGAGACAAAACAGCTGAAGCAGGGTTTCCGGCTGCTATAATTTTGCACAAAGTATATCATCTAAGAATTATTTTCCACTAAAACCTATGGAGGGATATAAAAGCAACGATTTCTGTTCTCAAATATGTTCTGGTGTTCAGTACACTTAAATATGATTTTCCAAACCACAACTGCAAGCATATTAACTTGTTACAATGTGCATAGGACACTTTGGAATATGCTCAACACAGATTTTTGAGGGGTTGGTGTGGTACTTTGGTAAGAGCCGTATCGTTTTTACAAGATAGATAATGGTTTAAATACTGACTTTGTCATTTATTTTAAATAATGAATACTAACCCTGTGTTATAGAATGTTTTTGAGGATTAAAGTGGAAAATAATATTAAAGTTTCAAATAGAGCTTGTTACATAGAAAACCCTTAAAAAAATAACAATTTGACTACCCTCCCCCTTGTTAGTAAAGCATTAAGAAAAGCTGCTTGCCTTGTGTTCCCTCTCTAGATGCCAGATTTTTATTTTTAAATTCAATCATTTTAAACATATTTAATAATTCCTGAGTGAGATTTACCATTTATTTCATGCTTATTTCTGCACAAAACACAACATAAAGGCTAAATAATTCTGAGTAACTTGGAGTTAACCATGGTTTAATTTCTTGACAAAAGAGCAAGTTGGTAGTTTTGATTGGTGTGCATTGCCAAGGCTGAAAAAATTGAAATCTTGGAATGTGGGGCAAGTCACTTTCAAAATAACAAGGGAGCACAGATATGTCTAAGCATGTAGAACATACTTATATGTATATTTATTGATTGAATTAAATTTGAACTTGGATTTAATATAACTTTAAGTTTTAGTCTACTTTAGATCTTGAATAGGTAAATGCCAACATGGAAAATGTAATTCAAAGGTTTTTTTCCTAGTAGTTTTGAGTACAATGAATTTGATAAAGAAAAAAAGGCAAGAGAAAACTGGAAAGCAGACATATCAGTAATGGAAAACGGGAATAGATATAACAAACACCCTTTAAAGTGCTTAAATCAATGAGTGATTCATAAGCCTATTTTATATCATGTAAGTTACAGTTGATTGAAAGAATAACTCATATAAAGCATGTGTCTAAATTAGTAAGAACCGTGTTTATACGTGTCATTTTAATAGGTATATATCTTTTTGTGATATCATACAATAAGGTATTTTGTTGGAAATTCAATTATGATATCTAAATGCCTTATTCAGGGAACTCTGACAGTAATTTTTTATCTGAGAAATTCTAAGGATTAAGTAGATGATTCACATAGTCCATGATATATGTAATGGTTTTTCAATAAGCAAACTGAGCCATTATTTCCATAGACTTCTCTGAAAGAAATTGTTGACACTGTAAAACCTCATTTACTCATTAATAGGCTGCTCTACTAGAATTGCCTACCATCTTAAACTGTTGAGCAGACCAACAGAAAAATACACAATGGGAGTGGATATTGCAGATGACCATGCTGTTCAAAAAACATATGACATTTTATATCTCATCCTCTTAGAGTGTTTAGAATCATCTATTTCTAGAACCACATAGGCCTAATATTCTTGGGTTGAAACTCAGCTTGAAGCATATTTTTTAAGTCATTATGACTCTGCTGGACATAATCTTTTATGCCAACATAATGCTTGGGAAATAATCTTTCCCCACTCCAGTTGAATTTTTCCATCTCTGTTTTTCAACTCCATCACTTTTTGTGGATAGTCACAAAATTCTCTTCCAGTGTTTTTTGGACAATGACCAACAGCTCTTCCAAAGTATTTTCTCCTGCACTTGCTCTTGGCTCAAAATAAAATGCCTGGGAGTCCCTGATGGCTTTAGTGCTCACAGGAAGTCTTTATTTTCTCTCCCAGTTTTGACTGTAATTTATATCAGTACCATCATCCTTCAAAACTTCTCAGAGTTATTTTTAACTGGATTTTCCCCCTGTTTCTTTATAAAGGTGAGTGGTGGAACTCAGCCCTTCTCATGCAAGCCATTAGAGTAAAAGAAGCTTACTTGTTTCCACAGCCCCATTTATTGTACTGTAATTACCTGGGGAAACATGAAGCCAGATCTAGATTTAACATATCAAGAACAAAATTCTAACTTTTGAAGAGTGCTGTCTCATGTGTTTGAATTTAAGCAACTCAAATGTGATTCACACTCCTAATCAAGAAACTAACATTTTGGTTATAATAAGGGCCAGTATGTTCTACTTTATATTATTGTCTTCAGAAATGTTTCCATCAATGGTAGGTTATTCTGGGAAAACTCCAGTAAAGAAGGTAGAAATTGTTATTGATTTATTTTGACATGAGATCTTTCTTATCATAATTGAAGATTGGGAGGTTATATATTATAAAGGGGAAATGAATCTATAATTTTAGACATGGAAGGGACTTGCTAAACAGTTAGTCTGATATATCAGCTTATTTTACAAATGGGAAGGTCTACTCCACTGAGGTTAAGTGATGGTCAAAGACTGCAACTATTACTGAGTAACACAGGAGAATCCGTAACCTTCTGTGATTTTTCCTCCAGGGCTTTTTGCCATGAACTTTTTACTGAGATTCTCACAGTGTTGGAAATTAAGCCATTTTGGATGTTAATCTGTGTTTCCATCATCCAGCAAGCTTAACTCTTTCTGTTTGTATGAAGCAAAGACAAACCTGGAAAATGGCAGCAGAATTTGCTTCTTTATATATATCATAACACCAGATGGACTTCTTTACTAGCCAACTGTTTATGCATTAACTCTTATTTCAATAGAAATAAGACTGCTTTTCAGTGCAGTGAAAATTTTGAAATATTCCTAGAGGTAGGAATATTTCTAAAAGCTCCCCTTTAACACTGCTACTTCAAAGTATGATCCTTTGCATGACATCTCTTTATGAACTGTATGTTGCTGGTTTATACAAAACAAGTACAGAAATTGGAAGAATGTATATAGAAAATGTATAACAATTTGTATTTGTTGCAACTTCCAAGTGTATTATCAGATACACTTTTATCGTAGAGCAGAGTATAGAATAATTCAATTGCTGTCGAACTCCCCTGATGAGGCATATGTGGTAGTCATGTGCTGGAGGACTGTTTTTTGGTCCATTAAAGGTAGGATATATTTTTTAAATGGTCCTTTACTGCATAGTTTGAGCAGCACTGGTCTAGAGAATTGAGAAGTCCAGGCCTGGTAGCTTCTTGCCACTGACTGCTTAAATATTTGTTTGGTTTCAATTCCCCACAGCCTTGTCTTCTCAAGGTAGCACACAGTTCAGCTCTCTCTATAATTATGAAATTCATTGCCTAAAGGACAGAAAATGCCAGTGACTATGGTCTTAGTTCACCTGTGAGCCCAGCAGAAGTTACCTACTATTAACGGGTATGTTGGTTGGGAAGCTAGAAAACTGTAACACAACCCAAGAGGTTTGTTTTGATTTTCTTCCAGACTGGAGGAAAGAAAACAATGGGAAAATATTGTATTCATTTGCTAATTCCTAGGGGAAAACATATACTTTTCCTGGGAGGTGGGACATATTAAAGCATTTGCAGCTTCTCAGCAATGTAGTTTTTCCCAGGGGAGAAAAGAATGGGGAGAGAAAGGCAGAAAGGATTCCCCTCAGGGCCAACACTAAATGCCTTTTGAGATGACCCTGGAAATCAGGGGGTTTGAATTATGCAAGCCACCTCTCATCCATCTCTAAAAATGTGCTGAGCTGTAGGGATTTTGTAAGGTTTCAAAATATGCTCTTGAAAAGAACAGGAAAATAAATAAATAATATCTTTCATCACCAGAGAAATATTCTATAATCACTGTAAAAGTCAGCAGGGAGGGTCAGAGAAAGTGATGGAACATTGTGTTAGAGCTGAGAGGGTTGGAAACATGTTTTGCTTGGGCAGCAGGCACTTTTAGGGAAGTTGTTGAGGCTGTTTGAGCTCATTGTTTATGTAAAACACTAAGAAAGAGACCTCAGGATGGAAAATTCAGGGTAAGGATGTAAGAGAGACTTTATGCAAGATCTAAAGTTTTCCTAAACTCTGTAAGAAGAAATGCAAAATTTATAATAATTTCATTTGTATGCCTCATTACAGTTTGGAAGAGTGTTCATGTTGATTTTTCTCATTTCCTACAAAAACAGGTAAATAAGAAAGTTATTTCTATTTCACCGATGAGGAAACTGGATTACCAATATGAATCAAAGAAGCAGGACTCCACATACCAAATTTTGTTGTGTTTTTTTTTTTCCTGTAATAATCTGCAAGGGGACATAGACTATGTTATACTTTCCTTACGCCCCTCTCCTTCTTCCAAATCAGGACACATGGCAGGTGTTGGTGAATAACCGTTCCACTATTAAAAAATATGTAGACTAACCTTGACCATTATTTTTTGAATTCTTATAACTTTTGTCAAGGTGTCCTTCTTTTAGTCACAAAGCATTCCTTCTAAAGACATTCTAAATATATTCAGCCAACTGTAGATATTCAGTCAATTTGGTGACAGACCAAATTACATGTCATGTTTCACTTTTTAGGTTGCCTTTATTGTTTTGATGTCTTTACTTCACAGGTTAGAAAACGGTAACCTGAATAAGTTCAGGGATATTTCAATATTATTTGAAAAATCAAAGGAATATCAGTATGGAGATACCTGGGAATTTATCAGAACATAAGCAGAGAAATAAAATCTAGCATTTCTACCAAGTTAAATAATAATAAGATACAATAACTGTTACGTTTAAAGGTTAATTGGGAAGTCATAAAAATTACACAATAGAATTTAGAAATATTTCATTACAAAGGAATTTACAAAACTCTGGCTTATTTTTTGCTTTCATTTTTGAGTGAATCTTGAAATAAGTATTACATGTGTTCAAAAAGTAACTCAGAAGTATAAATGATTTGATTGAAGTCAATGAAATCTAAATGGTGTTTTTGAAATTCTATGGGGGAATTTTTGCTTTAGTTTATCTCATGATTTATGATATTTTTGATAGTCATTGATTGTGTTACATTTTAAAAATTTTGCTGTTAGCTCTAATCATTTTCCTTGCCTGCTAAATGTACTACTTCCACGTCATTCTTTCTCCCCTAACTATACCAGTTTGGTGAACTGCTTTGAAATCAGCATTACCAACATGCTAGCTATCCACAGCTATAAAAAACTATTGCATATTTTATGATTAATATATCTACCCTCAAGATACATTTTCAACAGGTAGAAAATATATGGTAGGATGTTTCATGTATAAAGTCAGTGAGTATCTTTTCCCAATGAGGTAAAATGGATTCAGATCCTTGCTGTCATCCCTTTCATGTGGAAAGTCGTGGTTAAGGACATTCTGTAATTCCCAAGGAATGTTTCTGAAGTCTTTTTTTTTTTTTTTATAGATACTTGCTTTTGATAGTGACCCATATAGACTGTATAGAGTCAAAAGAAAAACCCTGGTGTAAAAAGAGCAGGGAAAGAGAGAAAGAATAATATGTTAATAGGAAGTGAAACCCAAAGAAGAATAGACAGAAACCTGTGAATGGGGAAGAGTTGCTAGAAATGTTCTGTCTTCCATTTGGAAATCACAATTCATTCTTCCTGCAAAATATACTGACAGTCTATTCTGTGGTAAGCATTGTGTTGGATAATAGAGGTCCACATTCAACACAGTGCTTTTCCTCAGCCCTTATATCTAGTCAGGTGGGCATTCATAGCCATCCTACTTTTATCCATCACTATTATTTCATCCACTGTCCAATCCTTCATTATCTCTTGAATAGATCATTATAGCTCCCTATTTTTTAATTATCCACCATCCTCCCAATTTTAATCTTTCCATCCATGATAATTTTTCTAAAAGGCAGATATAATCTATATTTAAGAATATAACCTAATGTTCAGATGAACACATCTTTTTATAAGATCCAGGTCACACTCATCAGTATTGCATCTGAGGGCTTTTAAACCCTATCCTACATATTTTCTGATACCTCTGCCACCTCATTTCCACATATTTGTCTCCTGCTGCTCTCATGCATTGGCCATAGGTAGATTGGTGTCAGTACCTTAGGAGCCATGTATAACTTTTTTTTTTTTTTCTGTTCTCATGACCTTGATAATATTGCTCTCTTTGCCTGAAATATTTTCCCCCACATCAAGCTTTCAAACGTGTCCTCTTTTCAGTGAATCTTTCCTGACTTCCTTACACAGAGTAAATTGCTCTCTTTTATGGACTCCATCATAATTTTGTTTATCTCCACTATAGCAGAACACATTGTGTTGCAATCATACTGCCTGACTTCTGTGAATTTTTGTAAGTTGAAAACTCTGTATTTTCTTTTAGATTGCATATATCTAACTTAGTTACTGGCCTATATCAGATACTTAATAAATATAAAATAAATGAATGAACGTATCTTAACAGTAGCTTTAGCTTTTATGTCTGCATATGTCAGTATACCATAAAGAAAGTATATTAATCTTTATGGGTTTTATAAAGCATGTAATTGAGTTTAAGATACAGCTTTTATTCTATGTAGAGAGGGGAAAAAAAGCAAAACCAGTAAATCTTTCTGCATGTCTTACCCTACCCACAGACACAGACACACACGCGTGCGTGTGTGCACACACACACACACACACATGCTCATAAGAAGCACCATTTGGAGGAGGCAATCTCCCCAGGTTAAACTATCAATCCCAAAGTCTTGGACAGTGAGAGAGTAGAGAGTTGTCTGTGTTGGGGAGACCAGTCAGCCCACAGCAGTCTTCATTTCTTTCTCCAGCAAGCCTTTTATGTTGCCCTGACAACATTCTGCCCTTGCCAGGAAAGCAACTGGGCTGTTGCTGGTGATTTCCCTGATGAAGAAGCATGCAGTGATTGTCTCAAAGTAGCAGAGGTGAGAGGCAAGAGAACAGAATATAATAATTTTCTTTCAATTCATCTATTTTCCCTTCATCTTTCACCTGTTCCAAGTAGCAGGCACCACCCACCTGTCCCCATGAACCCAAGACACACATCAAATTCAAGATGGATTTCAATTTGTTCAATCTCTTAGGTCCATAATTGTGGACCTTAGGGATCCATAATTGTGTTTCACTTCTCTAATTTCCGCAGGGATGCATTCGATGGGGGAAGATGACAGCCCATGCTAGATTGCCAGTCTTGAAAGAAACAAACCAAAATGTTAATTATGAGGTAGGGGTGGAAGGATCTTAACAAAATTCACATATTTGATTTTTTTAAAACAATTTGATATTATGACGAATCATTATTTCTCATTTTCATATTGTGTGCTAAAAGGTTCTTTAGGGATTATGGAGTTCAGCATTTCATTTTGTCTATAACTAAGCTAAGGAGCAAAGGGATAACATTATTTGAAAAAGGTCATGGAACTAGTTGATGGCAGGGCTTGAGCTTGATTTGAGTTTTCTCCAGCTGGCCAAGAATACTTTCCACTGCATCATATTGCTTTCATTAAAATGAAATGAATTCTTGGAAGAACTAATTTAACTCAGGTGAATAGGTGAGGTATGAATTAAGCAACATGAAGCTATATGATATCCTTAGACAAACAGGCCCTATGTGATCCAGGTCAGGAAACTTTTAGCTGTCTTGGACTGTGCTTTAATGAAATCTTTAGGCCGAAAGGGACCTCTTAATTTCAGTCATTTCAAATACATAAGATCATTTATTTTGTTCAACCTATGAGATGTGAAGAGTATAAAATTAGAGCCACTCAAAAATTAAGAAAAAAACAGCTTTGTTCTTGCAAATTTAGCAGTTTAAAGTGACAGTATCATCAGATGATGAATTGAATAAGCATATGTTGTTCAGTGCAATTACCATCTATTTTATATGATAAAGTGTTTATATGGGTTTCATTGTGGGGTGAAGCACAATTAGAAATCCTGAACTAGGTTATTCCTGTCTATTCCACTGGTGTTCTTTTTCTTACGGGGTGCTGTGGGGAGGTGAGGGTAACAGGAAATTATCAACTAGCTCTTTTTTAGGTGCACAGACCTCCAGCTTTTGGTTCATTGGCACTGATTATATTTTATACAAATTACTATGGAAGATGATTCTTTGATAGATGATTGCAATCAGGATGATAATATATAACTTTGATTAATCAAAGAAGTTTGATTAATTTCAGTGTTGATCGTAGCATAATCCCACGCTAGAATGAAATGCTGTTTACTGTCATCTGAGATGAGTAATATCCCACGGTGAACTGAGCCCTTGAAGTTCTCCAAACTTTGAACAGAAGTTATCTAACATTTCTAGTTATTTCTATTGATGATTATAAAAAATGTTTTAGTGCTTTCAAAAGTCTAAGTCCTCAAACTCATTATAATATATAATAGCTCTCTAAGAAGGATATCTCCAAAAAGTACTATTAAAGACGATTGTTTCCTTCTTTCCTTCCACCAAAACCTTGCATGTCCACAGTGTTATTCACTTCCTCTTGATATTATTGGATTTTTACTCTATTGTGTTTAATTCATTCATTATTTTTATCTACAATCACATTGCAGTTTTTATTTCACTGGTGTTCACATGTGACTTTCATCTTTTGAGGCTTAAAAGTTAGATGTCGTTAACCCTAACCATTAATAATCAACAAATCAACTTTGCTTTTGATTGACCCTCATCTCTGTTAGACAATCCTTTTATTGATTTTTGGATATAACCTGGGTCAGTTACCAATATATCTATTTGAGCATTGCTTATATTTTTATTTTTATCAGTCACCAGATTCTCAACTAATGACCCAGTTTCCTACCATATTCAAAGTAGTTGTGCCCTGGATGATCCCAAGGTCAGATCATTTTCAGGGTAAAAAAACTTATTGTGTTGCTTATAGTAAATACTTAATTCATTCTATCAGCACTCTAGCACAAATTTTCCTGAAAGGGAGGTAGAGTCAAGCTACCTCCCTTTCATGAGGTGAAATGAGGTGGTGCATGAGGTGTGCGGGTTACTGAGGAGGCCCCCAAAGTCACTAACCCCGCTTCATATACTCGGTGACTCAGTAGAATGAGGACTGGGCTGATAGAATGTGAAGAGAGAGAAAAGGAATGTGAGGTGAGGAAAATACAGGCCCTGGCTAGTACCTTTGACTGCAGGATGGAGGAAGGAGGGCAGGAGACTCACCCTGCACAGAAGGGCTGGAACTACACACTCAAGCTCTGAACCTCATTGTGTAGAGAGAATCAAATGAGCCTCTCTCCATCTGTCTTGTATTAGGACCCCCTCCCCAAGTGCTCCTTTGTCACCTCTGTTCTTTCTTCCCAAATCTGTATTCCAAATTTTGCAGTTTGAACCCAAGTTCTGTCTTCTGTCATTATTTATCTAAAGCATTGCTTCTCTTCCAGTTATCAACACTGTAACACACTGTTGAATTGTTGTTTCAGCACTTACCCTTTTCCATAATTAGTGCTTTTATTAATTTTGCATTTGTTCGTATTTGACTTCTCCATCTACGTATCAACACTATGAGTGCAGAAAGCTTTCCTATTCTGTTTACTGCTCTATTTCCAGTGTCAAGGAGAAGATTTCATCTATAATGGATATTAAAAAAGAAACGTGTTGAATGAATGAATAAATGTTCTAATGTTCCCTTATTGACCCTTACTTTTATTTCTATGAGTCTATCAAAGATTATCTGCTTTTTACTTCTAATAGGATCTGCAGATTTATTCAGTCTAAGTTCAATGTACATGATAAATCCCAGGCTCCTAAAGATAACGACCTTCATACGATATTTCCTTTTTTTAAATGTTCTTAAAGCTCTCCCTCTCAATTTTTAAAACAGAGTTTACGACATGGACACTGAAATCTTACTGCTTGGTATCGTCTCTACAATTTTATGACTTCCTAGCTGGGGGCACTTGGACACGTTCCTCAGGCTTCTGGCATCTCAGTTTCTCATCTTCTTTGTTGATGTTAACAATGCTACCAAATAGGTTTATTCTGGGAATTAAGAGTTCAGTCATGATGGTTCTCAGAAAACCACCTGACTCATAATAAATTCACGTTAAATGTGAGCATTTTTATCATAAGAAACTAATTCTTATTTTACTTTAAAATTTTTCAATAGACAGGGAGAAGGTAAGAGAATTTGAGAAAATATTTAGATGACTTGCTTTTCCATAGTATTAGGACTTTCCTATGACCTATCTTTATTCCTCCCTTGTGGATACATGAAATAACCCTGTATGATCATAATATTCTCTTATTTTTTATGCCAGAATAGTTATGATTTTTTTTTAAGTTGCAACTACAAGCATCTGAACTAAACAACAGCAACTGGACTTTGTTTAAGGCCCTCTCCTTTCAGTTTATCATTCCAACAATCTACATTACCAGCTCTATTTCCTTATCTTTTTACGCTTACTCCTCACATCTAGCTTCTCCATCCATCAAATTAATTTTTCTGGTAAGAGTGTCATAAAAGTCTTCCCTGAAAACCCATAGACAACATCCTTCTTTGTCCTATCGGAAGGATAATGAGTACCGGTTAATGCATGAAATAACTGGAGAAGAAGTAACTCTTTATTTATTTATTTATTTATTTATTTATTTATTTATTTATTTTATTTTATTTTTGGCTGTGTTGGGTCTTCATTTCTGTGCGAGGGCTTTCTCTAGTTGTGGCAAGCGGGGGCCACTCTTCATCGCGGTGCGCGGGCCTCTCACTATCGCGGCCTCTCTTGTTGCGGAGCACAGGTTCCAGACGCGCAGGCTCAGCAGTTGTGGCTCACGGGCCCAGCTGCTCCGTGGCATGTGGGATATTCCCAGACCAGGGCTCGAACCCGTGTCCCTTGCATTGTCAGGCAGATTCTCAACCACTGCGCCACCAGGGAAGCCCAAGAAGTAACTCTTGTAGCTCCAAGGCCAGGGAAGAAATCACAGGGCAAGACAAGACAAAGCTGAGGCCCAGATATAGAAGTAATTCTGAATTAAACATACTAGATTCTGTTCGTATGGTTACTTACTCCACAGGCATATGAAAGATGAATTCCTAGAAACAAATACGATAAATTAAGACCCAAGTTAAAGAGCTGCATTGTCTCCATACAAGATTACTGAATTAATTAATTAAAAGGCAAAAGAAAAAAGAAAAATCTTGGAGTGCAAAACAACACTATTCAGAGACCAAGTTGTAGAGTAGAATACAGATACAGGTGAGACTGATCCTCCAATTCAGCATGATGATTTTAGCTAACTCATACGGAAAAGTGGCAAAGAATATTATATAAGGAAGATGGGAATTGATGGTAGAACCAACTCCACTATTGCCTGAGAGATAGGACAGCATCAGCATTTGCTCTCAGAAGTCAATGAATTGGGTTCAGAGCACAAGGTAATAAGCAAGTGTGCAAGAGGAAAAATTGCACACAAGAGAAACACTGGTGACCATTTCAAAACAAAATCAATACATTGAGTAGCAACATTAATTTCAGAGAGAGGATTGGGATCAGTGCATATTTGAATTTGGTTGATAGAGCCTGAGCTAAATGTAACATTTTATTGTTTTAACTGTAACTCTTTTTTTTCTCATACTTTCTCCTTCATCCTGGTGCAGCCTAACAGTCGGTTAGCAGCCTAACAGTTGCTATTTGTCTCTCTTCCCTTCTGCCTAATAATAATTCGTGGACTTTTTCTTTGTCTTCATTTTTTTCCCTCTACTAGAATGGGAAATGTCTGAGACCCAGGCCATAGTAATTTACTCTTCTTTCTCTTATGAAAATTAGCCTTCTCTTGCTTCAATCATCATCCCTGAAGAATGGCTACCACACTTAAATTTCTGAGTCCGATCAAGTCAATGATTTCTAATTGTGTTTGGTCTATTGTCAAGAATCTATTTCTTGCACAATGAAATATGTCTAATTGTTTCCTCTCTTAAAATCATTCTCTGTTTTCCCATTTCTGCTAATTGCTATACTATACTCTTTTCTTTCTTCCAAATCATAATCCCTCAACTCAAATGCCTTCCCATTTTTTTCTCTTTAACTTGCTACTCATCAGCAATCTCATCAAATCATCTTCTAGATGATTTCTCAAATTTGTCTTTTCTGTTCCATTTTGCTGTTTCATGAGCTGTTTTCAAATCTGAAATGTCCTCCCCTCTTCTAATATATCCAATAATTTCAGTTCTTGAAATTTTTGTCTATGCTCCATTCTTCTTAAATATTTTTCTAACCTGCCTCCTAATCTAGCTTCATTTTCTCTAATTCCTTTTGACTTATTGATCTTGTTATTAACATGTTATTTATATGTGTGATCTTATTGCTGTCCATGTCAAAGAGAGTAACATTTCTTTGTGGGTAGATCCTTTATCTTTACTTAATTTTTTTTATCTTTCTCTTTATATTGGCTAAAAGATGTTAAGAGAATTACAGTAGTTCAAGGATTTTAAAATGAGAAAACAAGCAAAGATATACTTAATGGTGGTAATCTCAGTATAAAACTATTTATTCAAGCCCACTCATGCAATCAATCATTAGTTAATATAAATACACCCATTTAAAGATTCATTCATTTATTTTTGAAAAACATGTTTATATTGAGCATGTGTTATGTGTCATGCACTGATGCTGGCACTTTGGGTATTAAAAAAAGAAAGACATAGTCCCTGACCATATGATCCCCAATATCTAGTAAGGAAAGCAGTAAAAAAGATTTTATACTATCATCATAATTCATATGATACAGTTAACACATGTTCTGTGAATAATACATAGGAAAAATACTGAAACTTCAGATAAACATATTACTTTACAAACTTTATAAACATATTACTTTATCAAACTTTTGATGATCTCTAATTAAAATAACATTAGTAAAGAAGTCATCGCTATTTTTATCTTAGAAAATACATGTACAACTCTAGATATAGTTTCTGGCAATAATTGATACCAGTACATATTGTTTTAATATTATATGTTTATAATATTATTATAGGTGAAATGAGGTAATTAATGAGTTAACTAAGAAATTAAAACATAAAAATACTATCACGGTAAACTTGATAATACTATTTGAAAGCTTTACTTCTGTTTGAAATACTTATGAATAATCAAACAATTATAAATCAGAGACTTGTATAATCTACTTTCCTATAATTATTTAAGAAGAATTTTGCTATTACTACTTTTAAAAGTTTTTATTAAACTGCTTGTAATAAATGTAATAATTGGTTTTTTCCAGTAGAGAATCTGGCTAATAAATTATAGAAATTTGTGTGATTAAAAACAATATGACTTGAATATTAAATTATCTTTATTTCTTTCTAAATAACAACATATTATAATTGTACTGTCTCAGATTTTACACTTATCTGTATGTTGACTTTTACTAAGTAAGCTAAAGGAAATTGAGGCATGTATTATGTTTTGACTCCAATAATGATGCAGTTCCAAGAATTTCTAAATAAATGGACTTGTATCCTTTTTTCATTTTTGATAGAACCAATTTGCAGAACATTTTTCCCCATCATTTATCTTTTTAGACTCTTATTCTTGTTTTAAAATTGTTTAATCGTATGGTTTCTAGTATCTCCATCATGTTAATTTCTGAAGATTTATCCTCTTAAAAAGTATCACTAAAAAATTCCTCTTTAACTTATTTATATTCATCATGTGTGGTTCAAAATCAAATGAAGACTAATGCTAAGTAAAACAAATGGGATCTTTTGATCTTCATCAGCTTTTTCATGCTAAAGGCTATGTTAAAGAAAGTGAAATGTATCCTATACAAAAGTTACTTGTATAATGTCTCATTAAAGATGAAAAAAAATAAAGATTTGTCAAGAAAATAACTCATTATAAACAAAGAAATTACTTAGAAAAATACTCTTAGAATATAAAAGTTATTTTCTTGGACATCTAGATATAAACTTTTCAAGGTAAAAGTGATTCAACCTGGTTCTCTTGGGTATTTTATACTGAATTTAACTACTGTCATTCTCCATCTTCAAAGTTTCTCTCTTTTTCTTCTACTTTAACTAATGAGTATTGATTAGTCAGATTATGGTATTATGAACATAAAGCAACTCTCTTCACCTCAAATCCAGGTTTTCGCTATTCAGCAAATCCTGATGATGTTGAGATTCATTTTATTTGTTGTTGAAACTGTTATGTTCATCAATAGAGACCATCTAACTAGTATTATCCTTATATCTAAGAATGGTTTACAGAAATACCATAAAGATCCTTCCTTTGAGCAAAATTTTATAGAAGTTAAGTGTACTTTGAATCCATTAATAGACATAGAGTTTGTTTTCTAAAATATCAGATGAACTTATTATGGGCCAGTTTTATTTTTGGCCTGTTCCACAGATCGATAGTACAGTAAATTCCTACTTTATTCTTAAAAGTGAGAATCCAGCAGAATAAAAGTGTTTTGTTAAATGTCATTTAATTATATCTTCAAGGAGATGAAATGCTAGTTTAGAAGCTTGGTTTTTGATATAAGAAAAAAGGAAAAAGACATAATATCACTATTAAAAAAACTAAAATAAGAAACTTAGAATTTCACACACAAATGGATATGTCTTTTTTCCACGTTTTATTTTAGTTCGGAGCTGCTGTTTCCTTGAACAGGTGCTTGTCAAGAAAAGAAAATGATTTAAATGGATATTTTACAATTTAAAAAACAAATTTAATTGCATTCGCAGTGCAATAGTTTTATGAATGCTGTATATATTACCTTAAAAGATAAAATATAATTGAACACGGAAAAAGTCTTTATGACTAAATTATAACTAGAAAATTGGCATACAATATTAAAACATTTAGAACTGTTTTTCACCCTCCACACCATGAAATTCATAATTTTAGCCGTAAGTACAATGTCCTTTACTGCAGAGAATCTTCCACCTCTTAATTTGCAGACAATTTCACTAGAAAAATGTAAAGAACAATTAACTAGAATTAAAAGTTTAAGAAAGTACCTCTATTCACATGATGTGTCAATAGAATCGTTTTCAGTATTACAGTAAATCCTCCTTTAGAGGAAGAATATTTGATGATATCTTTAGAAACCAAATCTATTATCTTATAGTTAATATGTTGGGTTTCCTATTGTTGTTGTAACAAATTAATACAAATTTAGTGGCTTAAAACAATGCAAATGTATTATCTTATAGTCATGGAGGTCAGTAGTATGAATTGGGTTTCACAAGGCTAAAAATCAAAGTGTTGCAGGCTGCGTTCCTTCCATAGGCTCTAGAGGAGTGTCCATTCCCCTGCCTTTTTGCAGGTTCTAGAGGCCGCCCATATTCCTTGGCTCCTGGGTCCCCTGCTTAATCTTCAAAGCCAACAGTGTAGCACCTTCACATCTTCAAATCTCTTTCTGACCCTCCTTCTGTTACCATATTTCCTTCTCTTATTCTGACTCCCCTGCCTCTCTCTTTCCCTTATTAGGACCCCTGTGATTACATTATGCCCACCTGGATGATGGAGGCTAATCTGCCCATCTCAAGATCCTTAATTTAACCACATATGCAAAGTCCCTTTGTCAGATAATATAGTCACAGATTCTGGGGATAGGGAGGTGGACATCTTTGCGGGGGAGTCATTATTCTGCCTACTGCAGTTACATATGTGGAAAGGTTATTTAAGAATCCCAATCTGTTTCATTTACTTAATTTTCTTTTCTGGTAATACAGTGACAATGATGAAAAGGAATATTGTCATTTAGATTGTTGTCCTTATATTCCCCAGCTTGTGACCTCAAGAGAGTTACGAATTTTAGTGGCTATTTTAATGTCCTTGTAAATTGCAGACAAACTAAGTCAACGGAGCCTTTTTGAGGAAAGGAGATAAAATATTATTAATAGCACTTAATTATTGACACTAGGATTATTTTAAATATTTTTTAAAATTGGCAAGGATTGTTCTAAATATTTTAAACATTTTACCATTATTCTCCCCATATTATAGATGACAAAATTGAGGCTTTGAGAGATTAAGGAACTTGCTCATCAAACTTACATTTAATAAGTGTCAGGCCTCTGTCTACTGAACCTGAGTGTTGAACAACTGCAGCATATTCTTTGTTAATTTGCTGCTCATCTTCCTTCTGAATTTATTACGTGACTGAGAAATCTTAATCACTTTTGTAATTTTTCAGTCTATGGTCAATACATTTGCTGATCTTATCCATTTTGAAATGTCAAGTAAATGCCTTTAAGTCCTTTTGTATTTGAATACTTATGTTTCTCCAAAAATGATCTTGAATTAAATGCAGAGGAGTTACTGTTTTTGATTTTATGATTATGATTATTTTCCTAACAAACTTTATCCTACCGGATGAGGCAGAAGAGTATAAAATATGTCAGTTTTAGAGTTAGGAAAGATGTACTTTTGAATTTCACCATTTCCTGGTTGTCTGGTCTTAGGTAAATTATATATCTAGGCCTCAGCTTCCCCTTTGGCATATTGGTGATAAATAATACTTGTTTCAGAAATGGGTTGTTCTTTATAAACTACATAGTAGGAAGTAGTTTCCTGTTTTCAAGATGATGAGGTCGGCCATTAATTTTATCCATTCTGCATCTCTAAATACCATTGATAATGTAAAGGATAATTAAATACAGTAGAAAAGTTACTGTAGCATTGCTGGGAAATAGAATAGTAAGATACATAAAGTAAAACCCACAAATAATTTAAAGATGACATTAAGGAGAGAGATCACTACCAACCCGTTAGGAAAATATTGATTGAACACTGACCAGTATTTGGCACGTTCTATGCTCTTTGCTTGTACTGTACTATCTCATTTAATCCTTCACACTCTCATGGATTAGGTACCAAAGATAGCATCATCTTATATATGAGGAAATTAGGGCAAAAAGAAATGAAGTAGCTTATGTAAGAACACACTGTTACTAAGTGTCAGTGCTGAGATTTTAACCCAGGAATTTGGCCTCAGAGGCCATGATTTTAACCACTACACTCCTGCTTTGGAGTTTCAGACCTCACACTCAGAGGAGCATGGATGAGGAATAAGGGTGTGTCTCAGGGAAGTTGTGCAGATGGAGGATGTGTCAAATGCAAGGATTTGTGGACCATACCAGTGTCCAGCCCACAGTGAACATTCCTAAGGTAAGGGTTCAATTTTAAGATTCATTGAACTCACTTTTTGCTAAGTTAAGTAAGAAATTAGATGAGAAGAAATGCCTCATGTAGCATATGTAGAAAGACAAGAGGAATAAGAATAGAAAAAAATGTAAAGAAATAGACATTTCTCTCCTATTCAAAACACATCTCACTTACCACATAAACTCCTATCATTTTTTAATGTATGGCACGCGTTTTAATAGCATGGAAGGCATTCATGCAGGGCCAGCTTCATGGGCACGTGTCTTATGCAGTCTCATAAGACCCTGCATTCAGAAGAGCCCCACACTTGGTTTAAGACTCTGGTGTCTCTATCATGAGTAAAGTCAGATGGGGCAATCGAGCATGCAAGTGAGCAGAAGAGATCTGTCCAATGCATGCCTGCTACCATTCCTGCCACCGTCTTCACGGAGAGCATTCGCAGTGCCCCAGGAGCAGAGAAATCTGGTGGGCTCACAATGTGTAGGGGTCCATCAAGGCTCAAAATGAGTACAAGGTGTGTTTGTATCACTCAGTGAGTAAGCTAATAGCCCCAAGAGGCTGTGTTTTCTGTTATAAACAGAACTTTCTTCAAATACAGTAAGAAGGCAATGGAGCACTGAGAAACACAAGCAACAAAGGAAACTTGCCTTAGTCTTTCTTATTTTTTGTTACTTTTCTGTGTTAGCCAATCATGTACACTGAGAATGATGATCAAAGGAAGGGAAAGATAGCACAACTGAAAGTTCCTTTTCCTTTAAATCCTTCCTTACTCATCAGTAGGGCAAAGGTAGAGTGTGTTGATGGAATGTGTGTGTATTAAGACATGAAATAAAAACATTCTAGTTACTTCTATGCAGTGTTTTCATGGTTCTGGTAAGAACAAAATATGTGTGTTTGTTGGAACTACTATGTACAAATTGTAATATTGGTGATTCCGCATATGAGTTAAATTCTCTTATATTTGCACTTAAAACTGACCTTACACAGTGTAAAGATAAACAGTAAAATTCATGTTAATAATTTAAAATTTAATTTTTTTCTTTACTTACAACGACATTAAATGAAAAATAGAAAATTCCATGGCAGTTAGAGAGAGGTCACAAAGAAAGGAAAAATCTTTATATTTTTGTACCTTTAACAGAAGGTTTTTTGTTTTTGCTTTTGGGATTTTTGTTTGTTTGTTTGGTTGGTTTGTTTTCTGTTGTTGTTGTTGTTTTACATTTTGAACATCTTTATTTTGCACCAGGCCCCACAAATTATGTAGGTGGATTTGCATCCAGGGAATGCTGAGTGGCCCAACAATCTTGGGAGAATACCTACTCTAGTAGGTCTTTCCATGGTCATGAGGAAACTGCAATGAGTATTCAGAAAAAGGAATTCTGAATGAAAGAATATTCTGCATTTTTAGCCACTCCCACAGAGGAAACAAACCAGCAATTTGTAGGCATGGGGATTCACACAGCAGCAGAATTGGGAGGGCTTGATCAATGGGAAAGAAGGGGGGGAAGGAAGGGGTTTCCTAGCCACCTAGTAGGTTTAACAAGTTTTTTAAATCTTTGGTTAAGTTTATTAATATAGTAATATTTTGCAAGCATATAAATATGTATATATGATGGGAAAATATCACCAGCTTTAGTGATATGGAATTTCACTAAATTAATTCATTACACGTAAATAGCTTGCCACAAAGTAAGTGCTTGATAAATTTCAGTTATCACATCATGGTTATTATTATTTAACTCTCAAAATAACTCTGAGGAAATTATCATCATTATCTTCATTTTATAAATGACAAAGCTGAAGATTAGAGAGATTAAGTACCCTATCCACAACTCCATGTCTAGTCATGGGCAGAACTGAACATGAAACCCATATTCATAAAGAAGACTCTTTTGTGTTCCTTAAATGCCTCATTTCTAATGATGTTGTCCTTCATGCCACCTTAGCCACTGACATCTATGTTCATATTGTAGATCTTAATAATAGCAGATTGCACCTCCTCCATAAGCAGGATTTTAAGTACCTCACTCTCTGACCACTAATTTCTAATTTCCTGCTCTTTCGCTCTAGGTATTACTAAAAATTCTTTGTAACCACCCTACTTGATAAAATTTAGAGACAATTCTATAATCTTTTCCTGTTCATTCGCATCCTCATGGTCTCACCTCTTTTTTGCATACAATTATAGTTCACTTACAACTTTCTCCCTCAATTACACTCAACCTCACAAAGTTTCAACTATCTTTTAAATCTGAGTCATTGCTGCTACACACATGCAACATAACCCTAACCCTAACCCTAACCCATCATGCTTTAAATTTGTTTTCTTGAATTTCAAATTTCCCCTCAGTGACTTCTGACAATCTTCATTTCCTTAGCTAATTCATTCTTCCACACTCCAGAGGTGATCAGTTCACACCTTGTGTTTACTCCTCAAAATTCCAAAGATACTCCCATTCCTGTCTTCCTTATTCTTGGTTGTTGACCTTGATTCTTGAAAGAAAATATGAGCAATTAGAAGAGCTATTCCACATGCTGCCAGGACCGTCTAACCTCCCTGCATCTAGCCTGTGCCCCGTGCCACACCTCCTGCTTCTGTGGATGCTGCTGTTCCTCTTCTTCCCTCCATTTAAAAAGGGAGGAGCCCTTCCCTCCAGGGCTTTATTTCTGAAATAGTTGAATCTCTTTTTCTCTTATATTAACTTATTTTTCCCTTTCTACTGGATCGCCTCTATCATCAAAGCATTAATCTCTGTATTGTAAAAATAAAAACAAATTAAGAAAACGAAACAAACCCCTTATTTAACCTCACATCACCTTCCAGTTACTACTGCATAACTCTTTCCTTGTCTACAGTATAAGACTTTGAGTTTGAAAGTCCACTTTCACACCTCCAGGTCGATCTTGAATCCACTATGATCCAATTCTTATCTCCAACATTCTACTAAAAGAGCTTTTGTAAAAGTTATTGGTAATCTCCACGTTAGTAAATCCAAGGTACGTTTTGTCTTCATTTTTCTAAACTTCTCATCAGCAATGGAGAGAGCTGATCATTTTCGCATGTGATATTCTCTCTTCCCTTGAATTCTCTCCTACCTCTCTGGCTTGTCTTTCTCAGCCTACTTTCTTGGTTCAAATATCAAATTGCTGGAGGGCCAGAGAGCTCATTCTTCAGAACACTTCTTTTATGTATCACTTCCTGCCTAGACAATCTGATCCAGTCTGCTTATTGTCTTTAAAGATTATCTTTATGTTGATGACTCCCAATTTGCACCTACAGTCTCCTCCTTTACCCTGACCTACAGAAAAACATATCCATTGCTGACGTGACCTTGTATTTAGATGTCCACACAGACCCTGTGAGTGCGACCTCATCTGGAAATAAAATTTTGCAGATGTAATTAGATAAGATAAAATGAGATTATACTGGATTAGGGTAGGGTCAAAATCTGATGTAACTGATGTTTTTATAATAGAAAATTTGAACACAGAAACACAGACTCTCAGGGGAGAAAGGCATGTGAAGAGAATGGTTGGAGTGATGCATTTACAAGCCAAAGATTGCCAGCAACCACCAAAAGCTAGAAAAGGCAAGGAAGAATTTTTTCCTGGATCTTTTAGAGGAAAAATGGCACTGCTGACACCTTGATTTTAGACTTTTAGCCTCCAGAATTGGGAAAATACCTTTTCTGTTGTTTTAAGCCATTCAAGGTTGTAGTAATTGTTATGACAGATCTAGGAAAGTCATTACATCTAGATATAGATACAGATAAACTAATTATATATATGTGTATAAACTAGTTATGTGGATAGATAATCTGTATATCTCAGGTTTAACCTTCTGTGACTTTTTGAACATTAGTTTTTAAAAATTGTTAATAATAGTAATTAGCAATAGCAATTAATAGTTAATAAATATTAAACATACCAGGTTTTTTGATAAGTTCTTTTACATGTGAATGTTACTTAAAGGTAACATTGTCAGCTAGAGAAGAAGCTATTATTTTCACTTTTTAATTAACCAAATTGAGATTTAAAATAGTTAAAGTAATTTCAGAAAACCAGCAAGTGGCAGAGCATGGACTCATATTCTGGTCTCTGTTGATCCAAACCTCAGCTTCCCTATAGGAACACTCCATTTGAAGTAAGATTTTCAAGGTACAGTTAAATATTCATTTTAACTGCAGCATGTTTAAATATATTGCCACATTTAACTTTTAACAAAAGTTAGGCACATTTAGGCAGTCTATTAATATTTATTGAATGAAAAAATACACCCAGCATTGCAGGATTTTTTATATGATAATATTTCTTTTAAAAATTATTTTGGCTGCAATGTGTAAAAGTACATTTTAAAGTGGGAAGAAAAACTGATTTTATGTCATCGTATCTGTTACCCCAAAACCAGACTTTTTTCCTAATGAAAGCAGCTGCTTCCAAAAAGTACAGAAATCAACACAAACATTTATAGGGGCCTCTAAGACCCATAAACTACTCACCAAGCACGAAGAGCTTTTCTTCTAAGAATGCTCAAATGGATTATAAAACAATACATTACTTTTATGTTCTCATGGCCCATTAAATCTCCTCTAATGCAGTATTCTTTTGAATCAGTAAGTTTTGAGTATGCAAAAGCAGTGGCACTCGCTCTGGTTTTCATTGCAGTGGCGGGTTATTGCTCATTTGCTTCTATCTTTGATTGTTACCTCCATAAACAGTATTAATTCCTCAGTTTATAAACATTGAAATAAGAATATCTATCTTTTTTTACTAAAGCAAGGAAAGAGTTGTAGTCTTGTTCCCTTGACAAAAATGTGAACTCTGACTCTATGCTTAAGCCTACGGTCAGAAAAAGTAGCATGCAACTGATCAAGTGCTTGACTTCCTGAACATCATGGATTCAAGAATTTGAAAGTATCTCACTTGGGAATTTAACATATAAAGGAAATGTCTGATGTGAGGTGAATTATATCCCCACAAAATATATATTGAAGTCCTAAGTCCCAGTACTTATGATTGTGACCTTATTTGGAAATGGAGGTTTTGCTGATGTAATTAAGATAAAGTTATACTCCACTAGGATGGACCCTAATCCAAAATGACTGGTATTCTTATAAGAAAAGAAAACAGAGACAGAGGTGAGTGTCATGTGAAGACACAGAGACATAGAGGGAAGATGCTTATGTGGAGACAGAAGCAGGCATGGAAATTATGCTGCCACAGACCAAGGAATGCTCGGGGCTCCAGAAAATGGAAGAGGCAAGAAGGAATCTGCCTGTAGAAGCTTCAAAAGGAGGAGGGTCCTGCCAAGACCTTGAAATTGAACTTCTTGCCTCCAGAATTTTGAGAGAGTAAATCTCTGTTGTTTTAAGCCACTCAGTTTGTGGTACTTTGTTATGGCAGCCCTAGGAAACTAAAACAGCACCTAAATTTTTGCCAGTATTTCCAGGCTGAAGTGATTGTACACGTTAAGAATCTTAGTGTGTATGTTTCCTATCATTCTAAGGAATGTGGGGCCTTAAATCTAACTAAAAGAGTGTAGCTGCTGAAGAATTCTTGGTTTTCAATAAATGAGTAGATACTTATTACACAATATTGAGGCCTCTGGATTGACTTAGCTGCTACGAGGGAGCAAATATAAACCATGGATCACATTCCTCAGAAAAATCATGAGAGGCATACATGAAACACTTGAAACATGCTAATTTTTAAAAAATCAGTTCCCTTAGGTAGTTGTTATTCTGACATATTGCATGTGGCCCACTGCCCTCTTCCTGCAATCTGGGCACCATCTGCAATCTAATATATTGAACATGCGGTATTACTTCCAATTCAGTTAGCAGAAGATACCTATTGCTGTTAATATCAATCATATTATTTGAATGTTGCAGTAGACCCCTAAAGAAGATGTCAAGGTGATTGTGGCTTGGTAATGCCAGTTACTGATGTCCAAGGGAGACAAACTGTATACAAATTTCAATCTTTGACTAAGCTAGACACATCTTCCAATCTTCCAAACAATGTGTTTCCTACTTCTGATCTTCATATGGCATCTAAGAAGGAGGCAAAGTCAGCCCTAAGTCTTAAACAAATGGTTCACAGTTCTTAGTAAATCTGCAGGACCTTAGCAAAGGCACATGGACCTCAGCAAAATCAAGGGCAGAGGCACTCTTCGAAGGTGGGGCTGAGCAAAAGTAAAGGCTAGCTTAACTGTACACTACAGTTTAGAGAAAAGGCATACTTTTTGCTGTTGTTTTTAATGTAGTTGACCACCATGGAAGTTATCTTTGCAGAAACAGGACTTGGAAACAATAAATACTAAAGCAGTTCTTTCCGCGGTTAACATGCAAGGCAGCTGAGTCTCATGTGCTCAGTCTATAGAACACACCGAGTTTTAGCAAAGTTTTAGGTTTGAATTTTATGACTATTCAAGATAAGTAGCAATACCTCAGCTGATCCAAACTTAATTCTTTATTTAGGATCATAGTGGAAACTTTCTAGAGATAAATTTTGCATTCAGGTTGAAGAGGCAACCTCACAACCTGATTTTAAGATAGCTCTTGATTTAAGTTAGCTTGGATGGAAAAATCACCCTTAAGATGTAGGTTTCTTAGGACTAAAGAACTGCATAGCAAGAAGTAATAGAAACACTCTGTGGCATGGGATGGAAAATACCCCCTCACAATCTAGTCATAGTGCAAAGCAGTAGAATTGAGGAATTTGACTCACAAGACAAATACGGGGGAAAAGCATTCAGTCTTCGACCGTTAAATATGATGTTGGTCCTGTAACTTCATAACTTGATGCGTGCTTATTTCGTTGTTGTTGCTTTTGTTTTGTTTTGTTTTGTTTATGAAAGGGTTTTAGATTTTGTCAAATGCCCTTTTTTTAACCAATTTCCTAATCATTACATCTGAGAAGATGAGTAGCTTAGCTGATTATTGGGTTTGGAAGGAGAAACTATGCATAGCAGCCCATGCCTCTTTTTTATCCTTCCTTTTAGAAACAGGCCTGCCTCTAGGAGTCAAGATCTGTTCTCTTCCTCCAAGCTGTGAGTTTTATTAGAAAGTTACTCCTTGGGAAAGCCCTTCAGGAGTGAATAAATGGTTGCCTCATTATTACTTGCTTCTGTATTAATAAGTCTAGTTCGCTTTAGATGAAACATTACATTCTTACATATTAGTGTTCGTTTTCAGTTTATTCAGAACTTGTGCAAGAAAGTGGGCCATTTGTTTTGGACCTCTTCAAAGTCCCACCGTTAGAGTCTGTAGTCAATATGAAAAATAAAAATACAGAACCACAACCAACCAATGTTATCAGACTTCATAAAAATTATAATAATCTAGGAAATCTTCTGTTCACAAAGATATAAGCTTGAGAACAAATTCTGCATCTTACTAGTTATGTGACTGAGCAGTTCATAGGAACCCTTCAAGTCTCCAGTTTCATCATCTTTCACATAAGAATATAGTGACGCTGACTTTATCACATTTGGGGGTTATTAAAATGAGATAATGGTTCTAAAAATATGTTTCGATATTTAACAAATACCGCAAACAAGCATATTGGCTCTGAGAGTTGGTGGATAGAATATACCTGGCCACAAATGAATGAAATGGAGAGTAGTCAACAAAAACATTGATTATGCATGAACAGAGGATATGAAATGGGAATGGTAAATCTAGGTAAGTTGGAAAAGAGGCATAGGTCTTAAGGAATAATTGTCCCATTGAACTTTAATTCTTTTTTTAATGTTTCTCTTTCCTACTAGACTATGAGCACAAATGTCTTATTTATCATTATTTTCCCAGATCCTGGCACAGAATAGGCACTCAGTAAATTTGGCTTCATTGAATTGACTGACTGAAGGTAAATAATCTGGCTAATGAATGCATGCCAGATCCTCTTTACCTGTAGGTTAAGCCAGGTAGAGAAGCAATTATGAAAGAGACTAGAAATAATGCCAAGCTTCAAAAAAACAGGTAGGAGAGGACTCGTTTATCCTGTGCTCTTATGCTGCCTATTCTCCGGTTTTAATTTATTTTAATTATCTATTATATTTTAGATACTGTGTCAGGTACTGAACATATAGAGAAGATTAAAAGGCATCTTTTGACCTTAAAAAGCTTAGATTCTTGTGATATAGAAATTGTACTAAATGAAATATCCAAAATATGCATGAGAACAGCAATTTACCAAGCAGGTTTTGTGTGCCACACCTGTACATGGACATTTAAAGGATTATCTCTTTAAATTCACACAATAAGCCCATGTGATTGGTAGTTAATACAGTATTTTACAGATGAGGAAACTGAGGCTTAAAGAAGTTATTTAATTTTCACCTAGGGTATGAAGTTTTGGAAATAGCTTTGCCGACATTTGAAAGTAGCTTTGTTGAACTCTAAATTTTAGTGCTCCTTCGAATACTACATACTATTTCCCATGAAGAAATCATGAAGTGCCTTGGGAACACAGAGATGAAAATGGGAAAATATAGGTTGATAAACTCAATGATAGGAAAAAATAGCATGATTATATGTAATCACCCTCAAGGAATATGCATTTTAAAACAGGATCATGGAGAAATGTCAATAAATATGATAACTATAGATATATTTGTGATAGAGCTTCCTTGATGAGGCTGTCAAACCATTTCATATGTAACCAGGCCCTATCATAGACCAGCCCTCTGGGAAGCAGTGGTGGTAGAGAGCATGAGGGGAAGTCACACTGCCTCCTACATGGTTCCGTGCCATAGAGGTGGCTCATAATCCCTCCTGGGAAATACTGGTAGTCAGAGAACAGTGCCAGAGGCAAGGAAAGTCTCTCTCTGAGCCCTGTATAGAGGATTCCTTCCTGGATTTCCTATGACCGTAGCTGCCCCATGGGATAAATTGCCCATGGGGTCAAAGAACCATGACCATCTTGTCACATGACTTCTGCTTCTAGACTTTTAGAGGACACCCAGAATTCCCAGCATGAAGAATACTTAGCTCGCTTCCCCAGAGCCTCTTCTGAGAAAGTAGGCCATCAAGCACATCTCTAAGCATAGGAAATGGCCAAGGAGCAGTTAGGTATTTGTGGAGTATGTGAGCTTGGATGAGTGGGCTGTGGTATCCATGCATGTACCTGAATCCCCTTGCAGTATTGAGTACAGTTCATGAATAGAAAGAGAAGGGGGCAGTTGAGTCAGGGGCTAAATTAGCTGTCCTTGTGTTACCCACAGAAGACTTTGAGAATTCTAATCTTGGCCTTTCAAGTGATTTTTAAGATGTGTTTTTAAAATATTTTAAGATTATTGAGATAAGATTACATTAAGAGAGAAGAACATTTTATTAGAATATTTTTGAACATTTTATGTATATTTTATATAAATATATGTAAATATATGTAGATATGTATATGTATATATACACACACTAGTTCCATGTTGTCCCACAAACGTCAGGAGCAGAACTATTAGAAAGGATTCTGTGGAGTCCACTAAGGAAATCTTGCCCTGAGCCCTAGAATTTGAACTGGAGAGCCATTGTATTGAACTGTTAAATGCCTGAAGGGGGACTTTCTTAATTCTTCCCTCCCTCTAGGGCCTAAAATTTAAACCTATACCGGGGCAGAATTTCTTGTAATTTAGGTTGTACCATTTTACATTTATTTCACTTCTACATTCTAAATTACTCTTTCCTCTGATTAATTTTTAATATGTTATTTACTTGAAAATTAAGTGCAGTGTAATGTAGTTGCCAAGAAGTAGGCCAAGGGAATGAGTGAGTAGTAGATTTTCTGTTAACAATTCTGCATGATATATAGCATGGAAAAGTAATCAATTTTGATTGGAGATATTGTCTCCAGGGAAGCTAGTAAAAATGAGCTTTCTTTGCTTCTTGAAGCTACTGAGATTGGGATCATAGAGGTTGTTAGTTATGCTTTGGGGGCATCCTCCTCATTACATCTAACTCTACATATCTTTTCCAAATGTGTACTTGCTACATTGTTTCAGAAGATTTCAACATGTCTCAAACAGAATGTGAAAGAGCTTGTGCCTTTTGTTTTTATTTCCCCTTACATATTAGAGGCAAGGACATATCAAAACGGAAGTATTTACTGTAGCATAATTTGTGACTAATGCTTGAGTTATTGCTGTTAGAGTACAAAGATTTTACAAACATGAAATTCATAACATCTAACATTAAACACAACCATAAAAATAAGCGAATAGTTACATTCGTTCCAGTTATCTGTCTGGTTAGTGATTATCCATTTAGGCAGGGTCTGTACATTGAATCTCGCACGTCTGTGGAGACTTGGTCAGCGTCAGCTTCACCTCATATTATACTAAAAGGAGGCTCTTTCTTTGCTTATGTAGCATCACATATCTTCCAGTTTTCTTTACGTCATAAGACCTAAGATACAAAGATTTGTCTGAAATATATAAAAGACCTAGGCTTTGTCTCTGACTATAGTGTGAGCAGTTTGGGGGACCAGGTTTTTACTTCACTGTACTCCCCATCTCCAATAGTAAAATCAGGGAATCCTATAATATTACCTTCTAAGTCTCATCTAGGTAGAAATATCTGATACCAATATTTTTTTCTCTCTAGATTAAGTAACAGATCTTGAGATGAACTTGTGCATACCTACGCATACCTTGAGAGTATATTTTTAAAAAGCTTCTGTTATACAATTTTAAAACACGTAAAACTGAATTTGGGCTGCATTATTGTTTCCACTTGTCACGTGAAGAAACTAAGATGAAAGAATAAATGATTTACAGATCACTCAGATCCATAAGAGGCAGAGCAGAACTTGTTTTCAGATTCTAAATCAAGTATTTTTTTCTATTTTACTATTATTTCCCATTTTGTTTGTGCATGTCATGTATCCTGATTTATTTTACAAATTCCTTAGTGGCAGAAATGATGTATTGCATTAACTTAATTTCTTGATTTTATAGTATATATTATGACATATACTATAGATTATAATTTATTATTATAATATGTATAACAATAAATATAATAATATATTATTAAATATAAATATTTAATATAACTTTTATAATAATTATAATACTGATTTTCAATATGTTTATAAGCATTGCATCAAGATAGCTGCCCAGCCGTGGTCTACTCCTCACCTTATTTTGATATCCATTGAATATTTACCTCAGTCTAAAGATATGGTCCAAGTTTGATGAAGGTGGGAATATATTCTTACATTTGGGTTGAATTTATAAAGAAAACAGTTTTCAGATGGCCATAAAGGACTAAATTTTGGAGACAAACCAAGAAAATTCCCTAATGGTGTCAGGCATCACAGTCAACCATAAGCCATTATTATCATCTGATGGATCACGGACGCTCCTTATTTTAAGCTCTTCAAGGCCTTCCATGCTGCTCAGTACCCAAAAGTTTCCCTTTTATTCCTCAGTACTTTCTTACATTATTTAGTTCACAGATACTCTTTATTAAAATAACTTAAATACTTCCATGTATACTCAAAGTGAAGCTCAGAGCCCTTATTATGTTCCACCCACACAAAACTTCTTGAACTTCTTTTTATTCCTGGGACACATTAAATTCATTCTCACTTTAATGCTTAACGCATACCTTTGCCCCTGCCTGGGGTGCCCTTTAATCAGAATTTCATGTGTCTATCTTCTTACTGTCATTCAGGGTTGAACTCATATGTCCTCTTTTCAGCGAGCCCTTCTCAACCACTTAATCCAGAGTAAAGCAATTCTCTTTTACCTCCTATTACTGTCACTCCTATGCATAATCCTCTTTTATATTATTTGTTTATTTGTTTACTTGTGCATTGTATGGCTCCTGCATCCTCTACCTTTCAAGAATTTGAGCTTCATTATGGATGAGATTTTTTCTTATTCATAGTTATATTTGCTGCATCTGGAAAAGCCTGCCAAATTGTATGTGCTCAAGAAATATTTCTTGAATGAATGCATTAGGTTAAGCAGATGTTTGGCCTTTTTTCTATTCACACACACACACACACACACACACACACACACACACACACACACACACACACCCTTCACATATCCTTACCAAAGGACAAATAACACTCTTGAGATGAGGAGGCTAGGACAACAGTATTACTCTCTCTGTAGAATTGTAAAAAAGTACATTCTCTAAAGTCATCTTACCACTCTTCTCATAAGAGAATGCATTTCTCTCATTGTGTTGAAAGGGAGAGACACTCTTTCTTTTATGTACTGGTTGTGTGATGTGTCCAGTGATGATTCTGTAGATACTACCATGTTTTTACTTCACTGTACTCCCCATCTCCAATATCTAAAATCAGGGAATCCTATAATATTACCTTTTAAGTCTCATCTAGGTAGAAATTTCTGATACCAATATTTTTTTCTCTCTAGATTAAGTAACAGATCTTGAGATGAATTTATGCATACCTACGCATACCTTGAGAGTATATTTTAAGAAAGCTTCTGTTACACAATTTTAAGACATGTAAAAATGTTTGATTTGCATTCAATTGATGTAGGATATAGTCTTGCAATCCTTATTAGGCAGGAATTAAGTAAATTATACTTGCTTAGGGCTTTAAAGGCTCTTGGTCTGGTTTAACCTAAATTCCTATACCAGTACTGATAGTATTGGTGTGAGGGGCAGGAGTATTGTGGATATTACCATCATGGTTGGTAGGAGGGTTATTTGTTTTGTAGAGTCAAACTGCCATTTTATTTTCATGTTGTTTGTGGAGGGGCACATGGTCAGTGCTGTGGAGTATGTGAGTCACATGTAGAAGTACAGGTTAAGTAGTGCTGTGATGACTATAAGTGTGGGTAGAATAATATTATTGTTTTTTGTTATTTCTTGAGTAACTATTCATTTAGGCATGAATCTTGATAGCGGTGGGAGTCCCCCTATTGATAGTAGAGTGGCTATGGTAAGGGTTGTGATAATAGGTATTTTGTTTCACGTGTGTGATAGTGACAATGGTAGTGGTGGCCGAGCTGTGAATGTATAATATGAATATAGTGAGGGTTATTATAATGTAGATTACTAGGTTTAGGGTTGTTATAGTTGGATTGTATAGTAAGACAGCTATTACTCATCCTATGTGGGCGATTGATGAGTAAGCCATGATTTTTCGGAGTTTGGTTTGATTTAACCCACCTCACCCTCAGATTAAGATGGACAGTATGGATACGGATAGTGGATAGTATTAGGCTTAGGTTGATTGATGGCGAGATTTGATAAAGGACTGATAGGGGTGTGAGTTTTTGTCATGTCAACAGGATTAGGCCTGCCATTAATGGGATGCCTTGTGTTACCTCGGGCACTCAAAAGTGAAAGGGGGATAGTCCTAGTTTTATGTCTAGGGCTAATACTTTTGTAATGGTTCATTGGCCGGAATATAGAAAGTTAATGATGACTGCTATTATAAATAATATGGATGCGGTGGCTTGTGTTAAGAAATACTTAGTGGAGGCTTCTATGGCTCATGGGTTAAAGTTTTTTATTATAATGGGGATAATGGCTAGTATATTTATTTCAAATCCAATTCAGGCCAGCAATCAGTGGGAGCTGGTTATTACAATCATAGTCCCTAAAACGACAGTTGTTAAAATAATGACAGAGATAATGGGGTTTATTAGTACAGGAAAGATATAAACCAGCATTTTCAGGGTATGGGTCCTATAGCTTATTTAGCCAACCTTACTATAGAATGGGGTGTAATATGGTAGCATGGAGAATTTTGAATTCTCAAGGGTAGGTTCAATTCCTATAATTCCAGAAATAAGAGGGCTTGAACTTCTATTATTTATTCTATCAAAGTAACTCTTCAATCAGACATGTTTCTTACGTTTGTGGGGAGATGCTTGCTATTTTGATGGGTAGTGATACGTGTCATATGCACAGGGCTAGTGTTAAAGGCAGGACATTTTTTCAGAGTAGGTGTTTTAACTGGTCATACTGGAATCGAGGGTAGGATGCTCGAATTCATAGGAAGGATATTGTTAATAATAGTGTTTTGATGGTGAAGTTGACTGTATACAGCTCTGGTGTCTGTGGGTTGTGAAATGCTCCTAGGAACAGGATTGTTGTGAACAATTTATTATAATGATGTTAGCATATTCTGCTAGGAAAAATATACCAAAAGGGCCTGCTACATATTCTACATTAAAGATGGATAAGAGTTCGGATTGTCCTTCTGTCAGGTCAAATGGGGCTGGGTTAGTTTCTGCTAGGGTAGAAATGAAGCATATCTTGGCTAGTGGCCATGATGGGAAGATCAACCATAGTTGTTCTTGTGTTGTGGTGAGGGTCGAGAGGGTGAAAGACCCATTTATTAAGAGCACAGATAAGAGAATAATTGCTAGTGTTACTTCGTATGAGATTGTGCTACTGTTCGTAGGGCTCCGATTAGTGCATATTTTGAATTGGAGGCTCATCTGGATCATAAGATAGAGTATATGGCTAAACTTGATATGGCTAGTATGAATAATACTCCTAGGTATATTAATGAGCGGATATGGCATGGGTAGAGGGATTCATATTGTTAGGGCTAGAGTCAGAGCTAGGATTGGTGCAATAACAAATATGGAGGTGGAGGACGTAGCTGGTTGTAGTGGTTCTTTAATGAATAGTTTGATTTCATTGGCAATGGGTTGAAGTAGACCATGTGGTCCTACAATATTTGGTCCTTTTCAGAGTTTTTGCTCTACAAATGTTAAAAATGCTACGGCTAAAAGAATAGGAATAACAAGCATTAGGATATTGATTATAAACATTTTGTTAGGGAGAGGATTTGAACCTCTGAATATAAAGGCTTAAGTTTTATGCAATTACCGGGCTCTGCCACCCTAACTAAACCCTGGTCTCGCGTGGTTATTTTGTGTTTGCTTATGAAATTGAGATTACATCATTAATTGTTTTGAAGGCACTTGTTCAAAGTGGGCCTTATTTCTCTTGTCCTTTCGTACTGGGAGAAATACATAATAGATAGAAACCGACGTGGGTTGCTCCGGTCTGAACTCAGATCATGTAGGACTTTAATTGTTGAACAAACGAAGCTTTAATAGTGGTTACACCATTGGGGTGTCCTGATCCAACATTGAGGTTGTAAACCCTATTGTCAATATGGACTCCAGAATAGGATTGCGCTGTCATCCCTAGGGTAACTTGTTCCGTTGATCAATTTTTTGGATCAATAAGTAATATTATGCTTTGACTAGTGGGTCTCAGCTTTAATCACTCGGAGATTTTTTGTGGTCCGAGGTCACCCCAACCAAAATTGTCAATCCATGTGAAATTTTGTTACCCCTTGGTGGTTTAACTATGTTTTTTGGATTGATTAATTGAAGCTCCATAGGGTCTTCTCGTCTTATTTTGTCATCCATGCCTCTTCACGGGGAGGTCAGTTTCACTGATTAAAAGTAAGAGAAGTAAAACTCTCGTGTGGCCATTCATACAAGTCCTTTTTTAGAGAACAAATGATTACGCTACCTTTGCATGGTCAGGATACCGCGGCCATTTAACAATTCTCACTGGGCAGGCGGTGCCTCTAATACTAGTGATGCTAGAGGTGATGTTTTTGGTAAACAGGCGGGGTTTGTGTTTGCCGAGTTCCTTTTACTTTTTTTAAATCTTTCCTTGGGTGCACACGTGTGTTGGATTAACAATATGTTTAATAAATAGTGTTGGGTTATATTTATTTACTCCTAATTATCAGTATATTATTAGTTGCTGATGTAAACTTGTGAAAGGAGAAATACTTCTTGTTACTCATATTAACAGTATTGCTTCTATAATTTTATAGATTGGTCCAGTAATAAGACTAGGAGCTGATTTATTTAATATTGAAATTAAGATATATTGTCGAGCTTGAAGTCTTTCTTAATTGGTGGCTGCTTTTAAGCCAACTATGGTGCTGTTTGTTTTTACTCTCTAGTTAAGGTTGTACCCGTTTCTTAAAAGCTGTACCTTTTTAGACTAATGTTTAAACATACATTAAAACTTATAAGGGGTTCTTAGTATTATTTAACATTGAACTGAAATTCTTTTCCTGGACAACCAGCTATCACCAGACTCGTTAGGCTTGTCACCTCTACTTACATATCTTCTCACTATTTTGCCACATAGATGAGTTTTTTCTAGTAACTGTTCATAAGTAGCTCGTCTGGTTTCAGGTAGTTAACTTAAGTTCTCTTTTTAAAAATTTTGCTAGTTAAATCATTATGCAAAAGGTACAAGGGGTAAGCTTTGCTTTTTGCTACTTTTAATATTTCCTTCATCATTCCCTTATGGTACTTTCTCTATGGCTCCATTAGTATTTAAATTTCTATCTCCTATACTTTAGATGTTAGGTGAATGTTTTATTTGATTGGTTAGTGCTAGTATGATGGAGGGTTGTGGGCTAGATTTAGTACAAGGCATTCACAGGCTATGAAATCTTCTAGGTGTAAACTCAGTGCTTTATTTAAGCTATGCTTTGGTTTATCCAAGCACACCTTCCAGTATGCTTACCTTGTTACGACTTATCTCCTCTCATATAATCGACTAGCATCTGTTAATAAGTTGTGGTTTTGTCATAATACTTGAGGGAGGGTGACAGGTGGTGTGTGTGTCTTCATGGCCTTATTTAATTAAGCACTCTATTCTTAATTTACTGCTAAATCCCCCTTTGGTTTTTAAGGATTCATAAAAACTTTCATGCAGATAAGAGAGTGTTCTTTGTGTAGAAAATGTAGCCCATTTCTTCCCACCCCATGGGTTACACCTTGACCTAACATTTTTACATGCTATAGTTGTGCTTACTTTTGCTCCTTTTTAAGGTTTGCTGAAGGTGGCGGTATGTAGACTGGATTAGCCAGGGCTGCTGAGGTTTACCGGGGTTCATCGATTATAGAGCAGGCTCCTCTAGAGGGGTGTGAAGCACCGCCAAGGCCTTTGAGTTTTAAGCTGTTGCTAGTAGTACTCTGGTGAATAATCTAGCTCTTGTAATTATTTGGGTTTAGGGCTAAACATAGTGGGGTATCTAATCCAGGTTTTGGCCTTAGCTGTCGTGTAATCAGGATATGCTAAAGTCACTTTCGTAGTCTATTTTTACTTTAATTATGGCTTTTTACAGCTTAATTACGGTTTAACTTTATTTTGTATTACTCTTTAACACGCTTTACGCCGTATTTCTATTAACTTGGGTCAATCGTATGACCGCGGTGGCTGGCACAAAATTTACCAACCCTAATTAATATGACTTAGTCGAACTTTCATTTATGGCTTAATTTTTATCACTGCTGTCTCCCATGGGGGTGTGGTTGAGCAAGGCGTTGTGAGCTACTGACATAGTGTGCTTGATACCTGCTCCTTTTAATCTTAGTGATTTAGAGGGCATTCTCACCGGAGTGCGGATACTTGCATGTGCAATTCTATTAAAAATTAATAGAAAGGCTGGGACCAAACCTGTGTGTTTGTGGGGCTAGTAAGCCCATCTAGGCATTTTCAGTGCCTTGCTTTAGAGGTTGTTTAAGCTACATCAACTTGCTGTGTACAGGTGGTATTTATATGGCTGTGTTGTGCAGTTTGTGTCGGATTTAGTATTAAATTTTTGATAAAATGGCTAATGAATCTGGGGGATGTCTGTCTATATGGGTGGTGAATATCTAAGTAGTTTATTGGTGTGATGGGAGTGTTTTTGAGGCTAATCTGTTTTGATGGGAGTTTGCTTTAGATGGGGGCGGGGGGAAGAGTGGAATGCTTTGTCTCTTGTACATGTATACACATATAATATTGTTATGTCCTGTAACCAATGACTGAATTACACACCATGAATTATTTATGTTAGTAAATAACTTTCAATTGAAGTCCAGCTACAGTTGGCTTGACTGTGTTAAGACCTTTTAAGGTCATAGCTGAGTCCAAGCATCCCCCCTAAAGATTAAAAAATACCAAATGCATGAAATCACAGTTATGTGTGAGCATGGGCTGATTAGCCATTGGTTCATCGAGATGTCTTATTTAAGGGGAAAGAGCGGGCGATTTTAGGTGAGATGGCCCTGAAGTAAGAACCAGATGTCTGCTAAAGTTCATTAATAGAAACCCCGACAGATTTTGGGCCCAGAGCGAGAAGAGGGGTACCTGCCAAGCGGGTTGATGGTTTCACGCAGCCTGGTGATTAAGCTTGTGGTCTAATGGACGGGAAATGCATGTTGACTGGAATTGATTTGACTTAATGTACTATGTATGATTAATTATCTATATGTACTATGTAATACTAATAATAGGATGTACATGCTTATAAGCATGGGGTAAGTAATGTAATGTATGATTATACATATAGTGTAATGTACGTATAAGATGTATGTACTTATTAATGTGGTAATACAGGTATGTACTATGTACATAATAGTTTATGATAAAATGGGCTGTTTTGATACTGATATAGTACTTAACAATTCTGTAAATGTCTTATAATATAATTTCAGGGAATAGTTTAAGTAGAATTTCAGGTTTGGGTGCTGGTGGCGAAGCTCGGGGCTTCTTCCTTGAGTCTTAGGGAGGTGTGTTGTTCTCCTTTTCTAGTTTACAAACCAGGGTAATATGATATATTACAAAGACTCTTCTTTTCAGGAGATTGTTTTCAATGATGCTATTTACTGGTATTAGTACTAGAATTAAAAGAAAGTATAAAATAGATGTGAGTTGTCCAATAATGATGAAGCGGTGTTCTACAGGTTGTCCACCAATCCATGTTAGTGTTAGTAGATCTGCCACTAGCACTCAGAATAAGAATTGGCTAAGGGGTCGGAATGTTACACTTCGTTGTTTGGATGTATGGAGTATTGGGATAAATGCTAGAATTAGGACTGAGAGTAATAGGACTAAAACTCCTCCTAGTTTTTTGGGAATTGATCGTAGAATTGCATATGTGAATAGAAAATATCACTCTGGTTTAATATGCAGTGGTGTGTTGAGTGGGTTTGCTGGGGTGTAGTTGTCAGGGTCTCCTAGCAAGTTGGGTGAAAATAGGACTAGTATTAGTGAGGCTAGGATTAGTAGTAGAGTGCCTAGGATGTCTTTAATTGTGTAACAAGGGTGGAATGGAATTTTGTCTGTGTCAGATGGGATTCCTGTGGGGTTGTTGGATCCTGTTTCATGGAGAAATAGTAGGTGGACAGCTGTTAGTGCTGTAATGATGAAGGGGAGGATAAAATGAAAAGCGAAGAATCACGTGAGTGTTGCTTTATCTACGGAAAAGCCACCTCAGATCCATTCGACAAGAGTGGTACCAATATATGGGATTGCTGAGAGCAGGTTTGTAATGACTCTTGCCCCTCAGAATGACATTTGTCCTCATGGTAGTACATAGCCTATAAATGCAGTGGCTATAACTGTAAGTAGTAGAATAATTTTCTACTTAACAATCCCTGCTTTAAGATGAAACATCAATCTCAAGGACAAAAAAAAAAAGAGAGAGGAAAATAGTAGCAAGCATGCTCAAAAGCATATAGTTAGGATATGAAAACAAGGAATTATTATTAAGACTAAATGAAGGGCTTCCCTGGTGGCGCAGTGGTTAAGAATCCACCTGCCAATGCAGGGGACACGGGTTCGAGCCCTGGTCTGGGAAGATCCCACGTGCCGCGGAGCAACTAAGCCCGTGCGCCACAACTACTGAGCCTGCACTCTAGAGCCCGTGAGCCACAGCTACTGAGCCCACGTGCCACAACTACTGAAGCCCTCGCGCCTAGAACCCGTGCTCCACAACAAGAGAAGCCACCACAATGAGAAGACTGTGCACCGCAACAAAGAGTAGCCCCCGCTCGCCACAACTAGAGAAAAGCCCGCATACAACAACGAAGACCCAACACAGCCAAAAATAAAATAAATAAATTTATAAAAAAAAAAAAAAGAGTAAATGAAATCAAAGTTAACACAGAGCATTTCTGCAAAAATATCTGAGAAAAAGTTGATAATGGAGATTAAAAAAATCCCACTTAAAAAATTGGAGGGGACATGAAATCCATAACTATACCAAATACTGATGGTATCAAAGAGTTTTCAAAAATTTATCATCAATTAAAATGTCAAAAATATGCTTTAAAATAAAAAATCTATCTTTCCCAATTATAATAAATATGGTATGGATAAAATAACATAGCACATTTAGAAAATTGAAAAGAATGCCCGCATCTCTGGTAAAACTAACATTATGACCTATTAGGCAAAGAAGGCCTAAAATAATTAAATCAATCATTTAAATATCTAATTGACATTGGATAAATAAACTAGGGTTATGTCTATACTTAGGACAATTTAATATTAGTCTTTTCAAAATAAACATTATACATTTATTTTCCTTTTTGAAAAAAGATGTCCACTCATTCATACTTAATTCAACCATTTATTCAACAAATATTTTTCAAAGACCCAATGGGTGTCATGAAATATGAAGAATACTGAAAATTCAGAAGTACGTATGATTATGACAAAACCATATCCCTAAGAAGTTTCAACACTATTAAAGAAGGAAAGAAAAACAGAGGATGATAAAACAAAGCAGAAAAAAATGAGAGAAGTGCCTCCACAAGGAGGTTCCACCACAATATTACAGAAACTTAGAAGAGGAGTAGCTAATGAAGAAAGCAATTTTGAGGCAGAACACTTTGAAGGATGAGAAGTCAAGGTGGGGATTGGGGGTGGAAGAGTAGAGGTAAGACTTTCCAGGAAAAAGGGATTAGTTAAAAGCATTGGTACACATATTTTGCATTTGTAGCCCATTTCAGAATACTAGATATTTTTTTAGTAGCACACGTAAAGTGATTAAAAATCTCATAAAAACATTATATGAGAGAATAATAAAGAGAACACAATCACCATACACTGTAACAGCATTCCAAATAGTCTATAAAGGTATCCACAGTTATTGCATTGTTGAATTGGTGGTCCTTCAATATTGTATTGCTTTTTGAGTTGAACTGTTGACTGCCCTGACCAAGCTTTCTTATATACTTAACAAAGCAATTATTATTAATCCCAGGGAGCAAGTATTTGTCTTTGGTGTGGTTTGACATTACATTTCTTACCTCTGTCTTATGGCAAATCACATTCTGTTCTACCCCACTTTGAATGACCTCTGCTAAATAGTCTCTCTGAGAGGCCAGATCATAACTGCAAGTATTTTTAGTTATATCAAAACACATTTTTTAAATGGATCAAAATTTGGCCACATACCTCTGAATTATTTGCTGCTCACTGATGAAGATACATTGTACTATATTTAATGCATGCTGAGAAGCTCAGCTCATCTGAAACCTATCAGAAACTGAATGGTTGAAGTTCACCTAGAGTATATATGAAGTGGACTGGTAGAAGTTTGGGAATAAAAAGGGATCAGATTGTAAAGTTTCTTGAATGCTCCACTAAGAAAATTAAGTTCTCTCTACTAAGCAATGGGAAATATAATCAAGCAAGGAATCAATCTACCCAAACTGTGCTTTAGGAAGATTAATCTATGAAGCTAAATATACTATGTAAGCCAAGATAAAATGGAGAGATCAAAGACAGGGTGTTCCATTAGAATGCTGTCTTTGAGAGCAAGTACCAATGCTATTAGCTTAAATAGAAGAGATGGCTGAGGGAATAAAATGAAAGGGAATGTCTATAAAAGTTACAACGAACCATATCCAGCACTAGCTGGGATGTAGAAAATCTACAATATGTGCTCTGTTTGGTAACATTTGCTATGATAATTAAGCAGGAGGTGATATCACTTTTATCATTATCAAACCATCATTTTAATTATGTCTAAAATTTGTCTAGATTATAACCAAGTTGGAGGATATCAGTAAATTATGTCCAAGAATATTTTTCTATTACTCTTCAGAGTGAGTTATTAGCTGCTCTGTGTCTTGGGGGATTGCTAATCTTTAAGACTGCCTATGCATTAGCTATTATGGAATCTAGAAAACTATAAGTTAATAGCATTGTTTCCTCTGCTTAATGTGATTTAATGGTAATCAATGTCACTCACCAACTCATTAAAAAGCCTTCTTCACAGCTCATCAAAAACTAAAACCTAGAGAATTTGAAACTTTCCAGTCAATTAAAAGACAACAGTACCCAACGTTTTTTCCAAATACAATTTAAAATGAGCATATAAAAGCATAGCTAAGTGAAAATATTTATTAGTATTTGGAAACTCTGCTTTAATTTGATATCAATTTTTATAAAGAGGCTTAGTCTTAAAAAAGAAAAATATATAAATTGAAGCCTATTGTTCAAAGAAAGTTTGAACTTTCGGCACTCACAGCTTAAACCAAGAAGTTTAGAACAGTCGTGCAAAGTTAACTCTGTCAGGGAGGGGGAAATTTCTCTTTAGTTCTTGTGGCTGGACTAATAAAAAATTAGGCACAAGACAGATTAACAGGAGAAAAAGAAATACATTTCAATTCATGTTCATGGAGGTCCCATAGAAATGGGACCTAAGAAGTGCCAAAGCAGGCAGCTTTTATACTTTTTAGACAACGAAACAATAAATTTGTTAGCAACTGATAGGGCAAAGAAACCTAGGTTTTGGATGCCCACTTAATAAAGAATCTGAACAGAGTTTGGGCTTGAGGAAATAAATTAAAGAAGTACCAGGTTTGTTTATATAGGCTCCTCAGCCCCAAATTCCCGATCTTCCTATCTTTGGTGATAAGGGTATCCTTCTACCTTTAGATGCAGGGAGTGCACCTTTCACATGGGAGATTTATTCCTGTTTTCAGGGAAACAGAAAAGAGGGTGTCAGAGTGCCCCTCTTGTACTGGCCATTTCTTAAGTCATTTTAATTCAAAATAATAAGTATGCCATTTTGGGGTGGCCTTCCCTGGACCCCAATACTTCTAAACTGCAAAAAAAATCCCCTTCTCATTCTTAAAGGCATTTCCAGTTTGATCTTCAAAGTAGGGAGACAGAACTAAAAGACTATGACTCGAAAGTTGTATAATAACCTATTGTTGGTAAAAGCAAGTATAATACAACCCCACCCCAAAATCTGAATTAAATTTCTTGATTAATTCAGTGAAGTTAACTTTTTCATTGTTTTGGCTTTATTCCCTGTTTTGTCTCTGTAGTCTATAATACCATACAACCCACCATATTTTCTTGGAAATGTGGTCTTAACTAGAGGGAATATTTGTGAGATTTGTGGGGAAATTAAATAAAATTTACCTTTTCCTTCCCATAAGTCTTCATGAACATTTTCCAGAGGAAAACCATTTTTCAAAGGAGTAAATAGGGACTTCCCTGGTGGCGCAGTGGTTAAGAATCCGCCTGCCAATAGAGGGGACACAGGTTCGATCCCTAGTCCGGGAAGATCCCACATGCTGCGGAGCAAATAAGCCCGTGCGCCACAACTACTGAGCCTGCGCTCTAGAGCCCACGAGCCACAACTACTGAGCCCGCGTGCCACAACTACTGAAGCCCACGTGCCTAGAGCCTGTGCTCCATAACAAGAGAAGCCACCACAATGAAGCCCGCGCACTGCAACGAAGACCCAACACAGCCAAAAATAAATAAATAAATAAATAAAATCTTTAAAAGGGGGTAAATAAAGGGATTTGAGAGCTATATAACTCAGCTGCTCTGTGTATACCTGAACACTCCCCACTGCTTCCAAGTGAAGAGGACTGCTGGAGGTGAAGTAGGAAGGGGATTTTTTTTTTCTTATATTGAAAGAGCATGCAGTTCTACAGCCAGTTGCACTGGAGCAAATCTTCTTGCTTTATTTGTAGGGAAATTTTAATTGCCAGAACACATAGGAAACTTGTCCTGTCTCACCAGAAAAACAAAACACAACAAAAAGCAACAACCAAACAGGATTTCCAAAATAGCATTGATTCAATGTCACAGAAAACTTTCCACTTATAGGCTTTTCTTCTATTTGTAGCCAATGAAATTTTAAAGTAAGATATGGAAGATACTCTTATAGTAATTGTGTTGATATAATTCCATGTTAGAAACTTGTATTGGAACATTAACTTGTAATAATTCCTTTCTTGGCAAATGTAAACACATTTTTATTAAAGATCGTGAGTGGTAACTCTCAGCTCTCTCATGGTATGTCTTAAGAAAGAACTAGTCTTTTAGTCTAAACTATTTTTTGAAGAATGGGAAAACACTAGAATGTTTTTAAAGCTATCACTTTCTTATTTATGTTACAATAGAGGTTGTATGGAAATATTTTCTGACAGTTTGAAATTAAATATAGGATGCTGGAATAACTAGTTCAAATTTCTTTTTGTGTCTTTTCTGGTAATTAGGATAGAAACAAATATCCAAAGGGGAAAACATACATATTGTACATATGTACATACATATACACAACTGGTATACTCTACAGAGCCAGTTAGAGGAAATGTCTGTAAAAATCTGTTCAAACTCCTGCTAAACACTCCCGATTTGAGTAAGTTCACTAGCTAAAACAAAAATTCATAGGATCAGATAAAGTTCATAGTAATGTAATGCTAATATTCAAGCAAAATTGTGATTTTTTTGTTTTTGTTATTGTACATAACTACATTAATTGTGGTCTGGAGAAGTAGCCATTGGAGTGGACATTTTCTAGTCAAACAAGGTAACATTCTCTATGACAAGTGGAGACACAGTTATCAGCTCCTCCACTCTCATCCTTTCAAATTGGATGACACCCTCCACTGTAATGAATTTCATTACTCAACAAGTTGCCTCCATTGCATATGCTTCTGTCTGCACAAGGAGTGGGGGAATGGGACAAAAAGAGAAAGACTATCTCACATATGACTAAGGCTGAGGAATTAAACATTCAAAGTTTTTACCACCCCAAATATTTCCACCAATGATGTATTTTTTTGTTTCTTTTCAAGTTATTACCAGAAAAATGTAGTCTACTAAAATATGTTTATTAAGTAACATTCAATTTTGTTTCTTATTTTCTCTTTGTCAAAGCCTTATGCATCTGCCAATCTCAGCACTTGGTCAGAATGAGATCACCACTTTTGCCACCTCAATTAAACTCCACCATCAAGTATGATAATACCAGCTGATAAGAATCTTATTAATTGCAAGTAAATGCAATATTTTAGTAAGCCTCTTTGGTCATGAAAAGAGGGAAATAAAAACAAAAGGAACCGAAAAATAGCTCCTCTGTGTGACAGGCACTGTGAAAAGTGATGATTTCATTGAGTCATTCCATCAACCAAATGAACCGAGTACTGCTTTTATACAGATTTTACAGTTGAAGAAATTGAGTCTTAGAGAACATATCTTCTAAGATTCCAGAGATAGTGAATGTGGGATACAGGCTTAACATGCATGCAGTCTGATGACAGAACCCCACACTCTTACTCAGTAAGATACACTGATTTGAATAGATTTATCACAGATAAGTATACTGTTTCCATTAGCCCTTAAAAACTCACATTATTAACTTATAGTTCTTAGGAGAATCAATGCTATAAACTGCTAAGTAAAAGAACTGCTAGTCCTTAAATCCTGCTTTCTCACCGAAATAATAAATTGGTTTAAGAGATGATCTGTAAGTTCTTTATTAAGATTTTTTTGCTTTTGTTAGTGTTTTAGTTTTTTTACGTGAACAAGCCAATGACTGGGCAAGGACACGAGTGAACAAGATTTAGATGATGTTAATTTTTTCCTGCAAAATTCACTATGGAGAGAAAAAGACAATAAAAAATCAAATGTCTGTAATTTATAAAATTGGAGATCCATTTTACAAAAATGTAAATAGCTTGAGCAATTTTTAATACTGCAACTCTGCTCTTTTAAAAAATTTTTGTCCTTTAACGTGTTGCTGGAGAGATCTGTTTCCACAGAAAAGCACTTGACATAGGTAAAACAATTTTACTACAACAAGACCTCTCTATTTTTTATTGTAATGTCATTCACTTTAGATGCAACTTTAGTGTTTACTTTTTTAGGGCAATCTTTTAAACCATTTATGTGAAAAGCTAACAGGGGCTTTGATACTAAAATGTGTTCAATATAACCTTAGTAGTGACTGTAAACCATTTTGTTCAATTTAACTTTAGCTCTAGGATATATGGAGCGAGCACTTATTCATTTGTAAGTCATTAAATAATCATTTATTGATCATGTCTTAGTCATTACGCTAGACAATGGGGATAATGACGTAAGAAATTAAAAATAAAATCTGTCGTTCATGATCATTATTGTTCCATAGAGTAGACAGATAGTTAAACAATTATCATATAATATGTTCATTCTATAGTAGAATTTGATATAGGGTATTATGAGAACATTCAGATGAGGGGAGCTGATTTTGTTTAGTGTTTGTACTAGGTTGCATAGTGCCCCTTCCCTGCCCCCCAACTCATGTCCATCTGGAAACTCAGAATGTGATCTTATTTGGAAACAGTCTCTGCAAATATAATTAGCTAAGATGAGGTCATACTGGATTAGGATAGGCTCTAAATCCAGTGACTTATGTCCTTATTATGAAGGGGGAAATTTGAATATAGAGACACAGAGAGGGAAGATAGCCTTTGAAGGAGGTAGAAATTGGAGTTATGCTGTCCCAAGTCAAGGAATGCCTGAGGCCTCTGGAAACTGGAAGAGGCAAGAAAGGTTTCTTCCTTAGAGCTTTCAGACAAAACCTGGCCTTGCTTATATCTTCTAGCCTCCAGAACTGTGAGAGAATAAATTTCTCTTGTGGTAAGTCTCCTAATTTTTGGTAATTCCTACAGTGACCCTCAGAAACGAATACAGATCTCGGTACCAGAAGTTGTGTAGCTATTTAACAAACACCTAAAAATGTGGAAGTAGCTAGGAATTGGGTAATGGCTAGAAAGGCTGGAAAAATTTTGAGGAGCATGATTAAAAAATCTTAGATTGCCTTGAGGAGGCGGTTTATAGAAATATGAATGTTAGAGGCAAATCTGGTGGGAGATCAGAAAGAGTACAGAATAAACAGTACGTAAGATAAATCTTCTGTTGTCTTAAAGAATTACATATATCATCATTCACAGAATCAACAGGTAGAAATATGAACATTAAAGATGTTTCTAGTGAAGTCTCAGAAGGAAAGAAGAAAATTATTACTGGACATTAGATGGCAAGTGATCTTTGTCATAGTGGCAGAAAACTTGACTGAATCGAGTTCTAGTATTGTGTGGAAAGTATAACTTGTAAGCTATGAGCTTGGATATTTAGCTAAGGAGATTCCCACCAAGCTCTGGAATGGGTGGCCTGTTTGCTAATTTAGTTTATAGCAAAAAGATAAATTGAGAAAAGAACTGTTAAGCAAAAATGAACCAGTACTTGATGATTTGGAAATTTTTCACCCTATTGAGATAGAATGCTCTGGAAACGTGTCCACGGTTGTGCCTTAATAACTTTTGCTGAGGAGATTATGTGTGTGACACATGGATATAGTCACCCAGATCATGAGAAGTCAGGAATAGAGATGGGTTATGCAGGCACGATCTTTAAAGAACCTTCTTGTATAATGGTATGGATTCCTTATGGTATGGATTCCTTCAACATACATGGAAAACTGACAAGTTTTTTTTTTTCACGTTCTCATCAGTTCATGGGGGGAGGGGACTGAAAATACAAAGAGGAAAAGGAAATATGCAAACTGTCTATTAAAGAAGAGCTTGTTCTTGTATTTTAAAATGCATCCTAGTATAAAATCATGGCGGTGTTAATACTTCCTGCATTATATTTAAAATATGATGTGACCCGTTTAGTTTTAACATGTTACTATTTACAATATGCCAACCCCTGCAACGATTGCATAATGGCGACGGTGTTAGATGCCCACTTGAAAACATGTGAGGGTTACCTCGCTTTCCAGAAATTCTCTGAGAGGCGCTCAAACAAAACGGCCCAGGGCTTCCCTGATGGCGCAGTGGTTAAGAATCCGCCTGCCAATGCAGGGGACACGGGTTCGAGCCCTGGTCCGGGAAGATCCCACATGACGTGGAGCAACTAAGCCTGTGCACCACCTGACAAGATTCTTGAGAATGTTTCATCAACAGAAACACTGTCAGCTTGAACTGAAGGGGATAGAAACAGCATGAAATGAAGGAAGGCAGTTGGTCTTCTAGGATTCTATAGGCAGGAAACAAGTTGAAAAAACTATTCAGGTACAAACATGAGCTACCCTTCAAGAAAAAGCAAAATTACTTTGAGGGAAGAAGCAGAAGCCAGGTAGGTCGACCCAGAGGCACAAATAATGGACTTAGTTCTGTAGGCCCAGAGGATGAGCTATTGGGGCCTCCTTGCACCCAAAAAAAGACCTTCCGTAAATCCAAAGGGAGATCGAACCAGAGAATTATTCTCCAATTGTGAAACCTAACGGAATTTACTTTGCTAGATTCCAAAAATGCTTTGGATCAGTAACTCCTTTATTCTTTTCATGTTCTCCAGTTCAAAATATAAATGTCTATCCCATGCCAGTTCTTTAACTTGTACTTTGGAATCAGGTAATTTTTCCAGTTTCACAGGTACAAAGACAGTGAGAAATTTTCCCCCAGGATTGACCATACCCAGAATCCCACCTGTGGATGATTTAGATTATTATTAACTTTTTAAATTTAGATTACTTAGATGATGAAATTTGAACATTTTTAACTTGATATGTATGTGAGATTTTGGTATAGAGTTAATGCTCAAAGAGATTAAGACTTTTGGGATATTGGGATTGAATGAATGTATCTTGTATGTAGGTTGATGTGAATTTTTGGTGGCCATAGGGTGGACTCTACTGGGTTGAATAGCATCTCCTAAAAATTCATGTCCACCCAGATCCTCAGAATGTGACCTTATTTGGAAATAGGGTCTTTGCAGATTTAATTAGTTAAGATAAAGTCAAACTGGTTAAAGTGACTCTAATTTCAGTATGACTGGTGTTCTTTTAAGAAGAAAATTTGGTTATAGAGAAAGAGACACACATAGGGAGAAGACAGCCATGTAAAGACAGAGGTTAAGATTGGAGTTCTGCTGCCCCAAGGTAAGGGATGCCTGAGACCACCAGAAACTGGAAGAGGCAAAGAGGGAGTCTTTAAAACCTTCACAAAGGACAGGTCCCTGCCAACACCTTGATTTCAGAGGTATAGCTTCCAGAACTGTGAGAGAATAAATTTCTGTTGTTGTAAGACAACAAGTTTGTGGTCATTTGTTTTAACAGTCTGAGTAAACTAATACCGTGTAGAATAGATCAGGGAAGGCTTCCCAGAGAAAGAATATTCAAATTGGCTTTTGAAGAATAATTATGTTTTTTTACAGGCAGAAAAGACTAAGATGTTTAAGAAATGGATGCCCAAGTCTTAAGAAAAAAATAAAGATGTTTAATTTCTAAAGCAAATGGTGGCTTCAGGAGTTTCACAAGAGTAATACAAAAGTAATAACACGTCAACTGTCAGATTTATAAGATTGAATACCATTGGGGCAAATTTGTCATGAAACACCCAGCGGTACGGCCTTTGTATGTTTTAACTTTTTAAGAAACTGCCAAACTGTTTTCCAAAGTGGTGATATAATTTGAAATCCCCACCTGCAGTATATAATAGTTCCAGTTTTTCCACATCCTTGACAATTCGTGATATGGATAGTCTTTTCAATTTTAGCCATGGAGGTAAAGTGGTATTTTATTGTGATATTAATTTGCATTTTCCTAATGACTAATGATGTTAAACATCTTTTTTATTTTTCCTATTTAAAAACAAAATAAAGTAAGTCGAATTCAAAGACTTACTTTAGGTAAGGTAGGTCTTAAGGTAAGACTCTGACCTCATTAGAAATAAAGCGAGACAAATCGTCTTTCACAAACTACTGCATTACTTCATTTTTTTGTTTGAATCCCTCTACTCCTGATCTAAACTGTCCCTAGAGTTTAGTAAAAAAAAAAAAAAATGAAGACACGTGCGAATATTTTTACAAATATTTTGCTCTTAAAGACTTGCTCTCCTTGATACTCACTAAAGGATCTTATACTTAAATTCTCAATTTGGGCCCTTTCTGCTAGGTTTTTTTTTTTTCTTCCTTAGTTGCTTCCAAACTTATTTAAAGCATTCTTTTTCTCCTTTAATTTTTATTTTTTATTCATTTATTTTTTTAAAAACAAATTTATTTATTTATTTTTGGCTGTGTTGGGTCTTCATTGCTGTGCACGGGCTTTCTCTAGTTGCGGTGCGCGGGCTTCTCATTGCAGTGGCTTCTCTTGTTGCGGAGCACAGTCTCTAGGCGTGTGGGCTTCAGTAGTTGTGGCTCTCAGGCTCTAGAGCGCAGGCTCAGTAGTTGTGGCACACGGGCTTAGTTGCTCCATGGCACGTAGGATCTTACTGGACCAGCACTGGAGCCTGTGTCACCTGCATTGGAAGGTTGATTCTTAACCACTGTGCCACCAAGGAAGTCCCAATTTTTATTTTTATATTTTTATTTTTTTGGCTGTGACACACCTCTGGTGGGATCTTAGTTCCCAGATCCGAGACTGAACCTGAGCCCTAGGCAATGAAAGCATGGAGTCCTAACCACTGGACTGCCAGAGAATACCCCCTTGGGTTTTTTTTGTTTTTTGTTTTTGTTTTTTTAAATTTATTTATGGCTGTGTTGGGTCTTCGTTTCTGTGCGAGGGCTTTTTCTAGTTGCGGCAAGCGGGGGCCACTCTTCATCGCAGTGCGCGGGCCTCTCACTATCGCAGCCTCTCTTGTTGCGGAGCACAGGCTCCAGACGCGCAGGCTCAGCAATTGTGGCTCACGGGCCTAGTCGCTCCACGGCATGTGGGATCTTCCCAGACCAGGGCTCAAACCCGTGTCCCCTGCATTGGCATGCAGATTCTCAACCACTGCGCCACCAGGGAAGCCCTTTAATTTTTAAATTTTATTTAATTTATTTTTTTATACAGCAGGTTCTCATTAGTTATCCATTTTATACATATGAGTGTATATATGTCAATCCCGATTTCCCAATTAATCACACCACGACCGCCACCCCCGGCCACGTTCCCCCCTTGGTGTCCATACGTTTGTTCTCTACATCTGTGTCTCAACTTCTGCCCTGCAAACCGGTTCATCTGTACCATTTTTCTAGGTTCCACATATATGCGTTAATATATGATATTTGTTTTTCTCTTTCTGACTTACTTCACTCTGTATGACACTCTCCAGATCCATCCATGTCTCTACAAATGACGCAATTTCATTCCTTTTTATGGCTGAGTAATATTCCATTGTATATATGTAACACATCTTCTTTATCCATTCATCTGTCGATGGGCATTGAGATTGCTTCCATGTCCTGGCTATTGTAAATATTGCTGCAATGAACATTGGGGTGCATGTGTCTTTTTGAATTATGGTTTTCTCTGGGTATATGCCCAGAAGTGGGATTGCTGGGTCATATGGTAATTCTATTTTTAGTTTTTTAAGGAACCTCCATACTGTTCGCCATAGTGGCTGTATCAATTTACATTCCCACCAACAGTGCAAAAGGGTTCCCTTTTCTCCACACCCTCTCTAGCACTTGTTGTTTGTAGATTTTCTGATGATGCCCATTCTGACTAGTGTGAGGTGATACCTCATTGAAGTTTTGATTTGCATTTCTCTAATAATTAGTGATGTTGAGCAGCTTTTCATGTGCTTCTTGGCCATCTGTATGTCTTCTTTGGAGAAATGTCTATTTAGGTCTTCTGCCCATTTTTGGATTGGGTCGTTTGTTTTTTTAATATTGAGCTGCATGAGCTGTTTATATATTTTGGAGATTAATCCTTTGTCCGCTGATTTGTTTGCAAATATTTTCTCCCATTCTGAGGGTTGTCTTTTCATCTTGTTTGTAGTTTCCTTTGCTGTGCAAAGGCTTTTAAGTTTCATTAGGTCCTATTTGTTTATTTTTGTTTTTATTTCCATTACTCTAGGAGGTGGATCAAAAAAGAGCTTGCTGTGATTTATGTCAAAGAGTGTTCTTCCTATGTTTTCCCCTAAGAGTTTTATAGTGTCCAGTCTTACATTTAGGTCTCTAATCCATTTTGAGTTTATTTTTGTGTATGCTTTTAGGGAGTGAATTCACCTGTGAAGACATTTGGTCCTGGACTTTTTTCTGTTGGACGATTTTTAATCACAGTTTCAATTTCATTACTTGTGATTGGTCTGTTCATATTTTCTATTTCTTCCTGGTTCTGTCTTGGAAGGTTATACCTGTCTAAGAATTTGTCCATTTTTTCTAGGTTGTCCATTTTATTGGCATAGAGTTGCTTGTAGTAGTGTTTTAGGATGCTGTGTATTTCTGCAGTGTCTGTTGTAACTTCTCCTTTTTCATTTCTGATTTGAGTCCTCTCCCTCTTTTTCTTGATGAGTCTGGCTAAAGGTTTATCAGTTTTGTTTATCTTCTCAAAGAACCAGCTTTTAGTTTTATTGATCTTTACTATTGTTTTCTTTGTTTCTATTTCATTTATTTCTGCTCTGATCTTTATGATTTCTTTCCTTCTGCTAACTTTGGGTTTTGTTTGTTCTTCTTTCTCTAGTTCCTTTAGGTGTAACATTAAATTGTTTATTTGAGATTTTTCTTGTTTCTTGAGTTAGGCTTGTATAGTTATAAACTTCTCTCCTAGAACTGCTTTTGCTGCATCCCATAGGTTTTGGATCATCGTGTTTTCATTGTCATTTGTCTCTAGGTATTTTTTGATTTCCTCTTTGATTTCTTCAGTGATCTCTTGGTTATTTAGTAACATATTGTTTAGCCTCCATGTGTTTGTGTTTTTTACGTTTTTTTCCCTGTAATTGATGTCTAATCTCATAGTGTTGTGGTCAGAAAAGATGCTTGATATGATTTCAATTTTCTTAAATTTACTGAGGCTTGATTTGTGACCCAAGATGTGATCTATCCTGGAGAATGTTCCGTGCACACTAGAGAAGAAAGTGTAATCTGCTGTTTTTGGATGGAATGTCCTATAAATATCAATTAAATCTATCTGGTCTATCGTGTCATTTAAAGCTTCTGTTTCCTTATTAATTTTCTGTTTGGATGATCTGTCTTTGGTGTAAGTGAGGTGTTTAAGTCCCGCACTATTATTGTGTTACTGACGATTTCCTCTTTTAGAGCTGTTAGCAGTTGTCTTATGTATTGAGGTGGTCCTATGCTGGGTGCATATATATTTATAATTGTTATATCTTCTTCTTGGATTGATCTCTTGATCATTATGTAGTGTCCTTCCTTGTCTGTTGTAACATTCTTTATTTTAAAGTCTATTTTATCTGAAATGCGTATTGCTACTCCAGCTTTCTTTTGATTTCCATTTGCATGGAATATCTTTTTCCATCCCCTCACTTTCAGTCTGTATGTGTCCCTAGGTCTGAAGTGGGTCTCTTGTAGACAGCATATATTTGGGTCTTGTTTTTGTATCCATTCAGCGAGCCTGTGTCTTTTGGTTGGAACATTTAGTCCATTCACGTTTAAGGTAATTATCGATATGTATGTTCCTCTGACCATTTTCTTAATTGTTTTGGGGTTTTTTTTGTACGTCCTTTTCTTCTTTTGTGTTTCCCACTTAGAGAAGTTCCTGTAGCATTTGTTGTAGAGCTGGTTTGGTGGTGCTGAATTCTCTTAGCTTTTGCTTGTCTTTAAAGCTTTTGATTTCCCAATCAAATCTGAATGAGATCCTTGCCTGGTAGAGTAATCTTGGTTGTATGTTCTTCCCTTTCATCACTTTAAATATGTCATGTCAGTCCCTTCTGGCTTGTAGAGTTTCTGCTGAGAAATCAGCTGTTAATCTTATGGGAGTTCCCTTTTATGTAATTTGTTGTTTTTCCCTTGCTGCTTTCAATAATTTTTCTTTGTCTTTAAGTTTTGCCAGTTTGATTACTATGTGTCTCAGCATGTTTCTCCTTGGGTTTATCCTGTATGGGACTCTCTGCACTTCCTGGACTTGGGCGGCTATTTCCTTTCCCATGTTAGGGAAGTTTTCGACAATAATCTCTTCAAATATTTCCTCGGGTCCTTTCTCTCTCTCATCTCCTTCTGAGACCCCTATAATGTGAATGTTGTTGTGTTTAATGTTGTCCCAGAGGTCTCTTAAGCTGTCTTCATTTCTTTTCAGTCTTTTTTTCTTTATTCTGTTCCACAGGAGTGAATTCCACCATTCTGTCTTTCAGGTCACTTATCCGTTCTTCTGCCTCAGTTATTCTGCTATTGATTCCTTCTACTGTATTTTTCATTTCAGTTATTGTATTGTTCATCTCTGTTTGTTTGTTCTCTAATTCTTCTAGGTCTTTGTTAAACATTTCTTGCATCTTCTCGGTCTTTGCCTCCATTCTTTTTCCAAAGTCCTGGATCATCTTCACTATCATTTTTCTGAATTCTTTTTCTGGAAGGTTGCCTATCTCCACTTCATTGAGTTGTTTTTCTGGGGTTTTAGCTTGTTTCTTCATCTGGTACATAGCCCTCTCCCTTTTCCTCCTGTCTATCTTTCTGTGAATGTGGTTTTTGTTCCACAGGCTGCAGGATTGTAGTTCTTCTTGCTTCTGCTGTCTGCCCTCTGGTGGATGAGGCTATCTGAGAGGCTTGTGCAAGTTTCCTGAACCCATCTTTTCATTTGGGGATGTTCATAATATGATCTTGTGTCTCAGGAGGCCTGTTACCCATTCAGAACTTGCCTGAGAAGACTGGTACTAGAAGACAATAGACATGTATGACCTCGTGCTGCCCTCTGCTGGTTTCCTGCACAACTGCACCTCTTGGATGGGGACAATTTCCATTCAACACAAATGGTAACTCTCCTGTTTCCAGCCTTGCTAGTGTTGTAGGTCTCCTGCAGAAGCGGGGGAGTGGCTGTGCCTCACCGCAGGGACAAGGACACTGGCAGCAGAAGTTCTGGGAAGTACTCCTTGGTTTGAGCCCTCCTGGAGTCCACCATTATCTCCACCCCCCGTAGGTTTTTTTTTTTTTTTGTATTGCATCTTGATTACATGCTAGATTTAGATTACATTAAGAAGTAGGGAAATTATCCTGAAGTATTTTGGTGTCACAGCTCTTCCAGGATTAGACAATGCTACAGCCCCCTACAGTTCTGTATTAACAATACTGTGGTTCCCTAGTATACATTTGAATAGAACCACTAGGTGATATTATCTTGGCTTTTTAAAAATCCCTCTATTGCATTTTTGGTAACTTTGATTGACTAATGCAGGAGTGACCTAAGAGTTATCACTTTGTGACTAAATATGGGAATGCTGATCAAGTTTCTCTGGTTTCAAATTCCATCTCTACCATTTACTAGATGTGTGCCTTTGGGTAATTTGCATAACTCCTCTGTGCCTGGGTGTCCTCATTTATAAAATGGCGATTATAATGGTATCTTCCTCCTATGATAATTAAGCATACTATAAATAAATAATATATGTAAGTCACTTAGAATATATAATATGTACTAAGTACATGGTATAATGAGTCTCTGTTATAGAAAATGCAGTTAATGATTTTACCTTCTGGACACCAGTGTAGGATTTAATAAAATAATATAAGCAAAAGTACCTGGTCCATGGTGTTTCCAATAAAGGAAGCACCCTTTTCCTATAATACACCATTTCCAATGCGATAAATTCCAAGAGGTTCTCAAATTATGTTTTTGTGGCTGGTTATTGCAAATCTTATCAATATGAAGAAACGGTGATACACAATGGTCTATATTTTTTTTTATTATAAAGGTTACTCAAATTATAATAAGGTAATCTTGATAGATTTTCATTATTCTCTTAACATCATTTTAGTTCAGCCATAAGGGGCCAAGTGCCAATTCCAAAGTATTTCCTGGAATGTCAGATCAATCAAAATGCCTAGTGTTCTCTCCACTTTTTTGATTCGTATATGTGGACACTAGAAACAAAATAAATGAATAAATGAATCAAGTTTCTTGATTGCTGAAGGAGTTGGAGCTTTGCATTTCTTAATTTCCATACACTTTTAAAGGTCAGCCACAACACTATGTATGAAAGGATGAATACACACACTAAAATGATCTGTGGTTAATTAAAATTAAAAGGGATGAGAAATTTAAAGTTTTACTTTTTAACTGCTTAGAGGGTTCTCATCTTTTAATATGTGGTTGGGACAAATGCTTATTGACGCTGGTTGATGAAGGCATTGAAAGAGAGAATGAACTTTATTTGAGGGAAAAAACATTTCTGATGGAAATACCTCATATTGTTTCCCCACAGGTAATTTTTACTTACAAAGAGCTCTTTAAAAATGTATTTTCCCAATTTTAATTATGTGACCATTAAGAAGAATGGTTTTCTTTTGCAGGCAGCTAAGAGAATTTCTAGTGCTTTAATGTATTTGGAGAACCCAAAACGAGTTATTATTTTATTTTTAATTCAAACTTGGCTTTGATTTGGTCCTCTAGGAGACATACTGGAAGGCATTGGTTTTGAAAAAATAATAAGAATAACAATATTAAGGGTTTATGTTGTCCACTACTTATTTTTTTTTCCCATCCCCTAAAGGCTGAAGAGGCCTCTTGGTGAATTTTCCAAATATCTGCAGGTGCCGAATGTGTCAAATTTGCACCCGCAGAGTTGCATGATTGTGCTTCTGTAAGCTTCATGCTGAACAGTATACGGTGAATGCAGTAGAAATAGAGGGACCGAAGGACAGCTGGAGTTTGTGAAGAAAAATGAAAATAACAACAGAAGTAACAACAACAAAAATCTGGCAAATATATCAATGCAGTTCTCATCTTTCATTGGATTAGGGAGTGCAGTAGGTATTTTTAAACATTGAATCAGCAGCAGTTGAATTATAACTAGGAGAGAAATTTCACAGACTCCTCAAATCAATAATGTAACTAAAGTAACCTGGAATAATGATGTATAATCCCAGGTGCCTCTACAATAAACTAGGCACAAGTCTCCCAGGGTCAGCCCTCAAACTCCACCATTAATCTTGCCTTCTCTAAATTCATTATCTGTTGTATACTTTCATCAAGTTCTATAGATTCTCCCTTCAACTTGATCTGCTAATTACAGAAAGTTCCCATTCCCATAGCCAGCAATTAGCCTCCTCATTATTTCAAACCTGAGTTATTGCAAAGATGTCCTGCCACTAGCAAGGCAAGATGGTGTAATGGAAATCATACATATTTTTTAAATATAGTTCTGATTGTAACTCTTATCACTTATTTGTTTAACCCCTCCAAACCTTAGGTACCTGATATAAAAATAAAACCAACAATTCTTTTCTCTAGAACTGTGCAATAATCAAAGAGATAAGACAAATGAAGTTTAAGTTGCACAGCTAGTAATATACTAAACTATGGGTTAAAAAAAAAAAACAAAAACAGTTTATGTTAACAAGTCCAATATAGAACCTAGTATCTTATGAAGGTTCCCTCTTACTTCTGACTCAAGCCAAAGGTTGATTTCACACAATATTCTGCATCTCACACACATGAAAAGATGCTCAAAGTCACTAATAATCAGGGAAATGCAAATCAAAGCCATCTCACACCTGTCAGAATGGCTATTATCAAAAAGACAACAAATATAAAGTGTTGGTGAGGATGTGGATAAAAGGGAACCCTCATGCACTGTTGGTAGGATGGTAAATTGTTGCATCCACTATGGAAAACAGTATGAAGGTTCCTCAGAAAATTAAAAAGAGAACTTCTATGTGGTCCAACAATTCCACTTTGGATATTTACCCAAAGAAAACAATTTGAAAAGATATATGTAACCCAACGTTCACTGCAGCATTATTTACAATAGTCAAGATATAGAATAAACCTCAGTGTCTATCAATAGATGAACAAATAAAGAAGATGTGGTATTTTACACATCCATTAAAAATAAAATAAAATCTTGTCTTTTGTGACAATGTGAATGTATCTAGAGGGTATTATGCTGAGTGAAGTAAGTCAGACAGGTAAAGACAAACACCATATGACTTCACTTACATGTGGAATATAAAAAACAAAACAAATGAACAAAAACAAATCAAAAACAGACTCATAGATACAGAGAACAAATGAGTGGTTGCCAGAGGGGAAGGTGGTGAGGGGGCAAATAGGTGAAGGGGATTAAGAGGTACAAACCTTCAATTATAAAATAAGTAAGACATAGGAATATAATACACAACATAAGAAATATGGTCAATAACATTATCATAACTTGGTACAGGGGCAGAGGGTTACTAAATTTATTGTGGTGATCATTTCATAATGTATGTAAATGTGAAACCACTATGTAGTACACCTGAAACTAACATAATATTGTATGTCAACAACAACAAAAAATACATTCTATATCTCTTTTCCTTTGAGGGTTGAAAAAACACCAATATATTAAATATTAATTAGGGATGTAACAACGAATGTTTTACTTATCTTCCACTGCCTCTCCAAATCCATTCCCCATTATTAGATAAACTTCCATCTGCCCTGAAATAGAAGTGAAAGTGTCAAGACCAATTAGAAGGATATTATCATGATTTAGAAAACAGATAATGATAGTTTGAAATACAAATGGCTATGCTGAATTATGGTCAAATTCTAGATATTTGAACATTGAAATAAGAACCCATGCAGTATTAGAGAAAGAAGAACAAAAACACCCCAAAGTTAGCAGAAGGAAAGAAATCATAAAGATCAGATCAGAAATAAATGGAATAGAAACAAAGAAAACAATAGCAAAGATCAATAAAACTAAAAGCTGGTTCTTTGAGAAGATAAACAAAATTGATAAACCATTAGCCAGACTCATCAAGAAAAAAGGGAGAAGACTCAACAGAATTAGAAATGAAAAAGAAGTAACAATTTACACTGCAGAAATACAAAGGATCATGAGAGATTATTACAAGCAACTATATGCCAATAAAATGGACAATCTGGAAGAAATGGACAAATTCTTAGAAAAGCACAACCTTCTGAGACTGAACCAGGAAGAAATAGAAAATATAAACAGACCAATCACAAGTAATGAAATTGAAACTGTGATTAAAAATCTTCCAACAAACAAAAGCCCAGGACCAGACGGATTCACAGGCAAATTCTATCAAACATTTAGAGAAGAGCTAACACCTATCCTTCTCAAACTCTTCCAAAATATAGCAGAGGGAGGAACACTCCCAAACTCATTCTATGAGACCACCATCACCCTGATACCAAAACCAGACAAAGACATCACAAAAAAAGAAAACTACAGGGCAATATCTCTGATGAACATAGATGCAAAAATCCTCAACAAAATACTAGCAAACAGAATCCAACAGCACATTACAGGATCATACACCATCATCAAGTGGGGTTTATCCCACTTGAATGCAAGGATTCTTCAATATATGCAAATCAATCAATGGGATAAGCCATATTAACAAATTGAAGGAGAAAAATCATACGATCATCTCAATAGATGCAGAAAAAGCTTTTGACAAAATTCAACACCCATTTAGAGGGAACTTACCTCAACATAATAACGGCCATATTTGACAAACATACAGCCATCAACCTTCTCAATGTTGAAAACCTGAAACCATTTCCACTAAGATCAGTAGCAGGATACAAAATTAATGCAGAGAAATCTCATGTATTCCTATACACTAATGATGAAAAATCTGAAAGAGAAATTAAGGAAACACTCCCATTTACCATTGCAACAAAAAGAATAAAATACCTAGGAATAAACCTGCCTAAGGAGACAAAAGACCTGTATGCAGAAAACTGTAAGACACTGATGAAAGAAATTAAAGATGATACAAATAGATGGAGAGATATACCATGTTCTTGGATTGGAAGAATCAACATTGTGAAAGTGACTATACTACCCAAAGCAATCTACAGATTCAATGCAAGCCCTATCAAACTGCCAATGACATTTTTCACAGAAGTAGAACAAAAAATTTCACAATTTGTATGGAAACACAAAAGACCCCGAATAGCCAAAGCAATCTTGAGAATGAAAAATGGAACTGGAGGAATCAGGCTCCCTGACTTCAGGCTATACTACAAAGCTACAGTAATCAAGACAGTATGGTGCTGGCACAAAAACAGAAATATAGATCAGTAGAACAGGATAGAATGCCCATAGATAAACCCACGCACCTATGGTCAACTAATGTATGACAAAGGAGGCAAGGATATACAATGGAGAAAAGACAGCCTCTTCAATAAGTGGTGCTGGGAAAACTGGACAGCTACATGTAAAAGAATGAAATTAGAACACTCCCTAACACACTACACAGAAATAAACTCCAAATAGATTACAGACCTAAATGTAAGGCCAGACACTATCAAACTCTTAGAGGAAAACATAGGCAGAACACTCTATGACATAAATCACAGCAAGATCCTTTTTGACCCACCTCCTAGAAAAATGGAAATAAAAACAAAAATAAACAAATGGGACTTAATGAAACTTAAAAGCTTTTGTACAGCAATGGAAACCATAAACAAGACAAAAATACAGCCCTCAGAATGGGAGAAAATATTTGCAAACAAAGCAAGTGACAAAGGATTAATCTCCAAAGTTTACAAGCAGCTCATGCAGCTCAATATCAAAAAAACAAACAACCCAATCCAAAAGTGGGCAGAAGACCTAAATAGACATTTCTCCAAAGAAGATATACAGATGGCCAACAAATACATGAAAGGATGCTCAACATCACTAATCATTAGAGAAATGCATATCAAAACTACAGTGAGGTATCACCTCACACCAGTTAGAATGGCCATCATCAAAAAATCTACAAACAATAAATGCTGGAGAAGCTGTGGAGAAAAGGAAACCCTCTTGCACTGTTGGTGGGAATGTAAATTGATACAGCCACTATGAAGAACAGTATGGAGGTTCCTTAAAAAACTAAAAATAGAATTACCATATGACCCAGCAATCCCACTACTGGGCATATACCCTTAGAAAACCATAATTCAAAAAGAGTCATGTACCACAATGTTTATTGCAGTTCTATTTACAATAGCCAGGACATGGAAGCAACCTAAGTGTCCATCGACAGATGAATGGATAAAGAAGATGTGGCACATATATACAACGGAATATTACTGAGCCATAAAAAGAAACAAAATTGAGTTATTTGTAGTGAGGTAGATGGACATAGAGACTGTTGTACAGAGTGAAGTAAGTGTAAAAGAGAAAAACAAATACCGTACGCTAACACATATACATGGAATTAAAAAAAAAAAATTGGTTCTGAAGAATCTAGGGACAGGAGAGGAATAAAGACACAGACATAGGGAATGGACTTGAGGACATGGGAAGTGGGAAGGGTAAGCTGGAACAAAATGAGAGAGTGGCATGGACATTTATACACTACCAAATGTAAAATAGGGTGCTAGTGGGAAGCAGCCGCATAGCACAGGGAGATCAGCTTGGTGCTTTGTATCCATCTGGAGGGGTGGGATAGGGAGGGTGGGACAGAGATGCAAGAGGGAGGAGATATGGGGATATATGTATATGTATAGCTGATTCACTTTGTTTTAAAGCAGAAACTAACACACCATTGTAAAGCAATTACACTCCTATAAAGATGTTAAAAAAAATTTTTGTAATAAAATAAAATAAATAAATGCATAAATTCATATTCAAAAAAAAAAAAAAGAGAACCCATGCAGTTTGAGAAGATATCCACTGCCTGGGAAGAAGAAGGTAAGGGAGGAGCGGGAAGATTCAAAGATGATTCCTAGGATTCTTGTTTGAGGAACAGAATAAAAGGCCAAGTGCTTAGGAGTTTGAGAAGCCTAGGGGAAGAACAAATTTCGGGGCAGATATTCATAAAGCTGGAAGGAAATAGAAGAAACAATTAGTTTTTCATCCACAATGGCATTATTTTAAATAGATTTCATTCCATTCTTCATATATCTGAACTTTCTGGATTTTAATTAGGAGGCATGTCTTTTATATTAATATTAACAACTCATCACTTTTTATGCTGTCCACAAAAAACTGACTCAGCACAAAGATAAAACACATTAAATATAAATAATAAAAAATATGCAATAAAAACACTAATCAAAAGAAATCTTGAGGAACTATGCTAATAAGTTAGACTTTAGAATGATGAATGTTACTAGGGAAAAAGAGGATTCCTTCATGTTAATACACAGGCCAATTCATCAAGAGAATATAGCAATCCTAAATGTGTATAACCCTAGAAACAGTGCTTCAAAATATATGAAAATATCAAAATATACACAAAAACTGATATCATTTGAAAGGACAAATAGAAAAATCCACATTATAGTACAGAATCTCATCACTCCTCTCTCAGTAATTGAATAAACAAGTAGTTTAAAAATCAATAAGCACATAATACACTTGAACACACCAGCAAGCAACTTGACATAATTAATGTTTTTAGAACACTGTAGCTGCCCATCAGAGGATGTATACTTTCCTCTAATGCACATGGAATATTCACTAAAATAAATCATATCCTAGGCCATAAAAGTAAGTCTTAATACATTTAAAAGAATTAAAACCATTAAATTATATTCTCTGACCACAATAAATCAAAGTCTAAATCAATAGCAGAAAGATGACTGACAAAACTGAAATACATTTTAAAATTAAACACCATCTTTTAAAATAAGACATATTTTGGAGGAAAAATCACAAAGAAAATTAGAAAATATTTTGAACTACATGAAAATGAAAACACACCCTGTAAAATCTGTGGTATTCAGCTAAAGCATGCCTTACAGGGAAATTTGTAGTAGCGTTTATATTAAAAAAGAAAAAAAGAATTAAAATTAATTATATAAGCTTCGACCTTAGGAAACTAGAAAAGGTGAGTAAATTAAATTCAAAGTAAGCAGGGGAAGAAAATAATAAAGATAAGGGTAGATACTAATGAAAGATAAAACAGAAAAAAATAACAGAAAATTAATGGAATAATTGGGTTGGCAAATGGAATTGTTTACAAGGGACATGAGAGTGATTAAAATATTTCTGATCTTTTTTGTGGTATTTGTTAAATTATTACATACCTTGGTCAAAACTAATCAAACTGTATCCTAAAAATGTATCCTAAAATAAATCTAAACTTTATCTTAAACTTTATACATCAAAAAGCACACTTTAAAAAATTATTTACATTATCCAATATATTCTGAATACAAGGCCTTTATTGTTTATGTGTATTTTAAGATATCCTTATATTCAATGACTGGACTTTTTACTTTCTTGGAATATTTGTAATAAGCTTTTTATTTTAGAATAGTTTTAGAAATATAGAAAAGTTGGAAAGAGAATTTCTATACACCCCACACGTTGTTTTCCCTATTGCTAGTATCTTACATTAATATGGTGCATTTGTCACAACTAATGAAATGATGTTGATATAGTATCATTAATCAAACTCAATACTTTATTCATATTTCCTTAGTTTTTACCTAATGTCCTTTTCCTGTTCCAGGATCTCATCCAGGATACCATGGTGCGTTTAGTTGTCATGTTTGCTTAGGCTTCTCTTGACCATAATGTTTCTTAGACCTTGCTTTTGACGACTTTGTCAGTTTTAAGGAGTACCGGTCAGTATTTTGTAGCATGTCCCTCAATTGAGATTTCTCTGATGTTTTGCTTGTGTCTGGGGTTATGTATTCTTTGGAGGAAGACTATAGATGTAAAGTCCCATTTTTATTGCATTATATCAAGAGTATATACTATCAACATGATTTATCCTGTTGATGTTGTCCCTTATCATCTGGCTGAGGGAGTGTTTCTCCATTGTAGAATCATTCTTTTTCCTGTCTTTCCATACTGTACTCTTTGGAAGAAAGTCACTCTGAGCAGCACACATTCAAAGAGCAGGGAATTGTGCTCAAAATCCTTGGGAGCAGATTTTCTATATAAATGTTTTGGAATTCTTCTCGACAAATCTGTCTTGTCTGCCACCATGCTATAATATGAATGTTTGTGTCTGCTCAAAATTCATGTTGAAATCTTAATGCTCAATGTGGTGGTAATAGAAGGCGGTACCTTTAGGAAGTTCTTAGGTCGAGTGGAGCTCTCATGAATGGGATTAGTGTCTTATGATAGAGGCCCCAGAGCTCCCTAGCCCCTTCTGCCATGTGAGGACACAGTGAAAAGATAGCTGTCTGTAAACCAGGAAGTCCTAACCAAACACTGAATCTGCTGGCCTCATCATCCTGGACTTCCCAGCCTCCAGAACTATAAGAATAAATGTTTGTTACTTATAAGGCACCCAGTTTATGGTATTTTTTTATAGCAGCCTGAATAAACTTAGATACCCCCATTTAGTTATTTATGTATTTTATCATTTATTTATGTAATATCCATGGACTCACGGATATTAATTTTAAACTTTGGGTGACCATCCAATGCATTAGTTATTTTGTTGCTTACATTGTTACAGCTTTGGTCACTAAGAAATCTTTCAATTTGCTCCTGTGCCCTTTTGACATAGTCCCTTGGTTGTGTGTCTTTGTCTGTTTGTCTGAGTGCCTTCTTATTTTCTGACACTAAAAGATGCCCCAGGCTTATCTTGTATGTTCCCTATCCCAGACCTAGAATTAGCTATTTCTCCAAAGAACTATGTTTCCTTTTATTGAAGAATGATATTAGAAACCAAGATCTGGGCATTGGTTATACTCATTTCTACCAGGATGTAGTTGTTTTTGTCAGGGCAAGAAAATATGAGTGTCTTTGTGAATTTTAATTAACAGAAATTTATACTTTTAATGTCCAAATTTTAAATTTGTTAATGCTCTGTTTAATACATCTTACACTTTTGCAAACCCAGGGTATTTATACTATGATTATTTTTAAAAAGCATGTTGTTTTATTTTCCACACTTATTTACATTTTGATTTTCAATATTTCTGACTTTGTTATTTGTGTATATCATGATTTATGAGTCAAATTTTATTTTTTCCATATGGATATGTAATTGACCTAGAATAATTTATTTAAAAGATTAACCATTTTCCATAAATAACTGTGTAATGAGTTTGTATCCGGAATAAAAGAGAACTCTTGCAAAGCAGTAACATTAGGGACAATAACCTAAAAAAAGTCTTGTCATGAAACTTCAATTTTTTTTTTTTAATTTATTTTATTTATTTATTTTTGGCTGCGTCAGTCTTCGTTGCTGCGCACAGGCTTTCTCTAGTTGTGGCGAGTGGCGGCTACTCTTCGTTGTAGTGCGCAGGCTTCTCATTGCAGTGACTTCTCTTGTTGCATGCAGAGCATGGGCTCTAGGCACGCGGGCTCAGTAGTTGTGGCTCATGAGCTCTAGAGCACAGGTTCAGTAGTTGTGGCACATGGGCTTAGTTGCTCCGCGGCATGTGGGATCTTCCTGGACCAGGGCTCAAACCCGTGTCCCCTGCAATGGAAGCAGATTCTTAACCACTGCGCCACCAGGGAAGCCCTCAAATTTTTTAAAATATAAATTAAGGGTTTATTACAAAATACAAAATATTAGTTTCTCATTGTCAGTGATTCAAGAAAACAAGGCCATGAGCCATGGGGAGCTGGAGGTTAAAAGCCAGGCTCAGGAGAGGTCCTACAGGCCACAGTCCCCAGCTGGTGGGTTCTCCAGGGCAGCTGCTAGCTGCTCCTTATCCCCAAGGGGCTTGTTCGTTGCATGCTCTGGTGTACTGTACCCATCCATCCTGAAACGCTGAGGAATGGATGGCTGAAGCTTGACTTTGGTGGACTGGCCAATAAGGGTGTCTATGCTGCAGTGCAGAACAATGGGTGTGAAGGCCACAGCCACCGTGCCCTCAGGGTTACTCACCTGAACCTGGAGTTGCTGTACAAAGTTCTGTTCTTCTAGCTCCAGTGGATGTTCTGGGTCATTGATGGAGCTAATCAGATTGAAGATCTACTGCATCAGTGCTACCTGGAATGGCTCATCTTCGTAGCCTGAGGTCACTGACCACTTTCCAGAGTGCTTGTAGATGAGGGGGTTACATTCAATTTTTTTAAAACCCTTGGAAATTATTCACTGATTAAAATATTTTATTTCCCTACTTCTATCTGTAGATATAGATATGTTTTCAAAATAGCTTTTTTTATCTGTATTCCATTCCATAAATAAAGTCTTCAATGGGAAATATTAAAGTGTCAACTTGGTTTGGTGTTTTTTTGTTGTTTTTGCTTTTTTCCTGATATACCTATATAGATATAGATGTTTATATATGTAATATTTTATGTATAAATAAGGATACTGCATATATATGAATATGTAACAAGGATACCGAGTTATAAAATAAATGTGATGTGAAAACTTCCTCTATTTTATTAGTTGTCAAGTAAATGAAAATTAAAACCATAATGACATACCATTACATGATGATCAGAATCATTAAAGTTCAAAAGACTAAAAATATGTAGCGGTGAATATGTGGAGCAACAGGAATTCTTATTCACTACTGGGAAAAACTCTTAGCATTATCTACTAAATTTGACATACTTAGGTATATACTTTGTAGAAATGGTGCACCTGTGACCAACAGACATGTACGAGAATGGTCATAGCAAGTTTCATCATGTTATAGTCATACAATGTAATACTAAACTATGATGACAATAATGAGTAAGATGTGCAGACTTTAAACAATATGTACACTATAATTTCACTTAATAAAGTTCAGTGATAAGTAAAACATATTGTGTTAGGAATCAGGAGTGTTTTCTTTGGGGCGGAAAAGAGACATATGCTTAGGAGGAGGCTTGTCTATCTTCTTGAGTGTTTGTTTATTTCTCACCTTTGGTAGTATTTACATGAGTGTATTTCAGTCAGTGATAATTCATAAATCTATGGGCTTAAAATTGTGAACTTTGTGCACGTGGTTCAATTTAAAAAACTAAAATGCATTGTGTAAAAATAGGAAAAACTGGAATTAGAAGATCTAGAAGCAAGGTGGTATGCCTTGCTGTCACTGAATATAATGGGATTTGCCTCATCTGCAAAATAAAAAATTGTCACTTGGAATAAAGATGAATTTTGGGCTTTGTGAGGCAAAGATGCCAAAGGCATACTCTTTTAGAGGTAAGTTGTGCCACAGAGAAAAGTGTCAGGAATTAAAATAAACAACAAGTATATTCTGATTTGAAGTGTGCTTGTTTTAAGGACCTGGCAAGTGTTACATTCCTCCCTTTAAAATGACTCCTAGATACAGAGAACAGCAATAAAGGCAATAATTACAAAGATTTTTTTCTTTGTAAATCCATATTTCATGTGCATTAATACAACTTAATTTATAAGGATTAAGGATATTTTGATGAACACCAAAGCTATTAATTATTAATCTAGTTGTTTTAGAGTGTGTCTGCTTGAGATAATGTTTTGCAATCCTGACATTAGCACAATCCATCTGGCTCTTACATTTATGCATACTTAGATGGAAGTGCCTAGAATGTTGTATGCTGAACACTAATCATGTATTAACAAATGCATTATTGCCAAGTGACATATTTTTACTCACTTGTTAAAAACATATCTCTTAGTAAATATCTTCATCTTTTTAGTCCTTAGGTGAGTTTGAGTTTATTTTGTATCATGAATTTAAGAAGTACAGCACTTTTATTTTTCTACTAATATAAGTTCATTTTTCCAATTTTTACCACCTATGGCCTAAGCATGAATAATTTCAGTTGGATATTATTCCATACTATAATAGTAATCCCTGACTTTATTTAACAATACAGTGAAAGACATTTCTTCTGATAATTGCTGAAGTATATATGATTACTTGTTCCACAATGCAGATAGTACTTTTGTCATTTTCTCCAATATCTCCATATTTTATCACTTTAACATGAATATCACCAATAAACATCCAAGTTCTTCCAATCTCTTATCAGCAGTACCATCTATAAAATGGAGTGGAACTATTTAATTAAGAATGATAAATAGTATGAAAGTTCCTCAAAAAATTAAAACTAGAACTACAATGTGTTGTAGTATTCCCACATTGGGGTACTTATCCAAAAGAACTTAAATGAAAATCTGGAAGAGATATTTGGACTCAGGTTCATTGCAGCATTATTCACAATAGCAAGATATGAAAACAACATAAATATCCACTGATAGGTGACTGGATAAAGAAAATGTAGCATGTACATACAATGGAATGTTATTTAACTAAAAAAAAGGGGGAATTCTGCCGTATGCGACAGCATGGATGAACCTTGAGACACTATGCTAAGTGAAATAAGCCAGTCATAGAAGCGCAAATATTGCATGATTCCACTTACATGGGTTATCTAAAATAGTCAAACTCATAGAAGAATATAGTAGAGTGGTGCTTGCCAGAGGCTGGGGAGGGGGAGATGGGAAGTTGCTGTAAAACAGGTACAACATTTCAGTTATGTAAGTTGACTGTGCTCTAGAGACCTGCTATTCAACACTGTGCTTATAGTTAACCATACTGTATTTTACACTTACACATTTGTTAAAAAGTTAGATCTCATCTTAAGTGTTCTCTGAACAATTTTAAAAAAGGATAAATTAAAAACTTAATGTACATAAAATTCTGACTCAGAAAGCAAAGGATCAATGACAACATTTGTTACGCGCAATGCTGATTACATGTATAGGAAATGCTTTTAACCCACTTCCAATCACTGTTTCTAGATACAGCACTGTCATTGGAACAGAATATGCAGTCATTGTACCTGCCATATTATTATTATTTTTAAGAGTTACTTTTTAAAATTTTTATTTTATATTGGGGTATAGTTCATTTACAATGTTGTGTTAGTTTCAGGTGTACAGCAAAGTGATTTAGTTATACATATAAATATATCTACTCTTTTTCAGAATCTTTTCCTATATAGATTATTTTAAGAGTATTCAGTAGAGTTCCCTGTGCTATACAGTATGTCCTTGTTGATTATCTATTTTATATATAGTAGTGTGTATATGTTAATCCAAACCTCTTAATCTATCTCTCCCCTGCCACCTTTCCCCTTTGGTAACCATAAATTTGTTCTCTAAGTAAGTCTGTGAGTCTGTTTTGTAAATAAGTTCATTTGTATCATCTTTTAGATTCCACATATAAGTGATATCATATGCTATTTGTCTGACTTGCTTCACTTAGTATGATAATCTCTAGGTCCATCCATGTTGCTGCAAATGGCATTATTTCATTCTTTTTTTTATACCCACATTTGTGTCTGTGTTACAGTTGTTTGACGTTGCAGAAATCTACCTCTGGATAGATGGACACATACTTTCTAAAATGATGAATTCTTAGCAAATTCAAGACTAAATATTAATTAAATTTCTATAACTTTTCTGAATTTATCTAATTATTCTTTGGATCAAAATAATGTGTTATTTTTGTTATATCACTAAGTTGAGATTTCACAAAATAGATTGAATTTAAAATCTAGAACAGTCATTATGCTATATGACCTAACATAAATTATCAAATATATTCCATATTTTATTTTTATTAAATAGGATTTATTATTTGTTTTTCAGATGATGAAAGACTGTCTTCAAAGTTTTAGCAACTTGCCCAAAGTTTCTTAACTAATACACTGAGGAACTGGCAATGATTCAAAGATTGTTTTACCAAAGACAATGTCCTTTTCACTATTCCATTCTATTCAAAAGTATGTTTGTAGGTCATTGGTACTTCTGGATATTCCACCCCCTCAAAAAAGAGTTCTGTAATCAAATATATTTAAGAAATGATGCATACAGCCTCGTCCTCTTGGAGACGTACACAACACGAGTATTATTAAGTTTCAGAGAATTTCTGCAGTGAAAAACTTAACTTTGTTTAACCAAGGGATTTCCTAACATATTTTACTCCAATCCCTTTTCACCAATTAATATCCTAATAGAACAAGTTTTCTAAGGAAAATGCTAGAAAACTTAGTGTTACATCACAGTTGCCTGATTTTTTTTTAAAAATTGATTTATCATAATCATGATTGGAATACTGATGCTTGGTATAACATAGATGAACTTGAAATACTATGTTAAGTGAAAGAAGCCAGATGCAAAAGGCCATATATCTTATTATCCCGTTTGTATCAAATGTCCGGAATAGAGAAATAATACACAGAGATAGAAAGCAGATGAGAGGTTACCTACCAGAGGCTGAGTGAAAGGGGGAATGGGGACTGACTGCTAGGGAGTATCATGTTTCTTCTTTTTGTGGCTATGAAAATTTTCTGGAATTATATAGTGGAAATTTATTATTTGAGGATTGTATTTCAATAATGCTGTTATTAAAAATTTAATAGAAGCAAGAGGAAATATACATGGTTATTAAGCATAGTAGTAACTAAATAAATTCAAATTCAGGTTGATTGGTAACATTTTTATTTAAAAAATTAGGGAGTTTGAAAAGTAACTACATTTTCCACCTATCATGGCCTTGGGAACCAGACTGATCAAGTTATGATATTAAGCCCAATCAGGCCTTAGCTCAAGAACCCAAAGCACTCCACCCATGAAGCCTAATAAAGACATGTGCCCCAGGTCCTATCTGTCTCTCTGCCTATACCATGCCTTGACCCCCTGTGTTGCCCCTCAAAGCATGCCTAGTACTTCTTCCAGGACCAGTGAGTAATACATCTTTCTATTTCAGTTTTTCTCGTGGTCTTTGGTCTTTTGTTGAACCAGGGTTTAACATCCTGCACCCCAGGGCTCTACTTAACACATGTTAAATTTAACAAATTCATAACATAGGTGACTTATAATGATAAAATTGGAAACAGACTAAATGACCAACAGTAGGAATCTGATTAATCAAGTTATGCTTTCTTTACCAGATGGACTATTATACACTCATTAAACTGTTTTTTTTAATATGATGATACACCAAAATGCTTTTTTAAAAAATACTAAGTGGATAGTTATAATAGAAAAGTTTGTGTATATAATGACTTAAAATATGTAAAACATTCATGAAAGACATGACTGAAAAAAACCTCATAAAGTCACCAAATTCAAATAGTGATGGTTTTTGATTGATGAGACTGTGCTTTTCTCTTGCTTATTGATAAATTTATTTCCAAAATTTGCCCAATAAGTATGTATTTTATAAATACATAAAATATTGTAGATACTAAATAGAAGAGTTACAATCTAACATAAGAGAATCTAGTAGGGTCAAATCAGATATGTTTCAGCAAAGTTTGAGAAAATAATGCCAAATACCAATAAAAATAAAATAATGTCAATGATTTACATTTGCACATGTATTAAACTGTAGATATATGTTCTAAGAGGTTTATATGCATTAATTATCTAAATTATGACAACCACCTAATGACATAGTATTGTTCTCGACTTCATTTAACATTTTGGGAAGATGAAGCAATTTATGAATACGAAAATTTCTCAGCAAGTGTTGGTGTCAACATTCAAACCCAGGCAGTCTGGCTCCAATACGCTAAATGCTGCTAGAATAAAATCAGCAGTGTTTGTGCTCTATGTATTCTAGTATTCCTAATAACTTTTCTTACAAATAAAAAAAAAAAACACTGACAGTATTTTAACCTTCAGAGCTTTAGTCAGTTAAAGAAATGAAGATTTATACACACACAAACACAAATATAAACATAATATTAATTTTCATGACTTTCTAAATGCCCTTTGTGAATAATTTACAATGAATGACTTATTTGCTCTGCAGAAAAGATTTACATTTGTTAATTAAACCTGACTTTATTTATATGACTTCTATTTTAAGGGTAAAATTTTGCCATAGAGCTTGTGATAATCAAGGCATTCAGAACCTAAAGATGGTGCCTTGAAAAAGGTAAGGACAAAATAAAATAAAACAGAAAGGTTCGAATATATTCAAGCACCTATTCTAGACAATTTGAGTCTAGACACATAAGAATCATTATTTTAATTCTACAGTTCCTTTGTTAATTTACCTAATGTGTTTTCCAAGGACCTTACATCACTAAATTCTCAGACAATCCTCCTCCTCCATTCTAGATTTGAATTCTTGCCAAAAAAAGTGATAAAACAATCTGAAATTTCCATTATTTTAAAGAAAGTTCCAGTTTTAAAGTTATTAATGTCACATGAAATAGCTTTTCTTAATAAGCAATTCTTTACCACTTAACCTTGACTCTTACTCAAAACACACACACACACCCACACACACACACACACACACACACTTCTAGATACAATTGCCTTTAAAATGCTCTAGTAAATGAGGGGGGTTGTGTATAGAATTCTAGTAGTGGCTAATCTCAACTTTTAAATATATTATCTTTCTTTTGTGCCAAAAAGAAATATGATATTGACTTTGAAAGTTTGTGCATATATTTTATGTCTGTAAACACGTACAATGAGATACAGCAATGTGTGGGGTAGAGATTAAGAACAACTTAGCTCTTTTTTGAGTCTTTCTTTTGGATTGTTTTTCCAGATCTAGCAGTATTACTTCATTTACTGAACTAGTTATTGTCTAACAGGGCTGTAGTGGACTGAAAGAATTAATAAAGCTTCCAAATGACACAGAATCAGAAACAATTTATTACCAGTTGAAAGATTCTTACAGACTACACATTCCTAAGACCTTTATGGAACAGCACTTGATAACTTATAAGCAACCAACTATCTAAGCAAAGCAGGTCTATTCAAATAAAAATATGATTTGTTTAGACAAACCTTGCAGCAAATCTTCCAAACTTCTAATCCTAGGAAATGCAAACATTGCAGAAAAATTTCTGAGACATTTAATCCACCATATTTTTTTTCTGATATTAGTCAGTGTTAATTATGGGCTATATATGCTGCCAAATTTTTGCCCCACTTTTACTGACTGTATGAAATACTTAGGGATACAGAGCAACACAAGTAAAATGTCCCTTTGTAAAGAAGTGAAGAAACTCTGAAGCCAAATTCTCAGTTTTGTGATACTGAAAAATAATTTAATTATTCTGGGCTCTATTTTGTCATTTCTTTTATAACATGGTTATTTCTGTGTTCTTTGCTAGCATTAATGTTCAGTGATTGTAATTGGGTTTGTGTGTGTGTGTCTTTAAGTTCCTATTTTTAGAAGTTGAACATTACATTAGTCATTGTCAAAACTGTTCTAGATGATAAACTCACACAATTAAATATCACATCATGCCACATCAACAGCACTGGTCACCTTGCTTGCAGCAGTATGATAGGGTTTATTTTTCTTTGTCAAGCATGGTACACTCTATTTAAAACTCTTTCATTGTGTACCTCTTTTGAACACAGCACTCCCCAAAATGATGAAGAAGCCCAGTATATATATTTATGGTGTAGAGTCTTATTGTAATGTTGGATCAAAAAGTCAGGTAAACATTTACAGAATACCAAGAAGAGGGGGAGAAAGATATAATACACACAAAAATGGCATGGTAATGAAACAGGCATGAATTGAAATTCTCATTTGCTATCTTAATTGTGTAAACTTAGATCATTAACCTCACTTATTCTTGGTTTCCTCTGTTATAAAAGGTAGATGATAATAACTGAATTATAAATTTTTATGTAAGGACTAAAGGGGGTAATGTATAAAAAGTGTTGGCATATAATAAGGATGTTGCTTACAATTTTCCTCATTAGAACTTCCTCTTTCTCATTCTAGTAAATGGCAACTGCATCCTTCCAGGTACTCAGTCCAAACTTGCATTTACTACTGACTCCTCTGTATCACACATATTGCATCCCATGCCCACAGGAAATTTGTTTCACTTTCTCTGTATTTCTCTCTATCCACTACAATTACCCTGGCCCAAGCAGCCCTCATCTCTTATTTAACTGTCTTCTTTTCTACACAGTTTATTCTCAATACAACCATCAGAATGATGTTTTTAAAAAGTAAGTCTGATCAAGTCACTCACTTTCTTAAATCATTCTACCATCTTCTCAACTCATTTAGATTGAAAATCAAAGTTCTTAAAATGGCTTATAATGCTGTAAAAGGATTAGACTTACACTCTCAGTATCCCCACCTTTTTTCTGGTCCCATTATCTACCATGTTATCTCCCTGCTCCTTGTTCCAGCCAACATGGTCATTTCCTGAATATGCCAAGCAAGCTCCTGCCTCAGGACCTTTGCACTTGCTCTTCATCTGCTTTAAAGACATTTGCCTGGTATTTGTATGGCTCACTTCTTTCTGGTACCATTTTAAATGCTACCCTTTAGAGAAATCTTTTCTGATCATGTAATTTACACTAGTCACATGTCCTGTAATCACATTTTCTTTAACTGGCCTTAATTGTCTCCATAGTCCCACCTGACACAGCAAACATGTCCTTACTGGTTTATTTTCTGTCTTTTCTACATTAAATATAAGTTTCATGAAGGTAAGGTCTTTTCTTTGTTTTGCTTTCTTCTGTAACCAGGCATCTGATGAACATCAATAGATGATAGGAGCATGATGAATAACTCTTTAAAGAATAAATGAGTGAATAGATCATACAGTAGAATGTACGTTTGTAATAATGTTCCAGGTGTAAAAGAACGAATCTGAAGCAAAAGAACTCAGAAGAGAAAGTAATTGTCCTTGGAAAACATATTCAAGGGAATTCAGATTTTAGAAGAACTGGTCCATCAGATAAACACACAGGCACACACACACACACACACAACATTGAAATAGTATCTCCTTCCTAAACATTAAACAGAGTGCTACTAGCACAGAGAAGATGCTCAATAACAATTTGCTGAATGGATGGGTGAAGTAAAAGATGAATGGAGATGGATGGATGGATGGATGGGTGGATGGATGGGTGGACGGAGGACAAACAGAAGAAAGACACTAAACTAAAATATTCTTGTGTTTAAAATAAGTGAAGAAGAATGTGGAGGCATGCTAGCTACATTATCTCACATGAATAAGAACATGACCTTGAGGTAGGCCTGGACATAGTAAATATACTATTTTTCTTACTGGAGGAAGTTTATAATAACAGGCACTTAGAGAGACCTTCAAGATGGCAGAGGAATAAGATGTGGAGATCACCTTCCTCCCCACAAATACATCAGAAATACATCTACATGTGGAACAACTCCTACAGAACACCTACTGAACACGGGCAGAAGACCTCAGACTTCCCAAAAGGCAAGAAACTCCCCACATACCTGAGTAGGGAAAAACAAAAAAGAAAAAACAGAGACAAAAGAATAGGGATGAGACCTGCACCTCTGGGAGGGAGCTGTGAAGGAGGAAAAGTTTCCACACACTAGGAAGGCCCTTCACTGGCGGAGACTGCGGGTGGCTGGGGCGAGGTTAGCTTCAGAGCCACGGAGGAGAGCACAGCCACAGGAGTGCAGAGGGCAAAGCAGAGAGATACCCGCACAGAGGATCAGTGCCGACCAGCCCTCACCAGCCTGAGAGGCTTGTCTGCTCACCCACTGGGGTGGGTGGGGGCTGGAAGCTGAGGTTCCTGCTTCAGAGGTCGGATCCCAGGGAGAGGACTGGGGTTGGCTGCGTGAACACAGCCTGAAGGGGGCTTGTGCACCACAGCTAGCCAGGAGGGAGTCTGGGAAACAGGTTGGAACTGCCTAAGAGGCAAGAGACCATTGTTTCGGGGTGCACAAGGAGAGGGGATTCAGAGAACCACCTAAACGAGTTCCAGAGACGGGTGTGAACCGTGGCTATCAGAACGGACACCAGAGATGGGCACGAAATGCTAAGGCTGCTACAGCCACCAAGAAGCCTGTGTGCAAGCACAGGTCACTATCCACACCTCCCCTCCCTAGAGCCTGTGCAGCCTGCCACTGCCAGGGTCCTGTGATCCAGGGACAACTTCCTGGGAGAACACACGGCACTCTTCAGGCTGTTGCAACGTCACACCGGTCTCTGCCTCTGCAGGCTCACCCCGCATTCCGTACCCTCCCTCCCCCTGGCCTGAGTGAGCCAGAGCCCCCTAATCAGCTGCTACTTTAACCCCGTCCTGTCTCAGCAAAGAAGAGATGCCCTCAGGCGACCTACCTGCAGAGGCAGGGCCAAATCCAAACCTGAACCCCAGGAGCTGTGCGAACAAAGAAGAGAAAGAGAAATCTCTCCCAGCAGCATCAGGAGCAGTGGATTAAATCTCCACAATCAACTTGATGTACCCTGCATCTGTGGAAAAGAATTAAACAAGATGGACTTAATTGATATTTATAAGACATTCCATCCAAAAACAACAGAATACACTTTCTTCTTAAGTGCTCATGGAACATTCTCCAGGATAGATCATATCTTGGGTCACAAATCAAGCCTTGGAAAATTTAAGAAAATTGAAATCGTATCAAGTATCTTTTCCAACCACAACACTATGAGACTAGATATCAATTACAGGAAAAAAACTGTAAAAAATACAAACACATGGATGCGAAACAATACACTACTTAATAACCAAGAGATCACTGAAGCAATCAAAGAGGAAATCAAAAAATACATAGAAACAAATGACAATGAAAACATGATGATCCAAAACCTATGGGATGCAGCAAAAGCAGTCCTAAGAGGGAAGTTTATAGCAATACAATCCTACCTCAAGAAACAAGAAACATCTCAAATAAACAACCTAAACTTACCCCTAAAGCAATTAGAGAAAGAACAAAAATCCCCAAAGTTATCAGAAGGAAAGAAATCATAAAGATCAGAGCAGAAATAAATGAAAAAGAAATGAAGAAACAATAGCAAAGATCAATAAAACTAAAAGCTGGTTCTTTGAGAAGATGAACAAAATTGATAAACCATTAGCCAGACTCATCAGGAAAAAAGGGAAAAGACTCAAATCAATAGAATTAGAAATGAAAAAGAAGAAGTAACAATTGACACTGCAGAAATACAAAGGATCATGAGAGATTACTACAAGCAGCTATACGCCAATAAAATGGACAACCTGGAAGAAATGGACAAATTCTTAGAAGAGCACAACCTTCCGAGACTGAACCAGGAAAAAATAGAAAATATAAAGAGACCAAAAACAATCACTGAAATTGAGACTATGATTAAAAATCTTCCAAGAAACAAAAGCCCAGGACCAGATGGCCTCATAGGTGAATTCTATCAAACATTTAGAGAAGAGCTAACACCTATCCTTCTCAAACTCTTCCAAAATATAGCAGAGGGAGGAACACTCCCAAACTCATTCTATGAGGCCACCATCACCCTGATACCAAAACCAGACAAAGATGTCACAAAAAGAAAACTGCAGACCATATCACTGATGAACATAGATGCAAAAATCCTCAACCAAATACTAGAAAACAGAATACAACAGCACATTAAAAAGAACATACACCATGATAAAGTGGGGTTTACCCCAGGAATGCAAAGATTCTTCAATATACACAAATCAATCAATGTGATACACCATATTAACAAATTGAAGGGTAAAAACCATATGATCATCTCAATAGATGCAGAAAAAGATTTTGACAAAATTCAACACCCATTTATGATAAAAACTCTCCAGAAAGTGGGCATAGGGGGAACCTACGTCAACATAATAAAGGCCATATATGACAAACCCACAGCCAACATTGTTCTCAATGGTGAAAAACTGAAAGCATTTCCTCTAAGATCAGGAACGAGACAAGGATGTCCACTCTCACCACTATTATTCAACATAGTTTTGGAAGTTGCAGCCACAGCAATCAGAGATGAAAAAGAAATGAAAGGAATCCAAATCAGAAAGGCAGAAGTAAAGCTGTCACTGTTTGCAGATGACATGATACTATACATAGAGAATCCTAAAGATGATACAAGAAAACTACTAGAGCTAATCAATGAATTTGGTAAAGTAGCAGGATACAAAATTAATGCACAGAAATATCTTGCATTCCTATGCACTAATGATGAAAATCTGAAAGAGAAATTAAGGAAACACTCTCATTTACCATTGCAACAAAAAGTATAAAATACTTAGGAATAAACCTACCTAAGGAGACAAAAGACCTGTATGCAGAAAACTATAAGATACTGATGAAAGAAATTAAAGATGATACAAACAGATGGAGAGATATACCATGTTCTTGGATTGGAAGAATCAACATTGTGAAAGTGACTATAATATCCAAAGCAATCTACAGATTCAATGCAATCCCTATCAAACTACCACTGGCATTTTTCACAGAACTAGAACAAAAAATTTCACAATTTGTATGGAAAGAAAAAAGACCCCAAATAGCCAAAGCAATCTTAAGAAAAATTGAATGGGAGGTATCAGGCTCCTGGACTTCAGACTATACTACAAAGCTACAGTCTTCAAGACAGTATGGTGTTGGCACAAAAACAGACATATAGATCAATGGAAGAGGATAGAAAGCCCAGAGATAAACCCATGTGCATAGGGTAACCTTATTTTTGATAAAGGAGGCAAGAATATACAATGGAGAAAAGACAGCCTCTTCAATAAGTGGTGCTGGGAAATCTGGACAACTACATGTATAAGAATGAAATGAGAACACTCCCTAACACCATACACAAAAATAAACTCACACTGGATTAAAGACGTAAATGTAAGGCCGGACACTATCAAACTCTTAGAGGAAAACATCGGCAGAACACTCTATGACATAAATCACAGCAAGATTCTTTTTGACCCACCTCCTAGAGAAATAGAAATAAAAACAAAAATAAACAAATGGGACCTAATGAAACTTAAAAGCTTTTGCACAGCAAAGGAAACCATAAACAAGACGAAAATACAACCCTCAGAATGGTAGAAAATTTTTGCAAATGAAGCAACTGACAAAGGATTAATCTCTAAAATTTACAAGCAGCTCATGCAGCTCAATATCAAAAAAAACAAACAACCCAATCCAAAAATGAGCAGAAGGGCTTCCCTGATGGCACAGTGGTTGAGAATCTGCCTGCTAATGCAGGGGACACGGGTTCGAGCCCTGGTCTGGGAAGATCCCACATGCCGCGGAGCAACTAGGTCTGTGAGCCACAACTACTGAGCCTGCGCGTCTGGAGCCTGTGCACCGCAACAAGAGAGGCCGCGACAGTGAGAGGCCCGCACACCGCGATGAAGAGTGGCCCCCGCTTGCCACAACTAGAGAAAGCCCTCGCACAGAAACGAAGACCCAACACAGCCAACTAAATAAATAAATAAATAAATAAACTTAAAAAAAAAAAAAAAATGAGCAGAAGACCTAAATAGATATTTCTCTAAAGAAGATACACAGATTGCCAACAAACACATGAAAGGATGCTCAACATCACTAATTATTAGAGAAATGCAAATCAAAACTATGACGTATCACCTCACACCAGTCAGAATGGCCATCATCAAAAAATCTACAAACAATAAATGCTGGAGAGGGTGTGGAGAAAAGGGAACCCTCTTGCACTGTTGGTGGGAATGTAAATTGATACAACCATTATGGAGAACATTATGGAGGTTCCTTAAAAAACTAAGAATAGAACTATCATACAACCCAGCAATCCCACTACTGGGCATATACCCTGAGAAAACCATAATTCCAAAAGAGTCATGTACCACAATGTTCATTGCACCTCTATTTACAATACCCAGGACATGGAAGCAACCTAAGTATCCATAGACAGATGAATGGATAAAGAAGATGTGGCACATATATACAATGGAATATTACTCAGCCATAAAAAGGAACGAAATTGAGTTATTTGTAGTGAGGTGGATGGACCTAGAGTCTATCATACAGAGTGAAATAAGTCAGAAAGATAAAAAGAAATACCATATGCTAACACATATATACGGAATCTAAAAAAATAAAATAAAGTGGTTCTGAAGGGGCAGGACAGGAATAAAGATGCAGGTGTAGAGAATGGACTTGAGGACACGGGGAGGGGGAACGGTAAGCTGGGACTAAGAGAGTGGCATGGACTTATATATACTACCAAATATAAAATAGATAGCTAGTGGGAAGCAGCCACATAGCACACGTAGATCAGCTCGGTGCTTTGTGACCACCTAGAGAGGTGGGATACGGAGGGTGGTAGGGAAACGCAAGAGAGAGGAGATATGGGGATATATGTATATGTATAACTGATTCATTTTGCTATAAAGGTGAAACTAACACACCATTGTGAAGCAATTATAGTCCAATAAAGATGTTAAAAAAAGAGAAAAGGCAAGAGATTAAAAAATACTGGCAAGGATGTGGAGAGAAGGGAATCCTTGTACAATGTTAGTGGGAATGTAAACTGGTACACCCACAGTGGAAAACAGTATGGAGTTTCATCAAGATATTAAAAATAGAACTACCGTATGATCCAGCAATCCCACTTCTGGGCTTCCAAAGGAAACAAAACCATTATCTCAAAGAGATATCTGTACTCCCATATTCATTACAGCATTGTTTACATTAGCCAAGGTAATGGAAACACCTAAGTGTCCGTCAATAGCTGAATGGATAAAGAAGTTGTGGTATGTACATATACAAAGGAATATTATTCAGCCTTAAAAAAAGAAAGAAAGCCTGTCATTTGTGACAACATGGATGAAACCTGAGAGCATTATGCTAAGTGAAGTAAGCCAGACAAAGACAAATCGTGCATGGTATCACTTATACGTGGTATCTAAAAACAATATTAATAATTCAAACTCATAGAAATGAAGAGTAGAAAAGTGATTGTCAGGGGCTGAAGGTGGGGAAAATAGAGAGACTGATAAAAAGATACAAACTTTCAGTTATAAGATGAATAAGGTGTGAGGATCTAGTGTATAACATGTTGACTATAGTTGATAACACTGTACTGCATAATTGAAAGTTGTGAGGTGATGAACGTGTTAATTAACTCAATGGGGAGAATCTTTTCACACTGTACACATACGTCAACTCATCACATTGTATACTTTATCTTACAAATTTATTTGTCAATTATGTTTCAATAAAGCTGAAGAAAATCACAGGGTATGTGTAGTATAATCAACTTTTAAATTATTAAAGCATAATAAGAAATTTAAATAAAATGCCCACAGGAAAAAAAACAAACAAACAGGCACTTAGGCATAGAAGAAAAGGTATGGGCTTGGGAGCTAAGTCAATTGGTTTCATTTTACAGGTCTCCAACTTTATATCTGGATAACTGTAAGTTCATTTCTCAACCTATAAAAGCCTCAGTGTTCTCATCTGCAAACATAGGTATTTATGTTATATTGTTGTCATAAGGTCTTGATATAATGTATGAAAGGTGCTGAAATATAACAAGTATTTTTCTGTTGTAACTAATACTATTTGGTGAGGGCAACCATTGCCGATACTCTGTTGTCTTTGGTAAACCACCTAGCTTTAAACTCTATGGTGCCCTTGAAAACAAACTTTTTAAAAAAATTTAACATCAGTGGAATGTCTAGTTTTTAAAAAACAAAACTCATTTAATATAACTACATTTTTCTGAACTGTTTGAATATTGCACTACTTTAGGGAATACGATTTTTTTTTTTAATTTATTTATGGCTGTGTTGGGTCTTCGTTTCTGTGCGAGGGCTTTCTCTAGTTGTGGCAAGCGGGGGCCACTCTTCATCGCGGTGCGCGGGCCTCTCACTATCGCGGCCTCTCTTGTTGCGGAGCACAGGCTCCAGACGCGCAGGCTCAGTAGTTGTGGCTCACGGGCCCAGTTGCTCCGCGGCATGTGGGATCTTCCCAGACCAGGGCTCGAACCCGTGTTCCCTGCATTGGCAGTCAGATTCTCAACCACTGCACCACCAGGGAAGCCCGGGAATATGATATTTTACACATCAGCTAGTTCCAGGTTAAAATGTAACATATTGGTTAAAACAGAGCCTTTATAAGCAGGCTTGCATTTCATTTCCTGCTCTGCCACACACACCTGTTTGCCATTGGGCAAGTTAATTAACTTTCTAAGCCTCAATGATCTTATCTCTAAAATACGGATTAAAAACACCTATATCTTAGGGTTGTTGTGAAGCCCGAAATGTACATTTTATTCGAAGCTCTAACCTCATGTAAATGAGCTTACACTCAATTATTCTTCACAACAGACTCTGAGGTAAATAATATTATTATCCCTATTTGCAGAGGAAAATAGGAGGCACTGAGTGAGGAAGTAATTTGCTCAAGGTCACAAACCTAAGGAAGTGAAAGGACTGGATTTGCGCTAGAGAATCTGGTTCTAGAATACTCTTAACCACTTCTCCATTCTCTTCTTGTAAGAATATGCAATGACATTGAAGCCTTTTGAAAAAGGCAGGAGGTGCGTCATTTTTTATATTCCTAGCAACTGGCAAAAGCCCCACATGTACTACATTAGCTAAAGGGCTATGACTTTTAAATTCAGGCTAAGCTTCTCTAACAGAAGATAGAAACTCAGAATAATGCAGATTGTTTTTCCCATGGGAAAGTATTTTCCATTTCATCTTAAAATTCAAAGGAATAATATGATTGTAGTAAGCTGTGACTTTCATTCAACTGCTGGATTTTATCTAGTCTGTAATGTGACAGATATTTATACTGATATGTATAGTATCTGGAAAAATGGGAAGTGGCAGGTTTTGAAGGAAACTATAACAAATTTAGTTTTATGACATTTGAATTTATGGTCATATTTTACTGTTTATCAGCTCCGTGACTTGGTGTGATTCCTTTCATATCTTTGATCTCCAGTTTCCCTGTGGGTAAAATCTGAACAAACAGTTGAGTCATCAAATGCAATCAACGTATTCTAACAGTTTTCAAAATGTAAACGCTGACTGATTGTTACCATGATTACTGATAAATCATTCCAATTTAAGTTTTGAATAACATATTCACCCCATAAATGAGACTTTACTCCTCCATCTTTGGGAGATGAATTTTTACCTGTGCAACATTCCCCTAAAGATTCATTTAAGCCATGAAACTTAAAAGAAAGGATAGGCTATTTTCCCCCTGGGAGATATTAATCTCTAATACTGGACACACTGTCATGCCTCTTTAAACATACTATATGGAACCTAACTTAGCTTTTTCTTAATGACTCATGGTTACGAGAAACAGGTGTGACTGACCTTAATACATGTAGTGATCCTGTCAGAGGTGATGAAAGTGAGGAAGCAGCTGCGTGATACTAAATACCCTCTTTGTGTAGTCTTCACTTTTTGTATCTTTGATCAAGATGTCACTAATTTCATCTCCTGGGCCTAGAATCTTTAGTACTCAATGTAGCTTTCTGTCAATTCTTCCGACTTATTTTTTATAATCTGCGATGGAAGAGAATATTTCAAAACAAGTGCATTAAGACGATTACAAGAGTCATTAAGTTTGGAGTGAGAGTCAAGAGTGTCTTCTAGAATAAGGCATGTGGGTTTTGGCAAAAAAGAAAAAGAAAATGATGGTTGACTGGTGAATCACCATGGAGATTGGGTCTTAGTTGGCTGGATGTTTTTGCAGGAAATCTTATCTTCAGACAACTGGGTGTGTAATGCACTCCCCAAATGTTGACATCATCAAATACATTGGTGCAGTGAAAAAAGTCTATGGATTACTCTTATGAAAGATTGTAAAATAGTTCAGAAAATAGACAAAAACCCTAGGCTTCATTATTAAAACGATTCAGTTACTTTAGGCCAAAAAGAGTCCTGACATTTAGGGTATTCATAGAATACCCTGCTCCAGCTGAAGCTTGTTGCTTAAAAAAGAGACTAATTTAGTCTTTGTATCTAGAAACAGACCTTAAAAAAAGAAAGAGTGAATAACTGATTTGTTTGAATATGTATGCTGCCTGCCTTAAAAACAAATATTTTTAGATACTGCAAACATCATTTTCAACACATTTAGATATTTGGACTTAATATATGCAAACAACTTTCTGAGTTCCAAAACAAGGAAAGCAGGGAAACATTTCATTTTAAAATATATTTGACAAGTTTAGATTACTGGGAAGAAAACCCCTCTTCTGGGCTTTTGGAATTGTCTGCAGCATATGCCTAATTAACCCCTCTACATATAGAAGGAGAGTTTTGTTTAGCCATATTTACAACGTGTTCTTACTTCCAAATTACACGCTTAACCACAGAAATGATAAGGCACAGTGAAGGTTACGTTGCTTTCATCCCAAATAGACAAGGGAATAAAAAAGTAGATGAGTGCATGTACAATAGTTCAGTTATCAGGCCAAGTTCTACTACTTCGTTTTTCTACAAATTCTGCAAGTTCTTCTGTTATGCTCCATGCTTACCTACTAATGGAATATTACAAAGCAAATTAATTTTTGTTTGTCAGGATTATTTTAAAGGCACAGTGAAGCTAATGTGACTAATTTTCATTACAAAAATAGCTTGAACTGCAGGAATGATCTGAAAAAGTTTTCAGATAATAAATGGACCACAGATAAAATCTTCCTCACTAATGAGAGAAAGAAATATTAAGTTCTGCTGACCTGCGGTGGGTTTTATCTTCCTTCAGGAAAAGTGACTTTACTTGCATTTACTTTTCAAGCTGTTATTCATTATTAACTTTGAAAGATTTTGGAAATGATTATATATGTTTTGAGGTCACTATATTCTTAGAAGATGTCGAGTTACCTAAAATATAATAAAACAAATTATGTAAAATTATTGATGTCACAAATCATTGCATCTCACAGGTATTAGTCTATTTGTGATTTGTCAATAATGTAGAAATACCTCATTTCTCGTAAATCATTCTCTTGATAAAAATGGAAGTTTTAATAAAATTTTTGAAGATGGTGGGTGGATAGGTGTGGCAACATCTGTCCTTGCATAACCAATTTTGATTGGAAATATCTTTAGCTGCCCTTGCAGGACATGTCTGTAGTCATATTACGTCTGCTTTGTTAAACAGTTATTTAAGCAAGTGTAAAGGTGAAGTGATGAAAGAAAAGAGGTATATTGAGTTCCTCATTATTATTCTATCTGCTGCCTCTTTCCTTTCAGAATACAAGCAAAGTAATATTTATCACATGCTATAACCCTCCTGGAAGTATGGCAAACACTGACCTGAGGAGTACATTCTAAGAATATTTTATTTATTTAGTACATTAACATTTAATATTAGTTCAGGTTTAATTTTTGTCTTTAATTTCTGCCAGAAGTTTTAAGGATTTGAATTATTAAATAAGTAATTTCCAACTAAGATCAAGTAATTGTAAAATTAAAGCTACAGAATTTACTGTTTAAGTCACAGCAAAGTATGAAACGATCCTCCTTACTTTTCCAATACTTATTATAGAAATGCCTTTTAGTGATTTTACAACTTAGCAATTCTTCTGCTGATTCATATCATTAACCTCTTCCAGATTGATCTTCCCCAAATACAGCTATTCTCAAAACAGAATTTCTCTGATCAAATGTCTTAAGATTCCCACTATACATTAAATAGACTCTAAAAAATTAGCATACAATCCAAGTCTTCAATAATGTTGTCCCAATTTATTTTTCTATCCATATTGACCATTACTCCTTTTCCTATGTACCGGCTCTCTAGCTAAGTCAAGATACTTGCCCTCTGCAGATGTACACTTTTTGTGTGTGTGCATTCTGGTACTTCTACCTGAAATTTCCATACTCTATATTTCATAAATCATCTCAGCACATATATATGTAATATATGGATATATGAATATATGTGTGTATATATGTGTATGTTACACATATGTGTATATATATCTGTGTGTATACATATATATATACACACACACACACATATACACAGAGATTTGTCTTCATAACATACACAACCTATTAGTCATGTTCAAAGACATATTTTCTTTATGCTTGGCTCTCATAGAGCCTAACATTATCATGGATATAGGCATGCAATAAATAGTGAGTGAAGTAATGAATGAATAGCACATAAATAAATTTTAACAAAAAATATTTTGATACTCTTTTTCATATCTCAACATATGATCATGTGTCAGAGTGAATGATCTGTTTCCCTTCACTGAATCATTGCTTCCTGATTTAGTGATTCGAGTATAAAATTTTATGTTGTATGTTGAATGAGAAACAGGATAGCATAATGGTTAAAGGTGCTGGGTCTGAACTCAAGGTTTAAATTCTGGCGGCTCTCCGTAATGTGTGAGTGTTCTTGTGTCACTTCTTTAACCTCCTTGTGCCTCAGTGTCCTCATGTAGAAAATATAATTAATAATAGTATTTACTTTATAGGGTCATTATGGATATTAGGGGAGATAATATATGTAAAAGTCTAAGGATTGTGTCTAGCATATACAATATGCTCAATAAATGTCAGCCATTATTATTATTGCATGTCATAAATTAATATTATTTTATATATTGCATATATTTCACATGATTTTTATGAAATAAGTTTAGTACTTTTATTTGCATTGATGTACTTGTCATCAAATTGTTTTATACAAATGTCCTCATGAAGTATTTACACATAACCAAAAAATACATTCTTGTAAATTTGTAAGAAGTTTCAAACAGCTAACTGTGAGAAAAAATTATGTAAAATTTTATCAAAAGCAAATACCACTTTACTAATAGGCATGCTAGGAAAAAGAAACAAAACCCACGCACGTATTGAAATAATCATTAGCTAAATGCAAAAAATGCTAGTTTGCAACAGAAACTATCAGCCCAAACATGTATTTAAAGGCAAACTACAAAGTTCCAGATGTTCTGAAGTTATGTGAAGCCACTGAGCTCCAGATGCTGCGGTGCAACCACCCGTTTCCCAGCTGTGTCATCACACTTGTGGCATGTAAGAGGGGCCGACAGAGCTTCATGTTCTCCACGGTAGGACCAGCTCTTGAGCCACCTCCAACACCAGACCTCACCACTGTGACCTGTCTGCTATAATTAGAATAAAATATCCTTATTTAATTGCAAGACAATTAAGATATTCTTGTCTTACATACTTATTTACCCCAGTCCTGACCCAGTGCTCTAATTCCTCACCTGGATTTTTGTCCCCTGTCTACATCTAACCTCAGACTTTTCCCCAACTCCTAGAACTGTTCCATGATGCCCTCTAATATAGATGGTCTATCACCAGCCAGATCTTCTACCCCTTACACCTCCTCTCCAAATGTTCTTTCTCATAACACCTCTCAGTGAATCTGAGGGACGTTGCCCCTAGAGGTCCCTTCAGGGTGGCTTCTTATTCCTCTGACACCACATACCTTCCATGGCGCTGGGGCTGGAGGTGGAAGAGTGTTCAACGTGCTCTTCATTGCTGGTTCTACATGGTTTCTTCTTATTACTCCCTGCCTTAATTAGCTTGAGCTGCTATAACATAACATCATAGACTAGGTGGCTTAAACAACAGACATTTATTTTTCACAGTTTTGGAGCCTGGGAAGCCCAAGATCAAGGTGCCAGCAGACTTCGTTCTTAGTGAGAACCCTCTGCTTTGCTTTCAGATGGCTGCCATCTCACTGTGTGCTCATATGGTCTATTTTCTGTGCACTCAAGGAGAGAGAGGGCTCCAGTGTCTCTTCCTCTTCTTTATAAGGGGAGGGAGGGAGACGCAAGAGGGAAGAGATATGGGAACATATGTATATGTATAACTGATTCACTTTGTTATAAAGCAGAAACTAACACACCATTGTAAAGCAATTATACTCCAATAAAGATGTTAAAAAAAAAAAAAAAAAAAACAGGGCAGTACGCCCATCATGAAGGCACCACCCTCATGATCTCATCTAACCTTAATTAACTTCCAAAGGCCCCAGCCCCAAATACCATTTCAATGGCAGTTAGGGCTTCAACAACTGCATTTTGGGGGAGACACAAACATTAAATCCTTAACACTCCCTTAAATCCCAATTCCTTTGAAACTCATGTTATCCGACTGCACTATGTGCTATTTCTAAACTTAGTAGTCAATATAAAACCTACGTTTTAACACCTGCCATCCTTCTCTTTACTGCTTATAGTGTTGTTTATTATATGGTCTTCAACATCTGGGAAGTCAAAGGTGCATGCCATTGGGAACTTCAGATCCTTGGTATCCTCATTTGAAATAAGTGTTTCCTCCATTCCACGTATCCACCACATTTCATAGTCATTTCCTGGACTTTTGTTTTTACTACCAATAAATATATGGCATCTAGAATGTTGATTTAAAGGAGACTTTTACTACCACCTTCTAACATTTCAACTCACTTTGCACGCATTTCAAAAATTCTTTGATTTCCCTGAATCATAATCCATTGACTTTATCACTTTTTTTTTTTTTAATGTCTACCACCATCCCCAGGTCTGCAATTTATTCTTGCACACAGCTTATATTCTTTGGTTCTTATGCCTAAGAATTTCTTGCTTAATACACTCAAAACAAATAAGCCACTCTTCCTCTGTGTTTCTCAACTGGCAAAACCCCAACTATGATTATATCCAAAACTATAACTAATTTGCAGAAACAAGCAAAGATGCTGACTTGTCTCCCTTTAAATTTGTGACTACAGGTTTGGCATGCATCATCATAGGAGTCTTTCAATAACACTTATTTTCATTGGCAATTCACTTTTCCAGTATAGAGACAATAATTCTACACTTTTTCCTCTCAAGGAGAAATTCTCAGATTGACGCCTAGAATTACTTGTAAATGTGCAACAATATTTTCTCCATGGGTTTTGGCATTGTGATTTCTTCTCACTCTGTGTTTCTGAAGATTACATTGTATATACTCTTTCTTTTTTTTTTGTATATACTCTTTATATTCTGATTCTAAACATTTGTAGCTCATTACTAATATCTTTCTTCCACATTCTCTTCTCTTTCTTTCTCTCTCTCTCTCACTCATCCCATTGCATGCGGAGCAGGAGAGACAGTAAAATTATTTGTTTAGAACATATTGAACCAATTCTATTCTTTCTGGATTAAACATTTTATATACTTTGAGCATAATTATATATATGTAGATAACCCTAAAATCATATTTTGAGCTTTGATATTTTCCTATCCTTCAGGCCCTGCCTATTGCACATCATTACTTAAACTTTTCCAATCATGTCTTAAACTCAGCATATCCAGAGATAAATTCATTTCTTTCTTAAACTTGTTCCCTTTTTAAAAAAACTACAAATTTCAAATAATTGCAATATGTTCTACCCATGTGTCCATTCCAGAGATCTAGTCTGAGCAACACAATTGATGCATCCTCTCCATCACCCTCAATTCTCACAATCAATCAATCAATCCCAGGCCACTATCATATATTATCATGTCTTACCTGGATTATGGAAACAGCATCTAATTAGATTCCCTGCTTCTAGTCTTTCCCTAACCTGGTCCATTTTTTCTAGGCATTTAGAGCTACTATTCTAAAATAAAAGTTTATCAAGTTAATATTTTACTTAAAAGCTGCAAGCCATTTTAATGCTCTTAGTCCACCATGAAAAGCATTATTGAGTGTGTAAACAACAGCTATTTCTTTTATTTTTCTTACCAACAGAGCCTATCTTCCACTGTACTCACTGTGAATGCCAGAAAGTTCCTTTCCCAGACATGTTTGCAGCTTGAGAGTAAGCAAATAACTCCATTTTGGCCAACTGAACCTGAGACAGAACCTGTTAGAGAGCTTCTCGCAAACATTTTCCTCCTTGACAGAATGAGAGATGAATAAAGATTATTGTATTAGCTCCTACTGCCTCTACTGGCTCTGTCCTTACTTCTCTTCGTCTTTTCAGAATATGGCAGCCATTTAAAAAAGAAGTCCTTGAAAAAGAAGTCAATCACCCCTCTACTCACAGCCCTCACCTGGCTTCCTATCTCCTGAATAGCAGTAAACATTCTCATAGTAGCCTATAAATCTCTACATAGCCCACACTCCCTTGTCCTTGCCCTGTTTTAACTCTGTGACCTCACCCCCTACTTCCCTCCTCCTTTCTAACACTGCTTCCATTAACAGCATTCTCTTTACTTTTCCTCCAACTTGGCAGGAATGCTGTTCTACCTGTTGGACACCTCTGCCCCTTGGTGACTGCATGGTAACTTCTCTAATCTCCTTTAAATCTTAACTGCCATGTCACTAATCATTAAAACCTACCTCAGTTATACTATCAACAATTGCAACTCACCCCCTCTACAAAATTGAGATATGACACGTGCACACACTTCCAGTTCTCCTTTATTTTTTTTTCTTGTTGACATTTTCACTAACTAGCAGACTCTATATTTCACTTAGTTTTCTTTTTCTTTTTTTCTCTTTCTTCCTACCTCAAATACATATGCCTTGAGCATGGGATTTTGGTCTATTTTGTTGACTGAGGTACCCTTAGTATCTACAACAGTGCCTGACCACTGATTTTGAGGAATGAAAGAAAAGCTCATCTTGTTCTGATTTTGGATGAAGCTGTGTAAGGATGAGACACTTGGAGCTGTCTCAGGCATCTCTACCATGTGGAGAGATATAGCTGATACTTTAAGAATGGCAGACAGAGTGAAACGTTAGAAAAAGCCTGTGTCCTTGATATTGCTGAGTGATTTAACAAATCCTTACATCATCTACCTTCAGCCATCTTCTTGTTATATGGGATTTACTAATAAGTCCTATTTTTTTATACCACCTTTACTTGTGGTTTTTGTTTTTGAAAACGAATCATGACATAACTCACAAGACTACAGTTGGCACAGCTGAAGAGAGAATTGATGACATGGAAAATAGTTTACAAGATAATATCCAGACTGAAACAAGGATTGTCTTGCTTGACTCACCACTATAAATATAGCAACTAGTATAATTTTTTAAAACAGTAGGTGTACTACTGCTTCTACTACTAGTACATATTACTAGTACTTACTGTTAATACTAGTACTACTACTGCTGTTATTTCTACCATCAAAATTATCAGTTAATAATTATTGAACGCTCACAATGAGTTAAGCATGATTATAAAACCTTGAATATTTTAATATATTTGATTTATACTACAATCTTATTGAGTGAAAGCTAATATTGTCTCCACTTTATAGATGAGAAACTGGAGCACAAAGGATTAATTAAGTTGTTTCAGGTCCTAAATTTAGTGAATAGTCAATATCAACCCAATCTCTTTACTATACTCATTCTCAGAAAGATACATTTTGATAAGGTGATGAAAGAAAGCAAAAGGATTTGGCAGCGGAGAAAGTAGGAATGTGTGGGGAAAGGATGCAGACCATTTCTTGCAGCCTTATGACTTTCTGACTTATCGTTTCAAAGTTTTCATTTATTTTTCTCTGTCTAGAAAGAAGTGTTCGTATGAAAGTAAAATCTTGATCACATTGACTGCGTATTGGTTTAAGATGGGGAAAGGGAAAATGGAATTGATCTATATTCCTGACTTCGCCACCTATAATATTATTTAACACATCCTAATTTCTACAACTTTCAAAAATAAACAACTTAATACTAATTGTTCTATAGATTTTTGTACTAGGAATAGACTCACTTTTCTATGACTTGTTAGAAAAGCTAGAATATTAATGAGCTAATATTGATACAGCATGTAAAATGCAAAGCAGACATTTGAGAGACGCTAGATTTCTTTAAAAACAAGCAGAGTTCTATTGAAAACACATGGAATATATGCTGAGATTAAGTAGTGACAGTATCTCCTAGGTTCTTAGCATCTCCAACTTTGAATTTACAGTTCTGAAAATTAAAAAGTCATGGCAAAACAAATAATTTGCATTTCTACATTTTATGCTCTGAAAACGTTAGTTTTTGGAATATTTCATCACAGTGTTTAAAATTGTGGACTAATTGAAGAATGCAGAGAGCTGCAAATATCACTTAAATAACCTATGTGACTAATGTTTGGGTTGGGGGGAATACAGAGGCTTAAAATTTCCAGGTCTCATTCAAAGAATCATATTTTATATTCCTTGAAGCCTAAATACATGCCTTCTATTTTTGTTGACTTTCTTAAAAGTATCTACTCACTTCCAATTTTTTAACAAATCATTATTAATAAAAGAAAGAGCAGTGATGCTCTCAGAAAAGTTCTTGTAAAAGATTTTCTTGACTTAAATTATATCAGTTATATTCATTGTATTAGATATTCATAAGTCATTTAAAATAAATTTTCTAAAACAGCTAAATTGGAAATATATAATTAAATGAATAAGGGTCACTATATTATACACCTAAATAAAACTAAACATATAAATAGACAAAGTACAATTTAATTATACAAGCAGAAATTTAAGAAAAAAATGAAAGCGTGAGATCATTTTACTCTTTTTATAGTTATCAGGATTTCAAATATACACAGATATTTAAAACATGAAAAATGATTAAATTCTTATTGAAAACTATTCATAACACTCCAATTATGTTTTTAAGTCATTTCTTGTGTTAGTTAATCATAAACAACATTATTAATATTTTCTACGCTTCTGCATGTCCTAAGGTCAAAAGAGGTGATAAAAGTTCCTGTTGTGTTTTGTTTCTTCTAAATTCAAAAAATGTAAAAACTTTTTGTTGGAGTATAGTTGATTTACAGTGTTAGTTTCTGCTGTATAGCAAAGTGAATCAGTTATACATATACCTATCTCTACTCTTTTTTAGATTCTTTTCCCATATAGGTCATTACAGAGTACTGAGAAGAGTTCCCTATGCTATACAGTAGGTCCTTATTAGTTATCTATTTTATATATAGTAGTGTGCATATGTCAATCCCAATCTCGCAATTTTGATTAATACTCAGAATCAGTATCTCACAAAAATATCCAGTTTTCTAAGAATTTCCTCAAAAAGCTTGCTCTTTATTTTAGAAAATATTTTTGAGAGTCTATTATTATGTCAGTAACTTTTTAGATCCTGGAACTCTAACAGTAAATAATACAGGGAAAGCCCTGCTCTCATAGAGCTTATATTCACTCAAGGAAAAATAGACATAAAGAATTAAGTGTTATGAAGACTGTAACCAGGATAATGTGAGAGAGTGTGAGTTGGGTCAGGGTCTAATTTAAATGAAATGGTCAGGGAAACCTTTCAGAAATGGTGACCTGTGAGCAGAGACTAGACTGGCAAGAAGAAGCCAAGCATGTGAGTGTGTGGTGGCAGGGCACCTCAACTAAGGAGCACCCAAAGGAGGTTTGCATGTTTAAGTAATGGAAAGAAAGACCCTATGGCTAGAGCACAGAGAGACAGCTGTATGGAAAATGGATTACAGAAGAACAAGAAAGGCAGCAGTCAATTTTTTCTTTTGCCCTACCCAGGTACGTGGGCTAGCACACCATTGTAAAGCAATTATACTCCAATAAAGATGTTAAAAAAAGAAAAAAAAAATAGAGTGAAAAAAAATAGTACATATGACCTGGAGAAGGTAAATAAAAGTTTTTAAAAATTCACAACTCAAAAAAAAAAAAAGAAAGGCAGCAGTCAGAAGATGTGGGGAGCTCTTGGCATAGTCCAGGTGAGAAAAGATGACACATGGACCAGGTGGTAATAGTAGAGGTGGAGCAGGGTAGTTGATATGCAGAGCAGATTCATTTGTTGACTTTTAAGTCTTTAATTAAATTGAACCTCTGCAAGTATTTGCTGTTGATATTACATTTTTAGATTCTAGTGTATCCCTTCAATTAGTTTTGATTTCTAATTAATATAATTTATTTGTTTTTCATTTAATCACTGACAGTATTTACATGTTGGGAAAAATACATCTGGATCTTAATAGAACAGTAAATCTGAGACTATTGATACCTTAACTTCTAAGCATGGCAACAGAAGAGGAGGAAAGCAATTTTTAAAAAAATACAATTTTCTTTCATATAAATTAACTATGGTGAGTTTGGCAGCTCTTCAAATGTTGGAGGCCAATATGCTGAATAATTCTTATGACAAACTGGCTGAAATTTGAAATATAACCAAGAAAATTATTTGTGAATTTTTGGTTTTTTCCTTGAACAAAGATCTCCAAATGCTTCTTTAAAAACTCTATCCAATAAGAGACAGTTTTAGTGAACACATTTTATATGTCAGTATTTTACTGTACATAATTCTACTTTCCTATAATGCATGTCAATGGTCCATTCTTAACTGTTAATATTAAAAGATAGAAATTCATATTATATATGAAGAAAAATGGTCTATGCAGATACAATATATATTTTCATGCAAAAGACTAAAAATCTTGTATTTGGAGATCTAAAATCAACTTTAAGTCTTTCTCTACTCTAGTCCCCTTCTTTAAGGCAGAACTTTCTTCAAGCCATTCTAAATAGTTTTCTACTTTTTCTCAAGTTCTGTAATGCTTATAATAAAAGCCATGTACAGAATAATACAATACTAAGTCTCCTTAACTGGCTTTGATTTTTAAAAAATATTTAATGAAATAGTAAATTTAGGATAAGGAGAATGTCTGGACAAAAAATACATTTTTAATCCAAGCTGTCACTTTTATAAAGCTACGTTACCTGCATCTCCCACATCCTCAATATTTCCTAATAATTTAAAGTTTCCATAAAATTTCAACCTGATCTATATTTTTAACTTGTTTCAAGCTAACTTTATCTAGACTTTTTGTCCAATCTACTCAAACTTTTCCTGAAAAAAACAAATACTTCAATCTCTGACTTAGTGCACTTAGGCAAGGCTTTCACCTCAGAATATCCCCTGTTCCTCTATAACCTTCTAAACACTAATCTGTCAAAGTTGAACTATGTTGTTCCTCCCATATGACACCTTTCTTAACTATTCAGTCAGCTGTATCTCTTCCTCTTCTTTACATTATTTATTTTATAAAATTCATGTGAGGCTTTACTGTAATTGTCCTTTTTTCTTGTTTGTTTTGGTACATGTTTATCTCCCACTTCTGTACTAGGAGAGTGCATTTATTTTAATTTAAATGAATTTAGAAGGGACATACACTCTCCATTGGATCAGAATCCCTAATACATCGCATTGGCTTATACTCATTTCATTTATTTTCTTTCTGACCACTGTGGATACTTGATTTGAAGACTCTATTCTGTACCCATTCCTTAGAGTACTGAGTGGAGATATTTCTCACACAACTAAACTTGGAGATGGAGAGAGTTTTACACTTCTTGTCATTATTCAGTATGACAGAAAAATGAGTGCCCGAGAGATGAAATGTTTTGCCCAAAGATACACAGCAAAGTAGGGTAAGAGTGGGGACTCACCTGGTCCTATCTGCTCCTTGCTTTTTGCTCATACTCTTAATGTACCATTTGTCACACTATAAGTACTTGTTAATGTGCCCTATCTTCCAACAAACAAAAGCCCAGGACCAGATGGCTTCACTGGTGAATTCTCTCAAACATTTAGAGAAGAGCTAACACCTATTCTTCTCAAACTCTTCCAAAATATAGCAGAGGGAGGAACACTCCAAAACTCATTCTATGAGGCTATCATCACCCTGATAACAAAACCAAAGATGTCCCAAAGAAAGAAAACTAAGGGCCAACATCACTGATAAACATAGATACAAAAATCCTCAACAAAATACTAGCAAACAGAATAGAACAGCACATTAAAAGAATCTTACACCATGATCAAGTGGGGTTTATCCCAGGAATGCAAGGATTCTTCAATATACGCAAATCAATCAATGTAATAAACCATATTAACAAATTGAAGGCGAAAAACCATATGATCATCTCAATAGATGTAGAAAAAGCTTCCGACAAAATTCAGCACCAATTTATGATAAAAATCCTCCAGAAAGTAGGCACAGAGGAAACTTACCTCAACATAATAAAGGCCATATATGACAAACCCACAGCCAACATCATTCTCCATGGTGAAAAACTGAAACCATTTCCTCTAAGATCAGGAGCAAGACAAGGTTGTCCACTCTCACCACTATTATTCAACATAGTTCTGGAAGTTTTAGCTATCTAATCAACTTTTTATCAGCCCAATGCCCAGCATATAGTAAGCATTTTGTAAACAAGTGTTGAATTATTTTTCCACTCTATCAGGTGGAAATTAATTTGCTTCAATGTTCCACTCATTCAGTTTTCCCTTTTAGTTATTGTTTGCTTCCATTTTAAAATCTTTCTTTTTCAATTTGTACTATATTTCCATTGACTTTAACGTGGCAAGGAAACAAAAAGAAGATTGTTAATTTATTTGGGGCCTTTCATCATCTTGGTGCATCAACTGGAAAAGGCCAAATGCAGAAGTGCTTGCCAAAACAGCTTATGTATTCCTGTCAATTTCTCCCTGCTGAAAACATACTTCTTCCACAGCAGCCAGCAATGAAGAGGTTTGGAGCCAAAAAGCAATGAGTCTGCCTTCCTTTCCAATTGTATCATGTCGTGCATTTGGAACCAAAAGCTAAGATAGTTTATTCATCTTTTGTCACCAAAAGAAGCTTAACTGTTTTACGATGCCTTTCAATGCAGGCGATTGGTGAAGTTCAAAGAACTGTTAAACATGAGTTAACCATGAAGTTTTGAAACATTTCATCAAGTTTTCTGAAGATGCACTGTTTCTGAAAAGAATGATCCACTTAGCAACACTTAAAAGACAGATTCTGTAAAACCTTCTAATCAAGAAGAAAACAAGTAGGCATTATGGGCATGCAAATCCCAAACTAGACCATAGTTCCAATATCCCAGTGATCAAATCCATGTGATGATATCTATTATGAAACAATAAGCATGAATCTGACAAGTGAACACCATATTGTGACTCTGAAAATAAGCGAGCTAAGTTTAACATTAAAAATGTTTTGATGCATATATACTTTTAACAATTACAAACCATCTTCTAGGACCAGTTCCAATAATTCTATCTAACTCAAAAATATACAGCAGAGCCACCATGTTTCCCAGGACAGTGTGTATTGCTTGTGTGTACATCACCCCCTGAAGTATGGTGATATGGTAGACTTAATGGACAGAAGACAGGATCCAAAAAGCTTATCCTAAAATATTTTGGCTTTTAAATATACAATCTCTCTTCTCTCTCCATAGATATAGATATATACATATACATATACAGATAGACATAGATATCTCTGTATCTATACCTGTATCTTACCTATATCTATACCTATATTTATATCTTTATTTATACCTATACCTGTATATCCCTATCTATCTATATCTATCTATCTATCTATCTATCTCTCTATCTCTCTATCTATCTTGAGAACCAAGCATCCTGTTTACATTTCAACCTAGGAGACAGGACCTACTATAGTTTCCATTTATTACTATTTAAATGATTTTATAAAAAGTTGCTCATTTAAATTAAGTGATGAATTTTATTCAACACATTGTTATTTTCATCAAGAATTTAGCAATAGTAAATGTAAAATAATTGAACCAGAATTTTAATGGCAGTTATAATTACATTTCTCTAAGTATTTATATTAATACATTCACCCAAATATTTTATATGTAATTTTATTGTGTTTTATTATCCTTTACACCAGTAAATTTCCCCTCTTTTTGCCTTTAGACTTAGCATTTTGAGATAAATCATTTAAAGGATAGACTTAAGAATATTGTATGGGAATGAATCACTGAAACTTGGGAGAATTAAAACAGCAACAAATAAGGTCAGTAAGCTTACAGATGAAGTCAAGAATTAATTCTTATGAATGTTAAAACTGCTGAGACTAAATCTTAACTTTATTTCTCTTAGAGCACTTAAGAACTAGAGTGTATGTTCATGTATTAACTTGCTTTGTTTTGTTTGTTGAGTCTACAGAAAGGTATAGGTTAATTTTTTGCAGTATTAAGTAAATTTTTAGTCCAATTTAAATATATATAAATTGCCACATTAAGAAAAAGAGGACTGTATATTTCACCGAACACATACTTGATTTTCCCCAAACCATTAATGAAGTTTTATATTTTTCCCCTTTACTAGTTTTTTGTTGCCTGTAGCCTCCTAAAATTTGATGAAAGATTAATTTAATATCATTTACTATCCAATTAAATTTCAAGATAAATAGGATTTTATGAATACATAGCACCTTAGTGTATTATTCAATGTTTGTAATAAACCTACGTGTCTGTGGAGAAAAAATGAGTTGGATTAGTGATTCTATAATTCGTCTCACACCACCAGCAATGGTATCACCTGGGAAAGTGTGAGAAACACAAATTATTTGGACTTATTCAAGATCTGTGGATTCCAGAAATCTGTCTTTATAAAAAGAAGACCCTGATGTGTGGTATTTACCTATTTCTGTGGTATAAATACTCCCACCATGGTCAGCTGGAAGATGCAAATGTAATATTCCTGAGTGCAGAGTTGGGAAGTTATTTACAACACTGCATGTAGATGATTCTGATGCACACAACAGTTTGAAAATCACTAAGTTGAACTATGGGGAAGTGGCTAAGTTGAATTATGGGGAAGTGGATAAGAGCACAGGCTTGGATGTCAAACAGATTTGGGTTTGGAGAGGTCTCTGCTACTTACTGGATTACTAATTTAGTCTTGGTCAGGTTACATTACTTCTGTAAAACATTAATTTCCTTATCATAAACAAGGTCAATGAATGTGTCTACCTAAAGATGTGACAATCAAAGGACTTAGTTGGATTAGATTGGAGTTATGTTTAGAACTTAAATTCTAAAGTCAGTGTTTAGGGCATAATTGTCTAAAGACCAAAATCTCCTTAACAAATTACTTAGCCATGTCTGTACAACAAAGACAGCCCCTTTTCCTCCACTGCAAGAAGAAATCTCTGTTTCCTCAATCAAGCACCAGATACAATACTTAGCTTGTATTTAAAGACTGTATGATATAAAAGTTACTTATTTTTAACACTAGAATAACATAGAGTACTGCATAATTCTCATTCTGTGGGAGGCCCATGAACTGAATCCAGTGAGGGTGCAATCAATTCACAGCTTACACTCTTGGTTCACTCCTGGACATACTGGAATTGAAATTATTTTTAACTATTGTTATAATTATTGCTGTTGTAAGTATTGTGTTGTTATTATTTTTTTTCTTTGATTTTTCTCCTTTTTAGAGAGTGCAGAGTACAAATTTTTAAATTCACTTAATTTAAATCCAGATATTGGGATTCTTTACACTGAAGTATTTAATACAATTTTATTAATGCAATTTCATTGCAGTTTGAATAACACATAGTAAGCCTCCCATATCTTACTTAATATTATTATGGTTTTTGTTGGCAGATGCATCTTACATGGAATCTAGAATGAACATATTTTCAGCCATTTCTCAAAGAACTTCACCTCTCCCCGCAAAAAAAACTGTTGTAAAAACAGTAACAAGAAAGCATAAAACATCCAGGTTTTGCCACTCCTTGACTAAAGTTTAACACATTTCTTAGAACTATGTCAGTTCATTTTAGTTTTACTACATTCCTACAAAGATTACGTCTATCTTACATTTCAGATTTCACCAAAAATATGCTTTTTACTATATTTCACCCCAATATTCACAGCTGTACAATACCTTGTGCCAAAATAAGTGGTTCTTTTACTCTGACATTTGCTCTATTCAAATATGTGTACAAATATGTGTACCTCTTCCCCCTTTGGCTTAGCTGTAAAGACATTTTCCCTTTCATCTTTCCTGATTACACAGCCCTCTAATCAATTTTGTTGCTCTCATTTCAGAGCTAAATTCAATACATTCTATAATTCAACTCTTGTGAGAGAGGTGACTGGACTGAATGTGATGCTTTTTAGTCTGAATTGGAAGGTTTGGGGGCACACTTAAAAAACCACTCAGTACTGTAAATGTATAATGGATATTAACCTGAAAAACATTGATTTTAATCTTGATATACATTCTGAAGCTCACTAGTGTTTGAACACTTTCAGCTCCTGTGTACCTAAAAATAATAATATTTTTTTCCTTGCCTCTCAAGAATCAATGAAGCATCCAATATCCATCATATTTAAGCAAAGTCAATAAACCTCAGGTTTTTAAGGTTGCTGTAATACCTGTCAGAGATAATGGCTATTTCGATGTTTCTTGCTTGATCACTGGATTTGACAGCTAATGATTTTCAAGAAACTGAGAGGCAAATACAACAAGGAAGCTTATGTAGTAATTAGTAGAGCTTTATAATGAGATTTGTATGCATTTTATTTTATATGGAAAGATATTTAGAAATATTTGTTGATACCTAATTTTTAGATCACCAAAAAGAAAAAAAGATCGTAATGATGTCTTGTAACAAAGGTGTCCTGAGGCGTATATCTTTTCAACAAGAGTGTGAAATTTTTTATTTTTGTATATTTTGTTATGATAACAGACAGCTTCCCTCTTTTAAAAAATATCTTTCACTAGCACTCAGGAGACTTGTATTTCTAACTCCTTCACTAATTGTTTATATGTTAGTGAGTAAGTCACCGCCTAACTAAAAACCATGACCTGATTCAAGACATCTGTTAAGAAAAATTTCAGATTGGTTCAAGGTGGCAGAGTAGAAGGACATGCTCTCATTCCCTCTTTAGAGAACACCAGAATCACAACTAACTGCTGAACAATCATTGACACGAAGACACTGGAACTCACCAAAAAAAGATACCCCACATGCAAAGACAAAGGAGAAGCCACAAGGAGACGGTAGGAGGGGCGCAATCACAATAAAATCAAATCCCATTAGCTGCTGGGTGGGTGACTCACAAATTGGAGAACACTTATACCACAGAAGTCCACCCACTGGAGTGAAGGTTCTAAGCCCCACATCTGGCTTCCAAACCTGGGGATCCAGCAACAGGAGGAGGAATTCCTAGAGAATCAGACTTTGAAGGCTAGCGGGATTTGACTTCAGGACTTTGACAGGACTGGGGGAAACAAAGACTCCACTCTTGGAGGGCACACACAGTGTGTGCACATTGGGACCCAGGGGAAGGAGCAGTGACCCCACAGGAGACTGAACCAGACCTACCTGCTAGTGTTGGAGGGTCTCCTTCAGAGGTAGGGGTGGCTGTGCCTCACTGTGAGGACAAGGACACTGGCAGCAGAAGTTCTGGGAAGTACTCCTTGGCATGAGCCCTCCCAGAGTCCGCCATAAACCCCACCAAAGAGCCTGGGTAGCCTCCAGTGTTGGGTGGCTTGAGCCCAAAAAACCAACAGGGAGGGAACCCAGCCCCACCCATCAGCAGACAAGCGGATTAAAGTTTTACTGAGCTCTGCCCAACAGAGCAACAGTCAGCTCTACCCACCACCCATCGCTCCCATCAGGAAACTTCCACAAGCCTCATAGACAACCTCATCCACCACAGCACAGACAGCAGAAGCAAGAAGAAGTAAAATCCTGCAGCCTGTGGGACAAAAACCACATTCACAGAAGAGAGACAAGATGAAAAGGCAGAGGGCTATGGACCAGATGAAGGAACAAGATAAAACCCCAGAGAAGAAACTAAATAAAATGGAAATAGGCAGTCATCCAGAAAAAGAATTCAGAATAATGATAGTGAAGATGATACAGGACCTCGGAAAAAGAATGGAGGCAAAGATCGAGAAGATGCAAGAAATGTTTAACAAAGACCTAGAAGAATTAAAGAACAAACAGAGATGAACAATACAATAACTGAAATGAAAACTACACTAGAAGGAATCAATAGCAGCATAACTGAGGCAGAAGAATGGATAAGTGACTTGGAAGACAGAATAGTGGAATTCACTGCCATGGAACAGAATAGAGAAAAAAGAATGAAAAGAAATGAAGACAGCCTAAGAGACCTCTGGGACAAACATTAAATGCAACAACATTCGCATTATAGGGGTCCCAGAAGGAGAAGAGAGAGAGAAAGGACCCGAGAAAATATTTGAAGAGATTATAGTTGAAAACTTCCCTAACATGGGAAAGGAAATAGCCACCCAAGTCCAGGAAGTGCAGAGAGTCCCATACAGGATAAACCCAAGGAGAAACACACCAAGGCACATAGTAATCAAACTGGAAAAATTAAAGACAAAGAAAAATTATAGAAAGCAGCAAAGGAAAAATGACAAATAACATACAAGGGAACTCCCATAAGGGTAACAGCTGATTTCTCTGCAGAAACTCTACAAGCCAGAAGGGACTGGCATGATATACTTAAAGTGATGAAAGAGAAGAACCTACAACCAAGATTATTCTACCCGGCAAGGATCTCATTCAGATTCGATGGAGAAATCAAAAGCTTTACAGACAAGCAAAAGCTAAGAGAATTCAGCACCACCAAACCAGCTCTACAACAAATGCTACAGGAAGTTCTCTAAGTGGGAAACACAAGAGAAGAAAAGGACGTCCAAAAAAAACCCCAAAACAATTAAGAAAATAGTCATAGGAACATACATATAGATAATTATCTTAAATGTGAATGGATTTAATGCTCCAACCAAAAGACACAGTCTTGCTGAATGGATAAAAAAACAAGACCCAAATATATGCTGTGTACAAGAGACCCACTTCAGACCTAGGGACACATACAGACCGAAAGTGAGGGGATGGAAAAAGATATTCCATGCAAATGGAAATCAAAAGAAAGCTGGAGTAGCAATACGCATTTCAGATAAAATAGACTTTAAAATAAAGAATGTTACAAGAGACAAGGAAGGACACTACATAATGATCAAGGGATCAATCCAAGAAGAAGATACAACAATTATAAATATATGTGCACCCAACATAGGAGCACCTCAATACATAAGGCAACTGCTAACAGCTCTAAAAGAGGAAATCGACAGTAACACAATAATAGTGGGGGACTTAAACACCTCACTTACACCAAAGACAGATCATCCAAACAGAAAATTAATAAGGAAACAGAAGCTTTAAATGACACAATAGACCAGATAGATTTAATTGATATTTATAGGACATTCCATCCAAAAACAGCAGATTACACTTTCTTCTCTAGTGTGCACGGAACATTCTCCAGGATAGATCACATCTTGGGTCACAAATCAAGCCTCAGTAAATTTAAGAAAATTGAAATCATATCAAGCATCTTTTCTGACCACAACACTATGAGATTAGACATCAATTACAGGGAAAAAAATGTAAAAAGCACAAAAACGTGGAGGCTAAACAATACATTACTAAATAACCAAGAGATCACTGAAGAAATCAAAGAGGAAATCAAAACATTCATAGGACAAATGACAATGAAAACACGATGATCCAAAACCTATGGGATGCAGCAAAAGCAGTTCTAAGAAGGAAGTTTATAGCTATAAAAGCCTACCTCAAGGGCTTCCCTGGTGGCGCAGTGGTTGAGAATCTGCCTGCTAATGCAGGGGACACGGGTTCGAGCCCTGGTCTGGGAAGATCCCACATGCCGCGGAGCGGCTGGGCCCGTGAGCCACAACTGCTGAGCCTGCGCGTCTGGAGCCTGTGCCCCGCAACGGGAGGGGCCGCGATGGTGAAAGGCCCGCGCAACGCGATGAAGAGCGGTCCCCGCACCGCGATGAAGAGTGGCCCCCACTTGCCGTAACTGGAGAAAGCCCTCGCACGAACCGAAGACCCAACACAGCCAAAAATAAATAAATAAATAAATAAAAATAAATAAATAAAGTAGCTATAAAATTAAAAAAAAAAAAAAAAAAAAGCCTACCTCAAGAAACAAGAAAACTCTCAAATAAACAATCTAACCTTACAGCTAAAGGAACTAGAGAAAGAAGAACAAACAAAACCCAAAGCTAGCAGAAGGAAAGAAATCATAAAGATCAGTGCAGAAATAAATGAAATAGAAACAAAGAAAACAATAGCAAAGATCAATGAAACTAAAGGTGGTTCTTTGAGAAGATAAACAAAATTGATAAACCTTTAGCCAGACTCATCAAGAAAAAGAGGGAGAGGACTAAATCAATAAAATTTGAAATGAAAATGGAGAAGTTACAACAGACACCGCAGAAATACAAAGCAACCTAAGAGACTACTACAAGCAACTCTATGCCAATAAAATGGACAACCTGGAAAAAATGGACAAATTCTTAGAAAGGTATAACCTTCCAAGACTGAACCAGGAAGAAATAGAAAATATGAACAGACCAATCACAAGTAATGAAATTGAAACTGTGATTAAAAATCTTCCAACAAGCAAAAGTCCAGGACCAGATGGCTTCACAGGTGAATTCTATCAAACATTTAGAGAAGAGCTAACACCTATCCTTCTCAAACTCTTCCAAAAAATTGCAGAGGAAGGACAATTCCCTAACTCATTCTATGAGGCCACCATCACCCTGATACCAAAACCAGACAAAGATGTCACAAAAAAAGAAAACTACAGGGCAATATCTCTGATGAACATGGATGCAAAAATCGCCAACAAAATACTAGCAAACAGAATCCAATGACACATTAAAAGTGTCATACACCATGATCAAGTGGGATTTATCCCAGGGAGGCAGGACTCTTCAATATATGCAAATCGATCAACGTGATACAGCATATTAACAAATTGAAGGAGAAAAACCATATGATCATCTCAATAGATGCAGAAATAGCTTTTGACAAAATTCAACACTCATTTATGATAAAAACTCTCCAGAAAGTGGGCAAAGAGGGAACCTACTTCAACATAATAAAGGCTATATATGACAAATCCACAGCAAACATCATTCTCACTGGTGAAAAACTGAAAGCATTTCCTCTAAGATCAGGAACAAGACAAGGTTGCCCACTCTCACCACTATTATTCAACATAGTTTTGGAAATCCTAGCCATGGCATTCAGAGAAGAAAAAGAAATAGAAGGAATACAAATTGGAAAAGAAGAATTAAAGCTGTCACTGTTTGCAGATGACATGATACTTTACATAGAGAATCCTAAAGATGCCACCAGAAAACTACTAGAGCTAATCAATGAATTTGGTAAAGTAGCAGGATACAAAATTAATGCACAGAAATCTCTTGCATTCCTATACACTAATGATGAAAAATCTGAAAGAGAAATTAAGGAAACACTCCCATTACCATTGCAACAAAAAGAATAAAATACCTAGGAATAAACCTACCTAAGTAGACAGATGACCTGTATGCAGAAAACTGTAGGACACTGATGAAAGAAATTAAAGATGATACCAACAGATGGAGAGATATGCCATGTTCTTGGATTGGAAGAATCAATATTGAGAAAATGACTATACTACCCAAAGCAATCTACAGATTCAATTCAATCCCTATCAAATTACCAATGGCATTTTTTACAGAACTAGAACAAAAAATCTTAAAATTTGTATGGAGACACAAAAGACCCCGAATAGCCAAAGCAGTCTTGAGGGAAAAAAACGGAGCTGGAGGAATCAGACTCCCTGACTTCAGACTCTACTACAAAGCTACAGTAATCAAGACAATATGGTACTGGCACAAAAACAGAAATATAGATCAATGGAACCGGATAGAACGCCCAGAGATAAACCCAGGCACCTATGGTCAACTAATCTATAACAAAGGAGGCAAGGGTATACAATGGAGAAAAGACAGTCTCTTCAATAAGTGGTGCTGGGAAAACTGGACTGCTACATGCAAAAGAATGAAGTTAGAACACTCCCTAACACCATACACAAAAATAAACTCAAAATGGATTAGAGACCTAAATTAAGACCGGGCACTATAAAACTCTTAGAGGAAAACAAGGGAAGAACAATCTTTGACATAAATCACAGCAAGCTCTTTTTTGATCCACCTCCTAGAGTAATGGAAATAAAAGCAAAAATAAACCAATGGGACCTATTGAAACTTAAAAGCCTTTGCACAGCAAAGGAAACCATAAACAAGACGAAAAGACAACCCTCAGAATGGGAGAAAAATTTTGCCAAGGAATCATCAGACAAAGGATTAATCTCCAAAATATATAAACGGCTCATGAAGCTCAATATTAAAAAAACAAACAACCCAATCCCCAAATGGGCATAAGACCTAGATAGACATTTCTCCAAAGAAGACATACAGATGACCAAAAAGCACATGGAAAGCTGCTCGACATTACTAAATATTAGAGAAATGCAAATCAAAACTTCAATGAGGCATCACCTCACACCAGTTAGAATGGGCATCATCAGAAAATCTACAAACAACAAATGCTGGAGAAGGTGTGGAAAAAACGGAACCCTCTTGCATTGTTGGTGGGAATGTAAATTGATACAGCCACTGTGGAGAACAGTATGGAGGTTCCTTAAAAAACTAAAAATAGAATTACCATATGACCCAGCAATCCCACTACTGGGCATATACCCAGAGAAAACCATAATTCAAAAAGACACATGCACCCCAATATTCATTGCATAACTATTTACAATAGCCAGGTCGTGGAAGCAACCTAAATGCCCATCGACAGACGAATGGTAAGGAAGATGTGGTGCATATATACAATGGAATATTACTCAACCATAAAAAGGAAAGAAATTGGGTCATTTTTAGATATGTGAATGGATCTAGAGACTGTCATACAGAGTGAAGTAAGTCAGAAAGAGAAAAACAAATATCATATATTAACGCATGTATGTGGAACCCAGAAAATGGTACAGATGAACCGGTTTGCAGAGCAGAAATTGATACACAGATGTAGAGAACAAACGTATGGACACCCAGAGAGGAAAGTGGCGGTGGTTGGGGGTGGTGGTGTGCTGAATTGGGCGATTGGGATTGACATGTATACACTGATGTGTATAAAATGGATGACTAATAAGAACCTGCTGTATAAAAAAATAAATTAAATTAAAAAATAATAAATAAAAAAGAAAGAATACTCAGATGAGAAGGATGATTAAAATTTAAAAAAAGGAAAGAAAAATTTCAAAGAATTTTAGTAGTTGTTGTCACTGGGTAGAACATTTTCACTTTTGCGACCAGCTTTGAGAATGTCTAATTCATAACTGGAGAGTGACAGAATTAGTGTGGTTATAATGGAGTGAATATAGTCTTAAAATCAGGCTGACCTGGATTTGAACCCTTCCTTGGTTCTTGCTAGTTATGGGATCTTGGATATATAACTTAGATTATCTGAGTTTAAGCTTCTTCTTTTAAAAAATATGGATAATATCGTTTATCCCGTATACTTGTTAAAGTGATAAACAAGCAAGGTTCTGGGATACTGGTTTGCCCCTGATATTTATTTAACAGACATGAACTGTTAATTTACCTCTTTCATGTTTTGTTTATAATTTTTTAATTTGATGAAATGCTGGATCAAATCTCTGAATGAAAAGTAGAAGCAGAGATCTTCTGGGCAGTCAGTTAAGGAAGACAGGAGAAGGTAAATTATAAAGATTCCCAATTGTTGACTTTACTTTTGTTCTTAAGATGGTTCCTGAAGAAGGTCAGTGGAAATCTTGGGCTCAAGGAAATACAGTTATTACATGCATGATCTCAAGTACCTTTTGCAGCCTTCCGTGGCTGATATAATCTCCTCCTTGACTGAAATTTTTACCACTTTCCTTCTTGCTCCTCTGCTTCTTTGCTCTTCCTGAAACATTCCAATGCATTATAATCTCACAACTGTTGTACTTGTCTCCCTGCCTCCCACACTTTTCAAGGTATTTTCATGGCTAATTTCTTGACTTAATTCATGTTTTTTCTCCAATATTTTCTTTTCTTAATGGTCTTCTATAAATAGCCCATTTTAAATGACACTCCACTCTTCTATCCCAATACTAAACTCTAGTTATCATTAAAGTGCAGGTTTTGAGGACAAAGGCGATCTCAACTTTGTATATATCAATATATTCCCTGTACCTAGGCAATTGCCTGGAACAAATTAGGTGTTCAAAAATCTATATCACATAATCATGTTTTCATAAATAATTGTATAACAGTGGAGGCATTGGGGGCAGATACATCATTTATTTATGTGTTTGTGTATGTATATATGCAACCTGCATGTATTTATTTGCCACTGTGGACTAAATACAATCTGGCTTGATATACACTCTTTATCAAAAAAAAAAAAAAAAAAAAGGAAAACATTTATTTAGGTGTAATCTACATATCATAAAACTCTCCCTTTCTAAGTGAAATTTTTAATTAGTTTTAAAAATACATATACTCATATATCCATCACCATAATTAATAAATAGACAATTTCCATTACCTCATAAAGGTCCCTTGTGGCTCTTCCCAGTTAATCCCTACTATATGCCTGGTTTCATGCAACCACTGATCTCTTGACCCTATGGATGGTATTTTTCTTTTAAAGAAAGCCATATAATGGAATCATACAGTATGAATTCTTCTAGGTCCAGTTTCTTTCAATCAAGCCTACCATTCTTGAAATGTATCCACATTTTTGTTTATATGTAATTCATTACTTTGTATTGCTTAGTAGTGTTCCAAGGCACCAATATTCTACCTTTGTTTATCCTTTCAACAATAAAGGAGATGTAGGTTGTTTCCAGTTTTAGGATATTATGAAGAAAACTGCCATGAACAATCATGTATCAATCCTGTACAGACATGTTTTTGCAGTTAGGATATTTCCAGTAAGTGGACGCTGAGACAGAGTTAGAGGTGCAAAAACTTTATTGGGAGGTAGTACCTGTGAAAATATAAAGGGTTATGTGGGTGGGGGGATTGTGGAGGGGAAACATTCAGACTGCAGTGCAGAGCTCAAACTTTTAAAGAGGAAATAAAATAAAACTTGGCAGGGAGAGCCTCAGACTGAAATATAGATCTGACAATTTTTCAGCCCACCCAATGGGAAGTACTGGCCCAATGATTTCCTGTTAGTGAAGCCATGCTGTATTAGGTTAGGTATTCTGAGAAGCAGGTGCCAAGACAGAATTAGACACACAAAGATGTATTGGATCGCCTAGATCAGGTGGCAAAACTCTTTTCACTTCTGCCTGGATCTGGTGCAAAATTCTTTCCATGTTAATTAATATATCAGCTGGAACATAATTCCCAGATGTGGTATGTGTATGTGTGTGTGTGTATATATATATATATATATATATATATATGCCTCTGGAATTTATGCATACATACCAGGGATTTTGCTTCCCTTATTGTGGCAAAGGATGTACAAGTCAGGATTTTTTTCTCAATTTAGAGTGGATACTCTACAATTGGACTCCTAAAAACGTTATTTATGTTGCAGGCTCCTAAATAATCAAAGGGTTTACATTCCACCCTCTGGGGTCCATTTGTCTCACCAAGGCTGCTTATCCTGTCCAGTCATCATATGTCATGGATTTAATGATTCAATGTGATTTCCAAATCTCTGCATTATGACAGAGCAGGAGATGTATATAGACCTGGAGCAAAACTCTAAATGTGTTCTGATGTCCCTGCTGTGCCAACACCAATTAATTATTTTTATCATTTTCTTTTCATTTTGATCAATTATATTGTTATACTCTAGATAATAAAATTGTCCCATTTAAAGTGTACAGTTAAATAGATTTTACAAATACATATGGTCAGTTGACCATCACCACAAAAGATTTATAACATTTCTGTAACCACAAAATATTTCGTCATTCCCCGTTAAACTCAGTCTCATTCCCCCATCCTAGCCCCAGGCAACGACTAATCTGGTTCTGTCACTGTAGACTTTTTCCAAATTTTATATCAATTAGATAATATAATATATAACCTATTCTGTCTGGCTTTTTTCACTTAATGTAAAGTTTTTGTGATTCGTTCATGTTGTTGCATTCTTTTTTACTGTTAAATAGTAGACCGTTGTCTGAATACAACACAATTTCTTTAGTGATTTACAAATTGATGCCACATTATGTTTATCACTTTTCCAGAAGATTAATGTTTTTCCATTAATGGCTATTAAGAATAAAGCTTCTATGAAAATTTACATAAAATTCTTTGCGTAGACATATGTTATCTTGGGAAAAGACAAAGGAGTGAAATTGATAAGTCAAATGATAAGGATATGTTTAACTTTATAATAAAATGCCAAATTGTTTTCCTATAAGTTATATATGTGTGTTTTACTTGCTTCACATCCACGCTAATACTTGGCATTGTCAGTTCTTTTAACTTTTCTAATATGTGTGGGCATATCTCATTGTAGAATACATTTGCACTTCCTTAGTGACTAATGAGGGTGTGCTTCTTTTTGTGTACTAGTTTGTCAGCTATGCATCTGTTTTGAAGAAGCATCTGTTTAAATCATTGCCCATTTTTTATTAAGTGGTTTGTCTTCTTTTGTTGTTATTGAATTGTAAGAGTTCTTTATATATTCCAGAAATATGTTGCATATGAGATACGTGTTTTACAAATACTTTTATCCAGTGTCTGAATTGCCTTTTCAATGTCTTAAGTGTCCTTTAAAATGTCTTCATTGATGCATAATTATAGTACAGTAAGCTACACATTTTTAAAGTGTGCTATTGTATCAGTTTAACAGATATGTGTCTACACACACGCAACTATGAAACCATGAAAATCATCAAATAATAAACGTTCCTATCGCCCTCAAATTTTTCTTTTGTTCCTTTGTAACCCATCTCTACACCTACCCTTGTCAGCGGGCAAACAATTAAATTAGCTTGCATTTTCTGGAATTTGATATAAGTGAAATCTCAATATATGTATGCATTTGTACCTGGCTCCATTCACTGTGCATAAGGTTTCTGAGATTCATCAGTATAGTTTTGTGAATCAGTAATTCATTTTTAGAGCAGGGCACTATTCCATTTTATGTATGTATAAAAAGTTGTATATTCATTCACATCTTTTTTTTTTTTTTAGTTTATTTATTTATTTATTTATGGCTGTGTTGGGTCTTCGTTTCTGTGCGAGGGCTTTCTCTAGTTGCGGCAAGCTGGGGCCACTCTTCATCACGGTGCGCAGGCCTCTCAGTGTCGCGGCCTCTCTTGTTGCGGAGCACAGGCTCCAGACGCGCAGGCTCAGCAATTGTGGCTCACGGGCCTTGTCGCTCCGCGGCATGTGAGATCTTCCCAGACCAGGGCTCGAACCCGTGTCCCCTGCATTGGCAGGCAGATTCTCAACCACTGCGCCACCAGGGAAGCCCCTCATTCACATCTTGATGGACATTGGGTTGTTTCAAATTTTTTCCTATTACAAATGACGCTGCATGAATGTTTGCACGCAAGTTGTTGTGCATATATAAGTTTTTATTTGTGGGCATATACCTAGTAATGAAATAGCTGGATAATATAATAAATAAATGTTTAATTTTTGAAAAACTCCTAAACAGTTTTTTTTTTAAAGCATTAAGACCATTTTACACCAAAGATGAATGGGATTTCCTTATACACACTTGGTATGGTCTTGTCAAATATTTTAATTATTATAAGGGATGTGTACCCATATCTCCTTGTATTCTTCATATGTATGTGTGTTTTCTTTTAGGTTTTGTTAATTTGTTTAACATTGATTTTTCTTATTTTTTTAAAATCATCATTGTTATTTTAACTGCATTTATCTTATAATGTTGAGTGTCTTTTCATGTGCATATTGGTCATTTATATATCTCCTTTTGTGGAGTATCTGAGCAAATCTTCAGCCCATTATTTTCTTATTATTGAGTTGTAAGTGGTTTTCATATATTCTAAATTCAAGTCCTTGTATGATTCATGTGTTTTGAACATTTTCTTCCAGCCCATAGATTGCCTTATTGTATTAGTGATGGCATTTAATCTTGATGAAGTCCAATTTTAAAATTATTATTTTATTATTTGTTAGTTCTGCTCTATCTAAGAAATCTTTATCTAAATCAGGGTTAGGAAGATTTTCTCCTGTGTTTAATTCTAGAAATTTTAGCTACAGGTTTTGTTGTTTGGTTTATAATCCATTTTGAGATACTTTTTTACTGTGGTAAAATATATATAACATCAAATTTACCTTTTTAACCATTTTTAAGTGTACAATTTTGTGATATTAAGTACATTCACAGTATTGTGTGGCCATCATTACTATCCATTTCCAGAACATTTTCATTATCCTACACAAAGATTCTCTACTCTTTAGATACTAACTTCCCATTCCCCCTCTCATCAACCCCTAGTAACCTCTACTTTCTCTATCTATGAATTTGCCTCATCTAGGTAACTCAGGTAAGTGGAATTATTCAATACTAACTTTTGTGTCTGGCTTATTTCACTTCATACAATGTTTTCAAAGTTCATTCGTACTATATCATGTATTAAGATGTCATTCTTTTTTAAGGTTGAATGATATTTGATGTTTGTATATAACACATTTTGTTTATTCATTCATTCATTGATGAAAATTTGGATTGCTTGCACTTTTGGGGTTTTGTAATAATGTTGCTATGAAGAGTAGTGTACAAACATATGTTTAAGTCTCTGCTTTTAATTATTACTGAAGCATATAGTAATTCTTTGTTCAATTTTTTGATGAATTGCCATACTGTTCTCCATAGTAGCTGTACCATGTCACATTCCCACCAGCAATGCACAGGCATTTCAGTTTCTCCATGTCCTTGCCAACACCTGTTACTTTCAAAAATCAACAAACAAACAATAGCCATCCTAATGAGTGTGAAGTGGTATGTCATTGTGGTTTTAATTTGCTTTTCCTTAATGATTAGTGATCTTGAGCATCTTTTCTTGGGCTTATTTGCCATTTGTATATCTTCTTTGAAGAAATGCTTCCTCAAGTCCTTGGCCCATTTTTAAAATGGGTTGCTTTGTTGTCGTTGTTCTTGACTTGTAGGAGTTCTTCATATATTCTAGATATTAATCCCTTATCAGTTATGCGATTTGCAATTTTTTTTCCATCCTGTGGGTTCTCTATTTTTGTGTGTATGGTATGAGGTCAGAGTCAATGCTTGTTTGTTTTTTTCCCAGCTAAATTGCAGATTTCTTTTTACTTTCCATAAACACTTTAGCACGTATATTATTACCTAGTGATCAATATAGATTTACTAATTCTATGTAAAATTTACACACACTGAAATGCACACATTTATGTTTGCTTAGTTTTGGCAGAGGCATGCACCTGTGTAAACGCAACCTATCATGATATAGAACGTTACCGTGATCCAGCAAGATTCCCTGATGTTCTTTCCCAGTCAGTTCCCACAATCTTGCCCCCAGATGTAACTATAATCACACTTTTTTTAAACCATAAGTTTGATTTGACTGTTCTAGAGCTTTACAAATTTTGAGGAAAAAAGAGAGTATGCACTCTTTTGTGTAAGGATTTTTTACCACTTAGATTGATACATGACTTTCAGATTCACCCATGTTGTTACATATAATAGTCTGTGCCTTCATAACAATGAGTAATGTTTCCTTCTGTGAATATCTCTCTATCTAAATGGAAACTTGGGACAGGTCAATTTTGGGGCTCCTATAATAACTTTGTGCAATTCTTCTTTTGTTAACACGTATCTATTTCTTTTGGATAAAAAACTAAATTTTGCATTTCTGGTCATAGGCTAGGTATATTTTTAATTCTATAAGAAACTGACAGAACTTTTTTCAAAGCAATTGTCCTTTTCAATATTTGCACAAACAATGTATAAGAGTTTCAGTTTCTCCACGTTTGGTGTTATTATTACATTGTTAAACTTCGTCCATCTGACATCCTAGGAGGTGTGTAGTAGTATCTCATTGTGGTTTTATTTACATTTCTATCATGAATAATAATATTTAACACTTTTTCTGGCGCTTATGGTCCATGCTTACATCCTCTTTACTGAATTGACTATTCAAATCATTTGCTTATGTTTTTACTAGATTTTTTCCACCATTTTATTATTGAATTGTAAGAGTTTTTCATATACCCCAAATAAATTCACTTCACCAACCCTCCCAGGAAACACTTTATAGATGAGCAAGGAGATTTTTAGTGCAAAAAGAAAAATAAAAGTGTACTACTCTAGAATTAATAATTAATCTGAAGGATCTATAATATTTTGAGTAGATGGATATAAAAATTTATTTACTTTAGAATTTTAATATTAACAACAGCAGGATGAAGTACAAGCAAAATAACAACAAAAGCAATGAAACCCAAATTATTTCATTTTATGTAAAGTAACTTTAGTTTTTATTCAAATTGTCACCTTATTTAATGCTTGCAAATAATATTTTTGTATAATGACATATGGAGGAATCCTCTTCAGCTGTGTTTTATTTATTGCTTTCCCTCTAATAAAAACTATCATTTATTCATTTCTAATGCCAACTATTGTTTTAAGCATGCACATTATTACATATTACAAATAACAATGTTTTACCAATAGGTTTTTAATAAGTAAAAAATTGCCCCATTAATATAAGCACACTATTATTTATTTCTCATGAACTTAATCCTCAACTTGCCTTGCAATCTAGTTATTGGATTCTAAATTATGTTTATTGGTTTTATTTTATATGCGAGCAATAATCTTATAAATACATTAAAGTTTACAATCACTGTTCACATGGCCTAAATTGCTGTATTTTTTCCAGTCTTTGGAAATTGATCCTCTAATTATTGGATAATTACTATTCAGTGATAGGGTAATTATAGAGTAATTGCTAAGTTATTATTGAGTAATAACATTGTAACACCATGAAATTACAGGGTAGATAAATGCATGCCAATTTTTACATACTAAAGCACAGTACAGAAAATCCAATAATTATATTTCATTGCATTTAAGGAAAGCGTACACTAAATCACACTAATCAGTTTTCAGTAGTCATATATATTAGCAAAATTGTTTCAAAGCAAAGCCTTTATTTTCTGGTGAAAGCAAGTAGCTTAATTTTTGTGGAAAAGTTAGTGGTGGAGACAGAGTGTATGATAGTTTATGTTTTCTCTTTCAGTATCACTGTGCATACTACCTTTCACATTTAAGTAATCACAAATGAGATTTCTTGGGGAAAAAAAGTGCTATTATTTTAAATGTAATTAGAATTCTATCATTCTAATTTATATACTAAATTTACATACACATTCCCTCTTATATGAAACTAACAAACATGCTTCTGCGGGAGGAATAGATTTTGAAACTTCAATTAAATACTTTTGTATGGCTTCAGTGTCAGTGTCATAAAAGACAAAAAATTCTTGGGGAAATTATTCTAGATTAAAGAAGAATTAAACCCATGACAAGTAAAAGTAATAAAAGATTCTAGCTTAGGTCCTGGTCATAAAAAATAACAGGTATATGAAATTATTGAGAGAATTCGGGTTATATATTAAGCAAAAGTATTTCATCCATGTTAAGCTTGCTGATTGTGTTCATTATATTGTTTTATGTTGGAGGATATACTTGTTTGTTAATAATATGTGCTTTACTATTAACCACGATGCTCTACCACTCCAGGAAAAATATGTGTCTATACACACATACACACACTTAAGCTCACACACACTTATGGAGACACAGGAGAGGGAGGGAAAGAAGGAGAAAAAAAGAGAGAGCAAAAATAACAAAACCTTGACAAGAAAGAGAAAAATATATGAATGATAAATACATAAGTGCTCACTGTAGTATTCTTGCAACATTTTAATTGAAATATAGTTGATTTACAATGCTGTGCCAATCTCTGCTGTGCAGCAAAGTGACTCAGTTATACACATAGAGACATTCTTTTTTATATTCTTTTCCATTATGGTTTATCACAGGATATTGAATGTAGTTCCCTGTGCTATACATTAGGACTTTGCTGTTCATCCATTCTAAATGTAATAATTTGCATCTACCAACCCCAAACTCCCAGTCCATCCCTCTCCCTGCCCCCCTCCCCCTTGGCAACCACAAGTCTGTTCTCTATGTCTGTGAGTCTTTTTCTGTTTTGTAGATAAGTTCATTTGTGCCATATTTTATATTCCACATATAAGTGATCTCATATGGTATTTGTTTTCTCTTTCTGAATTACTTCACTTGGTATGATAATCTCTAGTTGCATCTATGTTGTTACAAATGACATTATTTTGTTCTTTTTTATGGCTGAGTAGTATTCCATTGTATCTATGTACCACATCTTCTTTATCCATTCATCTGTCAATGGACATTTAGGTTGTTTCCATGTTTTGGCTATTGTGAACAGTGCTGCTATGAACATAGTGGTGCATGTATCTTTTTGAATTATAGTTTTCTCCAGGCATATTCCCAGGAGTAGGATTGCTAGATCACATGGTAATTCTATTTTTAGTTTTCTGAGGAACCTCCATACTGTTTTCCATAGTGACTCCACCAGCTTACATCCCCATCAACAGTGTAAGAGGGTTCCCTTTTCTCCACACCCTCTCTAGCATTTGTTATTTGTAGACTTTTTAATGATGACCATTCTGACTGGTGTGAGGTGGTACCTCATAGTAGTTTTGATTTGCATGTCTCTGATAATTAGTGATGTTGAGCATATTTTCATGTGCCCACTGGCCATCTGTATGTCTCCTTTGGAGAAATGTCTGCTAAGGTCTTCTGTCCATTTTTCGATTGGGTTTGTTTTTTTTGTTGTTGAGTTGTATGAGCTGTTTGTATATTTTGGAGATTAAGCCCTTGTTTGTTGCATCATTTGCAAATATCTCCTCCCATTCCATAGCATGCCTTTCTGGTTTTTTTATGGTTTCCTTTGCTGTGCAAAAGCTTGTAAGTTTGATTAGGTCCCATTTGTTTATTCTTTCAACTTTTTAAGTTTAATTTTTTAATACAAAGTTATTGATATAGTCTGGACCATGACTTGATAAATCTTAGAACTGCAAAAGAAGACAATAAATGAGGAAACCCAGATGTTTCATGTATAACTACCATATCAGAGATGAATCTGAGAGTGCCTAAATATGCAGCATTCTTTACTTAGACTTGTTTTGTCATATGTTGTAGTACATCCCTTAATTTGACTCAAGTTCCTTCTCATAGTCCACATACATGCACAAACTACATACCTACACAGTAATGTATGCAATAGATGTGGATATACACATATAATGTCAACTTTTCTTTGAAAAAATAGTTGGTGAGTTTGGTAGAAGAAAATTCATATGCATGTTTAAGGTATTTCTCTTCCCCTCTGTCTTTTTCTAATTTTCGTATTTCTTTTGAGACTAAATTAACCCCCTACTGAAATACACAGACACCACACACACACACACACACACACACACACACACACACACACACACACACGAGAGAGAGAGAGAGAGAGAGAGAGAGAGATTAAGAGAGAGAGAGATCTAGAAAGAACACTCAACAAACCACCTGTGTCTTGAAAGAAGTAACATGTCAGCTTTATAATATCTCTAAAAATATGAGTCCCAAATTATAAAGAAATGTAATACTTTTCAGTTGAATTAGCTCTAGCAAAATCAAATTTTGGAGATTCAACCAGTTTTTTTCTTTTAATTCTCATGGTATCATTCAAATCAAAGAGAAAGTCTGGTTTCTGAATAATTCTGTATTCATTACTTGATATAGATGTTCATATATTGTGGGGAAAATATATCATAAAGTTGACTTTCTATTGAAAAATATTTTCAGAAGAAAATAAAAACTTGAGAAGAGTTTTGAAAAAACAGCATATGAAATGAAACTCATTTATTGAAAAAATAACATTCAGTCTGATAGTACAATCATAAGCATTATAGAGAGTATTATCCATCCAACCTCACATCAAATTTCTTACATTGGAAGATGAGAGACACACTTGGTTATTATATAAAAACTTCAATAGTGAACTTAATTATAAAATATTACTGATGCTAATTTTACTGCTCCATCACTTAGCGATTATCTTGCTACCAAATACATACTCAGTTTCTATCACTTTTTCCAATTCATAGTAACAATGTTTTTAAAGAAAATAGGACAGTTTTTCAAACTAAAAGTTCCCCATGTAAGATAGAAATAATAAGATCCACTTTTTATTCTTTGAAGGCAAGTTCTTCACAGTAAATGTGATGTCCTGAATAATTAGTAATTACTATTAAATATCATTGTTAATATTCTTATTTAAACGATTATAAAATACACATTCAATTTTATGTGGCCTTATGAGATTAATTTGATTCTCTTTTGAAAATAAAATTACTTATTAGTAATATTAACTATCCAAGTTCTATTTCTTCTTTAAAATCTCTGTCATTTTTTTTCTACACAGACACAAAAAACTTCTTATTTTACCCCCCCTGCTATATATCTTATGCATACTTAGCCTCTTTTCTTCATCAACTCAGCAATAATAAACTGATATTTTAATTTATTATTTTAAAATAATTTAATTAAAATCATCTTTTTAGTATTGCAAAAATTTTTAGGAATGTATTCTATCTAACAAACTGTATTATTTTCCATTCAAACTTATATTAATCTTGCACATACCACAGAGAATGCTAGAAGGAACTTAATGTGTGTGAATTCTATGAATTTGTCAGCTCTGTGCTGCCATAGAGCTTTTAAAGTTCTTCCAAATACTATATTTTCTTTTTATTTGTGAGAGATATATGTATAGAGCTGTTCAATTTTGGATCTATCCATTAACCAAAAATAGACACCCACTCTGTGTGTGTATGTATATACATGCATTCCCACATTCCCACGTACATACATACATGTTCATATATAAAACACATTTTCTCTGTATTAATAAATACTAGATACTGGAGATCTTTTAGATAAGATATTAAGTTTATGAAATTTTCAACCAGGGCAAAGTATCTTTCAAGAATGATTAAGAGAAAACTAACAACATCATTATTAGTAACGCTTGCAACCAATCATAATTTTTTGCAAATTTCCAATCAAAATTTGATTAAGTTGTTTCTGTTAAGTCAGAAAAAGAGCCCAAATACACTGAAAATGCTTATTTGGATGTCAACTTTTTTCAAATTTTAAAAATAAAGTCATTCAATTCAGAGAAAATTATGTCAAACATCTTTTGCTCTTTCTTTGAGGATATCAAAGTTTTTCCCATCATACAGAAAGAAGATGTAGATCTGTCCTATTCATATCTCTGCAGTCAACAGTGTGCTAGGCGCTACAGCAATGAACAACCAAAAAATATATAAGACATAACACCACCCTCTAAGAAATATAATTCATTTGGGGAAATACCATAGGGAATGCATTATAATTAGATAGTCTTTAGATGTTCATAAATGTTTAACTGGTGGTTTATAAAATTTTTATCATTTTTGAATATTTTTGAATTCCTAATAAATATTTAGGTAGTATCTATTTTATATTCCTCAGTTTATGAATGTGGAAAGAGACCCAATAACTCTCTACAATCACACAGCCAGGTATCTACTGGCTAAGCTAAGGCAAAAACTTAGGACTCTTGAATCCTAGGCAGAATGCTTCCGGTTATATTGCTCTGAGATATGATATAGCATCAAAAATTAATTCTACTGTGTATATGCTTTTGTTAATGCTATTGTTAATATTCATAACAGGAAATAAAAACTGACAAATTAATGAAATTCTTTTCTCTAGTATAGTTACATATTTGTTTAATAAAGCAAAGCCTCATTCAAGATAAAAATTATTACCGTCCTTATTAGAATTTTTAAATAATGAAAGTCTAACAGAGGAAGACATCCTAAAGGATGAGGACTACATCCACTTCTGCATTTTATCCTCAACACATGGCACAAAGTAAAAGGTAAATATTTGTTAGGCAGCACTGCACTCTTGTCTAAGACTGACTGACTCCTTATAATATTCAAACACACAAAGTATTCATATGCTTTCACCAATAAGTATAATTAGTTTGACATGCTAAAGGAAGGTGTGTTTGCTTAGTTATTTAGGTAAAATATTTCTTCCGTGAATTACCAGAATAAATGCTAACTATGCTTTGCTATATGTAACCCAGAAAGGAAAATTTATCAGTAGGTGAAAGAGGTATCGCTTGAATTGTGTGATTTCATCTGCTTCATAATGAAGTATGTTTGGGATTTTAGTAATAAAGAATTATTCTTTTAATAAAAGATATCTACTTCTGCCCAAGAACAAGCAGCATAATAATCCATGTCCATCATGCTTGTCTCTGTGTCAGATCAAGAATCAACCTGATCTTAATAATCACCCTAATCTATATAAGGTAGGAAAATAACAGGTTTTGGACATCTCGACTCTAATTGTTTCTCTTCTTTTAGTAGCTACTAAATAACTTCATCTCTTTGAGAAACAGTTTCCATATAAAATGGAGATAATAAACCTACCTTTTTTATAATTTATATAAATCTTATATAATAATTTTGATCAGGAGATAAGAAAAAAAATCATGGCCTATGTGGTGTAAATAGCTGAACAATGATGATAAAGGGAGTGCAAAAAGCAAAAATTGTTGCTACATTAAACAAGATTTTTTTTTTTTTGCTTTTTGTACAAGTTTTGTGGTCTATATTTGAGAGACACAATGGTAGAGTTGGGGAACGGGAAAACTGGTCCATGTAGTCACCTTGTGACACTAGGCAATTTTTTAAACATCTCTAAGCAGCATTGAGAAAAAAATGGTTATAAAATAAATGAAAAATCCACTGTGGGATTTAATTAGATAATAATAATAATTTGTGTTGGTGAATGAGGCCAGGTTTGTGCAACTTTTGACAAATAAATACATAAAAGTGGACAAATATCATTGGTAGTGGCAAAAAAAAAAAGAAGGGGAGGAAACTAAGCCAGAAACAAAATGAAAACTATTATGTGATTTCAATTATACGAAATATCTAGAATAGGCAAATTTATAGGACAGAAGTTACTAGGGACGAGGGGAGAGGGGGGAATGAGGAATTATTGCTTAATGGTTACAGAGTTCCTGTTTAGATTGATGAAAAAGTTTTGGAAATAGTGTTGATGGTTGCATGCCATTGTGAATGTAATTAATGCCACTGAATTGTACACTTAAAATGTCTAATATAGCAATTTTTATGTTATGACATTTCACCACAATAAAAAGATACATAATAAAAATAGTCCTATAAATATTTCTATAATTATCTGTAATTTAAAATCTTGTCACAATAAAAACTCAGAGCTTCATTGTCAAGTTCTGCCTAATATTTAAGAAATAAATAATGTCAATGATACTGATTTACAGATTCATCCAGAAAAGAGAGCAACAACATATATCCTCCCATCATTTATAAGCTAACATAACCTTGATTCTAAAACCCAACAAAGACTATAAAACACACACAAAAATTCATTCTAATGTCACTCATAAAATTAAGTAAAAAATCCTAACTCAAATATACAGAGTAAATATGACAAATATATAAAATAAAATGCATCAAGACCAAGTTAGAGTTATCACAGGTACACAAGTGTTTATTTAAATAGGGAAGCAATACATAGAATTCACCACATAAACAGAATAAAGAATATAAAATCATGTCAACATACACAATACATGGGAAACAATCTTATAGCAACTAGGAATAGAATAGAACTTTCTTATTCTGGTAAAGAATACCTAAATAATACTTCCATCACTAACCATAGATGATATGGTTGTGTAAGTAAACCTGAATGTAAAAGATAGAAATAGAAATATCTTTTATAACATAAGAAAATATCTTCATTAATCAGGACAAGGAAATACAATCCATAAAGAAAAGTTTGATAAATTTGATTAAAAATCAAGAATTATCTCTCCAAATAACACCATTAGAATCACTCAACTACATGCAAGAAGATATTTGCAACATATTTGCTAATAAAGAAATCATATAATAATATATAAATTGATATGCATAAATTACTTGTACATCAGTTAGGGAGACAATGGAAAACCCAATAGAAAACTGGGCAATAGACTTAAGCAGGTACTTACGAAAAGCAGAACTATAAATGTTCAATAAATATAGGCAAAAACTTCTAATAAAATTCATAGTTACAGTGATATACCACCTATTAAAATAGATAAAAACAAATGACAATGCCAAATGTAGATTATGATATATAACAACAAGTACTCTCATCCATGGATCCATAGCTGATGGGTGGGTAACTATCCTAACTATTTTGGAAGATAGTTTGATATTGTCTAGTAAAATTGAAGATACACTTAATCCTATATTGTTTCAATCCTACTGCAATGTTTACCCTACAAAACTGAACGTAATTTTGTACCATCATACATAAACAAAAATAACCAAACCATATTATTTATAATAGCTCCTTAATAGAAATGATCTAAAAACTCAAGAATAATATAATTAATTAATAAATAGTGGTATATTAATCCAGAGACATACAATACAGTATAAAAATGAGTAATTACTACTACAAGGAACCCAGTGGATAAATCTTGAAAACAAAGGATGAAGAAAAGAATATAAGCAAAAGAAAATTCCTAATGTTTGATATAATTTACATAAACTTTAAAAATAGGTAAGACTAATTGGATGAAGGTGGTCAAAATGTATATACTTTCAGTTATAAGATCAGTGAGTACAATATGATGTACAATGTACAATGTATAATATGAGTAATATAACCAACACTGCTGTATGTTGTACATGAAGGTTGTTAAGAAAGTAAATCCTTCTCATCAAAAGGAAAACTATTTTTTTCTTTTATTTTGTGTGTGTGTGTGTATATATATATATATATATATATATATATATATATATATATATGATGGATATTCACTAAACTTGTGATAATAGTTTCATGATATATGCAAGTCAAATCACTATGCTGTACACCTTAAACTTATACAGTGCTGTATGTCAATTATATCCCAATAAAATTAGAAGAATAATTAATTCATTAATTAAAAATAGGGAAGACTAAAGGAATGGGTTTAAGGATGAATAGTTAAGTCATAAAATTGTAGAAAACAAACAGATTAAGTAGTATAAAACTAAGGATATGGAAGAAGGAGAGGGTATGTTGAGTGTTGAGATGTGCATGAAAAGAGGTTTCTGAGATGTTAGTAATGTTCTTTTTCTTGGATATGATTATACGAGTGTTCTCTTTATAACAATTTATTAAGCTGTACATTTATGTTTTTTACACTTTTCCCTGCATTGTACTTCACAAAGAATAAAAAGATAGGCACACAATTACACATTCTACTTATACATATCAGTGTGTGTGTGTGTGTGTTGTGTAGTGTGTATCAAGCCATGACAGGTAGCAGATTCCAAAAATCATGAGGTAAATGTCATGGTTTTATTTTGGACAGTTCTTAAAGAGATACATGACTGAATTAAATATGAATCATAGGTAAAATATGTCCTCTTTTATCAGATATGTCTCATTTTTCACTAGTCAGGGAATTCTGTTCACTCCTGAGTATGAAAAAGTTTTTCTCTTGATGTTCTGATTTCAATGAAAGGCAAACACCGTGTTTATAACCCCAACCCATTTAACCTCAGTCATTTCTGACTTCTTCCAGTATCTTGCTCTTATACTGTTAACTTGCTCTTATACTGTTCCAAAGTCAGTTTGTTTGCCTGCATATTGTCTATGTGACATCTCTGACCAGTTTTCTACTCCAATTGCCATTCTGAGTTCAAATTCTCACCACCTTGTTACCAACCTCGTACTGCTTGCCACACAGCAGGCCAATAAATCGAGAGACAAGTTGTTGGGGCAAGGAATAATGACTTTATGTGGAAGCCAGCAGACTGAGAAGATGGTGGACTAGTGCCCCAAAGAACCATCTTCCCCAAGTTAGAATTCAGGCTTCTTTTGTACTAAACGGGGAGGGGGTGTGGCTGGTTGTTGCAAACTTCTTGGTTTGGGAATCCTTTGTTCTTGCAGCTGTCCTGGTAGGTCTGGTCACAATGTTCCTATAAACCTCCAACAAAACAATTACTATTATCTGTTCTGCAACTTTTTATCTGTATGAATGGAAAAGTGTTATACCTTTAAAGGTCAGAGCCTTGAGAATGAGCTATCCTGTATATTTCAGGCTATAGGCAACATTCTCTTACAAAGATGCAGAGCCAGCATGACTAAGCACAGGCAGCAGAGCACAAAGGTTAGAGCTAAAGGAATAGATCCAATATGGAGTCAGGTTTGTTCTTCTCTGTTATAGCCTCATATCTTAATTTCTACAGTGGTCTCAGTCCCTGACTCCAAGATCTCTATACTGCCTAAGTATCCTACATATCAATATGAATCATTTTATTAAAATTAATATTAATAGCATTCATCCATAAAAAACTTTTAAATGTCAATTTCTGAGCTAAGTATTTTATACTTCATCTTACTGAACTTTATTTAATCCTTATATCATCCCAATGATGTTGTATTTACAAGTCAGAAAAATAGTCAAAAAAATATTAAGTAAATTGCCCATATTCACACATTTGGTAAGTGATAGAGCTGGGAATCAAACCCAAAGCTCATGCTCTAAGTAGTATGATTTATTCCTTCTATGCTTTCAAAGTCAGGTAAAATAAAATAAGAAAGTTTTTATATAACGAGCGTCGTCTGGTACTCGCAATCCTCCATGATCTGGCTCCAGTCTATAATTTCAGCCTTGCCTCCAACTATGTCCTTTCAAACAGACTCTATTCACAATATAAGTTATATCCTCTGTGCTTTTGTGACAACGGTCCTTTTCCACCTGTCCGTCTCATCTCAATTCTCCAGTGAAAATGCCGTCTCTCTGTTAAGGCCCTCTGCACGTGTGATCACCTCTGTGACTCCTTCAATGACTTACCAGTAAGAATCATCTCTCCTTGCACTGTACTTCCCTCGGACTCTGTAGTGCCTTTACGACATTCTTTTTTAATTTGTGCACGTGTCATTGCCTGGATTTTGGAACATGGCCTGCGAAAACCTTCCTGATGTGCCGCCTGCCTCTTTCTCTGGTTTCCTCTTCACCCTACATCTGTTCACTCTATTAGATCCCAACGTACTGATTTCTTGCTGATCCTTCAAGGCAGGTCTTTTGCCTCTGAGCCTTACATTGACCTCTTCTTTTCACTCCTCTGATTCCCATCATCCTATCCCTACCTTCCCACTCCTATGGAGAATGCAACTTCTTCAGACCTTGAAACAAACTATATTTTTCCAGGCAGCATTCCTTCTGATCCGTAAACCTAACAATGGCCCCCTCCCTTCCATATACTCCCATGGCCCTTCGTATTATTCCTTCACAGATTTTTATCACAACTTGTATAAAGTACACTAATCTGTGGAATTGTTTCTTTATTTTCTTTCTTCCTCACTATACAATAGCGGTATAAGAATAGGGACCACATCTTTTCCCCTCCTTTTTCTAATTCAGTCCTTAGTGCCCAGCCCATGTCAGGCCCATAGTAATTACTCAGTAATATTTCTGGAATGGTCAGTAATATTTCTTCAATGGACATGTGCAATGATGTCTTCAGTAGCACCCTGAAATGTAGGGGCTCATAAATAGATTTTCATAATGAGAAGAGCACACTGTCTAAAAATTCAGGTAAGGTTTAAGCAGAACAGAATTGTTCCTTTATAGGTTTAAAACTGATCTGATCTCAGTTCCTTTCTAAGTAATGAAAAATATGCAGGCCTATCTAAATGGGATAGGACTATCTATCTAAATGCTGTTACATGGAGGGCAATCTCCATGCATCAGGTTTTATTTATCTTGTCTGAGATATGGCTCCTCTGGTAAGGAAACATAAAGCTTATGCATCATTCTATTTCTCTTTTTATCCAATTTTCCTCCATTCTGTTTTTATCTACATTTCATATATTTGCTAATATCTGCCTGCTTCTCTTTTCACTGTCACTTACTCAGCAATATAATCTTTATTGCATTGTAATAATTTTAATACCTTCCATATGTAACTTGCAGGACCTGCTCATAAATTACAGGATTTGTGCCCCTGACATATTTGTATTAATACCATTTTTTCTATCCTGGTTTCTCTACCTGTCTTTTCCTTTATGTGCCCCTCTATCTTATCTGCCAGCTGGTGTTTTACTAATGTTTTTCAGTCTTTTCTGCCTTTCAGAATAATTGAGATATCTCCTCTTTCCTTGTAAATTTTCCAGCAGTGGGTTTCTAATAGTTGAAACTCAGTCACAGGCATTTTAAATTGAGGCCTTAGAGTGAAACTAGGCAATAGAACCATATACTCTTAAAATGGTCTTGGATACAGCCTCAGATACACTGGAGATTCTTGGACGGGGCTTTCTTTTGTTGTTCCAACTTCAGTGGTGTTTTTTGTTTTTTAAAAATATTCTTTATTAGCTATTCATATGACATCTTTTTTTCTAAAACTACCCTTAAACAGTATTTAACTGGAGTCTGTTCCCTTTTGCCCCATTTTTTCCTTTTGACCCATTTCTCTCTCTCTCTCTTTTTTTTTTTTTTTTCTTAAAGAAATATGTTTTCTGCACTGGCATAGAGTGATACAAATAGCACTCTATTAGTTTCAGAAGACGCATGACTTTTACAATTTCAAGAAAAAAAATTAGAACAATTCTAATAAACTCTATCCCCTCTAGGACTAACGAAGTCTAATACTTCAAGAAAATGATAAGGAAATAAATACATTTTCATCTCTTAGGAAAAGCATCAATAATTACAATTTATGACCAGATTCTATGTATGGAACATAACTGCATTGTAGGGAAACTGAGATAAAATATGGTTCAAATGTAAGCAAATGAGAATTGAACGAAGCCTCTAACATAATAAATCTAATGGCCAAGAAATGCCAAAAAGACCCAAAGTTTACCATTCATGTGGAACTAGGCTCAAATAAGGATCCTCGAAAAGTCACAGTTGTATTGTGGGTGTCAAGAAACTTGGTCATCGTGCCTTTAAAATTGGGAAAAGGTTGATCTGCATTGAGCAAATAGAAATCACTGAGAGCTCTGGAAGAAAAGATAAATTTGGCAAAGTCAAAAAACATTCTAAAGGTTCCTTCTCACCTTTATTCTCCTGCTCCCCCCTTCCATTTCATCCTTACTTTCTTCTCCTCTCCTCTACCTCCTCTTCCTATTCACTCTCTGTCTCTGTCTCTTTCTGTTTCTCATTGGTTAGAGTGTTACCAAGCTCCATCCAATTTTAATTTCTGGGAAACTTACTTTTCAAAGCCATCTACCCTAAAGTATAAGCTGAGAACTAAACCCAAAGGAATTTTCATACCAATGCAGTTGATTTCCCTTGGAATAAAAGGCAATGTTATGTTAAGTTTAAAAATAGCTGTCAGTCGAATGTTGCTTTTATAATTTATTGAAATGGTTTAGTATTCTAGTGTCACAGGTTTCTCTGTCTGTCTCTTGTTGATTATTGCATTGTCAATTGAAAATGAAGCCAGCTGTGGCAATTAGCCTCATTTACTCTATGGGTGATATCTCAATTGATAAGCTGGTATCATATTCTACTTCATACTTAATGGAATAAAATCCTTTTCAGCAATCAATATGTGACTTTTTACAATTATATTCTGTCATTATTATTAAATTGTCACAGATAATTAGTTAATATTTTTCTGAAAATACATCTTTGCTTTTTCCAAACTCTCATGCAAGAAAGAAGTGAAATAATAATTGCAGACATATAATTTTATAAAGTAATCTACAAGTAAGACTTATTTCAGCTAAAATTTTTGTAGTTATGCCTCCCCTGATAATTTCATTGTATTTTATAAATTTCAAAAATATATTTTTTCAAAAGTACCTATTTTTTTAAAAACAGTAATACCAAAATTCATACTGTATATAACGTCTAGATCTACAAAAAAATACCTACTTTAATATCATGTACTCAGTAGTTGCAGTGTATAAAGTATTTACTCATTATACTTAGTCTTCATAGGGGCTAATATGGTAGCTTGGTTGCAAATGGACAGGTCTAGAAATAGCCAAAGCCTGGAAATAAGACAAGTTTCTGTCAAAATGGAATATCCTGAAATTGCCAGCAGGCAGAAATTGTGGTTAGTGGATAGGATACTCTCAGAGTGAAGAAGGAAGGGAATATTTTAGCAGTAGGGTATAGATAAGAGTTGAGGATGCAAAACTGACATTTTTTGATGGTGGATATCTTATGACAAAACATAGGAACTCAATGAGTGATTTATAAATTAATATGCTCATTAGAGAAAGGCTGGACCTTAATGTAGGATGAAATTGGGTATCAAGCAAGACTCCAAGAGTAAAGGAAAATAAGATGGAAGGTAGTTTATCTGCTTTACAAGTGGAATAAATTGGAGCTTAATAAGTTAGGTTGACTCTACAGCTATTATGAGGTAGAATGTGGATGTTAATCCATATCTTCTAACTAAAATCACAGGTCAAGATCGATTATATCAGTTGTCTCTACTTAACAATAACAACAACAATAATGGTTACTGAATAAAAGCAAACTCACTATTAGACATTTCATATATTCTGTATCAAATTTGTATAATGACTCCATAAGAGATACAACATTATCCCCATTTTGAAGATAAAGAAACTGAAGATAAGAGAAGTAAATAATTAAATCTATGACCACCTGACTCCAGAGACCAAGCTCATAATCACTTATAATAAAAATCTCAGGTTAGTAAGTCTCTGGACTAGAATTTGAGTGTGGGTCTGCTATGAAAATGCAATTTGTAGTCGTGCCTTTTAATATGTGCTGCCCTTGGCTTGGGGCAGAGTTTGCTGGCTCTTTTAATAGGGTCAAAATCACCTCTTCAGTCCCTGTAGTCCCTACTACATCATCGGAAGTACTCCAAGGAGCCCACCCTCCCCCACTTCCCTTGTTCTCATCAAGTGAATTTTCTTTATAACACTTTCTTTTAAATAAAACGATCTTATTTAGATATTTACTTATACACTGTGTGTCTCTCTCAACTAAATGTAAGCTCCAAGAGAATCATATCTGTTTATTCATCATTTATATTACCAGTGACTACCAAATGACAGGCACTCAATAATACTAATATTATTGAACAAGTAAAAAGGAAATATAAAAGGTCATCAAACAAGATAATTTTTCACTCAATACTTTAGAAAAAAAATTTTAAGTGATAACATTCAATGTATGGAAGTATAGGAAAATGGGTACTCATATCTTGCTGGAAATGTAGATTGGTAAAATTATTTTTGTAAAACTAAAGTAAAAGTATACATTAGAATTGTTTAAATATCCATATGCTTTAACCCAACTTTTTTTCTAAGAATCTTCCCAGGATAATGAGATAAAAAATTATAAAGATATATAATAAATATGTATGTATTACAATAAAATTTATACTTGTGTTTTGTAGAACTTGAAATTTTAAAAGAAATGAAATGTAATAAATGACAATTGAATAGAACATAGTTGAATAAACTATATGCACAACTATGCAGCCATAAAAAAAATAGACCATCAAAAGATGCTATTCTTACTACTCCATGTTTTTATTAGCAATGTGCAGTAGAAAAAAAATAAATATTATAAATATTTATGAGTAAGAAGAGTAAAATACCAGAATAGATTTCAACTAATTATGAAATTCTAAGGTACTTTTTATATAACATATACTTATAGTGTTTGGAGGATGGTTGTGGGAGAAAAATGTAAAATTAATTACAAAATTTGTCTATATTTACCAACAGTATTTATATGACATAACAGTCAAAGAAAAAAGTGTGTAAGAGGAGAAATACTATTTTGACTAGGGACAGAGATATGGAATAGATTAGTCCTAACAGTATCAAAATTTGTACAACTAAACTAATTTAAAAGAGGTGATACTGACATAGGATAATAGGAAGTGAATACATATATTTGAAACAAATCACATTACATAAAATGATTTAATGTGGAATATGATAAAGACATTTCACATGTGTGGGGAAGACAGCTATATAATAAATGGTTATTGCAAAAATAAAACATGTGATATCAAAAATCAATTCTAGATAGATTAAAGAGGGAAATAATAAAAATAAAAATCTTTGAAATATAGAAATATTTGAATAATTATGAATCTCTAGAGAAAACTGGTCCAAATTTAAAAACAATGAAGGAAATTATAAGAAAAACATTAACACTCATGTATGTCTAAAAAACAATGACCATTATTAATTAAAAAGATACAAAAATGGAATATGAGAAATTTTACCAAAAATAAAATATATCCTAAAATAAAACAAACATATCCAATTCCCTGCTTATAAATTATCAAAGATAAAAAGTAAAAATATTTAATGTTGGTGTGATAAATCTAGCCTCATTGTGGGCAAGTAAGTTAGTATAACTACTTGGAAAAACAATTAGGCAGCACCTAGCAATGATCTGAGCTTTTAACTCCATTACATAAACACTCGTCTAATAAAATAATTTAGAACTAGAAAACAACCTTCATATCCAAGATATGGTTTGGGAGGTAATTTATAATTAATACAAAAGGGAAACACCATAAGTATTTAACTATAGGAGAATAGTTAAGTGATGATGCAGAAGCATACTTTATCCCAACATAATTGATCCCCAAGTTATTATTTTACAGTAATAAATGTGCTTTAATATTTTAAAAAAATAAAAATAAAATAGGACAGAGTGTGACATAAAGTGTGATGAAATAAAAAACTCTATAATTGTACCAAAGTGTTCACAGTGGTTATCTATGGAATGTGAACTAAGATATATATATATATTTTTTTCTTCTCTGTGCTTTCCATATATAATATGGGTATGACTAAATTTAATTTTTTAACCTAAAATTCTTAATATTTAGGTAACATTTCTAGCCAGCATTTATTCTTATGTTTACCCTCAAGAGCATCTTTTCATTTTGTGGGCATATTATGTGATTTTATATTAAGGGGTCTTCTACAAACGTATAATAGGGACCTCACCAACAATATCCTGATATCTAAAGGCTGGATTTTCAGTTTATGATTTTGGCACATAATTGTAGTTTATGCCATAAGGATTGGGTGCATACAATATGCTTCTCCTTCTGTTAAAATTTTTGTGTAAGTGATTATTTATCTTTTCCATTACAATCAAGGTTAAGAAACATTGGCATCCATTTCATGAATCCCTGCCAGTAGAAACTATTTCACATTTGTGTCTGACTAATGTTCTTGTCACTTAGATTTAGATAATTTTCTTAAAAAAGAAGTGAGCATTCTAGAGCCTTATTAGGAAACTACTTAATATAACACATGAATTAATACACCTAATTGTGACTGTCTTAAACAGGGCACACTTATCTTTGTTCCCTCTTTTTATTCCGATATTTTGTCTTTGTTATGTCATTTTCATTCTAGTACATTGTCACTGTAGAGAAGAAATAGAAAAGAAGCATATAGTATATCCAATGGCAATAATATGGTTATCTAATTCTATGGGTTGAAATTAACTGAATATTTGGAGTTACACCTCAGAAATACCCACCTCATCTCAAGACTTCATGGTTTCCTACAAACTAAATTATGAAAACCAAATATGGAAAAAAAGCTGTATCCCAAAGTTTAGAGTTATAGTGGGTGATGGAAAATGATATTGAAGAACCTAGAAATTAAATTTAAGTCAGTGGAAAGACTAGAAGAAATGAACAGAATATTTTTATAGAAGATATATGTAATAGCTATTTGGAAAAAGGGAGCTAGATGTTTAGATGACTGATTATCATTGAAGTAAAATATTTTTATCTAAATGTAATTAAAAGTTAGTTATTTTTGAAACTTTAAATATAATATCAACTCAGCTTTGGAAAATAAATGTTAAAATTATGTAAGTTATTTGTACTTTATAGTTTTAATACTCAGATGTTGAAATTTTACAAATAAAATAATAGATACAAATACTTCAAAGAATATGATGGGCTGTAAATTTCTAAGGTGACTGCTCACCTTTTCCCTACCACAAATAAAACAACTAAAATGTGCTTTAGATTGCTCACTTTTATGTCTGTAAAAATAACTTTCCAGATAAGTGGTGTCACAAGCAATAATTTCACAGACCAGAGAAGAGATATAAAATGGAATCGAATTGAAGGTTTGATTAATAACAATTTGACACACAATCAAAATAGCTAGTTTCTCTTTGAGAAGAAAGGCAGGACAAAACCTTAAATATGTAGGAAAAACAATCCTCAAAGCAAACATACCCCTTCCTTATTTAGTCTGAAAAATTCATAGAACAGAGCCCATGGGAATTTATAGAGAGATTTCCAGAGGCTAAATAAAAGTTTATCAAAGACTAAGGGAAATTGGCATTAGAAGTGTCCTTCAAATAAGCTTATAGTTCTAAAACTCAATAATTTGAATTCCCTTAAGGTCAGTGAGAGATGTGAATGACAATACAGATGGTGGTATAAAAAGCAAGGCTGTTGTGCTATGTGGCTATAGTTAGATTTTAATTTAACTGGGAGATATAAAACCTAACCAAAATATATTTTACTTCATTGGAAACTTTATTGGTATTTACAATAACTATGATGAGAAAGTGAGTTTTTTTTTAAAGTAATAATTCAAGATATTTAATTTCATGTTTCTTAAGAGGACAGTTATATGTGCTTAATAAGTGAGAACAATTTTGGGCAAGCCATTTACTTCTGATTATTTACTTCTGTTTCTTAGGACTTTCTCTCTATATACTTCCCTAGGGAAGTATTGTATACTAAGTCCTCTAAAAAACTAAGTTAATGAAATTCATGGTGGTATATGGTATCATATAGCAATGTTGAGAATGACTCTAGCAATATGATTTTTACTAACATGGCCAAAGGAAATGTATTATAATTCTATAATAAGCAACCTAAAGAAAACTTATGGTCATGAATTGCAGAAAATACCACAGAGAAAGGAGTTTGAAGATTGCTTAGGGAAAATCCTTCACATGAGTGCACTCAAATTTTATTTAATGGTAATTTTTTATTACAAATGAGATCATTTATTATTATGGTAATCTTTGTTGGATGGAATATTAAGATAAAATGGTTATGTCAGACAAAGAGGTAAGTTAGGATGAGAGAGTTCAAACTAACATATATATATATATATATATATGGAATGGAACGTGGTAAAGCTGACTCCTGAGGCCTTAAGTCATGGAAGTAGAGTTCAACTTCAAAGAAACACATAGTGATGAAGAGCTACCAGATGACCAGCGTGATCATTCTTTATGCATTTTTATTTTTTCAAGCATACTATAAAATTTAAGGGTTTTGAAACACACTAAGGATTAAGAAACTTTGAGACCTACTACATGAAACTAGTGGTAAAGAAGTAGAACCAGAGAAATCCAGAAAATATTGTCACGAATATAGTTAAAACTAGCAAAAACAAAAACCAGAAACAAACAAACAACAATGACATTCTCCTTTCTTGAGGAATTTCACTAAATGAAAGTACAGGTTTTAAGAGTAACGATGTGTAGATGTGTGATTTGGTGACTGGTCTCAGAATGAAAATAAAAGGTCTAACATGGAGAAAAAAAAAAAAAAAGGTGTGCTATAGTCAAAACCATGTAAGTGGGAAGAAAGAAAGAAAGAAACCATTAAAAGCTACACATATGCACACACACACTCACACTCATAAGATCAAGAATGATAGCATCGAAGTAAGTAGAACTTGTTTCAAACCAGACCTGAATTAAATTGGCTTATATTAATTAACTTTATCAATAAGCTTTGTAGTAGAGTATCTGTTCTGAATTTCAAATATTGTCTGGAGAGCTGAGGGAGAATTGTATGCCAACTCTGCAGCATTCCATGATAAGTGTAAAATTAAATAACCTGCTGGGATTTTGATTGAGATTGCACTAAATCTATGGAACAAGTTATTTTATGAATATTGACAAACCGATACTAAAGTTTATATGGAAAGTCAAAAGACCGAGAATAGCCAACACAATATTGAAGATGAACAAAGTTGGAGTTGACACTACTGAACTTCAAGACTTACTATAAAACTACTGTAATCAAAACAATGTGGTGTAGGTGAAAGAATAGGCAGATCAATGGAACAGAATAAAGAATCCAAAAATAGACCACGATGAATATAGTCAACTGATCTTTGAAATAGAAGCACAGGCAAGACAATGGAGCTAAGCTAGTACTTTAAAAAAATGGTGCTGGAAAACTGAACGTTCCTATGCCAAAAAAAAAAAAGAATCTACACACAGACCTTACACCTTTTAAGGAAATTAACTCATAATGGATTGGAGATCTAAATGTAAAATACAAAATTCCTAGAATGTCACATAGGATAAAACCTAGGTGACCTTGGGTTTGGTGATGACTTTTTAGATAAAGCATCAAAGACACAATCCATGAAGAAAAAAATTGATAAGCTTAACTTCATTAAAATTTAAAACTTCTGTTCTGCAAAAGACAATGTCAAGGGAATGAGAACACAAGCCACAGAGTTGGAGAAAATATTTGCAAAAGACACATCTGATAAAGGAGTGTTATCCAAAATATGCTAACAGCTCCTAAAACTCAAAAAAAAAAAAGATTTTAAAAATGAGCCCAAGACCTTAAAGGATATCTCACCAAGAAGATATACAGGTGGCAAATAGGCATTTGAAAAAATGCTCCACATAATATGTCATAAGAAAAATGCAAATTAAAACAACAAAAATACCACCACACAGTTATCAGAATGGTGAAAACCTGGAACTCTGACGACACCAAATGCTGGTGAGAATGGGAGCAACACAAACACACAAAACAGAAAGAAAATAAATGAAATGAAATGAAATGAGTATAAGCCAATGGGAGGTATTAGGGACATTCACAAAAACTCACACATCACATGGATGTTTATAGCAGATTTATTCATAGCTGTCAAAACTTGGAAGCAACAAAGATGTTCTTTAGTAGGTGAATGAGTAAATAAACTGGTACATCCAGACAATGGACTTTTATTCAGCACTAAAAATAAATGAACTATCAAGACATGGAAAAGCATGAAGGAAACTTAAACGCATATTACTAAGTGAAATAATTAAATCTGAAAAGGCTACATAGTGTATGATTCCAACTATGTGACATTCTGAAAAAGGCAGAACTATGGAAACAGTAAAAATATCAGTAATTGCCAGTGGATGAGGAGTGAGAAAGATGAATAGCACAGCACAGAAGGTTTTTAGGGCAGTGAAAATACCCTGTATGATATTAAAATGATAGATACATGCCATTATACATTGTCCAAACCCATAGAGTATACAACAAGAGTGAACTGTGAAGTAAACTGTGGACTTTGTGTGTGTAAAAGGTGTTGGTGTAGATTCACCAATTGTAAAAAAAAAATGTACCTATGATGGGAGATGTTTATAATGGGGAAGATTATGCATGTGTGTGGGGCAAGGGTATGTGGGAAATCTCTGTACCGTCCTCTTAATCTTTTTGAACTTAAAATTTCTCTAAAACAATAAAGTCTTTAAATGTTATTATTAATTGTCACTTGCCATGAATATCTCCTATTCTATAACTGGTATTTTTCTATTTCTTTATCTTGTTGAGGTCTGCCCATACTGGAGATTCAAAAACAAGAATTCTAAAACCAGGTAAAAAAAACTTTGATTAGGGGTTGAATTGTGTTTTTCCAAAACTCATTATGTTGAAGTCCTAACCCCCAGTGCCTCACAATATGATGTTTTTTGGAAGTAGGGTTATTGCAGGTGTATGTAGTTAACATGAAGTCATACTGGAGTAGCATGGATCCCTAATCCAACATGACAAGTGTAAAAGAGGGAAATTTGGAAACAAACTCATGCACAGGGAGAATGGTCTTTAAAGATGAAGGCAGAGATCTACAAGCCAAAGAATGACAAAAATTGACAGCAGACCACCAGAAACAGAGAGAGAGGAATGGAACAGACTTTCCCTCACAGCCCACAGAAGTAACCAACCCTGCTGATGCATTGATCTTGGGCTTCTGGCCTCCAGAACTGTGAGACAAGAAATTTCTGTTATTAAAACCACCCAGTTTGTAGTATTTTGTTATGGCAGCCTCAGGAAACTAACATACAGGGATAGCTCATTTTATTGTGCTTTGCAGATGCTGTAATTTTTACAAATTGAAGGTTTGGGGCAACCCTGAGTCAAGCAAGGCTATCGAAGTCATCTTTTCCAACAGCATTTGCTCACTTCATATGTATCGCATTTTGTAATTCTCACAATATTTCAGATTTTTTTCATTATTATTATTCTATTATGGTGATCTGTGATAGGTGATCTATGATGTTACTCTTGTAATTGGGGGCACCCCAAACCACACCCATACAAGAGGCGAACTTAATCGATAAATGTTGTGTATGTTCTGACTGCTCCACTGATCGGCTGTTCTCCCATCTCTCTCCCTCGCCTTGGACCTCTATTCCTTGATACACAACAGTATTGAAATTAAGCCAATTAAAATCCCTCAATTACCTCTAAACATTCAGGTGAAAGGAAGAGTGCAAAGTCTCTCACTTTAAATCAAAGTCTAGAAATGATTAAACTTAGTAAGTTAAGTGTGTTGAAAGCTGGAATAGCTCAAAAGCTAGGTCTCTTGTGCCAAACAGTTAGCCAACTTGTGAATGCCAAGGAAAAGTTCTTGAAGGAAATTAAAAGTGCTACTCCAGTGAACAGAAAAATGATAAGAAAGCAAAACAGCCTTATTGCTGATATGGAGAAGGTTTTAGTGGATGGGAGAGAAGATCAAACCAGCCACAACATTCCCTTAAGCCAAAACCTCATCCAGAACAAGGCCCTAACTCTCTTCAATTCTGTGAAGGGTGAGAGGTGAGGAAGCTGCAGAAGAACTTGGAAGCTAGCAGAGGTTGGTTCACAAGATTTAAGGAAAGAAGCCACTTCTATAACATAAAAGTGAGAGGTGAAGCAGCAAGTGCTGATGTAGAAGCTGCAGCAAGTTATCCAGCATATCTAGCTAAAATAATTAATGCAGGTGGCTACATTAAACAACAGACTCAATGTAGACAAATCAGCCTTATATGGGAAGAAGATGCCATCTAGGACTTTCATAGCTAGAGAGGAGAAGTCAGTGCCTGGCTTCAAAGCTTCAAAGGACAGGCTGACTCTTGTTAGAGGCTAATGTAGCTAGTTACTTCAAGTTGAAGCCAATGCTCATTTACCATTCTGGAAATTCTAGGGCACTTAAGAATGATGCTAAATCTACTCTGCCTGTGCTCTATCAATGGAACAACAAAGCCTGGATAACAGTACGTCTATTTACAACATGGATTACTGAATATTTTAAGCCCACTGCTGAGACTTATCCTCAGAAATAAAGGTTCCTTTCAAACTATTGACAATGCACCTGGTCACCCAGCAGAGAAGTAGACTGTCCTTTGACAGCCTTTATCCGGTTATCCAAATATTTTAAATGTATATATTTTTTTACTTTACAATTTCCATCTTCTCCCATTACTTCTTGAGAAACAATAATTTGAATGCAGTAGCTGGAAGTGACCTTAGAAGTCATCTTGTCCAAGTCATACCTTTTCCAAATGAAGAAACTGGTATGCAGAGATACTAAAAGACTTGTTTATCCTAATGAAAGCAATTTCAAATAAGGAAATAAATTAAGTATAAATATATTCAACACAATAATAATAGTAGCAAAAATTTGGAAAATACCAAAAATATTCTATAACATGGAATAATAGATAACCATTTAAAGTGAATGAGTAATCAATTATGTATTTATCATTCATTTTTAATCAGTTATTTCTTATATTTATACTATTTATTTATATTTTACATTATATTATCAAAATTTTATTTAGAAAAGGAAGAGGAGGAGTGACCGGAGCTCGCATTCATTCTGTCATGTTATGATACAACAAGGCAAGCTAGGCAGAGATCCCTCACCAGAACCCAACTGTGCTGGCACACTGATCTCAGCCTTTAAGCCTTAAGAACTGTGAGAAAATACATTTCTGTTGTTTAAGCCACACATTCTACGGTAATTTTTTATGGCAAACTGAGGGGGAAACTTTTAAAGAACCTAGAAGTAACAGTGACTATAATAACATAGATGTAAAACTTATACACTAGTGGAAAAGGGCAGTATAAACTAATAAATAAAATGACAATGGTAGAAAACAAAATTACATCTACAATGTGTTTATAATTGTGTGCTGTATTAGTTTTGTAGACTGTTGTATCAAATTACTACAAACTGATAGCTTAAAACAACATAAATTTACATTCTTGTAGTTCTGGAGGCCAGGAGTCCAAAATTAGTTTCACTGGGTCAGAATCAAGATGTCAGCAGGGCCACACTCCCTCCAGAAGCTCTGAGGTTGCATTTGCCCCTTGCCTCTCACAGCTTCTGGTGGTCATCAGCATCCCTTATCTTGTGGCCACATCACTCGATTCTCTGTCCCCATCATCATATCATATCAGCTCCTCCCCTGTGTGCCTACTCCCCCCCTTCCTCTTCATATAAGAGAGTACACACGTGATTGCATTTAAGGTCCATGTGGATAACTGAGGATCATTTCCTCAAGATTCTTAATTTAAACAAATCTACATATCTACAAGTTCCTCTTTTTTATATTTTGCCAGGTAAGGTAACATTCACAAGTTCTAAGGATCAGGACATGGTTATATTTGGGGAGGGGAGGCTTTTTTTGTAGCCTACCACAAGTGATTTGTATGTGTGTATGTGTTTGTGTGTGTTTTAAAATACTCCTAGGAAATACTACATGTTTATATTGTTATGAATGGCTGTAGAGATTTGGGGGGATTTTTATTATTTTATTTTATTTTTGTTTTATTATTTCTCTAATTTTCAAATAGCTGTCACTTTTTAAATTAAAATAATAATAAACATTTTTACTTTCAAGTGTATTCTTTACTTTCATGATCCAAGTCTACTGGCTAACAGAACTAGACATGGAATCCAGATAAAGTCATGTAATCTTTCTATTACAATGGCTTAACTCATATGAAAAAAGTTACCAAAAATATCACATAAATATATTTATTTTGGACTCTGAATATTACCTTTAAGATAGCTTAACTGATAAAAGAGTATTGAAACATTTATTCTTTTAGACTATAATGGAAAACATAAACTTCTTACTGAATCCTACATACAATTAGAAAAGAGAGCTAAAAAAAAGACCAGGAAATAAGAGTAGACAAATGTAAATACTGTCATTTAAGAATAAACAGAAATTGCCGTTTTGTTTTTGTTGTTTCTTTCTTTGGTTTTAACTTTAAAATCCAAATATATAGAGAAAGTTTTATATATAAAATGTCAAATAAAAATCTTTTTACTTTTGGAACTATGTTCGCACCAGAGCTTTCTTCAATGACCTTCACCAGAAAAACACTTAAAATTGTACCTAAAACAACATGCAGGTGAAAAATATCTAATTTTATTGCTTCAGTAACTCCAAAAATGGAGAATGGAATTTCACCAAATTTTCAGTGAAAATCCTCATTTAGGAATGAAGAGGAAAATGATGATGAATTTCAAGCCAACACATTTTGAAGGCTATAAGTGGCTGCAAATAGGATTTATCAAGAAATGTCTCCTCAGCTCCAGCAACAGAGCAATGGCATAAAGCTGTAATAAGCACAATTTATTTTTATTAAACAAAAATGGAAAAAACCTGTAAGTTATTTTGTCAATCACACCATTACTGGGGTCATCCCCAAGATATATAATCCTTTGAATATAAGTGATTTTCTCCAGTTTTAATAATATAGCTTTCACTAAGCTTTGTTAAAAACAAATCCCCCAAACTCACTTTTAATTAATAGAACCAGTGATCGTTTAACATTAACACATTGGTATAAGTAACAATTTGCCATACCTTTAATCCTTATCTGTAATGTATATGTTTTTTGTTACCTGTCTGAAATAACAGCATAGAGACTGCAAGAGGTTGGGCATTGGAGCCTTAAACATTATATATTGATATTTATGCGTTATTTTGTGTTTTTACCTTTATATAAGTCTCACTATTTTTTTCTTATCTGGTATCATCATCATCATTATGATCATCACTGCTGAAGTACTTAAATTATGCTTTTTATACTTGCAAAGTACTTTAATAATTGTTTCTATTTGGTATCGAAGAACACTAACATTAACGTCCCAGGACTCTAGTTGTGTATGTCAAAGGGAAACCAGTGAAAACAGCTAGTTAATTAAATTCACGTCAAACAAACAGCAAACTTGTTTCAAGTGTCAAAGAAAAATTGCACCAGATGAAGTTAAACAGGAGAAGACTTTTTTCAAGACCATTACAATAGGCTTCAAGACTATTGCAACAGGGGCAAGAGATTGAACTCAATTCCTCTGAAACAAAATGCAGGAGGATTTTAAATGCTGGGGTGAGCTAGTGGAAAAATACTGGAGCACTTTAAAGGGAAGGCTGGTGAATGTGATGATTCAGTCTGTGTTTGCTAATTGGTGCTTGTTATGGAAGTTACGTTCCTAATCTTCTACAGGAACTAGAAGACAGGGGCCCTATCTTTCTTGAGGATTATATTGCAAAGAGGGGATGGCTCCAAGTTCCTTGAGAAAGACATGCCTGGGTTGTAGAAGATTTACACCTTAAAGAGGTACAGAAAGAATTTACAATTTCAAGTTTTCTAAAGTAAATGATCTAAGGAAAGGAAGCCCAGGGCCTCTAGCCAGGAAAATACCTGTTTAAAGTTTATTCAAGCTCAGGGGCATGTTAAGGCCATCTTGGTAACAAGTAAAAATTATATTTGGTTGTTAGTAAGAATGGTCAGTCTGTCTTCCAAAAAGTATGTAGTATTTGATACTATTATGTCTATTTTATTTTGCCAAAACAGTTTTCTGAGTGTGTATATAGATGTGTCTCTTAATTAGATTAAGGTGCCCAAATCATTGTCTTAACGTGTCATGTAAAACTGAGTGTGTGCTATTAGACAAAGACAACCTAAATATGTCCCAGTTCTGTCTCATTTTAATTTTTTAATTTTTTTAATTTTTATTTTTTTATTGAAGTATAGTTAATTTACAATGTTTCAGGTGTATAGCACAGTGATTCAGTTATATATATCTATATCCCTATTTGGATCCTTTTCCATTACAGGTTATTACAAGATATTGAATATAGTTCCCTGTGCTGAATACAGTAGGTCCTTGTTGTTTATCTATTTTTTATATAGTAGTCTGTATCTGTTAAATCCAAATTCCAAATTTATCCCTCCCCCCTTCCCCTTTGTTAACCATAAGTTTGTTTTCTATGTCATGAGTCTATTTCTGTTTTGTAAATAAATTCAATTGTATCATTTTTTTAGATTCCACATCTAAAAAATGTGGAATGATATCATATGTTATTTGTCTGTTTGACTTCACTTATTATGAAGTAAATGACGTAAATGATGTAAACGTAAATGATGTAAATGATGCCATATGATATTTGTCTGTTTGACTTCACTTATTATGATAATCTCTGGGTCCATTCATGTTGCTTCAAATGGCATTATGTCATTCATTTTTATGGCTGAGTAATATTCCATTGTATATCTATACCACATCTTCATTCATCTGTCAATGAACATTTAGGTTGTTTCCATGTCTTGGCTATTGTATATAGTGCTGCTATGAATATTGGGGTGCATGTATCTTTCTGAGTTAGACTTTTCTCCAGATATATGCCCAGGAGCGGGACTGCAGGATCATATGGTAACCTTACTTTTAGTTTTTTAAGGAACATCCATACTATTCTCCATAGTGGCTGTACCAATTTACATTCCCACAAAGAGTATAGGAGCATTCCCTTTCTCTACATCCTCTCCAGCGTTTATTATTTGTAGATTTTTTGATGATGGCCATTCTGACCTGTGTGAGGTGATACCTCATTGATTGGTTTTGATTTGCATTTCTCTAATGATTAGTGATACTGGGCATCTTTTCATGTGCCTGTTGGCCATCTGTATTTTTTTTTGAGGAAATGTCTATTTATGTCTTCTGCCCATTTTTTGATTGGTTGGTTTGGCTTTGTTTGTTTGTTTTTTGACATTATGCTCTATGAGCTGTTTGTATATTTTGGAAATTTATCCCTTGTCAGTCGCATCATTTGCAAGTATTTTCTCCCATTCCATAAGTTGTCTTTTCATTTTATTTTCCTTTGCTGTGCAAAAGCTTTTAAGTTTCATTAGGTCCCATTTGTTTTTTGGTTTTGTTTCCATTACTCTAGGAGATCCAAGAAAAATATTGCTGCAGTTTATGTTAAAGTGTGTCCTGCCTATGTTTTAGTCTAGATTTATAGTATCCTGTCTCACGTTTAGGTCTTTAATCCATTTTGAGTTTATTTTTGTGTATGGTGTTAGAGACTGTTCTAATTTCATTCTTTTACATGTAGCTGTGCAGTTTTCCCAGCACCACTTATTGAAGAGACTATCTTTTCTCCATTGTATATTCTTGACTCCTTTGTTGTAGATTAATTGCCCATAGGTGTGTGGATTTATTTCTGGGCTTTCTGTCCTGTTCCATTGACCTATGTGTCTCTTTTTGTGTCAGCACCATATTGTTTTGGCGTCGGCACCATATTGTAGCTTTGTAGTATTGTCTGAAGTCAGGGAATCTGATTCCTCCAGTTCCATTCTTCTTTCTCAGGATTGTTTAGGCTCTTCCTCATTTTTAAAGATTGATTACAACTAATCATTCCATCTTATCAGTGTATAGGATAAGATCAAATTAAAACTTATGACGAAAATTATGGTCAAAATAACACCTTACATTTTTAATGTGATTGTTTTCCATACAATGTGAGCTAAATCCTTATGGGATTTTTGGTTTTTTGATATTTACGTGGGAAATTACATGGTGAAAGTTTGTATAGTCAGTATCTGACAACTATGACGTAAAGATAAGACTTCCAAAATGGTATTTACCTAAGGCGTGCGTTTATTTGCAGGTGTGTGTGTATGTGTTTGTACATGTGTGTGTTTTAAATAGCAGCCACTCATTTTCACTGTTTTTGAAAAAACTTTGGGCCTTAGAGCTAGATGGACCTGGGTTTGAGTCACAACTCTGCCAACCACTAGCTATGACATAGGGGCAAATTAGCTAATCTGTCTGAGACTCATTCTCCTTATCATTAAAATGATGTTGATGATTATGGCACATTTTATTTTCTAAAGGGGGCTACAGCTGTATCTCCTCTCCTACATGCTTTTTGTGATGTAAACTTGCCACACTCCCACTGAGAACTAGAGTCCTTTTCCACCCTCTTGAAAATGGGTAAGACTTTTTAAAAAATTTTTATTGGAGGATAGTTGATTTACCATGTTGTGTTAGTTTCTGCTGTACAGTGAAGTGAATCAGTTATACATATATCCCCTCTTTTTTAGATTCTTTTCTCATATAGGTGATTACAGAGTATTGAATAAAGTTCCCTGTGCTATATGCTAGGTCCTTATTAGTTATCTATTTTATATATAGTAGTGGGTAAGACTTGAAATTGCTCCTACAAAGAGCCAACTCTGGCTGGAACCTTCAGTTAGCCTGGTAGCTTCCGCTTCTTAGCTCTTGGAATCTGGTCACTATGTAAGGAGTATGACTACTTTGGAACCATCTTGCTCTGAGAAAACAAAGCCACTTACACAGGATGAGATACTGCATGGAGAGAAAGAGTGGCCAAGGAAGATTGACATGTCAGTTGTAAGAATGAAAACAACATTCAACTAAGACCAGTTGAGCCTTCAAATGGTCTCAGCCCCGGTTGTTTTCACATTGCATTCCCATGTAAAATCCAAAGAGAGATCTATCCAGCTGAGACCAGTCAACCCACAAAAGTGTGAAAACTAATACTAAACTATTGTTGTCAGCCACCAAGTTTTGGGTAATTTGTTATGCAGCAAGAGATCATTGTAACAGTGTCTAATGGTTCATTTGTGTCTATTAAAAATAATGTATGTAAACAACTTTATATATAGGATATTATTATTGGTGCTAGGTACACTTTATAATCTCAAATGGCCATCTTTACTGACTCAAAAATAATACTAGTATTTTTTTCTCAAAGTTTTAATTTTCTTGTCATTAACTATAATTTTTCATCCTTCTCTATGACTTTTCAATATCTTTTACTGCAATTGATTAAAATTATTCAAAGTAAACATTTTGAAGTGTTCTAACCAGTAACAAAAATGAAGTTAAATTACATAGAACATGCATTAGTTTGCTAAGGATGCCATAAAAAAGTACATCGACTGGCTTAAACAACAGAAATTTATTTTCTCATAATTCTGGAGGCTAGAAATCAGAGAACTAGGTGTTGCAGGATTGATTTCTTCTGAGGCTTCTGCCCTTGGATTTGTAGATGGCCATCTTCTCCCTGTGTCTTGATATGGTCTTTCCTCTGTGTGTGCTTGTGCCCTAATATCTTCTGATAAGGACACCAGACATGTTAGATCAGTCATATTGAATGTGACCTCAGTTTACCTTAAATATTTCTTTAAAGGTCTTATTACAAAATAAAGTCACATGTTGAGGTGGGTGTTAGGACTTCAGTAAATGAATTTTGAGGGAACACAATTCAGCCCATAAGATAATATAACTTGAAGATGATCATTTTTACTGAATTGAAAGTAATACTATTATTTTTAAACAATTAAATACAATAACAGTGCAGTTAAATTAAACAGAACAAGTAAAAGTTGTTGAAACTAACTGTTGTTTGGAGTAGCTAGGAAAGACATGACAGACTTTCAATGGGGCAATCATTTATTATTGTTAGCCACTTTAGCTGGAACTGATTCTCTCTCTAAATTCTCTGCCAAGTATATATTCCCGAAATACCCCCCAAATTTCTCAACCTACATACTAATGTTGAATCGTGGTGACATTTAGCATGCATAACCCTATCTTAATAACTGTTGTAGAAGTTTTCAAATCGGCTGCAATGCTTTGTAGCTACTTTCACTAAGAAATAGAGTTTTGTTTTCCTTTTTTTCCCCGCATTCCTTATACCTGACTGGTCTGTGACTTCCTCTGAGCTTATGTGATGTCACTTCCAGCACATTTTATATTTTATGTCTTGCAGCTTCTGCTCTTGATGTTCATGCTCCCGTGAGCCCACATGCCAAATAAAATAAACCTGGTATTCCCTGCTGTTTGATGTCAGAGAAACCATGTGTAGGAGAGAAAAGCTATCCCAGATGGGTGCATCCTAGACAAACGAGCCCCCATCTGACCCGGCAGCTGACCCCAGACACATGAGTGAGCCTATCTAAGAAACTAGCAGAACAACCCAGTTGAGGCCAGCCGGACTTCCTAACTACAAAATCATAACCTAAATGATGATTGTTGTTGTTAAGCCACTAAATATTGGACTAGTATGTTTTGGAACAAAAGTATATGATTAATTAAAAATTGAAAATATATTCATGAGATGTTTGACAGTTCATTTTAGTAAACATTGATCTTCTCTGAGTAGATACCGGTGATTCTAATTTTTTGGTTGAGATAACAAGGTATAGGTGGAACAGGTGAATTAAGTTTTAATTAAAGATTGGGAAAAATAACTGGACATTTAAAAGGAAACTCTTTTTGAATGACATTGAACCTTTGACAAATGCCCTTGTTTAACAAAAAAGGGAACTGTCTGAGAGTCGGGAAATCACTTGATCAAAAACTGGGATCAAAAACTTACAACCACTTCTATCTATCAGGTCCATGCTTCTTCCACTTCAAACAATATCCTTATTTGTGTGTGTGTGTGTTTCATTTTTTTCATACTATTATGTTACTTTTTAGAAAATATTTACTATCCACCAAAACATTTTAAAATATTTTAAAGAACAATCAGTGAGCCATGTTGTATAACACAAAGTTTTTAAATAAAAACATAATCACAACTGTATTAATCCTCCAGAACTTGACTTAAATCAAAATTAGATTAAGTAGTAAATAGTAGAGAATGTAAATGCTGTTTTAAGACCCATGACATTGTATAGCTGATTCTCTTTTTTATAAAGCAGAAACTAACACACCATTGTAAAGCAATTATACTCCAATAAAGATGTTAAAAAAAAAAACATGACAATGAATATCTTTAAATGTGGGTATTCTTATTCTTTTATCAGAAGCAAAAATTCTTCCATCTGGGTAAACGGCAATAATTTTTTCCAATGAATAACGTTTACTTTTCACAAGAGAGACATAAGTTGCATATTAGAGTCCAAACAAAATAAAATGAGACATTTACTATGTTTTTCCATTGTGATTTTCAAGTTAAGACATTCATTCAAATGAAAAGAAATAGGAATGGATGCAACTCAGCTGGTAGAAACATTCAATGTGATGATATCCAAACAGCTCCAGTGTTTCCTGAGGTGGAGCCAAAAACTTGTCAAATTCTCATCCCAGATTATGGGTGTCGATAAAAATACTTTTTTACTTTTATGTTTTGGTGTTTGGTGCTTATCTGTGTGTCTTTTTTTTTTTAACAAAATAAAAAGTCCTGTGTTCTTCAAATGACTCAACACAGTTCCTTAAGATTGTCGTTCTTTTTTGTGAGATGCTGTTTATATTTTCTCCTTTCTCTCTAAATGTCAAAATTTGGCACAAGGAATATGGCAAATATTCCTGAATGCCATGGCAGAATGGAAAATTGTTCAGATGTCCTTACTATAAAGGACACTTCCTCACTACTTCACAATTTGAGTATTGTGCCAGCTTCTCTATCCCACATCAAAACGGTCACCTGTGCCGTTATTCATATTATTCAGCTCTACAGTATGTCCTCAAGCCAGATGTTTAACTGAGTTATTCTTTCCTCCAGTCAAGTGGAGTGCTGGTTGAAGGATGAAATGAAATGAAACTAAATAATAAATTAGCCAAGTTTTTATTTAAAACTTTGTTTTCTCAGTCCAGAAAAATAAATGTCATTTATATTTGTATTTGTATATGGCACATAATTACACAGGTAAAGATGAGAACGGGGAGATGGCATCTTGTATTTTCTTAAATGTTTCATTTATTTGTATCTTAAGAAGTCATTAGATGTGTCAGATAATCTTAATATCTAAAAATTATGAAAAAAATATGTAGAGGCAGCATCTCGGGGAAAAACACAAACGAGAAACACCATGTTTCAGGGGAAACATGTGGGGAATAGAAGGAGAATGTCCTCCACTTCCCTCTCGGACTAACAAATGCTGAAGAATGGTGTTGAGTACTGATGTTCATCCCTGATGAACACCTAAGAGTGAGAATCCCGTGACATGCAGCAAGTCAGAGTACAGAAGCTTCAGGTACTTGGGAAGATGCTGATGAGAATTCTAGCTACCTTCTGAATAATCTAAAGTAGAAATTAAGGAGAAAGCTCCTATAAGAAGGTTATTAGCAAGGGAAACAGAGAATGTTCTCAAGGGCATATTTTTAGGTATATAAAAATAAACGAATTCAAGAAGGCCACATGTCTCTATGAGTCTGAAATAATCAGACAGCATTACTACAGTTGACTTTCTTGAATATGTGGATGAAAAATTTTGAAGTAGTTTAATACTTTTTATGTAATAGTAGTTATCTACACACCTTTTTAACATATTCTACCTAGTCTGATTTCCCCATAATTGGGGAAATAATGGCAGGTATAATTATAGAAGACACAATTAGAGCAATAAGATTTCTTTATCAGATAGGCTGGGTCAGGACACTGGCTAGAAGTATAGGTTTGCACTCCAGATTCTGGGTTTAGGTTCGATGGAATGATTATCCAAAAGTCTCTAAAGATGGAAAGAATCAGAGGTTGAATGAATTTGGGGAGTGGATGCATAAAGTCAGATACTAAAAACATCACTCTAGTCATCAAGCCCAAGCTGGGGAGAAGAGGCAGGTACCAAAGACAAGGTCAAACAATTGAATGACAGGGTGATACTTGAAAAGAGCATAGAGTTATGATGGAATCAAACCCAACTGTTCTAAATATGGCTACTGGATTCCAGCTCATTTCTTCCATTGCCTTATGATCTATTTAAGTGTTCAACTGAATTAAATGGAACAAGTTTTGTTATGTGTGTTGGGGGAGTGGTATTTGAAGGGGTGTGTTTATTTTTTGTTGGGAGTACTATAGTATATGCCTTGGCACTAGAGCTGTATCCTATATAGACCCACCTTAGGAGCCCTTAACAGAGACAGATGCCTGGACCCTATCTCCAGAGATTTTGATTCAGCAGACATAAATCTGCCTTTTATTTAACAAACTCTTTAAAACTCTTGGTGCCATTTTTCTATAAACTACACTGAGAAAAAATGATGTCATAGGTAAAAACATAAACTTGGGATCAGACTACCTTTGGGTTTTAACTTCACCACAATATTAAATGTGTGACTTTGGAACTTTCTAGCTGTTATTTTCATCAACTATGAAATGGATTAAATAATAACTGCTTTATAATCTTGATGATGAAGTCAGATGATATATATAAAGTATGTAACAGAAAGTATGGTCGACACTATTTTATAGATATGAACATAGTGGAACCAAACTTTTTAATAAATATAATGAGAAAAAGAGGACAAATGCAGGAGGTAAATCCCCAATTGCCCTAAACTCACGTCCTGAATCTGCCTGATTCCTTCTCACTCTTCCTTCTAGGTATCAGTTATCCATCCCCCACCTGTAGTAATTCATATAAACTGGATTTTAGATCTAAAGTCTTAATTAGATTATGTTCAACATATTTGGAAACATGGAGAATTGAAAGATACAGAAAAAAAACATTTTAATTCTCATTCACATGTGTTTCTCCATTAGCAATCAGCATGATGAAGTATCTGTTAGTGATTTTATTATAAATCCCACCACCAACAGCCACCTGTTCTTCCTTCCAGTTGCAAAAACTGCTTAGTCTTGAATACAAAGCAATGATAATAGGATTTGATGACTCCAAGAAAAGATTACAAATTTCCATAGAATCATAGAATAGTAGGAATACTACTTTCTAATAATACTAGGAATAATATTTAAAGTGAAAATGAAATGAAAATGGTTTTAGAATTCATAGTAGGGGGTTCGACTGACATAAATATAATTCTCAGAAAAATTAGTGTGAACAATTAAGTTCCTTTCTATGGAAATATAGAGTGAATCATTATTTTCTGCATGTATATTAGTTTGTTTCTACCCAATTGTGGAAAAATAAAAAAATAATTTCTTAAATTGACATACACTCCTATAATTTTACATTAACTGGATCAGTAACTTTGGAATCAACTTCATTAAATATTTGGTCAGTTTCATCAGAAAAGTGACATTAAAAAGAAAAAAATTTAAGACTAATTTGAAATCCTATCTAACTGATTTTCAAAGTAAGACACAGGCCCATATACATAGGTGGATTTCAAATACCCTCCTGATAAAACACCAATTGGGTAAATAATTATATCTCTTCCATTTTTACTGGCAACTTATGCATAATTCCACTGTCATTCAGTCTTCATATTACAAAGATTTACTTACTGATGACATGTTATTAGTAGCTAAAATATAATATTCTTAAGCTGAAATAATCAGTGAAGTGCTTAGATTGTTTTATGTGTTTTAAATAATATCAAGACCACTATATAACTTATGTTAACTTATAACTACTATAAGAAAAGTTTATTAAAAGTATTAGGTTATTGTTATATTTATATTGCATTTTTTCATAATATACATATTAAACAATTCACATATGTTTCTCTCTAATTCATTGTTATTTCAATTATTTTTCTACTGAGACAAGGAAATAAGTGTGATAGGTATTCTGAGTTGACAAAAAATTTTTTAAATGAGTTTACTATTTGAATTTTTCATTTTTCAATATAGTTTACAGAACTTTATTTTTTAATATAAATTGTTTATAGTACTAATAATATAATTCATTTTTATGAGAACTGACAAACTGAAATTGGGATTATCTTTTTTTTTTTTTTTTAAGACCTGCCTGTACCTCTGTATGACAGTGTGAGCCTTTGGGCAAAGAGCTTTAATTTTCTGCCTTTAGGAGTGAGTTTTCTCACCTGCAACCTGAGGGGATTGAATTAAATGATCTTTGTTCACTGCAGATCTATGTTTCTGAGACACTATGGATTCACACAAAATACATCAGGTGGGAAAAAAAAATCAATCTAGCTGATTAGATAAGCCTAATGAGACACTAACCTCAGTAATGTGTTGTTTTCACAGTTACGATATTGCTGCCACAATCTGCTTCTCCCTTTTAACCAAACTGCTTGATTTCAAGTTCCTGTAAAGACAGCAATATTGTATCTGATTGCAAAAGATATCGCAAGTATAAATTCTGAAAGATGGTAACAAATACAGAGAGAAAACATGTAAGAAAGTGCAAATGAAAATATCAAACAAAAACAAGACACCAAAACTATTTATTACCAGCAATCAAATGTGACACTTTTCAATTCTTATCAAAATATTATGAACATTAGTAGACATTTTGGCAACAATTTAATGCCATGCATCTCCAACTGGGGCAACATCCCCAGAAGAAACATTGAATTACAATATGGAGTATCAGCTAGGAACATCAGATTTTCAATAATTCTGCAGTGAAATTTTGGACTTCTGTACTCCTAAAATTAAATCAGGAGTTGAAATTGGTCAAGCTTTCTTTTATTTTTTTTGAGGGGGAGGCATGGGTGGATGTCTGTATGTGCTGTGAGTGATGGCAAATGATGGTACTTTTATGACTTTGGATGACTTATTGATGGAGCTAAGGACCCATTGAGAAGATAAATGTTTCTCAATGCTTTTCAGAGGCTTATATAGCTTGTTACTTTACTAACCCGTGAATTATTAATTTTTTATTGTACAAAATCTACTCCTCCAGAGAAACCAATTTATTTTCTTGCTGAACTAACGCTTGATTGAGGTTTAACTTCCAAATATGGGACCAAGTGTAACCTAATCTCCCAACACAGTGAATCCCTTGATAAAACAAAAATAATACAAATTCTGGAAGATAATTTCTTTATTTCTTATTTTTGTAACATTCCTAATTTAACCATTTATAGTGTTATATGTTTTAAATTATAATTTCAGTTAGAAATTTTGAAAGGTGAGGGAAGGGAAAACAGAAAGATGGTAGTATAAGTTTGAAGCCAGTAAAAAATGTATACATATATATATATCAGAACAACCTGAAATCATTGAGAATTTTGACAGGCATGGCAATGTCCCTGAGGCTCCACATAGTAAAGCTGACAATGAGATGGTGATATACACCAGAGGTGAATCTGTAGTAAGCCTCAGCAGACACTCCAAAAGCTTAAGATATACCTGTTTAGATTTTATATTTGAGAAGAGTCAGGTGGGTGTGAACCTTGCCAATTTTTGTGAGCTGTCCTGCAGTGACATATAAAAATTACACATACACATTTTGAATAAAAATTATTAGATCTGTTTGCAACTAAAATGAGAATTCTTGGCTAGGGACAAGGTGAAAAGATTAAAACCAACACTATTTATTTTTTAACATCTTTATTGGAGTATAATTGCTTTACAATGGTGTGTTAGTTTCTGCTTTATAACAAAGTGAATCAGCTATACATATACATATATCCCCATATCTCTTCCCTCTTCCAGTCTCCCTCCTTCCCACCCTCCTTATCCCACCCTCCCTATCCCACCCCTCTAGGTGGTCACAAATCACCAGAGCTGATCTCCCTGTGCTATGCGGCTGCTTCCCACTAGCTATCTATTTTACATTTGATCGTGTATATATGTCCATGCCACTCTCTCACTTTGTCCAAGTTTACCCTTCCCCCTCCCCGTGTCCTCAAGTCCATCCTCTAGTAGGTCTGCGTCTTTATTCCCGTCCTGCCACTAGTGCTTTTTTTTTTTTTTTTTGGCTGTGTTGGGTCTTCGTTTCTGTGCGAGGACTTTCTCTAGTTGCGGCAAGCGGGGGCCACTCTTCACCGCGGTGCGCTGGCCTCTCGCTATCACGGCCTCTCTTGCTGCGGAGCACAGGCTCCAGACGCGCAGGCTCGGTAGTTGTGGCTCACGGGCCTAGTTGCTCCACGGCATGTGGGATCTTCCCAGACCAGGGCTCGAACCCGTGTCCCCTGCATTGGCAGGCAGATTCTCAACCACTGCACCACCAGGAAAGCCCGCCTAGTGCTTTTTTAATGTCACTTTCTAAATCATCCTTAAAGAGGAAAAGTGAGTCATTGGAGAAAACTTGGTGAACCTTGCTGCTCTGTGAATATGTACAAATATGTTTTGACTCAAAATGAGGTGTATGTGGTTTTAACAGTATATAACAGTTATAAAGTATAACCAGTATACTTTAATGTGCATGAAAGTCATTTTGAACAGTTGGTACAAAGGTTGGATTTAACTTAGTTATTTTATATTTGAATGAAATAGAGACATTCATTTTTATTGGTCATGATGAAGAGATCTATGAAGATATGTTTATTTGCTAGTATATCATGATAAAATAACTGATGAAGAATTTTCCAAATAGATAAGTGAATATTTTGGTATGCACACGACATGCAAAATTAGGGAAGTAGTAGTCTGAATCAATTAAACCATACCCTTGAAGATATTTTCAGTCATTTCATTGTCCATAATTACTTTGTCTCAAAAATCTTTCTTTTTTGGGGGGACTTCCCTGGTGGTGCCGTGGTTAAGAATCTGCCTGCCAATGCAGGGGACATGGGTTCGATCCCTGGTCCGAGAAGATCCCACATGTCGTGGAGCAACTAAGCCTGTGTGCCACAACTCCTGAGTCCGCGTGCCACAACTACTGAAGCCTGAGCGCCTAGAGCCCATGCTCCTCAATAAGAGAAGTCACTGCAATGAGGAACCCGTGCAGCGCAAAGAAGAGTGGCTCTCCCCCACCCGCCACAACTAGAGAAAGCCCGTGCGCAGCAACAAAGACCCAATGCAGCCAAATTAATTAATTAATTAATTAAATTTTTAAAAAAATCTTTCTTTTTTGTTCTCTCAGTGTGCTCAATGGTGTGGACAGGACGGTAGAGTTATCAAAAAAAAAAAAAAAAAAGCCCAAGAGTTTGTGTGTTTTTTTTTAAGCTAATTTGTAATAAAATTGAAAGCTTACTCTGTTAACCATACATACAGTGCTTTAGCTAGGGGGAGACGGTTACACTGAGTGTTTGAGATCAATGTTCAGTTGTTAATTTTCGTACGAGAAAGAAAAATGAGCATAGTATGTAAACATCTAGATTAGTTAAATAAACACATACTCACATTAATGATAAATAGTGGCTTACAGATTCACTGTAAGACATTTCCCCACAAGGCCAGATACTGTCAAGCCAAATCAACATGGCAAATCTGTTCTTTTTTGACACTTTATGGCAAATATACTTTTCTGAGAGTTGAATAGAGAGCAAAATATTTTATTAAGAGCTTAACATGTGCCAGGCTCTATAACAGACAGTAGAAATAGAAAGATAAATAAGAAACAAATATTATTTAAGAAATAGGTTTCTTCTATTTAATCAGAGAAATATATTTAAATTAACATTTCTATACTAAATTAAAAATATATTTAAATTTTCAATATAGTCCAAACACTATAATGATAAAAATAGTTATAAGCAGAACAGACCTGATTGTTACAAGCTTTGTCTTCAGAAATGACTGAATGAAACCTTCAAAGGAGCCGTTATAAAGAGCTGATGTTGAAGACTCTACTGAACTAGACAAGGGGGATCCAGAGGAGAACGTTTTGCGCAACTGAATCAACAAATACATGCAACAACCAGTATTTTTTAGGCAGTGAGAATTATTTTTTTTGTGGACTAATGGGCTCAGGAGTAGGAGCCACAGACTTTTGGGAATAAAGTCTGAAAAACTAGAAAGATAAACTTAGTATCTCTGATGCGTTAAGGCAGCTGAATGCTGAATATGGTGGGAAAAAACTGACTGGTTGTAAGTAAGGAATAACATAATCAGGTTTGCATTTTAGAAAGATCATTCTGCCAGCATTTAGAAGAGCATGAAGTGGGAGCCTGTTCCAACCACCCAGTTAAGTCCTCCTATACTCTACCTCACTTAGCCTTAGAGACTTTACAATGGGCTTATTTACACCCATCACCATGGCAGTAGGCTGCTATAACAAAATAATTAATATAGGGACTCTTTTATGTAGTTACACTTTAGTCCAATAGCTCGTGGAAAAATGTATTGGTTGACTCTTTTGCATTTTACAAGGCTCTGGTAGCCTACATAAGACATAAATCACATGACATCAGCTTGGACAGAGTTAATTATAAAAAATACTTTAAAATATGATTAAGGACAAATGCTAGGGGTTTGGTATGATTAACACAATATGTATCATAATGTAAAAAAATTGAGAAACAGAAACTTCAATTAAGTAGAGTCAGGAGACCAGAAAGTAGAGCTCTCACGCCCAGTGATGATAGCAGAGCCCAGCAGAAAGACACTTCTCCTCTTCTGGCAAGGACTCAGCCAATGAAAAGCCATAGACTCTTTGTTTACTATGGCCATCTCAACTTCCTTTTTCCCCTCTATAAATGTGTTATCCTTCCCTTGTCTAGTGGGGACTTACATTTGTCTTGCTGTGGTTACAGACCCCGAACTGCAACTCTCTGCTGATTCTGAATAAACCCATCTTTGTTGGAGAGATATCTGGCAGTCTATTTTTTTTAAGTCAACAATAGTTTTCTCTTTATTTTTCTGTTTTACAGTCTTGCATTGGGAGTTATAAGGATCAATATATTACACAACCCCGCCCTAGGCAAAGTCTCTTCCACCCCATCTGCCAACCCAAATGTTAAATTGTAGAAACAATGGCCCTCTTGGTAGCCAAACTATAGCAGTGGTTTTTCATCAAAACATGAACTATTGCTATATAATGCAGTAGACATCTGGTATGCAGTCTGGAAAAGCAGAGCTCCAAAAAAGGAGAAGTGAGAACAAAAGAGAGAGGGAGTTGAATAAACACAATAAAAATATATTAATGTCAGCCTATCATATTTCAGTGTTTCTTTCTAAAAATAAAATCACTGGGAATCAAGTGAGTCCTCAGCCCAAGAGAGAGTTAGTTAAGGCTTCATAGAGCCATAGTCTGTACAAGCAATCCATTTTCAGGTCAGTTGAGCCCTGAACTGAGCTGTAAAGCTGTAACAAATGCTGAAATACTCTTAAATCATGGGCAGTGGTATCAGTTAGAGAGGAGAAGCTGTCCTGGCCCCAGTCTTGGTCACAGTTGCTCCCTGTCCCTCCCATTTAAAGGGACATATTCCCAGAAGATGCTGGTCTGACTCTGCTCATGAACTAAGAATTCCGGTGTAGGATGGGGGCACCAAAAGCTGATGGCTCATGTCAAAGCAGTTGTGAGCCAAAAACGATATTAAAAAATCAATCATATTACTGACTTCCAATACTTTGGAAATTACAAAATACAATGGAAAATAATCAATGAGAAGACTTGAATTGTAGTTCTGATTCTGGTCTGCTACTTTCTAAATTTATATCTCTGAGAGAGAGAGATACTTGTATAGCATTTTTTTTTTTGTAGCATAAAAAAATACATCTGTAAAGCTTAATTAATGTAGTTAATTTTAGATCAAGAATTTATATATGCATGTGTATTTTAGAAGTTAAGAACATGCAAGGACATAATAATTATTATTAAATGACAGAAGTTTTGTATCTTTAATATAATGTTGAAGCTCGATTTAAAAAATTCATTAATAAATTTGCTAATTATAGTTTTTCATATTGAACAAAAGTAGCTTGCTTATATAAAATAAAGGACCCGCAAGAAAGGACAAAAGGCCTCTAAAAGACGTAACTGAAAATATCTTTCAATGCCTCACTGAACTTTGACTTTTCTTCATATTAGTTTCACAATCTATGAAATATTAGGAGCATTAATTAATTCATTTTTTTGCTTCTTTATTCACTCAGCCATTTGCCAAATTCTTGAGTGTTCACCATGTGCTGTGACTGATACAAAACTGAATAATATTATTTCTTTGATGAAAGCCACATTGACAACTCTGACAAAAGAAAGCCGCTAGCAAAAGAATGGAGACAAAAAAATATATGTATTTTAAAATTAGGAATAAGACACAAAGAATGTAACAAACAAAGAAGTTAGTTCAAGGATGAGAAAGGTATTCACATGTCAATATATAATGAGTGTAAACTTTCATGTAAAAATGTGTTCAACTGGTTGTTAGCTTAATGTAGGTGTGTGTGTAAGGCAGGGAGTAGCATTTATTTAGAATCAACTAGGTAGCACAGATTTTATTTTTCCCAATTTACTAAGTTTCAGAGAAGTTAATAATTTGCCCAAAGTCTCAAATCTACAAAGGAGGGTCAACTAGTATGAAAAACTAACCGTTCTGATTTTGAAGCATCTGTCCTTTTGGCACTATGGCTCTTTAAAAGGAAGAGGAAAATTCTTTGATATTTGTCATTATCAGAAGAATGCACTTACATAAAATGCCTTTCCCTCTGACACTGCCGGATAAAAGAAGATAATAACAAGAGTTTTTAAAATCTCTTATGGTTTAAAAAAGGAGTGTTTGTCAATGTGAACACTTGTGCTTCTGCTACATTTATAAGTTCAGTGTAAAAGGTTTCATTTAATTTCTAATTGGGCTTCTCCTCTGACCTCTGGCCTCTTCTCTTTCCCTCTCTCTCTCACCTTTTATTTTTTAAATAATTTTAGATTATGAAAACTTTGCCAAAGTAGTGAGAGTTCCTGCAAACACTTCACTCAGCTTGTCCTAAGGTTACCATCTTAAAGAACTGTAGGAAAATTATCAAAACGAGGAATGTAACGTTAGTACAATATTACTCACTGCTAAACTACACATCTTATTCAAAATTCACTATTTTTCCCTTTCATTTTTTGTTGTTGTTTAAGGATCCCACATTTAATTTAGTTCTATGTCTTCTTCATCTACTTCAATCTGTGGCAGTTCTTCAGTTTTCCTTGTCTTTCATGACCTCGATGCTTTTAAAGAGTACTGGTCAGTTATTTTGTAGAAAGTTCCTTAATTTGTGTCTTTTTGATGTTTTCTCATGATTAGACTGGCATTACACTTTTGAACAAGAATATCAAAGATATGATGTTGTGTCCTTCTCAGTACATCATATCAGATATGATATTGCTATTTATGTTGTTAAACTTGATCATTTGGTTAAGGTATCATCTTATGGTTCCTCCACTGAAAGTTTCTATTTTCCCTTTATTATTAAAAAATATCTTGCAGGAAGATATTTTGAGACCACACAAATGTCCTGTTTCTCCTCAAAATCTCAACTTCATCCCTACACATATGCACAACTTTGAACAAATTACTTAAGTTCTCTGCCTCAGTTTCCACATATTTAAACTAGAAAAAAAATTATTTCTTTTACATAGACTCTTATAAGTATTAAAACGTTCATGTAGGGCTTCCCTGGTGGCGCAGTGGTTGAGAATCTGCCTGCCAGTGCAGGGGACACGGGTTCGAGCCCTGGTCTGGGAAGATCCCACATGCCGCGGAGCAACTAGGCCCGTGAGCCACAATTACTGAGCCTGCGCGTCTGGAGCCTGTGCTCCGCAACAAGAGAGACCGCGATAGTGAGAGGCCCGTGCACCATGATGAAGAGTGGCCCCCACTTGCCGCAACTAGAGAAAGCCCTCGCACAGAAACGAAGACCCAGCACAGCCATAAGTAAATAAATAAAAATAAAATTAAAAAAAAAAAAAAGTTCATGTAAAGAGCTTAGAAAAAGTCTAGGGTACAGTAAGGATTTAATAAATGATTTTTAAAAATGTAAATGTTGAGGGATCTCTAGAAGGAAAAAGAGTTAAAAAAAAAAAAGGAGTATCAAAATTCCAATAAAGGGACTAGGAATAGTAAGCAGTAGAATTCATGTCATACTTTAAAGCCTGAAAGAAATCTGAAATGGTGGAAAACAGAGACAGAAAAAGTGTTAGAAGGTAAATCTGTAGAGTTTGGAAAGATCTTGCAGCCATGCTAAGGATTTGAGCCTTTGTCCTAAGGCCGTATTGTATTCTAAACAAATATAAAAGATCCTAAGGATGGCCTTTTACCCATTTTAAAGTGGAGCAGAAACATGGTCTGATATTTAGTTCAAAAATACTCTGTCTGTGATCTGGGTAATACTTTGGAGGTGCAAGAGGAGGCTTGGCAAGACTACTTAGGAAATCAAAATATTGGAGATTGGACAGGAATGATTGCAACAGAGACAGAAACATAAAACAGAACTAATCATCTTTCTTTACATCCCTTTCTCTCTAGGCATTTTCTACTTTTCAGAAGAATACCAGCCATTTGCTTACATTGGCCAACTACGTGTTATCCTACTATAATTCTTTCTGAATATAAAATTTGAAAAGTCAGATTTTTAAAATTTTACCTCCATAGCAACCCCATGATATAGGTACTTTTATTGTATTGATTCTACAAATAAGAAAACTGAAGTTCAAAAAGAATAAGGAACCCAATCCAGTCCAAACAAAACCAATCTAATCAATCACTAGATCTTGTTCATTCTCTATCCTAAATATTTCTTAAATAATGTTTCCTTTCCTTCTTCTCCACCACCAGTAGCTCAGCCTAGGTTTCTCCAATACATATGCCAACTTCCTTCTAACTGGTGGATTGCCTTTAGCATTGCCTTTCTCCCGTCCATTCCATATTTGCAACACAGTGATAACCGTAAACATCAAATCTGGGTATCTTCCTCCCCTGCTTAAAAACCCTTGTTGCTTTTCCATTACTCACCGGGTAAAGAGCAAACACCTTAGTACTAAAGAATTTACTCTCATTTCCTCTCTAGCCTCATCGATCAGCAGCCTCACACCCCTACTTCTACTTCTATCCTCATTCCTCCCACCTTATTACTTTTTGCAGCAACAAATTATAATAACTTGCAGTCCCTCTAACACACCTACTCTCAGCTGCTGCCATTTTTGCATGCCAGTAACCCTGTTTCTGACACTTCCTCATCCCATTTTTTTACTTGGCAAATCTTTTAGTTGACCAGGGTTTAGTGAAAATTTTTCCTCTCCTAGGAAAACTTCCATTTCTCAAAAGACTGAATTTATGCCTTTTATGTATTCCTGTACATCTTATACTTACATATATTATTGCACTTAATACCATATATTTCCTATGTATTCTAGAAATCCTCTTCTTCTTCCTTTAAATCGGAACTTCTTTGACAGCAGGGTGGTGTCTATCTTTTTTATCATTGTATCGTTAATGTCTTGTGCAGTGTACATCCTATGATAGGTGCTTAATATACAACTATAATGTTTCAGTTCATGAATTAAGATGGCCAAATGAATAAATGAAATAACAAATATACACATGAAATGTTTGCAGTGTTTGCTTTTCAATAACAATATAAAATGGAAAAATATTAGTAAAGTTAAGAAAATTTCCAGCAATTTTGTTAGTATAATATATACATCTCTATGCATATAAATAAGTTGTAAAAACCAATTAAATACATATTTACTTGACTATCTGTAATAGGATGTACTTTTCGATTTCTTATTCTAATCTGGTTCATGGATCTCTACTTATATGTTACTTAAGCAATAGTAATGATGACCACCATTACATTATTATGCCAGTCTTCAGTATTACATAGATACCTTCAATTTTTCTTTTTTTCCTTCTAATGATTTAGAGGAAGACTTCATTTTAGCTCCAGATTCATGGCTCTCTGTTTTTATTGGATTCCCCTTTCCAGACACAAGATCTAGAGTATAATCAATCATGTTTACTGATCTTTAGCCCCAGCATTTCATAATTTGATTGCTAAAAATGCTCTTATTTTCCTGGAACAGGTAGATTTTGAATGTGTTCCTTGGCCCATCGGACATGAGCATAAAGTGGCGTGAACACGAGGGGACGTGGAGAGACAGCAGGTTTGGCATTAGACGTGGCAGCATCAGCGGTCTCAGCAAGGGTGCCAGTATTTCCAGGCACTTCCCAAGCATCATGTCATGAGTCCAACCTGTTCAGGTCTCTCCTGCCTAGAGAGGCTGGTTCTTGATTAATATCAAGTCAAGTGTTTTGTCCTTGTAAGGTTTTACTTAGTAAGCCTGAGGTTAAAGATGATTTTTCCTTTTATCTGTGAATATTTCATAGACGGAGGACCTTTTCCCCCACAGGTGAGTTCCAGTATGCTAAATCTCTTTTGATTTAACAGTTGTCTATTAAAAAGGATTAGATAAACAAGATAAACACAACGAATTATAGGTGAAGGTAAAAAAATTTCTACTCAGTGTTCATGTCTAAGAGTAAAATTGAGTTTCTCTTCTAAAGTGGGTTTTAACATGTACGTAATTTTAATCATTCACTGAAGCCACGAGAACATGTCCCAATATTGCGACTTTGATAGCAGTGATATAAACAAAACAGAGTAGCTGTTATAAGATATACATGAGCAGAAGTCTTAGAGTCAGGCTATTGGGTTTATGGCTAATGTCACCTCTGACTGTGTAACCTTAGCCAATTCACTCAGATGCTCTGAGCCTCAATTGCCTCGGCAATAATCAACTATGTTCCTGTTGCCAATAACAGACAGACACAGTTGATCTTTGATGATGGGATTTTATTGTTAGGCTCTGTGGTGAAATGACATGGTACAGGAAACTGGTAGCATTTTATAATAGCCCTGATCCTGGAGTTTAAAAACTAGAATGATGTAGTTAAGGCAAAAATAGAAAAATAATTAAGCATCATATAAGATAAAACCGTAAGTGTAGTATTTCACACTCTCCATATGAACCTGTTATTATCATTGTCAGGATATATCATATGACTAGGTAAGTTTATTGGCATGCAATGTGAATCACACCAATTAGAAACGATTTTGAGCCAAGCCACGTCAAAGGCAACTGGATTTTATTATGATCTGTCTAACGAGGTTCACTTTAGCTCACAAACCAATTCTTGCTATAATCAATAGTGGCCAAAGTAGTAGCTTCAAGTTCACTAGATGAACATGATATATCATTATAATTTGTTCAAAAAAAAGCATTTGGGGGAAATTTCTTTAGAAGAGAAGGGAGTATGTTTTCCTTCTGATGAAAATACCAAACATACATATATGAAAATTCATATATTTACATGTATGAATTGTAAAATATTAGGTAAAATTAAGTGATTATTATATCATGATAAACAAGAGATCTTTTAGAATTTTATGTGTTTTATAATATATTATGTATGATCAGCTGTGGTTAAAGATACATTATTTAGCTAATTAAAATATAGTCAAGTATTAATTATTAAGATCTCAATTAGAATCAGTTTTTAAGTGAAAAAGATTTTGTGGAAATCAATCATATGATGTTATATTAATTATATTATATTAATTCAGTCAATCCTCATTATTCATGGTTTCTGTATTTGCAAATTCATCCACTCTCTAAAATTTATTTGGAACTTCAAAATTAATACATGTGGTACTTTCAAGTCATTCACAAACATGAACAGAGTGAGGAAACTTTTGAGTTGCCCTGGGCATGCATTTCCAGCTGAGGCCAAACAAGGCAACTCTGACCTCCTTTTACAGCTCTTATACTGTAAACAAGTATCTTTTTTGCAATTTATTTATTGTCACCTTTTTTTTTTGCATTTTTGTGCATTTTCTTGGTAATTTTGTCATTTAAAGTGGCCCCAGGCTTAGTGCTGAAGTGCTGTCTAGTGTTCCTAAGTTCAAGAAGGCTGTGACATGCCTTATAGACAAAATAAGCATATTAGATAAATTTTGTTCAGGCATGAGTTATAATACACTTGGCTGCGAATCCAATGTTAATAAATCAACAGTATATATTAAATAAGCATCTTTAAATAGAAACACATATAAATATGGTTATATATTGATTGGTTGATGAAAATATTGTGACCAGCACTTCACAGGAACCTAACCCTGTATTCCCCCTAGCATAAATGATTCAGGATTCACTATCTCAGTGTTTGCAGTAGAACATTACTACCACAAATTTTAAAAACTTGACTGTATTTATTTTTCCTGCTCTGTTTTGTGTTCCTACATGGCATAGAATGAGAGAGGGAACAAATGTGTGATTTGTAGACGAAATTTGCCCTCATGAACTAAGACTTAGGCTTAATTTATATAACAGAAACACTCTAGCAGCAATCATAATCATGAAAGGAAACTTTGGGGAGAGACAGAGAAGAACAAGGTGGAGTGCTGAGTGGGGAGTTCATCCCCCTCCTCAGTGATTGTGTTCCAACCCAACTTCGTGTAGAACTCAATGAAAGAGCCAGTTTTAAGTAAGTATTTGCATGTCTGTCTCACCTCTTAAGAGCAGAGACCCTACCTGACTTGTAAAATCTGCATATATGCAAGGCCACACCAAGATAGAAGTGAAATCAGCCTTATGATCCAAGCCATTATCCATAGTTCAATGACTCTTATTCTGCTTGCTACAAATCATCCCACAAGTGTGTCTGAGAACCCTGACGATGTTACACGTGAGCTCATTAACAGTGCTGGCTCACTGGCGTTGCCACAAGGCCTCACTAGTTGATTGTTCACTTGACTCTCTTTCCCTATGTATCACCCTGTCTGTTGACACTGCTCACTTTTCTCACATCACTACAGATTCTGCTGGTTACTGACGGATCTGACACCGATGCAGCTCTGTCTGGGCAGCACCAGTCCTGGGCACAGTTCACAAACCGGCCGAAAACCTCCATGACTTTCTGTATTGGATAGTGTTGCTCTGTTTTCCAGGTACGGCTTCTCCAGCCAGACACCATACCCAGAGAAGTCTTTTAGGTGCCGTGTTTGAGTGATCTTCTGTGATTTTTGAAGTACAATACACCTCTGATTTAGTTTATTCATTCCATTAAACAGGCAATATAGAATTGCTTCTTGAATCCCAGTCTCATAAAGTTCTCAGCAAAAAAAAAAAAAAAAAAAAAAAGAAGTCCTTGCTTTTATTCCTACTGCCATCTCACTAAAACTTAGCAGAAGTTTATGGGGTATTGACAGTGAAAAGGAATTGTCTAACATTATGCTCTACAGAGAATTTTTTTCTAACCTTGGATTATGACATCTGACATCCTGTTTCTGGTCCAAAATTGTATGGTCCAAAATTAATTGTGGTTAAGAGTGTAGGTTCTCAACCTTATTGACTGTATTTGGAGGCTGAATCCACAACATAATTGTTGAGTGATCTTTCACAAATTATTCAATTTCCATGGGCCTCACATTCCACATATATAAAATCAATATTACAATAGTATCACCTGCCAGTTAGTCAGTGGGATTAAATTGTCTAGCATGTGTAATCAGTAGCATTTAAATAAAACTGGCATTATTAAACATCAATGGGTTTTAGTTATTATTTTTCCTTTAAGATGTGTTCTCACCTCATACAAATTGATGTGAATTAGATTTACCCCATCAGTTTTTCAGACAAGTCCAGATATGTCTTCATAGTAGGTTTGGACACATACATTCCTTATCTTTCAGTACCTAGTAGCTAGCACATATTAAGTGGTAGCTCAGGAGATATTTGTTGAATAAATGGTAAGTACAGATAGAGGCATTGAAATGTTCAGAAAGAGAATATGCCACTAATACACAGTAGTGGTTTTAGTAGGAGAAAGACAGGAGAGCTTATCCTGCCTAGGGATAAGCAAAGTGCCTCATAACATTTCTTAAATGAAAAATATCCTACACTTACTGAGTAATTTTTCATGCCATGCACTAGCATCTATTATCCCATTTAAGTCCTATGTTGTATGTTCTGTTCACTATTCCCATTTTGTGGATGAGGAAACTAAGGCAGAGAGGAAGTAATTTGTTCAAGATGACACAGCTAATATGGAGTAGGGTGGGGAATCACATGTTGATAATCTGAACATGAGAGCATGGTCTTTTTTTTTTAAAGGAATCTTTTTATGTTTTTATTTCTTTTATTTTTTAATTGAAGTATAGTTGATTTACAATGCTGTGTTGTTACTGCTGTACAGCAAAGTGACTACATTCTAAGGGCATGGTTTTAATTACATTCTTAACAGAAGAAAAAGGTGAATGAATGAGATAAATGAATGAATGAGAGTTTAACAAGGGTTGTAGATGTTAAGACTTAAGCACTTGCTTCAACTTGTATGGATTTGAATACCAGTTACCTTATTAGTTAAATGAGTAGTTAACTCATTTTTCTGTGCCTCAGTTTCCTGACCTATCAAAAAGTGACAAACATGATATATACGTAACCAGTTGTTAGCAGGATTAAATGGGAAAATAATATAAAACACTTATCCAGTGCTTGGCACATGGTAACTGCTTGATAAATAGCTACAATTATCATTGTTTTACTTGCTCTTAATTTTATTACTTATATTCTTATTTTAATATTTTATTTGCTTAAGGACAAGGTGAAACAATCAAATTGGAATTATGATACATATTTATAGTAAATGTTACCTTTTCAAACTAGTTCTAAAATAGTTTGGTGGGCAAAAATGTAGGCTTCAATTCCTTGGAACGTTAACTGAAACCTTTCATTATCTAATTATTTTAGAGAAAGGGAGGTTCTATTCAATTCTTGTGGATGCAAGTGTAATAGAAGAAATACAGACATACTGCTTGGATACAATCTGCCTTTGAAAGAGCTAGAAAAAGAAATCAGTTTCTTCTGAGAAATCTTTGTGTGAGAATAATAGCAGAATCCTAAGATGTCATCTGTTATGGTCATGACTGTTCCTCCAATGGCACCTTAAGTGAAGTAACACATTTTACAAAAATTGGTTAAAAGAGAAATAATATATTTTCTTCTGGGAATTATACAGAACAAGAGAATATTTATTATCTGTTGTTAGTATTTTGATCATTTTTCTTTACAGTACAGACAGTAGCAAAGATGCCAACTTGCAACAAATAGTTGAAGATGCTTTCTGGTTTAGAGAAGTAAAGCAATTGTTGCAAGATTTTCTGAATGTGGCCCGCAAAAATCAGCACCTCTTTCATGGCAGATGGATCGTAATAATTATTCCTCAGCTACTATTTTAAAATTGTACTATAATTGATTTTTTTTCTAAATATAAGTCACATATACTTAACTAATAGACTTTTATATAAATGGATGTTCTAATTTAAATTCTAAGTCATAAATTGAGACCAATTTTTTAAATACTGCAAGTCCTTTGTAAGCCCGCAATTAAGAGTTCTCATTATACCTAATCTTCGAGATCTCTGTAATCAGTCTTTTTAAGTTTTTTTATAAATATGTTTTCTTAGTACTCTTTTCATATCATTAGTTGTCAGACGCATTCAAATATTTTATTTCTATTACTCTAAGAGCACCTCAGGGAAGGGGACCTGTCTTTTTCTTCTAAGAGCTAGTCCCTTGTTTGACACATTTGATGTGTACAATAGCTCTTAAAATTAAATCAGTAATGTCATAATTAGTTAATTTATTCCCAATGGTAAATTTATTTAAAATACTAAACATTTTTATATGACCTCATATATATATATATATGTATATGTATATGTATATAGGCAACATATTATTACTAAAAGCAGGTAAGTTCTGGAAGCTTATGCCATCCTATATCTTGGTCACGGCACAGCTGGCCCTTCCTATCACTGATATGATACTTTTACTAATAACTATTACAAAGCATTTTTCAAAACATTTTTATCTCTTAAGGTATAGATAGCCTCCGTTATGAACAGGAGGCACTTCTGCATGAATCAATACATCAAGAGGCATATGCAGTTAAATTAAAGAAGTGATAAGTAAAGTGAAGAAAGACCAAAGTGAAGTCAGGGAATAAAGAGTGGTAGAACTGTGGTGGGTTTTCTATTTTGCATATGGTGGTCAGGGAAGCCCTCTATGAGGAGGAGATATTTAAGGAGATCCCTTGATGAAGAGAGGGAGGGAAGGGAATCCTGTAAGGATGAAGAACATTCTGGTGTAGGAAACACAAGTGAAAGTCTTTGAGACAGGAAATAATTAGATATGTCTTAAGAAACTGCAGGAAAGTCACTGTGATCAAGGCAGAGTCAGCATTGCTGAAGCAGGAAGGACTCTAGGTTGAAAATTAAATCACATGAGGCTTTGAACCTGAGTCAGGAAGTTGGATTCTGTTCTAAGTGTGATGCAAACCACCAGAAGATTTTGAGTGGTATGAGAGTGATATGATCTTATCTACAATTTTAAAAGATGACTCTGATGTCTACATGTAGACTAGACAAGATTAAAAGTAAACAAACCACTAAGGTTGTCACTGAAGTAGATCCCAGAGATGATGGTAGCTTGGGCTTGTGAGCTAGTGGTAACAATGAAGACAAGTGGTCCAACTTAATACATCCTGAAAGTTGATTTTTCAAGACATATGAGCAGGGTTCAGGATGATAGTGAAAATAAAAAGAATCGAGGATGACTTCTAGATCTGAGCAATTAGATACATGATGAATGCCGAGATGGGGAAGCCTTGAGTTCATTAACACTGGAAAGTAGAGCTATGTATTGGATATGTTAAGCTCATTTAGTAGAAGCTTTAACAAATACTTAGCTGTAAGCTTCTTAGTTGTAAGGTTCTATAGCACATCAGGCTGTAAATTTGAGAATGAACTCTGTATAACAAGACTGAATGAAATCATAAAGAAGTAAGATATAAATAGGGAAGGAAGGTGGTTGGAGAACTGAGTTGGGTCACCCCAGCATTCAGGAATAAAAAGAGAGACTCCAACAAAAAGGATGGAGAAGGAGTAGCAAGGCAAGGAGGAGAAAAACACATCAGAGAGATGCATATAATAAGCTCAGTGAAAAAGAATTCTAAGAATGCCATCAAATTTATTGAATACTACTGAGAGATACAAGAAGATAAGGACTGAGAATTGATCATTGAATGAGAAAGGGTTATTACTGATGATCTTGAAAATAGTGAGTGACGATGACAAGATTCATGGAGCAGAACCAAGTATGAGTTGATGAAATAGATACAGAAAATACTGAATATTCCATCGACAGGTTTATCACTAGGAAATATATGAGTCAAACTATATAGGGGATATGGAGTCAAGAAAGGTGTTTTGTTGTGTTTTGTTTTCTGTGATTCTGTTTTTTCTAAAATTGGGATCTGCTGGAAATTGAATTTTCTGTCATCGGCACCATGAATACAGGGCATTCTTGCTGCTATACCTATGTTAGCATTCTTAGAAATAGCTCATTTTGAACTTTGCATCTACCTGGTAATTTCTCTCAATATCACATGTTCTCTAAATCCTACATATATACACTAAGAATTATATTTCCCTGCCACCTTAGGGAAGCCCTCTTTCAATATTCCAGACATTATAATCTCTCTATTAAGTGAAAACACTTTTTTCAGTAGTTTTCTTATCCTTGTTAAATATGGCATTTTATTATTATCTACTTGCTGACATGTTCACCATATCTAGACCATTAATTCTATGGGCTCCAAGGTAGATTGCCTGGGTTTAACCTCTAGTTCTGATATTATTACTTATGACAACTTTGGCAAGTGTCTTAGCTTTCTAAGCCTCAGGTTTCATATATCTACAACCATAAAAATAATAGTAAGCATATTCCAAACTTCTTTAGAGAATTCCACAAGACAGAAGCATCAGTACAATGTAAATTTCAGTAAATGCTAACTTCTATTATTGTACAGTTTTACTGTATTATATGGTTATATAACCTTAAATCCCCAGATCTCTGGATAATGCTTTTAACAGAACAAATGATAGTTAAATGAATAAATCAAATTTTCCCAAATGTTCATTTAACTCTTTTATTCAACTAGTATATTTTGAGTATTTATATCTTCCATTCATTGTTGTGGACACTTGCTTATAGGTCAATAAAGAACAGAAACAGCAACAAAATGCCCCCCAAAATGGCTTTGCTGGGGTATCAGCAACTTTATACATACTAAAGACTCACTTATCTACAACTTCCAAACCGCAAATTTCAAAAAATTGAAAATTGATACAAAGTGCTATAGAACTAAAATAAGTCTGTTTGTGTAATTATTTATCCCAGAAATAAAGGGTGCTAAAGTTGTATATAATGTGCAATATATGACTGTATTACCTTAGAAAATTTAAGAAATTCTGAATTCCAAATTATGTCTGGCCCCAAAGATTGTAGTTAATTCAATGTGGGCTTGTACTATCTAGCCTTCAACTGAGTCCACTTATTAGACAGTTGTTTTTCAAAAGATGGTTATTAGAATGTTCATTAAAAAATTCCCATCCTATTCAAACATATCAAAATTTTTCTGGCAAATGAGGTAACTGCCTGAGCTTTAGTTTTGACACTTTTAAATTTTAAAATTATGGTTATGGCACAAAAACATGGTATATATTTTAGATTTCAGAAAGGATTTATAGAAAAAAGTTTTAGAACAAAATCATAAGCCAGTTTATTCTGAAATTTGTTTAGGATTATACATGTAAAACCCAACAATATTCCTTTATGAAGCCACTTTTTAGAGAATAAATATTCACAACAGAAAATAAGCATTCTGGTGGAGAGTGGAATCAAAAAGGATTCCATATGGAAAAGATTTACTGCAGAAATCTGAGAACACCCATAGTGACAATGGCTGCTATCCTAACCCAGCCACAATTGTTATTCCCATAACTCAAGATGAGAGGAAGGTCTTACTTTTCTTTACAACACTGAAAGAGAGTGTGCCACCTGTGCCTCACTGCATATCTGTAAATAACAGATTGCACCAATTATGTTAGTGTTCTGTTGCTGTGAATTAAAATAAAATGCAGCAGTGGGAAGGATTTATAGGCAAATGCCTCCTTTAGAATTCTAAATCTGATAAGAGAGAAGTATGAATTATTAAACTAAATAGAAGCTTTATAGAAAGGCTTGTAATCAAGCTTTGCTTGCACAAAACAGGAAACCTGTGACTAATTTCAAATAATCTTGTTTGCCTAACAAGATGGGACATTTAAAGGTCAACTTTGTAATGAAAATCTGATTTCAAGGAAAGGAAACACTGTTACTTTACTCTTATATTTTGCTTAGAATAGACGTCATATTGCATAAAATGAAACACAGGTCACCTCTAGAAGTTAAATGTTTCTGGTGATGATAGTTTACAATGAGTTTAAATATATGCTAGACAGTAATTGAAGAAAACCTAAAGGTTAGACCTTCACATTGTAAGTTAAGATAGCCAAAGTCAGATAAACACCAGGTTTTGTCTTTACTTTGAGCTAAAAACACAACCTTCTAACAATTGTGCTATTACCTTAGTATAATTAACCCCTCTTCAGTTTTATTCTAGGAAAAATAAATTGAGGCAGATAATTAATGATAAGGATGGAAAAGGAACTCATAATAGAGCAATCTGAGACTTTATAGCTTTGAGCACTACAGTAGGTATATTTATTAAGAGAAAATCTTTTTCCCTTTCCCACCAATGCTACTACTTAACTCTCTTCTTTATCTAAATATCTGGAACAGATGGAATGTCAGAGTTTTTTGTTTGTTTGTTTGTTTGTTTGTAGTACCCACATTAAAAAATAAATAAAAATCTCTTCTTTCATTTCTTTTTTTAAAAAATATTTATTTATTTATTTATTTATTTTGTTGCACCAGGTCTTAGTTGCGGCATGTGGGCTCCTTAGTTGCGGAACCTGGACTCCTTAGTTGTGGCATGCAAACTCTTAGTTGTGGCATGCATGTGGGATCTAGTTCCCTAACCAGGGATCGAACCCCGGCCCCCTGCATTGGGAGCTCAGAGTCTTAACCACTGCGCTACCAGGGAAGTCCCTCTTCTTTGATTTCTGATTTCAGAAATAAAATTCCGATTTCTGAAATCAGTAATGAAAGAGGAGATATTAAACTGATACAACAGAAATACAAAGAATCATACGAGACTACTCTGAACAACTATACACCAACAAATTTGACAACTTAGGAGAATATTGATATTTTATGAGAATGTGAGGAACACTCTATAACAAGTTAAGCATGAATTTGTCATAGGAAAGTGATTTTGTGCAAGAAGGGAAAATAAATTAAAAGGTAAAAAATACAGAAAGAAAGTATAGGAAGATGGCCAGGGAGACAAAAAATATTTAGATAAGGGAAACAATAAATTAATATAGAACTTAAAAGAGAACATACTAAAATAGAGGAGAGTAAAAAAGAAAATAGACTCCTTGTTATTTATCTGAAATACTAGAAGGTGGGCAAATAAAGATACTAAGTTCTTGAACACATTCAAAGAAAATTTTGCCTTGTTTATAAACAAACAAATAAATAAATATCCCCATTCCTATACTGCTTTTTTAAAAAATATAGTTCATCACAACCTGCCTCATACCATTCAAAATCCACAAAGTAAAATGCATTACGCTTTTAAGGTGCATCAAGCTTTAAGTTACTCAAACAAATTTCGTTCTCCGAATGTCCCTAAAATCTGGCTGTGGCTATAGAGGCAAAGTGAAGAATTTCAATGCATTAGGGCAAAGTAGATTAATTATATAGATTTATGTGTACTACTTATTCTGAAACCCAAGGAAGCCTATTCTAACAAGGATGCTTTTCTCTCTTACGAAGAGGTTTAGTTCTAATGTCACATCTGAACCTAAACACCATGTATCAACAGATTATCTGGTTTTGTTTTCTTTGCATTATGTCATTAATTACAGTAGTTCCAATATTTATGTATATCACTATAGTTCTTGATTTCAGAATTTTGTAAAGTAAAAAAATGGATTTGTTGTGAATTATTGAACTCATAAATGAGACCTGCATTATTATTGATATGATAGGTTGAAAAAATTACCTTAAGATCTGGCACCACAATTAGTCTCAGAATTCTTGTTTTGAAAATTGAGCTCCTGTACTGTGAGAACCTCAAGCCCCAGGGAGAGATCACATGGAGGAGAACTAAAATGTTTTTTTCTACAGAACAGAATTCCCAGCCAACAATCCATGCCCACTGCTATCCACTTAGAGCCCAGATAGAACTGCAACCTCAGCCAACAGTGACTATACCTTCCTAAGAAACCAAGAGAAAACTGGGTAGGTGATTCTAGACAACCCAGACACTGTAGAGGCTAAATAAAATATTTCTTGTTTAAAGCCATGAAGTTTTGATGTGGTCTATTCTGCAGCAATAGATAACTAAGTCATATGCATTTCAGGCAAAGTATGATGGCATATTATTACCACATAACTCAGATTTAATGTGCAATTTTATTAAATGTTTCTTATGCAGTTAAAATAAATGTACATTCTGCAGGTGTGTGGTGTGTTCTATATATGCTACTGAAGTTAATTTAGCAAATTGGGTTGTTTAGATCTTTTTTTGTCCTTTCTAATTGTCTACTGATTCAATCAGTTGCTGAGAGAGGTGTGCTCAAGTCCTCTATTTTGGTTATGTATTTGCTACTTCTGTTAGTAGTTGCTTTAATTATGATACTATGTTATTAATTGCAAACAAATTTATGATTGCTACATTTTCCTGGTTTACTGACCCTTATACTATTTTGAAGTATTTCTCTTTATCTCTAGAAATAATTCATGCTAATGGTCTATTTTACCTGATATTTGTATGGCTCCACTAGATTTATTTTTTTTTTAAGTCTTTGCATGACAAATCATGTTCTATAATTTTATTTTTAACATTCCTATTTCCATTGATATAAAATGTCTTTCTTCCACAGAGAATATGATTTTTCTTATCTGTAAATTTATAATAGAGTATTTAGTTTATTTACATTTGATGTAACTTATTTATTGATTGATAGATTTATAATTAACATCTTTTTATTTTATTTTTCCACATATTCTATGTTCTCTATTTTCTCCTTTTTTAAAATTAAAGTATCATTTTTTTCCATTTTCTCATCTATTATGTTGTTTACTGAGAAGTACTTTACTATTTGTTTAATGGTAATCCTAGGAATGTACTACAAGCAATCTTTTTTAAAAAATTTATTTTATCGAAGTATAGTTGATTTATAATGTGTTAATTTCTACTGTATAGCAAAGTGATTCAGTTATACATATATAGATATACATTCTTTTTCTTATTCTTTTCCATTATGGTTTTTCACAGGATATTGAATATAGTTCCCTGTGCTATACAGTAGGACCTTGTTGTTTATCCATTCCATATATAATGGTGTGCATCAGTTAATTCCAAACTTCCAGTCCATCCCTCCCCCACCTCCCTTCCTCCTTGGCAACCACAAGTCTGTTCTCTACGTCTGTGGGTCTGTTTTGTTTCGTAGATAAGTTCATTTGTGTCATATTTTAGATTCCACATATAAGTGATGTCATGATATTTGTCTTTCTCTTTCTGGCTTACTTCATTTAATATGATAATCTCTAGGTCCATCCATGTTGCTGTAAATGGCATTATTTCATTCTTTTTATGGTTGAGTAATATACCATTTAATACAGAGACCACATCTTCTTTATCCATTAATCTGTCGATGGGCATTTAGGTTGCTTCCATGTCCTGGCTATTGTAAATAGTGCTGCTATGAACATTGGGGTGAATGTGTCTTTTTGAGTTATGGTTTTCTCAGGGTATATGCCCAGTAGTGGGATTACTGGGTCATATGGTAGTTCTATTTTTAGTTTTTTAAGGAACCTCCATACTGTTCTCCACAGTGGCTGTATCAATTTACATTCCCACCAACAGTGCAGGAGGATTCCCTTTTCTCCACACCCTCTCCAGCATTTGCTGTTTGTAGATTTTCTGATGATGCCCATTCTAACTGGAGTGAGGTGGTAACTCATTGTAGTTTTGATTTGCATTTCTCTAATAATTAGTGATGTTGAGCAGCTTTTCATGTGCTCTTGGCCATCTGTATATCTTCTTTGGAGAAATGTCTATTTAGGTCTTCTGCCCATTTTTGGATTGGGTTGTTTGTTTTTTTAATATTGAGCTGCATGAGCTGCCTATATATTTTGGAGATTAATCCTTTGTCAGTTGCTTCATTTGCAAATATTTTCTCCCATTCTGAGGGTTGTCTTTTCATCTTGCTTATGGTTTCCTTTGCTGTGCAAAAGCTTTTAGGTTTCATTAGGTCCCATTTGTTTATTTTTGTCTTTATTTCCATTACTCTAGGAGGTGGGTCAAAAAAGATCTTGCTGTGATTTATGTCAACAGTGCTCTTCCTATGTTTTCCTCTAAGAGTTTTATAGTATCTGGTCTTACATTTAGGTCTTTAATCCATTTTGAGTTTATTTTTGTGTATGGTGTTAGGGAGTGTTCTAATTTCATTCTTTTACATGGAGCTGTTCAGTTTTCCCAGCACCACTTATTGAAGAGACTCTAGCTATTACATTTTTGAATATCAATTATTCCCATATTTCTCTTCTCTGCTTCTGATAATTCTTTTAAGTTACATATTTTTTACAATATCCCATGTCTCTTGCATTTTCTTTCTTCTTCTCCTTCCCCTTCTCCTCCACTCCTCCTCTTCCTTCTCCTCCTCCTCCTCCCCTTTCCTCCTCCTCCTCTTCCTCCTCCTCCTGCTTCTTCTTCTTCCTCTTCTTCTTTGTGTTTCAGTCTGGATAGTGTCATTAACCTATTCCATTCCAGTTCAACAGTCAGCTCTTCACTTTTCCAGTATGCTCCTAAACCCATCCATAATGTTTACATTTCACAGTATTCACCTATTCAGTTCTAAAATTACCATCTGATTTTTTAAATATATATTCCAGCAATCTAGCTCGATTCTCCATTGTGTTATTCATTTTTCTTGACATACTAATCACACTTAAATTAAAGTTCATATCCAAAACTTCAGTATATGGGTCACCTCAAAACTGTTTCTATTATCAATTTTTTTTCTTAGTCCTTCCTTTTAGAATGCCTGATAATATTTCACTGTGTGTCAGGCCATTGTGTTATGAAACATGATAGAGGCTTTGGATGATGTTATCTTCCTCCAGAGAAGGAAGGAAGTCCCAATCCTGACTCAAACTTCTAGAGTAGAGGAAGACCACCTCAATCCATAAGCAACTAAGCTGACTGAAGGCTGTTTTTCATGCATTTATTGCTTGATCTATTTCAGGTGCACCCCTTTCCAACTTGCCAGGTCCTGAACTCCAACTTTATTTTTAGGAAAGCTAAATATTCAGCATTGTAAGACTGTCAAAAACTCCACTAAACATTTCAGCTATTTTCCACAAGAATCCTTAACATCTGTCCCAGAGTATGTTACAATTTGGATAATAATGTGAGGAGAAAGCCAGTCAGTGTGTCACGTTCAACCTTCTATGCACATCTCTTCTCCCCAGGATCTTGGCTACACTGGCTTTGTCTGCTGTGGTTGCCAAGCCCAAATCTCATTTCTTTTCTCCCTGTTTCTATGAAATTGCTGAAATCTCTACAGCTTCTCTGCATCACATTTGTTGTCCTCTAGCAAGCTTTTTAGCCTCTCTCTCTGTGCCGCTTAAGGCTTGGAAAGGGCTCCACAAAGAAAAATGAGGTGGATTGTTGGGCTCACCTAAATACATTTTCCCTCTTTCAAGGGTTATTGCACTTCTTTTCTTGGATGCCTCAGGAGGCCTTGCTGTCTTCATACATATGCATGTTTCTTTTTCTTTTGTTTTGTGTTTTCCCAGTTTTTCTTACTTTACAACAAAAACATTGTCCAGATGAAAGTGATACAAATGTAGCTAAGAGAAGAAATCCTGAGAATCTCTACATTGACTTGAAGAAATTTCTCTAGATACAATTCTACGAAAAAATAATTTAAGTACTGAAATTTCAGCATTATTGTATAAAGGAAATAAATTTCCTCTGATTTTATATCAAATGCTAACCGGTTATATAGTATCTGAAAGTGACTTAAAAATAATAGTTTCCTTTTTGTGGGGCACATTATCTGAAACTTTAATTTTTTTCTTGAATAGAGTTAAATGAGGGATTAGAATTTTCTAGAATGAGTCTAAGCGAAAAGTCAATTTTTAATTTATTAAAACAGTGTGTATTTGTAGAGGGATAAACTAATTGACTAATGGAACACAATGGAGTTTTTGCCTCTAACAAACTAATGCACATATAGAATGTTAATATATGGTGGAGATGGCATTACTCACTGGCAAAATAAAGGAACGTTTAACAAATAAAGCTGGAGATAGTCCCAGAGCACTACCTAATTTATAAAATTTGGAACAAGTAAAACTAGACAAAAAACCAAAGTCACAGCAGTAAATCATTTTATGGGAGACAGTAGGATGGGACAGGAATTGTTCCAATAAACAAATATAAGTTATTTGAAATATTCTAGCTCTCGGTTTGCATGGTGGATTAAAACATTATCTTTATTTAAATGAATTAATACATGAATTTTACCAGAATGTCATGTATGTTTCAATAACAACAATGTGTTTACTAATCCACTCTGTGTAACTAAGCTTCAAGACAAAAAGTAAGAAGAATTGGATGACAGTTGTCTTCTAATACCCTAACCCAACCTCCTAACTGCAGCAGGCAGGGCTTTGGGGTTTAATTACTGCAATACTAACCATCACATAGGACATCTAGTATTTTATATCTGTTGTAAAATTGCATAAAAATGATTAAGAGTAGCCCTGATTAGAAGATCTAGAATGCATTTTTCCATGACTTTCAAAAGCATATGACAACACAGCTGTCTATTATTTTATTTGTAGTAAGACATGGCTTGCTGACAAGGCTGTAATTAGAGTTCTGTAGCTCTGTGTGGAATCATTGTCCACTTCCTATAGAAAAAAATTAATTTGTGTGTCAATCTTAGCAGTCTAAGAGCTGATCAGGATATCCTAGAAAATGAAAATGAGGCTGTCTCTCCTCCTTTTCCCTCATAAACAAACACTGCACGAAAGCTTTGGGGAATGGCACTAGGAGAAAGAAAATTGGATGATTATCCCATGATTTTCATAGTTAAGAATTGTCAGTTTACTATAAAACATTTACAGCTTTCCATGTGTGTACACAGACAGTTCAATATTTTTTAATTTAGAAAATGTAAAATGACCAAAACCACTATATATTTAGGATTACTTTCAAGTGAAATTCTACTTTAATACTCATGATATCAATTAGATGTATGAAGTATTAGAGCATTTATATGAGAGACATACGTTTATTGACTCTAAAAAATTCTTGATCAATATATTTATACTAAGAACCCCAAAGTATTAAATCAAAATCCCTGCCAACTTTTGTAACTAGAGTAAATGTAAGTGGTTCTGTAGCAAAATCATAAATGTCAGTGCAGAAGCACTATTTCCTCCTTATATATCAGTATTGCGTTCATGAATATTATAACAGTTTATCAACCAGTCAAAAAATGGGAGGGAAAAAAAGTGAGTTATATAATCTATGAGCTAACAGTATATATACACACATACACATGCAATCTGTAAAAATACGTCATTTTATAAGACAAAATATAGAATTCCATGTTACATTAGGAGAAAAAGATATTCTTATACTCAAAAGTTTTAACAACATTATCCTTTGGCTTATATAAGGAAATTTTAGGTGGAAGTTCTTAATATATTTTGGGACTTTTTTTAAATCAGATATATTGTAAAAACTGTCAAAAATGTTGGTTAGAAAATTGTTTAGGGCTAAAAAGACAAAAAAATCACTTAAGAACAATAACTGAATACATTTTCCACAAATTATTGCCAATTTTCCATTAATTCTTGGTTTAGAAACAAATAATTCTAAGTGGAATAGTGTGCTGAAATGATGAGATAATCTTTCCTTTTAAAAAAATAATAAAAGCATTTGTTTTTAGGTTTGATGCCAAAGTACTTTATTAAACTTTTTTTTTTTTTTAAGAATGGCAAAAACTCTCAGATTTCTGAGGTTTTTTTGTACTTTCCAGTGATTTTTTTTTTAATTTTCTGGTCCCACTTTTTTGTTTAAAACTTGTTGGAAGTTAATGCGCTAAGATGTTATCTAGTCATCAAAATCCATGAAATTAACAATTATTTATTTATTGATCAACTATACAAATTAACCTCCCCTTTCTTGTATGCCCATTGGCTTACTTTAAATTCATTTTATCATAACTAATTATTTTAGCCTCCATCTACTTCCATGGGATTGGAGACTCCATGAATAATAGTATTTACCTTTGAGCTTTACACAAAGTAGTTGCTTATTAAACATTTCTGGGATTTGATTAATCAATAGTTTTGTTTTAATCTAGGTTGGCTAACCTAAAGAAACAGATGATATAAGCACAAGGAAACAAAGGCATTCCAAATTCCTTTGTGTGATTCCCATCTACACAGATTAACAAAATGCTTTGGAATTCTCAGAGGAAATATTTTCTTGATTTATACATTTATATGCTTGGTCTTTACATGTTTTGTTATATAAGGACCTGGGTTTCTAATTACGGATTTGGTGAGAAAGCTACTGAATTATTGCAAAGTATTATTGAATTCATATGCAGAAGCTGTGGACTGAATATGATTTTACTCATATTACTATTTTAAGGATAAAATGATGAAAACATATTTATTGAGTCCTTAATATGTGATATGAATTATTACATGTTACATAATAACTCATTTAATTTATTTTAGATGAGATGACTATTTTGATTAATAAAACATAGTCTTTTAACTGTAATTTTACAGAACTTTTGGATCTTTATTTTTTCTATTGATGGATATTGAGATAATATAAAAGATATTAAATAATGTGCATAACAATAAAAAGGGATTCTCATATACAAAATATTGAAGAGTACTAAGATTTTCCAATGCTCACTATAGAATTTGAGGTAGATGTACTAATCTTTTAAAGAAATTCATTTTCTAAAACCTAAATCACTGTATTGCAGTTTTTTAGCTTCAAAATATAGCTAAGTAGATGACATAACTAAGCTAAACAATTACCAAGAAGAAAAACTCTAGTTAGTTGGCACCTCCTAGAATAGACCAGGTTGGTTTTCCTTTTGTATGATCCAATACAAGAAATTCGATCAAATATGTATGTTAAGGCAATAGTTACCCCCAAATAAGAAGCTTTGATTAAATTTACTCTTTTTGGTGTATCCTGATTTCTTAAAATAACTATGTAGCAATTAAAACATCTATCTTCCAGGGAAAAACTGCTTCAAAGATCTTTTATTTCTAGGTAGGGAGTGTATGAATCCCTAACTACAATGCATTGCTCAGTTTTCTCCACTTACAGTACTTTCATCTTGTGAGGAGATTAATAGCCATCTTTGAGACAGTAGCTGCTTTCTATTTATCAAAGAGAAACCAGTGGCTGGCAGCTCTCCTAGAGGACTTAGGGAAGATATAACACAGTGACTTAACTGCATATTGGTAACCTGAGTGTGGAGACAAAACAAGGAACTCTAAATGCTGATGAGTCCCCAAAGACTGTGATTGTTTTCTCCTATTTCGGTTAATACACCTATCATATCTTTAATTGTATGCTGCTCATTTTAATTTCTGTGTTTACAGTCTAAAGCCGCATCAATATTACAGTTGTGCCTCACATTGCTTTCATGAGAAGCCATATCTAAGTAATCAAGAAGCTGATTTTATTGTTTCAGCAGTGTCTTTTATCTTCGCTAAATTTTTTTAAAGAAATTAATTCCTTGACCTCAAGATTATGCAATCTTAAAAATAGTGAACATCAGAGAAATAATTAGTCCATGTTCTACAACCAACTTCCTGACTGAAATTTAGTTCTAATGTTGTGCTATAATCACTTCAAAACACGTTTGTTAAAAGAAACTCAAGAGAGGTTTCTGGGAAGGCGGAGAGGTAGGAAGCACCAGGAATCTGTCTCCCCATCTAGACAAAAACTGTTCTGGCAGAATCAATCTGATATAATTATTTTGGAACTCTAGAATCTGTAGACAGCTTGCAACTTACAGTGAAAAACTTGGACAGTGAATTATGGTTAATTTTGGTCAATTTCAGCTTTTAACACAATAAGGTACCTATCCACCAGCCCCAGCCATCTGGTAAGCAGATTAGTATGAGTTCCTGGAGCACCTTGCACGTAGTGTAGGACTTGGGGTGGGTTGTCCAAATATTATGATCTGTTTTCAGATTCCTAATTGCTGCTTTTGATCACAGAGGTGTAGAAGGATAGGTAGGTAACCATTGTTTCTGCAAGCTCCTCACGCTCTGGATGAATTAACTTCCAGGGGATTTAAAGGATCAGCATCCTTTTATTTCCCCTTCATTTTTTGCTTTTTCCTCTTTTCGGAGCCAACCATTACAGACTAAGATATTCAAAAACAACTGCATATACAGGGAAAATTAGAAAGCGAATTCCTAGGGAAAGATCTAAGAAGACGTTAAGTTTACACCTCAGTCTGACACTTAGCGTAGAAACAACAATCCCCCCAAAACAAAACAAAAACAAAAAACATCCCAAAACAATAAAGGTATATACATGAGCAATTATAAGATGTAATCCCCATGGCCCATGATTACCACAAGAAAAGGGCTTTCAGAAGGAAGACTTTCCATAAGGACAAAGATTTTTAAGCAGATCAATCCATATATGTATATCTATATATAGATATATCTCCCAAACTATGCTTAGACAGTTGTCAGTGCCCATTCCTTAGTGAGTGCTGAATGTGAATAATTTACACTCTTCTAGCACAACCAGGTAGGTATCGTTTTCTTTTTATCTGGAAAGAATTTGCAACACAAAGAGATCGCCAAATTTTCCCAATCAGTAGCAAGTAAAGATAGTTATAGAACACAACATTCAGGCTGTTTGGGTGTAAAATTAATGCCTACCCCCACTCTGCTTTTAAAGTAGAAATGTTGTTCCTTCAGCAGCAGAATGTACACAGTCGTCTTATTGGCAAATTAATTCTAAATTTGCCAGAAGAGATTAGAAATATAGTAGACAGGAAAGGACTGGTAAACACCTTTTATAACTCAAAGATCCAAAGAATTAACCTAGACAGAAAGGTCTGAGCAGGCTTAAAATTGCAATAGATTTCTTAAATGCAAAATCTAATAAATCAGAGAGTAGGACATAAGGGAATTTAAAAACACAAGAAGACTACTGGGGCAACTTAACACAGTTCAGGGTTCAACCATCACTTACAGGCATTGTATAAAAATGGAATATGAAGGTTAAAGCTAAGACTTCTAAAACACATACATAAGAATTCAATTCAAAAGCTATTTAGTCATGAAACTCATTCTGGATGTTAATTATGATTTGAAAGAAGATTTTAAGTTTTAAAGATTTTAAGCAGAGTTTTATATTATCCACTTGACAATACAGAATGCTATCGCCTAAAAACCAAAGAGAAAATGAAAGAGAGTAACAGAGAGAAGACTTTTCTTTACCTATCGCTCTTTAGAGTGAATGTTTTACATGTCTATAATCCTACAACCACGTTAGAGTAATGCAAGACTGAAATTACATAGATAAATCTGGTCCTAAAGTAAAAGTTAGTAACATTACTGTATAAATTCTTATATATGGAGGGCTTGCATCAGAGAGTCAATAGAGCATATCCTCTATTTCATTTATACAACTCCTGGAAATATGCAAAAATACCATTCATGGGAAGGACTATGAAATAAGTGTAGAAATTTTCATAGATTCAGATCCTATCAGTTTGATCATATATTTTTCAGGGTGAGTATTTGAAATTCAATTCTACTTGATTCATCTACTATAATAATATATTCAATGTCATTTTAAATTGTGCTTGGTATTATAGAGTAGGATGTGAGCTTCCTGGTCTTGGAAGATAGCTATATTGAAAGATTTTAGCAATCATTATATGTAGTTGTTTCTATTAAATAATTTGAGTTGATTTGTGAAAAAGAGTTTTAAATGAATATACCTCATATGCTATAATGAAAAAGAGAATATTGGCTGTGCTCTATGATATAAGAAATCTCTGTCCCAAACTAATTCCAGACCCTGTCTGCTACTGAGGAATTGGTTCAGAATATGCATCCACCAGCCTTGGACCCCATTGCCTCATTGATTGGGCAGTAGTACACTGAGGTGGGCATCTATTATCGCTATAGGCTAAGGGGGGGGGGGTGGAAAAAATGGAGACTGACATCACTTTGCAAGTGAGACAACGTTATATTCATTTTAAAGATTAGTAAACAGAGGTCCCCAAAACTTAAGTGACATATTTGAAGTTAAACAGCTGTGAGATAATCAGTTTTAGTTTTGAAACAATATCATTTTATTTCAAATTTTATCATAGCTCTCTCTTGCCATTGTAATTATGGACATTAAAACATGAAATTTTAGCTCATTCTAGGTTTTGCTGTAAAATATTAGTGTGAGAAATGTAAATACTTTTGTAAAAATCCAATTAAAATCTCACGTATTCAAATCTCCCTATCTTCTTAAGATAAAAAACTGCTTAAATAATATACGTTTTAGGACATTTTCTAATTTTCTTCCTGCTGTAGTCAGGGCATAATTTTTAGCATGGCATCTATTATCATAGTGTATTCTCCATTGGAATATAGTGTGTAGAGTGGTCCAAAACGTTCTTCCCAGAGTACCATATCAAGCAAATTTTTCCTAGATGAATTCTAGTTTAGAAATACTGGGGGTAATGGGTCAGTAATTCAAAAAGAAGTTTCCAAGAATATATTTTCAAAGCTCATTCTACTGAGAACAAATTTCATATGTTACTATCATGTCATGTTTGTACCTAACTGGAATTAAGAAAAATTTTCTAAGAGGAATAAGAGTTTTTTCACTTCTTTGATCTTGTATCTCTGCAGGGAATATTTTTTGTACATAGACATGAAGTCAACTGATCCCTGTTATTTGATTCACTTTGAGCCCTTCAGTCATGAGCAATGTCCACTGAACTGCAGATTCTCATCAGAGAACAAGGCCACCCGTGAAGACAGACCATGATGTCTGGCACTGTTACCCTGAGGAGCTGACCTTGACACTGGTGAGACCCAAATTAATATAAAATCCATAGCTCATCTTTCATTAAATATCATCCCTTATGTGTCACAAGTTTGTCCAGATGTTTGGAAGCTAAGTGAAATTCAAAGCAATCTCTCATCTTTAGCAAATATGAACTGACCTGTATAAAATTTAAACAAATAGAGAATCTAGGGGAAAAAAAGAGCTTAATCTAAGGTTATTTTTATTACTTTTTTCCCTTTTTTGTACTCCTAAATAACTCCACTGTAATATTATCAATTACATAATTCATGGTACATGATTTTAACTTTCTTTGCTGTTGTAGAACAAAAACTTAAAAGTTTTTGTAAGTAGATTCCATTATACTTGAAGTGGTCTTTATTTAATAATTTTTTAAACAACGAATTCTGAGAAGAAAATACACAGCTTCTAGAAAATTGTCCTAGTTGATTTACCCTCAAAAGTACCCTCCATTTACCTTTTAAATATGTCCTACAGGAATTAACTCAGGACAACTTTAATTTTTCTCTTTGTGTGTGTGTGTGCGTGTTCCTTTCTGAAATCACCCTAGTCTGTCCAAGATACCATCTTAGGTACGTTATGTCATTCGATCCGTTTAAAAACATCACAATGTAGATGTGCTTATTATTCACACTTCAGATGATGGAAATGAACCCTGAGAGGTGAGGGAACTTATTTCTTGGTCATGCATGTAGATTATGAATGATGAGCACAGATTTAATGCCAGGCTATATTACTCCCAAGCTGCTGTTCTAAACCATCACATTCTTAGCTCTCAGAAAGTATAGTGATATCTGACTAGAGAAAAACTTCGGTAAACATATGCAGATGCTTCATTATAATGAAGTGTCTTTCAGGTATAAAGAAACTTTGAAATATGTGAGTGTTGTCTACTCCATCTAAAGCATCTCACGTTAACTAAATAATCTGCCCTTTTTTAAAAAAAATAGCTTTTCCAAGTTGGTTCAAACTAATGTAAACTTTCTGGATCTGATCCACTAATGCATAATACACAATACAAGGAATGAAACTTACCCTCACTTTTCTCCAGCTGGATTTCTGGATGTGAGTTTCATCTCTTTTGACATCAAATGCTAAAACCTCTAGTAATCACAATGCAGATGTGAAACAAGACAATTTTAGCTACGGCCTCTTGCATAAAATACAGCTCGACTTATGAAAAAACGTTTGGAGGAAACATGTTGGGATGTCTGTCTATTTACATTTTAATGGGATATAGGTCCAGGGCTATATTTTCTATTATATGGAACTAGTTTCCTAGCAAAGTATTGTTAATCCTGCTGACATTTTGCCTTAGTGACTCTCGATCATTTAAATATAACATTTGAGCTTATATAATCTTAGAGCATATTTAACTTTGTTCTAAGGCTCACAAAATTAAGCCCTAGAGAATAAGTGCAACATGTAAATAAGTGTTTTACAAAATACCAGAAAGAAAGGATCAATGCCAATATAATTAAAGAAGTATTTTAAGAATTTTTATAACTATTTACAAAGCAGTTGGTAAAGAGCAGCCTGATGGCAACTAGCCATCTCTGTCTGCATCCTTGAATCTGGGGGATATTTAAAATCATGATAGCTCTAATATTTTTTAGTATGCTCTGCTCCAGTTAGGGCCTTCATTTTTTTCCAAAGTGTAAAAACCTATAAAATCCTCTTTTATAAAATCACACTTCCCTTTAATATCTAACATTATGAATTTTTAAAATAATTTAAGTAATGTGCATCTTATTTCTTCCCCAATATCATTGACACCTCACTAGGTGTTCTCTCTTCATTACTTCTTCCTCCAAGAGAAAGCCACAATCTTGAATTCGGTGCTTGTTGTTACATGAATATCTTTATAATTTTCTTATCTATATGATTTTGAATGTTTTAGTGTTATTTTAAATGGCACAGCATTTTATACATACATATATTCTTATATAGATACATAAAATTTTGTAAATTTCCCATTTTTTAAGCAATGAAATTTTAGTATTTGTCCATATTGAAGCATATAGCTTTAATTTACTTATTCTAATTGATGTATACTATATCATTACAAGAATATTCCTGATATTACTGAGCTGTTCTTTTCTTGATGAGGATTGAAATTTTTTTGGTAATGCAAATGCACATTCATATATGTGGAACTGTAGTGAGTAAATAAAGAAGTGGAATTGTTGAATTGAAGAATATATTAATATACATATTGGTTAGATATTGTTATATTTCTCTCCAACCTAGCTAGGCTAATTTACCTAGTCACAATGACTGGATGAGTTTATTTGATTTGTTCTTCATGTCCAGTGACATTTTCTAAATGTGTTGTTTGTCTTTTACTTACATGCTGTTATTCCTTTTTTATAGTACTTTTTATTTGTTCTTAATATTAATCTATGACTAATTATAGGTATTGCAAATATTTTTCCTAAAATTTACTTTAAGAGTAAATCATAAAGTCATGTAACATAAGAAAATTTGATTTTTCTGTTAATATTATGTGAATAGAGTCAAATCAGAAATCTTATGTTTTTTTAAAAAGCTTTTTATTCTAAAATAATTTTTAGATTTTCACAAGATTTGTAAAGATATTGCAGAGAGCTCCTATGTACCTTCACTCAGCTTTCCCCAATGTTAATATCTTAACTAACCCATATATATTTATCAAAACTAAGAAATTAATATTGGCCAAATACTATTAACTAAACTATAGAGTTTGTTCAGATTTCAGTACATTTTCCACTAATTCCATTTTTCTCTGCCATGATACCATGTTGTATTAAGTCATCATGTCTTCATCTCTAATCTGTGATAGTTCTCAGTGCTTCCTTGTTTTTTGTTACCTTGACTCTTTGGAAGAGTAATAGTCAAGATTTTGTAGAATATCTCTCAATTTGGATTGGTTTGAAGTTTTCTCATGGTATATGGTTATATGGATTTTGGGAGAAGTGTCTTTATTATTGCATCGTATCAGGAGTAAATGGTATCAATATGACTTACTTAAGTTTGATCATTTCGTTAAGGTGGGATTTGCTGGGTTTTTCTAAAGAGAAACTTTTCTATCAAGTTTTCTTTAAAGTAACTATTTTTACATTAGAAATTCTTATTCTTTTACATTTTTACTTTGCTTGTATTTCTTAAGAACAGTTCCCTACACTGATGTTATAAACTATTATCCTATATATTCTTGAGCAAATTTCATAGTTCTGCTTTTTACATTTTTATCTTTAAACTACCTGAAATTGATGTTAGCAACTGAAGAGATGTATAGATCCAATATGCTCTCAAAGAGATAATCAACATTCCCAGCACTAATTATTAATTTCTTCCTTCTGTTCCTTGTGATCTACAAACTATTTTACCCATATATGAAGTTTCCATGGATATGTGGGTATTTTTTTTTGCGGGGCAGGGGGGGCTTTCTGTTCTGTTCTGTTGAAATACTTTTATAGTTCTCCAGCGTTATGATAATACAATAGTTAATCTGATTTTATAGTACTTTTTCTTATGTTGTGAAACAAGATTCCTCACCTTGTACTTCTTCAAAATTGCCTTGGTTATAATTAGACCTTTACCCATACAGATCAGTATTAGAAAGAGCTAGAAAATTGATTTAATTTAGAGATTAATTTGGAGAGAATAAATGCTTTTTAAAAATATATTATTGAGTTCTATCCACAAGCACAGCAAATCTCTTCCATTTACCTATATTACTTACTTAATTTCTGCTAATATTTTCATTAAAATTATGTACTTTCTACAGATACATGTATTTTTTAGATTTATTACCTTGTACTTTATAGTTTTTTGTTATTCTAAATGACATATTTTAAAATTACATTTTCCAAATATTTGCTGCTAGTATAGAAGAATGCATTTTTAGTATTAGTATTAATTTTATATCCAGCAAATGTTAAATTATCTTATTAATTTTAATAAATTGCATATTTTCTGGAGTTTCCTACTTTGAAAGTCATCATCTATGAAAAAAAGACAACTTTCTTACTTTCTAATCTTCCTAACTTTTACTTATTTTACTTCCCCTATTGTGCTGACTAAATCTCCAAGAAATTTCTGAATAGAAGTTAAAACAGAGGGCATCTTCGACATGTTCCTGACTTTAGGTAAAAAGCTTCTTATATATAATATATCATGTAGATTTTGAAGATATCCTTTCCCAGAATAAGAGTATTCCTTTTTATTTTTAGTTTGCTATAGTATTAATTTTTTAAAAAATTTATTATAAACATATTTTGAATCTTTAATTCCTTTTCTCAATTATTTTGATGAAACAGTATAATAAATATTCTCATGTAAACACAACATAATCATGATACATTAGTTTTATAAACATTACTGCATAACATTTCTTATATTTACTTAGAATAGGTGAATATGTTTATGAATAGGATTCATCTATAATTTCCCTATCTGTACTGCCAGGTATATGGGGGAGGGCTTTTTTATTTGTTTGTTTGTTTTCTAGGACTTTTTGTAGAAGTTTGAAGTTATTTTTTCTTGAATTTTTAAAAATCTTTCATGAAAATATTGACCTGGTATATTTTTCTGTATAAATTATTTTACTAATTACATTTTTAAAGTTATAAGACTATTCAGGTTTAATACTTCTTTAAATGGGATTGATAATTTTCATTTTTTCTAGAAACTTGTTTACGTTTTCTAAGTCTTTAAATGAATTGCAAATATATACATAGAATGGAGGAGAGATATCAAAGTGAATGACTGAGTTTCTCCAGAAAAAAACAAAAATGTATGATATGTATACACAAACACACACTCACAAACATACACATGAATAATGCCTCCAAAAGTTTCATCCCTGAAACCTGTGATTATGTTATCTTACATGACAGAGGGACTTTGCAGATGTGATCAAATGGATCAGAGAGTTTATTCTGAATTATCTGGGTGGGCCTAATATAATCACAACATTCAGTATTAGAGGGGATAGAAGGAGTCAAAGTTAGAGTAGTATAAGATGTGACAGCAGAAGCAAAAGAATGAAGTGATGTGTCCACAAACCAAGTAATGCCAGAAATCTATAGCAGTTGGAAGAAGCGAGAAATAGATCATCCCCTGGAATCTCCAGAAGGAACCAGCCTGCCAACACCTTTATTTTAGCTCCATGAAGCTTATTTTGGATTTCTGACCTCCAGAACTACAAGAAAATTAAAAAAAAATTTAAAGCCATAAAGTTGTGGCAATTGTTTACAGCAACAATAGGAAACCAATATAGATTTTGGCACTGAAAGTGGGGTCCTCATGTAACAAATACCTAAAAATTCAGTAGTAGCTTTGGGATTGGTTAGTACATAGGGCCTGGAATAACTCTGAGCATAAAAAAAAGAAAAGAAAAGAAAAAACCTAGACTGCCTTAAATAGATTCTTATTAGAAATATAGATGCTAAAGATTGTTGGTGAGGGCTCAGAAGGAAATAATGATCATAGTAGATAAAACCCATGACTCAGATGGAACTGAGAAACACAGTAAAAAACAAACAAACAAACAAAAAACACTTACACTTTCTTAGAAAATACCCACATCTTCATAGACAGAATGTTGGTAGACATTAAAATGCTGATGGTGAGGGCTCAAAAGAAAATGAGGAACATGTTATTGGAAACTGGAGGAAAGTGGATACTGGAGGAAAGTGGATACTGGCTATAGAGTGGCAGAAATCTTAGATTGAATTGCACTTGGATATTTAGCTGAGGAGATTTTCAAACAAAGTTTTGGAGGCATTGTTTGGCTTCTTTTTGCTGCTTACAGTAAAATATAAGAGTTAAGAGATAAATGGAGGGAAAAACTATCAAACAAAAAGAACCAGACTCCATGATTTGGGGAAAATCTGTCTTTCCAGATTGCAAAAGATGCTGAAATTAAGAGATTCACTCTCTCTAAACAGAAAGCCGAGGATGTGGCTGGACAATCTTTTGCTAGTGTTTAGGAAGGATCAAAAGATCAGAATATGTATTCATATAGGGGGCTATTTGAAGAAATGAAGAGTGTGACTCAGGGCTCTCCTCCACCATCTCAGCCTAAATAAGAAATAGAGATGGACTTAGTGAATCAGTGAAACCACTTATCAGGAAAGATCAGTGGAGAGGCTTCTTGTTTAAAGGAGTAAATCCCAGTGACATGTGCAGGAAATTCACAAGGTTTGTGGGAATGTTATACCCGTAGAAATACTGCCAGATTAGATTAAGTGAAACAAAGAAAGACAGTAAAATAAAAGAAAGTTGTTGAACTTTCAAAATTCTACAGGCAGAAAATAGACTGATAAAACCACTTATCTATAAAAATGTGGTACCCTTCATGGAAAGCAATGATGACTTGGATGGCAGAGCCTCAGGTTCAGAGTGCAAGAGCCTGAGCCACAGAGAATGATTTCCATGCCTTGAAACTTAAGTTTACCCTGCCAAATTTTAAAATTGCTTGAGACTGGTAACTTCCTCTTTGAATAAGAATGCCTATAACAGTTCTCTTATGCCTGCTCCACCATTTTATTTAGAAGCAGATAACTTTCTTGAGTTTCACAGACTCAAAGAGAGGAATTTTTTCCCAGAATTGATCATACACAGAACCTCACCTTTACTTAATATAGGTAAGATTTTGAACTTGAATTGAAGCTGTAATGGATTGAGACTTTGGGGAATTTGGGATGAAGCAAATGCATTTTGCATGTGAGATGGACATGAATCTTTGAGACCCAGAAGGCAGAATGTGGTCAGCTAAATTATGCACACCAAGAACACCCATGTCATAATACCCTGAATCTGTTTATTGTACTTTGCATTGTGAAAGAGAGTATATAGGTACAATTAAGTCAAGGATTTTGAGATGGGAAGATTATCCTGGATTACCCTGGTGGCCCCAATGTGTCAAAAGTGCTTCTTGTAAAAGAGATGCTGGAGGAATCAGAAACAGATTAGTAGGAGATAGGATAATGCACAGGAGATCAGAGTGATGAAACCATGAGCTAAGGAATGCTAACAGTACCTAGAAGTTTAAACAGGCAAAAAGCAGACCTCCCCAGTGAAACTCCTGAAGAATCCAGCCCTGCTAAAACCTTTATTTGTATTTTATCCCCATATGACTCTTTTCAGAGAATAATATAATGTTGATTTGTTTAAGTTGTTCTAAATTTGTGGTAATTTATTACAGTGGCAATAGAAAACGAATTTTCTATCTGGAAAATATCTGGATGGGCTTAATACAATCACAACATTCCTCATTAGAGGGACATATACGCACTTACACACACACACACACACACATACACACACACACAGATTTCCAGATATCTCTTCTGTAAGATTAAGAAAATATTATATATACTTCTCTTAAATTCAAATTTTAGGTTTTCTTTTGAAACATTGTTTTAGCAATTAGAAGACACTTGGGAGAGTAGTGAAAATAATAACATCAATATTATCAGCAATATAGTTATGTTGTTTCTACATAAAATATTTATTAAATAATACACTATTTATTGAATAGGTAAAATATTGGGTCCTTGTATTGCTTACATTCCAATGAAGAGAGATGGAAAATAATAAATAAGTAAAATGTATAATACATGAGATGATAAGTACTTTATAAAAAATAAGTTGAAAAATAACAAGACATTGCAGAGGCTGAAGGAGTTGTTTTTAACTGTATTATTAAGTAGGGTGTTCATAAAAGCTCTAAAATACTAGCCTGTTTTTCTTCTATGAAGTGGCAAGGCCTATAAGTTCATGAAAGGTATCCAGATTAATATTTACTCCTCTGAAAAGCATTTTTCCAAATGTACTGCAGAAGGCAATTTTTTCATATGTGAGAAAGGCCAAGGGTGAGGTCTGTGTAGATTGCTGGGGGAAGAGCATTTGAGTCAAAAGTAACAGCAGGTGAAAAGATCTTGAGGCAGGAATATGGCTCATATATTTGAAAAGTCACTAAAAATCCACTGTAGTTCAAAGAGAGTGAGCAAAGGAGATAGTAGCAGGAAATGACATCTGAGAATTAAGGGAAAGTGGCAGGTCTTAAAGAACTTTTAGGGGAACTGATACAGATTTTGGCTTTTCCTCTGAGTAAGATAAAAAAGTATGAGGCAATCTTGAGCAGGAGAGGGACATTATGTAACTTACATGTTAAGAAAAAACTGTAGAAGAGTAAGAGAGGAGCGTGAAAACCAATGCAAAGGTCATTGTTGAATCTGTGTGAAAGACAGTGGCTTGGGCTAGGGTGATAATGGCGGAGACGGCAGCTAGCCAAACTTCATGTTCATTTTCAAGAAGATTTTTAATGAACATTGTGTGGGGTAGGAGACAAAGAGAGGAACCAAGAATACCCTCAATATCTTTGACCAGAGCCGAAGGATGGATCTGAAGTCTACTGAGCCAAGAATGATTTCTTCAAATGTAGGTTTAGGGAAAAGATCAGGATTTCAGGTTCGAACAGTTTGTGGCCTTGACATCTAAGTGAGGATATCAAACATACAATTAGAGACAAGAATTTAGCAAGGTGATCTAGGCTAGAGATTTTTTAATCTTTAAAAGAGCATTTTCTAAAGTGCATTCCATTAGCCTCTAGTTCTCTACCAGGTTAACAAGTACTAAACACACAGCTTCTGTAGTCAAAATTTCTGGGAAATGTTGAGTTCATGTAAACAAGTTTTCTTACTTCAGTACTCAGAATCACTAATGTAATAATGTAATTTTGATACTTAAAAATTAAGATATGATATTTAAAATTTTCCAAATTTGTTCTCTCTAGAATCTTTCTTTTCCAGGAAAATTTTTGGGTCTACTATTTGGAAAGGAACATTTTGTGAAAAACTATAACAACAAACCTGAGAGTATTATTCTTATTTATACAAATGAGAAAATCAAGTACTGAAGAATTTGAGTGGTTGTTCAAGGTCACATAGCCGGGTTCAAACTCTCGTCAGTCCTTTTCAGTGTTTGAACTCACGAAAAAGAAGGGATTGGCAATATAGGTGCACATGATTTCATGGGGTAAGCAGAGGAAGTCAAACAAAATGCCCCAGGACCTGGCCCCAGATCCCTAGTGGAGAAAGTGGAACTACAGAGCATTAAGAGGAGCAAGCCAGAGTGTGCTGTTTGAATCTACTTAGTTCTGACTTAAAACAGTTTAACTAATAATGGCTATATAACTCAGAGTGTTGCAGAGAGCTTGAATACATTTGAACTAGTATGGAAAATTGCCTTCTAACATAGATAAACTAAAGTTACTCTGTGTATCTTTAGCCACAATAGCCCTGAGAGGTGAGTCAAAAAGATAAGTTTTATCCATTTGGATAAGGATCAGGTGGTGGCAGAATAGTGCGAAGTGATAAATACGCTTGCACAAACAGGAATGAAATAATGAGCCATTCAAAAGTAAGCTTTGAGGAAATGACTGTTCTTTTTAATAGTTTTGAAACTGTGTCTAATTATTATCCTAGAATTGAATCTCAAATATGACATGAAGTCCCATGGAGGTAAAGGGACATCAAAGTGGGCTGTAAACTGAGCCCCCTCAGTGGCTCTTACTGTTGTTAACAAACTATTGCATAGATTTTAATTTTGAATCTTGAACTGCAGGCTCTTTGCTAGTAATGTACCAAGTGAGTGATTAAGGGTTACTAACATTTCCTATTCATAAAGTTTAGCACATTATTAACATTTATTGATGGCTTTAATTCCATGTTCCACAAACAAGATTGGTTGCCATGCAACGACTGGCAAAGCGTCGAAGCTACATCTGTGTATAGACACCTGCAAACCACAGAAGTACTAGAACATTTAGTCTGCTGATAAGTTATACGAAGTGATATCCTTTAAAATTATATAACACTATGTTTATACTCCAGACTGTTCAGACTCTGCAGGATAACAAGGGTGGCTCATTCATTCTCCAGCCATTTCCTTACTAACCCTACAAATTCACCTTAGATTCTAAACAGTTCCAGGCTCTACTTCCTTTACTACAGAGACAAAGTAATTTACAAGGAATTTACTCTAAAAATATACTTATGAAATGAGCTTCTTGATCTGTGTGAGGTTATGGATAGTGACTCCTGGAGGTGAAGAGTGTTTTGATAGGCAGTCTAACATTGCAGCTAAGAGTAGATGTTTTGATGTCAGGAACACATGAGTTTAAATTCTGGCTTTATCTTTTTTATCTAAGACATCTAGGAACAGTTATTTAACTTCAAATGTCAAATTTCTACTCTGTAAATGCAGATAGGAAAAATTGTCTCCTAAAGTTTTGGAGTTAAATTAAGGAAGAGAAGTCATGTAAAGCACTTAGCACATTACACAGGACTCAACTGGTAGATGTCAGCTAAAGAAGAAATCTTGTTTTGTTGTTGTAAATCTTCTTGAGATTCTTGTGCGGCTGACATTGCTGGTTCTACCTAAAGGGAATTTAAGTCACTTAAATATATTAAACTTACTGAAAATTCTATGAAAATGAGCTATTTAACATATTTTAAATCTGACTCAGATAGTTCCTGTTCTTGACCCAAAGATGACATGGCTCAGATGCTCATGGGAAAACCTGACTGATAGCCACTTGCCTCTAGTTTTTAACAAGGTCATCATCCTACAGCTCTGCTAGTAGGCTGCACAGCCTGAATGGAGGGGCCATACCTTATGGCCTCTGTGTTCATTACAAAGTCCTAAACTACCATGGTAAATTTCAATAGCACTGGTATTAAATTTTCCTTTCTGAAAGACAACTAGCAAAGAGGTAGAGAACAGGAAAGAAAATTATTTTTATAATTATGAGGAGTATAATAACATAAATGGAAGTTGATTCAGTGTGTTAAAGGATCAGAGTCAAAAGTTAATTTTAATAATGATGTATCTGCTTTTCTTAATATGACATGAAGTAATTACTATTATTTTATTTCTGCCAGTTTCAAGGGAGTGGATAACCTTGGGTTTAGATTGAAGGAACAAGTAGATAAGACCCAGCATTTGAAGGAAATAATTAGTAGGTTGTCATTGTGGTTCATTTGTTCAATTTATCTAGCTATCAGTTCAACCCCATGCTTAAGAATAAAAACAGAATGGGTCCAAACTAATGTTCTAGAAGTAGTTCAGTAGGACAGAAGGTAGCAAATCTATATGCTTAAAGTTAGAGGGAGGCAAGCATACCACAGTTAGGGAATGTTCAGAGAACAAGGTTATTATAAGATCAGGCCAGAGTGAAGGAAGATAAAGTAGGATACGGAAGGGTGGAGTAGGATGAGTGGCCTAAGTCCAAGGCAATAGTCTAAAAAAAAAAAAAATCTACAATAGAGTGTGCAGGGAAAATCAAGCAAGATATCATATTAAAGTTACTTTATGTAAAAGTAATATGCTATCTTTTAAACAAACCTACACTTCCAGAGTAATTTTCGTCGTAACTTCTCAAAAGAAGTCACCAAAATCTCTGGGCAGGTCCAAGTGGCTCCCTACATATCTTTAACAGAAGTTATTCCTTGGATTTTAAAGATTTCTTCAAGGAAATGGATGATTTTTATTTTAAGAAAGTATTTATTAGTACTGATGTTTGAGTTGTTTTTCCACGTGGTTGAAGGAATGTCTTTAGAGTTAAAAATTATGCACTTATTCTAATGACTGTTATTTTCAGCAGTATCATTCACATTTTATATGTATCAATTCAAAGACTGGTGCAAACATTTGCTTGTCATTATTAACAATCAGTGAGAGGGTTCTTCAAACCCCATTAAATTTTAAAAATGGAAGAGGAAAGAAGGAACTAAAGGGAAATAATTTTCTTTTGTTACACAAGTAATTTTAGGATGATAAAATATATAACAAAATACAATTATCAAAAATAAAATTGCCAGCAAGGAAAGTTTAAGCCATTTTATAATGGAGAACCACACTTATTCACTATGGTTCAAAGCCCTTCAGACTTAAAGGCAGTGTATTACTTCTCCCACTAGAATTCATGGAAACATGAAGCTCTCAGGTCTAGCTTGCTCTATTTCTTGTGACAGCCCCAACGTATAAAATTTGAGTCTCACTCAGCTAAACAGAATTTCTAAATTGATATTTTCTTATGTTTACTTATAAAGTTTCTTGGAACCACATCTTACTCTGTAGGTAGTTAGCAATGCTTTTTTGTGTTCTGAATTATCTATCAGGTCTTGTTTCAGTTTTGTCAATTCAAAAGAAAGGGAAACACATTTATTGGGCACTCTGCACTACCAAGCAATGCATTAAATGTTGTCCTGCTGATATTTGTCTCACAACAATCTTACAAGGTGAGAGTTTTGACCCTTTTAACGAGTGAGGAAACTGAGACTAGGGGAAAGTGACTTTCCCAAGGTTATTCCATGGTCTTGTTGATTCCAGAGTTCTGATACTTTTAACAATGCTGTTCACCCTCTGTATCCATGAGTTCCACATTCACGATTCAACCAACCAGGGATTCAACCAATCACAGATTGAAAATATTTGGGAAAAAAATTCCAGAAAGTTTCAACAAGCAAAATTTGAATTTGCCATGCACTGGCAAATTTACATAGCATTTGCATTGTATGTACAACTATTTTCATAGCATTTACATGATATTAGGTATTATACGTAACCTAGAGATGATTTAAAGTGTACAGGAGAGTATGCATAGGTTATGTGCAAATACTACACAATTTTATATAAGGGACTTGAGCATTTGTAGATTTTGGTATCCTCTGAGGGTCCTCGAACAAATCCCCCTCAGATACCAAAAGACAGCTATATTCCATTACTTCATAAGCAGCAGAAAATATCGTGAATTAGCACAGAGTTTTATAATTCAAGCTTCTTAGTCTTTGCTATACTGCAATTAGCCAATAAACCTTTTTATCTTGGCCTTATCACCATAAATCACATTCTATTTAATATTGGGGAAGTATTTTGCCGTGTCTATAATTTATTTTTTCAAAATATAACTCACTTCTTACTGAAATGTTATGTGTGTGTGATTTAGGTTGGGGATAATCCAGGTCAGCTAATGTGCTCTAAAAAAAACACAATACATAGGCAATCTGTTATCCATTTCTCCATTAAAATCCAATGTTTCACTAATGAGCATAATGAATGCTCAAAAATGGGTCTTTATCAGTAAAGATACTATTCTGTCATATAGTATGAGGAATGTTACGGATGGGATATCCCTGGTAAAAGTAGAGGTATTCAGGTGATGTATTTTGGATCTGCTGAAAATATTTTGGAGGCATCCCCCAGTTTTGTACTAAGCTGGTATAGGAATCCAGTGAAACCTCTAGGCTTTCTCTCATAACAAAGTTTGAACCCTAAATAGTCCTGGTGACTAGCTCAATGCCAGATGTCAACAACAAGGCATAGAACCTTGCCATACATGTTTGTTGTATCTGCCGCAGGTAAACTTTTATGTAAGGTGGGATTTGGGTTCCTAAAAGCACAAAGTGCAGGGATCTTACCCAACATCTTGCTAATAAATATTTGTTTCATAAGCATCTGTTTAAGAGAGAAAATGTGTTCATAAGGCTTGCATTTTAGTTGGAGGTGTGGGGTTAGGGTATAGCTCAACCTCATTCTTCTCAAAGATTTTTGGTGGCTACTATTTCTCTCTCAAAAAAAGAACAAAAGAGAGGGACAAGGTCAAATTACCCTAGGACAGTTAACAACAGTTTGTGCAATGACCTATAAGATGCTTTGAATATATACAGAAGTAGAAATGGACACTAAAAATTCTTTTGGACTTGGAAAGAAATCCAAGTGCAATTTTGTTTCTAGGGTATAAAACACCAGAGTGTACTATTTAACTATCAACTTTGTATTTTCTTTTTCTTTTTTTATCCCAAACCCTTTGTTTTTAATAGCATCCTCACTGGCATAATTCCCTATTATACTTCTACCTCATAGAGACATACTTATACCTCATAAAGCAATTTACTGACGAAAGGATTCCTTATCACTCCCGTGTCCTTACAGCAGAGCTGGAGTTTCCTAATTATGACAACATGGAGAGGGAAACATCTGCACTGCCACGGCTGAATGGCAGCAGCTTTCTTGGTAAGTGAAGAAAAGAGCTTTCATATACTTTCAATATCTGAGGGATTAAATGAAAGGTGGCTACGGATGTCTCCTCAAGTAGTCCTTAGGGAAGCTCAGGAGAGAGTCTGGGTGTGTGTAACAGAACAAATGGAAATTTAAGAACGGAAAGAGACATTTATTGCATTTATTGTCCAATACATTTTAATAGCAGTTTACAGCTCCTAAATTAGTTTTAATAAATGGTATTAGAAATATCAAAAATCTTTCTATTATGTATTGTATCCTATAGGTTTGGTTACTGATTCACAAGGACACTACAAAATATATTAGCATTAAGTCAGACCAGTGGAACAACTCACTCAGTCTTAACTTGGCTGTGGCAATACAAGTCTCTATTGACAACATTTTTACAGCATGAGTATCTCAATTACTCCCTATATCACTTCAGAAAAATCTTAAACTCTTTAGCATGATATACATAACACTCAATGATTAGATTGGCTCTACCCTCAGTTTATTCACCACCTGCCCCAGATCTGTAAACTTTCTCCTCTTTCTAGCTGGAGCCCTAGCTCCCTAGAAACTGCTTATATTGATTTCTCCGTCATCAAGTCCGATTGCGTGGAAACCTGTGCACGGTGCCGACTGGCAAAGAGAGGCTACTGCTGACCAGCTGGTCAGATTAGATGTCTACACTATACTATGTCACTAAATGAGTAAATAAGTGAATAAGCAAATGAGCAGGTGAGTAATAATATCATCAACGTTCTCTTAAAGCTTGGCATTCACAATTGCAGAAAATACTCCAAGTCTCATGCACTATTGCTTCCCCAAAATGAAAAAATCTTCTCACACAAATCATCTCTACTTCCTTTAACAGTGATACCAAGTATTGAATTGATTATATTTTTGAAGTACTACATTAGCCTGCTTCCAGTGACTTCTAGACTTTTGCCTTGACCTTATAAGTAAAAGAGAAGAGTTTATCATTGTGACAGTGTTTGGACTATCTTTTTCAAACGTTTTGCTGTACACTGTGCTTGTTCTCACTAGAACATACACATTCCTACAAACCAAATCTACATAGCTCCAAATACAGCTCGAAGGCTTATTCTTAGTTACTTGATGCTTCCTCACACCAAACTCCATTCTAATGTAAGTCTGGAAATTTCTAGGTAAAATAGTTTTATCCAGATCATTTATAAGAAATGTTAAATGAAATTGTTCATATTGCTTAATCTACAATGTTTACCTTTTTATATTTAAAGGTTTTTTTTTTTTCTGAGCATATCATAGAGTGATGCTACAAGTAAAAAATGAGAAAACATATATAAAATGACCATGAAGAATTAAAGTATTATTCTAATGCAAAATATGATCATTACAATTATAATTATGTTTTATAATTATATAATTATAATTATATGTATAGTTATAAATATAATTACTATTTATAATTATAATCTCTAGATATTCTTTAATCCAGGTCTATGAATAGGCTAAAACTGCCCCAGTTTTTCAAAGCTCCTTATTTTTAAGACATGATGAAAGTAAGTCCATTACATTCATTGGACCTGCTTATACACATTCTTCTTGACCTTTGACGATTTATTAGACAGGTTTTCTACTAATTTCCACTCTATTCAAGCTTCCTCTCTTTATCTGTACACATGTGATCTTGGGCAGAGGTTTTCTGAGCTCTTTCACGTAAGAGTCATGATGGCTGAATGAAGTAAGGTCATAACAGGAAGAATACGGGTCAAGGACCAGAACCCCCGGATTTGGATTCTCAATTTTCCATTTTCTGTTTGTGTGCAATCACTTCACTTCTCTGAGCCTCAGTTCCCTCATCTGTAAATTGGAAATAATGATACTAAACTCATTTCTCTTCAGAATAAGAAAGATATGTAGCAAAATGTTTTGGAGTCTGTAATATATAAATATTACATGTTTTTTCTTCTCCAGTCTCAATGTAACTTTGAAAATTTGAGGATATACCACAGGCCATCTAAGTTATATGTCAGATTCATTTCATACAAAGGGAAGCAATCATTTAGTGCTTAAAATGTGCCAGACTCTGTGCTAAGAACTTTACTTGCATGATCTTATTCAAAACTCATTAAAAACCTCAAAGAAAAGTACTATGATCCCCACTTACCTTGAGGAAGCTGAGTCACAATAAGCTTAAGTAATTTGCCCAAATGTTGGAACTGTCATATTAAAATGAATTGAACCTTTTTTTATGGTTACAGGTGAAGACAGTGAATTCTTTTGGCAGGCCAGGAACAGAAGTGAATCTTTCAGAGCAACAATGACTATCTTCAAAAATTAAAAAAAAATCACACATATTGGCAGTGTAGAAAGACAAAAGAGGAATGAAAATAAATTAAATGCTTTGATATAAAAGCATAAAAACAAACAAGACAACAAAAAGAGGATGCCAGTTTCTAGGATTTAATTTGCATATGCAGATGTCATCGAATCACGAATCTCAAGGTTTGCAGGTCTTTAGGTGGCTGGTTCAGTGCTACTGTTTTTAGCTCAGTCTCATCCCCTTAGAAACATTCTCTAGAAATAAACTTCTAGATCACTCATCTTCAGCTGTTCTCTTTCTCTCTGCAAAACATGATGAATGATATTCACAGTCACAGTAAACACACATGGACCTAAGTGCTGAGACAATGGAAAAAAATGCATGAGTTATGTGTTATTCTAGCCATGGTGGTTATTAAAATACTCCTCTTACTCCCAACTAAATGATAGTGATGCCATTACACAAAAAACCTATATTTGTCCTTATTTTAAATGGAAACCCTTCCAAATTTTAATAACTCAAACTATAATACTAGCAAATTCCTCCAACACAACAGCCTGTCATGATGCTGATCTTAAAATTCTCTTCCACCCTGCAATTCTGCAACTCAAGTGACAGGTTATATAAGTTTGCTTTTGGTTCTGAGTGACATAAAACTTAACTCAAAGTAACATAAATAAAAATTGAAAATTGACTTTTTCATATAGTCAGTAAGTCCAGAGACATGGTTTCCTTCAGGTATGATTTGATCCAGAGGTGCATCATGGCGTCAGGGCCCTGGCTTCTTTTGTGTGCTGGGCTTTTCTGACTTTACTCTTCCCTGTGCCCACTTCATCCTCAGATTTTCCCCTCCTCACACTATGTAGCAAAAATATTTGCACAGTTTCACATACCACATTCATTTTCATACACATTGATCAAAGACCACGCACATTCGAACCCCAAACTCCCAGAAAAGATCCTGAGACTCACACTGCTGGTATCAGTTTATGTCACAGGCAAACATGAACCAACCACTATGGCCTAGACTAGAATGCATTGATTGGCTTAGCCTTGGTCACATGGTTTATACCTGGAGGATAAAGTTGGCTTCCCAGAAACCACAAAAACCCCTTCCCCACCACACACCAAAAACATCAGAAGCTGTTGGAAAGGGGAAAAGGAAACTAATGCAGGGAATATAACCTGAAAAGTCCACTTTTAAGAATGCACTCTCTCTGAAAACAATTCTTCCCCTTTTGAATGGCCAGATAGAACATCCTTTCTTTTATTAAGCCTAATGTTTGCCCATAGAGTCTATCCATCAGTTCACGTTCTTGCCTTGCAGATCCACAGAACAGACTATCTTTGCCATATGCTTTCTAGGGCTGATATTTAGCAATAAGATATCTTAGTCTCTTAGTTATTCCTATGAATAGTAAAAGTTTAGCTTCTGATATTTTTGATGCACCTAAATAAGGGAATCTCAAGAAAATAAACAAAGGGTGTATTAATATTCAATTTTTCTGCTGATTTCCAAGGAAACCCAATGATTTATGAGGGCCTACCTCGACAGTTCATAGAAAAAAGTGATTTCTCATATAAGTATTAATCAAAATGCATTCAGTATTCTGTAGTGTATAGGATAGATTATTGATGAAGGTGACTAGCCTCTTTATTTCTGGATGGGAAAAAGTACACTTTGTTTAACTTCTTTAATGCCAGGTTAATAGAGGCACATTGGAGCAGCTAAAGTCCTTGGACCATAAACAGGATGCTTTTAGGCCCTTAGTTCTTCACAACAGGAAGTCAGAGAAAGTGTGGCCAGTTCTCTTTTTAGTTTACTGAAAGGCATTCCCACTCTGCAGGAGCTTAGGGATATAACTAGATATTTGCCTCTTCCCTGGACCCCAAAATGGCATTCCTTTTGGATAAATCTTTTAAGATTCCCTTATCTTAGTTCAACCATTCTTTTAAAAGGGTTGTGCCTTTTCCACACCAGCTCTTGTCTCATTTTTCATGGAAAGAAACTCTCTTATTTTTCTGTAGTACGAGGGGATTTTGACCTTAAAGAAGACAAGAAGCAAGCCTAAAACCTAGGAGGCTTCTTAGAGTGTTGCTATGAATTACACTGGATACTAACCATGGAAGAATATTTAGAATTTTACACTCATGTTTTTCTTCATCCCAAACCTGACAGATGAATTGATAGATGTGACACAAGCCATTTGATTTTATTTTTGTTAACAGATGGTGTGTTCCCATTAGATGCTAGTACATTTTGAATTGTGATAGGTCTACTGGAAGGGAAATTTGTGGTGCCTCAACCATGAAAATAATATTCTACATTCGTTTTGAATGAAATGCTCTTTTTTATTCCTACTGCGGGTAGAATCAGTGATCAAAATGGTCTTGCATATACACATAGACACACACACACACATACCACATACTTTCAATTAAATTACCAAATTATTGTAGGAAAGATTCACATATTTCATTATATTAGGCATGGCACTTACTGCAAACAACATTGAAAAATTAAATCACTTAACAATTTATTAGGGAAGGAAGACATATTATAAATATGAGTTCTAGGTGTTTAAACTGTCATAAATGGAAAGTGGACACCAGCTGGACAACTTAATCTTTGAAGACAGTTGGTTTAATCCAGAATATACTGATAACCACATTTTAAGTTGGCAGCTTATTGCTATTAGGTTAAAGGATGATTATTTAAAAATTTGTGTATCTTTCATATGTCTTTTGAATTATCTATTTTAAAAGCTTAGTTTTTAAAAGAATATATAAGATGATATGATAGTCTTGTCTCATTAATAATTAATAATTAACACAAATATTAAAATTTCAGATTCTTAGACATGGTCTCTATTATTTCCTCCTAACAGAGACAGTGAAATATATATAATAATAAGATTAACATGTCAGACTTCCTGACTGAAATACCATTCTTTACATTTATAAGTGTTTATATAAGACCTAAAATAAATGATTTAGACACCTTGTAACCACAAATTTGCATTTTGTCTAATAACATGGATTAAAAGGTATGTACAAGAAACCATGTCTAAACTATCATAAAACTAAAGATATTTCTTGAGGCTTTTTAGCTAACAAATATGGAAAATGACATTATTTTGTGAAATGTTATGAGTTGAATTATGTCCTCCAAAAAAATATATCAAAGTCCCAACCCCCAGTACCTCAAAAAATTATCTTATTTGGAGATAATGGGTGACTGCAGAGGTAATTAGCTAAGATGAGGTCATACTGGTAGAGGGTGGGCCCTTAATCCGATATGATGGGTGTCCTTATAAGAAGGAGATAAGAAAACACAGGGGGAGAATTGGGTGATGGAGTCAGAGATTGGAATTACACTGTTGCAAACTAAGGAAAACCAAGGATTGCCAGTAGCAACACCAAAACTAAGAGAAAGACATGGAATAGATTCTCCCCTAGAGCTTTTGAGAGACTATGGTCCTGCAAACACTTTGATTTGGACTTCTAGCCTCCAGGACTCTGAAAGAATACATTTCTGTTGTTTTAAGCTACCCAGTGTGTCATACTTTATTATGGCAACTCTAGGAAACAGGGCAGATTTTAAAGCAATATAAATGTACTGTTTCACACTTCTGGAGGCTAGCAGTTCAAAATCAAGGCTTTGTCAGGGTCATGCTTTCTCAGAAACCTCCAGGGGAGGAACGTTTCATTGCTTCTTCCAGCTTCTGGTAGCCCCGGTGGTCTCTTGGCTTTTGGCAACATAACTCCGATCTCTGTTTCCATCTTCACCTGGCCCTCTTCCTTCTGTATCTCTGTGTCTTCACATGGTGTTCTTCTCCCTGTGTCTCTCTTTTCTTTTCATATGAAGGCACTAGTCATGTTGGAATAGGAGCTACTCTAGTTCAGTATAACCTCATCTTAGCTTGATTACATTTGCAAATTTTCTATTTCTATATAAGGTCACATTAACAGGCACTAGGGTGGGACTTCAACACATCTTTTGATATGCTGCAATTCAGCCCATAACATTAAGCATACAAATTTAAAGTTAAAATGCAATTGCAATATGTTAGGTTCCAACTGTCCATGCATTTCTAATGTATGCTCTCCAACACCCTCTTTTAAAGGTAGCATAATCTAGAATCTAAATCATACTTCATAGACTATAAGATAAAATTGATTGCCAGTCACATGTTACTTTGTGCACCCTTTGAGAGGAGGAAAAACACTGCCAATTAAACTACTACAGACTGCTTTCTCAGCATTTAAGTTATATGCTTATTAAAGCCTTCTTTTAAACTTACTTGGGCATGGATTTTTTTCATGCGTTACTTTTGTGCATACATCAAAAGAAAAACAAAAGCACATCATTTGGTTAATGAATTCTAAAATTTCTACACTCCTAGTGTAGCTGAGCAGGACCCTATGGGACCTTCCTGGGACAGGCCTTCCCCCCATATCCTCTACTTTAGCTTCTCTCTGAAGTAGCTAGATAACAGTATTTGATGCACATTTCCTGAGTTGTGAAATGTGAAAACCCCCCACCAAATGGATGACGTTAACAACTTGATGACCATGGGTACATAGCCACGGGCCTCCGGGAGCTGAGGACTGATAAGGACTGATAAGGTTAACCCCCGTGACTCTGCCCTGTTACTTCACCTTCAGCCAATCAGAATTGTTCATGAGCTGATCGCATACCCTGCGACCCCTCTCCCTAAACTGGCTTTTACAAATGCTTTGCCGAAACCCTTCCGGGAGCTCAGGGGGTTTTAGAGCATAAGCCACCTGTCACCTTGCGTGGAACTGAAATAAACCTTTCTCTGCTCCAAACCCGCTGTTTCGGTTTGTTTGGCCTCACTGTGCATTGGGCACATGAACTTGCACTAACACTAGAACGTTATCCTTTTGAATCAACCAACTTACAAGTCAAAGATGCTTATTTTTTTCACACAAAATCATCCTCTGTTTATCCACAACATTGGCGAGAGAACATCACTCACCTACTTCAGGAATGTTACTAAACATTCACCATGAACGCCCTTCTTCCCACAGCCATTTGATTCCTGGGAGGGGACATGATTATCTTTTAATCCAGTAACAACTATTCTTTACGTTTAATGCTAACTATTTCTGATGATCAGGAATGCATGGAAAATAATAATTATAATAGTAATTTTAAGACAATATGACATGAAAGAGACATGCTAATTTCAGAGATGTTATAGTGTGAAAAGAAAATGTTCCTAAGATATAAACAAGATTTCTGCACATCTTAATGACAGAATATTCAGAATTTTAACAAATAGTCTATGCTTTAGATAATTATCCCGCTTAGAAAGCTTTCCCAATTATTGAGCAAAATCTAACCCTGGAGCTTTAAACTGTTTCTTTCAGGTCTGCCTCTTACTATGTTACCAAAACAACTTAGTACGTCTTAATAGATCTTCTAATAGAAGTTCTGTTGAAACAGCTTAATAGATCTTCTAAAAGAAAACCCTTAATTTATTTTAAAAGATTACTCATTATCTACCTTCCTCCCCCAAGAATCTTCTCTCAGGCTAACCACATTCATTTCTTAAAAAATATTCCTCATATCAATGATTAAATAAGGACTTACTGGATGAGTCATATACGGCAGGTATCCTGTTAGACACTGGGGAAGCAAGCTTTGACAGCTGTGTGTGTGGGTGTGCGTGTGTGTCTACACCCATCTAACTGCTTACAGGCACCTTTACACATTCTCAGGAGCACTGAGGTGACTGGTCATATGGATACTAGGGGTAAAGGAAGTGGAGTGTTCAGGGAGAGAAAGGGAGTGAGTTTAGAGGCCATGATGCAGGAAGGTGTTTGGTGCCCTTAGAAATCAGACAGAAGGCTTTGTGGAAGATCCTCACAAGTTTAAGATTTAATTGTAAGACTAAGATAAATGTAATTCATTGAATGCGATGCCAGCCTCTATTGACTGGCATTCAGTATGTGGCATAGCTTTAAGTCACCTGCCTGTCCTGTTTATATCCCCTGAAACTTCTTCCAATATCAGTGATCTTTTAAGAACGTGACATCTGACTCTGTGTGCCGTCCTGCCAGGGCTCTTTCTGTTCAGAGCAGAGCAGTAGGTGATTTTCACTACCTTGCACTTAAAATGTTAGAACTGTGAGCTCAATCTTCTTGTATTTAATTTCTTCTGATTTGCCATCCCAGACACTTGAGATTTTTTTGGATTCCGAGTATTTTATCCTTCACAGCCCAAACAGTTATTGTCCCCCATCACCGTCCTACCACCCGCTGATGTCTTTTCATATGTTTAAATCATTGATTAAAAAAAAAGTCATATGGGACACAGTTAAGGACCAGGTCTTACAAGGTTACTAAAACATTTCCTGCGTGCTAACATTGATCAGTAATTCAATATTTTTGGGGCAAGACTGTTCAAAAAATTGCAAATTAATCAATTTACACTATAATAAAGTCATTTATCTTCATCTTTTCTTCAAAGACATCATAAGGAAAGTTTATAGAACTTATCATATTGCATAATTATATTATTTAGTTTTTGAATCGTTTTTTTCCCCTGTCCTTTCTACTAAAATGTGAATCTAAGAGAAACTTTTAAAAGTTTATGATTCTTTCTAGGGGAAAAAAATGTGCTATGTTAGTGAATATCTTCAAAAGAAATTGCCCTGAAATTGAGTTATTCAGTCTGACGGCACTAGAACTTTACTTGTTTACTTGTGACAGTCATGGAGGTATCAAGAGATGCTTCTGCAAGGACTTAATTGGAGGCTGAGATTTCTTGGTACCTTCCATAAAATGAGACCATGTTCCCAGTCATTCACCGAGCATGTCAGGGTATAGAACTCTTCAACATAGGACCACTCTATTGGGCAATCCTTGCTTGGGGACCCCCAATCATTATGTCCAAAATTTTCTCAGAGCTGTGCTACTGCCTGTGGCTCTTTTAACAACAACATCTCTCTTTCCATCATTTATTTCACAGCTCAGGTCCACATCAAGTTCCGAAGAGAAGATTCTCTTTACCTATAATTGCCTGCTTTCCTCTTTATCATGAACAGGCATTACCTCAAAAAATTCTCGTTCACATCTAATTCTGTCCTAATGTGTGCTTCTTAGAGGATTCAGACAGATGAAAATATTTCTAAAAGACTATCAGGATTTAGTTTACAGTGCCTCCCAGATCTGCTTACTCTAATCACTGCAGGAAAAGTAAGTTTCTTCTTTATTCAATTGTCTTCTAAACGTTCACTCTCATTCTGTTCTCTTAAGGTGACTAAATAAGTCACCCATATACTCCCTTTCTTGGAAATCTTTTCAGTGTGCCCTCTGGATGCCTTAAACGTGATTATCCCATTCTCCTGCATCTCAACCATGCCTCATAATATTCCCATCAGCTCTTTACTTTGGCAGAAATGTGGCTGCAGCCAGGGAGCACTGCCTTCTCGACCACCTCCTCAAGTGCTATGTTATTTCTTTTACACAAACTGGTAGGATAATTATATCCCTTGTTCACCATTTATAGTTCAAAATGGTAACCTTCTACCTTCTCACAAAAAATCCTGCTTGCCTGATGTCCACAACAATCAGAGACACCAGGCTCTTCTCCTCTTCATCTATGGACTTCTTGGTCTTGCCCCTTGATTTCAACAAGTATCCCCATTCATTCAATGAAAATTTTAGTCCCCAGTTTGTCTTTCCCTACCAACTCCAGTAATTCTTCCTGGAGCCATAAGCATCGTTGTGAATGATCCGGCCAATATTCTGGTCTCATTGTACTTACTTCCCCATCATCAGTCGTCATGGACATTCCCTCTCCCCAACACATTCTCTTTCAGACACACAAAAGGTCACAGAATTTATCACCACCAAATTCTAAATAATGGCAAAATCCTAAGAGCATGCATTCTATTCTATCACCACACTTCCCTATCCTTCCTCCTTACTTACTCAAGTATTTCTGCTTAAATATTTTTGAACATATAATGACCTCCACTTTATACATGTCATGAATTTCTTACTATCAACAACCTCCTGTCTTCACTTTCCATTTTATCCAGGTTAGTCTATGAGCCATCATTTTTTTAACACCCAAATCATATAACCTATCAGACTGGATTCACATTAAAATCATAATTCCATGTGTCAGATGGACTCTAAACACAGCTTGGTAATCTTAGTATCATTTATCGTAAGAAACATCATATGTCCTTCCAGACTTCCCAAACTACTCCACTTTCAACTTCCTGTCAGTATATCTGCTGATGACAAAATTAATAATTTAAGGAAATTAAAATATATAACAGGCACACCTCTATTTTTCTGTCTCCAACTAAAAATTTAGCTGTGCATATTTTCACCTTTATCCATCATTTCATTTTCAAGGAAGATTTTTTTTCAGTAAAAGGTCAGTTGCTCAATATGTAATCTTTATCCCATTACCTCTTGCCATTTTAAGGATTTTGAATCTTAATCTATACCTTATTAATCTCACTAACCTTTTAAATTTTCTTTAATCAGTACATAGATGTATGCTAATGTCTATTATCCTAAAGAAAAACAAATGAAAAAATCTTTATTTAGTAAGTGTTGCTTCCAGTTACAATCTCATTTTTCCACTCTCAGTTTCAAAGCTTTCAAGATTTTATACATAAACTTTATCCACATTCTTATATCCTATTTACCTCTTGACAAACTACAGAATAGCTTCTGTTCCAGCCAATAAAATGAAATGGCTCTTCATTTTACTGATGACCTCTAGGATTTCAAGGTCAGATGTTAAGGCAGAAATAGTAGGTACAGAGACAAGTACAGTAGTAGATACATCTTATTCTTCTGTGTAAGTGCAGTAGAGTTCTTGATTTTCTCACCCTAATGCCATAGATGCCATATGAGTGAGATGCCAGTTGTAGAGTGTGAAGATGAGTTTGGGTATCTTCTCTGGTTAATCTCTTTAGGGCTGTTACACATCCATGCTCAATTCTCTTATCTTCCCAAAGATACTGTAAACCACATAGTATTTTTGATAAATCCCTTTGGCTCAAACAAGTTAGAAGAAATTTATTTACCTTCAATTGAGAACCCTAACTGTTAGTGTCTGTGATGCCACACTCTCTTGAATGTTTTCTTATAACTATGGACACATCTGGTCTCCTTTCAAATCTCCTTATCTTCCTCTACATTGTGAGAAGAGATGCTCAAGCCATAAAGAGATACCCTGGATGATGAGATGCTTCAAAGAGAGAGAGAAAGGCCAAAGAAGCTAAATATCCCATCACGTGATGAAGAAGTCACCTTCGACGTGGCACCTCCATCCCTAATCACTCCAGCTGACACTGCGTACATCAGAGACAAATGATCTAGATGAGTTTTTCTGAAATCCCTTACCCTCAAATTTATGAGGAAAATAAAGTGGTTGTTTTGATCTACTAAGAACTGCGGTTCTTACTTACATTGCTATAGATAACAAAATAATTAGAAAACTAGGAGTATTTCAGGGAGAGAAATTTTCATCACTTGTAGATGTTTGCTTTTTTTCCTCTATAGCTATCTTAAAAAATACTCCAGTTGTGAATAGTTGGACTGCAGATATTTTCACTGTAAATGCTTCCATTTCTATAAAGTGGTGATTGTTTAGTTTGCTAATGCAAATTAAGCAGTTGCCTATAAAATGAAGATAAAGAGAATGACTGCTCTACAGTGTTTTATGATTTTTGGATATGGAAAAGCAAGATAATGTAATAAACAGACTCACATTGTATTTGGATGTGAATTTTAAACAAAGCTAATTTTACACAGAACAGTTGTTCCAGAAAGATTCTATTTGCAGAGTTTCTGCAGTTAGCAAGCAACTATCTCAGCTTTATCAGCTTACCCAGTGGAAATATGCAGTTACAGTCGTACTTAACAAACAAATAGTATCAGTGATATGTGATGGGCTGTATTTGTCAAATAAATGCAAACCCTTTTGAATGTGAATTTTGAGCGTGGCTAAATGGGCAGTCATTATTAAGTGAGGATTGCTGAAAATCAATAATTTGAATATCTAAATGTGTATACCAATTAAAACCTTAGTGAAAACAGAGAAAGCCTTTGAACTGATATAGGACTTTTAGAAAAATTGCTTGACACAGTGTTCTTCTGTGTCCTATTTACTTGAGATAAGCCTTCGAGGAGGCAAGTTAGGAATAGAGATGGATTGCCTGGGTGCAAAGAAAATAAGAGCAACGCTAACAACTAAAATACAAGACTGCTGATATCCCAGTAAGGTTGTGTACAGCAGTGGCTTGAAAGGAAGGAGGAGAATCAGTAAGTTGGGCTTTTCTCTGAGTGTTCAGGATACTCTTCAGACTTTGTATCATCTTCTGGATGAACACTGCACAGCTAAGATGGCAGCCGTATTAGCCAAATCCATTCCTTTGGTTGGGGAAAAAAAGTTTTGCCATCATCACAGAGGTGTGAATCTGGAGAGAAAAATCTTTAACAGAATAAAGCAAAATAGTTTTAGATTTTTGATTCGCCCATGAAGAACTCTAATAAGAACACTGGTGATGCAAAACTGAGACTCTGGCATAAGTCACTTTAATACCATCCTCACTTAAATGGGGGTGGCTGTGACATTACTGAATAAATCATTTTCTGCTAAGAGCAAAACATTTCGAGTGCTATTACGGTAGGTTCAGGTACTCAGTGACAAGGAAGAGTTCAGCAAGACTATGTAAACTGTATTTATAAAATACGATTTATACACCAAGCCCAGAAAAAAATCTAAACTTCACACTTGGTAAAATACAGTTGGATTATTTTTTTCTTTACTGCAAATAGGGGAATAGCTATTCACTAGGAGGTGCCAGGTCTGCAGTTTTGAAAACTCACCAAAGGTAGGACACAGCATTTTTAATGTCAGAGGGGATTTAGTGAGAGATTTTTGATGAGAGAGGAGTCACCCTAGTCAAGGTCTCATTGTGGGAGACCGCCTTGGTAAATAGCAATCAAAAAGTACCACTTCTCAATGGACATTAGGTCACTGATGTGGCATGAATCATTCATCCAAGGTCTCTAAAGTCCCTGCTACCCTGGGGTTGCAGGACTTCATGGTGAATAGGAAATGAAATAAGGTTCCTGTCTAATTCCTCCTTTAATGCCCATAGAGCTTTCCTTGGGCAGGTTTAAGCAATATTGGCTGGGCCTTGTCAAAGCAAAACAGAAAATGCTGCTGCTTGTACAACTCTTTTCTCCATGAATAAAGAGAATTTTTCTTTTCTCTTTGTCAATTTTATGTCTTTCAAAAACACAGTAATGATGCAGAAAAAATAAAGATTTATTTCACTGGTACAGGACAGGAAAAGATAATAAAGACAACTAATAAAAAAGGGAAACAGCGGTTTTTGGATACATTTCTTCCTCTTTTTTATGAGTCTATTTTTACAACACATTCATCACTTTGTTCAAATGAATGACTTGGCCATGCTGAGTTATAACCCCTAGCTTCTCACCTTTGCCCACTAATCAGATTCAGAACTTTAATATTAGCCCTGGATTGATGCCAATATTTGGCACTTAGAAGTATTGGTCATCCTCAGATAAATGTCAATTCCATGGAATCCCCAGTGGAGTGTAGAGATCTAGGTGTGTGAAAAGCGTATGAGGTCAGCTTTGTTCACCTTTGGCCTAGAAGATACTGGGGCTCCGGGGTGGGAGAGAGGGGTGCTGTGTAGCCTCTCAGAAGACTTGTCTTTTCAACTTATCCATGACTTAATGAGCATAAGTCATGCAGCACAAGCAGTATTCCTTAAGCCCTAGCACCAATTACATCTTATAATTAATATTTATCTAGCACATTTGAGCAGTGAACACTTAACAGTTGGAGAGCAGACAGTTTGCCAAGGGAAACAGATGTTAGATTGCACAATTCATAGCAATTTGTGTATTGATTATTCCTAACATGCTAATTTCTAAGTGAATGATGTCTCTTTCATTAACACCTTCCCCATATTCCTTTTAGTTGTGTTTCACCAGGCTAGCCTCTCTTTTATATTTCAAACTTTTACATGGAATACAATAACCTTCATAAGATGACCATGTTTCTAATCTACTAAAATAAATCCAAGTTTAGATCAATGAAGCCAAAATGCTAAATCCTCCTGAATTAATGAGGGACTATATTAGTTCTTAAATTTAAAAACCAAGCTGGGGAAGTAAGATTCTAAATTCAACTAGTGTCTCATATTCAACTAGTGTCTAAACTCAACTAGTAGCCCAGATTAAACATAAAAATGTATTTAATTGTCAAGTCATTTTGGATCTTTTGTAAAAGACATGAGGTATTATCATGGTGATAATTATTATATTCTGTAGAACAGTGAAAACTGGGAAAATAAGAATTTTGGCTACTTTCCCAAAGTACTCCAAAACAGAATGAAAAAGCCGTAGTGGTTTCACTCCTTTAACAACTTGAGAATTTCCTTTTAAAGGATTCTCACCTTCAAAATTAGAACTAAATGCCTAATCTTTGGATACAAATAGGACTCAGCTTTATATCACAAGTCAATTCTGATGTTATACAAAGACCTAGTGGTATATAAGATAAAACAGATGATGTTGGAACTGAAGTTAATATTAGTGTGTTAATACAATACTCAGATCAAATACTAACAAGAATAGATTACATATAGATACAGATATAGATGATATAGATATAGATATAGATATTGATGTAGATATATACACAGTATCCTAGATAGCTTCTAAGGATATTGACCATAAATGAAGTAACTTCCTGGTTTTTCAAGGATATGCTGCTTGGCTAGAATTTAATGATCAGAACATCTATGGAACATTCTCCACACTAAACCCTCCCAAGGTTCCTATTGCTCTCTGGTCTACAGTTGCATCTTCTGGAAAATGACAGAAAGCAAGTAGCCTCATAGAAACAAGCAAGGCCAGATGACCCAACCTTCTCTGAAGATAAATGGTAGAGGATTCCATCATCCTCCACCCATAAGGATCTTAGGGTAGGTCTTGCCACGCATGAGTCTGACCAGCAGAAGTCCACTTTCTAGTTTGCCAATGTGAGTTGTTTTGCCTAAGGTTTACTGGAATTCCAAGTGGTGATAGACACTCTTGAAGTGAGGAGGAAGAGAAGCACAAAATTAACTCCTGGAAGAAACAATAGAATGAAGAATCAATAGGCCTTAAACAACACACGAATCAATCAGAATGAGAGAGGGCCCAAGGAAAAGTAACCTCCACACAATTTTATGCAGCGCTGGCATAAAATTATCAGGCGCTGGCATGTGGGGCTCAGAATGATTTTTTAATTTCTTAAGGATATTCAATGTAGGGAGGAACTGGAATTTGTAACTTTGTTTCTTAGGCCAGTGCTGTTCCCTGAAATTCTTATAGTCTTGGCTTTTGGGAGCTCAGTTCAAAGCTCCTTTCCCTCGCTCCTACCTGTTTATTTAGAGTTTCCTATAAATTCCTTTCTTCTTAATGCATTGCTTGGGCCTGGAGAAAAAAGAAGTTTTGAATAGCTTAAGACATCTCTTGGTGGTTCCTGGAGATAGTAGAAGAACTTTGGAGGAAGATGTCATTTTAGATCCAGAAACCTACTTTGAAGACAACCATCAGGATTGACACTGGGAGTTCTCTCTGGATTGCCAGAAGGTGGCAGGGAAAGATGGTTCTCTCTCTTCCAGCAGGAGAGCCTAAAACATCCCACATTGCCTCCAGCTTTCCTTCCCCTAAACAGGAGGAACCTCATCCAAACTCAATGTCCTATTGGTTCAGCAGCCATCAAGTTATACAGAGGGCTTCTATAAGCAATCCTCTAAACTTCTAGAACTGAAGATCAGACTGCCTACTACTCAACTCAAATTGTTTCTGTGTCCCCATACCACGCAAGTCTTCTCTCAGTCATAACCCATGAAAAAGGGGGAAAAGTGGGAGGTAGAGCAGCATCCTTCCACTGAAGCCCATGCCCATGATACAGTCAAATCTTTCCAGGCCTAAGCAGGCCTTTCCATGAGTTACCAAGAGAAGAGAAAACACTATATCACATTGACTCTTCTGCCTCTGAGACCAGCCTATACCAAGTAATGTCCTGGTTTCACCCTTGAAATGATTCTGATCAGTCCAAATTCTGGGGCTGTCTGTGCATTGGTGTCTTTAATAGGGACTCATGGCAAAAAGATAAAAGGGAGCATGATACAAATGCTGCATCTCACAAAACTATTCAAAATTAGGAGGCCTATTTCACCCAAAAATTGTTCTTCTGAAATTGATCTTAAATAATTAGGTAGAGATAGATGTAAGAGAAATAGAGAGAGGTTGGCTACAATTTTCACAAAACTAGAAACTGGAAAAAGAAGATTGCCTTTGAAAATAAATTAGAAATATTCAACTTATTTAGTGCATTCATTTAGCTCCAGCCATATAACAAACATATCTGGTCACTGAAGTAGTGAAGGGCTAGATAATTATGATGATGGAACCCTATGTGGCCAATACCACTCTTACCTTAAAGAATATCTGCTATAGTAAAACATATATACATGTATGTTTACATATATACATATATATTTTATAACTATATGTATTTATAACTATATATATAGCAAGATACACATTTATATATTTACTACTAATTACTTTTAAAAATATTTAACAAAAGCATAACAACAATAGGGAGTAAATACAACAAAGTATTAACAGTGGCATCTCTGGAATTAAGTATAACTCTTAATTCTATCTGCTTGTTTAAGTTTTCCAAATTCCTGGTAATAAGCATAAATTATATGTTTCTTAAATTTATTTATTTATTGAATCTGCCTCTGTGGGTGGCTCCTCCTCTAACATTGACAGGATAGCCTAATGGCCAAGCATAGATTTTTTTTTTAACATCTTGCATCCTGGGTTCAAATCCCATTTCTGCTTAATATTAGTCTTGTGACTTTGTAAAAGTCAAACTGGCTTCTCAGTGCCTTCTTTCCTCATTTGTAAAGCAGAAAAGTAAATAAATATATAAATAAAGTGTCTATGTATTAGACGTGTAACCTTGAGAAAGTTAATTGACCATAGTTTTCTCATTTGAAAATAAGGGAAATAAAAGTATGTAGATCATAGGGTTCTCAAGAAGTTTAAATTAGTTAATATACCTAAAGTAATTCTTGCCTAGCACATAATAAACCCTCCATACATGTTACCTCTCATTTTTATTGACAAATATTGAGATATAAATTAACCTGTATTTTATGTAATATTTAGGTACAAATAAGTTCTTATCACAAAATGATATTCAAAAAGTTCAAAAACCCCAGAGAATTTTATTCTAAAATTTGACACTGGGCTGTGTCACAGTGTGACACCAAAGGAGAGTTACTGTGATTTGTGAGTGTGCTTAATTCCATCTGTGCATGATAGTAACTAAAATAAGAGAGAAAACCTTCTTTAATCCTTATAGTGAAGGAAAACTTTTATTACAAAACTTAGTGATACATAAAAGCTGTCCATTGGCTTATGAAAACGAGTCTTGAAAATATGAATGTTTCTCACTGAATATTTCTAGAATGAATGGAAGCAAAATTTTCTTATTTGTTCTTCAGATCAATGTTGCAAGTTATTTTCAAATGAATTTAATAAGAAAGAAGACTGACACAGGAATGCATGTTTGTTTGCCCCAGGTCATATAGCAACTATGTGTCAGAGTCTGAATTTGAAACTTGGGTTCTCTGGTTCTAAACCAGAGGATTTCCATGGTTAAGATTCCACTCTTTCTCCAAACTGAAGCATATTATTTTCTTATTACATTGATTTTGGGGGCCCAGAGCCTATTTCTCCATCTGCTTGAAAGTGCTCTATGAGTTCCTTTGGGGAATTCCAGCTGTACCTCCGTGGAAAACCTAGGTGAGCCCAACATTGAAGCTTCCTGCACTGCCTTAGTGATGTTGTCAGCCTATGATCCAGAGAAACCAATCAAATCTTACCCTGAGAATTTTTATCTTAAGTAAAGTTAATATCTATGAAGAAGTATATGGACTCCAACAGTAGTAGTGGTCACTCACATGCTATAACTGTGGAGAGTGGTTGTTCCTACCTATGCACACCTGGAAATAATTCAGGGAGAAAAGACCATTCATTCCATGCTTTATTCTAAGAGCTTTAACAGACAAGTTGGTCTGTTAAAGACCAATTGAAATGATCCAATCCATTCTTATAATTGCATATGACATGGAGAATGCTTTTTGCAAGTAGAGTTTTAGTGCTAGGGGTGGGAAGAGGGTATTCATGGATATTCCTGTAGGCTCAGAGGTTGAGTCAACGAATAGTGCCTGCACATAGCATTAAAGTCCTGATAAGGTGTGTAAAGCAGAGTCCTTTTCAACTCTCAACTATGGGGAGAATTCATTTTAAGAGTGCAGGCAGGCTCTCTGCTTGGCCAAATTTCAAATTACAGCCAAGGGGCTTAATTCAGAATGTAACACCAGTTTCTTATTCCTTTAAAATAACTTTTATGAAACTATTTACATTGTACTTGTTGTGAAAGTCTGAAATGTCAAAGGGCTTTTAAAAGAATTTCAAAAGTGTGCTTTCATCACATGGTGATAAATGCATTTATCAGAATGTTAATGTTAAAAAATGTCTCTCAAAAATAATCAATCTTTTAAAAAAATGAGTTAAAAAAATGGCTTTGGCATTCATTTGCCTGTCTTCATTCAAAGCATCTACTTCAATCACCTGATTTTCCTTTCTCATTGCTTCTCATCTGCTTCCCTTTCTCCATATCCCTATCTCCCTTCTTTATGTAGGATGAATATATTCTTCTCATTTCTTTTACTATTAACTGTCTTTGCTCTTCTTCTCCTCTGTGATTACCAAGCTTCACAAACAGGACTGAAATATGAGTGAAAATGACTTAATAAGGATTTTCTATTCAGAAAAATTTGCCTTCAGTGGTGTTTGATGATTTCTCCTGAGAAAAAGGCATTCAAAGTCTTACCCTAGTCGTCTCTGAGCAAAACATTTCAAATTGGCCAAGCACCTTCATAAATGAGAACTAGAAACTGACAGGAACAAAAAGATTTCCTGCAGCGGTAAACACAATGATGCTTTTATATTGATAATACTCTGAGGGCAATTCCTGCATTTCTAGTGAAGGCTATTTAAAGTACAGGTTAACAATGCGAAATCTAGCCCTTTTAAGACAGCATGCGTGAACAACATGTTGGTTTGCATTCATCAGTTGGTTTTTAGATTTTTCTATTTTGAAAAGCAGAAACAGTATAACTTGTGCCATTTGAAATTCCTGTGCATTATAGTAAGTTGTCTTAAAAATTGACTTGGTTGCTTTTCCAAGGGAATGAAGTCTTATTTCTTACAAGAAGTTCTAATTGATATATCAGAGGAAAAAAAATGCCCTAAAAATACTTCTCAAAACGTTTTACCCACTACTATTCTCGTGAGAAGAAAGGGAATATAGAACCCTCCTGGGATCTGGCCAGTTAGCGAGAAATTTTTTAAAATGTATCTAAAAGATTCAAGTGAATTTGCATTCTGTTCTATCCACATATAATTTTAAAATTATGTTTTAAATAATTTAGCTTAATTTTCCCTCCAATCTTTGAGAAAAAAACAATAGCTGTTCAAAAACTTATCATATTGTTTATCATTTAGTAACATGCATCCTGCTGGGCTGCCAACGCACATCCCAGTTTAAGAAACACAGGCCAAAGAAAGTATCCTTTCAAGCAACTAAACAGAAGGCCATATTGTTATTTTGGACGAGATACAGTTTATCTCCTTCATGTATTAGATTATTGCGTGTGACTTAAAAGATACTCATTTCTTCAGTTAGTCAACAATTACATATTGCATGTTTGTTATCCCATTCTGTGGATGAGGCTGGCAAACAAGACAGTTACTAAAGTTGCCCTCATGGTGTTTGTATTTTATGGAAATACTGCAGACAATTAACAATGTCGATAAATAAACAAGCCATTCAACCAATTTACCAACCAGATAGTTACAGATTGTGATAAAACTCCAGAGGAAATACATAAGATCAGATAAAATTCTGGGAAGAAGCCAATTTGGATAATATGCCTGAGAAAGCCTTTTTCTAAGACAGTGATCGTGGTACTCTCCAAAAGACAGGAAAGAGACAGCTGTGCAAACGAGTGAATACCGATTACAGTTTTTTATGGGTGAAAAAGGTGGATTTTAAGCCAGAGACACTTTTTAAGAAATGGATTATCAGGTCTCTTTTGCTTCTTGGTTTAGAGATCAGCCAGAAGCAGTTCTCAGTTATGATTGCTCTATTCCTGGTTTCTATGTGGAAAGCTCAGCTTTCTGCTAATTTCATTTCATAGATATGTCACACTTTCTGGAGGAATGCACCTTGAATGCATTTTGATAAAATCTTTAGGATAATTTATTACATTCTAGATATTAATCCCATTAGCACAGGCTTTACTGAAGGGTTCATATTTCAGAATCTTCTTATACTTGATTTTGGTACATACTGATCATTATGCATGTATTCCCAAGGAAAATACGAAAAGAAACAATGTTGTTTTACCATCCACATTGAAAGAATCCTTTCTACTCCTTTCAGCAAAAATTTAAGTGTACACACAAACACACACACACGTTCAACTACAGGAAATTTTCTTCAAATGGAATTTCACACGGAAAACAAATGCTACCAAAATGTAGTAACAGAAAAATTCTGATTGAATACATATTTGGAGGCCAGGTTGCTTCCCAAATGGGCCTTTTCCTGCCATGTTTCATGTTCCTCACCTCCTTTCTTCAGTGGCAGACCCTCAGCAAATTCACATGTACTTGTTGTAATTGTGATGACTTGTAATTGTCCACACTGGGGCTCCTGGGAGCAGGATGTAAAAATAATTTCCTAGAATGATACAAAGGTCCATAACAACTTTTCATTTCTTACCCTTATGATTTTAAAAGGAAGTGTAGGATCTATTAAATGTTACGAACTTTAACCACATTGATGTCTTGGGAATTGAGACTACATGAACACACTCTTGATTCTGCTAATACTTTTAGCAATGTATTACAGCAGGATGTTCCACAAAATTTTACCTTCTACATCTCATGTTAGAAAATTCTCTTTTCATTCTATCAAGCTCTAATTCTAGTTTTTTAAATTGTTAGCTTAGGATACCTGATAAAGTCACCTTTCCAAGAAATTAAAATATTTCTAATCATTCTCCTTTCAAGGCAGAATTTTTCCAGTCTTCAAAATCTACCATGGATATTGACCAAATATCCACAGATGAGTCTTATCATATTGTTATTAGCAATGATGTATGAAAGATACAATTTTAAACATGCCACCAAATTTACAAGTTCCTCAAGGGAAAAGCTCCTCTTGGAAATGTTTTTTTAATAGTTTTCATTCCATGAATAAATGTTTTAAAGAAGAAAAAACCCTGTCATTTGTTCCATTACTGTATCTTGTTCAAAGTAATCTTTACTAGCTGGTCTAGTTTCCCAACTCCCAAGTATACTGTTCAACTAGAGTATTATTATAGACACTCGATATTATCTAAGGCCACACACTGCTTTTTTATCAAGCATCTCCAGGTGCTTCTAAAGTATCCTCACACTTCAGAGAAGCTGACCTAAACTGTGTATTGGTTTATGATTATTGCAACCAATCTTACAGAGGAAAAATTATAAACATAAACTACTTTCAATAAAAGAGTTTACTCAAGTGTGGTCATGTGGCTTTCCACAGTTGGAGGGTTGGTAACCAGCTTAATTTCCACATTGGAACAGGTTTAAGGGATGTAGAAAGTAGGAATTGCCTTATCAAAATAGTGTAGTTATTCATTATACATATTAGAGGTTCCTTGATAATAACCTTATGTGCAATAAAACAATTTTTTAATTTTTTATTTAAGGCTAATCGCTGAATTTTAAGGATGAGTCCTAGTTTTCTCCCTTAACAATGTACTGTCTTTATTTTTTCAATAAAAATATATACATTTTTCTTGATGTGGCACAGGAAAACTATATAAGTTTTCCTTATAAGTAAGTGTAAAAAAATGAGTCAGAAAAAAATTTTTAAATGAATAACTTATTTTGAAAATTCCTTTTCTTTGTCTTTGCAGGATTTTCTTTCTGATTACTCCATACAATATGCTAATTTTTGTACACACCTAATATAAGCAAGAATGCTTATAGAGCTTAGAATATTAAAATATGTTAAAATATTTTTTCTCCAAATAATTTTTGACTAAGTATTTTCAGAAAAAAATTAAAGAAAAATGTTATACAAATTTCCATTGCTAGATTGAATGGAAAGGGATGAAATAATTCAGTGGAACAGGAAAAATCTAATGCAGTTTTTATCATTACTCTCTCTTGTTGTATCATGCTTTGTCTATCTACCGATGTCTGGGGATGTCTGGGTCAAGATTTTTATTAGCAACCTAGGATTCCTGGATTAAGTAAGCCACTTGTTCAATACAACTAGAGAATCTTCAAATGTATGATAGTCTACTTCTGGGAAAAAGATCCCAGCTCAATCAGTCAATATAAGGTAATTGTCAAATTTTATAAAAACCTGATTTGAAAAAAGTCAAACAATTTACATAGTATTTGAACACCTGAGATTTTAGTAAGAAAATATTTTTTATTGAAAAGAGAAATGTGGATCAGAAGAAATAACAGAAATTATTAAACAATTTTTTCTTAGTTTTTTTCCAAGTTTTCCTTATTTATTATTTCAGCAGCTAGAAAGAACAAGAGACCCCCATAGAGCTTAAAATTCTTCAAAAGCTTGGCCTGCATAGATTAACTAAATATTTGGGACCCACTACTGACGTAAATAGTCATTTTCAATCTTAACTTTCAGAAGCATATACCTTACTATTTCCAAGGTAATTTCAAATATGCTGGTGTATTTTAAGTAAAACAGCATCTGCTTTTTTTTATTAGTAAAGACAGAAGGAAGTTAAAAGAAAGAAGGAAAGACATAGGGAAGGAGAAAGGGAGGGAGGGCAGAGGAAAGGAAGTAATTTGGATATACTAATGAAAGCTGAGAGGCTCCAGGGAGGGGCTCTCTAGAGCTTTTGCATAAAATCTTGTGATTTATGGTAGATGTACTAGAAATAGATTCCCACCTTATCTGTTTTCCCAAGACTAGTTTTAGTTTCTCTATCAATGTGTAATTCTGGTATTGAATTTTTTTCTTTTGAAAACTTTATACCAGTTGCCCAGAAGATCATAAACCTGAATTATCTTCTAACAGATTTCCTTGGTTTATATAAAACTATTCTTGGGAAGAAGATCTGGAGTAAAGAAAATGAGAAGAAGAAAAAAAAGGCCTTTAACACAAGAAAAGATTTAAGAACTAGGCATAGAAATTACTTAAATATTCAAATTCTATGTCTTTCTACAATTTATCATGCAACCTATACAAAAATAAAGCTGAGGATATGAGTACATCCTAATACCCTAAAATTTCCTTGTGACTTTCCAAGAGGCATTATTGGAAGGAGGTGAAAGCTGACTTCATAAATGAAAAGGAATAAGAATGTAAATAAATATCCCCTTTGAATATACTATACTAAACACTAGAGCTTGAAGTATTATTAATTACCCAAGCATGTGGGAAGATTAATGGTGTAACTATTTCCCTACACTGTTATTCTAAATATTTCAGTTTGAAATTTTAGCCTTTAAGTATTTCTTGGAAAGAAAAAAGAATAATTTTGAACTGACCTATATTAGATAAACTGAGGCACATTAAACACTTTAAGAGTTTGTTTAAACAGACATCGATTCCAGTTGGGCAGCGCCAAGCTGAAAGTGGTTAGGAGTGCTCTGTGGACAGAAGCTTAGGGAAAGGCTTTTATACAGCAGACACAGAAACGAAACAAAGACATTATTTGATTGGCTATAGCTTAAGCAGTTGCCTTATTTGGGAAAGACTCGTTGGTTGTTTGTGATTGATTGTCCTTAAATTTTATTTTCTTGGATACAAGTGCATTTATAATCAACTTGGCTTAGGTTTCAAGTTTGCTAACGTAGGCTACCAAGGCATTAGAGCCACCTCAATCTAATGACATCCTTGTTCAATTACTTTAACAATTCCTCTTTTTGGTGATCCTCTCATACATGAGGGATGGACCAAAAAGTTGGCATTAGTGCCATTCTCCAGTCATCATCTGGATTAAGTTAGTCTTATCTCATTATGAAACTCATAGGTTATGATGTCAAATTCATGGAAAGACTTTTTGTTGTTGTTCATCTCGTGCATCTTGTTTCTGTTTCTTCAAGTGCAGTGAGAACATCTGATGTACTGCTCATGGCCTTGAACACATATTTAAGACACCTGAGAAAACGCAGTGCACCTGGGAGACTACAGTGATGACCAGCAGGAGGACAAGATGAAGAGACTGAAGTATCCTCCTTACCCAGGGCCCCCGTTAACCAAACCAGTTGGTGTCAAAACAAAACAAAAAAAAATCAAAGGATGTACCTAAAGAGGCATCAACCTGTTTTAGCCAAGTGGCTTGTTTGTTAATTTCTTGTATTTGAGTTTCTACCATACCGGAGGTGTTGATCCCAGTGCGGCAGAAGATATTTGCTATGGCACAGATTCCTTGTTGTTAACAAGTAATCCAAAGCAATTCTATTATCTAAAAACCACCTTAGAAAGAAAGCACAGGGACTTTTGTTGTGCAGTTATGGCCTTACAGGTAGAATCAGCAATAGTTGCCAGAGTTAAGAACACGTTTCTAATCATGTTTTCACTTGCACTTACTTCAAGCCAAGGAAAGTGGTAGTCTACAGGTGATGTTCATCCAGAGGGGATTAACATCTGCTGGTAAACTTCTTTTGGATTAGTAATACCAGTTTAGAGGAATGGACCGCTGCTGGGTTTCTGAGTTGTTTTGTAGTGACAGTGGTGCTGCTACAATTCCTAATTCACATTAGCCTGCATTGGCCAACCATTGAGACAGGCTGAACCATGCATATTTATAACCGTTACCATCACAGACAAAAATCATATCCTGGCAGCAAGTACAGCAAGAATAATGATTGACTATATAGGCTCTTTTTAAGTTTGGTTTGCTGGAACTTTTCATAAGGAATCTCAGAATAGATTTTTAAAAGTCTTTTGAGGTTAAGAAGCCAGCAAAGAACTCACCATTAGACTTCACCTAAAATGCCTATAGATTTGAATGAATTGCTCACTTCCTGATGTTCCCAAAATATACTGAGTTTTCTGTGCACACCAGGAAATAACCTTCCTTACTCATCTCTTAAGGCTGCCAGGAATCCTGTAAGCAGGGTACCAGATGGTTTTTACAGGGTCTTTTTTGGCTCCATAAATTCAACCTTAGTTCCTTATGACTGTCTAGTCATATCTGATTCTGCACACATCTCTCTCAAATATGGCATTCCAGTCAAAGCCTTGGTAATACAACCAATGTTCCCAATTGTGTCCTGTCACAGGCAAGGTGATTCTTACTGAAATTATGTGAATAACTATCTGTATGGCCATGAAAATAAAAATTCTCACTAAGAATTTTCTGAATTCTGGAGGGGTTAGGTAGGGAGAAAGAAATAAATGTTTCAATTTTGTTTACAAAGGTATAACTTACCAAATTGCTGTAAGTTATAGATAACTTTAAAAAAAATTTCCCTTAAGTCTGGAAAGCAAAACTTTAAAGAACCAGCAATATTTTTTTTAAAAAAAGGCATAAAATTATAATTATCCCCAACAGTTCATTCAGTCCCAGATAATTAATTCTTATTCTGCTTAATCTTAGGTTAGCAGTTTATGAATTCAGTTATTCCATTAGAGTTTTAGAAATTCTTATTGAGTTCAGTGGTATGATTGTAAAGTTATCAGAAACCTATATTTGTCAGAATCCTTTCCTTGAATCTCTTTGAAGACAAAGCAGTTTTGCAAAAGCATCAGAGTAAAATAACTCTGTAAATGACAAAAAAAAAAAAAAGCTTAAAAATAGTCTAAGAAAACTATCCTTTTAACAGATGAAAGAACTAAATTTTAATGTGAACTTGAAAAACTTGGGGGTTACTTTTTGTATTTCTGAGAGAATCTGTAATTTATGTAAGTGTTTATTTTTCTTTAAGCCAATTAAATAGAGCTCTTTTACAAATTAATTTTGGCAATACCATCTGGAGGTAAAAAAAAAATTCAAACATCTGTAACATGTGTATATTGCCATACAGAAACATACAGACAGATACAAACAGAAATCTTATAGATTTGTTTAAAATTTTTAGCTATGAGACAGGTACCATAATATAAAACTCACTGGTTTATAAAAAGAACATTTGAACCCAAATTGTGTTTCTGGTGGTGGTAATAAAAATTAAAATTTCCCACTAACATGACTAAAGCTTTTCACTAATATTAGTGGAGAAGACTTTCAAGATGTTTTCATTTGCTTTTTTAAAGAATCGAGGCAATTTTTGATTCATTTAGTCTTAGAAGCTTCTGCATACCAATCAAAAACACATCCCATTATTTTGGGGAAGTTTGGAACCCCTATTTCTCTGTGTACCTCATAAACAGATAAGCTCATGTAGATTTAAGTTCCCCAAAATGATCACAGTAATTCAAGATTATCTTTGGTAATGTTAACCCACTTGTTCAGACAAACACACGTTCTGTACCTATGGTTTTTATCCATATATTTAGCTAGAGTCCCAGATGGAGGAGTCTCAGACTCTCTGGACTTGGAGGAATCCATTATCTTTTTCCTTTCTCTAAAACAAAATTTTACCAACCTGAGACATCATACTGGACCCAGTTCAATTTAAGTCAGATGCAGTCTAACTTCAGAATCAATTCGGAAAAAGAAATGCTCAAATAAAGATAGAGAGCTCATAACACAAAATCAGTGGAGCTCAGATCTGAGACAAACTTACCTGCAACCCTCAGGCATGGTGCAATCAGCTCCGGAGGTACCATAGAGAGGCTCCTTTTAACAACAGAATTGTTAAAAGATAAACTGAAGCACGTTAAAATTTTCAAGAGTCTATTTAAACAAGCCTGGTTTGAATTGGGCAATCCCAAATCAAAAGTGTTTAGGAGGGATCTTAATACTTACCCCCAGTGGTCTGGCAGTCCTACCCCCAAAAATGTCCATAGTCTAATCTTCAGGACCTGTGAATATGTTGCCTTCCAAGGTAGAAGAGACTCTACAGATATAATCAACGTTTAAAACCTTGACATGAAGAGATTATCCTGTATTATTCAGATGGGCTCAATTTAATTCCGTAAGTTCTTAAAAACAGAGTCCTTCTGGCTGCAAACAATCAGAAAGAAAAAGAGCCTATTTTTGAAAATGATCAAGAGCAAGTTCTTAAAGGAATAGAGTTTAATCTGTCTTTATTATTTCTTTATCTTTGGAAAAATAATTTCTAAAGAAAAAGAATAAATTAAAAAAAATAGAAACCCCAGTCAGTGGTCTTAATAATTTTTCTTTAACTCAAGTATTTTACATAGTGAAAGAACAAACATTTTGCAAAATATTCTAATTGTTTTTATAATCTTTGTATTAGAGGGAACCACAACGTGGTAAAAACATTTAAACATTATTAAAATAGTTGATTCTTTTGTAAGAGGGATAATGACCAAGTACTGACAGTTTAGCTAGTTTAGTTTGAATCAAAGATGACTTAAGTAGGGATGATTACATCTCTGAACTGAAAATTTCTGGCCTTTAGAGGAAGTAGAAGCCTTAGGAAAAATAGTGTAAATAATTGCACTTCACAAAACATGCCTAAATATCCATGCAGGCATTTACATACATCACTTGCCTGTCCCACGTATAAGTGTATTCGGTTTGCCTGCTTCCAATATTAGATAAACTTGGTTTATGTCATTGCATTATTTTCCTTCTTTCTTAACTCCTTCATCCAATGCTAAACTAATTCTTAATGGAAAGGAACATTTTATTTCTGTTTTGTTCCCCTACACAATAAACACTCGATACATCGTTGACTGACTTCTCAAGGTAACGGAAGAAGAAACCACATTTTCAGAGACAAAAATTTTTCTTGAAACCTCAAATACAATATTACTTTAGCTACACTGAATTCATTTAGTACCTTTATTCCTGGGAGATAAAGCCAACCTACATCGACTGTGAAGCATCTTCACACCTGTCTGATGTGGATGTAGAATGTTGGGCACACGATAACCATATGCTTGCCTTAATAACCCAAACAAAACATTCTTGTGCAAAATTTTAAAAAGATATTTCAAGTAGGGCTAGGCAATGGCTCTCCAACTTGAATGTGCCTAACCATCATATGAAATATATAGAATATGCAGATTCCTGGGTCTCCAGCTTCAGAATATGATGTTTCCAATACAGGTTGTCAGGGGACCACACTTTGATGCCAAAACCAAAAACAAACTAAACAAAACCAAGTGAGTAGACTCACCTGGAAAAAAAAAAAAAAAAAAAAAGCAGTTGAGTGAGGTAGATCATTTTTCTATAAGAAAAGTTTACCAGATAAATCTTACCCAAGGTAACAAGCATAATCTTAATCTCTAAGGGTTTTTTCTCCCCTACTGTGTTTAAAACACCCTAAGATGTCTTCAATTTCCTTCAAGGAAAACCATGTGTGCTTGTTGCATCGCCATGATGCCTCTCTATTATAGACTAGATTGAGCTCATCTGCGAAAAGTTTTAAACCATGAGCTGCATTGGACGGATATGAGAATATGAGAGCCATGGGGCTAAGGCACTATCCCACTGCAGACGCTGATCTGGGACGGAGAGCCATGTGCCCTAAGACAAGGATTCCATTATCTCAAGAAGGGAAGGACTGAAACCCCCGGTGTTTTTCTGTGTAGGTACAAATGTGTGTGTGGATTTCTGAAAATGGCATGGCAGATCGGAGGATGCAAGCAGAGAGGACCATATGTGACACCAAAATAAAACCAAAAATACACAAAAAACACTACCAGTTCTTCGTGAAGCATGTGTGTTTCCAGAGTGAGGATGAGTTTACAGACATCAGAGGTCATCTTATCCTGATTCCACTACTTCTCTAGCAATGAAGTATGTGGTCATTCGCAAATTGTTCTAAGCATGATTTTTCTTATTGTAAAAATGAAGGTAATAATAAACAAGAGACAATTTATCTGGATGTCTAAACACTGGAAGCACCACCAAAATGGAATTGTCCTAAAAAGTTTTCTATAAAAATAGTCTTATGCAAAAAATCTTTAAAAGTCACAGGCTAAGTAATACTCTCTTATCCCTTTCAATATGCTTCACAAGGTTTATTAACACAAGAATAAGTTTAAATATGTGGGCATATGTATAATGCTTTAAATTAGAGCAAGTTTCTCCTTTAGCTCTGCTGATTTCATTTGAGTTTATAGTTACTGTTCATTATGAGCAGCATCTGCTTTATTGAATAAATCAATAAATCAATTAGGACCACAGAGCATGAGCTAGCAAAATAGCACAAATTCCAAAGCTTAGGGAGGTGTATGTGAATTCTTCCGGTTAATTCTAAGGAAATGTAGTAAAAAGAGCACTAAATTGGGTATCAAGAGACTTGGGTTCCTTAGATTAACACCTGTCATGGATTTCTTGGGCAAGTCATTTTCAACAGAAATATGAAAAAGCAGCTATATGCAAATAGTTTACACGGATTGTTATGGAACAGTAGTTCTCGTTTTCCAAAGGAAATCAAACTCATTTCAGCTGTAAGAGTCAGAAAATGCAGGACCATACCTTTATTTAGGCTAGGATCCAGGGAAGTGCTACCTGCTATCTCCCTTTTACTCCTCCTCCTATTCTTCCATAAAGCCTCACCACCCAATGAAAGAAACATCTGAGACAGATCAGGGGGATCCTACACATTATTTTTTGAAAACCACTGTTAATGTCTAAAACACTGTTCATATCTAATTTTGTTGGGTTTTGGAATATTTGAGCTAAAATATTTTTCTGTCTGATATTTTATCTGGATAACTTTATTTATACAGCATAGTTTGGATTCATATGTTATTACACACACACACACACACACACACACACACACACACACACCCTTTCTTTCTTATTAACGGAACCCCTACATTGGGAAAGGGGAGGCATCCGGACCGTGTTCAACTCAATTCTCCATTTTCTTCCCAGCCTTTTTGATATAGCTAGCAATGAGATGGAACCAGAACTCATGATTGACCCTGAGAAAGCGCTTTAAATAGTCCTAACTCAACTCAAAGTCCTGCCCCTGCTGACATGAAGTGGAAGCGATGGCCAGAGGATTGGGGCCTTCTTGAAAACAAGGAGTGATCTTACAGATGGAAGTCATACACTAAGGAAGGGAGAGAAGATAGGAGGGGACCAGAGCCCACTGAAGGTGAAGCAGGCAAACCTCACATCAGTATCAGACTGCCTACCTCTAGACCTCTCTTACGAAAATTTATCTTGTTTAAGCCACTGATATTAAGATCCAGCCTACTTATTCCCGATACTAATGTTTTCTAGACCAAATATAGAGACGTATAGGATTGCACTGACTACTTCTACCTTTTTTTTTTTAATTTGAAATACTACTGCTGAAAGAGCCTCATGACTTTAAAAAAATGGCTCAGAGAAAACTGATGGGCTCACATAAGAGGACTAAAAAACCCTGGGCAAATGAGGAACAGTTTATGGACTAAATGGAATGGTGGATAGACACACTGACAAAGGAGAAAGGCAGAGACATAGGTCACAATTGGGATGTGTTTTTATTTTTCATTTTTTGAGGAAAAAATAATGACACCTAGGTTTCAAAGCTCGCTGGACCACTTAGCCATTCTCTCTCTCTTAGACATGCACATGACAGTTCTGATTCTTAGTTTTCTCACCTGTAAAGTGAAGATTATGTTATTACCTCACGGAATTGTGTGATAATTCAATGACCTAATTCTGCACAGACCATTTTAATCCACCCAGATAGTAAGTGCTCAATAAATTGAAGCCACTTTTGTTCTCACTAACATCAGTACACTCTCTTCCATTAGTTAACTATAGTCTGTGCTTCAGGTGACTGATTCAGGTGGAATGAAAGGTGCTTCAGGTGAATGAAAGGTGGAAACAGATGACTTCTAATGCTTCCTCACAAATCAAAATTCTCTGACCCAAGGCAGATATATATGATGTATATGTTAGCAGTCTATGCTAAAGTATTTTCCCTCTGGCTGCTTGCACATTTTCTACTTGAATTTTTATAGTGCTTCAAATTCTAACAATTTGAGATTTCTTGTGCTCTTGATTAGAAATAAAGGTAATGCAGGAGTAGTCAGGGGTTGTATATTCTACAGTGTGGTGGGCATCAGATTGCTTTATTCTGATCCCTACTTGGTCTATGAGCTTTGGTGTTATGAAATAAAAAGAGGTAATCAGGAGGAGGAGTAATGAGTGAGAATGAATGGAGCTGTTTCCAAGGGAGGGGCTGGGTTGAGTAGATTTGCACTTGAATATAGCCTATTAAGTAAAAAAGAACTATAATGAAGGGTTTCGGAGAAAAATAATGTATAACCTCAAAGTGTCCTGATCTGAGTAAGGATCAGAGAGATGAAATAACTCCCTAGACAAAAATCTTCCCAAAGACTGAGATTATCTCTGTGTTGTTCATTAATATATCCCCAGCAATTAGCACAGGACATCAAAAAATAGCCGATGAATGTTCAATAAATTTCCAGTTTTCACAATACTAAGTTTAAATGCCAAAGAGAACTGAACTTTTCTGATTATAACTCTGGTGCTTTATTTTTTCCCGTCCTCCCATCCTTTAGCTCCACTGCTTAGCATACTAAATATCTGGTGAATGAATGAACAGTGAACAAATTAATGAATATCCTTCTCTGCTTTTGTGAATATGCCATGGTCCAAACCGAAGAAAGACAAGAAGATAAAAGGAAAAAGGAGAAAGCCATCTCTGTCTTCTCTCTTTCTCTGTCTCCACCCACTCCAATACCCACACATAGTTCAAGCCCAATCCAAAGAATTTCTAAATTAGAGCATGCCGTGTAGGAACAAGAATGAGGCATTTGGCCTTGGTATTTTTATTTTAATATGTGTACTTGCAAAGGACAAAAGAAAGGTCAGAAAACAAACAATGCAGAAAGCAGTTGGAGAAAAATAATAATTGTCGGGGAAAATAGGGTTCTCTCAGACAGTAGTGACTAAAGATGAACAAACGCTGAGCAGCTGTTGTCAAGGGGATTCATCTGAACCACAATTCGGAGGAGAGTTCCAAAGCTGTTTTGTGGTTTAACACATTAAATACGCACAGAAAGCGATGAGAATAAATCATTCCTCATTGCAAGAGCTGTAACATGTGCCAGCAGGTGCTGCCTGAGTCAGACATACTCCAAACACCACCTCAAAAATGCGGCAAGAAGTCAAGGAAGTTGGATGTTGCCTGTGTCTGATGGGGTGGGAACCATTCGCTAGGGGAAAAGGTTTTTTAGCTGAAACACATGTATGTGGGAGTTCGGTGCAAAATGATCTTGCACAAGAGAGAAAAAAAGAAAAGAAAAGGACAGCCTTTGGAGAGGAGGCAAACTGCTTCAGAACAAAGATAAGGCCTTTTCAAGAACTGAGCTGCTGGGAAAGTGCAGATTTTCTCCCAGGAATAGCCCGCCTCTCTCTCTCCGTCTCCAGCAGGCACCCAGTCCACTGCAGTAGCTCACCAACTGTTTGAAGCTCTACTATAAAAGACGATATTAAAAAAAAAAAAAAAAAAGTGGAGTTGGAGGAAGTCAGGGAACTCCAAACTCACTTTCTCTTTCTAATTTTTATTAATCTCTAGGTGCCCTTCTTTTGCCATAGCTTTTATTTAAATAATATTACTTGCACTGTTATGATTACTAAAACAATGAATATTCATAAAAGGCAAAATGGTGTAGTGCCAAAATCCAGTCTGCTTAAATTACTCCTTTGATTGTGATCATTAATATCTAGGTGACCTTGAGCATATCATTTAACCTCACATGGCCTCAGTTTCTTCAGCTGTAAATTAAGAATATTAATAGTACCTAACTCAGGATTACATGAGGACTAAATGAGTTAATTTATGAAAAGAATTTATAACAGAGCCCTGGAATATATTAAATGCTTTGTAAGTGGTAGTAGTTATTGCATAAAACACAAAAGATGGTAATAATATTAAAACAATAATAGAGATAAGCAGAAAACAAAAATTATCCCTGGTCTCATTCCAACCAGAGACAGCCATTGTAAAATTTCAGTATGTTGCTTTACTCATATTTTGCTACCTTATATATTTTGAAAGTTCTTTTTTCTGATACTGATATTACTAATCTTATTATAATAACCATAATACAAACATCATATATATTTTTTTAACATGTTTATTGGAGTATAATTTCTTTACAATGTTGTGTTAGTTTCTGCTGTATAACAAAATGAATCAGCTATATGTATACATATATCCCCATATCCCCTCCCTCTTGTGTCTCCCTCCCACCCTCCCTATCCCACCCCTCTAGGTGGTCTCAAAGCACCAAGTTGATCTCCCTGTGCTATGTGGCTGCTTCTCACCAGCCATCCATTCTATATTTGGTAGTGTATATATGTCCATACCACTCTCTCACCTCGTCCCAGTCCACAACTCCCGTTCCCTGTGTCCTCAAGTCCATTCTCTATGTCTGCATCTTTATTCCGGTACTGGCCCTAGGTTCTTTAGAACCATTTTTTTTTTTTTTTTTTTTTTAAGATTCCATTGTATGCATTAGCATACGGTATTTGTTTTTCTTTCTGACTTACTTCATTCTCTCTGACAGACTCTAGGTCCACTGACCTCACTAAAAATAACTCAATTTCGTTTCTTTTTATGGCTGAGTAATATTCCATTGTATATATGTGCCACATCTTCTTTATCTATTCATCTGTCGATGGACACTTAGGTTGCCTCCATTTCCTGGCTATTGTAAATAGTGCTGCAATGAACATTGTGACATATTACTCTTTTTTGAATTATGGTTTTCTCAGGGTATATGCCCAGTAGTGGGATTGCTGAGTCATATGGTAGTTCTATTTTTAGTTTTTCAAGGAACCTTCATACTGTTCTCCATAGTGGCTGTATCAATTTACATTCCCACCAACAGTACAACAGGGTTCCCTTTTCTCCACACCCTCTGTAGCATTTATTGTTTGTAGATTTTTTGATGATGGCCATTCTAACTGGTGTGAGGTGATACCTCATTGTAGTTTTCATTTGCATTTCTCTAATGATTAATGATGTTGAGCATCCTTTCATGTGTTTGATGGCAATGTGTATATCTTCTTTGGACACATGTCTATTTAAGTCTTCTGTGCATTTTTGGATTGAGTTGTTTGGTTTTTTGATATTGAGCTGCATGAGCTGCTTGTATATTTTGGAGATTAATCCTTTGTCAGTTGCTTCGTTTGCAAATATATTCTCCCATTCTGAGGGTGGTCTTTTCATCTTGTTTATGGTTTCCTTTGCTGTGCAAAAGTTTTTAAGTTTCATTAGGTCCCATTTGTTTATTTTTATTTCCATTTCCCTAGGAGGTGGGTCAAAAAGGATCTTGCTGTGATTTATGTCATAGAGTGTTCTGCCTATGTTTTCCTCTAAGAGTTTGATAGTGTCTGGCCTTACATTTAGATCTTTAATCCGTTTGGAGTTTATTTCTGTGTATGGTGTTAGGGAGGATTCTAAATTCATTCTTTTACATGTAGCTGTCCAGTTTTCCCAGCACCACTTATTGAAGAGGCTGTCTTTTCTCCATTGTATATTCTTGCCTCCTTTATCAAAGATAAGGGGAACATATGTGCGTGGGTTTATGTCTGGGCATTTAATCCTGTTCCATTGATTTACATTTCTGTTTTTGTGCCAGTACCGTACTGTCTTGATTACTGTAGCTTTGTAGTATAGTATGAAGTCCAGGAGCTTGATTCCTCCAGCTCCGTTTTTCTTTCTCAAGATTGCTTTGGCTATTCAGGGTCTTTTGTGTTTCCATGCAAATTGTGAAATTTTTTGTTCTAGTTCTGTGAAAAATGCCATTGGTAGTTTGATAGGGATTGCATTGAATCTGTAGATTGCTTTGGGTAGTATAGTCATTTTCACAATGTTCATTCTTCCCATCCAAGAATATGGTATAACTCTACATCTGTTTGTATCGTCTTTAATTTCTTTCATCAGTGTCTTATAGTTTTCTGCATAGAGGTCTTTTGTCTCCTTAGGTAGGTTTATTCCTAGGTATTTTCTTCTTTTTGTTGCAATGGTAAATGGGAGTGTTCCCTTAATTTCTCTTTCAGATTTTTTGTCATTAGTGTATAGGAATGCAAGAGATTTCTGTGCATTAATTTTGTATCCTGCTACTTTACCAAATTCATTGATTAACTCTAGTAGTTTTCTGGTAGCATCTTTAGGATTATCTAGGTATAGTGTCATGTCATCTGCAAACAGTGACAGTTTTACTTCTTTTCCAATTTGTGTTACTTTTATTTCTCTTTCTTCTCTGATTGCTGTGGCTAAAACTTCCAAAACTATGTTGAATGATAGTGATGAGAGTGGGCAACCTTGTCTTCTTCCTGATGTTAGTGGAAATGGTTTCAGTTTTTCACCATTGAGAACGATGTTGGCTGTGGGTTTGGCATATATGGCCTTTATAATGTTGAGGTAAATTCCCTCTATGCCTACCTTCTGGAGGGTTTCTATCATAAATGGGTATTGAATTTTGTCAAAAGCTTTTTCTGCATCTATTGAGATTATTATATGGTTTTATCCTTCAATTTGTAAATACGGTGTATCAAATTGATTGATTTTGTATATTGAAGAATCCTTGCATTCCTGGGATAAACCCCACTTGATCATGGTGCATGATCATTTTAATGTGCTGTTGGATTCTGTTTGCTAGTATTTTATTGAGGATTTTTCTATCTATGTTCATCAGTGATATTGGCCTGTAGTTTTCTTTTTTTGTGACCTCTTTGTCTGGTTTTGGTATCAGGGTGATGGTGGCCTCATAGAATGAGTTTGGGAGTGTTCCTCCCTCTGCAATGTTTTGGAAGATTTTGATAAAGTTACGTGTTAGCTCTTCTCTAAATGTTTGATAGAATTCACTTGTGAAGCCATCTGGTCCTGGGCTTTTGTTTGTTGGAAGATTTCTAATCATAGATTCAATTTCAGTGCTTGTGATTCATCTGTTTATATTTTCTATTTCTTCCTGGTTTAGTCTTGGAAGGTTTTGCTTTTCTAAGAATTTGTCCATTTCTTCCAGGTTGTCCATTTTATTGGCGTATAGTTGCTTGTAGTAATCTCTCCTGATCCTTTGTATTTCTGCAGTGTCAGTTATTACTTCTCCTTTTTTATTTCTAATTCTGTTGATTTGAGTGTTCTCCCTTTTTTTCTTGATGAGTCTGGCTAATGGCTTATCAATTTTTTAAATCTTCTCAAAGAACCAGCTTTTAGTTTTATTGATCTTTGCTATTGTGTCCTTCATTTCTTTTTCATTTATTTCTGATCTGGTTTTTATGATTCCTTTCCTTCTGCTAACCTTGGAGTTTTTTGTTTTTCTTTCTCTAATTGCTTTAGGTGTAAGGTTAGGTTGTTTACTTTAGATTTTTCTTGTTTCTTGAGGTAGGTTTGTATTGCTATAATAGCCCCTCTTAGAACTGATTTTGCTGCATCCCATAGGTCTTGGGTCATTGTGTTTTCATTGTCATGTGTCTCTGGATATTTTTTGATTTCCTCTTTGATTTCTTCAGTGATCTCCTGGTTATGTAGTAATGTATTGTTTAGCCTCCATGTGTTTGTATTTTTTCCTTTTTTTCCCTGTAATTGATATCTAGTCTCATAGTGTTGTTTTTGGAAAAGATACTTGATAGGGTTTCAATTTTCTTAAATTTACCAAGGCCTGATTTGTGACCCAAGGTATGATTTATCCTGGAGAATGTTCCATGAACACTTGAGAATAAAGTGTATTCTGTTGTTTTTGGATGGAAAGTCCTATAAATATCAATTAAGTCCATCTTGTTTAATGTATCATTTAAAGTTTGTGTTTCCTTATTTATTTTTATTTTGGATGATCTGTCCATTGGTGAAAATGGGGTGTTCAAGTCCCCTACTATGATTTTGTTACTGTCAATTTCCCCTTTTATGGCTGTTAGCATTTGCCTTATGTATGGAGGTGCTCCTATGTTGGGTGCATAAATATTTACAACTGTTATATCTTCTTCTTGGGTTGATCCCTTGATCATTATGTAGTGTCCATCTTTGTCTCTTGTAATAGTCTTTATTTTAAAGTCTATTTTGTCTGATAGGTGAATTGCTACTCCAGCTTTCTTTTGATGTCCATTTTCATGGAATATCTTTTTCCATCCCCTCATTTTCAGTCTGTATGTGTCCCTAGGTCTGAAGTGGGTCTCTTGTAGACAGCGTATGTACGGGTCTTGTTTTTGTATCCATTCAGCCAGTCTATGTCTTTTGGTTGGAGAATTTAATCCATTTACATTTAAGGTAATTATCGATATGTACGTTCTTTTTACCATTTTTTAAATTGTTTTGAGTTTGTTATTGTACGTCATTTCCTTCTATGCTTCCTGCCTAGAGAAGTTCCTTTAGCCTTTGTTGTAAAACTAGTTTGGTGGTGCTGTATTCTCTTAGCTTTTGCTTGTCTGTAAATGTTTTAATTTCTCCGTCGAATCTGAATGAGATCCTTGCTGGATAGAGTAATCTTGGTTGTAGGTTTTTCCCTTTCATCTCTTTAAATATGTCCTGCCACTCCCTTCTGGCTTGCAGAGTTTCTGCTGAAAGATCAGCTGTTGACCGTATAGGGATTCTCTTGTATGTTATTTGTTGCTTTTCCCTTGTTGCTTTTAATATTTTTTCTTTGTATTTAATTTTTGATAGTTTGATTAATATGTGTCTTGGCATGTTTCTCCTTGGATTTATCCTCTATGGGACTCTCTGTGCTTCCTGGACTTGATTGACTTTTTCTTTCCCATATTAGGGAAGTTTTCAACTATAATCTCTTCAAATGTTTTCTCAGTCCCTTTCTTTTTTTCTTCTTCTTCTGGGACCCCTATAATTCGGATGTTGGTGCTTTTAATGTTGTCCCAGAAGTCTCTGAGACTGTCCTCAATTCTTTTCATTCTTTTTTCTTTATTCTGCTCTGCAGTAGTTATTTCCACTATTTTATCTTCCAGGTCACGTATCCATCCATTCTTCTGCCTCAGTTATTCTCTATTTATTCCTTCTAGAGAATTTTTAATTTCAGTTATCATGTTGTTCATCATTGTTTTTTTTTGCTCTTTAATTCTTCTAGGTCCTTGTTAAACGTTTCTTATATTTTGTCCATTTTGTTTCCAAGATTTTGGCTCACCTTTACTATCATTACTCTGAATTCTTTTTCGGGTATACTGCCTATTTCTTCTTCGTTTGGTGTGGATGGTTTTTACTTTGCTCCTTCATCTGCTTCATATTTCTCTGTTTTCTCATTTTGCTTAACTCACTGTGTTTGGGGTCTTCTTTGTGCAGGCTGCAAATTTGTAGTTCCCGTTGTTTTTGTGTCTGCCCCCAGTGGGTAAGGTTGGTTCAGCGAGTTATGTAGGCTTCCTGGTGGCGGAGACTGGTGCCTGTGTTCTGGTGGATGACGCTGGCTCTTGTCTTTTTGGTGGGCAGGACTGGGTCTGGTGGTATGTTTTGGGGTGTCTGTGACCTTATTATGATTTTAAGTAGCCTCTCTTCTAATGGGTGGGGTTGTGTTCCTGTCTTGCTAGTTGTTTGTCATGGGGTGTCCAGCACTGGAGCTTTCTGGTCGTTTAGTGGAGCTGGGTCTTAGCTTTGAGACATATAACTTTGGGAGAGCTCTCGCTGATTGATATTACGTGGGGCTGGAGGTCTCTGGTGGCCCAGTGTCCTGAACTCAGCTCTCCCACCTCAGAGCCTCCGTCCTGACACCCGGCTGGAACACCAAGACCCTGTCAGCCACATGGCTGAGGGCCGGTGGGGGAGGTGGGTGGAAGGACTGAGGGGGCTGAGCAAGACCATAGCGGAAGGCGGGAGGTGGGAGATGAGAGAGCGAGTGGTTGCTGCAGACAGTCCAGGCTCTTGCTCTCTCCTTTGACTCCCCGCCAGAACCCAACCGTGCTCAAACATCGTATTTTTGACACTATGTTTCAAATTCTTTATCTTATTTGTTATATAATTCTGATTAAGTTGGTAAATTATTAGCTCAGTTTTACAGATAAACACATTAAGCATTACTGTGTTTGCTAGGCAGAATTTTAAGGTGATTCCCAATAACTCACACCCTGTTTATAACCCCTTCACCTTGACAGTGGGCAAAAATATGATGCAGTTTCATGCCTGTGATTAGGCTACTTTATATGGCAAAGGTGAAGGAATTTTGCAGATATAACTAGTATTCCAAATACATTGATTTAGAGTTAATCAAAAAGTAGATTATCCTGGGTGGTCCTAATATATATAGCTAAGACACTCTCTTGATTTTTTTTTTTTTAAATTATTAGCACCTTTAATTATTATTTATTTATTTATTTATTTATTTGGCTGTGTTGGGTATTCGTTTCTGTGCGAGGGCTTTCTCTAGCTGTGGCAAGCGGGGGCCACTCTTCATTGCGGTGTGCGGGCCTCTCACTATCGTGGCCTCTCTTGTTGCGGAGCACAGGCTCCAGACGCGCAGGCTCAGTAGTTGTGGCTCACGGGCCTAGTTGCTCCACGGCATGTGGGATCCTCCCAGACCAGGGCTTGAACCCATGTCCCCTGCATTAGCAGGCAGATTCTCAACCACTGCGCCACCAGGGAAGCCCCACTCTCTTGATTTAAAAAAAAATTTTTTTTAATTAATTAATTTATTTTATTTATTTATTTTTGGCTGTGTTGGGTCTTCATTGTTGTGTGAGGGATTTCTCCAGTTGCAGTGAGCAGGGGCTACTCTTCATTGCAGTGCACAGTCTTCTCATTGAGGTGGCTTCTCTTGTTGCGGAGCATGGGCTTTGCACTCGCAGGCTTCAGTAGTTGTGGCACTGGGCTCAGTAGTTGTGGCTCACAGGCTCTAGAGCACAGGCTCAGTAGTTGTGGCACATGGGCTTAGTTGCTCCATGACATGTGGGATCTTCCTGGACCAGGGCTTGAACCCATGTCCCCTGCATTGGCAGATGGATTTTTAACCACTGCGCCACCAGGGAAGCCGTCTTGTTGGTTTTAGAGAAACAAAATGCCATGTTGTAGAGAGGGTCACCTGGCAGGGAATGATGGACAGCATCTAGCTGAGGAGGGCTTCAGTCCTACAACCACAAGAAACTGAATTCTGCCAACTATCTTGAATGAGCTTGAAAGAGGACCTCAAGCCTCAGATGAGATCACAGTCTTTTGAGACACAATACAAAAGACTCAGCTAAGCTGTGCTTGAACTCCTGACCCACAGAAACTGTAAGATAAAAAATGTTTGGTGTTTTAAGCCACTAAGTTTATGAAACACAGCAAACAGTCTGTAAAACAGGAAGTCTGTAATACAGGAAGGTGAAAGTATAACTAAGTATCTCAGTATGAATAAGAAAGAGAACCATCTCTTGAATCCAGTTCTGACTAATGTCAAAGCAAGTGTGCTTCATGGTTATACTATAGGCTTTCATTTAGATCAATATAATGTATATTTCTTAAATTGCCACATAAATATTATTTGCTGAGTTTTATTCCACAGCTTAGGACTAAAACTCCTAAAAAAAAGTATACTTAGAACTAAATCTTCTCTTTCATTTTCTTAGCAAATGCTGTAGAATCCATTTCTCCCAAGTAGAAAGACTAAATGAAAAAGCATGTGTATTTTAAAACCGTTTACCCTATTCCTAATATTGGTATGACTGACAACCCCACTGGGACTGAGTTCAATTACTTTCTAGAATATGCTAGGTACTAAAATGTATATTATATCAAAACTGTAATTGAAAAATCTGTATTTGTAAGAAAATAATTTTACAGAAATCAGGAAAATATAACCATAATTAACTCTGCACAAAAAAGTACTTTAAAACCTTTTTGTGACAGGTAGTGGAAAACCAAAAACCTATCCCTTAGCCTCCTAAAGGACATGTACCAATCCCAGAGTAAAGTGTGGCAGCCCATTAATGACCTTTCCTAATTGCTGGAATGTAACCACAGGCAAAAACAAAATTTGTAGACAATCTGAAAATTCTGTCAGAACAAAAATTCTAATCTCCTCTATGCCTGTAAGAAATTTGAATCACCTCTAACAGGTTTTTCTAACACCTATTTTTCCTTGGTTTTGCCTGTCTCTTACTGGTGGAATGCAACTAAGAAGAGAGAAAGTCAAGGGAGAATTGTCAGATTGAATTAAAGAAAAACATAATGAACCACCTAATTAAAACCAGATTAGCATAGCTTGCACAAAAAATGGAATCTAATATGTCTTAGTAAGAAATGGTTTACATGAGAGAAATAGAAACTTCTAAAGTTTACTATATTAAAAAAAAAAAAAGGAAGTGTGGGTCACTAAAATGATGAAGCATCTCATATCTCACAGAACCTAATATTAGGCAGGAAATATACCTAAAATTTATGAGGAATCAAAAATATTAATTACGTTCTTTATTGCAGGTCTTCAACAGTTTATTACCTCTCCTTACTGACCCTCCCTTTCTGAAGAGCCACTGTTCCTACTTTGATGTGCTATGATCATCCACCACCCAGAGCTCCATGATCACAGATTTGCTTGACATGGGTCAACTAGAGTCTCTGTGACATGATTTCAAATTCCCAAGAGTATTAAATTGATGTGATTTGAGGCAAGAACTCAACCTAAATTTTTTTTTTCTGCTTTTCCCTCCCCCACAACCAGTCTCCTCCCCAGAATGGCCCCAACCTGATTCACATGGTTCTGGACCAAGTCTCGCAAGATCATGGTCTCAACCTCGCTTCTTACAAGGCCGATCATGGGGTTGAAAGTCACATTTCTGCCTCCACTGGGCAGGAGAACAGACACTAATAAGGAGCCAAGACAGTTGCCCGGAATTCGTATTTACTCTTAGAATGTATTTCCTTTAAAAAACTTACAAACTCTTCATTTTAGGTTTTTTTCTTTTTTAAAATTTTCCCCCTGGTGAAGATGAGAGAGAAAAGAATGATTTTTTTTCCAACTTAAAAAAAAAAATTATAGATTCATGGGAGGTTGCAAAAAAATATACAAGGAAGACTGGTGTGCCTTTCTCCCAGCCTTCCCCAATGCTAACATCTCACACCACTATAGTACAATATTAAAAACAAAAAATTGACATTGATAAGATCCAGACTTTGCTCAAGATCCATCATATTTACATGTACTCACTTGTGTTTGTTTATGTGTTTGTATAACTCTTTGAAATTTTAACATGGGAGTAGCCTTGTATAACCACCACCACAATCAAGATATTCAACGGTACTGTCATCACAGAATTCCCTCTTGTTACCCCTTCCAGTCACACTCATCCTTAGCCCCTATGCCTAATTCCTAGCAACCAATAATATCTTCTCCATCATTATAATTGTTATTTATGAGTTTTATGAAATTGGAATCATGTAGTATGTATCATTTTGAAATATGCTTTTTTATTCAGCATAATTTTCTTAGGATTGTGTAAGTTGTTATATCAATAGTTTGGTCCTAAATATAGTTGAGTAGTATTCCATGGTATAGACGTACCAAAATTTGTTTAACCATTCATCCATTGAAGTACCTCTGAGTATTTTCCAGTTTGGGGGTATTATGAATAAAGCTGCTAATACATCCATGTGTACCCGCATGAAAATAATAATCTTCATTTCTCTGGAATATGTGCCTAAAAGTGAAATTTCTGTGTCATACTGTAACATTATTTTTAGTTCTAAAACTAACTTCCAAACTATTTCCAAGTGGCTATATCATTTTACATTTTCACCAGCAATATATGAATGACACAACATTTGGTGTTATCACAATTTCTCATTTAATCCATTCTGATATGTGTATAATGATATCTAATTGTGGCTTTAATTTATATTTTCCTAATGAATAATGATGCTAAACATCTTTTCCTGTGTTTATTTTCCATCTGTCTATCCTCTTTGATGAAATGTCTATGCATGTCTTTTGCCCATATTATAATTCGATTGTTGTTCTTTTACTGGTGAGTTTTGAGAGTTCTTTATATATACTAAATACAAGACTTTTGTTGAATATTTTCTTTGCAATATATTTCTCCAAGTCTGTAGCTTGTTTTTTTATCCTTTTCACATAAGGTGATTCACAGATGAAAAATTTTTATTTTTGATGAGTTCAAATTTATCAATATTTACTTTATGGATTATGGATTATGCTTTGATGTTGAGTATAATAATTCTTTGTCTAGGCAAAGACTGGAGATTTTCTCCATATTCCTCAACCTCATAAGGAGTATCCAAGGGATACCTACTGATAACATCCTATGTAATGGTGAAAGACTAAATGTTTTCTCTCTAAGATCAGGGAAAAGAGAAGGATTCTGCTCATGCAACTCTTGTTCAATATAGTACTAGAAGTTCTAGCCACTGCAATAAGTCAAGAAAAAGAAAAAAATGAATACAATTTAGAAAGGAGAAAATAAAATTGCCTCTATTTGCAGATGACATGAGGGTCAACATATAAAAACTTAGGAACTATTATTCTAAAATTTATATGGAAAGTGAAAAGTCTAAGAATAGTCAAAAATTTTTGAAAAAGAAGAGCCAGGTGTTAAGAATCATTCTTCCCAATGTTAAGATTTACAATATAGCTGTAGTAATCAAGATGGTGGGTACTGGTGGTTGGATAGATACAGAGATTAACAGAACAGAATAGAGAACCCAGAGATAGATCCACACAAATATTCCCAATTAATTTTGACAAAGATGCAAAGGCATTTTAATGGACAAGGGATAGGGATAGCCTTTTCAATAAATGGTGCTAGAGCAATTGGACATCCATTCACACACACACACACACACACACACACACACACACACACACACACACGACCTTGACCTAAACTTCACACTTAATACAAATTTAATTCATATCATAGACGTGTAAAGTGGAAAATTATGAATCTTCTAGATGATTTTTTTAACCTATCAGAGTCTAAAATTGCTTGCATATGGATACAGTTAAGAAATAAGAATAGATTGCTTTCAATAGAGTCAGAGTATTTTAAGCTGTTCTGAACAGGAGCCTCCACATTTAAAAATTGCAAAGGATGTTAGTAAACCCCTCTTTAAAAGAGGAAACATAAAATAAGCTAATCCTTTGAAACATGAATATTCTAATCAGAGAAACATTCCTGATTGTGATTCAGTGATAATTTTCCCCTTACTCTATCTTAATTTTTCTTGGAAATATCCAGTAGGTCAGGAATAAACTAGAACCATGATATGTAAATGGTTTCCTTTGCCACAACTAATCTATGTAGAAAAATATGAAACAACAGTTGTGTCATGGTAGAAGAGCATTAGCAGATTGAACGGTAAAATTTCCCGAGATTGAAAACATATGGCTTTGATATGTGTCTCCAAAGAACAGATAGAGCCAAGAAGGATAGGATGGTATACACTGAAGTTCTGCATAAATTCAATTTCAATAAATTTTTAGTTTTTGAAGGGCACAAAGTAAAGAGACAGGGGGACTACACTGGGAGTGAATAGTGTAAAGCCCAGCTGTGCCATGTAGGCACTCTAATCTTTGGCAAATCATTAAACGTCTTTAATTCTTAGTTTCCTTATTTAATATATAGAAATGTAGTATTTAACTCATAAACTTGTGAGGATTAGTGAGTTATGCAAAGGGCTGGCACCTGGTTGGCACTCAGTGAATAGAAGTTATAGGTATTGATAATATTGTTATTAAAATCCAAAGAAAATAATATTTTAAATCTGTTACCATAAAAAACCTATTGGGAAGCTACCATAACGGTGATTTTAATTGTCACCTTTTCTCTCTTTGCTTGCCCTCTAGCTGACTGCTAATTACCCACATGCCTATAACAAGTTTAATTTTAAAACTTAAATTTCTCTCTCTGTTGCTCAAGGTGTAAGAACTGACTAATTTCTGACCTCTCCTGGCCATGATAATTCTCTGATGCCATTTTCAGCTTTTCTTAAATTAATATTTATCAGCTTTGCAAAGCACTGGAGTATAAGCTTCCCAAAGACTTTGCTCTGATTACCACAAAATGCCAACTCCCAATAACAGCATCATATCCTCTCCTTTATGCCATTGCTATTTGCTTGCTAACAATTTTCTTTTTAAACAGTAGAATGAAATCCTGACATATCCTTTAACATATCACTTGACCCCATGAACTTGACATTTTATATTACTCATTTGGAGTAATGAATCCATCTGCTTATTCAGGAAGTTGAAAAGCATGGGGCTCTTTTAAGTATGTTTTCTTTATACAGGCATCTCTTCACGTGATTCTCAAATGTTCTTCACATAGATAGGAGGGAAGAAAGAAATTGTGTACCTGGTTCCTTCATTCATTCCATAAATATTGAGAAGCGACATTTATCCAAAATTGAACTGTACGTAAGAGATATAACAATGAGCAATACATCGAGATATCTAATCTCCTAATGTAGGTATTACTTCTCTATTATTTATGTCACATTAATTCTACAAACTTAGCTCCCTAAAATAACACAGTTTTATTATTTTAGTTGGTGTGGGTAAGGAGTCTAGACATGGCATTTCTTGGTGCTCTGCTTCAGGGTCTGATCTGAAAGCTGATGCCAAGGTGTGGTGAGTCTCCCCTCAAAGCTTCAGTGGCAAAGGATCCACTTAAAAGATGACTTGTCTATTGACAAAATTCACTTCCTCACAGACTGTGGAACTGAGGGTTTCAGTTTCTTGTTGGTTGTTGACAGTGACAACACACAGTTCATTGTCACAAAGATCTCTTCATAAGGAAACTCACAATATAGCTGCTTATTTCCTCAAATCCAGTGAGAGAGATACTACTGGCAAGACAAAAGTCACAATTTTATATAGCCTAATCACGAAAGTGACACCAATCACTTTTGCCATGTTCTGTTGGGAAGAAGCAAGCCACAAGTCTTGCCCACACTCAACAGGGGAGGATTATACAAGGTGGAAATACCAGGAGATGTAAAAAGTTGTGGAGCATTTTGGAATTTGTCCACCAGAGTATAAGATCCATAGACGTTTATAAAGATAAGTGGGCTATTACAATATAGTTTCATATCCAACTTATTTAATAATCTCAATTACCCTGATATCTAGGTATTATTATCTCATTTAACAGATGAGGACACAGAGCTTCAGTGTTATATTTACTCAGTTAGCAGCCAGTAAAGTCAGTATTTGAACTTAGGTTAGGTTTATTTAGAGCTCTAGCTGTGCTCTTAAAACAATGGTAATAAAAGAGTATATTCCTAGAAATCTTATGGATGTTACAAAAATAACAAACAATGTAAAATATTTTATGGCAATAAATTCAAGTTATTAAAAAATTGGAAAATTTCTTGAAAACAAAATTACTGAAAATTAAGCAAGAAAACATAGAAAAACTAAGTATCCCATAGTGGTTGAAGAAATTGAATGTATAATTAAAAACACTCCCATGATAAAAGTTGTAGACCTGCATGATTTAACTAGTGAATTCTATCACACATTTATGGAATAAATAATACTAGTCACAGATAAATTTTTTCAGAAAATAGAAAGGAGGAAATATTCAAAACTTATTTTATTAAGACAGAATCTCAATATCCTTAACATTTGAAAACCAACCAATGCAATTCACCACACTAACAGAATAAAAGAAAATATCCACATGATCATGTCAATAGGTTAAAAAAAAAGCATTTGACAAAATTCAACATTAATGATAAAAAGTCAACAAACTAAAAATAAAAGGAAATATCCTCTTTTTGACAAAGGGCATCTACAGAAAAATCTACAGTTAACATCATACTTAATGGTGAAATATTAAAAAATTTCCTATTAAGATTTGGAGCAAAGTAAGCATGTCAGCTCTGAACACTTCCAGTTAACACTATATAGTATGTCTTATCCAGTTCAATAAAGCAGGAAATAAATATACTAGTTGGAAAAGAAGAAACAAAATTGTTTTATTTTCAGTTGGTATAATTGTGGAGATTAAAAAAATAACCTATCCAAGAATTATTAGAACTAATAAAAAATTCAGCAAAATATCAGTCAATTTACAGTCAGAATACAGTCAATATACAAAGATCTATTGTGTATTTATATGCTATCAATTAGAAAATAATATTTCTAAAAGTGACATGTAAAATATCATCAAAAATCATAAAATCTTAGGAATAATTTTAACAAAAAAATTGTGTAAGACCTGCACACTAGAAACTACAAAATATTGTTGATAAGAATTAAAGAACATCTAAGTAAATGGAGAGATATAGAATGTTTATTGATTGGAAAATTCAATATTTTCCAGATATTAATCATTACCGAATTGATGAATGGAATCTATGCAATACTAATCAATATCTCAACTTGTTTTTGGTAGAAATTGTAAAGCTGATTCTAAATTGGTATTGCAAAATCAAAGGGCCTAAAATACTCAATGCAATTTTTAAAGAGCAGAGCAAAGTTGAGGATTTACACTTCCTGATATCGTTTCACTAATTAAGACCATGTGGTATTGTCATTAAATATAGATATATAGGTCAATGGAACAGAATAGAAACTCCAGAAATAAAATCACACTTACAAAGACAAATGATTTTTGATGAAGTTACAAAGGGAAAAAGAAAGGGTTTTCGACAAATGCTGTTGAATCAATTGGATAAATTTATTCATAAAATAAATTTGGATCCACTATTCATATCATATATAGAAATTTGTTTGAAGCAGATGAGATGTACACATAAAAGCTAAAACTGCAAAGTTTCTAGAATAAAATAAAGGGGACCTTGCAAACTTGGGTGAGGCAAATAATTCCTATGATACAAAAATCACTAAACTAGTAATAAAAGAGAAAAATATTTTAAAATACATTTCATTAAAATAAAACATTTATTCCTTCTAGGAAACCACTAAGAATATGAAAAAGGCAGAGCCTGAGAGAAGCGAATCAATCATGATATATATTTCTGACAAAAGACTTGTGTCCAGAATATATAAATACTCTAATACTTTTAGAAATCAATGTAAAAAATGAATAACATTTCTTTTAAAGGGGCAAATTAAATTAAAAAAAACTTTCCAAAACAACAGATATAAATTGCCATTAAGCACCAAAAAAAAAAAAAGAAAAAAAAGTCCTCAAGATCATTAGCAAAATGAAAAGGAAAACCATAATAAGATGACATTTCACAATTACTGGAATGACTAACATTAAAAAAAAATTGTTACCGAATATTAGCAAAGACCTGTATTGACAAATATGCAGAGCAACTAGAACCCTCATACGCTGTTGGTTAGAGTGTAAAATAATTCAGATGTTTTTGAAAGCTGTTGTGCAGTGCCCTATCATGGTTGGCAGCCTCTAAGATAATTCCCAGTGATCTCCATCACCTTGAGTTTCATGCCCTTGTGTAATCCCTCACCTTCAGTGTAGACTGGACTTGGTGTCTTGCTTCCAAAGAATAGAATACAGCAAAAAGGATGAGATGTCATTTCCAAGATATGGCAGCTGCAACAAAGTTCTGGAACCTATGAGCTTGAAGTTTAAATTCACATTTCTCCTCTGCTTTGTGTCACCTCAAATTTCCCTTCAACTAAGATGTGTTCTATGTGATATCCACCATAGCAGTAGTTGGAGAATTAAACAGATGGCAGATTTCTTTACCTTGGTCCATGCTCCCACACTCTCTTTCAGGGTGCCCCTTTGAAAAGTACTTAACTTTTTCTGACATCAGTTGGAACACCTAGGAACTGTTAGATTAATATATCAATCTAATGGGATGTTTATAAACAAATTAAAGATTGTATGGCCAAGAATTTTTACTATTATTCCAATTTCTGCTGGTACTTGGAGTCAGAAAATGAGAAATACTTTACTCTCTGGCTTTGTACTAAATTTATTATAATATAAAATTCTCCCCTAATAATAAACCTACATCTGGCCATTTTTGCAGCTTGATTCACACAGGAACCCAATATGATCACATCAAAATATAAATAAATAAATAAAAGGAAAAAGAGGGAAATCTAGCAATTCTATACTTTTATTTTCTTCCTGTCCTCATTCTGATCTATATCTATATTCAATTCTAGACTAATTGACCTTCAACTTTGACTTTGAACCTGTTCCTTTTGAACATGGTGTTTTGGAAACTGATCTACTTGGTATGTGAATTTCCCCTTTATCTTTGGACTGTGACTTATGTCCCCAAGTTCTCAGCAACCCCTGTTGCCAATCCTAGAAAGGATTCTTAAGTTAGATATAAATGTATTCCAAATACTGTATGACACATTACCTATACTAAAAAAATAAAAAATTAATGTTTTATCATTTATCAAGAAATTCAAATTTAGCAGGATACCCTCTTTGTTAGCTAAATCTGACAACTCTACCTATATGGAACTTGGTGTTATGGGAGATTCAACACTAACAAATATGAATATCAACTTAGATTTGATCCCAAGAAACTTAGCTCTCCTTCTGTGCCCCCATAATTACACCTAAGTGGACCAAAGGATGAATAGAATGAGTCAGTCCAAATTTCACAGATTTTTTGTACCTTAAGCAAATAAAAGTCTTTAGAAACTCAGCATAGCATAGAGCATATAGATCTCTAATCCAGGAAGAAAACAAAAACAAAAACCCAGGGAAATATATCCATTAGAGGGCACTGACCTCATCTTAGCTATGCCCCATTATCAAATGGCCCAGAGCAGTGGTTCCTAAACAGTGGAAATAAGAGTGGCAGAATTGGTTTGAGAATATTGTGAATTCCTGTGGGCACTAGTCTACAAATAGGGTAGAGATTATGTGTTACACATATGTTTTAATTTGTGTATAAATGCTGTAATACATGCAATATGAAATCATGAAGACATACTGGATTTATTAGAGAATTTTCTTGTTCTTTGAGCTTTGTTCAGAAATTATGTCATGCATCTACTCAATTTGGTTTTCTCAAAAGCTTCTGATAATCGAACAGGTTAAGTACCATTTGCCTAAAGTTATTCAAAGAGGTAAATATACATGTTCAACTATGTAAATATCACTTTTTAGGGTTTAGGTTCAACCAAGACATTGACTGTCCAGGGAAATGAGAGAAGGATTCATCTGCACTACTAAGAAATAATGCATAAAGTGAAATTTGTTTTCAAAGGAATATAAAACAGCCATTTAAACATGGGAGGCACAGGATGGCATTGCATCTGCTTCCCATTGCTCTTTCCTTTTATAAGAAACTCCACTGCAGCAAACACAGAATGGGGACATCAGAGGAAGAAATGAGAGGGCGTTTGGCTCTAAAGCTTTGGCCAGCTACACTCTTACTTTAAAAAAAGGAACTGGGGCAGACAGCAATCATAATAAAGAGAGAGAAAAATATAAAGCAAGCTTCTTTTAAAAAAAAGAGCTGCACTACACTGGAAAGATACAGATGAAATCAATTTTGAGCAGCAGCTGAATTCACTTTGCACAAAATCCTATTCAAAGCCAGGTTTGCCAATCATACTAGATAACTGAAAAAGAGACATGATTGTTTCACAAAAAACTGCCTCTCCCCACCCCAATTTCATCAAGACCATCTACATTTATAAGGTGGGGTAGGGGAGACTTCTGGTTGTTTACGTCATGGTGATAATTCTACATGTGTCTACAGTGTCTCTTTGTGTGTCCAAATTTTCTCTTCTAAGGACACCAGGCAGTCAGATTGGGTTAGGGCCCATCCTAAAGGCCTCATGTTTACTTAACCACTCTTTAAAAGCCCTATATCCAAATATAGTCATATTCTTTCCAATCTGGATTCCTTTTATTTCTTTTTCTTGTCTCATTGCCCTACATGAAGGCTCCAGTATAATGAGGAATAGAATTGGTGAGATTCTATTCTTTTGTGTTTCTTTTGATCTTTCCAGTCTTTCACCATTGTGTGTGATGTTAGTCGTGCGTTTTTCATAGATGTCCCTTATCAAATTGAAGTTCCTTTGTATACATATTTTTTGAGTTCTAATCAAGAGATGGTACTGATTTTTTGTTTTTTTCTTCTGCATTTATAGAGATGATTATGTGGTGTGTTTGTGTGTATTTTCTGTTGATAAAGTATATTACACTAATTGATTTTCTGATATTACACAAACCTTGCACTCCTGGGATAGGCCACTTGGTCATGGTGTATAATATTTTTAATACATTGCTGGATTCAGTTAGCTAGTATTTTGTTTAGGATTTGGTGTCCATATTAATAATAATTATTAGTTTGTAGGGCTTTTTTAAAATATTTTTTTAAAGTCTTTGTTGAATTTGTTATAATATTGCTTTTTGTTTTATGTTTCTGGCTTTTTTTTGGCTGTGAGGTATGTGGGATCCTAGTTCCCCACCAGGGATCGAACCCATACTCCCTGCACTGGAAGGCGAAGTCTTAAGCACTGGACCACCAGGGAAGTCCCTGTAGTTTTCTTTTCTTGTGATGTTTTTATTCAAATTTTTATCAGGGTAATACTGACCTCATAAGACGATATGGGCAGTGTTCCCTCTTATTCCATTTGAGAAGAAATGACATTAACCATTTTTGAAACTGATGAAATTCAACTGTGAAACAATCTGGGCCTGGACTTTACTTTTTGGATAGCTTTTGGTTCGTAATTCAGTCCCTTAACTTGTTATAGGTGTATTCAGGTTGTTTATTTCTTATTGTATTAGTTTTGATAATTTGTGCTTTCCAGGAACTCTTGTCATCTAGGTTGTCTAATATCTTGATATACAATCTTTCATAATATTCTTTTAATCCTTTGTATTTCTGTAATGTTGATAGTAAGTCTCCTCTTTCATTTCTGGTTCCAGTAGTTTGAGTTGTCTTTCTTTTTTCGTGGACACTCTAGTTAAAGTTTTTTCAGTTGTATTGAACTTACAAAGAACAAGCTTTTAGTTTTATTGATTTTCTTTATTGTTTTTATAATATCTATTCCATCAATTTCTGCTCTAATCTTTATTATTTCCTCCTTTCAGGTTCTTTAATTTTAGTTTTCTCTCCTTTTTCCTAAGGTGGAAGGTTAGATTGAGATATTTCTTCTTTATTAACAGAGACATTGAGGAACCAAGATGGTGGAGTAAAAGGACGTGCTCTCATTCCCTCTTGCGAGAACACCAGAATCACAACTAGCTGCTGGACAATCATCAACAGGAAGACACTGGGACTCACCAAAAATGATACCCCACATCCAAAGACAAAGGAGAAGCCACAATGAGATGGTAGGAGGGGCGCAATCACAGTAAAATCAAATCCCATAACTGCTGGGTGGGTGACTCACAGACTGGAGAACACTTATACCACAGAAGTCAACCCACTGGAGTGAAGGTTATGAGCCCCAAGTCAGGGTCCCAACCTGCGGGTCTGGCAACGGGGGAGGAAATCCTAGAGAATCAGACTTTGAAGGCAAGTGGGATTTGATTTCAGGACTTCTACAGGACTAGGGGAAACAGAGACTCCACTCTTGGAGGGCACACACAAAGTAGTGTGTGCATCGGGACCCAGGGGAAGGAGCAGTGACCCCAGGGGAGACTGAACCAGACCTACCTGTTAGTGTTGGAGGGTCTCCTGCAGAGGGGCGTGGTGGCTGTGGCTCACCTTGGGGACAAGGACACTGGCAGCAGAAGTTCTGGGAAGTATTCCTTGGCATGAGCCATCCCAGAGTCCGCCATTAGACCCACCAAAGAGCCCGGGGAGCCTCCAGTGTTGGGTGGCTTCAGGCCAAACAACCAACAGGGAGGGAACCCAGCCCCACCCATCAGCAGTCAAGCAGATTAAAGTTTTACTGAGCTCTGCCCACCAGAGCAACAATCAGCTCTACCCACCACCAGTCCCTCCCATCAGGAAACTTGCACAAGCCTCTTAGATAGCCTCATCCACCAGAGGGCAGAGAGCAGAAGCAAGAAGAACTAAAATCCTGCAGCCTGTGGAACGAAAACCACATTCACAGAAAAATAGAAAATATGAAAAGGCAGGGGACTATGTACCAGAAAAAGGAACAAGATCAAACCCCAGAAAACCAACTAAATGAAGTGGAGATAGACAACCTTCCAAAAAAGACTTCAGAATAATGATAGTGAAGATGATCCAGGACCTCAGAAAAAGAATGAAGGCAAAGATCAAGAAGATGCAAGAAATGTTTAACAAAGACCTACAAGAATTAAAGAACAAACAAAGAGAGGTGAACAATACACTAACTGAAATGAAAACTACACTAGAAGGAATCAATAGCAGCATAACTGAGGCAGAAGAACGGATAAGTGAACTGGAAGACAGAATGGTGGCATTCACTGCTGTGGAACAGAAAAGAAAAAAAAAATGAAAAGAAATGAAGACAGCCTAAGACACCTCTGGGACAACATTAAACGCAACAACATTCACATTATAGGGGTCCCAGAAGGAGAAGAGAGAGAGAAACGACCTGAGAAAATATTTGAAGAGACTATAGTCGAAAACTTCCCTAACATGGGAAAGGAAATAGCCACCCAAGTCCAGGAAGTGCAGAGAGTGCCATACAGGATAAAACCAAGGAGAAACATGCCAAGACACACAGTAATCAAACTGGCAAAAATTAAAGACAAAGAAAAATTATTGAAAGCAGCAAGGGAAAAATGACAAATAACATACAAGGGAACTCCATAAGGTTAACAGCTGATTTCTCAGCAGAAACTCTACAAGCCAGAAGGGAGAGGCATGATATACTTAAAGTGATGAAAGGGAAGACCCTACAACCAAGATTACTCTACCAGGCAAGGATCTCATTCAGATTCGATGGAGAAATCAAAAGCTTTACAGACAAGCAAAAGCTAAGAGAATTCAGCACCACCAAACCAGTTCTAAAACAAATGCTAAAGGAACTTCTCTAAGTGGGAAACACAAGAGAAGAAAAGGACCTACAAAACAATTAAGAAAATGGTCATAGGAACATATATATCGATAACTACATTAAACGTGAATTGATTAAATGCTCCAACCAAAATACACAGGCTTGCTGAAAGTATAAAAAAACAAGACCCATCTATATGCTATCAACAAGAGACCCACTTAGACCTAGGAACACATACAGACTGAAAGTGAGGGGATGGAAAAAGATATTCCATGCAAATGGAAATCAAAAGAAAGCTGGAGTAGCAATACTCATATCAGATAAAATAGACTTTAAAATAAAGAATGTTACAAGAAACAAGGAAGAACATTACATAATGATCAAGGGATCAATCCAAGAAGAAGATATAACAATTATAAATATATATGTACCCAACATAGGAGCACCTCAATACATAAGACAACGGCTAACAGCTATAAAAGAGGAAATCGACAGTAACACAATAGTGGAGGACTTTAAAACCTCACTTACACCAATGGACAGATCATCCAAAATGAAAATAAATAAGGAAACAGAAGCTTTAAATGACACAAGAGACCAGATAGATTTAATTGATATTTATAGGACAATCCATCCAAAAACAGCAATTACACTTTCTTCTCAACTGCGCATGGAACATTCTACAGGATAGATCACATCTTGGGTCACAAATCAAGCCACAGTAAATTTAAGAAAATTGAAATCATATCATGCGTCTTTTCTGACCACAACGCTATGAGATTAGAAATGAATTACAAGGAAAAAAATGTAAAAAACTCAAACACATGGAAGCTAAACAATACGTTACTAAATAACCAAGAGATCACTGAAGAAATCAAAGAGGAAATCAAAAAATACCTAGAGACAAATGACAAAGAAAACACGATGATCCAAAACCCATGGGATGCACCAAAAGCAGTTCTAAGAGGGAAGTTTATAGCTATACAAACCTACCTCAAGAAACAAGAAAAATCTCAAATAAAAAATCTAACCTTACACCTAAAGTAACTAGAGAAAAAAGAACAAACAAAACTCAAAGTTAGCAGAAGGAATGAAAACATAAAGATCAGAGCAGAAATAAATGGAATAGAAACAAAGAAAACAATAGCAAAGATCAATAAAACTAAAAGCTGGTTCTTTGAGAAGATAAACAAAATTGACAAACCATTAGCCAGACTCAACAAGAAAAGGAGGGAGAGGACTCAAATCAATAAAATTAGAAATGAAGAAGGAGACGTTACAACAGACACCACAGAAATACAAAGCATCCTAAGAGACTACTACAAGCAACTCTATGACAATAAAATGGACAACCTGGAAGAAATGGACAAATTCTTAGAAAGGTATAACCTTCCAAGACTGAACCAGGAAGAAACAGAAAATATGAACAGACCAATCACAAGTAATGAAATTGAAACTGTGATTAAAAATCTTCCAACAAACTAAAGTCCAGGACCAGATGGCTTCACAGGTGTATTCTATCAAACATTTAGAGAAGAGCTAACACCCATCCTTCTCAAACTCTTCCAAAAAATTTTGGAGGAAGGAACACTCCCAAACTCATTCTATGAGGCAACCGTTAGTTGCTCTGATACCAAAAGTAGACAAAGATACTACGAAAAAAGAAAATTACAGACCAATATCACTGATGAATATAGATAGAAAAACCTTCAACAAAGTACTAGCAAACAGAATCCCACAACACATTTAAAGGATCATACACCACGATCAAGTGGGATTTATCCCAGGGATGCAAGGATTCTTCAATATACATAAATCAATCAATGTGATAAACCATATTAACAAACTGAAGATAAAAACTGTATGATCATCTCAGTAGATGCAGAAAAAGCTTTTGATAAAATTCAACACCCATTTATGATAAAAACTCTCCAGAAAGTGAGCATAGCGGGAACCTACCTCAACATAATAAAGGCCATATATGACAAACCCACAGCAAACATCATTTTCAATGGTGAAAAGCTGAAAGCATTTCCTCTAAGATCAGGAACAAGACAAGGATGCCCACTCTTGCCACTATTATTCAATATAGTTTTGGAAGTCCTAGCCACGGCAATCAGAGAAGAAAAAGAAATAAAAGGAATACAAATGGGAAAAGAAGTAAAACTGTCACTATTGGCAGATGACATGATAGTATACATAGAGAATCCTAAAGATGCCACCAGAAAACTACTAGAGCTAATGAATGAATTTGGTAAAGTTGCAGGATACAAAACTAATGCACAGAAATCTCTTGCATTCCTATACACTAATGATGAAAAATCTGAAATGGAAATTAAAGAAACACTCCCATTTACCATTGTAATAAAAAGAATAAAGTACCTAGGAATAAACCTACCTAGGGAGACAAAAGACCTGTATGCAGAAAACTATAAGACACTGATGAAAGAAATTAAAGATGATACCGACAGATGGAGAGATATACCATGTTCTTGGATTGGAAGAATCAATATTGTGAAAATGAGTATACTACCCAAAGCAATCTACAGATTCAATGCAATCCCTATCAATTTACCAATGGCATTTTTTACAGAACTAGAACAAAAAATCTTAAAATATTTATGGAGACACAAAAGACCCAAATAGCCAAAGCAGTCTTGAGGGAAAAAAATGGAGCTGGAGGAATCAGACTCCCTGACTTCATACTATACTACAAAGCTACAGTAATCAAGACAATATGGTACTGGCACAAAAACAGAAACATAGATCAATGGAACAGGATAGAAAGCCCAGAGATAAACCCACGCACCTATGGTCAAGTAATCTATGACAAAGGAGGCAAGGATGTACAATGGAGAAAAGACAGTCCCTTCAATAAGTGGTGCTGGGAAAACTGGACAGCTACATACAAAAGAATGAAATTAGAACACTCCCTAACACCATATACAAACATAAACTCAAAATGGATTAGAGACCTAAATTAAGACCGGGCACTATAAAACTCTTAGAGGAAAATATGGGAAGAACACTCTTTGGCATAAATCACAGGAAGATTTTTTTGATCCACCTCCTAGAGTAATGGAAATAAAAACAAAAATAAACAGATGGGACCTAATGAAACTTAAAAGCCTTTGCACAGCAAGGGAAACCATAAACAAGACAAAAAGACAACCCTCAGAATGGGAGAAAATATTTGCAAAGGAATCATCAGACAAAGGATTAATCTCCAAAATATATAAATGGCACATGCTGCTCAATATCAAAAAAACAAACAACCCAATCCAAAAATGGGCAGAAGACCTAAATAGACATTTCTCCAAAGAAGACATACAGATGGCCAAGAAGTACATGAAAAGCTGCTCAACATCACTAATTATTAGATAAATGCAAATCAAAACTACAATGAAGGATCACCTCACACCAGTTAGATGGGCATCACCAGAAAATGTACAAACAACTAATGCTGGAGAGGGTGTGGAGAAAAGGGAAACTTTTGCACTGTTGGTGGAAATATAAATTGATACAGCCACTCTGGAGAACAGTATGGAGGTTCCTTAAAAAACTAAAAATAGAATTTCCATATGATCCAGCAATCCCACTACTGGGCATGTACCCAAAGGAAACCATAATTCAAAGAGACACATGCACCCCAATGTTCATTGCAGCACTATTTACAATAGCCAGGTCATGGAGGCAACCTAAATGTCCATCTACAGACAAATAGATAAAGAAGATGTGGTACATATACACAATGGAATATTACTCAGCCATAAAAAGGAAGGAAATTGGGTTATTTTTAGAGATGTGGATGCATCTAGAGACTATCATACAGAGTGAAGTAAGTCAGAAAGAGAAAAACAAATATTGTATATTAACGCATATATGTGGAACCTAGAAAATGGTACAGATGAACCAGTTTGCAGAGCAGAAACTGAGACACAGAAGTAGAGAAAAAATGTATGGACAGTAAGGGGGGAAAGTGGTGGGGGTGGTGGTGGTGGTGGGATGAATTGGGAGATTGGGATTGACATGTATACACTGATGTGTATAAAACGGATGTCTAATAAGAATCTTCTGTATAAACAAATAAAATTAAATTAAAAAATAAATAAGTAAAATAAATAAATTTTTTAAAAAATTTCAAAAAAAAAAAAAAAGCTGAGTACTTTCTTTGGCTGGAGGCAGGAGATGTGACAGAGATTCCAAGGGTGAGAAGGACTTGATGCACTGCAGTTGGCTCTGATGGAGGCTCCCTGTGTAAGGACGGGGAGCCCTCAGGCTGCTCAGGGCAGCCCCAGCTGACAGCCAGCAAGAAAGCAGAGATTCAGTCCATAACTGCAAGGAAGCCAATTCCACCAACAACCTGAATGAACCTGGAATCAGATTCACCCCCAGATCCTGCAGAGAGGAACGCAGCCCTGTTCAGCAGGCATTAGGCCATCTCCAACTTCCCTCTGACTTATATATGGGACCAAACTATGCCACTTTGGCATAAGGAAGATTTTGAGCTGGAAGCAGATGAGAATCAACAAATGCAAAAGGATGCCTTCCTGGAACCTCCCTCACCTGACTTAAAGCAGAAACGTCTGAAAAATGGGTACTGCCGTGTATCCCCTCTCCCGGGAGAGATTTACGGCCACAAAGAAGATGGAAGCTCTGGGCCGAGGTGGACCTGCACAAACCAACATTACTCCATTAGTTTCCGTGTATATTTACCTTCCCACAGTTTGCTACTCTTGAAAGCTTAAATCCCTTTTCCTTTGTCTTCTCACTTCTCCAAGGATTTATTATTCTTTTCTTAAGATGCTGGGGGCTTCCCTGGTGGCACAGTGGTTAAGAATCTGCCTGCCAATGTAGGGGACATGGGTTCGAGCCATGGTCCGGGAAGATCCCACATGCCGTGGAGCAACTAATCTTGTGCGCTACAACTACTGAGCCTGCACTCTAGAGCCCACAAGCCACGATTACTGAAGCCTGCGTGCCTAGAGCCCATGCTCCACAACAAGAGAAGCCACTGCAATGAGAAGCCCACGCACCGCAACGAAGAGTAGCCCCCGCTCGCCATAACCAGAGAAAGCCCGCATGCAGCAACGAAGACCCAACGCAGCCAAAAATAAATAAATAAAATAAAATTATTTTAAAAACCCCAAAAAACATAGACATTTAGCTATAAATTTCTCTCTAAGCCCTGCCTTAGCTGTGTCCCATAAGTTTGGTATGTCATGATTTTATTTTCATTTATTTCAAACTATTTTATAATTTTTCTTTTTATTTCTTCTTTGACCCATTTGATTATTGGAAACTGGACATTTTAGAACATATATTTTAGCAACTCTGATTCTCCTCCCACCTTCAAGTGCTTATTAATAGTATTTGCTTGTTAAATGTTTAGTGACTGGATGGACTATTTTGGTGCAATCTGCCGTCCACTTATCTCCACAGACATGCTGTGAAGCATCCTTGTTGGTTGCATTTACCTGGAGCTTAGCCTCAGAAACAGGTAGTTAGAGGCAGGGTAAGAAAGGTTGATATCCTGCCCCTCCATGTAGGACAGTCCTCCCCCTGAAAGAGGGAATTCTTTGTTCATGGTTATACCAGTCTGGATTGGAGACTTTACCTCATTGAACTGGGAGGGAGGAGTGAGGGTTTGGGTGTTTGTTCAAACACCACATATTCTCACAGTCCTTATGAAGATTTAGCAGATTTTCTTGAGCAAATGCTTATTCATTTCCTGTATGCCCTTGGGACCATTTATAGACAGTGAGATAAATATGTATATTCATGTTTTACCAGTTCTGCTGGACAGAGGGTCCAAGGATCTCCTTACGCTCTCATGTTTGAAATCAACCCTCCTGTATTTTGTTTTTTTAAATTTAGATATTTCAATGTGAATTCACATTTATTGTTATGACGACAGGGAAGAATAAGAGTATTAATAATAATAAGAGCACTTATTCTTAAACACTGTGTATGTGGAAACATTATTCATATACTATGCATACTTACCAACACTATTAGGTAAGTATTGCTATTTCTATTTTACAGATAAAGAAATCAAAGATGAGAAAATATTTTAACCAAAGTCATTTAAGAGTCCATGGAAGAATCATGTAATCTACTCAAGTCTCTCACTTTAATGCCATTGCATGTAATTAATTATCTGACTTGTAGACAGTGTAGGGGAGCAAAATTTTCCATCCCAAAATGTGTCTCTTTGAAATGAGTATTAATTTAGTTTGATTATCTTTTAAGAACTAGAAGACCAAGGGAATTTTTTTTTTTTAACTTCTCCATTGGCTACCTAAATAAGAAGGCCTATTTCCATAATGGAGCTATCAACAGAGATATCTGAAAAGAATATGAATTAAGTGTGGTGAGGGAAACTCAGCAGGGCCTACAGGTCAGAGTCTACTCTGTGTTCCATTGTCTCTGCATGGCCCAGCAAACACTTGTATACCCAGCCTTCACTTTTCTATCTCCATGTGAATTACCTTCCCCCCCTTTAAAGTCCCACACCACTACCCCCAACATCTTTTTTTGTCTTTAACTGAAGATGGTATTTAAGGTGAGGGCTTTGGCCATTTTGGTGAGTTACTTAGTTTTCCTGAGTCTCTCCCATATATATATATATATATATATATATATATGCTATTAAATTTTTGTTTGATTTTTCTCCTGTTAATCTATCTCATGTCAATTTAATTCTTAGGTCAACCAGAAGAACTTAAGAGGGTAGAGGAAAATGTCTTCCTCCCTGACAGTTGGTGTAGCTGACAGGATTCAACTTTACTGGCTGGATACTATTCACCCCAAGGCTGCTGCAGCTTAAGTGATCCTGGGACAACTGACAAAAGCAGGCAGAAGGTAAGAATTTGTACCATGTTAGTCAGTCTCTTCGATTTCTGCCTGCAGGGTCTGTTGGAAACAACAGTCCTTTTTCTCTTTTTAAAAATTCAAGTAGCAAGAAATATTTGTAAAGCTGATGCAGAAAACTTGGCCTCTGTTCACCAGTGCTGAATCGAATCTCGAGACAGAGTTTTGGGTGAAGTGGAAAAGAATAGCTTTATTGCTTTGCCAGGCAAAGGGGACACAGTGGGCTTGTGCCCTCAAAAACATTGTGTCCCAACCCGGGGGCATTTGGTGAGGAGTTTTATAGCAATGGTTCAAGGGTGAGGTTGCTGATAAGGATCAGCGTGTGTGCAGGGCCTGCACTCCTCTAATCTGGCCTCAGGTGATCTCCTGATGAGCTTTTGTGGTTCCTGAGGTTATCAAACTGTGACCTTCTCTCTGGAATGAAGAATGCCTCATCAAGTAGTTAACATCTTCCATTTGTTGGGGGTTTTAGTTCTGCAGAAGAGCTCAAAGATATTGTTTTGTGTATCCCTTGAAGTGGAACCAGGACCCTGTCCCAAGGCTGCACTATTGTTTCTTGACTGCTCCTCCCTCATCTCCACAACCCCTCCCTTTCCTGATTAGCAATTGTTTGAACCTGCCCTTTGGAATTCAAGGAAGGTCATGCAGGCTGAAGCCTATTTCCTACAAACAGGAACCAGGAGACACAGAAAGGCTTCCATGCCCTGGAGCCCCACAGGGTCTTGCTCAGCTTCAGAGCTAGTTCCTTGGACTTAGCCCCTCTTGGGAAATTTGCTAGTGTCCTCTTGGCAATTGATCCATTTCTTCCCAGGGAAGGTTGCTGTTTTTCTTTGTCTCTATTTATTGTATTTTTTGTCACAAGAAGGAAATTTCATTGGGTCAGACACAGGCATGGGTCCTATATTCCTATTGTCTGGGCCAGCTCTGCGGACTGGTGAGTTTGCAGGTCTCATCATATTGACATCTGTTTAGACCAACTTTTCTGTGGATTAATACCCACAAGTAAAACTATTGTTACGAGATGTCTTGGAAGCCAAAGCCGCAAAATTGGTGGGCACCTCTCAAGCATTTAAGACATTAGGGTGATTGCTACCTCAAGGCGGCACCCATGAAAGGATAAGTTAGTCACGGAATGGGTTAGATTGACACTAGGTCACCCACCAACCTCAAGAAAATTTTCATGCAGTGAGGTACTCTGTAAAACATCATACAGTCTCCAGCCCTGCAGCACATCCCTCTTAGGAATTAATTTGGCTGCAAGAAAATTTACTTTGGTTAAATCTGTTAAAGTGCATATGTATGGTCAGGCCACTCAAGATGGTTGTTCTCTTGCTCTCTGTACGTCCCCTGCCTGATTCACCTGTATCTTACACACATGACTGACCTTCCTACATACTTGCCCCAGGCCCCAGCTAGTGATTGTTCTTATCAAAGGGGTGGTGAGGGCAGTGCCCTTCAATGGGTCATTAAACCATTGATGTCTCTGTTGCTGACTTCAGGCTCTTTCTTTGGCCTTGAAGCTGGGCAAGCACAGGCCTTATAGGCCTGTGGGGTGTAGCCCAACAGCATATAAGAAAAAAAAAAAAAAGATGAGGTTTTTCCTTCTATATTTTTATATGTCCTGAGAGCTTGGTTTCTTAACCAGTGAGAAAATTCTCTCTGGGCTCTGCCATCCTGAAGGTGTACCTACTGGTATGCATTTGGCAGCTAGTCAAATAGACTAGGATTCCAAGCAGCTGTAGCTGGTTGGTCAGAAGCATACAGAACAACCTGCGCTTGTGACTGGCATCTCTTGGTCCAGCTGTGCCAGCTCTTAGGGGAGTTTGTCCTAAGGGGTCCCAGTCCATAAGGGGCTTTTGTCATCTCAATCCTCATTGCTTAGTTAGTGCTGGCACTATGCCATCCTTACTGCCTGTGCAACAAAGGTCTTTGCTTTCTTAGACTATTTTTGGAGTAAACTTTCTGGATCTTGTGAGGGCTACATCCTTTGCAGTCTTTTGTGGGATGCCTCTTTTGTCCATGGTTAAGCCATAAAAGAGCTTATTGGTTTGAGTCACTATTAAGACTCTACTTGTCAATGGCCAAGAGGATGGACCCTTTGAATTGGAAAAACTTCTAAATTGGTAAATTTTTAAAGAACTCTCATCATAAACAAACAGCTGATTTATTGGTACCTATGGAAAGACAAAATTAAAAGGTAGATGCAAAGAAATACAATGACTAACTTTAAGAACTGCCGTAATTAAAAAAAATGGTTCAGGAAAACGTATGGAACGTATCTGAACAACTTGTTATAAACTTAAGACAGATCATCACAAACAGCTCGTATTTAGACAAACTTCATGCCCGGTGCTGTGTAAGCCACTCAGAAAGTTTACCTGAATACCCAAAGACATCATCAGAGTCATTCAAACTACAAACCAGGAAAATCTGTCAGATTGTCACTGCCTGCCCTCACTCTATCTGAAAATGTTTTGAGCCTGATATCTAGAAATTTTCTCTAATAGTGGCTCTCAGGACTCAGATACTGAGTTTATAATTTGTTCTAAACTTTAACCTTTGTTTTTATTTTGTCTCCATAGAAATGCCGCTTATTAATCATCTGATTGCTTGCACCTTATAAGCCTAACTTCGAGAACCCTGTATCACTACCTACTAAAATGAATTTAGCTGGACTGCTGTATTGTCAGGACTAAGAGACTAGTTCAATGAGATGGAACAATCTAGGAATTCAGCTTCCTTTTTTGAATTTTATTTTATTTATTTTTTATACAGCAGGTTCTTATTCGTTATCTATGTTATACATATTAGTGTATACATGTCAATCCCAATCTCCCAGTTCATCACACCACCACCACCACCCCCAGCTTTCCCTCCTTAGTGTCCATATGTTTGTTCTCTACATCTGTGTCTCTATTTCTGCCCTGCAAACTGGTTCATCTGTACCATTTTTCTAGATTAGGAATTCAGCTTCTGATAGTAAAACTTGTTGGAGAAGTTTCAAAGTCAGGACTGTCACAGAGTGAAATTTGTCACCCCAAAATGTGTCTCTTTGACATGAGGATTAATTAAAGCTGATTATTTTTAAGAAATAGAAGACTCAGGAAATCTTTCTTTTTATCTCCCCCATAGCTGCCTAAGGAATTTAGATAAAGATTTCGAGTTGTCACCAGAGATATCTGCAAAGAATATGGGCTAGGAGGGGTGGAGGAAACTCAACAGGGCTTAGAGATCAGTGTCCCATTGTCCCTAGAGACCAGTGTCCCAGCAAACACTGTTTAGCAAACATTTGTTTTTCCATCTCCATGTGAATTACCTTCCTTACCTTTGAAGTCCCACAACACTACCTGCAGCAACATCCTCCTTTGTCTTTAGCTGAAGGTGGTATACAGGGTCAGGGCTTTGGCCATTTGTGTGAGCTACTCAGTTTTCCTGGGTCGCTCTCATGTATACATGTTATTAAACTTTTGTTTGATTTTCTCCTACTAATCTGCCTCATGTCAATTTAATTCTTAGACCAGCCAGAACTTAGAAGAAGAGTAGGGAAAAACTTCTTCCTCTGAAATATTAGTATAAAAACTTGAATAATAAATAGGATAGCTAAGCTATCTAAGGTGACCAGAAATCGAACAAAAAAATTAGATTCTGAAATCAGGCTTTGAATTATTTGCCCAGAGGACTTTCACTTAAATTTTAGTTGATTTATGTACACATATTTTCTAAAGCATCACTGAAGAACCAAACTGGTTTGGTGCAACTTCACAGGATAGGGTTACCCTACTACCTTATATTATCTTTAGTTGAAATCAGACAAAGAACCTATCATTCACGAAACACCTTGAGTTTGCCAGGCACTATGAGGAGAAATTTCATACACATCATCCTACTTATCTTTTTCAGTAAGGTAAGTTTTGTGGCCCCCATTCTTTTAGATGAGAGAATAGACCCCCTGCAGTATGTGGTTAAAGAATGTTTCCTGCAAGGTTGTTATTGCTATGAGGACAAAGCCTGCGTCTGTTCAGAGTTTTACCCCACTTACTCAGCAAACAGTTTTGTTCACAATAATCTGTTATGATGTGATTCTTTGGGGTTTTGAGTCCTACTCATCTTGTGTGAAACTTATAGGACTTCAGCTATGTTAAATATTTCAAAATGGAGTGACAGTGGCCAATACTAACATCCACATTAGTTGTTTTGAAGTGTCTGGTATAGAATTGGGAGTGTTTTAGAGTGATAAATTAGGAGTGTTACTTTAGATAAGAAATTTGTTTGGCGACATTTGTAGAAAGACTTCACTGGAACAGAAGGAGCAAATGATAGGGACTAGACCCCCCCAGGGATTAGCGTTATGCCCTACTGATGCACTCCTTAAAGTGAGATCACTTAGTCAAGAAGCTTGAAGGCTCTTTGCTGGAGGACCTGACTTTCCGCAGCTGAGAGCTATTCCAGATGGATGATGCCAGAGGCCCTCTTAGAACAGAAGGCGACTTCCCACCATACACTCATCACGAGACCCATTGCCAGACGAGAGATTGCGCTTGTGCTGAGACACCTCTTCTCGGACATCTCTTTGGGGTGGTTGGTTGGTTAGCCCCTTTTCTATTTTCCCTACTTTAATCTGCAGGGTGTGCTAATTGTGTGCAATAAAACAAGTGTAAATTTAATATCTGCTATGCTATAGATGCTATTTCCAATCCCTTGTTTCTTACCTGGCCTTACTGTTGGGCCCTGTGATAACATAATCATTCAATAAATGTTTGTTGAATTGAGTTGAATTGAATTGAATAACACATGTTCAAGTCATATAATAGGGTTTGAATGGAGCCAGAATTCAACCTTAGGTGTTTGAGTCTAAAAGTTAAACTTTATAGCCTGTAAAACTTAGTATAACATCTAAATATTTATTATACTTTCCATTTTGACCTTAAGAGTAAAAATTAATCTAAAAGAATGGTTAAAAAAACCAATTTCTAACAAACATCATACATACTCAGACTTACAACAATTTCTAATTAAAATGGCAACAAAAGAACAAACAGAAGGAACAAAACAAAATTAAGGGGGCAGTAAAAATAAACCTTAAAGGTAACAAACCAGAAAGTAAAATAGAGCTGAGTATTGGACATGCAGATAAAGCATCAAGAACTGTTTTCTTATATAGTATGATTAATATATAAAAAGAAGTTAGAAAAGATTCTAATGTTTAGGTTCATTCATTCATTCAGCAAATATTTAAAATGTTTATTATGTGGCAATGGTCCCTCCTTAAGGAGTTCCTCTTCCCATGGAGGAGAAAGAAACAATGAATAGTATGCATAATATTCACAGGTGAGAGCTCTGGTACATGCATGATATTATGGGAGTGGCGAGAAAATGCAAAGGCAGGGCACTTGATGATGTGGGGGAAGTATAGAAGAAGGCTCAGCAGTAGAGATGCTGCTCCAGGTGATGAGAAAATGGTTAGACAGAGAAGGGAGGGCATTTCCCAGTCTGAGACAATACATTTTAAAAAGGAGTAGAGATCAAAGAGAGAATGGCATATTAAGGCATTCTTAAGTTTGTTAGTTTTCTGCGGCTGAGTCACCAAGTCAAATATAGTTGAGTGATTGGAGATAAAAGCTGAAGAGGGAAGGAAGAGGATCCAGCTTACCTGGTCTGGAGATCTGGAAATCTGAGCAAATGAACTCAAAGCAGGGGAAGAGTGCCATCTATTGAATCTCTGCTTCTACTTGCTACAACCTGTCTGAATCTTTCACTGTGCCTGTATTCTGACCTTCCCAATCTTCCACAAGCTTAACAAGGCTAGAATTTTGTTAACCAAAGTGTGCTTTGCTTATGCCATTCTTCATGGGCCATATTTATGTGGCTGTTTTTCAAACCCTCACTTAATAATGACAAGTATAACACAGTTGAAAAACCTCCATAAGGTTTCACATCCATAGAAACTGTTGTATATCTTTTTAAAGTAGATCTTGCTTGATTTCCTTTTTTCTTCTTTTGACAGTGGCACAAAAATCCTGTTCACAAAAATGGTGAGTGTTTTTTAAAGTGCCTGCTCACTTTGTAAGTGAACTTTGAAACATGCCTGAGACATTACTCTTTTCTTGTCGAGTTCACTTATGCTTGATATCCTTGCAAAGTCATTTTGAGCCTGTTCTCATAACTCAGTTTGGAAGTAAGAAAATTTTTGTAGTACCTTGATTCTTTTTCTAAGAGAAGGACAGAGGGAATTTTTTTACTATAATCAGAAACCTCAGATATTACTATCTCCTTTTCTTCCACCACTGTCATGACCATTGTATGTTACCTAACATGATTTCAGTTGTCATTCTATCAGTATTTCACTCTACTTTTCATAGATTGCCATTTTTTTGCCCCCAGAATTCAAGTTGAAAATTAGCTTTGTAAAATAATATTCGCTTGAAAATACTTATGAAAGAAAATTAAGCTGCCATTATTAATATTATTATTAATGATATTATTGTCATTATTATAGGGGTGGTGGTACTAATTATTAAGGGATAGTGAAGCTGGTAGTTTTTGAATGAGATTAGACATTCTGATGGATGAACACGTACAGGAGAAATGTAACGAGGGGGAAAACCAAAACAAAGCTCTTATCAATTTGTCACTATTGTGAACAGATTTCCGCTGGGCAGTCTGAAAGCAGTCACCTAAACAAAAGGACATGACTGACAGATAAAAAGAAACTTAATGCTCTTCTTAACGCCTCTTTTAAAGGAAAGCAAAATTGTTGTGCACTTTTCAGAAAGCATAAAAGGAAACCATCGGTAAAGCGTGCTTCCAAGAGTTTGGAAATGAGTAGGGCCTTATTCTACTTCTTTATGAAAGCACTTGAACATTTGATTCTGAGGTTTTTATTCTATTTAATCTCAAAGATTGTCTATGGAATACCCTTTGATGATGATTTACCAAAACACAATAGCCACTGAAAATTCAGAAGACTCAAGGAAGAAAATCTCAATTTATTTCTAAACTTTTAATTCAAAATAGGCACTTCGGAATAATTTACCTCGATTTTTAAATATATTTGGATTATCTTAATGCCTTCCTTATTACCTACAAAATAAATGCAAAAATCCATAGCAAACTGCATAAGCAACTCCACTAGCATCTGACTAGCACTAAGCATCAGTTCATCCCAGTTTCTGGTGGCTTATCTGTGTGAACCCACAAGTCTGGTCAGGATGGTGTTTTTGCTGCCTTACTAAGTTTATTCTTATTTCTATTTCTCTCCTACTATCCAAACTGGTATTTCTCTATACCTCTCTAAATGTGTGGGCTTTTGTGACATCTATGTATCTATCTCCTATCCCGATCTATCTATCTATCTATCATCTATCTATCTATCTATCTATCTATCTATCTATCTATCAACTAACTGATATACTCAATAAAATCTCATCTCCTCTTTGAATCCTTTTTTACTGCCCACTTGAAGGTAATCTCTTCTCTCTGAACTACCATAGCATTTATTGTTGGTTTTCTATTGATTCCTGCCTAGAGGCCTTTATTCAATGGTTCAAAAATAATAACAGTAATTTAACTCCGATAAGTGACAGGTTCTTTTAATATATAAGTGGAACATGTATGAACCGTGCTTTTATTCTTGAGGGCAGTATCTTGATGGTAGTAATCGTTTTATATAGTAGATACTTGATGTAGTATTTAGCACAAAACCGTGTTCACATTAAACAGCAAATGTTTATTATGTTAAAATTTAAGAGCCCTATTTTTCCTTTTCATTGTATGTATATTCTATATTGAAATTAGAATGTGTTAAATCTTGCAAAATGACATTGCATAATGGATTCTACAAGTTCACACACAGGCCAATTTTAATCTATTCCTAACCAACATACTATGGGATGCTATGCTGTGAAGGCAACAACAATAACAAACTCCAAATATATTATAGTTCAAACTCAATTAAAGTTTATTCTGCACTCATGTAACATTCCAGGTTAGATATTCCTGGTCAGCAGGAGTACAGGATAAGGGGTAGTATGAACGTTGCTCCTCCATGTGTACATCTAGGGACTTAGTCTGATTGAGGGTCTGTCATTTCATCACACGCCTACCTTAGTGGTAAGCTCTGTCTTAGTTAGCTAGAAGGGGAGAAAAAATTGTGGAGTTCTCAGCCATAAAAAAGAATGAAATCATGCCATTTGCAGCTACATGGATGGACCTAGAGATTATCATACTAAGTGAAGCAAGTCAGAAAGAGAAAGACGAATACCATATGGTATCACTTATCTGTGGAATCTAAAATTTGACACAAATGAACTTATCTATGGAACAGAAACAGACTCACAGGCATAGAGAACAGACTTGTGGTTGCCAAGGGGAGGGGGCTGAGGGAGGGATGGAGGGGGAGTTTGGGACTAGCAGATGCAAACTGTTACATATAGAATGGATAAACAACAAGGTCCTATTGTATAGCACAGGGAACTATATTCAATATATTGTGATAAACCATAATGGAAAAGAATATGAAAAAGAATATATATATGTATAACTGAATCACTTTGCTGTACACCAGAAACTAACATTGTAAACCAACTGTACTTCAATGAAAACAATGTGGAGCTCAAGTGGGAAGTTTGTATGAGCTGGGCCTGAAAGTGGGAAATCTTTTCTCCATTCATAATTCCTTGATTAGAACTCAATTATATGGCTACACGTAACTCCAAGAGAGGTAGGAAATGTAATCTGTTTGTATGCTCAGGAGGAAAGGAACATTTTGGGGGACTGGCTAAACGTGTTTTAGGAATTTATAGAAATTATTTATTACAATCAATTGATGCTATAATGCTTTCTATTCTATTCTATGTATCACTTATGCAATCAGTATTATGATACTCTATTATAGTATATTCACATGTAATTTAAGGACTCGTAGGAAGGAGAAAAAGAAATAAGACCAGATAGATCCTTAAATAAAATTCTAGAATATATTTATAGATAACATTCAATAACATTTTATCTGGGAATCTAAAAAAACATGGTATTAGGGTTTTCCAGAGAGGATATTTATTTTAAGAAATTGGCTCATAAGGAGGAGGATGACAGTCCCAAGATCTGCAGAGTGAAGCAGTGAACTGTAGACCCAGGAGAACTATACTATAGTTCTAGTCTGAAAACTGCAGGCACTAGAGCCAGGAAGAGCCAAGGTTTCAGAGAGTATGAAGACAAGAAAAAGCCAATGTCCTACTGAAGGTAGTCAAAATTCAGACCTTCAGCTGGTTGGTTGAGGGACACACACATTAGGGAGGGCAATTTGCTTTATTCAGTCTGCCAATTCAAATGTTAATCTTATGTAAAAATACCCTCATAAAAACACTCAGAATAATGTTTGACCATCTGGACACCCTGTGGCTTAGTCAAGTTGACACATAAAATTAGCCATCAAGGACACTAAAGAATGACTTTGCTTTGCACATATACATATCCTAGTATCATTGATTTTCTGAAGATAGTGTGGATTCGATCCTCTTTCATGTTTTAAGTGTGGATTCAAAGCAAATCTTCATCATCATCATCATGATCATCATGATCATGTGAGGTAAATATCAAAATAAAAATGTTTGAATTCTAAAACAATTTTGAAAATTAAAATCATAATTATCTTTCTTCTCAGTCTCTAATTGCTAACCAGTAAAGCAGGAAGAGAGGAGGAAAAATATTTCCAAGTAATTAATAAGGATTTAAATATCATCACTCAGATTAAAAACAAAAAATGAAGCGAACGATTTTCAGTGAAATATTCTGAAAACTACTTAACCAAAATTTGTCCAAATAAAATAATTTAACTGTAAATCTGGTGGGAAAGTTTCAAATAGTCCCTTTGTTTTTTTTTTTGTTTTTTTAGTTTAAGCAAGGATTGTCTTGTCCAACTTGAATTTTATTTAGGACATAACATTTTTTTCTGCATGAAACAATTCTTGTGAATGTAAATGGGACATGGCTGATATTAACATATTCTAAATGCAATTATTTGACTACAGAGTTTTAAAAAAAAGCAGATATTTTCCAAGTCAAGTTTTCATTTTTATCAAGTAAGATAATACCTCCAATCAAAGAAAGGTCTCTTTAGTTTAAAAAAATTTTTGTTGTAGCCAAGAATCATCTTTGACAATGAAATGAACTGGAAAATTCTACCTATGACTTCCCATGAACACTTGGTGAAATTTTCATTATTGCAGTAACTAGCAAAATCTCTTGAATCCAGGAGGAAAGACACTTTTTTTCCTTCATAGAACTAAAGTTAGTGATCAGCAAATTAACCTTCTGAGATGAAATAAACAAGAATTAATATCAAATTCTGTGCTTCGACTCAAAAAATAAATTTCATATAAAAAGAATGGAGGAGATGCTGTTTAATTGCAGTGGATGTTAAGAAAAAAATCATTTAAGAATATAGGGGACTATAAACTTAATATGAATCAAAATGATAGCATAACTGCTTTAAAAATGTAATTGTTGTTATCAACAGAAGATTGAATCTTTGCAAACTAGATTTTGATAAATACTGCAACAATGCAATCATCTATCTCATGAAATAATGAGTCACCTCCCCCTAAAGAATTCTAGAGGATACTTTATGTTAATCTTATAGGAATAATACATGAAGAAATCTTGTTTTAATTTTTAAAGTAGTTTTATTCTAATATTTTAAGATTTGATATACTACTGTTTGGTCTTGTTGGGGAGAAAGAAAACTTTCCTCTATCCTTCTAAATTTTTCTTGCTGGTCTAAGAATTAAATTGACATGAGACAGATTAACAGGAGAAATAAAAATTTAATTTTGTGTGTACGGGAACCCCACAAATGTGAGCGGGTCAGAGACAAGGAGGTAAAATGAGATACATATGCTACCCTGAGCTAAGGAATGGAATAGGGGCTTGGGGCTTCGAAGGACAGGAAGGTCATACACAGGATGAAAGGGAGAAGAGAAGATGTTAAGTAATTAGATATTTGCCATGCTATATTGATGGGGCTACTTAGATAAAAGTTATCTCTAGTAATAACTTTTTTGAGAAGAAAAATCCCCAATTTAAATTCTTCTAGGTAGTTAAGGTGAGTTTCTCTTGAACCAACAGAGTCTCGATTGTCTTTAGCTCAAACTATTTCTCATGCAAAAGTGGCACATTTTGGAGTGGTTCTGAACCCTACAATCTTTTGCATTTCTGTATGTCTTGCAAAAAAGGTACTCTTCTCCTTTGTTTGAGACTATCTTTTCAAATATATATGCATAGCAAAACATCTTTAAGAAGTTAATATTTTCCTCCAGAGAAATGGGCACACATGCTCAACTGTCCAGTATAAGAAAGATAATATTCTTCTGCAGGCAAAATCAAACATGCTCACTATCTGTTATAAAGGATTCAGGTTCCCTCAAGTCAGGATCCCCTTCTCTAATGCAGTTCTGTTGGAAATGGGCTTCAGGGAACTAATGTGAAAATAATCATCCTGTGCTCAGTATTGCTGTGAGCAATAAGTTGCTAATAATCTTCAACTCAGGAGTCAAGAGTCTTCTACCCATATCCATGAAACTATGGCAAACTAGCTCGTTAGCTTGACTGACAGCTTCAGAGTTCTTTATGCTTACCTTGGCCAAAATTACACAGCAATGTCAAAACACGCTCTTTTTAGATCAATGCCTAATGGGATATAAGGCCTAGTTATTGAGACACACCTATTGACTTAAAGCCCAAGGTCACTTTTTTAATGAAGATTTCCTGGACATCAATAAATAAGTCTTTACAGTATTTTGTGCTTCTACAAGATAAAATATTGGTTATCTTGTATCCTTCTCAAAATAGGTTAAATCTTAACAATGGCCTCAACATTTTTGATAGATTAATATAAATATAATAGCTTTGAGGTAGATTGGCAACAAGCAGGGATGATGCAGAGGAGAAAGACAGTGAGATCTGTTATAACAGAGGTCAACTGAGGCAGTGCCTTCAATGGGTAGCAAATCCAATTCTCTCCATGGCTAAAATCCCAATTCTTGAGCTCTTCTCTGGAGCATAGGTTCTGGAGTGGGAAGAGAGATGCTAAAATGCATACTGTCATCTTCTCTAGGAGCCTTTATTACTGTGCAGTAAAAACAAGGAAAAGGAAACAAGATGGAGGCATAAAACTAGTCTCTCCAAGAACTCAGATAACTGAAAATATTAGGAAGCCTCAGGAATTTCAGAAAGAGTGGACTAAACAAGGAAACTGTTTCCTCTCCCAACCCTGCTCTTTACAAGATGGTGTTAGTTTTAGAAGTAGGAATCCATGCTCATAATATCCAGGTTGGCTGTGCTCACATTTTTTTCTAGAAATTGACAGGCTATGAAACATATACTTGGATTAATCATGCAGGTACATTATCATAATACCTGTGCAACAGGTAGAATCATTTCAAAGACTGACAGAGATTGTTTCCTTCATATTGCCATTTCAGTGCCTAGGATAGAACAGACACCAAATATATGCCTACTGAATGACTGAGTTAATTTATATTTGCTTTGAAGAAAGGAATTTCATATGCCAATGGATGGAAATTGTTCCAGTTATATTAGCCCTGCCTGGAGCTAAATGTATTTTATTCATAATATAGATGCACATTTTACTATTGTAAAACAAAACATTGACTTCCATGCATAGCAACACAAAACTGCTAGTGACATTGTCATCTGAACTCACATATAACCTGATTTTCTAAAAGAAACAGTTTTTCATATTTAAAGTGCGATATTAACAGATATATATCAGAACTCTGGTGAGACAGTCTCTTTGAATATGTACAATATTTATCTATTGTTGACATTTTATATGTATCTTTCTCACAAAATCCATTAGCTTGCCATATTATCAGGGAAAAAATAGTCTTTCAACATTAAACAAATTTGCAGTATTAAGATAGGTATCATTGTAGTAAGGAATAAAAAATGAAAAAGACAGTAGACAAGATTGCCTACAAGAGAGACAGATTCTTTGAAGATTTTATACTCTTGGTGCATAAATATTTGAGTAGTTCTCTAGTGAATATATATACATATATTCTATCTTATGGCTATATTCTCCAAGGTACAGCTATTCATCACTATTTCTTGGAAGTTAAATCTTATGAAAGATGATCTACATGAATACCTTGTTTCTTAGTGGAAAGTATGAAGATTTTCTCAAATTCTTAAGCTTTCTTGTCTGGAAAGACTATATTTTTCTCACTTTAATGTGTACAATCTTTCCATTTTAGAAGTCTGAAAATAAAAATCAAAGAAATAATGTCATCTATTAATAGGAATTCATACTGTGAGCTTTGTCGATTCATCCTCAGTTGCATGCTACAGCACCTAAGAGAATGTGTAATATGGAAACAAACCACAGGTAAGCATGGTATACATCTGAAGATCATGCATCACAAGTAAGGACTGGCCAAGCAAAGTATATTACTTCATTCTATCCTGACCACCGACCTTGCAGTGAAGGCATATTAATCCCTGTTTTACAGAAGAAGCAATTGAGGCCAAAGAAGGTTAAATATTTTATTCATGATTCCATGTGATAATTATAAAAGCTGTGACTTAAAAACCAAAGTTAATGTTCTTTTTACCAGATCAGAATACTTCTGTGAAGCTGTTGATGGACATTAGCTATGCACCTAATGAGGGCATAAAGGCTCATGGTCTTCAGTCAGAGTATATATTTGACTTTGCTACACTTAAATTACTGAGTTTTTAAAATCATATTTATAAGAATGATACTGAGTAAGCTTCACATAGTATTGAAATTTTCATAAATTTACACAAATGTTAACTACCACAACAGACTTCTTATCAACCCACACGTCCACAAGGAATTTCTGAGCCATTTGGCCTTTTTTCACTCTTGCAGAGTGAAATATTCTAGTTGAGAGTTTTGTCAATTATTTTGATTTTTAGAATTTATTTTCTATTTTAATTTACCCCAGCTTATCTCATAAACCCTCATATTCTACCTTTTTCTCCCTACACACATAGACTTCTCCCTGCCTGCCACAGGTCCTTCTTACTTTTAGAGTGGCTTTGCTTGCATTATTTGTTGTATTTTTAACATATATCTCAAGTATATCTCCATTGAAGAAATACTATCTATTTTTCAAGACTCAAAATAAATCCTAGATGTCTTCATCATTTCCTGATTTCCCCAACTGAGCTTTTTTTTTGCCATAAGTTATGGATACAACATTATGTAGTAAATGTTGCTATGCTTCCATTTTATCTATTTTTATTTTAAAATTTTATTTATTTACTTATTTTTATTGAAATATAGTTGATTTACAATGTGTTAATTTCAGGTGTACAGCAAAGTGATTCAGTTTTATATATATATATATATATATATATATATATATATATATATATATATTCTTGTAATAACCATTATAGGTTATTACAAGATATTGAGTATAGTTCCCTGTGCTATATAGTAGATCCTTGTTGTTTATCTATTTTATATATAGTAGTCTGTATATTTTAATTCCAACTCCTAATTTATACCCCCCTTTCCCCTTTGGTAACCATAAGTTTGTTTTCTATATCTGTGAGTCTATTTCTTTTTGTAAGTAAGTTCATTTGTATCCTCTTTTTAGATTCCACATATAAGTGATACCATAAGATATTTGTCTTTCTCTGTCTGACTTCACTTAGTATGATAATCTCTAAGTCCATCTATGTTACTGCAAATGACATTATCTCATTCTTTTTTATGGCTGAGTAATATTCCATTGTGTATATATATACCACATCTTTATCCATTTATCTGTTGATGGACCTTTAGGTTGCTTCTATGTCTTGGCTATTGTAAATAGTGCTGCTATGCCTCAATTTTAAATGTCCTCAGTTTTAATTCCAGTTTTGCCACTTACTAGTTATGTTGCCTTGAACAAATTTCTTAATTTTCTAAACCACACTTTCCCCTTCTGTTTAACATGAATGTTAATTTCTACTCTAGCCAATTTAAAGAATTGTTGTGAGGAACAAGTGGAGTAATTGTGTGATATTACATTGAAGTAATATTAATGTTATCATCTTGGCTAAGTAGTAAAAGGCTAAGTAGTAAAAGGCTTGAAATTGAAAACCAGATGGAATCCTAGTCTGGCTGGAATGTTCTAACCATTTGCTGTGTGACCACTAATGAAGTTGGATACAGCCTGAATCTCAGTTCAATCGTCACTCTGCAGAAAAACTACTAGTCATACACAGATCCACATTTTTCATCTGTCCATCTCACTTAGGGTTTTGAACATGTTAGATATTGAAACAGATATTGAACAGGAAAGCCCTGTGCTTTCAAAAGTCTCACAAATTACAGATTATTCACGTCCAAAAGTGATGCTTCAGAATGTGGTGAGGATTTGAAAAGCAGAAGCTTTTAAGTCAAAACCAAATTGATTAACCTGTCAGCACAGATCGATGGATACAACAGGTTATTTCAAATAATGTAACATTTCCTAACATGACTGAGCACCCATACTGTTGCTTCTATTTGGGTTCTAACTCATGGTTATAAAGTTACATAAGAATTAACACCATCTTCACATGGTGCCTGAAGAATATTTTGCCATATTAAACAATTCATACTGCCCTTAAAAGTCTGTGTGTGTGTAAGTATGTCTAGACATAATATGTGAGAAGTGTGATTCTAGTTCTTTCTCTACATCAGCAGCTAGCTGGTCACTGAACACTAGCATTGCCATTATTTGGTATAAAAATATTTAACATTATTTAATTACATTTAAAAAAATAAAAACATTTCAGTCTTCTTTAAATAATTTAACAGATTATTGGGGGCAAACATATGATAATGGTGATAACATGATTGGTAATGAAAAAGGTATACAAGGAAGACTTCTGGCTAAAATCCAAAAGAACTCTTTGGTTAAAAATCTCCCACAACTTGAATATTTTACTGGAGACAGAACATCAACTGTGCCAGTAATGTTGACATCCTTTGGAACAATTCAAAGATTATGTATGAGATTTTTCTGGATCTCTCTAAAGATGGAACGTATCGATGAAACACATTTCAAATTTGACATGATGGGAATGCTGACTGAATCTTTTTTTTAATGCAATTAGATTAAATCTAGAGAAAATATAAGCTGTACTAGAAGAGCGCAACAAAACAACTAAAGATTCCCCAAATAAAGAGCAAACCATGGTTAGCAGAAAAAATAAAATTTTGAATTTCTTTTATCCACAGAACTGTTTTTTGCTAGTAAAAAGTCTGGCAAATGCTTAGCAACAGCAACAAAAAATCTCATATAGATATAAATTTGATTATATCACATACTATATTGAATTACACACAATTTTTGGACTCTCCTCACTATACACAGTACTCCACTGAGTACATACATTACAAGATATAAGTTGCTTCCAGGGCTTATACTTTCCAGAGATAATATTGACATTAATTTAAGAAGATATAAAATTTTATATCTTGTCAAAACTATACCGGATCTGGACAAGTTCCTATTTCCTGTCTTATATTGACCAATTCTATGCTCTGCAACAGAAATTACTTTTCCTACTACCTGATTTATGTTCATATTTTCTTTGTTAAGTTGGCCTTGGGACATACCGTCAATGATATTTTTTGAAGTTTGTAAAATAATCATCATATAAAATCAAGCATGACATATTTAGAAAGACAGACCTCTCTTGATTGTTCTGATAGATTTCTTTCATCTCATTCTATTCTGGAGCAGTTACATTTAATTATCAGAAATCATAATTTAATCTTGCTTAGAGCTACTACATACCTATAAATGTAACCTTACAACCATAAATTGGACTTAAAAGAAAAAACGGTAAGAATCCATACTTTTTTTAGTGCTTTATGATTTACAAAGTACGTTCATCTACTCTCCAAGCTGACTCATGTAATTATCTAGTGAAATAGCACAGGTCATTTTATAGATAAGAATGGTGGAGATAAAAGATATTAAATGATTTCTTTATCATCACTCAGAACAAGAAATAAAAGAAGGAAACAATGTCTCTCTTGCTTTTAATAAGAATAGTTCTACTTATACGTTTACTAAAAGAAGGAAAATAAAGTAGCTTTTATCAACATGCAACTTTTGATAATATTTAGTCATTTGCTTATTTTGTTCATTTTCAAAATAAATTCTAATGATTAGTTTTAAGACTATATGTTTTTATTCAACATCTATCAATATTTTAGCATTACAAAATGATCACTAAAATTCTATGGGTATACAAAAACAGTGAGTGAAATGAAAGCTATGTGCTTATCTAACATGAAGAGACAAAAGAAACGAACATTGACAAACATAAATAAAAATAAAGTTTTTCTAGTAAAACTATCATCACCTGATGTTGGCCTTTTTAATCGAATTTTTCATAAATTAGACATAGGTGTACATGTAGATATAGTTGTAGATATAGTTGCAGATGTAGATATAGATAGATATAGATACAGTTATAGTTGTAGATGTAGATGTACATATAGATGTAGCTATAGATATAGATATACTCTCTCCAGGGCTTCGATGGTGAACAAGGAAAGCTGCTACCTTTGGTCTTACGGCTTTTTACATATCAGTTTTATTTTCTTTGCTGGTTCATACCTAAAATGTTATTGTATACTCAACTCTTTTAGGATTTCTTGCACAGGCATGCTTAATCGCCATAGTTCATCCATGCAGAACCAACATTTCTCATGAACCTACTCACAACTCTAAATAGATTGCAGTGCAGATATACACTAGAGTGGATCTGAACCAGATGAACATGGATTAAAATGCAGACTACTTCTTGTTGACTTACCTGTCTGAATCTCAGTTTCCTTATTTATGAAATATAGATAGTAATAATTATGTTTTATTATTGACGTAAAAATTAGAGTTAATATGTTAAAAGAACTTACCACAGAATCTGGTTTACAGAAGGTGCTCAGTTTTGTTTTTTTTTTTAAATTAATTAATTAATTAATTTATGGCTGTGTTGGGTCTTCGTTTCTGTGCGAGGGCTTTCTCCAGTTGCGGCGAGCGGGGGCCACTCTTCATCGCGGTGCGCGGGCCTCTCACTGTCGCGGCCTCTCCCGTTGCGGAGCACAGGCTCCAGACGCGCAGGCTCAGTAGTTGTGGCTCACGGGCCCAGTTGCTCCGCGGCATGTGGGATCTTCCCAGACCAGGGCTCGAACCCGTGTGCCCTGCATTGGCAGGCAGACTCCCAACCACTGCGCCACCAGGGAAGCCCAGGTGCTCAGTTTTTATTAGCAAATAAAACTTTACAAAAGCTCCACTGCTCTTCAGTGTTTTTATTTTCTTACACCATCTTATCTTTTGGTGATTGACATTTTTGGTGATATATATGTTTCGTGCTTGATACATTTGGTGCTTATACAATAAGCTCCTTGAGGAGCTATGAGTTACTTATCTCCAATTCCCTCACATAGTCTAACCCAGGAGATTACTGGTGGTTAATGCTCAATAATTATTAATCTGGTTGGATTTTATCTATTAAAGTGTATGAGAATGATAAGTAATACCCAATACAGACTAGGCAATCACTAAATATTTTGGGTATCAGTACAGGTCCTTGATTATGGTTATCATGCATCATAAATTCTACTTTTATTTAAACAAATAATGTTATTGGCTTAATAAGAAATACCTGATTTTGCAAGCCCATTATCTCCAACTTTAAATTTTGCTAACTTTACTAAAGTCTCAGTACCACCCAAAATTCATGAACCTATGTAATAATAATGATGATAATGTAATAATAGTAATGACAACAACAAAACTACTTTTTATTCCAATGGGATTTTATTTATAAAGCACTTTGAAAACTTTAATCTTATATAAGTCTCCAAATTTTATGATGTAAGCCAGGCCAGGATGAAATAATTTATAAACCTCAGCACTGGAACTGTCATTTAGACTGTTTCCTTGCTCTCCCCCATTGGACTGTAACATTTTCCCTATACTTTTGTGAATTTTGTCTTTAGGGTAAACTACCCATAGTTCCAGGTTTCCAATAAATTGAACGCATTACACCAAGGGTTGTTTGGAACACAAATTCTAAAAATAGAATTTGATGTTCAGCCCCAACCTTCAGAGGAAATGTGAATAGCTGAGAATATTCAAACAGCAGCTAAGTCATCTAACCCGTGTGAAATCAAGTAGTCACGTAATCTGTAAGTCACCATACTGGTGTGTCATGCTTCCATAAATTTGGTTGGTAAAGATACAATAAGCCGAAGTTGATTTTGATAATTTATTGCTCACAGCACAACACAGAGCAAAAGCTTCATTGTTTCCCCTTTCCTCCCAACTTCCACTGAGAGGTGATAGATGACGCAGGTGGATGCTGCTCTCGAGGTGTGTCTGCTTCACAGGTGAGGAGCACTGAGCTTGGAAAGGGCTACTAGCAAACCTGCCTTACTTGTGTCTGGGAGGAAGACATTACCTTCATTACCCTGGAATGTAAGCAAATCCCCTCTAGAGAAAGGAAGGGGACTTTACCATTATGGAATAAAATAATGTGCTCTCTGACCCAGATGTAAACACTATGACTGATCAGTGCCCTTTGTTCAGAAAATGTTCAGAAACCCCAGATTTATCTCCCAAAATCCACAGCTAGATTTTAGGCAAAAACACTTCCTGAGCCACTCCAGACAAATTAGTATTAAAATTTTCAAAGACCAGGTGATCTCACGTAGTTCTCTAGTACGGTGGCAAAATGAATCTGTTGGATTGTTTTCAACAGCTCACAGTAGATGTTTAAAAATGTGATCATTTTAATCAATATAATTTAGTACTATTACATGTATCAAAATAACAAAATTTACAATAGGCCCTCCATAGGTCAAAGAGACAGAATCTAAAATAGGCACTTTATTGGTCAAAGGAGGTAAAGAAAAAGGTAGTGCTGTTTATTGGGCATCTATTTCTAACCAGTTTCATATTTGACTTTTTTTTCTCTCACAAGAACTCTTTGAAGTATGATCCATTACCCCATCTGGTATATTGATAAACAAATGGGCAAAAATCTGGACTCAAATTAAGTTATGAACATTACTCAAGATTACCTTGCTGCTAAAAAGCAAAAAACAATGTGTTTTCAGCTGTAGATCCTACACTTATCGCACTATCTTAGCTGCCAAGCTTATATCTATTAAGTTATTTGAATTAATTCAGTGAATAGCTTTATGGAAAACACTATGCTTTTGAGAATAAAGAAATTCAAAGAATTCAAAGGCTCTTAACCTCCAACAGAATGGCAAAAAGAGTATCATCTGAAACTGAAATAAAAATTTAAACTAGAACTGAACCATTGTAGTTTTAGACCATTTACAGGCATATCTTGGAGACATTGCAGGTTTGGTTTCCAGATCACTACAATAAAGCAAATATTGCAATAAAGCCAGTTTCCCAGTGTATATAAAACTGTGTTTACACTATACTGTAGTCTATTAAGTGTGCAGTAGCATAATAGCCAAAAAAACAATGTACACACCTTAATTTAAAAAACAGTTTAGTGCTAAAAAATGCTAACCGTCTTCTGACCCTTCAACAAGTCATAATCCTTTGCTGGTGGAGAGTCTTGTCTCGGTGTTGATGGCTGCTGACTGATCAAGGTGGTGGTTGCTGAAGGGTGGGGTGGCTGTGGGAATTTCTTAAAATAGACAAAAATGAAGTTTGCCACATTGATTGACTCTTCCTTTCATGGACGATTTCTCTGGCACTTGCAATGCTGTTTGATAGCATTTTACCCACAAGAGGACTTCTTTAAAAATTAAAGTTAATGCTCTCAAACTTTGTGGCTACTTTATCAACCAAGTTTATATAATATTCTAAATTCTTTGTTGTCATTTCAAATCTTCACTGCACCTTTACCAGGAGTAAACGCTATCTCAAGAAACGCTCATCCATAGAAACAAGTCCACATTCATTAAAGTTTTATCATGAGAGTGCAGCAATTCAGACACATCTTCGGGTTCCAGTTCTCTTGTTATTTCCACTATATCTGCAGTGACTTCCCACTGAAGTTTTGAACCCTTTAAAGTCATTTATAAAGGTCGGAATCCATTTCGTCCAAATTCCTGTTAATGTTGATATTTGGATATCTTCCTATGAATCTCTAGTGTTCTTAAAGGCATCTGGAATAATGTCATTATTTGAAGGTTTTCAATTTGCTTTGCCCAGATTCATCAGAGGAATCTCTATCTATGGCAGCTAAAGCCTTCTGAAATGTATTTCTTAAATAATAAGACTTGAAAATTGAAATTCCTCCTTGATTGATGGGCTGCAGAATGGATGTTGTGTTAGCAGGCATGAAGACAATATTAATCTCATTGTACATCTTCATCAGAGCTCTCGACTGACCAGGTGCAGTGACAATGAGCAGTAATACTTTGAATCTTTTCTTCTGAGCAGTATGTCTCAACAATGGGCTTAAAATACTCAGTAAACAATGTTGTAAACAAATGTGCTGTCTTCTAGGCTTTGATGTTCAATTTATAGAACACAGGTAGAGTAGATTTAGTGTAATTCTTAAGGCCTTAGGATTTTGGGAATGGTAAATGAGTACTGGCTTCAACTTCAAGTCACCAGCTCCATGAGCCTGTAATAGGAGTCAGCCTATCTGACCTTTGAAAGTTTGAAATCAAGCATTGACTTCTCTCCAGCTATGAAAGCCCCGATGGCATCTTCTTCCAATAGAAAGTGATTTCATCAACATTGAAAATCTGTTGTTTAGTGTAGCCACTTCCATGAATTATCTGAGCTAGGTCTTCTGGATAACTTGCTACAGCTTCTGCATCAGCACTTGCTGCTGCACCTTGTACTTTTATGTTACGGAGATGGCTTCTTTCCTTCAACCTCATGTAAACCAATCTCTGCTAGCTTGAAACTTTTCTTCTGCAGCTTCCTCACCTCTTTCAGCTTTCATAGAACTTAAGAGGGTTAGGGCCGTAGCTCTGGATTAGTCTTTGGCTTAAGCAAATATTGTGGCTGGTTTGATCTTCTATCCAGACCACTAAAACTTTCTCCATATCAGCAATAAGGCTGTTTCCCTTTCTTATCATTCATGTGGTCACTGGAGTAGCACTTTCCATTTCATTTGAGAATGTTTCCTTTGCATTCACTACTTGGCTAACTGTTTGGTGCAAGAGGCCCAGCTTTCAGCTATCTTGGCTTTTGACATGACTTCCTCACTAAGTTCAATTATTTCTAGCTTTTGGTTTAAAGTGAGAGATGTGTGACTCGTCCTTTCCCTGGAAAACTTAGAGGCTATTGTAGAGTTATTAATTGGCCTGATTTCAATATTGTTGTGTCTCAGGGAATAGGGAGGCCTGAGGAGAAGGAGAGAGATGGGGGAATGGCCAGCCAGTGTAGCAGTCAGAATACACACATTTATTGGTTAACTTTGCCATCTTGTATGGGCCAGGTTTGTGATGCCCCAAAACAATTACAATAGTAGCATCAAAGATCACTGATCACAGATCACCATAACAAATATAATAATAATGAAAAATTTTGAAATATTGTGAGAATTACCAAAATGTGCCACAGAAATAAGAAGAGAGCAAATGCTAGTGGAAAAATGGCCCTGATAGATTTGCTTAATGTAGGGTTGCCATAGACCTTCATTCTGAAAAAAAAAAAAAAAAAAAAAAAAAAAAAACCCTCACAGTATCTGCAAAGTGCGATAAAATGAGATGTGCCTGTGCTTCACTTCTATGAGTGTTTTCAGGAGTAATTTTGGATCTAAAATTGCTATTCAAATACATTTTGCATTTTGGTATTAGAAGGTTCACTGCTTGAAACTTAAAAAAGATGTTGCTTTATATTTAAGCAAGTATACAATAATTAATATACAGTAGACTGCTAGCATTGTTATCAGGTTTTTAAGGGACATAAAAGCCAGAGTAAAAGTTTTAAGTATTTTGTGATGTGGGAATAGGGCATGTTAAGAAAGAAAACCACACACCAAAACAAAAAGTAAGGACTAGTGTTAATGATAGTGTTAAATCACTCAAACTTGAATTCAAATTGTAAAAACAATAACAACCCGAGCTGTAATGAAAGGTGTCTTACTACAATATTCTACACTAAAATAAAGTCAATCATAATCTAGAGAGAAATCACCTATTTAAATAATATTCACCATGTGCAGTAATATCAAATTTATGGGAAATTGACTTGGAGTCACTGATTTTTTTACAAAGAAACTTATAACTGATCAACTATTTTCAATGTCTGTCCATTTAAAACAACAGACCATTGGGTCCCATTAAACATATTTTTCTCTTTCTAAATAACTGACTTATGATTGAGTCCAATGGATTTTGTTCATTTATAAAACTCTTAAGTCATTTCTGGTATACAGATTATCCAGAATTTACATTTAGCTAAAGCATGTGATAATGAAAAATTCACAAGTCTTCATACAGTTTTGAAAGTAATAGGAAGATGTAGTCAGGGAAACTGTGGGAAAGATGATAAGAGATAGGTTCAGAATGAATAATTTTTCTGTTGCACAAATACTTATATTAAGGTTAGGCCTCCTGGGGGCCAATGGAGAGACTAAATTACTTTCTCCATAACATTCCTTCCTAATAGGAAAAAAAAAATGCATTTTTCAAGTCTGGAATGACAAGGTCGAAAATGGATAAGATAAGTTAGAATTTGCTCTTTTGAGTTTAAAGAGACAGTTATAATAGTCTTAGTACTATTGTTTTCTTGCACTGTGCCAGACACTTTGTTAAGTACTGCTTTTTATAAATTAGCTTATTTAATCTTCACAAGAATTGATGAAAGACATACTATTCGTATCACCATTTTATTAAGGAAAAAACAAGACTTGGAGAGTTCAAGCAACTTGCTCAAGGCCACATAGCTGGTAATTAAAACAGAAATAGTACAAGAAATCATGATCTGAAACCAATTATGTCTGAGTCTACAACTTAAACTTATAAACGCTAAGAGTTATTTCCTCCTGAGAAATCAAAATGCTGACTAGTAAATGTATAGCTATACTACATGTCAGTTAGTGTTCTTATATGATACTAAAACCCCAGGAGCTGCCTTCTTAAAACCTACAATTTGAGATATACTGTCTCACAGTATATCATACCACTAAGGAAAGTTGATTGAACCACAGCATGAGGTCTTGTGGCTCACTTTCTACTTAGAGACTCCCTGGATCAATTCCATTCTCACATTCTTGTTTATATCAGTCATTGTCAGAAGCCAGAGTCTCTCCATTATCAAACTCAGTTGCTTATCCTCATGCTACTCTATACATCTCCTACTCAGATGCAATTCCCTACCATCTCAAATCTTTCTACCAGGACTTTGTGATCATCTACTCAGGATAGCAATTGTGTTAATAGTTTCAGAGAATTTGTGCCTTTTACTCTTTGTTCTTTACTGAAATATGGCTGGTCTGTAAAGACACTCCTTTTCCTATTCTCCCTCAAGATGAGGCTTGTTTGTATTTCTTCAACTCTGTACCTCAGAGATAGAAGATTGGGTTTGTGTCACTTTCAAACTGTTATTCCCCCTCGTATAAAAACTTCACCTCTAGAGTCTATTCCAAAACTGAAGAAGGACACCCCTCTCGCTCCTTATAAATAGACATGGTGTGTGTGTGTGTGTGTGTGTGTGTGTGTATGTGCCCACGACAACCCACAAGTCCTATTTGTTGCTGTCATTTGCTGATGTTGTCTCTCTCTCCATATTTATGAAACATTTTACATCCTGACATTTCTTTTCTATGTAAATCATAATTTTTCAAGACTTCAGATTTTAAATAGTTAAATCATCCAACATCCTCGTTCACTGACTGCCTTATATAGAATTACCATTTTTCTTAATTTATCTCAAAAACTTACTCTAATGTTCACAAGTTTTATCTCACAGACCTCTTATAAAACTCAATTTCAAACAGCCTACCACCTACTTTTGATTGTTGTTCCCCAAATTCTCTAGACTTGCTGACTTCAAGACATTAAAATCGAGTCTTTGTATAGACCTGTGCTCTCCAATAGAAATATAATGCTAAAACATACATAATTTAAAATTTTCTAGTATTCATTATTTTAAAAATTAAAAGAAAAAAGATGAAATTAGTTATATATTTAACTAAGTTTTTCAAAAATATTATAATTTCAACATATAAACAATATAAAAATTATTGAGCTATTTCCCTTGAGAAACCTAGTGGACAAGTTCATTTCAATTTGGACTAATCACAATCAAGTGTTCAGACGTGGCTGTCATATTAGGGCAGGGAAACTCAATGTATGTAAATAAGTTTTAGAAGATTTAGATAGATTAATAGTAAGAGTTATGATAATATAATTTTAGTTTTTTCTTCATTATAGAAGCTGGACACTTCCGTCCTTAGTTGCAATACCAATAATTTTATGAATAATATATCTAAATGTTACCATTGGTTCCACCTTTTATAGATAGGAAAAGGCCTCAGCCAAACCCAAGGGACTATTTGGAGCTGGAATGGCGCTTCAGATTTGTGCCATGTTGGGGTGAGCTGCTGGGTCTTTATAGTCCTGAGCTGATCATTCATGAGAGTGGGCTGCCTCTGGGAGGAGGTGTGAACTTGAGTGAAGCAGTGTTCTTCAGCTGATATAATTTCCAGAGAAGGATGAGACATGAGATCTGACTTCTGGCAGCACTTCCAACAGCTTGGGAAATAAGTTCTTCATTTTTAAGGGGAATCTGGGCAGGGCTGCTGGGCACCCACCATACCTCAATTTTTTCTACGTATCTCAGCATTCCTTAGGCAAAATACACATCAGCCCATCCCAGGTTAGATTTCAATATCATATAAGCTAAATATACACTGCATTTTTTTTTCTTACAACTTAAAAAAAAATGAATGTAGTTAATTATTTCTTCCTCACTACACTGCAAGCTCCATGAAGTCAAGGGCCCTGTTTGTTTGGTTCACCATGCTATGTCTAGGATTAGTAAATGGCCTGGCATAATGTAGGGGTTTAATATGTGTTTGTTTCCTTCATGTTGAATGATTTAATTTACATTATTGATGATTTCTCTTATTTAGCTATATCAAAACTGGTAGAATGTAAAAGTCGACTATCTAGCCCTTCTGTCTCTAAATTACATGAGGAAGGCTACATATTTATAAAAGAAAATTGAAGCCATCCAAGTATTATCATTAAAACTTTATCAGTATTTAAGAATCCTGTATCTAAGATCCAGTGTAGCTGTAAAGCAACAGTTATCTATCATCTATCTATATCTATCTATCTAGCTAGCTAGTTAGCTAGCTATCTATCTGTCATCTATCTTTAGTTATTTGTAGAAAGAGAGCCAAAAATTCATCCTGTGTAAATCTAGATGGTACTGGTATCATCTTGCGTTTTGTAATTTATATAAATCATCTGAATTGCCTATCTCAATTCTGGTGGAAAGTGAAAATCTCTCGGCAAGATTTCCAAAATTTCAAGAAGCTTATACTTTCATGTTCATGTTGTTGTTTAGAGTTCTTGTTCTGGTTAAATCTCAACCACTAATGCATGGTTATTTTCTTTCCCTCTTCTGTAAAAACACAGAAGTGAAACCTATCTCCTCTGCTTAAATTCCTTCCAGAAGATATTTGTCAGTATCCAACTTAACCAAGATTTAAGACAACAGGAATTGTATCAACACATTTTTAAAATAAAATCCTAGTACATTGTACAAGTCTCAAGTGGCAGGACAGAAATGTGTTGATGTCCGGCACTCATTCATCTTCCTGCCTAACTGTTCAGCACCAAGGATCGATCTCTCTCTCTCTCTCTCTCTCTCTTGCCTGGCAGTATACGTAAAACATTTGAGGATTTTTGCCAATACAAGACAATTTTTGATACTTGAGTGTACTGTACATTATTTTTCCAGATAATGCAATATATCTTTCTCCTCTTGCATTAACAATTAACATATGCTTCCAGGAATCCCTGGGTTTTCTAAATTTTATATTAAACATTTTGTATATTTCAATAAATTTCTGATGGCAACAGTCTTTCTATCGGTTAAAAATGAGCTCCTGGGAGGATAAAACAACAGTGTGTCTCTTTTAATGCGGGCTGCTTTCACTTGTTGTTCAAGTGGAACTTACATTCCTACTCAAGACATGTGATGAATCTCAAAGACTCTTCTTGTATTGATCTCAGTCTTAAGAAATAGAGTGAGATCTAATCTAGAGCTACTATCCTCAGCTGTCCACTCTTAGGGTTTTCCAGGTAAGTCACATCCATAGCTACCCTATCAAAGCAAAACTAAGTAAAATAAAATCATGCATGCCACCAAGGTTTCATTGCTTTAAAACTTGTCATGGCCTACCAAAATCTCTATCAAGCCCCACCCAAAATCTAGGCCTAACTCTATCTTTGAATGTGACCCTTATGCTTTCAAACAATGAATCCTTATTGAGCCTTATACTAGGTCTTTGGAATTGTAGTGAGTCTGCCCTTGAAATATGTGTATATGTGTGTGTGTGTGTGTATACACATATATATATATATATATATATGTGTATACACACACACACACACACATATATTCTCTTTCATAGATGTTTGTGAGGGATTGGTAACAGGTTGAGAGAAATTGTATTACTCTGCTCTCTCTGTAGTTAAGCAGTCAAGCTTTAGGTATACTCCTAGAGTCAAGGTGTCAGTTTCCTTGATTCTAATGCTAGTAACTCAGTCTGCTTTCATTTTTCTCCTTGAAAACTGCAGCTGAAGACTTCTACTTCCTCCAAACACCCTATGAAGTATAATTCAGTTTTATCAAGGAATACAGAGTGTACTGTTCACCAAACAGGGAGTCTGGTGATTTGCATATGCCCTATTTCACTAATTCTAATGTTTTACCTACATTTTAACATCTCAGAAATCAGGATGGATTACTTAATTCCTATTTCTTGCTGTCTCTAAAGTAAGCACAGTATGCTTTTTTCTAATTTATTTATTTATTAATTTCAAAGGTTTTATTGATAATCACTTGGGAGGAAACAATGAATGGTTTTAATAGAAAATCTGGGAAGCTAAAAATTCTTAAAAATCTTATATTTATAAATTGAAGTATGCCCTTGAACCTTAATAATTATCTAATTTTTATTTTTTTTGATTGAGAATGTGAAGTTTTTTTAAAAAGTCACCTTATAAGAGTAGTTTAAAACCTCCACACAGGATAGGATATACTAGTTAACATCCCTTCAGTAGGTGATAAACCTAAGACAGTATTTTGCATTTTTGAAAACCCTCAGACAGGATGACACAATTAATATGGCTTTTACCTCAGTATACTCTCCACATTTATAATTGTCCTCTTTAAATATGTAGCAATTTCGTTTGACCAGAATTCTTCCTTTAAGATTTTAGGCTTTCCCCAAGTTTTATTTTTTTCTTTTTATGATTTTACCGACACTTAAGAGGATAAAAATTTTCATTGAAAGTTGTCATGCAAGAAGCCAAGCAGACAATGAGGATAACTCATTTTCCTGTTGGGGGGAAATGCTTCTCTAGCTGGTTAAATCATGCACACTTTCTTATGTAAGAAAGTCCAGCCAAGAGGGAGGAAGGGTCATCTGGCCCAGTCAGGACATCTTTGTATTGTCTGTAGATAAAGGCACAGCCAGATCTTTAACACTTGACCCAGCTGGCCAAAGCTGTCATGAACTCAGAGAAGCATTCCTCATAACGTATGTGTCTTCCATTCCTAGGGCAGGGCAGGGCTTAGTTGATTAATATATGTTGAATACCTCTTTTGTGCTAGATATTGTACCAGGCATTTTAACATGCATTTTGTTAAGTTATCAAAAAGTCTAAAAAGGTTATATACTTTTAGTAGTCTCATTTTATAGATAAGGTAGCCAAGGCTTAAAGAGTTAAATAACTTGCAGAGATTCAAAGATCTAATAAGTGTGATTTTTACCCAGGACTATGGACTGCCTGTCAGCTCAAGGACTGTTCTTTGCTTTACAAACAAATTATGTTTCTTATGAATGTAGATAACTTCCCTTCCCTTACTGTATTAGGCATTGCCCACTCTTTGTGTGTGAGTGAGACCTGTCTGACTGTACCTCATAATCCTTAAGTCTCTTCAGGTAGTTTGCTTTATAAGCTCTACATTTTGAGAACTGTGTATATCATTTATATCACCAAAGCCCCAGAAAGTAGTTTTTATTCAATCTCCCTACCTCTTCTTTTCGCTAAAGGGTCAACATATATACTTTATTACCATTATTGTTATTATTAATACTATTATCATTATTATTACCTCTGCTGATTTTGTTAGTTTTTTTAGATAAACTTTTAACATGGAAGGCAAGTATAGGAGAATACACAGTGGACTAGAGTAATGATAACTTCCATTGACTGAACACCTACTCTATCACAGGCTCTGTACTAAGCCCTTTCACTGATGTTTAACTTAACTTTTCAATAACCATGAAGTATATACCATTGTCTTTATTGTATGGATGAAGAAAGCAAGAATTAGAGAGGACAAATAACTTTCCCAGGACAGTGTTAATGAGTGGAAGAGCCAAGATTCTAACCCACATATATCTGCAAAACCCATATCTTTATGTGCCTCCCTGAATATAGAGGTTGTATATTACCCATAGTTCCTTTTATACAGTAAGTTCTGAAGAGTCTTTTTTTTTTCAAGAATAAATAAAAAATACTTGACTTTACCATGAATTCTTATTTATCAATAGGCAAATTTAGTAGACCTCCTGGGCTTTAACTTGTTAATCTAAAAAGTAACAGATTATCTTCAATAACTTCAAAAGTTATTTTCCGTTATAAAATGCTTGATTCTACTCCCTGCAGGGCATGTATCTCTTTACAACATAGAAATGAATGCATATAGATATAGAAAAGACAACTTTCAGTGGGATCCTTTCGACAGATTTTCTTCTACTTCATTCTCATAATAATTGAGTTGGAGTTGAGATAAATAGTGATACACTTGGGTTTTTATTCCTTTGAAATCCATCTAATTTACCCCAGGAAATTTGTTGGAAGTCCTATTTTTGAAGGTCTCAAAGGATAGTCTTCTAAAAGTGTACTGTAGAGCAGCCTATTATGCTTTGAATGTCTTTTGTGTTTACATTCCTTCTGAGGAAAGTTGACCATGTGGGCTTCTTAACTTGACTTGGTTTGTTTGACTAATGCTGGTATCTGTCTCAAGGACTAGTGATTTATAGGCTGGCCAGCGGCCCATTGGTAACCAGGCAGGAGAGCTATGCTTGACCAAAATGGTGTCAGTGACCATCTAAACCTATGAGATACACCACAACACCCCTCAGCTCAAAACCTTTTGAAATATAATATGCATATGCATATGATGGTTCAGATTATCAAAGGCTGCAGCAAAAACAGAATCAGGGGTACAGAACAGTTAAATTGCTATAATGTTACAAGGGACAATAAGTTTCCATGGAGTCTTTCTTCTGCGGTGGCAGCTTCTAGGGTCCCTGCTATAATCTATGACTGGATTGTAGGAACTTTTCTTCCAGGAATCCTAGCTTTTCAACTTTCCTTTCCTTCTGTTCCCATGAGCCTTGACAGTAAAATCCTCTGCCTGAGATAACCTGAGAATGTTTAATTCTTTACAACCTGAAAGAATCCAACTAACCTGCATAGCCTCCTTGGCATAGCCTGTTTCTCCACTGAAGAACGCCCATGCATAAGTAGGCAACTCTTCAATGCTAAGTGAAATCTAACTATCAAACTTACGTCACTTACTTTTGCACTTTGCGTAGAGGTAGAAAATGCACCTTTGGTGCTTTTTAACACAATTCTTTAAGTACTTTAATAGAACTACTAATGCTTTTTTTTTTTTTTTTTAACTACTAATGCTTTTTGTCTCAAGGCTCAATCAGAAGGTGTTCTTTTAGTTTTGTATAACTCATTTTCCAACCTTTTAGATTACCTTAGTTTCTTTAAACCACCTTTAATTTCTCCGTTACTCTCAGCCTGATTCTTTTTCTTTTAGATCTTAAAACACAGGAGGAAACTTAAGTTTTAAATATTTATTTCTAACTGGTAAAGAAGGCAGAATTCTCTGTAGGCATCAGCCATGCAACCCATGCTTGGTCTGGAACTATATATATATATAAGCTCTTAGCCAGGAAGCCATTTATGTAACAGATCAATAAGTGTGTGTTCACCTCTGACCAAAACTCAGTATAGTGAATCTACCATCCAAATTAAAGAATTCCAGAAACATAGGTGTATTTATATGAATGACCAAAACATGTAAGTAAATAGCAATACATGCTGCTTACCAACCATGAAATTTAACCGTTTAACTTGTAGGTTTTCCAAACAGTTCAGTTTTTATTTTGATTTAAATTACCAATTTAAATCTCTGAGTGGTTGGAAACAGTATTTTAGTTATTTTCCTAATCCTACTGCATATTTTGTCATATATTTTGATGAAGTACATACATGTAGATGTATGTATGAAAGAAAAAGTGAGAAAGTGTGTATGAGAGTGTAAGTGTGAGAGATTTTCAGCCATAAATATTTCTTTTTCATTTATTAGGTACCCTATAATTGTACTGAAATGCTTTTGTTAAATAAGCAGACCTTTGATTCTCAAAGTGTGGTTCTTAGACCAGCAGCCTTCACTTCATAAGGAACTTGTTATAAATGTAGGATTTTGGTGTCTAACCCAAATGAATGGAATGAGAATCTGCATTTTAACCTGATCCTCAGCAGGTAATTTGTGTGTGCATTACATTTTGAGAAGTACAGTTGTGGAGCATTGTTCCTACTACTCTATCCTGGGTGATACTCATTGTTTTCATTATCTTTCTCTTTCATTTTGAACAACATCATAATATATTGTCATGTTTGTGTTTCCTTTAGACTGCAATGCCTAAGTTCTCAGTGACCCCTTTATTCCGTATTTATCTTGTTTTCATTATCACTGTCAAAAACAGTATTTTTTCTTGCGCACTTTACCTTATAACATGGGGTTTCAGATTTTGAATACCCTGTATTATGATTACCAGGTATTTTGGTTAATTCTATCACTAATCACGAAACAGAGCAGGACCCTATGGCTCTTGTCCCCCTCCCTCCCATGTTCTCATCCTGCCTTTTGTCTGTGGAAAATTTTTAGCCAAAGAATAAGTTGAATCAGAGAAGTGAGAAAATGCAGAAGCAAAGAAAAGGAAAGACTAAATAATAATAGTTTAGTCATTAAACTAAGTCAGGGACTTTTAGTTCCTCCTCAAGGGCTACAGATAATATTCTGAGCCATATCCTGTGAGCTATCTCATAGATACTGAAACCCCACCAGTTGGAAGAAGTTAACTACATGATGACCAGACTGTAGCCACGACATAAGCTGCCACAATTCCGAGAATTCGCCTCAAGGAAATGGGAACAAACCAACCCTGGAAATGAAGATTCACTATAATTAAAACAATCAACATGATGCTGATCAGACCACCAATGACCAATTTCAAGATGACAGTCAGAGCTGACTATGCTGTTTCTACATGTAACCTCCTCCTGCTGCCTATAAAAGCTCTTGCCCACTGACTGTCAGTTGCAGGAAGTCGGCCTTTGGACAGGAGTCTGCCTTCTGCCGCCCATCCCCAGGATGCCGGGCTCCAAAATAAAGCAAACTTTCCTTTCCACCAACTTGCCTCTTTTTTTTTTTTTAATTTTTATTTATTTATATTTATTTTTGGCTGTGTTGGGTCTTCGTTTCTGTGCGAGGGCTTTCTCTAGTTGCCGCAAGCGGGGGCCACTCTTCATCGCGGTGCGCGGGCCTCTCACTATCGTGGCCTCTCTTGTTGCGGAGCACAAGCTCCAGATGCGCAGGCTCAGTAGTTGTGGCTCACGGGCCTAGTTGCTCTGCGGTATGTGGGATCTTCCCAGACCAGGGCTCGAACCCGTGTCCCCTGCATTGGCAGGCAGATTCTCCACCGCTGCGCCACCAGGGAAGCCCCAACTTGCCTCTTTATTGGCTTTTGAGTGCTGAGAAGCTGGACCACACTTTCGGTAACAATCATGTTTCATCCTGATCCTATTGTTTCAGATACCTATACTTTTAAAACTCATTTGACTCTATGTATCTTAGGACAGGCTGTTATCTATCTGTGTCTAGCCTTTTTAGTTAATTCCATTAAAAGATTATTCTTCTCTGACAAGAAACAAATTAATATTCTATTTATATAGTTTGCTATTTCTATTTTTAATAGTTCCTGGAACATGGTGGAAGAGGAGGTCTTGGGATTCAATTCCCCTTCGACTCCTTTCAAGCTAAATAGTCTTTGGCAAATTACTTAACTTTTCTTAGTGCCATATCTTCAAAGTTGGTATAGGAACAGATTTTTATTGTGAGGGGGAAATGAACTATGTAAAGCACCTAAAAAAAAATACTTTGCACATGGTTGGCTCTCAAATATGGCAGTGCCTTTTCTCTTTTCCCACACAGATGCAGAAAAAGAAAGAAAATGTCTAAGTTTCTCACATTGCTGGCTCATCCTGAACTGCTGCCTCCTTGGCAGACAAAGCTTTGAAGCTTTTTCCTGGCTGCCATGTCTAGGTTACATATTGCTGCTCATGACCTGGGGACCTCTTCATCCTCTGAGATTTTCCCCTAGTTTTCTTGAATTCTGAAAGGTGGCAGTTATATGAGGCAAAAAAGAAACTTTTGCTCAGACACATAATGAAAATAAGGTAAGATGCCAACGGCAATCTTCTTAGGAAGGTTATGGGAAACATATATATTTGCATTTCCTTTCTGAGTATATTTCATCAGTTTCTATAAGACTCTAGTGTGTGGAGAATTTCTTTTTTGAGGCAGGGATGAGTATCCTTTAACTTATTGATCAAAGAACAATAGACATTGAGAAGAATCTGAGATATATAATGCCAGTGAGCTCATTCATCTCTTTTATCATTACAAATTTGAATAATCACTTAGTAAACAATATTTTAGACCCTGTATATACAAGGATAATTAAAAAAAAGTCAATTAAAGTTCATCTCCTCATGGAGCTCAAATTCATGTGAAGAAGAAAATAATTAACAAATTAAAAGACAAAAGCCATAACTTCAGAGACGTTAAAAGTTATGAGGAAAATACCACAAGGTAATGTGATAGATTTTATACAAAAATTGTCCCAATTCTCTAGCTCTCCATATATCAACGCTCTTTGTGATATGACTTTGTAGTTCCTCCCATCAACAAGTATGGTCGTTTTGTCACCTTTTGACTCTGGGTTGGCTTTGTGACTTGTTTTGGCAGGAGACTGTGATGGAAGTGACAGTGTGCCACTTCTGTGAATGGGTCTCAGAACCTCTCATGTGCTTCCACTAGCTCTTTTAAAACAAGCCTGGAATAACCTGCTGGATAATGAGGAATATATGAGCCTGACACCAGCATTAACCCATGCATCAGCCAGCGAACCACCAGATATGTGAGTGAAGTCATCCTAGAATAGTCAGTCCCCAACCAATTCACCACTTGATGCAGGAAAGAACCTAGCTGAGATCAGCTGAATCTGCCTGGCCTTGTTGATTAGAATTACTCATCCCAAAATCCATAGAATTGCCCATAGATTTGTGGGAAATAATGAATAGCTGCTGGTTTAATCTTCTAAATTTTAAAGTGGCCTATCACACATCAATAGATAACTGATACGGATGGAAATGACTGGGAGAGAATATGGATGTTAGATACATAAACCAAAGAAGGGACATCAAAGGGACATTTGAACTGAGAAAAAATGACAAAAAGGTGTCAGCCATGAAGGCATTTGGGATCTGTCCAGGCATAAGCTACAGAAAGCACCAAGGCACTAAGGAAGCATTAGAGATAGTTCCTTATAGAAAAGGGAAGGCCAGTGTGGCTTTAGAAACATAATCAAGAAGATTAATAAAAAACCTCTTTGGTAAGATAAGCAGATATCTTTCATGCGAATTACTTTGGCCTTTTATGAGGGGTTGGACTAGTGAGGGTTTAAGCTATATAAATTAAAGAGGATACACATATATTTGAGGCCAAATCGTCTTCTTGGAGTTAATGACAGCTACTTGTGAATCTGACTTAGCTACTGCAAATCCATCAGTAAGATGGCAAGAATATTCCTTTGTAGTATTACGGAGACATAAAACTTCAGCAGCACATTTAATTCTAGAGATAAAAGTCTCTATGGAGTTATAATTTCTTTTGATTAAAAAGACAGCAATTTCCAGAATCATGCTGTTCATGGCTCCCTTTCCCGACTTAAAGTTTGGTATCATTAAAATGATCTGGGTGATGTGATTATGGCTGGTGTTGCTGTTGCTGTGAGACGTGTCAGGCAGTCCCCACTGAGAGCTACACATTCTTATGTCAGGAGGTTGCCTCTCATTCAGCGCTCTGTGTCTAAAGTGAACTACCTAGATATTAATCCGCAGCGATTAGAAAAGTATAATTAATGCTTTCCAAATTTGTCATATAACCTGAAATCATACACCTAGTCTGGATGAAAGGCTGTATTTAACCAATGTATTTTATTTATTTATTTATTTATCTATCTATCTATCTATCTATTTATTTATTTGTTTTTTGGCTGCGTTGGGTCTTCATTGTTGCGCGAGGGCTTTTCTCTAGTTGCGGAGAGCGGGGGCTACTCTTCGTTGTAGTGCGCGGGCTTCTCATTGCGGTGGCTTCTCTTGTTGTGGAGCACCGTCTCTAGGTGTGTGGCCTTCAGTAGTTGCGGTACGCAGGCTCAGTAGTTGTGGCTCATGGGCTTAGTTGCTCCACGGCATGTGGGATCTTCCTGGACCAGGGCTGGAACCCATGTGTCCTTCATTGGCAGGCAGATTCTTAACCACTGCGCCACCAGGGAAGCCCCTAACCAATGTATTTTCATAGGAAAAGCTCTGCAGAGTCACAACTGAGGAGTCTGACTGAGACATCAATGTGGATGACTACAAAGTGATACGACTGCCGTATGGTAATGGATTGCCTTGGCGGCAGTACAAACTCAGAGATGGCATGAACCAATAACCCATTAAACCATAAATAAATAAAATAGATTCTTAAAAAAAAAAAGTTAAAAGAAAAAGTTAAAAAAAAAAAAGAATTATAGATGCAAGTTGCTACCAGTCTAGGAAATAATATTATTCCTCTGCCCCATCTTTAAGACACAACAAAACACAGATCAATTTTAAAAATTATATTATCACATAATATTTCTGAATTATGTTAGTATAGTAAGAATACTAGATATGCTTTGTAGGGTTTAACAACAGACTATCAACTCTGCTACCAGTTTTTAAGATAGAGTGTTTCATCTTTAATCAGCGGTAACAGAAAATCTGTTCTTCAGATACCAGATAGAATTTAATCTCCAATTATGTACTCCTCAGTTCTTATCAAATGTCCAGCTGAGAAAAATGATAATTAAGATAGTTTAAGGGACATGAAATATATGCCCTAATATAAATGGCCAACATTCTTTGACTTATTATGTAATTGGCTTTTACAAGATATTATTCATTACTATGATGCCTTTGAATAATAATCACCATATCTCTTCAGGAAACTATGGATCTCATGAATATTTCAGAGATTGAATTATTAAGCATTAACAAATAAGTTGTCAACAGCTGAGCCATGAAATGCTTGGAAAAATGTAGTTTTCATTCATTAAAGCTTAATTTTTTGTCATATATTTCCAAGTGAATATATTTAGTGCCTATCTAGAAGATCCTTTCTAGTAAAGCTAGTTTCGGAAAAAAGTACAGAAATTTTCCACTTGCTTTGCATACTACTGTATTCAAAGCCACAGAATGAATAGAAATACCATTACTTTTGCATTGAAGTACTAATTTCATATAATATAAATGCAACTGACTTGACGCTAGTTTCTTTGAGTGGTAGTTCTCAAAATGTAGCCTAAGATCAGCAGCATCAGTGTCACTCTGGAACTGTTAGAAATGCAAGTTTTAGCCTCCATTTGCTAAATCTAAAACTCTTGGAGACGGGTCTCTTATAATGTATTTTTACAGCCCCCCCTCAAGGTGATTAAGAGGCACAGGAAAATTTGACAACACTCTGTAAAGTCAACAGTGTTGACTCAGCTGAAGAGCAGTAATTCATGTTGACATCTTATGAGAAAAGAAATGAATGACAGACAGAAAACAGTGAGAGTTGTAATCCTTCTCAATTTCAGGAAGGTACCTTTTCAAATTACAGTCACATCAGCAACACAGGAAAATAAGATAATTACTCCACAGAAGTTAGATGGATAAAGATCTGCTTTCAAGGACATAGTTAGAATCTACCCAAATTCCTTACCCACATTATTCCCTTCTATGGAGTTACAGGATACTTAACTAAATGCCTGAAATAAATATATAGCACCAACTCTATGCTAAAATCCTGGACTAGCTAGAATTGACCTTTGTCCTAAATATACATCTATCTTAGAATTTTGCTTTCAGGGCCATAACCTTATTCCCTTTTACTCTCTGCTTTGTCCCTGATTCAAAATCTTATCTTTTTCTGGGAGATTTTTGTACCCCATGCTTAATGATATACCTTAAAAGAGGCTGGCTTTCTCCAGATTCCTAAGATGTGCCTACATATAGCATACTTCCTGGATCTGACTTATTTGTATCTACATAACATTCATTTCTGAAATGGCCATTTTTTAAACCCTCTGAACTATGGTTTTCTCAGCTGCAGGAAAATAATTATGGCCTCCTTCCCCTTGACTGTCCTGAGTTGTTAAAATTCAATGAGCAACATTATGTAAGTAATTTTTGTCCATTAAAATAATAAATACCATGATCACAGCAATGCCAATGACAACAACAACAACAACAACAATAATAATAATGATGGCTTTTTTCATGCTAAAACTGTCAGTACAAAGTATATTTCTGGGTTTGTCCTACTAGGATAAATTTCTATCCTTATGCAGTAGGTTGAATGTTTGTTTACCCCAAAATTTATATTTTGAAATCCAACCATCAATGTGATGGTATTTGGAGGTAGGGCCTTTGGAAGCCAATTAGGTCATGAGAATGGAGCCCTCATATATGGGATTAGTGCCTTTATTAAGGGACTCCAGAGAACTCCCTTTCCCTTTCCACCATGTGAAGTCACAACAAGAAGACAGCCATTTATGAACCAGGAAAGTGGTCCTCCCTAGACATTGAATTTGCTGGCATTTTGATCTTGGACTTCCTAGACTCCAGGACTGGGAGAAATAAATGTTCATTATTTAAGCCACCAAGTCTCTGATATTTTTGTCATAGTAGCCTGAATGGACTAAGTCTAGTCTCCTAGCAAGAGTCTTCTAGTTCTTTTTTCTCCTAAGGTTCACCTCTTGATCTATTATGTCACACACCCAGCACTAGATAGTCCTGACAAACTGGAAAACAAAACAGATTGAGATTTAAACAGGAAAGTTGAAGGCAGTAACCTTCTGAATTACAAAGAATGAAAGGGAGAAAGAGAAAGAAAGGAGAGAAAGAAAGAAAGAAAGAAAGAAAGAAAGAAAGAAAGAAAGTAAGTAAGTTTTAAAAGAGATAAGGAAAATCTTGCCAAATATAGCAACTGGGAGAAACTATGGAAGAAAGAGAAGACAAACTGGCTACAAAATAAATGCGTAAGTTGTAAGAGCAAATACTGGAACAGAATTTATATTATTCAATTGAAAAAAGCTCCTTATTGCATTTTCTGTTAAACATTACTCAGCAAAATATTAAATTTGTGTACTTCCATAAATTAATCTTGAAAGCTTTAAAGGATTCTATTCTCTTTGTAGAGTCATCTTCCCTTCCTTCATCTGTTCACAGGTTCTAGAAAGAGGCAAATGTAACTGAGGCAAACAAAGGTAGAGAAAAAAAGACCTCTGCAATCAGACCTACTTCATCAACTCCAGTCATTAATGGGAAGATGGCTCTCTCTCAATTTTAAATGTTTAAAATTAAAATAAAGCAAGATGTCTCTATTCAGCCCAACCCCTTTTTAACTATCTATTTTCTTTTGATCAGATTAAAATAAATGTTTAATTTTCCCCCTTCTCTACTAATCCCTTGGATGAATGAATGGTTAGATTGGATTAAATCTTAAATTTACTCCTAAGGATATAAAATCTTTCTTAATTCAGCTATTACTTCTGCTATTATATTCCTCACTATCCTTTCCTTATTAAAAAATGTAATAATAATAACTGTGAGAGAATAGTAGGAGCTCAAGTTGAGCTCATTTGAAAAGAAATCCCATTTTAGACTTTGAGGCACTACAATAAAAGTGATAGAGTCTTATTTATGATAATAATTGTATTCCTTATAGACAGAAACCAAATACTCAAACTTATTTTCTGCTGACACGTCTATGTTAAACTTTTATAAAATCAATATGACACATTTATAAGCATTAGAAAATATGGCTTTATACCCAGAAAATGAAAACAAGAAACATAATTTCACCTAAAATATAAAGTTCTGAATGGTGACTTGAAGCAAAACCTTTTTATTATGTTTTATTTCCAAAATGTCAAAAAAAAGAAACAGTCATGGAAGAGATTTTGGTAAGATATATGAAAGAATCTATTGATCACCACTAGTGGAAAATACTTAAATCACATATAAGTTAAAGTTGTGAGCCCTGTTTCTTTAAAATATTTAAAAGGAGAATAGAACATTTTCCAGATGAAGTGCTTAGAATTTTACCTGCCTAAGAGCAGGAGGAGGAAAATTAACTTGCATAACATCTCTGGCTTTACAATTCAAAGATGAAGATGACATTATCAATATAGTCAAAAGAACCATTGCCTCAAAAAACAGAATTGAGTCATATATCTAAAGGCATGGTTTAGTGAAATCTAATTGGTCACAGACCTCTATCTGTGACAGCCATGGCTATAGTCATGAGCTGTGACGTTTTAAACAAAGAATCATTGGCAGACTGGTAGAATTCAGGAGAGAAAAGGAATTATGCCTAGGAGAAAAGCATTCTTTCAAATAAGATCATCTGCTCAGAAATGGAAAATTCTCAACAATACTGGCAGAGTAAATTGCATTTATTTAAAAGTCTAAAACTTATGCTTGTTATACATGTAAAAGAGTAAAATATACTCTACTTTATGTTTAAAAAAACACTAAGGATTTTTAAAAAAAGAATGGACAATCACTTGATATCCTAGCCAACAATAATTTAGTTATTCCATTACAAAAACGTCATACATCATCACCCAGATATTTAGAACCCAAGAAGCCATGGAGTTCATTCCTTTGCAGGGATAGGATATTTAACACTCTACAGTATACCTCTTGGTGCTTTTCTCTGATTGTTTAAACTTTGTTGTTAGTGAGTGAGGATCCAAATTATTCCCTGGAAACCTTCTCAAGAATCAATACAGCTGTATGTTAAATCACAGTATGGCTCTGAGCATTTCAATAAATAAGTATTGATGTATTTTTACCAACTCCACTAGAACAGCGTACATTAGATCCACCTTATTCTCTACAACCAAGCAACAGCTGAAGTAAAAAAAATGGCAAACGCAGGCAGTATATAAAAATAAGCCAGATAGGTTTGTCCTCAAACCCAGTTTCCTGAAAAGAGTTAGTCACATCTTTATTTTCATGAAAATGATACAATTTCAAAATGCTTATGTAAAAATGGATTCAGGTCTTTCAATTTTCTGTATAGGTTGAATTATTCAAGTATATTTTTCAATAAATTTTGGGCCCAATACACATCTGGCCCATGAATTCAAGTGAAAGGTAGCACTGACTATTCTTTTCAAGGTGGTATTCTGAATGCTTTGAAATAGATTCTGAAAAAAATTAATCTGGTATCCAGATACATGTGATTGCATTAAATTATCCATGAGGACTAACATGGTGATGTTTTGCTTGATATAGAAAATGTTTTTCCACTAACCAAGTAGCATTTTACTCATCAACTTCAACACACTAAACACAAGCAAAAAGGGAACTAAAATTTACAAACACACAATAAAGCTAACTTCATTTTGTTTCTATTTGTATCATCAAATTTGTGTGAATATTAGGTCTTACTTTCTATCTAATACTGCAACTAAAAGTGATGTAAAGGGCTTGATGTCTTCATGGGAGGAAAACAGTCCCTTAAATTATTACTTTATTTTACTTCTCTATCTAACTGTTCTCAACGATTTATTCAAGTGCAATCTCAATAACATTCATGATGTGCATTAGACATGGTTTCTGACTTCAAGACATTTATTATGTACCAGGAAAGCGAAGACATAATCAACATAACACACATGTGGACCACAGTAATACTTAGTGTAAAGGTGATTTGGTGATTGTGTGCTGCAAGTTTACTTAGTCCTATTTAAAACAAATTGTATACATACATGTCACAATTAAAAATTTGTATTGTATGGGACAGGAAAACTAATGCAAATGATCTTGAAAATAAAGGAACAATTTTTGGTGCAAGTGGCCAAAAAGTCTAGATGTTGTTGTGGCTTAATCCATCAGCTCAAACTATGTCACCAAGGATATGGGTTCTCTTCTCTCTGCTTTCCTTGGTGTTAATGTATTTTTATTCTCCACAGTGTAGTCCCACATCATTTTCCCTTTATATTTCACAAAGGTCAACAGGAAACCTTTCTTACTAATAAAAAAGGAAAGGATTTTGATCACAGAAGTCAAATAAAAGACTTGGATCTGGTTCTCATTCAGTAAATAGATAGTAAGCATTAAAACATAATAATGATACAATGATCTTCTAAGGAAGCATTAATAATAATACAGAGCTGGCACTGTATAACAGGAGAAATATATGTAATTATTATAAGATCATAGTGTAAGATGCCTGGCTTACTGGGAACCACAGAAAGTCACATCTCATTTAATGTTAATTTTCTATTTCTGCTGTGAAAAGTTGGCACAATCTTAGCATCTTAAAACACCACAAATTTATTTTCTAAAATCTCTGTGTGTTGGAAATCTGGGTGGGCTTGACTGGGTACCCTGCATAGAGTCTCACAAAGCCAGAATCAAGGTGTCAGCTAGCTGGCCTGTGCTATTATCTGCAGGCTCTGAGGGAGATTCTGCTTCCAAGCTCATTTAGGTTGTTGATGAAATTCAGTTCCTGGTGGTTGTAGGACTATGGTCCCTATGTCCTTGCTGCCTGTTAGGTCAGAGACATCTCAGCTTCTTAGGCAAGATATGTTCTTCATTCTGTTGCCTTCTCTGCCTTCAGGCCATCAATGGTTCACATCATCCTTCTCTTGCTTGATTCTTCCTGATTCCTCTTCTGTTGCGTCTCTCTGACTCCAGAGAAACTTCTGTTTTTAAGGGTTCATGTGATTAGGCTGAGCTCATGTAGAAAATTCAGGATAATTTTAAGATCTTAATGGTTGTAACCTTAATTATGTTGGCAAATTCCCTTTTCATGTAACGTGAAATGTTCATGGGCTTACACCAAGGGGCAAAGATCATGGGGGTCAAAATTCTACCTACAACATACCCATTGAGTGATAAATGCCATCTACAGCAGAGAATTGCACATGGTGCTAAGGGAGCAGGGGTAAGTCTGAGAGAGAGGCTCTGGCGCATTGGGAGATGACAGCATACTCTAACAATGGGGAACCAGAAGCTGAAGCAATATGAAGACAATTCATGTTTTCAGTGGGAAGACAGCGAGGAGTTATCTTCTATAAAATGTCATGTGCATAGTACTGGAAATTGTTATAAATTTTAAACTAAAAGGGCAAGATATCTTGAAGTCTCTGGGACAACATGGAAAGTCAGCAAAGAAAAATAATTCTATAAAAGGACTGTCTTTCCACCTGCCATATAATTTTGCTACCTTTTTGTCTTATCAAATCCATATATTAGAGCTTCTCAGACAGAAATTGGAGCAGAGGAGTGAGGAGTATCCTACTCAATTTGCAGAAGTCTATGAAGAAAGAAAAGATGCCACCTTTTTATTAGCTTCCTTAGTAGCTTTTACATATAATAATTGCCCTTATCTATAATTTGTTCATCTTCTGGTGGAATTGAATCCTTCATTGGCTCCTTGGGTCAGTCTGATTAATATAGCCCAAGCTAACTGAAGTTTAGAATAACTAGAGAAGTAAAAATAGCTAGATTTTATTCTTATAACCAGATCCATTGAAAACAAGAATACATTCATGTTATTATTATTATTTTTTAACATCTTTATTGGAGTATAATTGCTTTACAATGGTGTGTTAGTTTCTGCTTTATAACAAAGTGAATCAGCTATACAGTGGCACGGACTTATATATCCATTCATGTTATTTCATATTGGGGCACACTACTTTACTGTGGTTTGATTGACAAATATTTGGAAAGAAGGCACCTACACCCTTTAGTTCACAGGCATATAAGGAGATGTGGTACACAAATATTCCTAAAGAATGGTATCTGTGCACAGAACTATTAAACATCAGTTTCATGATAATATTTTGTATTTTTGGTACTATTATACACACCTTTTAGCCCCCAAAAATGTTTTAATCCAATTAAAGGAAAAGGACACGGCGTATCTTTCAAAAATCAGAAACAGTTAAAATCTAAAAGCTTCCCATTGACTAATGTAGCTGTACAAATTAAAAAGCATCAAAAATCCAGTAGCAATTGTTGAAATGCTGGATGTCAACTAGAGGTTCATTGCTAGAGATGGCTTTGGACTGAAAAATATTTAGGCAAACAAATGGATAGAACAGCAGGAACTCTTTATTAAGCAGAAAGATATATTTCCTTCAGTTGCTTTGGTGCCATTAATTGCAAATGCTATGTCAAGTTCTGGTGGCTAAGAGAGGTGACTCACCTTCCCATGTGGGTGAGACTGTAGCACTCAGTGATAGATGAACAGGATGGGCATTAATTAAATGTTTTACAGAAGAGAGAGAGAGCACTGTGGTGTAGATAGCTGCTTCCTTTGCAGTCTATTGTAATCTAAATACCCAAGAATATTCAAATGAGGTAGTAAATTTTTAAAACCATAAGTGGTAATTTATCCTAAGAGTGAAACATATACATACTTATAACTCTAAAGCCATCTCTTTCTCTTGCCAATGGTCTGGTGATACAGCTGGGTTGCAGAGGTCAAGACTGAGCTAAAGGCAGTGGAGTCTAAGCTTTGGTATACATTAGAAACACATGAGGAGATTTTAAGACTTCCAAAGCCCAGACTGAACTCCATGCCATTTAAATCTGAATGTCTAGGGTTGGGACACAGACGTCAGTATTTTTTATTAAAGATGCCCAGTTGATTCCAATGCACTGTAACATTTGGGACCCAGTGAGGTAAAGAAGAGAATCTGAGTAATCATGGGCATATTATTAGGCTCTACAGAACTACGGGTTCCTGCAACTAAAAATGATAGCTATTTAGAAATGTGAAATGAATAAAAGAACAGGTAATGTTTATGCCACTAAGACCTTGAAGGATATTAACATTCTGCAAATCCCATATTTTGGCAGGACTCCATATGAATAAATTACCTTGGGCAAGGAACTCAACATACTGTGGGTCTAGGATGGAGAAACGTAAAGTGGCTTGTTCTATCTTCCTTACTTCTCAAGGAAATGAGGCTCATAATTGTGAATAATCTTGACTAAGGGCATTTCTATAGTACTTAGAATATATACCTGTAACATGCAGGAAAGGACTATTACAAGACTTAGGATACAAAACGAAGACCAGCCAATGGTAAAATAGTATATAAGTTTGATAGGTGTCCAATTAGCCTCTACTGCATAGAAACTACTCCAAAAAAGGTTTGGGTTGAAACAATAACTCTATGTAACTCACAATTCTGTGAATAGGCTAGGATTTTTTTAAAGTCTGGAATGATTCAGCTAAACTCTACTAGGCTTACTCCTATGTTTGCAGGGAGCTGGTAAGTCTACTGGTGGTTGGATGATCCAGGAAGACCTCACTCACTTATCTGGTGGTTGGAAATCTGTTGGACTGGGGAAAGGGTTGACTGGCCCATGTGTCTGTCTTCATATAGCAGGTTAACCCAGACTTATTCACATGGAAGTGGCAGGTTTCATGGGAATACGAACAAATGCTATAGGGCTTCTTGAGGCAAGGCCAAAATGCACACTTTCACTTTCTCCACACTCTGTTGTTTTACATAAGACCCACCCACATTCAAGGGGTGAAGAAATAAACTCTGCCTTTTTGTCTGAAGAGCTACAAAATCAAATAGCAAAGGGGCATGAACATAAGAATGAGGAAATGTTGTCAACATTATCTGTAGTATATAACCATAGGAAAGATATTTTTGTTCACAACCAAGAATATCCTTTTTAACATCCCTTTTTTTTTCATTTCTAATCACAGCCATAACCGTCTGCACCCTAACATCTGCCATAACTCTTTCTGTCCTTCTTTTTCCTTTTGAAAACCCTGCTTTTATCTCTTTCCAGCTGAAAGTTCTCTGGGATACTTGTTTTCCACTAATGTGGAAACTTTGTTCTGAAAGTCAATATAAACAGGGTAATATTTTTTCCACAGAGGCTCTGATAGAAGTTGAAGCTGAAGTCCTTGCATAGGTTAGGCCTAGTGAGTAAGATATTTTAAATGAGCCAGTTTCTACATTTCTTAAAACACATTACATAAGCAACATCAATTCTCCTCCCCGTCCACACTCATGCACTTACTTCAGTATGACACTTCCTAGCATTTTGGAAATGCTAACTTGTACAAGAGGAACTGTTTACACTGCACTGTTCCTCTTCCCCAACTCTCTCTTCCTGCCTCTTTCCATTAAGGAAGGATTTGAATAATTGAATCTGATTAACCAGTTGGAAGAGACCGCATCTACTAGTAGGAAGAGCCACTGTGTTAAAAGACTTCCCAGTTTTTTCCTCAAACATTGCAATACAAAGGTCTTTTCTACATTAAAAAAAAAAAAAAAGAATTTCTTTCTCCATGGAGCTGGCTCAGTTTAATCCAGAGACTATCATTATTGCTTTGATTACTTGTAACACATAACCAACCAAAATATGGTACAACCCAAGATTCAGATTCAGATTTAGGCATGCTTAGGCCCATGATTAAGCATGTAGGTTCAAGCCAGGTATTGCAGGTAGCCTCTGAGATGGTTCCCAGTGATCTGTACCTCCTGGTATTCATGCCTTTGTATAATCTCTTCCTGTTAAGCATGGGCTGGACCTGGTAATTCACTCTAACACATGTAACACTGGGAAAGTGATGAGATGCTACTTCTGAAATGAGGTTAGCAAAAGACGGTGGCTTCCACTTTAGATGTTCTCACTCGCTTGCTTGCTCTAAGGAAACCAGCTGCCATGGTGTGAGTTGCTTTATGGAAAGGCCCAGGGGGGAAGGAACTGAGGGAGCCTTCAGCCAACAGTCCAGGAGAAACTGAGGCTTTTAGTCACATAATCAGGGAAGAACTAATTCTTGCCAACAATGCCATGAGTGAACTTAAAAATGGATTATGACTGGAATAGCTTTCACATGGAATCACAACCTCAGCCCATGGCTTAACTGCTACTTTTAAGACACCTGAAGACAGAGACACCCCACTAAGCCATGCCAGGTTTCTGACCCAGGGAAACCATGAAAAAATACATTTTTTTAAGCTCCTAAGTTTTATGGCAATTTGCTATGTAATCGTAGGTAACTAATATACCAAGTTTATCATAGCTCTACAGCCGAAGTCATTGAACATAGAAAACTACTTCCTTCTACCATAGAAATAAATTTTTCCACAGATCTCAATCAGGATGTAGTATATTACTTATATTAATCATTTGGGACTAATTATATAGAGATAACTATTGTTATCTCTATATAAGACAAGAAGACTTCTCATTTAGGTTATGAAAACAATGGCAGTCTCCTGTTTGAATTCTGTGGATTGAAATAAGGGATTATCTTTATGATTTCCTGTTGTTTGTGTTACACACAAAAATTATGAACCACAACATTTGTCAAATTCTACAAATTAAAATTACATGTGGATACAGAGCCACCAAAAATAGTGTGAAAAGGCAATCCATGATATGGAAGAAGGTATTCAGAACACACATGAATGGACAATAAATAGGACCCAAAGTGTAAAAAGAATTGCTTTTTGGCATTAAGAAAAATTCAAACAAGGTACTCAAGAAAACAATCCACAGAGGAGGAAACCTAAATGACCAATATACATAAAAAATATTAACAACCTCATTGATGAGGAAATTGCAACCTCAAACCACAATGAGATATCATTTTACACTCATCAGTTTGTCAAAATAAGTCTAGTAGTACAATGTTGATCCAAGCACCTAGAATATCTTTTCACTGATGTGGAAATTTAATTGCCGAAACCATGAGGGTAAAAATGTGCAATTTTCTAGTAAAGTTGAATAACCATACATAATGTCCTAACAATTTTATTTTAAAATATATACTCTAAGGAAAACCTTGCATATGTTCTATGGTAGAGATTTTTAAGATCCTTTATAGCAGCAATGTTAATAATAAAAAAAATATTATTAGAAAAAAATCGAAGGTTCAGAATTGCTAGAATGAATAAATAAATATTGTATATCCATGTCGTAGAACAGTATTAGGCAACACAAATTAATTAAAACAGGTATTTGCAACAATATGTCAATAGTAAGGTTGTGGTTAATTTGTTTTGATTTTTCATTTTTCAAAAAAGTGTTAAAGCTACTATATCATATTATCAATTCAAAACAATCCCTGAAGAATATTATCCAGTATAGTATAGATTTATCTATGGGCTGATTACCTCAGCATTACCTGTCCAAAACTCTGAAAGGACATGGAAAGGAAGGACAATAGTTAGAGGCAGAAAACATAATCCCCACCTGTCTTATCTCAGGCTGCTATAACAAAATAGTATTCACTGCTTGGCTTTACACAAAGGACATTTACTTTCCACAGTTCTGGAGTCTGAGAAGTCCAAGACTGTGATGCCAGCATGGTGTTTTGGTGAAAGCCATCTTCCTGGCTTCTTGTTGTATCTTCATATAGTGAAGAGAAACAGAAGGCTTCCTTCTTGCTATATATTCATTTGTCAGAGAAAGAGAGAGAGAGGGAGGGAGGGAGGGAGAGGGAGAGAGAGAGAGAGAGAGAGAGAGAGAGAGAGACTGATCCGCTTTCTAGTTCTTCTTATTAAGATACTAAATCCCATCGATCCCATCATAAGGACCCCATGACTTCATGACCTCATATCAACCTAATTACCTTCCAAAGGCCCTATCTCCAAATGCCATCACATTGGGGATTATGGTTTCAATATATGACATTTGGGGGTCACAATTGAGTCCATAGCATCAACTTAAACTTGGATAACTTTCTGAGATCTAAAGCAAGCACAAATAAAACAATCAAAGTTCATTGGAAGTTGTGCAGCACAAGCTGTGGATGCTGAAACCTTTTGAGAAGGAGGAATTTAAATTATTAATCAAACATATTTATTGAATACCTGATATGTAACTGTGTGCCATATAAGGTAGTAATAACGAGTAAATGTGGCAGAGGTGGAAATGTTGGGATTTGAAAGACTGGTTGATTGTAGGTTTGGCAGGATGGAGAAGCAGCACGAATGAATGCTTGGAAGGAAAACAGTCCAGAGATCCAATGTGCAAAAAGCTGCTAAGGGTCAATGCCAGGCCTTTCATCGTCTAGCCTGGACCAACGTTTTAAGCTCACATACTGTCTCGTGGACACTTCCACTTAATCATTCCTCTATCTCTAGCATTATTTTCTTTTTTCACAGCAATTTCACATCCCTCTTCTTCTCATGACAGTCTCCAGAACTAAGTATAACTACTTATCTGGACCTTGACCCACCAAAATTGAGGTCTCACGAATTTTGTTTCCTCAGGCACGCTCCTCTTTCCCATACCTAGAGGTCTAAGTTCCATCTCTGAACTTCCCAACTCTTCTAGAATCAGGCCTTTACTTTAACTGATTGTTTGCCAACAATGATCTGTCTCCCATATTTGCTTCTGTCAGCACTACCCTTTCTTCAAAACTCAGTTTAAATGTCACCTATTCTAAGAGGTCTTCCCAAATTGGGTTAGATGGAAGGTAAACTTCTTCGAGTCTTAGTGGTATTTAATTATAACTCTCGAGAAGCCAAGAGATTCTTTTTTTAACTCTTTTACACCTTTCTAGAAATATTTGTTGAATAAATCAAGTCATTTTGAATAGAATCAAATCGAATCAAGCTGAATTGAATTGAACTGAACTGAATTGAAATGGATGGTTCTTTTTATGCTTGGCTACCAGACAGGTCATAGGAAAGGCAATTTATTTCTTTGTATTTTTTTCAGTTTCTCTTAATATATGCATCTCTAACAGAAAGCTAACAGAATATTCTACACATAGTCATTTGAAAAGTTTGAGATAATTCAGACAATAACCACATTCACGTACAGATAATAACACTGTCAAGTGAGGGTCATCTTTGACTAAGAAATGTCAGAATTCTTTAATTCTATACTAAAAAATAGGATATATTTAAAGCTAGGCTAAATAGGCTCTGTTTTTCATAGACCAACTTGTATTCAAAGTTAATTGGATATTGAAAATCCCAGCTTATGTTTAATATGTATCATTTTTCAGAAATCCCAAGATAAAACTGCTAACTATAAAAAAAGAACAAAGCTATACATTTCTTGAGCCGTGGATTTTAACAATCCTCATTCCAGCAATAAAGCCCTCTTTTGAAAATTTTCTTCCTCTATTTTGCTTATCAACAATGCTGTTCTTTCTTATGTAATCTACTTAAGGATATCACTATTTAGTGCATTCATCACTTATTAATACCTCGCCATTATAGGGTAAGGAATATTCACAAAAAATATTTTAAATAGAAAAGTAGGGAATAGGCAATTGGATTGAAAACAGTTGCTAAGATTCTTTGCAACTCAAAGATTCTGTGATACATCATCTCGGTTCATTTGTAATCAAAAGTAAAACAATAAAATCTTTATGCCACATACATCATTAATACATTCAGTTTTTTCTGGCCCAACTTTCACTTGTAAATTTTAACTTGCAACAAGAGAGGTAAAATAAGCCCTATCACAATTATAAACAGCAGTACATGTAGATCAATAGAGTAAGCAATATTTGCTCAGCTTATGTCCTATGAATTTCTTTCCAAAATCCAGGCCCCCTTTTTCACCCTCCATTGCTTACTTGAGAGACATACACACAGGCATACATACACATATACACAATAGCCTTTTGACCAAGAATATTCTAATTAAAAAAACCAGTATTTAATAATTAGAAGGAACAGCAGTTAGTATTCTAAGAGCCTTAGTTTGATCTCTTGATTTTATAGAACTAAGCTTATAGCGAGAGGAGTTGAAAGGCAGGGCACCCAATTTCTTATTTTGGTGTATTTCATTAGCTATGCTTTGTTGAGTGTTTATTATGTTACATGCCTTTGTCTTGTCATTGGGCTTTCCTCACATGATCTGAATTAATTCTCACAAAAGTCGTGAGGTTATCCACCCCATTGATCAGATTAGGAAACTGAGGTTTAAGAGATTAATTTGCTCAAGACCCCGTCCCCCAACTATAATACAAAGCCAAGATCTTTTCCTCACAGTTATTAGCAGAATTGGTATGATGTCTTAAGTTTTCAATGTGCACATCCTGAGCATTTGCACAACACTGAGAAACTTCTTTTCAAGTTGTTGCTTCTATACTTTAGAAATATTCATACAGTTGTTACTTGGCTAAGTTTGTCATCTCTAGTATTTTGCATTCTTATGACGTGTTTAAAGTAATGGGATAAAACACTGCATGGCTTTATTTATAGATTTATCTATCTATTAACTTCTTACTATCTATCTATCTATCTCTCTGTCTATCTATCTATCTATCTAGCTATCATCTATCTATCTATTTATCTCTATCAACTATCTATTTAATTCAGGAACTGCCATTTTCACCATATTCCAACTAATTGTTAGATCTTTTCAAATCATCGAATCAGATAATTTAGAGGTTCAGCTTCTACATATTATTAGCCAAATGAGGCATTGAGAAGAATTTTTACCTTTTAAAAATAAGACAGAAAACCTAAAGTTGACTGTGTTATTTACCTTCGTTCTCTCTAACTGGGATTGTGCAAAAATGCCTAAGGGAGGCCTGTATTCATTAGATTCAATCTTCTTTTAGGTCTTTCCTTTTCTATGAATATTTACTTCTAAATATCATTTAAAAAAAATAAACCAGTTTTTTAGTGAACATCTAACAGGATTTTCTGTACAATCATTTCTCTTCAATTCTAAATACTATAAATTCTTTGAATTCTAGTCTCTGCTGGACCTGTGTACACACACACAGGTGTGCATGTGTGTAGTATTTATCCTGTTTTAAAGTCATATTTGGAGATTGGTTCAAGATGGTGGAGTAGAAGGACGTGTGCCCACTCCCCCTTGCAAGAGCACAGGAATCACAACTAACTGCTGAACAATCATGGACAGGAAGACACTGGAACTCACCAAAAAAGATACCCCACATCCGAAGACAAAGGAGAAGCCGCAATGAGACGGTAAGAGGGGCGCAATCACAGTAAAATCAAATCCTATAACTGTTGGATGGGTGACTCACAAACTGGAGAACACTTATATCATAGAAGTCCACCCACTGGAGTGAAGGTTCTGAGCCCCATGTCTGGTTTCCCAACCTGCAAGTCCGGCAATAGGAGGAGGAATTCCCAGAGAATCAGAATTTGAAGGCTAGTGGGATTTGATTGCAGGACTTTGACAGGACTGGGGGAAACTCCTGAAGGGCACACACAAAGTAATCTGCGCATCAGGACCCAAGCGGAAGGAGCAGTGACCCCATAGGAGACTGAACCAGACCTACGTGCTAGTGTTGGAGGGTCTCCTGCAGAGGTGGGGGGTGGCTGTGGCTCACTGCAGGGACAAGGACACTGGCAGCAGAAGTTCTGGAAGTACTCCTTGGCATGAGCCTTCCCAGAGTCTGCCATTAGCCACAGCAAAGAGCCTGTAGGCTCCAGAGCTAAGTCACCTCAGGCCAAACAACCAACAGGGAGGGAACCCAGCTCCACTCATCAACAGACAAGTGGATTAAAGTTTTACTGAGCTCTGCCCACCAGAGAAACACCCAGCTCTACCCACCACCAGTCCCTCCCATTAGGAAGCTTGCACAAACATATTAGATAGCCTCATCCACCAGAGGGCAGACAACAGAAGCAAGAAGAACTACAATCCTGCAGCCTGTGGAACAAAAACCACATTCATAGAAAGATAGACAATATGAAAAGGCCGAGGACTATATACCAGATGAAGGAACAAGATAAAACCCCAGAAAAACAAGTAAATGAAGTGGAGATAGGCAACCTTCCAGAAAAAGAATTCAGAATAATGACAATGAATATGATCCAAGACCTTGGAGAAAGAATGGAGTCAAAGATCGAGAAGATGCAAGAAATGTTTAACAAAGACATAGAAGAATTAAAGAACAAACACCTACAAGAATTAAAGAGCAAACAAACAGATGAACAATACAATAACTGAAATGAAAAATACACTAGAAGGAATCAATAGCAGAATAACTGAGGCAGAAGAACGGATAAGTGACCTGGAAGAAGAATGGTGGAACACACTGCCACAGAACAGAATAAAGAAAAAAGAATGAAAAGAAATGAAGACAGCCTAAGAGAAATCTGGGACAACATTTAACACACCAACATTAACATTATAAGGGTCCTAGAAGGAGAATAGAGAGAGGAAGGACCAGAGAAAATATTTGAAGAGATTATAGTCAAAAATTTCCTTAACATGGGAAAGGACATAGCCACCCAGGTCCCAGAAGCGTAGAGAGTCCCAAGTAGGATAAACCCAAGGAGAAACACACCAAGACACATAGTAATCAAAGTGACAAAAATTAGAGACAAAGAAAAATTATTAAAAGCAACACCTCACTTACACCAATGGACAGATCATCCAGACAGAAAATTAGTAAGGAAACACAAGCTTTAAATGGCACAATAGACCAGATAGATTTAATTGATATATATATGACATTCCATCCAAAAACAGCAGATTACACTTGCTTCTCAAGTGCACAAGGAACATTCTCCAGGATGGATCATATCTTGGGTCACAAATCAAGCCTCGGTAAATTTAAGAAAATTGAAATCATATCAAGCATCTTTTCTGACCACAACTCTATGAGATTAGAAATGAACTACGGGGAAAAAAACGTAAAAAACACAAACACATGGAGGCTAAACAATACGTTACTAAATAACCAAGAGATCACTGAAGAAATCAAAGAGGAAATTAAAAAATACCTAGAGACAAATGACAATGAAAACACAATGACCCAAAACCTATGGGATGCAGCAAAACAGGTCTAAGAGGAAGTTTATAGCAATACAATCCTACCTCAAGAAACAAGAAAAATCTCAAATAAAAAATCTAACCCTACACCTAAAGGAGCCCTAGAAAAAGAAGAACAAACAAAACCCAAAGTTATCAGAAGGAAAGAAATCATAAAGTTCAGAGCAGAAATAAATGAAATAAAAACAAGGAAAACAATAGCAAAGATCAATAAAACTAAAAGCTGCTTCTTTGAGAAGATAAACAAAATTGGTAAACCATTAGCCAGAGTCATCAAGAAAAGGAGGGAGAGGACTCAAATCAATAAAATTAGAAATGAAAAAGGAGAAGTTACAATGGACACCCCAGAAATACAAAGCATCCTAAGAGACTACTACAAGCAACTCTATGCCAATAAAATGGACAACCTGGAAGAAATGGACAAATTCTTAGAAAGGTATAACCTTCCAAGACTGAACCAGGAAGAAATAGATAATATGAACAGACCAATCACATGTAATGAAATTTAAACTGTTATTAAAAATCTTCCATCAAACAGAAGTCCAGGGTTGGAGGGCTTCAGAGGTGAATTCTATCAAACATTTAGAGAAGAGCTAACACCCATCCTTCTCAAACTCTTCCAAAAAATTGCCGAGGGAGGAACACTCCCAAACTCATTTTACGAGCCCACCAACACCATGCTACCAAAACCAGACAAAGATACTACAAAAAAAAAGAAAATTACAGACCAATACCACTGATGAATATACATGCAAAAATCGTCAAAAAAAAGCAACAAACAGAATCCAACAAAACATTAAAAGGATCATATACCATGATCAAGTAGGATTTATCCCAGGGATGCAAGAATTCTTCAATATATGCAAATCAATCAATGTGGTACACCATATTAACAAATTGAAGGAGAAAAATCATATGATCATCTTAATAGATGCAGAAGAAGCTTTTGACAAAATTCAACACCCATTTATGATAAAACCCCCCAGAAAGTAGACATAGAGGGAACCTACCTCAACATAATAAAGGCCATATATGACAAACCCACCACAAACATCATTCTCAATGGTGAAAAACTGAAAGCATTTCCTCTCAGGTCAGGAACAAGACAAAGATGTCCACTCTTGCCACTATTGTTCAACATAGTTTTGGAAGTCCCAGGCACAGCAATCAGAGAAGAAAAAGAAATAAACTGTATACAAATTGGAAAAGAAGAAGTAAAACTGTCCCTGTTTGCAGATGACATGACACTATACATAGAGAATCCTAAAGACGCTACCAGAAAATAGAGCTAATCAAAGGATTTGGTAAAGTTGCAGATACAAAATTAATGAACAGAAATCTCTTTCATTCCTATACACTAACAACAAAATATCAGAAAGAAAAATTAAGGTAACAATTCCATTCACCATTGCAACAAAAGGAATAAAATACCTAGGAATAAACCTACCTAAGAAGGTAAAAGACCTTTACTCAGACAACTAAAAGACACTGATGAAAGAAATCAAAGATTACACAAACAAATGGAGAGATATACCATGTTCTTGGATTGGAAGAATTGATATTGTGAAAATGACTATACTACTCAAAGCAATCTACAGATTCAATGCAATCCTTATCAAATTACCAATGGCATTTTTTACAGAACTAGAACAAAAAAATCTTAAAATTTGTATGGAGACACAAAAGACCCCAAATAGCCAAAGCAATCTTGAGGGAAAAAAATGGAGCTGGAGCAAAGAGACTCCCTGACTTCAGACTATACTGCAGGATTCCATGGTCAAGACAATATGGTGCTGGCACAAAAACAGAAATATAGATCAATGGAACGAGATGGAGAGCCCAGAGATAAACCCACACACCTATGGTCAACTAATCTATGACAATGGAGGCAAGGATATACAAAGGAGAAAAGACAGTCTCTTCAATACATGGTGCTGGGAAAGCTGGACAGCTACATGTAAAAGAATGAAATTAGAGCACTCCCTAATACTGTACACAAAATTAGGCTCAGGATGGATTAAAGACCTAAATGTAAGCCCAGACACTATGGAACTCTTAGAGGAGAACATATGTAGAACACTTTTTGATATGTCACAGCAAGATCTTTTTTGACCCACCTCCTAGAGCAATGGAAATAAAAACAAAAATAAAGAAACGGGACCTAATGAAACTTAAAAGCTTTTGCACAGCAAAGGAAACTATAAACAAGATGAAAAGACAACCCTCAAAATGGGAGAAAATATTTGCAAATGAATCAATGGACAAAGGATTAATCTCCAAAATATATAAACAGCTCATGCAGCTCAATAGTAAAAAAACAAACAACCCAATCAAAAAAATGGGCAGAAGACCTACCTCGACATTTCTCCAAAGAAGACATACAGATGGCCAAGAAGCACTTGAAAAGCTGCTCAACATCACTAATTATTAGAGAAATGCAAATCAAAATTACAGTGAGGTATCATTTCACTCTGGTTAGAATGGGCATCATGAGAAAATCTACAAACAACAAATGCTGGAGAGGGTGTGCAGAAATGGGAACCGTCTTTCACTGTTGGTGGGAATGTAAATTGATACAGCCACTATGGAGAACAGTATAGAGGTGCCTTAAAAAGCTAAAAATAGAATTACCATATGACCCAACAACCCCACTACTGGGCATATACCCAGAGAAAACCATAATTCAAAAAGACACATGCACCCCAATGTTCATTGCAGCACTATTTACAATAGCCAGGTCATGGAAGCAACCTAAATGCCCATCCACGGACAAATGGATAAAGAAGTTGTGGTACATATATACAATGGAATATTACTCAGCCATAAAAAGGAACAAAATTGGGTCATTTGTAGAGACACAGATGGACATAGAGACTGTCATGCAGAGTAAAGTAAGTCAGAAAGAGAAAAACAAATATCGTATATTAACGCATATATGTTGAATTTAGAAAAACGGTACAGATGAACTGGTTTGCAAGGCAGAAATAGAGACACAGATGTAGAGAACAAACGTATGGACACCAAGCAGGGAAAGTGGGGGAGCAGGGTGGTGGTGGAATGAATTGGGAGATTGGGATTGACGTATATACACTAATATGTATAAAATAGATAAGTAATTTAAAAAAAAGTCAAATTCAAATATTCACAATTGTATGGTCCAAAGCCCTCTCAGTTAAATATATGTCTTTTAGGTCTTTTGTCAGTAGAGTAGGGAACCACCAAAAAGTTTGGAAGTTTCAACCTATGACTTGCTTTTCTCTGAACACAGAAACCTAGGGATAATAAATGAAGCATTACAGCCACACAAGAGCATGTATGTGACTGCATCTCGTTCCTACACTCTCAGATATATTAGGGAGTCTTTATGTGGTTTCTGATGAGTCCATTCAAACTCATTATTTTGATAATCAGCAGTTCTTCCTTATTTGTTCAGATTATTTATGCTCATGAGTTTTCCATTGTTTGATAGGGTGAAATATGACAGAGGTGCTACCAATGCCCAACAAAGACACTGACATAGCCAGTGGAACAGTCAGTGTCTGAGGTGCACCCTGTCCAGAGGTGCATGCCTGCACTGAGGATGCACTGCCACTGCTGTCACTAGTGACGACACAGGCACCACAGAGCTCCCACTCCTTTTTCTAATGTGCTACCACCTCTGCTAACAGGAGCAACTCTGCTACCACTAGCACTATTGTGATGAACCAGTGGTGGTCATATATTAAAGTCAGAAAAATTCATGGAGGTTAAAAAAAGCAATGAAAAAACCCCAAGCTTTTTGTGTATTTTTTCTTTCTAAATATATAAAAATCGGGGGCCGTTGGTGTTAGTGTGTAGGGAAAAACTGAGAGCAGATAATCAAACTGGTGAGCCTCAATTTTTCTTAGGAATTATTCTCCAGAAGACCCCCTGATTTCCATGCTAACCCCTCCTAGTCGTGCTTTCTGCACTGGACTATCCTGTATAACACATTTCCTCAGTTCAATAAATTTTGGTAAGTGAAATACAAATAAGTATGTGACAAATGAAGGCAGTCAGTGGAAAAGACAGGATATTAAGGCTATGGACATGTAAAAAACTATTTTAAGGTCAATATATAACAAAATATTTTTCTAGTTTTTAAAATACTTCTGAGAAAAAATTCAATATTTAACTTCCTACTCTGTGAAGGAATGAAAATAATTCTAAATAAAATAAGTATTTAACACAGTCTGATTTTAAAATAGAACACAAACAACACTTTCAGAAATGCCAAAATGATTGAATATTAATGAATTAGCACTTAACCCAATGTCTAGCTCATATTAAGCACTCAATAAATAGTTTTCTTTAATGTTAGTGTCATCTCTGAATGTAATATGTCCTATGAATAAATCAAAGGAGGAAAGTCACAGGCTTATCTCAGTGAATAGTAAAAGAACTGTTCATAAAACCCAACATTCCTTGGTAAAATATTTTAGGTAGTTCTTCAACAATGTAAAATATCTATTTTAAATCAATGTTAAACGTGATAGTATTGAAACATGAGGCATTCTTTTTAAAACAAGGATAAGACAAGGATGCCAACCGATACCACCCTTACTTATCATCATTCTGAAAGCTATGTCAGTAAAATTCAAATAAGGAAAAATAGTCATGTTTAAAAGGAGGAGATATATTTTTTAAAATGTGAATAGAATACAAATCACAAAAAAACAAATTGAAAGTAATTAAAACAATAAGGTAACTTAATAAGATTTTGGTTATAAGTATGCAAGAATGAATATTTTTATATCCCAGAAATGTTTTTGAATAAATATCCATAAAAATATCAGTCAAAATATAAATGTCTAGAAATTAATTTATTAACATATATTTAAAACTTCTATGAAGACTTATGCTAAGCATCATTGAACGATGTGTGTAAATTTGAGGAAAATTGTAATTTATACCTGTTCTGGTTGGAAACTTTAATAGTGTAAACTGTCAGTTCTCTCCAAATCCTAATTGTTTTTAATTTTAAATATGTTTGTATATGTATTTATAATACATATGTTTATATACATATACATATATATTAAAAGGCATCAAGGTAAATAAATTCTCATAAATTTGCAAAATATTTTCAAATTAGTATTAATGAAGAAATTCATGCATTGTAAAAGTTTAAAAAATGTTATAAAATTACAATGTATAAAATAATAAAAGCCCTGGAAAAGGGTAGAAGCATCTCCAGAGCATTCAATTAAATGGATATTGCAGGATTTATAGATATACATTCACAAACCCATGCATGTGTGTTTGCGTGTGAATATACACAAAACGGATATTGCAGTACAAAATAAAACTAGAGGTAGAGAACTACACAACTTTTTTATAAACTAAATAGTATACCTATCACACATACACCAACACTGATTCTTAATTATATGCGTTCAATTAAAAAAGAAAGACTGAAATATGTTGCAGTTGTTAGGGCCCCAGCAGAAAAGAAATGTGTCCATAACAGGATAATTTGAGGTTTTAACAGACTCACTGCTTTACAAAGCTTTGAGCTGAGTATAGAGAAATTCTAAGGGTTCCTAATGTAACCCCAGGACTGATAAGTGAAAAAGGGGAAAAAGAAGTTTCAGGTGCCCAGTGAAGTTTAAAATGTGCAAAGCCTACAAAACTGTCGTCACTTCTGACTCTGAATTTATAAGGTCCTGAAGACCACCCACAGGTTTGATCATTCAGGCTCACTGAAAGTTTTTACACTCACCAGTTAACTGTTTATTATAGCTAAAGGATAGAGATTAAAATCAGTCAAAGGATGAAGCACATAGGGCAGAGTCTAGGACTCAAAGGTTCATGATTCCCCTCTTTGTCATCCTTCTTCCCAAACCACATGTATCAGTGAGTCAGTTTTTTCCATTGAATTGCACTTTGGACATCAACTGCAAAAGCAGTGAACTGCAAAGTTAGGGAACAGTTCACAAGATCACCCTCACTTCTAATACCTGTTACAAGTTCAGGGCTTTCCTGAAACCACCCTCATATTCAATAACTATAAAACTCATATTCACTGAGAGCTGTTAGACTCAGTTAATGGTTTATTAGGGGGAAAGGATACAAATTAAAATCAACCATGAGAAGAAATGTTTGGGGCAAAGCCCAGGAGAATTCTAAACATAGAGCTCCCAGTTGTCCTCTCTTCATGGAGTCTAGGATAGCATTAAATCCTCTTGGAAATAATGTGTGACAATATACTTGGAATATTGACAACCATGGAAGCTTACTTGACCCTTGGTGTCCAATGTTTTTATTGGGGCTCCATCATATTGGCATAATTGACAGCCCATAAGGCTAATCTCAGTTTCCAGCTCCTTAGGAGACTGAGCTGATATTACATGATTCAAAGTCCCTACCTTGAATCATATTTTATTATCTGACTGACTCAAGGACCCCAGGCAAACAAAGGCACAACTATCAATCATGACTTTCCAGGGTCTTAAAGATTCTCTCTCACAAACCAAGGGCAAAGCCCATACTTCTTTATGGGCAGGTTAAATTCTTTACAACACAGACCCCTCAAAGGAGAGAATCTTGTAGAGAGGGTTGCCATTAAGGGAGCAGTCACTTAAGGTTGAGGGACTAATGGGTCACTTCTGCAAAAAGTGTATTTACAAAGTCAAGATGGAATAATAACACTCAATACAGTGAGTGCCGAAGAAAATAGGCATCCTGTATTTTACTCATTTGAGCAAAAACTAACATAATATTTCTGGAAAGCAAATGTTCAATATGAATAAAATAAATATTATAAATATGCATATGCTTTGACTCAGCAATTCCACTTCAAATTATTTATCCTATAGAATTTTTTAGATTGTGTAGTAAGATTAATTAATGTACTTATTATTTTAAGAATGATTAATGAGCATCTATTATGTGTCAGGTAACACACACTGACAGTACAGCAATAAATCAGTGAAGAAATTCCCCAACCCTCAAGCAGCTTTATTCTAATTGTTTCTTTGCATAAGAACAATTATATTATTGTTATATAAAATTGCAAGTATAATCTATTCATTAAATTATTACATACTCATAATATAAAATAAAATATTTCAGAAAAATATCTCAAGTAAATTATGTTTTGCTAAGTGAAAAATGGGCTGTGTATATGATAGCTCTTTTGTTGCATTAAAATTAGAAAATATATATTTTTAAGAGCTTTGCAGTAATTATTGCTGAGTAAAAATTATTGGAAATATTTTCTCTTCTCATCATTTTCAATTTTTTTTACAATAAGCATAATGAGAGCAACTCATAATTAGAAATAAAATAACATTTATGTTTTAAAAAATGGTTTCCTATATGAAAGTACTTCATTTAACACTTCTTTAATAACATAATATATAACAGCAATATTAACACAATCTCTCCCTATAAATAAAACTTGAATGGTGAGACTTGCCAAGCTAGTTATTTGAAAAAATCAAATGGTTCTTATAAATACATTTAAAATTTTAAATGTATTCTTATATAGTAGCAACAGCATGCATTTTGGACAGAACAACTTTTAGTATTAAATTTTATTCATTTCTGTATGACCTTTGGCAAGTTAATTCACCTACTTTAGCTTAATTTCTGCATCTATAAATTACAACTAACTATAACTGCTCAATAGCTTTTTTCTGAAGATTAAATGGAATAACAATGCCTGGCACAGAGGATTTTAATTATTTATTCTTTACTTTGAAGAGGATTATAATAGAAATGTTTATTTTTATTACCTGGGTTTAGTGTTAGCAATCTTAGACTTTTAGTTACTCTGATGAATTTCCTCAAATTAATGAAACCTATATTTCAAAATACTGAAAAAGTTCTCTGAAAGTCATTGATCTGTTTCTATGTTTAGTTCTATTAGTGGATAATATTCTTGTTTTCTACATTACCATATGATTTATTTACTGTATCTAGATTAACATCAATTTATTTGACCCACTATTCACATGGACATTCTACTTGCATTTATGCTTTCTGGAGCTTGCTCTTCGATTTTCATGAAACAGAAATTTTCTTATCTTTGAGCAAAATGTTTAGACCACACAGACTCATATATTCTCACATACAGAGACTGAATTTTCAGAGAAGAAAACAACATCATTCTCCAAAACTTTTCAAAACCTGCACTCCCATGTTTCTTTTGAGTCAAGGTGGCACTATCATTATTCTAACAGTTTTCTTGAGTTACAAAACTGTACAGAACTCATATTTTCTTGAAGGACTCACATCACTTATAATTTAACCAGCTTCCTAAGAACTTAGATTGACCCTGTTGATTTTCATAGTCATCCTTTAACTAAAGAAATTAAGTCACTCTCTTGGGAGATATGTCACCTGAACCCAAAGGGGGAAAACAATACTATCTCCACTCTTTGTTTTTAAGCAAGAACTTATCTGGAATGCTTCCTATGCTAATTATGACTAGACCAAAGATTAAAGAGGAAGAGTGATACAAATAGAATACGGACAGTAAAGAAAATAGTGTAAAATAATAAGGATTAATGAAGAGTATATATATTTTTATATTCTTAGTACCTATAATCATATATAAGTATAGAATAATATATACAATATAAAAATGATAATATAATATATACTGATATATATCAATATTTTATACAAATTTCCACATATATGTATAAAATAATATGAAAAAGGTTATTACAAACAGCGGCAGTAACAGCAACAGCAAAACCTTTATCTGAACTGAATTAGTCAAAAGCTGCTTGCAGCTTTTGTGACAAATGAGAAAAGGAAGCTGATTTCTTTTTTTAAAAAATTTTAATTTTAATTTTTTTAAATGGAAGTATAGTTGATTTACATTATCATGTTAGTTTCAGGTGTACAGTACAGCAGTTCAGTTATTATATATATATATATATATATATATATATATATATATATATATATATATATATATATGATAAGGAGCTGATTTCTTAGTGGAGAAGAGTTTCTTAAGGAGATGTGTGGGAGGCAGGGGACCCAGATAGAGGTGTCAGACCCAGAACTCTGTTCAGTCTTGTAAAGGGAACAACAACAAAGCAAAACCCGGCAGGGGCGGACTAAGCGGCTTCGCCATTCAGTTCCACCAGACCTAGTGCCAGTTCAAGCCTTTTCTGTCCAGGTAAGCATATGTAGTTGAGAGAAATTTGTAGGAGTAAATAAGGGTCATATATGACTGTTGGTGAGCAAAGCATGACAATTCTTGGTTTACTTGATCTTTGGTGTACCCTGACTGAATATAAAATTGATATAGGGGTAAAGGGTTTAATAGGAGTCAGGAAAAGAAACGAGCTAAAAACCTTTGCTTCACGCAAAAAGTGTACTATATTTTCCTGAAAGGTCTATATTTTTTTACAACTTTCTACCTTCTACTGAAATAAAATTGGATGTTTTAGTGTCTTATATTTTGGAGCATATATACAGAAAAACTAAGGAAGACAAAATATTGGACAAAATATATAAAGAGGAGTACTATTGTAAATATTTTAAAAAATCCAATTTCAAACTCCCATTGCTGGAGACAAAATAAGAATAATGAACTCCTTGGCTCCTGTCACTTCTCAGTGACTTCACTGTGAACACTCATACTTTATTAATAACTCCTGGTATATATGCACGGCATCTCACCCACAGGTCTCAGAAATTACAAACACTGGATTTACACAAGAGGAAAATAAATTGCAAGTCATCTCATTTTCTGAACAGATGATTTGAAACCCAGAAAGGTTAAAATCGCTAAATATGAAGCAGAACTGTGAGTGGGTCAATGTTGTTTGGACCTATGAAAAGTGAGGCCGTTCTCCTGTCACGGGCAATAAGTCCACAGCTCGATAATGGATTAAGGACCACCAAAAGAAGGAAACCACATCTAGCTGAGTCGACTGCCTCATATTGCTTAAAATAATCCTCAAAACTCATAGGGTTATACAGAGAGAGCAAAATACAAGTCATCGAAAGTCAAACAACAAAAAACTACTTTATATTTGTAAACGATTTTACAACCTACAAATATTTCATTGGTGTCTCTTAATAACTCCAGGTGACTTTCAACAAGTGACCAATGGAAGGTTAATATTATGGTTTTGTTTTTCTGTTTTCCATCCCCCTCCCTTCTAACTGAATGTAAGCTCAGTAAGGGAAAAAATCATGTCTTTCTAGTGACTCTTTTTTTTTTTTTTTTTAGGATTTAAAAAAATATTTTAATAAGTAGAGGAAAGCTTTGTTCCTTTTATTATGCATATAAATTTTACAAATTACAGTTGTTTCTTTCTCTCTGAGTAAATAGAGAAGAGTGAATACAGATAACAGTAAGTAACACAAATGATCAGTCCTGGTGTTTACCCATAATACTGATGTATAACCAGAAGTCATACACAATAACCAAGTAGAAAGAGGCTTTACCTGTGTACACTGAAATGACAGATAAGTCAGATGTTCTACAAAGGAGATTTACCTTCACATAAGTTACTCTTTTTTTTTAAACATCTTTATTGGAGTATAATTGCTTTACAGTGGTGTGTTAGTTTCTGCTGTATAACAAAGTGAATCAGCTACATACACATATATCCCCATATCTCCTCCCTCTTGCATCTCCCTCCCACCCTCTCTATCCCACCCCTCTATGTGGTCACAAAGCACTGAGCTGATCTCCCTGTGCTGTGCGGCTGCTTCTAGTGACTCTTTTTATCCCTAACTCTTCTCTCAGAATCTTGCCCAGAATAAGAGTTTAATAAATATCTCTTGAATGTTGTTGGGTGGATAAACATAAAAACTGAGGCAGAATTAAGATGAGTGGAGCGCTCCTTACCCTCAGTACAGAGTTTTTTATTGCAGCATATAACTGGCTTATGACAGACAATAAATTAAAAAATGTGGAAAGAAGAGAGAGGAAGAAAGGAAGGAAAACAATTTGTTTTCCAGAAAGTAACAAGTTAGTGTGATACTCCAACACAGAAATAACTGGGGGGGAGGTGGGCAAATGATGGATGGTCATGAAGGGTATAGAGAAAACTCTTAAAGATTCTACAGAGGAGTTAGGGGAAAATAGCCTTCTCACTTATTATAGAACAAAATTTAACTGAATCAGGATGAAAAGAAAGAGTATTGCCAATCAGAGTAAGGTAAAGTAGAAATAAAGATATAGAGAAAATGATTGTTTGGGAAATATATATTGCTTTTCATAAGCAGAGGAAACCTCACATTCAATAGATGGCTTCTCAATTTTTATCTTTAGTAATGATATTTTCCTCCTTAGGAATCCACTCCTATTGTCATATGTACTTCACCAAAACAAACATACAAACAAACAAAAAAACCTGATCCATTTCAAATATGGCACTCTCTGATCATAATGTCTTTTCTTCCAGCTCACTTATTCTCACTCCAAAACTTCCTTCTAGCATGTTTCTTGCCTACATTGTTTTCCCTTTCTCGGCCATGTCCAGTTAGTGCTCATAGAATATCAATTGCTTCCCTATATTTTCTAGCACTGTTGCAGTTTGGTTGGATATGTGATTGAGTTCTAGCAAATAGAACTGTGAGAAGATACTATATGTCACTTCCTGTCTGAAGTATTCTCCTGTTGTGGTAAACTTATAGCCATGTGATAAGATGACAGGAAGGCCATATCTATGCTGATTCATCAAATCAAGGTCTCCCACTTTCCTTCTTTACTTGAATGAGAAATTAAGACTTGGTTGTGTTAAACCACTGAAATAGAGTTTATGTGTTGCTACACCAAATCTAGCATTGATTTTCCTAGTGTAACACTCTTCTAATCATTCTCCATGGAGAGAGCCAGAGGAATTGTTCAAAAAATGTATTAAGTAGCATCTTGTCACTCCCTTTTTAAAAAATATTCATTTGCTTCCCATTGAACTTGGATGAGATTCAAAACCCTGACAATATTCTCAAAGGCTCACCCCATGAGGCTTCTATCAACCACTCAGAATTCACCTCCCTTCACTCCCTCACGCGTTTTCATTCTCTTCCGCAATTATGCTGGCCCTTTGTACTTTGTGTGCCTTCTGCTCGCTGTGTTTATTTCCAAGATCATCACAGACCTAGATCCAAGTTTAAACACAATCTCGTCATGAGTTTGCCCCAACTTAGTTAAGGGACCATCCTCAATTCCTGTGTACTCTAGGGTTAGAGTTACGGTGGATGTTTTTCTTAGCACATAGCATTCCCCTCCAGTGCTTTATTTGTTCACATGCTTATCATATGTATACAATTTGAGTTCCTTGATGGCACAGACACCATTATGATTATTTCTTTCATCTTTGTATTCTGGAAATATTGAACAGTGCTGGAAAGATGCCCCTCAAGATACATTTGTTGACTGATACAAAATCAGTAAGATAATTTTGCAGAGAGATTAGTCCATGAAGAAACTAAAATCCAGAGGAGGTGACATTTGAGATAAGAATTGAATGGTAAGATGCTACTAACTTGCAATGTTCTGGAAGCAGAACATTCCAGGAGAGGAGACAGCAATTGCAAGATCCTGAAGGCAGAAATAAGCACAGTGTGTTCCTGGAAGAGAAATAAGGTCAGTGAAACCAGAGAATAATAAGAAAGAGCTTTGGATTCTTTACCCAATGTTGTGCCTTTGCCTGGTAGAGGCGAGATGGTCCTCCCCAGAGAGCAGAGAGCAGTCATATAATTAACACCTACACATCTAGCCTGGGATGGGATGCTAGGGTTCCCTGCCCATGGCTTTCTTGCTAACATTATCCATTCTGACCCTAGGCTTGAAACGCAACAACTTTTACACAATGCCTCAGTAGGAAAGATTCTCAGATATACTATTGTTTTTTAAAAATGGACTTACATAAAAACAGTAACAAAAATTTTCCTCAGCATTTAAAATGACTTTTGGACACAGATTTTTAAAAGCTAGTTTCCAGGCAGGTCTACTGATGAGATTATCCTAAGGAAGAAAATAGAAATCCCACTTACTTCATGACCTACTTTTTCAATCCAGACAGGCAATACCAAAATACGAGCATCTTAGTCACTGAATGTCAGAAGAACTAACTGTTCCACAGAAATTGTATATAGTTTTGATGTGAAAATAGAAAGTTAAGAAAAAAACCTTTAGTCTGAGATTGTGTTTTTGTTGACTGATTTGGGGAAGATAGCAAATGGGGAATAATACCTCTTATACCTACAATGTAAGGACTAGCAAAGTACAGGAAGTGAGTCTATACAAACACATTTTTCTTCAGTAATGTGCCAAGGGCCCAATTGCAACACAGAAGTGGCTATTTCCAGGATGTGAAATCTGCACTTTTTTCAGGCCACTAGGAAAACTATTTTGAGCCATCCTCAATTATGCAGTGCCAAATAGGCTCATTTGCTTTCCCTCTTTCTCTTCATTCTCGCTGTGGCCAAAGTGAAGGAGGCCAAAATCAGTTTGAGACTTAAAGTTCCAAGATTCTACATTTTGATTCATTTAAAATGATCTAAGATCTAATTTTCTAGGATCTAGCTTCAGGGTCTTTATTTAATTTGGGCATCGTTAAACTCTGGCGTAATGATTTGCACTAATATCTCAAAAGAAAGTTTTCTACTAGAATGGCAATTGATTCATTTTTACTTGGAAATCAGCCAATTGAACCAATATGCCATATCTGCTTGCTGGCCAGTGCTTGCTGGCCAGTGAGAAGAGAAGACAATGAGAGATTCAAAATGAAAGTCAAAAGGTAGATAGAGTATCTGGGTAAGGGGAACTGGAAGATCAGAAGAGATTTTTGTTATCAATCTCAGCATCTAAATCTCCTAATGACATAAATCTGTCAAGTTGATGAAAATATTTTTCTTCTTATGATTAGAAAGTCCCAGGCAATCTAGAAGTCAATCAAACAATTTCATCTTCTTCAACTTTTCTTTTTCTAACACCCACAACAATCATCACCACTGTCTTCTTACTCATCAGTTTGGGAACTCACTTCTTAATTTGACCAAACTAGCACAAATTGATATAGCATTTTTATAATTCTCATTGAATTAATATGAGGGATATTTCTTACTGATTTGGGAGGCATCCTAATTTAATAGAAACCCACCTTCCATCATGTATGGAATGAGTTATTTGCAGGACTACATCTTGTAGATTATTAGCACTATCCCAAAAGTGTGGACTTTTTCTAACTTTATTGATAAAAGAATACTATTTGAAGACTACTGACATAGAACAGAGTTTCTATGTGACATGTAGTTATTAATTCATGCCACAGTCATTTATTGTCTGTCCACTAGTTGACAGGATCTGGTAGGGGGTATCATTTAATTTATCTTCTAAAAAGTGACACTGTTGAAAATTAAACCAGGAAAACAGACATCAACCAGTACTGTCAATGAAAAACCAAGAGAAACAATCACCTTATGCTCTGGGAAAAAAGCACTAATTCAAACTGAAGAAAAGCTAGAGCATGAAACGGTGAATCTTATATCACCCTTCCCCTCAAGGACCCAACAAAGTGGTACTAGAGGTACATTTGTAGATGCCACACATGCGTGGCTTTAGTTGTGCATTCAATATTTTTTAAAATGCTGTAAATATTTTCAGTGGCTTTTTTCCCCTAAGTATTAAGGCCTCAGTAAGAACTGTATATGTAGATCCATTTTCTATTTTATTACCAAGAAAATAAACAGCGTAAATTTCAACAATGGGAAAATTCCTACTGCAAAATATAGAATAGTTTGCAGATGTATATATTTTATATATCAATAAAAAAATAAATTATTCTTGAGATTCATTTTGCATTTATTTCCAGAGGATAAAAAATTAAAGGATGAACATAGTTGGTGTCAAAATTTTAAGGTTATGATGATTATGTTTACTTTAGTTTGAAAGTTTGAGCCCCAAATTATGTTGTAATGCTTCCTGGAATGATCATATTGACCTATGAGTCTGGGGACTATGCATCAGACCTATGAGTATGTCTGAAATTAATCCTCTCACTTATCGCCTAGTTGATAGTTTTTCTTTGCAGAAGGTAAGCTTTTATTGAACAGCTTGTGATTCATAGTTTGTCAATGAGAAAAGATCTTGGTTAAGCCCTTTTGATTTTATTGGAATTTAACAAATTCTATGTAACAATACTGAACAGAGCCTTGTATAGAATTGATACTCAATAAAAATTTAAGGACTCTACCCCTTTTTTTGGACACAAATGAATTCTTCTATATCTAGAGTACCCATAATTCTTGGTTTACCCCAAACTGTCATGCTTTATGACTCCTGTTCCAGTGTCTGATCCAGAAAGCAACCTTTTTCATTCTCAGAAACCTTCTGTTTTGGAGCACACATTATTAGGTCTTCCAATCTAAGATTTCCATATTCACATAGCTAAGGCCTTTTCCCTCTCATATGCTTCAAATCTTTCAGTTCAGTTTGACCTAAATGTTGAGTGTCCTTATTTCCCCCCTCCTATTAACATCCAATTGATTGTACTGGATATTTTCAGTTAATCTGTTCAGTTATTCAAATGTACATATCTTCAGTGCTCAGCACTATGTTAGAGCCCAATGATATAATGATAAGCAAGGTCCATATGACTCTGCCCTCATAAAATATGTGAATGTCTAGTGGATAAGGCTAAAAAGGTTAAGACAAAGGAAAGTCTAAGAAAGCCATACTGATAGCTACAGGAAGAAATTTGCCAGTATCAGTCAAGTTCTCAGCCGAGCAAAGGAAAGAAATCCTGGCTCTCTTAGGCCTGAGCTGGAAAGCTAAACCTTTCAAATTCTAATGGGATCAAAGGAGCTCATATCCTGCATCTTTCACAATTTAGAATCTCATTACATCCACTCATAGACTGACCATAGAATCCTGAACTTTAAGACCATAATATGGCTTCTCTGGCGTGGGGGAAAAAAGCACTTTCATTTTTCAATACAGATAAGGTAGGAATTGAAAATTAGTTGATTTCCTTTTGGCTCTTTTAATTCTTTCCTGAACAATCACCACAATGTGGGGCATAAGTGACACCCTGTGCTGCCAGACTCCCTGGTTCTGTGAAACTTCTCAGCTCTCACACAATTTATGAACCAATTATGGCCTTTGGAAAGTCATAGTACAGTGACACAGGAAACAGTCATCATACGGTGACACAGGTACTGGGATGTAGCATTCAGAGTATTAAGGATTGCATAACTGCCTGGAAAAGGCCCCTTTGTTATCAAAAATTAAATTTTGTTTTACTTTTCTTTTGGTCTAACAAGGGAAAATATGTTAATTATAGTTTTCTAGCTCTGACTCATTCAGATTTGCAGGATCAGTCCAGACATAATATTCTCATTTAAATCCAAATAAATCTTTCTTTCCTTCTTTCTTTTATTTTGTTTCAATTGTTATTGAATCCACAGTGGATTCATCCAACCATTACAAAACATGTGTTAGGATATGTATTGGGTTTCAGAAATAAATGCTTTCTCTGAATTGCAAATGAATAGTACTATTAGTACTACTATGGAAATAATAATATTTGGTTCCTGAAAAAATTTAAGTAGAAGTCAGAATATAATGTAATATGAAACATAGTAAATGATCAATAAATGTTATAAATAAGTGCTGGGATTTCCTACATTAATTGAAAAGGTAAACCAAATAAACTGCTGAGTATTTCCAAATCTGAGAACCTTTTAAATAAATTTAAAACCACCATTTTAACACACACACACACACTTTCCCCCCACACACAGAGATATTAATATATAAAGAGAAATTATTAGGGCTTAACAGACCAAGCAGTGCAGTCTAGCAACAAATCTAAAGGGTTACTCAACCCATATAAAGCAGATCTTACAATCCAAATAGAATAAAAAGAATCCAATATTTTCAAACCTGAATAATCATTATAATATATGCACTTTAGTGCCGATGTCAATACTTTCTTGCTTAAAGGATGATTAATTGTATTTTCCATTTCTAGGACTGTCATAATTTATCTATTTCAGAGACATATTCATAGTACTACCAATATTATTTTCATAGCTTATAGTTTTTCAGCTATACTATATTACATGCTGGTCACAAATCCAGTGATTTTGATGAGACTTTTTTTTTATTATCTCCATTTTACAGATGAGAAAACTGAGGCTTAAGGATATCATGTTACTAAATATAGAGCTATAATTTATCAAATATGAAGATAAGTTTTACCATTTGGTCTTATTCCACTTGCAGACCTGAGGACATTGATCACACTTTTTCAGAATTATAAACATGTATCCTGTCTTTTTTTTAGGTTTATTTTTCAGGGTTGTGGAAAGAGAACCATAGATTGAAGATGACAATCATAATAATAATGATTAATCATGACTGACATTTTGAGTGCTGTTGTCTTAAAATATAACTGCGTAAACAAGATTTCCTGCAGTTTAATTTCTGCTGTTGAGGAAAATACCCTCATTTGTATTTCCTGCAGGCAAGATGCTTTCAGAGGACTGCCTGCAAATCCCAGCCTCCGGGCACAGCAGTGCCCTATCTGGGGCTTTCATGCAAATGCCTCATTGCACTCAACCAAAATTACAAATTGATTACAAGTCACATAAACAGGGATCATCTTAACATCACAGAAGTTTAGCTGCCTCTGGGCTGAAACAAGGCAGCTGTTTTAATCGCAAACACTGTACTCTTCAATAGTGTAGGACAGTGTGAAAATGGTCTGATTCACAAATGCTGCCTTCGACTGTAGCTACATAAATATCAGAACAATGTAAATATATTAAAGACAACCCAAAATAAGACTAAAAATAGTGAAATAACGAATTAGTAAACTGATATACAAAGGGAGATTAAAATTCAAAATGCAATGGACTCTGCATTCTGCAGAGGCAGAAGTGAAATATAACTGAAAACAGTCCAAAGACCACATGACTCCATTAGTAACGTGATCTGTGTCAAGTCACTTATACATTATGAAGCTCAACTTTCTTACCCAGGAAAGTATTGAGACTACATTATCTCTAACATCCTTTCCATGACTAGAGTTCTCTTAATTCTATAATATTTTTTAAATGAACTTTTATTTTAAAGTATGAGGCTAAAACAGGGCAGAGGTCAAAAGATATACATGGTGCCTTCACAAAACCTGGAAAATTCCTACCATCTGTTATGTGAATTATTGATCCATATATTTGTCATTCTTTCCCATCTTGAAAGATGATGAAGTCATTCCCAGTTGTTTTATAACATTACTAAATTGCTCTGCACTGAGGAGCAAAAAGTATGGTTATATTACATTGTTAACCAAAATTTCAGGATGGTCACTCTGAGTCTTGACCTTTTTTTAAATAAGTAAACTACTAAATGAACAAAATTTCTGCTTTCACCAAATAAATAAATAAATAAATAAATAAATAAATAAATAAATAAATAAACTGTCTTTTAAAAGCTGATGTATGAGCAAAACCTTAAGTGGGGTTTTCAAGAAAATATGTTGTTACTTATGCTTAGAAAATTTTTAAATTATTACCCGCGCCTCCAGCTTCTACTTTCTTCCCTCATAGTTACAAAATAGACTGCACTTACCAAAAACAAAAAACACCTACTTAGGTAACTACTTGGCTTCTTTCTGTATTGTGTCAAAACAAAAGAAGTTGCACCAGACAATATTAAACAGGCAAGAAAGACTTTATTCAAGGCTATTGCAATAGAGGAGAGGGATGAGTTCAGAATTCAGCCTGAATTAAACTCCTCTGAAACAAAGGGCAGGAGCGTTTTTATGAAGGTAGGGTTGGAAGTTCTTAGACACATCCATATTTGCTAATTGGCTTTATCCATAGGAAAAATCAACTTTCTCCTATCTTCATGGCAGGAGGTGATTTTACTACTTGGAGTGAGGCATCTACCCAAGTTAGGCTCCTACATACCCACAGTGGATAGGAGATAGAGGCTTTATCTGCCTAGATGATTACATTTCAAATGGGTGACTCCCAGGTCCTAGAGAAAGACATTCCTGGGTTATAAAAACGAGGCTTTAAAAAAATTTTGCATCTCAGAGTAATAGAGAACAATCTCACAATTACAAATAAAACAGTCTAGGAAAAGGGAGATCAGGAGCCAGAGTTAGGGAGAAGCCTGTCTAAAATTTAGTCAAGCTGAGAGAACATTAAAGCCATCTTGTCCAATTGCAAACTTCTCTATACATAGTCAAAAGGAAAGTGGTTGGAGGAGAGAAAAGGGAAGAGAGAAAGATACAGATAGAGGTAGACAAATGATAGTAGTAGATAGATAAATGATTGATAGATAGATAGATAATAGATGGACAGACATAGATTGATAGACACAATTTATAGTGAATACTTTACAGTGACTCCTTACTTTGAGCCTCCAGAATAAGAAGTAGAAAGAAAGGGTAAAAGAATTTAATTTGGATTCTTAAATCCAGTGCTCTCTACTGCAGAATAAATCTGGACAGCTCTTGTTTACATCAGCAGATGACAGGATATAAAGAAGGCTGCATATAAAACTTCAGTGCAGTATAAGTACCTCTTTTCTTGGAATATTCACTTCAATTGGTATAGTCATAACATAGAACATTGATAGCCAGATGGTGGGTTAATCTTCCTCACTTACCATCATTTCAACATTTAACGTCAAACAAGTGGGATATGCTGGGTATTATCAGAAAAAGGCAATCCTTTATTTTGTCCCCCCACTGACCATTCATACCTGCTTCTATGCTGTAAATTTATATGTCATAGTTCTCCTACTATGTCCTTAATGAAAGATTGGGCTGATTCTATATCAAACTACCATCAGAAACCATTTTCTCTATCTCTTGGTTTTTGACCACCTCTTTGCAAGAACTGCTGAGATGACAAGCATTTCACATTAGAATATGTAGGGAGTTTTCACCTGTTGTTTTGGGTTCCAAGTCAAAATAGATACACAGAGAATCCAATCTGAACATCTATTTTACTACCTATCTTTGCTGCCATCTTCTCTCTTTTCTCTCTACTATTCCTTTCGACCATTTAAGTGATATTTAAGCACTGTATTTATTTCCTGAGACTGCTGTAACAAACTACCATAAATTTGCTGGCTTAAAATAACATAAATTTATTCTTTCACAGTTCTAGAGGCTAGAATTCCAAAATCAAGGTGAGACCACAATCTCTACAGAATCTCTAAGGGAAATTCTGTTTCTGCCTTTTCTAGTTTTTAATAGTTTCTAGCCTTCCTTGGCTTGAGCTCACATTACTACAATATCTGCCTGCATCTTCACATTACTTTCTGCCAAGTAATCCAGGGTAGTTTCTTCTTCTCAATATCCTTAACTCACGTTTGCAAAGATCCTTTATCCAAATAAGATAACATTTACAAATTAGAGGGATTAGAACTTGATATCTTGGGGAGGCCATTATGTGTTCTAACTTTTCGTCATGCATTGTTAAAAGATATTATTTAGGTACAGACTAGCAATGGGATTAGTCCCTATAAAATGTTTTTTTTTTTAATTAAAAAAATTTTAAATTGAAGTATAGTTGATTTAAAATGTTGTGCTAATTTCTGCTGTATAGCAAAATGATTCAGTCATATATATATATATATATATATATATATATATATATATATATATATATATATATACATTCTTTTTTGTATTCTTTTCCATTATGGTTTATCACAGGATATTGAATATAGTTCCCTGTGCTATATAGTAGGATCTTGTTGCTTATGCATTCTATATGTAATAGTTTGCATCTGATAACCCCAAACACTTTAAGGTGTTTTGTATTTCTTAACACAAAATGTATTTTATAACAATTACAGACATAGAAAATTAAGCCCTTAGTAGAAGTATATGGAGAAAAAAATGGGAATTTTGCCCCTTCAGCCCACTCCACAAAATTCTCATTACCATAGCATTTGCCATGATTTGGAGGCCTTTTCTTTCCCACAGCACTAATGATAGAGACATTTAACAGTAAGGAAAAAAATAAATAATAGATTTAGTAAACTAAAACTGTCTTAGACTAAGATAATATTAATGAGAACAATAAAAGACAATATTTGCATTTCTGTTTGGGGAGAATATTATAGAGAAAGTAATTTAACAATTTGCATACTATTATGCATTAACTGTCTTCAAGTTACATTTTATCCTTCATTAATCACAATTTTTGTATTTTTCCAAGTTACCCAAAATGCTATTACTGCATTCACTTGAAATATAACATAGTGATCAAGACCCAAGACATTAGATTCAGACATAACTGAATTTGAACCCCATGTCCTCCTCACAATTTCTGTGCTACCAAGGAAATATGATTTTTCTCCTAAGAATGCTACTTATGCTTTGTAAAACTCCTGAATGCTTGAGATAATGTATGCTAAGTTCTTGGTATGTGACCACTCAGTGATGGAGCTTGGATTGAGTCTGGAGGTGGATTGCCTGGGTTCAAATCCCACTCCCACTTTTTAGTCTTGTGATATTGAATAAGTTAGTTAATACCTTTCCTCCATCAGTTTTCTCATCTGAATAATGAGATAATGATCTATCTTTTAGTGTCATGGTAAGGATTAAATTATTTAATTCATGAAAAGCATAGAGCCTGGCACATATGAAACCCTCAGTGAGGATGAGCTATTATGGTCCTCATCATCAGCACCATCATCATTTCTCTTTATGTTGTATTGATATTAAAAGGATTACTCAGCAATTCTAAGAGGTACCACTGTTGAGAGAACTCTAGATTTAAATTAGATTTCAGGAAGAAATATTATATATGTTTTAATATAGAGATGAATAAGTTATTTATAATTTGCTTGTATATAACACCTATCTCATAATAAGTAAAGAAAAGGAATGCTGAGCAGAAACTTGATGTAGTAAATCAGAACTATTTCCATAACAAAGAAAATTTAGAGTTAGCATAATGAACAACTGAATGTCTGAGAGAATGAAGATCATTGCTGAAGTTACTGGAAACAAAACACTTCAAAGGAAACAATCTTTGCATGTAGAACAAATCATGATATAAATGCACATCCTTGTTTAAGATGTGGTAACAATTCATGAACATCAGCACAAAAATTCTAAAACATATGCCAAGACACATTGGCGAAGATGAGAATTTTCAGGAAGACTGCATATCAAAAGAAGCCAGCTGGTATGGTATTAAATTCCACCATGATTTGGTCTAGAGATTTGACCAGTTATCTTCAATTTATCTATAATATGTTAAAGAGATAACTGTAAGATCCAGGAATGGTTGTTTATGAATGTTATACGTTATTAATTTTTATAATTTTAGAATCAAAGCATTCATTGATGTTTATTCAAAGCCTCCTTCCATGGGCTACACTATCAGACAAATAAGCCCTTGTTTTAAACAATTATAATTTATAATTATAAAAATCTGTCACTAAGCTAAAATAATGTCTTTAATATTAGAATCTGGTACATGAAAAGGACAGTAGTCATTTGATTCTGGTTTTCATGAATGTATAAATCATGACTGAAAATATCAGTGGTTCTTGATGTATTAAGTAATAATAACAAATTCAAGAAAAGGAAAGATATGGAGATGAAAGTGAGAAATCTGAATTAGGGTGAATATGATACCATTGATGGAAGAAGGATTTTAGGAGGAAGAAACAGGGAGGAAAACACTGTTTAATTCTGAACACGTTGGCTTTTATGTAATAGTATCTGAATGAAGATTTTCATAGATAATTAGGAAAAATGGAATTGGAATTCAAGTCAACATTTAGATAAGTTTTAAACTTGGAGATAGAATCAGATTACTAGAAAAAAAAGTGTTCGTCTAGGAGTGTTGGTGTTACATAGTGAACTTCAGGGAGAAGTCACAGAATGGAATCAGAGAGAAGTCATAGCTTTTGGAGGACCAGAAAAATGCTGTATATTCTATGTCTGGGGAGAACATCTGTTACTGTTGAAACATTTCCCAAGAATAAATGAAAGTCTATCTTCCTATATCTCACACCCACCACTTTCTAATTCTACTGTATAAACTCTGCAGAACAATTGTAATGTTCTCTCCTTTTGGTCCTTCAAAAGGGCAATGACTATTTTTTTCCCCTATTTGTGGCATTATATTCTTTGTACTTAGCCTAGAATCTGCTATATAATAGCTTATAAATATTTATTAAATGATTGCATACATGAAGAAAGCTATCATATTATTCCCAATTTTTTTCTTCCCTGGGTTATTTATGTATGTGGCCATACTATTCCTGCTACTTTACCAGAAATGCACACCCATATGAGGACTGCTTGTTTATAAAAGTTTTGCAGATGGTGGAAGCTCTGGTTTTTTCAACCGTAATGTTTTTCTCATCTTCTTCAGGTTCTGGAGAGAGAAGTGCTCTAGAAAGATATCATGGAGCTGTCAATCATGCAGGCTCAAGCTGACCCAAAGAAGATCCCTTTCTATGTCTATGGTAATCCATTCAAGCAGAGCCAGTCAGGTTTCCCAGTGATAATTATATAAACTTTGAGATAGAGAAATCCATTTTCTGAAGGAATTGGTGAGCAAAAAGGATGTGAGTTACTGCTCGAATGGTCTGCTATTGCTGCCACAGGAGGGGAAACTGTAGAGAATGAGGACCAGTAGAAATTAGTATAGTTGAGGTCTGGAGAGAAAGATGCCCTGTGACATTGTTGACCTAGAACTTGGCAATCAAGTTGAGCCTTGGGGCTCACCTTTTTAAGAGCCAATGAAGTTTTTTCCTAAACTATATTCAGTAGGTGATCCATCACTTGTAATTAGAAAATGACTCATTAAAATCGGCACCCAAAATGGCACACGGATTCTTAAGTGTGGTCTGATTTCTACAAAGTTCTAATTAGATGGAAAAAAAATGTTTGCTTGCCATTATAATTTTCCCAACATATGGTTGTGATCTATGTATTAAAATGTGGTATTATTACCTACTGAGTGATAATCATCTGCTTCCTTCCATATTTGGTCACCATGATGCCACTTACATTCATACAAGGGAGAATTTTGAGAGACAATAAGCCAAACAGGTTTTCAAGCCAATTAAATGTATGTTATTTTTAGCATATATTTTTACTGTAAGAAATTATTCTTCACTTGAAGAAAAAATTCAAACCTGCTACTTCTTATTATGTTTCATGGGGTGTTGAAAGAGACTGCTTTAAACAAAATATTTTACTGACAAAATGTCTTTATAATAAGATCCTTGTTATGCCAACCTAATTTTCTTTTAAATGGCAATAGAGCTTAGATACACTTTTAATCAGTTTTATAGAATGACAGTGGAACTAGGATGATGAACTAGATAAATCCAGGTAAAAGTCATTTGGGGCAAACAAATAAGATAGAGTTATTTGGTGGAGTGTTATTTTTTGAATGGTAAGTATAGGGTGAGGGGGAAAGATTACTCACAGGAAATGTGCTGGAGAATGTCTTCTCTGTAGAGTGGTTGCAGAAAATGTAAAAGGCCCTCTAAAGTTTACGTGGAATTTTTTGAGTAGAAAATAAATGAAATTGTCAGAAAGAAGCAGAATAAAAAAAAATCAGTTTTTCCTAAGTTAGATTACATTTCCTTTTTGTTGTGCTTCAGACGGCTTCTTAAGCCTTTCATTTTCTTCTAATTGTCATCTTAAAAAACAACACTAAAGAAATTGCTGAAGGTGTTAGAAAAATGTATAGAGAGAAGCAAGGTGCTAAAATCATCCATTATTATGAGACTGTGAACTGTAAACATCAGACAGGGCACCCACCACTACAGAGGCAAATTGAAAGCTGAAAGAGGTTTGCTTTATTGTCTCTCTGATTTAAAATTGATTGAAATGCATATACAAATGGAGAAGCTGTCAAAAACTGTGGTATGTTGATAGCGCATCTTTTCCTTCTGACCCAAAGCTTTAATGGAATTCCTTTCAGGTGCAGAAGGAAGAAGGTAGGTTTTGAACCCATCATGTAGAAGTGTGAAGTGAGATCTGGACATAGGAGGCATCCATTTCCTAGTGTCTTTGTTGGTACAAGCATCATTAGCACAGTAGATTTGCCCAAGTTGATGAAATAAGTGCGTAGACCACATTGCCTAATTGTGTAGTGTTTTGTTGTTGTTGTCGTTCACACAAAAGATAATGCTCTCAAGTCTGAAGGACACTCAAAAGTCATGTGAAAATAGGATGACATGAAAAAAAATGGTACCTTTAGGACAACATCTCTGATTTGCTCTTTGCTTCTTTCCTTGTCTCTGTGCCAACACCCTCACCAAGGCATTGTCATCTCACCTCTGGCTTTGTCCCTTTTCCTGAATCCACACTGCTGTCTGACATTTATCACTTTCTTGGGGAGTGGAAGAGGGATGGATTGGGAATTTGGGGTTAGCAGATGCAAGCTGTTATATATAGAATGGCTAAACAACAAGGTCCAACTGTATAGCATAGGGAAACATATTCAACATTCTATGATAAACCATAATGGAAAAGAATGTATATACATGTATAACTGAATCACTTTGCTATACAGCAGAAATTAATACAACATTGTAAAACAACTATATTTCAATTAAAAAATTTAAAAAATAGTTTATCACATTCTCTAAACTAGACTAAATATTTTGAAAGAATTAATTTATACTTAATTTAATTTAATTCTGCACCACAAATCTTTTAAGGGCTCTCAGCTTCCAGTATTCTAACTGAAAATTAAGAACTCCAGGCAGGCAGTCAGAGTTCTCAGGACTATTGCTTCACTTTATTCCTCCACCATTAGCATTTATTAATCCCCTAAAGTTTTCATTATAGACAAACTGGTCTCCTTCACCACACCCTCACCCCCAGACACCTCTGACCCAACACAATATGCTCTGTTCTACCTTTAAACAATTTAGTGAATTCTTTTCCTTACGTGAAGAACCTATCCTGATTCTCTCTGTATTTACAAATTGTATCCATTCTTCAGATTTTCATTCAAATCTTAATGTCTTCACGTTTAAGATGTATCAGGAAATATTCAGTTGTTTTTGCTGGAATAAGTTCTTAGCATGGAAAACCAGTCCGTTTTATAAGATCAATAACAGGTAAGATGCAGTTTTTTTGTGGCAACAGCATGTAACAAGACAGCACTTATAATTTTGTACTGTTTCTTGTTTTATGTATGCATATATATCCACACTCACATACAAAACATATGGTCATTTTTGGTGCAATAGAATAATTACTCTTAAAATTAGAAATAGTTGTATGATTGAAAATAGAAAAAAATTTCAAAGACCATTTAATTATGAGATTTGATCAGACTCAAAGTGAAATATCAAATATTAGTACCAACCAATTTCTTAATATCAACCACATTGATAAAAGTAAAGGAAGGAAAACAATGTATTAAAACTTACACATAGATCACTTGAACTCTAGAATATCCGATTTCTAGATATCACAGATTATTTTTGCATTGGGATTTACTTTTTATGATAATAGAATTTACTCAGATCTTTAATGTTTTTCTGTAATAAAATTTTAATAAATAGTGGTTAAATTCCAAATCATTCAAAACACAGCTAAATGTGTTTTGAAAGAAGACTCTCAGCTTCTTTCAGCATTAACTCAATATTATCAAATATTTTAGGCAAACAGAATTAAAATCTGACTGTAAAAATGCACATACAATATTGTTAAAAGCAAGGTGCCGCCTGACACTTAGGAAGAAGCTCGTAAGTCTCAGAGAATACTTTATCAAGGCAGTGCTATTGACATTGTAATAAACATGTTAAACGCACAAAAAAATCTGTGAAAATACAATTAGTACAATATCCTAAAAAGAGTATAGAAAAGAACTCAAAAATATGAATCCAAAACACTTGAGACATTAATTTAAAGGCTAAGAATATTTGAAATCTTCACACAGCAGGTGAAAAAGGTTTCCAATATAGCTGCTCTCTTCATTTTTCAGGTGTTTATTTTAAAAGAAGATTAACAAAAAGTGAGTATGAAAAAAAAAGAAAGAACCTTCTTAAGTGTCTGGCATTTAAAAAATATTCTGTCAAGTAAGGTGTCAAAACTGTGATGATATTTGTATTGAGAATCCGAAAACAGCATGAGAGAAAAACTATGAAACTTTTATTATGTGTAAGCTATCATTATATGTTTCATAGAAAAATAACACCGGTTAAGAAAGTTGCTGGAAAATATTGTCATAAAATATCATTACTAAGTGTATTTTTATTTAAGTTTTGGGGCAGAGGATTTTAATTTTATTGTGTTTAGAGTTACTTGTAATCCTAGTTGGAGCCTTTATTTTTTTTTTGGACTGGAATCTGTTGTATGTTTCTATGAAAGTTTATGATATGAGAATTTCAAATGGCATTTTAAATGTTAGCCGTTCAACTCTATACATTGTTTATGGAGCTTGCATATTTTGCTCCTAATATTAATAATCTAAATAAATCCAACTCACATTCACGGAGTCACGGAGTAGGACATTTAGCTACTTTTAAATGTAGCTAATTGTCAGCATTAAGAATCTAATTTGATGATTTTTTTGAAAGATTTCTAAGTTACAAGATACATTTTAAAAAAAGCTCTTCTCAAACAATGAACATCTCTGTTGGCAAAGGAACATTTTCAGATTCAGTTAAAGAAAGCAAGTACTAGTTAAATATTGGTAAGGTAGTGATTTAATTTTGAAAAAAATCACTGCTTCTTTGTCAAGCTTCCAGAACAATTTAATTGGAAGATTGATAGTACATAGAATTGTTTAAATATCATCTGCAATTATTTATCTGTGTAAATCAAGAATTTCTCAACACTGTGCCATGAAAAACAAAATTGAGAAATAAATTGGAAACCGAAACTGAATTAAACATGAAATAATTTATACCAACAAAATATTCTCTGGTTCTGCTGTATACATTAGAATTTCTTGTAACATATCATTTGATAAAAATGGATGCTAAATGTGGAAAAGCATTAGATAATAGCACTGTCAAGGGTACAGCACAGACTGACGGACATTCCAAAAGCAGGATGATTTTGTTTTATTTGTTTTTCTGTAAAAGAAGGTAGGGAGTGTGATTTCAAGATTGATTATATCGCTAAACAAACTGCTGTTGTGTGTATATAGCCATTTACATAAATGAATGAGTGGATTAATGGAGTAATAGTGACCAGCTAAATATATTTTCCCATTAAAGCATGGTAAGAGATGCTTTATGTAATCTATTTTATTTCACTTGATGTGTGATTATAGGTTTCTCTGTCTAATATCTTGTGGTCCAATAATTCTAGACTACCATTTTCAAAAGTGTGGTAAGTCCTCTGAATTAGGAATTCAGAAAACTTTCTTCTACTTTAAGTTTTTCTCTGAATATGAGGCCGAGTGGTTCTAGACACTTTTATTTAAAAAAATGGACCCTATGGCCCTGTGAAAGCCTGAGAAAAATGGTTTTTTTTCTGTATGTGTACATATTTGCATAAAGGATTGTCTAATTTTTTTGCTTTTTTAGATTTATGGGAAAATCTTATTCAATTATCTTCCTTCTCAAAATATTAACAATAATCCCCATTCTCAGCAGATTTCTGTATATTGATATGACAAAACACGTCCTGATACACAGAAAATGCTTCAAAGACTCTTCTGTGAACAAATATCTAACACATGCTTGTAATCTGGATTTCGTTTTCATGAGGTTGATTGGTTCGCTTTCTGTATCATCATGGCTGAGAGAAAAACATGCCTTTGACAGTGTTCCAAAAAACCTGTGTTGTCTTGTATTGAAGAATAGAGTATTTAAAGCCTAGCTGGAGGATGAATGGGTAGGTTGGGATGGAGAGAATAGTGCTGTTTTTCACTCTGTTATTAAATAGATAATAAATTGTTAGACTCTAAAATTTTAAGACCCACTTCCCAGAGTATTTCACAGTAAGGGACCACAGTTCCTCCTCTGTAAAGAAGCACATCAAGCTTGGTGTGACATGAGGCAGGGGTTTCACCCGTCTTTGGTTCTTGAAACCCTCTCAGGTGGTAGCTCACTAATATCCTGTTGAAATCAAAGTGTAGGTGGTAACTCCGATGCAGATAAACCTTTCAGAATCTGCTAGAGTCATTTAGACTTGAGAGTAGAAGTAGCTGAAGGAGGTCTTTAATATTTATGAGAAAAGCTATAAACAGCCTTTCATCACATCTTCAGACATCTGGTAGTCTCTCCCTCTTTCTAATTTATCTGTTCTGTTGAGTTTGTAGAAATGGAGGATAATGTTTAATTTTGGCAGGTAGAATTGGAAAGAAGAAAACTTTTGCTGAGGATTCCCCCTTTTCCCCAAATTCGATATATGTTGTATGATTCAAGCACCTTAGAAAAATGCCAATGTAGTAAATAATAATAACTGACCAGGTATCTGCACACATTCAGAAAAAAATCAATGGCAACCTCTAAGTCAGCAGTATATATTAAGAGCACATTTGAATTATTTTTATGAACATATTTTACATTATTAAACTTCTAAAATGCTATGGAATAACTTTTAAATTTCTCTGTTTACATATTTGTAACCTTGATTTTAGGCAGGCAGATTGCCAGGATGTTGATCAACATAAAGAAAGTTGTTTTAAATTAATTTTCTTGTTGCTAAAAACAAAATCAGAACGGTGATAATTACTTTTACCATTCATGTATCCTGAGTTGACAGATGTCATCTAACACTTTGTTTAGTGATTGATCACAATTACCATTTCTGGGGGAAAAAATGCATCTATGGCTGCAGCCCAGTTTTTACAGCATAATGTAATATATTTGGCAATGCCTCTCAGACTGCTGCCACCCAACCTGGCTATGTTAGAATTAACTGAAGACCTGATCGAAAACTACAACATTCTCAGCACCATATGACCAAATTCTGATTCAGTTAAGTCTAGAGTGAAGCTTAGGAATATGTATTTCTTTTACAAGTGTTCCAGGAAATTCTAATTCACCATCAGAATTGGAAACCATTAAATAATTTCCTGTCCTATCCCCATTCCTCCCCAGGACAATTGCACCATCCATCCTCTTCAGAAGACATTATCCTCTATTATATCCAACCCAACATTCATTGGGTCAGCTACCACAAACAAGAAAGTCTAGATATATATTCAACAAAAGAATACACATTTGTTTTAGGTATATTATGCATCCCGCATGGTGTTAAGTCTTATATAGCGAGATGATCTTAAACTTATAGCAGCACATTTAGAGAGATTTTAATATACTCTTTTAAAAAAATACAGGAAGTCTCAGGAAGGTAAAATATCTTGTCCAAGGCCAAGATTGAAACCCTGTTTCCAAAACTTTTTTACAGGATAACACCAGTATCACGACTATTTAAGAAGGCGAGATCCAAAACCTAGAGAATAAGTTTTGAAATCTTCAAAGGTGTTCATCCACACCAAAGAAACAGGGAAACACCAGGTGTGTTCATGATCAACTTATCATGTTCTCAAGATCTTTGGACTCTGCTTTATGACACAATATACCACAATCTTTCAATGAGGTCTCCCTTTCAACATTTTGGTCTTCAGTTTGGAATTTCTACAGTTCCAAAATTATCTCAGTTTCATCTTTTTAAAAACTATGCTAGCTTTAAATATGGCTCCCAGGTCTTGGACATTCCTCCCTTGAGAGGAAGGATGTCCCCCGCCCTCCCCACCTTGATTCTGGGTAAGCTTCTCATTGAGTCAACCAATAGAGGACAACAGAAATGTCACTATATATGACTTCAGAGGCTAGATCATAAAAGAATATGCAGCTTCCACCTTGCTCACTGAGCAGCACATAAGAACACTGAGGTGCCAGGTAAGAAGTCCAACTATTTTGAGGTTGCTACACTGAAGAGGCCACCTGTAGGTACCCTGGCTGACACTGCCAGCTGAGAGCAGCCTCCTAGCTGGCTCATTAAGGAGCAGACATGTGAATGAAGAAGCCATCTTGGAAGTGGGTCCCTTAGTCCCATCTACTGTCTTCCCAGCTCAGTCTCCACATCTCCTGGAGTACAGACAAGTAATTCCTGCTGTGTCCTGTCTGAATATTTGACCTACCAAATCCACGAGCAAAATAAAATAGCTGTACTTTGGTGCCACTGAGTTTGGGGTAGTTGTAACACTGCTATAACTTGATTTGGCTTTAGATATGAATTCTGTGGTTTCTTCTTTGCAGTACAATAAACCCCTCCTCCACATGAACTAACATCCCCCCATATTAGCTGGGGCTTTACTTCACTAACATCTTCCAAGGGAAAGCTTTGCCTGAACATTCAACCTCTACTCCACCCTCTAGGCTGCCCACTCATGGCTGAAACAGCCACTGCTGCTAAACCCAGGAGTTTGGATGTTACATACTGCATACAAGTGAGAAAATATTCCTTCTGAACAAAAGGGTTTATTTTTGTTTTCTCACTCTGCATCTTTTATACTTCAAATTAAGTGCTCTGTTAGAATTCTTTGCATAGTGGTGACCAAGAGGACCTTAGTGTTTCCCTCAGCATAACTAAACCCTAGGCAGTCTTCTTCCGGCCCCTCAGCCCCTGACCTCTCTCTCATCCTGACCCTTACAGAATGGCCTAATCACAAAATCCCCACCTCTTTTCTTTGGGCATCTAATTTAGATGCCCTAAGTTATTTCTCTGCTCCTCTGAGATCCAATTTTTTTTTTAAAGTCTCTTGCCAATTTTAAGACCCAAGAGTGCTTTCTCTAGGACATGGGGATGATTCCTTTGAAATGTAATCATCAAGAAAGAAAGTGCCCCTGTTCCCCATTCTCTGTGGGAGGTAGGAGGCTAACTTCTGTAAGAGGGTGGGTACCTTGCTCCAAGTTGTGAGTTTACTTTTCCTTGGGGTAAGACCAAGTTGCAAACACAAATGGCCTATGATCCTCCCGTCCCAGCTCTCCTACCTTTCCTTTCGGTGGAGTTGAGTTCAGACTGCATTCTTGTCTCTTTATCCTATTGCGATAACCTTGAATAAAGTCTTCCTTCTCTATTTAACTTTGTCCAGTATAATGTTTGCTTTGCCATGATTTCAGGTTAACAGAGTTCAAAGTTTTATTTTGTATTGTTCCATATTAATTTTGTGATGTTGGTTAAATTACCTAGTGTCCATAAGAGAACTCTAGTGTGGCAGAAGGAACTTAAATTTTACCTGAAGTCAAATCTCCTAGTTGCATTTATGAGCTTTATGAGATAAACACGTCACTTAAAGTCCTTTTTATCTCCTTTTCCTCATCCTTAAAATGGTGATAATAATAGCTTTTTTCATATGATGGTTAATAAGACTGATTATGTAAAATGAGAAGCATAACTTGGCATATGATAAGGGCTTAATAGGTGTTACAGACCTTCATCTTTAGTCCTTGTTAAGTTCACGAATGGTCTTGGGAATCCTTCAGAAGGGCCTTCCATCACCAAGGAGCAGAGAATGGAATATACTAAGTGTCAGAAGAAAAAAAAGAATCAAGCTCTTTGTTTAGAGAGAAATAAAAGAAATAAACTTTAGTGATTTACTAGTATTCAGGAAGGTAGAATGATTACAAGGTGAAGGCCACTTGCCTTTTCCCTCAATATTTTACCAAGGCAACTCTCCAGGACCAAAAAAAAAAAAAAAAAAAAAAAAAAAAATGACCAGAGGCTTCAGATGAATCTACAATTTTATGATAATACAATATTTATATTTGTCATCCAGAAATAAGATCTGTGACTCTGAAATAATAGTTTTAAATGACTTATTAAATAATTTATTAATTTTATTTTTATATTTCTTGGGAAAATACAAGGCATTGCTCTATTTGAAAGCACTTAAAAATTTTTTTTTTAATTTTAAAATAAAAATGATGAAAAATGAGAGAAAATAATGGGAACAGTCACAATGGGAGCATCATTTTGAAATATATAAATGAATAAACTGTTATAGGGTTAGTGAAGGCCAAAAAAATAGAGAGAAGAAAATTACTATTTCTTAAATTTGCACTGTGTGCTAGACCACAGGTCAGATATCTGCATATGTTAATTCAACTCCAACTCGTAACAAATTTATGGAATAACTTCTGGAATCCCTATTTTACAAATGTGAAAACAGAGGCTCTGAGAGATTATGTAAAAGGTCCTTGGTTACATATCTAGTGCTAGAGAGACGTTACCAGCTTTCCCCTCCTTCCAGACATAGAGAGGTTTTACAGTTTTCCACTCCTTCTACAGTTAGTCAAGGTCAAGTTACTATTTCTGTGTTGGGAACAGAAGTGACTGACATGAGCCACTTCTGGACTGATGCACTTAAATGTAGGTGGGGGACCCTTCAATGTTCTTTTCCTTGCTACACTGACCTAGGAGACAACACATTCCACATGGTACAGCCGTAAAATTATGTGACCAGTCAGCCTGGAACAATGAGTTTCCGCATGGAGAATAACAATGGACTTTGTGTGGACAAGAAATAAATCTTTGATATGTTCAGGGTGATTGGAAGCCAGGCTATCCTGATGGTAAACTTTTTACTCTTTCCCTATACTTTTCTCCCCTCAAAAACCACAGTTCCAGCCCTTAACTTATACTGACACTGGGCAGGTGGATATCATAAATTCTCTTTTTGGGGGGTGTTTAGGCAAGATCTTACAGATTGTGCCTGTTTCTTAGGCTTTTTACCACCATTCAGTTCGGAAAGAGAAATAGTATTGTGTTCTTACAGGTGGAAGACTTGTCATTTTCCTATGTTATCTTGTAGAAAACTACTCAAAAAATGCACGTGTTTTCAAAATGTTTGCTCAAATCTTGATGTTTGTCTAAATGAAATTTTTGTTAGTTGAAGACTGTCTAAGTCCTTTCTCAATCAGGGAGTGGTTAATAGCAAAAGGCTTGTTGTAGTTCTGAATACATAAGAACAGTTTACAGGAGTGATTTTTTTAAAAAAATTCCTGGTTCCATACTATAATAAATAATTCAGCCTTTAAATACAGATTGGATCCCTTAAAGGCAAAGAATGAATATACTCAGCATATTAATGCTTTTCAGATTTTGCTTTGTGAAATGTTTAGCAATTTCAGATGAATTCATAAGTGTTTTATTTGAGAACTTTGGGCATTACATTCATAAGCATATTGAATGAAATACAAGAAGTGAATACAGATGTAGATCTTTGAGCACGAATATGCCATATTTTAATAATGCCTTCGGGATTCTAGAAATACCCTTGGGTCTATAAGCTTGGATCAAATTCCTCTTATGGTTTTCTGTTTGAATTTGCAAAAGTCACCCATTATCCTAGAATTCAGATTCCTGACTTATAAAATGAGGTTGAAATGCAACAAAATATGGTGATTTTGGTAAATAACATAGGGTGGAAACAAAACAACAGTCATACTGAATGGTCTACATACACTGCTGTGGACAGGCAAATTAAAGATTATTTTTCAGTGTTTGCTATGGCTGAGGACACTATGCTGATATGTCTTCTTATTACATTTGTATTTTATATTGAAATATAATTGACTGTATGTCAATTAACCTATATTAGTTTCAGGCATACAACTTAATGATTCAATATTTGCATATATTGTGAAATGATCACCACAGTAAGCCTAGATATCATCTGTAACCATAGTTACATTTTTTTTCTTGTGATGAGAACTTTTAAGATTTACTTTCTTAGCAATTTTCTAATATGCAATACAGTATTATTAACTATAGTCATCATGCTGTATGTTATATCCCCATGACTTGTTTATTTTATAACTGAAACTTTGTATCTTTTGAGTCCCTTCACCTATTTTACCTACCCCTCACTCCCTGCCTCAAGCAACCATCAATCTGTTCTCTTATATTCATACCTCTTTTTTAATTATTATTATTTATTTTTGGCAGCATTGGGTCTTTGTTGCTGTGTGCGGGTTTTCTCTAGTTGTGGTACACAGGCCCTAGAGTACCCGGGCTTCAGTAGTTGCCGTGCGTGGGCTCAGTAGTTGTGGCGCACGGGCTTAGCTGCTCCACGACATGTGGGATCTTCCTGGACCAGGGATTGAACCTGTGTCCCCTTCATTGGCAGGCAGATTCTGAACCACTGCGCCACCAGGGAAGTAACATATTTGTACTTCTTAAGCAAGATAAAATATTCAAGCCTACAATAATGAAAGAATCCACCCAACTTCTCTGTGTCATAGAGTTTTGCTCATGAAGTGTAAACAACCTTGGGAAAAGGATTCAGTGAGGAGTAGGCTCTGCGTTTGATGCTGTGGTGCCACCTGGATGTCAGTACCTGGTCAAAAGTCTTGGCAGAGGGCCATGCAGTTGAGACATGGTCCAGGTAGAATCATATTTTTTTCATTATTCAGAATAATTTATTTATTTATTTAATTTTTATTGGAGTATAGTTGATTTACAATGTAGTGTTAGTTTCAGGTGTACAGCAAAGTGAATCAGTTATACATATACATATAATCCACTCTTTTAGATTCTTTTCCCATATAGGTCATTACAGAGTATTGAGTAGAGTTCCCTGTGTTGTACAGCAGGTTCTTATTTGTTATCTATTTTATATATAGTAGTGTGTATATGTCAATCCCAAACTCGCAATTTGTCCCTCCTCCTCTTATCCCCTGGTAACCATAAGTTTGCTTTCTACATCCATGACTCTACTTCTGTTTTATAAAAAAGCTCATTTGTACCCTTCTTTTTAGATTCCACATGTAAGTGTTATCATATGATGTATAAAGAACATGTGGTACATATATGCAATGGAATATTACTCAGCCATAAAAAAGAACAAAATAATGCCATTTGTAGCAAAATGGATGGACCTAGAGACTGTCATACTGAGTGAAGTAAGTCAGACGCAGGTAAAATCATTTTTAACTTACCATCAATCCTGTCTATCTTAAGCAGTAGATGGCCGAAATGAAGAGTTCCTTTGTCTTGGGGACTATGAATGGAAAAGAAGAGGAAAAGCAACTTTCCTTCACTTTCTTTCTGTAGCATTGAATGACATGTGCTCAATTACATAGTTTACATAAATGTGTGATTTCCTATTCCTTTTTCTAGCTAAGAAGCAATCCAAAGTGTTCAGATAGACTAGAGCTAGGAATTGAACCACTGGGGCTAGAGTAGCTAACATGGTCTATATGGAGAAAACTGTCAGTCCAAATTCAAGCTTGAGCTGATAAGTACAAAGACAAAAATAGAGAGACAAGATACAAGCAAAGATACATGAAGGTAGAAATTAGACAACTTCGTATTTATTCATAGCCCAGTTTAAATCCCACATCTCCATAAAATTTCCCAGATGCCTCTTTCAGAAGAAATGACTTTTTATTTAATCTTATATTTTGTTTGCTGATTATAATTGAAAGATTTATCCAGACTTGCACAAATAAAGATAAAGAGAAGGTATGTGAGAGAGTTCATATGGCAAATAATGGTGCGTTTTGATGGATCATTTCTAATACCGGGTGGTTGATATGTGGGTGAATCAACCTGGTTTAAATATACAAGGCTGATATGGACATAACCTATGTATGATAGTTTGTTTCCTATGACAGATGCAGCCTGGCTCTCTGATGAAGCTTTTGGCTGTATAATGAGAGTGAAACGATGAACCATTGAACCAGATAATGAATCATTGTTGGGCCTGATTACATTTTAAACGCATATTAACCATTTAACCTCAATTGGAAGTAGTATTGGGAAAGAGTCTAAAATGATTTACAAGTTTGATTTAAATAAGCAGAAATCTTTAAAATCTAAGCAAAAGGAGATCACTCATGCAAAGTATCAAGCCAACAAACACAGAGTAGGTATCCAATAAATGTTCTTTCCCTTCTATTAATTCTTGGCTAAATCTGAGCCCCTGCCAGTGAATAATGGTTATGTATTCAAGATTGTTGACTGAATTTTGCTTATGAATAATCCAACTTTATGGCCCTGAAATACCAAAAAAGATTTTCTTTTTAAAAACATCTTTATTAATTTATAATGTATATATGAACTGCACATATTTAATGTGTACAATTTGATGAATTTAGGTATATGCAAACAGTTGTGTTACCCTCACCAAAATTAAGGTAATATGCATATCAAACACCTCCCAGTTTCCCTGTGTCCTTGTGTGTGTGTGTGTGTGTGTTTGATAAAAACACTTAACATGAGGTTTACCCTGTCAACAAATTTTGAAACCCACAGTGCTGTGGTGTTAATTACAGGCACAATGTTGTACAGCATGTCTCTAGAACTTATTTGTATAGTTTAACTGAAAATTTTCACCCACTGAATAACACTTTTCCATTTCCCTCACCTCCCAGGCCCTGGCAACCGTACTGTATTTTTGCTTCTGTGAGTTTGACTATTTTAGATACCTCAAAAAAGCATAAAAGGTTTTATCACCTAAGTTTTTAGCATGAAATATTATAAAGAGGCTGAAATCTTATTTAACCCACATTTTTGTGAAACAAGTGTATTATTTAGTTTACTTTAATTCAAATAATCAAAAAACAATCTGTTGATAGGACAAAGCTGAGTCTATTGATTACCACCAGAGAGAGAGAGACCACCACCTCTGCAGAATTTTGGCATTGCTCAGGGGAAGAAAGGAAGAAAAGGAATTTATTGAGAAGTGGAAGTTTGATTTGGGGCAAGTCTTTCAAAATGGGGACTTGATTAAGGTTGGGAAAAGATCATATTTTTCCTTGGCAAAACCAATAAGGCAAACATTGTGAGGCAAATTATTTAAAATTTTTAGGGTGCAAAATATCTGTTGAGTATTTCAGTAAGTTCCTATAATGAACAATTAAGCCATTTTCTTGGGTATGTGATTCTCAGAAAAATAAAGCCATACTAATGATGACAGTGTAATAGTAGAGTCAGATTGATATAGATAGTAAGGCACAGTTTTGGTTTTCAGTGTCCAAGCTGTGGTGTGGAGACTGAGAGTTTCATTTCTTATTATGATTCCTATTTGTGTGGCTCTATGCACAATGAACAGAATAGCATCTACCCTCAAGGATCTCACAGATTTGTGAAAACTTGAAAAAAAGAGCACTAATAATTATACCTCTATGATGTTGATGTTGTAGCTATAGATCAATATGCCGATGAAGTTCAGTGTTGAAGATACTCAACTCCACTAGGAAATAGCAGTAAAGTTTTCTCTGAAGACTTAATATCTCAGCTGGGCATTGAAGGACAAGTAAGAATAACCAAGTGCAAGGGGACTAAGTGGTAATATTCCAGGGAGGAAAAATAGCAGGTACAAACTTAGCCAGCCATGGAAGAACTCAGGGAGCTCAGAGAACCAGTTTGGTTTGGCTGATTTGCTGTGTTCAAGTAGGGGAGGGATTGGATCATTGAAGAACACTGGATGCTATACCAGTATTCTGGCTTTAAATATAGGTAATGGAGCATAATTGTAGGAAAAATGAATAATATTGGTAATTATTGAAAAATTAACATCTAGATTATATTCTTTAGTCCTAGAAGTGGAACACTTGGAATTAAGAACATTTAGCTTCCTTCTAGGGCATATAGACATTGACAGGCACAGGGCTTTGCTTATGTTCTTCACAGTATTGTCATAATGCTGATGGAGAATCTGCCTGCATTAAAGCCAATAACATTTGGACAGGATGGATTTGACAGGTCTTCCACAGAGTGCATCCAAAGAATAGAGAGTAGACTATCACCCAAAGTATGTCAAATTACAAGGACTCTTTAGAGTCATTTTACTTACCTTGGACTACTTCGGGATTAAGCTTAATGAAAGATAAGTGATAATAGACAAGAAAGACAATTATAAGGGGAATATAGTACTACATGTAAAAGTGATGGGGAAAGAATGTCCACAAGCATATTGCATCACCTCAGTACATATTTATTAAATCAGGTATTAATGTCCTCAACCATGTTTATCAGTTACTGGCTTGTGTTCCAAGCACTCTTATAGATGTTGGGGAAATAAATAAGAACACACTCTAGTTGCTGCCTTGGAAGACTGCACAGTTTCCAAAGAGTGGCAAAGAAAAGTAGTCAACAGCTAATCATAAAATGACTTCAATACCATGTAAGTATCTCTACTGCAGTGTGTATTGTATTTAGTAAACATGTAAGAATAGAAAATGTGGCTATAAAAAAAGGAGAAAGTTAAGGTAGGCACTGGAGAGGGTTCAGAGAAAAAAGACATTTTAAAAAGATGTAAGACATTTGAGTATTCTTTAATCTGATGGTGTTAGAGAGAATCAAATCTAAAGAGGAAGATGAGAAGTAGATTGATCAAGGTTTGAAATTTTGTGAGGTGGGTATATCAGAAAGGAAACAAGAAAAAGGAAGTAAAGATATTGACAAGGAATTGGTTGAAGAGATGCACAGTGAATGCTCAAGTGGAGAAAGTATAAGGTAAAAATGAAATAAGCTTAATAAATGAAAGAAATAGAGAAATAAAGGAAGTACAAATTATGATTACAATGTTGAACCAAATGAAAGATGGATGTAATATCAGTTTGGACATCTTAATCTGGCAATATGCTATCCAAGATGCCTTGAAGTAGATCTAAAATTTGCAGAATAGGAAGATGAGGCTGTAGTCAGATATTCAAATCATTTATTAATTTATTTGTTTATCTATATTTTTATTTTACACTGGATCATAATACATTCCAGTTTCCGGTCTCTGGAGTGTGTAGCTGAAGTAGAGAGAAAATAATCATTATTGAGAGAGTGACCATGTACTCTGTTTTTTCTTCCCCAAGTAAGTTATGATTTAATGTTATCTTGGTGCAATTCTGAATAGCATCCCTTTTCACTCTTAGAACTGTCCCCATTAGAATCATTATTTTTAAGTTACCCTAATTATTGGAATTGAAGTGCTCAGGCAATAGAAGACTGGATTTTGAAATAGGCCACCAGATTAACATCGTCACCATATCTGATGGCAGGACTTGGAATAGGAAGAGAACTGTGAAATAGGTCACAAAGTCTTCCAAACTTAGGACAGAGTGATCAAGTTAATAGCAGATGACAGGGGTGAGGACCAAAATAATTGTCTAAATAAACAGCAAGAATCTTATAGAGGTAGAATCTTTTCTTTCTTTTTAAAATATATGCAGGGAATAGTAATAGACCCTGAAGTATACGTGGGTACTTACTGATGTCACTTATACCCATGAGTTGTAGAAAAATGAAGAGTGTCTACTCAAAAGAAACGTAGTGAAAGTAGCATCCTTCAGGAAGCCCTATGTTTTAGCTAGTCCAGGAAGTCTGAAAGAGCATAGAGAGATTCCAGATATTCTAGAAGACAGAGGTAAGAGAAAGGGTCAAGGAAAATTTAGGTTAGGTAAAAGAAACCCAATTTAGATCTTTTAAATATTATTGACTGTAGTTACTAATATTTTAGGTAATTACCAAGCATGGCAGGAATGTGAGGCATTGCCATTTTAACTGAATACATGTTTTTCAAAAGGCTTGATCCCAGCAGCCACCTATAAAAGGAAAATAGGTAAGTGGTAGTGCTCAGGCTTCTCAAAATGGGTCAGCTGCAGCTTAAATGGATTCTTCTGTGGATTATACCCATGAGGAGGTTGGCAACAGAACACACCAAACCCAAGACTGTCTCTTCCAATTGGAAACAGCAACAACTTCTCAAAGATAAGAAGAAAATGGGTTCCTTGGAAGGAGTCAGAAGGGGGCTCCAAGATGGTAGAAGTAAAGGTGGCTTTGCAATGGAAGAGTTCTTTGGAATATGAGTTCAATTGTAAGTGGAATATTCAAGTTGAAAATATCTGCAGAAGTTGGAAAAACCTCAGAGTCTGTGTTCTGTAAAAATCACATTTAGCTTAAGAGAAACATTTGCCAACCACTTTCTTTGAGTAAAAAATTGGACTTGTGACAGTGAAAAGGAACAGAGTGTTGGTGGTGGAAGGGAGTGGAAGGAAATGGAAAAAGGGAAGAGGGCAAATATATTGATATTTGCCTGTAGTGAAATGTCTGAAGAAAACAGAGGAGGAGTTAAAGAATTACTAAAATATAATGCTCTCGAAAGCAAGGAGGTAATTTCAAGAAGCAGACTATCAGCACGTAAAATACAAGGGCAAACACACTGAATGAGAAAAATGCCTTGATAGGTATATGGTCTTTTGTGAAAATCTTTCACAAAACAAGAACAAGTATAAATTTTCCACCAGGCTTTATATACTATTGGGCTTCCTATAAGGAGATAGCTTTACTGATAATAATTAAAGTTCCACAGTCAGGTAGCTCTGAAAAAATTAATAGGTTGTCCCCTACTGAGTGGATATGAAGACAGCCCTGTTTGTGGATTCTGTAGCTGCTCAAGCAATATTATCTTTGAGCTTCAACGTCTGTCTCATTCTTTCCTTCATTCACTCAACAAATATTTATTGAGTTTCTTGTAGGCACAAGCTCTAGGTTGATCACTATCTTTCAGAAAACACTATCACATTCCTGAGGCTTGAATGACATGCCTTTTTTTGGAGGAGAGGATAACAGAGGTGGCATAGTTTTTGGTTATTTTTGCCTATGAGTATACCCATTATTAGGAGCATCTGAGAATCCAATATGTATTTAAAAAAAAATTCCCAGCCACCTTATTTCATGAAACTTCCTTTATCTATTTGCCTGGGTACGTCCTGATGCCATAAAAATGCCCTCATTTTGCTTGTATTGGACCATGTATGTTTGTATATTTGATGGGGGACACTCATCAACAAATAATAGCTTGTGGGTAATTATCTCAGGGACTCCCAACTATTATTGCAACGTTGATTTAGAAGATGGGCTGAAAAGTGGGAACAGAAAATGCTTCTGAGTCTTCCGGTATTAAAAACATTGAAATAGAACACAAACCAAGTGTCAAAGAATAAAACTCCCCTGTCAAGATGAGTCACTTAGACTAGCATTTCTCAAATTATTCTCTGCAGAACAGTAAGAAGCAAGATACTACTCACTTATTCAAGTGTTTCTGCTCAACCAAGTTTAGACAATGTTGGGTTAGAACAAATTAAACAGATTTCTCTTCTGCAAGACCTCTCAATGACTTTAATTTACTTTATGATCCCCAATCAAGGGGCAGAATTGGCCAGTTATTTTACCTGGAAACTTTAACCAATATCACTTCAGTGATTTTGGTGTTTTATGGAAAACATTTTGTAAACTCCTGCCTTTCACAAAAATGATGAATTGTAAGGATTTGTTTCCTCAATTAATCAACAAGGACCTACTGTACAGCACCGGGAACTCTACTCAATATTCTGTAATAACCTATATGGGAAAAGAATCTGAAAAAGAATGGATACATTTATATGTATAACTGAATCACTTTGCTGTACACCTGAAACTAACACAACATTGTAAATCAACTATACTCCAATATAAAATAAAAATTAAATTAAAGATTAAAAAAGAAAAGACCTGATAATACAATTCAATTGGGAATGTTTAATTGTTTGATTTATTTCTTAGGTCAAATAGAACACACAAATCGACTTTTCCAACACAAATAGCCATGTTAAAATCAGTGGAAAATACGTTACCAATAGTAAATGATGTGTTTCAACTTGCTAACATATGATTCTTTAAAATTCAGTGAAAACTAGTAGGTAATAGAGCATGCTGGTTAAAGGCATGTGCTAGGGAGATAATCTACCTGTGAACAAATCCTGACTTTGGATGTATACTAACTGTAAATTGGGGTAAGTTTCAAAACTGTCCTGTTCCTCAATTTTCTCATCTAGAAAATTCAAATAGGAATAGTAGCTAACCTCATAAAGTGAGTTATAAATATAAAGCACATACAGTGTCTGCTTAAAAATAAGCATAATAAATGTTACAGATTTTATAACTATATGCAAAGGCATTGTGTTAAGCCCGATAAATGGGTAATACTAATAACACTAAGGAGTCGAATTCAGAAAGATAGAGTAGTATTCAAATTTGGGTATTTCTTTTAAAACGCTGAAACTGAAGACTTTGATATTTTGTATAATTAAAATCATTTATCTAAAGATATATTGTGTATATTGCAAATTACAGCTCAGATAAAACAATTTAATATTATACCTTAATAGAAATGGATAAATTACTTTATGCAGATTTATTAATCATTTGAACTCAATTTCCAGACTAAAGGATAACTATTTATATGTAATATTGAAAAGAGTAATTTTTTCCTTCAGCTTATTTCACAGTCCTAAGCACAATTTTTATAAGTAAGGAAACTGAAGCACAAAGAGGTTAGAATAATTTGTCCAAGGTTGCATTATTAATAATTCACAGAACTGAAATTTGAACCTGGTTCTGTATGACTTCAAAGTAACTAAAACATTACAATATTTTCCATTATATTAAAGGATTTTTGAGCATGGAATTAAAGAGCTATGTCAGGTATATAGAACTTTTAGCTGCTTAACAAGAGCCACTGGGAGAAGAATATTTCACTTTTGGGGAGCCATAAACTGAAATTTCAGTAACCATCCATGAACAAGAAATTCTTTCAGATACTCTTTCACATTTACCAACTTTCAACACAAGGGCATAAAAGCTTTAGGTCGTTTAAATAACAGATGAGATTCAAAACAATGCACTGCTTGAAAAATGTAGAGGCTAATTGGCTAAGTCTCCAGGTGTTACTTTGGAAAATTTAGGAGTTAATGTCCCCTGGGAAAACCTCATCCAGCTGCTTTGATTAGGGAATAAGACAGTCAACTTGCAAGCCTTCTGAAACTCATGCATGCCTCCTGACTTGTAAATAATTAGTCAATTTACTTTTTCATGGCTTGTGTCCAGTAACTAGCTATAGAGAATAAAGGAAGAACAAAGAACAAAGAGAGAGAAAGATGGGCTCTTTCTCTACCAAATACATGATGTTAAACTCTGATTGTACTGATCTTGAACATAATTACAAAAAGGTTTCACTAGGTTACATCTTAGTGATGTGATTTTTGAATAGTTTTAATAATTTACTACAAAGTTTAGAATGACATGAAAAGAACACTTCCCTGCACAAATAAGAGAGTGATGGATTGGATACTCGTGTTAAGACATAAAGCAAGTATGCTTCTATGTCCATTCATTTCTTCCAGACTAGCTGTTAATACTTCCACAAGGTAGAACCTATTTTCAATATTAATTATTTGCAAATGTAGACTTTTTTTTTAGTTTTTTAAAGCTGAGTTTTGCCAAATTTGGTTTTTGCTTAAAATTGTTTATTATTAGCTAACCCTAATGGGAATGAGGTCAATAATTCAGTTGTTGAGAATATATTTTAATTTCCCCAATCTTCCCATTTGTGTGTCTAATAATTATTTAAAATCTTTACTTAAACATGAACTTCTTGATCCTCTATGGCACGTACAACACATCTACATTCAAATAATGATGACTAGCTCATTCTAGAGTGCTCAAGAGATAATAATATAACTTAATATATGTCTTTAAAGGACGTCAGTATTCAAGGAAGTCTAATTATAAGTAATAAAATAAGAATTTCTAGATAAAAGTTGGATGAGAGATATGAGTTTTATTACAAAATGTTACTTTTCCCTCTTTCAACTGCTTTTGTTTATTACTTCTATATTTTTAAGTAGTTAAAGAAAACAAACAGTTGATTACTCAACCTACAAATTAATTATGTGCATATATTTTGGCAGAACAATTTATTCAACAGAAATGACACACACATATATAAAAGTGTTATGTACTAAGATTATCAATGAAGAAATGTTTATAACAGCAAAAAGTTAGAAACTGCCTAAATGTCCATTAATGGGTTCAAATTAAAAATTATATAGTCATCTATGAAGTGGAGCACTATATATAAACCATTAAAAAGGAAGATAAGGAAATCAACCGACACGGGAAGATGAATAAAAATAATACTAGGTGAGCAAAAAGAAAAGCAGAGTATGTAATACATAAAAATAAATATATACATATATACAAAATATGTAAGTTACAATTTCATATTTGTTTAATAAAACATGTTCATTGTGGTTGTCTCTATGAAAAGGTGGGGTTTTCAGGACTTTCCATTCTACCTTATATTTCTGCGCTAGGTGTTGTGAAAATATATCTTTTTCTCTTTAATGAAATTATAAAGACGAAAAGAGAAAAAATGTAGAAAATACATTTTAAATTATATACTTAAAATGACAATTATTTTAAGCATGTATACATAGCAGATTCATGGTTATGTTTTAAAATATAAGCACTTTTTATTTTTCTTTCTACAATAACAATCCAATGAGACATATTGGCACAAATTGAATCATTTTGTTCTCTTAAGAAAGTATTTTCATTTTTAAAAAGAAAAAAGATATAGATACACATACACACACATGAATCTATATGCATATATATGTAGATAGATATAGATAGATAGATGATAGATAGATGATAGATAGAGATACATACATCAGAAGTCATTTCTGAAGCAGATGAGCATATTTACCTATATTCTTCTCCTAATCCTGCCATTTGGATGGCCCTTCTCCATTAGACCAGAGATATATACTTAGCCTGTTGAAACAATGACAAAAATTCCATGTAGGCCTATTGATGGCATTTGGGGCTTTACACATGCCATCCAACAGAAACCTATGAGGATTTGCATTTTGATTACTCTTCTGATTTCAAAAATCATTACTTAAATATTTCTAGACAAAAAGTACTTTGCATCATTTAATCGTTTTGTTGTTGATGTATTTTGAGAAGCTCTACCAATGAGTAAGCCTAAATTCAAATTCTTTATTTGGGGAAAAAAAGAATACTCTCCATGTTGAAGTATCATTCTGCTCTGCCAGCAGCCATAGCCAGGACTGAGGATTTCAGCAAGTCAAATAAATTAATTAGTGGAACCACCAATTAATTTGCAGCCCATTTATCAGAAAATCTTAATGACTCTGACATAAGCCCATATCTCATTTCACAACCTGCTGTACCACCCCTGCTCCCTGCAGCTATGCCTTGTTGTGCTGTAGAACACAAGCATGCTCGCAAAATGCTTGCCAGAATTGGTTTCCCCGGGTTCTCCACACCTTTGGAGCAGGGGCCTGGCGGAGATCTGGGGCAACCAATGTGGCCGTGATGCCAGACTTTTTCTCTTCTGCCCAGTCCTTTTGGCCTGCTTACATGATAGTAGAAGATGGTTTCCTATCCTCAGATGTTTTGCAAATCTCAAAAAGGAGAAAAAAAAGTTTTATTGCTGCCATTCCATTTTTCATGTTGAAAGAAATTGAGAGTCAGAATGAAAGAGAGGTCCAGGGAAACATGTGTATCTCAGTGAAAAATGGTAAAACGTCAATTCTCACCTCCATTAAAGGAAAAGGAATTATGTACTAGGTAGTTTCCATATGTCATCCATTTAGTCTGTATTTAATAGTTTACTGCATCATGCTTATCTTAAAAATGTACAGATAGATGAAATATTAAAGCATTCTACCTCCTTTGTAAATGTGGGTTTATATTCAAATTGTTTATTTTCTTCCGAAAACTCAAAAATATTGCAGAAGGAAAAACTTAGAAGTAGACTCGAACTCTTAACTCTTCTTCTGCAAATGATTACTGAAAACGTCATCTTTCTGTACTTTCATTCCTGCCATACCAATTTCCCTTCTTCACTCCTGCTGGCTTCAGCACAAATACTGATTTTATGTGTAAATTGCAATTTGTAATCTCCAGATTTAAAATCGCACTTGTTTTCACTGTTTTACCACTTTAACATGTTTAGGTAACTGTTAAATGTAGGTCAAAACACTAGCAAAGCTGTTAATCACTGATCATAACTGAAGTGATCTTCCAGAGAGGACTGGGTACCAGTGAGTGGGGTGTAAGGATTGTCTGATAGGACAGTAGATCGAGACTTTTTTTTTTTAATTAATTTATTTATTTATGGCCGTGTTGGGTCTTCGTTTCTGTGCGAGGGCTTTCTCTAGTTGTGGCAAGCAGGGGCCACTCTTCATCGCGGCGCGCGGGCCTCTCACTATCGCGGCCTCTCTTGTTGCGAAGCACAAGCTCCAGATGCGCAGGCTCAGTAATCGTGGCTCACGGGCCCAGTTGCTCCGCGGCATGTGGGATCTTCCCAGACCAGGGCTCGAACCCGTGTCCCCTGCATTGGCAGGCAGATTCTCAACCACTGCGCCACCAGGGAAGCCCTAGATCAAGACTTTTATTTGAGGACAGTCTATTCTCAGGAAGGCTCATAAGGAGGGCTTGTATGCTGGCTCGGCTGAGGGGTATGTGTGGGGGGTGTCTAAGTTCAGGAGCCTGGGGAAAGGAGAGCTGCTTAACTAGAGTTTGGTCAATTCAATATATAGTAGGTGTTTTTTCCAGATTGGTCAGTGAGTACAAGCAGTTCAGCTAACATTTAGGAAGCAAAGAGGGCCCATGTCTGGCCTTGTCATAGGTAAACAAAGGGGGTATCTGTGAATCTTGTGTAAGTCACATGGGGAAGGATTCTGCCTTGTGGTAAGCCTTTTCCAGAACAGAGAAAAGTGGAAGAATTCCTTTTTTTTTCAATTTAATTTAAATTTAATTTGTATTTTATATTGGAGTATAGTTGATTTACAATGTTGTGTTAGTTTCAGGTGTACAGCAAAGTGATTCAGTTGTACATATACATATATCCATTTTTTTTCAGATTCTTTTCCCATTTAGGTTATTACAGAATATTGAGTAGAGTTCCCTGTGCTATTCAGTTGGTCCTTGTTGATTATTTTATACATAGTAGTGTGTATATTTAATCCCAACCTCCTAATTCATCCCTCCCCCCCTCTTTCACTTTTGGTAACCATAAGTTTGTTTTTGAAGTCTTTGAATCTATTTCTGTTTTGTAAATAAGTTCATTTCTATCAGTTTTGTTTCCACATATAAGTGATATCATATGATATTTGTCTTTCTCAGTCTGACTTACTTCACTTAGTACGATAATCTCTAGGTCCATCCATGTTGCTGCATATGGCATTATTTCATTCTCTTTTTATGGCTGAGTCATATCCCATTGTATATATGTACCACATCTTTATCCATTCATCTGTTGATGGATGTTTACCTTGCTTCCATGTCTTGGCTATTGTAAAATAGTGCTGCAGTGAACATTGGGGTGTATGTATCTTTTCAAATTATGGTTTTCTCTGGATATATGCCCAGGAGTGGGATTTCTAGATCATATGGAAGGATTTCTTAATTGTTGCTATTTTCCAGGAGCACTCCTCTAAGATAAAATATAACAATGTCAGCGCCTACTCTTAGGAATTTTGTCTGTTCTATTTACTATTGTAGGCCCAGTATCTAGTAGGGTATCCAGCTCATCATTGGTCTTAAATATATAGTTTTAAACAGTGAATAAATAAACTAAATTAAGTAAGATTCACTGGGTTAAAGAAGAAAGGAGATAGGTGACGGAACAATTCTAGCTAACACTGTATATTTCATAGTTCAAGGACAACGTGGGATTTGAGGAGTGGAGGGTAGGGCACAGGACGTGAGAGGTAAGAACTAATGTTCCGGTGGGAAGAGAAAGTTACTTCCTTTACTATTTGCCTAAACTGAGAAACAGGCAACCTTCTTTTAAAATGCATTTAGTAACATACTTAAATCCCTCAAGGAGAAGGACCAGATTTCAAGGTTGTCACTATCATCACTTCATTTAAAAAGTGAGTTTTCATTTGCAAAATGGAATTTGCACTGTCCCACATAGTAAGATTTTTTTTCTTTAAGAACTGTATTTTATTCTTAGCCATTATGGCCAAGTGTCAATAATATCTGATAATTTATAGTACTTTGTGCACCTCAAAGTATTTACACATTGTTTCATTTGATCTTCACCAAAACTCTGTGAGGTAGGTACAACAATTTTGATCATACAAGATTTAACAAGCATTAGAAATGGAACCTAGCAGGAGAAGTAATATTTCCATGGTTTTACAGGCATTTAGGGGAGAAAACTAGACCATAGCCTAAATTAGTGTTTCTCAACACTTCTTTTATTACCCCAGATAAAAAGTTTTTAATAACATTATTCTCCTAATCACCTACCCCATAAAATCCTAATACCACAGATAAGCTATACATCGATGTTTTATATGCAATATGTCTATTTGTGTATTATTCATAAAATATGATGTTTTTGCCCTCAACGACCAATTTTTACCCCCTTGGGGATAGTGTCATCTTGCTGAGGTTGCATGGCTTGGGTTACCAATCTCCACTGCCCCGTGTGATCTCACATAGCACGAATGCCTTCATGGATGTTCAAGTGGCTTATGCTTGCTTAGTTAAACCGCACAACAAAATTTACTCCCATTTTATAGATGAGAAAATCAAAACCCATAAAGTTTAAATGATTTGTACAATGGCACATATCTAGTTCACACTAGAGAAAAGACACAAATCAAATGCCTACCAGTCAGTTCTTTCAATACAACATATTTTAACGGCCATTATTAATATCTTGTAAAACCTATAATGGAAGAGATGTAAAAAAATATATATATATATACACACATATATATATATGTATAACTGAATCTCTTTGCTATATACCTGAAACTAAAACAACTTTTTAAATCAGCTATATTTCAATAAAAATTTTAAAAAATAAAAATAAAAAAAAAGACCATTCAGTGTTTTGTACCCAGAGAGAGAAATTTGCTATCATAAGTAGACAGATATTTTCACAGCCACTGAGTCTAATACACTCTTCCAGTATTCTAACAAAAATCTGATAGAAAAGAAAAATCTCTGATCAAAGTTGATAAGCTACTCTCCTAAACACACTGAGTGTGGGGTTATATGCTTTATCCATTTCTTAGCACAGCACAAGAGACCTTATGTTATAGTTATTGTTCAGAAAATATTTGTTGAATCACTGACGAGTGACTGAGTAAATATATGCCCTGTTCTTCTTACATATAAATTTGGAATAAAGACAGATTTTTTTCTGTTCTTATTAGAAAATATGTGATTCCCAATGGAGGGGAACATATTTCAACACAGGATGAAATGCTGAATATATGTGGGTCTATATTAAACTGATAATAGAGATTCCTCTCTAATACTGTTGTATTGCCAGGAATACCAATTCATTGATCCTCTAGCCATCTGATTCTAAGCTTTAGCCATTAGAGGAAAGATTCAAGGAGCCTAACGAGGATCAGGGAGTAAGCTTTATCACTGGGTTAGCAAATGAACTTATTTACAAAACAGAAACAGACTCACAGACTTAGAAAACAAACTTATGGTTACCAAAGGGGAAAGGTGGGGGGGAGTAAATTAGGAGTTTGGGACTGACATGTACACACTGCTGTATTTAAAACAGATAACCAACAAGGACCTACTGTACAGCACAGGGACCTCTACTCAATATTCTGTAATAACCGGAATGGGAAAAGAATTTGAAAAAGAAGAGATACATGTATATGTATAACAGAATCATTTTGCTGTACACCTGAAACTAACACAACATTGTAAATCAACTATACTCCAATATAAAGTAAAAATTAAAATAAATACATAAATACATAAAATTAAACACACACACACACACACACAAAAGTGAAGAGCTTCCTTGAAAGGATAGATTAGAGAACATAAGTGAGACTTAAAGCAATCTGGGAAGTTCCCTCCATATTGAATTTTGCCTTTTAACTTACCTTTGAGAGGAGTGAATTCTGCAAAGCAGAATTCCATAGATTCCATAAAGCACAACCCAGCCAACCTTACAGACTTCATCGCTGGAAAGGCAGTAAACTAGAGAAATAGAGACCTCCAAGTGTGCTTTGTTAACTACCAACATGGGAAGAGTAGAAGAGAACTTGGATCTTTTTGTAGATTCAAGACACTGGGGGAGAGAGAAAGAGAGACCAAGAGGGAAAGAGAGAGAGAGAGATTTTATGCATTTAGCAGCATTACCACCCACAAATAATATTGTTCAAGTTGCCATGTTCTTACCAAATTACTTTTCTTTTCTTGGGATAGATCAAGTAAGGAAGGGAAAAGAGCCTAAAAGAATCCCCCCTTAACAGTACTCTCTCCTGGTGAGTGGAGCAAAGCTATCTGAAAAAAAAAAAAGACAGAGAAATAAGATTTTCCACCTAAAAACCTTGTCAAGCAGGTGCTTTGAGTTGTTATTCAATGCTAGTAATATTATACCATTTGAGTTGCAAGTGACAAAATCTCAATTGAATTTGTTTTGGTAAGAATCTTAATTTATAGGAAGAATATTAGGGTATCACTTGTAATAGAAGTAATGGTTGAAAAGCTAAACAGTCTGGAGGAGAGGAACAAAAAGATTAGAATGCCACCAAGATTTATTCAATCCATCTGTCACGTCTGCTTTCCTCTGGAGAGCACACCTCATGCATGCGTGTATTCTGTTTTACTTCAGACAACTTGACAGGATCCACAGTCATCATTGACAGGACCTGAGCCTCCTATTCTATGGAAGGGCTTCCTCTCCCTCAGTTCTGTTAGGAAGCACGTGTTGTAAAAGAATCTTCACTGGTTCAGCTTTGGTCAATTGTTAGGATCAATCCATGGGGGTGGGAGAACAGATCATGCAAGTCAGAGTAGAACTGTCACTGGAACCACATAGTTAAGCAGAGACAGGAATTGTGGGGCAGTCAATAGGATATGAGTGTAAATTATCTGGGCATATATGGGAGTAGGTGGTCAGCTACTGACAAAGGCTCCGAACAGAATTGTCTTTTTTGTAGCACTGATGTTAAAGAGTATGGCTATATCCATCATTAAATGAAAAATAGGAAAAAAATTATCAAGACAATAGTCAAATTAAAAACAAGATTATTCACATGAAAATAACTTTTCAAGTAATAGCAATGGCAGCTTTCATTTTATCATGACCTCTTGGGGCACGTGTCAATTTATAAATCATTCACTGCTAAACTCAGATGCTGGGAACAAGATAATGTAAACAGTTGTCATAGTTGCTAGTACCTGAATACCCATAGTATATTTGGAACTATCCTATTAAGAGAATGTTGGTAGGAGGCAAAAACAGTCTTCCACAGTAAAAGTCCCAAATGCCAGACATTGTTTTTCCCATGTTTAATTGTCCTTAAGAAATATGCATTTAACTAATTCTTGATCTACCTCAAACTGAATCACAAGCCATTGAAGCAAGGAATAGGGGCATCTGGCAACAGAAGCAGAAACATCCAGTTCGTAGGGTATCAGAGAAACTGGCAATGGCCACTTTGATGGACTAGTTCTGGGCTGTCACATTGTCTCTGAGTCTAGCTGCTCTCCAGTTTTCTTTATTCCTGCTTATCTTCTGAGCCTAGTTTTGCCAGTCTTCTGCATTTCTTGGTACTAACCAATATCTTTATAATAAACTCTTTTTATGAATTAAATAGCTCAGAATTGACTTTTGTTGATTGTGACCTAGACCTCTGCTTGGTACATAAGAACTCAATATTAAGTCTTAAGAAATACAGCCCTCTAAGAATAAATTGCATATGCTGAGAAAACCTCTTGGAATTTATTTTGTAGTTTAGTGAAAAATAGGATATGATTTATATATAACTCGTCAGAAATATAGTTCTGCATAAAGTAATGTATACCAGGATTTAGTCTTTGTGAATGTTATCAAAGTCATTCTTAGAATGTAAGAAGAAGATACATAGTGGTCAAGATTTCTAGTTTTTAAACATTTTATATGAGATGAATTTTTTACATATAGCTTATAAATTGATAATTGTCCCACCAAGTGAACTACTAGAAATATTTTACTTTCTCTTTCATTGTTAATGTGTAACACAATATTTATTTACAGATTTGAGTACAACAAAGTAAAACACCAAAGAAATACTAAGAAATTCATGATATCATGACAAGCAATGAGTTGTAACTCTAATGATTGCAGAATCCAAATAGGTCACATTTAATACATGATCTGGAATCTAATCAGATTAATATTTCTTAAAACCAGCCTTCCACCCTGAGCCTTCTAGGAATCGTTTAATGAATGCAAAGCTTATACCCTTGATTTTGATCCTATCTCAAATTGTTGTTCAGAGCCATATTGTTTAATTTCAGACTAATTTTCTAACTAACACTTACAAAGACACGCTACTATTTCTGCTCAATAGAAATGTTCTACATTTTATTTAATTCATAGATATCTCATACTCATAATAAATTCATAAACAATTAGAATTTGTGATTAATTTTCGAATTCATATGCAGATATACTTTATATAAAACATGTGTTCCAAAAAGTTTGCATAAAAATGTATTTGTCTTAAATAAAATTACATTTTAAATGTTTAAAGAGACTTTATCATTTAAAAAATCAGTCCATGTATTAGTATCAACAATATTTCATTTTGGACAGTAGTTTTTAACAGTGTTAAAAGTTTTAATATTTATAGTTACAAGCAGTCAAAACCCATAAAATTACCTTTAAATGGGATGGATATCTGGATGTACGTGATAAAGAATGATATAGGAATAATAGGAAATTAAAGGTATACTTTAATAAAGACAACTATATTCATAAGGGATGTTATGTAAATCCAAGGTTTTTTGATCTTTTTTCAATACATTCAAATCTTTCCCAGCGTTCTCCAGATAGCTTTTGCTTTCTCTCTCTCTCACTCGCTCTTCTCTCTCTCTTTCTGCCATTGAGGACATAGTGAGAAGGCAACTGTCTGCAACCCAAGGACAGAGCTATCGCCACACGCTGACCCTGCTATCACCTTGATCTTGGACTTTCTGTCTCCAGAACTGAGATAAAATAAGTTTTGATTCCTTATACTACCCAGTCTATGGTATATTGTTATGGCAGCCTGAGCATATTAATACATAAGCAAATCCCATTATATTTTGGCCAAATATTTATTCCCAGAAATATTTTCCTTTCCAGAAAAAAAAAATATATGGACTTCTGATTTTGAGATTTCAGAGAATCCTGTGATTCAGATAAAGTTGCCTCTAGTGGCTCCCCCAATTCTAGGTTAGGACTACATTTGTTAAGTTAATTGACACTTGTCCTACTATTTTTATAATTTCAAAAATGAAAAGTTGCTCTTTTCCCCTCTCATTTTGCCTTTGCCTTTTTTTTTTCATTTTTTGCTTCTAAAATTACTTTTTTTGTTGTGATTGTGAGATTTCAAAAACGAGTAGAGCTAAATGCATGTATTCAGTCTAACATCTCTAACCAAAAGTTACTCATTTCAATGCTTTTTAAAATGAAACTATACTTGACTCAAGCCTCATTTTGTGAGCACAATGGAGAGAAGGGTGAATCTATTTTCTTACGATGCGAACAAAATTTGGGCTTGCACAGTCCAGAGAAACTGCTCTGATCTGGTCCCTAGTCATTATGTCTGCTGTTCTCAGCATCCTTGCTCAGGTTCAGGAGGTCCACTCAAAAGCACATTGCTGCATGGTCAGCATTCATCTATCTGTGCCCAACTTGTGCATGGGGTTCCCAAACATTTACACAGATGGCTTCATTTCAAGATCTTACCACTTATATATACCCCATGGGAGCTGGGACTAGATTCCTACCACTCATGAAAGCAGTATCATTCCTGCTGCCCATCACTGAACCCATGTGTCCTAGCTCCATACCCTTTCTTATCTTGTGTGTGCGTGTGTGTGTGTGTGTGTGTGTGTGTGATAAACGTGTTTTATTTTTTAACATCTTTATTGGAGTATAATTGCTTTACAATGGTGTGTTAGTTTCTGATTTATAACAAAGTGAATCAGCTATACATATACATATATCCCCATATCTCCTCCCTCTTGCGTCTCCCTCCAATCCTCCCTATCTCACCCTTCTAGGTGGTCACAAAGCACCAAGCTGATCTCCCTGTGTTATGCAGCTGCTTCCCACTAGCTATCGGTTTTACGTTTGGTAGTGTATATATGTCCATGCCACTCTCTCACTTTGTCCCAGCTTACCCTTCCCCCTCCCTGTGTCCTCAAGTCCATTCTCTAGAATAAAGACACAGACCTTCCTTATCTTTGAGAAGCCACTCTTATCAGACCACTTTCCATATGGGGCAGTCTGGGCTAATCACTTCCAATAGTCTATGCCGTGATTATTAATGAGGATGATATACCTAGGGTATATTTTCTTTAGTGTGCTATTTACTGACACATTCATGGGTGAGATAATTACATTCTGTGGGACAAGACCATATCAGACATTCTACAATTCACTGAACAGTTTCACATAATGAAGAATTAATTTGCATGCTTTATGATTTTAAGTGTCTTGACAGATATGTATATAGGTGAAAACTCAAATGTAGTTACATGATCATACAATCTAACCCCATTTTACATATTGATACATACTAATTTTTCATGGTTTTAAGATGAAATGACTTTATATGCATGGAAAGAATGGATTTTGCTTCATCCAGAACTTTTCAAAGAGTTATCGTATCCCCAAGGGCATTATTACTTCCTGAAGTATTTGTGTGACCATTGCAACACATTTGTATTAGTCTGCATTTGCATAAATAGTTTTAACTACTGATTAATTCATGGCATCTTCTAATAAAGTAATGCAAATATTCACATATTAAGTTACATATTACTTTATAACAAATACATTTATTTCTCCATTTATTTCCATTATTTTGAACTGACTTGTTTACATGTCTAGGTGGTTCATATAGTCTATAAATATCAATTCCAGATAGTACAGGCTGACATAAAATATTCTTAATGCTATTATGGTTCTGAAAGTGTTTAAGAATCAAAAGGCTTTTAGTCAGAAAAAAACCTCAAGGATTCAAAGCTTTATATAGCCTCTTTTTTCTCAAATTGAAGTATAGTTGATTTACAGTGTTGTGTTAGTTTCTGGTGGACAGAAAAGTGATTCAGTTACATATATATATTATTTTTCATATTCTTTTCCACTATGACTTATTACAGGATATCGAATATAGTTACCTGTGCAACATAGTAGAACCTTGTTGTTTATCTATTTTATATATAGTAGTTTGTATCTGCTAATCCTAAACTCCTAATTTATCCCTCCCCCACCCCTTTCCCCTTTGGTAACCATAAGTTTGTTTTCTATGTCTGTGAGTCTGCTTCTATTTTATAAATAAGTTCACTTGTATCATATTTTAGATTACACAAGTAAGTGATATCATATGGTATTTATCTTTCTCTTTAACTTACTTCACTTAGTATGATAATCCCATTGTCCACCCATGTTGCTGCAAATGGCATTATCTCATTTGTTTCTTAATGGCTGAGTAATATTCCATTGTGTATATGTACCACATATTCCTGATCCATTCATCTGCTGATGGACATTTAGGTTGCTTCCATGTCGTGGTTATGGTAAATAGTGCTTCTATGAACACTGGGGTGCATGTGTCTTTTCAAATTAGAGTTTTCTCCAGATATATGCCCAGGAGTGGGATTGCAGGATCATGTGGCAACTCTATTTTTAGTTTTTTTAAAAATCTCCATACTGTTCTCCATAGTGGCTGCACGAATTTACATTCCCATCAACAGTATAGGAGAGTTTCCTTTTCTCCACACCCTCTCCAGCATTTGTCAAATAAGATAAATAAATGGGACCTAATCAAACTTACAAGCGTTTTCACAACAAAGGAAACCATAAACAAAATGAAAGACAATTACGGAATGGGAGAAAATATTTGCAAATGATGTGACCGACAAGGGCATAATTTCCAAAATGTACAAACAGCTCATACAACTCAATAACAAAAAAACAAACAACCCAATCAAAAAATGGGCACAAGACCTAAATAGACATTTCTCCAAAGAAGATATACAGATGGCCAACAGGCACATGAAAAGATGCTCAACATCATTAATTATTAGAGAAATGCAAATCAACACTGCAATGAAGTATTGCCTCACACCAGTCAGAATGGCTATCGTTAAAAAAGCTTTATAGCGTCTTTGAATGTAGATGCAACATATATTTCAGTATTTATAAGAAGCCTACAGCAGAGAAATGAACAGTTAATTTCTTAATAAGATTATTCTGTCTCATTAAATTGCAATTAATGACACTGTTATAAGGCTTAAAGGCATATATCTTTTAAAACTATCATTTATTATTTGAGCAGGAATTTATTGAGCATCTATCATATACCAGATAGTTGCATAATAGTCTTTTTTCCAAATTTTGAATGGATCTATCGTGACTTACTCTCTCTTTTTTTCTTTCTTCCCTCATCGCTTTCTCACTTTCTTCTGTTTATTTTGTAAATTATGCAAGTAATGCATGGGTACATTATGCTTAAAAAATCAACAATAAAAACTTTACAGATAGGAAAAAAGTCCTCTTGTAGCATCCTACTCCCCTGCAATTCTACTCTTGTTACCACCAGGTAATCACTGTTTTTTTTCTAGTGTTTACATACATATATGTACCAGTAAGCCTCATGTGTGTTTTAGTATTGGGGGAGGGTGTGATATGTTTACCTGTGGGGGCTGTGAACATATTATTTATAACTGAGCATATATATATATATATATATATATATATATATATATATAATTATATAATCAAAAGGAATACTTTAGAGTTCCATTCATGCTAGTACACATATTTCTCCCTTATTCTTTTTCTCTGCTGTATTATATTCCACAGTATCAAAATATTAGTCTTCTAAAATTCTCCATTAAATAACAAGTAACATAGATTTCACAGTGCTCTAAGCCACTTAAACCTAACTAGAAGGTGGAGAGAAGAACCTCCTAAAGGAATATGGATTAACCTGGGAGAAGGTATGCAGTGTTTTGAAAAGTATATGGAAAGGCACCAAGGAAAATCTACTACCACTTACTTCCTGAATTTTCTTTGCTTAATCTATAAGGATGGGCAAGTAGATGACTTGATTAAAGAGAGATTGAGAGGAGAGAAGAAAAGAAAGAGAAAAAAAATTGCAAATATGAGCACTTGCCTATGTCTTTATATACCTATGTAACAACGTTGTGGACTGAAGTTTTCTCTTTAGAAATAATTATCTATAATACTCTTTAGGCTTTGGCATTATAGAAATGACAGATTCCAAGCTTGCCTCTGGAAAATATTTCTTCTGACATTATCAAAAACCAGAGTTAGTGTACTGTTGAGCGTTCTTGAACAGAAGGCAAGCTATGCCTAGGAGAGTTTGTGTATGTCTTATGCAAAGAAAGTAGATTAATCCTAGATAGACTCTAAATTAGAGAGGAAGCATTGTCAGCTCACAGCATACTCAATTATCTCATTTAATTGAAAATTTATTTCACTTTCACCTGACCTAAATAAGAACTGTTATGAATTCTGAAAATAAAATAAAGCAACAATTATAAAATAAGATTTTTCCATTTCTGGGAAAATCTTTAGCTACCTTATTTAGATCTTTATCTTTATTATTTCAATTCCTAAGAATATGAGACAAAATTATAGAAGCCAAGAACAGAGGTTTAAAAAGAAAATCAGCAAGATTTGCATTGTTTTAATTTTTGTTATCTCTGTAGGAACATGTATAAGTTTTTAAATCAGAATTTTCTTTGAAGAAGCCCAAAGCTTCAACAGTATTGTGTGATGTTTTGCAAATCATTATTTTAAGTCTCAGCAAGATGGAACTTCTTTAATTTATTCAGCCCTTCTGACATGGTAATCTGAATAGTATTATCTATAATAATGGGATTTTACTTTCTTAATTTATCTTCCAAGATTTACTCTATCCTTATTTTGTCTCCAAAGATTTAACCATGGTGATTACCTACCGAAGTAGTAAAGCCACAAGGATTCGTGAAGACAAATTTTTTTGTAATTTTTAGCTGCTTATGTTTTATCAGCCTTTTTTTGTGATTTGTATTTTAACCCTAATTCATTACCTGGAGTCCTTTCCCCCTCTAATTCTGTTTGTCAAAATGTGAATCATGATCTGTGCATGCAAACTTTTCCCATAAAGAAAGATTATTTAAAGTAGAACAGGTAAAATGACAAACGATTCAGCAGAAATTTAACCATCAATATTTTTAAACTTGCAAAATTTAATTTTAAAAGAAAGTAACATGCTATTTTTCAACAGAATACTTAGTGACTGTCCAGCATCTAATATGCTTTTACTTAATAGCATTACCTGTTTCTGGGGAAAAAGTTGCTGACATGTAAATGATTTGCTACTGTGATATAATAAACTGCTTTATGAAATGGATTTATATTAAAAATATAAATAAAACTTATTTATAAGTTTTGTAAAGTAAAATAAAACTTCAATAAAAATATGTTGTTTCATCTTTATAATCTTAATATTTTCAAAAATTAATTCTTCATAGCCAGAGTAATATCACATAAATAAATATACATACTAAGACGGAAATTATACATTTCCTCAGTATTTCCTGAAGACACTAAAATGATTTACATTTTATTTTGTTTCCACTCTAATTGAGTGATTTTATATATATACACACACAATTATAAATTTTATAATTATAAATATTTATATGCATATACCCAAATGAAGAAAACTTGAATAATTAATATTTTGTTTTGCTGTGAAAAGATTCAGCTCCTATTATTTTGAAATCACAGCTTATTCATTCTTCATTTCAGTTTGTTACCTAGTTTTATATTTTGAAAAAAAAGTATTCATTTACCAATTTTATTTTAAAAAATTGTTTAGTTACAATTGTATGCCAGAAACCATATAAGGCACTGGACAAAAGTAAACACAATACACATCACCCATGTCTTTATCATCCAGAGAAGATAAATATTAAACAAATAATCTATATCTGATTTGGGAAATGCATATTTGAATTAATAACAGAGAAAAGTTTAAAACAAATTGACAAGTATATACGAGGCAGAGGCCCATTTAAAAATTAACAAAAAGTTTATGCAGCAATATTAATGTCAGATCAAATAGATTTCAGGAAAATTATTAAACAATGAATTGATTTAGCAAATATTTATTGAACACTTACAATGTTTAGACCATTGTACAAAACAGACAAAAAAGAGAACAAAAACAAAATACGTAATTTAAATTCATAGTGTGGTAAATGACAGTGGGAAATACACATCAGGGAAGGAGGATGGAGACAGGAAATTCTAAGGTTCTGGTAGATTTAAATTTTAGATACCACAACTAGGAAGTCCTCACTGAAAGATGTGAAGGAAGAAAGCTGAGTTTTGTTTGTGTCTCAGGAAAGAGCATTCCAGGCAGGGGACACACCAGTTAATTTTGATACTTTAACCATATTACTTGCCAAACACCTCTCAATTGATGGTGACACTCATGTCATGTTCTAAGTTTTTTGCATTGAATCAAAGAGCTAACTTATAATACTGCTTTGGTGGCTGTTCTTAATAAAGGACCCATTTTTAATATAATGAGCACATGACTTGATTGTTTGAATGCCCACTCAACTCCAGAATCTTTGCTATATCTGTCAGTTTCATTTCTTCACTAAATTTTGAAGAAAAGATGCCTTTTCCCTATTACTGTGCATTCCTTGTTAAAAATGTGTAAAGTATTAGAATATCTAAAATTGATGTTTGCCCCTGGCATCACAATTTACTATTCGCAAGTTGCTACCAACCTCTGGGAAATACTGATGCTGTTCCAATAGTGTTCTAACTAGAGCACCTCTGGGGATGGTTTGGGATTTCATAAATTTGAACAATGAGTGTTCTTTTTTGACATTTTCTGATTCAAACATTTAATTAATTTGTTTTTATGACCTTTGTTTGACTTTCTACTCTGTAAACAACTGTAGTCCCCAGCATACTGAGGTGAGTTTGTAATGATACATAACATTTTCCATTGGGTAATATATTATCGAATGGCAAACAAAAGTAAAATCCCCTTACATTATACAGGGTTGTTATATATCTTTGCTTAAAACATTTCTCTTTTAGCTAATGGGCATAAATGTGCTATTTCTAATGTAAAACACTTACAGTTTAAATCTTAAACAAAATGTTATAAAGAAATTCTTCAGTGCCTGTAAATGCTGATGATAAGGAAGCAAAGTCTGAGACAACATAAAATTGTTTGTCCTTTAGGTTTTCTTGTTTTTCTCAATGTTTCATCTTTTATGTCTGTCATATTCATTTATTCAACAAGTATTGTTTGACCACCTCCTATTTGCCAGAAGCCAGCATAGGCACTTGAGATACTTCAGTAAACAAAACTGATAATGAATTACACAAGCTTAGTGAACACCGTTTAAGTTGAGGAAAGTTGTTCCCTTCACATCTGGAATTAGAGCAGCAGATACTTCCTGCTTTTAGAGAAGCTAGAAAGAGTAAATGAGGTCATTGTTGTTGTAAGATCATTTTCTACCTATGTGGAGAGATTAGTATGCAGTATCTGAACTGTGTGACTCTATGAGAAGATTAATATTATTATAATTTAAGGGGAGAGGTGTTGGTGATATATGTTTAACTTATGTATTTCAGCATTGGCACATTATCTCAGTCAACTATCAAAATCATATCCATTATGACAAGAGCACATGAATCTGGTCAAGAGGATTTCATGTTGATTGGTACAAATATTTAGAGTGCCAACAATCAACCCTTTGATGTGTGTACAGTAGAGCATTTGTCAATGTTATTGCATAGGGTGTCAATGAAATTAACTTTATGTATAATGTGTATCAGTCCAAGGTTTCTGATACGGCAAGCTTTCTGTAAGATACTGAAGGATTATAGAAATCAGAAGTGATTTTATTTATTAAGTTCATTACATGATACCATTGGTTGATGAATATTCCTACTTTACACAGCATCTACATTCTGTGTAGGTAAAGATTATCTGTAAACTTTAGATGTTACCTCTCTTCATCCATATTGTAGCTGACTTTCTTGACATGATATTCAATTTAAAATTTCCTAACAAAAAGTCATATTTTCCAATTATAAATAAATTAGCTCATTTTTCTATCTTAATATTATATTGAATTTGTCTGAGGAAAAATGTTAAATAGACAGAATTGGCATTTACTGTTTCCTGCCATCCAAAGCAAATAAATATTTTTCAATAACATATACTTACAATTTTCCTCCACCCTTTTAGGAGTTACTCTTTAATCACATGCCATAGTGTCATAGAATGATCTCTTATATTAGTTTAGTGATTGATATACCTCGGAGTACAGTGGGGTCGTTATTCCATAAAATTAACCAGAGATTAATTTGTTTGGATATCCTTGACCTGGGTCATCTTCTGCAATGTCAGTCTACTAATCTGTAATGTCACTGACAAGTAAGACTACAGAGAGTGCTTAATACTGAGGTTAAAGGATGTGAGCTGGAGTTACAGCTCTCCTAACTATTCTGTCCCTTATCATATCACTTCTTTGAATTTCAAATACACTATCTCCAAAATGAGGGGATTGAAATAGATAAGCTGCACAGTCTTGTCTTATCCTTAAATTTAATGCTTGTAAGATGGAGCTACAGTGTCTGACAGAAATTACTCAGACTATTGACTCTGTGCACTCTGATGAATGGCCACCTCAAAATGTGAATACAAAGTAGATTATAGTAGAATGAAAGGTAACATAAGCATATATAACCATTGCATTGCAACCTTGAAGTAGCTTAGTGTAGATCCTCTGGATAAACAAAATGCCTCAATTTTATTTGTTCTCATTCAGTATGGAACTTCTATATTTACTTGACCATATTGTCTATATCTTTACAAACCTTACATGCACAAAGGTAGAAACAACTTCACTTGTTTGAAACGGCACTATTTTCCTCCTTATTCAAAAGAAAGTCCATGGTCCAGCATTCCAGTTTTATACTTGTCAGTAACATAATTTACCACACCTGTTTCTCTTTTTATTTTCCATATCCAGCAAAACTCCCAAACTAGATAAATCCGTCTATTACATTCTCCATCTATTATAGTCAGAACCAAAATAACTGTGCTCCATTGGAAAAAGTCATACAAAAGTGCAGATTGGTTCCACTTTAGATTTATGATTACCAAGCACAAATGCAATCTCAAAATGACCCAGAAATTCTTCTTTATTTCTCTGGTCTATTTGCTCTATCACAATCCACAAATATTTCAGACTTTTACAACTTCTTTAAAAATCCTGACTTCTCCAACTCCCTGTTTTATTTCAGTAGATTACAGTTTCCTATCTGAAGTCCATATCTGTGACTCTCCCCCTTCTTCTCATGACCTCTACAGGACTGATTATTCAGACTTCCTTAAGTACTCAACCTCTTTCTCAATTTGACCCCTTCCTTGTAAAGGATCACCTTCTTCCTAAAGGTTCACCCCACTTTCCCCTCGATCACTGCCCTGCTCCTCCCTCCATTCATAGCTAAACTGCGTGAAACATTGTCCTCAGTGTTTGTTATCTCACCTCTCTCTCAGGTAGGAGGCCGAACTCTCTGAACTTGCTTCATCTGTAGAAAGAATTCTTTCCAAATTTAGCGAATGTTTTTCAATTGTTAATTTGCTGACTTCCTAGCAACATTCGCCATTTCTGCTCTTTTCTTCCAGAAAGACTCAGATTTTGCATTCCATGACCAATACTGTCTTTATTTCCCCCTCTGCTCTTTCTCTGGTTACAACTCCTTAAGGCTCAATACCAGGCTCTCTCTACTCTTCTTACACTAAACTCTTTTAAGCAATCTCATTCGCTGCTGGCTTCAAATACCATTTATGTTATGACTTATGGTAAACAAAATCTATTCTCTAGTTTACTTTTCTTTCTCATTTTCACATGAATGTTTCAAAGCATACTGATATCATTTCCCCCAAATGTAAGTCATGGACTTCCACATCAAATCTGATAATATTCCAGGATCACCAGCTCTTGAATAGTTCGGCATTTATTCAAAGACACACAAGCCAGAAAGCTATAAATTATTCAATCTCTTTCTAACTCAATTTATGGGATACAGTGTTACAACTTTCTTATCTTTGTTTCTCTAGAATTTGCCTATTTTTATCCATATGACTGTCTTCACTGCAGACCAACATTACCATCACCTCTTATCTGGACTACCTCAGTAGCCTTGCATGAACCATCTTCCAGTCCATTTTGCTAGTAAATTTTCCAAAACTCAAACGTTATTATGCCATCTCCTGTTTAAATACCTCAAAAGCTTCCCATTGCATTTAGAATAAAGAGATTAACACACACACACAAAGACTTTATTTTCTGATTATCTGCCTTTACCTCATATGTTACTACCACTTGCTTTCTGCTTCCCAGCACCGTTGGACTTCTTCAGTTCTCCAAATGTGCCATGCATTGTCTAATACTCTAATATACTAATACATCTAGTCTGCTTTTGCATATGCTGTTGCCTCTGTCTGGATCACTATTCACCCTCTTTCAAGGCATAATCAGAGTTTTTCTAGGTAACATATTATTCTGCAAGACTGCGCTCAACAGTGACTTTTACCATGCCATGTTCCCCATCTCTCAGACTAAATAAGATTCTCCATTACATGCTTGAAGACCATCTACTTTTGTTGACCATCATAGTATCTGAGCCAAGCCTGACACAAAATGTATTTTATTACTGAGTGATGGACTGTAGGATAAAAATATTAAATTTGGGAGGTACTAAATATAATAATATTGATATAATTATATCATCAGGTGTTGTGGATGAAATATTTGTGGCCCCCCAAAAATTCATATGTTGAAATCCTATCTCCTAACATGGTGACATTAGGAGGTGGTGCCTTTGGAAGACGATTAAGTCATGTGGGTAGAGCCCTCATGAATGGGATTAGTGCCCTTATAAGAAGAAAGACAAGAGAGATCTCTCTCTCTGTGCTATATGAGGACAAGTAATAAGGCAGCCAATTGCAAGCCAGGAAGAATGCCCTTGCTAGACTCTAAATCTGCTGGCACCTTGATCATGGACTTCCAGCCTCCAGAACTGTGCAAAATAAATGTTATTTAAGCCACCCAGTCTATGATGTTCTGTTGTAGCAACCAGAACTAAGACACCAGGTAAATTAGCAACATCCATATAAGAAGGAACCTTGAGTATGCCTAGAGAGTTCTGAAACTTTTGAGCCAATATATCTCATTATTTTTTCTTACAAAAGTACACAGACTGATGCAAACTCTCCTCAGAGAAGAAGACCTAAAGTACTAGAGCACAATTTATGTGTAGTTTATCAGCCCACCACTTCTCCATGTATGAAGGTCATTTAATCTACGTCTTTTCCATTCTCCACTTACAGATCCTCCAATGCTTATTAATATATTAACCCCTGTATGGAAATACTTTTCTCCATTTATTTTAATGGAAGTTTACTCCCATTCTTCTATTTCTTCCATTTCACATTCATCCAAGACTTAAGTTATATACCCTCCCACCATTTCCCACATTGGGCCTTTATAAATTTCCCCTTGTCAAGGTATCTTTTAGCTAACACTAAAATTTCTGGTGTAATCCTGAAATATTTTTGCTATTTAAAGAAACTTGAAGAACCTTTACTATACCTTTAAATATATCTGAGCCTTGACTTCCTGCACAACTAGAAACTTCTAATTTTATGAAATTTTTGTTCTCAGAGTGTGTGCGTAAGCAGATTATATATTTTACAATTCAATATTTAGGGAAGTGAACACATTTTAAATACATACAAAAAAATTGGGAAATGTGAATACAAGTTTATACTAACACTAATAAAATTTCCTATCATCAATGCAAAAATTCTCCACTCCTTTTCTTTGGAAACTGTATGCTAACCTAAGCCCTCAATTCATTTTATTACAAAAAAATCCTGGTATAACATAAAATTATTTAATACCAGGAAAAGAATGGAACTCATTTGTTGTTCCAAAGTTTGAATATAGTTGCTCCTGTGTTGCTTACCTAAATGAAAGATGGTTTTGAAATTAACTCTTGGTAGTTCAGACTTTTACACTTAAAAATTTTTAAATAAGAGTATAGTGATATGCCAACTTATCTTTTCATAGGATGATGCATTTATTATAACTGACCCAAACCAATAACATATGCCTAACAAACCAAAGAGAATGTAGTAGTTGAGCTAAATAAAATGTAAAATATTTTCCTGTAAAAAGATAACAAATTCTCAAGAATATGAGAAAAATGGGATTCTTATATTTCCCATTTTTATATTTATATTCTACCTCACTTTTAAATTATTTTCCTTTCACTTCATTGCAAGAATTTTAATTACTTTGCCACTTTATTTGTTCTTTATACTTTCAAGTAAACTTAAAACATATAATATGTTAAGAAAAGTGCACAAATTAAAAGCTGCTCGTTAAAATAAGCATACATTTGTAATCAGTATCCAAATATAAAACGAACCCCAGATGCCTCCATTTCATTCACTGACATATTTTAATACTGACCATCTGAGTCTAAGACTCCTTCATTTTTTCTAGCCCAACTGTTTTTCCCATTTTCCCCTTTATTACCTCTAGTCTAGAAATTTCTAATTTAAATATTTCATTCACTAATTAAAACACACACAGAGTAATATAGTAAATAAGTAAAAAAAGAAAAATGGAGGCAAAGACTAAAAGAGATATTGCCTCAGAGATAAGGATTAGAAATATACTATTTTGCTAGGAATCTATATAGATACAGCAGTTAAAGCTATAAATATCCCTCACTATAATTTAACTGATAAATTTCTCCCTGTTAGCTGTTTTGGCAATTTGTTATGCACTATATTTAGTAGTACTATTTAAAAAAATATTTTAGGGGACTTTTGTTAGTGTGAAATTAATGCTATTTAGACATAAAAATCTGAGTATTTATGTTTAATACATGATATAGATCAAAAATAAATATATTTTCTTGTAGACATTATAAGAGATTAAGGGATATCTCAACAAGTAGAGTTGTTGCTTACCTATAGATATTCCTCAGTCACCAAAGATCTCTGAGAAACAGCTTATTAGTTCAATATCCATTCATTCAAAAAAGCCTCTTTCACTATTGTTCATTCAAAACTAACTTGAAAAAAAAATCCATTCTTAAGCAGAGATTGTTGTCAGTTCATTACAAAGGGTGGCAAAACCAACACTTATTAACCTGTAGAGGGAAGAAAAATCCCTCATCCAACAGAAGGGAAATATTTTAGAAATGCCTGCAAAATGATTTTTTCTTAACCTGCTTCTTTTTAAACATATTCAAAAATGTATGGTATAAATCTTTAAAGAAGTCTCATCCTTTGTTTCTCTTATAGCATTAAGAGCCCCTTAGTGTAAAGTTTTGATTCCCAGTAAGAATAGGGACGCTAACTTGCCAATGGAAAAAACAAAACAAAACAAAACAAAAAAACCCCCAAAAAACAACAACATGATTAAAAGGAGAGGAAAGAGAAATCTTAAGAGATGTAATCCTTTACATTTCCACTTAACATTTCTTAAGAGAATCCACTAAGACACATGGTATACAACAATTCAGTCAGGAAAGGAGAATGCAAGAACCTCAACTAATAAATAATAAGATCTATTCTCAAACCATCAAAGAGATATTTGTCTAAATCATTCCACCTGGGAAACACCACTTCATATTTCACAACTCACTTAATTCTTTTTTTTTCCCACTCTTTTTTTTTTAGATTCTTTTCCCATATAGACCATTACAGAGTATTGAGTAGAGTTCCCTGTGCTCTACAGTAGGTTCTTATCAGTTATCTATTTTATATATAGTAGCATGTATATGTCAGTCCAGTCTGGGAATTCCCTGGTGGTCCAGTGGTTAGGGCTCTGCGCTTCCACTGCCGTGGCCTGGGTTGCATCCCTGGTCAGGGAACTAAGATCCTCCATGCCGTGTGGTGCGGCCAAAAAAAATAAAAAATAAAAAGTAAGTTAAAAATAACAACTCACTTAATTCTAACAGTTTTCGCCAGCTGAAAGCTTTCCTTTTGATAGAAGACAATGCATCCCACAATTTCTCATTGGGAAGGCAAAACTGAATTTTGCAAAGACTTAAGATGACTTCTCAAGTTAGAAGGGGGAAGTAAGGCAGAGGTGTGAGAATGTAGGCTGGGGGGTTTGGCAGAGGTTGCCACAGTCACTCCACATTTCACCTAGAATACTCTTTGATGTGATGGGGGAATGCTGTATTAGTTTCCTATGGCTGCTATAACACACAATGACATGCTTCGTTGCTTAAAGCAGCACACGTTTAGCAGCACTACAGAAGTGCAAAATCAGTTTCGCCAGCAGAGATCAAGGTGTCAGCAGGGCTGTGTGATTTCTAAATCCTTTAGGAGAGAATCTATAATAGTTTTTGCCTCTTCCAGCTTCTGCAGCAGCCATCACTTCTTGGTTGGTGGCTGCAGGACTGCGATCTCTGTCTATGTGATCACATCACCTTCTCTTCTTTCTGTGCCAAATCTCCCTCTCTTATAAAGACCCTGGATTACATTTAGGACCGCCTTTACAATCTAGGGTAATCACACCATCTCAAGACCCTTAACTTAGTCACATCTGTACAGACTTTTGTTCCATATAAGATAATATTTAAAGTCTCCAAGCCTTAAGACCCAATCTTTTGAGAGATATTACTCAGACTACCTTAGATTAGGTAAGAGGTTGAAAAGATAAAGGTTTCAAGTTCAAGAGTGACTCCTGAGTAAAAGAACTACAGAATATTTTTAGAATATGAAAAGTTACTTTTACAGAGAATTTGAGAATAAAATATGGAATGCTGCCTTGACCTTCGTTTTGCTATTAAAAAAGAAAATTTTGTCACTTAAAAATAGCAGATGGTAGGAATAACAATATTTCACTTTAACATTCTCTAAAATTACAACTGCAATGTTGGATACACATTTAACAAAAATCAGCTTGCCTGTTTATAGATTCTTTAAGGTAAGCAGGGCAAAAAAAAAAAAAAAAAAAAAAATCTCCATTTTGCAAATGGAACGACCAAGACTCTGAAAACAAAAGCGATGTACTCAAAACCAGACAGCCAGTAAAATATTACCAAGTCTCCTAACTCAAAGTTCAATGTCACCCTCTAGCACGTACAGTTATAATATATCTCAGATTTTTTTGTCTTCTCACACACCTCTGTGTCTCTCAAGAATAAAATGTCACAAATTATGCACCTAAAATCTAGGCTGTGACCCAGTGATTTCAAGACACAAAACACATGTTGCTTTTCAGCATCTGTGAGATCCAGAGTTAGAACTGATCAAAGCTTTCAAAAATGATGAGGCTGAATCTGCTTTCTTGCAGTTCAGAGAATCAAGCTCTTCTGATTAATAGGGTTTGGCAGTAGAGCTACTGGCCCTACTCAAGTAAGAGGGCATGTCATTCTTACTTTGCATGTTCTGGATCCTTTCATGAAGCACAAGCATGTACGTTATACAAACACTATGCTTTCAGCAAAGCAAGAATTATTTTAGAGGTGAAAAGACAATTCGGAATTTTCTTTCTCATTTGAGTAAAATACTACCCCAAGATACATCATCTTTTTAAGAAAAGTTTACAGGCATATGAAAGACATGGGAAGTAGGTCCTTCTATATGTGCAAACTGCTATTTCTTCTCGACACATTCAGACCCTTGTTCTGAGCATTTTGTTCCTTTCAAGCAACTTAGAAATGAAAAACACAATAATAGAGTAGACACAGTTGCTAATGTATTATCCTTCCATCGCTTTTTCTAACTGATTAACAGGAGAAAAGTAAAAGGCTAATTTTCTAATTACATACTTCCCAGAGGTAAATTATACAGGTTATCACATTCATTGACACACTATAATGGGCCCTTTATGGAAGAGTGATTTTCTCTGAAGCTATGAACAATCAACAGTACATTTTTAGGAATCAAGTAGGCAGCAGGCAAATCAGTGAAAAGACCTGCCTCTACCAAAAATGTATTTAGAAGCAGCTTTTGCCTTCCAAGGAAGCTGTGGTGTTTCCTAATCAATCAGTCTAACCAAGCTTAATGTGACTTAAGACTAGTCTGCAGAGACCAACCTGGGTTTGACTCCTGGCTCCTCCACAACTAGCAACCTGACCTAAGCATATTCTTACATTACCTATACATTGATTTCTTCATTGACCCATGGAAATAATTAATGTGATGATGTAATTCAATGCAGAAAAGTGGTGATTTATGTATAGCAACCAATGCAGAGTCTGTCACATATCAGACTTAATACATTATGAGTCACGAGAGACATTGAGATTAGGGAGTGGAATACATGGGTTAAGAATATGCTTAGTTATGGGACTTCCCTGGTGGCACAGTGGTTAAGAATCTGCCTGCCAATGAAGGGGAAACGGGTTTGAGCCCTGGTCCGGGAAGATCCCACATGCCACGGAGCAACTAAGTCCACAAGCCACAACTACTGAGCCCGCGTGCCACAACTATTGAAACCCATGCGCCTAGAGCCTGTGCTCTGCAACAAGAGAAGCTGCTGTGATGAGAAGCCCGCGCACCACAACGAAGAGTAGCTCCCGCTCACCGCAACTAAAGCTCGCCGCAGAAACGAAGACCCAACGCGGCTGAAAATAAATGGATAGACATAACAAAATAAGAAGAAAAAAAAAGAATATCGTTAGTTAGAAGTGTCTATGTAAACAGAGTTTTCTCAGACCATGTTTTCATTTAGTTTATCCTTTGCGAGGAAAGGAGTCTTAAGTCCTGGAGATAGAGGTAAATCGTTTCCTGTGATAACTTTATTTCAGAGCTCAGAGCATTTTCATGAAAAACAGAAGAATTAGGGATGAGAGAGCATTTGTACCTTTAGTCCAGTTAGTATATTAACCTCAGGAAGGCTCCTAAGTCTCTTCCATCCTCTGGATCTTTCACCCAGACTTACTAGAGACCAGTCATGCTTGAAATAACTAAATGGGGACAATTTGGACAAGGCTGTCGTAGAGCTGCTAGAGAAGTTTGGTGAAAAATAAGAAAGTCCAAGACCAAAGGAGATGTCCCAGTAATTTAAGTCAGATTTTGTATCCCTGTTTCTAGCACAAAAGGCTCAAGCTAACAGATAATACATATTTTACATATTGTAGCAGCTTCCTTCTACTATAATCAGTAACATTAAAATGTGTTTTTGTGAGTTGTTACTTGTGCATTATCAGCGAAAAGTGAAACCCAAGGATAAGAGATGCTTGTTCATTTTAAGAGGCAAACATTTCTTTCTAACTATTTCATGGAAAATTTGTTATACCACACTTCCTTGCATTTTTAGACAAAGTAAGCTTACCTTTAATAGAGGTAATGTAAGGTAATGGAAAGAGTATGGAATTTAGAAGAAAACCTAGGGTCGATCTTACTTTCTCTGTAACTTTGGGAAAATTACTTAACCTCTCTGAAACACAGTTTTGTTACTTGTGAGATGGACATAATGGCACCAATATGAAGAGCTGTCAGGAGGATTAAATACCATCACTAAGTACTTGGCTCAATGCCTAACCAGCTTGAGTCACTAAATAGGTTTTTGAGTAAATGAACAAAGTAATTGTTTTAATCATCTCTGCCCTCGGTTGGTGATGGAGGACTTCCCACCCTAGGGTTTTAAGCATGGCCAAACACCCAGCATTTGACTGGGCAAATAAAAATCCATGACAGCTTATTAGTCACATATACTCACAGCCTGGAGAAGGAGGATATCACATGGCAAAACACACTAGGATTATACTTGGGAACAGAGCAGACAAGGTGGTCTGGGAGACAGGCTTTGTACTAGAGTGTAAAGTATCCCTGATACTTGCGAGAGGCTATGATTGGCTTGTCTGATTCATTCTGCAGGTTGGAAGGAGCTGAGACCTGACACTCAGGGATGAACAGGAAGTGTAACGGATCCATTTGGTAGGGAGGGTTGTTTAGCTGGGGCATCTTATCCACGGGAACAGAATGAAGAGGAGATCTTAAAGTTAGGCAATTTCAGACTCTCCCACATTTCCCCAGATGTCAAGGTCACACATAATACTGGGTCTCAGTTTTAGGCCTGACAGCACAATAATAAAGTGTAACCTTCCTGCAATCATCTTTATCCCACATTGTCCTCAAAAGAAAAAAAAAAAAAACAGAATATTTATATTTTTCAGAATGACTATCAATCCCATAGACAGTGTTATAACCTGATGATAATTTTATGCAGAAAAGAAGAGGGAGGAAGAGCAGGAAAAGGGGAGGAGAAGAAATATTTAATCCAGAAACTTCTTGCAATCAATCTGGGACGTTGCACCAAGTGATGATGCTGGTTCTATCAGTCTGGTCTTTGAATTAATATTACAAAAGGTGGGAAAAGGTGGGAAAAAAGAGGATAAATGGCAATGTTGGCATAATCTAATTATTGGCTGATTCAATTAGAATGAAAGAAGCAGAAAAATTGTTCTTTTTCCTGTAATTCTTTTAAAAAAAGTAATAAATTACTTTTGCAACAAACAGCTAAGAATAACAGAATAATGAAATTCTATTTGTTGATGTCTAACTGACTCAACTTTATCCTTCCATCATGGACCTGAGTCTTTTGTCCTAACCTCCACCTGTCACTTGTGAGTAACAGTGACGTCATTGTCTGTTCTCTTCAACTCTATGATTGGAAATGTCATTGAAATCTCCCTTTTCCTAGTTCAGCTTCATACTGCATCTATAAACTTATCCTTTGCTTAGTATTTTGCATATTTTGGATGTAGTAAAGTAAAATTTTAGATCAAACTTCTGATCTTGATAATTCCTTTTAACTCTAACATCTCTCATCATTAGTCAGGTGGCAGCAAATGTTTTCTTTCTGTCCTGGTTTCAAAAACTAAGAGAGGAATAACAGTGTCCAATTTTAGGCTTTGGAGCTCTTAAGTAGACTTTGTAAAATCTGTAGGAAGAAAAAAGTGTCTTAAAACCTACACTTAAAGAATTTTCTACGAGCTAGGAACTTGAAAGAGAAATGGTGTTTTACTCTTCTGAATTCCAAATGGCTTGGTTTGGGAAGATCAGGAGTCAAAACCTAAAGAAAGGCAAAATTAAGTTTATCAACTAAAGAGAAAGAGAATGTGAAAACGAGGCTAGAAGGTATGAAGTTAATTCCAACTCAAAGGGACTTAAATTTCTACCTGCTGGAGTGAGAAGTAGTAAGAATGTGATTAGATGAGAAACTGTCTGGGGTCCTAAGAATAAGCCCAGTGCCCATTTCTATTCCCAACCTCTACCCTAGCCTGGAGGCTAGTTGGAATGAAGTTCGTATTTGGGATGAAGAATTTATGCATCTGAAGAGCAAAGAGATGCTTGGACCACAGACATCAGTAGAAGACAACATTGCACAGTGATAAGGGCCTTCTGCTTTACATGTGAACAGAGGCCAGGATGGAGAAGGAATAGCAGGCAATGCAGGATGTCCCCTTTCCAATACCAGGACAGCACAAGCCGCAGCTTCCCCTGCATCTGTTCTATGTAGAGGGAGAAGGAGAACATTAAACTGACTCATTTCAAATCAAGAGTCAAACATTTAAACTCAGGAATGACATAACTGACATAAAATTTGCACAATTAAGTTTCTTTTACTGAATGAAAGCATAAGCTTAATTTTGCTAACTTCTTTAAAACAGTTATTTTTAATTTAATTTTCATTTTATATTGGAATATAGTTGATTTACAATGTTGTGTTAGTTTCAGGTGTACAGCAAAGTGATTCAGCTATACATATACCCATTATTTTTCAGATTCTTTTCCCATATAGGTTATTACAGAATATTGAGTAAAGTTCCCTTTGCTATACAGTAGGTCTTTGTTGATTATCTATTTTATATATAGTAGTGTGTATATGTTTACTCCATACCTGAAATATTTCCCTTAAGTATGGCCATATAACCTGTATTTTATGGTTTCTCCTCAAGTAGTCTGTCATTGTGTGAATAACCAAATTACAGGAAAAACATGAAAATGCAAACTTCAGACTAGTAAGAGGTACTTATGAACTTAAAGACATAATGACAAAAATCATTCTTTTAAGCAAGAAGTTAGCATATAATATGATATCATATCAGAGTAAAATAGTAGGGCACATGAAATTGACCTATGCCAGAGTCATCTCCAAGGCATGGTGAATTGGAACTCCGTAAAGCAGAAATTGAAAGATGTGATATCATCAGCTTAAGCTAAAACAACAAACAGGCGGTGGGACTGCTTCCCCTTCATCTCTCCCACTGCAGAATTGTTTCCTACTTGTACCATTTAGAATGCATGTTGGGCTTTTATGTTATCTAAAAAATATCTGATACTTTTAGAATTATAAGAACTTTTAGAAGCCATTTAGTCCAATCTTGCAACAACACAGGAATCTCTTTTACAGTTTAACTGTCAGCAAATAGGCAGCTTATTTATGAATTCTTCCAAAGATGGAAAATGCTAGTAGTTCTTAAGATGTTCTGATACATGAAAACCTGTCCTAGCAAATATCAAAAACTCTTGTCAAATTAAAATAACACATACTGACATAAAATAACACTATGTAATGAGTCCTTTCAATATATCAGGCACATGTGAAATATTTTATTGAAGTCTCACTACAGTGAGACTTCTGCCAACAGAAATTATTATCTGCTACAATATCAGTTGGAGAGAAGAACATATACACAAAAATTTCAGTAAACTACTATGTATAATAAATCCCTTCATAGTAACATATATACATGCACAGAGAGAGTTGTCAGATTTAAGTTGATATAATCCAAAACAATGTCCTGGAATATGGCAGAAACAGTTAGTATGATAAATTGTCAACTCATTCTCCCTGCATGTGCCCTAGCCAAATCAGTTGCAAAATAATTGGAATATTTCTTTAAGGTGACCATCTATATACTGTACTGAACAGTTTTCCTGTTATTGCTGTTCCCTTAGTTACTATTTTCACCAGCATGTTTTATTTTAAGAAAGTCTCCATCTTCACATATCTTTGTTTTCTTACATTCACTTACAGGTGGTGCTTGCTTTAGATGCAATGTGTTCTTGGAGACTGGATCTTAAAGTGGATCTGTCAGGCAAAATCCAGAGTGCATGGGCTTAGACTGTGTATGTGCTGTTAGTCTCATCTGTTCAAAAACTGATAACAGTTATTGAATGATGTAGTAGAAGGATCAAGAAGTGAGGTGCAGGATGTTACTAGAAACTTCTTTTCTTCAATTGAGGTAACATGGGTTTATAACATTATATAAGTTTCATGTGCTACAACATTATATTTTGACTTCTGTGCACACCACAGCGTACTCACCACCAAAAAATTTAGTTTCCATCCATCACCATACAGCGGACCCCCTTTACCCTTTTTATCCTCCCTGTCTGGTAACCACTACTTTGTTCTCTGTATCTATGTTTGTTTTTGTTTGGTTTGTTCATTAATTTTGTTTTTGTTGTCGTCATTGTTTAATAATCTACATATAACTGAAATTATATGGTATTTGTCTTTGACTTATTTCACTTAGCATAATACCCTCAAGTTCCATCTATGTTGTTACAACTAGCAAGATTGCACTTTTTTTTAGAGTTGGGGTGTATTCCATTGTATATATATACCACGTCTTCTTTATCTATTCATCTGTTGATGGGTATTTAGTAATCTAACATATTTTTGGAGGACACATCAACTCTTGTTGATGTGTTGTTTCCATATTTTGACTATTGTAAATAATGCTGCAGTGAACATAGGAGTGCATATATCTTTTTGAGTTAGTGTCTTTGTATTCTTTGGGTAAATACCAAGAAATGGAATAGCTGGACCGTGTGGTCAATAAACGGTGCTGGGGAAATTGAACAGTCACGTGCAAAAGAATGAAACTAGACCACTATCTTATACCACACAGAAAAATTAACTCATAATGGAATAAAGACGAATGTGAGAGCTGAAACAGTAAAACTCTGATAAGAGAACATGGGCTGTGTGCTCTTTGACATCGTCTTCACAATATCTTTCTGGATATATCTCTTTCTTTAGGCAAGCAAAACAAAAGCATAAATAAACAAACAGAGCTACCATCAAACTAAAAAGCTTCTGCACAGCAAAGAAAACCATCCACAAAATGAAAAGGCAACCTACCAAATGGGAGAAGATATTTGAAAATCATGTGTCCAATAAGGGGTTAATATTCAAATATATATAATAACTCAAGCAACACAAGAATAAAAAAACAAACATCCAATTAAAAACTGGGCAGAGGATCTAAATAGATATTTTTCCTAAGAAGACATACAGATAGCCAAAATGTGCACAAAGAGATGTTCAACATCATTTATTATTAGGAAAATGCAAATCAAAACCATAATGAGATATCCCCCCATGCTCATTAGAAAGGCTATCATCAAAAAGGCAAGAAATAGCAGACATTGGAGAGGACGTGGAGAAAAGGGAACCCTCGTACACTGTTAGTGGGAATGTAAATCGGTGCAGCTACTATGGAAAATAATATGGAGATTCCTCAAATATTAGGAACTTTTGATTTAGCAGAGTAGGGTATGATGAGAGCTGCCTGAATTTGTTTTTGAGAACAAACCCAGATTTATCTTTCTTTTTACAAAATTCTGCTATTTTAGTTTTTATTGTCAGTATACAAGGTTGAAAGTACTACTCTGGTTCAAGACCTTGTCCTATCACTACTATAATATTGCAGTCTCAACTTTTTTTGGTCCCAAATGACGAAGAACTTAATTTATTTGAGTGAGCCTAGGTTATACCACATGGAGCTGGGTTCAGCCCAGGTTACCAATCCACACAATTATGAGTAAATAAATGTTTGTTTTTTTAAGACACGAAGGTTTGAACGGAAAGAAACACACGCACACACACAAGAGATCCATTAATGAATCCAAAGGAAAGCAAGTAAATAGGACAAAATAAGTGCAAATTAGGCTAGTAGAAATAAATCAAATGTATAAAACATATAAGTAATTGCAATAAACATAAGTAAACTAAAGAAACGCAAAAAAGAAATCTAAATTTACATTATACAATATGGCTAGAGTTATGATTATCTCAGGAAACATGGTAATTTTTTGTGAAATATTAGAATTCCTTTCAAAATTAGGAATGAGAACAATGTTTACTAATACTTGAGACACACCTAATACCAAAAGGTACAGAAGGCACAATTTAATATGATGGATCAAAGCAAATTAAGGTAAGTACTGTAACATGATTTCAGGTCCAAAGCAATTTTGTGGTGAAAAATAGAGGACTATGTTACTGCAGATTTAATAAAATAACCAGAAATCCAAGAGGCCTACCGTGCTATCTGAATAAATTCTGGACTGTTACTTAGGAACAATTAAAGGCTGAGCAGCAAAAAGAATGTTTCTGGGTGCTGTGACTGACCAAGACTTCAGAGACAGCAGCAAAGATTCCGGTAAACTCCTGAATTAGAGTTCATTCTGTTGCCCAATGAGAATACTGGGAACTCAAGGGTCACAGTCAGCTTCCCCTCTTTTCTACATATAGGGTTATGTTGTAATTCCTCATCAGTTGTCCTTCCCTAATTATTCCCCACACTCTACTGAAGATAAACTATTGCGGACAGTAAAGCCTCACTCTATGGTGTTTCCCATAATAATGCAGATGCCACTGATTACTGATCAAGTATACTGCCGTGTGACTTTGTATGTTAAGACTAACAAAATTTATGTCATCTATGTAGACCGAAAGGTACCCGATCCTGGGTGGAGAATGTGGTTGATACCACCCTATCAATCAAGGCTGGGTGGTGTAGAAGTGTAACAGAGGTTAGAAAGATAACCAAAATTTCTGCTGAAAGGGGATTTAGAACTAATCTTCACTATATGATTCCCCTCATCTATTTGCCCCTGTTGTGAGTTGATGTGTCCTCCAAAAAGATATGTTAGATTACTAATTCCCAGCACCTCAGAATGTGAATTTATTTGGAAATAGAATTGTTGTAGATACACATTACTTAAGTTAAGATGAAGTCATGCTGGAGTAAGGTGGGCCCTTACTCCAATATATGACTGTTAAATGGAGTATGTCCTTATATGCATATGTAATATGTATATGTAATATGTCCTTATATGTATATGTAATATGCATATGTAATATGTCCTTATATGTATATGTAATATGTCCTTATATGTAATATGTCCTTATAAGAAGATGATGTGAAGATGATGTGAAGGTACAGGCTAGAATATCATGTGATCACAGAGGCAGAGATGAGAGTTAGTCAGCTGCAAACCAAAGAATGGCAAGGATTACTGGCAACAGGAGAAACCAGTTTTGAATATCTGGCTTCCAAAGATTTTCCTGGAAATAAAATTCGCAACAGAAATTAGTGCTTGAAAGATAAAATATATTAAGTTTTCTGAGTGAATTAATTTTTTTTTCTATTCTGGTACATGAGGACTAGTTAGTATATTTTAGACCATATTAGTTCTTATTACTTTTGACATATAGCAGCACATATATAAAATCTTAGTCTACTCTGGATTTTAATTACTTTCCTAAGTTACTTTTGTGCCTTATATTTATTGATGATCCACTGTGCGCCAGGTACAAAGCAGGAGAGGAGAGGATAAAGAACATCTTCATTATTCAAGGATATTTAGCAAGATAACTTTAATGCAAAGATATATTATTGATAGATAGATGATTATTATTTTCCTAGTTAGAGACAAAGTGAAAAATATGTGCAAAAATAGACCAGTGAGTGGAAAGAAATATGCTCAACTTACCCAATAGTCTGAGAATATATTGTGAGAGAATCATGGAATAATGTATATATTTAAAATGGAATAATGAGACACACCTGCAGAGAAGTAAGGCAGCAACTATATATATACACACATATATATGTATATATATAACAAAACAAGCAGTTTTTTCTAAATTATTATTATTTTTCTAATGACTTATTTTGTCTTTTTTAAACAAAACAACTGATAATTATTACTGATGCCTAACATATAGTTGTAATTGCGACACACTACAAAACCACTTTCAAATCTTTTCTCATTTTTATCACCAAAACTCTGTGAGATGGATTTTATGATTACTCCATTTTGCAGATGAGGAAAAAAAAAAAGCAATAAACACTCTGACATGAGTTTAGCTTAACCACAATTATACACTATTAACTGTTGGTTCCAGAATTTAATCTCAAATGGTCAAATTCCCTTGGCAATATAAAGTAGCAAATCATCCCCAAAATGGACAGTTTGGAGACAACTCTAAGCTGCAAGTCTTATGTGAGCTTTTGTTCTGGACTATTTTTTCCAAGGATGTTTGTAAAACAAAAGTATTAGATAGACATGCTAACTCTTTCTTAGGTAGAGGGAAGACTTGCTTCCTGACCAGCATAAAAAAGATAATGTCTCTTTCTAAGGCAAATATTGGGTAGGTTTGCTAGCAGCCCCCTTAAAACTTGGGGTTTCCTAAGCTGGGTGTTGTTCAGCGGTAGAACATACATATCAAAACACACTGTATATATAGCATCCCTCTGGGTTTCTCCCCCTCATCCCACGGGCCTTGGGAGCCAAAAGAAACTAATGTAAACACAAGCTCAGGCTTCCTGCTTTGCTGGGAGTAACAAAATCTTTCCTCTCTGACTCAGGAGTCTTGTCTTCTACCAGCATCCACGATACTATGGCAGATTAACTTGTCAACTTGAAAACGGGAAATGATAACAGACACTCTTCACCGTTCCTGACATGCACTGTAGAGAGGCAGAAGAAATTTACACCAGATGTCCTCTAGCTTCTAAATAAACTAGGAGGAAAAGAAAGTTATCCTATTAAAAATGAAGGAGTTGGTCTAAATTTTGCAAACTCTTGACCTAATTATTTAATTTCTAGATATTTATCCTAAGGAGATTAAAGAATGTGTACAAGGACATAGATATAAATGTATTTTTGTAATACTATTTTAGCACTATTTCAGATGACTCTGCCCTGATCAAGGCAGTGAGTGAGAGAATTTCTGGCTTAGGCAAATGGTGATTCATTCAAGTTCTGCTTGATATAAGCCATCTTTCAAGGGACTTCAATATAGCTACAAGATACTTTTTCTCATACTACTATTCACAAGATTTAATCCTAGTTCAGATCCAAGTCTTTAATCACGCATTACAATATCCCTGTTGTCACAAGTTTCCCTTAGCATCATTTGCTTTAATTTAGACTTCACTAGACAGTGTGCTCTTGTCTTCCTTCGGACATAATATTCTTTACATTCTAGATCTGATCCATCAATAAAAAACCTAAACAGTTTCAGTATTTCAATCAGCTAATTTCCTCCACCATAGTGAGTGATGCAACTCAGCGTTTTAAAGCTGACACTTTTACACTTGTAATGAAATGAAAAACAACAAATGTCCATGTTCCTCCCTCAGTCTTTGAGTTTCCTTCCTGAAAATAGATGCAGCTAGTAATAAATATAATTATCACTCAAATGGTGGACTGGCTTTTCTGGATACATGGTAAAAGTTCTCGTTCTAGAGAAAGCTAAGGAGGATCAAGTTCAAACTCTATCTCAGCAGCCTGCTATACTGCAGATCACATTTGTGGTCTAGACTCAGTATTTTTTAATTTGTTTGTTGGTTTCAGGGTTTTCCTTCTATTTCAGTCATTAGAAAGAAAGAACTGCTTACTCACGATTGGATCCCGCCCACACAACTCCCAGGTTTGGCACATAAAAGATCAGAAGAAAATGTGTCCTTCTTTTTATTTATTCCTAAATCCAACTCATTATATGAGAGTATGTGTTTGTGGGGGTGATGGGAGCTATTATCTTACATAGAGAAGTGTTTTTTAAAGTGAATACATGTCTTTTGTATTAAGTAAGAAAATAAATATCATGTACAACAAAAATAATGAAGACGGACAGGATTTTAAAGGTTGGGAGTTTAAACGAGAGGAGTAAGCTTAGACAAGTCACTCTGAGAAATGTGCTAGTCATTTTAGAACAACATTTTAGAACAATATTTTTTTAAAAAATCAAGCAATAATGGAAGCCTGCTGAAATATAGTAGCATGAATTTCCTCAGTAACACTCAGTGCCTAAGATCAGGGAGTATAAAAACTGCATTACCAGAGACCAGGAGTAGAAAGAAGAAAGCAGCAGAGTGTCAAGAAATTGAGGATTTGAAGGAAGGAATAAGATTATTGTCAAATTTCTTGAATCTTTGACCCAGATTGGATAAAAAGGTAAGTAAAAGGGGAGCAAAGCTAATGATTTGAAACAACTGGAAAAGATTAACTGAAGTTTTATTGAGAATGAAGAGTGGTCCAAGTGAAGGGACAGGACAAGAATGGTGCAGTATAGGACCCTGGCCAGAGGTTAATATTTAAGATTTTGAACTTTTGTAGAAAAAAATAGTTCCCCTCATTGTGAGGAGGTCTGAAGAACAATGTGTTACTTAGAAAGTAAAGTAGAGATGGCCATCACTGGAGCTGTAGAATTCAAGAAGAGAAAGGAGAGGGTTGAAGAGGCAAGGGGCTGGAAGGGGAGGCAAGAGAAGGGGAGAGGAAGGAAGAAGAGGGGAGAGAGTGAAAATAAAAAAAGAAACAGAAAGCCCTTGGAAATCTAAATCAGCACCTAGGCAGTAGCTCTAATTTAGTTTACTAGAATAAGCCATAAAATACAAGTCTTGCTTTTTTCACCCATGTGGTCCTTGGTGTTACTGGTGAAAGCCATAAACCATGCAAATACAACCCTTGCTCTTTACAGTCAGGTTATTCTGGAGTGTACATTTCTAGAGAATTTGGACATTTTAAGACTTCTTTTGGGCTAAAGTTGGGGATATGGCTCTTACCAGCTAATCCAGTATTTTTATAGTCCCATTTGGAACACAATTTAATCCATATCAAAGTCATTAACATAATTACATCATTTTTTTTGCTAATTTACTTAAATTACTTCATTGAATTCTCTTAAAAAGCTGATAGCCTTACACACATGACATGAAAAGCTTGGGGCAGATTAATTGTTCACTCAAGGTAACACACAGTGATAGAGCCAATTTTGAACTGAAGAATCTGTCGGTATTTATTTTCCTTAATTAACAGTCTCTGCTGTTTCAAGCAACTGTTAAGTATAGGATAAGCTCTTCTAAAGAAAATCTGAGATCTCTGTCGTCACATAGATTAGATCCAAATCCTAATTCCACTTCATTCTACGTGGGTACTATGAACAAGCTTACATATTCATCCATTCGTTCATTATTTGCTTATTTCTTCACTCATTTATATATCTATTCCTTCATTCATATATTTCATATGTCAAATAATATTTATTGAGCACCTACTATTTGTTTAAACATTTAAGCATCAGTTGATCATTCCAGTCAAAAAAATGGGGATGTTGTTATCCATTTCACAATGTTTTCTTTTAAGAATTAAACAATCCAACATAAAATATATACATCTAATATTGTATCTTGCCCATAGTATACACTCAATAAATGATAAATATTTTATACTTATTTTTATTATACTCTGCACCCCTTTGCATTATTATGTGTATCTGATGAAGTGACTGGAAATAACAGTTTTAAGTCTAGTTGGGAAATGTCTTTACTCAGATAAATTGGAAAGAATGCAAGAAGCTATGTATAACAATTGCCAGAAGAAAATACCAAATAGAGGATGAAAATGTAAATATCAGTCTGCTTTGCACAAATATAAAGTAAATATTAGGTATCAATAAAAAGTATTTTTCTCAGATCCATAGGTATATATTATCTTCAAAACTAAGGATCAAAGTTTCAGAAAATTCTCTGTGAGAGAAAAGTCAATAGTTTAGAAAAAACTCTTTTTGCAAAATAAATGTTAGGAAATCATTTCGTTATAGAATATTTGAAAAAGTGTACAAATATATATATTTATATGTTTTTCCAAAGAATAAAGATTAATATTGTGTGAATGACAATTTATATATTTTACATTAAAACTAGTCAGTCTGTTAAAATATACTGCCAGCTCTCTATATCCATGGGTTCTGCATTCACAGATTCAACCAAGCACAGATCTAAAATATATGGAAAAAAATTCCAGAAAGTTTCAAAAGCAGAACTTGAATTTGCCACACACTGGCAACCATTTACATAACACTTACATTGTATGAGGTATTATAACTAATCTAGAGATAATTTAAAGTATATGGGAGAATGTGCATAGATTATATGCAAATACTACATACACCATTTTATATAAGAGACTTGAGGATCCTTGGATTTTTGAATCTGCAGAAGGTCCTGAAACCAATCCCCAGTGGATACTAAGGGACAACTGTATTTCTATCTAGTTTCTCATGTGTAAGCTCTTCAGAAGTAAGTCCCACTACTTTTTTTAAATATACAGTTTATCCTTGAAAAACACAGGAGTTAGACCACCTCAAAGTCGAAAATCCACTTACAAATTTGTAGTTGGCCCTCTGTATCTATGGTTTCATATCCTCTGATTCAACCAATCTCAGATTATGTAGTACTGTAATAGTATGTATTTATTGAAAAATATTCAGGTACAAATGGACCCATGCAGTTCAATCCCTTGTTGTTCAAGGGTCAAATGTATATAAAAGTTATACACTATTTTCTCAGTTCTTCTTGATTGTGTACATTTCTCAGTTACATAATTAGGAACTTTTGACTTTTTAACTCAAGTTCCCTTAGTTATTCTTTCCATCATGACTCAAAGTGACTTTTTACCAGAAACCAGAGCAACGCTATCCAAATAGTCCCATTACAGGTAATAATATGCCATGTAATACCTTTATATAAGAATGTCATGAATGAGAATTATGTGGCTGGGGGAGAATTAATATTTTTGGTCTAAATTAACCAGTGCAATGTTTATATCAGTTTGAGCAAAATAGAAGCTCTATGGATTGTAGAGTCAGTCATCCAGTAAGCAATAATATCAATTAATATACTAATTGTCAGCTGAATATAAAGATCAGAAGCAATCTCTTTACAACTTTGATTTTGTCACTTATGAGGTTATTTGTAAATTCTGGAATTTTGTCAATAACTCTTGATCCAGGGGCTATAGATCTTGTAATAAATAAATAAATAAGCAAACACTTGCCTTGAAAATCCATTGACTCTTTCGTTCTTTTCAGTACATTGGTGTGCATGTCTTGGGGGCTGCAAATGAAGTTCAGGGATCAGTTTGACTTACTCTATTGTTTATTACAAAAACCATATTATTTGCCTTGTACTTCACTACAAACACCACCACCCTCTAGCTAGTCCTCTCCCTCTTCACATGAAAAATACTTCTGATTGAACATTAAAAGGTTTGGGGTTGTAAACATCTATGATTCCTTATTTAATTATTTATTGTTTAAAAAATTATAAAAGGTCATGCAAAAATCAGGTTTTCTTATCTCCAAAGAGAAGAGTTTATTTTTTTTTACACTCTAAACAAGAGGCTTTCTATCTGTCACTTCTGAATATTCTCAGATACTGGAATTTCTGTGTGTTTTTCATATTTTATGATACATTATGTACAATAAAAACTTCCCTTCAAATATTCTAAAGAACAACATATTTAAATTACCGCCACCATTCTAATTGTTTTTCAGAGTGTTCAACACTTAGTGCTCTGATGATAACTGATTCCAAGAATACTTGTACACAAACTTCATAGCCTACAATGTATATGCTGCAAATAACGGTTCAAACAATTAAAATTAAACTCTCCAGTTCAATTACTGAAACCTCCTGCACATGGATAACCTTGACAATAATTGGCACTTGTCATGCCACCAATCCTCTCTGCTATTGAATGAATAATTACCGAGTGTCTGTCCATAGCAATAGAAAAAACAAAATCTTGGATTCCTATGAGATATCCCCTTTTCAAAAAGCAATATACAAATGCCACCTGAAATATATCTATAAAATTGTGTTTGACTCTAACACCGGTGCTTGGAAAAGGAGGATAACATATGTTTAGCTTTACATATTTCAGGGAAAGGAGCACTTGGATAGAGTGAGCTTGATTGGAAATGCTACGTTATCAACCATGATCCGGTGAAGTGTTTTACAAGAGAAATTTTTATTGTACTAAGACTCTAGAGTGTTGAACCTTAACAGTAAATTGAATCGCTTACAAAGCCATGCCAGATGTTATTCATATCAGTTGCTAATTAATGCATACACTTCATTTAGAGGAACTTAATATTGAGTTATTAAAATGGGAGACTGTCAGTTTCAGAAATGATTGATGGCTAGAATTAGAAAGATTTAAGAGTTAGGTTTGAAGCAGTACCTAGAACATTTCTAGTGTGGATTTTTCAAGGTGGAAAATTATCAATAATCTTTTTTCATCATTCTACTAAACTTGCAGTAGGTACCTACTATATCCAAGACCCTGATATAAGTATTGTGATCTGTCCTGAGATGGGTACTGATTCATAACTGAGTTATGGATCATGCTCTCAAACAATCCAGATAAAAATTATATATATATCCACATGAAAATGCTGAGGCTGAATAAAATAAATACTATAAGAAAAGTGAACTACTGAGATAGATCACTTGCTATTGAAACAAATGAGCTTAATAATTTTGGGGTCAGTATCCATTTGGTAAGTCTTATAACATTTGGTCTTTTAAGATCTAGTCACATAAACCCAATGCAGGAAAAGTATTACTAAACATAGTATGATACTGAATTAAGGAAATGAGCTGGCCTGCAATAGAATCCCAGTACATTGTTTAAGATTTTCAGTATGTGAAATGTGTAAAGCTTGGGCTTAGAGAATAAGATGGTTAGATGAGATGATAAAGCCAGTCATAAATGGATCTAAGTGACAAACTCAAAGTTCAGATTTTACTTCATTGATGGTGTGGAACACTTAAGTTTTCTGAACAGAGGATGATACCTAAGGATCTAAGTTTTCCTCAAAGAGCACTGGAAAATCCACTGTAGAAAAACAGATACAGTCCCATTATTGCAAAGATGGCCTTGAGTTTTGTGACATCCACTAAGCGTATGCATTCCAATTAATTTCCAAGCTAATGATCTTGACCTCTTTAATACTAGGCTGCTATAGTATTAAAGTAAAGGGCTAGAGTATCCAAATTTTCAATAGAACCATTAGTACTTGACTAATACGTTTGGATCAAATTACAATTGAGTTGACCTAGAATCGCAGAACTCTTCTGTGGGATTTTTTTTTTTTTAAATAAGATCTTAATAAGACTTTGATACCAAGGTAATGCTTCTAGATATAATAGAGCTTATTTTCATTTGCATTCAAATGAGAAATTTATACCATGCATATGCAACTTTTGAAATACTGACTTTTAAAAATTTAGGGAAGAAAGAAAAAAACATCAGACCGCAATTCAGTTTGCATTTCAGTGTATAAGCTCTAAGTGGTTTAAGTATCTCAGTTGAGAAGTCAAAGTTGACATGAAATGATAAAACATTTCCTTATTTTCCCAGTCAGAGTTCTGAAGTGAAACTGTATAATTCATGGCTTCAAACTGAGAAGGCAATGTCCAGTTTTCCTTCTACTATAACTAAAATGCTCTTAGCTTCAGCTCGGCCAAGTTCCTGCTTCCTGGCATTGGAAATAAGGGCCAGATGGCCACCCAGAATTATCAGCCCCCCATGGCGATGAACAAGTGACAGATTTGCTGAGTGATCAAGCATAATTTAAAGTCTTTTAACCATTGAAATCCACAATATCATAGTGACAGACTCAATCATTTAAAAAAAAAATGCCAATAATTACCTGCTCTGTCCCCCACCTTCTCCCCACTGGACCAAATAAATACTCAAATTTCCATTGCTTAGGTATAAAACCTCTTTGCATGTCTCAGGTATAAAATTCTTTATCACGTATCCAAAATGAGAAAGATACCATCCAGACCATAGGCAGGTAAATAAAATAGAGACTTGTGTGTCTTCCTGGAGGAGACTAGATATTCCCACATAGAGAAGTATCAAAAAATTGTGAATTCCCTACATAGTTAATAGAGTTTTGCAAAAGACACCAAGATAATTCAAGTGAAAAATGTAATCTTTTTAAAAAATGGTGTTGACAATGTTCATTACAGCTCTATTTACAATAGCCAGGACATGGAAGCAACCTAAGTGTCCATCAACAGATGAATGGATAAAGAAGATGTGGTACATATATACAATGGAATATTACTCAGCCATAAAAAGAAACGAAATTGAGTTATTTGTAGTGAGGTGGATGGACCTAGAGTCTGTCATAGAGAGTGAAGTAAGTCAGAAAGAGAAAAATAAATACTGTATGCTAACACATATATATGGAATCTAAAAAAAAAAAAAAAAAAGGTTCTGAAGAACCTAGGGGCAGGACAGGAATAAAGGCACAGACATAGAGAATGGAAGCCATGGGGAGGGGGAAGGGTAAGCTAGGACGACGTGAGAGAGTGGCAGGGACATATATATACTACCAAATGTAAAATAGATAGCTAGTGGGAAGCAGCTGCATAGCACAGGGAGATCAGCTCAGTGCTTTGTGTCCACCTAGAGGGGTGGGATAGGGAGGGTGGGAGGGAGACACAAGAAGAAGGAGATATGGGGATATATGTATATGTATATCTGATTCACTTTGTTATACAGCAGAAACTAACACACCATTGTAAAGCAATTATACTCCAATAACAATGTTAAAAAAAAAGGTGTTGAAATGATTGGATACTCATACGCAAAAAAAAACTTGACATTTTCTTTTCTCTCTCTCTCTCTCTCTCTATAATATATATGTATATATATATTTAAGTATTGAAAAATTTATTAACATTTAATTTAAAAAGCTTCACACCTGTGACACACTAAGATATAGGAGTGCTACTTCTTAAAAAATTATCCTTTAGGGTTTGGTCTTTGTTTTAGAAGTTGCGGAGTTTGGGTAGTTTTTGTTCAGTGCTATAAGAATTTATATATTATACAAATGAAATAGATCATATACCTAAAATTAACAGCTAAACTATACAACTTCTAGAAGAGAATATAGGAGAAAATCCTTGTGACGTTTTAGACAAAAATTTCTTAGGACACAAAAAGCAATAACCATAAAAACAAACAAACAAAAACTGTGGGTCCAGTTGCCTACAGGTTTATTTGTTTTTCTGGGGCAATTTCTTCAGAGTTTCATTACAGTCCATTTTATTCTACAATATAGTTTTGACAAAACTTTCTATTTTGCTAAACTATGAAATCCCTGAGGGCAGAAACCATTTTTTAGACATCTTGGTTGTTATGGGGCATCTAATACAGTGTCCATCACTTTAAAAATAATAAATGTATACTAGAAAAAAAACACAGTAGACTAAGATTTCCTCCATTTATTTTATTGCTATTACTATAAAACACTAAATCTCTATATATCTTTATACATATTAATAGATAATATACATATGTGTGTATTTATTTATATACCTGGAACCATACATCTTGTCATTGGAGTTCCATGGAACCAAGCCAGGGCATTAGTTTCCTTTTATGGGAAAAATAGATCTCTTCTCAACCATAGATTTACGCTTCCATGGTTTTATATTAATATAGCAAAATCTTTAGTATGCAGCCTTTTATCCATATGATATTCAATTTGTCTCTTCTTTCCTTCATGAGCAAATACTCAGAAAGACTTATTTACTCTACCACCTCATATATGTAGAGACTACTGTGGCTAGAAAAGCATGTCCTTTAGCAGCAAGATCATCAAGTCTTATGAATTCTAGATGGGTTGAATCTGTAAGACTGTGACAAAATCTGCTTTCTTGTAGGAGTTATTTATAATAATCCTCCTCCCATTTGATCCATTTACTCATAACAGTAAAGTTTATCATTGCCCTTATTTCTTGTGCCGACCTTAAAGGCAGCAAGAAATGCACATATTCCTGAGACAAGAAAGGTTACCACGAACCCCACACTTCTATTCCCTTCTGGAGAGAATCATAGCAAACACCCTTACTACTCTCTGCACAGGATCGTCTTGGAACATGTTTTAACTTTAAAATAAGGATACATTTTCTGAAAGTCCCTCAGGAGATGTCAGGAAAAGAGAAAGATAGAACTCTAGAGATAAGTGAATTATTTCTTTACAAAGTTATTAAATTATTAAAGTTTCATGGTGTGCTATTGCAAGAACAAACTTGTCTCTGTAAACTGGATTAAAAGGATGTCACCTTCAAGCTTCCTCTCATTATTATTTGATGTGTGTTGAGCACCAACAGGGAGCTTTGATAGCTTTAGAATCAACCTAAATTGTCAACATTACAGTTGAAGCGGGGGGGGGGGGGGAAGCAATTCCTCTGGTTCTTAGTGGAGCTGGATTGGTTCTATGGAGGATTTGAAGGAATTTTGCCCTGGCTGTATACTACATAAAAAAGCTATCTTGAGTGCCCTAATCTTGAACTAACCTATGATACTAACAATCTATAGTGCTTATTCAAAGATAATGTCCCTTTTATATAACTATGTGCCCACAATATTGTCTCTTCCTATATCCAGGTCTGCATCACACTTCTCCCTACAGCTAAATCCATGTACTCCCATATCAAGGCTATCCCTAGGGTTCTTCCTACTGTTGTGTACCTGCCACCTAAAAAGAGGAAAAAGTTGCTTCCTCTTCTCTGTTAACTTGATGTTTTACCAGACTACTGTCCCATGCTTATTACTGTATTGTCTATTTTGCACATTCTGTCTGTGATGTTGAAAGCCCAGTAGCATCACTTCCTTAACAGGAAAATATATATATATGTATACATATATATACGCATACATACATATATATACACATACATACATACGTATATCTCACCTTCACATACACTAGTCTTCTTTCTTTTCCTCAAACGTATCATGCTTATTTTCACCAGTATCCTTTTCTTAGAATCCTCTTTTTTCAAAATGTTGAATATCTCATTCCTCCTTATTTTACAGGTCTTTTCCTCAGATAAGATACCTACACAGTATCTAACAGTAGGTACCCAGCTAGTCACTATCTATAGCATAACATCAATTATTTCTCATTATAATACATATAAGTGCTGGATGTTATGTATATATGTACAATTTTCACTTCCATACCAAGACCCAGTCACCACAATGTCATCTATGAAAGTAGAGATCTCATCAGTCTGTTCATACCTATTAAATCTAATGTTAAGAATAATGCCTAATATCCTATGGATATTTTATAAATGTTGATTAAGTAAGAAAAGGAATAAGGAAAGAGTCTATAGAAATAGGCTTTCATCTTGATAATCCCACTATTGGTAGGAAGGGCATCCACAGTGCTGATATCACTTCTCTCAGAGCAAACCTTATTTTCTTCCCTCATAAAATAAGCAGTTAGGAACCGCTTAATCTTCACAAGGCACTGTGGAGCTTAAATCCTGCCCTTCTTAGGATCACACAGTCTAATCAAAGAAACAATATATGTTAATAACTGACTACTGCATAATATGTTAAAAGAGAAATACAAGTAAAGTCCATGGGATTTCAGAGGTGGATGAATCTACCTCTGGTTGGGTGAATTAAAGAGGGTTTGTACAAGAAAGCGTCCAAAGCGCACTTAAAAAACAATGTAAAGGTGATTATGGCAATGAGCCAGACAGAGAAAAGAGAGTACCTGAAGGTCAGATCGGCAAACTACGATTGAAAGGGAAGTATTTAGAAGATTGTAGGAAGAGCATGAATGTTATTGAAAGACAGGATTAAAAAGTCAAGCTATAATCTGCAGGCCAATGTTTCTTAAAATGGAATACCTGTATCCCTGAATTTATTGGGTATAAAAGGACCCAAATGTTATATATTTCACATAAGCTTCAATTAATATTTTTTATATATCATAATTAATTTTAAATATATATTGGAAAGAAATGCAATGTGCATTTAAACATACATTCAATATGAAAATATAACATGAGATTTCAAAAAAAAATGTCTAGACCATAGCAAGTTACTTCAGGATATTTTGGTGGAAGAAAATTTTTTTTTTTTTTTTGGAAGAAAATTTTTTACAGTAATGCCAAGCAGCAGTCAGCACACTTGCTCACAGATCAAATCAATCCTTCTTGATTTTGTGAAAAAATCTTATTGGAATATATACAAGCCCATTAATTTAGATATCGTCTATGACTGCTTTTGCATCGCAATGGCAGATTTGAGCAGCTGTAATGGAGACCAGATCATATACTGCAAAACTTAAAGTATTTACTATCAGGCACTCTAAAGAAAAATTTTGCTGTCCCTTGCTATTGGCATTTAATGTTTTTCAGAAAGTAAAATGTAATTATAATAGTGATTTGGAACTTAATTGCATAGAAACATGTAATATGAGAGAAAAATAAATACATTCCAGAAGCAAGGCAATAGATTAGGGAAAAATCAGAGTCCAAGATAATGTTACAAGGATCTGGAAAAAAAGTCATGGTAACAAAGTGGAAAGGAAGGAATAGATAAAAAAAAAACTTTAGCAATTGTAGAACCTCATGCCAAATAAATAACGGCATGAAGAAAATGAAAGTTGATTGAGTTCTAGCGTCTAAGCTACTGATGGAAGCCAAAGTAGGAAACCCAGAATGATATGTTTGGAGAAAAAAATCATGTAATAGAAATGTTTGATTGGAAATTTCAAAAGGGCATTATTGTGGACAAATCCAATGGACTTCCATTTGAGCTGAAAAATAGAAATCAGAAACAGAAATGGAAAAACAACAACAGTTTACTTTGTTGTATGAATTATAACTCTGAGAGTTGCTAAGAAATAATTTGTAGAAAAATAGCATGAAGGTAGAAAGTAAAGCTCAATTTAAGAGTAGGGGAAAGAAGAAAATGTTGAGATAGATGCCTACATTTTTCTTTGACTCTATTTTACCATCTGAATAATGGGTCTTTTCTTTCATCAACATGCTTCTAGGAAGTGAGGTATCTCACACCATGGTGGGCATAAACTACTAAAATGAAAATCAATCCAAGACATTTTGCTATCAAGAGCTACTATTTTGGTGCTAAAAATTCAAGGGACAATTTTTCATCTTAGAATGAAATGAGGAGGTGACTCTTTTGGACACAAAGACCAGAATATATTTTATCTCAACATAGCACAGAAATGGAAGGAAGAGGCTCAACAAAGCACTGAAAAAAAGAGAAAAACTTCTTTCCATATTTAGCAAATAACCATTAGTCATTTTACAGAGCATATTGAAGAGAGAAGGTCTTCATAGACATTTACAATAATAAAAGAGTGAGTGCCTTCTTCAAATAGAATAAGGGCCCTGAGGAAAGAGGACAATCTCTTCTGGTGTGGACTGAATGGGTCAAGAACAATCTGGAACAGAAATAAGTGGAACCTCGAAGAAACAAACACTGAAACAGAGATGCAACATGTAACCAAAATAATCTCCCTTTAACAACTCTGGTAATGTTGAAAAGGGACTAGAACTTTATATTAGAAGCCATGTAGTATTTACAATTTGTTAAATATATTTAGAATCAATTCTAGAATTACATGTGTGTGGTTCTCATTCCTTGGTATGGATTTAGTTGTCATCAGTCAAGCTTTTAATTATCTTATAGAGTTATAATTAAAGAAACCCTCTATTCAGTGAAATATAGTTAACTGGAATGAAACCAAACTGACAATTTGGGTGAAGGTTATAATTCTATGAGTGGGAACCACGTAAGTAGTATCTTCTCGGAATATAGACTTCATGAGGATCATTCCGCTCTGTGTATGTTAGAGGTTGCATTGGCACAATCCTTCTTTCTCACTACTTAATTACACAAAGAATTCTTCCATGAAGAGTGTTTAGGGACTGGGGTGTTAGAAACTGCAAAAAAGATAGTTGTGTGCAATACAACAATCATTAACAGCCACAAGGAAATGCATTTGCTGAATTTGTTACCTTTTGTAGACATGTTTCAGTTAATCCTTATACCAACATAGCAAGGCATGTGTGGAATGATTACTTTTCTATTTGAGAAAAAAGAATGTTAGAAGGGAAAGACCATGCCAAAATCTACACACAGGTAGAAACCTAAATTTTTGTTTCTATATCCTTTGAAGTGTGTTTGGGTGGTCAGTTGGTTTTCTCACGTTTTCATACATTCCATAACCATCTGTGGCACATTTCTCTAATACATATGACAATATATATACCCATCAGTGATGCTGATTCTCTGGAAAAAACCTGAAAGTACTATTCACTTTAAGCATTGATCTCAAATTTGTGAGCCTAAATGCTTAAGCTGGCAAAGATCAGGTGATAATTTTAATTCTGACATGAAAAATAGGCCCTTACATAGTATAATTGACCATAATTAGCTCAAAGTAGAAAGATGTTGACAACCTACTAGATGTGGTCCATGAAAAATCAGTGTTCAGAAATTTTGTCCTGTCAGTAGAATATTCTGACCTGCTATTAGTCTTGACGTGAAGGCCTTTAAATGGATATATCCACCAGAATTGTTATACTAGTTGTGAAACTATTGTGAAAGTAGTAGCCTTTGGAGAAAGAGAAAAATGAGGGGAGGGTAAAAGGAAGGAGAGAAATACGTACACTTCTAATTGTGGATATTTTCAAGGCAAGTAAAATCATCGGTCCTTCTCTTCGATTTCATAACTCAGCCCAAACACCATCAAGCTAAGTTGAGTGGGAATTGCATACAGGAATGGAATAACCACAGCAGCCAGCTTAAAAAATTGTTCCCCTGCTGAGAATTTAGCTCACAGGACAATACTTTGTTTTTACCTTTCTAAAAAACTAAATGGAAGGTAATTCTGGAGCCATGCATAAGCCTTCTCTAGGTTTGATCTATTACTTGAGTTAGTTTTCCTAGAGGTAAAGTATATTAATAATTTTGTGTTCCCGAAGAAATAAAATACAGAATTTGAAGGAGCTAGAAATTAATCAATTAGAATTTTTAAGTCACCAATATCCAGACAATATCCCAGATGATGTTTGGTCATATATTGAAAGTCTCAGTTTTCATGGATCAAGGCACAAGGTGGAGAGAAAGAGCACAACTTATCATGATATCAGAGAGAATAAGATGGCCTTCTGTTTCCAATGATGCGGTAGACACCTTGTCCCAGCTGCTAACTATAGCCATCTAAAACATTGGGAAAATATTAAAAATAACACATTTAAAAATGCATTGGTGTATATTTAAATATTAATACCATGTAACAACTAACAAAAAACCCCAAAAATACATAAATAAAATGTTTATATTTTAAAGATTTCAGAGAGCTGTGGACATAATGGCATATAAGAAACTAAATTGCAGAGAACAATGATGATCCCTTCCTGGAGGGAACAGAGATCTGTCACCATGGCGGCGGGAAGTGGGGGGTGGAGTAGGGATGGAGTACATTTGTTAAGTCTATACATTAATGGAGGAGTGAGCCTGCCATATGCAGAGGGATTCTGCTAGTCAAACGGTGGGCTTTTAATGGTGCGAGAACAACTTGGTGTATATACCATACACATGAACAAAAATCTATGAGATGAATCATAGACCTGAATGTAAAATTAAATTTCTAAAGCTTCGAGAAGAAAACTAATTTTATGATCTATAAGTAAACAAAGACTTCTAAGGATACAAAACACAAGCCATAAAAGAAAAATAATTAACTGAATCCAACAGCATTAAAAATTTATCAAAAAAAAATTTTTTTTAAAAACAAGTACAGGGCTTCCCTGGTGGCGCAGTGGTTGAGAATCTGCCTGCCAATGCAGGGGACACGGGTTTGAGCCCTGGTCTGGGAAGATCCCACATGTCGCGGAGCAACTGGGCCCGTGAGCCACAACTACTGAGCCTGTGCGTCTGGAGCCTGTGCTCCGCAACGAGAGGCCGCGATGGTGAGAGGCCTGCGCACTGCGATGAAGAGTGGCCCCCGCTTGCCACAACTAGAGAAAGCCCTCGCACAGAAACGAAGACCCAACACAGCCATAATAAATAAATAAATAAATAAATACTTTAAAAAAAAAAAAACAAGTACAGGCTGAAAGAAACACACTTGTACTACATACATCTGATCCAAAAAAAAGAAAAAAAATGATCCTTCTCCTTAGAAACCATTGTGTGTGGGCATGTATAAAATCTACAAATCAGTAAAAAAAAAATTGCATAAACAACTCAATAAAAATGGGTGCAACACACTTGAACAGACACTTTACAAAAGAAGATAGGCAAAATGCCAATGACGATATGACAGCTGCTCTGTATCATTATAGATCAGGGGAATGTAAGTTTGCTATTAATTATATTGAGGAACTGTGTTTCACTTGTCTTGAGCCAAATATTTTAAGATGTGTGATGGATTTATAAGTATGACTTATCTCGTTGGAGGGTTTTTTTTTCCTATTTTTAAAATGATAAGCTGTTAAGAACTTTCCTGAAATCATAGCACATACAAGGCAAGGTATTTTGTCTTCTTTTAGACTATACTGAGTCAATTTCTCTTTTCACCTTGTGTATGGAGAGAGATCCAAATGGTCATGGACTAAGCTCTACTTGATAGCTCATATCAAATAATTTATAGGTTTATGAAGATTCTTCATACTTCATTTCATTTAATATTACTTTTGAATACTATCTTTTAAGACGAGCGTTATTTTTATATTGTAGATGTGGAAATCGCGGCTTCAGAATACCAAGAAACTTGCCCAAAGCAGTACTGTTAGTAAATGTTAGAGGTATAAACCTTGAGCTTCTGATTTTAAATTTGTATAATTTTCACAGGAAGTACACAAAATATTTGCAAATAAAGATTCATCAGGAGTGAATCTCATTCTGCAGTCTAAGATCCTTCCTTATTATAATAGTTTAAGTGAGTTGTACTTGGAACTGAGAAGGAAAAGGAACTTTTCCTTTGTGAAAAAAGGAAACATAACAGGGTGTATTAGGGCAAAAGCCCTGAAGCTATTTGTATCCAGGTTTGAATTCTATCTCTACAACTTACCTGCTAGGGCACTGTGGACAAGTTACTAAGCCTAAGTTTCAGTCTCCTCAACTATAAACTAAGTATAATAATAATATGTATGACACAGTGTTTCATATGAATTTAAATGATGCATGAAAGTACTAGCTACCGTAGATGAAATTCTTGCTATTATTTACCTTATTAAGAATTGACATGAGGAGTCAAAGGGTCATGGGAAGAGAAACTCTTGGAACTACAGTTTCATAGAAATCTGGGTTCACATAAGCTATCATTCTGAGAAACTTCCTCAGCAGAGGCCGAGGAACTTGTTCTTTAGCACTTGGGGGAACCTCCCCACTACTTACTGTTATCACCTTGATTCATGCTCTTGTGCCTGTTTGTTTTCCTTTCCTGACATTTTGGCACTTTTCATGTTTGATGCATCTCACACTGGCAATGCACTTGACTGTTCTGTCTTATTTAACAGGGAAGGATATTTATTATAACTGCTCATCTTTGTTTTGGTACATCTGAAGTCAGAAGTCTCATGTGTGTCAGCATACTGATAGACATATAAAGATTCTTCCATACTTTACCTGGATAATTTAAGTAAATGGAAGGTGGAGGGCGTTTCTCATAAATATTATCAAGATAATAGCTTCCCTAGACTGTAGTATTTTGACTTTGCAGAAGTAGTCTAGGTACCTAATTGCATTTCCCTTTTTCTAAGAAGAAACTTGAGAATTTACTTTTGTGTATTTCTCTGATAAAGCCTAACCTCCAATAGTAACCCTGAAATTGCTATATTTTAATTACAAAATGAATTATTTTCTAAGTAACAAAACAATTAATTTTACATTGCTGTAGCTTTAACTTATCTTCAAAATATAGAATATTTCATTCAGTTCTACAGAATAGATATTAATTAGATGCACATTTTTCTGTATACACTAATAAATGCTGAGTGATTTAACTGATAGCCTGATTATCTGATTAGACTGATGGTTCTTCTCTGAGCTAAGGATACTGACTTAAATTGATTTATCTCAGTATCATTTAAAACCAATATGAACTAAATAGAATAAACAAAATATGTCACACTTTTAGATTTTCTGGTTCTTAATATATCTCAATTACTTCTAGATTGTATATATAAATATAAATATTTAAAATAAATATATAAATTATATATTTATAAAAATAATTTATATATAAATATACAAAATATAAATATATATATACATTACAAAGCATCTGAAAAAACAAAAACACTAATTCAAAAAGATACATGCACCCCAATGTTCATAGCAGCATTATTTACAATTGCCAAGATATGGAAGCAAACCTAACTGTCCATCAACAGATGAATGGATAAAGAAGATGTGGTATATATATATACAAAAGAATACTATTCAGTCATAAAAAAGAACAAAATTTTGCTATTTGCAAAACCTGAATGGACTTGGAGGACATTATGCTAAGTGAAATAACACAGAGACAGAGAAAGACAAATATTGCATGATATCACTTATATGTAGAATCTAAAAAATACAACAAACCAGTGAATATAACAAAAAAGTAGCAGACTCACAGATATAGAGAACAAACTAGTGGTTACCAATGGGGAGAGGGAGAGGCAGCAATATAGGAATGGGGGAGTAGGAGATTCAAACTACTGGGTATAAGATAGGCTGCAAGAATGTATTGTATAACAGAGGGAATATAGCCAATATTTTGTAATAGCTGTAAATGGAGTGTAACTATTAAAAATTGTATTTAAAAAGAGAATATAAGTACCAAGTAATGTTTACAACAAGTGTGAATAACTAGCAGCTTTTTAACAAAAGAGAAACTGTTTTACTAACTGCTTTTCTCATTAGTAGTCTACACGATAATTACACATAATTAATAATAAAAATTTTAGAGCCTACAATCACATTTTAAATTTGAAAATTTTTACTTCAGATGTGATCTTCTGTCAAAGTTTTCTTACATGAGTACAGCTCTTCAAAGAAGAAAAGATAAGGGAAGTAATAGTCTTGAAATTCAGGTATCAATAGAAGGATAATAAAGTTTATTTCCTTGTTCTCTCCTGCTGCAGTACTTAATTGGTATTTGGTCTTATACAAATGGCAAAGTTTCTTTAATTTATATATAAATATATATAAATATGTAGGTCTGGGCAAGATGGAGGAAGAGTAAGACGCGGAGATCACCTTCCTTCCCACAGATACAGTAGAAATACATCTACACGTGGAACTGCTCCTACAGAACACCCACTGAACGCTGGCAGAAGACGTCAGACCTCCCAAAAGGCAAGAAACTCCCCACGTACCTGGGTAGGGACGGACCTGTACCAGTGGGAGGGAGCCGAGAAGGAGGAAAGGTTTCCACGCACTAGGAAGCCCCTTCGCGGGTGAAGACTGCGGGTGGCGGAGGGGGGAAACTTCGGAGCCACGGAGGAGAGCGCAGCCACAGGGTGCGGAGGGCAAAGCGGAGAGATTCCTGCACAGAGGATCGGTGCCGACCAGCACTCACCAGCCCGAGAGGCTTGTCTGCTCACCCGCCGGGGCGGGCGGGGGCTGGGAGCTGAGGCTCAACTTCGGTGGAATCACAGGGAGAGGACTGGGGTTGGCGGCGTGAACACAGCCTGAAGGGGTTAGCACACCACAGCTAGCCGGGAGGGAGTCCGGGAAAAAGTCTGCAGCTGCCGAAGAGGCAAGAGACATTTTCTTCCCTCTTTGTTTCCTGGTGCGCAAGGAGAGGGGATTCAGAGCGCCGCCTAAACGAACTCCAGAGACTGGTGCGAGCCGCAGCAATCAGTGCGGACCCCAGAGACGGGCAGGAGACGCTAAGGCTGCTGCTGCCGCCACCAAGAAGCCTGTGTGCGAGCACAGGTCACTCTCCACACCGCCCCTCCTGGGAGCCAGTGCAGCCCGCCACGGCCAGGCTCCCGTGATCCGGGGACAACTTCCCCGGGAGAACACACGACGCGCCTCAGGCTGCTGCAACGTCACGCCGGCCTCTGACGCCGTAGGCTCGCCCTGCCTCCTCCGTACCGCTCCCTCCCCCCGGCCTGCGTGAGCCAGAGCCCCCGAAGCAGCTGCTCCTTTAACCCCGTCCTGTCTGGGCGGGGAACAGACGCCCTCAGGCGACCTACACGCAGAGGCGGGTCCAAATCCAAAGCTGAACACGGGGAGCTGTGCGAACAAAGAAGAGAAAGGGAAATCTCTCACAGCAGCCTCAGAAGCAGCGGATTACAGCTCCGCAAACAACTTGATGTGCCTGCATCTGTTGGATACATGAATAGACAACGAATCATCCCAAATTCAGGAGGTGGACTTTGGGAGCAGGATATATTAATTTTTCCCCTTTTCCTTTTTTTTGTGAGTGTATATGTGTATGCTTCTGAGTGAGATTTTGTCTGTATAGCTTTGCTTTCACCATTAGTCCAAGGGTTAGGTCCGTTTTTTTTGTTTGTTTGTTTGTTTGTTTTTTACTTAAAAAATTTTTTTTTCCTAATAAATGTTTTCTTAATAATTTTTTCCTTATTTTCTATTTTTAGAAATTAAAAAAAATTTAATAAGTTTTTTCATATTTTTTATTTTAAAAAATTAAAAAAAATTTTTCTTAATAAATTTTTTCTTAATAATTTTTTTCTTATATTTTATTATAAAAAATTAATAAATCTATTTTTAAAATTAAAAAAATTTTCTTAATAAATTTATTCTTAATTTTTTTTCTTATTTTTTATTATAATAGCTTTATTTTATTTTATTTTATCCTCTTTCTTTCTTTCTATTTTTTCTCCCTTTTATTCAGAGCCGTGTGGATGAAAGGCTCTTGGTGCTCCAGCCAGGCATCAGGGCTGTGCCTATGAGGTGGGAGAGCCAACTTCAGGACACTGGTCCACAAGAGACCTCCCAGCTCCACAGAATACCAAACGGCAAAAATCTCTCAGAGATCTCCATCTCAACATCAAGACCCAGCTTCACTCAACGACCAGCAAGCTACAGTGCTGGACACCCTATGCCAAACAACTAGCAAGACAGGAACACAGTCTCATCCATTAGCAGAGAGGCTGCCTAAAATCATAATAAGGCCACAGACACCCCAAAACACACCACCAGACGTGGACGTGCCCACCAGAAAGACAAGATCCAACCTCATCCACCAGAACACAGGCACTAGTCCCCTCCACCAGGAAGCCTACACAACCCATTGAACCAAACTTAGTCCCTGGGGACAGATACCAAAAACAACGGGAACTACGAACCTGCAGCCAGTGAAAAGGAGACCCCAAACACAGTAAGATAAGCAAAATGAGACGACAGAAAAACACACAGCAGATGAAGGAGCACGGTCAAAACACACCAGACCCAACAAATGAAGAGGAAATAGGTAGTCTACCTGAAAAAGAATTCAGAATAATGATAGTAAGGATGATCCAAAATCTTGGAAATAGAATAGACAAAATGCAAGAAACATTTAACAAGGACGTAGAAGAACTAAAGAGGAACCAAGCAATGATGAAAAACACAATAAATGAAATTAAAAATACTCTAGATGGAATCAATAGCAGAATAACTGAGGCAGAAGAACGGATAAGTGACCTGGAAGATAAAATGGTGGAAATAACTACTGCAGAGCAGGATAAAGAGAAAAGAATGAAAAGAACTGAGGATAGTCTCAGAGACCTCTGGGACAACATTAAATGCACCAACATTTGAATTATAGGGGTCCCAGAAGAAGAAGAGAAAAAGAAAGGGACTGAGAAAATATTTGAAGAGATTATAGTTGAAAACTTCCCTAATATGGGAAAGGAAATAGTTAATCAAGTCCTGGAAGCACAGAGAGTCCCATACAGGATAAACCCAAGGAGAAACACGCCAAGACACATATTAATCAAACTGTCAAAAATTAAATATAAAGAAAACATATTAAAAGCAGCAAGGGAAAAACAACAAATAAGACACAAGGGAATCCCCATAAGGTTAACATCTGATCTTTCAGCAGAAACTCTGCAAGCCAGAAGGGAGTGGCAGGATATACTTAAAGTGATGAAGGAGAAAAACCTACAACCAAGATTTCTCTACCCAGCAAGGATCTCATTCAGATTCGATGGAGAAATTAAAACCTTTACAGACAAGCAAAAGCTGAGAGAGTTCAGCACCACCAAACCAGCTTTACAACAAATACTAAAGGAACTTCTCTAGGCAAGAAACACAAGAGAAGGAAAACACCTACAATAACAAACCCAAAACATTTAAGAAAATGGGAATAGGAACATACATATCAATAATTACCTTAAATGTAAATGGATTAAATGCTCCCACCAAAAGACACAGACTGGCTGAATGGATACAAAAACAAGACCCATATATATGCTGTCTACAAGAGACTCACTTCAGACCTAGAGACACATAGAGACTGAAAGTGAGGGGATGGAAAAAGATATTCCATGCAAATGGAAATCAAAAGAAAGCTGGAGTAGCAATTCTCATATCAGACAAAATAGACTTTAAAATAAAGACTATTACAAGAGACAAAGAAGGACACCATATAATGATCAAGGGATCGATCCAAGAGGAAGGTATAACAATTGTAAATATTTATGCACCCAACATACGAGCACCTCAATACATAAGGCAAATACTAACAGCCATAAAAGGGGAAATCGACAGCAACACAATCATAGTAGGGGACTTTAACACCCCACTTTCACCAATGGACAGATCATCCAAACTGAAAATAAATAAAGAAACACAAGCTTTAAATGATACATTAAACAAGATGGACTTAATTGATATTTATAGGACATTCCACCCCAAAACAACAGAATACACATTTTTCTCAAGTGCTCATGGAACATTCTCCAAGATAGATCGTATCTTGGGTCACAAATCAAGCCTTGGTAAATTTAAGAAAATTGAAATCGTATCAAGTATCTTTTCCGAATACAACACTATGAGACTAGATATCAATTACAGGAAAAGATCTGTAAAAAATACAAACACATGGAGGCTACACAATACACTACTTAATAACAAAGTGATCACTGAAGAAATCAAAGGGGAAATCAAAAAATACCTAGAAACAAATGACAATGGAGACACGACGACCCAAAACCTATGGGATGCAGCAAAAACAGTTCTAAGAGGGAAATTTATAGCAATACAAGCCTACATCAAGAAACAGGAAACATCTCGAATAAACAACCTAACCTTGCACCTAAAGCAATTAGAGAAAGAAGAGCAAAAAACCCCCAAAGCTAGCAGAAGGAAAGAAATCATAAAGATCAGATCAGAAATAAATGAAAAAGAAATGAAGGAAACAATAGCAAAAATCAATGAAACTAAAAGCTAGTTCTTTGAGAAGATAAACAAAATTGATAAACCATTAGCCAGACTCATCAAGAGAAAAAGGGAGAAGACTCAAATCAATAGAATTAGAAATGAAAAAGGAGAAGTAACCACTGACACTGCAGAAATACAAACGATCATTAGAGATTACTACAAGCAACTCTATGCCAATAAAATGGACAACCTGGAAGAAATGGACAGATTCTTAGAAATGCACAACCTGCCGAGATTGAACCAGGAAGAAATAAAAAATATGAACAGACCAATCACAAGCACTGAAATTGAAACTGTGATTAAAAATCTTCCAACAAATAAAAGCCCAGGACCAGATGGCTTCACAGGCGAATTCTATCAAACATTTAGAGAAGAGCTAACACCTATCCTTCTCAAACTCTTCCAAAATATTGCAGAGGGAGGAACACTCCCCAACTCATTCTACGAGGCCACCATCACCCTGATACCAAACCCAGACAAAGATGTCACAAAGAAAGAAAACTACAGGCCAATATCACTGATGAACATAGATGCAAAAATCCTCAACAAAATACTAGCAAACAGAATCCAACAGCTCATTAAAAGGATTATACACCATGATCAAGTGGGGTTTATCCCAGGGATGCAAGGATTCTTCAATATATGCAAATCAATCAATGTGATAAACCATATTAACAAATTGAAGGAGAAAAACCATATGATCATCTCAATAGATGCAGAGAAAGCTTTTGACAAAATTCAACACCCATTTATGATAAAAGCCCTGCAGAAAGTAGGCATAGAGTGAACTTTCCTCAACATAATAAAGGCCATATATGACAAACCCACAGCCAACATTGTCCTCAATGGTGAAAAACTGAAACCATTTCCACTAAGATCAGGAACAAGACAAGTTTGCCCACTCTCACCACTATTATTCAACATAGTTTTGGAAGTGTTAGCCACAGCAATCAGAGAAGTAAAAGAAATAAAAGGAATCCAAATCGGAAAAGAAAAAGTAAAGCTGTCACTGTTTGCAGATGACATGATACTATACATAGAGAATCCTAAAGATGCTACCAGAAAACTCCTAGAGCTAATCAATGAATTTGGTAAAGTAGCAGGATGCAAAATTAATGCACAGAAATCTCTTGCATTCCTATATACTAATGATGAAAAATATGAAAGTGAAATTAAGAAAACACTCCCGTTTACCATTGCAACAAAAAGAATAAAATATCTAGGAATAAACCTACCTAAGGAGACAAAAGACCTGTATGCAGAAAATTATAGGCCACTGATGAAAGAAATTAAAGATGATACAAATAGATGGAGAGATATACCATGTTCTTGGATTGGAAGAATCAACATTGTGAAAATGACTCTACTACCCAAAGCAATCTACAGATTCAATACAATCCCTATCAAACTACCACTGGCATTTTTCACAGAACTAGAACAAAAAATTTCACAATTTGTATGGAAACACAAAAGACCCCGAATAGCCAAAGCAATCTTGAGAACGAAAAATGGAGCTGGGGGAATCAGGCTCCCTGACTTCAGATTATATTACAAAGCTACAGTAATCAAGACAGTTTGGTACTGGCACAAAAACAGAAATATAGATCAATGGAACAGGATAGAAAGCCCACAGATAAATGCACGCACATATGGTCACCTTATCTTTGATAAACGAGGCAAGCATATACAGTGGAGAAAAGACAGCCTCTTCAATAAGTGGTGCTGGGAAAATTGGACAGCTACATGTAAAAGTATGAAATTGGAACACTCCCTGACACCATACACAAAAATAAACTCAAAATGGATTAAAGACCTAAGTGTAAGGCCAGACACTATCAAACTCTTAAAGGAAAACATAGGCAGAACACTCTATGACATAAATCACAGCAAGGTTCTTTTTGACCCACCTCCTAGAGAAATGGAAATAAAAACACAAATAAACAAATGGGACCTAATGAAACTTAAAAGCTTTTGCACAGCAAAGGAAACCATAAACAAGACCAAAAGACAACCCTCAGAATGGGAGAAAATATTTGCAAATGAAGCAACTGACAAAGGATTAATCTCCAAGATTTACAAGCAGCTCATGCAGCTCAATAACAAAAAAACAAACAGCCCAATCCAAGGGTGGGCAGAAGACCTAAATAGACATTTCTCCAAAGAAGATATACAGATGGCCAACAGACACATGAAAGAATGCTCAACATCATTAATCAATAGAGAAATGCAAATCAAAACTACAATGAGGTATCATCTCACACCGGTCAGAATGGCCATCATCAAAAAATCTAGAAAAAATAAATGCTGGAGAGGGTGTGGAGAAAAGGGAACACTCTTGCACTGTTGGTGGGAATGTAAATTGATACAGCCACTATGGAGAACAGTATGGAGGTTCCTTAAAAAACTAAAAATAGAACTACCATACGACCCAGCAATCCCACTACTGGGCATATACCCTGCGAAAACCATAATTCAAAAAGAGTCATGTACCAAAATGTTCATTGCAGCTCTATTTACAATAGCCAGGACATGGAAGCAACCTAAGTGTCCATTGACAGATGAATGGGTAAAGAAGATATTGCACATATATACAATGGAATATTACTCAGCCATAAAAGGAAATGAAATTGAGTTATTTGTAGTGAGGTGGATGGACCTAGAATCTGTCATACAGAGTGAAGTAGGTCAGAAAGAGAAAAATAAATACCGTATGATAACACACATATATGGAATCTAAAAAAAAAAAAAAAAAATGGTCCTGGAGAACCTAAGGGCAAGATGGGAATAAAGACACAGACCTACTAGAGAATGGACTTGAGGATATGGGGAGGGGGAGGGGTGAGATGTGACAGGGTGAGAGAGTGTCATGGACATATATACACTACGAAATGTAAAATAGATAGCTAGTGGGAAGCAGCCGCATAGCACAGGGAGATCAGCTCGGTGCTTTGTGACCACCTAGAGGGGTGGGATAAGGAGGGTGGGAGGGAGGGAGATGCAAGAGGGAAGAGATATGGGAACATATGTATATGTATAACTGATTCACTTTGTTATAAAGCAGAAACTAACACACGATTGTAAAGCAATTATACTTCAATAAAGAAGTTTAAAAAAAAAAATTTTATAACTCAAGTTCCATTATTCATGACTGCAACAATAAATGCAATTCCACAAAGCTAAAAAAAAAAAATAGATTTATATATATATAAATATATATAGTGTGTATATATTTTATATATATATATACACAAAATCTTAAAGATGTAATTATAGTTAACTGAATATATAAATTATAAATATATAAATTATAATTTATATTAAATTTATAATATTGTATTATATACAACTCAAACCACATTCCTTAAAGTTTTTATTCAATTTTTTAAAAAATTTTATTTAGTTAGTTACTTATTTAGTTAGTTAGTTTTGGCCACGCTGTGGGGCATGTGGAATTTTAGTTCCCCGACCAGGGATCGAACCTGTGCCCTTGCAGTGGAAGTGTGGAGTCTTAATCACTGGACCACCGGGGAAATCCCCCAAATTTTTAAAAATGTTGGAGTAATTTTAGACTTACAGCAAAGTTGCACAAATAGTACAGAGAGTTCAAGTATACTTTTCCCCTAGCTTTTCCTAATGTTAACAGCTTACGTAACCAGAGCACAATGATCAAAATGAGGGAAATTAACATTGGTACAATACTGTTAATTAAACTACAGACCTTATTTGAATCTCACCGGTTTTTCCTGTAATGTCCTTTACCTCTTTCAAGATTCAATCCAGGATCAGACACAGCGTTTAGCGTGTGTCTCCCTAGTCTCTTCTGATCTGTAATAGTCTTTTCTCATCTTCCATCACCTTCATGCTTGTGATGAGCGTGGTCAGTTATTTTGTAGAATGTCTCTCAACTTTGGTTTGTCTGATGTTTTCTCACAGTTAGATTGAGGTTGTACATTTTTGGCAGGAATACTAGAGAAGTGACACTGAGTCCTACTCAGCGCGTCACATCACAGGATGTAGGGTGTCAGTATATCCTATTAGAGGTGATGTTGACTCTCATTAAGGTCATGTCTGTTAAATTTCTCTGCTTGTAAAGTTACTGTTTCTCTTTGTAATTACTGGATATCTTGGGGGAGATTCTTTGAAACTGTGCAGAAATCCTGTTCTCAAATTTTTGCCTGCTCATTGCAGCATCCTTTGGTAGTTCTTGCTTGTAATAATTATTATAGTAGTGTTCACCTGATGGCAATTTTATATTTTTCTCATTTCCTTCTACACTTATTAATTGGAATTCTTCTATACGGGAGAACTATCCCTTCTCCATATTTGTTTATTCAGTAATTTGTTTGTATCAGTGTTGAGTCACAGATATTTGTTTTACTCTATGGTTTATAATCTAATTCTATCATTATTTATTTTATCACTCAAATTGTTCCATTATGGCTTTCAGTTTGGCTCTTTGTCTTTTTTTTTAGCAATTTTATTGGAGTATAAATTGTTTACAATGGTGTGTTAGTTTCTGCTTCATAACAAAGTGAATCAGCTATACATATACATATATCCCCATATCTCCTCCCTCTTGCGTCTTCCTCCCACCCTCCCTATCCCACCCCTCTAGGTGGTCGCAAAGCATGGAGCTGATCTCCCTGTGCTATGCGGCTGCTTCCCACTAGCTATCTATTTTACATTTGGTAGTATATGTAAGTCCATACCACTATTTTATTGTTTTCTTTTTCTCTCAACAGATTCAAACATTTACTTTTCTATTTAACTTATTAAGAACATTCTTAGATAAACTATGCCCCTAGATACTTATTCGCAGTTAAATTATTTGCCAGCTTTATATCTGCACAACCTCTACTGAATTATCAAATCACTATCATTTGGTTCAAACTCTGTTGATGCTACAAGGGCAAATGTACAACAGAGAGTAGGAATATTAACAAAAATTCTAAACTAAATGTTAGCTCCACACTTATCAATACAAATGACTCTTAACATATCCTAAAAACAAGACATTACTCAACAGTTTCCATGGATTTCCATTATGCAGTAATCTGGAAAATGAGTTAGAAAATTACTAATAAAAGATTTTGGGAAACATAGAAATAATGAATGACCAAATAAGAATATAAAAGAGTAATCTTTAAAAAGAGCATATTCTTCAACTTCTCATTTTCATACTAGAATAAAATAAAGATTCCCAATGCATTTTTTTTGAAGTTTAACCTGAAGACTTTCAGTTAGATAATCCATAAAAAATTCTCTGAACATCTTACTATATACTACCCCTCCCATTATAGTAATTTAAAAAATGGTAATATATTATTGTTGAAATGACTACTTCTTTGAGAATTCTTTAGAGAAGGTATGCAAGTTTCCTGCCTGTCATATTTATAAACAAACACTGAATTGAATTAATTTTACAATATTTCAGCACTCGGTGACATTTATTCCTACTTGAGATTTCAAATGAGCTCAAGGAATGACTTCAGACTCAAGCCATGACCATGTAAATATAAGCTCTGAGACAAACAAGCAGATTTCCTTTCTCTGTCACAGGATTATATATTTTGCCATTGCCAAGCAAAAAGACCTTGTATATGTCAGTAGAATCTCTTTTTGTAATGGTGACCTTATGTGCTCTTGACACATTCCCTTTCCATTTGATGAAGGGAGGCACTCAAGTCAGCTTTGGAAGAAAAAAAACCTCATGAATAAATAGCTTGACACAAGAACTTCAGATTTAGCATATCATTCTGTGATAAGCAAATCTCCCTGGATCTGCATCATTCTTTGATTTAAAGTAGAGCCTACACACCACAGAGAAGACCAAACTCTAGCACATGTTATTCATCAAATTTTTTGTCTTCTACACGTTCCTCGCATAAAGTGACGATTTGCTATCAGATTTAAAATTCTCTCCATTTTTCCATTAACTGATACAGATTTAACCATATTATATGTTATATTCTGCACTAAATGTGTTTTCTTTCACCATTATTGGTAATGCTCTTAACTAAGTATTACAAACCTGATTTCATAGATGAGGAAACTCAGTCCCAAGCTGCATCCTTCCTGGGAGCTCTCTCATTTCCCTTTTGGGAAACTCCCATTTTATGTAACCTCGATGGAAAGTAGAGATTCTTTACTCTCATGCCGTAGGTGGGCAACGCATAAGAAGTCTCTAGGAACTCTAAGTCTTGTGAAAGATCATGGGGAGAACTGACAATCAATCACTGCAGTGGTGTGCCACTACGCAGACTAGATTATCTCTGACTTTGTTACGAGTCTTGCTACACAGGACTTCCAGTCTCCCTTTTACCTTCCTCCTATTTAGACTGTAACTTCTTGGTCTCTTGACTGCTAAAGACAAAGTTAATTTCTGAACTTGGAAACAAAGTACCATGGATGAAGCTAAGGTTCTAAGAGTGGTATAATTGTTCCTACGTGCGCAGCTGGTAATGGCAGAACGAAATTCTGCAGTTAGATCTGTTGTAATACCAAGGCTTGTTCTCTTTCCCCTATACAAAAATTTCATTCCCGAGATACCTAGATTCTGTGTCAACATGTTTTTTAACTCAATAACTCCTAACAGAGAAGAATATATCTCCTTACAAGAATAACAAATCCATGTCTTTTTATTCTGATGTTTTCAGAAAGAATATATCTCCTTACAAGAATATCGACACCATGTCTTTTTATTCTGATATTTTCAGAAATAAAATAAATGGAATTGATTGATATGGTATGTTTTATTAGTTACTGATTTTCACTTATTAGGCCAAGAACCACAACTGATGATCTTTAAGTCATTAATGCATATAAAGCTGAGAGAAGGTTTATCACAAAATTAAGTAAAAATTTGGTAATAAATAAGTAAATTTTAACAATGTATAGACAGACAAACTAATCGATAACATACAGACTAAACAACATAGCTCTTTTTTATTTGGTGTATTTAACATGTACAAAGTGGAATACTATTTTTATTACCTGATCAAAGAAAATGCGGACACATTTTTTGTACTCTTTAATTTTGGTTATACCTTTAGAAGACATAAATCAAAATTCCTGAAGGAAATATTTTGACTTAAACACTTTTACCCTAAGGAATACAGAATGAGTTTTTTGTTTGTCTAAATAGATACATAAATATAAAAACTTATAAATTCTACAATTTTAATGATGAAAAATTACATGCAAAATGGCTTTTATTTAGAGGTTTATGTTTCTTTCAGCTGAGGTTAACTTAGTTTGAAATACTCAACTGGCAAACTTCAGTAGTTCTAATATTTTGGGTACATACAAATTTTAGCATCTTAAATGTATTTCATTTCCTTTCCACTAAATATTAATTTGATCATATCACAATCTCATATTTCATTAAAGAAATTTGAACTCATTGCAATTCAGCTACATTATTCCATCCACACCATATTTCTTGACTTAAATAAATTCCTTTAAGGTAGGGATTTCCAGGTCTTTGATCTCTCATAAAAAGAAACATGGAGGCTTAATCTGGTATACACTTCCTAAGATTTTTGAATGAATAAATGAATGAATAAAAAAGTAAATATCAGAGCCTCAAAGATCTGTAAGAATAAATATGAATTAATCTTTTAAAATGACAATATTCTGGATTCCAACTTCTTTTGGAAGTCTAGGCTATATGATTACAAAAAAACCTCTGCCCTAAATATAGAAGATTTGGAAGTGAATTAGATCTAAGCTGAACACTTAACCTATATTTGAGACAAAGCCTAGGTATTGTTGAATTACTGGAAAAAATTCTAAGAGCAAACTTGTAAATAATTGAATATAATAAATCAAATGAATAAATAAATCAAATTTTCATTCAAAGACTGCATATTTCCAACTGACATAGTAACTAGTTTAGTTTTTCAGAAACTACTTATTTAGTGCTATTACCAGTAAACATCTTACTTTAATTCCATCATCTTCCAAAAAATTACTTTGAAGTTTTATTTTTGTATATGTCTGAAGTCTATCTTTACCTGAAGTTTTAATGCCATAAAAAAATGACACACTTTCCTCAAACATAAATTCACAAATATTTTTTGGAACCAATCTGTGCAGAAGATGACTTGGATCATATATCAGTCCATCTACTGCCCTTGTGGTTAAGAATAGTTAAATGGGGCTCTTTTTGTGAAGAATTTAAGAAGTCTAAACAGTTTTGAATCTCCTCAGAATTTCTTTTACGTTTAATGTGTAAAACCTTTGTTTTCACTGCAAGTTAAAGATTATTAAATACATTATAATTTGTTAGTCAATGTCAATTTTAAATAATCTTTGTTTTATGGCTTTGGATTAAAGTTTCATCAGATTTACCTAAGTCACCTGAATTTCTCTAAAGCTGATTTGCCTTTTTTTAACAGCTAACTAACTCACTTTATCACCACTGAATGTATCCGTGCAGACTAAAATTCCAGGTCTTCATAAGTTTCACAAATTTTTCCACGTCAGTACGAGCTATCAGTGCCCTTTAATTGCTCCAAAATACTTTGCTGCTCCTAGGGTGATGTTTATTTATAGGTTCAAGAGGTGGCATGGAATGATGTAAGCTGTGAAGCAAAATAGTTTGAAGACGTGCATATTTGTGTTAAGATGACAGCTTCTTTTGGAAGAGTGAGCTAGCAGTAATCTCTAGTTTGCAAATTGAATCGATAAACTTTCTTGGATGAGTAATAAAGGAGCAAGAGGACACAAACCATTCAAATTTTTTTTTCAAAACACTTGATTCAAGTTGCTCATGCTTGTACGTGCATGGCTAACCTTCTTCAATTTAGTACAACTCATGTGAATGATATGTGATATACTAACAAGTGTAAACGCTTCTCAGTCTTCTTCCAAAGACCTAACTAAGATCTCTGGGTTAACTATGTGTTGGCTATACACCACCTAACAAGATGTCCCAATCCATACAACTGATTTTTTCCTCTAAATCCTAAGCAACACTTTCCTCTACAAGACTGGAATTTCTTACGGAATTCAACAGACAAGGTAAGGTCCACACCCTGCATCCATTCTCCTGCCTTTAACGGGTAACAAGAAATAAACAAATAATCAGTCATAATGCTTATACAATTATTCGTTTTAAGTTCTAGTTTCAAGTATCACCTGCAAATTAAACCCCCCAAAATGGAAATGAATAAGAGTTGTGCTCTGCAGCACAGAAGAGAGAGCACGAGTTAAGAACTCTTAATTACTCATTTTAGCTAATGGAGTTTGGAGCAATGATAGCTAATCAGTTTAAGTTTTCTTCTTTTTCCCTTTCCTTTCTTTTCCTTTCCTTTCCTTTCCTTTCCTTTCCTTTCCTTTCCTTTCCTTTCCTTTCCTTTCCCTTCTTTTCCTTTCCTTTCTTTTCTTCTAGTTGTCCTCCAAGTATTCTAGATCCTTTGTGAAATTTGTGAAATCCACATAACCTTTTGTTATATATTTTGAATAAATGAACATGGAAGATACATCGCTGCTTTAGAGCAAAGCATGTGGAAATCGCTGGAGGAGTGTGTGGCAAGATGCTGGCGAGGAGAGAGTGAATAGAGGAAAGACCTAGCACAGCTATTCAGAATAAAAGGTGGCAAGTGGCAAATAGGATACATTGACACTTTACATGAAGGCTTTGAAAATATTTGAGAGGGGCTAGATTTAAGTTGCATGAGTATCTAAGCACACACAGTCCTTAGAACACTGCTTGGCACCAGACAATACATATGCATGTGTTAACTGTTATTAATATTATTGTTATTATTATTATATTTATTCCTGCCCTCACCTAGAACGCTGGATTTGAGCTTTGGCTTGCTCGTTTGTCTTATTTTTTGTATATTTAAGAAGAGAGTTACCCCAGAAAATCAGAAAACTTAAAAAAACTCAGGTTACACATACTTTACAGTATCACAGTTTCCCCCTGCTAAGGTGTCAAATTCTCCATTTAAACCGATTAAAAATATGTATCTCAATTGGGAATACAATTATTTAAGAAAAATCATCACAATTAGAGTTGTTATCACAGCTTTAACCCTCATGAGATCTGTGCCTTGTCAAAAAAAATGAATACATAAATAAATAAATAAGTTCTCAGAACCTCGGTTTCTGTCTCAGAGGCTGATTGTGAAAGTTAATTGGATTAAATTTATAAAATCATTTAATCCATTTATTCATTAAAAAGTAAATTTTATGGAGGGTGTTGTTCTAGGTACAGGAGATAAAATTGCAAAACCAATAGACATTGTCTGCCCCCATGGAGCTTTCATTCTCGTGTTTAGGAGATAGAGAATAAATAAATAAGCATAAATAAATAATGTAATTACAAACTGTGGTGATGCTAAGAAGAAAATAAACAGGTTTATCTGATAAAAATTGTCACAAAAGGCATCTCTGAGGAGGTGCCATTTGAGCTGGGACTTGAAAAATGAGCAAATGCTATCCAAGGAGGAAAATAGAAAGTGCAGAGACTCAATGTGGAACACATTTGACATATTGAAAATCAACAAAGAAATAAATATGGCTGAAATGAAGAGAGTATCAAAGGAGATAAGACAGGAGATGTAAGCAGAAGGTAGAGCATATGTGAGCCTTGTATAGAGCTTGGCATTTATTCTAAGTTCAAGGGGAGCCATTGAAGGGCTTTAAGCAAACAGTGGTGAATGACATATTTGATTTTCTTTCTTAAAATCACTGGCTACTATGAGGAGATGTATTGTCAAGAAACAAGCACAGAAGCAAGGAGCCTGGTTAAGAGTCTGGTACTATCCAGCTGTATAGTAGCACTAGAGATAGAGAAAAGCAAAGGGAGTCTATATTTTGGAAGTAGAACAAACCGTGATATATGGATTGCATGTGAAAGATGAGAAAAAGGAAATAATAAAGGTGACTTCAAGTTTTTTAACTTAATGATCTTGATGGATGGTGGGGTCATTTACAAACGTGGAGAAACCTATGGAAGGAACAAGCTTTATTTTATGTATTTCATTTGACTGGGTGTTTGTGGTTTTGAAGACATAGACAGATTATATTTACGATGTTATTATACTTCAAAGAGAAGATGCCTATGGCACTCTGGGAGATCTCAGGAATGATGATATAGATTTGAGATTCAGTAGTAAATTGCTAATATTCTAAATCTGTAACTAAATGAGATTGACTGAGGAGATTATATAGACAGAGTGATTAAAATTGAACTCTGGAGCATTCCAAAATTATCGACCAACCACAGAAAGGAAGGGAAAATAAAGTAATAGAGAAGGAATATCTGATTAAAAAAAAATCAGAAGGTTGTTTCATGCCGGAAACCAGGAGAAGAAAGTGTATCTAGAAAGTCAGTAGAAGGTAAATGAAAGGAAAATGCAACGTAGAGATTAAAAGGACAAAATGCAACCCAAATGCCTGGGCTCTAATCCAATCTCCACCAACCAAGTGGATAGTCATGAGAAAGTTACTCACTCTCTTTGTCATACTCAATTTTTTATTCTGTAAAAGGTGATCATAATCTTACCAACCTCAGAGTGGTTTTGTATTAAATTAATATATTTAGAGCTCTTAGAACATGTTTGGTACACAGGAATTTTGATATAAGAATTTGCTTCTAAGGAAAATATAAACAACTATTTTAAGTATTCCTGAAAGTTTGAGTAAAAGGAGGATCTGATTATTAAATTGACTATTTGTTTGTCAACATGGTAGTTGTTGCATTAATGAGATGATTTTAACTGAGTAGTAAGGATGTAAGTCAAATTGGTGTGGGTTAAAAAGTGATTAAGAGGTTACCAATTGAAGAAGCTATACATATACAACTCTGTTGAGAAGATGTGTGTGTGTGTGTGTGTGTGTGTGTAGAAACAAACAACTGGAGGATGGCTGGAAATGGGTTTAGAGATAGGATTAAAGGAGACTTTTGTTAGATGATAGACATGAAAACAAAATGTGAATTCTCGAGTAAAGTCCTAAAGAAGAAAACAAAATGCCCATTATAAATAGTGGATCTTTGGTAAAGCAGACCTAGTTTTCTCATCAATATATTTTATTATCATTAATCACCAAAACATCATTGATGAAGTCAGTATACTTCCCAGTGTGAACACAAGAACTGAATATGTACCATCTCAAGTTGAATGAAAAACAGTAGATCTGCTCACATAACTGAATTCTCCAAGTAGGACTAGCTTAGGTATGACTAAAAGGTCACAAATAATGGCACCAGATCCCTGTCTCTTTTTCCATTGCTCATACACATAGTCTCCAAGTGGCTAATGTAATGGTGAACAATAGTCTAACATACCCCTACCTTAGAGAACCTGGAGAGAAAAAAAAAAAAAAAAAAAGTTGTCTTTGTTAATAGTTCAGGTAAAGACCTTTGGACACCTCTGACTTCCCTGGCTTGAGTCATGCACCAACCCTTGAATGCAGCCTAGGATGTAGAGAGTTTAAACTGATCAGGACTGCGACAATTTGGGGGATTTAAGAGAGGTGGAATCAACCCCAAACTAAATGAATAGGAAAAAACTTTTATTTTAGAAGGGAGAAGAGTAGTTTCCAGGAAGGTACTGGCAGATCAAACAAAGCAAAACAAATGAAAATGTATCTATTCTAATCATCCAATAAAAAAGGGTTTAGTTAATTATCTCAGTTGTACTCTCATGTCCTCTTTAACTTGGTCTGTGACCATTTTTGTCTTTTCTTATGGTGATTATAGGACATATTACCATACTCTGCACTTACTCTATTCCAGTTATAGGTTACTAGGGCTTTTCTCCCTTGACTGCAAATCGTTACACACTTGAATTCTGTTTAAGTCTTTCCTAAACAGTATTTTTTCTTTCCTTCATTATCCTCTTTTCTTTTGTTACACTATGGCTTTTGCTGCTTCATTACCCTCTTTTGGGCTCCATCCCAATGATGTTATATATATTATGCTCTCCTTGTGCATACATTTTCTATGGAATACTTACTTCTAAGAAGAGGTATCAGATCACATCCTATCATTTCCTGGATCAATAATTTTCCTGGATCAGAGGAGATGCCTCTCTACTCAAGATACATATTTGTATTTGTGCTCCCAAAGAAATTAGGCATTTTGAATATGATGATCGTGGCTTCTCTGTTAAAGGGCTTCAATGGAAGGAAAACTAAACACCCAGTTTTAAGGGAATCTCTTAAGTAGAAAAAAAAATATCCTTTAAATAACACTTCCTATTTTCCTCATTTTTATATGTTCTGCTGTAACAGTATATAAAATAGGGAATCTGTTGTGCTTTCAAAGACTTTAGAGAACCTGGCCATCCCCCCATCAGGAATTCTTCAACAAGACCTCCCTGTCCCAGACTCAAAGCTCTGTCCATGTGACTGAGTCTCTTTGATTGAAAGAGCCAGAAAATGCTTATCTTCTTTGTGCTGAATATGCAATGGATTTTTAATCTCCTCTCACTTCTGCAATGTTTCCGTTTATTCTTCCTGTGAGAGGAATAATGGTGACTACAGATGGACACAGGCTTAATATTATACTTTCAACTTCCAGTCTCTGCCTAGTGATTCAGATCTGTTCCGTCAAAAGGTCAAAGCACAACCTCTGTAAAACAAAGTGCTCAAAAATATATTAAATACATATTTCAAAAAATACACAAATTGTGAGAAAGATATTCAGCCTATTTCTGGGTCATGTTTATATTCATTCACAGGTAACCACATATGTTTTTGTATTTATAAGTTGTGATCATTTCTGATTTGTAATGCAATGGTCTTCCCAGGGCACATCTCTCAGAATTATTGAACAGGCCTTTACTGGTTTCTCAATGGAGGTCTTTTTTAAATATGTAAGGCTGGCTTCATACAATCCTAAGACTGGGAGTTTATTCAAGTAATGAAGTACTATACCTCCAAAACCTCTTTAGGTTCTTAATGAGAGGAAAGGAAAATAAGATATTATTTTAAAGTACTTCTATGGACGGGAGGTGAGCAAGAAAGATGAAAAATCACCCGGTGATTCCCATTTCTTCTAAGGCTCCTGCCAAGGGTACTTTTTCTTATCCTCTGAATGTTCCTGCAAAACTTCTGCTTATTATCATGTATAAGATAATGATTTACATGAAAAAAAATCATTCAAGCACACTTACTCATTATTGCTTCTTCCTACCTTTTCTTAGTTCCTGACTGTTACAGGAACTGTGGTAGATTAGAGTACAACACACTTTTATTTCAGCTCTCAAGAGTTAACAGAATAAGGGCAGCACGATGGGCTAGACCAGCCTCCCAATTCTGAGAACTCTGTGGGCAAATTCTTCTGTGAAAAACTTTAGAGAACTTGGCCACCCCTCCATCAGGAATTCTTCAACAAGACCTCCCTGTCCCAGACTCAAAGCTCTGTCCATGTGACTGAGTCTCTTTGATTGAAGCAAAGCAGATCTCTTCTGGGGGCTTTTATAATTGATGTCTTATCCCTAAGAGACTGATTGGCAACTGGGAGTTTCGGGGAGACTTTTCTTCACATCTAAGAGGCACATTATTTATATTTTTCTGTATCTAAAAACTCGGTGTACCAATGTAAAGGGACTTAAGAATACATTAAGCTATTTACTTCACTTAGTAAATTAGCAGATTCTTAGTAGCATCTTGAACAGGGGGGCAATGAAGGTTTTAGGGTGTGGTTTTAGGTAGGGGCTTGATCAGGATTGGGAAGATTAGTGAATAAGAGTTAAGGATTAGTGGGCAGAATAAGGCAGAATTTGGAAGTGAGTCTTGAAGAATAAATGGTTTTTAATACTAGCTATTATCCTGGGAAGGGGTTATTTATGCTAGTAAGAGTAAATTGAGTTGTATGGTGTTCAAATAAATGGATTTTTGAAAAGTTCCTGAAATGAACAATAAATTCATTTCCCATTAGTAGAACTATCCCAGAATACCTACACAAATTAGTATTATCACGTGCCCAAGAGGTGCCTTCTCACATTTTTCATTTATGCTGCTTAAACAGAAGACAAACAAAACAAATAAGCAAAAAAGAAAAAAAAGAAAAAAACATGATTAACAGCAATAAAATGTCTCATCTTTTCTAACCTAAATAAACAATCCTGCTAATGAATAGCTGAAGTTGAAGGGAAGTGCAATTTTTATTACAATTTAAGCTTAGCTAACATCAAGGGAGAGAATACAGAAACTGTATTATATAATTTCCCACACCTCTACCAACCCAAATTTTGTGTTAGAAAAATGTAGATAAAATATTTGTTAATGGTGCAGGCTTTGGGGGTCACATACTTCCAGTTGCACTCATTTAGTGATGCTTTGGCTTATAGGACTAAAAGACAAAAAGCAAGACTGATAATTTCAGAAAATATTTTTATGGCTTTGGAAGTTTTATAATTTCTTCCTATTATGGCACTGTAAGTGTTGAAGGGGAGTAGATTCTGCTACTCCCAAATATGCCTCCAATATGCCTCCTTGGCATAAGGTTTATTTTGAGCTGATTATTTTTAAAAAACAGCGGACACAGGAGAAGCTCTGAACACCAACTAGAAGCCACCCTTTGTAAGAGAAAATTACACTGATAAGAGAAATTTCCTTTGTAAGGGTGTCTCCCTCTCTGCACCAGGAAGAGAAGGATGACTAAGTCTCTAGAAACTCTTATCAATGGAGAAGGCAAAAACCTAAATCTGCACAACCTTACCCTTGTTTACTGTGCTTTTCCTGATAGCCTTACATAATTGGCTTCCCTATCCCCCATCTTCTTCTATCTTTAGCAGGTGATGGCATTTAAGGTGATGGTTGGGCCATTTTGGAGTTACTCAGCTTTCCTGGGTATCCCTCATGTATACAAGATGTGTATATATGCTATTAAACTTCTGTTTATTTTTCTCTTGTTAATCTGTCATTTTTATTAAAGGAGGTTTCTCAGCCAAGAACATAGAAGGTTAGAGGGAAAGTTTTTTTTTTTTTTCACTCTGTAGTGTTGTTAAGTAAGTGTCTACTCTTGGAAAATATCAAGTTATTGAAACTCTGAATCTGGAGCTAAGGATTTAGATATCTCCTTGATTTCCCCTTTCAAGACATACTTGAGGGTTGGGCACCCATAGAAGTCATGTGTCCAAACAATTTTTCATTTGACACTCAGAACAAGCATGCCAATCCCTTTAATTTAAAATATGGAGCCTATTAAACATTAGGAATAGCAGCATAGAATCCTTAAGACTTAAAGGCAAGCCCAAATGTCAGCTTCATAATAGAAGTGCAAATTCTCTAGGATGAAGGTGGGGGAATTGAGAAGCAGAAAGGAGACAGAGATTGTCTTTTTTCATCAGACACACAATTACTATTAAGCAAAATTGAAAAATTCTTTCATTTAACAGATATTTATTGAGTATCTATTATGTGTTAAGCATAATTTTATGCGAGAACTTTACATTGGGGTAAAAAATAAGCTAATTCCCTGTTCATGGAGCTTACATCATAACTGAGCCATAGAGAAAATAAACCAATAATCAGATTACTACATAAAATCACAGATGGTGATTAATGCTATAGAGCAAAGAAAAATAAAAGGAAGATTGAAGGCAAGAAGAGGAATAGAATGAAACCAAAGGAAATTTCATTTATTATTTTGTATTTCTTCCCCTATAAATTCTCTGTTCTCTAATCTCTCTTTCTCAATGTCCAATTAGATTGATTGTTCCTCCTGAATTAACCCATCAGTTGTCTGAGTTTTTGGTTTTTATTCTCCAGAGCTGTGTCAATTCACTTTATGTTTTGGGAAATTTCTTAACATGTTTTCCCAATTCCTTCATCATTGTTTGATTGTCATATTTTTAGTTAATAAAGACACCTTTTCAATTTGTGATCATTTCTTTCTCTTTTCAGTCTATTCTTATTTTATGATGCTAATATCTTAAATATTTTGTGAGAACATCAATGATATATATTAATTATAATATTTTTAAGTTGTGCTTCCTGAATGATTACTGTTTCCTTTGGCATCAATTGTTTCATTTGTTGATTTTTACCTTGATATTTTTGCTCTTTTGTCCAAAAGAATCTTGATTCTTAATTCATATTTGTGGACAAAGTACTTAGTTGATTTATACATTTAACTTTTGAAGTAGGTAGAATAATGGCTTCTGGAAAATGTCTATGTACTAATCCATGCAACCTTCAATAAGTGACAGCACGTGGCAAAGGGAAATTAAAGTAACAAAGAGAATTAAGGTTGTCAGTCAACTGAGTTTAAAACAAAGGTAATCCTGAATTATCTGGTGGGTCAGATGTAATTACATGGGTCCTTAAATGTAGACGAGGAGGCAAAAGATTGTGTCAGAGTGATGCAGTGTGAGAAAAATTCTACTAGCCATTGATGACTTTAAAAATGCAAGGGGTTCATAAACCAAGGAATGCAGGTGACCTCTAGAAGCCAGGAAAATGACAGCAGCAGCAACAACAAAACAAGGAACCAAATTCTCCTCTAAAGCCTCCAGAAGAAATGCAGCCCTGTTAACATCTTGATTTTAGAACATCATGACTCACTTTGGACTTCTGGCCTCTAGAATTGTATGATAATAATCAATTTGTGTTATTTTAAGCCACTGAGTTTGTGGTAAGTTGTCGCAGAAGCAATAGGAACCTAATACAGCACTCCACTGGGTTTTCTCCACGGACCTGTATACATTTTATTAAAAAGTATTAATTCTCAATATTAATTTTCAGATGCAAGGAGGAAGCAGGTAGACCAAAATGTGAGTGATTTTATTCTCAGAAGTTTAAGTCTATACTAGAAATTGTTGCCTGATCAAGATAGATCATTCAATTTTTAGAGTATATCGCTTTTTTTAAACTGATGGTGAATGCTGCTATTGCAATTACAGAAGTGAAAATAGGACAAAGGCTATTTGGCATGAATATTCTGTAGATGCTGGCTAGCAGTAACTTTTGTTTAATCTTTGATATATTTCATCTGCCTATTGTTTTCAGGAGTCACCAAAATTTCCAATATTCTGATGTTCCATCATCCAATTCATATTTTTAACGTTTTGTTCCTGTGTGTACATTTTTACTGTTATTCAATGGGATTTACAAGTGGAGAGATCAAATGTAAAGTCATATGCCCAGCCATCCAACTTGAAGTACAAACAAAATTTAGTTCTTATATTCTTTTTTTTCCCTAGAAGTCACCACCACTAGAATGAAAACTAATAGTTGGCAGCAAGAGCTCAAGAGTTGTTAGAACCTTTTGGACCAAATACTATTCAATGCTCAGAAAATAAGGTGAGGTACTTCTCTAGGCTCATCAATCTAAAGAAATTGTTTTTATTACAGAATGTTAGCATCAGGGAAACAATTGTGCCTAAGTAACTGGCCATAAAATGTAGGGCTGAAGAACTTGGTTTTGCTTCTCTTGCCCTAGAAACTCTTAGAGTGACACAATCTCTCTACACTTACAGTCTCTTTATATGTGCAATTACCTATGGACCGTGGATTTCTCTGCGGTGACAATTTTCCAGTCCCAATTCCTTCCATATTCCTGTAGATTTTATAGCATCTATCTTACAACAAGATCTACACATCTTTAACTTGCACATGCCACCTATTTCATGATGACTGACCTAGCTTGTCCTCTATTTTTCTGTTTTATATTATGATACTTAACCCTTCACAAAGAGAAGTGGTAATCCTCTTAAAGAGTTATTAGCTGGCTGACTTCATCACACCACCAATAACTAATCAATAGGTTGGGGGTACATATGAATATAGACATTCCTAAGAAACTCCAATAAAACCTTATTCCCAAAATTTGTCCTGATAGGGGAGACTAATCCTTACCGCTGTGAATACTATATTTACATTTTAATGATGGCAGAAAAAGAATATTTCTCTTGAAAAGGGGGCCACTCTAATAGAACTGATCCAGATTTTACATATGTAAACAAAACCTGATTTAGATTTGGTTGACCACTACAGTAACTGCAGTTCAAATTAAAACTTCATTGATTTTCCTTGTTTCCACCATTTTAATGGACTTTGAGTAATATTTACACTTGCCTTAGAAAATTCTTTGCCAAAGGCAAGTTTATCTCCCAGAAGTCCATAATGTCAAATTCTAGCATGAATTCATCCATGTGCCTTGGGTCTTCCGAAACCAATCATTCCTATGAACACATCCAGCTAACTTGACTGTACTGGGCAAAAGAATACATTTATCTCACCTAATCAGATGGGTACAAATAATTATAAGCAGCTAAGATTTACCCTCAAAATTAACCAGCACCATTGGCCAATTCAAGCATTCAAAGAGTCAAATTCCAGATTTTCAACCATGTTAAATCCGACAGATTAAGTCTGCCTGCCTGTCAGAGATGAACCTGAAATGTGAGAACAACACTTCAGAGATATGCCTTACTTGGTGGGATGGGAGTGTGTTGCTATTCAAGCCAGTTAATAAAATAACAGATATGCTAATTTCTACAAAAATAGCAATGCTAATTAGTGTTTTAAATCAGACCACTTTTAATGTAAAAATGCACGTGCATCTTTCCTGCAAAGGCTTTGCAGAATGGAAGATCATTATCTACTGACCCCAACATATGGTGAAGGTACCAACAATATGTTGGAAGCTAACTTTTAGAATGGTGAAGAGTGAGAGATCACTGCATACATAATAACTTTAATTTTTAAAGGAATACTAATTGGGTAAAGAGCTAATGAAGGGTACTTGACCGGCAGCAACAGGGAAGGATGTCCCTGCTGTTCAAACGTAAAGCCTAGTAACAGAGTTGTCTCTTCCATCAAGAGCCTCTAAGAAGAAAAAAAAAAGAAGAAGAAGAAGAAGAGAAAAGAAAGTCCCTCTAATAAGAGAGGTCAGTGTCATTTTTTGCTTAAGTGGTTCCAATAGGTCCCTTATCCTCAGACTGAGAGCACAGATGCAAGTTGACTAACAAGAATCTTTGCAATATAGTAAAGAGCTACAATTAATTGGCCTTTTAATGCATCCAGCTGTAATGTTATTGAAGTCATTGTTATTGATTTGGAGCAGATAATTCTAAGTAGTTGGAGGTAGAAAAACAGAGTGTATGTGTGATGTGTAAATATGATGGAGAGAGAGAGAGAGAGAGCATGTTGAGTAAAAGAAGATACTTGATAAATGGTAGGACCAAGAGAACTTTGAAATACATTCAAGGACTTAAAGAAAATTACCAAGATGTGCCATTTCTTGGAGACAAATCAATCAGCTCCCATGATTTAGACTTGGTTCCTGTCAAATATCTGTAGAAAAAAAACCAAAAAACAACTGAGAAACAAATGTAGATGAGAAACAAATGTTGGAACCTTACAATGGCTGAGGAGATAACCCTCTTAAGACAAGAAGCCATGTTCTATCAGCTATAGAAGAAAGAAAAAAATAGCAATTCTCTACAATAGGTAGCTGATTCCATAAGTAGATAAAGATTCAGCAGTTACAACTTTCATGCGTGCAAAGCACTGACCAGAAATATGTGAGCAAGCATGTGACATTTGTGTGACTATAACATCTGAATAAGCAGATATTGTTGTGTGAAGTCAATAAATTTTTAAATGAGTATACTGTGCAAACAATAATTTAAATCAACACTCCCTTTTCAATTGCAAATTAATTTGTTTCAACTAATAGTATCTTTTCTCTTGGAACTGATTCCCTGAAGAACAATCAGGATAGCTGTGGTCTCATTAAGTGATACACTTAACATTAAGGATGTTTCTGGAAATGTGGCATGTGGGATCTTAGTTCCCCAACCAGGGATCGAACCCAAGCCCCCTGCGTTGGGAACACAGAGTGTTAACCACTGGACCACCAGGGAAGTCCTTGGAAATGTGGTAAGCATCAGAAAACTCTAAGGGTTAGTGTTCACTTTCAGTGACAATTAGGCAGTAATGATTAGACCTCTCTTTGGAAGCAAACTTGGTTTGATTAACTTGACAAGAACCATTGTAAGAGTAGTTTTGGTTATGAATCATTTTAACAACTTTTATTCTCTTTTTCTACTTGTCTAGGAGAATGAGTTCTTTCTTCACCAATGAAGACTTGCTCTCATCCATAATATTACCTTTGTCTCCAGAGTGGTCTGTGACTTTTAGAGCATGACAGTTTCATCAAATTTTCTCTAATTGTATTTTTTTTCCCCTTGCTTTCAAAAGCAGGGGATTCTTACTTCTAATTGGAGTTGAAGTTCTATACAATCTAACTGTATCTAACAAAGTGGACACTGCAATCCTACTAGAGTTAAAAATCGGTCCTTTTTTTTTTCTTTCCTTGCTAGATTCAGATACTAGAATTAGATGCCTTATTTTTGGCAATAAAGGAAAATATTAAAGATGGATTCAGAAACAAGTATGAGAGGGGATGAAGAGCTCATTCTTCATAACATGATTGATCCATTGCAAAGCTCTTTTAATTCACCTGTAAATGTTCAAGACTTTTCCACACAGAACTAAGCTGAGGCCTGTGGGGTTTCAGACACAGTAAGCTGACAGCTTTACTGCTCTGCACCCTGTGGCCCTTGCTATAAGCACCCCCTTCCCAGAGTCCAGAATCCCTTTTTCCTCATGGTAACTTTCAAATTGATAGCTCAGTAAAGAGTTAATTTAATAGGCCTGAGTTGCCCAAAACCCTGCACCTTCTAAAAGTCTTCAGGACTAGCCCTTGACTAACTCCTGGGAGATAAACTTCTGAGCTCTTGGAATATGTTGACTGATAAGAGAGTCTTTGTATACCTGAGGCTTTGGGTCACTGCAGAAAAATTATGCTAATAATATGATTGATGCTTAGTGTCTGTTTTTGTTCGCTTGGAGTCCTAAACCATGTTATATTAGATTGGCTCTGGGAGATTGGAGGTTGAATATCTAATGCCAGTAATACTGTCATTCCATGTCACCCCATTTGGAAAAGACAACTCGAAACTTGTGCCTGGTGTGTCCTGGTTTCTGCTTTAGACACCTTTCTCCATTGCTGATTTTAATTGGCATCCTTTTCCTGTAATAAACCATAACCCTGAGTATAACAGCTTTTCTGAGTTCTTTGGGTCCTTCTAGAAAGTCACTGAACCTGAAGGTGATCTTGAGGACCCCAAACAGGATATTATTCTTTCTAAAGGAAAGATCTTGGTCATGGACCCCACAGTTCACTCCCTAAGGTTTCCTTAACCTTGGAATCTCATGAAAAAAGAGTTGGATTTCAATCTTTTTTTTTTTGAATGCTTGAGCTCCTTACTTAATTGGGCGACTACCCCCCTCTCTAGATGGCTATGTACCAAGCGTAGGAATACAGATGAACAAACCAAATAATGGAGAAATGTCATTTTATGCCCTCTTCCAAAGGCAAGGTTTGCCCATGGGCCTTATTTTAACATATAGAAGGAAAGATGCTCAAACAAATTTTCCTATAACAAAAATTTGTACCCCAAGATGACTTCCTATTTCCACCTATAAAAGTGGCTAGTAAATGTTTTTTCAAATAATGAAATTTTTTTCTATATTCAAATTTCTTCAAGAACATTCAAGTGGAGCTCACATAACCTACTGTAAGCTCTTTCTTCACTCCCAAATTTGCTCTAAATAGGTATCTACGTACATAATAAAAATTCAACATAAGTAATAGCTTACAAAGCTTTGTAACAAGGGTTCCCGGCTTGGTGGCTTGTCTTCCTTCTGAATTGATATTTGAGCCCTAATATGGTGCTCGACTCAGTCAATCAATCAGTCAATCAAAATATGAAGAATGTTTTTTTTTTAAATCACTGAAGCTATAGAGAAATATCAAGAAAAATATAGTTAATAATTCTTGCTGCAATTTGCTTACCATTAGCACTAAACTTTTACTTTTGAGTAGAGAATGGGCTATATTTATCATTCTTGTAAAGCCATACCCAAGTACCTAGCAGTGCTATTCACTATGGCCAAAAAGTGAAAACAATCCAAATGTCCATCAACATATAAATGGATAAACAAATTGTAGTATATACATACAACAGAATATTATTCCACAGTAAAAAGAAGTGGAGTACTGATGCATGCTACAATATGAATGAACCTTGAAAATATTCTGATATAAAGGAGCCAGACAGAAAATGTCACGTATTGTATGATTATTTTTACATGAAATATCCAGAATAGGTAAATCCACAGTCACAGAAAACAGACTGGAGGTCACAAGGGGCTGGAGAAATGGACGAATGCGGAGTAACTGTTTCATGACTGCGGGGTTTCATTTTGCAAGGATGAAAATGTTTTGCAACTAAACACAGGTGTTAATTGCACAACTTTGTGAATGTACTAAATGTCACTGACTTGTATACTTTGAAAGGCTTAACTCTTTGTTATGTATATTTCTCTTCAATTTAAAAAATGAAGAACAAGAAAAGAAAAGAAAAAGAAAAACACACCCAAGTAGGCTATTTCTTTTTCAAGGTGTCTGATTCTCAAAAGATAGACAACTCAAAACAGCAATCCAAGCCAAGTATTTTAGGTGCCCTTCTCTTCAAGTAGAAGATTTACAACTCTGAGAGCCTTTAACCCAGGAAAGTTGAGCTTATCTTGATCCTAAAAGTGGATCCCAGAATTAAAAACTCTAAAAAGTTCAGGACTTTAAAAATTACTTATCAAATGTTCTTCAGTTTGGTGTCCTTAGGACCATGACCTCCTATCTCTAAATCCATTTCATCCATTATTGTCTGGGAAACTCAAATTGTTCTTTTTAATTCACAATTAATAATCATTTTATATTGATGAATTTATTCACCAGATTTTTAATAAATGTACTGTGTGCTGGTTCTGAACTAGTTAACAAAACAGAGTCCCTGCTCTCCCAGTTTTAATATTACACTGGAGGAACCAGAAAATAAACAATAAACAAGTAAATCAGTTATTTTCAGAAAACCATCTGTATTATGAAGAAATTAAAACTTGATAATAGAAGAGAGAATGTGTGACAGAAAACATTAAACAGGGTGTTTAGCCAAGTTTCTTTGGAGAGATCATATCTGAACAATGATGGGAATGACTCAAAGAATCAAATGCACAAAAATTCAGGGGAAGAGAATTCTGGGCAGGCAGAATTGAAAACCTAAGTGTTGCAAGACAAGAATGAGCTTGGCAGGTCCCAGAAATAGGAGGCCAGAGAGACTGGAAGTTAAGGAAAAAAAAAAAAAAAACTGTAGAAGACAAGGAGAGAGAATAAATAGAAGCCAGATCTTACAGGCCAGGCTTAGAAGGGCTACTTTAGTTGAAGTGTTACTCTTTCCATGAAAACTGGGTATAGGACTGGGGGATAATTACTAAACCTTATAATTCTTTTGTGCTCTATAGGGTCTAGAGAAAAAATAAAATGAGGCAATGAATAGCATATTTTAAATAGCTGCTATATGCAAAAACAGAATTTGACTTATGATTGGCTCAAGATAAATAGGGGAGGATCAATACAAACTAATTTAGTTATCAAAGATTTCCTTCTTCCTTCATATGGCTTTCTTCTATTGTATCCTACCTTTTGGCTGGTTACATTCATTCCACTTAATTTTTCGTTTTGGGGTTCCGCGCTACACTTCAGTCAAACGTCCCAGCAACAAGCATTGGATAGCCATTGTTTCATTCAGACAATGAATTTCAGAAAATGAAAGGTGGTTGATTTAAGAGAGCAGCTGCTAAATTTTCCACTGTCTAAAAGGGCTGTTTTGCAGAGTGGGTGCTCTTATCAGAAAGTTCTAGTCCTCTGTTTTCAGCCAGCTCAATGAAATGAGGACCATTACATGAAGGACCATTCCTATCACTTCTCCATTGCACATTTTACTCTCAAGCCACTTCATCAGAAATCCCCATTTCAACCAAGCTCAGTAAGTAAACACCAAAATAATCAGGATAAGTCACCTATGTTGTGATGCAGGAAGGCTAACCTTCAGAAGGAAGTTAACAGTCTGAAAAAACACTAACTACAACTCTGATTTGGGGCCATTATTTCTCTCAAACTGGGGAAGATGACATATTTATTTTTGAAAACAGAACATCATGGTGTTTCAAAATGGATTTGAAAGTGGCTGCGTGGGTGACTGTCTTGAAAATATGTGACAGATAAGGCATTGTCAATTTGAGGTTTTATTTCAATATAAGCAGGCTCTTCTTTCTTTATACTAATATTTTAGAAAATCATATACCATCTGTGGGAGTTAATTCTTATCCATTGTTTTTATAACAAATATACTGCATAACTGTTTGCTTACTATGAAATAATTTAAACAAATTCTTTGATTCAAATGAATTAATTTAAGAATTAAAGCCCATTTTCCTTTCCACATTGGTCACCCACCAAACCTAGTCTCTTCTGTAGCAATAGCCATTAATTACTGTTTGATGTTTCTTTCTAAATCTTTTCATATACACCCACAAAGGGTGTATATTTAAATACACACACCCTCGCGCATATACACTTTTTAATGTCATTATATTTGAACATCAGTTGGAACAGTGGTCTGCTTCATAAGAACATACTGTAAAGATTGTCTATGAAAGTAAATATAAACCTACTTTCTCCTTTTAAAACTGTGCTTGAAATTTCAGGTGTGGATTCCCCATAATTTAACTTGCCAGTTAATTAATCTTCCACTGATAGATATAAAAATTGTTTTAAATTTTCCTTCTGGCACTATTTCTTACATCATGCTTTTATATACTTTTTGTCCCTAAATAAAATTTAAAACTTGGAACCCAAATCTATCATCATAACCATACCTAAGATTTCACTCTAAATTTCTAATTCAATGGAATAAAAATTCTATAACTCATACAAATTTCACATAACAAATATGCAAAAAATACATTACCCACTATTAAAATATGTTCAAATATAAAAATCCTATTGTAGAAATTCCACTTTTAAATTATTTTAATTTTTAATAAATATCCTTATTACAAATACTTTTTTATTAATTTTCATGAATAAAATGACTTGGGTGAAAAGAATGTGTACTAATCATTTACTTGAGAATTATTTTGCATATATTACTAGAATATCCAGGTGATGGGAGACACTGGGCAATTCAATAAAATGAGAGAAATTTTGTTCAGTTTAGCAGCAAATTGGAAAGTTATATTCTCCAAATATTTGGCAGCTAGATGCTGGGTCATCTATTAAGAATAAAACCAATTAATTATGCATATAATAAGTATAGACAATTAATACTAGAGAATGGAGGGAAAAAAGCTCACACAGTGCACTATCCCAACCACCAGAAGACTAATATTAGGGGTTTTCTTTGCAAATACCTGGTACATAGGAACCAGCTTTGTACAAAGCAAAGGCAACAATGCATTGTCCTCTAATAATAAAAATGATAATAATAATAATTTTAATAATAAATTTAAACAGAAAAATTATAGTATGTATTGTAACTTTTATTAGATATTTAAATTACAGAAAAGTTAAAAAAATATAAAAAGGTGAAAATGTTCTATAAGTACTCTTCCTAGATTTTTTGGTTATTATTTTTAAAAATTAAAGATTAGAAATACATTCAGGTTATAAAAAAATACATTGCATAAACCACAATGAGGTACCGCCTCACACTGGTCAGAATGGTCATCATCAAAATATCTACAAACAATAAATGTTGGAGAGGGTGTGGAGAAAAGGGAACCCTCCTACACTGTTGGTGGGAATATAAATTGATACAGTCACTATGGGAGAACAGTATGGAGGTTCCTTAAAAAACTAAAAATAGAACTACCATATGACCTAGCAATCCCACTACTGGGCATCTACCCAGAGAAAACCATAATTCAAAAAGATACATGCACCCCAATGTTCACAGCAGCACTATTTACAATAACCAGGACATGGAAGCAACCTAAATGTCCATCAACAGAGGAAAGGATAAAGAAGATGTGGTACATATATACCATGGAATATTACTCAGCCATAAAAAAGGAACAAAATTGTGCAATTTGCAGAGACGTGGATAGACCTAGAGACTGTCATACAGAGTGAAGTAAGTCAGAAAGAGAAAAGCAAATATCGTATAATATTGCTTATATGTGGAATCTAGAAAAATGATACAGTTGAACTTATTTGCAAAGCAGAAATAGAGACACAGACATAGAGAACAGACGTATGGATACCAGGGGTGGGGAAAGGGGGTGGGATGAATTGGGAGACTGGGATTAATCTAGTATGTATAAACTAGATAACTAATGAGAACATACTGTATAGCACAGAGAACTCTACTCAATGCTCTGTGGTGACCTAAATGGGAAGGAAATCCAAAAAAAGAGGGGACATATGTATTCATATAGCTGATTCACTTTGCTGTATAGCAGAAACTAATACAACATGGTAAATCAACTATACTCCTATAAAAAATTAATTAAAAAAAATAAAAACAACAACAACAACAAAAATGAATCTATATGCTTCAGGAATACATATTTTAGTAATCCCTCTATGAGAGAAACTGAGTAGAAACTTCCTGAATCCTTGTGTTTCTCAAATGAGAAAGAAACATAATTCTAAAACTCTTATTTTTTTCTCAGTAAGTGTAATACTAAAAATTAGTAAGACATAATTGCCATGCATGTATCTGACAAAGAATTTGTAGAAAGAAAATATAAGAAAAATACCTGCCACTAAATATAAAAATAGAAACACCCAATTTTCGAAAAGGGGCAAAAGATGAGTGTGAGTTATACACACGTTTAATAAGAAAATAAAAAGATCATCGACATTAACCTAAAACCACAGTGTGATAATAATCCACAACCAATTTTATATTCCCACCTGCAGTGTATCTCATCCAATGCTGGGAAGAATGTAGAGCAAGTGGATTCTTATACTCTGCAGGTGAGAATACAAAATTCTACCTCCACTTTGCAAAGTAGTTTAGAAGGTTCTCAAATAGTTGAACATATACTTACCGAAGGATCCAGTGTTCCCCACTCAGAAGAATGAAAACACATTCCCACACAAGGACATGAAGTTGAAGATTCCTAGCAGCTTAATTCTTGGTACTAAAAATCTGAAAACAACCTAATGCTCATAAATAGGTAAAATAGCTTAACAAAATGGTCAGTGGTCATACAATAGAATGTTAGCAAGCAGTTTAACAGGGCACAAACTCCTGACACACACAACATCATGGGTATTTACCAAAATCTTCACACTGAGAAAATAAAGCCATAGCCAATGAGCACATATTGTATAAGTGCATTATTCTGTAAAATGCAAACTGTTCTGTAGTGACATAAAGTGACCCAGGGGTTTCCTCAAAGATGGGCTGGAGGATGTGATGACTGCAAAAAGGCACAGGAAAACTGTCAGAGGTGATAGAAATGTCTTGTACCCTGATAGTGGAGGTAGTTTCACAAGTATAAACATTCATCAGAACTCAATGAATTACATGCTTTAAATCATCCAGTGTATTGTATGTAAATTATACTTCAATAAAGTAGGGAGAGAAAAGAGGTTGGGAGGAAGACATTGCATTAACATATGACCTACAGATGAAGGGATACCATTGAGATTTTCCTTTCAAATCATGAAAAAATATTAGAATCGAATTTATATTAATAAATTTTAAAACCTCAATGATGTGACCTATTTTCTAGAAAAATATAGATGTCCTAATCAGCCCAGATATATAAGAAAAAATGATCACTGTTAACCATTAAGGAAATCGAGAACACTAAATTAAATACATTCAAAAGTCACAAAAGTCAATCAGTTTTACAAATGAGTGTACTAGTATTCAAGGGTGAAAAGTACCCATTCTATACAAAGTCTTCTAGAACACAGAAAAATGTAGAATGTTGAAAAAAAAGATGGTTCAAAATTAATGCATTTCATTAGAATAACAGAAAAGAAAAATCATATGATCAACTGAGAGATGCCAAAATCTCTTCTGTAAAATTATCACATGTTTATAATAAATATTACTCAACATACTAATATAGAATTTTTTTTTTTTTTACTTATTTATTTATTTATTTTTGGCTGTGTTGGGTCTTCGTTTCTGTGCGAGGGCTTTCTCTAGTTGTGGCAAGCGGGGGCCACTCTTCATCGCAGTGCGCGGGCCTCTCACTATCGCGGCCTCTCTTGTTGGGGAGCACAGGCTCCAGACGCGCAGGCTCAGTAGTTGTGGCTCACGGGCCTAGTTGCTCCGCGGCATGTGGGATCTTCCCAGACCAGGGCTCGAACCCGTGTCCCCTGCATTGGCAGGCAGATTCTCAACCACTGAGCCACAAGGGAAACCCTAGAATTATTTTAACTTAATAAATATTAATAAAACATACCCAACTCAATTTCATTCCTTTCTATGGCTGAATAATATTCCATTGTGTATATGTACCACATCTTCTTTATCCATTCATCTGTCGATGGGCATTTAGGTTGCTTCCATGACCTGGCTATTGTACATAGTGCTGCAATGGACATTGGGGTGCATGTGTCTTTTTGAATTATGGTTTTCTCTGGGTATATGCCCAGTAGTGGGATTGCTGGATCATATGGTAATTCTATTTTTAGTTTTTTAAGGGACCTCCATACTGTTCTCCATAGTGGCTGTATCAATTTACATTCCCACCAACTGTGCAAGAGGGTTCCCTTTTCTCCACACCCTCTCCAGCATTTGTTGTTTGAAGATATTCTGATGATGCTCATTCTAACTAATGTGAGGTGATACCTCATTGTAGTTTTGATTTGCATTTCTCTAATAATTAGTGATGTTGAGCAGCTTTTCATGTGCTTCCTGGCCATCTGTATGTCTTCTTGGAGAAATATCTATTTAGGTCTTCTGTCCATTTTATGATTGGGTTGTATGCTTTTTAATAATGAGCTGCATGAGCTGTTTATATATTTTGGAGATTAATCCTTTTTTGTTGATTTGTGTGCAAATATTTTCTCCCACTCTGAGGGTTGTCTTTTTGTCGTTTGTAATTTCCTTTGCTGTTCAAAAGCTTTAAGTTTCATTAGGTCCCATTTGTTTATTTTTGTTTTTATTTCCATTACTCTAGGAGGTGGATCAAAAAAAGATCTTGCTGTCATTTATGTCAAAGAGTGTTGTTCCTATGTTTTTCTCTAAAAGTTTTATAGTGTCTGGACTTACATTTAGGTCTCTAATGCATTTTGAGTTTATTTTTGTGTATGGTGTTAGGGAGTGCTCTAATTTCATTCTTTTATATGTAGCTGTACAGTTTCCCCAGCACCACTTATTGAAGAGACTGCCTTTTCTCCATTGTATATCCTTGCCTCCTTTGTCATAGATTAGTTGACCATAGGTGCGTGGGTTTATCTCTGGGCTTTCTATCCTGTTGCATTGATCTATATTTCTGTTTTTGTGTCAGTACCATAGAGTCTTGATTACTGTAGCTTTGTAGTATAGCCTGAAGTCAGGGAGTCTGATTCCTCCAGCTCCATTTTTTTTCCCTCAAGACTGCTTTTGCTATTCAGGGACTTTTGTATCTCCATACAAATTTTAAGATTTTTTTTGTTCTAGTTCTGTAAAAAATGCCGCTGGTAATTTGATAGGGATTGCATTGTATATGTAGATTGCTTTTGGTAGTATAGTCATTTTCACAATACTGACTCTTCCAATCCAAGAACATGGTATATGTCTCCAACTGTTTGTGTCATCTTTGATTTCTTTCATCAGTGTCTTATAGTTTTCTGAGTACAGGTCTTTTACCACCTTAGGTACGTTTATCCCTGGGTATTTTATTCTTTTTGTTGCAGTGGTAAATGGGATTGTTTCCTTAATTTCTCTTTCAGATATTCCATCATTAGTGTATAGGAATGCAAGAGATTTCTGTGCATTAATTTTGTATCCTGCAAATTTACCAAATCCATTGATTAGCTCTAGTAGTTTTCTGGTGGCATCTTTAGGATTCTCTGTGTATAGTATCAGGTCATCTGCAAACAGTGACAGTTTTACTTCTTCTTTTCCAATTTGTATTCCTTTTATTTCTTTTTCTTCTCTGACTGCTGTGGCAAGGATTTCCAAACCTATGTTGAATAATAGTGATGAGAGTGGACATCCTTGTCTTGTTCCTGATCTTAGAGGAAATGCTTTCAGTTTTTCACCATTGAGAATGATGTTTGCTGTGGGTTTGTCATATATGGCCTTTATTATGTTGAGGTAGTTTCCCTCTATGCCCACTTTCTGGAGAGTGTTTATCATAAATGGGTGTTGATTTTTGTCAAATGCTATTTCTGCATCTATTGAGATGGTCATATGCTTTTATTCATCAATTTGTTAATATGGTGTATCACATTGATTGATTTGCATACATTGAAAAATACTTGCATCTCTGGGATAAATCCCACTTGATCATGGTGTATGATCCTTTTAATGTGTTGTTGGATTCTGTTTGCTAGTATTTTGTTGAGGATTTTTGCATCTATATTCATCAGTGATATTGGTCTGTAATTTTCTTTTTTGTAGTATCTCTGTCTGGTTTTGGTATCAGGCTGATGGTGGTCTCGTAGAATGAGTTTGGGAGTGTTCCTCTGCAATTTTTGGAAGAGTTTGAGAAGGATGGGTGTTAGCTCTTCTCTAAATGTTTGATAGAATTCACCTGTGAAGCCATCTGGTCCTGGACTTTTGTTTGTTGGAAGATTTTTATCACAGTTTCAATTTCTTTACTTGTGATTGGTCTGTTCATACTTTCTATATCTTCCTGGTTCAGTCTTGGAAGGTTATATCTTTCTAAGAATTTGTCCATTTCTTCCAGGTTGTCCATTTTATTGGCATAGAGTTGCTTGTAGTAATCTCTCATGATCCTTTGCATTTCTGCGGCATCTGTTTGAAATTCTCCTTTTTCATTTCTAATTTTATTGATTTCAGTCCTCTCCCTCTTTTTCTTGATGAGTCTGGCTAAAGGTTTATCAGTTTTGTTTATCTTCTCAAAGAACCAGCTTTTAGTTTTACTGATCTTTGCTATTGTTTTCTTTTTTTCTATTTCATTTATTTCTGCTCTGATACTTATGATTTCTTTCCTTCTACTAAATTTGGGTTTTGTTTCTTCTTCTTTCTCTAGTTCCTTTAGGTGTAAAGTTAGTTTGTTTATTTGAGATTTTTCTTGTTTCTTGAGGTAGGTGTGCGTTGCTATAACTTTCCCTCTTAGAACTGCTTTTGCTGAATCCCATAGGTTTTGGATTGTAGTGTTTTCATTGGAATATGTCTCTAGGTATTTTCTGATTTCCTCTTTGATTTCTTCAGTGATCTTTTGGTTAGTTAGTAACGTATTGTTTAGCCTCCATGTGTTCGTGTTTTTTACGTTTTTTCCGCCTGTAATTCATTTCTAATCTCATAGCACTGTGGTCAGAAAAGATGCTTGTTATGATTTCTATTTTCTTAACTTTACTGTGGCTTGATTTGTGACCCAAGATGTGATCTATCCTGTAGAATGTTCCATGCACACTTGAGAAGAAAGTGTAATCTGCTCTTTTTGGACAGAATGCCCTATAAATATAAATTAAATCTCTCTGGTCTATTGTGTCATTTAAAGATTGTGTTTCCTTATTAATTTTCTGTTTGGATGATCTGCCCATTGGTGTAAGTGAGGTTTTAAAGTCCCCCACTATTATTGTGTTACTGTCGATTTCCTCTTTTATAACTGTTAGCAGTTGCTTATGTATTGAGGTGCTCCTACGTTGGGTGCATATATATTTATAATTGTTATATCTTCTTCTTGGATTGATAGCTTGATCATTATGTAGTATCTTCCTTGTCTCTTGTAACATTCTTTATTTTGCAGTCTATATTATCTGATATGAGTATTGCTACACCAGCTTTCTTTTGATTTCCATTTGCATGGAATATCTTTTTCCCTCACTTTCAGTCTGTATGTATCCGTGGGTCTCTTGTGGATGGCATATATATGGGTCTTGTTTTTGTATACATTCAGTGAGCCTGTGTCTTTTGGTTGCAGCTTTTAATCCATCATGTTTAAGGTAATTATCAATATGTATGGTCCTAATACCATTTTCTTAATTGCTTTGGGTTTGGTTTTGTAGGTCCTTTACTTCTCTTGTGTTTCCTACTTAGAGAAGTTCCTTTAGCATTTGTTGTAGAGCTTGTTTAGTGGTGCTGAATTCTCTTAGCTTTTGCTTGTCTGTAAAGCTTTTGATTTCTCCGTCAAATCTGAATGAGATCCTTGCCGGGTAGAGAAATCTTTGTTGTAGGTTCTTCCCTTTCATCACTTTAAACATATCATGCCACTCCCTTCTGGCTTGTAGTTTCTGCTGAGAAATCAGCTCTTAACCTATGGGAGTTCCCTTGTATATTATTTGTCATTTTTCCCTTGTTGCTTTCAATAATTTTTCTTTGTCTTTAATTTTTGTCAATTAGATTACTATGTGTCTCAGCGTGTTTCTCCTTGCGTTTAACCTGCCTGGGACTCTCTGTGCTTCCTGGACTTGGGGGGCTATTTCCTTTCCCATGTTAGGGAAGTTTTAGACTATAATGTCTTCAAGTATTTTCTCAGGTACTTTCTCTCTGTCTTCTCTTTCTGGGACACCTATAATGTGAATGTTAGTGCATTTAATGTTGTCCCAGTTTTCTCTTAGGCTGTCCTCATTTCTTTTCATTCTTTTTTCTTTATTCTGTTCCATGGCAGTGAATTCCACCATTCTGTCTTCCAGGTTACTTATCCATTCTTCTGCCTCAGTTATTCTGGCATCTTCTTTATCTTTACCTCCATTTTTTTCCCCAAGGTCCTGGATCATCTTCATTATCATTATTCTGAATTCTTTTTCTGGAAGGTTGCCTTTCTCCACTTCATTTAGTTGTTTTTCTGGGGTCTTCTCTTGTTCCTTCATCTGGTGTATAGTCCCCTGCCTTTTCATTTTGTCTGTGTTTCTCTGAATGTGGTTTTTGTTCCACAGACTGCAGGATTGTAGTTCTTCTTGCTTCTGTTGTCTGCCCTCTGGTGGATGAGGCTATCTAAGAGGTTTGTGCAAGCTTCCTGATGGAAGGAACTAGTGGTGGGTAGAGCTGGCTGTTGCTCTTTTGGGCAGAGCTCAGTAAAACTTTAATCCTCTTGACTGCTCATGGGGGGGCTGGGTTCCCTCCCTGCTGGTTGTTTGGCCTGAGGCGACCCAGCCCTGAAGCCTACCCGGGCTCTTTTGTGGGGCTAATGGTGGAGTCTGGGAGGGATCACGTCAAGTAGTACTTCCCAGAACTTCTGCTGCCAGTGTTCTTGTCCCCACTGTAAGCCACAGCCACTCCCCACCTCTGCAGGAGACCCTCCAACACTAGCAGGTAGGTCTGGTTCAGTCTCCTATGAGGTCACTGCTCCTTCCCCTGGGTCCTGATGTGCACACTACTTTGTGTGTGCCCTCCAAGAGTGGAGTCTCTGTTTTCCCCAGTCCTGTTGAAGTCCTGCAATCAAATACTGCTAGCCTTCAAAGTCTGATTCTCTAGGAATTCCTCCTCCTGTTTCTGGACCCCCAGGCTGGGAAGCCTGACATGGGGCTCAGAATCTTCACTCCAGTGGGAGGACATCTGTCGTATAAGTGTTCTCCAGTTTGTGACTCACCCACCCAGCAGTTATGGGATTTGATTTTATTGTGATTGTGCCCCTCCTACCATCTCATTGTGGCTTCTCCTTTGTCTTTGGATGTGAGGTATCTTTACTGGTGAGTTCCAGTGTCTTTGTATTGATGATTGTTCAGCAGTTAGTTGTGATTCTGGTGCTCTTGCAAGAGGGAGGGAGCGCACGTCCTGTTCTGCCATCTTGAACCAATCTCCATCAATATTATTTCCTGATGGTGAATTTTTGAATTACTTTTCTTGTTTGCAATTTTCCAAATTTTTATAAAATTGAGAGTCTATTCAACTGTATCAGTTTAGGTTCTGTCAGGAAAACGGAAAACTATGAATTTTAGGCAGGAAGAAGTTTAATTCTGGGTTTCATGGTTTACACTTTCACACATTCATTGGAGAGGCTGGAGGAGCATACATCTGGCATAACCATTGATCTCAGAAAATCTGGCAGTAGTAGAAATCATATGAAACTATTACTTACTCACCAAAGTAAGTGAGTCATGGGAGAAATTTCCAGAGCTACTGGAAAACCAGTCATCAGCTCTCTGCAAAATTACCTGCCAGACAATGACAGAGAAGTTACGTTGGCTTCTACTTCACCACTATTCTCCAGATCTCACAGGAGCTTGTGTCCCTGACAGATTCTAAATCTGAACTCCACTGGCAAGAGATTCTGGGAAATGTAGTTTCCAGGCTTCTATCCCTAACAAAACAGGGAGAAAAACAGAGGAAGGATTCTTTCATGCCCAAACACAAACTACCAAGTGAACAAATCAAAATAAACAAATGAAATAGTATACAGCATGCCATACCATCATTTTCGTCTTTACAGAGATGAAAGAGTAAAAGCACATATAGAGCGCCTTCAGAAAAGTGTATGAGGCCCTTTGAAGCACACATTTCAGCTGGGATTGAACATAATCCTGACTTTATATAGTTAGTGATTCCTATCATTAAAAAGCAGAATCCTGGGAAAATGTACACATGGAGGATGAGAATAATAGCATCTCAATTTACTGAGTATTTATCATGTTGTAGGCACTTGAATGTCATTTTCATTAATCCTCGTAGCAACGCGATAAGATGGATATTATTAACCTCATTTCTTAGCTAAGGAAAATGAATTAGAAAGAGAATATTATACTTGCCCCAAATAACCTGGGTAGCTACAGGAAATATTAAAATGAGACTGCAATTCAGTCTGATTCCTAATCAAAATTTCACATCTACTCCCCTATAGCAAATTGCCACTTGGCTTAAAAGCCTTAATTTACAGTGGATACAGTTACAATTGAGAACTGAACTAAAAAAACAAACATACAAACAAAACAACAAAAAACTACAAAGCAAACAGTACCAGACTGATAGATGAAAATAAACTGGAAGAGACAAATGCAGAAATAAATCTTTAGTCATAGTAGTATAAATATTGCTAGTGAGAAACTATTGGAATTACTTTTGTATATATGTATCTGTGTGTATATCATTGCTAAGATTTATTTTTCCAACAGCTCTCTATCATCTCATTCAATCTTCACGGGGACTCTGTATTAGTGTATTAGTTTCCTAGGGCTGCTATAACAAAGTACTACAATCTGAGTGGCTTAAAGCCACTCACAGTTCTAAAGTCTTGCAGTCTAAAATCAAGTTTTCAGCAGGGTCTTACATCCTCTGGAGGCTATAGGGAAGAATACATTCTTTGTCTTTCTCAGCTCAGGTAGTTGGTCCTCATTCCTTAATTCACAGCCCCATCACTCCAATCTCTGCTTCTGTGGTCATATTGCCTCTCCCTCTTTTCTTTGTATCAAATCTCTCTTTGCCACTCTCTGTATTTTTTTAATTTAATTTAATTTAATTTTTTATACAGCAGGTTCTTATTAGTCATCAATTTTATACACATCAGTGTATACATGTCAATCCCAATTGCCCAATTCATCACACCACCATCCCCACCCTCCCCACGGCTTTGCTCCCTTACTGTCCATACGTTTGTTCTCTACATCTGCATCTCAACTTCTGCACTGCAAACCAGTTCAGCTGTACCATTTTTCTAGGTTCCACATACATGAGTTAACATATGATATTTGTTTTTTTCTTTCTGACTTACTTCACTCTGTATGACAGTCTCTAGATCCAACCACGTCTCAACAAATGGCCCAATTTCGTTCCTTTTTATGGTTGAGTAATATTCCATTGTGTATATGTGCCACATCTTCTTTAACCATTCGTCTGTTCATGGGCATTTAGGCTGCTTCCATGACCTGGCTATTGTACATAGTGCTGCAATGAACATTGGGGTGCATGTGTCTTTTTGAATTATGGTTTTCTCTGGGTTTATGCCCAGTAGTAGGATTGCTGGATCATATGGTAATTCTATTTTTAGTTTTTTAAGGAACCTCCATACTGTTCTCCATAGTGGCTGTATCAATTTACATTCCCACTAACTGTGCAAGAGGGTACCCTTTTCTCCACACCCTCTCCAGCATTTGTTGTTTGTAGATTTTTCTGATGATGCCCATTCTAACTGGTGTGAGGTGATACCTCATTGTAGTTTTGATTTGCATTTCTCTAATAATTAGTGATGTTGAACAGCTTTTCATGTGCTTTTTGGCCATCTCTATGTCTTCTTTGGAGAAATGTTTATTTAGGTCTTCTGCCCATTTTTGGATTGGGTTGTGTGTTTCCTTAATATTGAGCTGCATGAGCTGTTTATATATTTTGGAGATTAATCCTTTGTCTGTTTATTCGTTTGCAAATATTTTCTCCCATTCTGAGCGTTGTCTTTTCGTATTGTTTAGGGTTTACTTTGCTATGCAAAAGCTTTTAATTTTCATTAGGTCCCATTTGTTTATTTTTGTTTTTATTTCCATTATTCTAGGAGGTGGATCAAAAAAGAGCTTGCTGTGATTTATGTCAAAGATTGTTCTTCCTATGTTTTCCTCTAAGAGTTTTATAGTGTCTGGTCTTACATTTAGGTCTCTAATCCATTTTGAGTTTATTTTTGTGTATGGTGTTAAGGAGTGTTCTTATTTCATTCTTTAACATGTAGCTGTCCAGTTTTCCCAGCACCACTCTTTGAAGAGACTGTCTTTTCTCCATTGTATATCCTTGCGTCCTTTGTCATAGATTAGTTGACCAGAGGTGCGTGGGTTTATCTCTGGGCTTTCTATCTATCTTGTTCCATTGATCTATGTTTCTGTTTTTGTGCCAGTACCATATTGTCTTGAGTCAGGGAGTCTGATTCCTCCAGCTCCGACTTTTTCCCTCAATACTGCTTTAGCTATGTGGGGTCTTTTGTGTCTCCATACAAATTTTAGGATTTTTTGTTCTAGTTCCATAAAAAATGCCATTGGCAATTTGATAGGGATTGCATTGAATCTGTAAATTGCTTTGGGCAGTATAGTCATTTTCACAATATTGATTCTTCCAATCCAAGAACATGGTATTTCTCTCCATCTGTTGGTATCATCGTTAATTTCTTTCATCAGTGTCTTATAGTTTTCTGCATACAGGGCTTTTGTCTCCCTAGGTAGGTTTATTCCTAGGTATTTTATTCTTTTTGTTGCAGTGGTAAATGGGAGTGTTTCCTTAATTTCTCTTTCAGATTTTTCATCATTAGTGTATAGGTATGCAAGAGATATCTGTGCATTAATTTTGTATTCTGCTACTTTACCAAATTCATTGATTAGCTCTAGTAGCTTTCTGGTGACATTTTTAGGATTCTTTATGTATACTATCATGTCATCTGCAAACAGTGACAGTTTTACTTCTTCTTTTCCAATTTGTATTCCTTTTATTTCATTTTCTTCTCTGATTGTTGTGGCTAGGACTTCCAAAACTATGTTGAATAACAGTGGTGAGAGTGGACATCCTTGTCTTGTTCCTGATCTTAGAGGAAATGCTTTCAGTTTTTCACCATTGAGAATGATGTTTGCTGTGGGTTTGTCTTATATGACCTTTATTATGTTGAGGTAGGCTCCCTCTATGCCCACTTTCTGGAGAGTGTTTATCATAAATGGGTGTTGATTTTTGTCAAATGCTATTTCTGCATCTATTGAGATGATCATATGGTTTTTATTCTTCAGTTCGTTAATATGGTGTATCACATTGACTTATTTGCGTATATTGAAGAATCCTTGCATCCCTGGGATAAATCCCACTTGATCATGGTGTATGATTCTTTTAATGTGTTGTTGGATTCTGTTTGCTAGTATTTTGTTGAGAATTTTTGCATCTATATTCATCAGTGATATTGGTCTGTAATTTTCTTTTTTGTAATATCTGTGTCTGGTTTTGGTATCAGGGTGATGGTGGCCTCATAGAATGAGTTTGGGAGTGTTCCTCTGCAATTTTTGGAAGAGTTTGAGAAGGATGGGTGTTAGCTCTTCTTTAAATGTTTTGTAGAATTCACCTGTAAAGCCATCTGGTCCTGGACTTTTGTTTGTTGGAAGATTTCTATTAACAGTTTCAATTTCTTTACTTGTGATTGGTCTGTTCATATTTTCTGTTTGTTCTGGTTCAGTCTTGGAAGGTTATACATTTATAAGAATTTGTCCATTTCTTCTAGGTTGTCCATTTTATTGGCATAGAGTTGCTTGCAGTAGTCTCTTAGGATGTTTTCTATTTCTGCAGTGTGTGTGGTACCTTCTCCTTTTTCACTTCTAATTTTATTGATTTGAGTCCTCTCCCTCTTTTTCTTAAATAGTCTGGTTAAAGGTTTATCAATTTTGTTTATCTTCTCAAAGAACCAGCTTTTAGTTTTATTGATCTTTGCTATTTTTTTTGTTTCTATTTCATTTATTTTTCCTTGATCTTTATGATTTCTTTCATTCTGCTAACTTTGGGTTTTGTTTGTTCTTCTTTCTCTAGTTCCTTTAGGTGTAAGGTCAGATTGTTTATTTGAGATTTTTCTTGTTTCTTGAAGTAGGCTTGTATAGCGATAAACTTCCCTCTTAGAACTGCTTTTGCTGCATCCCATAGGTTTTGGATCATCCTGTTTTCATTGTCATTTGTCTCTAGGTATTTTCTGACTTCCTCTTTGATTTCTTCAGTGATCTCTTTTATTTAGTAACGTATTGTTTAGCCTCCATGTGTTTGTGTTTTTTACGTTTTTTTCCCTGTAGTTCGTTTCTAATCTCATAGCATTGTGGTCAGAAAAGACGCTTGATATGATTTCAATTTTCTTAAATTTACTGAGGCTTGATTTGTGACCCAAGATGTGATCTATCCTAGAGAATGTTCCATGCGCACTTGAGAAGAAAGTGTAATCTGCTGGTTTTGGATGGAATGTCCTATAAATATCAATTAAATCTATCTTGTCTATTGTGTCATTTAAAGCTTCTGTTTCCTTATTTATTTTCATTTTGGATGATCTGTCCGTTGGTGTAAGTGAGATGTTAAAGTCCCCCAGTATTATTGTGTTACTGTCGATTTCCTCTTTTATAGCTGTTAGCAGTTGCCTTATGTATTGAGATGCTCCTATGTTAGGTGCATATATATTTATAATTGCTGTATCTTCTTCTTGGATTGATCCCTTGATCATTATGTAGTGTCCTTCTTTATTTTTTGTAACATTCTTTATTTTAAAGTCTATTTTATCTGTTATGAGTATTGTTACTCCAGCTTTCTTTTGATTTCCATTTGCATGGAATATCTTTTTCCATCCCCTCACTTTCAGTCTGCATGTGTCCCTAGGTCTGAAGTGGGTCTCTTGTAGACAGCGTATAGATGGGTCTTGTTTTTGTATCCATTCAGCTAGCCTGTGTCTTTTGGTTGGAGCATTTAATCCATTCACGTTTAAGATAATTATCGATATGTATGTTCCTATGACCATTTTCTTAATTGTTTTGGGTTTGTTTTTGTAGGTCCTTTTCTTCTCTTGTGTTTCCCACTTAGAGGAGTTCCTTTAGCATTTGTTGTAGAGCTGGTTTGGTGGTGCTGAATTCTCTTAGCTTTTGCTTGTCTGTAAAACTTTTGATTTCTCCATCAATTCTGAATGAGATCCTTGCTGGGTGGAGTAATCTTGGTTGTAGGTTCTTCCTTTCATCACTTTAAATATATCATGCCACTCCCTTCTGGCTTGTAGAATTTCTGCTGAGAAATCAGCTGTTAAATTTAAGGGAGTTCCCTTGTATATTATTTGTCATTTTTCCCTTGTTACTTTTTAATAATTTTTCTTCATCTTTAATTTTGTCAATTTGATTAATATGTGTCTAGGCATGTTTCTCCTTGGGTTTACCCTGCCTGGGTCTCTCTGCACTTCCTGGACTTGGGTGGTTATTTCCTTTCCCATGTTAGGGAAGTTTTCAACTATAATCTCTTCAAATATTTTCTCAGGTCCTTTCTCTCTCTCTTCTCCTTCTGGGACCCCTATAATATGAATGTTGGTGCATTTAACGTTGTCCCAGAGGTCTCTTAGGTTATCGTCATTTCTTTTCATTCTTTTTTCTTTATTCTGTTCCACAGCAGTGAATTCCACCATTCTGTCTTCCAGGTCAGAAGGTCCGTTCTTCTGCCTCAGTTCTTCTGCTATTGATTCTTCTAGTGTAGTTTTTATTTCAGTTATTGTATTGTTCATCTCTGTTTGTTTGTTCTTTAATTCTTCTAGGTCTTTGTTAAACATTTCTTGCATCTTCTCAATCTTTACCTCCATTCATTTTCCGAGGTCCTGGATCATGTTCACTATCATTATTCTGAATTCTTTTTCTGGAAGGTTGCCTTTATCCACTTCATTTAGTTCTTTTTCTGGGGTTTTATCTTGTTCCATCATCTGGTACATAGCCCTCTGCCTTTTCATCTTGTCTATCTTTCTGTGAATGTGGTTTTTTTTCCACAGGCTGCAGGATTGTGGTTCTTCTTGCTTCTGCTGTCTGCCCTCTCTCCTTGCCATTCTCTTATAGGGGCATTTGTCATTGGATTTAGGCCTCACTCAAAGAATCCAGGATGACCTCATCTCAACAGTCTTACTTTAATTACATCTGCCAAGACTCTTTTTCCAGATAAGGTAAAGTTCACGAGTTCTAGATGGTGGACATATATTTTGGAGGACTATTCAGCTCCTTATCCTCTGGAAGGTAGGTACCATTATCACTATTTTATTAAGGACAAAACTGAAGCATTTCATGGTTGACTTAAAAAAAAAGATATCATAACTTTTCTGTGTCAATATCAGGTTTAAATCCTGCTTTTGTCAAACTCCAAAGCTTATTACCTGAAACCCCTTTTAACGGTTCTGATCACCAATCCATTTCAGTGTGTGTTGTGTTTAGATTCGGGAGGAAGTCTCCACATCTCTGACATCAGCTAGGTATCCTAAAATTCAACTCAATTCTGACACTGTCTACCTGGAGGTAGCATCTGATCCCACAGTTTAAGGGCTCAGTCCTACAAGACTGCCATCACCCAACACACTTCAGATGCCAATCACGAGTCCAGGTTGTTAACTGTGCTTCTCATTGACCTAGTATAGATTGGAGGTTCTAATGAACCCCTCCTTGGGTTTGATTAATTTGCTAGAGCAACTCACAGAACTCAGAGAAACATTTTACCTACTAGATTACTGGTTTATTGTAAAAGGATATAACTCAGGAAGAGCCGGATGAAAAAGTTTCATAAGGCAAGGTGTGTGGAAAGAGTCATGGAGTTTCCATGCTCTCTCCAGAAAGACCACTCTCTCTGTATCTGTGTGTATTCACCAACCCAGAAGCTCTCTGAACCCTGTCCTTTTGAGTTTTTATGGAGGCTTCATTGCACAGGCATGATTGATTAATTCATTGGCCATTGACGATTGATTTAACCTCTAGCCCCTTTCTCCTCCTTGGCAGTCAGGGAGTGGGGGAGGTAGTACTGCAAGTCCCTGTCTCTGGTGATAAGGATGCCTTCTACCCTCTTTTTTGAGGAAGGGTTCCCTTCACATGAGAGATTTATCTCTTGTTTCAAGAGGAAAAAAAGAGAGTCAGAGTGTCCTTCTTATGCTGGCTTTTCCTCAAGTACCTTTATTTCAAAATAATCAATATGCAAAAGTAGCATACTTGGGATGATATATTCTAAACCCCTACAGCCACAATACAAAATTATTATTTTACTAAACAGAAGAAAGCTTAGAATGTACTGTTTACCTTATTCACTTGAGTAAATAAGAATTTTATTATTATTTGTATGTTTTTTCTTTGACTATGTATCCTCTGAAATTTTGTAATCCTGAGTGATTCTTTTCTTTTGTAATTCACATTTAAATCTAGGTGCTTATTTCCAAAACACTGATATTCAGAGGAGCCATTCTGAAAGACTGAATCTGTCTTTGTTTAAAAGTCTTTCTTCAACAATTTTGGTTTAATGGATAGAAAAATATATGAACTGGAAAAAGAAGGGGAAAAAATGGAGCAGGGAAAGAAACAGGGTTAATAGTGGTCAGCAAATTAAAGCTTGTCATGTGATGAGTACATGAAATGCAGTCAGCAAATTACATTCCAAAAAGAATGTAATTTTAGGTATGTTATCAACATATCAATAACTGGATGATGGGTACAAAAATATTGTACTGTGTAATCAACAAAGCAAAGCATTTTTCTTGTCATTTTTTTTAAAACTCCACCTTTTCACAAGACTTTAGGGTATAAGAAAGCTTCCCAAAGATGAGGGAAATCTACCCCATTCTTTTCCCTACCCCCTTTTCCCATAAATGTGTTTCCATTTACAAATAATATACTAGGTATAATAAATCTCATGCCACAAAGCAGGTGTACAAATAAAATTATTTCCCCCATAATAAAACTTAATTTCTATTTTAAACCCCAATTCCAGCAGTATTTGAAAATTTAGGTTTGGCCAATTCAAGGACTCAGTGATTTGGGAGTTCTGCCTCTTGACTTACCCTGTGTTTTATTCTAAAGCCTCTTGGGAGCTATATGATTGCTAAGGTATTGGATAGGAAGATATCTACCTGGCCCTCAGTCACTGTTCCCTTCTCCATGCTGAAATAAGCACTGTTTCTTTAATAAACATTCTGTCCATCCATGTACATAACAGACAACCTAAGTTCCATCTGTTGTTTGGTCACTGACCTATAGCTGCATCCTTGACCACTGGCTTCTCAGCTCTGGCTCTCTCTCAAGTATGGCTTTTCTTGGGCATTCAGGTAGCACATCACTATTTTCACACTCCACTGGAGTTCAGGGAATGCTGATATGTCACAGACCCATTTCCTGTGTATCTAATGTGGCCATCTCTCTTTTCTTGCTCTTAAACCATGCTGTGCATGCAGGTATTGTGTGAGGCTAGCTATCTTCCTGGTTCTCCCAGGATGTCCCCTGCTCTTACCGCCTCTGAAACTACATGGAGTTCCTGCCATCCCTCTCAATGTCTCACCCTACTGTGGTTGGAAGGCAGGCACAAGGTCCATTCTCTGATTATTTTTACTCCCACAGTTAGCCTAACAAATGTTTATCTACCATGGGCCAGATAGTCTTTGATATCTGTTATGAAGGGCAAAAATATAATGTTTTGAATCCTGTAGGATTTAGGAAGGCAAATTCCAGTGTTTCAAATTTGTGCATTTCAAATTATTTTTTCCACTAAACACTATTGTCATGCCATTAGTTTCAAAAATGCAAAACCTTTGTCAAAACTCATTGGACTACACATTTATAAAGAGGATGTTATATTTTATGTAAATAATACCTCAATAAAGTTAATTTTAAAAAGACAACAAACACTCAAATTTAGTAAATAAATCTCCTTATTTATTAGTTATTTTTCTCTCAGGCAATTAGTAGAGAATACCCTTACCACTGCCTTATTTGTGGAATGTAATATTTGAGATAAGAGGATGCAGGAGAAGGGAAATCTGAAAATAATATCTTATGCTATAATATTAATAACATTAATAATAGTGGGATGAAAACTAACACCCATAGGTTTCTACTGTGTGCCAGAAAACAGTTTCTATCAGTTAATATTCACTATAATTCCATCAAGTAGGTGTATTATTGGCTAGGTTTAGAAGATTAAGAGGGGTATGTAAGATCATTAAGCTTTTTTGTGGTGAGGAGTGATTTAAAAGCAGACAGTCTAACTTCTGAGTGTTCACTCTTAACCACTACCCTATACCAATATTTAAAGCTAATTTTTCTGGTCAAAGCTACAATGATAAGGCAAATGAAAATAACGATGATGAAAACATGATGATATTGTCAATTTTTAACATTGATGCCCCTCATTCTTAGTGTCTAATGTGCATTTTGTCCAATTATTACTCACAAAAATCTTCTGACAATGTTATTGTTATTATCTCAATATTTAAAATGAGAACACTAAGGCTCAGGGAAGATAAAATAACACACTTGAAATATACAGCTGAAAAGTATTACAAGTTAGATAGGAATCTAGGTTTGATTGGCATCAGAGCTCACTCAACCACTTTGATGTAATTCTCTCAATAGCTTGTTTTTCCTCTCTCTTTTTGAAATAAGCACATATTTCTAGTGTTATCATGTTTGGATCCCCATACTGAGTAACTTAACAATATTCCATTATTGTTTTTCATTTGTGATTGTTAACTAAACAATAAGTGTCACTGCTTTTTCAAGAAAAATACATGCTGTCATCTTGTACAAAGACGGGGGCTGAGAAAATGGGAAAAAAATAGAACTCAGCCCTTTCTGAACTCTGGTTTGTATCAATGTATTCAACTCCATATGCATGTTCATCTATCCATCTCTACCTCATACCTATCTCTATCAGTAGAGCTGTTCAACGTCTGTATAATTGTGTTGTGTTAAGACCCATGAAGATCGAAGGAGAAGCACGTAGAGAAAAGTGATCACCTTTATAGCTCCCTTTTTTTCCTCCTTACTACCAGTTGATAAGTAATGTTTTATAAATACTTCTGGAATCCACAAATGCACGTAAACTCACAAGCAATTATTTGCTAGTCTCCCACGGGTTCTTAGTCCTTAGTGTGAAAACACATTGCTCTACAAATTCAAGAGTCTCAGGGAAAAAGGGAAATGTGAGGCTTATGAAATAACTCCAGTCATGTTGTTCAGACCCTTGCAGGGAATCCATGCTGGTAGTAAAGTAATGTTGTCCAGTGTTTGAAGGTCATAAGAACGTCAGGTAAACAGGAACCGAAAACTGGATCTTTAGGTTGGACATGTATATTTGGGACTAAGAAATTAGGAAACACTTGAGGGTAGAATAGGGGAAAAAAAGGAAAGCCTGAGAAATCCAAGTTGAGCTTCGATGCTCTTCAGGCAGGCATGAAGCTAGAGGCAGTAGCAAAGCTTCATTTAAAAGTTGTATTTTCAGAGTTATTTTCTTTAATACTGCTTAACACTATAATTTTATTAGCCACTGGACAGAGACAAAGATGATTTCAGCAGCTCAATGCAAACTGAACATGTTTTAGCAACTCCCATGAAAAGTCACCGCATTGTAATGACACGCTGCCACATACATCATCAGAGAGAAAAATAGTTTTGTTTTAGGAAGAAAATCATGCTCACCCAAGAATATTTCGTATGTACCTATTATTGGAAAGATCTCTATAGCCTCAAGGCTAAGATCTTTTTATCCCTGCAGTAGTGTTCTAAAAATTTGTAACCCTGAAAATGTTTCAACAATTTAACTTTACTTCAAAATGTGAAAACCTACAGGGATAAATGGTTTTTCCAGGGGCTGCTATTAGTATAAAAATATGTCCAGTATATAAAGAACATATGTCCACATGTTTAAGTTAACATTATTTATTTTACATAAGTTTTATATATGAAAAACAAATTCTATTCCAGAACCCAAGTGAAGCAGTGATTTGGAAAGGGGAATTTTTTAATAAATTCAAATTAAAGGTTTATCAGAGTTGTTACACTTTTTCTACTTTATCAGGCTACAGCATTGTGTAAGGAAGCTATTAGGTTACAATAACTGTAAGAGTAACCAGAAGAAGTGGTTGGGGGAGTCTGAGAAATAGTGAGAAGGTGGTAAGCTCCTGTTTCTATTTACTAAGTAAACCTTTGACTGCCCAGTAGGTCCATGTATTTGACCAATAGCGGCTAGGATATATGGTTGGAACATTTAGATGAAACTGCATCAGTTCAGCATTTTTGCAACTACCAATCGAGCCATCAAATTCAACAGTGCATCCTATATGCCATTGCACAGGTGTATGTCAGTGATAAAAAAAAATGCTGATAACATGACTCACCTAGGTTATGGAACATTAAACTTATGAGACCCTAGAGGCCATGGAAACAAACTGCACTTTATTGCTCTCTCTTGCAAGGTTTTCTTTATTTATACCTTTCTTTTCTTGCAGAATGGGGAAAAAAAAGTGAAAGTCAACAGTCAACCAGAATGGTTTCAGGTCTGTGGAATCCCCATACCTCCTTTAAGCCTTTATAAATAAAAAAATAATGTGAGTAGTTCTCAAATAAAAATAGCACTTCAATTAATACTCATGAAGAAAATAGAAATATGTACCCCCATCAAATTACTGTCCTAAATTTAAGTGGCATTTTCTTCTCTGTGGAATTGCCTTTAATCATCTAATGAAAATATAGCAAATGGCATCCTGTTGCCACAGCAACATTTTTTTTTTCTTACATATAGTTAGACAATTTTTTTTTCTTTTTTTCATTTCCTTGGCTTTGTTTTAATAGGATAAAAATCTCTCTAATAAGTGCGATTTTGCAACTTCATTATCCCAGTTTCTGGGTTTGCTTCATTATAATGAATAAATTTGAAAAATGATATACGTCCCAATAATGGAATATGTTCATACTTAATTACTTGGTGGTGTTATTTTGAAGACATAATGCTGCTGACAAATATAGTGGTTTCCTGCTTCATGAGGTAATTAATAGTGTTGTTTATTGTTCTATAAGTTTTCTCTTTTGTCAGACATAATTCGTTAAGTAAATTAGATGCTAAAATGCATTTGGACTTAACAGATACCAAATAATAAAGTGTTATCAAGGATTTAATGATACAGAAATAGCTCTGGGAAAAAATAGTACTCTGATGCAAATAGTTGCCATGGTGAGAGCTTGAAATCACTGTGTGATTTTTTAAAAAAATATATTTTAAGAACATGTGAATTTTACTAACGTTGAAAAAAACCTAGACTACACTAATTAAAAAAAAAAAAAAAACTCTTAGATTTATTTTTCAAAGTTTTCATATGGTTCTGTCTCATATCAACCATTTGAATATTGACTTGCAGAAATGTTTACTTACACATATGATAACTATATCAAATGGTACAAAGAAATTCATGTGTTGCTTGGGGGATTGGACTAAATGAACTTTGTATCATTACCAAAACCAAGGTTCTATGACATATAAATATATAATTATATTGATATGATTATATAATTTAGTAGATCACAAGCAGGAAAATTAACAGTGTCAAAATCAAGATTAATCATTAGAAATACCTAGAGAAATTATAAAACATAATTAAAAGTTTATCAAAAGACTCAGTGTCAAAAATACAGTAGACACTCAAGAATTTGTTACATGAGAAAATAAATGCTCTAATAATTCCATTTACCAATCCTCATTCCATAATATATTTTGAATCCCTGCAATGTATAAGTTTTTAGTAATATTTCCCTTCAATATGTAAAGTTTAAAATAGTAGAAGATATATTATCTAAACCTAATGAATTAGTATACCTGAGGGGATACAAATTCTAGTGTTAAAAAGCAACCATTACCTATAAAGAATAATAATAGACAATGGATGGCCACCCATTACTTTCACAATGCAAGGCAATACTTCCTAAATCAAATGGAAACTTTGGAAAAAGTCATCTAAGAATACTGCCTTATATAGAGGAATGATTCAATGACTATGTCAAATGGGTTAAATTAAAATAAGGCCATGGATAGGCTCTCATATACTGACACTTAGAAGGTTCTGCATATTAACTTTTTAAAAGAATCAACAGATGAGAGAAAACTCTACCTCCACACTCTTTCACATTTATTTATAAACTATTCTCTGTTTTCACTGACTAATAGATTGCTCTCAAATAATCTTGAATTACTAATGATTGGTTCAGATACAGACAGACAGACACACACACCCAGTTTAGCTAATCTTTTAAGTAATAATGTTATTTGGTTAACATTTTCTTACTGTTTAAAATTTACCTATCACATTCTTGTCAATTAATTCATTTGATATCTATAGCAATCCTGAAAAATATCATAATTTCAATTTTACAGATTGAGACTAAGAAGCAAAGTAGTTAAGTGTCTGAACCAAGGCAACTAAGGACTCAAACACAGGTCTTTTGATTAGAGACCCCACGTCCTTGCAAATCTAGCCTTTTCTTTCATGTCACATATGTTCACATACTGTATTTTATGATTTGAACTCTAAAATGGGGAGAGGTTTGCTTTAAATTTACATATAAAATCCAGTGACCACACAAGGTGACCTGAAGAATTGGTGAAACAGTTCTTTCAGGTACCTGGGCAGATAATTTTTTTCCAAGTAGAAGAAATAGCAAATGCAAAAACCCTGGGAAACAAGAAGAAACAGAGCACTGTGAAATGGACTGCTTCTGAGTTTTAGAAGAATAGATCAGACAGGTTATTGTGGGAGAGGCAGATTTTGTAGAACCTCATATACTGTGTATTCAAGTTTAATCTAAGTGAGGTGAAAAGACAATGGGGTGTTTTGAGCAGAAGTATGTCATCTGACATGTTTTAAAAAATTCACTCTGGCTGCTGTGTTAAAGAAATTAAACAAATAATTCATTTGAGAGATGAAAGAGGCTTGAATAATGATGATAGGGTGGAAGTTGTGACAAGGGTCTGGAATCTAAATATGTCATAAAGGTAGAGATGGTAGGGTTTATTGATTCATAAAATGTAGGACACTTGAGTAAAAGAAGAATCAAGAATAAGTCCAAGATATCTGCCCTGAGCAAATATAAAAATGTATTGGCTATTTATTGAGACAAAAAAGAGGGTGGCAGAGGCAGATTGTGATGGGATTGAGGGCAGATTGGGGGCTTAGTTTTTAACATGTTAAGTGTGAAACACAGGTTATATATCAAAGTGGACAGTTGAGCAGGCAGCTAGATATATGAATCTGAAGTTCAGGGAACAAGTCAGAGCTGGAAATGTAAATTTGGGTTTGTCAGTATATTGATGGCATATAAAACTATGAGATTAGATAAAATTGCCAAGGAAATAAATTTTGACTTTAAAAAATGAGAAAAAATTTCAAGGATTAAGCCTTATAGAGATTTGGGAGATGATGATGAACAAAGGTTTGTGACAAGGAGAAGTCATTAATAGAAAATCCTGGGGAATGTATTGCCTTGGAAATCTAGTGAAGAAACTATTTCATGGGGGGAGTGATCAAGTATGCCAAATGCTACTGACAGATCAAGTAGGGAAAGAGCTGAGAACTGATCATTGGATTGACATTCAAGGACATAACTGGAGACCTTGAAAATAACAGTTTGTTTAAAGTGGGCATTAAAATCTGACTGGACTGGCTTCAGAAAAGAGTGAGAGGACAAAAACTTTGAGACAACACATATAGAAAAAAACTTTTGAGTTTTGCTCTAAACGGAAGCCAATAAATGAAGTTGATGGTGATGACGGTAAGTAAAATCAAGAGGTTTTATAATATGAAAGGTATTGCAGTTGAGCATATTTGTATGACCATCATAAAGATTGCACTGAATGAGAAAATTGATGCTGTAGAATAAAGAGAGAGAGAGGAATTAATAATGCAACACCCACTCACATAAGAGTTTCGCCTATGACACGGCCATACGAATTACTACTTATAGTTTCCAAATACACTGAGCTTTTTCACATTTTAACATTTTTCACTCACAGTGTATTTTTTTCTCCTGTATTTTTTTTCACTTGGTAAACACGTATCCACATTTCAAGACTTAGACTAAGCATACTCTCTTTTTTGTGTGCCAAGTGTCTTCAATATGCTCAATAACTCCCTATGTGTATTTCTATTAATAGTACTTATAATACTTTATTGCATTGTTTACATATTTATCTCCCTCTATGAAACAATACGCTCTTGAGAGAGAATCTTAGCCATCTTAATTTTCTCCCTACTCCATCAGACTACATTAAACATAGTAGGTGTAGAACAAATATACTTTGATTAGATGAACTGAGACATACAGCTATGAATTGATTATTAAATAAATAAAATTCTCAAACCTCATAAACCTATAATCACGATAAATATATATTTACCCACTAAATTGCTGTAATATTGAGAGATCTTTTTGGTATCATAGAGATAAGATTTTAGTTATATATGCTTAAATAAGACAGAAATTTAATAAACAAGTGTACATGATTTAATCAATACATAGGTACCAGATAAATTTGTACTAATTACTGGTATTTCAAGTTCAAGTTTACATCATCTTCCCATTTATGATTTTCTAAACCATCCTAGACTACAGTGATCTCTTTCTCCTCTAAACTTGGCAAGTACTTATTGTCTGTTTTACTCACTTGACTATTAATCATGTACTGCCTTGTGATATTTCTTATACTGTTATATTAAATAAACTGAATTAGTTTTTTCCTTTAGCATTTTGCATGGTTGTTCTGTGTATCCTAAACCAATTATAATATCACAGAGAATTTTAATTTATGAATCCTGTCGGCATATACTTATTGAATGCCTGTGCTATGCCAGGAACCCTTCTACGTATTGAGATAAATGTTATAAAAACAAACAAACAAACAAAAAAACGAACTTTTCCAAGAGTTACATCCAACAGGGGAGATTAATGCAATAAATATACATAGCAAATGCTAAGAAAATCCGGGAGACTCATCCAAGGAAACCTCACAGAAAAGGTAGGATATGATTTTTGTCTTAAAGGGAAAGATAACCTTTTTTCAGTTGAAGAATGAAAATAGGACCATTCTTGGCCAAGAGAATAGAATATACAACATGAGTGGATATTTGAGTAACTAGGAATATTTCAATATGACTAGAGCAATGTAACATTAAGCTGATTTTATTTTAATTCTCAATTTAAATTAGGTTCAGTTCATCAATCCACCACCACCATTCCCCTACCTCCGCCACGACACACACAAATTAGAAAATTGTAGAGTTAGTTGAACTAGTTTGAGAGAAATACCTGACCTTTTAAGTAATATTCTGAAAGATTTTCTCTCACTCATAAGCTAAAATCATCACATTAGCATATTAAAATCTGATATTAAAGGATTTAGCTGATAGAGTTCTCCCTCGTCTTGAGAAGAGAACCTCTTCTTTGCTGGAGTAAAGAAGAAATAATATTTGCAATAAGGGAAAAAATCAGAAAACCCGACTCCTTTTTCAAGCCCAAGGCATTTGAATGAAAATTTAAAAAGTAAGTAGGTAAAGCTGTCAAAATTCAACTACTGATTTCTGCTCTCTGAACATCTATTTGGAGGATATGGATAAGTACACTAGCTAGTTAAGCATTTTCAGTCAAGACGTTGTGATGGAAGTTAATTACAAAGGTTTGAGGATAGAGGTGGTTAGCTTCTGTGGCTTAGGAGTGAATTATCAGACCGCTGGACTGCATAGCTAACTTGGCCAGGATCTGGAAGCCTGTAGACCCTCCGTGGGAGGAGCAAGCTAGGGAGAACTAACTAGCCACGAGAGATTAGACGACAAGCCATCCCAGCCACAAATGCCAATAGAACAAGGAACACACAGGTGGACATGGAATCAAGCCTCAGAGATCCCAGGGGTAACAAAGGATTCCTTTTATTTATTTTTTCCTCTCTGATTGCTGTGGCAGGACTTCCAAAACTATGTTGAACAAAAGTGGCAAAGAGTGGACAGCCTTGTCTTGTTCCTGATCTTAGAGGAAATGTTTTCGGTTTTCCACCATTGAGAATGATGTTTGCTGTGGGTTTGTCATATATGACCTTTATTATGTTGAGGTAGGTTCTCTCTATGCCCACTTTCTGGAGAGTTTTTATCATAAATGGGTGTTGAATTTTGTCAAAAGCTTTTTCTGCATCTATTGAGATGATCATATGGTTTTTATTCTTCAGTTTGTTAATATGGTATATCACATTGATTGATTTGCATATATTGAGGAATCCTTGCATCCCTGGGATAAACCCCACTTGGTCACGGTGTACGTTCCTTTTAATGTGTTGTTGGATTCTGTTTGCTAGTATTCTGTTGAAGATTTTTGCAGCTGTGTTCATCAGTGATATTGGCCTGTGACATCTTTGTCTGGTTTTGGTATCAGGGTGATGGTTGCCTCGTAGGAGGAGCTTGAGGGTGTCCCTCTCTCTGGAATTTTTGGAAGAGTTTGAGAAGGATAGGTGTTAGCTATTCTTTAAATGTTTGATAGAATTCACCTGCGAAGCTATCTGGTCCAGGACTTTTGTTTGCTGATACAGTGTATTTTTAAGTGGTCACATAACTAAGGATTCTCAATGAGGGGCTAACCACCTACTAAAAATATCAAGCTAGCACAGACTCTAAAGAAGAGGGAATTTTATGTTATTACATTAAATGGCATTATTGTAGGTAGGATTGTTCATATTTATTAATATGTTCTTTTTTCATTTTTGTTTTTGTCCAGCACCTAGTCCTGGAAATTCACATAGCAAGGGCTCCATAAATGTTCATTAACAAAGCCGTCACCTCACAAATTTATTTTTTTCTTTTTGGTAAGAACATTTAAGTTTTATTCTCTTAGCAAAATTCAATTATACAATACAGTGTTATCAGCTTATAGTCACCATGTGTTTCATTAGATCCTCAGGCCATATTCATCTTATAGCTGAAAGTTTGTACCATTTAACCAACCTCTCCCTATTTCCCCCACCCCCTGTCCCTGGAAACCACTTTTCTACTCTCCATTTCTATGAGTTTTTCTTTCTTTTGATCTCACATATAAGTTATACCATGCAGTATTTGTCTTACTCTGACTTATTTCACTTAGCATAATGCCCTCAAGATCCACCCATGTTGTCAAAAATTTCCTTCTATCTCAGGGCTGGAAATATTTCATAATATACCAAAGGCATGAACTGTTGAGGAATACACGTCTGGAAACAAACAAAAAGCCTTATCGCTTTTAGTGTGTTTTTTTTCTATATGTGAGTTTGCTAACAAGAGCAGATCTAATAGTTGTTGCTGTTTTAATTTGTGTTTGTTTTAATTGTGACTGTTGCTTTGTCATTCCGGTGGTCATTCCATCTTCCACACAGTTTGTTCCACAAGGACGGTTCTTGAAGTTGAACTTTCCCTGGTATTCTTTTGTGTGGAGTGTGATGTTTCTTTTTCCTTCAAATGGAAAAGAAAAACAAAATGTTCCCCTTTGATTGAAAAAAAAAATTGTTGTACTTGAAAAAGGAGTGAAACAATTTCATTCTTGTCTTAGTTTAGACTGCTATAACAAAAATAACATAGACTTGGAGGCTTAAGCAACAAAAATTCATTCTCACAGCTCTAGAGGTTGGAAAGTCCAAAATCAAGGCACTGGCAGATTTGGCGTCTGGTGAAGACCAGATTCCTGGTTCGTAGATGGCCATCTCACTGTGCCCTCACATGAAGGAAGGGGTGAGAGAGCTCTGTGGGGTCCTTCTTATAAGAGCATTAATCCCATTCATGAGGGCTGCCCTCATGACCCAATCCTCTCCCAAAAGCCTCACCTCTGAATACCATCACATCGAGGAATAGGTTTCAATACATGAATTTTAAGGGGCACAAACAGTTGGCATATGGCAATTTTGAAACCCAGATAAGCTAAAAACAAGTATCTTGTTAGCGTGGCCCTCCATAAACACTCACCTATTCCCCTGATGTACTCCAATGTTGTAGTATCTGGGTTTTTCCAAAAATAAGAAATATATTTTTGACTTGTTGACCAAAAAATTAAAAGTGTCTTAATAAAAGCATTCATTTTTTGAAATGATAATTTGTACAACCTCCTGCTTATCAGTCACTTATACTACCAATTGGTTTGTTGTTGTTGTTGTTGTTATTCCCTTTGGTTAACAAAAATACACTCCTCATAGCATTCCTTTTAAAAAACAATTACAGTAAGCCAACACGGATACATGCTACATTCAGGTACAGAATACTAAATGCTGTATCCCTTACGATCTATAACACTGGAGACAAATTAATAAACATAAATGCACTTGTGATTTTAATCGTAGCTGTGATTTTCATTGTCATTTTCAGTTCTCAGAAGGGGTGGAGTTCTACAATGGTATAATTCCCCACCCCAACCTCCCAGCATAAGATATATATTACAGTAAGAAAATGATGTTCATTGGAATGAGGGAGAATTACATATAATTGTAAGATTCAAGCTGGATGATGAATATAAAACACTTTTTCCTTGTTTGAATTTAATTGCTTTTAATTACACTCTGCCTTGCTTTATTGATCAGTGGTCCTTTGAAGTGATACTTGAAAAGAGAATGCTGAATTATTCTTTCAAGAATATCCTGATGCATATATCAACCTCAGTGAATTTGGACTTTTTTCTCTCTCTTAGAATAATAGATGTCCCACTACATTGGAAATTCAATTAAATGACATATTAAATGCATACTGTAACTAACTGAATTCATCATGGTGTCTGATTTTTGTGGGTATCAAATAGCAAAATGAATCAAAGGTTGTTGAACAAAGGTGACACTTTTCAAAATCTTTCCAGATGTTTCTAATTTCTTTTTGTGCTCAATTTTCATTTCAAGTTCTGATAAAAGTGCCTTATAGTTAGCTGCCTTGTCGAAAGTTTCTTGTCTTGGCACCTATTGTTCTTAAGACCATTTTTTTTTTAAGGATAAAGATACACAATTTAATACTTGCAGTAGCATGAGGGTTGGAGCCGTTGTGATGGCTTTGGATAAGAGATTAGTCTTTGTCAAAGTGTCTCCACTGTCTGAGCCTCTACATTGTAGTTGGGGGAGGGGAGGCTTCTCTTAGTCTTTAAGTCCAAGAGCCATTACATGACAGTCCATTTAATGAAAGATCACATCTTCTTCTACAACTTAACTGGGTCATAGGTATTAAACCTATATGGAATAAAATAAGTAAAACCTAAATCATTCTTTTAGTTAGTCCTTTGATAGTGTCTTAATCACTGCTATATAACATACTTTTTTGCAATTTGGGAAGGATACAGAAAACATGTTCATGATAGAATATTTAGGAAATGCAGAAAACTAAAATCAAAGGATTTTTTTTCTTTATTAAATGTAATTCTCCCTCTTAGTGGTAATGTCTATAAACTAAATTGTTTGCATATGTCTTATTTATTAATGAACAAATTTTAAAATATGATATTAATATCACATTATAATCCTACATTTTAATTCTTTTATTTTTACCTAATACATAAAGAACACTTTCCTATGTCATTGAATAGTCTCATACAACATAATATTTAATAACTACACAGTATTACATGGTATGGTTTTATGATAATTTATTAAATCTTCTATAGGTATACATTAAATTGTTTCAAATTTTTCAGTGAATTAAATTCTTTAATAAACATTCTTATGGAGAAAACTTTCTGTCTTTCTAATTATTTCTTTAGAATGAATCCCTAACAGATGACTCTCTGAGACAAAGTATAGTGAATCCTTTTAAGAAGTCCAATGCATTTTGCTAAACTATCCTCAAAAAGTATATTTTTCCAATATATACCCCCATTAGAAAAATTTGAGAGTATCAACTACTCAAAACCCTCACAATGTTGTATGAAATTTTGAAAATTCATAAATTATTAGTGGAAAATATTATCCTTATTTCCTTGACTGCTAGGGAAGTTGAATATATCTTGGCTAAAAAGTAGTTCTTATTCTCTGTGATTTAGGACAATTGAGAAATACACCGTGAGCAAATTTTATAGGTGAGAAATGGAGTCTGAGGAGTGATACAAGGCAAGGAGAGTGGAAATGTCCTGACATTATAATTTTCTAATATTTTTGTATGGAAATCTTTTGTCAACAACAGCAAAAATGTATGAAGAAGCATAAATCAATGGTGGTTCTGTTTGAAGTCTAAGTGATGATTCTGCAGTATCTTCCAGCACCATGGTTTCTGTTCTGCATCCCCCATCCCTGAGGAGGTTCTGGAGATGTCCCTGTAAAGTCCTCTCCTATGGATCAGCTGTTTTCCATGGCTGAGACACTCACACCTCATTCCTGTGTGGGGCAGCAGAGGAGGAAAAAGTTTTTCAATCAAAACTCTTTCCTGAGGAAGAAAGAGTAACTTTCAAATAAAAAACCAAAGACTCTGGACTTCCCTGGTGGCGCAGTGGTTAAGAATCCACCTGCCAATGCGGGGGACATGGGTTAGAGTCCTGGTCCGGGAAGATCCCACATGCCGCGGAGCAACTAAGCCCGTGCGCCACAGCTACTGAGCCTGCTCTCCAGAGCCCGCAAGCTACAACTGCTGAGCCCGTGTGCCACAACTACTGAAGCCCATGCGCCTAGAGCCTGTGCTCTGCAACAAGAGAAGCAACCACAATGAGAAGCCCCTGCACCGCAACGAAGAGTAGTCCCTGCTTGCTGCAACTGGAGAAAGCCCATGCGCAGCAACAAAGACCCAAAACAGCCAAAAATAAAAATAAATAAATAAAATAAATTTATAAAAAGAAAAAACCCAACGACTCTGATGTTAGCATCTACACATGACTGAAAGTACAGCCTTGGGAACATTTTTGCTGTAGTTTTGGAGAGGTTCCATTTTCTTCTTTAATATTTTTAAGTTTTTAATAATGAAATAGCAATGAGAAAATTGAGTTGTAAGGAAAACTCATCAAGTGGGAATTAAAGCAGTCAGATATTCCAAACAGTTATGGAAACTAACCCACTGATCTGTCTTATTCAAACATGAACTTTGCCAAATTAGCACTGTCACTTGAGAATGTGTCATCAGAGATCATTTCAGGAGACACTGATCATATGACATAAGCAGAAAGAACTGTGTGGTTGCTTGGTTAAACCAGAGGCAAATCCCAGGGGTCTATGGGTCACATCTAAACCCACAGCCTAGTTCATGCAACCAAGTATTTGGTGGTGCAGTGTTTATGTGAAAATTAGTTCACACTACTCTAACAGATTTCACAGAAAAAAAGATAGATGTCTGACTTCTTTTTTAAAAATTGATAATCAAACTGGCTTGAATTTCCATGTAGCAAACATCAGTTGTTGCTGAGAAGGGTCTCTCACCTTTAGACAGGGCATTCCTTTCCAGTTACCACAATCCCTACTACAATCTACTGCCTCCCTGACACTGACACATAATGTCAATTGCTATTTGTCATTTTACCCATGACCGATTTTACTTCCTTTATATTACTTCTCAGACCTTCTAGGCATCTGAGTTTATGATTCCAGGCTAATATTATTAGATCATTTACATGAATCTGGAAGGAAAATAATACAGAGTGCCCCCAAACTTGAGATAATGTATTTTGAGAATGCACCAAGACATAGGAACATTTTTCATGCGTTCATTAATTAATTCATTTACTCTCTTATTTATTCATTCAATATTTATTGAAAACCAACTACATACCTGGAATTGTGCTGGTTGTTAGATAATGCAGTAAACAAGATGGCTATTGTTCTTCAAGCAGAGAGAAAAATTACAAACTTGATAAAGTATGTAAAGAAAAACACAGGATGCTATGAAATCATGTAAGAGAGGACATGGATCTTTTAAAATAGGGAAGCAAGTCATCCAATTACAAACAAGATAGCCAAATTATAATCATGTGACTAGAACATGATTGTTGAAAAAGAGCTGTAACAAAATAAATTATAGTAATAGATCTGAAAAATAAGAGCTGCATTGCTATAAAAAGAGATCATTTACTAGAGACCAAAAAAGATACTGTAGAACAAGAACTGAAGTAGAATATGTACTAATATATACTATATATTCAATATATAATGGGAGTGCATATATATGCGTATGTATATATATGTGTACATATGTATACACAATTATTATTTGTCAGGCACTGGATTAAATGCTATGATATGCAACATCTCATTTAATTCTTTTAAGAAACTTATGAGGTCGGCAGCATTATTATTCATGTTTTAGAGGAGAATCCATTGAGGTTCAGAAAAGTTAAACTTTTTTTGGCCGCGCCGCACAGCATGTGGGATCTTAGTTCCCAACCAAGGATAGATCCCGTGCCCCCTGCAGCTGAAGCGCAGATTTTTAACCCCTGGGCTGCCAGGGAAGTCCCTAGGAAAGTTAATCTTACCCAAAGTTATATAGTAAATGGCAGGGCCAGTTCTCAAACACAAATTCTCTGATTCTAAAATATAAAAGCAATCAAGTAACACTTCATTTTACAAGACTAGTATTACCTTTATCACAAATCCAGATGAGGGCACTATGAGAAAAGAAAATTACAGACCGATATCCCTGATGAACATGGATACAAAAATCCTTAACAAATACTAGCAAACCAAATTCAACAACACACTAAAAGAATTATATATTTATATAATTATATTTGTATTTGGAAGTGTTCCCATCTCTTCAATTTTGGGGGAGAGTTTGAAGATTGGTGCAAATTCTTTTTTACATGTTTAGTGGAATTCACCAAAGAATCCCTCAGGTCCTGGATTTTCTTTGTTGGGAGGTTTTTGATGAGTGATTCACTCTCCTTGTTATGGGTCTGTTCAGATTTTCTATTTGTTCATGACTCAGTCTTGGTAGGTTGGATGTTTCTAGGAACTTATCCATTTGGTCTGGAGGTTATGTCTGTGGGGACCAGCCTGGCACTGGAGTGGCCTAGAAGCCTGTAGTCATGGTAGTCATCCTGGAGGCTGGGCAGAGCTTGGAGCCTGGATCCACCAGAGCCTATCTTGAGACTAGTCTGGCATCGGGCCCTGAGGCCTAGGGCTGCTCGTGCTGGCCTGAAGCCTGGATTCATGGAAGCAGGCCTGGTGCTGGGAGGTGGGCGGTGAGTTTGGCAGCCAGGGCCCATGGGAGCTGGCCTGGAGCCTATGTCTGCAGAGCCTGGGTTTATGGGAAGAGGCCTCATGCTGGGGTGTGCTGAGAGCCTGGAGCCACAGGAGTAGGTCTAGAGGCTGGATCTGTGGGGCCTTGCCTGGTACAGGGGGAGGTCAAGAGTCTGAATCTTCAGGAGTCGATCTGGACCCTGGGACCCCAGTGGCTGGCCTGGTACTGGTGAGAGCCTGGTGCTGCCAGCCTCTCACTACTCTCTCCATCCCCCATGGGAAGGGTGTCTCTCCACTCTGGGCTGCCCAGGCCTGAGGGAGGGGTGACAGGGCACTGTAAAACCGTCCTTCCTATTCTCTTCAATGTGATCTTTCTTATTTCTGTGCTCCACCCACGTGCAATCATCTCTTACATGGAATCCTTAGCCTTGTGAAGGTATTGTCACATGTGGATAGTTGTTCAAATTGATGTTTCTGAGAGAGGAGGAGTGCTGGAAACCCCTATACCTTCATCTTGCTGATGTCACTACTGAGAATTCTTAAGAGTTTCAACAATTTTAGGTTCAGAAAGTGTATAGTTAGATTCCAGATTGTAAAGGTCCAAGTAACATTATATAAGAAAAAACATGACTTATCTGCTTAATTTTCAGATTATATGCATTTGGTTATTATTATTGTTATTATTATTATTTTAGATCTCTAAAGTGACATGTCTACCACAGGGGAATTTAGGTGTTTTCTTAATGTGCACTTGTTGACAAAATGTGTGTGCATAGCAGTATGCCTAGGGAAACATTATACTTTATTGACTGACTCAACTACACTGGTGTAGAAAATGAGTCCTTCACAGTAAGGGATATTTACTGTCCCATCTACAGAGAGCAGAACCAAAAGGATTAACGGCATTAGAATCACTTTCATGGTCATTATAGAAAAGTGGGCAATATGTTATATAAGTCCTAAAAAAAGCTTCTTGAAACTCATTTCTTTCTGATAAATATATATACATGTTTTCAAACTACTTACTATATCTGATAGAACTATAGCCTCATAAAGGATACTATTAATTTAGTATATTACCCAGATTTATTTACTAGATGAGGCATATTTTATGAAAAATATTTAAAATGCATAATTCACTTTGTCAAAGCACATAGATCTCTATGAATATCCAAATAATAAACTCCCTAAATCAAATATGTAGATAAATAATACATGTTGATACAAATAATTTCTATTATTAATTTCTTTTTTTCTGTTAATGGAATTGCACTGGTCAAAAGTACCCAGAAAAGATGAGATATTATTAATTAGGACAATAAAAAATAAATAAAACATGTTCTTCTTTTATTTAGAACTATAATGTGGTCATATGAAGAATGCTGAAAGCATCTTCAGCATGGTAATTCATAAAATCATTATGGTATATACACAGATTTATGAAGACAAGAAACAATGATGAAGAGGATGTAAAAGATGATTTGTGACTTTCAACTAGAGAAAACATCAGGAAACAACAATAATGAAACTTTTAAAAAATAATCAAATAGAGGTATGAAGAGAGGCAAGAACTTGGGAAAACAGATAAAAAGGAATAAAAAAGAGAAAGAGAAAAAAATGGGTCTTCCTCTGCTTAGAATGATAATGGCAGATATGTGATGATAGAGATTTCAAACACCATGAAAAGTCTTATCAAGGATGAAAATGACATTGCACCTAATCTTATAGTAAAACTAGAGCACATGACATGTTTAAGTCCAGTGAAATATGTCCTGACAGTGTTTATAAAATACTCATAAAATTGTTTATTCTAGAAGAAGCCTAGACATTGAAATGAGGATTCCAGACGTCCCCTTAACATATCAGCAAAGTTCAGATTAAAACCATTTCATGGGTTGCTATGAGAAATGAACATGTTTTGGTAACATTCTAAGACATAATATTGTTGGATATATATTTTTCCATGTGTCACTCGTGTTTTTTTCAGAGAAGAATACAGAAGTAAATTTTGTGTCAGATCCAGAACTCAGAATGTTCTCACAGAAGCAAACCATTCACTTGTTGTTACTTGATTGCTATTTTGACCAATATTATGAATGAAAAATAGTGCCTGGCAAGGAACAGATTGTAAATTATGTAGATAAGAGTACTTTTTTCTATACAAATTTAATTACCTGTTTATCAAGTTTGTGAAAAGAAAGAAGGTTTTATTAAATCTTGCTGAAAAAGCCTGACCCAGGTATTTTCAAAACCTGTGTGTGTTCGTGTGTTTGTGAGAGACAGAGAGAGGGAGAGAGAGAGAATTAGGATTATACATGACAGAAAATTATACTTTTGCTCTTAGACCTTTTCATTCATTCCAGAATTTGTGTTATAAAAATAAACCTGTATCAGTCAGGGTTCAATCAAAGAAAGGGAACTACTATAGTTAGCATGGAATGAGGGATTTATTTTAGGATAAGAAGATCTATAATTATTGAAGAAACTGCAATAATAGGGGTCACAAGCTGGGGAGCAGAGAAAAGTCTTTGAACAGCTTTCCTTGAGCACTGACACAAGTGGACAGGGGCACCTCAGCAGCTACTTGTAATCAGCTGCCAGAGTGCTTCTCAGGAGAGAGCTGGTGGAGATGTCCTTGGACGATGTTGCCTCTTTGTTTGGTAGTGGGCCTGGATTTGCTTTTGTCTAGAAAAGCCCTGGCTGGAAAGAAGAGCTGGACACAGAGTAAAGGGGGTTGAGGATAAGCTGGAATTAGCCAGCCCTCTTCATCAGTCTTCCGTTACTTGTTACAGATACACCTGAGGGCTCTGCTGGTCTTCCAGTTTGGACAAATATCCCAACAATTTCTCATTTGGACAACTCTACCTGAAACCATTCGGAAAAGATGGTTCTGGAAAACTTATTTCCAACTTAGCCAAGTGGACACAATACAAAACTATCATAAAACATCATATAATAATTTGCTTCCTCAACTGTTCTCTGGTTTTCTTATTTTTTTAAATTTTTACTCTTCCTTAAAAATTAAAAAAAATACCCTATTTATTCAACACCTCCTAAATATGTCACTATGCTGGGTGCTAAGATACAATGATAAGTCATATGTAGAGATAGTCTCTGACATCCTGTAACTTAGTGTATGGTTTCATAGCTTGCTTATTTGAGTCAAATCTACAGAGTGGGTTGCCCTGTACTTGACAAACCTACCAAGAGAATGGAGCCAAGAGTCACATGTTCAAATACCTTCAGGGCCCAAGCATGTAATTAAACTATGCCAAGACTCTTGGCATAATGTAAGAAGAAGTAGAAGGTTTTGTAGGAACTCAAGAGTCTCCCTAAGCCTTCCAAGTATAAAACATAGCTTCTAAATCTGCTAAAGAATAGAATAAATTGCTTTCTCTTTTGTGTGCTAAAGAAAAAAATAGATGCAAAAATCAGCAAATAAAATATGATTTCTTTGGACAGCATGATTAAGATTATCCATGAAGGTGTTACCGAGTCCAAGCTCATTCTGCTTGCCGCACAACTGGCCAATGAATCAGAGACGAGGTGTTGAGGCAGGGAGTAAGACTTTATTTGGAAACCTGGCAGGCCGAGAAGATGGCAGACTAGTGTCTCTGAAAAACCATTTTACCTGGGTCTGGATGCCAGTTTCTTTTATAGAATCAGAGAGGAAGTAAAGTAAAAGGGCCATCAGTCTTGCAAAACATCTCCTAGAGTGACCAGCCTAGGTGAGGGGATGTGTTAGTTGCTTTTTTCTTGCAGCCATTCACAGGTGGGCAGGTTTCCCTGAGGCAGGCTATTATGTATGATTATAATAACAAAAGCAATAAAAAGCAAAGGTTAAAGTCAAAGAAACAGATCCAATGTGGAGTCTGATTTAGCTCTTCCCTATTACAAAGGGAGTTAAAAAGCGTTCCAAAGAATAAATTGTGGCACTAGATCCATGATTGCTACAAACCCATCAAAAGAGTATTTCTACAAAGTGGGAAGCCTTCCTTATGTACTTCAAAGATAATTGAGCATAAGTTAAATCAACTTAGCAATTTTAGGGTGGGAAGGTACAGCAGCACACTTACTTTATTATCCTTATTTGACTGAAAAATCATTAACTATCCCCATTACCAACAGTGGTATTTCCTCTGCCATATGTTTAAGCATGAAATTGAGATGCAAATCTCTCTCTTTGCTTTCTCCTGTACATTTACTTTAATTCTGCCTAGTGATCAGATCCTCCCAAGGCTAAACAAGGGGCAATGTCATAGCTTTTAAATCCATAGGCCAGCTGACGGAAACAAAAATAATTTCAAAAAGCTTAGTTCATGGATTTGCATTTTGCTATATCTTTGACAGTTATCCAGGGCCCTGAGAGTAATAACAAAGGGGAAAGAAAAAAAATAAAAACAGTTCTAGTTTTTTGTTTACTATGACAGGTTACTGAGTTAGGAAAAACTATTAGGATCCAAACAGGGAAGAATGGTGCCTCCTACTTATTCCATGGGGTCTTGACTAGATCTGATTCATATTCTAGTGGATTGGCCTTTTGTGGCCTGCTGAAAAACCAAGAAAGATTTGACAGCAAGAATGACTGCATCACAAATGAGCCTTCCTCTCATTTCCATCTCTGTTCTCCCTTGGGACTGTCTTCATTATGAGAACATCAAATGCACTAGCTTCAGGTTCTTGTTTCTTCTTGATTCCATGGTGCATGCTTTGACTGCTTCATCCCTTCTACCTGGAGTCTCAAAGTTATCCAGAGAACACTCTTTGTTCCTTTTCTCACACTTGATAGTCTTGAGAAGTCTATTGGTTTTATCAAGTGCTTGTGAAAGAAACCTTGATACTGATGTCATTTGTCCATCAGAATCTGAAACAATCTGCCAACAACTCAAATACGTGCACACATACACATGCACACACACACAATACACATCAGGATGAGGGTTTCTGAAGAGCTGTGGTCAATTTATATTTACAGATGAAATTAAGCTTGGACTCATGACTGGACTCTCTTCTCTGTTTTGAGAAAACATCCTTAAAAATTAATTTGGTTTGAGATAAATGTTATTTTTGTAATTTTTAGGGGGTAATGAATTTTGTTACTGTTAAGAAATGATACCTACCCAATTTTTAAAAAACTCAAGTCATGCATAGAAACATAAAAATGAAAATTTACAAAATCCTGTCATTAATAACCATCATTATGACATTTGGTGAACAAGGTCCCAAACACTTGTCTATGCCTATAGACATGCACACAAAAGGTACAATGAGGTATCTATATTTTTAAAAATTAGCACTCACAGTTTACTTTTACTTAACTTTAACCAAATGCAAACAAACCACATGGAACAGAAGATGTATGCCTTACTGAGTCCAGAAAAATTTTTCTTCATAAGGAGTATAATTTTTAGAAAACTCTTCCAAAGATAAGGAAAAATATCTTGACTTCTTTATGAGGTCAGATACCTATAGTTAAACTTTATAGTGTCTATTGACTCTGCACTATTGAAAGATGATACCCATATTCTTCCTATTGATCTATTATATTTTATTATGTCATTTTATATTGACTATATCATTATTATAGTTTATTAGACAAACATTTTTTGAAAATTTGTTTAACTTGGTACATAAATCATTTCAATGTCTTTCTTTGGTTTTTTACCACAATTCCCATTTTCTAATCTCATTATATTTAACATATTTTCATCATTGTCTACATTTCATCACCTGGTAATTTTTTAGAAGACAAACGCATGGGTTTGTGTTTGTCTTAGTCCCCAAGATCTTACAAACTTGAAAGTATTTTTCTATTGCCCTTAGAGTTTAAAACCAAATTGGCTGTACATAAAACCCTTGACTCATACTCTCTTTCCTTTGAAATTCCATCTATTATTTTATCTTCTGGCTTCAGAGAAACATGAGGAACACTCCAATCCATGCTGTCCATCCAAAATAATTTACAAAAGTTTTTTTTTTTTTTCTGCTTGTACATTTAAATGATATTTTTCCTTCAGATTTTATTAACTTTACCAGGGTATATCTTGGTGTGATTGTTTCTACAAATTTCTATTAGGACACAATTGCCACATTTAACTTAATATATAGGTCTTTATGTTAGAAAAGTTTTATTTTATATTTAACAGTTTTTCTTTTTCTCTTTTAGATATTATTTTCTCTTTCTTAGTAAAAATGTTTATGTGAATGGAAAATCTCCTTTGTCCTCATGTAGCATCCTCTTGATTTTATCATTTGTATATCACTGTTCTTTTCAATTTTGTATAATATGCTGTCTTTAGGCTGTATATATCATATACATACTTATACATGTTCAACTGATCTTTGAGTTTTGCTCTTTAAATTTGCATTTCCTTTCATTGGCTTTTATTCTCTTCCTGAACTTTTATAATCGTTTAGCTCTTTTTGAACATAGCTCATGCTGTCTACAATTTTTGAGACTATGGACACTATTATGGGATGTGTGCTTTTCACTCATTTTTTGCTTATGCTTTTTCTCACTTAACTAATGCTCCAGATTTTGTTCATGCAGATTTTATTTTATTCATGGGACTCGTGTTGGTTCCTTTATATTTTTTAATACTCTTGTAAAAGACCAACTGCCTTCTAAGGAATAATAAAGGGAGTGGCAAACCTGAGTGAGAAATCTTTACTTGGATTTGTTGTCTCAAACACCCTCTCATCCAATATGTTACTTTCTTCACTCCAGGGAAGAGAACATATTTCCCCTTGGTTTTTCCTGCTCAAGAGTTCAGTGTCATTATAACAAAGCCTTTCACGTTTCAGAATCTATGGATTTCAATGTGGTCCTTACAGCCTCCTCTTCCTTAGCACTTTACTTTATCTCCTATGGTCACCCTCAGCTAAAACACTTGGCCATAGACATAGGTTTTCATGTCTTCTCTCTCATCTTACTCCTCACCTGTCATTGTGTGGTATTGAGCTATGTCTCTATAGGGACATTTCCCACCTTCATAGAGGCTTCTTCATGGCATTAGATCACCTGTTTTAAATCAAAGCATCATTGAATATGCCTTTCAGGACGGTGACACTTACTTTGCAGGAAATATACACGCTGCTGGCCATCTGAGGTACCATGTGTAAGCTCTCAGCATGCTCCTTTATCACAGACATTACAGTATTTGGCAGATGTACTTCAAGGTTACTGGCTTAGGGCTACGGCATTTCCCTTGCTTTGTCAATTTCTCTCTTTCTATCTCTCAGCTTTTTCCTTATTTATTATTTATTGTGGTATTCAAAAACACCACTGGAGTAAAAAGTCGCTACATGATCATTAACGTACAATTACCCTAAATATTTTCAAATAGAAGACTATAACTTAAATACATATAAACTGATGAAACAAAGACTTCTAATTCAATTTAATTCAATCCACCTTTACTGGAACACACTGTGTTTCAGCTACTGGAGAAAGAAAACTATATTAAGGAATGAAATAAAGGGAAGGGCAGGTTTTACAAAAGGCCAAGATGGTCAGTTGACAGGGATAGCGACCATGGAAAAGGCAGAAAAGTTGCAGAAAAGAAATTAATATGATAGCACATACTGGCAAAACCAGTAGTATCTATTGCTTGCTATATTAAAGGATTTATTGCCATGTATATCTCCAGGGAAAACTGTGCTTGATAGGACCCAGCTAACATATGGCTCATAGGTTATGAAGTAACAAAACAACAACCTGGGAAGTGTGAAAAGGAGAGATGATAACCTTTTGTCTGAGACTGTCCTACAGGATAATTACCAGCTATTTCCAAACCTTTGCACATACTTAGGGGTCCAGTGCAAACTTGGAGGCTGATTATTGACAATTCCCTCTCGCAAGGATGAAGTCATATACATCATCACAGAATGGAGTAAGCCATCAATGGTTGCAGGTAATAAAAAATAACAATGGTCAAGTACTTCTAATATACAAGGCCTTGTTCACTTAACTCATGTGATTCTCACAGCAGTCTTGTGAGAGGTCAACACTTCTGTGGTCATCATTTTACAAATGAGGGAACTGAGAAAAGAGAACATAATTAACTGTCAAAAGGACATTGAGTGAGAAAACAGCGAAGTTGAGATTGAAACCCAGTTCTGACTAACCCCAAAGCCTTTCAATTCAGTCACTATGTTAAGCAATTTCATCACAATTTTCCATGCTCTAGAGAAACCATCCCTTACATGCACTTTTCAGAAAATGTAAAGTAATACATAAATAACTTTCATTCTCAACTACACCCTTAGAATACCTAGAAAGTAAATATCTGTTGCAGTATTTATATGTGGGGTGAGCTTGCAGGTCATTCAATAATTCCACATTCTACTCTCATTCCTTTGTCCTACATTTTGTCGTATATTGTGTGCACAATCTTTTATGTCACATCTCTTGATTCAGTTTCTCTCTGAGCCGCCTCAAGGAGGTCTGCTACTGAAAGACCCCTTTCCAGGAGCAGCAAGAAGCTGAGCTGTACACAGGTATTCAAATTAAGTAAGCCTTTCTTTATAAGCCTCCAAATATCAACATAATATTATTACGCTATTTTTCCTGCAATTGTATGACTAGCCAAAATTTCATCAGCCAGAAAAAGTGAGAATTTCATTAAATCTTTTTGCTCAAAAGTAACAGCATAAAGTTAAAACACATTGCATTGTTGAATGTTGGAAATTTGGGGAATGTAAGAGAATGTTGATAAGCTCCATAAGTAGAAAATTATAAACTCCATATGTAGGAAGTTATTTAATTATGAGGGAAAAAGAAAACACCTTGTTTGGAAGGACTTGAAAGTTTTGACAGGAAATGTTAGGAGGTAGAATTTTGTACATGATTAAAACAGGCTACGTGATTAAAAAGGGCAAGAAGGGCTCAGGAGCTCTGCAAGAATCACAATATTCTTAGAGTAGACAAGTGACCACAAAGTGAGAAAGAGAGAAACAATCTTCTATTTTTTATTATTTGTATAATTAACATATGAATTGACATATTTGTATACATCTCTATGGCTTTTATCATGTATAGATTTGCATAATCACTGTTATGATCAGATTACGAACGGTTCCATCACCCCAAGAGATGCACTCTTGGTGCCCCTTTGTAATCAGACCTTCTCCCTCCTCCTAACTCCTGTGAATCATTGAGCTACTCTTTGTCATTATGGTTTTGTCTTTTGGGAACATCAGATAAATGAAATCATACAGTATGCAACCTTTTGAGACTGGATTTTTTTCACACACCATAATGCCTTTGAGATTCAACTAAATTGCCTGTGTCAGTAGTTTCAATGCAGCTTATGGCAGAGCAATATTCTTTTGTATGGATGTATTGTACAACAGTTTTATTATCTATTCTGTCAAAAAAATTTGGGTTGTTTCAACTTGTTCTTCATATATATATATATATATATATATATATATAAAATGAACAGAGCTGCTCAAACATATATTTTCATTTCTCTAGGGTAAATACCTTGAAGTGTTACAATGGCTCAGTTAAATGGTAAATAAATGTATGGTTAACTTTGTAAGAAATTATCAAACTATAGTAACAATATTTTTGAAATAAAACCACCATGAGGGCCAAAAGTAGAGTGTGAAATATTAGACACCAGCACTTCTCTTGACCCAGATACCCATATGTCAGACTCTTGTCAATGGGAGACATCTGGTTGAATGATTCTACAAGGTCACAATTTTGGGAGGTTCAGGTAATTTCTGCTTGGCTTATCCTTAGCAGAATATCTCTCAACTAAGTACTGTACTCTCTTACAGTTTGAAGAATTTGTCATTTTGGCATAGCAGCAAGTAGAAAAAGAGGTTCGTTCCCAGCTTCATCATTTTGGAAAAGCAATAAATTATAACAGTAGCTTCAAGCACAGTATCTCCAAAGATTGTCCAAATTTTACTATAACACTAAGCCTCTTTTATTGGCAGCAACATTGGTTCTTATTCTAGAGCAACATCCAGGCACATTTAGAGTACTGTAACATTTATCAAGGGAGCACATTGGAGATCCAGCTCTAGGGGCATGGTAAAGAAAACACCTTGACACCTTCATGGACATATCAGTGAGGAGGAGACTGCATTTCCTGCTAATCTGGTTGGATTTTGTACTTTAGGATATTGGTAAGAAGCCATATAATTGAATTGCTCTTCAAGATCTAAACAATGAGTTGACATTAGGTGATAAGCATTAATGTAAATTTTGCTATATTTTGTGTTTGCTCACAGTTTGGGGAGAATTATATTGCCAATAGAAAGAATGAGATACATACCTCTCACTATAACATGGAAAACTTCATCTTTTGTGTTATGAAGAAATAATTGTTAATAAGTGGATGGATTATTATTATTAATAAGAGTCAGTCCTTAAGGAGTGAAGACTACATATAGAATACACACACAAATGCATTTTGTCCTTTTGACAATCCATGACAGAGAATGCTTCTATCTTCATTTACAGTTTTTTCACTGTTTTTACATCCACTGATATAAAATCGGGAAATCAAGGCCCACAGAGATTATATAATTTGCTGAATATTGTAGAGCTAGCAAGTTGTCATACAAGAAGTTAAACCCAAACACCTTGATTCCAGAATCCAGATGTTGAACAATGATGTTATGTGACTTCAAATATGTCACTTTTTACAGACTAATCATTGTGGTAGGCAGACTCCAAAATGGCCTCCAATGATCTCTATGCCCTGCAGAGTTCCCACTGATGTTAAATCAGGACAGTCCTTTGTGATTAATAGAATATGGCAATACTAAGAATCCATTATTTCCAAGCTAGATCACAGAAGACATTCTGTTTTCTATTTTGGTCACCTAGATCAATTGCTCGGAGGGAAGCCAGTTACCATGTTGTGAAGACGCCCAAGAACCGTGAAGAGAGTTCCCCATGAAGAGGAGACAACTTGCAACACCAACTCACCCACCTTTTGAGTGGACTACCTTGGAAAGGGACCCTCCAGCCCCAGACAAGCCTTCAGGTATCTACAGCTCCGGTAGATCTGGAGTCAGAACTGTCCAACCAAACTGCTCATGAATTCTTGACTCACAGAAATTGTGATAGGTAAGTAATTACTGTTGTAAGGCATACATTTTGGACTAGTTTGTTAACTGGCAATAGATAACTAATACAATGACATATTTATTGTTCATTAATTCAAAACAATTTTGTTGACAATAAGTAAAAGTGTATTAAAATTTTGTTCAATTATTTTACCTTCTTCCCTACCACCTCTTATTTCAGATTCTGAGACAAAGTAGGATTACAGACATTCTATGTTCATGGATGAGAATACTCAATATTGGCAAGGTGTCAATTCTTCCCAAATTTCTCCATAGTTTCAATGCAATCTCAATAAAAATCCCAGGAAGTTATTTTATGGACATTGACAACCTGATTCTAAAGTTTATATGAAAAACAAAATAATCCAGAATAACCAACACAGTATTGAAGAACAACAACAAAGCTGGAAGATTGATGCTACCCTATTTCAAGACTTACTATAAATATAAGCCTACAGTAATCAGGACAGTATAGTATTGGTGAAAGAATAGACAAATAGATCAATGGAATGGAATACAGAGCCCAGAAATATAGAGTCAACTTATCTTTGACAAAGGACCAAAGGCAATACAATAGAGCACAGACTGTTTCTTCAACAAATATCCAACTGGGCATCCACATATAGAAAATGAATCAAGACACAGACTTAACAGCCTTCACAAAAATTAACACAAATTGGATCACAGAACTGAATGTAAAATGCCAACTGATAAAACTCCTAGAAGATAAAATAGGAAAAGATCTAGAGGACCTTGAGTATGATGATGACTTTTTAGATATAACACCAAAGATACAATCCATGAAAAAAATAATTGATAAGCTAGATATCATTAAAATGAAAAACTTCTTCTCTGTGAAAGACAATATCAAGAGAATCAGAGGACAAGCCACATACTGGAAGAAAATACTTGCAAAACACACGTCTGATAAAGGACTGCTAACCAAAATATACAAAGAACATTGAAAACTCAACAACTAAAAAAGTAAACTAAAAAAATAAACAACTAGACTAAAAAATGGGCCAAAGACCTTAACAGACACCTCACCAAAGAAGATATACAGATGAGAAATAAGTATATGAAAATATACTCCACATCATATTTGCTTTAAGGAAATGCAAATTAAAACAACAATGAAATACTACTATACACCAATTAGAATGCCCAAAATCTAGAATACTGACTTCAAATGCTGGTGAGGATGTGGCACAACTGGAACTCTCATTCAATGTTGGTAGGCATGCAAAATGGTAAAGTCTTTCTTGAAGATGTTTGGCAGTTTCTTACAAAATTAAACATACTCTTACCTTACAGACCAGCAATTGTGGTCCTTCGTATTTACCCAGAGGAGCTGAAAACATCTTTACACAAAAATCTGCCCATGAATGTTTATAGCAGTCTTATTCATGACTGCCAAAACTAAGAAGCAACCAATATTTCCTTTAGTGGGTGAATGGATACATAAACTGTGGTACATCCAAATGAACTATTACTCAGATTAAAAAAAAAAAGAGCTATCAAGCCATTAAAGACACATAGGAACTTTAAATGTATATTAGTAAGTGAAAGAAGTCAATATGAAAAGGCTGCATACTGTATGATTCCACCTATATGACATTCTGATAAGGTTAAACTATGGAGACAATAAAAAGACCAGTAGTTTCTAGGGGCAGTGGAGGTGGAAAGATGAATAGCCAGAACGTAGTATTTTCAGAACAGTGAAAATGTTCTGTAGGATATTGTAATGATACATGTATTTGTTCAAGCCCATAAAATGTGCAATGCCAAAGTGAACCATAAGGAAAATTATGGACTTGGGATAATTATAATTTGTTAATGTAAGTTCATCCTTGGTAAAAAAAAAAAAAAATGCCATTCTGGTAAATGATATTGATAATGAGGGAGGCTATATATGTGTGATGCAGGGAGAATCAGGAAATCTTTGTACCTTGCCTAAGTCTTGCTGCAAACCTGGAACTGCTCTTAAAAAATCAAATCTTTAAAATAACAACTTACTTATAAGAAAGAAAAGACTACAACCCAGAACAAATCTTACATCATAAAGAATATAATTTAATTTTTCTCATATCACAAAATTACTAAAATTTCAATGCAAAGAGTTAAAAAAAAATAGAAGCTCTAGCACTTTATGAAGAGTAAGTGAACATTCAGTCAGTCAGCAGAACTTTATGTGTACCAAACCAGTGGGGAGGGTAGTATAAATATTTGAGTTTTGCATGTTAGAGAAACAGAAGAATAACTGGAACAGGAAGCTCTGCCCTCTAAACTGAGGACAGTTGGCAGGTTCATATCCCCTTCTGTGTTTCCTTTGAATGCTATTCTTGTCTTTCCAATAAGATTTTGAACACACTTTACTATTTATTTTTTTGGAGCAGCTTCTAAGTTGGAGATTGTGTCTTCTTCCAGAATCTAACATAATATCTGGAACATAATAGAAATTCAATAAATATTGTTGAAAAATAGTGAGTGAACAAATGAGTGGAAAAAATGAATGCTTCCTTATAGAAAGGTTAAAAAAAATTAACCCTCTATAGCAGATTGTGTTTATCAATAAAACAATTGCAATAATTTTTCCAGTCTCACACTCTCTTCTATAACCATGCCATGCCCCACACAAGAAGCAGGGCTTGGATACCTTCCCCGTGGACAAGGGCAGGTATTTGTGACTGCCTTGACTAATAGACTATGGAGAACATAATAAATGTGACTTCTGGAGTTATGCCATGAAAGGAGTTACAATATCTTCCTTTCTCTTGGAACACTCATCCTTGAAATCCAGCCACCATGCTGTGAGGAAGCTCAGACTACTTGGAAAGATCATACATAAATGTTCAACAACCATTTAGGGTTGTCTTTTCATCTTGTTTATGGCTTCCTTTGCTGTGCAAAAGCTTTTAAGTTTACTTAGGTCCCATTTGTTTATTTTTGTTTTTATTTGCATTACTCTAGGAGGTGAATCAAAAAAGATCTTGCTGTGATGTATGTCAAAGAGTGTTCTTCCTATGTTTTCCTCTAAGAGTTTTATAGTGTCCAGCCTTACATTTAGGTCTTTAATCAATTTTGAGTTTATTTTTGTGTATGGTGTTAGGGAGTGTTCTAATTTCATTCTTTTGCATATAGCTGTCCAGTTTTCCCAGCACCACTTATTGAAGAGGCTGTCTTTTTTCCATTGTATGTTCTTGCCTCCTTTGTCATAGATTAGGTGACCATAGGTGATATCTCTGGGCTTTCTATCCTGTACCATTGTTCTATCTTTTTTTTTGTCCCAATACCATACTGTCTTGATTACTGTAGCTTTGCAGTATAGTCTGAAGTCAGGGAACCTGATTCCTCCAGCTCCGTTTTTCTTTCTCAAGATTGCTTTAACTATTCAAGGTCTTTTGTATTTCCATACAAATTGTAAAATCTTTTGTTCTAATTCTGTGAAAAATGTCATTGGTAATTTGATAGGGATTGCATTGAATATGTAGATTGCTTTGGGTAGTATAGTCATTTTCACAATATTGATTCTTCCAATCTAAGAACACAGTATATCTCTCCCTCTGTTTGTGTCATCTTTGATTTCTTTCATCAGTGTTTTATAGTTTTCTGAGTACAGGTCTTTTGAGTCCTTGGGTAAGTTTGTTCCTAGGTTTTTATTCTTTTTGTTGTGATGATAAATGGGATTGTTTCCTTAATTTCTCTTTCTGATCTTTCATTTCCTTAATTTCTCTTCCTGATCTTTCATTGTTAGTGTATAAGAATGCAAGAGATTTCTGTGCATTAATTTTGTATCCTGCAACTTTACCAAATCCATTGATTAGCTCTAGGAGTTTTCAAAAAGACAACCCTCAGAATGGGAGAAAATATTTGCAAATGAAGCAATGGACAAAGGATTAATCTCCAAAATATACAAACAGCTCATGCAGCTCAATATCAAAAGCACAAAAAACCCAATCAAAAAATGGACGGAAGACCTAAATAGACATTTCCCCAAAGAAGACATACAGATGACAAAGAGGCACATGAAAAGATGCTCAACATCACTAATTATTAGAGAAATGCAAGTCAAAACTACAATAAGGTATCACCTCACACCAGTCAGAATGGCCATCATCAAAAAAATCTACAAACAATGAATGCTGGAGAGGGTGTGGAGAAAAGAGAATTCCCTTGCACTGTTGGTGGGAATGTAAACTGATATAGCCACTATGGAAGACAGTGTGGAGGTTCCTTAAAAAGCTAAAAATAGAACTACTATATGACCCAGCAATACCATTACTGGGCATATACCCTGAGAAAGCCATAATTCAAAAAGACACATGTACCCCAATGTTCATTGCAGCACTATTTACAATAGCCAGGACATGGAAACAACCTAAGTGTCCATCAATAGATGAATGGATAAAGAAGATGTGGTACATATATACAATGGAATATTACTCAGCCATAAAAAGGAACGGAATTGAGTCATTTGTAGAGCTGTGGATGCACCTAGAGTCTGTCATACAGAGTGAGGTAGGCCAGAAAGAGAAAAACAAATATCGTATATTAACGCATGTATGTGGAATCTAGAAAAATGGTACAGATGAACCTAGTTCCAGGGCAGGAATAGAGATGTAGATGTAGAGAACAAACGTGTGGACACAGGGAGCGAAAGGGAAGGTGGGATGAATTGGAAGATTAGGTTTGACATAAATACACTATCATGCATAAAATAGATAGCTAGTGGGAACCTGCGGTATAGCACAGGGAGCTCAGCTAGGTGCTCTGTGATGACCTAGATGGGTGGGATTGGGGTAGGGGGTGTGGGAGGGAGGTCCAAAGGGAAAGGAGTATATGTATACATATAGCTGATTCACTTCGTTCTATAGCAGAAACTAACACAACATTGTAAAGCAATTATACTCCAGTAAAGAAAAGAAATATTAAAAGATTAAAATAAAAATGAAGTGCATTTTAAAATAAAAACATAAAAGAAGCAACAACAACAACAAAAAACACCCACTTAGGTCCCAAAGAACAATCACCACTAGATGCCAGACATTAGAATAAGAAAGTCCGCATGCAAGAGAACACCAGCCCTAGCTGTTTTTTGACAGCCACTGCATAAGATATCCTGAGAGAAAACAACCTAATTGAATGTAAATCCCCCAAATTTTAAGAAATAATAATGAATTAGAGAAGCTGACATAATCTCATTACCTGCTGTTTTTTTTTTTTTTCTTTTTGCATACAACACTTGTCTCTACACTAGGGCTTTGAATAACCCTTGCTATTATTTTATTATATGATCATCTAAGTTGTGTCTTATTCTTCTGCGGAGCTAATATGGTATCTGGATCATAGCAGGAGTTTAATAAATATTTGATGGATATAAATAAGGAATGACTATATGAATTAATAAAAATGAATATTTCTTTATGTTAAGATAAAAAAGTTTTTGGCAGGTTGTATTTTCTAAAAATTTACTGTAGCAAATTTTGGGGTAGTTTATTATGCAGTAATAAGTAACTGGAACGTCCTCCTATTCGTCCCAATTTGTAGTATTTCTTGAATCCCTTTTGTAAGGAATATTTTTTAAATTGCCTTTACCATAAGTTCTTTCAAGAAAAAGCAAAGAGAAATCAACCCTAAAGTATTTGGAGTTTACTTCTTGACATTGTCACTTCTTAGTTATGAAAATTTGGACTCTACCTAACCTCTGAAAGCCATAATTTCATGGTATAGAAAACTTAAAAAATTACCTGAAGTACAGTTTACCCCAAAATACCACTGTGTACCCCAAGTTAAGTTTATTAGATAGATAGATAGATAGATGACATCGAGATATATAATTATTTGCCAACATTTAAACTTAAGAGATTTCACCTAGGTATCTAGGTGTCTGGTTTCTTTTTCATGAAATGAGTAGAATTTTTTCCTTAGTTTGGCACAGGCTTGTTACTGCTTAAAGTTTCTTACATCCAGTCCCTTAAATTTATACCTTCCTGTCTATGTGGGCACTTGAGTTTATGACCACGGTTCCAAATCATTGAAGCCATATTAGACATTATTTTTATTCCACTGGGAAAGTTCTCTCAACAGCTGCTACAAAAAAGAGTTATTTTTCTTTAAGTTGGTTTCCTCAGATTTGATAAAAATTACCAAACGTGGCTTTAAATTAATTAATTTAGTTATTCATTTAGTAAAAATTTTTTTCGAATATTATGTTAGGTACCCTACTGAGTATTAAGACATCACTTTGCAAATATTAGTTTGCTCCCCAAACACAAAGTCATTTTTTTTAGTAGTTCATGAATAGGACAGAATTCTCATGACAATGTTGTTGTTTCTTTTTGCTTAAAACTGAAAAACGCACTCCAGTGGTAGAAATGAGAATTGAGCCAGGTCCAGTAGAATGTTCTGCAATGATGGAAATAGTCTATATTTGTGTGGTTCAACATGGCAGCTTTCAGCCACATGTGGCTACTGCAATTAAGGACATAAATTTTAAGTTAAGTTCAATTAAGTTCAATTTAATTTTGAATACTCACATGGCCAGACGCTATAGAATTGGACAGCACAGATCTACACTTTATTGACTTTTCTATAAACTTACATTAAAAAAGCAAACCCACAATGATGCTATTGCCAGTCTCAAGTGTTCTTTTAGGATCCGGACAAAATACCAGAGACAGAACATCGATTAAAACAGATAATACGATCATAGACAAAAAAACATTGCGCATTGAGTGATCATCAGTGGAAAATAAGACAATGAAATCAATCATTCATTGAGTAAAACCGTCTTGCCTGACTTATAGAGATGTTAAAAAGACCTTTTACCAAGCAAGGGCTCGCTGCCCTATATAGAAGCCAATACCATGGCACAGGCTTTTGACAAAAGAAGAAGCTCGACTGCAAGGTCCACCAACAAGCAGACAGGAGGCAGGACTCAAATCTCTCTCTCTGATTTGGGGCTGGGCCAAACTTTTCTGAGTTAGAGGCGGACGGGTTTGTATGTGGAAACCCTGGCTGGACAGATTTGGAATGGAAGGACTTTAAACCAGGCCATTTATGGTAAGGTATGAAAAAGGGCTTTAACACTGGATCTTTCTGGATAATGTACCCCTCGCACCTGAAGAAGTTTTGGCTTTCGAGTTCTAGTCGCGTCTTGATCTTTGGTTTTGTTGAGGGGAGACATTCTGGTTCTGGCAATATCGCGTCAACATTTCCTCTTCTGCGCATGTTCCAGAAACGCGCCTTGCAGTTTTGGCTCACGGTCCTTGCAAGAAAACTTTGACATTCTGTTATTAAGACAGGGCCAGTTTGAACTAATCCATGATGGAACTAGTCTAAGGCCGTTTTGACCTCATCTCCTTTAGCCTTACTTTCTAGATGAGAAAATTGAGGCCTAGCAGACCTGACTTGACCAGTATGACAACACTAGTCTGTAGCAAAACCTGGATAGAAATTCACGCCTCCTGGTTCTTGATCACTTCTCGCCATGGATGTTTTCTGCAGCTTGTAAGCATAACCCAAATGCTTTGGCCAAGCTAAAATTTATCTATTTATTAATTTATTCAAACTGTGCACATAATACTTTTAAGGAGCTTAATGATACTTTGGGTATCATAATTATTTGGAATATTTCACAAAAATTTTAAAAAATGATGCGGGCGTCTGATCATTAATAAGCAAATGCTATTCTATACATACTTTTTTTTTTTCGCTAGAAAAATAATCTGAGAGAACTAGAGCTATGGACAACTCTGTCATATGCCAACTTCTCAGGTAAATGCAGCTTTCAAACACACTTCAACAGAATCCCGGTGACGCTGTTACCGTGGAGACAGCAAGCATTGGGAGAAGACTTTAAGAGGATAGTGCAGGAAGAGACACTCAGAGCCCTGTTTTACATGCAGAGCCATCATTTGACTCTATTTTATGCAGCACTGCTGCAATTTCTGATCATACAAGTGCAAAATGGTAACAGTCTTGACAACAGCTCTGTACGAAAGGTCAGGCAGCTTTTGACTATGCTTCTTGTCTTTTTCTTTTCTTAATCAGAGGCTGTATAAGAGTAGGAGAGGTTTCCCTTTGGGTAGCCACAGAAAATACTTTAGGCACAAGGGTGTGTTGATTTTAATCAGTTCTGATCCTGGTAGCTTCCAGTGTTAACCCTGAAACCCTATTACAATCATGAATGGCATAATAAAACCATGGGCATGTTTTGTATTTGTTAGTTTCCTCAAGGAAATTGGGAAAGAAGGAACTCAGGTAATGAATCCTTTTGTATTTGTAATGAACTTTATCTGTAAGCACAATTCAGTCAATAAATATTTGTTAAGTCCTTTTTTTTCTAATATAGGCAGAGCACCATTAGAGGAATTATGGAAGATATAAAGACGTATCCCACTTCGCTCTGAATTTGTTTTTGAAAATATCAATTTATGCATCTGACTACTCCAGACTGTGAGCCCTGATTGGAGATGATGACACTGATGTCTTCATCTCTGTAAATGCAAGGCTTGGCACAATGTCTGACACAGGGAAATCAGTCAGCGAATGTTTATCAAATGAAAGATCACTGAGATACAGATACAGTTCCTATTTTCAAGGTATTTACTATCTTGGTAAGCAATCTCTAACTGTGATTTTATCCCACTTGATGATTTTTAAGTGTGAATGATTTATGAGTGAACGGATGAGTGAAATCACCATTCAACTTATTCACGGATCCATTCATTTATTTAGTGCCTAAACTTGAACGCTGTTCAACAAACTTTTTTTGGTTTCCCTGATGTTCAACCAAAGTTGGCAGTGTAAAACATGTCTTGTAAAGAAAATGCAAATAAATGGCAGCTCTAAGAGAAGAAATGAGACAAAGCCTAGGTTTTGAAATGCACAGCACCGAGAAAATGGCACTCGACTCATTTTTATTTCTTGCCCTGAGAAAGAATAGGCAGCTTAAATTTAGGTCTCCCAGGGCAACCAGGATATGAATTAACTCAGTACCACCTACTCAAGCTAATCTCTGCCATCAGAATCACGATGGTTTCTATGTAAGGATAATGCAATAAAAAGAAGATGGCTGTGGGGCATGGTTATAATCTGCTTTATAATTTGAAAACCTCATTTTAAAAGGTAAATTTAATTCCTGACTTGACTATTGCAGAAACTGACATCTTCTGGGGATAGGAAAAAAGCCTCCTCCTCACAGAGTAGTATTTCTTCATCTTGATTCTAAAAGAAACACACCTGCAAAGGAGACACTATTTTGGTTACAAAAGCTCTTTACACTTCTAATCTAATTTGTTGGTACACATCATGCCTTTTAAAATAATAAAGACTATGCACACTCTGCATTTTGAGACCATATAAATAATCTCCTTTCAAAAGTTCAAAAGTTATGGAAGACACTGTCTTGAATGAAACAAAATGCATTTCCATATAATTATAGTTCATCAGAGTACTTCAATTAAAATATCAATGCTGGAAATTTTATTTTTTGATTTATGTGTATTCGTTTGCAGTAAATTTTATTTGTTTACTTTTATTTATAACTCTTGGAAGAATTTCGTAGACACTGGTGTTTAAATTTATTTTTAATTTATTAGAAAGACTGGAAGACATTTTCCTTTGAATGACTGCAGTGTAAACCTTGACAGGTTTTTTTTTTTTGGTAAAGCAGGTGCCTGATTTCAGCTTTGATTGCAGAGGCATCCGTTTCAAAGAGGTATCCCCTTCAAAGACTGCTATCTGGGATTAAACACGTTGCCTGCCATAAGAGCAGATAAGGAGCCAGACCACCTCCCCGCATTGAAGCTGCTTTGTTTTAGAGATCTAGGTTGACTGGTTGATTTCAATAACTGATCATTTGGGCTACTTTTTTTTTTTTTTCTCTCTTTCTCTGCTTTAAATTCCTGCTCTTCTGTTTTAAATTCACCAATAAAGAGTGAGCCCAGAAAACCCTAGCCGCCACCCTACAAGCCCCAATAAAAGCAAGAACCCCAGGTCCTGGTACCCTTGCTCCCTTTACCTGTGACCTTGCTGTGTGGCCTCAGGTGTGCTGTGTAATTTCCAGGTCTCTTAAGTAATAAACCTTTATTTTTTCAAAGTTTCCTCATGGTTATTGCAGAAGGGTGTCTTGCAATCATAATAAGAACCACAAGGGCTGATTCAACCACAACATTGGTTATTGATATTGATATTGGTCATTGGATATCAATATTGATATTGATATTGATATTCTGAGACCAGCACAAAAAAAGTGATACATTCTAAATGAAGCTGGAGTTTCATATTCCCATTACCCACTTTCGTTTTCTCCTTTACCTCCGTGCCTCCCCTTGGATGTGAAATGATGTAGATATATAGATACTTATGTAAAAACAAAAGACACAAAGACGTGTTTTTATAGGGTATATTTTATACAAATTTGTTTTTTATAAATACAGATTCATTTGTATGACTATACTACATCTTGTTATCCTTTTCCCAATTCATGGGAAAATATATTTTCCCCATTTTTTACTATTACACAGTGTACTTATGGTCAGAATGTCTTAAGCCATGTGCTGTGCTATATTTTTTTATTACCAGAGTATAAGGTGGCACACCTTTCTTTTTTCCTTCCTTTCCTTTCCTTTCTTTATATTTTTTTCTCTTTTACAAAAAATTGCTATCAGTGAAGGTTTTAGACTAAACACAGCAGAAGCTGACTCTGGCTGGTTAAGCAGAAAGTTTTTTAAAAAAGGATATGGGGAGGCCTGGAAAATCTTCCTGAGTCAAGGCTGTGCTTCTGGGAACAATGTCCCAACCTGCACTGCAGAACTGGCTTTACAGAGGATCCACGATCACTGCATCTGCTTTCTTGACTGTTAGAGGGAATTCTACTGATGCCACTTGTAACTGTGGACCTTCTCCATACGTCTCCTGTGTGTCTCTCCAGTCTGCCAAGATTTCCCTGGAAATGTGGCCTCTTCTGCCACCTGGGCCTGGAGCGGGTGAGAGAGTGAGAGCAAGAGAGAGAGAGAAAATGGAAAAATGGAAGCCCCACCCAGAGCCCATTTGCTTGCATTGGTCACTTCTCAATGGAAGTTCAGGACGGGTGATTCTGATTGTTGGTTCTGAGGTCACAAGCCTGTCCTCTACATGCAAGAGAGACTGGAAGTTTGAGCTCTGACTTCTGTGTTAGTTCTATGTTAAGAAACATAAGTTGAAATATCCCTCAACGGGAAAAACTATTCAAACTTGATTGGTAGCCATGAATATGAAAGATGTTTACTGCCTAACTGACCTACAAAGAGCCAAATCACCAGTAAATAATAGTGCAGATTTCCTCATGACTTGCTGAACTTTGATAGTGTAAAATATTTTGACTTTTGCCAATAGTGATGAAAAAAAAGGTTATTATTATTATTTTTTAAACTGGTTAAAAACGTTGGACATTATTTTGTATATTTACATGGCAATAATAAAACTTTTTCTGTGAATCTTTCTGCCTTTAGCTTTTACCCATTTTTCTAAATAATAGTTTTTGTTTGTTTGTTTGTTTTGTATTTAATGGCAGGTGTTCTTTATATAGTCTGGGTATAATTTTGTTATCAGTTATATATGTTTAATCAATTTCTCCCAGGATACTGTCTGATTTAACTTTGTTTATAATAGCTTTTGTTAGACTTAAAATTTTGATGTTAAATTTATGATGTTTTTAATAATTTTTTTTTGTGATTTTAAGATGTCTTTAATCAAGGTGATATATTGAATCTCTGGTATTTTTTATCTAATAATTCAAAAAAGTGGTTTTGTTTTGGTTTACATATTTGTTTTTAATTCAAGTGGAATTAATGTTATGTTAGTGTGAAGTAAGGAAATTAATCTTTCCATGTGATTAACCATTTGTCCTAACATCATATAATTAAATACTTTACCCTTTCCTAACTGATTGGAAATGTCCACACTTCTTTTTATTTTTCTTTTAGATTTTACTGAAAATCACTAGATGGTCCTTCCATCTCTTTTCAGTTGCCCAATTTAGCAATCCCTCAGGTTTCAACATGAACTGTACCTCCTTTGGGAAAACTTCCCTAAATATCCAAGCCAAACTGCTCTTTTCTACCTTTAGATTGTTTTAGAGTTTGACCCAGTATTGATTACCTCTTTCCATGCTATGGGAATATAAACACAAAGCATCTAACATAGAGGGTGATGCCCAGTAAAGCTTCTTGGAGGAGGTATCATTGAGGTGAAAATTCAAGGACATGGAAAACACACTTCAGGCAAAAGGAACAGCATTCTCAGGCACTTACTATGTTTGTATATTTATCTTTTTAATTTTATGTAAAAGTTCTTGAGTGAAAGAGAAAAAAATCTATAATTTCAAATATCTCCATAGCATTACCCTTAACAACTACTTAATGAATTTTTGCTAATGATGTTCTAATTAAAGCAGTCATTCCACACAACATTTTTAAGGTCATAATTCATCATAGTACAATATCCAAAGAAAAATGTACTTAAATCCCTTTATACCAACTGGGTAATTGGACTCTGTCTAAACACAAAGCAGAACTTACCTTATTAAAAAAAAAAGCATTTTTCATATTTGTTCATTGAGAGACTTCTAAATGGCTACATCCTCAGATTAAAAAAGAAAGCAGTGTATATATGTCTCTATTACATGTTACTTAATATTTACAAAGCTTTTTTTCTTTTAGCTCATGAAAGTACGTGTTAAAATCATCTTCCCAGGAAACATCATAGTGCAGGATACTGCAAAAGTAAAATAGTTTAAATCATTTGAGTCCCATATTCTTGAACCAGCATACCAGTCTTGACAGGAGATGCCAAATGGACATTTCACTAAGCCTTACTTCTTTCAATTGTAGAATGTATTTATATGAAAGCTGCACCAGTAATTGGATGGGAAGAAGGTAAGACAGTGGCTAGTGAGAGAAATAGAAAAAATTTAAAGGGAGAATTCACAATTAGAACTATTTAAATTCATGCTTCTAATGGAAGATACAGCTACCATAAAAATTGGGAATATGACAACGTTCTTATACTGAATCTCTAAGGAAGAAAGATTACTTTTTTTCTTATTACCTAATGTTGAAAAAGTATATTTAGCTTAGAAAGCATCAGAATTAACTTAATGATAAAAATGTGTTCCACCACCAAGAAGAAAGAAAATGTACCCTCTCAGCCAATATAATTCATTCATTAGCCAGGAGAAAGGGGTGTGCAGATACCTACAGTCTACTTTAAATCTACTTTTCCTAAGCAGACACTGTAACAAGGTCACATTCATTATTGTGGGAATATTATAAGTCTGGTTTTCACACATATTTTTTTTCTTAAAAAAAAAGCTATAGATTTTTTAACTTAGGTATGTTCTTAAGACGTGTAATTTTGGAACTCAAAATTATTGAATCCATTGCAAAAATATAACAAATCACTTTCAGTCGTTTTAAAGGTACATATATGTGTCCATGATTATGGGTGTTTGCATGGTGGTTATTACAATGGTTTTTATCCTTTAAAAATTGTCCTTGGGGAAACAACTTCTGAAAATGCAACATCTCATTTTCAAAAGAGAATGAAGGAGCAGAGAGCACACAACTACTTTTACAGCAAACCATCACCATTAGAACAAAGGAACATTGACTTACACCATAAATCAAGAACAGTAGTGGAACAGGAATGCACAGCCTGGAAGGTTAAAAGCAATTAGTAAATAACAAAGGTGGCTTTGAGGCTATGAAGCTCACTTTTTGGCTCAGCTGGGTAATATCTGTCGCCACGTCTTAGTCATGCTTTCAGCTAGAGATATTTATAGGCTGTAAACACTGTTTGCAATGCTGAGTATTCTCTTCTGCGGTATACTTGTATTTTCACTGATTAAAGAAGGGAAAGGTCTCCAAACTAAGATAAACCATGAGCATGGTTATCTTTCAGTAGTTCAAGAGCAAAAACTGCCTTCTACATTGATATATTCTCCAGGTCTATTATAATCTCTGGACAGAGTAGATTCTCAAAAACTATTTGCTAAATTAATACATCAGTGAGATATAAATAAATGAACAAATGACCACATGGGACTGAAAACTCGCCTGGTACTACAGTTCAGGAATTTGATAACAGTCCCTCAACAATTTTAGATTTGTTCATTGGTTTATCTCATCACTCTTCATTCATCTACTCAGTTAATTCAGTAGCAATTCCTTGAGTACCTACTCTTTGCCAGATACTGTGCTATGTACCATAGATACAATGAATAAAATAATCATTAAGGAATGTTTAAAGAATTTTTAAACTACAATGTGTTGTGATAAGAATGGAATAGAGTTCAGTAGAAATTTCTGTAATGGTCCAGGAAATGGAACAACCAAATTAGATAGATGAGGAAGGTTTGATATGGAAACCAGTATTTTTTTTTTAATTTACTTTTTATTTTATATTGGAGTATAGTTGACTTACAATGTTGTGTTAGTTTCAGGTGTAGAGCAAAGTGATTCAGTTATACATATACATATAGCAACTCTTTTTTAAAAATTATTTTCCCATATTGGCCATTACAGAGTATTGAGTAGAGTTCCCTGTGCTATACAGTAGGTCCTTGTTGATCATCTATTTTATATATAGTAGTGTTTATATGTTAATCCCAACCTCCTAATTTATCCCTCACCCACCCATATTTCCCCTTTGGTAACCATAAGTTTGTTTTTGAAGTCTTTGTTTCTGTTTTGTAAATAAATTCATTTGTATCATTTTTTTTTAGATTACACCTATGTGATATATATTTGTCTTTGTCTGACTTACTTCACTTAGTATGATTATCTCTAGATCCATCTATGTTGCTGCAAATGACATACTTTCATTCTGTTTTTCTAATGGCTGAGTAACATTCCATCATATATATGTACCACATCTTCTTTATCCATTCCTCTGTCAATGGACATTAAGGTTGCTTCCATGTCTTGGCTATTGTAAATAGTGCTGCTATAAACACAGGGGTGCATTATCTTTTTGAGCTATAGTTTTGTCCGGATATATGCCCAGGAGTGGGACCACTGGATCATATGGTAACTCTCTTTTTAGTTTTTAAAGGAACCTCCATACTGTTCTCCACAGTGGTTGTATCAATTTACAGTCCCACCAACAATATAGGAGGATTCCCTTTTCTCCACACCCTCTTCAGCATTTGTTATTTGTGTTTTCCTAGAAACCAGTTTTGAGGATGGGTAAGTTTGCCGTGTTGATAAGCACGTGCTTTAAAATAGTAGGATATTCTTCCCAGAAAGAATAACATGTTTGGTGCCATGGGATCCTCCGAGACCATGATGCTTTGGGAGTATAAAATACTAGACCAAAGAAGTTTAGAGAGCAATGAAAATTTCAAAACATTTACAACATATCCATTCCTTTCATAACTATCCCCAACTCCCACAAAGTGCACAAAAAGAATTAGTACAGGATCAACGAAAAACAACAAAAGTATAAATTTCAATGGCTATTGGACAGGGCTATGCTGGAGGAGTTTGTGAGATTGCTTAGAGGTTTATAAAGCTCACAGAGGTGTGCTTTTATGGTAGACAACCTTATCTGAGTCTCAAAGAAAAGGTAACTCACTGAGTTCCGGGCCAGGCCATTTATTTCAGTGTGGATTCTTCATCTGTCAACATTTGGTTTCATCCAAGTACAACCTTTCTTTTTCCTGTTATGAGAAGGGGTTTCATGGTTTCTTTAAACCACAAAGAAGCATTCATTTCATGCTACAAGGAAGACATTGTACTCTTTCACTCCCGGTGGTGATAAAAACCTCATGCCATAGACTGTGTTGCCTGAGATGCCAATATCACAACTTCCACATCCTCCTATGTCCCATTGTGACTTCTTTTTAAGAGACAAATTTGAAAGTAAAACTCCAGTTCCTACAGCCTTCCTACTGGGCATTGAATTTAATCCTCATGGGAATGAAGAATTAACAGCCCTGAACCAACTGACTCAAAAGCTCACTATACTGGCTTCGAAAGAATGCAGACTCAGAGCAGACCCAGGGCCTGATGTATATGAGAAAGAATCACAGCAGGGAGAAAGGAAGGTGACCACAAGCACATTACAGTGTTCTTTCTGGCTGAGGCTGGGGTATGTCTTTCTGACATACACTCAAGTAATTTCACGATTACACATGGTTTCCAAGACTTTGTAGCTCTTGGAGAACCTGCTGACCAGTTACTGCAGAATGCTCTTATCTGATCAGCAGTGTGTTCCCTTAGAGAGTTAGGATTTGTTGTTCCATTGTCAAAACACAGGACTGTGCACACCAATAGGGCATGCATATGCCTGACACAATTGTCTTTTCCTTTTCTGTCTTATCAAAAATTTAATAAGGTAGACTAAATAAACCATGATGGGCCAGTACTCTGAGGGCCATATGTGTTTATTGCCTTCTGTAGGAGCTGCAGCGACCTGGTCCCCTGCGCTGGTCAATCTGCTTTTATATGTTTCAAGGAAAAGAAGAAAAGAATGTGATCAGAGGAGCTGACATCTATACCATGGTGATTAATAAGCTGACTCATTTACATTTTGACAAAACATACCAACAAAACATACCAGTAGGAGTTTTTAACATCAAATTTCATTCCATTAATGTATGCTCTTCAAGCTTTTTTTTCTTTTATTCTTTTCCATTATGGTTTATTACAGGATATGGAATATAGGTTCCGTGCTATGCAATAAGACCTTGTTGTTTATCCATCCTATATATAATTTGGTTTGCATCTGCTAACCCCAAACTCCCAATCTATCCCTCCCCCACACTTCTTGGCAACCACAAGTCTTTTCTCTATGTCTGTGAGTCTGTTTCTGTTTTGTAGGTAGGTTCATTTGTGTCATATTTTAGATTCCACATGTAAGTGATATCATATGGTATTTGTCTTTCTCTTTCTGACTTACTTTGCTTAGTATGATAATCTCTAAGTCAATCCATGTAGCTGCAAATGGCATTATTTCATTCTTTTTTATGGCTTAGTAATTCCATTGTATATGTATATATACCACATCTTCTTTATCCATTCATCTGTCAATGGACCTTTAGGTTGCTTCCATGTCCTAGTTATTGTAAATAGTGCTGCTTTGAACACTGGTGTTCATGTATCTTTTGGAATTAGAGTTTTCATCTTTTCTGGATATATGCCAAGGAGTGGGATTGCTGGATCATATGACAACTTTACTTTTAGTTTTTTGAGAAACCTCCATACTGTTCTCCATAGCGGCTGCCCCAGTTTATATTCCTACAAACAGTGTAGGAATGTTCCCTTTTCTCAACACCCCTCCAACATTTGTTATTTTTAGACTTTATAATGATGGCCATTCTGACCAGTGTGAGGTAGTACCTCATTGTAGTTTTGATTTGCATTTCTCTAATAATTAGTGATGTTGAGCATCTTTTCATGTGCCTGTTGGCCATCTGTATGTCTTCTTTGGAGAAATGTCTATTTAGGTCTCTGCCCATTTTTTAATTGGTTTATTTTGTTGCTGCTGTTGTTGTTACTGAGTTGCATCAAGTTTTTTATCCTTTTGGGACTTTAAAAATAACATACAACTTTAAGAAAACGTTCTTACAAGACACTGGTTTGTTTAAGAGTATATTTCTACTGTCTAGTCAATCAATCCGAATCCATCTGTGAAGTGCATTTTCATTTTCTTTGCTCTTTCAGATGTACGGCTTTCAGGAGATACATGAGAACCAAGAAAAAAAAAACACCAAACAAATAGATGAAGAGTAAAACCAGGCTCACAGTGCAATTTAGGAATAAATTAATGTGAAAATGGAAATTTGTTAGTACTCATTCAGCATAATAATTTGGGGCATTTAACGGAGGATAGAAGAAAAAAATTATTTTCCCTCTCCTCCCAGTCTTAACTGAACATATTTAGGAAGTGCATAGTTTTGGAGTTTCTCTTTTTTTCTTTCTTTTTTTAGTGTTCTTGTCATGTTCTCACAATGCAACAGGAAATATACTGAGGAGTCACGAAGAGCTGTCCCTCCTCTCCCCCGATTCAACAGATTTCAAGTTTCTGTTCTGGTTGTCTTAGTTTCTATCTAAATTGGTAGTCATCCACTGTCCTACCACCCTCTACATCAGGAACTAAAAAATTGCTTTTAGAAAAAAAAGTTGATTAGACTCATTTATTCTTAGAGCATTAAAAAACCACACACAGTTCAAAGTATTATTCCGTCAAGGGATATTTGGATTTTAACGAACACAAAAAATTCATTCAAATGGAATATTTCTAGTGGTGTATTCAAGCAGTCAGTAAAGGAACTTTGGATGGGAAGACTCTTAGGATTTGACTCATTTCCTGTCCCCTGCAGGTTGTTTTGTTTTCCAGGAAAGCCAGCCCTGAACCAGTTTTGTGACCAACACCATCTTTGCTCACCATTTAAAACCCAATGTTTTCTCCAAAGAACCTACCTTAACCTATTAGAAACAATGAGTGCTACAGGCTGAACTGTGTCTTTCAAAAAGATGTGTTCAAGTCCTAACCCCCTAGTAACTCAGAATGTGACCTTATTTTGAAATAAGATCATTACAGATAATAATTAGTTAAGCTAAGCTAAGTACATACTGGAGTAGGATGGGTCTTGATTCCAATGTGATCCAATCCTTATAAGAAGAGGAATGTTGCTGTAAAGGCAAGTACACCGGGGGAATGCCTTGTGAAGAGAGAGGCAGAGTTTAGAATGAAGCATCTACAAGCCAGGGAACATCTGGGACAACCAGAAGCTGGCAGAGGTAAAGGAAGCATCCTCCCCTAGAGGCTCTGAAGGGAACATGATTCTGCCAAAAACTTGGTTTCAGATTTCTAGCTTCCAGAACTCTAAGAAAATAAACTTCTGTTCTTTTAAATCACCCAGTTTGTGGAACTTTGTGATGATAGCCCTAGAAAACTAATAGAACTAGTGATTTCTTTTTGCTTTCTCTTTGTCTTTTCTGTTTCTCTACTTCTATTTCCTTTTTTCCATTTATTTATTTATTTATCTATTTATTTACGTATTTAGCCAACATCTAACTAAATACGATGTTGCTCATTGACAAGGAAAAGGAGAGGGACCATGAGAAAAACAAAGCCTCTTTTTCCTTTTACATTAAAATACTGGGAAACCTGTTCAAAGTCACATCCCCTCAGTGGGCTTCAACTATCTACAAAAACAGATTTTTTAAAACATTTACAGGTTTTAGCTTTAAAACTCTTTAAAAGAGTGCAATTCTTTAGTCAAATGAAATATTACAAGGCTCCTCAAAATGTGAAATAGATTTTAAAACTGCACTTTTCTGTTTGAAGTCAGGAAGGGACCCTGAATCAAATAGTGCAGCTTCTCTTTATCACCTTCCTTCCCTAGATGTCGTGCATGGTAACATCATTGTTGCAGGTATTTTATTAGAATAATGTTTTCAATAAGAATATAGTTATATAGTTAAGAATATCTTAAGAAAACTCTATTAAGGATGAGAAAACAAAAGAGTGGTTACTACTAGTCAGGGAGTATACCTGAAGACCAGAACTGTACGTCATACATGGCTGTTCCAACGCATAACCTGACAAGGAGCGGAAACCAATTCTGCTTTGAGTATTTGGCCATTTGGTATATCAGCTAATCTTCCTGCTGAGTAAATAGGGAAAGTTCAAATCATAGATTTACTACTAAACAGAGAGGCTGATGTTTGTGGAGTGCTGAAAATATTAATGTATTACATGTTCCTACTCAGTCCTCCAGAGGTAAACATTATTCTCCCATTTTACCGATTAAATCACTGAGGTTGTGACTCCAAATCTGTAATATGCCCACAGTCAATAGTGAGGCAGATACCAGGATTCAAAACCAAGTCTGAAGTACACACATTGTCATGAACTGCGCTCTCACCCTGCGTGAAGAGTAGAAATCTTTTTGTGTGTGTTATTTACTTCCATCTCTCTTTTAACCAACATTTTGTCAGGGTTAAATCTCTCCTAACTGTGCTGGGTGTGATGGACCCAGATAAGAGAGGAATGATGGCTCTTGTGAGCCGTCGGCAGGAAACACCAAGCGTGGGTGGTAGATGTAAATGTCACAACAGGTGGTGGATACAATACCTGTGTGGACAGGTGCAGCTGAACTGACAACCAACTGTGTTTTCTCCTCACTGCGCAGAGTTTTGTTTTCACGTTTAATCTATGAGGACAGGCATCGTGTTCAGACCGTTTTGCCACTGTGGTGCTAAAGCAGCAAGCATTTCCTTCCCTCGCCCCATACTTTCACATTCTATATAAAGTTATGCTCACATGGCACTGAAATAGACATTTTTATGTTCTACAAAAATACCACTGCAAAATGGCAAAAATGCTATAACTTGAAATAGATTATCTTCTAAGATTAACTTTGCCTAAAGAACAGATTTTCCCCACATATTCATTCTGAAATCTTTAAGTCCTAGAAAAACTGCCACTAATTCCCCACTCTTCTGTGATCTCAGCTGCACCCTCACCTGACTGTCTTCTTTAGGAAAGATGTTGACCACAGGAATGCAAAGAAAATCACTTCCTACCTGTGTGAATTTGGGCTATTCACCTAAACTTTCTAAATCTAGATTCCTTATATTTAAAATCGGAAAAACATTTTAAAAATTATTTTCACTTTCCTTTATTTTGCTTTCTAAGTTTCTCCCTCTAAGATAAATTTCATGGCAACAGGAACTTAAAAAAATGACAATGGAATCATCTTGTACATACTATTATGTCAATTGATTTTACATACACACAGAGTTTTTCATATCAGAGAAGCTGATATATCAATAACAAAACTTTTTTAAACACATTTCTGTCTGACTTGTTGCATTCCATAACTTTTGGTATGTTACGTTTATATTTTCACTCCTCCTAAATTATTTGCTAATTTCCCTTGTGATTCTTCACAGCCATTTATTATTTATGAATGTGTTGTTTCATTTCCACATATTTGTATATCTCACTGTATTTTTTTCTGTTATTGACTTCTAATTTCATTCCCTCATGGTTAGAGGACATAATACATACAGCAAAATTACAAGAACTGATTGGAGAAAGAGATAGTTCTACAATAATCATTGAACATCAGTGCCTCACGTTCAATCAAGGATAGAACAATTAGAAGATCAGCAAGGAAATAGAAGATTTGAATAATATTATAAACAAACTAGTCTTTTTTTATTGAAGTATAGTTGATTTAAAATGTGTTAGTTTAAAGTGTACAAAAAAGTGGTTCATATATATATGTTCATATATACATATATATGAACATATATATGTGAAACATATATAAAAGAACATATATATATGAGCATACATATATGTCCTTTTTCAGATTCTTTTCCATTATGTGTTATTACAAAATATTGAGTATAGTTCTATCTATTTTATATATTGTAGTGTGTATAAACAAACTAGTATTAGCAGACATCTATAGAATGTTCCACCCAACAACAGCGGAATACACATATTTCTCAGTGTACAGGGAACATTCTATAAGTTAGGCCATAAAACAAGTCACAATACTTTTAAAATGATTGAAATCAAATAAAGGAATAATAAATCTTAAGGGGCAGGGTCACTGAAAGGGTGAAGTGTTTTTGCTGCTACTTCAAGTTAACATTAATTGAACATTTACTGTACACTGGCACTGCACTAGACATTGGAACAAAGATTACTAAGGCATTTGCAAACCACAGGGACCTAACACTCTAGTGGGAAGGACGAAGAGAGAAACAATGAACTGCAATGCATCCTGATAACTGTGAAAAATGTCACTGCTCTGGGAGCTTATAGTCAAAACTGGCCAACTGCTAGGAAAGGCAGGTCACGATGGCAGGGAGTGAGAAGGATCAGACATAGATTTATCGAGAAAATGAGAGTTATGGAGTCTTGATCTCAAAAAGTATGTGTTTTCTAACAGGAGAAAAGACAAGGGGGGCCATAGAAATTGAAATCTCACAGTTTTGGAGAATAAGGGTGAATGAACCTGCAAAGCAGTTTGAAATAATCATAGAAGGTCCTTTATGGCATTCTCCAGATTCTAGCCTTGATTTATTCATATAGGTTTCTAAGAAAAAAAAAAAGAAAATGATAAAGCATAAGTGGCATAAATAGTAAACTTTTTGAAAAGGCAAAACAAGTTTACACATTTAAAGTTCAAGGTTAGTCTGGTGTTTTTAGGGTCCGGCAATCACCAGAAACACTGAACAGCTTGAATTCCAGGGCATATATCAAGTGTTCAATTTGACTGAGCATGGTGTAATTTTAAGTCATAAATAATTGAGCCATGTCCTCAGCCTATGAAAGTGAGTAACATTGAACATTTCAAGGGGATTCTTTGCCATTTTCAAAGACTAAAGATACACTAATGATGATTATCAAGTGAGTTGCCACATTTCAAAATTACTCATGGAAGTGTTCCTAATTACCTGTCTTAGTGTGCAGCAAATAACAGCCTTACTAAATTAGTAATGCTCAGCATGATTTAACAACTAGCCTTGACATCTAATTCCCTTATAACGTGTGGATGAGATTTTTTGTCTTAAAACCAATGGCAGTCCACAGTCTACTCTAAAATGTCTTGGGAAACAAGTGGCATGCCAATCTTTCCTGTAATTCAGAGTTGAGGCTGCAACTGTGGAAAGGTTAGAAAAAGAGAGGTCCCCTTCACACAATGAAGAATTGCAGTTACTATCTTTATATTAGCTGATGAATTAGCATCCTAAATGCTCAATTTTGAGATAGACAAAAAGTAAGACACAAAGTAAAAAATGAAGTCTCCTTTAGTAGGAAGGAAAAACTAGGAGGCCCTAGAAAAGATTTCAAATTTAGGTTAGTTTTCCAGACAAAATGTGCTGTAGTAGAAAAGGACTGACTTTCTCATCTTCTGAGCAGGGATGGTCTCATCTTTAGTATTTAGTCTCTGACCCCAGTCCTATAACGTGTCTTTCACATTTTAGATTCCTCATCTTTAAAATAGGGGGATGATATTATCTAACTAACCATTTTATTGTCAGAATTAAATAATATTATATGAAACAGCTGTAAATGTTCAAGTGCTCTAATATCAATATTTTGGCAATTAGGCTAAAAATTCAGAAATATCAAATAAGACTATTTTCACACATTCAACGTGTATGGAATGTGTCTGAGTAAAAGCAGTCTTGGTACCAGAAAATTGAGCACTGCAAGATGTAATATAAAATACAACATAGAGTGCACAAGACATAGATAAATAGATAATAGATAAGCTATAGTATAAGAGATTATTCTAAGATTATATACGGCTTTATAAATGTGTCTCATGTCTCTTCCTCAATTTATCTACTCTATGTATAAGTTATATGGACTTAAAAGAGCTTTTACTTGAATATATTGAATATTTAGCTCTAGCTCTGGTTCTTTTACTACTTATCTCACCCCAGGGGAAAAACACACACGTACATGCGCATAAACACACAAAAAAATTATTTTCTACAAACCTCGTTCTTACATTTACAAAATATGAGGCTTTGAGTAAATGTTCTCTAAGATCTTTGGACACATTAGCTTTCTTTGATTTTAATTTTATCACCATCTCTTACCCTACCGCTGTCCAAATACCTAATTATGAATTTAGATATCAATCAGGAAAAGAGGGGCTAAAAAGAAAAATGGAAAGAAGGGGCTCTGGAAGAAATGGTTACAGAAAGAGAACCAGAGTTAAAGTTGTGAGAGAAGAATTGAAGCTGAAAAAGACACGCTGTTCTAAATCTCTCCTGAATCAAACATTGAATCAAACTTCTTTATCATTAGATTAAAGAGACTATATTTTCTTATAATTCAGGTACTTATAGGACATTACTTAAAAATGAACTCAGTATCTACAGTAAAATTTTTTGGAAAAACATCAAAATTACTATGAAAATTTAGATTGTAAAAGTAGAATGTCATAATTTTATTGATTTATTTTCTATTTTCAAAGTCCCCAATTATTTAAACTCTGCAAACTCAAATATAGGAGCTTTCTTGAAAATGAGGCATTGCAATGAGTAAAGCTAAAAACACAAAATTTAAAAATTTCCTGGAAGATACCTTTTTGGCGGAGCAGATCTTGCTTATGAATCTTGCTTATGACTATTCTGGCAGTGTTTATTGTGATATTTGTCAGTGAGGCTATGCTGGAAACTCTACTAACAGAGATGTAGCAACTCAAAGCACTGTTTTTGCCAATCCGAAGTTTTAAGTAGTGCCAAGTGTAACATAGTTGTGCTATGACGGAGAGACTCCAAATCACCATCACCCCATTGATGATGCTGAGCTCGAGAACTGTATGACATTTATTCTGATATGCATGGATTGTTTAGACAATCTGTTTCATGCATGCACAGGTATTATCTATTTTATCATCAGAATTAGCCCCTTTCTTTCCTCTCTCAACACAGGTATTGAGCACAAGGGTATTGTTGAGTTTGATACGCCAAAAATCCCCTCGCGATGTGAGGGAAAGAAAAGCACAAGTTTGCATAATTTCTTCCTTCTCCTTCTGCAAGGTCGTACTGTAGGGAAAGAAAAGATATCTAGAGTAAATATACTCAGTAGAATACAGGACGTTCTGGGGGTGTTCAGGATCTACCATAGTTTGAGGGGGAAATATTAGGAATATTGAATATATGTGTTAACTTAAAGGTTTTATTTTTTATTTTGAATATATTTAATAATGTATTAGTACAATAATATATTTATATGATTTATGATTAAGTATAGAAATAGCCAGCAAATATAAAAAGGTGCTTGACAACACTAACCATCAGGGAATACAAATTAAAACCACAGTGAAATATCACCTCACTCCTGTCAGAATGGCTATGATCAAAAAGAAAAAACAACAAATGTTGGTGAGGATGTGGAAAAGGGAACCCTCATGCACTGTTGGTGGGTATGTAAATTTGCATATCCACTATGGAAAACAGTATGGAGGTTCTTCAGAAAATTAAAAAGAGAGTAGAGTAATGGTTGCCAGGAGCTGGGAGGTAGGGTAAACAGGCAGATGTTGGTCAAAGGGCTTAAACTTTCATTTATAAGATGAATCAGTTTTGATGATCTAATGTACAGCATGGTAACTATGGTTGATAATACTATACTGCATACTTGAAAATTGCTAATAGAGTAGATCTTACGTGTTGTTACTACATACACACACACACACACACACACACACACACACAAAGGATAACTGTGAGGTGATGGATGCATTAACTTGATTGCTGTAATCATATTATTGTGTACACATATATCAGATCATCATGTTGTACACTTTAAATACATAAAATTTTAGTTGTCAATTATACATCAATAAAGTTGGGGAAAAATAAAATATTTGTAACATATGACAAAAGGTTAAAATATTTGTTTTATAATGAGTATTTATATATCAGCAGTAAATTTATTATCTCAATAATATAAATTGTATAAACACCTCAATAGAAAATTATCAAAGGGAATAAACAGTTTCTAGCAGAAATGCAATTGATTAGTTTATTTACCAAAATTTGATTACCCTCATTAATTAAATATTGCAAATTTAAACAAAAACGTGACGTCCTCTCTCATATAGCAAAGATTATATTACCAACGTTCAATACAGGCAATGTTGTTGGGAAATGGTCACCTTCACAGTTTGCTGTCAACAGTGTAACTCTGGCCATTTTTTACATTTTATGTCTTACTGTAATACATAAATGTGCATGTCCATTAGTCATAAAATTCCACTTATAGAAATTTATCTTAAAGGAATAATTAGACAAATTTGCAAAGATGCCCATAAAATAATAACAATAGCTAACATTTTTTGTGTATTATATATGAATTACCTAATTTAATCACCATAAAACACTATGAATGATTTTTACCTATTACTATCCCAGTTTTATAGCTGAAGGATCTCAGGACAATAGAAGTTAAATAACTTGCTCAATGTCACAATAGTTGTGACTTTGAAATAGGGCTCCCTGTCTCCTAAGCAGATCTTCACAACCGGGTAATCTTAGTAAATAAAGTGGATTGAACTTCAGCCTGCATTCCACACTTTTTCTGGGTCTCCCTTTACTGAAGAATCAGGAAAGCTAACACACACATTTCACAGGCTCACTTGAAGCTAGGGTTTCTGATGTGTTTTAGGTTCATTTATGCAGGTACGCTCCCATGAGATTTGGCAGACAGGATTAATGTGGAGGTCATTTAGCAGTTCTTTCCATTTTCTGCTGGCAAATACAGTGTGGAAGCATTTGGGTTTCTTGTGGCAGCAGCCAAGGACCAATCACTAGCTTCATGGGTGTCAAATCTCATGACATACACTTTGTCAGTGCAATTCTTAGAGTGTGGCAAAGCTCTGGGTCCACATATCCTGTGCCAGAGCTTCCTGATACCTGGGTCACAGCTCAGCAGAATTTTCCTGGGACCAGCTGCTGAGATGGCAGCAGCACCTTTCTGACTCTGGAGATGATAGCTTTTCTTTTATTCCTTGAGTCAAAAGTTTCATGATCTGTGCATCATAAGTAAGGCCTTGTCCTCTTGGAGTTAAGAGTTTCAAGAACTACTTCCTGATGGCCAGGCTTCCAGACTGTAGGAAAAATAGCCATTCTCCTGGTGGTCCTGTTCCATGGAATTGTCCTGGAAATCACTCCTGCAAGCCCAGTCTAGAACTCACTCTTTCAGCCATGCTAACAATTTTTATAAAAGCTCAGAGCTTTCTCATTTCTGCAATTAAACATTGACTATATGGCTACCCTAGGATATATACTGAGTTTGATTTAATATTTGATAATTGAAAACAATTTAAATTATTATAATGGAGCACTGGATATATAGCTATGTAATACATTTGCACAATGAACTAGAATGCAGTAATTAAAATTAAAATCTATATCTATATTTATTTGTTAACATGAAACCTATTATTTACAACATAGTATTGAGTAAAAAAGAAGGCTATAAAATAGCATGCTGTGTGTGTGTGTGTGTGTGTTTAGAAAAGTGTGTCCAGATAGAAAATAAAATGTGAATAATCATTTTAATATTATTTAATAATAATCTTTTAGCATTACTGTTTTGGATAATTCTCACTTTCTTCCTTAGAGCTTTTTATATTACAGGAAATTTTAATGATTACCATTGCTTTAATAATAACAACAAAAAATAAAAGCTATTTACATTTGGGGCCAAAAAAAAAAAAGACACCGCCACTATCTTACCTTGGGTGCGTGGAATAGGTTATTCTCACTACTCTTCTTTGATTATCTCTAAACTTCCTTATGTATAATTTTATATTAGTTTAATTTTATAAGTCACCTTCAATTCCTCAGAAAGAATATGAAGTTTAAAGCCTATGACTAAAAATGAATACTTGTTATGTACTTATTTTAAAAACTACCTCTTATTGTGTGGCTTCTATTTGTTGCAATATATTTCATATGGTGATCTTGTCAGCTTGTTCCACACACACTGAATGTAGAATGCCTTTTTACTTCATTGCACAATTATATGCTCTTGGTATCAGAGTCAGGGTGAGGAGACATTTATAAGCCTTTAAGATGTCCTCCTCCAATTCTCTCATGTATCTGTTCACTTTTTTTTCATCTTTTACCTACACAGTAAGCTGAGTGAAATAAATGTTAAGACCGAAGCCCTGCTGTGGGCAGAGATAGGAGAGGGAGCCTGTGTGCTGACACGAAAACTTCAAGGTTTGGGTGACGTGACTTACTAAACATGAGAATCGTTGTTTTGTACAGAGGTGTAAGTTATTTCTGGGCACTACATATGCTAAGAGTATAAAAAGGCAATGATGCTCACTTTGTAAATATACCATCTCATGTGAACTGCCAAGATCACCAAATTTGGAGGTTCTGTGTGAGCTGCTAGTAGGAATCAGTGGGGAGCTATGTAGCCCAATTTTAGCCATTCCCATATATATACTTTACACTGTCTACTGGTATTTGAGGAAACAAAAACAAAGTACAAAGATAGCCTTGCTCCAAGTCTCAACAATTCTCAAATTTGTGATCTGGCCTAGTTCACCTAAACTATACCATTATGCCCAAGACCCTCCCTGCCTTTCTACTATGATAAATATTCCATGGCAGTGCTTTCAGTTCAGCTAGCTGGAAATGCAAAAATATTTGCTCCAAAGTACTATCATAAATGGCTATAACTACTAACGGTTTAAGAAAATAAGGAAAATATTCTTAGGTCTTTGAGCTCTCAACTTTATCACAGACACTCTACCTCCATGCCCTTGAAGCTTTTTGAAGTGCAGCACTTACAACCTTTTACTTTATTTTTTTGTAAACTTATTCATATCCATCAATGGCCTGCACACTCCTTGAGTTCATGGAACACTTTTTATGCATCTTTAGTCCTCTCCTCTTAACCCAGTCCCTGGACAATAGTTCCTAAAGCTGCAGCTGCAGTTTCAAAGATCATTTAAATTCAAAAGAATGCATACCTAATAGGGAACATCACCTGTGTCCGGATGGTGGCTAATGGTGAAATGTTAGAAGACATGGTGGTAAGCAGAAATAGACAGTCTTTGAATCAAGAACCTTCTTTCACCTCTCAAATCACATTACTATGCAAAAATGAGTAAAAGACTGGCTAAGGCTTAGAGCTAAATGGGATCTTTCCGTGCATGTAATTTGTATGTCCTTCAAGAAGATCACACAAATCATCAGAGAATGATAAGTTAAAGGATGTCCAGAAGCAGGTAAAATTGAAGCAGCTCCAATTTTTTCTTTCCTCCATTTTTCTTATTCCTCTACACTTTGTATATATTCTTTCATATTATCTCGAGACAGCTGAGAGTTTCCTCAAGGACTTACATTCACACTATTTAGGTATGAATGTGGCAGATGCCATGGTACACTATCCAATATCTATTTTTCTTTCTTTTTTTAACCAATACAAGACAAATATTGCTATGAAAGACATATAACTGCATGAAAAAGGGGGGTCTGCTAAATATAAGCCAAAAAAATGGAGTAAAATTTCCAGAAATATACTTTTTTAGCCTTTTCCCCCTTACTTCTTATTTTTTGACCAAAAATACAGTCTAGATAGCTATAGTCTAGCAGTTATTTTGTACCATAAGATGACCTTCAATATGAAAAGAACACACAAAGGATTCTGGAACAGAAAGATAGGCAGAAACTCTGTCCCTGTTGAGCCATTATAGAGGCACCAGAAATATTTGGGAGTGAGAAAAAACAAAGAGTAAAACCTATAATTTGTTTAAACTCACTTTTTTTTTGTTCAACGTTGTGGTCTCAGTTACAGTCAAACATAGAATCTACTCAATAGTTTCAATTTCTCTTTATCTATCTTTATTGAAAGCGAAACATAGCTAGTCCCCATCATCTAGATTTTATAGCCAACATACATTTGAATACTATTAAATTTCATCTGTTTTTCTCATTTTATTCTTATACTTCATCTATTTTATTTTATTTTTTCTACCATGACCCAACTTAGTGATTCTTCTTGGAATCAAACTCCTCCAGTGTACTTGTAGTGTTCATGGTAATATGCCAAACCTCTCTGATGAAATAAAAAGTGTGCTTATTACCCGCTGCCATTTACTTAAATTTTGTCTTACAGTGAAAAGATAATCTGTGTGACAGAAAAAGAAAATCCTTTCCCTTTAACTTAACTTTGTCTTTTTTCCTTCCACATAAAGCAGCCTTTTTATTCCTGTAGAGATGTTCCTGCAAAGGTCCAGAATACAATACAAATATTAATTAAGACAACATTGAAAACATCAACTCACCAATCCATTAATCTATGTATGGAATTGTAAAATGATTTGCCCAAGGTTCTAAAACCGCCTCAACTCCCGGCTCTATGCAAATACACAGGCACAAGCAATGTTCACAATTTCACATTCTGTCTGAATGCTAAAAGCTTTGTTTCTGCCAGTCACTTCCTCGCTAGTATTTAACTCATCACTTTGATAAGCAGATACCTTGAGCACGGAGAGAGCTATAAAAAAGGCCTAAATTTCTGTTTCAGCTTTTTAAAATTCCATTACAGAACAGTTACTGAAATGGAAAACCTACCAACTGCTTATATGGGAATTTTCTTAGAGAAATAGGAGAATAAAATTGTATTTTTCATTTAGATTACTCAGACAAATACATGGTTATCTGTGTTCCTCTTCAGGAAAGGCAGGAAGAAAACTAGCATTGTGGCTATCTAAGGATTCATTGCTTCTTAATCCTTTGTTAATTGCCCAATATATATCTTAGTTAGAGCTTATGTACATGTCAAAACCATTTATATGATGGTTCAGTTGATTTGGAGACATCTAGCTATTAAAATAAGAACATCTCGCAACAGGGATGGACTTAAAGATTGTCATACTGAGTGAGGTAAGTCAGACAGAGAAAGAGAAATATTGTATGATATCGCTTATACATGGAATCTAAAAAGAAATGATACAAATGAACTTATTTACAAAACAGAAACAGACTCACAGACTTAGAGAATGAATTTACGAATTTACGGCTACCAAAGGGGAAAGGTGGGGGGGAGGGATAAATTAAGAGGTTGAGATTAACATATACACACTACTATACATAAAATATCCATAGATAACCAACAAGGACCTACTGTATAGCACAGGGAGCTCTGCTCAATATTATGTAACAACCTAAATGGGAAAAGAATATGAAAAAGAATAGATACATGTATATGTATAACTGAATCACTTTGCTGTATGCCTGAAACTATCACAACATTGTTAATCAAGTACACTCCAATATAAAATAAAAAGTTAAAAATATATATATATACAATGGAGAAAAGACAGTCTCTTCAATAAGTGGTGCTGGGAAAACTGGACAGCTACATGTAAAAGAATGAGATTAGAATATCTCCTCATACCATGTACAAAAGAAAAAATCCAAATATGTATCTTTTAAATTACGTGATTCAGAGTAATGCTGTGCTTTAATGTTTCTTGTAGTGCATGTTTGGTGGAAGTAAATCCTTTCAGATTTTGTAGGTCTGAAAAAAAATAATAAAGGGTGTTAATTTATGAAGTGGAAAAAAATAAAATAAGAACATCTCAGGAAGCTGTCCGTATATACACAGGAAACGCACATTCTCTTTATAGTCACAAAAGGTCACGTGCCCACACATTTTAAGGGTTCGTCAAAGAGATGTGGCTAGCTTTTTCTATTTAAACCCATATTGCTTCAAATTATCTCGATCTTTATTTCCCCAATTTTTCAGTCATTCTGCTATGTTTACAAACTGGAAATAAAAGAATCTCCACTACCTTCTTCCATGTATGATCTGTTAGCAAATATACCTGGTTGGCCCACTGATGGGGAAGCCAAAAACAAAGTTTACATGTTTTTATCTAAATTCCTATAGCATTGTGGCAGAAGAACCTGTTAAGGTATGCAGCCTGAAATTCCTATCCCCTTGATTTTACTTAGGCCCAAATACCATGTTTTCTCTTTTCTAAATGTCTAAATCACGGTCATGAACACCAAGGATCCTTTAGTAGTGATCATGGATGGAAAGGTCAAGCCTTTTATTAACCTGGTGTCACAGTGTCACCTGTACTGTTTATTCCATAGATTTGGATACAGTATTATAAGATTCTACCACCTCGAAATACTTATTCAGGGAAGGGAAAACAATCTACCATTTACCAGTAGCTGATTTTGCCAATTCTCCACATTGTCCCTAACAGCATTGATCCATCTATTCATTTTTCAGCAGGTGAATTTTGAACAGCCCTTATTTCCCAGACACCATTCAAAGCTCTGAAGATACAAACATGCAAAACATGTTATCTAAGCTCAACATTTTAGGGAGCTCCTTCTACCTTAAAAAATTCTATTACTATAATTATTCTACCTCAAGTATTGGTCACGGTACCTTCCTTAGAAGAAACTTGTTTCTTTCTAAAAGAAGCAAATGCTAGAAGGTTTCCAATGTACAGAAAAGTTGCAAGAAGTGTAAAAGGAACACCCACATGTTCTTTATCTTTTATCTTTAAAGATAAAGAACCAGGTACACCAATTAGCAATATTTCCCCACTTTTCTTTGTTCTTGTATGTATTCATATAATGGTTATTTCTCTGAAGCTTTTGAGATTGAGATGTATACATCATGTCTTTTTACCTCTAAATACTTCAGTGTGTATTTCCTTAGAATAGGATATTCTCTTCCATAAATACAACACCGTTGTCATCTTAATTAAATTTAAATGTGATATAATCTATTTTCCTAGTCTATCATCAATATTTTTTTTTCAGTTGAACCACTAATACTCTTTCTATAACTGTTTTCCTTCCAATACAGAATCCAGTCTAAGAGCCCATATTGCATTTCATTGTTGTGCCTTTTAATCTCCTTTAATATGGAATACTCTTATCATTTCTTTGTCTTGTACGACACTAACAGTGTCAGACATAATCTGTCAGACAGCTCTGAATAATGCAGTATGTTGTGTTTTAATCAAGTGCCCTGCATTTTGTGTTTGTCTGATGTTTCTTTATGTTTAGTTCAGGTTATGCATTCCCAGCTGGAATGCTCCATAAATGATATGGTGTCCTTCTCAGGCTATCACATCTGAAGGCTCACAATGTCTATCTGCTCTCATCCTCCCCCATTCCTAATAAGCTTTTAATTTGGAATAATTCTAGCCATATAGAAAGGTTTCAAAGATGGTACAAAGACTTCCCATATACTCTTCTCCCAGAACTAAGAAATTAATGTTGGTTCTTTACTGTTAAAATAAACTACAGGCTTCTTTTAGACTTCACCAGGTTTTCTACTAATATCTTTTCTGTTCTAGGAGCTCATCCTGGACAATGCATTTAGTTTGCATGTCACCTTAACCTACACTGATGTATCAGTTTTTCAGTCTTTCCTGGATTTTCATGACTTGGACAGTTTTGAAGAGTGACCATCAAGTATGTTGCAAAACATATCTCAATTTGGGTTTTTCTCATGGGGTTTGCCTTTTATTTTTTATGTTAATTTTAATCACCCAAAGTGTCAGATTTTTCCACCATATTGTTACTATTTTTTTCTTGCTACTAATAAAGAGTTTATAGGAAAACTCTTCAAAACCTTGCAAATATCCTGCTTCTTCTCAAACCCCCTCTCTCCTAAATTGATGGTTCTTGACTGAACAAATCTTTACATGATGGTTGGAAATAAAATCTACTATCCTCTCCAAATTTACCAGTTTGCACTTGGCATTCTACTGTAAGCAAGAGCTTTCCCTCCTCTTCCATTTTTTTCTTTATCTATTTATTATTGTTATGAACTAATGGATTCACATTCTATGATGATTTTTAATTTGTTATTGTCCTTAATTATTTTGGTGCTCAAAGAATTTAAGATTCATCCAGAAGCAACCCTTTCATGCTGGCTCCACAATCTTGTGGTCCACCCCCATCCACCTTAAGAATACTTCCTTACTTTACGGCATAACAAAAGAGTCCAAGCTCATTGTACCCCATTCCTGCCCAGCCCTGAAGTTAGTCATTCTCCATGGAAAAGTCCTTTCTTAAATCTTTCTTGTAACCAGCAAAGCCATGCTTCATAGTAGAAACCAAATTAGTGATGACAAATATATTTTTAGTGGCAATCCTTCTGTTAAGTTCAACTTGACCTACTAAATATTAATTACTAATTACATGAACATTTCAAATTCAGACAGCAGTCAGGACCTTCACTTATTTCCATTACATTAAAACAACATTATATACAACTAACATTTAGAAACTTGAGAATAATTATGCATATTCCTGCATCCTTTCAACACCAAAATCAACTGAACATACAGATCTCCCAGGTCAACTGTATTCTTTCTTTTACAACCATTCCTGTAGGCTCTCCACTACGCTTCCCCATTTTTCTCATTATTCACTTTGACACTGCCCCAAGCTTTCAGTTGTCTATGTCTAAAGCATTCTTTACTTCTTCATAGAGTACCTGGCTTCCACCTACCTTAACAAAAACCATTTCCTTTTCTTTCCCCCCATTCCCCAAAACCTTTCTGCAAATAAAGGACACAGTAATATCATGGTTCCCCATTTCCACATCCTAACAATTACTCTTCCTCCTTTGTACATGAATCCTTCTTTAAAACGTAAAATTCACTTTTTACATCACATTGTCATTGTCTCCTATTATTTACTGGTGAATGTGAACTCACGTTCACTGAGTTATGCTGACACCTAAATTTTGTTTTTCTTTCATCCCCAATTCTGTCACTCTCCTATAGGAGTCCATTAGGAGTCATTCCAAGTTCTAAGTACAGTATTGCTTAGAGTCTCAAGTACAATTATCAATTCCCCTTCAATTTACTAATTCTTAAAAAAATAAACCTATGATCTTCTCATATTTAAATTGATTCACCTATGAAATAGACTCTCATGTATCATTTTTTCATCACTAGTTACTTATCCTTCCAGACCTCTCCCCCTTCTCTCTCTTTCTCTCCCTCTCTCTTTCTCTTGACTGTTGCCCCCTTCCCTTTTAAACTGCTCTTCATCATTTGACACTCTCATTTGCTTTCTCTTCCTTAGCACTCTATTATCTTGTTCTTCATCCATTAGCACTATTTTTGTCTTGCTTCTTCATCTATCCAGACTTGATTTGAAATTCTATCATTTCATTACTTTCTTACCAGCACAGTAGTCACTGAATGCTGCTGCCTTTTCACCACACCTGCCCTGAAAATTTCAAACTCTGATTAAACTCAACAATCTCCATCACACCTTTCCACTACTATAGATAACGTAAAATGGCAAAACTATATAGATTGATGCCACAAGTACACTACCAATCTCAGATGTGACTCAGTCCCACTTGGAAATCCTTTTACACGTTGGCATTCCACTCCTTCTCCCAGTTCCTTCAACACCTATTCCAATTTTTACTAAACTAACCTTGTCCACCATTTTGGAGCATAAAAATTGTCCTTGAAATTCAGAATGGAAATAGACATTGTGAAACATTAATGTAATTAACTTTCCCCTAAACCTACAAATGTATCTTCACAAATCCTTACCCCTTTGCCTCTGTACTAGAGAAGGTCTTCATCTTCTTATCTCACGTCATTCCTCTTCCTGGGCTGTTGTTCATACCCAGGAATGCTGCCTCACCTCTCTTCTGCATTTTCAGCTTCTTTCACTTGGTTGGCTCCAAACTTTCAGCCTCTAAAATTGCTGAAAGCTCTTTCATTCTAAGAACATTCTCAAGAAACTTCTGTTCTAAAAGCAGTATTCTCAGGTTTTCATCTCTTCCTAACCAAGCTTTTTAATAAATAAATAAATAAATAAATTTTAATCTCCTTTTCCTGAACTTTAATTTACAGACTTGGCTGCTGCTTTCTAAAGTCTATGCCTAATTCTGTGCTGCAACAGCTCCTTATATGGTAACCATTGACCACCTGACTGGAAATGTATTCTTGTCCTTTTTTGTTGTAAACCTTGGACCCTTTTTTGAGATTTGTTGCTGTTGATTGCTCTGTCTCTGTTTTCCCTTGGTTTCTATTGCCCTTGTATTTTGTGGTTCTTCTCTACCTTTCTGATCACTTTTTGTTTTTCCACTGAATTGTCAACTTAATTCTGTAAAAATTATTGTTCCACACTGATCAGTTATTAGCCTTTACTTCCTTTCTTAATTTATATCTTCTTGAATATTTTATCCAGACACTTCTATACTTCTAACTACCACACTGTATTTTTCACCAGAAAGTACTTATTTTTAACCTTAATCCCTGATCCAATATTCAAAAAATTGCACCTTCTGTCTAAAAGCTATATCTACTTAACTAACCTGATAGTACATTAACTCAATATTCCCAAACAAAATTGTTTCCCCCTCTTATTTCCTCTATTTCTACTCTTTTGAATACCCTATTCTTGATAATAGAAAGTTCATGGTGACAAAAGATAATCTTCATTCTTCTTCTTATTCCCAAAACTCAGTACTGAATCTTTCATCCACTCCTGGTATCTCTACTTCTATTTATTCCTAGCATAGCTTCCGCTGCCTTAGTTTATAGCCTTGTCTCTTTACTTGTTGATCCCTCAAACTTGTTATTCTAAACCAAAAATTTTATAATTTTTCTCTTTTTAAAACATTGTTTAACTCTATCACATATTAATATACATTAATATACCTTGGGCTGACCACCTAGCCTACTGAAACCAGTGTAGACCTGACTGGGTGTCATCACTTTGATCCAGGCTCATCACTTATGTCCTAGAAGCAGCAGAGTACCACAGTCTTGGAATGCATGCCCCATGTATGCAGAAGACCACCTCTAGTCAGCCAAGTACTTACCTAACCAACAAGCCAAGATCCCTTCAGCCAATTACCAACTGTAAGAGGCTTTGTTTTCTTATAATGGGGGAGCAGGAAGGTTGTACACCTCTGAACTTTATATCAATAGTTCAGTGCCTACCTAGACTGTTTGATGGATTGGGTTGATGGATTGGGTTGACTGCTTAGTAGTAAAACTTTTCATTCTGGGCTTAATCATTATCCTATTATTTTATAGGTTCCCTGTCCCCCCTCCTTTAATAATATTAAAGTCTAAACTCTGTAGCAGGACATTTAAGATTTGACCTTTGTTTCTCTCTTGAGATATATTTCCCAAAATCACTTTTTAAAAAAAATAAATTTATTTATTTACTTATTTTATTTTTGGCTGCCGTTGGGTTTTCATTGCTGCACATGGGCTTTCTCTAGTTGTGGTGAGTAGGGGCTACTCTTTGTTGTGGTACGCAGGCTTCTCACTGCAGTGGTTTCTCTTGTTGCAGAGCACGGGCTCTAGGCACGCCGGCTTCAGTAGTTGTGGCACACGGGCTTAGTTGCTCTGCGGCACGTGGGATCTTCCCGGACCAGGGCTCAAACCCGTGTCTCCTGCATTGGCAGATGAATTCCTAACCACTGCACCACCAGGGAAGTCCCCCACAATCACTTTTAACCACAACACTCCCATACCTTTTGCTCCTTTCAAAGACTAATACTAGTATTTCCTCTAAATTGTTTCCCACGTTAACCATGCAAGGACCTTCCATGTCTGGTTCCTACTCATTTTTCAAAACCTAATACAAGTGTCTTCTCTTCTCTGTAGCCTCTTTGTTGCTTCAGGCAGTACAAAGTACTACATATTCTATTCTACTATTCTTTCTTATACAAACAGATATTACTTAGCTCATTGCTTTTTTCTGTAATTTACTCATTTATAAGTCCACTGCTCTATAAGGCTGTAAAATCTCTCAAAGCTGGGTTTCTTACGCAACTGTGAATCCCCATCCCTAGCAGATACTGCCTATTCAATAAATGTGTGTTTAATGTTTTTGAATAATAATACAACAAGTCAAGATATGTGTTAGGAAGAGCCTTTTTTTGGCTAGAGTGGAACATATAGAGCCTTGGAGAAACCATAGTGAAATTGACACATTTCCTCTTTAATTTTCTACCAGCATTTAGCACAATGTACTAATATTATTTAACCACAGTTGGGTTTATCATTCCATTTGTTTAATTTGACTTCATACAAATTGAAAATTTGTGTTTAAATGGAAATGATGGAGGACTTTTCTGAACATAAGTGTACCCAAATGACACATTAGTGCTTACTTGACATCAGCCAAAGGGGAATTTCAGAAAGCCTTTATTTTCTCCCCATTTTTTCCATTGTGCCTCTTTTAACTTCCCTTTTTCCTCAGATATCTTAATACTTTTGACTCCTCCTCTTTATTCCATGTTATCCTTCTTAATAGTAGCTTATCAGGTGCGTTCATTCCTCAAAGACTGAACCAGGAATTCTAAACTCTAACTTATCAGCTTTCTAATGCTCAAAGACACTCCCTTGTTTAACTCATTCAATAGTTCCTCATTACTGAGTGAAAAACTACAAACCCCTTAGCAGTCACCATTCTCTCCATGTTTTCATCCCTATGTAATTTTCCAAGCCCAATTTCTTCAGCTCTCCTGCACATATGTCATGCTCCAGGCAATTTTATTGTGGTTCCACACTTCCATGCTTTAGTACAACTGCTGCTTCTCTCTGAAAAGCCACGTGACCAAGGAGTTTGCCCTCCTTTGTCTTATAAGTGAAGCAGTTTATTGTAGTGGGATAGGGGTTGAGAAACAATGGCTTTGGAGAGAGAGTCCTGAATTCAAACGCTGGCTTTTTAACTGATCAGCTATGAGTTTCAGCAAATTTCTTCACTTCTTCGTTTTCATTTCTTTATCAAGAAAATTATGATAATGCCTAACTACCAAATATTGTGAAGATTAGAAATAATTTATGTAAGGCATCTGCCACCTAGAAGACACTCAATGACCAGTAGTTTCTAAATAGCATTGTATTGCTTCTGTTCTTTACTTTTAAAAGCTGTGGCCAGCCCGTATTGATTCTTCCCTTCTTTTAGAACCTACAATCATTTTTCCACTGATCTCCAATTAATTACTGCAATTTCTTATTAAACTTTTATTTGCTCTTTAATATTGATGGAAGACACTTGCCTTATTCAACATTGCATTTTCTAAGCTCATAAGAAACTCAATAAATATCTATTGAAATGAAGAAAATTTGTCCTATCAAACTATTCAATTTCAAACTACAGAGAAATATAATGAGAAAAAAAAATGTATGTCATTTGAAATGTACCAAAAATGTAAACATAATTTATCATTATTTAGTTTATCAATATTTCATCATATAATGGCAAAAGCATATTTAAAATATCTGAGAAACTGATAGGATTATAGTGTTGGTGATAATAGTTAACTCTCATTCAGGTCAATACCACTCTCATGTTCAAGAAAATGTTCTTCTGAATCAGGTAAAATTGATAATGGAAACGACATTACTTCAAGACCATTTTCTCAGCACAAGGCTGAAATCAGATGCTCAGCTGGATCAATTATGTTCTAATTGCTCATTGCCCTTTGAATGCATGAACAATAATTTGTTTTCAATGAAGATCACACAAGGTTAGCTAAACGAAAAGAGGGTCCGACATACAGAGGCACAAACAGTATATAATGTGATTTAATAGTAAACATATTTATTTAGCTATTTAAAAAATTCAGTTTATTCCTTACCTAATCAAATATTCTAGATTAAAGAAAGGCATTGTTGACTCAAAAATTAAGGGTCCGAAGGGAATTAGGGTAACATTTTTTCAGTATTTTAGCAATAGCTTTGGTGGTAAGGACAAAGGTGAATTTGTGAAACATTCTCACAGTATTCATAATTTTTGTCCCTATTTGTTCATTTCACTTCCACTTTTCAGTAATATTAAAGCCCTTTATTTTATGTTAGGTTTTCTCCTTGGCCCTGAGGCAGTACATTTATGAATAAAATTATTCCCCCCTCCAAAATGGGAATATTATTAACGGGCTTTGGTCATGCTTGTTTTTAAAAATTCAAAAAAAAAAAAAGAAAAAAAAAGTGGAGATTTACATAATAGTTCATTAAAGTGATAATTAATCTTACCTCCAAGGAATAAGAATTGTTAATATACTGTTCTACAAAATTGTTTTTTGTAGCATCTTCACATGTCAGTACATCTTTCTAAGCCAAGACATATGTTCTTTTTAATAAGATTCAATAGTTGTATGCATTTTTATGGATCTACTAACACTTATTGATATCCATTAAGTTTTTTTTAACATCTTTATTGAATTGTAATTGCTTTACAATGGTGTGTTAGTTTCTGCTTTATAACAAAGTGAATCAGTTATACATATACATATGTCCCTTTTCTCTTCCCTCTTGTGTCTCCCTCCCTCCACCCTCCCTATCCCACCCCTCTAGGTGGTCACAAAGCACCGAGCTGATCTCTCTGTGCTATGTGGCTGCTTGCCACTAGCTATCTATTTTACGTTTGGTAGTGTATATATGTCCATGCCACTCTCTAACTTTGTCAGAGCTTACCCTTCTCCCTCCCCATATCCTCAAGTCCATTCTCTAGTAGGTCTGTGTCTTTATTCCCATCTTGCCCTTAGGTTCTCCAGGACCATTTTTTTTTTTTTTTTTTTTTTAGATTCCATATATATGTGTTATCATACGGTATTTATTTTTCTCTTTCTGACCTACTTCACTCTGTATGACAGATTCTAGGTCCATCCACCTCACTACAAATAACTCAATTTCATTTCCTTTTATGGCTGAGTAATATTCCATTGTATATATGTGCAATATCTTCTTTACCCATTCATCTGTCAATGGACACTTAGGTTGCTTCCATGTCCTGGCTATTGTAAATAGAGCTGCAATGAACATTGTGGTACATGACTCTTTTTGAATTATGGTTTTCTCAGGGTATATGCCCAGTAGTGGGATTGCTGGGTCATATGGTAGTTCTATTTGTAGTTTTTTAAGGAACCTCCATACTGTTCTCCATAGTGGCTGTATCAATTTACATTCCCACCAACAGTGCAGGAGGGTTCCCTTTTCTCCACACCCTCTCCAGCATTTTTTGCTTATAGATTTCTTTAAAGATGGCCATTCTGATTGGTGTGAGGTGACACTTCCTTGTAGTTTTGATTTGCATTTCTCTAATGATTAGTGATGTAGAGGATTCTTTCATGTGTTTGTTGGCAATCTGTATATCTTCTTTGGAGAAATGTCTATTTAGGTCTTCTGCCCATTTTTGGATTGGGTTGTTTTTGATACTGAGCTGCATGAGCTGCTTGTAAATTTTGGAGATTAATCCTTTGTCAGTTGCTTCATTTGCAAATATTTTCTCCCATTCTGAGGGTTGTCTTTCGGTCTTGTTTATGGTTTCCTTTGCTGTGCAAAAGCTTTTAAGTTTCATTAGGTCCCAGTTGTTTATTCTTGGTTTTACTTCCATTTCTCTAGGAGGTGGGTCAAAAAGGATCTTGCTGTGATTTATGTAATGGAGTGTTCTGCCTATGTTTTCCTCTAAGAGTTTGATAGTGCCTGGCCTTACATTTAGGTCTTTAATCCATTTTGAATTTATTTTTGTGTATGGTTTTAGGGAGTGTGCTAATTTCATTCTTTTACATGTACCTGTACAGTTTTCCCTGTACCATTTATTGAAGAGGCTGTCTTTTCTCCACTGTATATTCTTGACTCCTTTATCATGGATAAGGTGACCATCGGTGCATGGGTTTACCTCTGGTCTTTCTATCCTGTTTCATTGATCTATATTTCTGTTTTTGTGCCAGTACCATACTGTCTTGATTACTGTAGCTTTGTAGTATAGTCTGAAGTCAGGGACCCTGATTCCTCCAGCTCCGTTTTTCTTTCTCAAGATTGCTTTGGCTATTTGGGGTCTTTTGTGTTTCCATACAAATTGTGAAATTTTTTGTTCTAGTTTTGTGAAAAATGCCAGTGGTAGTTTGATAGGAATTGCATTGAATCTGTAGATTGCTTTGGGTAGTACAGTCATTTTCACAATGTTGATTCTTCCAATCCAGGAACATGGTATATCTCTCCATCTATTTGTATCATCTTTAATTTCTTTCATCAGTGTCTTATAATTTTCTGCATAGAGGTCTTTTGTCTCCTTAGGTAGGTTTATTCCTAGATATTTTATTCTTTTTGTTGCAATGGTAAATGGGAGTGTTTTCTTAACTTCACTTTCAGATTTTTCACCATTAGTGTATAGGAATGCTAGAGATTTCTGTGCATTAATTTCGTATCCTGTTACTTTACCAAATTAATTAGCTCTAGTAGTTTTCTGGTAGCATCTTTAGGATTCTCTATGTATAGTATCATGTCATCTGCAAACAGTGACAGCTTTACTTCTTCTTTTCCGATTTGGATTCCTTTTATTTCTTTTTCTTCTCTGATTGCTGTGGCTAAAACTTCCAAAACTATGTTGAATAATAGTGGTGAGAGTGGGTGACCTTGTCTTGTTCCTGATCTTAGTGGAAATGGTTTCAGTTTTTCACCATTGAGGACGATGTTGGCTGTGGGTTTGTCATATATGGCCTTTATTATGTTGAGGAAAGTTCCCTCTATGCCTACTTTCTGCAGGGCTTTTATCATAAATGGGTGTTGAATTTTGTTGAAAGCTTTCTCTGCATCTATTGAGATGATCATATGGTTTTTCTCCTTCAATTTGTTAATATGGTGTATCACATTGATTGATTTGCATACATTGAAGAACCCTTGCAATCCTGGGATAAACCCCACTTGATTGTGGTGTATGATCCTTTTAATGTGCTGTTGGATTCTGTTTGCTAGTATCTTGTTGAGGATTTTTGCATCTATGTTCATCAGTGATATAGGCCTGTAGTTTTCTTTCTTTGTGACATCTTTGTCTGGTTTTGGTATCAGGGTGATGGTGGCCTCGTAAAATGAGTTTGGGAGTGTTCCTCCCTCTGTTATATTTTGGAAGAGTTTGAGAAGGATAGGTGTTAGCTCTTCTCTAAATGTTTGATAGAATTCACTTGTGAAGCCATCTGGTCCTGGGCTTTTGTTTGTTGGAAGATTTTTAATCACAGTTTCAATTTCAGTGCTTGTGATTGGTCTGTTCATATTTTCTATTTCTTCCTGGTTTAGTCTCAGAAGGTTGTTCATTCCTAAGAATTTGTCCATTTATTCCAGGTTGTCCATTTTATTGGCATATTGTTGCCAATGTGGTTCAGTGGGTTGTGTAGGCTTCCTGGCGGAGGGGACTAGTGCCTGTGTTCTGGTGGATGAGGCTGAATCTTGTCTTTGTGGTGGGCAGGTCCACGTCTGGTGGTGTGTGGCCTTATTATGATTTTAGGCAGCCTCTCTGCTAATGGATGGGGTTGTGTTCCTGTCTTGCTAGTTGTTTGGCATAGGGAGTCCAGCACTGTAGCTGGTTGGTCGTTGAGTTAAGCTGGGTCTTGGCGTTGAGATGGAGATCTCTGGGAGATTTTCGCCATTTGATATTACGTGGAGCTGTGAGTTCTCTTGTGGACCAGTGTCCTGAACTTGGCTCTCCCACCTCAGAGACACAGCCTTGATGCCTGGCTGGAGCACCAAGAGCCTGTCATCCACACGGCTCAGAATAAAAGGGAGAAAAAATAGAAAGAAAGAAAGAAAGAAAGAAAGAGGATAAAATAAAATAAAGTAAGATAAAATAAAATAAAGTACAATAAAATAAAATAAAGTTATTAAAATAAAAAATAAAAAATAATTATTAAAAAAAAAGTTTTTTTAAAAGTAAAAAAAAAAAACAGATAGAACCCTAGGACAAATGGTAAAAGGAAAGCTATACAGACAAAATCTCACACAGAAGCATACACATACACACTCACAAAAAGAGAAAAAGGGAAAAATATATATATATCTTTGCTCCCTAAGTCCACCTCCTCAATTTGGGATGGTTCGTTGTCTATTCAGGTATTCCACAGATGCAGGTACATCAAGTTGATTGTGGAGCTTTAATCCACTGTTCCTGAGGCTGCTGGGAGAAATTTCCCTTTCTCTTCTTTGTTTGTACAGCTTCCGGGGTTCAGCTTTGGATTTGGACCTGCCTCTGCGTGTAGGTCGCCTGAGGGCGTCTGTTCTTCGCTCAGACAGGACGGGGTTAAAGGAGCAGCTGATTCGGGGGCTCTGGCTCACTCAGGCCAGGGGGAGGGAGCGGTACGGAGGAGGCGGGGCGAGCCTGTGGCATCAGAGGCCGGTGTGACGTTGCACGAGCCTGAGGCGCGCCGTGCGTTCTCCCGGGGAAGTTGTCCCTGGATCAAAGGACCTTGGCAGTGGCGGGCTGCACAGGCTTCCGGGAGGAGCGGTGTGGAGAGTGACCTGTGCTCGCACACAGCCTTCTTGGTGGCGGCAGCAGCAACCTTAGCGCCTCATGCCCGTCTCTGGGGTCCGCGCTGATAGCCGCGGCTCGCGCCCGTCTCTGGAGCTTGTTTAGGTGGCACTCTTAATCCCCTCTCCTCTCGCACCAGGAAACAAAGAGGGAAGAAAAAGTCTCTTGCCTCTTCGGCAGCTCCAGACCTTTTCCCGGACTCCCTCCTGGCTAGCTGTGGTGCACTAACCCCTTCAGGCTGTGTTCACGCCGCCAACCCCAGTCCTCTCCCTGGGATCCGACCTCCGAAGCCCGAGCCTCAGCTCCCAGCCCTGCCTGCCCCGGCGGGTGAGCAGACAAGCCTCTCGGGCTGGTGAGTGCTGGTCGGCACCGATCCTCTGTGCAGGAATCTCTCTGCTTTGCCCTCCGCACCCTGTGGCTGCGCTCTCCTCCGTGGCTCCGAAGCTTCCCCCCTCCGCCACCCTCAGTCTCTGCCCGCGAAGGGGCTCCTAGTGTGTGGACACCTTTCCTCCTTCACAGCTCCCTCCCACTGGTGCAGGTCCCATCCCTATTCCTTTGTCCTTGTTTTTTCTTTTTTCTTTTGCCCTACCCAGGTATGTGGGGAGTTTCTTGCCTTTTGGGAGGTCTGACGTCTTCTGCCAGCGTTCAATAGGTGTTCTGTAGGAGTTGTTCCACATGTAGATGTATTTCTGATGTATTTGTGGAGAAGAAGGTGATCTGATCTCTGCGTCTTACTCTTCTGCCATCTTGAAGCTCCTCCCTCCGTTTAGTTTTATTTGGCTTTTTACCCTTTCATTTATTCCAAAATAGTATGATTATAAATAATCCTATTGCTACAATGACATTCTTTGCATACATCACTTCACACTTGCCTGATTGCTTCCATATAGTAAATCTGTAGAACCAGAGTTGTTTAAACAGATGATTCTGCAGAAAATTTTTATCTTTTGTACATATTATACTATTTAAGACAATGCCTATGTGTCTACAACCTTTTTAACAGAGTATTTTCAATTATTTTAATTGTAATCATTAATCTGAGAGATGAAAATATTTTAATACTAATTAATATGACCATAATTTTATGTCTAGAGATTAGTTGAATTTTTTATTCATATGTCTGTCAACTTTGGTTATCATATATTTGTCTCTCACATTTTTACTCATTTATTTGTTAAACTGTACTTTCTTTTTCTGTCTGCTTTTGTGTTTTGTGCTATTCCGCCTTAGAAAAATCTTTCCAAACCCATTAGTATGATTATAAAATTATTCTTCTTAATTTTTTCCATAATTACTTGCATAACTAAGCTCTCTAACTCATAATTCAAGCAAATAATGTACACTTTCTTAGAAAAATATGTATTTCATCCAGATTTTCAAATTTATTAATATATGTGGATTTTGGGTATATATATATATATATATATATATATATATATATATATATATATATATATATGTTTTTTAATTTCTTCTGGAATATTAAACTATTCTGTTTGTTTCCAGAGTAGTTTAATATTCTAGAAGAAATTCAGAAATTCTCTGAGGAATAAACCATTGATATTTGACCCACTGATACCTTGGATTGCTTTTCACTACAGCCTATACTGCCATATAGAAGTTGGTACTGGAGATGAAATGCTGCCAAAACAAAAACACCAAAAATAGATGATAGGAACTTAAGAGGCAGAAAGGAGACACTGAAGAAATAGTTATTGGAAGCTGAAAGTATGATAATGCAGGCTATCTAATGGGTAGTAGTAAAACATGACTTGCAATAACTTGAAAGGAAGTAATTACAAACTTTAGCCAGAAGGTAAAATGGTGGGAAAAAGAACTTTGATACCTTGTGTTGATTGATGCTACTTGCAATTGGTAAGGTATTAAATGAATGAGATGAACTCAGAAAAGAATGGGTCAATTTGCAAGAAGAAATAGAAGAGAGAAGATTCAAACATAGAGGGACTTCAGAGAGTCGAAGAAGTAATTTCTGAATCCCAAATGACAAAAGCTGATAAAAATACAACTTTGACTGGAAGAATCCAATCTAGGATATGGGCTTTACACCCAACCTCTGAATGGATTAAAATTCTTCACCTGTACAAAATAGCTCAAGAAAAAGGAAACAAAGTATGGCTCTTCCATCAAAGCCAAAAGAGCTAAATTGAGAAAGAAAGGAAAAAAAAGAAAATACAAGTAGAAAATTCTATATTGAACACATACACACACAGAGTCTAAAATATTTGTCTGTAAAAGAACTGTTGGCATGGCTATAGGCACATGGAGATAGCTGGACTCTGCTGAGAGATTTATGTTGCTAAAAGTACTGCCAACCTGGATTAAAAGATAGTGCAATTGTCTGAGAAGAATTACAACCACAGTTTGGTCAACAAACATTCATGCCACCGGTGAGCTAAGGAATTGCTTAACCCTCAAAGAGGTCATCGTCTCTGACACCCAGCCTAGATGTAGCTTACAGAAACAGGAAAAAAGAAGAAATTCTCTGAGTTAAGAGGAGCCAAAGTCCACAAAGAATGGGTTGGTGAACTTCTTCCAAGGAAGAAATGGACCCAAATAAAGGATAATTCTCTACAGTAGGATAAGCCACTCTGGAAATATCTGCCCAGGATTTAAGACTTAATACAGATCAATGACTGCTATATCACCCTTTATTCTTCTTTATAAATGCTAGGTGTTCTCTCTTCCACAGTTTATTTTAGTTGTATGGGTTTCAATTAACTTTCCTTTTTTAGTCCGCCAATTTGTACATCAAGATGATTCACATGCAGAGTACTACACATCACCCCCTATTATTGTGATTACTGTGTACCATCTAGGGATATTGAACTAATTGATTCTAACATTGGGTGGAATTTTGTTCTGTCTACTTTGGCAAGTAGGAGAGTATATTTTGTGGGTAGGAGATGGAACCAAATCTTTGATATTAGAATGGTGAATTCTGGTAGCCATGAGTGGTGTTCAACAAATATTTTCATATTTTCCATTTTCCTCCTTCTAAGTACCTTCAGAAGTTAAGTGGGGTCCTGTTTTGTTTACTGCAACATGAACAGAAATAATACATAGCACTGTGGGTTAAAGTCAGTAAAATCAATATGCATGTCCACATAGCTCTTTTTATTGCTTTGGTGATTGAGAAAACATGTGTTCAGATAAAGCTTCTACAGCCTGGTTCCCTTTGTGACAATGATATGCAGATGCTTCGTACCCCCTTCCATTGACCCAAATTGGATATGTATCATGAGCAAGAAAATGAGCTTTTTTTTTTGCTTAATCCACTGAGATTTGGGTGTTTGTTTGTTTTTTATTGCTACAACATAAATTTCTATTCTAAGTAAGACTGCATACAATACAAAGCATTAAAAAAAAATTATTTTAGTGTCCTCTTAACCTGGGTTTACTTCTAACTGTGGGGGTATTCTAAAATTGCACCCAAGTATTCACATTCCTGTATATGAATGTCCTAGAACAGTGTCTGTCAAAAATAATATTGATTGCATACGGATTGATCTAAACTGAGAATGAACTCATAATGAACCCTTCAGCAAAATCTACCCCTATCTCTAAGACCCTCACTTTGTACACCTTTCTTTCATCTAACTCTGTTTTAGAAAATTTTGCAGACTTGTTCAACAAGACAGAAAAAAATTTTCTTAATTATTTTACTAAGCATGAGGCAATATATATTAATATTGGTCTTTTTTTTTATATATCACACCATAAATTTTTGTTACGACCCAAATAATATGCTTTGGTAGCCTGCAGTTTAAGTCTACAGAAAAGAATCAAATTTATATATACTTGTTTACATTGATATTTCTGTCATTCCATTCACAATGATCCTTGCTGCCTCTCTGCTTTTTATTTTATTCTAATTTCCTTTTTACTTTTACTACTTTATTTTTAAAGTAACTTTTAAATTTACCAATACTTTTAGTTAAATTGCTCCCAAGTTTCTTGTTTCAATTAATTCATTAGTATATTTATGTTATTCAAGATGTTGACCTAAAGTTATCAACAGATTTAAACATACAGAATATTTCTCACTGAGGGTAGAAAATACAATAACAACAAACTGGGCCGGTGTGACTGACATAATGTGTTATCACCAGTCTGGAGCAAGAAAAACTTGAAAAAGATGGTGTATTTTGCCGTTTTTAAATTTTAAATTATTTTCATATATTTATGAAGTGAACCAGGATGGTTCAGCCAACAAAACATATTGCCATATGTTTTAAGTGTCAAAACATATTACCGTATGTCTTAAATTTGAATCAATTGAGCTTATTATGGTCAGGGTGTTGTTAGTTACAAGTAACCAAAACTCGATTCAAACTAGCTTTAGCTGAAAAGATTTATATATTTATTTATATCATTGAAAAGATTCAAGGGTACAAAAATATGTTGACAGGGGTCAGTCTCTATCTCTTGCTGTGCTTTACTCTGTATAGGCATCATTTTCAGGTAAGCTCTTTAGATATCATGGCAAAAATAGCTACCAGCAAATCTAGGCTTACATTCTAATAGCTCAGCAGACACTACAGTAAGACAAAGTTCCGGCAACTGCCTGGACTGGCCCTCATGGACCCAGCTTGGCTTATGTTCATATTCTAGAACCAGCCACTAAAACCAAGGGGGTCTCCAGAACTTAGTGACCACCTTCAGGTAGGTGTTCTCTAGCTGAACTTTGTTCATGAGGCCCCTCCTGGAGTGGTTTGGCCTTAATCTCAGTATATTGCCAAAGGAAAACTGGGATCCTCTACACAAAAAAAAAACGAGGTGAGAGATTTTGGGAAGGTAAAGATAGCCCCTTACTGCAGAAACTTAGAGAATAAGTTAACCACTGCAAATTCACAGAGTTCTTTAATGGTAGAGCAAAGATAAACATGGTCTCTGACCCAAACACTTTCCTCTTTAGGACACAATGGTAAAACTACTTTGTATTTCTTGTATGAATTCCTTATGATTATTGCTGTTGCTATAGATTTTAAGTGTTTTTTTAATCATTCTGTTTTGGTATAAACTGATATATAGATAAAAATATAAGTATATATACATATTTTTTTTAGCACAAACTTTTTTTTTGAAAAATGCTCACATGTCGTGTAGTAAATTTAGGTTGTTTTTATGGTGATAATTGAATGTAAATATCATTTAAAACAATATCTGTCTAAATGATTGGTGGGTATTGATGGCACAAAAATAAAGCATGGCGATTAGTGTGTTATAGGTTGGTAATTAAACTGAGGGGCTTTGATTAGGTTAGGATAAAAGGTAATACTAACTATTGTCACTGGAAAGAGAAGTCTCAGGCTACTGTATAAGCAGCCTGGCTCCAGCATCAAGAGAGATACAGGAAATCAGGAGCAGTGGACCAAAGAGAAGACCTTGCTTCTTTCATATTAATTAAGAAAAGAAGTTATATAATATGTAAAATGACACCTTCCACATGATCCATTGTTAAATTCCTCACTGCAATTCCAGACCAAACACATGGCTTAAAACATGAAAACATTTAAATCATCCTTATGTCTTAGGAAAGCTTAGGCTTCAAGTTTAAACTCAAGGTCAGTTGAAAGGACATAGTCTACTAAAGTCAAGGGTAATGCTGGAGCTAGAAGAATTAGTGCTTTTAAGGATTAATGAATAAGATTATTTATAAGAAATCCAACTAAACCTAAAAGTTGGCATTTTCTTGAAAACCTTATTCTCTGGGATTAAAAGAGAGAATTTTTAACCAATTTTTAATGTTACACCTATTGTTCAAAGAAAATTTCTTTTTTTCTGTTTCAAAGTTATCAAGAGTGAGTACAAATGTATCTCTCTTATCCATGGCTGTGAAAATCGGATGTGTGGAATTGACACATTATTTTTTGCCTGGAGCAGTATATTCTAATAATCAGTGAGGTACCTAGAAGATAATAAATGACATAGTGAAAGCTCACCATACAGCGGACAGTAAATATCAGAGAAACCATGATCCTACTGTTGGCATTCACTTGGTACTGATAAAGATTTATTGCCAATCAGGAGGATTACTAAGTGCATTTGTACACAAGATGCTAGGTGCTGCAGCAGGAAATACAAAATAAATAAATAAAAGCCCGCATGCCCTGTTCTTTCATGCCCTGTCTAATCTGGTAGACAAGATAAGCTAAACTACACATGGTAAGGACTCTCAAAGCAACATTCCGACTAGCAAAGAAAGAAAAGAGTGTGGCCTTACTGAAGTCAGATATTGGTAATGAGGAACTCCTTGGTGGGAAAAGCTGAATTTTTTCATTTTTCTTTTTCTTTGTTTTGTTTTTAGTGGAAACATAGGTCATGTATTAATTGAGTAGAAGAAGGAAAGGAGGTTTAGTTTTTGCAGTTGTTATCACCATGAAACAGTGCTCCCTCCCCTCTTTTTTTTTCACTACTTCAGCTCCCCTAAACTCAATCTTGTAGCTAATCTAACTTCACTTTCCCTGTACAGTGCAAAGAAAATTTTAAAAATTTACCGGGGACACCACTGCCTCTATCCCTTTTTATGGTAAACTTCCCACAGTCAACATGCTCAGTATGCATGAAGGGAGGATAGCATTTTGACTTGTGCCTAGAGTTAATCAAGCTGCACATTTTCAGTCTCCCTAAATGGTGGAAATATTTTTTCCAAACTAAAGTATAGTGGTTTGGGAATCAAGACCCGTAGTCCTTTCTGTGTGATGTTGAGAAACATAGTTTCTTTGTCATGTTTGGTTTTCTCAATTTTAAATTTAAAAAAATGGTCAAAGATTAACTTTAAGGGTTTTTTTCCCCCCCCATTTGTTGTCATTCATCCATTTATTCAGTGAATGCTTATTGATTACCAGCTAAGGGCTATAAACAGTGTTCCAGGTTCTGGGGATACAAAACTAGCAAGGGTCTGAATGGCCATGTTCATGCTATTCATAGTCTTGTGTCAATAAAGTGAACAAATAAATATAATTTTTAGTGCTGTAATGAGAAGAAATGGCATAGTGAGTGCTTAAACTGGGGGGATACTTTCTCTAGGATATTCAGAGAAGATCTATCTGAGGAAGTATCTTTTGGGTTGAAACCCAAATAAAAATAAAGGATTCAGCTGTGCATTAGAATATTATTTGAGCAGTCTCATGTTTCATCTGCAAGCATTCAAATTTTGTTTCCCAAATCCCTGACCCTTTCATCCAGATGATGTCACTCAACTATCTGAGAACAGATAGTTTTTCTCCTTACAGTTTTTCCATTATTATTCTTCACACACAGGGTTATGATTGCAACTCATTGTCTGTTGGACAGACCTCATACTGCAGAGGGAACAATAAAATTATGACTTGGTGACAGATCTATTCTATTGCCAAGGTATGTTGTAGCTCTCCATTAATTTCATTGTTTCTCTTCTTTCTGTCTGTCATTTTACAGACAGATGCATTCAATGACAAGCAGACACAATGAAAAGACGCCAATTTAAAAACAAAAACAAAACAGCTTCTCAAAGATCTTTCAGATCCTGGCAGTTCAAATTTCAAAAATGTTTAAAGACGTGCCACTCATTATGAAATTAAGGATGGGGGAATATTAATAATGATTTCTCTTGTTTTTGAAATCTTCTAAAATCTGTCCCTCCGGTCATTTTTCTTACAGCATACAACCTAATAACCAGACAGACTGTGTCCATAACCATACATCTCTGAATGAATAAATGAGGAAACTGTGTATGAAGAAAAACAAACGTAGTTTCTGTTTGTGATATCTGCACGGAACGTTTGAAGGACACGGGATCAAATAATTCCATTGTGTTGGTAATTAAATAGCTCTAACAAGACAAATTTTTGGTTCCTACACAGTATGCATTATACCTTATAATGAGCAACCTGATATGCTTTTGGAAGTCCTAACCCAGAAGGAAAACAGAAAAGCTCAAACTAAATTAAAATTTAAAAAAAGAATAATTAGGAGAAGAAAAACAGAATGAGAGAAGTTACACACAGGAAAAAGGTGAAGGAAAAGACAAATTTGAAAATCTATTCTCTGAAGCATCTAAAAGAGCAATAAAATAATTAAAACCAAGAATGAAAGGAAATATGGGCTATTTGAAGTCCACACAATCAAAATGGGAACTAAGGGTCAGTGAATGTATATGCACAATGCTGACTGAAACTCATATTAATAAATACTTATTATGTGCCAAATAAGATGCTAAGAACATCCAAATGCCTATTTTTTTAATCCTTACAAATCTTTCAAATATGAATTATGACTGCGTCTCAGAGAATTTAGGTGACTTTCTCAAGTACTCATAGGTGGTAAAAGGTAAAAGAAAATTATGAGAGCATGTTCTTTTTCTCTGGAGCTCCGGCTTTTTCCTGTTATACACTGTTGTCTTTCAGTGAAAAATCCCTCATGTCTAAGACATGTCCAGAACAACCTAACCTCATTTAATCCTGTCACCATTTTAGAGTCAGTCAATTACTAAGTTTCTTGTGCCAGACCTAGTGGCCTCCAAGAAAGCAATTAAGAATTTGACTATAAAGTCAGTAACCCTCCTAGAGCTCATATCTAGCAGATTTACCTAGAGGTCCTATCACACTCCAAGATCCTTTGGATAACTTCAGAGGGGTGGTAAGGTGATGGTGGGGGAATAATTTAAGCTAATGTAATATATTATCTGAACAAATTATTCACTGAGAAACCAATCAGGGTTTAAAGTTATATAGAATCTGATTGACAAAATTATTTTAAAGACTTATGCTAAATATATGTGGTAGAAAAAAATATTACATTAAATGATGACATGAGTTTAGGTTCTCTTAAACCCTTAAATCCTTCCTAGGATAAGAATAAGTTATTTGGAGAGAAGTGCACTTAAATTTTTTTTGAAAGTCTTTGCAGTAGGGAAAACAAATGGTGTTGAGTTTTCACTTAAATATGCAACAGTCTGGAGATCTGATTAAATATAAAAGAAACACTCTAATAAACAGTTACTCAAAACCCACACCTAACATTATATTCAATGGTGAAAATCTGAAAGTTTCTCCTCTAAGATCAAGAACAAGACGAGGATGCCCACTGTTGCCACTTCTATTTAACATAGTGTTGGAAGTCCCAGACACAGCAATCAGACAAGAAAAAATAAATAAAAGGTATCTGAATTGGAAGGCAAGAAATAAAACTGTAACTATCTGCAGATGACAGGATACTATATGTAGAAAACCCTAAAGACTCTACCAAAAAATCTATTAGAACTAATAAATAACTTCAGTGAGGTTGCAGGATACAAGATAAATTTACATAAATCTATATGCATTTCTATACAGTAAAGAGAAATCAAGAAAAGAATCCCATTTACAATCATGTAAAAAAGAATAAAATATCTAAAAATAAATTTAACCAAATAGGTGAAAGACATGTACTCTAGAAACTGTAAGACATCGATGAAGGAAACTGAAGACAACACAAAAAAATGGAAAGATATCCTGTGTTTGTGGATTGGAAGAATTACTATTGTTAAAATGACCAAACTACCCAAAGTAATCTACAGTTTTAATGTGACCCCTATCAAAATGCCCATGACATTTTCCATAGGATTAGAAAAAAAATCCTAAAATTTGAATGGAACCACAGACGACCCCAAATAGCCAAAGCAGAGAAAAAAGAATAAAGCTGGAGGCATCACACTCCATGACTTCAGCCTATACTACAAAACTACAATAATCAAAACAGTATGGTACTGGCAAAAAACATATACACAGAACAATGGAACAGAATAGACAGCTCAGAAATGAATCCACACTTATTTGGTCAATAAACCTATGACAAAGGAGGAAAATATATACAGTGGGAAAAAGACAATCTCTTCAAAAAGTGATGTTGGGGAAACAGGACAGCCACATGTAATAAAATAAAACTAGAATGTTTTCTCACACCATAGACAAAAAATAATCTCAAAATAGATTAAAGTCCTAAATTGTAAGACTTGAAACCATAAAACTCCTAGAAGAAAACATAGGCAGTACAATCTTTGACATTGGTCTTAGCAGTAATTTTTTGGCTATGTCTCCTCAGACAAGGGAAACAAAAACAAAAGTAACCAAATGGAACCTAATCAAACTTAAAAGCTTTTGCACCATGAAGGAAACCATCAACAAAACAAAAAAGCAACCTACCAAATGAGAGAAGATATTTTCAAACAAGATGTCCCATCAGGGGTTAATATGCAAAATACATAAAGAACTCATTGAACTTAATATCAAAAACAAACAAACAAGCAAAAAGCAAGCAACCCAATTGAAAGATGGGCAGAGAGCCTGAATAGGCATTTTTCCAAACAAGACATACTGATGGCCAACAGGCAACAGGGAAATGCAAATCAAAACCACAATGAAATACCAATTCACAACTGTCAGAATGGCCATCATTAAAAAGACAAGAAATACAAGCATTGGCCAGGATGTGGAGAAAAAAGGAGCCCTCCTGCACTGTTGATGGAGATGTAAATTGGTACAGCCACTATGGAAAACAGTATGGAGTTTCCTCAAAAATTAAAAATAGAACTACCATATGATCTAGCAATTCCACTCCTGGGTATTTATCCAAAGAAGACAAAAACACTGATTCAAAAAGACATATAAACTCCAGTGGTAATAGCAGCATTGTTTAATAGTTGAGATATGGAAGCAACCTAAATGTCCACCAACAGTTGAATGGATAGAGAATACATGGAATATATGTATATATATATATATATATATATATATATATATAATTGGATATTGGAATATATAAATATATTCCATATTATTATGGAATATATATATTATGGAATATTAGCCACAGAAAGAATAAAATTTTGCCATTTGTGACAACATAGAATGGACCTGGAGGGTATAATGCTTAGTGAAATAAGTTAGACAGAGAAAGACAAGTACTGTATGTTTTCATTTATATGTGGAATCTAAAAAGAAAACAAATAAATGAATATAACAAAACAGAAAGACTTACAGATGTAGAGAACAAACTAGTGGTTACCAGAGGGGAGAGGGCTGAGGGGAAGGACAAGACAGTTGAATGGGATTAAGAGGTACATACTACTAGATATAAAATATATAAATTACAAGGATGTAATATATAGCACAGGGATTATAGTCAATATTTTATAATAACTTTGTATGAATTATAACCTATAAAAATATCAAATTGCTACATTGTATGCCTGAAACTAAAATAATGTTGTAAGTCATCTATACTTCAATAAAATATTTTAAATAGTTATTTAGATCTAGCCTGTGTTTGTATGAATGTGTGTGTGTATGGCAGTAGCAAGTAGTACTTGTAATTAGGCTTATGAATAAGCACAGAATCCTTATTAAATTATTGTTTACTTAAAAAGAATCATCTTTTTCTTTAAATTTCTTTAAATTCAACTCTCATTTTTTTAAGCACACATAAACCTGCTTTCATTTACACTTTTATTTATAATATATTCCATTTAAATATTTTCACATGAAAGAAGTCTTTTGAGAAAGAAAATGTGGCAGTATCTAAAGACCTTTCATAGATCAGAATGTGTCCTTGCTCATGATATGTGATAAATGATAATATCTAATAACTGCACATTAAAGCATAACACTTTGAGGCATGATAGGACTGAAAATAAACTATTCACAACGTCATAGTATTTCCTGGTAATTATTTGGTAAATAATTAGGCCAAATACTTGGCAGGAGCAATAAAAGAAGATTAATCATTCATTTGGGTTACATAATCCTGCCATATAGTTTTACAGGCTTATTATGTAATTGAATGAAACAGTGAATTGATCCATCCTTCAATTTCCCAGGGAACCTCTTCTTTATTTATTTCTTTATTCAGCTTTCTAATAAAGGAATGATTTTTTTTTTTTTTTTAAATAGAGCTCCTGGGGTAAATACATTACGTTCTAGGTATTAGAGAATTTTAAAAATCTACATATTCTCATCCTACCGGAACAAACGGAGTTTCTTACTCATTTATGAACTCACTTGCAAGGTGAGTTGGGGTAGTGGAGGAGAGTAACTGGAAAAATACTGAGGTTTGTGGGAACCCTGGCCAGGGACTGATGGACCCACACTTAGATCTACACTGAATTTTTGCACTAGTCAAAGTGAAGTTTCTGCCTCACAGGGCCATAAACACACTGTTAATTTTACCACAAACTGTAAATGGTGGCCAAATGGTGTGTTAAAAAAAGGAAATGTTATGGAAAACAGAAAGAGGTCTTTGGGATACATTTCACTTTAGGTTTATAACAAAAGTCTGAATTATATATATATATATATATTTATTCTTCTAGAGCTGAGTGGTTAAACCTGGCTATAAATCTGATTGTCTAATTACCTTTGCAAACATCTCCAGTTGCATGAAGAATAACAATTCCTGCTGGATAAAAGATGAGAAGGTAAATTTTAATTCATCATCTCTATATTGCCTGAGAAGGGGGGGTGGAGTTATAAACTTTTGTGGGCTGATACATTATAATTATTTGTGAAATTTCTGCATATGTTTTTCTCTTCTACCTGGGAAATACGTGTTCTTCAAACTCAGAAATGTGGCAGATACTTCTCCCAATACTCTTCTCACTTTGTCTCAGATTGTGAGGAGGAGATTGTCTCAGATCGTAGGACATAACAATGTCCTACAGACCTTGGATGTAGAAGACAATTTATCAATACTTGCTCAGAAATGCACTTAGACATAAAACCTTGTATAATATAGAAAACAAACTTGTGGTTACCAAAGGGGAGAGGGAGTGAGGGAGGGACAAATTAGGGGTATGAAGTTAACAGATACAAACTACTACACATAAAATAGATAAGCAACAAGGATTTAGCACAGGGAATTACACCCAATATCTTGTAATAACCTATAATCGAATATAATCAGCAAAAATACTGAATCACTATGTTGTACAGCTGAAAGTAACACAATATTGTAAATCAACTATACTTCAGTTAAAAAAAACTTGTAGAATCATTAAACATTTTTAGTCTTAGAGAGAATGTATGTCAAGCTAGTATCAGAAATCTTAGTACTGAATACATGCTAGTTTGCTTTCCTTAGTACTGAATACATGCTGGTTTGCAAAATACATGTAATTTGCTTTCAATTACACATTAAACCCCTTAAATACAGACATTTCTTTAGTTTTGTGTGACCAGTATTTAGTGCATTATTTCAAGACCTAATATTACTAGAATATAAGCTCTAGGAAGGAAGGATTTTTTTTTTCTGTTTTGTTAAGTTTTTATTCCCAATACCTAGAATAGAGACATGTTAGGTATATAATAAATATTTTGTGACTCAACGAATAATAAAAACTATTACTATATATTGAACACTTACTATGTGCCTAAATAGTCTAAATATTTTACATAATAGTGTTTATTATGGTGTAAGAACAGTTATCCAATGCAGTAAGAAACTAATGTTTGGAGAAGATAAATAGCTTGTCCAAAGTCACATGGTTTGGAAATTCCAAAGCCAGATTTTAGCCCTAGTTCTGTTTGACTATGAACCCAGTGATTTTAAACAATATGATATTGCCTCAAGTATTCTACGTGCTTAATATTTATTCCCCCATTACACACCCACACTCAGCATTGTGAATAAGATGCAAATAATTGTTTATAAAATTGCATTTATATTATACACTGGTATATTTTTATTAAAAGATTTGAGATTTTGTAGATTATCCCAGAACAGTGCTTTTCAATAAAGTAGGTGTTTTAAAAACATATTTGCTCAATAAATGAATATAAAGAAAAAAATTAAATGCTTAAAATGTTGGTGTCATTTTCACGGCAGCCTTGTTCTTCTCTAGCATTGGCTGTCAGTTCCCTTCTTTCAATGGTTAGTTTTGCCAATCTGGGTACATACAGCTGCAAGGAACATAGTGGCCAAATAAAATGACTTAATTAATGAAAACATAGGCTTCGTGTAAGCACTCAAACATATATTCAAATATTTGCAATCTTCTTTATCTCTGTCATTATCAATGTATTAGCAAGTGTTGTTGTTTATAAGTTTGTTATTGCTTGGTTAGAATATGACTGAGGAAGTTCCATCCATCATTAAACTTACTGAACCATGTTGAGTATAGGATGAAGAAGACTGATTTTTTCTGATTTTTTAATATCTATGTTTAAAATCCAACCCAGAAGTTTGCATTTCCCACAGGATGCCAAAGATTCACCTTTACATCAATAGACTAAAAGTGGACTGCATAAGTACTCTAAGCCATATACTAGCTAGGGCGGTTGAAATCACTATTCAAGTTGAGACCAACTACTGTTTATCTTCCGTGGCTGGTGGAAGAGATCATTTTCCCTGAGCTTTTTTTCCTGCCAGAACAAAAGTAGGATAGAAAGGATGAATGGCTTTTGGTAGTCAGTCATCACTGCCCATTTCATTCAAAGTTAACTTGCCCGTTACATTCCCATCATTTTTTTTAACAAAAGAGTTGTCGTTGTTGTGTTAAGCTCATTCAGGGAGTACCCACTTTCAATTCCTTTCAAGAAATCACATCTTATAAGAGAGTACAGGCTAAAACTATGTTTGTCACACTACATTTTACTCATTATCTGCCTTTAACATAATTTGTAGAAACTATTAAAAAAAAGAAAAGTTAAGTTGTAGATAAGGCAGCTAGACTGAATGAAATCACAAAATATAACTTGTTAAGGAAAATAGACACCCACTACTTTGAATGCACTAGATGCTTTTTCTATAACACTATTCTTAATCCACAAGGGACTTGACAAGGAAAGTATTATTATCTAAAATGCCTACTTGGGAAGCTTTAGAAAGGTTAGCTAAGTAAAGATCACTTAACTGGTTAGTGTTCATCAGTTACTCCATTTCCTTTCCAACTGAATCTAAAGCCCATCCTTCCTCTATTCTTCCACTCAACCTGCATAGGGAACAAAAATCACTCGCATTATTAGCCGCCATGGACAACTACACCGAAGTCTCGTTCATTAGCAAACTTTCTAATTGTACCTGCTTCTGAAATAGTTATGACAGAAACTGGCTTATCCATGGTGCAGTTGAAGACTCCAAAGTATTCCCAACTTGTGCCAAGGACAGGAGTAGGGTAGTATGGAAGGGTGTGGAAAATTAATCATTTTCATCAGCACAACAGTGAGGCGACCTAAGTGTTGGCTACACAAAACAATTGTATTTCCACAGCCAGAGTCCTTGGCAGCATTATTTCAAACACAGTTTCTTGTCACAGCAGTTTCTCCAGAGTGTTCAAATGCATTTACTTTTGCCTTAGGCTTATATGCAATCTTTCTGCTAGCTTGTTCTTCACTCACCTTTGTTTTCTCTGAGGGAGACCAGGAAAGATTATTCAAGAGGCTGGACTCAAGCTAAGCTGGGCAAAATCTATTGGGTATATGGTGAAGAAATGATTCATCAGGCCATTTTCTTTACTCAAAAAGATCATATCACACCTGCATCCTCATTTTGTAATACTATTAAACAGTGTTTGGGATTTTCTCTGATTTAGGCCACACATTTGCTGATTCACTATTACAAATCTCTTCAACTGAAAATATATAGAAGGAAATGAGGGACAATAAATGCACATATAAACAAGGTGAGATTAATCATTCCCACACAAGAAAGAGTTTTAGAATTCTTCTTATCTGACTTGCCCTTTTCTGAATTCCCCTTGGCTCAGAGGAGGAAAAAAATGGGTCAATGTACAAAACTCATCTTTGAAACCGACCCAAAAAGTGCCACTCTTTCTTTCTTTTTTTTTTTTCTTTTTACAGAGGTCACTTTTGAAAGGTATACTGATGACTAAATGTGATGTTTAAAGTGTTATCACGTTCTCCCTGCCATAAAGTTTGTTGTATTAATGACAACGTGCAGCTTCAAAATAAAGTACAAATTCTTGAAAAAGACACACACAAAGACACAAAAATCTCTTGGTGATCTGGATTCAGCTTCATATACTTTCAAGGTAGTCACCATGTGTTTTCACCAGTCCAAACTAATCCCCTGGGAAAGGAGCAGCATTTGTACAGTCCCAAGCTTCTGTATGTACCCTTCCCCACCAGCCCCTTTCTATAGCTAACTCTATTCCACATGAAGACTCTGCTCAAAGATAATCCCAGCCAGAAAATCCTCCTCAATGCCCTTCAGTGAGGAGTGGACATACCACATTTGTATTTCTGTAATACTCAAATATGGCGTTATCTTCTGTTACTGTGGGTTTTTTTGTTTTTTGTTTTTTTTTTACTATTTGTGTGTTTATCTTCCTCAGATTCCTAATTATCTTGAAAATAAAATTATTTATTGCTTTTTGTGTGTACTCATAGTTTGAGTCTATAAAATTGCATGGCCCAAATTTTGCCTGAATAAATAAAAGGTCAAATAGATTCTTGCACTTCCTAACACGAGAGAAGCAACTGGGGGAGGAAATACTTATTCCCACCAATATACATTTTTCTGTTCTTCCTGTAATGAAGACACTCTATAATTTGGTGGGACCATCAGACTAAGGTCAAGCAACAGAACTTCCAGGTTGACCTATAAAACCTCTAGCATGATTCTTCTCTTCTCTCTATGCTTACCAGCCAGCTGGAGGCAAATGATCCAGAGTCAGAAGATGGCAGACCAACATGATTGAAGGATCCTGGCTCTCTGAATGAGTCAGTGGAAGGAGTGTGGGTCCCTAAGTGACCTAATAGAAGAAGCCTGGGTTTCTTTTTTATTTCTTTATTGGAGTATAATTGCTTTACAATGGTGTGTTAGTTTCTGCTGTATAACAAAATGAATCAGCTATACATATACATATATCCCCATTTCTCCTCCCTCTTGCGTCTCCCTCCCACCCTCCTTATCCCACCCCTCTAGGTGGTCACAAAGCACCGAGCTCATCTCCCTGTGCCATGCAGCTGCTTCCCACTAGCTATCTATTTTACATTTGGTAGTGTATATATGTCCCTGCCACTCTCTCACTTCGTCCCAGCTTACCCTTCCCCCTCTGAAGCCTGGGTTCTTAATGACCCAGTAGAATAGATCCCCACTGAGTTGAGCCATGATATGATAAAAACAAATGCTCATTGCATAAAGTATTAAAACTTGAGCGTTGTTTCAGAAATTAGACTAACGTAATAAATTAAAAGATTTTGGGGACACTGCAACAAGAAAGACAAGTGAATTTTTTATTAAACAGAAAATAATATTTTTTTCATTTCAACTTTATCTATGACATTTTCCTTGATCATTTATTCTCACTTTAAATTTTTATCTCAGGCTTATTTGTTACATCAATGACCTGTATGTGAAAAGTCTGGTATATTGAACGAAACCAGGAAATCTGTTCAGCACAGATCCAATATTCTGTTTTAACAATCTTTGACCTCACATATACTTTCAAGTGGGCCAGGGAGGCAGAAAAGGGGGCTTGTAGATCATTATTTAATGACAGTGCCAGATTTTTTTCTACCCTGGGGTAGAGGAATCATTAGATCAAAAGAAGACGACCAAATATTATCTTCTTCTTCATACCTGTAAACTATCCACTTGCAGTACTGTACCAGAGTCACATTGTTTTTCAATAGGTTATTATTCACCTAGTTTTCTGTTTACATGTTCTTCGCGTGGCTTTCTTCCAGTATGCAGGACGTGGGGCTATAGACAAATCTACTTTCTAAACTCTCAGCAACCTAATTGTGTAAGTTTCCTTCAGATATCTCTTTTCCCTTCCTTAAAGGCATGCATGTTCACTTAGTTTAAAAAAAATCTGAATTCAAGGGATGGACTGGGAGTTTGGGGTTGGTAGATGCAAACTATTACATTTAGAATGGATAAATAATGAGATCCTACTGTATAGCACAGGGAACTATATTGAATATCTTGTGATAAACCATAAAGGAAAAGAATATTAAAAAAAAGAATGTATATGTGTGTATAACTGAGTCACTTTGCTGTACAGCAGAGATTGGCACAGCATTGTAAATCAACTATATTTCAATAAAATTTTTTTTTAAATCTGGGTTCAGTTCCTTCATTTACAAAAAAAGACCTGGTTGATTATTAATAGCTTAAAACCCTGAGGATACAGTTTTATCCTCATCTTGGAATAGTAGGATATATCCCTCTATAATAGGAGCTCCCCCCTCAAACCCCTCATTAGCCACTCACCTCATCTTTCTCACAATGGGTGAAGATGTTACTGTTAGGACTGTGTCACTGAAACAAACAGCATGAAGGTAATGAACACTGAGAATGACTGTATTGCCCAGTAACATTTCAGCACCATATGTGAGTGGGAAGGGATTTGGGTGGGTCACCCAATCAACCCAGTGCCCTACAAATACTGTCAACAGAGGCTTGCTTACTCAATCTACACAGAGCACTGACCTATTTCAGACTAGAATACAGGCTCTTCTAGAAATAGATTTTGAGAAGCTACTTGGCTAAAGCAGTCTGTATCCAAAGTAGGCAGTAAAATCTGTTTTAAAAGTCCAGATTGCTAAAAGCAGAACTAGTTGCTAAGGGAAACGGCAAGGCGTATTTAAATAGATGATATATGATAGATAGATAGATAGATAGAAGAGAGAGACAGAGAAAGAAGGAAGGAAGGAAAGAAGGATAAAAGGAAGGAGGGAAGGAGGGAAGGAAGGAAGGAAGGAAGGAAGGAAGGAAGTAGGGAGGGAAGGAAGGAAGGAAAGAAGGAAGTAGGGAGGGAAGGAAGAGAAAGATGATGGGGGGAGGAGAATCTCTGTGTTTAAATGAAGTACATCGTTAGACAATTTTGAGTTGCTTAATCTAAACTCTTAGAGTTGACTTTGACCTTATTTTCTTCACAGATCAATTCTAATCTACCCAAAACCCTGAGAACCTTGCCTTTAGAATATTTCCAAATATAGCCACTTACCACCTCTACCGTTTTACCCTCGTCTAATCCACCACTGTAGTTTTCCTCCACTGTCACAATAATCCCTAAATGTTTGATTTACCTCCACCCTAGACCCGTGCACTCTATTTCAATTTAACAGCCAGAGTGCTCTTGTTAAAATGTAGGTTAAATCACATAATTCCTCTGTGTAAAACTCTCCAAGGACCCCCTCTATTTGTTTCCTATTGCTACTGTAACAAATTGTAATGACTCAAAGCAATACAAATTTATCTTAATTTCTGTATGTCAGAAGTCTGACATGAGTTCTACAGAGGCTAAAATCAACGTTTCAGCTGCATTCCTTCTGGAGGCTCCAGGGAGAATCATTTTCCTTGCCTTTGCCAGTTTGTAGAGGTCGCCTGCATTCCTTGGTTTATGTTCCCTTCTTTCATCTTCAAAACACATCATCTAACACCTGCTTCCTTAGTCAAATCTCCTTACTGACTGACTCTCTTGCCCCCTTATAATAGCCCTTGTAATTATACTAGGCCCACCTGGCTAACCCAGGATAATTTCCCCATCTCCAGACCCCTAACTTAATCACATCTGCACATTTCCTTTTGTCATATAAGGCAACATATTCACAGCTTCCAGCAATTGGCTGTGGAAATCTTTGGGGGCCATTATTCTGTTTATGTTATTTCCCTATCTCAGTCAAATTAAAAAGTTGAAATCCTTACTGTAATTCAATGGATTTGAGCCTAAAATTGTCCTGGCCTATATATGACTTGAAATATGGCAGAGGTGACATTCTAAAATGAAAAAAGGATAAACTACTCAATGCATGGTGCTAAACAAAGTATGAAATTAGTGCCTACCTCATGTCGGACAAAAATATCAATTTCAGATGTTATAAAGATTCTCTTAATAATCTTGGGAGAGGGAAGTTTAAAAAAAAAAGACAACAAGTAATAACTACAATATGAAAGAAGGATAAATACAACCATTTTAACTTAAAAAGTTGTGTTTCTTAAAAAAGCACATAAAAAAATGAAGACAAACCACAAGTTAGGAAAAGATATTTGCAACCCATATATCTGATAATTAGTATCTAGAATAAATAGAAATATCCCTATAAATCAATAGGAAAAATGGACAAAAGACATGAACACGCATTTCAGAGGAAAAAACTTCTACATGGAGACATTCCCCATAGATTCATAGATTCCAGGTGTATTTACCATAAACTCTTCCATACAGAGAGAGTAAGTACATCCTGTTAAAATAATTCCATAGGTAAGGACTATCCTGGCAAATATTGTTGGTGTGTTTTCCAGGAGGTCTGTCATTATTATCTGTACTAATGACACATTCTTTCTTCCCATGAGTAGAAGGACCATGGATCACAAAACTGTTTTAAACTATTTCTTTCCCAGTCCACCCTCTGACTTTGGTCAATTTCTACTTTCCACATATGTGTCACATGTCTTTCCGTTGTTCAACAATATAGTACACAAAAGACAGAAGTCCCCTAACACCATAACAATGACCAGAATTTGAACCATTCAAATGGGATTAGGGATTTATTTTTTATAAAGTAGTATTAAGTAGAATCATATTGTTTCACAGGGTTTTTTTTATTATTCTCTTACTAGATCAGTCAAGTTTTTTCCCCTCTATTATCCACATATACATGAATTATTTATACTTGAATCTTTTTATATGTGCTGATGGAGACATCTTTCTGTGCCATTTTTCTAAGGCCAAACTCACTTCTTATTTTGCCCATCTGGTTTCCATAGGTATTATATTAATAATATAATATATTATATAATATATAATATATTATATAATATATTATAGTATATTATATATTATATAATATATTACATAATATAATATAATAATATTATATTGAGAGATTGAGATCAGACTCTCACTATCTTTTCTAACCTGATGGTATAAATATACTAGCCCTTTGTTGCACTACATAATTGTGGTGGAGAGATTAAAGTAATGTTTGTTACACCATATATCAATTAAAATGACAGTAAAACTCTATTTCTTCCAAACAGGAAAGGCTTTCCCTATGGATCACACATTCTGAGTGACTGGATCATGATTAGATAATCTTTTGCATATGAAATTCTGTATTCAATAGTAAATGTTTTACAAACACCAGCTTCCAGATCTTACAGCACAAAGTTTTTGTCCCCCAGAACAATGACAAGGTGTTGCTTTCTTTCCCCCTGTGAAATTCCAAGCAGCTGCACCACAAGGAAAGCAATTTCCCTTTTAATCTGTAGCACCGGGACATTAGAGAATAATGGCAAAGCCACACTTCTCAGTGATCCTGCCACAACTAGGCTTCACATTATGCTCCCTCCCAGGCACCCTATAGCCTTGATCTTTAGCACCGTAGGTGGCTACCGATCTATAAAGACATTTGATCCCACAGTGGTTAGAATACCTAATAGTCTTCCCTCTATGAGATTACAAGCTTTCTCCCAGGTCATTGATGGGTATGATTTCATTAGTCATTATTTGATTAGTCCTTTCCCTTTTAGCCTGCAAATTGCAACTGAATGATAGCTGAAGTCATCTACATACCAGCTGAGCAATCACATTTTTTCCTCCAAAGTATCCAGAGAAAGTATTTATGCACAGTTTAGAAGTCAGTAGGACCCCAGTTTCCTTTGTCCAGAAAGAACAGGTCTGAAGGTTCCTCCCAACATCAACTTTTTTTCAGTGCTTGATCTGAGAGGTATAATTAAGAGTATTATTGTCTTAGAGAACAGACTAGTGGTTGCCACAAGGGAGGGGGTGGGGGAGGGATGGATTGGGAGTTTGGGATTAGCAGATGCAAACTATTATATATAGGATAGATAAACAACAAGGTCCTACTGTAGAGCACAGGGAACTATATTCAATATCCTGTGATAAACCATAATAGAAAGGAATATGAAAAAGAATGTATACATATGTATAACTGAATCACTTTGCTGTACAGCAGAAATGAACACAACATTGTACATCAACTGTACTTCAATAAAATAAAATTTTTAAAAACAAGTATGATTGTCTTACTCTGTGGTGCCTTCCTGGACCTAGTATGGCTGTATTCCTCACTGGGATCATGGTCCATTTATGAGTACTCTTTCTATTTACTATGATCTCTTCCACTTTCAATCTATTTTTGGTTTGGACCCAAACCACCCTCCAGGCAGACAATAACAGCAGGGATGCTAAAACTTCTCAGCTCCATCCCTAGGCTTATGTTCTAGAATTTTACAAAGCTGAGTGGGCTGCCTGTGACACAGCCTTCAGTAAATCCTCTAATAATTATTTTTGCTCAGAGTCCCATTTCAATTAAAGCTTCTTTTTGGAGATTATGAAGAGGAGCCAATAGGATTCTTCAGTTGGAAATATGATTTTTACCAAAGCTCAAATAGCCGTCTCCATCTCTGAGTTTCTTGCTTATGAGCAGGTTCTGTGAGAGATTTTTAAGTTATTTTTTACAGTGATGAGGAACGTATTTGGGTTGTTCCAGCTCCTGTAAATCCCAGGAATTTTGTAAACTGGCTAGCTCTAAAACTTTAGCCAGATGTATCAGCTACTCTCCATTAGCTATATTGATACAAATAATCCTTAAGTCCCTCAGAAAAGACAAACATCATGACTGCATCAATGTGGAGCATGAACTTGCACTTAATGAGTAGCAAGTTCAAGTCCCAACTCACTAGATACGGCAATTTCCTTGACAAATAAAATAGCATTGTGGCAAAACGGTGTATGTCTACTATGTTCTACTCCATAAGAATGTAAACTGACTGGCTGGACTCCAAAATTCAAATTGAAAAGAAGGCATCCGTTAGCCTACTGGTCCTCCTTGGTCTGCTGTACTCTGTGTATTCTCTAGCATATCAGATGTAGCTAAAACATTTGGAGGAACCACCCAGTTTAATTCTTGATCATCCCTTATTGACTCCATGAACCATCTGCCTTATGCCTTATGGCTAGACAGGACTATTAAATAAAGGGTTAGTGGGATTCAAAACTCCTGACTCAACAATTTTCCTAGCCAGAGTAATGACCTAATCACTTCCCGAGGGCTCCACCTACTAAATACCATCACATTGGGCATTAGGATTTCAACATTCAGACCTTAGCAGGAGCCACTTATTTCATAAAACTTTCTTTTCATCCTCAGTTATATTGTTTAAAGGACATTTTCCAAGGAACTATGTCTCATGAATTCAGATTCCATGTTGATTTCCCATAAGCAAAGCTAGACAGAGCAGGTACATCCTGTGAAAGCATCCCTGAGGATAGGATATTCCAGGTAGCACTTACCATTAAGTATGTTTGCCAGTAGTTCTGTCCTTAGTCTATTTACAAGCGTATTTGTTGGGTCAACTGCTATGTAATCATTTCCTTACTAAGAGGTCCACAACATCATTCGTCTTGTGAGAGTCAGTGCCTCACAATATTATTTCTCTTTTACACAAATAGCACACCAATAAAATAACAAATGGTGCCTAAAATACCAAGATAGGTATCACTAGTGAGAGCTAGTTTCAAACCACTTACTAACCAGCAGTTACCCCTCCCCATTACTCCCTGTAATCACTATACATCTAGTCTCCATAGAGATATTTGGACTATTGGACTCCAACTTAACAGTCTTTTGTGGAGAGCAAGCTGAGATCATTTCAGAGCATGTGAATGATGAGACTTGTGGGAAGCCAACGAAACCAGGTGATAGTGAAGCAGACTCAGCTCCACCGGCTCTTAAGGACACTTGCCTAACATGTCACCAGAGATTTCTAGGAGCTCCAAGAGCAGTGCCCCCATATTGAGAAATTTCATGTGTCTTTAGGGAATGGATGTGCTTCGTTTATAGGCATAAACGTTAACAGATGGTTGGGTTAGAGACTGAGCTCAAGATAAAATAAACAGGATTCTGTACAAAGCCCAGCTAAACCATCTGATGAATTTTCCTTTCAGAGCCAGTGGTTTGAAATGTGTAGACTGGATATTTAACTGTATCTTACTTGATTATTTAATTATTTAATTATCTTAATTATCTTATTACTCTGTAAAATATATTTAGAGATAGTCATAGAGTGATGTAGGAGCATACCTTACCATGAGATCAGAGTATTTTATTACACTTGTAAAATTCAGACAAATGTTTCCACATCAGCATAATTATTATTCTCTTTCATCACATTATAAATAGTTTTGAAATTTCTTTTTGGTGCCTTGTCAGGACACAAACTTAATATTGACTAAGAAAGGGGAAATTTTAAATTAGGAAATGACATATTTATGCTTTATAGTGACATTGTAAAGTAAATAAATACAAATGAAAGCAGTCTCTGGGATGATATCCTAGTTTGGACTTAAAGTTTCACTTACTTTCCACTTTTCATACTGATTCTCTGGAGAATTAAATGACTTCTCAACAAGTGAATGCCTAAACTACTTGGAATTCTTAATGGTTGGTAGAGAATGTTTAACCTTTTCATTAAGGTATATTTATTTTGGACTTAAATTTGTGAGGACTAAGTCTGCACTATTCACTCCTTCATCCTCAGAACAGTGGTTGGCACACAGTATCTAAAAATTGTTCTGTATGAATGGATAACAGGATAGAATTAGGAGGACATGCTCATAAGACATTAGAAAACACTGATAAGATATAAGCTTAATTTAAAAAAATTATGCCAAAATACATTGGATAGTCAGCGAGATAGAAATTGTGCAGTGTTGATTCAGTCATATAATTTATCACTCTCTGTATGAATTACATTAACAGGCAGGGCAGTGCAATGTCCCAGGGTGATAGATTGATTTTTTTTTAATGTTTGATCTATTAGTGTCAGAGTTGGTCTGCTTTCATACAAACACACTTGGCCTTATACAGTAACCCAACATTCCAGTCAGATGTAAAGACCTACAACCAGATAGAGACAACTGGCTGCTTTCTTTTGAAATTTGGTGAAAAAGAGCTTGTTGTTACTGATTACCACAGTATTATTTGAAGCATTCAAAGAGATTTGACATAGAAAAGATTTCAGAGACCATCTAACCCAATGCCTTTGTTTTTCAGATAAAACAGATGCCCAAAGACAGCTGATTGATTTTGAAAATTATGAAATCTCTTTATGAAAGAATTGAGAAAAAAATAAACTGACCTAAAAAAAGTCACTGTCTTAGATCTCAGAGATTTTTTTATAATGAAAAATTTCTATTAATTTTAATACTAAACAATCTTGAAAAATGTAACCTTTAAATGAAATTCTGTCTTAGAAATTTTTGTAAAACTCAGTGCAATTTCAAGTGACTGGATTCTTTGGATTAATAATGGTTAGTAAAATAAGTATGATTTCCTGATAGTGATACATCCAAATGCATCCAAAAACATTTCTGCTGCTACTTAGAACAAAGTGATTATTTATTTATTTACCTACTAATTTACTTATTTTTACTTTATTTATTTTGACAGTGGTTTTTTGTGAACAATCTCTAAGAAGCAATTAAAAACTAAACCTTCTTTGGCCCAGCAAGTAGTATCAATTGTGGATTTTGATTCTTTACACTTTATTTCACCTCTGCTACTACCACTTAAATCCAAGTTGTCAACATCTTTGAATGCCATATTTTTTGTCTTCTAATTGACTTCCCGTTGCCATTATTCTACCTACAATTTTATTTTTTTTTTTCTTCAAATGATAACAAGAGCGATTTAGTAAAAACAAATTTGAGATTGTGTTACATCCATATTGAAAATTCCACAATGCCTTTCTTTTGCATTCCTAATTAAAATAGTAATAATAATAACAATAATAATTCCATTCATGATATGAGAGAACACTTATACCACAGAAGTCCTCCCACTGGAATGAAGGTTCTGAGCCTCACATCAGGCTTCCCAACCTGGGGGTCCGGCAACAGGAGGAGGAATTCCTAGAGAATCAGACTTTGAAGGCTAGTGGGATTTGATTGCAGGATTTCAACAGGACTGGGGGAAACAGAGACTCCACTCTTGGAGGGCACACACAAAGTAGTGTGCACATTGGGACCCAGGGGAAGGAGCAGTGACCCCATAGGAGACCCAACCAGACCTACCTACTAGTGTTAGAGGGTCTCCTTCAGAGACAGGGAGTGGCTGTGGCTTACCATGGGGACAAGGAAACTGGCAGCAGAAGTTCTGGGAAGCACTCCTTGGCATGAGCCCTCCCAGAATCCGCTATTAGTCCCACCAAAGGGCGGGGTAGGCTAGAGTGATAGGTCGCCTCAGGCCAAACAACCAACAGGGAGGGAACCCAGTCCCATCCATAAGCAGAAGAGTGGATTAAAGTTTTACTGAGCTCTGTCCACCAGAGCAACAGCCAGCTCTACCTACCACCAGTCCATCCCATCAGGAAGCTTGCAAAAGCCTCTTAGACAGCCTCATCCACCAGAGGGCAGAGAGGAGAAGCAAGAAGAACTACAGTTCTGCAGCCTGTGAAAGGAAAACCACATTCACAGAAAGATATAGAAAATGAAAAGTCAGAGGACTTTGTAACAGGTAAAGGAACAAGATAAAACTGCAGAAAAACAACTAAATGAAGTGGATAAAGGCAACCTTTCAGAAAAAGAATTCAGAATAATGATAGTGAAGATGATCCAGGACCTCGGAAAACGAATGGAGGCAAAGATTGAGAAGATGCAAGAAATGTTTAACAAAGACCTAGAAGAATTAAAGAACAAACAAACAGAGATGAACAATACAATAACTGAAATGAAAACTACACTAGAAGACTCAATAGCAGAATAACTGAGGCAGAAGAACAGACCTTCTGACCTGGAAGACAGAATGGTGGAATTCACTGCCATGGAACAGAATAGAGAAAAAAGAATGAAAAGAAATGAAGACAGCCTAAGAGACATCTGGGACAACATTAAATGCAACAACATTCGCATTATAGGGGCCCCAGAAGGAGAAGAGAGAGAGAAAGGACCCGATAAAATATTTGAAGAGATTATAGTCGAAAACTTCCCTAACATGGGAAAGGAAATAGCCATCCAAGTGCAGAAAGCACAGCAAGCCCCATACAGAATAAACCCAAGGAGAAACATGCTGAGACACATAGTAATCAGATTGGCAAAAATTAAAGACAAAGAAAAATTATTGAAAGCAACAAGGGAAAAATGACATAACATACAAGGGAACTCCCATAAGCTCAACAGCTGATTCTCAGCAGAAACTCTCCAAGCCAGAAGGGCGTCACACGATATATTTAAAGTGATGAAAGGGAAGAACCTACAACCAAGATTACTCTACCCGGCAAGGATCTCATTCAGATTCGATGGAGAAATCAAAAGCTTTACAAACAAGCAAAAGCTAAGAGAATTCAGCACCACCAAACCAGCTCTACAACAAATGCTAAAGGAACTTCTCTAAGTGGGAAACACAAGAGAAGAAAAGAACCTACAAAAACAAACCCAAATCAATTAAGAAGATGGTCATAGGAACATACATATTGATAATTACCTTATATATGAAAGGATTAAATGCTCCAACCAAAAGACATGGGCTCGCTGAATGGATACAAAAAGCAAGACCCATATATATGCCATCTACAAGAGACCTACATCAGACCTAGGGACACATACAGACTGAAAGTGAAGGGATGGAAAAAAGATATTCCATGCAAATGGAAGTCAAAAGAAAGCTGGAGTAGCAATACTCATATCAGATAAAATAGACTTTAAAATAAAGAATGTTACAAAAGACAAGGAAGGACACTACATAATGATCAAGGGATCAATCCAAGAAGAAGATATAACAATTATAAATATATATGCACCCAACATAGGAGCACCTCAATACATAAGGCAACTGCTAACAGCTATAAAAGAGGAAATCGACAGTAACACAATAATAGTGGGGTACTTAAACACCTCACTGACACCAAAGGATAGATCATCGAGACAGAAAATTAATAAGGAAACACAAGCTTTAAATGACACGATAGACCAGATAGATTTAATTGATATTTATAGGACATTCCATCCAAAAACAGCAGATTACACTTTCTTCTCAAGTGTACATGAAACATTCTCCAGTATAGATCACATCTTTGGTCACAAATCAGGTCTTGGTAAATTTAAGAAAATTGAAATCATATCAAGCATCTTTTCCGACCACAGTTCTGTGAGATTAGAAATTAATTACAGTGAAAAAAACCGTAAGAAACACAAACACATGGAGGCTAAACAATACGTTACTAAATAACCAAGACATCACTGAAGAAATCAAAGAGGGAATCAAAAACTACCTAGAGACAAATTCTAACAAAAACACGACAATCCAAAACCTATGGGATGCAGCAAAAGCAATTCAAAGAGGGAAGTTTATTGCAATACAAGCCTACCTCAAGAAACAAGAAAAATCTCAAATAAACAATCTAACCTTACACCTAAAGGAACTAGAGAAAGAAGAACAAACAAAACCCAAAGTTATTAGAAGGAATGAAATCATAAAGATCAGAGAAGAAATAAATGAAATAGAAACAAAGAAAACAATAGCAAAGATCAATAAAACTAAAATCTGGTTCTTTGAGAAGATGACCAAAATTTATAAACCTTTAGCCAGACTCATCAAGAAAAAGAGGGAGAGGACTCAAATCAATAAAATTAGTAATGAAAAAGGAGAAGTTACAATGGACACCGCAGAAATACAAAGCATCGTAAGAGACTACTACTAAAATATATCACAGGTGAAGGAGCAAGGTAAAAACCTTCAAGACCAAATAAATGAAGAGGAACTAGCAATCTACCTGGAAAAGACTTCAGAGTAATGATAGTAAAGATTATACAGAATCTCGGAAATAGAATGGAAGCACAGATTGAGAAAATACAAGAAATGTTTAACAAAGATCTGGAAGAACTAAAGAACAAAAAAACAGAGGTGAACAACACAATAACTGAAATGAAAAATATACTAGCAGAAATCAATAACAGAATAACTGAGGCAGAAGAATGAATAAGTGAGCTGGAAGACAAAATGGTGGAAATAACTGCCAAGGAGCAGAATAAAGAAAGAAGAATGAAAAGAATTGAAGACAATCAATTGCCCCAAGTGTGTGGGGCAATTGCCCTCCACTCCTCTCCCGCTCCTCCCAGAGGGCCCCTCCTGCCTGCCTCTCCGGATCTCCCTGGCCTCAGGGGTGCAGATCCTATGTGGCTTCCACTTCTCTTCACCCCTCATTCCCCTCATGTCCTACTGGTTCACATGGGGGTTCCTCCCATCTCCTTGGGCATCTGGGTCCCCCACCAGTGGCAGGCAGGTGCCCTAGTTGTGGGGAGCTGCTAACTTGGCATCTTCCCACACCACCATCTTGCCTCCACCCCCTCTCATTATAATCTTTTGAACAACCCACTGAGGTGTGATTGCCCTCATTTTTCAGATGAGGATACTGAAACTCAGAGTTTACATTTCATGCCTAAGGTCAATGGGCAATAACAACTAGCCCAGTGGGTTGTTCTAAGAATTATGTGTTAACAAATGTATAACTATGAACTGCAGTACTTTGTATATTTAATCCCTTTTTCTGAAGGAACTAAAAAGACTGCCAGCAGTCTACTGCTACTTTAGTATACTTCACCACAAACCTAAATTCCTTCAACACTTTATCTTTCAAATTTACTTATCAACCTGAAAATATGATGGCTCACCTGCACATAAAAGATAGCAGTGATAAGTATGAAAACCAAGTACAGTTGTAAATACACTAATTTACCTTGAGAGAAAAAATGGTGACTTTTTGATTTCTGCATTCCTACTGAATTTTGCATATAGATAACATCAGTTTTAAAGAACTGCATAGACACTTATTACCAAGTCAAAAAAAAAATAAAAAGACAGATTTCTCTCTGAATTTTTCAATCAGTTTCAGCCCAGGTATAAGACAAGGTTCTTTCAGCCAATATGGTGGGAGAGAAAACAATTTAACCCATGTTTAAAATGAGCTGTGCTAACACTTCTGGGTTGTCAGAAAACTGTATGTTTGAAATTTCTCTTTATGTTCCTATTTACTTCCTTGCAGCAGCAGTTTTAATATTTTCACAGTTATGGTATTAAGGAAAAATCGAATGAAGATACCTTTACTTTAATTAGGACTATTAAATGTAGGGCAGAAACCAGTCAGGAAAATCACAGATTATACTTGGAATGTACCTATTTTCACTTCTTATTCACCCCACAGGGCTTGCATGTGGAAGGTCCATGAAAAAGGTTCAGAGAGTTCATGGTTTCCTGAAACTTTATAAAAATATATACACATATTTCTAAGTGTGGGTTTATAGCTTTCATTAGATTCCAGCATGGCTGGAAAATAACCAGGTTCTTGCTTTCCCCAGCACTTGTGCTAATTTAAAACATCAATTAGCATTTGTAAGATGCTAAATCCAAGATGCAATATCCAAATGTTGGTGCCATAAATGGATATAGCAGAGATAATGGTTGGAAGAAATGCGTCTACAACAAAGAAACTCAGAATTCAAAGAAACCTTAAGGATAATCTACACACCTCATATAGTCTTAACTTGAATCTCCTTTATTCATCTCCAATAGATATTTATATATCTTTTCTCTTTTTAGAAAGCTTACAGTGTGTAAATGTTTGTTGCTTTACGTAGCTATTCATTAAAAAGTTACTATAAATAATGAACACCATTTGGAGTAGCAGCTCTGAGAAATGACTCCTCAAAAGAGAATAAGTGGCTTTTTCATAACTGCTCTGGTCTTTCAAAAGTGAATCACTTCATCAGAAGAGTAAATCACTGACCAACTTCACCATCCTCTCCCGTCACAAGAAATTAGGTACCATCCCATGAAGCCCCTCACTTTAAAAATGAAGAAAATCAGTATTATCCCATTTGAATGCCTTAATCCTTCAACTGAAGGCAGAATTTACAAACAAAAATCTCAAATTCCAAGTCATTTGGTGTTTTTACCATACTAAAAGACTTTAATGACTAACCCTAAGTCCTACCCAATAACTTCTATCTATGTAAAACCCTTCAATGTCTTCCTGGTCCACTTCAAATAAAATAATCATAATATATTTTTTAAAACCCCGTACTTAGCCTAGAAGGCACTGCGGAATCATGTACTTTTTCCTTCTCTATGTTCATTACATGCCTCTCTACTCTAAGGCTGCTACACTCCAACTACACTAGCTTCTTTTTAGTTCCTCAAATATAACTAACTCTTTCTTTTCTTTGACTATATGGTTCTTTTCCTGGAACATGTTTCTTCTTGTTGTCTCAGTGCTGGCTCCCTTTCATCATTCTGGTCATAGTTTAAAGTCACCTCTTCAGAGAAACCATCTTAGACCCCCAAGCCTCAGTAGTTCTTCACAACAGCCCCTGTCCCCTGACATTTTATTCTATTATTTTATTACTTTAATATTTTTCACCATCTTCATCACAATTTTAACACATATTCCAATAGAATAAATGGAATATTTCCACCTTGCCCAATTATCCACTATGAAGAAACATTCTATGATGAGCAGAGAAGTTGGCTGAAACTAACTTTTCCCCACAATTTACACTTAAACTGTTTAGCTAGGACATTATCTATCTATCTATCTATCTACCTATCTATCTATCTTTCTATCTATCTAGCTATCTATCAATCATCTATCTAATTCTGATCAGATAACCTCAAATGAAAATCAAAATAATCAGTTTTAATATTTTTAGTGTTGGTTGCATCATCAGGAGCCAGCAAAATTATGAGCAAGAAATGATTAAACAATAATACTCTAAGCTACCATAGTGATAAGGAATGTTTAACAATATAACCGCAATAATATCCAGGGCTCCTGTGGTCTACTGACTGTAAGGTACATTTAAAACTCAGTTCACAGCAAAAAATAAATGAATAGTAAGTCCATTATTTATTTGCATTTTAAATAATCAAATAGGATTTGACTTATAAGCTTCAACAAATATTTTAAAGTCCTCATTCCTTTTTTCCCAATTCTCTTTTGAGCATCTCATAAACCAGACTCCTAAAGTTCCATTGCACAAGTAGTCCTGGAGCTTTTTGGTCTTTTTTTCCTAGCTTCTTCTCTATGCATAACCTTAACTTCTCCAGATAATTTTTTCTTTCTTCACTAGTGCTTTCTTCTCATTCTCTTCCCAGTTCACGATTTTATCACTGCATCTCTCCTAAACCCATATTTCAGTGTTATGAATGTCCAGTACAGCTTGAAAAGGGACCATTTTCCTTAGAGAGATGAAGATCAAGAAGGAGGAGGATAAATCTGATTGGGAAAGTACTGATGATAAAGGTCAGAAAACTCTCATGGTGATTTATTTTAGCCCTGCACAGAACTCATACTCAAAAACTATAATGATATTTGTGTTTCTGCAAAGGGCCTTCATTTTTATTCCATTGCCAGTCAGATGTGCCTTCTCTTTAAAGAGCAAGTAGATTGTTAATACATTATTATCCCTTACAGGCAACTGGGGAAAAAAAGAGTAAACAATTGTGAAATCAAAACATGCATAAATAATTGAAGACAGTACAGACAAGAAAATAAAAGAAATTTTGGAGATAAAAAGTATAATCATGAGAATAAAAAAATGAAACAGAATAAAATCTACTTAGGTTGCTATTAATGAGAAAAATAGTGAAATTGTATGCAGTGTCAATTCACCCAGGATGCATTATGGAGAAAAAAATATTAAAAATATGGAAGAAGATTAGACATCAATGGAAGATAGACCAATGCCTCTACATATAAAGAAAATGGAGAAAATTTTGTAAAGAAATCTTGAAGATATAGCACCCAAGAATTTTTCATGAATCTTCAAATTGAAAGTAAACACTGAATACTGAACATAAAAATTATTATTTAACACCCAGGTGTATCATGGGCAAACTTCAGAATATCAGTGATTATATAAAACCTTAACTGGGCTGCAACTAAGCTATTTTTTTTTTTATCTTTTATATTTTCCAGGCTATTTTTAAAGCAATGATATATTTCAGAAGTTACTAGAGCATATCTTCAAAATGTCAATAAAAGTCTCTAACCATCTAGAATTTGATACCAAGTGAAATTAACATCCAAGAATGAAAACAAAATGAAGATATGTTCAGATATAAAAACTCTTAGTTCACAACTTACAGACTAAATAACAATGAAAGCTAATTTTTCAGCAAATGTGAACATAAAGGGAAGAGGAGAGGTACCACTAAAAATCATGAACACAGGCTAACAGAATATATTGGCAAATGTAATTAATTATAAACTGAAAAAACTAATGTTTTGTGTGCAAAAAAATAAATATATTTTATTATAAATATATAAAATATAAAACTAACATTTAAACAAAAACATGAAAAATTGTTTAGTTTGTATTTAAAATATGATGATGTCTGGAGGAGAAAAGAAATACTTAATGACTTTAGATTTTTGAAACAAAAACACATGGTTAATTATGAATGCTAAATATATATATATATAATATATTGTATATAATGGTAAATTTACATATTGTATATATGTAAAAGTATGTGTGTGTGTATATTTCTCTCTCTCCCTCTCTTTCTATTGAATAGAGATACAATTCACAGTTTCTAAATCAGCAGAGTGACAACAAAAGAGGTGAAGAAAATGAAGAAAAATTAATGAAACTAACAGAAGGTAGAAAAAGAGAAGCAAGGAAACGAAGGAATAAGATAGATGATTGTTGATAAAAGAAAAGGAGATAAAAGATGCTGATAAATAATGTTGAAAATGAAAAGGGATATATAACTACAAATATAGATTAAAAAGCCAACTCAATATGGTGAGCAAATTTATGATAATACATGTCTAGAAAAGAATACTCTGATAACTTTCTGTAAAATTCTATATTACCAACATTGATTCTTGAAGAATTAGTAATTTTAAATATATCCATTAAATTAATTGTCAAAACAGTTATGTCTTCCCAACACAAAATACCAGGTTCAAATAAATTTGCAATAAATTTTGATAAACTGTTAAAGAATTCTCAGTATCAACACTGGAAGACAGTGAAGTGATGTTTTATAATTCTGTGGGAAAATGATCTTTTTTGAGAATTTTATGCAGGGGTAAGTTATCAATAAAGAATTAAGAAAAAGGATATATTCTGATGGACAAATATTCAAAAACATGTCACCTAGGCAACCTTTCTCTTAAAATATTTTTCAAGCAAGTATAAAGACCTATATAGTGAACATCCGTATATCTATCACTCAGATTTGTCACCTCTTAAACTTTCAAGTTTTTTTTAAATAGAATTATACATTCCACTAAACACTATACAACACTCCCCAGTCTCTTTCTTACCTCTCTTTCTTCCCAGGAGAGAAGAACTAGCATGGACTTATCACTCAGATGTGTGTGTGTGTGTATGCGTATGTGTATGTGTGTGAATAATCCTTCATATACTGTTTACCCCAAAATAATATTATTCTATGTGCTATTTAACTTATATAAATGATATACATTATTGATCCTCTGCAACTTGCCTTTTTTAATCAAACTTATATTTTTAGATTTTTCCATATTGCTACATGTACATTCTGCATGCTAGTTTTAACTGTTGTATAGTGTTCTACCCTAAGAATGTACTACAATTTACTTACATATTTTTCTCTTCATGGACATGTCAAGCATTTCTTTCCTGTTCATGTCTCCTTTTGTATCATAATCAGGACATTCTGGATTTTCTGGAGAATGCCAAATTGCTTTCAAAAGTAAATTTACCTTTTCATACTCCCATCAGTTGTTTACGCATCTGGCACTTGGTGCTGGCGTTTTTAACTTTGTGTCAATTTGAAATGAAATGAGGGTACTTCAGTTTGCTGATCACTACTTTGATTGAGTTTTTATATCTTTAGAACTTCTAGGGGTTCCTGTGATGAATTTTCTGTTCAATACTAGAACACTTTCTTATGTAGCTATTTGAGATTGTATTTTAGCAAAATGAAACGGTAAACCTAAAGAGCTGAAATGACAGGATCCAGAAAGCACCAAGTCCTGCATGAGACAGTTGTAGAAAGGGATAACAGCTGTGGATACTGTAGAGTAGCTGCAGGAGAATAGCTGTAGGATAATTACCTAAAAATGTAGAAAAATAAAAGAAACTGATAGATTATTATGTGTGTCTTTGCATTTCTTAAAATTATTAGGAGACATTTGAGATTTCTAAACAAAGATTAAGAAAAAAGTTACCAATAGGTACATGGGACATTAAGCATAATTTTTAAAATATGAAATAATTGTTAATTCAAGGAAAATCAGAAAGTTGCAAGAGAAAAGAAAGGCTGTAAAGGGCTTGGTAAAAGTAACCCAGAAGCAAATGTGGTTTGACCTCATTGCTGCCCAGACCCCCACCTTAAAAACAGACAAACAACAACGCTGTGTTCGGGGCATATGGAAAACATTAAGACCTGAAAAATAGTTCAGACCTGCTCCCTCTGCCCCAATCATCCCTGTTGCCCCATGTTCTCCAGCAGAGGCCTCAGGGATACAGTCTGTTCTTCGGTGGGTGCTTCTCTGTCCCAGGTTCAGGATGAAGGCCAAGATGACCTCCAAGTGAGGGTCATGGGAGGCAATGAAGTCCTCATGCTGAGCTGGTTCTCCAGAAATAAAGATAAGGTGACGGCTCTAGTTGATACTGGGGCCAAATTTACCCTAATACTTGCTAACCCTCAGAAGTTTTCTGACCCCTTCAGCACCATCGATGGTTACAGATGGCAAATGTTTATGGTCTAAAATGTCCCTTTGACACTGCAAATTGGGTGTTTTCCTCCACGAGAATACGAGGCTTTTATCTCTTCAATACTGGAGACCATATATATTGGGCATTGAACGTCAAACTTTGCAACCCTCTCTCAGTGAATTCTGCCTCTGGTTTAGAGGGAAAACTCAGTGCTGAGGGGAAATGTCTCCTGGGAATCAGTAAGTCTACCACCCCCTTGAAGAGTGGTAACTGTCAAACAATATAAATTGCCTGGGAAGTAAAAGGAAATAGGAGGAACTATCCAAGAACTGCACTGAGTGGGTATTGTATGCTCTGCTCATCTTGCTTTCAAACAGCCTGGTATGGATGGAAAAAAATCCAGATGACCCGTGGCGGATACCCACTGACTACAAAAATTTAAAAAGCAGTGGCTCCCATCCCTGCAGCTGTGTCCAACATTGCCACCATCTTAGATATCTTGGTCAAGGTCCTAGGAGTGTACCATGTTGTACTGGAGTTAGCAAATGCTTTATTCAATATTCCTCTGGCCTCTGTGTCACAAAAGTAATTTGGCTTCACATTGGAGGGGCAACAGTGAACCTTCAAATTGCTTCCCCAAGCCTACCTGTACAACTCCACCATATGTCATGGGTGGTAACCCAAGATCTGGCCCTGTTCTCCTTCTCCACATCAGTAAAATGGGCCTGTTACATTGATGATATAATGATAACATAATGATGATATAATGATAAGACTTGTGTTTGCTGCAGTTTTGCTCTGCAAACGTGACTGGAACATCTATAAGGGAGATGATGGGTGGTGAATTTGCAGAAAATTCAAGGCCCAGGCACTGCTGCAAAGTTTGGAGGAGTTATTTGGTCAGGTGAGATGTGTATCATCCCAGAAACTGTGATTGACAAGCTGTAAGCCTATTCAACCCATAAGAATGTGAAAGAGGTGCAAGCTTTTGTAGGGACTTGAAAGTTTTGGAGGACTTTTATGACCCCACCCCCCAGACACAGTGCCTCCATTCCTTATACTGTTTGGTAAAGAAAGGATATGTGTGAGACTGGGGATGATCAGAACAACATGCTGCCTTGAGGTACTAGTGAAGCAAATTAAAGCTCTGGGCACCTCCCAAGCAGGGCAACCATTTGAGTTAGATGTGTCTGTGATTCCAGAAGTTGTGGGTTGGACACTATGGCAGAGACAACAGAAGGAAGGGGTACCCCTAAGATTTTGGTCCCCAGTTCTGAAAAGAGACAGAAACACAACGTACCATCATACAGCAATAGCTCCTAGTAGTGTACACAGCACTCCTACAGGTAAAGCCTCTCATGAAGGAACAGCGTAGCATGGTAAGAACTTCCCTTCCTATTAAGGGGTGGGTTGAAAGTATGTTCTACCAACCCATTTCTGCCGTGGCTTGAAATCCCGCATTCACTAAGCAGTGTTCCTGCTTTGCACTCACATATTTATACGTAGGAAGGACAAAGTTCAACAACTATAGAGCGACAGTTAATCATTGGGAGGTAGGGATATTTCCTTCATTCATCTCCTGGGAAGACAGTTTGTGACGTATTATATGAGGCTCCTCAGAAAGTCCAAGTGGGATTGAGAATACATTTATCTGGGGATGGGGAAGAGATAAATTAGGAGTTCAGGATTAGCAGATACATACTACTATATATAAAATAGATAAACAACAAGTTCCTACTTCATAGCAAAAAAAAAAAAAGTACATTTATTTTCTGTAACAGAGGCTAAGTTGATAAACTTTTAAATAAAGCAGAGGTTTTCCTTTTTCTCTGTTTACTCTCAGATAATACACCTTCATGCACACCTTTGACTCTACTTACAGGAAACTTGGGCAAAGACAACATCCTTTATAAAGCAAGGCAGAATGCCTGTAACTTGGGATACAACTTCCAATGATTTCACCAAGACCTAGTTAAAGTACCAGTTTAAAGTTCACCATCAGAATACAGCTTACTACCACTACACTCCCAACTCCCAACTAATTTTCTGGAGAAAAAAAGGGCTTAAGAGTAGTTAAGCACACATGAAACCTGGGCTTTGTCAAAGTTTTGGAAGGAAAAGCTGTTCAAAATGTTCTCATTTTGTGTGCTGGGAAAAGAGATTGGAAATGCTATTTCAGTTCTTCCTTTGAAAAAGGCATTAGAACCAGATCAATTTCTCCTTTAAAGAGATAATTGACATTTTATTTAAATTCTTCTAGAATATGCAAAATATTTAATAACTTCTCATCATTTTTCACAAAAGAACATCTTTAAATAAACAAAATCTCATGACAACAAAATAAAATTAGATTAAAAGCAAACAATCATTACCTATGTATGTATATGTGTATATTTATACAAACACATATGGAGAGAGACATGCACAGAAACACATATAATATTTAAATGACATAATAACATATAAAATGCAGCAATAATTAATCAAATACAAATTTGGACCAAATAGGGTTTTTTAAAAGTTGTTTAATATCAAGAAATCTGTGCATATTGACACACTGTATACAAAAAATATGTACTCTATCTCAAATAATATATTAAAAAAAGACAATCTTTTTGAAAAGTTGCTAGATCATTTAGAAATTTACTAATAATGATAAATTGATGTCAAGGAAGTATGTATAAGTTTGAATAAAATTACTTTCATTAAAGTGACTAAGAAAAAGTTCTCTCTAAATTAATACATTATATATAATAGTGCATTAAAAAATGTATACAACTAATTTAATACAATAATATAATATATTCGATTTAGTTCTTCTACACTATTAAGCATCCAGATTGACAAGTTAGTAAAAATAGGAAGTCTCTTACCTACAACTATTTTTTTGAGAAATGTGGGGTCATTTGACATTTGAGTTCATGTTATTTTGATGCATTTAGGACTTTTGTTTATTGTATGTTTTTACTACTAAATTAGATCTCTTAAGGGCAAGTTACTTTGCCTTGTTTTCATCTTTTATTTATCTTTTTGATCACTGATGATTTTGTTTCTGACATTAAAGGCTGAAAAGTGACTGATAGGAATGGGAAAATATTTTCTTAATAATTTGATGGTCATCAAATTCACTGAAGATTCTGTTTCTCAGTGAAGTATAAAAGGTGAGCGAGACAGATGGGTCTTAGTGAAAAGATTTTCATACATCTTTTCAAGGATTTCTTGCCTGCTAACTCCAGTGTGAAATAAAGCCCTCAAATATGAATCCAAATAGATAAGTTAGCATTTTCTCTCTTCTGCGTGCACCATAATAGCTATTTTAAACAAGGTTGTCTTTCAGAAACCTCAGGGTGAATAACCAGGAAGTGAATTCACACCATGACTAGTATTGTTTATTAGTCATTATTTTTTACTGCATTTTCTTCTATTGAGAAAAAAAAAATCATTATAGCAAGATTGCCAGAATTAGCAAACAAAAATAAAGGGCACCCAGTTAATTTGAATCTCAGATAAAGGATGAATGAAACATACTTATACTAAATATATCGTTGTTACTACTGTTTTTATGAAATTTAAATTTAACTGAATGTCCTTTATTTTATCGGGCAAACCTAATTATAAATCCCTGCATACCTCTTTTCTCATAAAGTCTACTCACATGGTCATTATACTTTTTCATACAGATATGTCATTAGTCTCCTCAAAACACACACACACAAACACACACACACATCACACACAAAAACTAATAAAATAAATATTGTTGGGATTTGGGGGGGATCCAAGGTCTGAATGATTTGGAAATAAACAGACAATAAGGATTAATATGTTACTACTATTACTGATAGAACTAATACCAGAGAAAGTGGCTTAGTTGGACAACAGTAATGTCATTTCTAGTAGTGAACTCAAACTTACAAAAACAATTACAAGCAGCCTTGATCAATTGCAGGCTTTTCCACATGGAGATCTCAAGGCTTATGTCTTAAAAATGTGTGATTTTTGTCCAGCACTACATCTGTCAGGCTAAAATTATTTTGTAGCTATTTCAGGTGGTGCAAGCAACCTGGCTCAGGAAATGCATAAAAGATGGTGAACCTTAGATGAGTTTCTTCAAAATCAGCAGAGTGTTGCAATTTGGGGTCTGCAACTATGGTGAGCCAAATGCAAGTCCCCATTCAAGGTAAGGAGAACACTTTTATAGAGAGGAAAAGGAAGTTGGGAGGGCTCTAGTAAACAAAGAGTCCATGGCTTTTCTTTGGCTGAGTCCTTGCCAGGAAAGGAGTCTTACTTCTCTTCCCCTTGGGCTTTGCTATCATCATGGGGCATGAGAGCTCCCCCTTCTGGTCTCTCAACTCTATTAATTGAGGTTTCTGTTAATTAATTTTTTACAACGGCAACATATTCATCTAGAAAATGAGCAGACCATGTTTCCTACATTCCTTTCTAGATCTAAGATTTGATGACTCTAACACCCTGTCTCTTTTTACAAAGTAATGGTTGTCATCAGCAATGTCAACTTGTCACATGTTTCAACAGGATGAAAAATATCAAACCTGCAAAACCTATTTATATGTGTGAACTGTAGTTGAAAGATATCTCTATAAAAATATATGAACTAAAAAATTAATTTATGTTAGATTCATAAGAAATATCCTCTAGAATTAATTCATTATTTATCTTTGTATTCTTTGCTGGAACTAAGTAGAAGTCCAATAAATTTTTGCTGAATGAAAAAAAAAATTAAGATAGAAGGAAGCATTTGGTATTTGGATGTAACATGACATTTGTTGAAAGAAAGATCCTAGGGTAAATGCACCAAACTTGGAAATCCATAAAAATTAAGAGCTGAAAAGTTAACATAATCATTGTATTCCAACATATTATCTCTAAAGATTCGTCAGCAAACCACCACAATTTGGGTTATGTCTCTGCTCATACATGAATTAGTATAAATAGTAAGCTGATGTGATGAGGAGAAGTCAAAATGGAATAAAAACAGGACACCTACTGTTCACCATAAGAAGGTGTCATTTCTCATCTTTTCATTGTTTCCGTTTTAGTTCCCATTTTTTCCATTGAAAAATCACTGCATTTTTGCAAATGAGTTATAAAAGACCAAGTTGACAATTAACAACTATATTGCTGAGCATGGAGATCAAAATCAAAGGTTTTATTTATTTATTTTCTCCTTTGAATTACTTATGAGTCTATAAGCGACATGTAATTTTTACCAGTGTTAAATCCACCTGGCAAAGTAATGTTGTTACTTTTTTGGTGGTATTTACATGGATATGGAAAAAAATTACTCATAGCCCGTTTGAAGTCATAAACTGAGAATGCCATACTAGTTGTGATATAATATGTGAGTAACTGAAAATATTCTTACCTAAAAAGTTTAGCATATACAAATACATATATTTATATACATAGTCAGACAAATATCAAATTTAAAGTAATGTTAGGAGTTAAATTCATATGAATCAATCTCTCAGCATTCAAAAGACACTAAGTGTTTTGAACTGAATAATTGTAAAATCAAAATAATCCCTGCCAATATAAGGTTTAATGGAAAAAAGGCAAATCTTGGAGCCACGTGTTTTATCAAAATTGCTCTTTTTCCCTCTGAAACCACATGCAAGGAATCTGCTTCTTCTTCTTCCCCATTGAGGGTGTTAATCTTTGCCTTAATACTCTTTTTACCTCCTAATCATTTATGCTCATCTCTCTCTCCTTTTTCCATTTATTTTAAAAATTCTTATAGCTCTGCTCCCTCTCACAAGGTCCTTTTGAGTAAAAGACTCTTTCCTAAAAGTTAACCCATTGCCCTCTTTCAAAATAAATCCAGTTTCTTTCCTAGAGCTCTATCTGATCAAGCTGCAGAAAAGAACATTTTTGTCCTAATGTTCAGGAGACCCCACAGTGGTTTGCCTTATCCCAGCCTCTGATACAAACAGGCTTCCTTCTATTTAGACACAATGAAAAGAAAATTACAGTGCTATTAATTTCTACAAAGGCTGTATTATTTCTCTAATCTACAGTTTAAAATTTTTACATTTTATGTTTCTATAAAAATGATATCTTAAGCCATTTGTGCACAAATTATTTAAAAGATCATTATTATTTTACAGTTGATAAGTGAGAAGAGGATGGAAATTAGAAAGAAGTCAATTGGCTGTCTCATGCTCAGTACAACTACTATATTTTCGGTTCTAATTTGGATAACTCTCAACTGTTAGAACATTGCCATCTGATATTTCTCTTGTCCCCTGTAAATTCATTTTGGACAACAGGTTTTGCTTTACCTACTTTATTTGTGTTGTCAGTTAATTAAAGACAAAGGACTTCTCGGGAAGAAAGCAACTTCTTTCATTGGCTGAACCTCCTGAGAATGTAAGCCATTGCAAAGGGAATTATGGTAACAAAAATAAAGTCAATAAAAACCTGACTTTAGAAAAACCAGCTTGGTTCTCTCCACCCACAGAGAGCGTGGAACAATATAATAATGTCTGATTTCAGAAGACATGTTCATTACTTTTAGTTTCTTACATTCACTATGCTTTTTTGTATTATTCATTGGAAGACTTTAATTGTATAAGGTGATGTTTCTGAGCATAACATGTGCATATTGCTTATCTATTGATCTCAAATACATAAACCACTGGTAGAAGTTATACTGAGTTGCCTCTCTGTTTGGGGGGAATTCCAGGAACATCTAGCATATTGTCCTATTATTAATATCCACTCAATAAATACCTGTTAAATGGATAACTAAATTAATGAAGGTCACAAGTACTTATAGAGTATATCAAATTTAAAACATAGCTCAGGGCTATCGTTTAAAAATTAGAGTGAGTTTATGGCTTAGACACTGATCAGGTACAAGTACATAGAGTTGACTCTTGAACAACATGGAGATTAGGGGCACCAATGCCCAGCAGAGTCAAAAATCTGAGTATAACTTCTCAGTGACCCTCCATAACCTAAGTTCCACATCCATGGATTCAATCACCTGTGGAAGGTGTCCTACTGTATTATTTATTGAAAAAAATCCGTGTGTAAGTGGACTCATGCAGTTCAAATTTGTGTTGTTCAAGAGTCGACTGTACTTAAAAAATTCAAACTAATCCTATGAGATTTTGTAAAATCATCTGAGAATACACACCAAGAAATTCTGCTGAGATGCTTTAAAAAAAAAAAAAGCAGAAGAGTAAGACAAGTAACATAGTCTTGTCACACTTAAAGAGAATAAAAATCAATGGGAGGTGAACTCAATTATAGGCCAGCAATAAATGCAATTCATATTCATGTAGTACTTTTTCCAAGCTTCTGTGAATGTGTCTGTGTTCTAAAATAAATAGCAACCTGTTAATAATTCCTCATGTTCATTGAAAGTGTTAGCTCCTTTTCTTAGGCTTCTCAAAATGTCATATACAATTTCATAGAAAATACAGACCAAAAAAAAAAAAAAAAAAAATATATATATATATGATCCTGCAATTGAAATACATTGTTATGATGTTCACCTTAATATATATATTTCCATATTATTAATGGAGACTGAGAAGAATTTTGACACTAGGAATTTCCCAAGGTCTTAGAACATGGATCAAGAAATATTCATTCTGATCAAAAGTTTATGACATATAGAATATTAGAAATATTTGTATTGACTTTTCTCATGTATTTCTGAGACTTCCTTGACTTGTGTTACATCTTAACCAAAAAAATCTCAAGAAATGCACAGGTTAATGAATCTCAGACCTTAGAGGATTACAATATGATGTCTTCAGTGTAGGAAAGTTCTGGAGGTATATTTTAATTTACAGAAAACTTTGAAGAGTTTCCAATATTTTTGATTATTTTAAATCAAGTTTTATAAGTTTTTACATTTTAAAAATATTTCATATATTATTGCCTAATCATTCATTGAAAAGCAAAAGTCTTAAATGATGAGAAAATGTTAATTTTTTAGTTATTGTTAGTGTTGGGTGCAGTCAATTCATAATATAATGCTACTCTCAGTAATGTCTTCCAAGAAAATAATTCAAGAGTGGAAAAAAAGATATTTTTTCCTCTAAATTATGGAGCAAATCATATTATGTCTTATAAGACATGTTCCTTGTCATTGGGAGCCTACAAATGAAGTCAAATATGCTAAATATTTGTTGAAATAATTAATAAATGCTAAAATAGAGGTGTTTTTTGGAAAGTCATGCCAGAAAAGAATATGCACACAGAAGCATATAAACACAGAACTTCTAGAACTGACCTTACTGGGGACAGATAGGAAGGTGTAGGCTACACACTAAAGGGCTTTTTATAACATCCAAAATAGCGTCAACTCTCTTTCCAGACACATAATGAAAGAATTTAAGCAGGAAAGTAGTCCAATCAAATTTGCCTTTTAGAAAGATCAATGTGGTATCAAAGTGAGCTTCATTTAATTGAAGAGAGAAGTACTGATCATAGTTTAGGCAAAATACAATTAGGGACTGAAATAAGAAATGTTCAGTGTGGAGATAGAGAACAATGAGTTTTGAACATTAGTAGAAAGTAGAATTAACAGAAACTGTTAAAAATTTGTAAGTTGGAAGTTAATGAAAGGGATGAAAAAAACCAAAATTTTATTTTGGACCTGCAGAATTGCATAGATTTTCATGTTATTCACTCACCAAAATGAATAACTCAGGAGAAATTTTCAAATTTACAAGGTCAGGGGGATCAAGCAAGTGAACGATAATTCAAATTTAGAAAAAAATAAATTTAAGGTGCTATAAAGTGTCTGTAAAATATTTCCACAATAATACTATGAATAAAGATCTGACGATCAAAAGCTAATGTTAGGCTAAATTCAACACATTTTTTCTCACACAGAAATAGCTAATTCAGGCAGGGTTTGACCCATTCCAGAAGGGCTTGCTCGTAAATCTATAGTCAGCTGGGGGCTTGGCTAGACGATAGTTGAATATAAAGACTTAAAAATCACAAATCACTCATCTTATCCTCTGTACCCTTGACAATATCGGTACCACTTCCAACATCAGGTGTATGGTGAAAGTCAAAGTCACTGGTGTTGAGTAGATGAGGAAATCTCAAGTCTTTTATTACATGGCATACCCATTGAATGTAGAAATCATTAGTGTGATGGCAGCCACTGGATATGAAGGGTGACTGGGAGACAGAGGATGAAATCCTCAATAATTGTGAATTTATTTTATAATATGTAGCAAACAAGCAAATTATCTTGTAAATAGTAGCTAAAATTGGACAAAGATGGTGAAAAATTACAGTATCTTTTTAAAAGTAAAAGACTTATGGGTCAAAATGTTCAACTATCTTAATGTTACTACAAACTAAATATAATTTTACAATGATGAATACATTTTAAAAAAATATAAAAATTTAATGTTATTAAAGGTAAAAATGAAAATTTGGCACGGTTATTTAATATTACAGAAAATAGATATTTTATAGGATTCAAATATAGTTCTTTTATACTTAAGAAATTGTTCATGGAAATTTTCATTTCCTAGGGAAAAAATTTCTGATCCTTTCATCTGAGAAAGTACATTTTGATTAATAAAATTAGTTACTAGTATAAAACATCTAAAAGAAAGCAATAGAAAGTACTGGCTTTTATCTGAAATCATAGTTCAAAATGAACCATAAACCCATTTTTATTAAAATCCTCAGCCTAGCTAGGTGTCCTTTTAAGAGCTATAGTAACTTCCTTGAAATAAAAATATCTACCTTAAATTTTAGAAAAATGTCTAAATAGACATATTTATACAGGATCCTTTACTCATAAAAGATGAAATTTGGAATGTGCTTTCAAGGGCAATTAAATACCTAAGAGTAGATGCTCCAAGATCCATTTGAAGAATTATGTATGTTGATATCCTACAAAACCTGCCTTTAATGTTACTTTTATCAGCAAGAGAACTTATGATGACAGAATATCTTCTATAGCTTTATGTAGGCAACAGAGAGGATGAGAGGAAACACCTAAAACAAACAAAAAAAAGCACACAGTGATCCATAGGGACTTATTCTTACTGACATTCATTACTTGGTATTGGGGGGTCAAGTTAAACTGACTTTAAAACTTTACTAAGTCTGATCTTTGGCATATTTTTTAGTCTTACTGAACTAAGTATAAAATGGGAACTTAAAAATCTACCTCCACCGTGTTTTTATGAAAATTAAATCAGTATATAGTCTATGTGGTAGCATAGTTGCTAGCATACAAATACCTTCATTCAATGTGGGTCTGGCCACCATAGGAATCCAACATGACTGGAACAGTTCTGATAGTTGTGATATTAGTATCTCCCTACATATACCGGTAAAAAATAAATTGGGTCTTTCAAATTCTCATTTGGCAATTCTAAAGCTATGTTAGAAATTCCTTTAGCCTGATACCCCACCCAGAGGTGGCTTTATACCCACGGAAGAGAAATGTGTTTGACCGTATAGTAATTATCAGATAGAAATATGCAAAAAAACACCTTACTTCATGGTTTCAACAAATCAGATCAATTTATATAACATTATTTTTTGAGATTAAATTCGGTTATTTAATAAAAATTATGTTATTAAAGAATTCTTTCAGTTTAATTCAATAGGCGACCAAAATTAATTCCATTTCTTTTCAAAGGTACTCTTTCTTAAGGATGGGATAGGGAACTTTTTGATGGATTTAAATGTGAAATCACTATTTATTGAGTGTTCAATAACCTATTTAAAAAATAATTTTATCATCTTAAACCAAAAAAAAAAAAAAAATCAAACTTTTTCTGTAATATTTATACTCAAATAAACTTCAGCCCAAACTTGAAAGGATCTGGCCATTTCTAAATTAAAGGTACCTTTATTTAAAGATGAACTGGTTATGATACTTTCAGCTTCAATTTTAAAGAAACTATGTTAAGAAAGAAGATTATGGTTGTAAGGGAATGGAAAATATTTGAGAACAAAAAATAATCTGTATGGGTGTAGACATGGAACCCCAAATTCTACACACAAACCTAATATTATTTATTAGTTTTAGCAAATTCTCTTGCAGAGTCCAAATAACAGCAAGACCATAGATACGTTACTCTGCTTTGATATATTAGTCAAGACCTACTTTCCATCTTTTGGATAGATTCTCTGAATATATGCCTCTACAATGCATGAGAAACCTTTGATGTTATATACTTCCTTTTAACCACTCAGCATTTGTGTCCTACTTTTCCCTTCAAGAAACACTAATCAAAAATAGAAAAAATTATCATAAATTAAGTGTCTTTCGTATGTGAGGCATTGTCCTGGATAAATAATTGTCGCTTCAATTCTGAGAATGAAGCTTTGTTAACCACCTATACACTGTTAATTGACAAATGTAACCTTGATCAAGTGATTTCACAATTCAAAACCCGTATCTTCTTCCATAAAAATATAAATAAATAAATAAATAAATAAGTAAATAACATTAGTTGAGTTTTCTAAGATTGGAAAGATGGTAAATACTAATTAGATCTTATTCATCTTTGTAGTCATGTGTTTACATACTAGAATTCACGGATTTTTTCCTATACTGAATCACTTATAAATGTTCAATATCATTATGAACATTGTTATATACAAAATGTAAATGAATATCAGAGAAGAAATCACATGTTTTGATTATATGCTTAAACAAACAGCTAAAAAGTAACTCAGGTTATAATAAGAAATACTTGGATGAAACAGAATCTATGTTGAGTAAAATGTTTGGATTAATGTGTAAAGTCCCAAATCTAACTCAGGTGTTAACAGAATTGTGGCTGTTGTTTAGTTTTCTTTTTAGTTTGTTTTCTTTATACAATAACATGTTGATACTATTTTTAAATATGCAAATACTAAACACAGACTTTGATTCTTAGAGTGTGTTTTGATCATATTGTCTTTATGACTTTTCTTAATTATGCCTCACATTGTTTGTCTTACTCCGTCAGGTTTTGAAAGACTTCTCCTTCCTCAGTCCTACCAAGGATAGAATATTGAAGTTATTTTCTTATATTTTATTCAATACAATATTCACTTAAAGGACAGAAAATGAAAGCTCTTTATTATGAAATAAGCCATTTGCTGATACTATGTATCATTCTTATAGTCAACTGCAAGCATTACAACAACACAGCAAACAAGAGTGAACTTACAAACGTTGAGTCAAGTCATTAGGAGAATAAGAACTTTGTTTTTGTTTATTTAGTGAGACTCTCCAGAAGAATCCTAAAGCAAGGTGATATTTAAAATAGTTGAATGTCCCCTACATAGCAATTGGAAAAACTCTTTAGTTGTTATATTTTTATACCTACATGTCCCTGCTTTATAAATAGATTAGAAAAATCATTTAATTTTATTTAAAATTAATTTCAGTAGTCTTTATGAATATTTAGCTATTGTGGTATGATAGAGTTATGTGTAACAACAGACATGACACAGAGGAGTAAAGAGCCTTATCAAAGCTCTTTCCATTGAAAAGATCATAGAAAACGTGTTGTTTTGCTTATTTGGTTAATTTGGGATGAATTTAATTGCTTAACTTCCATGGAATTCTGCAGTTCAGTAAATAAAAGAACACATATAAAAAAAAAAAAAAAGAACACATATATTTTTTGCTGGATTATGTTCACTCTTTTATTCACATAAGTGATAGATTATAAAGGAGAAATAATTCTCAATGTTTTGAGAATATGTCTTGGGTCAATATGTGGGAGATGTATCAAAAGTCTTCTTTTGTTATTAAATATACATGTATGTTTCATTTATCCATTTTGCTCCTATTTATTGGTCAAATATGTACACGTGGGAGTGGGTTATAACTTTCTCTAAGCCCCTTCTTAATATTTGACTTAGAATCAAATGTCAGGTGTGATAGACATGAAAAATAATTATAAATATGAGAATTTTTACTTGATAATTAAAATTTATTGCATGTGTATCATATACAATTTAGAACAGATAGGAATATATATTCTCCGTTTGTCTCTCTGCTATAGCTTCACACACATGAAATTCCTATTTTCATAACTTTGAAATCATAACTATTATTATATAAGATATATTCTGAATATTTGCCATGTAATTAAGCATTATCAAAGAATAGGATTCGTGAAGATAGAGTAAATTTTCATTCTTTGTATACAACTGAAAAATATTGTCAGAAAGGCAGCATTCAGGGGAGACCTTCAAGATGGCGGAGGAGTAAGACATGGAGATCACCTTCCTCCCACAAATACATCAGAAATACATCTACATGTGGAAAAACTCCTACAGAACACCTACTGAACGTTGACAGAAGACCTCAGACTTCCTAAAAGGGAACAGACGCCCTCAGGCGACCTACATGCAGAGACGGGGCCAATCCAAAGCTGAACCCCGGGAGCTGTGCGAAGAATGAAGACAAAGGGAAATTTCTCTCAGCAGCCTCAGGAGCAGCGGATTAAATCTCCAAAATCAACTTGATGTACCCTGCAACTGTGGCATACCTGAATAGATGATGAATCATCCCCAAATTGAGGCAGAGGACTTTGGAAGCAACTGTAGACTTAGGGTTTTCTGTATGCAACTGACTGGTTTCTGGTTTTATTTTTATCTTAGTTTAGTTTTTAGTATTATCATTGGTAGATTTGTTTATTGATTTGTTTCTCTCTTCCTTTTTTTAATATATAGATATATATATACTTTATTCTTTTTCTCTTTCTGTGAGTGTGTATGTGTATGCTTCTTTGTGTGATTTTGTCGGTATAGCTTTGCTTTTACCATTTGTACTGGGGTTCTATCAGTCCGTTTTTTGTTTTTTTTTGGTATAGTTTTTAGAGCTTGTTATCATTGGTGGGTTTGTTTTTTGGTTTGGCTGCTATCTTATATCTTTCTTTCTTTTTCCTTTTTTAAAATTAATTTTTAATTTTTAATAATATTTTTAATTTTAATAAATTTATTTCTTTCTATTTTCTTTCTTTCTCTTTCTTTCTTTCTTTCTTTTTTTTTCTCCCTTTTCTTCTGAGCCATGTGACTCACAGGGTCATGGTGCTCCAGCCGGGTGTCAGGCCTGTGCCTCTGAGGTGGGAGAGCTGAGTTCAGGACATTGGTCCACCAGAGACCTCCCAGTTCCACTCAACAACCAGCAAGATAGGGTTGGACACCTTATGCCAAACAACTAGCAAAACAGGAACACAACCCCACCCATTAGCAGAGAGGCTGCCTAAAATCATAATAAGTTCACAGACACCCCAGAACACACCACCAGGTGCAGATATGCCCACCAGAAAGACAAGATCCAGCCTCATTAACTGGAACACAGGCACTGTCCCCTCCACCAGGAAGCCTACAGAACCTGCTGAACCAACCTTAGCCACTGGGGGCAGACACAAAAAACAATGGGAACTACAAACCTGCAGCCTGCAAAAAGGAGACCCCAAACACAGTAAGTTAAGCAAAATGATAAGACACAGAAACACACAGCAGATGAAGGAGCAAGGTAAAAACCCACCACACCAAACAAATGAAGAGGAAATAGGCAGTCTACCCGAAAAAGAATTCAGAGTAAATATAGTAAAGATGATCCAAAATCTTGGAAATAGAATGGAGAAAATACAAGAAACCTTTAACAAGGACCTAGAAGAACTACAGAGCAAACAAACAATGATGAACAACACAATAAATGAAATTAAAAATTCTCTAGAAGGAATCAATAGCAGAATAACTGAGGCAGAAGAATGGATAAGTGACCTGGAACATAAAATAGTGGAAATAACTACTGCAGAGCAGAATAAAGAAAAAAGAATGAAAAGAATTGAGGACAGTCTCAGAGACCTCTGGGACAACATTAAGCACACCAACATTCGAATTATAGGGGTCCCAAAGAAGAAGAGAAAAAGAAAGGGACTGAGAAAATATTTGAAGAGATTATAGTTGAAAACTTCCCTAATATGAGAAAGGAAATAGTCAATCAAGTCCAGGAAGTTCAGAGCCCCATACAGGATAAATCCAAGGAGAAACACAGCAAGAAACATATTAATCAAACCACCAAAATTGAATACAAAGAAAAAATATTAAAAGCAGCAAGGGAAAATCAATAACTAATAAACAAGGGAATTCCCATAATGTTAACAGCTGATCTTTCAGCAGAAACTCTGAAAGCCAGAAGGGAGTGGCAGGACATATTGTAAGTGATGAAAGGGAAAAATCTACAGCCAAGATTACTCTACCCAGCAAGGATCTCATTCAGATTCAATGGAGAGATTGAAATCTTCAAAGACAAGCAAAAGCTAAGAGAATTCAGCACCACCAAACCAGCTTTACAACAAATGCTAAAGGAAATTCTCTAGGCAGGAAGCACAATAGAAGGAAAAGACCTACAATCACAAACCCAAAACAATTAAGAAAATGGTAATAGGAACATACATATCGATAACTACCTTAAATGTAAATGGATTAAATGCTCCAACCAAAAGATATAGACTGGCTGAATGGATACAAAAACAAGACCCATATATATGCTGTCTACAAGAGGACCACTTCAGACCTAGGCACACGTACGACTGAAAGTGAGGGGATGGAAAAAGATATTGCATGCAAATGGAAATCAAAAGAAAGCTGGAGTAGCAATTCTCACATCAGACAAAATAGACTTTAAAATAACGACTTTTACAAGAGACAAAGAAGAACACTACATAAGGATCAAGGGATCAATCCAAGAAGAAGATAAAACAATTGTAAATATTTATGCACCCAACACAGGAGCACCTCAGTGCATAAGACAAATGCTAAGAGCCATAAAGGAGGAAATCGACAGTAACACAATCATAGTAGGGGACTTTAAGACCCCACTTTCACCATCACCAATGGACAGATCATCAAAAGAGAAAATAAATAAGGAACACAAGCATTAAATGATACATTAAACAAGATGCACTTAATTGATATTTATAGGACATTCCATCCAAAAACAACAGAATACACTTTCTTCTCAAGTGCTCATGGAACATTCTCCAGGATAAATCATACCTTGGGTCACAAATCAAGCCTTGGTAAATTTAAGAAAATTGAAATTGTATCAGGTGTCTTTTACGACCGTAATACTATGAGACTAGATATCAATAACAGGAAAAAAACTCTAAAAAATACAAACACATGAAGGCTAAATAATACACTACTTAATAACCAACAGATCATTAAAGAAATCAAAGAGGAAATCAAAAAATACCTAGAAACAAATGACAATGAAAACACAATGACCCAAAACCTATGGGATGCAGCAAAAGAAGTTCTAAGAGGGAAGGTTATAGCAATACAATCCTACCTCAAGAAACAAGAAACATCTCAAATAAACAACTTAACCTTACATCTAAAGCAATTAGAGAAAGAAGAAAAAAAAAATCCCAAACTTAGCAGAAGGAAAGAAATCATAAGGATCATATCAGAAATAAATGAAAAGAAAGGAAGGAAACAATAGCAAAGATCAATACAACCAAAAGGTGGTTCTTTGAGAAGATAAACCAAATTGATAAATCATTAGCCAGACTATCAAGAGAAAAAGGGAGAAGATGTAAATCAATACAATTAGAAATGAAAAAGGGGAAGGAACAACAGACACTGCAGAAATACAAAAGATCATGAGAGATTACTACAAGCAACTATATACCAATAAAATGGACAACCTAGAAGAAATGGACAAATTCTTAGAAAAGCACAACATTCCAAGACTGATCCAGGAATAAATACAAAATATAAATAGACAAATCACAAGCACTGAAATTGAGACTGCGATTAAAAATCTTCTAACAAACTAAAGTCCAGGACCAGATGGCTTCACAGGTGAATTCTATCAAACATTTAGAGAAGAGCTAACACCTATTCTTCTTAAACTCTTCCAAAATATAGCAGAGGGAGGAACACTCCCAAACTCATTCTATGAGGTCACAATTACCCTGATACTAAAACCAGACAAAGATGTCACAAAGAAAGAAAATTACAGGCCTATATCACTGATGAACATAGATGCAAAAATCCTCAACAAAATACTAGCAAACAGAATCCAACAGCACATTAAAAGTATCATACATATGATCAAGTGGGCTTTATCCCTGGAATGCAAGGATTCTTCAATATACACAAATCAATCCATGTCATACACCATATTAACAAATTGAAGGAGAAAAATCATACGATCATCTCAATAGATGCAGAAAAAGCTTTTGACAAAATTCAACACCCATTTATGATAAAAAACCCTCCAGAAAGTAGGCAGAGAGGGAACTTACCTCAACATAATAAAGGCCATATGACAAAACACTCAGCCAACATTGCTCTCAAAGGTGAAAAACTGAAACAATTTCCTCTAAGGTCAGGAACAAGACAAGGTTGTCCACTCTCACCACTATTATTCAACATACATTTGACAGTTTTAGCCACAGCAATCAGAGAAGAAAAAGAAATAAAAGGAATCCAAATCAGAAAAGAAGAAGTAAAGCTGTCACTCTTTGCAGGTGACATACTATACATAGAGAATCCTAAAGATGGCACCAAAAAACTACTAGAGCTAATCAATGAATTTGGTCAAGTTGCAGCTACAAAATTAATGCACAGAAATCTCTTGCATTCCTATACACTAAAGATGAAAAATCTCAAAGAGAAATTAAGGAAACAATCCCATTTACCATTGCAACAAAAAAAATAAAATACTTAGGAGTAAACCTACCTAGGGAAGTAAAAGACCTGTATGCAGAAAACTATAAAACCCTGGTGAAAGAAATTAAAGATGATACAAACAGATGGAGAGATATACCATGTTCTTGGATTGGAAGAGTCAACATTGTGAAAATGACTATTCTGCCCAAAGCAATCTACAGATTCAGTGCAATCCCTATCAAGCTACCAATGGCATTTTCTACAGAACTAGAACAAAAAATTTCACCATTTGTATGGAAACACAAAAGACCCCGAATAGCCAAAGCAATCTTGACACGGAAAAATGGAGCTGGAAGAATCAGGCTCCCGGACTTCAGACTATACTACAAAGCTACAGTATTCAAGAGAGTATGGTACTGGCACAAAAACAAATATAGATCAATGGAATAGGATAGAAAGCCCAGAGATAAACCCACGCACGCACATATGGTCACCTTATTTTTGATACAGGAGGCAAGAATATACAATGGAGAAAAGGCAGCCACTTCAATTAGTGGTTCTGGGAAAACTGGACAGCTACATGTAAAAGAATGAAATTAGAACACTCCCTAACACCATACACAAAAATAAATTCAAAATGGATTAAAGACCTAAATGTAAGGCCAGGCACTATCAAACTCTTAGAGGAAAACATAGGCAGAACACTCCATTACATAAATCACAGCAAGCACCTGTTTTACCCACCTCCTAGAGAAATGGAAATACAAATAAAAATAAACAAATGGGACCTAATGAAACTTAAAAGCTTTTGCACAGCAAAGGAAGCTGTAAACAAGACGAAAAGATGACCCTCAGAATGGGAGAAAATATTTGCAAATGAAGCAACTGACAAAGGATTAATCTCCAAAATTTACAAGCAGCTCATGCAGCTCAATATCAAAAAAGCAAACAACCCAGTCCAAAAATGGGCAGAAGACCTAAATAGACATTTCTCCAAAGAAGATATACAGATTGCCAACAAACACATGAAAGAATCCTCTACATCACTAATCATTAGAGAAATGCAAATCAAAACTGCAAGGAAGTGTCACCTCACACCAATCAGAATGGCCATCTTTAAAGAAATCTATAAGCAAAAAATGCTGGAGAGGGTGTGGAGAAAAGGGAACTCTCCTGCACTGTTGGTGGGAATGTAAATTGATACACCCACTATGGAGAACAGTATGGAGGTTCCTTAAAAAACTAAAAATAGAAATACCATACGACCCAGCAATCCCACTACTGGGCATATACCCTGAGAAAACCATAATTCAAAAAGAGTCATGTACCACAATGTTCATTGCAGCATTATTTACAATAGCCAGGACATGGAAGCAACCTAAGTGTCCATCGACAGATGAATGGGTAAAGAAGATATTGCACATATATACAATGGAATATTACTCAGCCATAAAAGGAAATGAAATTGAGTTATTTGTAGTGAGGTGGATGGACCTAGAATCTGTCATACAGAGTGAAGTAGGTCAGAAAGAGAAAAATAAATACCGTATGATAACACATATATATGGAATCTAAAAAAAAAAAAAAAAAAAATGGTTCTAAAGAACCTAGGTGCAGGACAGGAATAAAGATGCAGACTTAGTGAATGGACCTGAGGACACAGGGAGGGGGAAGGGTAAGCTGGGATGAAGTGAGAGAGTGGCATGTACTTACATATACTAACCAATGTAAAATAGATATGTACTGGGAAGCAGCCGCACAGCACAGGAAGATCAGCTCAGTGCTCTGTGACCACCTAGAGGGGTGGGATAGGGAGGGTGGGAGGGAGACACAAGAGGGAGGAGATATGGGGATATATGTATTTGTATAGCTAATTCACTTTGTTATACAGCAGAAACTAACACACAATTGTAAAGCAATTATACTCCAATAAAGATGTTTAAAAAAAAAAAAGAAAGGTAGCATTCGGATTCGTCTATTATATTTAAATGTCTTTATCTTACGATTGATTCCTAGAAACACCGTCTAATCAGAGGCACCGGGAATTTAAAATTTTATAGATTTTGACAAATTGACCAATGAAATTTTGGTAAAGGATCTAACTCAGATATCAGCAACATAACATACTGAGCATTTACTAAGCATATTCATCTCACAGTATTATTTTTCTATAGCAATATTTTCGAATATAATACATGTATAATAGTATTGGACAATAAAGACAGTATTAAAAATATAAAGAGGATCAGATTCACAGTAAAACAAATATTGAATAAACATAGCTTAAATTATTTGCAGTAAATTGTGGCAAAGAGATGATGGCAAAACTCTCAGTTCAGAGTTATTAACGGTATAATGAGTTGCAGGGGTCCCTGGAGTCAATGTTAGAATGATGACTTGGAAAATTGCACTGGAAATAAATGAAACTGTATCCTGCTTGACTTCAATACTAGATAAAAGAGATCTTTATCTCCTGTAATAGAAAGAGAGACAGCGCAGTGGCCCCAGCATAACCCCATCGGATTGTTGTAATTCCATATCCAGAAGACAAATGATGGGCACACCCTACCTGTCTTGACCCTCCTTCTATATCAAAAAGCCATGTTCAAGTTATCAGTACCTATGACAAAAGACAGGTGTGCATGGATATTAAATTTCAGTGATTAGCAGACAACCAAGAATCATCAAAACTTTGAAGGAAGTCTAACAATTTTAAAGAGAAGAATCAAATTAACAGAAGAAATAACATAGGGAGGAGCAAGTTTAATAGAAAAAAAGTGCATAGAGCTGAATTAGTGATGTAAAAGTTCAAGGCCAGTGTTATGCTAGAATGCCAAATGCAATTTACACTAGAATGTATGCAACTCACTAGAATGCAAGTTCTGTAAAAGCAATTAATTTTCTTGTTTTTCTCATTGATATATTCCCAGCTGACACTCAGTACATTCTCAATAAATACTTATTGAAGTAGTACAAATCAAAGAGATGGAATGGAGAAAGAGAATTTTATTTAATTTATTTTTTTATACAGCAGGTTCTTATTAGTTATGAGAATTTATTTTTTTAAAGACAAAAATTGCCTACATCTTTCTCCATATACCACAGGAAGGAAAAATATCCTCATGAATCACAGAAAGAGACTTCTCTGGCCCAAAACATCAAATCTTCTGAGGAATATTAATAAATTTAATGAATACAGGACTTCTGAATATTCCAATGAACAAGGATTATTAGGTATAAATTTGTACCCAAAAAATAGAGAATACATTTTTTCAACTGCTCGTGGCTCATTCTCCAAATCCCACTATTTTACTGTTTAGTAAAACCAGCAAATGTCACAACATGAGTCACACATTACATATTTTCTGACTAAAATGCAGTTGATTTAGAAATTAACAATGAAAAGAGAGCTCAACAAATCCATCCACTTAGAAATTTAAATGTGTTGACAAACATTACTATCTTTATTAAAGAGGAAAGCAAAACAGTGACTGGTGACTATGTAAAATAAAGTAAAAACACTGCATATCAACACCTGTGTGATGTGTCTAAATCAGAACACCTAGAAAAATATTATGACTTCAATGTATGTGTTAGAAAATAGAAATATTTAAAATAAATTATGTAAATAACGAAGAATCTAGAATAAGAGCTAGAAGATATGGAGGGGCTATGTTAAGTGGGATATTCATTCATCCAGTCATTGACATATAATATATGCCAGCCACTAAAAAATAGTGGCTAAAAAAATGCAATGGCTACCAAAAACAGATACTCTTTCTGACCTCAGTCAGCCTAGAGTCTATTAAAGAAGACAAATACCAAAGAAGCAGACAAAAATTATATAAACAAAAGCTTAGATACGTGTCACAAAAAAGAATACTTGATGGGAGAGTTTTACTTTGTTGAGGAATTCGGAGAACATTTTCCTTAGGAAGTTTGGACCAGTCTGAGATCTGAAGGGTGAGTAGGTGTTAACTAGGGGATGTTGATGGGGTAGGCGTGCTGAAAGACAGGAGCCAGTCCAAAGGCACTGGGGTCCAAAGGGACATGGCACAATGCAGGAGCTAAAGGAAGGCCTGTGTGTCTAGAAAACAGCATGACATAAGGAGAAGCTTTAGAGAAAGTTAGTGACAAGTTCATATAAGGTCTTTAGTCCATGTCTGTGACATTGTTCTTCATGTTAAAAGCAATGTGAAACTGTAGAAATGGTTTAAGCTGAGGAAGAGATGGGCTGTGGTCAGATTGCATTTTGAAAAAAGCCTTCTTGCTACACGTGGTAAATTGATTGAAGGATGGTGTTAGTCAGAGTGAACACAGAGACACCAGTTAAGAAACTGCAGTAATCCATGTGAGAAAACATAGGCAATTTTCTAGAATGACAATGAGGGAGGTAAAGCGATGTAGCCAACACTGAGGGATATTTGAGTGTTAAGATCAATGAAAGCACAAAGCAATAAGATAAAAATCAATGCAACCAACGGATTTGATCAAACACTCAAAATAATTAGAAATCAGAGATATGCACATTGAAATAATGAGAAACCACTTTTCACATATAAGATTGGCAAAAATTAAATGCTTAATGATATCAACTATTGACAAGTGTGTGACACTCTGAGAATATAAATCAATACAGCTACTCTTCAAGAGTGATTTGACAGTCAGTTAAAATTTAAAATGTTCATATTCTTATATTCAGCAATTCCACACCATAGTCTACCCAAGGTGTATGATTGTGCATGTGTCAGGATGTCGTGTATAGTATGTACATTGAAGTATTATTTGATAATAGCAAAAAATTGAAAATAGTTTAAAGATCCATTAAAAGGAGATTGGCTGAAAAAGAGATGATAGACACACATAAATGTGATTGAGATCAAGAAATATTTTTACCAGATAAAGACCGAGTTGGGAACTATAAAAACGAGTCACAAGATACACTGGGTGTTGTAGAATAAGCACAGGACTGAGAGTAATCATGCTGGGTTCTAATCCATTCTCTCTCTCTCTCTCACTCTCTCTCTTTTTAACTCAATATTCTTTACGTCTCCTTTGCTGTAATTTCTAATTAATTTTCAATATTTTTCTTATTAGATTGTAACCGTCAAATGCCAAAGAGTCTGTGTCTTTATCACAGTTGCATCTTCAACATCTACACCTGTACCAGGCATATTATATATAGTCAATACATGTTCATTATTAAATATATATGAATGCTTACATAAATAAATGAACCAATTTATGAATGAATAATGTGACTTTTGCTGCTAACTTTGCATAAGTCAGGCATACAAATACTCTCATTTCTCCTAAGATCCCATGTATAATATTAAATACATTGGTATTAGATTTCTTAGTGCTTTTTCTACTTTAAAATTTTATGATTCCAAGATGTTGCATAAGTTGTCTCAAAATCTTTCATCAGTTCTTTATATAACACCATGTTTTAACTCTTTTATATTTCTACACACCACAAACTCTTAATAGAGTTTGCTATGTTTAAATTATGTGTATTAATCTCATATATGCTTAAACAATAAAAGCTCAGATGTTTCTATATCACCTCCTTGGGATAATATTAGAACACTCTCTAACACCATATAAACTAAAAATGAATTAAAGGCCTAAATGTAAAACCAGATACTATAAAACTCCTAGAGGAAAACAAATATAGGTAGTACACTATTTGACATAAATCACAGCAATATTTTTTGGATCCATCTCCTAAAGTAAAAGAAATAAAAGCAAAAATAAACGAATGGGACCTAATCAAACTTAAAAGATTTTGCACAACAAAGGAAACCATAGGCAAAATGAAAAGACAACCTGCTGAATGGGAGAATATATTTGCAAAAGATATGAGCAATAAGGGATTAATAACCAACATATAAAAACAGCTCATACAACTCAACGTCAAAAAATCAAACAACCTGATTTAAAAAAATAGGCAGAAGAACTGAATAGTCATTTTTCCAAAGAGGAAATAGAGGTGGCCAACAGGCACATGAAAAGATGCTCAACATCACTAATCATCAGGGAAATGCAAATCAAAACCAAAATGAGTTATAACCTCACACCTGTCAGAATGGCCATCATCAAGAAGAACACAAATAACAAATGTTGTTGAGGGTGTGGAGAAAAGGGAGCCCTGGGGCACTGTGGTGGGAATGTAAACTGGTGCAGCCACTGTGGAAAACAGTATGGCGGTTTCTCAAGAAACTAAAAATAAAACTACCATATGACCCAGCAATTCCACTCCTGGGTATATATTTGAAAGAAACAAAAACACTAATTCGAAAGTTACATGCAACTCAATGTTTAAAGCAGCATTATTCACAGTTGCCAAGGCATGAAAGCAATCTAAGTGTCCGTCAACAGATGAATGGATAAAGAAGATGTGGTGTGTATGTATATATATATATATATATATACATACACACTATGTATATAGTGGAATACTACTCAGCCATAAAAAAAGAATGAAATTTTGCCATTTGCAACAACATGGATGGACTTGGAGGGTATTATGCTAAGTGAAATAAGTCAGACAAAGAAAGACAAATATTGTATGATATCACTTGTGTGTGGAATCTAAAAAAAAATTCAAGAAACCAGTGAATATAACAAAAAAGAAGCAGACTCATAGATAGAACAAATGAATGGTTACCAGTGCGAGGGGAGGGGCAATATAGGGGTGGAGGAGTGGAAGATACAAACTATTGTGTATAAGATAGGCTCAAGGATGTATTGTACAACATGGGGAAATATAGTCAATATTTTGTAATAACTGTAAATGGAAAGTAGCCTTTAAAAATTGTATGAAAAATTTAAAAATGCTTTAAATAAAAATAAATTGTCGAATACATTCACAGGCAAAATAAACTCATAAGATTTTTAATAAAAATGGGCAGTGGAACATATTGTAGTGCAGCTCAGAAAGATCTGAGAGGATCTGAGTCAGGATACTTTATAAAATCGACAACTGTGGTAAATGGGAATTTAGTAGATGTTTAGGTACTTTAGTTTCTCTGTTCCTTTGGGCTAATAGTACCATAAAATAAAATTGGAGAGATTTTCCCCCAAATCTATTTTATAACATAGGAATGGCAAAATTCATGCTTTCTTGTCCTAGATTGCAATCCTATAACCCTGTAACCCTATGACACCACCACAGCCCTTCATACATGACGTGGCTGAGTAGAAGCACAACAAACCAATTAAGTAGTATTTTTCAGCTACATGGCTTATTGGCACAGTCAGTCTCATTTTGCACTTCATTACATAGAGACAGACTGGAGCCGGAGGGGAACACCAATTAACGTAAACTTGTTATCTGAGTCACAAACTCTGAAAGCCTATTGGTTTATCCCTTTCTCTAAATAATCAGAAAATAATCATTCTGAAAATATAGTTTTCCTATCACATTACACTACCGTGACATTTCAAATCTCTCCAACCTTTTCTTTGAAATATTTAAATGTTTACTCCCTGATATACTTGCTCATGACACATACATATACAGTCAAACAATTACGTGCAGCACGTAATAAAAGTGCACAATCACTGGAAATGGAAATTAAGTAAATGAAAATCTTTAACGTCTGACAAATGTTTGTGATAAGTTATAATATTTAAAATATATTCACTTTATCTCTGTATGATATATCCCCACCTCCATATCAGAAGGATTTTTACATCCCTATCCCATTTTACTTCCAGATTGGTGATATGACTTGCTTTGTTTAATGGAATGTGAATGGATGTGAAATATTCCATTTTCAAATAGAATACTTAATAGCTACTGAGTAGTCTACCTCCTTCCCTTTTCCCTCTATTGTTTCTCCATCCTCAAACCTAGAGAGGAAAAGAAGTAAAGCAGAGCCTGCAACCAAAATGTACAGTGGGCAAGAAAGAAAATAAAAAAGTTGCAGTTATAAAACACTGAAATTTTGGTGGGTTTTGTTATACGGCTTTGTGTCACAGCAGCTAACTAATACAGTGTTTAAATGTGACACAGTATAATTCTCATCAGGAAATTAGTAAATGTTTTTATGAAAATAAAGCATAATTAAAGAAAATTAAACATAATTTGTTTAAAGTCTAAGCTAGCATGTATTAATTTCTGGTAGAACTAGGGAAAGAATCCTCTAACATTAATTTAATGTTTTTTTTTTTTTTTCTGTAATGTTGAGGAAGGTCAGTATTAGGTTTTCAATCAAAATATTAGTTATATTTGCCAAATAATTACTGATTATTTACCATCTTTTTTCCATAAATGATCTCCTACATTGGAGATAATTTTTTTTCTATGGATAGGTTACAATTTGGTTATTTTTTTCTTTAACTGAGCAATTCCACCTCTGCAAGGGATTGGCCATGAGTTTTCTGAGATCTTAAAAATATATTTAGCTTAAGCCTAATTTAAGGAAAAAATATAAAGTTTGATTTTTGAACTATAATATTTAGAAAGTTTGAAATTCAATTTAGAATGTAAAAATCTGAATTTTTTAAAAATATCAATTAGTGTTAAAATAAGAATGACATATATCATGATTTCACTAGAAGCAAGACCCAACATGTAAAATATTCTTTTCCAAATTTCATCAGTTTAACGTTATTTTTGCCAGTGTTTTGAGAATCTCAGCAATTCTATGAGATCTTTAAGGTACATTTAAGAGTAAGATAAGAAATGTCGGGGGCTTCCCTGGTGGTGCAGTGGTTGAGAGTCTGCCTGCTAATGCAGAAGACACGGGTTTGAGCCCTGGTCTGGGAGGATCCCACATGCCGTGGAGCAGCTGGGCCCGTGAACCACAACTGCTGAGCCTGCGTGTCTGGAGCCTGTGCTCCGCAACAAGAGAGGCCGCGATAGTGAGAGGCCAGCGCACCGCGATGAGGAGTGGCCCCCACTTGCCGCAGCTAGAGAAAGCCCTAGCACAGAAACGAAGACCCAACATAGCAATCAATCAATCAATCAATCAATTAATAAATCTTTAAAAAAAAAAAAAAGAAATGTTATAGCTGTCAAATTAATCCCATGTCTTCCTGCAGAACCTATTCATATGTAAGTACATTTCTCCTAAGCCTAATACCCTATCACTGATTCTAGAACATAAAAACATCTGATGTGTTACCTGTGAGCCAGTTTTCAAAACCACAAGGTTCTCTTTTCAACTTTCTTTTTTTCTACATATTAGTGAATTTTTAGGTAAATTATTAAAGATCTATCCTTATTGTTAGATTAGCTGTGAATAGAATCAGAATAAATATATGGCTACTCAAAATTTCTACCCCTATAAATGAATAAGTATATAAATTCTTTCTGACACTTACTGAACATCTACTAAATGTAAAGTGTTTTGCTCCAGATTGTATATTTTTTTTCTAGTTTTTAGTTTACCAAACATCCAATGCAGAAGAAATTATTATCCTTTTCTTGAAGATAAAGAACCAGTTTTATAAATGTCATGGTATTTCCCAAGATTGAACAGCTGGTAGAGAACAATAACAACACAAGAAACTAGGTTTGTGTGATTCTAAACGCTTTGTTTTTTCCCTAATATTTTTTATTGTGAGGGTTGTAGATTATATTATTTGTTTATAATTATTTGTTCTCTCCATACCTTTGTCATTTTTACTTGCCCCATTAATTTTGAGTTTTATCGTGTGACATTTTTGCTTCTAGGATCTGTCATATCTAAGTAAAAATATATGATTGGATGGTTTATCTGGAAACTTTTTTCCTCCAGACCTTTCTTATGAGAAGAGTAGCCTATAACAGAAGATATCCAATTAGCCTATGTTCCAGAATGAGAAGACCTGTGGAGTTAATAAGAGCCCACATGAGCTCCTCAGAGCCCTGTAGACCCCAGCTGAGCCAGGAGAACCATGGCTGACCCACAACTCTCATGTAACACAAATTAGAAATAAATATGTTTTTGTAACCAATTAAGATTTTAAGGTGGGTGATTATACAAATAACCTAGCAGAAGTTAACTAATACATTAATTGGAATCTAAAAGTAGAGGCTAACATAAAATAAAAAGTATATGGTGTTGGCTTTAAGGCTGGGTCGCAGGTTACAAGTCAACCATTATAGGAGGATGAAAAATATTACCCCAAACTTGCAGTGATGAAATATTTGATACAGCTGTCATTATTGATAAACTGGTAGGAAGATAAAATGTATCTAAAGAAACTGTGGCTGTATGTCATGAATTGTGGGTCATTAGGTACATTCGGTTACAAGAAATGTTTAGAAAATAATTGGTCTTTTCGTAATTAGAGATGAAAGAGAAAAGAAAAGAACCAGAAATTCCATGGGTTTCAGTGTTGAAAGAGTCAACTTTTCTTATCCTCATTTTGTAAAAGATTCTCAGATTAAGACCCAGACGCTGGGCAAAGACCAGATTAAGGTCTGGTTTCATGAAGTTGGCCCCCAATAAATCCTGTCAGACAAAATGACTTGGAAAAAGAGATCAAGTATATGGTTGTGTGGAAGTCTGGTAAGCTCAAAGTACCCTTTATTAATTCTAGAGAGAGGAATATGGCAAAAAAAGAATTGTTGATGTTGCTTTTGGTATGCAAAACTGACTGGAATAAAGTAGTTCATTTTTTTTTAAGGAAGTTCTATAATATTTGGGGGGAGGAAAGTCCCTTGTTACAGGAGTAAAGAGACATTACAACATTTGCCTGAATGACTTCAAAAATGATTAGAACCAGTGACTATTCCGCCCTCCCCTTCCTTCCCTTTTCTGAATGGAAAGGTTCACAGGGAGTGTCACTCCCTTTTCACTCCATGTTTTGGTATATTGGGTATTTTTAGCTCATGTATCTCTGGAAGACTTGTAGTTTTCGTATGGAGATTCCATGATCAAAAGGAATTCAAAACTCACTTTAGGTAGATCATGAGATCTTGTAATTTGAGTCAGATATGTCGCTGAACTTTCTGGGTGGCTTGGGGAAGATATTGAGTGTATTCTGCTCATAGGAGGGAAGCAAATATTTGTAATAAAAAAGAAGGCAGTAGTAGTAGATTATGTCATTTGTTCACAATGATCTACTTGTTCTTCCCCCTTCCCACGCTGTACTGTAAGTGCAGTGTATTTTCCCACCATGAGAACAGAGTGGCTGGGGACCAAAATGGGAAGCCCTGTAGAGCCAAGCTACCACCAGACTGATTCCAGATGAGCCCATGAGAAGTGACAGGAACGCAGTAAGGTTACAGCAACCATGTGGCACTCATGTTACACGGTAAGAAGTAAACAGATGTTCCTGTAAGAGATTGAAATTTGGAGGTTGTTTTGGCCATAAGGTAAGTCTTAGTTACAAATTCTCTCTCCAGCCCCTACCCATTTCACTAGACTCTGACATTTTTTTCTCTTCCTTTTTCAGACCCTGTAAATTTGTTTTTCCCCTTACTTGAATATACTGCTCATATCCTTTCCTCGCAGGCACTTCTGTAAAGAGTCTTCACCTCCCAGTTTTCTTAGGAATGTTCTTCCCGATCTTTCAAATCAGACATCACTGGTTATATGCCATCATAGCACTTTACTTTTTCTTAAAACTAAAGACATTTTTATCTGTATATTTTTGGTTATATATCTATTTGAAAAATATTGATCTCTCCAACTAGACTGCAAGTTCCATGAGGGCAGGAACTGTGTCAATTTCTTTCTCTGCTACATACCCAGAATCTGAAACAGTGCTTGACACCTAGAACAAGTTCAACAAATATGTGTTATCTAAATTAGTATACCCAAATAGCGATACTAATGAATTCAAGCCACAAAATCTGTATAACTACCTAAGCCTGCATATTTTTCTTGAGGATTTTACTAATTTGTGCCCGTTCATTGCATGAGCTTGAAATTAGAAAAGTGGTTTATTGATAATTTCCCTCAAATACTTCTCCCACTCAGTGTTGTGTATCCCTTTGCTATGAAACATGACTTTGTCTTTATATACACACAATCTCTTGGCTCCTGATGCTTAAATTACTCTGAATAAAGCCTATGGGACACTAGAATGAGCAGTGAGATGTGATATAAATAAATCTTCTTGTGGAATTCTGTTCTGTGAGAAATATTATTAGGAGGTTTGCAAGATAATATTTAAATTAAATTTTACTCTCAAATGATTATTTCCTTTTTAAAATCAGACTTTTCTGTTAAAAGCACACTTGAAATGTTCATTTTAGTTTATTTTGCTGTAAAGTAATGGCCCAGGGCATTTTCTAAACAAAAGTAAAATGTCTACTGTGATTTTTATTCTGAAGAACGTACTCCAGATATTCGCAAAGTGTTCTCTCCTCCTCTTTTACTGTGACACACCACAACTAAATTGTTTATCCATTATGAGCTTCAATCTTCTCCTTGGCAAACTGGTGTTGAGAGGCTTAAGCACAAGCTTAGGTATCAGAGAGCCATAAGTTTATTTACTGATTTCATTGCAGGTCATCTTTCTTTAGTTATTTTATCTTAAGAAAATATAATAAAAAATTTCATGCATTGTTTTTAATATTACAATTTTACCAATATACAGAGAATGCAATCTTTGCAAATACATGGTTTACTTTAAGTCAGTAGTTTTCCTCTACCATTTTCTAGGATCATTAGAATAACTAGGTAAGACCACTTAAATTGTGTCTAGGACAGAATCAGTACTCAATACACATTTTTCCCCCTCTTTCTATCAATTCAGGGTTATTTTACATAAAGGAAATTTACCATAAATAAGTTTTACCTTTCAATTCCTTTTTTTCTTTAATAACTATTTCATTGCTTATTTTTGAAGGTCTTATAAAACATGATTTGGAACATTCTATTTGTCACACAGGTTCAATTTAGGTATCTGATCTCTAGCTTTTCTGGAGCACTAAGATCAATCCCATACATCAATCGTCCCCTGCTTGCACACTGAAACATAAATTCCACAGAAGATCAAAGTATCACACATTTATCTTTGCAGACAATCAACATATCAATATGCCTAGAAGCAAAAGATAAATTTCCCCTGTGTTTGATCAATAGACTAATAACTACAAGTGCTATGAATGAAGATAAAGCTATCTCTTCTACTTTCATATCCAACCACATTATTTGACTTGATCTCACCTGAGTCAGAGAATTCTATCGCCTGACTACACACAACGCAAAGAAAGTATTTCCTTTCATTGATTCTCAATTTCTCCGTCATTAATTTCATTGACTGAGTTGCAGGCTTTCAAATTAGAGAAAAGTAAAGCTCAAACAGTGAAGTTCTGTCAGTTTAGTATTACTGAATTTCTTTATTCTTTTTTTTTGGGAGGGTGGGGAAAGTGGGCAGAGCTCTTACTGTTCAAGCATTTTTTCATGATACCCAAGAGAAGAGAAGGTAAAGGTAAAAACATGCATAATAGTGAAAGCCTAGCGCCTAAAATAGTGCTTGAGGATTACAAAGTAAACAATAAATGTTGATTGATTACATAAACCGTGATTCATGAACAAAATAATCAATACGCAAATGCTATGTATTCACCGGACAGTCAGTAGAGAAACATTTACTGGTGGTCTACTTATATCAAGACTGTGAAATATGCTGCAGAGAACTGAATGAAAAGTCATGGTTCTGCCCTCAAAAACCTCATAACCAGCTGGAGACCTCATGTTAATTATTATAGTGGAGATACATTAGTGCAATAGAAAAAGAGAGAACAGAGCATCTTTTAACACCTGGAGCAGTTAGGGAGCTTCTCATTTATTTATTCTCATACCCTTCATTCTCTTTCATTCTTTTGTCATCTTCCCGTTCATTATCATATCATACACATGGATGAAACTAAAGCTAATTATCTTATTGCAGAGAGGAATTAAAACTTTTTAACGACTCTCACTTTTGATACAGATTTATAGAACTTGAACACATTTCTTATATTTATTGAACTTAGTCCAGTCCTGATATGACTAAATAATTAAATTCTACTTGATTTTTACAGCTTGTGTGTTTATTGAGACATGTTTTTGGCATTTTAATACTATGTTCCTCATGCTTAGAATAATGTTTAGGTTTAATAAAAATGTATAAAAACTCAAAGTGTCTGTATGTACCTTATATTCCAGTGGAAGGGTATTTTAAAAAAACACATAAATTTCAAAATACAGTAATAAGTTTTATGAAAGGTATAAAACAAGGTGATGCCATACAAGGAACTAGGTGGCTAATTTAAGTAGGGTTGACAGGAAGGTCCTCAGGAAGTGACAATTGATATGAGATGTGAAAGAGCTACTTACTTGAAGATCTTGAGACCAAGTAGTCCAAGTTGAGAGAACAATTTATTTAAGGGCTTGTAAAAATTAATAGACAGAAAACTCAATTAAATAGAGTCAGGAGACCAGTATCGGGAGCTCTCATGACCTGTGACCATAGCAGAGCCCAACAGGGAGATGAAAGACTCCTCTTCCTTCTGGGCAAGGACTCAGCCAGTGAGAAGCCATGGTCTCTTCCCTTACAATAGCCCTCCCAACTTCCTTTTCCCCTTTATAAAAGCATTCTTCTTCCCCTGCCATTGGGGGTGGGGCCTTGCATGTGGCCTGTGCAAATATGAACAGATCAGTTTGGGATTTTGTAGGCTGGGATAATGAGTGTGAATTCTATTTTGAATTGTATACAGTCTTTGGCACAATGATTCTCAACAAGGTGACAGTTTTGCTCCCTAGGGGACACTTGGCAATGTGGACACATTTTTGGTTGTCACAGATGAGGGGGGGCATGGAGATGTTACTGGCATTTAGTGAGTTGAAGGATGATGCTAAACATTGTACAATACACAGGACAGTTCCTCACAGCAAAGAACTACCCTGCCTAAAATGTTATAGTGTCCAGGTTAAAAAAACCTGTTTTAGGAGATTGGAAATAGTTAAGTATAAAGCAATATAATCTAACTTACATTTTAATTACTCTGGATGCTTTTTGGAAATTAAGTTATAGAGCAGAGAGTGTGGATCCCAAAAGACAACAGGAGACCTTTGTTGTAGTCAAAAACTAAGACACAGTACACATTTGTATTGATCATATATCTTCTCTATGTAGTTTTATTTCCAAAAACATGATTTCCTCGGTGTCATACATAAACTCATATAATAAGTCATACTTCTAACTATGTTCTGGTGTATTTGTAGTCTCTTCACCTCTTGCCTCAAAGCATTTCAGCTTTAACAACTTTGACAATAGAGAAGACAAGGGGTCAATCTATCATAAATAGAATATTTAACATTTCAGTGAAATCTCATATCGATCTTACCCTCAGCCCCACATCCTATTTTTTATTTATTTTGATCTCTTCAGGATCCTAACAAATAACACATGGCATTTCTTCCTATGACGATTTTTATCACTAGAAGGAAGGTGAAATGTGAAAGCTGAACAATCTCCATTAACTATTATTTATATATTATTTCTACTTAAATATTATTCACAGAAGATCAAAATATGATAGTGACATTTTTTTCTTCTTCAGTTCTTGGCAATTTGATTAAGTTGTTACACATTCATACATCTTTCAGGGAAAAACAATATTTGAACTACAGCAAAAAAGAAGGGAAATAATTTTGATACTTCAGAAAACAATTCAGGCATCTAGGAATTGGGAATTTTGAAAAATTTTCAAATCTGTCCTGTGCTTTGGATCTAAAGCTAATGAAAACAATAGGGATCATTCCATTAGAAGACCTGTGGTCACCATTGACCACGCATATTTTAAATATAGATTTTGTAGACAGCTGTTTATTCAAATTTTACCTCTGCCATTTATAATTTTTGGGCAAAATACAGTCAAACCTCTCTGAGCCAGATATATTTTTATATCAATTGGGGATGATATCAGACCTTAAAAAACAAAACAATACATAAGACATATGGTTCATGCTGTTAATATAAAACCAATGAATTAGAAGGAATTCTGTTGTTCAGATTTCCATCTAAATTTTGTGGTCATTGTTGTATTTTCATATTTTAGTGAAGCAGGCCCATTCTATTTGGCTAACTCTTCATCAATATTAGAGACAAGAATTAATTTAAATGCTGCCTGTCTCCTTCTCCTTTAATTGTCCAAGTAAAGCATACATTTAGACATATTTATCAGCCACACCCTGGCTCTCAACTGCCCTGGCTGACATTGCAGGGATCAATCAAGCAGGAAATCCCTATGTGCTTAGTTCACAATTGCAGGAAAGAGCCAAAATCCTCTTAGTTATTTGAAGATGGCAGAAACCAAAGAGAGATTGAACCTTCAGGTATATATGTCCCTAAAAAACAAACCAAAGAACAGTCTGTCCCAGAGATTGAATGGGAGCCTTACCATGGAAATAAGGAAAGAGGAAGGGCTGAAGAGAAGAAAATAGATGGAAAGGAAAAGCCACACTTTCTGTTACTGATTCTACGTCAAAATGTGTGGAGCACAAATTTCACATATGGTATTTTATTTAATACTTATAAGTAAAGAGTGAAGAAAATATTCTATTCCTATTTACAGATGAGAAAAACGAGATTATAGAAAGAGTTTAAATAAATTGCCTACATATTTACAACTAGAAAATGGTAGAGCAGGGATTTTCACTTAAGTTTTATCTCCATACAAAGCCAATCATCACTCTACTACAGTACATTTTCTATCTGAATCGTAGTGCTTTGTAAAATTGTGTCAATTAAGCATTGACTTCAACGGCACAAGATACCTTAGGATCATGTTTAAATTCAAGAAAATAATTGAAGTAAAAACTGGGAAAAACACAAGATGGTGTAGCTCTGACAAAAAGTATGATCATAGAGGTTATACATCAGCAGTCACGAGTTATCACATATGGAAGGTGATTCATTAAGATTTAACTCACTCTAAATTTTAAGAAAGAGAATAAGCAAAGTTACCCTTAATGTACTATTACTAATAAAAAACAAAACAAAAACTATTTTTTCCACAAATTGCATGGTAATGTTTTCTGAGGCTAGTTTGATCTTCATTTGATTTCCTCTTTAGGAATCTTGGCATTTAAGTAAAGATACTGATAAGTGAGAGGAGTTGCCTCAGTTCACAAAAGTTTCATTGTCTCAATTAAAAAGAATGTTCTTACTTAGAAACTACATTCAACTACTGTTTTCCGTTTTTGAAAAAAATCACAAATCTTTATAAAAAGGAGTAATAAAACATGCTTGAAAATATAACATGGCTGAAAATGATAATCATAGGAAAGACTTTTAAGGAGCCAAGATCTGGGTATAATTGATAGCATTTTCAAATAAGCTCTGTTACCTATCCATACTCTTTCCCCTGCTCAGAATTGAGTAAAATATTTCTATATTTTTTGAATACAGAATTTTAATTTTATCTCTTCTGATACTGATATGTGGCTTTCTGGCTTTGGATAATTAAATGTAAAATAATTTCTAGCAATTAATCATCAACCTTTAGGATATTGGACTAAAAATGAATGGATACATACATACATGTACATGTACATACATATATGAAAAGAGCAACCTTTTTTTTTTTAATTAATTAATTTATTTATTTTTGCCTGTGTTGGGTCTTCATTTCTGTGCGAGGGCTTTCTCTAGTTACGGCAAGCGGGGGCCACTCTTCATCGCGGTGCGTGGGCCTCTCACTATCGCAGCCTCTCTAGTTGTGGAGCACAGCCTCCAGACGCGCAGGCTCAGTAGTTGTAGCTCACGGGCCCAGTTGCTCCACAGCATGTGGGATCTTCCCAGACCAGGGCTCGAACCCGTGTCGCCTGCATTTGCAGGCAGATTCTCAACCATTGCGCCACCAGGGAAGCCTGAGCAACCTTTTTTTTAACATCTTTATTGGCGTATAATTGCTTTACAATGGTGTGTTAGTTTATGCCTTATAACAAAGTGAATCAGCTATACATATACATATAAACCCATATCTACTCCCTCTTGCATCTCCCTCCCTCCCTCCCTCCCCCACCACTCTAGGTGGTCACAAAGAACTGAGCTGATCTCCCTGTGTTATGCGACTGCTTCCCACTAACTATCTATTATATATTTGGTAGTATATATAAGTCCATGCCACTCTCTCACTTTGTCCGAGCTTACCCTTCCCCTCCCTGTGTCCTCAAGTCCATTCTCTACATCTGCGTCTTTATTCCTGTCCTGCCTCTAGGCTCTTCACAACCTTTTTTTTTTTTTTTAGATTCCGTGTATATGTGTTAGCATACGGTATTTGTTTTTCTCTTTCTGACTTACTTCACTCTGTATGACAGATTCTAGGTCCATCCACCTCACCACAAATAACTCAATTTCGTTTCTTACTGTGGCTGAGTAATATTCCATTGTATATATGTGCCACATCTTCTTTATCCATTAATCTGTTGATGGACACTTAGGTTGCTTCCATGTCCTGACTATTGTAAACAGAGCTGCAATGAACATTGTGGTACATGACTCTTTTTGACTTATGGTTTTCTCAGGGTATATGCCCAATAGTGGGGTTGCTGAGTCTTATGGTAGTTCTATTTTCAGCTTTTTTAAGGAACCTCCATACTGTTCTCCACAGTGGCTGTATCAATTTACATTCCCACCAACAGTGCAAGAGGGTACCCTTTCCTCCACACCCTCTCCAGCATTTATTGTTTGTAGATTTTTTGATGATAGCCATTCTGACTGGTTTGAGGTGATACCTCCTTGTAGTTTTGATTTGCATTTATCTAATGATTAGTGATGTTGAGCATTCTTTCATGTGTTTGTTGGCAATCTGTATATCTTCTTTGGAGAAATGTCTATTTAGGTCTTCTGCCCATTTTTGGACTGGGTTGTTTGCTTTTTTGATATTGAGCTGCATGAGCTGCTTGTAAATTTTGGAGATTAATCCTTTGTCAGTTGCTTCATTTGCAAATATTTTCTCCCATTCTGAGGGTCATCTTTTCGTCTTGTTTACAGCTTCCTTTGCTGTGCAAAAGCTTTTAAGTTTCATTAGGTCCCATTTGTTTATTTTTGTTTTTATTTCCATTTCTCTAGGAGGTGGGTCAAAAAGGAGCTTGTTGTGATTTATGTCATAGAGTGTTCTGCCTATGTTTTCCTTTAAGAGTTTGATAGTGTCTGGCCTTATATTTAGGTCTTTAATCTATTTTGAGCTTATTTTTGAGTATGGTGTTAGGCAGTGTTCTAATTTCATACTTTTACATGTACCTGTCCAGTTTTCCCTGCACCACTTTTGAAGAGGCTGTCTTTTCTCCACTGTATATTCTTGCCTCCTTTTTCAAAAATAAGGTGACCATATGTGCATGCGTTTATCTCTGGGCTTTCTATCCTGTTCCATTGATCTATGTTTCTGTTTTTGTACCAGTACCACATTGTCTTGATTACTGTAGCTTTGTAGTATAGTCTGAAGTCAGGAAGTCTGATTCCTCCAGCTCCATTTTTCTTTCTCAAGATTGCTTTGGCTATTCGGGGTCTTTTCTGTTTCCAAACAAATAGTGAACATTTTTGTTCTAGTGCTGTGAAAAATGCCATTGGTAGGGATTGCACTGAATCTGTAGATTGCTTTGGATATTATAGTCATTTTCACAATGTTGATTCTTCCAATCCAAAAACATGGTATATCTCTCCATCTGTTTGTATTATCTTTAACTTCTTTTATCAGTATCTTATAGTTTTCTGCATACAGGTCTTTTGTCTCCTTAGGCAGGTTTATTCCTAGGTATTTTATTCTTTCTGTTGCTGTGGTAAATGGGAGGGTTTCCTTAATTTCTCTTTCAGATTTTTCATCATTAGTGTATAAGAATGCAAGAGATTTCTGTGCATTCATTTTGCATCCTGCTACTTTACCAAATTCATTGATTAGCTCTAGTAGTTTTCTGGTAGCATCTGTAGGATTCTCTATGTATAGTATCATGTAATCTACAAGCAGTGACAGCCTTACTTCTTCTTTTCCAATTTGGATTCCTTTTATTTCTTTTTCTTCTCTGATTGCTGTGGCTAAAACTTCCAAAACTATGTTGAACAATAGTGATGAGAGTGCAACCTTGTCTTGTTCCTGATCTTAGTGGAAAAGGTTTCAGTTGTTCATCATTGTGAACGATGTTGACTGTGAGTTTGTCATATATGTCCTTTATTATGCTATAATAGGTCCCCTCTATGCGTACTTTCTGGAGGGGTTTTATCATAAATGGGTGTTGAATTTTGTTGAAAACTTTTTCTGCATCTTTGAGATGATCATATGGTTTTTCTCCTTCAATTTGTTAGTATGGTTTGTCACATGGATTGATTTGCGTATATTGAAGAATCCTTGCATTTCTGGGATAAACCGCACCTGATCATATGTATGATACTTTTAATGTGCTGTTGGATTCTGTCTGCTAGTATTTTGTTGAGGATTTTTGCATCTATGTTCATCAGTGATATAGGCCTGTAATTTTCTTTCTTTGTGACATCTTTGTCTGGTTTTAGTATCAGGGTGATGGTGACCTCGTAGAATGAGTTTGGGAGTGTTCCTCCCTCTGCTATATTTTGGAAGCATTTGAGAAGGAGAGGTACTAGCTCTTCTCTAAATGTTTGATAGAATTCGCCTGTGAAGTAATCTGGTCCTGGGTTTTTGTTTGTTGGAAAATTTTTACCACAGTCTCAATTTCAGTGATTGTGACTTATCTGTTTATATTTTGTATTTCTTCCTGGTTCAGTCTAGGAAGGTTGTGCTTTTCTAATAATTTGTCCATTTCTTCCAGGTTGCCCATTTTATTGGCATATAGTTGCTTGTTGTAATCTCTCATGATCCTTTGTATTTCTGCAGTGTCAGTTGTAACTTCTCCTTTTTCATTTCTAATTCTATTGATTTGAGTCTCCTCCCTTTTTCTCTTGATGAGTCTGGCTAATGGTTTATCAATTTTATCTTCTCAAAGAACCAGCTTTTGGTTGTATTGATCTTTGCTATTGTTTTCTTCATTTCTTTTCATTTATTTCTGATATGATCTTTCTTTCTTTCTTTCTTTCTGCTAACTTTGGAGGTTTTTTTGTTGTTCTGTCTCTAACTGCTTTAGGTGTAAAGTTAGGTTGTTAAATTTGAGATGTTTCTTGTTTCTTGGGGTAGGATTGTATTGCTATAAACTTCCCTCTTAGAACTGTTTTTGTTGGATCCCATAGGTTTTCGGTTGTCGTGTTTTCATTGTCATTTGTTTCTAGGTATTTTTTGATTTCCTCTTTGATTTCTTCAGTAACCTCTTGGTTATTAATTAGTGTATTGCTTAGCTTCCATGTGTTTGTATTTTTTACAGATTTTTTCTGTAATTGATATTTAATTTCATAGTGTTGTGGTCGGAAAAGATGCATGATATGATTTCAATTTTCTTAAATTTACCAAGGCTTGATTTGTGACGCAAGATATGATCTATCTTGGAGAATGTTCCATGAGCACTTGAGAAGAAAGTGTATTCTGTTGTTTTTGGATGGAATGTCCTATAAATATCAATTAAGTCCATCATGTTTAATGTATCATTTAAAGCTTGTGTTTCCTTATTTATCTTCATTTTGGATGATCTGTCCACTGGTGATAGTGGGGTGTTAAAGTCCCCTTCTATGAATGTGTTACTGTCGATTTCCCCTTTTATGGCTGTTAGCAATTGCCTTATGTATTGAGTTGCTCCTATGTTGGGTGCATAAATATTTACAATTGTTATATCTTCTTCTTGGATTGATCCCTTGATCATTATGTAGTGTCTTTGTTTGTCTTTTGTAATAGTCGTTATTTTAAAATCTATATTGTCTGATATGAGAATTGCTATTCCATCTTTCTTTTGATTTCCATTTGCATGGAATATCTTTTTCCATCCCCTCACTTTCAGTCTGTATGTGTCCCTAGGTCTGAAGTGGGTCCCTTGTAGACAGCATATGTATGGGTCTTGTTTTTGTATCAATTCAGCCAGTCTATGTCTTTTGGTGGGAGCATTTAATCCATTTACATTTAAGGTAATTATCACCCTGTATGTTCCTATTACCATTTTCTTAATTGTTTTGGGTTTTTTACTGTAGGTCTTTCCCTTCTCTTGTGTTTCCTGCATAGAGAAATTCCTTTAGCATTTGTTTTTTTGTTTTCTTTTTTTGTTTGTTTGTTTGTTTTTATATAGCATTTGTTTTAAAGTTGGTTTGGTGATGCTGAATTCTCTTTCTTTTGCTTTTCTGTAAGAGTTTTAAATTCTCCATCATATCTGAATGAAATTCTTGCTGGGTATAGTAATCTTGATTGTAGTTTTTTTCCCTTCCATCACTTTAAATATGTCCTGCCACTCCCTTCTGGCTTGCAGAGTTTCTACTAAAATTCAGCTGTTAACCTTTTCGGGATTCCCTTGTATGTTATTTGTTGTTTTTCCCTTGCTGCTTTTACTATTTTTTCTTTGTATTTAATTTTTGATAGTTTGATTAATAGTATCTTGGCATGTTTATCCTTGGATTTATCCTGTATGGGACTCTCTGCACTTCCTGGACTTGATTAACTATTTCTTTTCCCATATTAGGGAAGTTTTCAACTATAATCTCTTCAAATATTTTCTCAGTCCCTTTTTTTTTTTTCTCTTCTCTTCTGGACCCCTATAATTTGAATGTTGGTGTGTTCAATGTTGTCCCAGAGTTCTCTGAGACTGTCCTCAATTCTTTTCATTCTTTTTTCTTTATTCTGCTCTGCAGTAGCTATTTTATCTTCCAGGTCACTTATCTGTTCTTCTTTCTCAGTTATTCTGCTATTGATTCCTTCTAGAGAATTTTTAATTTCATTTATTGTGTTGTTCATCATTCTTTGTTTGCTCTATTGTTCTTCTAGTTTCTTGTTAAATGTTTCTTGTATTTTCTCCTTTCTATTTCCAAGCTTTTGGATCATCTTTACTATCATTACTCTGAATTCCTTTTTAGGTAGGCTGCCTATTTCCTCTTCATTTGTTTGGTCTGGTGGGTTTTTACCTTGCTCCTTCATCTGCTGTGTGCTTCTCTGTCTTCTCATTTTGCTTAACTTACTGTATTTGGCGTCCCCTTTTCTCAGGCTGCAAGTTTGTAGTTCCCGTTATTTTTGGTGTCTGCTCCCAGTGGCTACAGTTGGTTCAGTGGGTTGTGTAGGTTTCCTGGTGGAGGGGACTAGTGCCTGTATTCTGGTGGATGAGGCTGGGTTTTTTTTTTTTTGTGGGCAGGACCGCGTCTGGTGGTGTGTTTTGTGGTGTCTGTGACCTTATTATGATTTTAGGCATCCTCTCTGCTGATGGGTGGGGTTGTGTTCCTGTCTTGCTAGTTGTTTGGCATAGGGTGTCCAGCATGTAGCTTGCCGGTTGTTGAGTGGAGCTGGGTCCTAGCATTGCGATCGAGATCTCTGGGAGAGCTTTTGCTGCTTGATATTACATGGAGCTGGGAGGTCTCTGGTGGACCAATGTCCTGAACTTGTCTCTCCCACCTCAGAGGCACAGGCCTGACACCTGGCCAGAGCACCAAGACCCTGTCAGCCAAACGGAAAAAGAGAAAAAGGAAAAATATATATATATCATTGATCCCAAAGGCCACTGCCTCAATTTTTGGATGATTCATTGTCTATTCAGGTATTCCAGAGATTCAGGGTACATCAAGTTGATTGTGAAGATTTAATCCACTTCTCCTGAGGCTGCTGGGAGAAATTTCCCTTTCTCTTCTTTGTTTGCACAGCTCCTGGGGTTCAGCTTTGGACTTGGCCCTGCCTCTGCGTGTAGGTGGCCTGAGGGCATCTGTTCTTCGCTCAGATAGGACAGGGTTAAAGTAGCAGCTGATTAGGGGGCTCTGGCTCACTCAGGCCGGTGGGGGGGGATGGGTACAGAATGCGGGGAGAGCCTGCAGCAGCAGAGGCCAGCGTGACGTTGCAACAACTGAGGCATGCTTTGTGTTCTCCCAGGGAAGTAGAGCAACCTTTCTTTAAAACTACCTGTACAGGTAGCCTGGAATGTGTCAGAGGGAAGACTCAATATTAGGAGGCATGAGTCACTGGGGAATAAGGGAAGTGATTCAAAATTTTTAAGTTTTTTTTTGCTCATCTGTTCATTGTACAGATTTGATAAGATGATCCCTGTGGCTTAACTGTCTGACCTTTGGCTTAGTTCCTTCTGCTGAACTAGTTTACTTTATTTCAACCATCTTAGAATCTCTCTATATCCTACAACTCTGGGAAAAATAAATAGGTAAAAGAGATCAAAAAAATAAGGAATTTAAGTAAATCTCTACCCTGTAAAGGCAAAAAGTAGCTAATGACTATTCGCTCAGTTATCAAAAGTGAATCAAGTAAACCTCTTTCCCTGAACCCCATGGAGAATTTCACTAGTCACATTTGATGATAAAAACTTCCCAGACAAGCTGCAACTTTTAAAACTTGCTTCAGGAAAAGAATATTCCACAACTATTTTATGAGTATATATTTTAATCAAAATATTTTTAGAACAAGTGAAAAATACAAAAAAATTCTAAATTTATGAAGAAGATCAAAAATAAATGAAGATAAAATACTTAGGAAGATTTTCAAACTGTATTAAGATTATAACATGCAGCAAGGGTAAGTTGTCAGATTCAGATCTCCCAACTCAAACCCATGGGCATGGTACTTTAAAAAAGTTGAACTTTGGGAAGTCTCAATTTTCTCAGTTGTGAAACAGACTAACTAAACATGGATTGATACTGTATTTTATAAACTGTAATCCCAACATCAATATGGATTAGGAAACTATTATGTATATGCAGATAGTTGCATTTCTCAGAGGCAAATTTTTGAATGACTTCTGAAAATTGCTTATTTTCAGACAGATATATTTATATTAATCATAGACATTATTTCTCTTAAGTAAAAATACGTTTAGTCTGTTTACTACTTCCTCTCCCCAAATTCATTTTTATATATTTTGGTGAAGGCTTCTGGTTTCTCAAACAGAGGTAAGAAAGAAAGAGAGCAAAAGAAGAAAAAAACAACCCTCAAGTTTTATTTTGGGTTATATGAAAAACAATGTTTACTTTTAATGTTAAATTTTCTTAAAGTGCATAAGCAGCCTAATGTTTATCTCAATGAACCAGAAAAAAGCATAGTGAAAGAGAACAAAAGTCTTACATACTCAGAAGTCTCTGCAAAGAATTTTCCTATTTCCATTTTTTTTCTTAACTATTTTTTTTCTAAAGTAGTACTTTGGTACTTTGTCCTTTGCTAATATGCAAAAGATAGAATAGTGATTACAGGAAATGAGGATTCCGTTAGCTTGAGTGGTGCCCTTTGGCTGATAGGCATGATATTCTTAAACTAGAGTACTTCACGTTGCCAATCTCTACTAATGGAGAATCACTACCCATATCTATGGCTATCCCAACATATTTTTTCTCTTTATAAAGAATTGGACAGAAACAGGTAAAACATGAAAAATCATTCATTAAGTTCAGCAAGAAAGCCATTAGGATCATAATTCCCAAGCATTGAGAAAGAGATAATGAGCCTTGGAGAAGAATAATCTTACATACGTACATATGTCATTAGCTTACTCCTAATAGGGAAAAAGAGAGAGGTTAAAATACTCTGACTGATGTATAAAGAATTTCTTTTTAGGTAAACACTACCTTCATAAATATCCCAATAAGGTGCTTGCAAAATTCTCTCAACCTGTCTAACTTAACATAAAATGTCAAGGGACTCCTTTTTGCCTCTGGTAAAAATATATTTTGCCAATTTGGATTTCAGAGATTGGGTCCAACCTTAAAAGGCAATATAATAAAAGTTAAGAGGAGAAATAAATAGAATTAGCAAAAGAATAAATAAATAAATAATTGAAAACTTATCTCTGTGCTTCTCTATACAGTTTTTTCCACATTTAGGAAATCAGTGAAACTGAAAGGTCCCTGAGTGCTAATTATTGCATTAACTATCAGCAGTACTTTAATTATAAAAGCTAGTCTGAGCTTCTTACAGTGATACAGTATTGATTCAGAGTTTTGAGGGTAGGCAACAGTCATTCCTAGTCAAAGTTTGCAATTAAGGGAACAGAAAAGAAGAAACAGTGATGAGTGACAAACTGTGACCCCAATACATGAATCTAACTGCAGCTAGGGTTACATATACCAACTTAGGAGTTCCATAGGTCTATACCACCTTTCCTCTATAGCCAAAAAACAGCCATCTAAATATTTCTCATTTTTGGTTCCACAACTAAGGAATCTTGAAGTCACCACACTGTCCTAACAACAAGTAAAATGCTGAACAGCGTTAAAAATCAGTAAAGAGTTCACTTCCAAGATCTCAACCAGTTTCTCAAGGTGAATAATGAAGAATAATCCTCTCATGCTTCTAGCAGGGGGAGAGAAAAAGAAACCATTTTAAATACACCAGAGCATTCTATTCTTAATGAGGCCTGCTTTTAGAGGAAACTAATTAAATAGAGCCTAACCTGCTGGGGTATTATCAGAGCCTAACTGACCTGGGAGAAGAGAAATACCCCACTCTAGCCCACTCCAGCCATCCTGTCCCACCAAATGGGGAGAAAAAGACTGAGAAACTCTTATGAAATTTATAATCCAGACAAATAAGTTCACTAAAAGACTGAGAGCTACTGATAGGACTATAGAATGCTACCTGTTTCCCCATATCTCACTGAAGGCCTATTTATAGCAGTTCCTTTTACTCTGTACACTTTGTCCACTTATCAAGGAAAAATTATAAGGCCAACTAAAAGGCAAAATACACAATTTAACAAGAGAGAGCATGCATCAGATCAGACAAAGGAGGGATGTTGGAATTATCAGACCAGGAGTTTAAAACAACCATGATTTTTAGGCTAAGGGCTCTAGGGGATAAAATAGACAACATGCAAAGCCTGATGAACACTGTAAGCGATAAAAAACAATGTAACAAAAATGAAGAATGCTTTTGATGCTTCATAGCCCGGACACAGCTGAGGAAAGAATCTCTGAGTTAGAGAATCCTTGAGCACCAAAAGGCAAGGAGCACAAAGGCTGAAAAAACAGCACAGAATATCCAAGTACTGTGGGACAACTACAAAAGATAGCTGTAGTTGCATAATTGGGAATAACAGAAGGAGAAAAGAGACAGAGAAGAGAAGAAATATTTGAAAAAATAATGACTAAGAATTTCCTCCAAATTAATGGCAGATATTAAAGCACAGATCCTGGAAACTCAGAGAACAATCAGGATAAATTCCAACTAAACAAAAACAGCAAAAACAAAAATCACTCTTGGGTACATAATTTTCAAACTATAGAAGGTCAAATATAATGAAAAAAATCGGAAAGAAACCAGAGGAGGAAAACAACTTTCACATAGAGGAACAAAGATAGGAATTATATCTGACTTTTTTCTCAGTAGCTATGCAAGCAAGGAAAATGTCAGTTAAATATGTGAAGTGTTAAAAGAAAAAGAAAAAAAAAAAACTACCCAGAATTCTGTACTTTATGAAATTATCCTTCAGAAGTAAAGAAGAAATAAAGACTTTCTCAGACAAACAGATGGAGAGAGGGGAGGAAATGAATGAGAAAAGCAAAAGGTATAAATATATAAAGTTATAAAAGCAGGGAACATGAAAGAACATACATAGTAAGGGGATTCCTTCAGAATGAAGTGGTGGGCTGCAAGTGAAATGACAAGATGAGGACTAACCCTTGCAGACTCTGGATTTATTTATGTACAATAAGTAATTGTTTCATATGAAATGTAAAGTGAACAACAACTAACTAACTAACTAAAAATACACTAACATTATTTTTAAAATCTTAATATCGCAGAAATCTCAAAGCAACTAAAATGCAAGAGAGGTTGTTTCAAGACATTCATCTTTTTATCAAACACATCTTCCATACTTGGATTGTAAATTTCCCAGAGTCTAAATCACAATAAATATAAAACATTGAACACTAGAGAATTTTAACTATCTCATTTAACAATGTAAACACAATACTTACAGAGCTTTGTGAAAGAAGGCAGTGTTCTCTTTTTAAATCTGCAACCAGATGTTAGATTACTGGTCTTTGTTTCTACCACAATGACGATGGAGAGGAAGAAATTAATTGCAATTGTGATGGATGGAAAGCCTGACAAAATAATACTTTTTAGCAGATCATTGTTTTCACTCTTTAATTTCTATCCAGCAAAGTTTTATTTCAATGGTACATCATCATAATTGCCTTTTTTGTAAACATCAAACTGTGCAGGTGCATTTGCAAACTCGCCCTCTGTGGCAAATAAAATGTACTCAGGAAATGTAGAATAGATTACGAAATTGCAGAATTTCTTTGAGCATATGGTGATGTGCAGAATGTCTGCCTTAAAGAAAACAGAAAAATAACTGGCCCTTCCAACTGGGTAGCTAGCCATAAGCCAAAAAACTCCTAGGGTTCAATATTTGATGATTTAATAATTCACTTCCACTGCATTTCACAGATTTTGGCTCTTTCTGCCATATGTGCTATACTTTAACATTAGGTTTAGTGTGTTTATATCCTTCAAATCAACACGCAATTAGATATCAGCACTGTATTTGTCATTAGTCAACAAATAAAATATGGGTTAAAGACATGTTGGTTCACAAATGAAACATTTTGAGGGTACCTTGGGATGCCATGGCAACACTGGTACAATTAGTGAGACATGTTATTTCCCAAAACCCATTACTTAAAATTTGAGATTAAACATAAAATTAAGTTTCTTATTCTTCAAGCATGTGCATTAGTTTATTTACTTCAGGTACTACTCAAGTACCTGTAGAAATGTGTATTTCCGTCATTAAGACTCAGTTTTTAGCTCTTTTTCATTAATTCATATATAAATTCCAAACCCCCATCTAAAGTCTAACATGCTTATAGTTGGTGTGATTTTCTATCTGGGAAAAAAAAAACTAACAACAGATGCAAATAGCTTCACTTTTTAATAGATGTATCAGATTAGTGCATGATTCACACAAATTGCTATCATCTAGAGCAATAAGCTGAGAAAAAACTACAAATATAGTATTATTTTCTGGTGATCAGAAATATTTACTACCCAAAATACATTCCCATTTATCTGTTTAATTGCTAAAATGTTACCATTATGAATTCATTCATCAATTAGTTCTTTCTTCTAAAAGAACAGCTATATCAACATTTACCCTTAAAGTTCTTTTTCATGGCTTTATACAATCTTAACTTTGGAAATATACTTGCTAGAATTTATTTAGTCAAACCAATTTTAATCATAAACCTCCCCTCCAATCTCTTCATCAGACTGAGATTCATTTTCTCTTTGAAAATACTCTATGGCTAAGAAGACACTTCCATTGTCAGACAGCTTTTTTAATTCTTCTAGCTAAAAAAGAAAAGATTAGAAAAACAGTTTCTAATTTTGGAAAAAAAAATTAGCTGAATTTTGCTGTCCTGATTGACCTCCGGAGTTACATAAAATAAATCTAAATTTTTACATGGTTACTTCTGAAATATTTGAAGACATATATCATGTTTCTATTTAATCTTCCCTGTTCCAAACTAAATATTCTTACTTCTTCAATGATTCTTCTATGACATAGCTTCTTGATGATCTAGTTAATGAACTCAATAGATAATGGTAAAAAGTAAAACGTGAATATGTGACAGGTACTCTTCCAGGAGCTGGCTGTATGGTGATGACTAAACATAGCTCCTGCATTCATGGCTTTTATAACTGAGTGAGGAGAGAGGAAAAAAATCAAGCAGTAACCAGATGAACAAGTTTGACTATTGATAAAATGCAATGAGGGAAACTCTGAGAGTGCTGTGAACAGAGAATTACAAGAACTTAACTAGCTTAAAATTAGCCGGGCATATGGAAATGGAGTGTAGTGAATGACAGATGCATGTTCCAGTGAGAGGGAACACAGACAAATGACAAATTGGAAGGATATATTGGCAACTTATGTCACAGAAAAAGAAGCCAATCTCCTTAATATATAAATACTTTTCAAACTCAAAGAGATCTATATAGGATCCTAGCACAGAAGAAAGACATTAGTGGAAAAACTGATAAAATTTGAATATGGTGTGTAATTGAGTAAAGTGTTAATTTGCTACTTTCGTTAGGTGTACTATGGTTATGTGTGAAATTCACATTCGGGGAAATAGAGTGAAGACCACATTGGGATATTACTCTGCATTATTTTTGCAACTTTCCTATGATACCAAATTAGTTCAAAATAGAAACGTAAAAATTTTTAAGGGGAAAAAGTACCAAAATATTTCTCAAGGAAAGTACTTTGCAAATAAATGTAAACCAAAGGCCCTTCAACATGTGAAAAGATAATCCAAATTACTCATAGTAGAAGAAATAGAAAATAAAACTTCACTAAGATATTTTTCACCATGACAACAGCTTGACAAAAATTTTTAAATTATAACAGCAAATTCTTAGGTCAATCTCTAAAAAAGTAGCCACTATCAGACTTTGCTTGTTAAAGAGCAAAGTGGAAGAGCTTCAGTATGGCGGAGGAGTGAGACGCGGACATCACCTTCCTCCCCACAGATACATCAAAAATGCATCTACACGTGGAACTGCTCCTATAGAACACCCACTGAACTCTGGCAGAAGACGTCAGACCTCCCAAAAGGCAAAAAACTCCCCACGTACCTGGGTAGGGCAAAAGAAAAAAGAAATAACAGAGACAAAAGAATAGGGATGGGACCTGCACCAGTGGGAGGGAGCTGTGAAGGAGGAAAGGTTTCCACGCACTAGGAAGCCCCTTCGCGGGCAGAGACTGCAGGTGGCGGAGGGGGGAAGCTTCGGAGCCACGGAGGAGAGCGCAGCCACAGGGGTGCGGAGGGCAAAGCGGAGAGATTCCCGCACAGAGGACCAGTGCCGACCAGCACTCACCAGCCCGAGAGGCTTGTCTGCTCGCCCACCGGGGCGGGCGGGGCTGGGAGCTGAGGCTCGGGCTTCGGTCGGATCCCTGGGAGAGGACTGGGGTTGGCAGCGTGAACAGCCTGAAGGGGGCTAGTGCACCACAGCTAGCTGGGAGGGAGTCCGGGAAAAGGTCTGGAGCTGCCAAACAGGCAAGATACATTTTCTTCCCTCTTTGTTTCCTGGTGTGCGAGGAGAGGGGATTCAGAGCGCTGCTTAAAGGAGCTCCAGAGACGGGCACGAGCCACGGCTATCAGCGCGGACCCCAGAGACGGGCATGAGATGCTAAGGCTGCTGCTGCCACCACCAAGAAGCCTGTGTGCAAGCACAGGTCACTCTCCACACCACCCCTCCTGGGAGCCGGTGCAGCCCGCCACTGCCAGGGTCCCATGAGCCGGGGACAACTTCCCCAGGAAAACGCACAGTGTGTCTCGGGCTGCTGCAACGTCACGGTGGCCTCTGCCGCCGCAGGCTCGCCCCGCATCTGGACCCCTCCCTCCCCCGCGCCTGAGTGTGCCAGAGCCCCCGAATCAGCTGCTCCTTTAACCCCATCCTGTCTGAGTGAAGAACAGACGCCCTCAGGCGACCTACATGCAGAGGCAGGGCCAAATCCAAAGCTGAACCCCGGGAGCTGTGCGAACACAGAAGAGAAAGGGAAATTTCTCCCAGCAGCCTCAGGAGCAGCGGATTAAATCTCCACAATCAACTTGATGTACCCTGCATCTGTGGAATACCTGAATAGACAACGAATCATCCCAAATTGAGAAGGTGGACTTTGGAAGCAATGATATATATATATTTTTTTGCTTTTTCTCTTTTTGTGAGTGTGCATGTGTATGCTTCTGGGTGTGATTTTGTCTGTATAGCTTTGCTTTTACCATTTCTCCTAGGGTTCTGTCTGTCCGCTTTTGTTTTTTTTTTTACTTGAAAAATTTTTTTTCTCCAAAAAAACTTTTTTCTTATTATAATTATTTTTTAGTTTTTATTTTAATAACTTTATTTTATTTTATATTATTTCTTCTTCTTTCTTTCTTTTTTTTTCTCCCTTTTATTCTGAGCCGTGTGGATGACAGGCTCTTGGTGTTCCAGCCAGGCATCAGGGCTGTGCCTCTGAGGTGGTAGAGCCAAGTTCAGGACACTGGTCCACAAGAGACCTCCCAGCTCCAAGTAATATCAAAGAGTGAAAATCGCCCAGAGATCTCCATCTCAATGGGAAGACCCAGCTGTACTCAACGACCAGCAAGCTCCAGTGCTGGACACCCTAGGCCAAACAACTAGCAAGTAGGAACGCAACCCCATCCATTAGCAGAGAGGCTGCCTAAAATCATAATAAGGCCACAGACACCCCAAAACACACCACCAGACGTGGCCCTGCCCCCCAGACAGCCAGGATCCAGCCTTACCCACCAGAACACAGGCACTAGTCCCCTCCACCAGGAAACCTACACAATCCACTAAACCAACCTTAGCCACTGGGGACAGACACCAAAAACAACGGGAACTACGAACCTGCAGCCTGTGAAAAGGAGACCCCAAACACAGTAAGTTAAGCAAAATGAGAAGACAGAGAAACACACAGCAGATGAAGGAGCAAGGCAAAAACCCATCAGACCTAACAAATGAAGAGGAAATAGGCAGTCTACCTGAAAAAGAATTCAGAATAATGATAGTAAAGATGATCCAAAATCTTGGAAATAGAATGGAGAAAATACAAGAAACGTTTAACAAGGACCTAGAAGAACTAAAGAGCAAACAAACAGTGATAAACAACACAATAAATGAAATTAAAAATTCTCTAGAAGGGATCAATAGCAGAATAACTGAGGCAGAAGAACGGATAAGTGACCTGGAAGATAAAATAGTGGAAATAACTACTGCAGAGCAGAATAAAGAAAAAAGAAGGAAAAAAATTGAGGACAGTCTCAGAGACCTCTGGGACAACATTAAATGCACCAACATTCGAAATATAGGGGTCCCAGAAGAAGAAGAGAAAAAGAAAGGGACTGAGAAAATATTTGAAAAGATTAGAGTTAAAAACTTCCCTAATATGGGAAAGGAAATAGTTAATCAAGTCCAGGAAGCACAGAGAGTCCCATACAGGATAAATCCAAGGATAAACACGCCAAGACACATATTAATCAAACTATCAAAAATTAAATACAAAGAAAACATATTAAAAGCAGCAAGGGGAAAACAACAAATAACACACAAGGGAATCCCCATAAGGTTAACAGCTGATCTTTCAGCAGAAACTCTGCAAGCCAGAAGGGAGTGGCAGGACATATTTAAAGTGATGAAGGAGAAAAAACCTACAACCAAGGTTACTCTACGCAGCAAGGATCCCATTCAGATTTGACGGAGAAATTAAAACCTTTACAGACAAGCAAAAGCTAAGAGAATTCAGCAACACGGAACCGGCTTTATAACAAATGCTAAAGGAACTTCTTTAGGTAGGAAACACAAGAGAAGGAAAAGACCTACAATAACAAACGAAAAACAAATAACAAAATGGTAATAGGAACATACATATCGATAATTACCTTAAATGTAAATGGATTAAATGCTCCAACCAAAACACATAGATTGGCTGAATGGATACTAAAACAAGACCCTTATATATGCTGTCTACAAGAGACCCACTTCAGACCTAGGGACACATACAGACTGAAAGTGAGGGGATGGAAAAAGATATTCCATGCAAATGGAAATCAAAAGAAAGCTAGAGTAGCAATTCTCATATCAGACAAAATAGACTTTAAAATAAAGACTATTACAAGAGACAAAGAAGGACACTACATAATGATCAAGGGATCGATCCAAGAAGAAGATAAACAATTGTAATATTTATGCACCCAACACAGGAGCACCTCAGTACATAAGGCAAATACTAACAGCCATGAAAGGGGAAATCGACAGTAACACAGTCATAGTAGGGGACTTTAACACTCCACTTTCACCAATGGACAGACCATCCAAAGTGAAAATAAATAAGGAAACACAAGCTTTAAATGATACATTAAACAAGATGGACTTCATTGATATTTATGGGACATTCCATCCAAAAACAACAGAATACACTTTCTTCTCAAGTGCTCATGGAACATTCTCCAGGATAGATCATATCGTGGGTCACAAATCAAGCTTTGGTAAATTTAAGAAAATTGAAATCATATCAACTATCTTTTCTGACCGCAATGCTATGAGACTAGATATCAATTACAGGAAAAGATCTGTAAAAAATACAAACACATGGAGGCTAAACAACACACTACTTAATAACCAAGAGATCACTGAAGAAATCAAAGGGAAATAAAAAAATACCTAGAAACAAATGACAATGAAAATACGACGACCCAAATCCTTTTGGATGCAGCAAAAGCAGTTGTAAGAGGGAAGTTTGTAGCAATACAATCCTACCTTAAGAAACAAGAAACATCTCAAAAAAACAACCTAACCTTACCCCTAAATCAATTAGAGAAAGAAGAACAGAAAACCCCCAAAGTTAGTAGAAGGAGAGAAATAATAAAGATCAGATCAGAAATAAATGAAAAAGAAATGAAGCAAACGATAGCAAAGATCAATAAAACTAAAAGCTGGTTCTTTGAGAAGGTAAACAAAATTGATAAACCATTAGCCAGATTTATCATGAAAAAAAGGGAGAAGACTCAAATCAATAGAATTAGAAATGAAAAAGGAGAAGTAACAACTGACACTGCAGAAATACAAAGGATCATGAGAGATTACTACAAGCAACCATATGCCAGTAAAATGGACAACCTGGAAGAAATGGACAAATTCTTAGAAAAGCACAACCTTCCGATACTGAACTTGGAAGAAATAGAAAATATGAACAGAACAATCACAAGCACTGAAATTGAAACTGTGATTTAAAATCTTCCAACAAACAAAAGGCCAGGAAGAGATGGCTTCACAGGTGAATTCTATCAAACATTTAGAGAAGAGCTAGCACCGATCCTTCTCAAACTCTTCCAAAATATAGCAGAGGGAGGAACACTCCCAAACTCATTTTACGAGGCCACCATCACCCTGATACCGAAACCAGACAAAGATGTCACAAAGAAAGAAAACTACAGGTCAATATCACTGATGAACATAGATGCAAAAATCCTCATCAAAATACTAACAAACAGAATCCAGCAGCACATTAAAAGGATCATACACCATGATCAAGTGTGGTTTATCTCAGGAATGCAAGGATTCTTCAATATATGCAAATCAATCAATGTGATACACCATATTAACAAATTGAAGGAGAAAAACCATATGATCATCTCAATTGACGCAGAAAAAGCTTTTGACAAAATTCAACACCCATTTATGATAAAAACCCTCCAGAAAGTAGGCATAGAGGGAACTTTCCTCAACATAATTAAGGCCATATATGACAAACCCACAGCCAACATCGTCTTCAATGGTGAAAAACTGAAACCATTTCCACTAATATCAGGAACAAGCCAAGGTTGCCCACTCTCACCACTATTATTCAACATAGTTTTGGAAGTTTTAGCCACAGCAATCAGAGAAGAAAAAGAAATAAAAGGAATCCAAATCAGAAAAGAAGAAGTAAAGCTGTCACTGTTTGCAGATGACATGATACTATACATAGAGAATCCTAAAGATGCTACCAGAAAACTACTAGAGCTAATCAATTAATTTGGTAAAGTAGCAGGATACAAAATTAATGCACAGAAGTCTCTTGCATTCCTATACACTAATGATGAAAAAACTGAAATTGAAATTAAGAAAACACTCTCATTTACCATTGCAACAAAAAGAATAAAATATCTAGGAATAAACCTACCTAAGGAGACAAAAGACCTCTATGCAGAAAATTATAAGACACTGAGGAAACAAATTAAAGATGATACAAATAGATGGAGAGATATACCATGTTCTTGGATTGGCAGAATCAACATTGTGAAAATGACTCAACTACCCAAAACAATCTACAGATTCAATGCAATCCGTATCAAACTACCACTGGCATTTTTCACAGAACTAGAACAAAAAAATTCACAATTTGTATGGAGACACAAAAGACCCCGAATAGCCAAAGCAATCTTGAGAAAGAAAAACGGAGCTTGAGGAATCAGGCTCCCTGACTTCAGACTATACTACAAAGCTACAGTAATCAAGACAGTTTGGTACTGGCACAAAAACAGCAACATAAATCAATGGAACAGGATAGAAAGCCCAGAGATAAACCCACGCACATAGGGTCACCTTATCTTTGATAAAGGAGGCAAGAATATACAGTGGAAAAAACACAACCTCTTCAATAATTGGTGCTGGGAAAACTGGACAGCTACATGTAAAAGAATGAAATTAGAACACTCCCTAACACCATACACAAAAGTAAACTCAAAATAGATTAAAGACCTAAATGTAAGGCCAGACACTATCAAACTCTTAAAGGAAAACATAGGCAGAACACTCTATGACATAAATCATAGCAAGATCCTTTTTGACCCACCTCCTAGAGAAATGGAAATAAAAGCAAAAATAAACAAATGGGACCTAATGAAACTTAAAAGCTTTTGCACAGCAAAGGAAACTGTAAACAAGATGAAAAGAGAACCCTCAGAATGGGAGAAATTATTTGCAAATGAAGCAACTGACAAAGGATTAATCTCCAAAATTTACAGGCAGCTCATGCAGGTCAATATCAAAAATACAAACAACCCAATCCAAAAATGGGCAGAAGACCTAAATAGACATTTCTCCAAAGAAGATATACAGATTGCCAACAAGCACATGAAAGACTGCTCAGCATCACTAATCATTAGAGAAATGCAAATCATAACTACAATGAGGTATCACTTCACACCAGTCAGAATGGCCATCATCAAAAAATTTAGAAATAATAAATGCTGGAGAGGGTGTGGAGGAAAGGGTACCCTCTTGCACTGTTGGTGGGAATGTAAATTGATACAGCCACTTTGGAGAACAGTATGGAAGTTCCTTAAAAAACTAAAAATAGAACTACCATACAACCCAGCAGTCCCACTAGTGGGCATATAACCTGAGAAAACCAGAATTCAAAAAGAGTCATGTACCAAAATGTTCATTGCAGCTCTATTTACAATAGCCAGAACATGGAAGCAATCTAACTGTCCATCAACAGATGAATGGATAAAGAAGATGTGGCACATATATACAATGGAATATTACTCAGCCATAAAAAGTAACGAAATTGAGTTGTTTGTAGTGAGGTGGATGGACCTAGAGTCTGTCATCAGAGTGAAGTAAATCAGAAAGTGTAAAACAGATACCGTATGCTAACACATATATATGGAATCTAAAAAAAAAAAAAAAAAAGTGATCCTGAAGAACCTAGGGGCAAGACGGGAATAAAGACGCAGACCTACTAGAGAATGGACTTGAGGATACAGGGAGGGGGAAGGGTAAGCTGGGACAATGTGAGAGAGCGGCATGGACATATATACACTACCAAATGTAAAAGAGATTGCTAGTGGAAGCAGCCGCATAGCACAGGGAGATCAGCTCGGTGCTTTGTGACCACCTACAGGGGTGGGATAGGGAGTGTGGGAGGAAGGGAGACGCAAGAGGGAAGAGATATGGGGACATATGTATATGTATAACTGATTCACTTTGTTATAAAACAGAAACTAACACACCATTGTAATGCAATTATACTCCAATAAAGATGTTAAAATATTTTTTAAAAAGAAATAATAAATTTTAAAAAAAGAGCAAAGTGATGCACCCACTATGGAGAGGAATTAAATAAATTTGCATCAAAACCACATACATGTTTACCTTATGAAAATTTATTAGAATAATGCACTGCACTTATGAGAAATGATCGTGAAGTTATATGTCCACTGGTATGAGAAAATATATGCACAAATTTGTTCATAGTGGCGTCAGTTGGAAAAGTAAAATATCCGAAATTACATGCATGTCATTCATAAGAGACTGTGCTGAATATACTATGGTACATTCACATAGTGCAGTACAGTGAAGCTTAATCGAAATGAGGAAGAACTTTTACAAACTGACGTTAGTATTTTTTGCCATGAATTGTTAAATGAAAAATGAAAGGAATGAAAGAATGTCTATAGGCTACTTTTTGCCTGAGATAGAAAGGGAAATAAGAGTGTGAGTGTGTGTGTGTGTGTGTGTGTGTGTGTGTGTGTGTGTGTGTGTGGTGATGTTTGTTTATGTTTGCAAAAAAATTTATAGAAAGATAAACCAGAAAGTAAGGAAAAATGTGGCTTCTAGAGGGCAGATGACATATGATAAAGACGAGGGATGAGAGTGTGACATTTCTTGATATAATTTTTAAAATGGTTTCAATTTTAAACCATGTCAATGTTTTGCATATTCAAAATATAAAATATATAAACAAAATAGAAAGAAAAACCAAATCTTAAAATTGACTGCAAATAGAAATTACAAAATTTAACTTCATATCAAATTGAAATCATGAGAACACATGATTTCACATAACTTTTGAACACTACTCTCCTCAAGGAATGTATTCTAAGGGCAAAAAAAATCTTAAAAAAAAAACAACAGAAAAACAAAACTCAAGACTGAGTTATCGGTTTGTTCTTGATAAAAGCGTTGGAGGTGTGATTCAAAATTGTTTTTAGTATATTGTAAATTATAGCATATGAGTATATATACTAATATTTTTGGAAACCAGCTTTCATTGCTTAAGAAGGTAAAAGTAATGTGAACTAGAGAAGGTGAGAAAGAATGCGGTGGAGTTCGATGATAATGGAAAGTATTAACATAGGTTCATATTTTGTAAAAATATTTTTCTACATCTGTTCACTAAAAAGGCTTAGAAATAATGACACTTCAGTATCATAAGCACGTTTAGGTCTTAAATATTGCTTCTGAAACACCATTCCCTAATGAAAGAAACCAGGCTCCTTGTAGAAATGAATGATTCCAGGTTTAGGCAGATAAAGTATAAAGTGAACTTAGAACACTTAATGCCTGAAAACAAGGACACAGGAGCTAGTGTGATGGTACTTCCACAAACTAAATGTGGGACAATTTGAGCATTAAAATGAATAGTGAATAATAACAGAAACAGATCATAACACATGGAATTGAAAAATTCACAGACCTACAGTGACACTAGAAAAATGATGATGATAGTGATGATAATAACCATATTAGAAAACAAGAGAGAGGAAAAGAAGGAAAACTTTCCTTTATAGAAAAATTCTAGCTAATAATTGTAGAAGAAATGATAGAATGGGAAAACGCACCATTTTATTGATATAAGCCCCAATGTAATGATTAATTCAGGTAAAGGTCATCAAAGGATGCTAAAACATTTTGCTGAACTATTTTTGAGGAACTGAATATTTACATACCCTCTTCCAAAAAGGAAAAAAAGACTACCTTTTACAATTTCTATGACCCTCTCCCTAACCAAGTAATCAAATTAAGCATTACCAATTTTGTGAAACCGAATTTACATGCCTCCCGAATTGATGCAATAAAATACTCAAACAACAGCTTTGTAATATTCTTTCCAAAAGTGTTTAATCTAAATCTGATAATGACAAAACAAATGGATAAATATAGAATGCAAGATGTTCTGCAAGATAAGTGGCATAAACTCCATGAATAATATATACCTTGAAATTAAAAAAAAGAAAAGGTAGAGGGGCTGTCTTAGATTTAAGACAACTAATGAAGCATACAAATCAAATGCATCAACTTTTACTGGATCTTGGATTTTAAAATAATGATAAATGAGATTTTGGTGAAAACTGAATATGAACTGTGCATTACGTTGTATTACTGAATTAATGTTACTTTTCAGAAGGAGCTGCAGCAAATGCCCTTTTTTTTTTTTTTTGAGATGCTTACTAAAGTATTTTGGGATAAAACATCATGATTCCTTCAATTTATTTGCAAACAATTGAGAGAAAGAGGATGTTAACAATTGGTGAATCTAGTCAAATATATGTGATTGTTCACTGTATCACTCTTTTACCTTTTCTATGTGTTTAAAAATTTCAGTAGAAAAAAATAAAAATGTAAAATAAATAGACTGAACTGAGATTAGGATGACCCTTAAGCACATGGCAGAGGCAAATAAACATGTGTCTGAATGAATGAAGGGATAAACATATGAAGTGCAAAATCACCTTATCTGTATTTTAGCTGCCACCATAACAATAGTGTTTGAGTGTATTCAAATTGACAGCACTTTGACCCTTCTGGTTCACTGTAATTTTAAAGATGAACTAATGTTTCCAAATTTGTGATGATATTCGCTCATTTGACTAGCTGTCTTTAGAGGATGTGTTGTATTTGTGTACATAGAGTCCTTTTCACCTACCAATTCCTCTTTGGGATGCTTGCTTAATCTTGCACCTAAGAAGTCTGAGTTAATTGGAAATCATAGTTTTCAAACTCTGTAACTTAAGAGTGGACACTTTATTGAGGGTAGTAAAATTGTATTCACTCTCCCTGGAGTCCATAGTGATCAGCCAAGAGACAGGCATACAAACTAAACAGATCAGAGTGCTTCTCTAGGAGTTTATGTGCAATCTCAGATCAAGGGAATCTTTTTTTTCCTTCAAACTTTGCTAAATTGGAAGGATGCATGCTTCAACTTTCTGGCCTGATGACACCCACCACAAATCCAAGATCTCCAAGGCATAAAAAATAAGCAGTGAGAAAGAAACAAAGAGTGGAAGGGAGGTCCAGCATTACAGGTAGACAGAGAGAGAGAGAGAGAGAGAACATGGTTCTAATGACATTTTTTGCTTTTCAGATGTCTTTAAGGCTAGTGCCACTCCCTGATTGTACAGTTTTTGGAAAATTCCTTTCTTGGTTAAAGTTAGCTGAGTTAGCTTTTAGTTATATACAATTGGAAAAAATCCTGCTGCACAGTTGAAGACAGTGAATATTGTTCATGTAGTTTCAATATATCACTCCACATGCTAAACATTTATCCAGTAAATTAACATACTCTATTAAAATAAGACAGTAATAATACTGACTCATTAATTTAGATGTCCTTAAGTTGTTTTCTTAATTTTCACTGAAGCTAAGCAACACTATCAATTAATGAAAGTTCCAAATGAAGACAATATGAATCCACATATGGATACATTATTTATAATCTTATATACTGTATGGTGCATATTTAATTTAGAGACCAATGGAGTTATATGGATTTATTTGTAGCTGGTCTATTTTTGCCTTTGTTCTTTTTGTGCTCTCTTGTGGATACCAGAAATACGGACAATTTGGTCTATGCGGCTAGATGGTGGTTTAACTGCTATCATATTTACCTTTGCATTTCTTAAAAGGAACAGAGGTGGAGGAATGCCAAGTAAATTAAAAGCTGTATATTGAGTTTATAACAGAGTAATAATGTTTCAAACCCCCTTACAGTACCATCTACATCTACAATAAGAAAATAGAATATAAACAGAGATTGTCAGAGTTTAAACTCTGTTTCTTTTCTGTATTGATGACTAATCTCTTTTGATCTGTCATTACCAATACATCCTCTGAAGTTGTGGTACATTAGGTACCCTCAAGTGAGTGAATTTAAAGCAGTTGAAAACCCCGCATTATTAAGTCAATCAACACTTCTTTAGTGCCTATTGTGAGTCATGTGCTATGTTGGCAACTGGAAAATCAGAATAAACAAAAGCCTCATACTATACTAGTGTTATAAACTGGTAAGCAGAAGTAAATATGGACTGGAGAAGTATAAACAAGCAATATTTCAGATGGAACATGAGGTGAAAACCAAAACCATTTAAATTCCTCATGGTTTTGCTCTTCTGTGACATTGAATCTAATTTTTTTCTCCTTTTGTTTGACAAGAGAGAGAAAGTGATATGAGCACCTGGAAGCAATTTGCAGATAAATTCAATCATTTGGGGATGTATTCCTGTATTGTTTGCCCTTTTATAAAGGACAAAGAAAGACAAAAAGAAAAAGAAAAAGAAAACATGCAGGAAAGGAGCTTTTGAGATACCTAGATGTCAAAATCATTATATATTTTGGAAATATTAAACCATACAGAAATATCCCCATCTATAATTTGCTCTGTTGCAATTTAGGAAATTGGAAGGAAATATGATCTAAAACTGAATACTAAAGGTAAAATTAAGACTTACTCTTAAGGAACTATTATGGGTTGAAATGTTCTCTCAAAAGTTCTGTAGAAGTCCTAATCCTCAGTGCTTCAGAAGGACACATGGTTACAAGAGGGTTTCCTAGACAGACCTATTTTCCCAAAACAATAGGTGAAACTGCGTTTTAATTGTGGCCTGTCAATATGCTTCAAACAGTCTTTGGAGAGAACAAAAATTCCATAAAGAATTTCTTCTCCAGATGAAAATTAGGAATACTACTAAAACTAAATAATCAAAACAATGAACATTTATTGAGCCTTTATTATTTGCTGGGCACCATATTGAGTGCTTAACCTTATTTATGAGTTCACTAATTCCCAGAACTATTTTATGAAGTTGGTATGATGGTTCTTGTTATACATAAAACAAACATAGATATAACACAATTAAAAACAAAGTTAGCAAGGTTAAGCAATTTGCTCCAAGGCACAGAGCTAAATTTGCTACAGCAGGTGTCTTTACCCATGTTCTTCTGACGTCTATGAACTCTAGCTTCAGGGATGTGGTTTTGGCAAGAACTGGTTCATTCCCCTGCCCTAAAATAAGTATCAGGTATTTTACTACAGATGAGGAATAATAATCCTTTAAGACAAGTACAATAAGATTAAACGGGAAGATGGTGGTTCACATACTTGGCAAATTTTACCACGCAAGCAGAGCTTTATAAGACTTCATTTTGTTTTAAAGTTAAGAATTCTGTGCAATAAAAACCTGTTTTTTCTTTTTTGTTTTGATTTGTTTTTTTGTTTTCTGTCATAGTCCACAGGGCTTATTGTGGGTTTTGGTTCCATTCTCTCTATTTAGGTTGCTGTCACTCATGCTATTGAGACTGTTTCCCAAAAAAGTAATTTAGGACACTGTCTATTTCATAATAAAAGTAGAACTTCAGCTGTTTGTATATAGTCCATACTTTCATTTGTAAGCAGAGGAAAAACAAAAAACTGTAAGTGGGGGAGTAAACACAGTCAAGAGTTTTAATGCGGTAATAATATGTAAGAACTATCATATTACTTACGTGCCACAGTATTGAATATTGATTGCTAATAGGAAGGAAGTGAGATTAAATGAATGTCAAAAGTTTCAAATTAGTCTTTTAAGAGAACTTCCTCATTCAAGGGTGTAAGCAATTGGAATGGTCTGCCAAAGGAGTTCACAGAATTTCACACTTTCAGTATGTTAAAACAAACAAACAAACAAAACACCAGCAAACACAAATCTTCAACATGTCTTTATTTTGAATTATTTTCTATTTTATTATAGTTTGCTAGAGAAATTCCACTGAAAAACTCCCAACTAGGATAACTGAAGAAATGGAGAAAATTGAAGTGACCAGACATTTGCCAGGGTAGCTGGGGAGCTTACAGTGCAAACACAGGTCAGATGGGAAAAGAGAGCAACCAACAGTCACTCATACTCATGGAGATAAAAGAGAAGGCTGTGAAAGCAGGACTAACTCTCCTTAATTAGAAAAGAAACCTAAGTAAGCACAGGTTTTTATTTTTTTCTAAATGGGAAAGGGGATGCCAAAGATAATTGTTTTGTCATCAAGGCAAGATCAAATTGTTGACCCTCTAATTATATTGGGCAAAATAACAACGGATCTTACTGATGGCTTTCCTAATTCTGGAGCTCAGAAATCAAATTAAAATGGGAGATATTATGCTTATGGTCTAATTTGCCCAGAGTTCATTATATTGGAGGCTTACAGAGAGCTTTGTGACTAATTACTTTGCATTGTCTACTTCCTCAATATTAGAGCTGATATCATCTAAGTATAATCAAATCAGATCAATGTCAAATCAATGATCTGATAGAACCAAGAGTGAATTTAAAGCATAGTTGAGCCTGAACAAGTTTAAACATGCATACACTTACTTGTGATCTGTAACTTTAAATAAGATTTTGAGTTTTTCTGGAATTACAGAGTTGTGCATAGTATACTCAAGTTTGAAGAAAAATATAGTTCCTTATTCTCTGAAAATGACATATTATCTTCATGCGTACCTCTAGCCACTGTTGGGTAAGAAGAGTAAAAAGGAATCAAAGTTAATTTTTTTGAGAGGGGAGGGTCAAGTCTGGGTTAATTTTATAATTTGAGATATACTTTGAGGCGGTTAGTTTCTTGGAGTGTTTAGGAGATGAGTTTCCCTAGGATAAGCACCCAGTGTTTTAGATTATCATTGCTCCTGCTACAGTTCACTTTAGTGTCTGCTGGTATGAAGGGGTTGAATACACACATGCCATCAAATGAAGAGAGTCTCAAAACTGACTGAAGTGTGTTCTGCTGTTCCCTGGACCGAAGACTCCTAAAGTGTGACTGGCCCGTCCTGGGGCCTCTGCTGGTGTCAGTTTTTCATATTTATCTGCTTGGTCAGGGTGGGTCTTTGGCTGTTTCACCTCCATCTCAACTCTTACTGCTGCTGTCCCTTGGCTCCAGGTCTGGCAGTGATGTCCATAGACCCTGTCCACATGGTCTACTCTTCAGCCCTTACGTATAAGGTCCCCATTGCCCCTCTGGAGAGCCCCCTCTTCTGCCAACCTCCTAAGCCAGATGTTGAACTAACTTCCATGCCACTATCCCTCCTAAAAGAAAATGGACACATTCACACTATATGGGAATAAAGGAAGCTACACTCAGACTCTTTTCCACATAACAATGTCATGTCATGCCACTGAGTTTACATTAATGGAAAACCCATATCACTAGTCCCTTTGGTACATCAATATTATCTCCCAGGGTTTCATATTGGTTAAAGGGAAAAGCTCCCTGCTTTCAGTGGTCCCTCCATTTAACAGATACATGTCACCCTCTCTGGGCTGGCATTCTTATCCCTTGCTCTTTCATTCTATTCTAGGGTGCTAACCTCATGAGCTAGTTGTAAGCATAGGTTTCTTATCTATACAATATGACATTACGATCTGGTTCCAGAATTGGTTCATGATATGCTGAGAGAATTTAGAAAATCTTCCATCTCTTTTTCAGTCTTGGATTACAAGCTTTTCTGTTTGTTGCAAGATGATTTGGGGGAATTCTAGTAGCTGAATAGCAATTCTTTATTACTCTTTGCATGTCACCCATAACAATTCTGTACATGTCTCACCCAATCCCTAATGGGGTTATCCCTGGTAGTAGGAGGGTGTCTCAAGATTACTAGGGAGGAGGTCATGTAGACAAAATGAAAAATAGAAAGACATATTAATAATTTCAAAAATCTTAATTCTTTGTGTTGTCTAATTTCCATTTTCCCCCTTCCCCTCTCCAAGCAGATCTATTTTCTTCACTTTGCTGCCCTGATTGGTCCCATCAAGAGGCTAACTACACGATGCATCATTTATACTCTTTTGCTCTCCAATTTCCAATTCCTTTAGGCCAATGGATGGTACCAAAGGGAGATTAGAGAGGAAAGGGAGAGAGATGTCTATTTGTTCTCCCTTCACCTGCCTTGTTTCACTATGGCTGACAAGGTCTCCATTCCCTATGGTCAGGCATACATTAGGCTAACTCTCTTCCTTGACTCCAGTCACAGTTGTCCTTCCCACTTTGATCTTTCCATTCTAGAAAGGGAGATGTTTTCTCCCTGTGGCTAGGTCCTTGGTGTCTCACCATCCTCTGTTGGTTCCTTTAACTCTGCCTACCCCATTCTAAATAGTCCCCCCACTAGTCACACTTCAGTTAAACCTTTCTGAATATTCCCATCTTACTGAAACCCTTACTGGTACCTATCTTTAAATTATCAATTGAAATAGTTCATTTATTATTTTGACAACTATGTATGCTGAGTATCAATCCCTGTGCTGAGAAAAAAAACCACCAGGTAGGAACAAAAGGAAAAGTCCTTGATCTCATGGAGCTTATCACCTAATGAAGGACACAGACAATCAACAGTAAGTTTATTATGATGAAGTGGTAATAATTGCTATAAAGAAGAATAAAGAAGGAATGGGGTGGGTAAGAAGGTGATGGTGAGGGGAGTGAAATTTTCAAAGAGTAGTCAGAGAAACCTTCATTGCTCACTGATAGAGTGATGAATGAAGAGAATAAGGGAATAAAATGGGCTGAATTGTGTCCTCCCAACATTCATGGGACCCTAACCTTAATGTGACTGTATTTGGAGATAGGTCCCTTAAGGAAGTAATTAAGGTTAAATGAGACCATAAATGTGGGGTCCTAATACAATAGGACTGACATCCTTATAAGAAGAGACATCAGGAGTGCACTGAGAAAGGCCATGTGAAGACATAAAGAGAATGTAGCAGTCTACAAGCCAAGGAGAAAATCTTCAAGAGAAGCCAACTGTGTCAATATCTTGATCTTGGACTTCCAGCTGCCAGAATCATAAGAAAATAAATTTCTTTATTGTTGCTTAAACCACCCCATCTATGGCATTTTGTTATGACAGCTCTAGAAGATGAATACAAGGAACAAGCCACGGGATATTTAAAATAAGACCATATCAGGCAAAAGGAATGGCAAGGGTAACAACCTGGAGGCAGGAAGATCCTTGGCAGATTCAAAGGAAGAGTAAAGGGGTAATGTTCCTATAGCAGAGTAGATAAGGGAGAGATTATCAGGAGATAAGGTAAGAGAAGTAATGGAGGTCCAGATCTTTAATAGCCAGATAAGCTTTATTCCATACACAAGGAAACTCTGATAGCTGAGATGGGAATAGAGGAGGAAGAGTAGGAGAAAGGTGATCAATGAGAGAGCAACTGCAATAGTTCAATGAGACACATGTGGCTTGGATAAGGATGTTAAGGGTGGAGATGGTAAGAAGTGGTTAAATTTTAGATTATATTGAAAGTAAAGCTAATAGAAATTTTTGTTTGTTCGTTTATATTTGTTTAATTGATTAGATGTGTATTGTGATGTATAGAAAGTTGTCAAGGATGAATGCCCAAGTCTTTGTCCTGAGCAACCAACACATAACATTTACACTTACTAAGATGACAGGACAACGGGAAGAATCTAGTGTTTGGATGTGGGCATGGTTAGCTTGAATCAGTATCCAAGTGCAGATGCAAAGTAGACAGTTGGAAATATGAAGCTGAAATTCAGGGTAGTGTGTGGGGGGAGGTGAAGTAGAAAGTACTTATGTGAAGCACTACGCTGATATACAGTGAAGGCAGCAAAGATAAATCAGACCTTGCACCTGTCTCCAAAAAAACATATGATTTTAGTAGAGAATACACATTTAGTAAAGCATTGACGATTCTATGAAAAAGTTGCCACGAGGGGGAAGAGTGTATTATGACCACAGGAATTTTCTTGGAATTGTTTGCATGTCTCATATATTCAGTTCCTGAATTGTTTTAACAAAATACAGTTGATAAAAATGTGCAATATTTGTACTTTTAATACCTATTCATTTGTTTTTCCATTATATACCTTGTTTGCTCATCCATTGTTGGTTAAAAAAGAACATTTAAAATATAACATCAACTAAACTGTTCCATGCTGAAATTTTATATCACTTTTTTAAGACTTTTATAATATCTATATATAGTAATTACATCTACTGCATGACAATAGCCAATTAAACTAACCTAAGATGATATAATACTCTATACAGAAAATTGTCTACAAAGTATGGGAGGGAGTCATAAAGTGGGAAGATTGGTGGTAAGAATGCGATGAACAGAATGTAAGAAATACTTTCAAACTCCTAAATGTTGGCTAAACTAAAACTACATTTACCTTTGAGTTATATAGAAGAACTCTAACTAGGTTTTCAATTAATTACATTTAAGGAGACTCAGATATCTGAGATCTAATTTTACTTCCAGTAGTGATCGTTACCTAAGCTTTAGTTTTTTTTCCCTGGTTTCTACCCTACCCATGCCCATCCTCCTTCACCAGACAGGTGTGAAATCTGCAGACCTTAACAACAGTTAATCTACAACTGGTTAGTTTAACGAAGCAAAATAAAAACTTTTCTAGTTTGAATATTTCTTATCATTTTGAAAATTATACATTTAAATTCCTAAAATTATGATGCTGCATGTATTTGACAGTAGGTATATTAGTTGGAGCCTACCTAAGAGCAAAGCCTGATACAAGGACATAGGTACAGGTAAATTATTTGGAAAGCTCTCCACAAAATCAGGAGAGAAGGGTCAGAAAAATGAAGCCAGGGAAGGAGGATTTAGGATGTGTTTAGGGAACTGGTATGGGCACCAGGGTCTTGATTCTCCCAGTATCTCAGAGAATTTAGGATTGTTCTAAAATTGTCTGCAAAACAGCAAAGGGCTGAGACATCATTCCAAGGGAATGTGACATGTGTCATAAAAAGCCTACACTAGCTGTCAAAATTCAACCATTTGTTTCATGATTCTGCTGTAAAAATAAAACTATCCTCTAGAATCACAGGAATACAAAGGATTCACAGTGAACTAGAAAAAAAAAAAAAATCCTCTCTAACATGGGTCTCCCAGCCTCTGGTCTTGCCCAACTAAAATTGAGTTTGAACAATTCCAAAGTTAACTCAGAAGATCATCAACATTCCTAGAGCTTTTCATATTTTCACTGTGCCACCCTAAACACGTCACTGATGACTGTACTCCTGATCTAACTTCAGCATCTCAGGAATTGCAAGCAGATATTTAAAGACAGGGATATTGGAGAAGTATGATAGCTAGCTGTCGGATAGGTAGTTGACATTGTCTACCACAAAATAGGTCTCGCCGTATTTGTCTGTTTAATATTTAATTTAAATATACAAATTTGGCAACGTTGAATTAGTAACAAAAAATATACTTCCATTTACAACAGATAAAATTTGATGCCAACACAAGAAATATTTACTTCTTGACTTAAAGAATCTATTCCTATTTTAAGCCACTATCTTTTTCCTGTGTCATTTTCATGGATATTTTGATAGCTCTAAATCTAAATACAGACAATCCTATATGACAGATCCCAAATAAATTTAAAAGCCTCAATAGTTAAAGTTTTTCTTGCCGTTATAAATGGATGCATTCTCTGTTCATTATCCCTTCCAAGTCCCATATTAGCTTCCACCAGACATGTATATTTCAAATAAAGCTAAAGCAAAATTCTAGACAGTTATCTGCAGAAAGGATGAGCAAGCTTATTTATGATTCATTTGCCTTTTTAATCTAGGCTCTTCATTGGAAGCCTCTGATACTGACAGTTTGAAGAGATAAATAGGCCAACTATGGTCATTACACAGAGATATACTCAAGCACATCAGAATATTCTTGTCTCCTCTTTTAATTTACATAATTTCTAAATGTGCTAAGAATGGAAAGCATTGTTCATTGATGGCAGTTTTTACTACAGAAAAATCAGCAACATAAGACACATTGTGGCTTAACCAACGTTGAGAAAGTGATTGCTATAAGTTTTTTTTTCATATCTCCCTTGTCAGAAACTTTTAGTTTGAATGCAGCTGTTTTCATCAAATGTTCTATCACAGGAACATTTACAAGTGGTCCTAGCAGGCCATTCTCTGAGGATCAGATTTTATGTCAAAGATTCAGGGGATGCATATATCTTTTCAAATTAATGTTTTTGGTTTTTTTTGATATATACCCAGGAGTGGAATTGCTGGGTCACATGGTAGTTCTATTTTTAGTTTTTTGAGGAACCTCCATACTGTTTTCCATAGTGGCTGCATCAATTTACATTCCCACCAACAATGTACAAGTGTTCCCTTTTCTCCACATCCTTGCCAATGTTTCTTGTGTCACTTGTGTTCTTTTTGATGATAGCCATTCTGACAGGTATGAAATGATATCTCATTGTGATTTTGATTTGCATTTCCCTGATGGTTAGTGTTGTTGAGCATCTTTTCATGTGACTGTTGACCATCTGCATGTCTTCTTTGGAAAAATGTCTATTCCGTTCCTCTGCCCATTTTTTAATTGGGTTGTTTGGTTTTTTGAAGGTGAGTTGTATGAGCTATTTACATATGTTGGCTATTAATCCCTTATCAGTCATATCATTTGCAAATATTTTCTCCCATTCAGTAGGTTGTTTTTTCTTTTTGTCCGTGGTTTCCTTTGTTGTGCAAAAGATTGAAATTTGATTAGGTCCCATTTATTTACTTTTGTTTTTATTTCCTTGGCTTTAGGAGACAGATTCACAAAAATAGATTCATGCACCCTAATGTTCATAGCAGCATTATTTATAGTTTCCAAGATATGAAACAACTTAAGTGTCCATCAATATACGAATGGATAAAGAAGATGTGGTAATATATACCCACAATGGAATACTACTCAACCATAAAGAGAATGAAATTCTACCATTCTGCAGTAACATAAATGGACTTGGAGGGCATTGTGCTAAGTGAAAAAAGTCAGACAGAGACAGACAAATACTGTATGATATCACTTATATGTGGAATCTAAAAAATACAACAAACTAGCGAATATAACAAAAAAAGAAGTAAACTCACTGTTATAGAGAACAAACTAGTGGTGACCAGTGGGGAGAAGGAGCAGATGGGAAATAGAGGGGTGGGAGGTTCGAAAGTACAAACTATTGGCTGCAAGATAGGCTCAAGGATATAGTGTACTACATGGGGAATATAACCAGTATTGAGTAATAACTGTAAATGGAGTGTAACACTTAAAATTGAATAAAAATTTTAAAAATAAATAACAATTAAAAAAAAAGATTGGAATGGTAGTTCCTAGGGAAGAGGAAATATTTTGGGCTGGTGCAACAACCAGTGGGCGAGTGGTCATTATAGAGATAAAAACCTAACTTGATTATTTCCCAGATAAAGAGTGATCCAAGTGACAGATAGGAATAGCAGAGGAAAAACAGCTTGGGAAAGACAATGTTTTTTACTGTGCAGAATCAAAAAACAAGATGCTTTCACCTAAAAGGGATATAAAGTGGGGGGAAAGAAAGAGGGAAAAGAAAGAAGGAGAGAGAGAGAATGGAGAAAAGGAGAGAGGAGAGAGGATGAGATGGAAGGTATAAAGGAATGAAAGAATAAGAGAAAAATGAGGGAGTGAAAAAAAGAGTTAAAAAGGAAGGGCGAAAATGAAGGGAAGGGTACAGGCAGGAAGGAGGGGAGGATGCCAGACCTGTGCCAACATTCAGACCCTTAGGGTGCCCCGTGATGCAGGAGATAGGCAACAGCAACCAAGTTTCCTCCCTTTAATAGTATTAATGCATAATAGCTGTATGTTATCAGATGCTACTTAAATATGTCATCAAGAGAAAATGCTAGCCTAACTCAGGTTACATCTAATTTCTTTGGAAAATGTTTTCTCCAAAGTGGCTTAGAAAAAAGGATTGGACTCAAATAGGGAAAGCTCTCTAGGTTTTATAGCTCCTCTTTTAACTATTTAAAAACCAGAGGGGTAACCTTAAATTCTCTCTCTTTAAGGGGTCCCTATTAAGGGCTATGTGGATAGGCTTTAAAGAGACATTAAGTACGGGTATTATCAGAGCTTCTAAAAAACAAGGAAATGACTCCTATACATTTAAATAAGAATGTTTGGTAACAACATTGAATGGTTCAGTGGAATGAGCATAAACGTTCAAGTCTAAATTATCTGGGTTCTTTGTGCTATACAGTAGGTCCTTATTAGTTACCTGTTTTATATATAGTAGCATGTATATGTCAATCCCAGCCTTCAAAAACACTACTCAATACTCTGTAATGGCCTATATGGGAAAAGAATCTAAAAAAGAGTGGATATATGTATATGTATAACTGATTCACTTTGCTGTACACCTGAAACCAACACAACATTGCAAATCAACTGTACTCCAATAAAAATTTAAGAAAAAAAAAAAGATAGACTAAAGATATCTTAAAAAAAATATATCTGGGTTCTTTTTTTGGCTTGCTGTCTGGGGGAACTTGAAGAAACAACAAGGCTTTTTCACCTCTAATTACTGCATCAATGAAATAGAGTTAATACCACTAATTTCAGAGATGCTGTGGGGATTTGATATGATGTAAGCCTAGCACCCCAGCCTCTAAGCTTCAGCCTCCAGGAGTGGTTTAGTTCCATCAATGTGCAAGTTGAATACTGCTCTATATTTATCTGTTTGAGTTACAAGATATTTATCAAAAAGTATCTAAGTTCAAAGCACCATGCTAGGTGCTAGAAAGTGGCTTTGCAGACTTCACCTGGATAAATATAAAATCTTTTATGTTATTTTATGTTTTAGAGTGAGGGGTAGGACTTAATAAATGATGCTTTATACCCTAGAAATTTCTCTGCTCGTAGATTTTATTATCTCTTCCGTTCACTAGCCAAACTGTCATGATCTGAATTGTGAGAGAGCTGTAGTTTAATTCACACTGCTGTGTATATATTTAAACACCTGTCTTTTCCCATAAAGTATAAACTTTTTTAGGGCTGGGTCTCTGTGTTACGGTTCTTTAAATTTCCTGCAGTACCAAGAATATTATGCTACATGTAGAGAAATTGTTGATAAAGCACTAGGGAGTTCTTACTAATTCCATCTGGAATTAGAAAACCAGAGAATTTATTATTATGCACTCTCTTGGACAGTTATATCTGAATTTGGGAACAATCATAAACTAACTCAAAAAAGTCTTATTTATGGCTTTAGTTCCAATTTATTACTCAAGTGCAATTCACTCTGCCTCCTTGTAATATTCCAAATCACAAAGGAAGCATGTATTCCAACTTCTTCAAGTCGAATTGCAATTGACAAATGCTTCTTCAGATCATGAAAGAGCTATACACAGAAAAATGAAAATTTCTGGAAATACTGGAAGGCAGATAGTTTCTAGAGGACGTTGTCCTGTCTTACAGAGGAACAAATATTGGAAATGTTAGAAAGTTCAAATATATGCCAGTCGAAACAAAGCTACAGACAATCTATTACATTTATGAATTATAAATATATATTACAGGCTTCAATTTGTTCATGAAAGTTTTATAATGTATATTTAAATTGCATTTAATAAACAAAATTGCAAATTAAAATTCTTTTCTTTTTTATTAAGATATATAAAATTACATTGGATATTTTGTATCACTTTTTTGCTATTTGCAAAAAAAAAGAAAAATCTTTTTAATTAAAAATATTAAAGTAAGTTTGTGGTGCTTAAGCTAGTATTTTTTTTTACTGATACACAATTTAATAATTACCTTCATGTAAGAAATTAAAAAACAAACAGAAAATCTTAATTTAATATATTTTAATACTTATTTATATTTTAATCTCTTGTTTCTTAATTTGCATTATAGACACTTTATGTTTCCTCTGATAATTTACCTGTCATTGTTTTTTAAGTTCAGTGATGGCATAAGCAAAAATGTATTAAAACACTGGAAATGGAGTTCAGGAATTTTTGCTTTGAAATCAACTCTGTTGGTGATAAGACCAAATCATGTGACCTTGGGGAATTTCTGTCTACACTGAGCACAGTTTCCTCATCTGTTAACATATCAGAAAGAGTGAGAGAGCTCTGGTGGGGTCACTTTTACAAAGGCATTATTATTGTTTTTATTATTATTTATTATTATTGATTATTGTTTCTTGCATTACCAAATGTGTGACTGAGCCTCAGATATAATTTATGATCATTAGTCAACTTAAAACGATTGACAGAATATAATAGTTCTATAAGATCAATGATTGTAATAGTGTAACTCTAGATATGGGCAGAAGCAACAAGAGGGAAAAATTTCCTGGACCATAATAGACTAATAAGACAGGTGGTCCAGAGGTTTCTGGCTACTGTTAACAGGGATTAGTCTGGTGATAGCACATTGAGAGTCTATCAGTGAAATCCTTGCCTAAACTGGGAATGAGCATTTCTAGCACCATGGGGCAAACTGGTCACAAAACGCCTCCCAAATCTTGGTCGAAATTAAGACCAAAAGGGAAAGGATTGTAAAATAAACAATGTTGCCCACCATCCAGTTCTACAAGAATCAAGTCATTAGCCACTGCAGTTGCTGACCTACAATACACCCCGAAAGGAATTCAGTGTGAAGATCAGGATGAAACACTCTGTTCTCTGGGGAAACTGGCAGAACAGGCCTTCCTAACTAACAGGCATAGTTAGATTTTTTCAGAAGAAATTTTTTATGAACCTGGATGCTTGCATTTCCCATACTTAGAAAAGCACTAAATTCATTAATTAAAATGTCTATTCCTTGTGTGTAGCAGCAACCTTCTACTGAGATGTGTGTTTGATTGCAGGTACCCCCTTCTCCAAAATCACATAGATACTGACCTTCCTCTCTTACCCTTTTGGAACTGTTCTCAGAGCTCTCTGAGAGACTGTCTCCTGGGTCATAATCCTCAGTTTGGCTCAAATAAAATTTTCTATTTCTTTCTTAGATTAATTAATTAGATTAATTAATTTTTTCTGTTGACAAAAATCTACCAGAAATTGAAGGGATAGAGAAACAGTTCAAAAATGCAATAAAGAAACAATCAGATAAACCCACAATATGTGAGAATCTATAAAACAAATTTATTTCTTCAACAAATAAAAGCTTAAGTTGAGGGGAAGAGTAGTATTATAGAGAATAAAGGGAACTTAAACAGTTTTAATAACCAAATGTAGTATTTGGACTTTGTTTGGAAATCGATTTGAACCAAGCAAGTGTAAAATAAATTCTATGAGTCAGTTGGGACAATTGAAATATGGGCTTGATGTTACATGGTAGTAAGTAATATTAATTTTTTAAAGATTGATATTGTCATGTTGGTTAACAAATAAAAGAGAAGTCTATACCAGTATAAAGTCTTTATGAAAAAGTGGAAATATATGAAAATATGAGACAGTATACTGTCTGGGATTGATTGAAAATACTCTAGCACTTAAAAAAAAGTTGGGAGGGAGGGATACAGGATACAGACTGGCAAAAAGTTTATACTTGTTGTAGCAAAATGAAGTATACAATATTTCATGATAGTATTATTTCTATTTTTATATTTTGATAATTTCATTTACAAAAGGTTATGTTTGCTAAATGGCCCTAGGGAAATCTCACACACGATTTGCTAATAGTATAAATTTAAGATAACCTATGGTGAAAATTGTCATTCTACTAATACTTTACACAAACTGGATGTCTCAAGCTAATATTAAGCTAAATTATATAATTTACATATCAGCAACCCTTTGGAATAAGCCTTATTATTTATAGAAACTGTCAAAATAAATAAATATAAAATCATATTCATAATTTCATTCTGAAAAGTCACATATATTTAACCTTGGCTTGCCTTGTAATGTGTACCCCAATTATAAATAATCCTTAATTTTATAGATGAAAAATTATAGATATTGATAAAAATATGGATATGACTAATTGATAGAACTTCTCATTGATAATATATATGCAAATCTATCTAAAAGCTCCTTTTTAGAGAGCCATGGTATGTACTAATTACTGTGATAAAATCTTTAACAAAGATAATGATTTAACACTGTGCATCCTCCCAAATTTTTAAATTTATTTGACAATGGAATTCATTTTTCTCATGGCATGTGCAACACATATGTGCAAATATGTGCATGTAGTTGATGTGTATTCTTCAGAATTTTTAGTCAACCAATAAATATGATTTAAACTAATATATTAGTATTAAGAAATCTTTATTATGTCAAGTCTCATCAGGTAGACTAGCTTGAATGGCTTTACTTAAAAAAAAAACTAAAATAGAAGTCACTGTCTTTTCAAGATTTAGTATTCAGTCATATCAAATAATTGTTACATTACTAATATATAAATTAAAATAAAACTAGGGACATAAAAATAGAAAAACAAAATATATACTGTCCCATTTTAGAGTCATGTTTTATATTTTTAATAATATGATATGAACTGTTTGATAATTACATTCTGTTCCATTTGATGGGTGAAGAATTTAAAGAAATCTGCTGAGATGTCAGCATATTACATAAGAAAATGAGAAATCATAAAGATGCATAGGCAGAATGGCAATATAGATAAAGTAGTGAATGAAAATATTTTCAATCATTAAAGGGGTAGGAGTCAAGCAAGCAACAATTGAATAGATAAAAGAAAAGAGAGGTAACTGGAAAGCCTACATAAAGGTATATAATAGTAATCTCATGGGCCTTAGTAATAGGATTAACACAGGGAATAATAATAAAAATTAAAAATAAAATAAAAAATAAAAATAATGAAATTTAATTAGTGGCATTAATTAGTGATATCACATAAACAAATCCACAGATCCCAATGATACTTCAATCATAATGGAGTTCAGTAGAAGAATCCTACGGAGATTAGATCAATACCCAGACATTCACCAAATTTATCAAGTATCTGGGCTCTGAAATATGCTCACTTTCTTACTTTAGGTAAGACATTTACCCTCTGTAATATGTAATATCTAGGTTTAAGACTAGCATCTATTACAGAGTTGTAGTCAAGATTAAAGGGAATAAAGTATATTCTATGTATGCCCAAACATACTAACGATGAAAAATGTCATTGGTTATTATGATCATAAATATTATTATTTATCATCCATGCTTTATGTTGAAAACACAGGATTACTGAAGCAGTCTTTAACACCTAGTAGATACCCAGTGGAGCAAGGGCTATATAAAAGTGAACTATTTTTAGATTAGTTTACTGAAAACTTTCAAGCTTGCTTGCATATTCACACATTCTTTAACAAAATTGAGAAATAGCCTATTTTCTCTTCTCTAGTCCCAAAGCAGAATCCTCATGGCAAGTGGGCAGAGTAAATGAATACTTTTTTGAGTTGGGTGTGTTTACGAATAGGAGAGTAGTTGATGCTCCTGTGTCATAACTGGAATAGCCTGGGCCTCTTTATTCAATTATATGAATCACCCTCCCCAGGGAAGTCACTAGGCTACACTGGGTGTAAAAGTTTATGGAGCAAAAAAGATGAAGAAGGGACTCATTGTTAATGCATGCTTACTAGAGATAAAGTGGTGTCATTAAAACTGAAGCTTTTTACAGTCATAATTTCTGAAGGCTTATCCATGATAAAAACCAACATTTTCACTTGAGTTTATTTCCTACTCATCTAGTTGGAGAGCCCTTGTAAGCGTCCATTTCTGGAGCATCTCTGATGCAGGAAAATGATGTTGAGGACATTGGGCTGTATTAGCATCCATATAAAGTTCATTTTAATTTGATTAAAGTAAACCACTCAGGCAATCTTTCTTTCTTCTTACATTAACATTACACTAAGAATATATCAAGATTAAACAGCATATACATATTTGTAAAAAGGATAGTTAGCTTAAAATATTTCAATTTGCTTCTGTGTGTGTGTGTGTGTGTGTGTGTGTGTGTGTGTGTGTGTGCTTGGATCTATGTTATATCAAGGAGATTTGGACCAAAAACATTCAATTTTTAAAATCAGATATTCAATGTGTTTTGTCCCCAAATTGAACCACTGCTCAGTTTTTTTCTTTGCATGACAATATTTCTTATTACTCAGTCTTACCTAATGCACAGTGCCCACTTTCAAAGGGAGATATTTCTTACAGTTTTATCAGTCATGTCTATGTTTTGTCAATGGATATTAAAACCAAGAGTTGCAAAGTGTAATTCTTGGTCCCCACCTCACAATTCTAACCACATTCAATAGAAATGTCACACTATTCAACTGAGATTTCTTATCAGTTAGATGTTGGAAACAGAATTTCAAATTGGTATCAATACTGAGGACCATTCAAAGCATAAAAAAAAATAAAATTTTATTTTGCCATCTTTATTTTATAGAACTGAAAGTCTCTTGAGAACCCATCTTATCCCTGGTTCCAAAGAGAAAGCTTTACAGTTGTCTCATCTGATTATCAGACACAAGAAAATGAGGGTGCTGCATATTGACTATTCTCTTACTGTGTTAGTTTCCTATACTGTCTACAAATTATAACAGACTTTGCAGCTTAGAACAACATCCATTTATTATCACATAGTTTCTCTAGGTCAGAAATCCAGGCAGGCTCAACAGGGTCCTCTGCTCAGAGTCTCCTCAGGCCAAATGCAAAGGGTTGGATGGGCTAGTCCTTTCCACATTATCTGGAGAAGAATCGTCTTCCACACTCATTTTTGTTGTTGGCAGAATGCAGTTCCTTGCATCAGTTGGACTAAGGTCCCATTTCCTTACCTGCTGTCAGTTGGGGGCAGTGAGGTGGATGTGGGGCTCTTCCCTGATCCTTAATGCCAAATACATTTCTTTTAACATTGCTCTTTTTATCTTCAAAGTCAGCAATGGTACATCAATTTCTTTTTGCACTTCAATTCTCCCTGACTTCCTCTTCTGTCTCTGAGTTTAAGAACTTGTGTGATTAAATTAGACCTAGTTGAATAATCTCCTTTTTGTCATATAAGTAAAGGGTATTCAATGGATGAGAGATTTTTTAAAAAATCATTCAGGTAACCAGAGTCTCTATACACCAACCCTAGACTTGCTAGAATATATGTTTTATCAGAATATACAATGGTTAAAATATGTATGCTCTACACATAAATGTACATATAAAATGTAGGCTTTGGAATCAATTAAGCCCAGGTTCAAGTTTAAGCTTAATTATTCAATAATTAGGTGATTTTTTGTCTCAGTTTTTTTAACCTCTAAAACTCAATTATTATCAATTTTATAGGGCTGTTGAATTGATTACATGAGATAAAGCATGGCAGTTAATACAGTAATTAACATAGAGGGAGCCCTAAATAAATGATTCTCACATAATGTAGAAATTTTATCATCATAAAGAGTATTTATTCAGCAACTCTCCCTAGCAGAGTCCATCCCATTCTGTGGTTCACTTATTTCTCTCCTAAAATGCCTTCTGTCCTCAAGCATGCACAAAAAGATGCCTAAAATATCTCTTTGCCACGTACTCCTCCAAATTTTTCAAGACTTTTTCAAGAATTCCAGTGCAACCCTACACATCTATACACAGAATGTATCATTTGTAATAAGCAGTATGCATGTCTTGCCATCTAATTTAAAAATTCACATTCCAAATTTTCCTGAATCGAAATTAGGGTGTCTTGATTACACTAAATCTTTAGTGTCAGGTATGTGATATTGAAACTGAGCAGGACCCTGCAGGGCCTTCCCAGGGACAGATCCCTGGTATCCCCTGCCTGCCTCTTGTTTGTAGAAAAGCTTTAGCCTCCTGGGGCTTCCCTGAGTTCCAAAGAGCTCATTTAATCAGAGAAGTGAGAAAATGCAGAAACAAAGGAAAACATTCATGCAAGACAAAATGATAATAGTTTAGCCATAAGACAAAAAGTCAGGACTTTTAGTTCCTCCTCAGAGGCTACAGATAATATCCCTAGCCATATCTTTGAGTTGTTTTGCAGATAATAAAATCCCCACCATGTGGAAAAAGTTAACTGCATGCTGACCACCAGCATGTAGACCCGAGACCTGTTGGAACCAGGAGGTTGATGATGTTGACTCCCAAAATACCACCCAGTTACCTAACCACCAACCAGTCAGAAGAATGTCCACAAGCTGATCAGGCACGCTGTGGCCCTCTTCCTCACCTTGCCTTTAAAAAACTTTCCCTGAAAGCCATCAGTGGGTTCAGGTCTTTTGAGCATGAGCTGCTCGTTCTCCTTGCTTGGCCCCAGGTTGGATGTCTTGCAATAAATGCTGTACTCTCCTTCACCACAACTTGGTGTCAGTAGACTGGCTTTACTGCAAGCAGGCAAGTGGACCCAAGTTTGGTTTGGTAACAATATCTCACCTACCAATAAGACAGTTGTCTATAAACTCCCATTCATTAGCAATTAAAATCTTGTTCAATAAGGAGTTGAATTTGGGAAATTTTATTTACAAAATGGTTTTTCCTTCCCAAAGGAATGGAAGGAAAACCATCAGCACCTTTCACTCATCCCCTATTCAATTCATTTCTGCATCTGGAACAAAGTAATAGAAGAAAGTGCCATTAATACAAATGCACTGTAAATCTTGATTTTCAAATACTAACTCCTGACCCCACAGGGATCATTTATTCAGCACCAGGGATCTCTCTCCTTCTCCATATATATTCTCTTTTTTTCCTGATAACTGATCACTATTCACTTCATTCCTGAGAGGCACAATTATATTTCCTATTGCAGTCATGATTATACAGAGTATTTTAAGCTGCCAATTTAATCCAAATGTTTATTAAACTCTTTCTGGGGAAAGAAAATTAAATTATTTTAGTAAAACTAGACCTTTATTAGTACACCAGTAAGCATGCAATGTTTATTACAGCTCAGAGATTTCAGCAAATGCCTTTTAACTGAACTTGTTTTGTAGCTGTCCCCTAACAATTTTGTTAAATTCAGTGGTGATTAGCAATTAGGCACCTACATGAACTGGGATGAATATTACTGAATGATAGGTGCATGAGCTGTGTTGAAATACTGACAATGAGGTAAGGAAATGTGAATGGACTGATGAAAATGATGTTTACTTCCTGTGATCTCATCCATGCCCATAGGTTTTAATACCATCCATAAGCCAATAATTCTCAAATTCTTATTCCTTGGCAAGCTTTCTATGAGTTTCAAACTACTTGCAATCTCCTCTTTAATGTCTAATAAGCATCTCAAGTTTTATGTACACGTCGTAACACAAATACTTTCTTCACTACATACTCACCTCTAGTCTTCCTCATCTCAAAAACATAACAAATAACACATCAACATAATTGTCTGATTGAAAATCTGTGAAAACTGGTAGATTTTTAAAGAACCACAAAACAGCAAGTTATTTTCTTGAAATTCTTCTGGCTTTTTGGTACATAAATGGATACTACCTAAGTCAGATATCCTGTATAGTATATTATTGTTAATTTTTCTTGCATATCACCCTAATTAAGAAATAATCCTAGAATTTGATTGTTTTGTGCTAATGAACTTGCAATGATTTCAAAATTAATTAGCAAAATTATTTTCTTAATATCTAAAGTACAATTCTCTTTAGGAAAATATTCTATATATTTTTGTTTGGTGATAATATGAAACAAATTTCTGAAAAAATAAAATTTCACTCTATGTATTAACAACAAATATAGGATAAAATGTAAAAACATATACCATTTATGATAGTACAAAAATATTATAAACCTGGGAATAAATTTAACAAATGATGTAAAAGATTTCTACACAGAAACCCATAAAAGCTGTGTTTCATAAAATGTAAGATTTATCAGATTTATTAGGCAGAAGATAATATTTTGAATTTGACACTTTCCCCCAAATTTAGATTTAGTTCAATTTCAATCAAAATCCAATAAGAATTTGGGGAAATTTGACAAGGTAAAACTAAAGTTTATTTGGGAATATAAGTGGTGAATAAGAACAAAATATTTATTTTGAAAGGATAAGATGAGAAGACTTACTTTACTGAATGCCAAGACTAATTATAAAGCTATAATAAATATGGCAATACACATTGGTACAAGAATAAAGAGATAAATGCTCAGATACAAACTCACATATAAGTGGACCCTTGAATGTATTACTGCAGAGTGATAGACAAATAATAAACTTCTCAATAAAAGTTGCTGGAAAATTACCTACATGGGAAAAAAAGTGGAACCTAATCCTACTTCAGATTTTTTGAGAAAAAATTGTGGTAGGCTTTCAAGAGATGTGTAAAATAATGTTAATGTGAAAAATAATATGTATTTTAGGAGATTATTTAGTAAAACATGCTTTTGACTTCAGGATAGGCAACACCTTTTTTTAAAATAAGTACAAAGAAAAATTTTAAACTTAAAGAGAAAAGATAATAAGCTGGGATACATTAAAATTAAAAACTTGAATTCATCAAGAGACTCCTGCCAAGAGAATGAAAATGCAAGCCACAGAGTGGGAGAAATTATTTGCAACAAATATAGCTCACAAGCTACACACACACACACACACACACACACAATGTATACATATAAAACATACATATATATGTATATATTCCACATATCTGTAATATGTAAGTATAAATATCCCACAAATGAATTTAAAATAAAGAAAACCAGTAGGAAAATGAATAAGATTTAAACCAGTATTTTAAAAAATGTGCATTGATATTTATAGCTACACAATATGTTTGTAATAACATAAACTGGAAGCAACACAAAAGTTCATTAGTAAGGGAATGCATAAATAGAATATTCACATATAGATATAATACATCAGGGTAAAGCAGTGAACTACCACTAGATGCAAAAATACAGATAACTCTAAGAAACATGTTTAGTGAAAAAAGAAAGTACAAGACAATTTTAAAATTCAAACATAAGCAAAATTAAGCAATTTTTTTAACATGCATAAAGTGGTGTGATGGTAAATTGGCTCTTCAAAAAACAAAAAGTCATGATTTTTAGTTTATACTGATTTTTCTGGTGTAAATATTGCCATCATGGCTGATTTTCTAACTAACAACATTGCAGATCTGAAAGTGAAATTGGGAAAAGATGCAAATAATAGGCTCTTTGGCGTCAATACTCAGTGGCCCCAGCATACCACTGCATTCACAGGCGATATAGCAATTAAATATTTCTACAAAGCAAAATGCAAATTTTTAAAAAGTGTTCATTTTTTCAAAAAGTTAAAAAAATGATTTACAGACACATATACAATGAAAACATGAGAAAGATTTTATTCAGCTCATTAATGAAGGAGGGAACTGATCAGATGGTAAACCTGGTTCAAACAAGAATTAGAAGGAAAATGATTTTAAGTCCACTGTAAAAGGCATTCTAAAATACTCTACTTAGTTAGCAACAAAAATGATTAATGACCTACAGGACAGTACATAACCTTTGGGGTTATTTTTCTACTAGACAGAAATTTTTGCAATTCTGTTGGATAAGATCTACAAGTTAACAGGTAATTTATGAGTGTGTGAGCCTTTATTTAATAACAACATCAACCACAGTTACATTTTTCTAGAGTGTTAAGTCATTTGTTGCAGAAGTTTCAATATAAATTTGAAAGAATATACTGTCCACACTTCTGCTTTATTTCCAAGTTGTAAATAATTGTTCTTAATGACCCTGCCAATTTGATAATATATAGTCTCCAAAGGTTATTCTTGATCACAAAAATGACAGTCCCTCCTAGAGAAATGGAAATAAAAACAAAAATAAACAAATGGGACCTAATGAAACTTAAAAGCTTTTGCACAGCAAAGGAAACCATAAACAAGACCAAAAGACAACCCTCAGAATGGGAGAAAATATTTGCAAATGAAGCAACTGACAAAGGATTAATCTCCAAAATTTACAAGCAGCTCATGCAGCTCAATATCAAAAAAACAAACATCCCATCCAAAACTGGGCAGAAGACCTAAATAGACATTTCTCTAAAGAAGATATACAGATTGCCAACAAACACATGAAAGAATACTCAACATCATTAATCATTAGAGAAATGCAAATCAAAACCACAATGAGATATCATCTCACAACGATCAGAACGGCCATCATCAAAAAATCTACAAACAATAAATGCTGGAGAGGGTGTGGAGAAAAGGGAACCCTCTTGCACTGTTGGTGGGAATGTAAATTGATACAGCCACTATGGAGAACAGTATGGAGGTGCCTTAAAAAACTAAAAATAGAACTGCCATATGACTCAGTAATCCCACTACTGGAAATATACCCTGAGAAAACCATAATTCAAAAAGTGTCATGTACCAAAATGTTCATTGCAGCTCTATTTACAATAGCCAGGACGTGGAAGCAACCTAAGTGCCTATCAACAGATGAATGGATAAAGAAGATGTGGCACATATATACAATGGAATATTACTCAGCCATAAAAAGAAAAGAAATTGAGTTATTTGTAGTGAGGTGGATGGACCTAGAGTCTGTCATACAGAGTGAAGTAAGTCAGAAAGAGAAAAACAAATACCGTATGCTAACACATATATATGGAATCTAAGATAAAAAAAGGTCATGAAGAACCTAGGGGCAAGACAGGGTTAAAGACACAGACCTACTAGAGAATGGACTTGAGGATATGGGGAGGGGGAAGGGTAAGCTGTGACAAAGTGAGAGAGTGGCATGGACATATATACACTACCAAATGTAAAATAGATAGCTAGTGGGAAGCAGCCGCATAGCACAGGGAGATCGGCTCGGTGCTTTGTGACCACCTAGAGGGGTGGGATAGGGAGGGTGGGAGGGAGGGAGACACAAGAGGGAAGAAATATGGGAACATATATATATGTATAGCTGATTCACTTTGTTATAAAGCAGAAACTAACACACCATTGTAAAGCAATTATACTCCAATAAAGATGTTAAAAAAAATAATAGTCGCAATAGGTTTTGGCTTAATTATTTACATAAGAAGTGTTAATTAACCATATAAACCTCTTTGAGTATACAGTATTGAGCACATTCTGAAGCAAGAGAATTAATTTCTGTCTCAAAATTTCGTTAAGGAATCTCAAATTGTATAATGTGAAAGCCTTTATTATTATCTCTTTCATCTTGAAGCTAACCAAGAAAAAAAATTCTCTCCACTAGATTTCTCCTATAGTGCTTTTTGACTTCAGTGATTTTCTCTCTCCTCTTTTCAACTAAAAGTATCAAACTAGTCTGATTCATCCAAGGATTCTTCTTAATGATACAAACTTTCAATCTTATATAAAAAGGTTTCTGAGCTAGCAGTTTCTGACTCTCTTTCTTTCTCGAAAGACTAATATCATCAGTGCTCAAACTCTGGACTCAAGAACTCTCTACAACTCCTAAAAAATTCTGAAAAATTTAAAGTGTTTTTGGTGGGTTTATCTCTCAACGTTTACTGTATTAGCCATTTTTAATATTTTTTATTAATTTATTTAAAAATAGCAATAATAAGTCCATAACATAAAAATGTCTATAACGCAATTTATTTATTAAACTGTATTTTCCAAAATAAAATTGTGAGAAGAATGGGATCATTTTATACTTTAATATCTCCTTAATAAAATAGATCTCCTTAATAAAATATATATCTGCATTCAACCTGTCAAGTTTATGTAGAACATCTGTCCTCACTAGATATGTAGTTAGAAAAACAGAGAGTATTTGAATAGCTTTTTTAGATTATTGTAGATATTTTCCTTTGATACTAGTTCAAAAATATGATATGTTATTTCTAAAGGTTATTTGCAATGTGGAATTTGATATCATATCAGTAAATTTTTCATACTGTTTCTTTAAAATACATTGATGTATTCTGTCTTTTGAATGGATCTTTTATCTGTCCTTCCTTTTATAAGATCTTCCATTGGTCATTTGGAAAATATTAGTTCACTGGATTATACAGATCTTCCAAATGTAAACACAACTGATCATACGATATCAAAAACTGTATTAGTTAATATCACCAGTGATCTCATCAGAAAAATCTCTTACTACTAGCAAGTTCTTAAGATCATGGTGACAGATACAAGTTTTCCAAAATTATAATTTTTGTTTGAAAGCTCAAAAATTTTTAATAACAAGTGCTGTTGGTTTTTCCTTGACTTAATAGATGTACTTATTCACTTTTAAGAAAATGTCTGCTAAATATCCAAATGTGAATAATTATGTCTATTTATCATTCTGTCAAGTAAAAATGGACAATGATGAGGTTATGGGGATAGCAGTAGGTACAGCTAGTAAGAGGATAATACTACTACTGAGAATATACTGAGTCAATGTCTGAATATGCATGCATTTACATACAAAAGCTACTACCTTAAAAATTCTAACAATCATAAAAACATTTTCCATTAGCTGTCTGAAAAATATTCTCATCAAATATCATGCAACATCTAGACAGATCCACTATATTCCCACAAAAAATGAGAGTAAAAAAGCATATAATGTCTTAATATTATTACGAAAATAGTTTTGACCTCATAGACAGCACACTTTTGAGAAATACTGAGCATGATTAAAGTATTAGAAATTTAGTTTATCTCCTGGAAATGTTGGAATATTTAATTTATATACATTTATTTATGAACCAATTAAAATATTCTTATTTTAAGAGATATTTTAATCTAATTTATTAATACTTTTAAACATAGAAAACATGTTTCACATTCATACAAGGAGATATAAAGACCCTTTCCATTTACAGATGGCAGACCTACAGAAGGCTTAGAGATTACCCTAGTCAAAGTAAACACAGAAGCATAAAAAAAAAATCACAGTTTCATATCTCAAAGAGCCATTCTCCTTTCCAGTGGGCAGTAAATCTCACAAATAGACTAAAATGAAATAGTCTAAAAAAACTTGATCCTTTGTCATCTCTTATCCAACAAAGAATAGATCCCATCATCCACTTGACTGAGATCATCAAATGGTCACATAAACCAGAATACAATCTTTGCTGCTTCCATAATGGAATAAATTATCAACTGTGTACAAATCAGCTTGACACATACCTGCGGTGCTCTCTTTGCTATACAGGTGAGACAACGTAGTATATCCCAGGATGAGATACAGATTAATAAGTCCCTGGGCCTTGTTATGGAAAAGGCATGGACATGACCATGGGTTAGGCAAGATGCAAACAAAATAACGCATTCAATAAGAAAAAAAAAGAAACCAAAAAAAATCAAGATTACAAGAAAGAACACAAACTTAGAGAAATAGAGTCAGTGAAAGTAAGGTCCTAGTGTTACCTGAGAATCATTTCAGGGGCTATGAAAAGATTTGCCTGAGTCCATGAAGTGTGCTTCTCAGACAAGATGATTTAATTGTCTCTGGCAGGTGAGTCCTTTGAACTTTTGGTGGGTTCTCCAAAACTGTCAAAATACAATTTATAAACACTTTAAAATGTGATTAAATATATGTCAGACTTAGGCAGTTTACTAATTAATAAGCATGTTCAAATGATATTTTTAGGAACAGAGTGTTTATAGCCCAGTTGGGAAGACAGTCCAAAATATGTATACTAAATCAAACTGGTTAATAGCTTACAGGGCAATAAAGTTGTAATGTTTAGAGTTCTATTTTCTACCAGAAAGTTACTATTTTGACTAGACAGGTCTACAAGTTAACATGTTACTTCTGTAGTCTAAGCCCTTAACAGCAAATAGTCAAATCAAATAAAGTAAACTCTCCTAAAAAATTAAGTGATTATTGGGTGCTTTAAACAATTACTCAGTAAGATATTTAAAGGTCATGCTCTTCACATTGTCCTTACTCCCAAAATTTAAATAATTTATCATGCTTTATAATTTGCATATATTTGCAATAAATAGTATATTATACTTTTTTTCGTCTCTAAAATATTATTTACATACCCATCTAAACTGGAATATGGAAAATACCTTTCTAATCTTTTGGGTCCAGGCTAGTGAAAGTTTAAATGACAATGTATCCAATCTTTGTTTCCTTCACATTTCACAGAACCAATTCAAGTATAGTTCTCAGCTTGGAACTAGTTGAAATACTGAGTTCAGACCAACTAACCCTGGGATTCAATAACAAAAGAAAAGATACAACTTAAAAGCCTTTGACAAAAAACAGAAGAACAACTATTTTGTAACTATTGGGTATCAAATGAGAGAACTTAAAAACAAGAATGGTAAAAATGTGCTTGTAGCTTTCTATCGTCTTTTTGAAGTCACTTATGCAAGTTCAGAAATCATCAGCCCCATAGTTTTAAGGACTCATAACCCAAGATGCAATTGTATTAATAATTAAAGCTTCTTACAGCCAAAGGAAGTAACATACAACCCTACTTGCTTGACTGAGTGGTAAATGATTTATTATAAATGATGAGTATTCTATTTTTCTTTCCTGATTGGCTTAAGTCCAGGAAATGAAAATGTTAGTTATTGACATGTGAAGAAAATGAAATCAGTATGCTGAAGTGATTCTATTCCAGTACTATAAATACAACTAGTGTTGATTTAATGTGTTTTAAAGCTAAGATAAAAGCCACCTCTGACAGTTTCATTTATTATCTTAACATGGAATATTCTGCAATCGAATTTATAGTGCCCTGCCACTAATGATAACCAGTGAGACATTTGACTAGTAGTTCCTCAAATAAAATCTTGACTATAATCTTCAAACTTAAAGTCTGCAGATTCCTCAAATTCTGCCCTTTCCTCAAGTTCTTTATTTCATCTTATGCTAAGATCGAAGGCAGAAAATTGTCCTTAAATTTCTTTGCAGCTGTGAAATTTTATTCTAGAGACAGAACACCAGGGGAAAACCACCTTTCCTTTCACAGTGTTATTCCTAAATTGGCTTCAATTCAACTTAAATAAAACATTGTATATATGAAACATTATAGATTACTTGGGGGAAAACTAAAGGAAAATATGTCTAGATACTGAGGGAAAAAAATCTTTCAAAAAAGCACAAAACTTTTGGAAGGGACTACTCACATACTCAGTTCACATCCAAACTAGCATGCCTGACCTGAAGTATGTCCTCTTCTATGTTTGAGAAAGAGGACTTGATTGAAATTAAAAAAACAAACAAACAAAGAAAAAAACCCCTTCCTTTTCACAGGGTGTGGCTTGGCTCTGTAACTTCTATCAACCTCTCCTCATCCTTCGTTCCATCACCCACATCAGCAGGGTAAACTAGGACACAGTTACGTTTTCATGGCCAAGAATAGCCAAGGTATTTTTCAAGAAGAACAAAGTGAGCCAGTACAAGATATCGATTTCTATTATAGAATTATAATTTTCAGAAGAGTGTGGTAATTTAACAAGAATACACAAATTGACCAATGGAACACAATGAAGATGCATACATACATGGTAAACTGATTCATGAAACAGGTGACACCAGAGTACGATGGAGAAAGGATAGTATTTTAAACAAAGGGTGAACACTCTTTGACATAAATCACAGCAAGATCTTTTTTGATCCACCTCATAGAGTAATGGAAATAAAAACAAAAAGAAACAAATGGGACCTAATGAAACTTCAAAGCTTTTGCACAGCAAAGGAAACCATAAACAAGACGAAAAGACAACCCTCAGAATGGAAGAAAATATTTGCAAAAGAATCAATGGATAAAGGATTAATCTCCAAAATATATAAACAGCTCGTGCAGCTCAATATTAAAAAAACAAACAACCCAATCCAAAAAATGGGCAGAAGATCTAAATAGATATTTCTCCAAAGAAGATGTAGAGATGGCCAAGAAGCACATGAAAAGCTGCTCAACATCACTAATTATTAGAGAAATGCAAATCCAAACTACAATTAGGTATCACCTCACAGCAGTTAGAATGGGCATCATCAGAAAATCTACAAACAACAAATGCTGGAGAGGGTGTGGAGAAAAGGGAACCCTCTTGCACTGTTGGTGGGAATGTAAATTGATACAGCCACTATGGAGAACAGTATGGAGGTTCCTTAAAAAACTAAAAATAGAATTACCCTATGACCCAGCAATCCCACTACTGGGCATATACCCAGAGAAAACCATAATTCAAAAAGACACATGCACCCCAGTGTTCATTGCAGCACTATTTACAATAGCCAGGTCATGGAAGCAACTTAAATGCCCATCGACAGACAAATGGATAAAGAAGTTGTGGTACATATATACAATGGAATATTACTCAGCCATAAAAAGGAACAAAATTGGGTCATTTGTAGAGACGTGGATGGATCTAGAGACTGTCATACAGAGTGGAGTAAGTCAGAAAGAGAAAAACAGATATCATATATTAACGCATACATGTGGCACCTAGAAAAATGGTACAGATGAACCAGTTTGCAGGGCAGAAATAGAGACACAGATGTAGAGAATAAACGTATGGACACCAAGGGGGGAAGTGGCACAGGGGAGGTGTGTGTGATGAATTGGGAGATTGGGATTGACATATATACACTAATATGTATAAAATAGATAACAAATAAGAACGTCTTGTATAAAAAAATAAATAAAATAAAATTCAAAAAAATAAAAAATAAAATGAAGGGTGCTAGGCAAGTTGATATCCATACAGGAAATAAAGGAACTTTGTTCTTATGACAACAAAAATTCAATGCCAGATATGCTGCTGACATTGTTATGGAATGTAAATTAATACAGACTTTTGAAGAAAACATAGAGAATGTCTCCTGAACTTGGATTAGGCGTAGCCACCTCATGCTCAATTTTTAAAAATACTTTTTAAAAAGGAAATAAAAAATAAATAGCAATGTATGAAGAAGATTAAGAACATTTTTCCATCAATAGATGGGTTATAAGAATGAAGAGTCAATACATAGAATGGAATAAGATATTTGTAGCACATATATTTGACAAATATCTAGTTCTCAAAAGATAGCAAAAGAAACTTTTACAAGTTGTTTAAAAATCAGTAGAAAAAAACAAACTTGAAGAGGTACTTTATAAAAAAGGATGCACATAAATGGCCAAAAAGCAAATGAAAAAGTGTCCCACTTCATTGGTTATCAAGGAAATGTAAATATAAATTACAATAAAATTTCACTGAATACCCAAGGGACATTCTAAAATGTAAAAGGAATCATAGCAACAGGTATCAGGGAATTGGAGTAATAGGGAATCTCATTATACACTGCTGGTGGGTATATAAATTGTTAACAAACTCTTTAGAAAATTGCTTGGTAGTACAAACCCACACTGAACATAATCTATTACCCACCGACTCCATTTCTGTGTGTGTTACTAACAGAAATGTGCACACCAAAAGACATATATTAGTGTGTTTATAGCAGCACTATTCATAAGGGACCCTAAAATTGAAACAACGCAAATCCCAATCAAGAGTTGAATGAATCAAATACAATATAGTCAAACAATGGAATGCTCTACAGAAATGAGAATGAATGATTTACACCTACTTGCAACAACATGGATGAATCTCAGATATATTATTTTGAGCCAAAGAAGCCAGACACCAAAAGCATATGATTCTATTGATGTACAGTTTAAAAACAGGCAAAATGAACCTATAATATTAAAAATCAGAATAGGGGGAGAAATGAATAGATGATTACATGTTAGATTTCTCTAGGATGCTGCTAGGATGTTCTGTTCCTACATGCCAGTGCTGGTTACAGGTGTAGTAAATTTATAAATTAATCCCCCCACTTCTGATTTGTGTATTTTTCTGTATATATATTATACTTCCACAAAAATGTCAAAAAAGGAGAAAAAATATCTTTAACGTTTTTTCAAAATCTTTCACCAATGCATTTCCCCAAATTGCAATGCTCAGTCTAGGAATAATATCATTTTTAAAGTTTTTATTAATTTTATTTATTTTATTTTTTGCTGTGTTGGGTCTTTGTTGCTGTGCGCAGGCTTTCTCTAGTTGCGGCGAGCAGGGGCTACTCTTCGTTGCGGTGTGTAGGCTTCTCATTGCGGTGGCTTCTCTTGTTGCAGAGCACAGGCTCTAGGCGCTCGGGCTTCAGTAGTCGTGGCTCGCGGGCTCTAGAGTGCAAGCTCAGTAGTTGTGGCGCACGGGCTTAGTTGCTCCGCAGCATGTGGTATTTTCCGGACCAGGGCTAGAACCCGTGTCCCCTGCATTGACAGGCAGATTCTTAACCACTGTGCCACCAGGGAGGCCCTATCATTTTTAACATGGTGTGTTAAAGGGGCAAAGTAATTTCAGCAAAAGAGTTGATTCAGACTAGGCTATGCCACACACACACACACACACACACACACACACACACACACACACACACCAGAGACACCCACTCACATACATCTTCTAAGGAAATAAAATTATTCTCAGATTCAATGAGGTCTAAATCCATATTAATAAAGAATGATCGTTTTCCTAAAGCAATAATCAGTAGAAATATGACATGCCAGAAATGAAAAAACTCCTTTATATTATTATGCAAAGCAATTTCAACCTTATTTATAGCTATATCTGGTTTTTCCAAACTCTATCCGGAGACATAATTGTTCATAATAAAGTGTCCTGTTATTGTGATTTCTCCCCCAAAACACCATTTATTTCTCTTCATTCAGACTATACAAGAAACCTGCTAAAGAAGCTAAAGAGTTTTCAGTGTTTTACTAACTCAAGATGGAAATGATTGGACAGTGCGACACACACTGCTCCCAAGTAAGTGCTGGCATTTATGACTAACTTCCCCGTAGCACCTCCCATCCGATTTAAGAGGAGTTAAATCTCCTATGTGCTCCGAGCCAGGAGAAACCTACAAATGTTGTTGAATATTTTTGGCATAAAAGAATTAAATGTATCTTAAAGAGAGCATTACACACTAATGGAAAAGTATTCTTTTAAAATACAGTTTTTAGAAAAGTGGTTGGAAAAAATTAAGTTTGGATCTTTACATCATAGAACAACTAAACTATATGCCACCCAATAAATTTAGAAGTTATGTGTATAAATGAGCAGTCTTAAAACACCAAAAACAGTATAAACAAAATGTAAAATGATGACGCTCTAAGGGAAAATAATCGGAGGTGAATAGGGTGACATATTAAGTACACATTTTATAAATATTTTAAACCCTGAATAGTCACAGATAACATGAAAAGATTAAAAAATAAACTTGTAAATTTTGTAATAAGTATGATTGAAGTTAATTTTTAATATGTAAAAATGTCATAAACCTAAATGTATTAACATATACAGCAATAAAAATAGAAATAGATGTGAAAGAATGGGTACAATTTTTTAAAGAAGTGTTTTACTTTAATATTGATATAATTACTTAAATTAAAATAACTAAATTTTATTTGCTGCCAAAAAATTTTTTTTAGGACTAATACTTTGTGAGAGAGGGTATGGTATGACCAGAAATTATTACTGCTGATGAAAGATAAAATTGTGGTGCAGGTCTGGAAATGATTTTGGAAGTCTATATAGAGAGGACAAAAGTATTTTTCTATCTTTTGTGCCAGAACTAAATTCCTCAAAACTTCATTCATAGGTGTGACAATTTAGGTGAGAATATGCATTATAGAATTGTTTATAGGGGAAAAAAAGAACTTACCTACAAATTAATAGATGAGATTGTTCAGTAATTTATGTTGCCCATATCTTATAGAATGTTATTCATCAAATATTTTATACTTTTGAAGAATATTTAATATAGCCTAATGCTAATAGCAAGTATTGAGTTGAAACAAATATACAATAATGTATTTGCAGGATAACAGTTTAATGCAAATTTTATAAATATATATCTATTTCTACCTTCATTATTTTTTATCCATTTATTAATCATCTGAGTAGTGAAAAACTTTTCATCATAACAAAATATTAAACTTTGGATATTGGAATTATCAATAATTTAATCATCTTTTTATATTCTTATATTGTCCAACATTTCTCAGGGAACACTTTTAAAATCAGAATCAAATGTTGAAAATAAATGGCCTCATTCTTCTTAAGTTTTTTCATCTTTGCTTTTCTTATCTTACTGTAGTTGTACAATGTACATGTACAATGTATATTTGTACAATGTAGCCAGTTGTACAATGTGCATGTACAATGTATATTTGTACAATGTAGCCAGTTGTACAATGTGCATATACAATGTATATTTGTACAATGTAGCCAGCACAGAATAGCACATCATGTATCAAAGGAAATTATTTTGTTACTCATTAATTCATCCTCTAGATCATATTGGACTACTCCTCATTATATTCCACAAATAATCATGTATTTAAACTACTAAAATTTCATCAAAAATCTTTACTATTTCCAACCTCTCTGCAACTGATAAATCATTTTCTCAAAGAATATAGTTTTTCTGCTGATTTCTGTTTCCAAGATCTTAAAACTTAATAATTAGATCTAAATTACATATAACCATGCAAATCTGCATCTTCTCAAAAGTAGTTGAGGTAAACAAATTAAATAGTTCTTAGTAATTGAATATAACCTGTCAAAATTATGGCAGACAATGAAACTTTTTTACATATTTCCAACCTAGAAATTTGTTTTAAGTGGCATCTGATTACCTTTCCTTTCCTTTCTCCAAGTCAAAAATGAAGTCTACTTTACTGTAATATAACCGGTAATCTGAAATAAATGCCATATTTTTTTCATAAGTCAAAACCTGTGTACATTACCTTCATGAACTTCAGCATTCAGACTCATCAACATCAGCATCAGAAAGGAATACAGGATTCCAAATTAGTATTTCAATATCTCTTTGTTAATGTGAAAATCATTTACTGAAGCCTAGCCAATCAAAACAAAAAGAAATTGGATGTACACCAGGATTGAGGATTTCTGCCAATGTTTCCTGTATGTAAATATCACCAGAAAAAGAAACAGACAAAAATATCTCCAGAATCTGCTTAGACTTTCAAATCAAGGGTCACCTGGAAATGTTCTCTCACATAGATGATTGCCAAAATTTGTATATTTATTAGAGAACTTTTTCAAACAACTAGATTTCTTATTGCACATGAACTCAGAGGGCCTCTGTGGGTTTTGCAGTGGTACTGATCTGGACTCACATCTCTGAGTTGTCATATTCCACCGATATGACCCTAAGACTACAATGTCCTCTTTGTCAAGAATGACCTGTCTCTTCCTTTCTGCTTAGAGAATCATCTCATTATTCAAAACTCAGAAAAAAAAGAGAAGATAGCATATTTCCAGGAACTTTTGGTGTCATTGAAGGGAGAATCTCTCTACATTGAAAATTAGAAATAACTATGAACAAGCAAATGGTAAACTGATCCATACGGGATGAAACTACATAAAGTTGAGTTTGGAGATATTAAGAACGTTACTATACAAATGAAAAATGAACTTTAATATTTAGTTTGGGCATAAGATAAAATAGCTAGCATTTTATTTTCATATACAAAAATAAAAATAAAGTTATGACAAAATTAAAATTCCAAAGTAATCAAATACTGCCTTTTTCATATGTCTTTTGGAAATGGTAGGCACACAGCAGGAAAAAAACAGCACTGAGTGAATGGAAACATGTAATAAGATAAAGGAAAAAAATGAGAGGATATGAGAAATGATGTAAGAAGTTACGATTAATCATGGTTTCACCAGCCTCAGAGAGACGATTTTGAAATGCAGGCTTTCACTTGACAGTAGCCCTTTTCCTCTCTGAGGAGTGGCCTTTAGAAACCCATTGAAGTTTAAGACATCATCTGAGGGTGAGAAAGACCTTTTATTCCTTATTATTTATTTTACCTTCACTTCTCACCACCCTCACATATGTATCAGCAGGAGGAGGAGGATATTCTGCGAGGTTTCCAGCAGCCATGTGTACTTTGTGGCAGATATAGAGGGATTATCAAAGGACACTTGTTAAATTCACATAGTATTATGTATTATGAAAACCACAATAAAAAAATGTTGATTTAATTTTGCTAAGATTCCTTTTTGTGGCCACATTTAAAACAAAGATGTGTTCATAGGTGACGCATGATAGAAAATGTGCTTTATTTACAACTGAGCCGGATAAGCACACTGGGTTGTATTTATCAACTAAAATGGCGCTACAATGTGGTAAGATGTAAACACAGATTACAATTCACTGGGCTCCTTAAATATGCATAAAATGTGAACTGCTCTGTATAGGTGCATTTCCTTACTGAAAAGAATCTCATTTGGTGGTAAACTAGGAAGTCAAAATGCAATGATTAAAAGTTTATATAATTAAGACAGAAAAAGATGAAGACGATGGGGACAAGGGATATTTCTTATTTATCTCATTCGAAGCACCAAGCAAAGAATCAGGAAAAATGTGGCACTAAATAAATCCGTCATGACTTTAATCATTTAACATATATTACATTTCTACTATGGCAGTCTTCTAAATGTGGGAGAGGGAGGGAATGGGATATAAAGATAAGGGAATCATATTCTAGTCATAAGGATAGTGTTTGTTGAATGAATGACTATACCCACCTGGGTAAATTCAACTAAAGAAGGGGAGAAAGTCAGATAGGCATAAAGATTTGGAAATAATTTTTTTTATTGTATGCATATTATCTATACTTTAGATTTATAGAACATTTATTTTATCAAAACTTTATATTTACAGATTATAATTTTACCTCACAACAACACTCCAAGAAGGTATTAACATAACCATTTCATTGATGAGTAAGGCTCAAAGTAGTGAATTGTACTGCTTAAATTCCCAGAACTATTAGGGGTCAAGTAGAATCTTGAACCCAGGTTCTGGTGGCTTCTTTTGTTCTCCTTTATGGAAGAAAGTGCATCTTCTCTACTACAGGCACACCTGAGAGATATTGTGATTTCAATTCCAGATCACATCAATAAATTAAATATCACAATAAAGTGAGTCACACAAATTTTTTTTGGTTTCCCAGTGCATAAAAAGTTTATTTACACTATACTCTAGTCTGTTAAGTGTGCAATAGCATTATGTCTAAAAAAACAATGTGCATATCTTAATTAAAAAACAATACTTTATTGCTAAAATATGCTAACCATCCTCTGAGCCTTTAGCGAAGTCCTAATCTTTTGCTGATGGAGGTTCCTGCCTTAATATTGATGGCTGCTGACAGATTAGGTGGTGGTTGCTGAAGCTGGGGGTGTCTGTGGCAATTTCTTTAAATAAGACAACAGTGGGGCTTCCCTGGTGACGCAGTGGGTAAGAATCCACCTGCCAAGGCAGGGGACACAGGTTTGAGCCCTGGTCTGGGAAGATCCCACATGCCGCAGAGCAACTAAGCCCGTCCGCCACAACTACTGAGCCTGTGCTCTACAGCCCGCGCGCCACAACTATTGAAGCTCGCATGCCTAGAGTCCGTGCTCTGCAACAAGATAAGCCACCGTAATGAGAAGCCCGCACACCGCAATGAAGAGTAACCCCCGCTCACCGCAACCAGAGAAAGGCCGTGCACAGCACAAAGACCCAGTGCAGCCAAAAATAAATAAATAAATTTATTAAAAAAAAAAAAAAAAGACAACAATGACGTTTGCCCCATTGATGGACTCTTCCTTTCACGAAAGATTTCTTTAGCTCACAGTGCTGTTTGATAACATTTTACCTCCAGCTGAATTTCTTTCAAAATCAGAGTCAATCCTCTTAAATCCTGCTGCTGCTTTATCAAATAAGTTAACGTCACATTCTAAATCCTTTCTTGTCATTTAAGCAATCTTCACAGCATCTCCACCAGAAGTAGATTCCATCCCAAGAAAACACTTTCTTTCTCATCTATGAGAAGCAATTCCTCATCTGTTCAATTTTTATCATGAAATTGCAGGCATTCAGTCACATCTTCAGGCTCCACTTCTAATTCTAGTTCTTTCCACTGCATCTACAGTTACTTCCTCCACTGAAAACTTGAATCCCTTAAAGTCATCCATGAGAATTGGAATCAACCTCTTCCAAACTCCTGTTAATATTGATATTTTAGCCTCTTCCCAGGAATCATAAATATTCATAATGGCATCTGGAATGATGAATCCTTTCCATAAGGTTTTCAATTTACTTTGCCAAGGTCCATCAGAAGAATCGCCATTTATGGGCTATAGCCTTGTGAAATGTATTTCTTAAATAACACCTGAAAGTCAAAATTACTCCTTGTCCCATGGGCTGCAAAATGGATGTTGTGTTAACAGGTATGACAACAGCATTAATCTCCTTGTACATATCCATCAGAGATCTTGGGTGACCAGGTGCATTGTCAGTGAGAAGTCATATTTTGAAAGGAATCTTTTCTGAGCAGTAGGTCTCCGCGGTGGGCTTAAATGATGTTGTAAACAGATGCACCATCATCTAGACTTTGTTGTTACATTTCTAAAACACAGGCAGAATAGATTTAGCATCATTTTTAAGGGCCCTGGATTTTGGGAATGGTAAATGAGACCTGGCTTCAAATTTAAGTCACTAGATGCATTAGCCCCTAATGAGAGTCAGCCTGTCTGTCCTTTGAAACTTTGAAGCCAGGCATTGACTTCTCCTCTCTACCTATGAAAGCCCTAGATGGCATCTTCTTCCAACATAAGGTTGTTTCACCTACATTGAAAATCTGTTGTTTAGTATAGCCACCTACATTAATTATTTGAGCTACATCTTCTGGATAACTTGCTGCAGTTCTACGTGAACACTCATGCCTTCACCTTGCATTTTATGTTACAGAGATGGCTTCTTTCCTTAACCCTCATGAACCAACCTCTGCTGGCTTCAAACCTTTTTTCTGCAGCTTCCTTACCTCTCTCAGCCTTAACAGAATTGAAATGAGTTAGAGCCTTGTTTTGGATTAGGCTTTGGCTCTAGGGAATATTGTGTATGATTTGGTGTATCCAAACCACTAATACTTTCTCCATAACTGGCAATAAGTCTGTTTTGTTTTCTTAACATTTGTGTGTTCACTGGAGCAGCACTTATAATTTCCTTCAAGAACTTTTCCTTCGCATTCACAACCTGGCTAACTGGTGCAAGAGGCCCAGATTTTGGTCTATGACAGCTTTCAACATTCCTTCCTCACAAAGTTTAATCATTTCTAGCTTTTGATTTAAAGCGAGAGACTTGTGACTTTTCCTTTCAGTTGAACACTTAGAGGCCATTGTAGGGTTACTAATTGGCCTAATTTCAATATGATTTTTCCTCAGGAATAGGAAGGCCAGAGGAGAGGGAGAGAGATGGGGGAACAGCTGGCTGGTGGAGCAGTCAGAACATATGCACAATATTTATTGATTAAGTTGACCACCTTATATGGCACAGTTTGTGGTGTCGTGACACAATTACAATAGTAACATCAAAGATCACGGATCACAGTTCACCGTAACAAATATAATGAAAAAGTTTGAAATATTGTGAGAATCACCAAAATGTACACAGAGACATGAAGTGAGCAAATACTTCTAGAAAAAATGGCACTGATAGTCTAGCTTGAAGAAATGTTGCCACAAATCTTCAATTTGTAAACAACGTTCTTATCTGTGAAGTGCAATAAAGCAAAGCACAATAAGACGAGGTATACTCTTACCTTCATGGAACCTGTCAGGGTTGTATTCCCATTAAGTCTCTTCCTGTGAAAACTAGTCCAGTGAAAAGAATACTGTACCTGCATTTGAAAAATCTCAGGCTCTATCTGGTATTGCTGTGGGCAAGCAGCATGCCTGTGGTCATGCGTGCTCATGTTCAGTTTCTTCATTTCTGAGGAGACTTCTACAAAGCTTCTATCCCACTACAATCAACGGTCCGTCATCTAGCACAGACAGAAAGAAAAGTAGATTTTACTCTACTTTTTCTTGTTGTCTGTTTATTAGTGTTCCTTGGGGTATTCTGCTTGTCACCCACTTTTCCCAAAGTCTTGAAGACGAGTTCCTTAGGATCAAGGCCTTGTCTGGAACTCCTGGTCTCACTGTTTCCTCAATAGGACTCAAAATTCTTCCGACTAGTGCCATTGGAGAGGTTACTATAGGGCAAGTCACACTTTATTTACTGTTCTCTATCTTTATTTTCCATGACACTATTATATAAAACATACAGGTGTATAAGACTTAATTAAAGCCTTGAGAAAATGAAATGTAATTACAGTGTAGGAGGAGAAAACTTAGAGATATGTGCCACATAATTTTCTTACAGAATAAGGGTACTTATTCAAGAGGTTAAGCTTTAAGGAGGCGGGAGGGGAAGAAGGTCCCTTTATAAAGACTATTTTTATCCTCATTTCTTTCATTCAGATTTTTTTCTCTCTTCAAAAATTGATCTAACCTCTGCTATTTTGCTAACCCCCTCTACCCACAAAATTTCATCTGGTGCCAAGCTCCATATTCCTCCTTTTTTTAATCAGGCGAGATTAACACACTATGGGTGTGTCAGGACAGCTTCAGTAGGATAATCAGGGCTTTCTATTTGAGAGAAAAGTATATTAATTACATTCTGAGAAGTACAGGAAATATCTATTCTTCCCTGACCGGATGACGAGAAATGATATAAATCGTCTCTGTATATAGTAACTTTAGATTTAGAACTCTTTGACTTCACCCCCTTATGCAGTATTATTTGTAATCTTAATACCACACAGTCATCACCAACTTGTACTTTCCATGGAAATGTGCTTTTTTGTTGATCTTAGAGTCCACAGAGCCAATTTTATAACTTTCAAACAGGATGCAAGTCCCTTCTCCTTCTGGTCTTCCCTTGGGAATTTCCAAGACAGATACTTTGTCAAAGTACTTACTTCTCTGCTGTCCTAACACTCCATGAAGTGCTTTTCACCTTTATCAACAGTTGTTTCGGTCATTAGCATTTGAATTGCAACAAGTTCGTGCCAGTACTCATCATCACCTAAACTCTTGTTCAATTTTTCCTAAAGATCATTGTCTGCACTTCTCCTGATTGTCTGTTGCAAGTTCTCAAGCAGCTCAGCTGGTGATACTCAGCCTACCCACAGTGCACTTCAAGGCATGTATTGTACTCTTCCAGCATCAAGTATTTCCAGCATCAAGTATTTACATCAAGTATTTACAGGTGACTACCTGACTCCTGTTCTCCAGTGTTCCTTTTTTTTTCCCAGGTAGTATGGCAATTTCTCCCTTATTTTCAGTTGTACCCACAACATAGTGGTATATGTCCAAATATCAATACATTTTGAACTTCTACACTTAGCTCTTTGGTGGCAGGAAGCCCCTATCATATTTATTTGGATTGCTGTTAATAAAGGGATTTTCTTTTCACCTTTCATCATCCCAACCACTGCTTTGAACTTAAGGGATGGGAAATGAGTCAGATAATGCTCAGGATATCTTTATTTTGTGCCAGGGATCACTATTCTCTTGTTATACTGTTGTGAAAATGTAAACCAAAATATATAAATTAATCAAAAAGTTGGGTGGGATGAACTGAAAACCACCAGACGAAAACCAAAGGAAATGTCTTTAGTTTGACTTGTTTCCAATTGATTAAAAGTCTTAAACTGAGTGAAGCTGTAGATTAACTGTGTTTTTTGTTTGTTTGTTTGTTTTTTTATACTGCAGGTTCTTATTAGTCATCAATTTTATACACATCAGTGTATACATGTCAATCTCAATTGCCCAATTCAGCACACCACCATCCCCACCCCACCGTGGTTTTCCCCTCTTGGTGTCCATACATTTGTTCTCTACATCTGTGTCTCAATTTCTGCCCTGCAAACCGGTTCATCTGTACCATTTTTCTAGGTTCCACATACATGCGTTAATATACGATATTTGTTTTTCTCTTTCTGACTTACTTCACTCTGTATGACAGTCTCTAGATCCATCCACGTCTCAACAAATGACTCAATTTCGTTCCTTTTTAAGGCTGAGTAATATTCCATTGTATATATGTACCACATCTTCTCTATCCATTCATCTGTTGATGGGCATTTAGGTTGCTTCCATGACCTGGCTATTGTAAATAGTGCTGCAATGAACATTGGGGTGCATGTGTCTTTTTGAATAATGGTTTTCTGTGGGTATATGCCCAGTAGTGGGATTGCTAGATCATATGGTAATTCTATATTTAGTTTTTTAAGGAACCTCCATACTGTTCTCCAGAGTGGCTGTATCAATTTACATTCCCGTCAACAGTGCAAGAGGGTGCCCTTTTGTCCACACCCTCTCCAGCATTTGTTGTTTGTAGATTTTCTGATGATGCCCATTCTAACTGGTGTGAGGTGATACCTCATTGTAGTTTTGATTTGCATTTCTCTAATAATTAGTGATGTTGAGCAGCTTTTCATGTGCTTCTTGACCATCTGTATGTCTTCTTTGGAGAAATGTCTATTTAGGTCTTCCACCCATTTTTGGATTGGGTTGTTTGTTTCTTTAATATTGAGCTGCATGAGCTGTTTATATATTTTGGAGATTAATCCTTTGTCTGTTGATTCGTTTGCAAATATTTTCTCTCATTCTGAGGGTTGTCTTTTCGTCTTGTTTATGGTTTCCTTTGCTGTGCAAAAGCTTTGAAGTTTCATTAGGTCCCATTTGTTTATTTTTGTTTTTATTTCCATTACTCTAGGAGGTGGATCAAAAAAGATCTTGCTGTGATTTATGTCAAAGAGTGCTCTTCCTATGTTTTCCTCTAAGAGTTTTATAGTGTCCGGTCTTACATTTAGGTCTCGAATCCACTTTGAGTTTATTTTTGTGTATGGTGTTAGGGAGCGTTCTAATTTTATTCTTGTACATGTAGCTGTCCAGTTTTCCCAGCACCACTTATTGAAGACACTGTCTTTTCTCCATTGTATATCTTTGCCTCCTTTGTCATAAATTAGTTGACCATAGGTGCGTGGGTTTATCTCTGGGCTTTCTATCTTGTTCCATTGATCTATGTTTCTGTTTTTGTGCCAGTACCATATTGTCTTGATTACTGTAGCTTTGTAGTTTAGTCTGAAGTCAGGGAGTCTGATTCCTCCAGCTCCATTTTTTTCCCTCAAGACTGCTTTGGCTATTCAGGGTCTTTTGTGTCTCCATACAAATTTTAAGATGATTTGTTCTAGTTCCTTAAAAAATGCCATTGGTAATTTGAAAGGGATTGCATTGAATCTGTAGATTGCTTTGGGTAGTATAGTCATTTTCACAATATTGATTCTTCCAATCCGAGAACATGGTATATCTCTCCATCTGTTAGTATCATCTTTAATTTCTTTCATCAGTGTCTTATAGTTTTCTGCATACAGGTATTTTGTCTCCCTAGGTAGGTTTATTCCTAGGTATTTTATTTTTTTAATCTAAAAGAGATGCCAATTTTTGTTCAGTAAAACAGATAACCACAAGGTTATCTTTTTTTTTTAATCTTTATTTTATATTATAGTTGATTTACAATGTTGTGTGAGTTTCGGGTGTACAGCAAAGTGATTTAGTTACACATATACATATATGTATTCTTTTTCAAATTCTTTTTCCATTTTGGTTATTACAGAATTTTGAGTAGAGTTCCCTGTGATATACAGTAGGTCCTTGTTGATTATCTATTTTATATATAGTAGTGTGTACACAGTTATATTTTATTGCTCTGTGAGATATTAACAGGTTTTGCATATAACCAGGCAATCTTATTCTAACATTACTTTCTTAAATTTACTACAAATATCCTAGTTTCTTAAGTGTTGTGTGGACAAGTTTTAACATCTTCCCAGTTTCCTCATTAATTAATGAGTTAAATAAAATCTATGACAGAAGTTGTTTTTCAATGCGCCTGAAAGTCATGATTTTACCATTTAAAAAATTTAACTTTAAACATTCTGCTCCTACCAGTGGATTTCCATTTAGGATATTCTGGTTCATCCTTGTGTGACTTTGCTTGACGCTGCCATTCTGATTTCTAGTAGTACTGATGCAATGGATGATTCTACATTTAATGGGCCTTAAAAATTTCCTTTTTAAAAATTTTTTAAAATTATTTATTTAATTTTTGCTACATTGGGTTTTCGTCACTGCATGAGGGCTTTCTCTAGTTGAGGCGAGCAGGGGCCACTATTCATTGTGGTGCACGGGCTTCTCATTGTGGTGGCTTCTCTTGTTGCAGAGCACAGGCTCTGGTTCACAGGCTTCAGTAGTTTTGGTGCGTGGGCTCAGTAGTTGTGGCTCTTGGGCTCTAGAGTGCAGGCTCAGTAATTGTGGCACACAGGCTTAGTTGCTCTGCGGCATGTGGGATCTTCCTGTACCTGGGATTGAACCTGTGATGCCTGCATTGACAGGTGGATTCTTAACCACTGTGCTATGAGGGAAGTCCACAAATTTCCCTTTAATTCACCTTTTAGAGTCATTCAACTGATGCTATTACACTTCCCAGGCCTCTGACCCACCAATTTTGGTTTTTTATCAGTTAAAAAAATTCAACTAAAAATAACTTCTGATTTAAAACTTCATGAAAATATACATAAAATATAATTTAATTCTGTGAAGCTCATATGCCCTTTTACAATAGAAGTCCAATCACATATTTCGTAAACAAAGTTAGTTTCGTCAGCTCAAATATTTTAAGAGAAAAGTTTATTGATCTGAATTATTGACCCAAAGTTTCCAAACTTAATGAAGATTACTCTTTATGGAAGTGTAAGTTTGGAGCCAAGGGCCAGGAGAAGCAGCCATTTGAACAGATTTGTACTGGAGATACAGTGTATTTAAACTTTCATTTTAGAATCTTTGGTTACACAGTCACTGGGTGTTATGTATATATATCAGCATTCAGTGCAAGTTTTTATATCAGGAAAACCAAAATAAGTATACAGCAGAAACTAATTTATTCTGATTATTATTACATTTGGAATTCTAAAGCTCCTGCTCCAATAACATATGCATCCTTGTTACTGTAATTTTGTCATGTTTAAGAGAGAAAATTTCATATAATGGGCTGAATGTCACCCACAATACCATGAATCTCTGATGTCTGAAAGTAGAAAAGTAAATGATGTGATGACATTGAGGCCTGGATGGGACTCTCAAGAAACTCGTCCTGCAGACCACTCCTCTACCTGCAAGAAGCCTTCTCACTTCCCAGTCCTGTATCACCACCACCACCCCAGGGTTACAGGAGACACAGTTGAGGATGCCTGCCTGAGAGCATTCTAGAAGCTGTATGAACTCCCATATTTTCATAGTTATTTCTCTTTTTTGTTCTCTTTCTGGTAAACATGGTGGGTTTACCTTTATAATAGTGATGTAAAGCTTCCTCTTTAAATAAATTTAAATTAAAAGTGAATTCATACAAGAGAACTGTTGAGTAAATTATAGTTCTATTGGCATATGGCTAGAACAAAGCTTGAAACTCAAATAAATGCACAAAAGTAATCTTGTGCCTTTGTGAAAATCAAAGATTGATACTTAGGGAATGTAAAATAGAGATAACACTTCTTTGTATTACTTTAAGATTTTTTTTTTTTTTCAGTAAATCCCATGGGGAGGTTAGTAAACAGTATAGTCAATGGAAAATATACTCAGGCTTTTTGGTTAGGCAAACCACAGCTTAAATGCCACCACTGTTTAAGGAGACCTTGGTCTCAGGGTCCTCATTTATAAAATAGGAATCTTATCTCATGAGACTGGTGTATGGATTAAATGACATTGCACACATAAAGTGAATGGTACATAGGTCCTACTCATTCATTACCTTTGACTCCTTCTTGAATAATGATATTAGCTGTTTCTATTTCTTAACGGCTTATGAACTGGAAGTAGGTCATTTTACATTCCATTATTTTTTTGTAATGCCTCAGCAAAATAAGGAAAAGTCAGATATTAAAGCCCCATATTACCATGGCACAGGGAAATAAAAGTCTATGTCAATGGCAAAAAAAAAAAGAAAAAAAGAAAAAAAAAAAAAAGAAAGAGAAAGAAAGAAAGAAAATTGTATATCATCCACTGAAATGCCAGATGGACACACCTGATGGCAGCAAGTAAGAAGTAATGGCAGAGAAGTGTATCCTGTGGGAGATTTAAACCCAGGCATATCTTTTCTTGGTTCCATGAGTGAATCCCAAATGACAATAGTACTAAGATATCTGGGACTTTTTTTTCTTTACTTCTTACTGTTTTTATCATTTTGTTTTTGTTTCTAGTTTGTACACAGACAACAAGTTATTCTACTACAGTAATAATAAAAATCAAATATTTGATTTTATGGTCTAAATATTTGATAATCTCCATCAAAAAGATTATAGAGATCTATTCTATGTTGTGTGAGCTAGAAAGGAATATATGGCTTGTTAGTCTATTTATTTGTTAGTTTTTTAAAATTGCTTTTTAGCCTGTTGATTTATTTGTGAGTGTATATCAATTAAGAATTGCATACACACTGAGAAGGAAAACAGCTCTTTGAAATCTGAAAAGATGATTTTTCATTTTGTGTTTACTTTTGACTCAGGGTTTAGTTTGTAAAATTGAAACATAATTTGTCTATGTGTCTGTAACTGAAGAAAGCTTTAAGCTTTCATTTTGAGTGTGAAATATTTTCCTAATTCCAGAGGGTACAAAGTAGATTATAACATTTCTTAATTAAATAGATTATCTTCCAATTGTTTTATAGCTATATGTATGCACATATAAAAATTAGAATATTTTTAAATTTCACAGTAAATAAGTAAAATGAATCAATGAGCCTTTAAAAGTACTAAGACATATGTTTATTACAGACACTGCTATCATAGAAACATTTAAAGAGTCCAAGATCATATAATCAATGTGAATTTTTAAAATTATATTACTTAAATAATTTTATGTTTAGAAATAAATGATAACTATATGTTTGTTACTTGTTTCAATATGGCATAAAATATAAACCTTTTCTAAGATTATAAAAATATTATCTATTTTATAAGATTTATAAGAGCTTTATTTTTTATAAAATTTGGATATGTTTTCTCATAAAGAGATAAATTAGTCTGAAATTTCTAAACTTCTCATACTGGTTTACTAACATTAAATCTATATAATGTTTAGGCTCATAAAAATTTAAGTGTGAGGGACTTCCCTGGTGGCACAGTGGTTAAGAATCCGCCTGCCAATGCAGGGGATATGGGTTCGAGCCCTGGTCCGGGAAGATCCCACATGCTTCGGAGCAACTAAGCCCGTGCACCACAGCTACTGAGCCTGTGCTCTAGAGCCCGCTAGCCACAACTACTGAGCCCATGTGCCACAAGTACTGGAGCCCGTGCTCTGCCACAGGAGAAGCCACCACAATGAGAAGCCCGCACACCGCAACAAGGAGTAGCCCCTGCTTGCAGCAACTAGAGAAAGCCCACAGGCAGCAACGAAGACTGAACGTAGCCAAAAATAAACAAATTTTGAAAAAAGAGAACAACTGTGAAAATGATTTTTAAAAAGGTAAGTGTGGATTTAATTAAGTTGAATCATAATTCTGACACGATTTTTTATAAAAAGTATAAATATGTTTATAGTACATCATACTGAACAAAATTTCGTAGACCTTTAGATAACCAAAATCCTTCAACTAATACTAAAATGAGTGAGTGAATAATCTTTAAATTCTTAGATAATTTCCAAGTGAGACTGAATAGTGAACAACTGGTTACATGGCATAATTTTAATTTTATATTATTTACTTCTTATTTGCATGTGGTATGGAGTGGCTTTATCTTTGGTTCATGGTAATGAACCTGTTCTTTCTTGCCACTTTAATAAGGCAGAAAACGGATGTTTGTAGCTATACTTATGTTATATGTATTTATGAGCTGTGGTAATTTGCTAAAATTGTGCTTAGATATAATAAAGTTTCAGTACCATCTTCCAGTTTCCTCTTTCAATAGAAGATGGTAAGTTCGGTTAAAAATTATAACCAATATTGGTTATTGAGACTATACTAGGAATAATAATTATTGAGAAAATCACTGTGTATGTAAAATTGAGGCATTTGCTTTCAAAGAAAAAAAAAGAGTAATTTTGTCTTAAAGTACAAGTTTGATCCAAAATAAGAAAAAACACAGAAAAGGAAAAAAAAACTTTGCTGTGTACAGCAAGTAGTAGAAGGTATGAGGGAAGTTAATTTTGTTTGCTTTGGTTTATAATACCTGGGCTTGAAAGGCTCTATGAAGAATTTTAAATTTTGACAAAGTTAAGTCAGTTTCAATGGACTTACTCACCATATAATTTAAAGAGGTTGGGGGACACTCATGAAAATTTTGCTGTCAAACATGCATTGATGCAAAATTAAAATTTGGCTTTTTTCTCTGTCATATTGAAAACTAAGTCTTAGAAAATCTTAATGGATAATAAAATATCATTCTTTATCTTCTACATCAACTTCCCACATAGCAGAGATGCCATATCTTATCAGAATAATATTAAATTAATTAATATTTAAAACAAATTAAATAATATTTAATATTTAATATTAAATAATATTTTAAACAAAAAAGGAAAATATTTATTCACTTATGGAAAAAGGAAAGTTTCTTACAAAACTGTTATAATCTTTTATGTTTATTTAAAGCATTTTATCACTATAAGTAGATAGCCAAATACTGTTTCTCCACATCAATGGTCCTATCTTGAGTCATCAAATCTGCTCTAATTTTTTGGTTTGCCTCAAATATCAGATCCCAAATTTAGAAAAAAATAAAGCAATATATTTAGGGGGTCTTTATAGGTCTTCTAGACAAGCACAAATATCTGTTGCTTTACCTTATAAAAAAAAGAGATGATAGTAACAATTAGGGTTGTTTGCTGTGTTCCATATTTCATAATTAGTTTAACATTATTGTAAAATCTGTGTGGGAAGAATCATCAAAACAGCAGAAGCACACAACCTTTTCTTTAGTAAAGATTATATAGGTCAAATATTATTATAATCAGTATTTCAGAAATTATGCAGCACTCAAATAATTTGCCAGAAGACTTGTTATAAACTATAGGTTGGATTTTGTGATACTGATTTAAAAAGGCAGTCAAAATGCCTACTGAAAGGACTTCACCAGACACTCTAAATTATTGTTGCTTCAAGGAACAGATAATTAGAAGTATCTTCCAAGCTGACAACGCTTAGGAAACATTCGTACAATATAGGTGGTCTGAGTCAGTAATTCTAGAACTCTTTTCTGTCTGGAAGCAGACCTACTTTATGAAAGCAGACCACTTACTCAAGATGCATAGTTACAAAAATTACAAATTACATAATGAAATGATGAAGGAAATTCAATGGTGGTGATATTTTGGAATTATTATTGGTATCATTTTATTGTTCTAATTCTATGTATATATGAGTTTTATAGACTGAATGTTTGTTCCCACCCTGCTGCCCCCAATTCATATGTTAAATCCTAATGACCAATGTGATGTATTTGGAGGTGGGCCTTTGGGAGGTGATTGAGTCATGACTGTGAGCCGTCATGAATGGATTCATGCCCTTATAAAAGAGACCCCAGAGAGCTCCCTTGTCTTTTCCACCATGTGAGGACACTGCAAGACAGCTGTCTGTGAACCAGGAAGCAGGTTCTCACCAGACACTGAATCCACTGGCACCTTGATCTTGGAATTCCAAGTCTACAGAACTGTGAGAAATAAATTTCTGTTGTTGATAAGCCACGTAGTTTATGGTATTTTTTTATAGCAGCCCAAATGGACTAAGAAAATGAGGAAACCCTTTTAACTCTCAATATAGTAGGTTATGTTTTTCCAAACTGAAATTAACCATTTTAAATAAAATTTGTTCTCAATAACTCTTCAGAATTGAGATAGAAATACTTTGCTGAATCACCTTACATTTTCCAAGCAATTGCTTTATTTACATAGGCTCAATGAAAATCCATCCTCCTTTTTACCAAGATATATAGTTGGACAAATAGACTCATAACTTGTCAAATTGATTGTGTAACCAATATCACACCTATAGTGTCATATTGGAGAATAAATCTCATTTAATAAGATATGATGAGCCTTTTTCTAAGAAACACAGATACTCCACCCAATATCAAGTAACAGACACAGAATTTATGCTCTGGCCTAAAACAAACAAAATATCTCCATGAAATACATGAAACATGGCTTATCAAGATACTGAACATCAGGCAATTTTTATGTAAATTAACATGCAGTAAACCATTACCTATAACTGTCTATTTTTCATCCTTTACTTCATCATTCAGTTTCCAACTGCCTTTGAAACTAGCCTGTCTCAGTCTAGATTGGATTTCTAGCAATTCAAGTCAACATTTATTCAGCTTATGCCTCCAGTATTGGTACTAGATAAAGTAGCAGTGGTATAAATTTGACATTTGATTATGACCCAGTGAAGTATATTCAAACAATTTCAAGTCCAATGGTGGATACATTTATAACAATAATCAACAACAAAAACAGATTAAAACAAAATAAGTTTGTGGTTTTAGATGAATAAAAATACCTATGTAAAAAGTATTATATTCCAGGCAGTGTTCTAAGGTAGATAGAGAGAAATCAAAAAAATATGGATAATTATTTTATACTATAAACCATACAGTTTATAAATAGTATATAGTTTATATATACTATAAACTATATTATAGTTTATAAATAGTATAACTTTGATACTATATAGAGTATAATTTATACCCACAGCAACCTTAGGTTTTACAGATGAAGGAACCCAGGCACAGAAATGATAAAACTGCTACATGGTAGAACCAGGATCTGCATTTAGTTCCAGTATTTCCTGTTGTATTTATCATTTACATTGATACTTTTATGTGTTGTATAAAATTCGGCTGTGCTCAATTTTACTTATTTCTAATTTTTTAAAAAAATTATTTATTTATTTATTTTGGCCATCAACAGAGGAATGAACAAGTACACCATGTTACATTCATAGGATAGAATACCATCCAGCTGTTAAATGATCTGGAGCTAGGCATTGTCTCACAGATGTGTCATAAAAATATGTGTATAAAAGCAAATTGCAAATGGATATGAAAGTATTACACAGTCTTCAATCATTTAAAAATTCACAAAACAATACTGTTATGACTGGACACTGACATAGGGAATTAAAGTACTAAATTATGCATTGGAGGACTAACAACCAACCTCAAGATAACAGTTACCTCTGGGGATGGCTGACAGTGAGTGGGTGGGGAAGGAGAGAAACTTTAGAGGTAATATTTTATTTCCTTTAAAAAAAAAAGAAACCTAATATAAAACTATATATATAACCTAAAATATGTATATGTAGATATGGCAAAATGTTAATACTGGTTAAATCTGAAAAAAAAAACGTGGCTGTGCTCATTTAATGAAGTAGCTGGCACATAAAAGGAACATAATAAGCACCAAAGAACCACAAAAAGCCAAAATAGCCCATTTATTCAAGGAACCAAGAAAAACCTGGCATATCTAAGAAGTGACATATTTTGACATGTATTAGCATGTTTTCTGATGTTTCTGATCAGAAGGGCAAAGTATGAATGAGTCATTGGGGAATGGCCATTTTTCATTCATAGCCATTGCTGCTTTGGAGTTGGATTGTAGATGCTGATTATAAGAAAATATAAACTCATGCATGAGAATTGTGTTCTTTCAGACAAGCAAAAGCCTACTGCAGAATATTTTTCTTCTCACCAAAAAACATCTTGCATTAATACCAGCTTCTGTATTTTCAGTAGTGTTTAATGGATAAAGATTAAAGGATTATTTTTTTCACTCTATAATAGGTAAGGTTATATTAGAAATTAAAATTATTGATGAAATCTAAGATTATTATTCAGTGATCTGAAAATTATAATAACGGATAACAACAAAAAGGAGAAGCAAATATTCTAGAGATAAAATAATAATGAATAAGGGTAAGATACTGCCAGTCTTACACTACAAAAACAGAAAAACACTGTATGTGGCAATATATTTTTTCTGATTACCCCACCTCCTCATCTCCGTACAATTTTCACTAAAAAGTCTCAAAAAATTAGTAACCATGACTCAGATCCAAGGTAGGATGCATGTCATTAAATAAATTTTAACAGAAAAGTGACAAAGTCTTTCATCAGTAATCACTTTTGAGGCTGTCACAATTATTGACAGAATAAAGGAGTATAATTTAGATTGGTGATGTGGTTATTTTTTAATTGCTCTGTTTTTACTTAGAGAACATTGGAAGCATTGAACTATTATACTCCTTTGTTCTCTGCATTGTTGTCTTAAAAATTAACATTTCTCTCGAGTATGCAAACACTTTGTGTTGCTAAAGAAATCTGAGCTTTGTCATAGTGAGGTTCAAATCACATCCTATTGAATTCTAGCTCAATTTCTAGATCAAAATAGCATGAAGTTAGGAATAACTTAGTTCCTTTTAAAGCAGGTTCTAGATAAAACACTGTTCATTTAGAAATTAACATTTCTTAAATTGAATCTATAATTTCATGTTAAAAAATAATAAAGTGTTTACAATGAAGAGAAATTAAACTGAACAACACATTTCCACAAAAATTAAATAGAACATACTCTTTATTTCATTATTCCTTATGACAAAAATATTGATATTCCAGAAAAAGATTTCTTAAATAACATTCTAGAAATCTAAGATTGATTGATAAATTATGTAATCTAAAAATGAAGGGTACTATCCTTGTTCTGATAATCACCAGGTGACAGGTGAAGTGCTAATTGCTTTATCTAGTTTAATTCTCCTAACTCTTCTAGGAAATAGTTATCAGAAAAATGAGAAAGTTGAGTTAAACTTAGTCTTAAGCTAAGATCACATAACCAAGAAATCAGCCCAAGAAGTGCTTGACACATCCATCCATACTTATTGTTCTCAACCTTATTACTTTCCATGCAATATTCCACAAGGATAGAAAAGAGTAATTTCTATTGTAATAATAAAATAAACCACAAAATCTCAGTAAATCAAGATTTCAATGAATAAAATGTATCGCCCATGCTTAAAGAAAAAAATATTTAATGACCCTTGTTTACGAATTGTAAGGCAGCCCTTATTCAAGGGAGGTAGACATCGAGATGGGTGTAGGAGCCACTGCAACAGGGCCTTGCCCTGGGGGAAGAGAGATGAGATTCAGCTCTGATTTCAACAAGGATAAGTGGGAATTTATAACTAAGGAGCAGGGTGGGGTGTCAGTGAATGGGAAATTACTGAGAAAACATCATGAGTAAGAAGGAGTCTTGTTAGACTAACTCAACAGAATTCTTGCTGAAGACAGGCCAAGGTGATGAGATATTGAGGGTGGTCGGACACTGAGGGTGGACGGGGATTTTTGCTAAACTGACTTAGAAGGATTCTTCTCAAGAGCAGAGAGGGAGCCCAATGTCCACCCAGGTCCAGCAGGGGGCTCAAAGGAGCCTGATTAAAATTACATTAAGAAGAGTGTCTTTGTCATCACTTATACTGAATGTCTGCCAGTGTTCATAGAGCAATTCTGAGTTTCAGAATGATGGAAGGTCTACTCTCTGTGGTCTCACTCTCACTGTTTAGTCCCTTTGGTGGTGAGGTCAGACAATGAAAGCTGAGGGACAGGCATTTGATTTCACCAAGCTTCACAGGGATTGTGAAGTATAAGAATATGGAATATTCGGTGACGTTACATACATTTATATGGTACTTTACAGCTGGACAGGACTTTAGTGAGAATTTAATAACATTTTTTTTAAGTTTTCCTACTGGAGCCCTTTCTTTCTTCTACCTATTAAGAAAGAGCCTAGAAATCAGATCACTCCGAAATCTCACTCCTGGCCCAATGTGAAGGACTAAGATGTATGTTTATGTGTCTAAATATGTGTGTGTATGTGTGAATGTGTGTATTTGTATGTATGAGTATGCAAGTTAAACCTTGCTTCAAGGGTGGGAATGAACTGAGTGTGTTCCCCACACCCCAAAGAAGTTCTGTCTGCTAAAGTGTATATAGAAGTCTTAGCCTAAGAGTTACGGTACCATCCCGCACTAGCTGATGATGGTTGATATTTTTCCCTGTTGTGTGGACAAGTATAACAGAGCATGCAGATAATAAGGATAAACTGTTTTAGTCAACATCATGTCAATTCCTTCCATCCCACCTTAAATATTGAAGAGTAGAGCATGCAGCAGAGTCTGAAATTTCTTTGCACTCCAAATTAAGCTATCAATATACTCATTTCAGGGGGGCTTTTAAATGTTTACATGTAATCTCTGCTTTTTGCTTTTAAATCCATCCTTCCATAGTCTCCTTTTCTGATACATTCAGTTGGCTGAGCAAAAAATACAAAATCACTTTTTTCCAATCATTCTTTGTTATGTTCCAACTTGGTTTCCAAACTCTTTCAAAAATCTTTACCCGAGTATTCGTTTATTTATTCATTTCCAAATACTTTTTTGAAATGATGGTTATATGCCTGCCACTATCTCAAATGCTAAGAATATTGAAGTGAACAAGACAGACAGTATTCTAGCACACAAGGAACTTACATTCCAGTGGTATAGATATAGATATAGGTAAATATAGAAGTAGATGTAGATGTAGATATAAAAGTAGATGTAGATATAGATATAGATACAGAAGTAGATATAAATATAGATATAGAAATAGATGTAGATATAGAGATATATATTCAAATACATACACATATAGTTTAAAAGTATATAAACATTCAAATGAATAAAACAATTCATCAAAGAATCTCCTAACTTTCAGTACGTTTCTCCTTGAGTATTTCCCCTGGACAGCTGATTTGCATGCTCTTTTCAGTGCTACAGGAAATTCAAATGACACAGTCACATTTTTAAAGCCTCCATCTTGCTCTAGCGCATCCCATGTTGTCCTTATTTAAGATATTTACTTAACATACTTTAAATCTCAAATTTTATTAAAACAATAGTTCTATAGGCTCTAGAAGTTTTTCTCATTTATGTAAGTACTTTTTCGAGATTTTATTTTCTTAGTCTCTTAGTATTATTTTATTTGAACGTGTTTCATCTTATCAAGTTTAGCAAGATCCACTAAGAATGAGTATAATTTTTCTGTGGGCCCCTAAGAAACACTGGAAATAGAACTGTTACTGAAATTTCACGTGGCTGCCCTCACTGGGAATCCTGAGATCTAGCAGGGAATGGCCATTCCAGGTCACAGATGATTTGCTCTTCACCTAATCATCGGAGGTCCTAAAGAAGACATCGTTATCAGTGTTGCAGGCTCTTGTTACAAAGTTAGATTATTTTCTATTCCCTTTCCCCTAAACCCTAATCCAAAAAACAAACAAAAAAAAGTATGTAAGGGTGAGGAGATCCTGTTATATGGAGGAAAAAAAAAGGGGGAAAGAAGAGAGTAAAAACAAAAGCATACAAACAAACCAACCCCTGGTTTGATTCAGAAACTATTTGATTTTGATAGCCCCAGTCCTAAGCAGTAATGGAAACAGAATATCTTCATACATTAAAAACATCAGAAATTATTAGACATTTTTATCTCTAGTGTAAAATTTCATATACCTAAATGGAAAAAAGATCTTTTTAATCCAAATGATAAAAGTAAACAGGACACCACAGTACACTTCTGAGGCACTGCAGAATGTTAATTTTGCCTCAGTCTTCTAAATTTGTTCATGTCCTTGTTCTCACTATTTTCTTTTTACCCCATTCATGACATAGTCATTCATTCAGTTAGCATGACTTGATTGCTGATGGTAACATCAGCTATTTTTCTTTTCCCGTTATCTATCCCATTTTACTTTGATGACAGCATCTTGATTTTCCTTTGGGAAAAATCACCCCTCCTTTCACTTCCAACACAGTTTTCAGAAGGCCTAGATCCGACCTCCTTCCTTTGGTGGTGTGCATTTGATTTTACTTCTCCAATCAGCATATTTCATTTATCTTGGTCAAGTGTTTAATTCCAAATTGCTCATTGATCAACACTGGACTTTTAATTATATAGAGCAATACATTTCTTGTTTTTTTCTTAAATTTTTGAGCTTTCTGTTAATTGCAGACAAAAGAATTCTGACCAATAAAAGTACCCATTATGTGGCAGGTATCATGCTTATTTTCCTGCATCCTTTTAACGTATAATTTCCAAAGTTATTTATATGTGGGTTTGGAAAATGACATCCATCCTCCACTTTTCTAAAATAAAACAAACTTCAATACCGTGCTGTTTGATATATATTTTAACACAATTTTAAGTTTTTCACTCTTTTTCTTTGACTGTCTTAAAATTGTTTTATAATGTCATCAGTTCTTTAATAAAGTGGTTCAGGACTTTGGTTGGCAAAGTTTTTGCAAGCATAAGTATATTACCTTTGTTTTTTGCTTCCTAACTTTAGTCTCTTTTTACCATTCATCCCCCGACTGCTCACACAACTTCTATCCTGAGCTGGCCAATGGAAATCTCTTAGGATTCTGTGTTTGGTTCATCCAGTGTTTACATTTATTGTCAATTAATTTTAGGAATTTTATTTCAAGCACAAATAAAAGAATCCTCAGTTTTAATAAAATCAAGCACTACAAAATTATTACCATTATTTCTAACTATCCAATGGAGGAAATTTTAGGGTCAAAGTTGGGATGAAATGAGAAATAAATAAGATCCTACATAGTCATTTATCTGTTGAATCTGCACTGTTGAAACTGGTTTCAGATTCCACACTGGCCTGAGACAAGTCTCATGTAAATCTGTGGTCATAACATGTGATTAAAAATAAGAAAGAGTGCTTCGCATTTGTATTCCTCAGGCAGTCCACCTCCCCAGACCTAAACATAAGCATGTGTTTGCACTGTAGAGTTTTCATTTATTTCAGAGGGGATATTATCCTTCCCATAATGACTAGTTCCAATTTCTGATTGAATGTATGTCCCCCATACGGCAAGGAGCTTAACGCTGTTCTCGTCTTCAACATCTTTAAAGATTCCGTGCCCTTCCTCTCTCCTTATATGCCGTACAAACTGTTTCCTTAAATGAGCTTTAGTATTACCCAACACAGTTAGGAGTCAGCAGGATGCTTTTTCAAAGGGCTGAAGGGGAGGGAGTGGAGCGGTTCATACTTCCCCTAAGTATGTTAACTGGAAAGCTCTTCCACTCAGGTGATATACCGAAGCACTTCAACAACTGCTCCTCTGACCCTGACACTTTAAGTGGAAGCTCAGCTCAGTTCCTATTAAGAGAGACACATAAAGCTGCCATTGTCACAAATTCAGCCAATAATGGATAAAGTGGTAATTAAATTAAGATGGCTGTTGGGGAGAGAGGTGGCTTCATAACAAAATCTAACATGCCTGAAATTCACTTTCCCACTTCCCATCTCTACCAATTAATGCAGCAGCTCAGGATCGAGTTATTTATATTCAGCCTTCCAAGTCACCTTGCTGTAAGAGTTGTCTCTAATTGCTAAAAAGTTTGCTAGAAAGAAAAAAAAAATCATATATATATATACACATATATATATATATGTGTGTGTGTTGTTTTTTTTTTTTTTAACAAGCCTATAGCAGGAGTTTAAGAGGTCTTAGAAAAAATAACTTCTCATAAAAGAAGAAATTTTTGGAGTGAGTTCTGAAAGGAATACCAATGAGAGGGACTAGCCAAACACTCAACTGCAGATCAATTATCTTCAGTTTTGCTCTGTAACTGAATTAGTCTCATACCAAACGAGCCAGGGATGGCTGCAGAGAAACTGACAACTAGGTACCTTTAAAATACTCATTGTTAGAGCCAGGTTTGCTCAAATCATGCACAAGACCAATGCACAAGGCTGCATATTGAAATCACTTGTGGAGCTTTAAAAAATACTGTTACTTGGGTCCAACCCCGAGAGATTCAGATTTAATTGGGCTTGTAAGCAGCCTTTGAATTGGGACTTTTAAAAACTCCACAGGTAATTTTTATATGGAGCAGAGGCTAAAGACCACTGCACTACACAGTTAAATTTCATCATAGCTTCCTCTTTGTAGCAGTTATTTTGTCTGGGTTTTAAACAGACAACATGTGTAGCCTTAAGGCTGTAGTAGCTTAAAGACGGAGGAACTTGAAATAGGCAAACAGAAATGCTGCATCGATATTCATCTTCTTAAAACTTCTAGTTCCTGCTCTTTTGAGTAGAGCCTGAACGTGTCACTCTTATTCCCCCCATCTTAAACTTAGATTTAAGACTCGCATACCCTGTACACTAGAAACCCCGTAACTGATGTGATAGAATCATTATTTCCAGCTAATCTCTAGGATCAGACATCTGATTTGTTATCTCCTCGACAAACTGAAATTTAAAAATTTAGGTAATAAAAGAGAATTTCCTTTATCCAGTCCATCATTCCCAGCTATGGAGTCTGCCACCTACAAATATGAGGTGATTAGCAAGTAAATTTGTATCAAGAAAAATAGATAAATGTGGGTTTGTATTAAACATAAGAGCATAAATACAACCAACATAATTTCTTCCTAATTTCTCATGGAAACAAGTGTAAAGTGATTTTTTTTTTCAAAGAAGAAATAGTATATAAGGACAATTAAAGTGGCAAAGAAAATATAAGGAAATGTAAAACAGATGGCTAGTGGTAACAAATTTAGAAGACCAGAGAAAGCAGAAACTTAAGATAGCCAGAGAGAAAGACAGAGAATGGCCTGCTTTGCATTGCATTATCCTAGAAATGTGCAAGAATTTGCTGAATTCCAGACCTCTGTAAATGGGGTTAGAGAGAGCTAAATACAGGGGATAGTTTGAAAATCTATTGAAGAAGTTGTTGGACACTTTGATCTTCACTGACCTGATTCAGACTGACAATGACCCTTTTCCTGCACTAGAAAAATACTGAAGGTATATTATCTACAAAGAGTCAACAATAAATAGTTTGAACAGGAGGAACACTAGGCAGAGAAGAGGGTGATTTCATCAAAAAAGAAAGCAGGGGTGGGGATTAAATGTATGTCTAGATAGGAAACCAGGTATATTCCATTTGGGAGTGTAGCCTCTTGAGTTGGAATCCCAGCTTTGCATGTAACATGTTCTATGACCTTGGCTAATTTAGTATTCTTTGTGCCTCAATTGCTTTAACTGAAAAATGGGTACACAGTTATTAGATTGATGCAAAGTTTAAATGGGTGAATACATGTAAAGCACATATTTTAGTGCTGGGCAAATAATAAGTACTACATATGTGCTAACTACTCTTATTATCCCCCTACTCAGGATCCAGAATAATGATAGAGAAATTTATACTCTACAGGCAGAAAATGGAAGATTCTTCACAAGGGAAAAAATATGTATATGTGAATATACATACATATATATATATATATATATATATACACACATAAACATATATATTCACAAACATACACATACAGTTCTCAAATGAAATACCCCAGGCAGATCACGTAGAGTAAAACCCACCAAGGAAATGACCTCACCAACTCATAGAGCTTCCAATCAGCTTTGGAGAGGTGCCTTTCTTATTTTTATGCAGCAGCCAAATACCAATAGCTATTTGAGGAAATTACCTATCAGAACATATAGAAAACAAATTTCCAAAAAGATTTTGGAATAAGTGGAAACAATGCGGGGAGAATAAAATTGCAAAAAGGATCTATAATTAATTTCTGAAAAAAAAAAAAAAAAAAAAAGAACACATCGCACATATGAAAGAACAGCCTGCTATGAAAAGGAATATTTAAAGAACAAAACCAGCCCTTGAAATTTAAAAATAAAGAAGAAATTAAAACTAAGTATAGGGGTAAGGAAATAAAATTGTGGAAACTTTCCATTAAGTATACTAAAAAATAGGTTTAAAATAGGAGAAAATAAAACAATATTAGAAGATCAGTACAAAAGGACCAATATGTGAATAATGAGAGTGCCTGCAAGAAAATCAGAAAAAAATAATAAATAAAATTTAGGAAATTACCAAAGAATTAATTCAAGAAAATTATTCAGACTAAATGAATTGCATTTGTTTTCATATTTAAAATATTTACCATACTTCCTGCATAGTTAATAAAAATAATCTACACAAAGGGACATACTCATGATTTTCAGAGCAATGAGAGAATTGAAAAGACACTAAATTTTTCCAGTGAGAAATATTAACCTAATTGCATGACTGGTAATCATAATACTATTTTGAAAAAGATATCTTATTCTCACTGATCTAAGTGCCAAATCTGCTTTGAACAAAATTTTCATATATACATAAATCTATTTCTGAATTCTGTATTTGAAGCATTATAATAAGACTTGTTATATCATAGAAAAGTTCCCTGATTTTTTTACACCTAAATTTATCTTTTTTGTGTGTTTTTATTGTTATTATTTTTCTTATAAAGAATTTTTGCTATTCCCAGCCCTTTGTGTTTCCATGTGAAGTTTTGCATCGACTTGCCAACTTCCATGAAAAACTCCATTACTAATTATAAGGGAATGTATTTAATGAATTAATTTTAGGATAATTGACATCTTTAAATATTACAATGTCCTATCCATGAACATGGTATAGGTACTTATTTACTTTTTAATATCTTTTGTTTTTTTAACATCTTTATTGGAGTATAATTGCTTTACAATGGTGTGTTAGTTTCTGCTTTAGAACAAAGTGAATCAGCTATACATATACATATATCCCCATATCTCCTCCCTCTTGCATCTCTCTCCCACCCTCCCAATCTCATCCCTCTAGGTGGACACAAAGCACTGAGCTGATCTCCCTGTGCTATGTGGCTACTTCCCACTAGCTATCTATTTTACACTTGGTAGTGTATATATGTCTATGCGATACTCTCACTTGGTCCCAGCTTACCCTTCCTCATTCCCGTGTCCTCAGGTCCATTCTCTATATCTGAGTATTTATTCCTATCCTGCCCCTAGGTTCTTCAGAACATTTTTTTTTTATTCCATATATATGTGTTAGCATATGGTATTTGTTTTTCTTTTTCTGACTTACTTCACTCTGTATGACAGACCCTAGGTCCACCCACCTCACTACAAATAACTGAATTTCATTTCTTTTTATGGTTGAGTAATATTCCATTGTATATATGTGCCACATCTTCTTTAACCATTCATCTGTCATTGGACACTTAGGTTGCTTCCATGTCCTGACTATTGTAAATAGAGCTGCAAAGAACATTGTGGTACATGACACTTTTTGAATTATGGTTTTCTCAGGGTATATGCCCAATAGTGGGATTGCTGAGTCATGTGGTAGTTCTATTTTTAGTTTTTTAAGAAACCTTCAAACTGTTCTCCATAATGGCTGTATCAATTTACATTCCCACAAACAGTGCAGGAGGGTTCCCTTTTCTCCACACCTTGTCCAGCATTTATGGTTTGTAGATATTTTGATGATGGCCGTTCTGACTGGTGTAAGGTTATACCTCACTGTAGTTTTGATTTACATCTCTCTAATGATTAGTGATGTTGAGCATCCTTTCATGTGTTTGTTGGCAATCTGTATGTCTTCTTTGGAGAAATGTCTATTTAGGTCTTCTGCCCAATTTTGGATTAGGTTGTTTGCTTTTTTGATATTGAGCTGCATAAGCTGCTTGTAAAATTTAGAGATTAATACTTTGTCAGTTGCTTCATTTGCAAATATTTTCTCCCATTTTGAGGGTTGTCTCTTTGTCTTGTTTATGTTTTTCTTTGCTGTGCAAAAGCTTTTAAGTTTCATTAGGTCATATTCGTTTATTTTTGTTTTTATTTCAAAAACAGGTCAATAAGGATCTTGCTGTGATTTATGTCGTAGAGTGTTCTGCCTATGTTTTCCTCTAAGAGTTTTATAGTGTCTGGCCTTACATTTAGGTCTTTAATCTATTCTGAGTTTATTTTTGTTTATGGTGTTAGGGAGTATTCTCATTTCATTCTTTTACATGTAGCTGTCCAGTCTTCCCAGCACCACTTATTGAAGAGGTAGTCTTTTCTCTGTTGTATATTCTTGCCTCCTTTATCAAAAATAAGGTGACCATAAGTACTTGGGTTTATCTCTGGGCTTCCTATCCTGTTCCATTGATTATATTTCTGTTTTTGTGCCAGTACCATACTGTCTTGATAACTGTAGCTTTGTAGTATAGTCTGAAGTCTGGGAGCCTGATTCTTCCAGCTCCATTTTTCTTTCTCAAGATTGCTTTGGCTATTAGGAGTCTTTTGTGTTTCCATAAAAATTGTAAAATTTTTTGTTCTAGTTCTGTGAAAAAAGCCATTGGTAGTTTGATAGGGATTGCACTGAATATGTAGATTGCTTTGGGTGGTATCGTCATTTTCACAATGTTGATTCTTCCAATCCAAGAACATGGTATATCTCTCCATCTGTTTGTATCATCTTTAATTTCTTTCATCGGTGTCTTATAATTTTCTGCATACATGTCTTTGGTCTCCTTAGGTAGGTTTATTCCTAGATATTTTATTCTCCTTGTTGCAATGGTAAATGGGAGTGTTTCCTTAATTTCTCTTTCAGATTTTTCATCATTAGTGTATAGGAACGCAAGAGATTTCTGTGCATTAATTTTGTATCCTGCTACTTCACCAAATTCATTGATTAGCTCTACTAGTTTTCTGGTAGCAACTTTAGGATTCTCTATGTATAGTATCATGTCATCTGCAAACAGTGACAGTTTTATTTCTTTTTTTCTGATTTGGATTCCTTTTATTTCTTTTTCTTCTCTGATTGCTGTGGCTACTACTTCCAAAACTATATTAAATAATAGTGGTGAGAGTGGAAAACCTTGTCTTGTTCCTGATCTTAGTGGAAATGCTTTCAGTTTTTCCCCACTGAGAACGATGTTGGCTTTGCGTTTGTCATATATGGCCTTTATAATGTTGAGGTAAGTTCCCTGTATCCCTACTTTCTGGGTTTTTTTTTTTTTTGTCGTAAATGGGTGTTAAATTTTGTTGAAAGCTTTTTCTGCGTCTATTGGGATGATCATACGGTTTTTCTCCTTCAATTTGTTAATATGGTGTATCACATTGATTGATTTGCGTATATTGAAGAATCCTTGCATTCCTGGGATAAATCCCACTTGATCATGGTGTATAATCCTTTTAATGTGCTGTTGGATTCTGTTTGCTAGTATTCTGTTGAGGATTTTTGCGTATATGTTCATCAGTGATATTGGCCTGTAGTTTTCTTTCTTTGTGACATCTTTGTCTGGTTTTGGTATCAGGGTGATGGTGGCCTCGTAGAATGAGTTTGGGAGTGTTCCTCCCTCTGCTATATTTTGGAAGAGTTTGAGAAGGATACTTGTTAGCTCTTCTCTAAATGTTTGATAGAATTCACCTGTGAAGCCATCTGGTCCTGGGCTTTTGTTTGTTGGAAGATTTTTAATCACAGTTTCAATTTCAGTGCTAATGATTGGTCTATTTATATATTCTATTTCTTCCTGGTTCAGTCTTGGAAGTTTGTGCTTTTCTAAGAGTTTGTCTGTTTCTTCCAGGTTGTCCATTTTATTGGCATAGAGTTGCTTGTAGTAATCTCTCATGATCCTTTGTATTTCTGCAGTGTCAGTTGTTACTTCTCCTTTTTCATTTCTAATTCTATTGATTTGAGTCTTCTCCCTTTTTTTCTTGATGAGTCTGGCTAATGGTTTATCAATTTTGTTTATCTTCTCAAAGAACTAGCTTTTAGTTTTATTGATATTTGCTATTGTTTCATTTCTTTTTCATTTATTTCTGATATGATCTTTATGATTTCTTTCCTTCTACTAACTTTGGGAATTTTTGGTCTTCTTTCTCTGATTGCCTTAGGTGTAAGGTTAGGTTGTTTATTTGGGATGTTTCTTGTGTCTTGAGGTAGCATTGTATTGCTATAAACTTCCTTCTTAGAACTGCTTTTGCTGCATCCTACAGGTTTTGGGTCATCGTGTTTTCATTGTCATTTGTTTCTAGGTATTTTTTGATTTCCCCTTTGATTTCTTCAGTGATCTCTTGGTTATTAACTAGTGTATTGTTTAGCCTCCATGTGTTTGCATTTTTTACAGACTTTTTCCTCTGATATCTAGTCTCATAGCGTCATCGTCTGAAAAGACACTTGATACGATTTCAATTTTCTTAAATTTACCAAGGCTTGATTTGTGACCCAAGATATGATCTATCCTGGAGAGTGTTTCATGAGCACTTGAGAAGAAAGTGTATTCTGCTGTTTTTGGATGGAATGTCCTATAAATATCAATCAAGTCCGTATTGTTTAGTGTAGCATTTAAAGCTTGTGTTTCCTTATTTATTTTCATTTTGGATGATCTGTCCATTGGTGAAAGTGGGGTGTTAAAGTCCCCTACTATGATTGTGTTACTGTTGATTTCTCCTTTTATGGCTGTTAGCATTTTTCTTATGTATTAAGATGCTCCTATGTTGGGTGCATAAATATTTACAATTGTTATATCTTCTTCTTGGATTGATCCCTTGATCATTATGTAGTGTCCTTCTTTGTCTCTTGTAATAGTTGTTATTTTAAAGTCTATTTTATCTGATATGAGAATTGCTACTCCAGCTTTTTTTGATTTTCATTTGCATGTAATATCTTTTTCCATCCCCTCACTTTCAGTCTGTGTGTTTCCCTAGGTCTGAAGTGGGTCTCTTGTAGGCAGCATATATATGGGTCTTGTTTTTGTATCCATTCAGCCAGTCTATATCTTTTGGTTGGAGTATTTAATGCATTTACATTTAAGGTAGTTATTGATATGTATGTTGCTATTACCATTTTCTTAATTCTTTTGGGCTTATTGTTCTACGTCTTTTCCTTCTCTTATGTTTCCTGCCTAGAGAAGTTTCTTTAGCATTTGTTGTAAAGCTGGTTTGGTGTTGTTGAATTTTCTTTGCTTTTGCTTGTCTGTAAAGATTTTTAATTTCTCAGTCGAATCTGAATGAGATTCTTGCTGGTAGAGTAATCTTGATTGCAGTTTTTTCCCTTTCATCACTTTAAATATGTTCTGCCACTCCCTTCTGGCTTGCAGAGTTTTTGCTGAAAGGTCAGCTGTTAACCTTATGGGGATTCCCTTGTATGTTATTTGTTGTTTTTCCCTTGCTGCTTTTAATATTATTTCTTTGTGTTAAATTTTTGATAGTGTGATTAATGTGTCTTGGCATGTTTCTCCTCAGATTTATCCTGTATGGGACTCTGTGCTTCCTGGACTTGATTGACTATTTCCTTTCCCATATTAGGGAAGGTTTCAACTAAAATCTCTTCAAATATTTTCTCAGTCCCTTTCTTTTTCTCTTCTTTTCTGGGTACCTTATAATTCGAATGTTGGTGCATTTAATGTTGTCCCAGAAGTCTCTGAGACTGTCCTCAATTCTTTTCATTCTTTTTTCTTTATTGTGCTCTGCGGTAGTTATTTCCACTATTTTATCTTCCAGGTCACTTATCCGTTCTTCTGCCTCAGTTATTCTGCTATTGATTCCTTCTAGAGAATTTTTAATTTCATTTATTGTGTTTTTCATCATGGTTTGTTTGCTCTTTAGTTCTTCTAGGTCCTTGTTAAAGGTTTCTTGTATTTTCTCCATTCTATTTCCAAGATTTTGGATCATCTTTACTAACATTACTCTGAATTCTTTTTCAGGTAGACTGCCTCTTTCCTCTCCATTTGTTAGGTCTGGTGGGTTTTTGCCTTGCTCCTTCATCTGCTGTGTGTTTCTCTGTTTTCTCATTTTGCTTAACTTACTGTGTTTGAGGTCTCCTTTTCACAGACTGCAGGTTCATAATTCCCATTGTTTTAGGGTCTGTCTCCAGTGGTTAAGGTTGGTTCAGTGGGTTGTGTAGGGTTCCTGGTGGAGGGGACTGGTGCCTGCCTGTGTACTGGGGGATGAGGCTGGATCTTTTCTTTCTGGTGCGCAGGACCACATCAGGTGGTGTGTTTTGGGGTGTCTGTGACCTTATTATTTTAGGCAGCCTCTCTGCTAATGGATGGGGTTGTGTTCCTGTCTTGGTAGTTGTTTGATATGAGGTGTCCAGCACTGGAACTTGCTGGTCGTTGAGTGGATCCTGGTCTTATCGTTGAGATGGAGATCTCTGGGGAGCTTTCACTGTTTGATAGTATGTGGGACTGAGAGGTCTCTGGTCGACCAATGTCCTGAACTCAGCTCTCCCACCACAGCAGCACAGACCTGACACCTGGCCTGCAGCATCAAGACCCTGTCAGCTCAGAAGAAAAGTGAGAAAAAAAAAAGCAAGAAAAAAATAAAATAAAATAAAATAAAGTCATTAAAATAAACAGTAAAATAATTATTAAAAATAGAAAAATTAAAATGTAATAAAAAAAGAAAGAAAGAGAGCCACCAAACCAAAAAACAAATCCACCAATGATAACAACTGCTAAAAACTATACTAAAAAAAAAAAAACAAAAAAAACAACAACAAAAAAAGGACAGACAGAACCCTAGGATAAATGGTAAAAGTAAAGCTAAACAGACAAAATCCCACAAAGAAGCATACACATACACACTCACAAAAAGAGAAAAAGAAAAAAAATATATGTATCTATATAAAAAAAAGGAAGTGAGCAACCAAATCAATAAACAAATCTACCAATGATAATAAACTCTAAATACTAATCTAAGATAAACATTAAACCAGAAAGGAATTAGATGTCGAAAGCAAACCCTGTTTATACAGTTGCTCCCAAAGTCCACTGCCTCAATTTTAGGTTGATTCATTTTCTATTCAGGTATTCCAGTGATGCAGGGTACATCAAGTTGATTGTGGAGATTTAATCCACTCTTCCTGAGGCTGCACAGAGAGATTTCCCTTTCTCTTCTTTCTTCGCACAGCTCTTGGGGTTCAGCTTTGGATTTGGCCCCGCCTCTGCATGTAGGTCACTTGAGCATGTCTGTTTTTCGCTCAGACAGTATGGGGTTAAAGTAGCAGGTGATTAGGGGCCTCTGGCTCACTCAGGCCAGGGGGTGGAAGGGGTATGGAAAGCAGGGCAAGCCTGTGGTGGCAGATGTTGATGTGACGTTGCAACAGCCTGAGGTGCACCGTGTGTTCTCCTGGGGAAGTTGTCCCTGGATCACGGGACCCTGGCAGTGGTGGGCTGCACAGCCTCCCAGGAGGGAAGGTGTGGATAGTGACCTGTGCTTGCACACAGGCTTCCTGGTGGCTGCAGCAGCAGCCTTAGCATCTCATGCCCATCTCTGGCATCCACGCTGATAACCGTGGCTCACACCCATCTCTGGAGCTCGTTTAGGCAGTGCTCTGAATCCCCTCTCCTCACGCACCCCGAAACAATGGTCTCTTGCCTCTTAGGCAGTTCCAGACTTTTTCCCGGACTCCCTTCCAGCTAGCTGTGGCACACTAGCCTCCTTCAGGCTGTGTTCACACAGCCAACCCCAGTCCTCTCCCTGGGTTCTGACCTCCGAAGCTGGAGTCTCAGCTCCCAGTCCCCGCTCGCCCCGGTGGGTGAGCAGACAAGCCTCTCAGGCTGGTGAGTGCTGGTCGGCACCGATCCTCTGTGCGGGAATCTCTCTGCTTTGCCCTCCGCACCCCTGTTGCTGCACTCTCCTCTGTGGCTCCGAAGCTTCCCCTGCGCCCACCCCTCGTCTCCACCAGTGAAGGGGCTTCCTAGTGTGTGGAAACTTTTCCTCCTTCACAGCTCCCTCCCAGAGGTGCAGGTCCCGTCCCTATTCTTTTGTCTCTGTTTTTTCTTTTTTCTTTTGCCCTACCCTGGTATGTGGGGAGTTTCTTGCCTTATGGGAAGTCTGAGGTCTTCTGCCAGCATCAGTAGGTGTTCTGTAGGAGTTGTTCCACATGTAGATGTATTTCTGATGTATTTGTGGGGAGGAAGGTTATCTCCACGTCTTACTCCTTCGCCATCTTGAAGGTCTCTACTTTTTAATATCTTTTAATACAAGTTTATTATCTCTACACAAAAACTTTAATGCCTTTTGTTACATTCATTACTAACTATATTACATTTTTGTCACTGGTGTAGCTTTGAAAAAATAATTTGACACAATTCTCAACCTTATGGAGAGTTTGCAAAAACTGTTCAAGGAAATTTTTTATTTTTTCCTGAATCTACTGAGAGTAAGTGGCTGACACAATGTCCCCTATACCCAAATACATTATTGCGTATTTTCTACAAAGACATATTTTATATAGCCATAATACTGTGCAAGCCATCAAATTCAGGAAGTTCACATTGCTGTATTACTACTAAAGGTTCAGGTACTATAAGTAAAAATGTAGCAATAGTTCTACTATAGCTCATTGCTAAGAGGGGCATTGTAATGGTTGTGCATTTTTCTAAATGTACTAAAATAATGTGGTCTTTTATGATATAATGTGATATTATATGTTGTCTTTCTCTGTGAGATTCATAAAGAGGGTCAGTATAATTTTTTCTGAAGCCAGGGATGGCTATATGGCCTGTCTTGGAGGAGAGCGGTCACATTTCCCTAAGGTTATTTCTCACCTGCCATTTGACTTCCTCTCAATTTCTATCTACAGTTTGCTCTCTTGTGCCTTCTAATTTTTATATCATAGTAGTATATTACATATAGTGTATAAAACAGAACCATAATGAGGGAACTTTCCATTAAATATCACCAAGAATACCAGAGGAATTGTGGTTACAATGTGAAGTCTTGCCACTAGGATTATGACTTTGGCCAAGAATCATTACACTTTTACCCTGCTTTGTGTTGGCTTAATCAATAATCATGTCTTAGCACTAACACTGAATTTGGTAAATGGATTCTAATGAAAATAGATGTGGTTGGTTGGATAATTGTTGTCAGTCACTTCTGGCATCAACAGCTTTTCAATGTAACTTTTCAATTCTTTCTCTAGAGTAAGTGGACATGCTTTATTAATCTTGGATTTGCCCATGGAACTTGCTTCAAACCATGGGATGTCAGTGTTCCTGATCTGAGTAGAGGCTTTAATTGTGCATCATTTGCATTGCTCTGTTGTGATCCTATGCACTGCAAGAAGAGCATACTCCCTCCAAGTAGCTGTCAGTCCAAGGACATGAAGGCATGTGGGGAGGACCTGAAAACAAAGCACATCTGGCACTAATGATACCGACCAGGGTTCTTGGCCTTCCCCAATCAATAGAAATTTAGAGACCAGACAAGAAATTCAGGCAAGGCTTTACTGGGGCCACTGCTGCAGCAGGGGGGAGCGAGAACAAACAAGTTCCCTTGCTCACTTCTTCCCTCGTGGGGGCGAGCTTGTTCCTTATATGGGGTGAGGGTAGGGGTGTGTCCAGAGGTCGGGCCTGAGGGGTGGCTTAGGTGGTTTGCCCACCCCTTAGGTGGTGTTGTGTGCAGGGGGCATGCGCAGTACCCTACCTTTGCTCCTGACCCCCTGCTTTTGCTCCTGGATCTTTAGAAGTGGCAGTTTAGTTTTTTGGTCTTTTGTATCTTTTTGTCAATAATTTGCCCCAGCTGTGCATGCACACAATTATTTTTAGTCCCATATAGTTTCTTTATATTTTATTGCTCGAGGAGCGGTGTGTCCAGGTACAAGCATTGCAGCACTGCAGCAAAGGGTCCCAGGTCCCCGCCCATCTCACTAAGGCAAACTGATTCCAGCTTAATCAGTAGAACCACAGCATATCTGCAGACGTGTAGAAAACAAAATTGCTGTAAGTCAAATTTCGTCTTCTCTAATGATCAATTCACTTACACTATCAGAATAATAAACTTATATGTCATAGGTTATCAGAGGAAAAATTTCACTCATAATCCAGATCCACCTGAGACTGTATAAGTTAATAAGCAAGAAGCAAGCTCATTTGTCACAGTCAGAGTTTAAATATCAATATATGTGGTATTCATTCAGTGTGTGAATAGGCATTTGATATAAAAGTTTTTTCCATTTTACTCATAATTTTTAGTTAGTATTGTATAACACGCAAATTTACACACATAATAGAAATTCTCTAGATTACTCACCTACGTGCACACTTTCAATAAACAATGTGTACAGTTTTAAAAGTATGTTTTTGACCCTATTTATTTTTATTATATTTACTGAAATGTAATTATATTCCTGTTGAATTTGTAATAAAGATAAATGAGCTTCTGTTATGAATGTCTGTTTTTTAAAATTCTGTTTTATTTTTCTAGCAATTCATTCTTATTATATTTTGCAAAATGTCACAAGGGACTATGAAAATTTTTTTAAATAATCCCTCAGTGGTGATATTTGTGAAGCACAGACTTGTAGAATGAAAGATCTATGTTAATGTGGCAAAGGTGTTTCATGATACAAACAGTGTAGCAAAAAGAAAGAGGTGTATGTTTACATGAAAATGCTCGTGTCAAATCCTGATGGTACAGCAGTTATTGAAGGAGGACGTGTTACTGCAAATAGTACTTTGTGCTAAAATCACTGATAACTGGGACAAAATGAAAGCCATCTAGAAAGGGTCATTAAAAGACTTAAGAAAATGATTCTACCATCTCACACAGAATCTATAAATGGAAAGGGAGAGAGAGAAGGAGGGGGAGAGGGAGAGGGATATTGCTTTCTAGTGGCCAAAGCCAGGATTCTTAGCTATAAACAATAGAATCCATTCCAAACAAATCTTGCTACAAAAACACCACTGCTACTTTTATGAGCCCAAGAAATGCCAGAAATTAAAAAGGTTGTTTTTTTTTTTTAATTTTAGGAATCTACATATTACTTATCTGCTTCAAAATATCCATGGCCATCAACATTTCTGTGGTTTCAACGCACTAGTCTGTGAGTTTGCCGTAGCTCTGCCGAGTCAGCTAGGCTCATCTGGACTTAGTTTCAGGTTCTGGACTGTGTTCCAGTCCACTCCAAATGTGTCCACATTATCCCTGAGCCACCAGGTATTGGAGGCATATTCTTTTTACAACAGATCACAAAAGCAAATGTGAACTAGTCAAACCACATAAGCACATTTCAAGCTTCTGCTCATATCACATCCACTGACATCTCATTGGTCATGGGGCCAAGCCAGTATCTATGGGGGGAAAACAAAATAGAAAGAAGTATGCTCCACTCACTCAAGAGGAAGGTACTGTAAAGTCATTAAGAAAAAAACAAAAAACAAAAAAACAGGGAGTGGATAATACAGGGAATGAGTAAAAAATGGCAGATGATTATCCAAAATTACTATACCTAAATATGTTGGGAAACAATCACTTCCCTGTAAGAACTGACACACTGAACTATTTTATCACATTCAAATTAGGGCAAAAGTATAGTAGTTCTTGTGTAAAGCAAAAAACCTGACAGCAAGACTTTGCTTTGTATACTCCAATCTTGTGGAATTTATAGTGATATTATATGTAAAGTTCCTACAGTTAGGTTTTATTCAGGTATACATCATGCGATATAGGAATATTGTGTACAAAGGCACTAGAAGTCATGGGAAGGCAGAATGTAGACAGAATTTAAGAGGTAGTCAACAGTGACTTCTGAAAATTAGAAAAGGACCTCATGGAAATCTGCCCACTCTCCTCCAGGCAGTACACATACCCTTACCACACTACTCATGGGCCATAATGTATACCTTAAATTTTAAAATGTGTATTTTAATAACACTCAGAGTAGAAAAAACAGATGAAAATAGATATATTGATAGGAATAAAAAAGATATTTTAAAGCAATCTCGGGATATTAATTTTGTTTCATCCAAAGTGAAGAATATCGTCATTTCAAAAGTTAATGTTAGGGCTTCCCTGGTGGCGCAGTGGTTAGGAATCCGCCTGCCAATGCAGGGAACACAGGTTCGTGCCCCGGTCCAGAAAGATCCCACATGCCGCGGAGCGGCTAGGCCCGTGAGCCACAACTACTGAGCCTGCGCGTCTGGAGCCTGTGCTCCGCAACAAGAGAGGCCGCGATAGTGAGAGGCCCGTGCACCACGATGAAGAGTGGCCCCCGCTCGCCGCAACTGGAGAAAGCCCTTGCACAGAAACGAGGACCCAACACAGCCAAAAATAAATAAATAAATAAATTGGAAAAAAAGAGTTAATGTTAGTCATTCATAAGTAGCCAATTCCAGCAACTTATTCCATAAAAATATAGCTAAATTTAAATTACATTTTCATTTTAAAAATGAGTATCAAGTCCATGAATTTTCTACATTTGAATCTTCTTTTGGTGAAAAATAAAATTCAAATCATTCTACCAAATATGGAAAATGCTCAGTGATTACTTTTCCATATGTGTGGTATAGATTGATGATTGTCTTTAAATTATGGAGCTTGTCATAATGATGTGTAGACACTTTGTTCTTCCAAGCTTTAACTTTTGTTTTTTCCTTTGATGTCATCTGGCATTGGGAAAAAAATATATATATATATGTGTGTGTGTATATATATATATATATATATATATATATATATATATATATATATATATGCCATGATTTATAGGAAAGTTTTAAAGTCATTAAAAACAAAAACAAAAACAAAATCAGAAAAATAAGCATGTTTGTTGCTGATTTATACTAAAAGTTGGACCAAATTGTTTTCTTGTCTCTCAGGAACACGAAGCGCTTGTTGCATAGTTCAAATACGATCAGCAGAAATTTTCCTCTCAATAACCATCATACTTATGAATGTAATTCTTAATAGTCAACATTTATATTATCAGATACTAAAGAAAATAAACTCTAATAGTCTTTATATAATTCACAAATCTTACTACATTGCTAAGTACAGTGGTTATATCAGTTGCCTTTTTCTTCCATCATAAAACTTTCTCTGTGAAGAAAGCAGTGAGTTGATTTACATTGTGGAGAAAGATCCTTAATCTGGGTAATTACTCAGAATGTTGTCCCATCATTAGAGCTGTACCATCAGAACATACTTCCATACCAAATTTATTAATTGACAAGATAATCCTTAATAGTTTTATACAGTTCAGAACCAGTTGAGTATCTAGGCAGTAAATCTGAAGCAGAAGTATTCTTACTTCATATTATTATTAGGTTCAAAGTATGCATATGGTAAGTCATACTGGCCATTTTGTGCATTCTTCAAGTTGCAATAGAAAAGTATTTTGGTAGGTTTATATGTTCTATGATGGGATCTTCCATATACTTCAGTAATTCCTAATATGTCATGCTATGGTGTCGCTGGAGTATGGTACTTTTTTGCCCCAGGTTCACCCCCAACATTTCTAAGAAAACATTGTTGGTGCAGACTTCCGGCACCACATCAGGCATCTTGATGCAGGAGTAGCAAGCAAAAACACTGAAAAAGATCAACAATTCTCTTTGTTTCATCATATTGGACATTTAAAAACACATATACATTAATAAAGTAGTTAGACATTAATTAACATCAAATAAATTCTTCATCCACTTACATGCACTTGCAAAAATCCCTGGAATGTGTTTTCATAAAATAATCTGCAAAAATGTTTTAGTGTAACAGTAATATAAGAAATCCATGATGATAGATTGAATGAAACTACTAAGTGATGGGCAAATAAGCCGATGTTACCTTAATATCTTTTTTAGGTTTACTTGAAATCCATGGTGATAGATTGAATATAAGAAATCCATGATGATAGATTGAATGAAACTACTAAGTGATGGGCAAATAAGCTGATGTTACCTTAATATCTTTTTTAGGTTTACTTGTGTTTTACTTTATTTTTTTTAACATTGGCTAACACAACGTATTTTTTTGAACCCAATCTGCAATTGCCATTAAGTAATTTCAGTTAATACCTACAAGCCAAGAAGGTTTCTGGCAATAAAGAAACTGGAGGACTCATATAAACCATCTTAAATGGTAAAACTCAAGAATAACTTTGTATGCTTTGTGAAGAAGAATGTCAGCATACCTTAATTAGCCAATCTTTAGAAATTGGGAAATTCAAGTTACAGAATTAAAAGCTCAGTGAGAAGTATCTAAGGCAACTATGTATAGCTACTTGAGCAAGCTGTCAAGGACCAGCTCTCACTTCCTGGATGGCTACAGAATAAATATATGCTTTAAGAATGCCAAGGGAAAAACCTTACTTCATCCTGCTTTATTCTGCAACAGGATTTGTGGAAACTTCAACGATGAAAACAAGAAAGGTTCCAGAAATCCAAGCTCACTATAGACATTTTTATGAAATGTATCATTTTGGACAAATGAGTAAGCAATCATAAAGAAAGAAGGAACCTAAAGCAACACCGGGTCTTCTAAAAAAGAGTCTTAAGACAGGATGCCTCAAAAAATGCTTATGAAAAATATGCACCTGAATAAAATTCCATAACCCAGTGTCTTTGTCATATATACATACATAGAGTAAACCGCTTACATTTTTTTAATTTTATTGGAGTATGGCTGATTTACAATGTTGTGTTAGTTTCAGATGTACAGCAAAGTGATTCAGTTATACACATACATATATTCATTTTTTTAATATTCTTTTCTCATATAGGTTACCACAGAATATTGAGTAGAGTTCCCTGTGCCATACAGTAGGTCTTGTTGTTTATCTGTCATATACAGAAGTGAGTGTATTAATCCACATACATTTAGTTCCCTGTGCCATACAGTAGGTCTTGTTGGTTATCTGTCATATACAGAAGTGAGTGTATTAATCCACATACATTTATATGCTTAACAGCTGAGGTTTTGCATTTTAGCAAGGAGCACCAACACCCGTGACATGTAGTCATTTGTAATGAAAATATACTCTCTATATCTCAGAGTAGTTAAGATTAAATAAGACAATACATGTCAAGCGTGATTTTGAATTACACTTGCTATTCTGCTGCCCCTAAGCAGGCAGAATCAGGTAGCGAGGCAAAGAGTCAGGGGACCTTGTATTATTTGCATCTCAATAAAAACTGCTCAGACTCTCTCCTCAATGTCAAGGGACTATTGTCCTTGCACTCACAAATAGGAATTTTGTCAGCAGAACTATCTTTGCAGGGGAAAAACAAATATCTATACAGAACTGAAGAAAACCGCCAGTATTCTCAATTAACAAACTATCACCTTGAAAATGTCATTCCTGCAGCATTTCTCACTAAGTTTTGAGCTACTGAGTTTACATCTTTGAAATCCAGCCACAACAAATGACAGATTCTGATTGCAAAGCCTGTCACATAACCCGGGGTGGGAACAAATGTATTTTTTTTTATACTTCCACACCCACTACCATAGGTAACACCTTGTCCACTCTCCGATCCTTTCAATTAGAAATTAAAGTGTATGGCATCTAAATATCCCTCTAGAGTATTTATTTGCATAATATTTATATGTCTTTTAATTTTTACAGAACTGACAGCTAGTAGATTGGAGGGAAATAATTATTCCCAATAATGCTAACCCAACAATTTCTTATCCCTATGGAGAGCACTTGTGCCAATTAATAAGAAAATTTCATCATAAAAGAAAAAGATGAAGCTTCTGGTGCTAGATGTAGGTCAAGTGTAGGCAAGAACCATCCCTAGAGAGTAAAGAATCTGAGTAACTGCCTCATGCATCTTGCTTTGTGGCTTTCATGGATTGAGCTGCCTCAGGGAAAGAACACTGTGAAGGAAAAAGAGGGGAAACAGGTCTTCTGAGAATTGCCCAACTAACCACGGTGCCCCAGTTGATGGTGTCAGAGTGTAGGTAGGATTAGAAACTCTAAATCCTGTTCCTACTACAATCACCTTTGAGAGAGATATATGTGCAGAGGAAAATACCACTAACCAGAGTTTTGATCCAAAGTTCAGGATAATTTCTTGGTGAATTTGCCAATAGTGAATGGGTACTGTGGCATCTCTGGCCAGATGTCTAAACTAACATCAAGATCAGTAGCTTCCTTGGTCATCATTTTCTCCAAGCCCCATACCCATAAGTGCTAACCATTGGAACTGTGAAAAAAAAATGTCAGAAAGATACATAATTTTTGTTATATTTATTTTAAAACAATCAATATTACAATCTTCCATAAAAATGGAAAATAAAAACAAATTCTTAACTTCTAGCTAAGATTGTATAAGTGAACAATGACCACAGATTAATGTCTAACTTTCATGCCTAAGTTTACATCCTGCTACACCTAAGCTAATATTCAAACCCAATCTTGATCCCCAGTGTTTCACTAAAGTAAAGGCAAAACAGATAAAAGAATAATGGAATATATAAATATCGCCTATTTGCTGAGGATCCCTATTTCAGACTCATAAACTCAATTACCTATTTAACCTCTCCAGTTGAATGTGTCACATGCATCCCAATGTCAACTTGTCCAAAACTGAGTTTCCAATATGCCTACCTTCCCCTCAACTCAGCTCTTTCCACTGTCTTCCCTACCTCAGTTGACAACATCTCAATTCTTCTCATTTCTTAGTTAAAAACAGTAAAGGAATACATTTGACCCTTGAACAATATGGGTGTGAAATGCGCTGGTCCACTTATATGTCGACTTTAAAAAATAAATCTGTACTCCAGTACTAGAGGATGCCTGGTTGGTTAAATCCACAGATGCAGAACCATGGATAAGAAGGGCCAACTGTAAAGTTATAACAGGAATTTTGAAGGGGAGGAGTGAGACCCCATGCTCCTAACCCCTGCATTGTTCAAGGGTAAACTGTATTTTAATCCACTTTTTCTTTTATACCCCACATCAAATTCATTGGCAAATCCTATCTGTTCTATGGTCAAAAAATATCTAAATCTGATCTCTTCTCACCACTCCTACTGTTATCCTGCTCTTCCAAGCCACAGTCATCTGTCAGATGATTTGTTTCCTTCTTATTGTTCTCTGTCCTCAGCCTTGTTGAGACTATTCTGAACACAAAAAACAGACATTACAGCATGCCACTTTTCTGCTCAAAATTTCCCGTCTCCCACTTCACAGAGGAGAAATACCAAAGTCTTTAATATATTCATGAGGTCTAGATGGTAAGGCTGCTGTGATCTTTCTGACAGCATCTCTCTCTCTTGTCCCCTCCACCCTTTCCACTCTCTCTGATGGTCTTCAAACATCCCAGGCATGCCCCACCATAAGGACTGGAGCTGTTCCCTTGGACTGTTGTAGTTCCTCTGTCTAAATGGATAGTTCTGTAAATATCTTCATGGATACCTTCCTTTCGTCTGTCACATATTTACTCATATTCTCATTGATGTCTTCCTTGGCTATTCTGTAAAAAATGACAATGCTAACTTCCCCACCCCAACATATGTATATGTACATACTTCTTATCCTCTTTCACTGCCTAAAGTTTCTCCTTAGCACTTGTCAGTATCTTACCTGCTATAAATTCTACTTATGTACTTTACTTCTCGTCTCCCCTCACTAGAAAGTAACCAGTTGCTGCCATTTCATAGCTAGTCACGAGCGGTACAGAATTTGTCCAACAAACGTGGTTTTCCTAATTCCAGAGATTGTAAATATGTGTTGGAAAAGAAAAAGGGTGAAGGAGTAATTAATAGAGTGATTAATAAAATGAACATATACGGGAGTAATACAAAGAAGAAGAGAATAGATAAATTTTAAAGTCTATGCCCAATTTTCCAAAGCGTGTTTTTTCTGTGTATGATGTGATCTCATCAAAATTCCTGCACATAAAATCATATACACATAATCAAAGATGATTTTAGAATCATACATTATGTTGATGCTCTCTTTTGCTACCAAGTGAAAGGGCATGTTTTCCCCCCAGAATGAAAATATTCAATCTATAGTATCTTTCCCAAAACCTCTTGTGAAAAGTACCATATATTTTATTTCTAAAAGCAGAACTCTAAAAAATTATTTATTTGGCATTCTCATTGAGTCAATGTTCCTTTTTAAGGTAGATGCTGAAATGCCAACTTCCTTTTAAATTAAAGACTGATTTTTACCAAAAAATACCTCCATTCATGAAATCACACGATTTAATGAGTTTTCAAAGAACAAAGAAAAGATTCACTTTTTATTTCACACATACCAATTGAATCATCAGTTAAAAGTTCATTACATCAGAAATGTAATTAAAATGGGGTTTGGCACACAGTTTTTATTTTTCTATCTAAAATAATCATTAGGAGGTTTCCATGGAAATACTTTTGTACTTTAATATCCAATGTAAATAGCTATTTATTCAAATATCTGTCTAGAGTCACTACAAAGTTACCATGATTTTTCACGTATATTTGGGAGGAGGATAAATATACTAAAGGACAATTGTTTTATCTTTTGATTTGGACAGGATCCAAGTATGTACCTGTATGATTACCAGTTGTTTCAAAGATAACCTAAGAGTTAATATTCTTATTTGGAGACCACACAATGCAAGATATCTATTTGTTTAAGTAATTAAAATGTGATAAATCACATACCTAAGTGACAGAAAATGCAAAACTGCTGAGTTTTATTGAGTAATAAGGAATGTTATCTAATGTTTCTTACATGTAATAACCAGCAATTCGTTGAGTGGCTCAGCATTCAACTAACTTATCTGACTCCAGTACTTCAGTCTAATGGCCACAGAAGAAAATCAGACATAATATCAGATAAAAATATAACATTCTCAGTTGTATTGCGAAGGCACCATGTCTAACAAGAGAAGTGTCTATTCCTTTGCCTTTTGGTGATTATGCAGTATGGCTCATTGCTCAATAAAAATTTTATCAGAAGAGGCATCAAAGACTTAAATGTAGTTACCACTCAAAGTACACAGTTATGTGGAGTAAGTCATTTAAAATAAAGTCTATTTAAAGTAGTGTGAACTGAATGGAATCCTTGTTGTCAGCATATTCTATACATTCTACCTCAATGTGAATGCACTTTGTTTTGAATACTCAAAGTTGTCTAGTTACTTAAAATAATATGTTTCAGATTTGCAGCTTTGTGAACTACTCTAGTACAAGATTTTCCAAATGAGCAAAAAATATTCTTTCAAAACTAGAAATAAAAGTATTTTAATGTAAGGCGCCTGCTAAAAACTCATTCAACATCTAAATCCACCATGGCCCTTCACCACAACAAGCACTATTTTACAGCTCTAACAAAAATTGTTCTTTATTCTTGAACACTTAGACCATTGTTGAGAAAAGGGATTTATTTCTCTCCTTTTGATATTTGTTAAACTCCTATATTTGTTTCATTTCACAACACTTTCTTCAGCTTCTTGCAATTTTTGCGGACAAGAAAAATGTTGGTTGTTAGATGTTTCTAGTCCTCTTCCACCCCAAAACTTACACACATGCACACACAAACACACACACACACACACACACACACCTGAGTTTATAAATTCTTCTTAGTAAGCCATGGATGGAGCTTCATATGGAGAAATAAAAATGGAAAAAGCAAAGAAAGTAATAATAATTTTAAAAAACAGGGGAATAAAGGAATCCATAATTTATCTGGTAATATAAGGTCACTTTCCCTGTCACTGGCATTTCAAACTGTCCTTTCTGCCCTTAGATCCTCCCTGACACATACAGACACTCACACACACACACTAACCAAAAGTAAAGCGATTGGGTTACTTGGCAGAAAGCTCAAAGATGCAAGTAATAATAAATATAAATTATGCCATATGCCTGAATGTAATAAAAGCCAGAATGTGAGGCAAGCTTCCATATATACAGTGAACATTCAATGTTTTATTGGTTGACATGTTGGTACAATACTTTCTGAAGATACTTAGTTCATTAACTTCATTATAATAATGCATGAAATTATATATCATAGAGAGTACTGTAGCAATTTAGAAATATTGCTATTTTTATACTGGTAATTTATAACAACTTGCTAGAACTCTCCCTGTCCTTCTTCAGTGTTAGTGTATGGGTCATTATTGGTTTCACATTTTAAATCACATAGGTTTTTAGAATATACAATTTTCACTTTCATCAAGAGTTCTGTGAAATTATGCATAATGTATGTTTCCATCACTGAAACTTTTATCCAAGCCACTGGGACCCATTCATATGCATTAGAACTAGTTTGCCTTTTACTTCTCATACAAAGTTATGCTTATGAGCTCTACAATGTAACCACTATTGCTATTTATAAGGAGATTTTGAAAAGGCCTATTTACAATTGCTGTTTCTCCTTGCTACTATGAGATCAGGTGCCAGGAATTATCACTCAATCTGACTTAAACTTATTCCCCTCCAATTTTTTTCCTTGTTACTTTGACTGTGTCAACTGACTTTTATAAGCATCATGAACAAGCATTGATTGAGATCATTTCCCACTAATACATGCTCCCCAAGCAGAACTTTGTTATTCAAGATAAAGCAACTGAGAGATCACTAAATAATTTCACAAACTTATAAAAATCTCCCTGAAGGTGGCTTCTGCTCTTCTAAAAGGAGGGCGGAATTTGGGATGCAGGAAATTTTATAATATGGAAAATATGCAACTATTTTGAACTAATAGAATTTTCTTGATCCCCAACCCTCCATCTCTACCTCAAAGTTAACTAGACTGGTGTGACAAAAAGAAAGTTAGACAGTAGACAGGGCATTCAAAGAAAAAGCAATTTGGAAAGGAGCTGAATTTCTGGGAGCTTAGTGCATTGTCTTTTTCTCTCCTTCTTCTGACCTCCCACACTCCACGGGAATCACACACTGTTCTTTCTCAGGAGAACTTGGGGAGTCATCAAGCAAGTGTAACTACATCTCATTACCAAATGAATGCAGTCCATGGGATCAAAAATGTATGGAGAAAGGTCCTTAGGGACATGGCAGCTTCATGAAAGGTTATGAATCGGCAAACATGGATTTTAATATAATCAGTAACACCCTTGGATGCGGCAGCGTCAGGACGGGTAATCAATACTTAAAAACTAAAGATATATTTTTATGCTAAGTCAAGCAGACTTTTCTTAGTTTAGAAAGACAAAGCAGGGGCTTCCCTGGTGGTGCAGTGGTTAAGAATCCTCCTGCCAGTGCAGGGGACATGGGTTCGAGCCCTGGCCAGGGAAGATCCCACATGCCGCAGAGCAGCTAAGCCCGTGGGCCACAACTACTGAGCCTACGTATTACAACTATTGAAGCCCACACGCCTAGAGCCCATGCTCCAAAACAAGAGAAGTCACTACAATGAGAAGCCCGCGCACCGCAGCAAAGAGTATCCCCTGCTCGCCGCAAATAGGGAAAGCCAGTGAAGCAACGAAGACCCAGCACAGCCAAAAATATAAATAAATAATTAATTAATTAATTTTAAAGAAAAGAAAAGTAAGGCAAAGGAGATATGACAGGCAAAGGAGACAGGCTGTAGTACTACTAACTCCCATTTTCCTCATTATTTCTTTTCATTTAATCATCATTGCTCATTCATTCTAAAAAATCTGTTATCTACCAGGTATTGCAGTAAGTTCAATACAGAGAGAGATAGAGTAGTCCCTGATTGAAGTAGCTGACAACTACCATCGACTATTTAATAATAATAATAATAATAATAAAGTTACAAAATTAATAGTATTTACTGAATACTTACTACTTGCCTTATACTCTGTCAAGCACTTTATAAGAAACAAATTATCTAATTATTTCAGCAACTTCATCATAAGCATTAATGTTACCACAGCGTACAAAGAATGAGACCAAATCATGGAGAGGTTTAAACATTGGCCAAAGTTATGCAACCAAAAAGCAGTGGGGATAAGATTCAAACCCATGTGCATTCTAGAATGCATACTTATAATAAAGGTCTGGTAGACAATTTTGTGTGTGAATTTTTTTGGGGGGGTTGGGTTTTTTTTAAATTAATTAATTAATTAATCATGTTTGTTTTTGGCTGCTTTGGGTCATCGTTGTTTCTGGGCTTTCTCTATTGCAGCCAGCGGGGGGCTACTCTTCGCTGTGGTGTGCGGGCTTCTCATTGCGGTGGCTTTTCTTGTTGTGGAGCATGGGTTGTAGGTGCATGGGCTTCAATAGTTGTGGCACTTGGACTCAGTAGTTGTGGCTGGTGGGCTCTAGAGCACAGGCTCAGTAGTTGTGGTGCACGGGCTTAGTTGCTCCGCGGCATGTGGGATCCTCCTGGACCAGGGCTCGAACCTGTGTCCCCTGCATTGGCAGACGGATTCTTAGCCACTGCACCACCAGGGAAGCCCCAGGGGGGCTGAGTTTTAAAGGACCTCTTCTGGGTGAGGTGAATACTTCTTGTTTTTGTTTTTGTTTTGTTTTGTTTTTTCCTTTAACAATTTAGAAAACCTCAAACGGAAGCAGAATTTCCACTTAATCTGTTTTGATGTGCCTCTACCTATCATCAAGAAGCAGTGACATAGTTTCTTTTACATTATTTTTAGGAATCACTAAAACTATCTGAATCCTACTTTAGCTAAAGAGAATATGGTTCAATGTATTCTTGGCTTTCTAATACCCAACCCAATTAAGATCGGATTGGCACATTAGCAATAAGAAAATAAAACTAAGCTCAACAAATCTGAATCAATAGTATGAACGCTTACTGATTTTAAGTGTTTGTATTAATTTTAAATGCATTTGTAGCATTTTTAAACTACAGCTGAAACTTGTGTTCGTATTTCTCACCATTATATTTTGAGGCATGATGTAAACAAATGAAACTAGCTGACAATCCAATGGGATGTGAAAAGAAAAATGAACAAAACAAAATGAAAACTTATCCAGTATTTCTCATTTGAAAAGGCTTCAGAAAACACAAGCCTCAGAGGAAAGTAACTGCAGACAAATATTTGTGTTTACAAAAACGTGAAGTGCCTGGGAAAGGCAGAAATCACTATTTCTGTTTCTCTCATTTTGTATCGTTATTGATCAGAATGCTGTAATTTTCATGGCACTGGGGGGAAAAGACAAACAAGTAAGAGTGTAATTATTCCGAAGGGAGGTTTGGGAGCAATTTTTGTAATCCATAACCTAACCCTAGAAGGAACAGAGAGCAATATCTAAAACTGTGTTCACAGGAGATTCTGTATTATTGATTTGATTCTATTTGAACACATTTCCTAAATTACTATTGTCATTGAAACTTACCTGTATAATTATTCTGTAATTTTAATACTTCCTTTGCATTGGTTGGGGGGGAAAGCCCCCCTAAAAGTTGAATACTGTTATTCACTTTAAAATATATATATGCCTTATGTTTTATGTAGGAAGAAATTATTATTAAAAAATATCTTTTGTTCTGTGCTAGGAAAGAAGAAATGATTAAAAGTAAGTGGCTCTTGACAACTTTTGAGTAGGCATACCTCTTAAATTAAAAATCCAATCTGTCCACATTTACCTTTTGACTTCTAGATGTTGTCAATACAGAAGGGACAAATAGAAATATGATTTTTTTCTTTTCAGGGCACCCTGTCTGTGAAGTCTCAGGCATAGGGAGGAGAACTAAACTGTTCCCTTTCTACTTGGTCTTTTTGAGTGGGATTATTAGTTTTCTCTTGTAAATGTATTAACAGGAAGAGAACAAACTTAAATAATGCAAAAAAACACAAACAAACCAAGTTTACCTTTTAATCATGCAGTTGCCAAACTCCCAAATATAATAATTACTATGAATATTCTGTCCTCTTTATATTGAGATTCCCCCACCTCCACCCTAAGCACCACATACAATTGCATGGATTTTATCTCATTTGTTTGGTTTTCTTTATGTATAGACATTTTATATACTTTTATCTTTTAGAAATGTTCAGAATCATAGAGGTATAAATTACTAGATCACTAATAATTTTGTGTTAACTGGAGGAATCAGATGATGTTTTTCTTCCTAAGACAACAAGAAAGGCCCAAATAGGTGAAAAGAAGTAAAGATGGAAAAGCAAGAATTAAGATGGTTGAACACATGTGGAAAGGCTGTTTGCAGCTCCTCTCATTTCCCTTTTCTACAACCTTTTATGATTTCTCTCCGATGTGAAAAAATGTTTAGGTAAGAATATCCTCCTGAATCTTCGTGAATTTCTATACTGTTTCTTCTTCAGTATAAATTCCCTTGAAGTGAGTTGTGGAAGTGATAGTAAAATATGACAGCCAAAAAAAAAAAAGACAGCCATTGTCTCAAGGGAAAGTAATATATCACTCCAATGAAAGAAAAATAAATTTTTATTTTTAATTTTGAAGTTTATTGAAAAAGACCAGTGCTTAAGAGTCCAAAGATGTGAGTTTGAGTCCAGCTCCAACACTTATGAAATGTGTGTTCTTGAGAAATTTGTATAATATCTCCATCTGAAAAATTGTGGATTAAAGTAACTAATTCAAAAGATGTCCGGAGGATAAAATGAAATAATCAATGTAAAAAAGCCCTGGAAACTGTACTAGAAAAGTACATCTTTGTCATCCTCATCCCTTTGCTCATCCCTAGCAATATGCAGTCAATCCAGATATTTCTACTATTTTACATTTGTAAGTCTTTGTGTATGTGCACAGCTTAATTTAACAGAATTATAATCTCTAGGATTATTTCAGAGAAAGCTCCTTCAATTAAAATTAATAATATTGTATACTCCCACACAAATTTTAATCTTTGGAATTGTCTTCTTCCTAATACACTCTTGCAGTGTCTGTCAATGACAAAATTACCTCAGAAAGAGTATTCTTAAAATGTCCTAAGGATAGCGATTTGATTTCTGGCTTGGGTTTATAAGTAGGGAGAAACCTATGAATCTCCAAACATGCATTTTCTTTGACCAATTAACAATGCAACTAAATTCTGACCCATAGATTTCTGTCTTTGCTGACCCAGTTTCTGCTATACTAAAATGGTGTGATACCAATTGGGCAGTAGTTTTGCCTGGAAGCATATGACCTCTGGCAAATGGACTGAGATCCCCCCAGTTGAGGACCATGGACAGCCATCTCTTAGCAATAGGTAATGAATAATAAATTCTATCCTGTGAGGCAGGGAGCATTGATTAGATTTTTGCTAGACAAGGCCCTATCCATCCCAAATGAGCTTCCAATCTTAATTCATTTTCTTCACTGTGACCTAAGTCAAGGTCTCAAAAAATGAAAAACTAACGTGATGCTCTGAAAGAATTCGCTCTAATATTCAGGACTGTTTAACAATGAAAAATAACAGAAACTCAACTATTTTTGCCTAAACATTGATTTATCAACATGTATTTGGAGACAAAACAAAATTAAATTAAAGGTTTCTCTAGCACACCACCTATCATAGTTATAAGGTATTCTTTTTTTCTTTTCCTAAATAAAGCTGGTCCTTATACTTTCATTATCCTGAAGTCTTAAACAAATATAGAATAATCACCTATAGCTCGAGTATTTTTTCTTATCAATCACTCAGAAGATTTTTTGTTCTTTATACTGTACCTTATAAATTTTCATTTAAGTAATTAACTAAGGATCATTAATTTACTTAAATTTTAAAATGGCCAAGTACTACATAAATAATAAAAATGAAAATATATTGAAAATGGCCAAGAAACAAATGTAAGTTTTATGGAAATATATGATAATGAGGGGAATAATAAATTATAATATAAACATAATTTACTTTATAATAATATGATATAAATATAAAGTGCAAGGTAATATAATGGTTACCATATCTACTGTCTGGGTTTAAAAATTGATATGATGTAATAACTCACATTTATAAAACACTTTTACTATTCAAGCATTTCACATTGAATCTTTAATTTCCTTATCCTAAGTTCTTGGAAGAGTTGGGAATACATTAAGTTATCAGTAACCATTTTTTAGTCAAAGCAAACTTAATAGCTATATTTCACAGAGGAGAAAAATTAGAATAAATTAAGCAGAGATTTTCAGTTTTCATTTCTGAATGTAAGGAACTTGGAAGTCATCGCTTTGTCTTAACAACAAGTAAAAACTAAACAGATTGAAAAATCAACAACTCTTCTGCATTTGTAAGAAAAGTGAGGGAAAAACTCACTTCTCCAAGATTGGAGAAATAGGCAATCAAATACAGGGAGCTGTGGCTTCTCTGAGCAGAGACTAAGGAGAGGAGATCATCATGGGAACCAGTGTGAAGGTAGGAAAACCTGAACTACAATTGAATTGCTGGAGGCTCAGTGTGGACAACTCTGAGAGGTAAAAACTCCAAGGGGACCCAGTCATATGGAGGACTCCACAGTATTGTGAGTTTTACTTCCAGGAGCTCCACCAGGTACTCACAGTAAATATAAGAGAAAAATCTCCTTATGCTTTTGGCAAGGGGAGGTGAAAAGGAACAATTCTGAAATACACCAGAGCATTCCGGTGGTCTCAATAGGCCTCTGCTCAGGAGAAACTAGTCAACCAGAACCTAATCTGCTGGAGTATTTTCAGGGCCTAACTGACCTGGGAGAGAGAAATACCCAACTATAGTCAGCTGTAGACTTCCACGTAGGAGAAGGGAATTACCCAATTCCAGCCCACTCTGGCAATCTTGTCCCACATATGGAAGAAGGAAAAAACTGAGAAATACTTGTGAAGTTCACAGTCCAGAAGCATAGACTCATTAAAAACAATAGGATTTAATCATAGGACTATAGAAAGCTTCCCTTCCCCTACAACTATATTATTAAAGTTCTACTTACAACAGTTCCTTTTACCTGGTACATGTCTAGCTATCAAGAACAAATTACAAGACATACTAAAAGGCAAGAAGTACAATTTGAAGAAGAAGAGCAAATGTCTGATCAGACAAGGCAAAAAATGTTGGAATTACCAGACCAGCAGTTTAAAACACATATGATTGTTATGCTAAGGTTTCTAAAGGATAAAGTAGACAGCATGTTAAAACAGATGAATAATACAAGCAGAGAGATAGAAACCCTAAGAAAGAATCAAAATGAAATGTTGAATGTCAAAAACACTGTAACAGAAATAAAGAATGCTTTTGATGGGTTTATTAGTAGCTGAGAAAAATAATCTCTAAGCTTTAGAATATCTCAATAGAAACCTCACAAAGTGAAAAGCAAAGAGAAAAAAAATGAAAAAAAAAAAGGATAGAATTCAGAGATTGTGAGACAAACACAAAAGATGGAACACTTGCATAACGGGAATACCAGAAGGAACAGAAAAAGGGAAAGGAAGAAAATAAATATTTGAAATAATAATGACAGAGTTTCTGAAATTAATGTAAGACACTAAACCACATATCCAGGAATCTCAGGAAATACCATGCAGGATAAATGCCAAGAAAACTATACATAGGCATGTCATTTTTAAACTATATAAAATCAAAGATAAAGATAAAGAAAAAAATTCTGAAAAAAAGGAGAAAACACCTTAAATATAGAGGAACTATAATAAGAGTTACCTATGACTTCTCCTCAGAAACCATGAAAGCAAAAAGAGAAAAATTTGGAGTGAAATATTTAAAGTGTTGAAAGAAAAAAAAAACACTAACTTACAATTCTGTACTCTGTGAAATTATCCCTCAAAAGTGTAGGAGAGTTAAATACTTTTTCATGCAAACAAAAATTGAGAGATTTTTTTGCCAGTAGACCTATCATGCAAGAAATATTAAAAGAAGGTTTTTTTAGAGAGAAGGAAAGTATATAGGTCAGAAACTTGGATCTGCATAAAGAAAGAAGAGCGTTGATAAAGGAATATGTAAAGACTAAATAAAAACTTTGATTTTTCTTATTCTTAATTGACTGAACAGATAGTTTATTCAAAATGATAGCAACGATGTACTTAATTATGTATGCATATACATATTTATATATATGCTTATATATAAAAAATGGATGACAGCAATGATACAAGAGATGGGAGAGAGGAATTAGAGTTACATTGTTATTATAAGTTACTCAAATTACTAGGGAATCAGTATAGTGTTATCTGAAAGTGGACTTCAATTAGTTGTAAATGTATATTGCAAACTCTAGGGCAACCACTAAATATAGTTTCCAAAGAAGTATCAGTGATATGCTAAGAAAGAGAGAAAATGAAATCACATAAAATGCTCAATTAAAATCATAAAAGTCAGAAAAGGGGTGGTAGACAAAAAACTAAGAATAAGGAACAAGGGCAAGAAATAAAAAACAGTAACAAATATGGTAGATATTAATATAACTATATCAATAATTCAATAATCACTTTGAATATCAATGGTCTAAAAGCACCAATTAAAAGACAGAGATTTCCAGGGTGGATCAGAAAGCAATACCTAATTCTATGTTATCTATAAGAAACCCACTTTAAATATAAATATACATATGGATTATAAGTAAATAAGTGGAGAGAAGCATACCTTGCAAACACGAATAAAATTAGACTGGAGTAGCGATATTAAGTTCAGATAGAGCAGACCTCAAAGCAAGGAAAGTTATTATGAATAGATAAGGCTAAAACTCATAATGCTTCATGGAGAATTGGATGACTCCATACTGGAGACTTCAGTTGCTCTCTATCATAAATGGACAGATCTAGCAGGCAGAAAATCAGTAAGAACATAGTTGCATGCAAAACACCATCAATCAACCACATATAATGAATATTTATAGACTATTTCATCCAACAACAGCAAAATACACACTCTTCTCAAGCTCGCAAGGGGCATTCACCAAGATAAACCACATTCCATGCTATAAAACACTGCTTAACAAACTGTAAAAATATATATAAATCATACAAATGTCTGCTCTCAGACCACAATGAAATTAAATTAGAAATCAATAATAGAAAGGTAAATGGAAAATATCAATATGTATGGAGATTTAACAACACACTTATAAATAACACATGGGTCAAAGAAGAAATCTCAGGAGACATTTTTAAAATATTTTGAACTAAATTAAAATAAAAACACAACTTATCAACATTTGCAGAATGCAGCAAAAGCAGTGCTTAGAGGAAAGTTTATAGCATTGGATGCATATGATGCATATGTTCAAAAGGAAGAAAGAGCTAAAATCAGTAATCTAAGTTTTCACCTTAGAAAATTAGAAAAAGAATGACAAAATAAATCCAAAGTAAGTAGAATAAAAGAAATAATAAGAATTAGAGCAGAAATCAATGAAACTGAAAACAAGATATCAATAGAGTAAACCAATGAGACCAAAAGCTTGTTCTTTGAAAAAATCAATAAAACCAATAAGCCTCTAATGAGACTAAGAAAAAAAGAGAAAGGACACAAAGTACTAATATCTGAAATGAAAGAGGGGACATCACAACAGGTACCATAGGCACTAAAAGAATAATGAAGGTGGTCAACAGGTACAAAATCCCATTTATAAAATATAAGTCCTAGGGATATAACGCACAGGATGGTGACTATAGTTAACAGTACAGTATTGTACATTTGAAAGTTGCTGAGTAGATCTTAAAAGTTCTCATTACAAGAAAAAAATTGTAACTATGTGTGGTGATTGATGCTAACTGTACTTATCATGGTAATCATTTCACAAAATATACATAAATTGAATCATTATTATATTGTACACCTGAAATTAATGCAATGTTATATGTCAATTTATTTCTCAATGAAAAAACAAGAATAATCAAAGAATACAATGAGCAACTCTATGGCCATATATTTTGGTAACCTAGATGAAATGGACCAATTCCTTGAATGACACAACTTGCCAAAACTCACCCAAGAGGACATAGACTGTCTGAATAGCCTATATTTATTCAATAAATTAAACCAACAATTATTAACCTTCCAAAACAGAAAGAACCAGACTCAGATGGGGTCACTAGTGAGTTCTACCATATTTTAAGGGAAAAATTACACCAATTCTCTGCAATCTTTTTCAGAGGATAAAAGCAGAAGGAATACTTTCCAATTCATTTTATAAGGTCAGTATTATCCTAATACCCAAACCAGAAAAAGACAAGACAAAAAAACTGCAGATCAATATCTCTCATGAACATAGATACAAAGATCTTAAATAAAATATTGGTGAATTGAATCCATTAATGTATAAAAAGAATTATATACCATGACCAAGTGGAATTTATCTCAGGCATGCATGGCTGGTTCAACACTCAAAACTCAATTAAAGCAACCATAATATCCAGGTTAAAAAAAATCACATAATCATATCAATAGATGCAGAAAAAGCATTTGACAAAATACAATCCCCATTCATGGTAAAAACTCTCAGTAAACTAGAATTAAAGGAGACCTTCCTCAACTTGATATAAAATATTCACAAAAAACCCACAGCCTACATTATACTTATTCCAAGAAACTCAAAGTTTTTCCACTAAGATCAGGAATCAGTGAAGGACGTGCTCTCTTACCATGCCTTTCCAACCTTGTGCATTAAGCACTTTGCACTGTCACACAACCAACCTTAGTGAAACCTGGACGTAAGTGCAGGTCTGACACCAAAGTGCTCTTAATTAACCCACTATCCAATGTCACTTTATAGTATCTCACTGGATATTTACTATAGACTATCGTCACCAAATCTCCATGTCATGTTTTTCTGAGCAAGCTGTTGTATAAACTGCCCACTGTTAGTCACATAACTATATTTTGATTCTACAAATTATTTTTATAACACTGTATTAATGTGAGTTACAAAATACATAAAATAATATTAATTCTGATCCTTAAGTTACTGAGTAAAAATATCTTTCTTTGAAAACACAGATTTCAGAGAAACAATGAGAGGGTATTAATAGAAGCAAGGAACAAGTATCCCAGGGAAAACTGAGGAATGCAGAGAAAACCAGTGTGACTGGAAGAGTAAGATGGCAGCCAAGAGAAAGCCATAGGTCAGAGCATGGTAAGCTGTAAGTTTTGCAAGACATAGGTAAGGCTGGATTTCATGGCAAGTGAGAAGGAAACTATTAGAATGCTTTTTCTGAATTCACACACACATACCCACACACACACACACACACACACACACACACACACACACACACACACACACACTCTGCTGGCTGTATTCAGAATGCTTCCTGAGGCTGGGGGAGGAGAACACAAGAGGAAAAGTGTAAATGTCATTTTTAGAAGCCATTAAAATAACCCAGTTTTAAGATGATGCACTCTTGGGATAGATTTGTAGCAGATGAGGTGGTGAGGAATAATAGTTTAGATATATTTTGAAAATAAAATTGAAAGCATATCCAAATAGATTTTATGTAATATCAGTTTGGATAATTTGGATACTAGAAAAAGTATGCTGGGAGAATAGGAAGTGATGGCCTGTAGGTAAGATTTTGGAAGATGAGCATTCTGTGTTAGCTTACATTTTGGGGGTAAGTAGGGAGTAGGTTGTTAAGGTAATATGGCAGAAAAGGTTATAAGAAGATAGAAATCCGAGATATTAAGAATCCAATGTATTAGGTAGATTATGAACATGTAACATATATTACATGCATCAAAATCAATGCAGAAAATACCAGAATGTCATACCTAGTTCTGGGGGCCAAAGACTAAATTCTTCAACTAATACATGGGAGTGACTGGGAATGCTGGAGATACTAGATCCCATGTGGCACAAGATGCATGAAATTCAAAGGATCTGTGTTTTTGCTTTTGTTGTTGATGTTATGTTTGTTTTAAGAAAGGAAAAGAAGATGATTGGGAAGCTTCCATAATAAGAAGTGGGGGTGGGATACTTTCCACAATTTGTAAGATTCAGAGAGGGAAGAAAAACCCCTTCCACTTGAGAGAGCTGCAGAGAAGATGGTGAGCTTGGTAGACAGCCAGGTTTCAATTAAAAAATAGAGATAAAGAAAAGAAGGAGAAAAGGAACCCTTAAAAGAGTTCCAATAGACATGGCTACAGTCATTTTGGCAGAGGACTGAGAGGTATGGGGCATGAATCAAGCTTGAATATGGCCTGTGCAGAGTAGCATGAGTGTGCAATTTTGCATACTGTTAGGTGGACCGAAGGATTGAACTTCACGAAGTGACTGAGATACAGCTGTATAACACATGACAGTCTGATCTGAGACAGTGGACAACTATTTTAAGCAAGAGTCCTGATTATTCAGTCTAAAGGTATAGAGGAGTCATAGTAATGCATGTTTCTGAACAGTGTCAGAGAAGAAATGGAAATATGTTTCAGCTTGGACCTGTCAAAGAATAACCGAGAACTATTTAGTCATTAAAAAATAACTTGGAGGGGCTTCCCTGGTGGCGCAGTGGTTGAGAATCCGCCTGCCAATGCAGGCGACACGGGTTCGAGCCCTGGTCTGGGAAGATCCCACATGCCTTGGAGCAACTGGGCCCGTGAGCCACAACTGCTGAGCCTGCGCGTCTGGAGCCTGTGCTCTGCAACAAGAGAGGCCGCAATGGTGAGAGGCCCGCACACCGCGATGAAGAGTGGCCCCCGCTTGCCGCAACTGGAGAAAGCCCTCACACAGAGACGAAGACCCAGCACAGCCATAAATAAATAAATAAATAAATAAATAAATAATAAAAATAAAGGAATTCCTTTTAAAAAAAAAATAATAACTTGGATATATTGGTCAGCAATATTATTGGGCTGTTGCACAAAGTGTATACACAGATGTGAGAGAATGCCTTTGGACTATTTTCATGAAACAAAGAAAGAAGCAGATTGATAAGACAGGGTTGAGAAAGGAGGGGAATAACACTTCAGACAATCTGGGAATGGTGAATCTTGCTGGGTTTTCAGTTGGGGGTAAATAGATTAGCTGGCATCTATTAAAGATAATCTGGAGTGTGTCCCTGAGCAGACTGACTCAGATATTGACAGTCTCTGGAGCACACATGACAAGAGGTCTCTGCACAGTGCCAGCTAGTGTCCTTCCTTTAGGACCTGCACCATGTTCTTATGAAATGACTCAAACCCTAATGACTCTTCCCGCCAAAAGAAGTTTGAGAGACTTTCTATGTCACAATACTACATCAGAGAACTGAGAGAGATACAAAGCTGAAATGTTACGGAAAAACATACAAAACTTTCTCCCATAATTGGAAGTAGCTCGTGTTTGCAGGTCAAGGGGACCCTCTCATCCATGGAATTTCTAAAGTGTGTCCTAAAAGTTTAATACTCATATTTACATACTATGTCTAATGATGTAATAGAATGCATATCATTTTCATTCTTTATTGTAAATCATTACTCCCAAAGAATATTTTTGTTGAGTTCAAAGAGTTTTGTGTTCATTCTAAATAGATATACAGGTTGTGAAGATACAAACTAAACAATGGAAGCTCAGATTATGATTCTTAAATTCACAAAAAATGTCAGTGGTAGCTTTTGAAGAATCTTCTATTAATAAGCCTCATTTCTATTTAGTTATGTCAAATATTTTAAATATATAGTCTAGCAGTTAGGACTTGATGGTGCCTGTAACAAAAAACTCAACTCAAACCCACTTAATAAAAATGATTTATTATCACTTACAGTTGCAGAGGCCAGAAGAAGAGCAGGTGTCACAGTTTGTTGGATTCGCTGACCCAGCATTCAATTTCTCAATTTTCAGCCCTCTGCTTTGCCCTGGGGTATCAACATCATTCTAAGAAAAGCATCCCCCCGTGTCACAAGATGACTGCCATAAATCCCTGGCTACCTGCTCTGCCTTTAAGTCCATAGAAAGAGGGAGAGTTTGAAAAGTGAGGAAGATTCCTTCTAAGGAATTCCCCAGAAACAACTTGCATCTCACTGGCTTCCATTGGGGTAGTCGTTTATCTTTGAATCAATAATACAAAAGATAGTATTTCCCTGATTAGCTTAGGCATCAGCCACATGTTCCACAGTAAACCAATAGTGAAGCCACTTTTCTCAAAACATGGGGACTCCTCAGGGGAGATGTGGACATCTGAATAACAGCAGAGAAATAACCAAGAGAAGAAGAAATTGACACTGGGAAGAAAAGCATGTATGTACTTAACAACGAAACAGAACATGTAGCAGAAAATGTCAAATATAATTCTATTCCACACATATCGTTCATATGGGAAACATTGATTGTACTTAGTATACGTCTACAAAACAATCAATGGGGTCAAATAAGGAATCAGCTGAGTATTGCCATGGTCTAACAAAAAGCCCTTAGACTGGCCGACTTATCCAAAAATTATGTGTATATTCAACACTCAACTTTCCAGATTTTGTCATTACACAATGCCCTGAAAGAGTAAAAATAAAACCCAATGACTCCCTTTCTTCTGGGCTGTTACTTATACTACTCTATCCAGGTTCAGGGTTAGTAGTTTCTCTACTTTAAGGTAAAAGAATAGATTGGTTTTGAATAATTCCTACCACTGAGCACAAGACCCAAATGCTACTTTGTCCTCTTAACTGGGTGACATGGGTGGGGGGCAATAAGCCTTTCTTAGAAAAGGACTCTATGATCTCCATAGCTTCCAGTTTAGATAATTTATGGGTCTCAAGTATCCATCTCTCTCCTACAGTAGGACCTATGTAGGACCTATGCTAGGTCCACGCTACACAATCGCAACAATAAGGACTTCAGTTTCATTTTTACTCTGAAACTCCAAGCAGGAGCTCTAGAGTCATTCAGAAGAGAAATGGAAATGCAAACTGATAGTTTTTTTTTAAGTATTTTTGCTATGAAGAAAGAAAAAAGACAGGGAGAGACAAAAAGAGAAAAAACATAGAAATGGCTCTGTATTACTGCCCATATCTAGCTTGTTAGAAATAGCTGGAGTCAGCTTTTCTTAGCTCCTTGACACAGTAGGTTTTTCCTCCCATCAAACCCACTGAGTCAGTGGTCCAGGAGACAGAGCAGTGCCATTAAAGAAATCTGACACCAGAAACAAAGTTCCCAGCAAAGCCCTTTTGCAGGACTCACTTTGGTGCTAATGTTTGGCTCTGCAGTGACTATTAAGCTCACTTTCAGCCTCAGACTGAATGAAAATAATCCTTTTTCTTTTTCATTCTATTTTCATTTTAGCAGATGCTGATTAAATGTCAGATACTGTCTGATCACCAGGCTTGTCAGCTTTCATCCTAAAGATGGAGCCTGAAACTAACACAACATTGTTAATCAACTCTACTCCAATATAAACTAACAATTAAAAAAATAAAAATAGGGACTTCCCTGGTGGCACAGTAAGAATCTGCCTGTGAATGCAGGGGACACGTGTTCAAGCCCTGGTCCAGGAAGATTCCACATGTCATGGAGCAACTAAGCCCGTGCACCACAAATACTGAGCCTGCGCTCTAGAACCCGCGAGCCACAACTACTGAGCCCGTGTGCTACAACTACTGAAGCCCGTGCGCCTAGAGCCCATGCTCTGCAACAAGAGAAGCCACCACAATGAGAAGCCCCTGCTCCACAACGAAGAGTAGCCCCCACTCGCCGCAACTAGAGAAACCCCGTGGGCAGCAACAAAGACCCAACACAGTCATAAATAAATAAATTTTAAAAAATAAAATTAAATTAAAATAAATTTTAAAAAAAGAGTAGAGGAGTAAAAGTACATTTTCTTGAGTACTTCTCAAGTTGCCAACCTAAATCTGAATTCCTGTGAAATGACTATAATAAAGCTAAAAAAACAAGTTGACTCTAACTTGAATCATGGAAAATCAAAACCTTCTTAGTGTATCAGTGGTTCCTATTGCTTATGAGAAGCTCAGAGTGAATTAATATGAAGTGTAAAATATTCCTTGTGGAAAGGCTGCTAACCATGGCAATTTTTGTCTTCCTCCTTTTGGTGGTGGGAGTGGATGTTGAGGTTTTTCTGAAACAAGGCATATTTTTGGTATCCAGATTTTTGCAGAGAGCTCATTTGAATCATAGACCTCATAGCACATGGCAGGTAGGCAAGTTATGAGGAACAGAAAGGATAAAATAGGCTTCAGGAATTTCTTACCATCTTGGTATGCTTTTAGAACCATCTGCTTGGGAATCCAGCTCTTTCTAGTACAAAACCAGATTGCTGAGATACAGTTCTTCCATACAATATTGAGAGAGAGAAATGACTCAATATAGATCCAACAGAAAAGAAAAAAAAAAACCTCTGAATTTATGGGGTCAGTAACTAGCTACTTGAAAGTAACTCTTTTTAATCATCATTTAAGATTTGTAGTGTCGCTTTAAGAAAACCTAATGTCCCATCTGAGTATACATGATTCTATGACTTTTTCTACTAAAAACAAATCTATGAAATACCCTGAACTTTCTAAAATAGTGGATATTAATAAATTTTATTAAAGATCCCATTGTGTCAGTATTTTATTAACCACTAAGAAAGAATAAATGCTATTACATAAACTATGATATCAATACAATGTTTTATCACTTAGAATTTAAAAAAAATTTTTATAGGAGTAGAGTTGATTTACAATGTTGTGTTAGTTTCAGGTGTACAGTACAGTGAATCTGTTATACATATACATATATCCACTCTTTTTTATATTCTTTTCCCATATAGGCCATTACAGAGTACTGAGTTCCCTGTGCTATAAGTAGGTCCGTATTAGTTATCTCTTTTATATACAGTAGTGTGTATATGTCAATCCCAATCTTCCAATTTATCCCTCTCCCCCTTACCCCTTGGTAACCATAAGTTTGTTTACTACATCTGTAACTCTGTTTTGTAGATAAGTTCATTTGTACCCTTTTTTTTTTTCAGATTCCACATATAAGTGATATCATATTTGTCTTTCTCTGTTTGACTTACTTCACTCAGTATGACAATCTCTAGGTCCACCCATGTTGCTGCAAATGACATTATTTTGTTCTTTTTCAGGGTTGAGTAATATTCCATCGTATATATGTACCACATATCCTTTTTTTTTTTTACTTTATAGCTACTTTATTTATTTATTTATTTATTATTTTTGGCCGTGTTGGGTCTTCGGTTCATGCGAGGGCTTTCTCCAGTTGCGGCAAGCGGGGGCCACCCTTCATCGCGGTGCGGGGACCACTCTTCATCGCGGTGCGTGGGCCTTTCACTATCGCGGCCCCTCCCATTGAGGGGCACAGGCTCCAGACGCGCAGGCTCAGTAGTTGTGGCTCACGGGCCCAGCTGCTCCGTGGCATGTGGGATCTTCCCAGACCAGGGCTCGAACCCGCGTCCCCTGCATTAGCAGGCAGATTCTCAACCACTGCGCCACCAGGGAAGCCCAGTACCACATATTCTTTATCCACTCCTCTGTTGATGGACATTTAGGTTGCATCCATGTCCTGGTTATTGTAAATAGTGCTGCAATAAACTTTGGGGTGCATGTATCTTTTCAAATTATGGTTTCCTCTGGATATATGCTGAAGAGTGGGATTGCTGGATCATATGGTAGCTCTAGTTTTAGTTTTTTAAGGAACTTCCATACTGTTCTCCATAGTGGCTGTACCAGTTTACGTTCCCACCAACAGTGTAGGAGGGTTCCGTTTTCTCCACACCCTCTCCAGCATTTACTGTTTGTAGATTTTTTGATGATGGCTAGAATTTTTTATTTAAACTTATTTAAAAATATTCTGTCATATATCACGTTTGTACAAACGTGTTGTACAAACACGAAAAGAAAAATATAATCAGAATACATTGACTGTGGTTTTCCTAAAACATCATCTCATTCAGGGCTCTACTCTTCTGAATCACTTTTCAACTCAGAGCTATTAGTTTCCATATTTTTCTACAAGGTATCCTCCTTTGTTCTAACAAGAGTTTTGATAATGTGGCATTTCTTAAAGTGGGCTCCAATATTATCACTTAGATTGCCTCTCAAGCCACTGACACCTATTCTGTAACTTTTCCTACAGACACTTTCAACACAAGGTTTTGAGACAACAACCAGGACTCATATTCCTTGTTTAAATGGTTCACCAATGGTTTGTTGACAACAAAGTCAAGAAGTTACAACTGAACCATCATGTCATCTGCAAAAGCAATTTTATACAGTGCTTGTCTTGACTACTATGATGTGAAAGCCACTGGGCAGAAAGTTGACTATATAACATTATCAATTAAAAGATACACCTTGAATTCCAGAAATATTAAAAATGTGTGTAGGGGGGTTATTTTAGAAGAATGAAATATACTATGTAACAATAAATATTAGTTCTATGTATGGACAGAGTTCCTTTGGTCTTCCTTTCATTAAATAAATAGATATTTACTGAACTACTTCTACATGCCAAGCACTGTCATCAGCAAAGGGGACATAATCGTGAGTAAAGGTTGATCTTTTCTCAACATTTCTGGAGCAAAACAGAAAACATAAAAGTGGCCAAAGAGAATGTGGTGCATCCCAAGTTTGGGAAAGAGGCTAGAGAGAGACTAGAGAGAGAGGAAACAAGGGTATTCCAAGGGTTGCAGATAAAGAGGAAGATAGGGGCCAGAGCATGACTCTTTCGGTTATCTGAAGGATTTAGACCTTTACCAGAAGAAGGACAGATAGGAACTGAAATGTTTAAAGTGCAAAAGGGAAAGATTTACAGCTGAAAAATGTAACTTCAGTTATAGCATCTATATGAATTAGAAGGTGGAAAGGAGGAAAAGGTGGAATCAAGGAAACTGATTAGGAGCATATTACAGTCTCACTATGATGACAGTTTGATCTAGAATAGTTGAAGTGGAGACAGAAAGGAATGTGTGGATTTGAAAGATGGTTAGAAGATAAAATCTCTAATACATAGAATTATGTAGGAAAAACAATAGCTAGGAATTTAATAAAACAAGACCAGAAACACATTACTCTTCAGTTCTACGGTATATATTACTTAAAAAGGTCCATCTGCATATAAAAATTCAGATGGTTCTGTAAGTTTTCATGTCCAGATGTGAACCTCACAAGTTTCAATTCATTTTTACTCTTCCAACCAACTGTTAAAATCTTACTGTTCCAACTTATATTAACAATTTTAAAGTGGGTTCACTTTACTACTAGCTTGTATGGAATACTAGCCCTAAAATACTTTTTATAGGAGGGTTAATAGCAATCTCTTTCTTCTCAAGGTAACACTGGGCCATTCTCTGACAGTGAGAACAACCTGGACAATTCAAATTTCAGTTATTTTGATTAACTCAATTACTGTCAGTCTCAGGGCTTCTGTAGGAACATTGATGGAAAATGTTTAGAGAAGATACATCTGTGTTTTTAAAAGGATGGACCAAACAATCTGTACTGGGTAGATTGGAAATGAAGATATCTGAGAGCTGAAGGATTAACAGAAGAAAGAAGGGCCTACAGGTGGAAATGAAGATAAAGAATGGGTGTATTGGACATGATCAAGCTTTCCATCTGGGTAAAGATAATCTTGTGGTCAGAGTTTAAAATGCTTGAAGTGATGTCTTTGGAGAGGTAAAATTGGGACAAAAAGGAAAACAATATATAACAAATTAAAAGGAAGGAATTCGAAGGTGACTGGCTGAAGTGAAGAAAGTGAGAAAGTCCTTGAGGGTCAGGATGTTAAGAAAACTGAGAGGCCAAAATCTTAGGAGGATTATTATCCATATAGATTTGACCTCAATCAAAACTGTATGGGCTTTAGTCAAATAGCATGAACAGGTGCTGAGGTTCTTGATAAATTGTGGAGACTGAATCTAAAACACAGAAAATGAACACAACCGTGTGGGTAAGTGGAGAGTTGAATGTTGTGAAATGGTGTGCAGCTCAAAGGAGTAGATTTGTTTGATTTGTTTTTAATATATCAGGATAGAAAAGTAACAACCCAGAAACAGTCATGAAGAGCAATCTCAGTCTGCTAGGAAGTAAGTAAACTCTGGATTAAAAAAAACGATTGAGGGAAATAAGTTTAAGATCCTTGGTGGGTCCAACCTCATTTAGTTCCAATTTCATCTGACTTAACAGCTTCACTTTCAGGTCTTTGCCAAAAGAGACGTCCAATGCCTAATCCCACCAACCCTGTCATGCCTTCACATGCTTTCATTCGTGTAGTTAGCTGTATTTACAATGCCTACTCTACCATTTTTATAAGGCTTAGTCTGACAAATTCTGTTTTAGGACCCTGCTCAGATGTAACTTACTCGTAGATTTCCAACCTTCTTCCCCACCGTCATCACCATCCACCAGCAGATCTGACAGCCCCTGTCCATGAGTTTTTTTCTTTTTCTTTTTAAATTTTTATTTGTTTATTTATTTATTTTTGGCTGCATTGGGTCTTCGCTGCTGCACACGGTCTTTCTCTAGTTGTGGCCACTGAGGGCTATTCTTCATTGTGGTGTGTGGGCTTCTCACTGTGGTGGCTTCTCTTGTTGTGGAGCATAGGCTCTAAGCACACAGGCTTCCGTAGTTGTGGCACACAGGCTCAGTGGTTGTGGCTTGCGGGCTCTAGAGTGCAGGCTCAGTAGTTGCCGCGCACGGGCTTAGTTGCTCCGCAGCATGGGGGATCTTCTCGGACCAGGGCTCGAACCTGTGTCCCCTGTATTGGCAGGCAGATTCTTAACCACTGTGTCACCAGGGAAGTCCCCTCCATGGTGTCTTATCACAGCTTCATTAACACACTTTCCCCATTCTGTAAAAGATATTTTTAACTTGTTTTACTCTCCCAATAAATAGTGATCACCTTGAGGGAATATGCATGCGTTATTGATCTTTGTATTATTTTTAGCATCTAACAAGCAGAATGGTACAGGGTAAACAGTAATAAATGATTGCTGAAATAAATTGAATTTTTAAAATATTTTGTTCCCTAAGCGGCCACTTTCCCATATCATGTCAAAAACATTGAGCATTGAGTTCCTTGTCCTCTGATAATGGCCTATTTCATAGGCCCAAGAGACTTAAAAGCATACAGCATAGAGCCAAAATGAGAAGACTCATTACAGTGCTGCATTAGAGCTACTAAGTCACATTTTGCAACCATACTGTACCACCAATATAATTAGAAGATATTGAACTTTCATTAGTTAGGGAAGATAGCCACCCTTTAGTTGTCATTTAAAAATATTTTTTTTGCTGACTGTAATAGCCTCATGAGATAGATATCTCATTTCTGTGGCAGACCCAAGGGTCACCAGTGATGTAATTTTATTTCTCTGTACTTGACTGCAGCCCAGAATAGTATTCAACATTTAATCCATTTCTAGTTTTCATTAGCAAATTTAGTCAAGTACAAATTAATTGAGTCCCATTTTAAAATCAGAATTTCTCAATGTTGGAAAGAGCAGTAATTCATTATTACCCATATGATGTTTGAATTCCTGTACAGTAATCCTACCACCTGTGTTCACTCCTGTGGACAAACAACTCAAATGAGAAAGAATTCTCTGCATCCTTAAGACAGTTCATTTCATATTTTTTAAAACTTTATTTTAACATTTCTTTATAGGCTGAAATGAATACTTTACCCAACAGTTCTACTTCTACACTTGTATTTCACAACATGGTTTAATCCCTTTTGTAATATTGGAAAACAATTATTATGTTGCCTCACAAGACTCCTTATAGCTGGTCTATTTATGCCCAGTTTTTTAACTTTTTTCCATATGACACTATTTGGGTTCACTGTATTACCTTGATTACTCTCTCTCCCATCAATGTGTTTGTAACCTTTAAGATGAGGTGCCCCCAACTGCATCTAATACCTTTAGAGTTGTGTCTATGGGACAAAGGAAGACCAGAGCTTCACTTCTCTGTTGCAGATATTTTTATACTTTCTTGTATGCAAACTAATTTTTTTTTCTGGTGGTGGGTAATGTTACAACACATTTCTCTAGTTGACATCTTTTGTCCTTGAAACTTCCAATATGGAGAATAAAATGTAAAATGGATACATTTAAGTAAATCAACTCCCATCTCTAGTACTCCTGACCAGCATTGCCTGAATTTACAGATAAGTAAACAAAAGCGCAGCAGGAGTTTACTTCCATAATTTTCTTGTTTGTTTATTTATTTATTTATTTATTTATTTATTATCGAAGTATAGTTCATTTAAAATGTGTTAATTACTGCCGTACTGCAAAGTGATTCAGTTATACAAATCTATACATGCTTTTTTAAAATATTCTTTTCCATTATGGTTTATCATAGGATATTGAATATAGTTTTCTGTGCAATACAGAAGGACCTTGTTGTTTATCCATTCTGTTTCTGATGCTTGATATTGTTGCCTGTTATATCCGTTGACTTAAACGTAGTTTACAAATGGTGCGTTTCAGCACATTTATCTCATGTGTCTAGTATATCACTTACCATGCTGTGCTGCGACTTCTCTGTAAGTGTCTCTCTCTGAAACTAGAGTATGTCTGTCTGCTTCACAGCTGGAGCTTGTCTTATTTGTCTCTGTATTCCGAGCACCTAGCACAATGCCACTTGTTGAATAAATGATGATTTTTGTACACAAACAACACTGGTTTTTGTTTTAATGTATTCATGTAATATGAAATATAGATACAAAGGGCACAACTGCAACTCAGTAAAATATCTAAAAATGCTGCCAAGTGGGAGGAGGATGAAGCATATTCTACAATAGCAGCAACAGGAGCTAGTCCAATAAGGAAAATTACACAGAATACATTCTAATTTTTATTATTACAACTTGGCAAAGAATCTTCAACTGTCCCCAGCTATGTAAAATTCCAGGCAATCTAGCAAATTCGTTGATTGCATTTATAGTTTATAATCCACTATTACTTTATGATATGCAGCTAGTGTCCCCTATGAGAGGATAAAAGAACTCAACTTTTTGGCACGTATATTCACATAATGGCACTTACATTCGTCTAGTGGCACTCATATAGTGAGGAGCTTGAGGATGTACAATCAAGCCTATGATCAAGGCTGTCATGGGTCATCATTTTGGAGTAGTTTTCCTTAAAAATAGCTAACATTTATTTAGCACTTATGCTAGGTACTATTCTAAGTGTTTTATATGAATTATTTCAATTAATCTGTACAATCCTCCTATGAAGTAGTTTGAAGTATAAGTCCATTTCACAGACGAGAAACTTAAAGTCGAGATTAACATTCAGGTATTCTGACCCTAGAACCAAGGATACGTCAATCTTCTCTAGAAAACATCAAATCTAAACACCTGTTTCAAATAGTTCCTGAGAAAATTCAACCTAATTCTCTCAACTTGGGCTACTTATAATAAGCAAATTGACTTTTTAGAAGACAAGTAAGTACAGAAAGAAAAAAAAATCATAGTTGGCTGTCTTGACTTGGTGGGAAATTAAAAATACAACAAGACATGGATGGGATATCCACAGTTAGTAAAGTGACCTTTTATTCCTGTTAAAATGAATAGATAGATGATAGATAGATAGATAGATAAATAAAGCAAGCAAGCAAGCTCTGAGTGTTTCCTCAAGTAGGATTTCTCAACATTGGCACATTTTGGGTGCAATAATTCCTTTTTGCGGGGGATTGTCCTGTGCACTATAGGATATCTAACAGCATCCCTCGTCTCTCTCCACTAGATGCCAAGACCACCCTTCCTGGAGTTGTGACAATTGAAAATGTCTCTAAGACATTGCTAAGTGTCCCATGGAGGCAGAATCCCTGTCCAAAAGTAAAGGCAAGTAATCTTACCTTAAAGCCCTACCTTATCTTTATCATCTTTTTCTTTGTAAAAGTATTTCTCATGTGCTGTATAGATAAGCAACATAATACGGAAGCAACCTTTGAAACAAGGGAGAAAACCTGATTAGAAATATTTGCTTCTCGTAGACACATAGGTAGGTCTAACTTCCCTTTTCTTTCTGTTATGCTGCAAAATGATTTGGCGGGTTCCCCCACCCTCATCCCCACAATATACACACTGCTCCCACTCTCATCCTCCATCCTTCAACCTGTGCATAAAACTTCTATTGTTCTTTTCCAATCTGTTTCTATAGTTCAATTGATGAGGACAACTCCCAGCTAGGAGCAACAGAATTGGTCCCGAGACATCCTACTGCCTTCAAACTATCTCCCATTATCTTCCCAAACTAAGCTTCATGAAAATCAAACTTAAGTGAAGTTCAGGAAGCAAATACCATCAGACCTTCATTAGATGCACTACTTTATCTTTTTTTTGAAACTAAGTTTGGGGTTGAACTTCAAGCCATATCTATTACATCCACTTTACATAAAGTATTAACTCCTTTCAATGGGAAATTAAAGAATATTACTCCAGATATTGCATTTTAAAAATACACATCTGGGGCTTCCCTGGTGGCGCAGTGGTTGAGAATCTGCCTGCCAATACAGGGGACACGGGTTCGAGCCCTGGTCTGGGAAGATCCCACATGTCGCGGAGCAACTGGGCCCGTGAGCCACAACTACTGAGCCTGCGCGTCTGGAGCCTGTGCTCCGCAACAAGAGAGGCCGCGACAGTGAAAGGCCCACGCACTGCGATGAAGAGTGGCCCCCGCTCGCCACAACTAGAGAAAGCCCACGCAAAGAAATGAAGACACAACACAGCCAAAAATAAATAAATAAATAAATAAATAAATAAATAAATAAAAATTAAAAAAAATATGCATCTGAATTTATAACATACCTCTATTTCCCACTCCATTTGTATGTTTTGTAAATTTAGCACTGAATTTTAACATGGAGATGGGATTTTATTGCTTATTGCACAATAATTTGAATACAAATATTGTAATTTTCAAAAACCTTAGTATTGTAGTATATGCTCCTAATTTAACCCAAAGAAGACAGTTAGAAGGTCTCGTGGCATTCTCTTCTTCTCTTTCCCTCCAACTTATCTCAAATTTGGCTAAAACCATTCCTCACCCACTCCCCACTCCTGATTTTATCCTCAATTTGCAGCCAAATGCAAATGAATTCATATAGTAAATACCTAAGTCCTTTTCTTTTTACCAGAAATAGTAATCACAGGGAAAAGAAAACACTTGCATTCTAATCTATTTGTCAGTTACTTGCTCCAACTGGACAAGCAAGGCAAAAGTAACATAGGCTGCTACTCCCATAAAATTCAAGAAAAGAACTAATTTTCCCAAAGTAAGTTATAATTTGGTGTCTAAGTACAATTTAGATTTATGTACATGTACATTATTTAGGGGAATTCTAAGCATAATCTGAAAAAAATATTTCTTTAATCTGGCCAATATATAAATTTTAGTTTCTTTTTTAAATTGTATGTTGATTCTGTAAGCAGATAAACAAATTGAGACTAAATCCTTTTTGATCTTTTGGAAAGAATTGTAATTTTATCCCAAATTGTCTTTTCCTAATAGATTTTAAAAAGAAATTCAGCCTAGAGAAAACTTCATTAACTCAGTCACCATTTATATGAATTATAAAAATTGTATATTTTACTGATTTTACTAATAATTATGTTTTTATATCATTGCTAATGGAATTTTTGAGTTGAGTGAGACTTCACATAGCCATGTTTGTTCTTTCTCTGAATACAGTAACTTCTATGAGAGTAATGATCTTTACTATTGTGTTATGTTTTATCTCATAAATCAATGTTAATAATACAATATTGAACACTTACTATGTGCAGGTTATATTTAATGGCTTGAAAGTCTATAGGAAGTGATATGAATATATCATCTCAGTTAATACTCATAACATCCTTTTGAGGTGGGTATATTGTATTTAATAGATGTGAAAACTGAGGCTTAGATATTTTAAGGAACTGCCCCAAGTCAGCCAAAATGAATTGGATTCAGGATTTGGATTCTGACCTCTCTGACTGCCAAACCCAGATTCTAATGACTCTACTTTATCTGATACACATATGAATAAAACACTCTAATGCCTTACTACTCAGAGATCTGTGGACCAACAATATCACCACTATCACCTGGGAACTTGGTAGAAATGCAGAATCTCAGGTCCCACCCTATATCAGATCTGCTTTTTAATAACGTCCCAGGTGATTCATATGCACATTAAAATTCTAGAAATACTATTCTAATGTATACTGGTGGGTTCTCTTCTTAGTGTCCATTCCATCTTTTTCCCAAATGTTTGTAATTTTGATTTGGAAAGCCACATAGTTCCAGCAAAGGTAGCTCCATACCTAGCTGCACAGTCCACAGTAAACTAAACTATACATCTCATCAGAGTGATTCTCTGCATTTTGCTGGGAATGTTGGCATAAAATTTTATTCTTCAATGCCAGTTGGTTAAAGTGTGGGTATGGGGGGCTTAAATACAGTGATTTCAGAGCCTGGAGAGACAGACAAGAGACTAGAATATTTAGGAAACCATAAGCCATGCAACATAGTTGAGAATTTCTCCTAAGAGAAATTTCTTAAGAGGAGTTGTGTGTGTGTGTGTGTGTGTGTGTGTGTGTGTGTGTGTGTGTGTGTAGTTGTTTTTTGCCAGGGAGGAGAGAGGTAGAGTGAGTTGGATTGACATAATCAGATTTTGAGGACCACTTTGGCTACATGGTTGAGAAATAATTAAAAGAACAACAAAACCCTAAGGTAGAGAGGCCAGTTATAAGCTGTTTCTGCAGGGCACACCTAGAGATGCTGGCAGTTTAGACCTGAGTGGTGAATAAGGAGAAAAAAGAAGTAAACAAATTCTAACAATAGTTAGGAGGTGAAATCAATAGACTTCGTGGTTGTTAGGCTAAAAACAATGTGGAAGGTATTAAGAAAACTTCACAATATCTGATCTGAGCAACTGGGGTCAATAACCTTTACTTAGTATAAAAAAAAAAAACACTGAAGTAGGAGCCAAGAAAGGGTCAGAATGAAAGGGTCAGTTTTAGACAAATCAGGCCCTACACCTGGACACACAGTCCAAATCCATGTTCATCTCATGCCCTGATTTTTTGTTCTTAATCACAATGTATACAGACAATATTTCATCCTTTTAAAAATTAGATAATGCAAAGTTTTCTCCATTCTAAATTACCCTTTCCCTGAAATTAGTCAACATTTTTGAGGTTTTACTGATAAATGATGTAACTAATTCAGAAAAGTAGTCATTTTTTTTTCTGTATTAAACACAATTTTAGTGTGAGTAAATTTTGTAAACGGAAAACACGAGCTATACGCAGATCTCTTAGGAGAGAAAGGAATCTTTTAAGATTGACTTCTCTCCTGCTCTATTAATTGTTAATTATCACTAATGAGAAGGAAGGAGGATTTGGTTTACATCTGAGCCGCCTATAAATCGAAATCATTGTGAAGGCAGGACATGTGACTGTCATCAGCTCTCTCCAGGATGTGGCTCCTTGTCTAGGAAAGTTTTCTAAAAGCGGAAGTACTCGTGATACAGTCTACTGCATACTGGGCTCCAAACCCTGAAGGATTAGAATCAGCGGCAATAGAATTTGAAGATTTTTTTTTCCCCGTGAATGGATCTTAGAGGGAATTTTGGAGGCTCTGAAAAATCCTGCACTGAAGACTCATGTACAGTGATCTCACAGGTGAGGTGAGATCTCACAGGTGCCTTAAAATCTCCACAGAAGCCCAGACATCTCTAAATACATCGATGGGGATTTCAGCATTTAGTTTCTCATTATTCAGACACTTTACAGAAGACATGGTATATTTGTTTATTTTTGTTTATCTTGTGTTTGTTTCTAAATAGTAAGCAATGTCTAGGAGGCCATAAGGTGACAAATTGTTCTGACAAATAATTGACAAATTAATAGTGCATTAACTAATGTTGCTCCAAATGCTTTCATTCCTCAGCAGATGCAGTTTTTTTTTTTTTTTTTTAGGGAAAAAGAGTAATTGTATAGCTGCCGTAAAAATACCAGCAAACAAAGAGGGCAAAATTTGTTGCTGTTTCTCTATATTTCTGAGAAAATAAGCATGGTTTAAAATTACATTAAAGTGTGCAGCTCTCATGCTGCCTTTTTGCTGTGGTAGATGAAAGGCCCACTCTAAACTATAAATGAAGAGAGAGCATATAAAAGGGAATGTATATCTGCCCATTTTGTTGGCAAAGAAAATATCATATACTACTTCTTTCCATGTAGCTAAGCCTTCAAAGAGATTAATTTTTAGTTTCTATTTTTATGTATGAAAGGAATATGAGAGTGTTAGACCAACTTTGTATTCATACTGAATGCTCAGTCTGAATGCTGATGTTAACTGTTCTGGAATGTAAATGTCTGCTTTCTTAATTGGATGACAGAAATCCCCCTAATTAAAAGAGAGAGACAGACAGACAGACAGGGACAAACAGAGAGAATGAATGGGATGGGAGAGTAAATATTTGCATCCCACAAACAGTCTGACATTTTTGTCTTCTAACAGTGGAAAAAAGAGGAAGCCCTTTAATAAAGTAGGCTTTTTCTAATTATTAGGGAGCTAGGGATTGGTTTTTAAAAGTTATCCAAACCTTAAAATACATTTTAAGTCTTTAAGTTAAAAGTAGTCTTATAAACTAATCTTATAAACTAAAATGATTCATGCATTTTTTAGAAATCCATTTTATGATTTTTCAGGTTAATTTCAGGTCTGGAATGGTGTTCAGCAGAGTTGAGACTTCATTTTGATGATTTTTCTTATTTGTTTAAATTAAAATAGAAAAAGAGGGGAAAGAATGAAAATAGTATTTATACATTCCTCACTAGGCCTAGCTTTTTATATCTGTTATATAATCTTCATAACAATCCTGGGTTACTAGTATTATTATCTCAATTTAAAGAATGAGAACCAAGTCTCAGAAAAGTTAATTATCTCTCTCTCTGGTTGCCAGTTGCAAAGGTGTAAAGTAATAAAGTTAGATTTGAATATAGATTTGTCTGGTTTAAAGTCCTACCCATGGTTTTTTGGATGCTTAGGCTAAGCTAGTTTCAAAAGAGCTCTCACCAATAAAAATCTATAAAAGCATAAATTAAAGACATGAAACAATGCTGAGTTTCTATTAACTGAACAGTTATGCCCAACAAAACAAGCATCATTCTTCTCTAGACTTCCAAGAACATCTTTTATCGTGCATTATTGGACAATATGCCAAGAAGATCAAATTTTCATTCTGGCTGACCAATAATACCCAACGTTATAATTTAATTCCACCCGCTGTTTAAGAAGTAGCTGTTTTTCCACAATTCCTATATTTGGAATAACAAGGAGACAAAAAATAATTCAAAGCACAGTTCTTATAATTGAAAAGCTCAGTAACTAGCTAGAACAAAAAAGATGTACAAATATGCAGAAAATCATCAGAGTAGTAGCCAACATATCAACCAGAACATTATAGTGTGTAAGACGATTTGGAATAAGTATAAAAGACTACTGGGTATTTACAAGTGGAAAACTGCATATTTTTTAACCACATACCTTTCCTGCTTATCTGATCCTAGTCTTTCACTGCCTCTGAACTATTTACAAGTTATAGATAACTCTTTTTAAAATTTTTTTATTGAAGTAGAATTGATTTACAGTATTGTATTTGTTTCTGATTCACAGCAAAGTGGTTCAGTTATACATATATATGTATATTCTTCTTCAGATTCTTTTCCATTAATTACAAGATATTGAATATACTTCCCTGTGCTATACAGTAGGACCTTGCTGTTTATCTATTTTATATCTAGTAGTGTATGTGCTAATCCCAAACATCGAATTTATCCCCACCCCCTTGTCCCCTTTGGTAACCATAAGTGTGTTTTCTATGTCTTTGAATCTGTTTCTGTTTCATAGATAAGTTCATTTGTGTCATATTTTAGATTCCACATATAAGTGATATACCTATGGTGTTTGTCTTTCTCTCTCTGACTTACTTCACTTAGTATGATAATCTCTAGCTTCATCCATGATGATGCAAATGACATTATTTCATTCTTTTTTATGGCTGAGTACTATTCCATTATCTATATATAACATATCTTTAAGTTATAGATAACTCTCTAAGTTATAGGTAATTCATGGCAATGCAAAGTGATTCTTATTTATAGACATGAAAATTAATTTTGTCTGGTAAAATTCAACTGCCTTCCCTTCCCCCACTATGTTAGAAGCCAGTTTGCCTTCATTTGCACCTTAACTTTAATATTCCTGGTTTATAAATGTATCTGTTCTTGGCATTCTCTTTTGAACTAGTTGTAACATCTTTCAGTTTCCTCATTAATAATGAGTTAAATTCAATGTTTATCACATGTTTATTCTATCTCTGTATGAGAGGCATAATTATACCTTTTCCTGAAAATTATTCTTTAAGGAATGTGATATACACATTCTTGGGTAGTGTCAAGAGAATGCAAAGGAACAAATTATTTTCTCTGGGTTTATAGAAGACAGGTGATAATATATATCCTCCTGTAGGTTGAATGTCTAAAAATATACTACTGAGATGAAAGACACTCTTCTCTGTGAACAAATGCCTCAGTAATCTCCCCATATGATTCAGGCAGGCTACACATATTCTAATGATCTCTGCACCTGTTGTATCAGACAGAAATGAATTGATACATCTTTGTAATACGTTAGATTTGAAAGTAAATTCACACACAAAAAGATTAAAAAACATAAACTGGATGACCTTAACTCTTAAAATATTTTCCTTTCCATATTTTCAAAAGACAGAATAAGAACACTTAATCATGCTGTCAACCTGTTAGTATTAATAAGGTTCAGTTTCCCAGGAAGACTTTTTATTAATACTTTTAAATTTCTCTTTGATTTGAGGAGCAACACAAGTATTTTCTCATCATTACCTTCTTCCTCTGTTCTTTCGATGTTGATTCTTTTCTCATGAGCCTTTGAAGAAGGCGGCCCTGTCTCTCTTGAACATCAGATACAAAATGACTTGGCAACACCAGAGGGCTTTGACAGACAAGAGAAAATTTTTTCTTAGTACTGATCTATTTAATAACTGTTTCCAATACCTGTAGCAGAATTTCCCTCCCTTTCTTCCTGCAAAAACAATATCTTTTGGTAGTAGAGAAAATTACAACAAATAGGTTTATTTTTCTCTTATGGGATCTATGTGTCTATCGAATCCTGAGTTATTACTTAAGAGTCCAAGAATGTTTTTCAAACTTGAAGTCAACGTCTTACCCCTATACAGGAACTCAAGTAAGCCATTGGTGTCATCAAAAATTATTAAATATTTTGGCAGATACTTCTGGAAGGCTGAACTCAAAGCAACTGAGCAGGAAAGGGACACGTGGTAAGAGAGGGAGGGGAAAAAAATAAAAGCAGGCTGTGTGAATGGGTAGTTTGCTTTCTACAAAACTCCATGTGCTGCTATGGAGAAAACAGGGATGGAGTATGCTTTGCATCCTCTTGTCTTCATTATTTTAACAAATCAAGACCAGGATTATAAATTACTTACATTTTCTACATGTACAAATAGTTCAACTGATTCTCACAATCTAAATGTTTCTTTCATTGTACTAATCAGCCAGCTTATAAATGGAAATGACTCCTTTTCTGACAAATCGGTAAACTATATAAAAATATATAAAGATAGATATAAATACATTCATAGCACATTTTTAACTTAAGCTCTACCAGTTTACAAACTATGGCTGGTTACAAGGCATGAAAACATGCAGACACACTGCAAAAGACTTAGATAACTGTTCAATTGCTTTATTAAACATTTACCAAAGAATAAATAGTACCCTCGTGAGAGGAAAGACTTGAATTCGCTCAGAGAAAAGTCAATTGAGTGTTGCAAATTGTGCATCCCTAGAAAAAGAAACTCTACCTCTTAATTCCAAAACAACACTCAGTTTCAACCGGTTTCACAGCCCTCATTAGAAACTGTGTTTAAGCCATTTACAACTAAAGAAATCTTCACAGCCTTAAGACATCAGCCTTCATAAAATTTAAAGAACAGAGAAACTAATATTTTAGAATCAAATCATTTGCATCATCTCTCTCTCACTGAAAGCTTAAATATTTAGTTATTAAAAGCCCAGATGCTTGATGGAACTATTTTCATCTCTATCATTCAGTAGCCATATCAGCTCAGGAAGCCAATTATTTCCTTATTTGTTTTCATTTTTATTTTATAGTGGAGTAGAGTTGATTAACAATGTTGTGTTAGTTTCAGGTGTACAGCAAAATGATTCAGTTATACATATACATGTATCTATTCTTTTTCAAATTCTTTTCCCATTTGGGTTGCTACAAAATATTGAGCAGATTTCTTCATCTGTGAAAGAGGGATCTTAATAGTAAATTTCAATTTACTGAGGCCTGTCTCAATCAAAAATTCTAGGGTCAATTCTTAGCCTTTTCTACTTTGCAAGCATACAGAAACTGCTTATAGAAATGGCCCCAACAAAACATTCTGTTTCTATGGCACAAATCTTAGAAGTAAAAATGTTTTAATGTTAATTTTTGTGTCTAAGGTAACACATGGAGAAATGATCTGTAGTAAGTTGAGCAGGATCTATAAAGATGTCAGTGTGTTTGACATAGATTAGTCACTAAATGAATTGTTTTGAAATAAAAGAATGAATGCCAGAGGGAGACAATGCAAAAATGATGGGCAGACTGTCTCTATGCAGAATACAGTGAATCCATCATAACACATGGCTGTCAGAGCCCCTCACTGTAACCACGGTCAGGGCTAAAATGGGGAGAAAAGCTTGTACAAATCATCAGATTGCTGTGAGTGGTCCCTGGTCATCTTTGTGACTAATTATTGTCCCCTATAGAGATTTTTAACAGTTCCATCCTTGCTGCAAAGCCTGAACACACCCTCAGAACTCTTGCTGCACCCACAGGAGGTAGTCCTTCTAGAAAGTTACTTGCAATAAATGGCCACTCTATTGACAATTTTCCAATCCCAAAACTACCTGAGGGTCACAAGCGCTACCCAAGCCTCTTCCTGTCATTGAAAACCCCCACTCCCTCTCTGATTCATCTCCTCTTATTCTCAGGAATTCTACTGAAGTAATAGTGGAAATAAAATAACCTTTTTAAGAGAACCACCATCAGACACGTCTTTTTTGCATTTGATAGGTCTTCTTAGCGTTAGGTTAAAATTTTCGCTTAAAAGAAAACACCACTGTGATGAAGAGTGGCCCCCGCTTGCCACAACTAGAGAAAGCCCTCGCACAGAAACGAAGACCCAACACAGCCAAAAAAAAAAAAAAAAAAAAAAAAAAAAGAAAACACAAATATCGTATATTATGCATATATGCGGAATCTAGAAAAATGGTACAGATGAACTGGTTTGCAAGGCAGAAATAGAGACACAGATGTAGAGAACAAACCAAGGGGGAAAAGCGGGGTGTGTCTGTGTGTGTGTGTGTGTGTGTGTGTGTGTGTGTGTGTGTGTGTGATGAATTGGGAGATTGGGATTGACATATATACGCTAATATGTATAAAATAGATAACTAATAAGAACCTGCTGTATATCACAGGGAACTCCACTTCGCTGTACAGTAGAAACTAACACAACATTGTAAAACAACTATTCCCGAATTTAAAAAAAATTATATTAAAAAGAAATTTTAAAAAAAGAAAACACAAATAAATACCCCCAAACTAATTAAGACCCGAGGCCTATTGATAAAATGCTCATAATATATTTAGCAAAATGTCTCGTACCGAGTAAGCAATAGGAACAGGTAGATATAATCTCCTCTCCTCCCCAAACCAGATGATAATACATTGAGAAAACAGTTGTACTACTTCTTAAATTCCAGTAGGAAAAAAAAATTCAAGACAGTGTAGACATTTCCATTAGAGTAATTTAGACTCACACCCAGTCAATGCAAACATCATTAATTTGGGTTCTCCCATTGGCCTTTTCGGGCTGAAAGTATTGTTACAGTGGTGTGAGGCAAAGCAGTTGTCTGTGGTCTGCATTCAAAAGCCATCGATTACCTAAGATAGAGTCCTTAAAACAGATCCTAAGGGAAAAAACACGTACACTTGACATTAACATTACTCCTCCTGTGAAACCAAACAAATCTGGCCATGGGCACTGATTCTATATATTTTTGAAAACCATTAAGAAAGGTTCTTGTACTATTTAATACCACATGGCAAAAACAAAATGAGGAATAACATACACAAAAAATAAATTAAGAATAAAAAATGACTTCTGTAAATGAATGAGATATTCAACCTGATAGACTTTGAACATGATAACATACATTTTAGGGATAAGCAAATAGATTTCTCATGATAAATTCAATTGTAAAGGTCACATGAAGGTATTCTCTTAGAAAGTTAAAATAGAGGCTCAAAGAAGTCTGAAATGCCTATCTTTGGGTGGGAAACAAATCTGAGTTTATCCTTAGGTTTTATTTCCCTTTGCCATTTTTAGAAAGAGTAAGGACTTGGGCATAACACTGGGTTTGATACCAGCCTAATTACTAACTGTGTGACCTTAGTCACCATCTCAGATTCTTGGCTGTTTTATTTTTAATCTTTAAAATGCGGATAAGTATGCCAAAATAACTGAGTTATTGAGGGATCTCAAACTGAAGAAAGTAAAGCACTTGCTATGCTCTCAATAAACGTTAGCTGTGTCTCTCCCCTTTCTTCTATTGTCCTCCCCTGGGAACCACTGACCCCTCCAAAATAATTTTCTAAATGTGTATAGAAATCCCATCCTGGATTTCACCTAGTCAATAACTGAGGCCAAAAGCTATGAAAATCCCAATTACAAAGGCATTTTATTAAAAATCTAGAGAAGAACAAAGAAAAAACAAGGACAGAATCATATAAGATGTGTAAACACCCAAGGTTCTGAAGAAATGCATTTTGTGTTGAAAAACACAAACACACGTGGCAGAAAGTTTAGCATAGTCTAAATTTCCTCATTCTCATGTAACAATTGTTTTTTTTTCTTAAAAGTACAGTGTAACTGTATACTCATTAACCTTCTATGTTCCTGGGATCCTGCGTGAGCAATAAGGCTCCAGACACCAATGGTCCTCTTGACCTCCAACTATAAAATTTGTCTTCTGAGGCTCCAGAGTATAACTACACATATGTATATTATCCCTTCCCCCCCAAACTCAACCAATTAAGCCTTTTTAACATCCAATTCATGATTCCCGGAACACTAACCTAAACACAGATAGATCTTCAAATTAGTTTTCAATTTTCAGAAAAAAATTTGTAATCTAAGAGTGGAAAGACATTAATGATAGTAAGTAATCCAAGTAGTTTGAAGATGATAATGATTGCTAAATATGATATACACATACACACACAAATATTCCCTTGAAGATTTTTTCCCCCCAGGAGAAGATTATCCTGAAGTTTCTTAAATTTTAAATATGAAACAAATTTTAAAAACTGGTACTTTAGTTTACTGTCTTATGTTTTGCTAAAAACAGAAAATGTTGACAATTATTTTAGGGGGACTTTCACTGATTAAGTAATCAAATTTCCTTATATATTCAAATGGTTCAAATGATTGTTATAAGTGTAATATGTTCAACTTCCTTTTCAACTATTTCAGTTTTCTAACAATTAAACCTTCTGGAAAATTTAAATTTCATGAACCTAAAAATGTAGATTAACAAATGTGGTATCAAGTTATATTAAAGTGTTCTAATGCTGTATTTTAAAACTTAGTATGAGTCTCACTTAAAATCATAATTTTGAATAAACTATGTGATATTTAAATAAAGTGTCAATTGTATGATATTTTACTGTCTTTGATTTAGTCCCAAGGACCATTGAACTTGATGAAAGTATTCATTCTTTTTATATTTTACCAGTCTTATAGGAACACAACACTTGACAATATCACAACAACATTGATTGAATGCTGGATGGCTTTCACAACTTAATTTGACTGAGTTCACACATTCCATGGTCACTCCATTGACTGTAATAACAATAATAAATGCTAACACAGTGATAATTGAGAGGAGACACTGCTCTAATACTTTATTCTTTTAATCATTTCTACAAATCTAGCATTTCAGGATTACTGTTAAACCCCACTCAAAGATTAAGACACTGAATCAATATGTTTAGTAACTTATACAATATTATACAGCTAATAAGAGATGAAGTGGGATAGGAAGCTAGGGTGTCTGGCTCCAGAATGTGTTCTTCACAGAACACTTGTGTCTGGGAATCAAAGCTTAGAATTGTAAAAGGTGTTTCTCTCTGTAAAAGGTGTTTCTAAGGCCCTCTCACAAAATGCTTGTTTCTCATTTCCGTAACTTTGGTCTTGATAGGTTAGTAGTATTAGTTTTATTGTGTGCCTTTTCTGTGTTTGAAATTTTGCTACGCGCCTTGGATGAATTGTGCAAAAATTTTCACAATATTGAAAACTGTCAACTTCTCTTCCACAGAAGTGGAAGTGGTTTTCCGTCTTCCTTAGAGAGGGAGAAACTTGACTGTCAACTCGACAGACTACAAATGGTAAAACAGGTAACACGGAGGCTATCATTGCACTATCGTAACTTTCAAAGTTATGGCAAAACTTTCCATTTGAAATTTTCAAGTTTCAAATTTGAGTTGCTGTGGAGCAAAAGACCCAGATTAATGGTCAATATTTTAAAAGATCAAGGGTATTAAACTTAGCTTTGTGCTCCTCGGAGAATGAAAAAGCTTCAATCTTCTCAAAGGGTCAAAAAGCAACGGAAATCAAATGTCATTTGTAATTAAAATGAGGACTTTGGATGTTGTTTGAGGATAAAAATGCAGTACCCAACTCTTCAAAATAACTTAATTACAGAGATCATACAGGGATTAACTGAGTTTTGAGGACATTCTTTCAGAGAACAAAATGACAAGAATGAAATATTGCAGATGTGCAGATAGTCAAAACGTCCGTGGAAACAAATTATCCATTGATAATCCAATTACCTGTTGCTTGCAGATCTCCAATCTGTTAATTATCTCCGTTTATTCTGGATCAGCTTTCAGCCACTGAGATTCATTACGGTTCATTCAAATCTCTGCCATAACGCCACTCTTCACTTTTTTTTAATATAAAGAAAATGGCCTATCATTTCTTCACAACTTTGTTTTTTACTGTTTTCCATTCCTGTTAAACTGTTTTGGATTAGTATTGCTTCTCTCTAATATGAAAACATGGTCAATCCCAGCCTCAAATGGAATATCACTTACCGAATATATCAAGCCAGTATTGACATTGTTTATGAGTTTCATAACTGTTTATGGAACTTTATAAAGCACATAAAAACATAATCATCTCCCATCACCTTAGTATCTATTTTCATCCTAGTTTGTATCACCCTGCTAGTTCCCGGCACCAGTGAGGTATGATAAATATTCAAGACATGACACTAAGATAGTGCAGAGAAAATGGAAAGGACTGAGTTGATTTTTTTTATTCACTCACACTATTTTTGCCATGATTATATAGGCTATCATTTTCACTATCCTCCTAAGGTAGCCAAAAAAGTCACCATAGGAATCTTGAAAACATCTCTGCAGTAAACCTAATAGAGCTATATGGCCAAAATAAATAGTCAGTGCCATGTTACTAAATGGAAATGATGTTGGAAGGAATATACTGTTCTCTGTAAATGAAAACAAAACGACTGCATAAACCTGTAGTTCTTTTTTATCTTCATCAGATATGTTTTGTGGTGTGTCATCATTTTCCAATATTAATGTCCATATTTCCTAGTTCTAATCCTCAAGAGGGAGATTTGGTGAATCTAACTTCACTAACTTGTTCAGAGGTGGCCCAATTAATCAAGGCTCTGCCAGGAGGTGAATAGTACCTAAGGTTCATCTGGTATAAATATGACAACAACACTCAAGCCTTCAGTGGAAGCATAAAGTGCCCCTGTAGAAAATGCATAAAAGATACATGGGCTAAATATCTCTTTTACACTACACTTTTTCTACTGCCTGGCTTTTGCATCTTTGCATATGCTATTTCCTTTGTCAGTGATGCTACAGCCATTATGCACATACGACCTTCTTCCTTTGGTCTTCAAGGGTGAAATAAAATATTCTCTCTTTTGTGATGCTTTCTCTGCCTCTAGTTTCTGTGCTCACATGGCAATTTGTTCCATAAACAACAATCATCACAGCAGCAACAGCATCTTTTTTTAATGAGAATTCCAATTAAAAGACAGAGATATCCAGAATGTATCAATAAGCCAAACACAACTATCTGCTGTTGACAAGTGGCAAACTTTAAATATAAAATAAGCAGAGTGAAAGCAAGTGGGTGGGAAAAGATATAACATGAAAACAGGAAGCATAAGAAGGCCGAGCTGGATGAACTTAGACACGTTTACCTCACCGTGTGTGTGTGTAAAAGTGGGATAATGATACCTAATTCATATGTTTTTTGTGAGGCTTAAATAAACAAAGATGTAAAATGTTTGGATCATATAAATAGTTTTTAAAAAGTGGTTAGATATTTTTATTATTGGCTTACAACACAGGGTTATAAGTATTACAAGAAACACATGTACAAAGGGCTATAGAAAGAAAAAAAGAGTATGTGATTGATTTTACCTGGTAGCTTATTGAAAGAATTCAGAGGTAAATGTATACAAGATTGGGAGACAACTAGGAATGTAATTAGTAAAAAAAAAAAAAAAAAAAGAGCAAATTTCAGCATGTGAGCAAAACATGATAGAAAGTAGATGGTATGTTTGCAGAACAATCTGTGATTTGTATAGCTGGAGGATAAAAAAATACAGTGAAAGAGGGAATGGGGTTTAGATTGGAGATGAAGCACGGTATCTGTGACTTCATGGGGGGTTCAGTGTGTTATGTTATAAAAAGCATGAGGTCTGGCTGAAATTAGGAGTCCTGTCAATTACACCTTACCCGTGTTATGCTTTGAAAGTGACTTAAGCTCTCTGTGCCTCAGTTTCTTTAGTTTTTGTGAAGTTTAAATTAAACATATAAAAATCATAGATTATTTGTGGAATAAATATGTAAAACCATCACTTAGAGAGTTGCTATATGCAAAAACTTGAGAAAGTCATCCAGCTTCTCAAAGTCTCAAGTTCTTTACACGTAAAAAAGTGAAAATAATGTGAAAAATGTTAATGCATATGAAAGCAATATTTATAAACTATAATGTTCTATATATACTAACAAAATTAAGGTACCATTTCTTGAATATCTACTGTATTAGATTAATATAAGCACACACATTCATTTCTTTTCTTTTTTCATTTATTCTTTACAACAAGGTAACATAGATGTTAATAATTCTATTTTATCAATGAAAAAATTGAGACCAGGAAAAATTAATAAATTTTCACATGTTTATACAGTAAATTTAAACATATTTTTCTAATTTCAAATTCAATGTTCAGCTCTTATTTTACTGTCTTAATACAATTGCTATTATGATTATTTATATTCTGTTTATATATTTGTCAATTGATTCCATTAGTATGTTTAATCTGAGATTTTAAAATTGGAAGAAAAGAATTAACTAAGCAATGCTATTATATAAGTAAAGTTCTTAATCTAGAAATAGTTCTTTATCTGTGATTCACTTATGCCTCTGTTTAAACAAAACTGCTAAGGATAAACAACATTTTTGGATGCTAAACTCAATAGGAACAAGAAATATTTACTTCCAAAGTGTATTAAGATCTGTGGTGTGAGGTAGGCAGGATTGAAGTACTCCCACTGAAAGAGAAACCACAGAGTAGTCCTCCTCTGGAGCTGTTCACCTGTGAATGTGCTCAAATTCTCCAAGTCATAATGCAACCCACATGAAAATAGTTTAACATATGATTGTAACTAAAAATGTCCATCTCTGGAGTATCTATCAGATCATGCCACCTGACTCTTGCACAGCCACTTGTTGAGAATGAGACTTGAAACATATTATGCAAAATCTCCCACTGTAGAAAACTTTGAAGTATATAGCAGTGACACAAAGCTACCAACTTTGGTCCAACCAAGAATGGCAGGCCCACTATTACCTCAAGGGAGCCATCAGCTCTAAAAATCACACTAGAAATAACTTCTCTAATTTTCTTTCCTGATTGCATAGCTAGACTTTCTTTTTTTTCTCTTAAGTGGGCTTTAAAATTTTTTTCAGAAATGCTTCCACAGTTAAGAAAATATGATTTTTACTAGTAGAAAGTCCAGTTAAAATAGTTATTAGAAGTCTGGAAGGGCCTGAACCAAGATGGCAGAGTAGAAGGATGTGCTCTCACTCCCTCTTGTGAGAACACTGGAATCACAACTAGCTGCTGGACAATCATCAACAGGAAGACACTGGAACTCACCAAAAAAGATACCCCACATCCAAAGACACAGGAGAAGCCACAATGAGACAGTAGGAGGGGCGCAATCACAGTAAAATCAAATCCCATAACTGCTGGGTGGGTGACTCACAGACTGGAGAACACTTATACCACAGAAGTCCTCCCACTGGACTGAAGGTTCTGAGCTGTACGTCAGGCTTCCCAACCTGGGGGTCTGGCAATGGGAGGAGGAATTCCTAGGGAATCAAGTTTTGCAGGCTAGTGGGATTTGATTGCAGGACTTCAACAGGACTGGGGGAAACAGAGACTCCACTCTTGGAGGGCACACACAAAGTAGTGTGCACATTGGGACCCAGGGGAAGGAGCAGTGACCCCAGGGGAGACTGAACCAGACCTACCTGCTAGGGTTGGAGGGTCTTCTGCAGAGGCGGGAGGTGGCTGTAGCTCACCTTGGGGACAAGGACACTGGGAGAAGAAGTTCTAGGAAGTACCCCTTGGCATGAGCCTTCCCAGAGTCTGCCATTAAACCCACCAAAGAGCCCAGGTAGGCTCCAGTGTTGGGTTGCCTCAGGCCAAACAAAGAACAGGGAGGGAACCTAGCCCCACCCATCAGCAGTCAAGCGGATTAAAGTTTTACTAAGCTCTGCCCACCAGAGCAACAGTCAACTCTACCCACCACCAGTCCCTCCGATCAGGAAACTTGCACAAGCCTTTTAGATAGCCTCATCCACCAGAGGGCAGAGAGCAGAAGCAAGAAGAACTACAATCCTGCAGCCTATGAAACAAAAAACCACATTCACAGAAAGATAGACAAGCTGAAAAGGCAGAGGGCTATGTACCAGATGAAGGAACAAGATAAAACCCCAGAAAAACAACTAAATGAAATGGAGATAGGCAACCTTCCAGAGAAAAAATTCAGAATAATGATAGTGAAGATGATCCAGGATGTCGGAAAAAGAATGGAGGCAAAGATCGAGAAGATGCAAGAAATGTTTAACAAAGACCTAGAAGAATTAAAGAACAAACAAACAGAGATGAACAATACAATAACTGAAATGAAAACTACACCAGTAGGAATCAATAGCAGCATAACTGAGGCAGAAGAACAGATAAGTGACCTGGAAGACAGAATGATGGAATTCACTGTTGTGGAAAAGAATAAAGAAAAAAGAATGAAAAGAAATGAAGACAGCCTAAGAGACTTCTGGGACAATATTAAATGCAACAACATTCGCATTATAGGGGTCTCAGAAAGAGAAGAGAGAGAGAAAGGACCAGAGAAAATATTTGAAGAGATTATAGTTGAAAACTTCCCTAACATGGGAAAGGAAATAGCCATCCAAGTGCAGGAAGTGCAGCAAGCCCCATACAGAATAAACCCAAGGAGAAACATGCTGAGACACATAGTAATCAGATTGGCAAAAATTAAAGACAAAGAAAAATTATTGAAAGCAGCAAGGGAAAAACAACAAATAACATACAAGGGAACTCCCATAAGGTTAACAGCTGATTTCTCAGCAGAAACTCTACAAGCCAGAAGGGAGTAGCATGATATACTTAAAGTGATGAAAGGGAAGAACCTACAACCAAGATTACTCTACCTGGCAAGGATCTCATTCAGATTTGATGGAGGAATCAAAAGCTTTACAGACAAGCAAAAGCTAAGAGAATTCAGCACCACTAAACCAGCTCTACAACAAATGCTAAAGGAACTTCTCTAAGTGGGAAACAAAAGAGAAGGAAAGGACCTACAAAAACAAACCCAAAACAATTAAGAAAATCGTCATAGGAACATACATATTGATAATTACCTTAAACGTGAATGGAATAAATGCTCCAACCAAAAGACTCAGGCTTGCTGAATGGAAACAAAAACAAGACCCAAATATATGCTGTCCACAAGAGACCTACATCAGACCTAGGGACACATATAGAGTGAAAGTGAGGGGATGGAAAAAGATATTCCACACAAATGGAAATCAAAAGAAAGCTGGAGTAGCAATACTCATATCAGATAAAATAGACTTTAAAATAAAGAATGTTACAAGAAACAAGGAAGGACACTACATAATGATCAAGGGATCAATCCAAGAAGAAGATATAGCAATGATAAATATATATGCACCCAACATAGAAGCACCTCAATACATAAGGCAATGGCTAACAGCTATAAAAGAGGAAATCGACAGTAACACAATAATAGTGGGGGACTTTAACACCTCACTTACACCAATGGACAGATCATCCAAAATGAAAATAAATAAGGGAAGAGAAGCTTTAAACGACACAATAGACCTGATAGATTTAACTGATATTTATAAGACATTCAAACCAAAAACAGCAGATTACACTTTCTTCTCAAGTGCCCACAGAAGATTCTCCAAGATAGATCACATCTTGGGTCACAAATCAAGCCTCAGTAAATTTAAGAAAATTGAAATCATATCAAGCATCTTTTCTGACCACAACACTGTGAGATTAGAAATGAATTACAAGGAAAAAAACGTTAAAACACAAACACATGGAAGCTAAACAATACGTTACTAAATAACCAAGAGATCACTGAAGAAATCAAAGAGGAAATCAAAAAATACCTAGAGACAAATGACAATGAAACACGACGATCCAAAGCCTATGGGATGCAGCAAAAGCAGTTCTAAGAGGGAAGTTTATAGGTATACAAGCCTACCTCAGGAAACAAGAAAAATCTTAAATAAACAATCTAATCTTACACCTAAAAGAACTGGAGAAAGAAGAACAAACAAAACCCAAAGTTAGCAGAAGGAAAGAAATCATAACGATCAGAGCAGAAATAAATGAAATAGAAGCAAGGAAAACAATAGTAAAGATCAATAAACTAAAAGCTGGTTCTGTGAGAAGATAAACAAAATTGATAAACCATTAGCCAGACCCATCAAGAAAAAGACGGAGAGGACTCAAATCAATAAAATTAGAAATGAAAAAGGAGAAGTTACAACGGACACCGCAGAAATACAAAGCATCCTAAGAGACTACTACAAGCAACTCTATACCAATAAAATGGACAACCTGGAAGAAATGGACACATTCTCAGAAAGGTATAACCATCCAAGACTGAACCAGGAAGAAATACAAAATATGAGCAGACCAATCACAAGTAATGAAATTGAAACTGTGATTAAAAATCTTCCAACAAACAAAAGTCCAGGACCAGATGGCTTCACAGGTGAATTCTATCAAACATTTAGAGAAGAGCTAACACCCATCTTTCTCAAACCCTTCCAAAAAATTGCAGAGGAAGGAAAACTCCCAAACTCATTCTATGAGGCCACCATCACACTGATACCAAAACCAGACAAAGATACTACAAAAACAGAAAATTACGCACCAATATCACTGATGAATATAGATGCAAAAATCCTCAACAAATACTAGCAAACAGATTCCAACAACACATTAAAAGGATCATACACCATAATGAAGTGGGATTTATCCCAGGGATGCAAGGATTCTTCAATATATGCAGATCAATCAGTGCGATACACCATATTAACAAATTGAAGAATAAAAACCATATGATCATCTCAATAGATGCAGAAAAAGCTTTTGACAAAATTCAACACCCATTTTATGATAAAAACTCTCCAGTAAGTGGGCATAGAGGGAACCTAGCTCAACATAATAAAGGCCATATATGACAAACCCACAGCAAACATCATTCTCAGTGGTGAAAAACTGAAAGCATTTCCTCTAAATCAGGAAAAAGACAAGGATGACCACTCTCACCACTATTATTCAACATAGGTTTGGAAGTCCTAGCCATGGCAATCAGAGAAGAAAAAGAAATAAAAGGAATACAAATTGGAGAAGAAGAAGTAAAACTGTCACTCTTTGCAGATGACATGATACTATACATAGAGAATCCTAAAGATGCTACCAGAAAACTACTAGAGCTAATCAATGAATTTGGTAAAGTGGCAGGATACAAAATTAATGCACAGAAATCTCTTGCATTCCTATACACTAATGATGAAAAATCTGAAACAGAAATTAAGGAAACACTCCCATTTACCATTGCAACAAAAAGAATAAAATACCTAGGAATAAACCTACCTAGGGAGACAAAATACCTGTATGCAGAAAACTATAAGACACTGATGAAAGAAATTAAAGATGATACTAACAGTTGGAGAGATATACCATGTTCTTGGATTGGAAGAATCAATATTGTGAAAATGACTATACTACCCAAAGCAATCTATAGATTCAATGCAATCCCTATCAAGTTACCAATGGCATTTTTTTACAGAACTAGAACAAAAAATCTTAAAATTTGTATGGAGACACAAAAGACGCCGAAGAGCCAAAGCAGTCTTGAGGGAAAAAAACAGAGCTGGAGGAATCAGACTCCCTGACTTCAGACTATACTACAAAGCTACAGTCATCAAGACAATATGGTACTGGCACAAAAACAGAAACATAGATCAATGGAACAAGATAGAAAGCCCAGAGATAAACCCATGCACCTATGGTCAACTAATCTATGACAAAGGACACAAGGATATACAATGGAGAAAAGACAGTCTCTTCATTAAGTGGTGCTGGGAAAACTGGACAGCTACATGTAAAAGAATGAAATTAGAACACTCCCTAACACCATACACAAAAATAAACTCAAAATGGATTCGAGACCTAAATGTAAGACTGGACACTATAAAACTCTTAGAGGCAAACATAGGAAGAACACTCTTTGACATAAATCACAGCAAGATCTTTTTTGATCCACTTCCTAGAGTAATGGAAATAAAAACAAAAATAAACAAATGGGACCTAATGAAACTTCAAAGCTTTTGCACAGCAAAGGAAACCATAAACAAGACAAAAAGACAACCCTCAGAATGGGAGAAAATATTTGCAAATGAATCAACAGACAAAGGATTAATCTCCAAAATATATAAGCAGTTCATGCAGCTCAATATTAAAAAAACAAACAAACCAATCCAAAATGGGCAGAAGACCTAAATAGACACTTCTCCAAAGAAGACATACGGATGGCCAAGAAGCACATGAAAAGCTGCTCAACATCACTAATTATCAGAGAAATGCAAATCAAAACTACAATGAGGTATCACCTCACACCAGTTAGAATAGGCATCATCAGAAAATCTACAAACAACAAATGCTGAAGAGGGTGTGGAGAAAAGGGAACCCTCTTGCACTGTTGGTGGGAATGTAAATTGAAACAGCCACTATGGGGAACAGTATGGAGGTTCCTTAAAAAACTAAAAATAGAATTACCATATGATCCAGCAATCCCACTACAGGGCATATACCCAGAGAAAACTATAATTCAAAAAGACACATGCACCCCAATGTTCATTGCAGCACTATTTACAATAGCCAGGTCATGGGAGCAACCTAAATGCCCACTGACAGACGAATGGATAAAGAAGTTGTGGTACATATATACAATGGAATATTACTCAGCCATAAAAAGGAATGTAATTGGGTCATTCGTAGAGACATGGATGGATCTAGAGACTGTCATACAGAGTGAAGTAAGTCAGAAAGAGAAAAACAAATATCATATATTAACACATGTATGTAGAACCTAGAAAAATGGTACAGATGAACTGGTTTGCAGGGCAGAAATTGAGACACAGATGTAGAGAACAAACGTATGGACACCAAGGGCGGAAAGACGTGGGGGGGTGGGGTTGGTGGTGTGATGAATTGGGCTTTTGGGACTTACATGTATACACTGATGTGTGTAAAAATGATGACTAATAAGAACCTGCTGTACAAAAAAATAAATAAAATTAAATTTAAAAAATTAAAAAAACAGATTAATAACAATTTATCTTATATTAACTATCTACTCAGTTAAAATTTCTTTTAAATGTATAGGAAAAATACTAAGGGAAGAAAATATCCCAACACTATGTAAAGTGTCCAAAATTAAAATTATTTTGTACATAATTTAAAAAAAAGAAAAAAAAAAAAAGAAATGTGACTAGTCATGGTATATAAAGATCAGTTAAAGTGTGTGCAATGTAAATTTTTGCAAGAATTGTTTCCCATAGTGTATGTGATTACAAAGGCCCCCAGGGAAGACCTCAAAGAGTGTTTCAGTCCTAAAAGTTCATTCAGGTATCAAAAGAAAACAGGGTCCTTGGATGGAAAAATACTATTCTCTTTTTCTTCTTGGTTTACCAAGATAATGAAAGAGGAAACCACGCACCTCTGTGGTTTATCATCAGGATGTTTAAGAAGACCTCTTTGGGATATACTGAAAAGCACAAGCTCTTTGGAACCAGAGTCTTTTACTACCTATTTGATATTCGATATGTGAAGACTTGGGTCCTTAATTGAGCATTAGTTTCCTGTTTATCAAATGTTGTTGAAGGGGTTGGAGTGTTTTATGAGTTAATAAATGTAATATTTTGAAGCAAATCATTTTACATTTTAAAATTGTTCTATATAATATATGTTGAACAAATGTACATACTAAGAGTCTAGTGAGTATCCTCCTCCTAAAGGATGCTCCGATCACAGCACAGGACACTCTGCAAGGTCATTTTTCTCTGACTAATGCACTTCATGTCAAGCAATTAAAGCAAAATGGAATACAGCTCAACGATGAAGTTATCACGTATAACAAATTATGATTACTGATCCCTTTACCCCCTGCCTCTACTTACTTGGGCAAATAGGTGTTTTACCTCAAGAAACAGTGAATTTATTTTCCAATCATTGACTAATATGCAACACTCACCAGAGAAGGAACGAGTCAATGTATATTTTCTTAATTTACCTTTGTTCTATGACTGGGCTAGTATGAGCAATTTTCTAATAATTTAGCTTAAATTGAATATCAAACTGAATATCCACTTATAACTGAATTTTAACTATAGCAAAATTACAATGTAAATCCAAGTCATGAACTATAATAAGATATCACCAACTCAAAAATGTATGAATTATTCATATTTAGGTAAATTGAGGTAATCAGATGTTGATGGTTTAATCTTATTTTGCTTCTCCTTCTCCTCCTTCTCTCCACCTCCCCTTCCTCCTCCTTCTCCTTCTTCTTTTCCAAAAGAAATAACTGTACCTAGTTCACTTATGCTGAGTCTTTGACTGTGTCACTGCACCACACATTGTCTTTGTCTCTGTAATTCATAATATGAAAGTTTATTTATAGTACAAAAATAATGTGCCCATTTTACCTTTAATTAAGATTACTCATCAGTTCACACCCACCAAGAATTCTACTGTGCTTTTAATTCATCAATACTTACTTTAATGTACCCAGTTTAATCACAGTAATGCCAGGCATTATTCCATCATAACCACAGCTGCACTGAAATAATTTAATCTTTCAAAAAAGAGAATTCTGAACATTTAAAATTGAGGGGAACCTCAATGTGCATGTGTTTAACAAGACACGTATAAAAATGTTTATTCCCTATTGAGTATTAAATCCCAGTTTTTGCTATTATGTAATATGATGAGAGTTATCACGTTAGAGTTTCTAACATATTTTCAGTTAGAAAATATGTTTCCTTTCACTGTGAAAGTAAATTTGTTTCTGTTTCAATAGTCTATCAATATGGACATAATATACAGCTTATGGATTTTGACACTCCAAAATACAGAAAAAATTTGCTATTAAAAACTTTCCTCATCCTAACTTCCCTCTTCCTTCCAATGTGAAGAAATAATCTGTAAATGCATTAGGCTTCAAGTGTTAGTTCAGGAACAAGTAAGAATGAGCATGGGACCTCTCAACCTTTTCAGAAGATCATTTCTTACATGGACATCTTTTGAATGTGTACTTACCAAGTAAAATGCTTTATGATTTGGATCTGTGGCAATATTTGGAAAAAGACAATTAGAAAGTGCTGCCTGATTGTTTCCAACCCAATTCAGTTCATAGCTGAGCTTCATTAATATCCTATGATGGTGGCTTCAAGTTCTGCTGCTTGTGAATTGGGGGGAATTACAATGAGCTTTCAGCCTAAGTACAATAGTAGCTCAGAGCTCCTCCTCCATCGCAAGAAAAGGTTAGCATCTCACCCTGTTAAGTCTAACACTATCTTAGACACTGTAAGTTCTTCTTGTCAGGATATTTAGTGTATATTATTCAAGGAATTTGTTTTATGTAAAAGAAATTTTATGAAAATTTTCTGTACCTTCAAGTATATTGAAATCAAAATTTGGAGAGCATATATGTATATGTGTGTGTGTTTGCAGTTGTGGATGGATAGTGGCGTGGGTCACACACTTCCAGACAAATAAAAACACATTATATGTATATTGATAAATATTAACATAAATTTAAAACAATAATATATACAGCCAGGAGTTTATAACAGAGAAGGAATTTGGAGAAAGAAACAAAGGGTAGATGAGGCTTGAAATGATCCTTGAGGATTGTGCAGAAGTTACGTGGGTAATGAGGAGTGTAGAGGGCAGAGTTCTAACGATGTTTTTGCAAGATTCTCACCCTCTGTTCAATCTAATATTCAGCAAGGTACTGCTATGGAAGAATTTTGCAGATGTAACTGAAGTCCCTCAAATGACCTCACACTACCGCAGATTTTCTGAGTGGTCCTGATCTAATCAAATGAACCCCTTACAAGCACAGTTTTCTTTTTCTGAGGGCAGAAGTCAGAGAGAGATATACTCCCCTGTGGCCTTGAGGAAGAAAGCAAATAGCTACGAACTTCCGAGGAGCAGCCACTAGAAGCTCAGTGCAGCCCCCCATCAAAAGTCAGCAAAAAAAAAAGGTCATACATCTGCAAGGCAATTCAATCTTCCGATAACTGTTGAGACTGGAAGAGTATCCAGACGCTCAGATGAGGATTTCAGCATTGACAACACCTTGATTCAGTCTGTGGGATCTAAAAAGAGGATCCCGCTGACTGTGCCCAGACTCATGACCCGTAGGAAATCGATAATCGATGTGTTGTTTTAAGTTGCTGAGTTTGTGGCAATTTGCTATTACATCAGTAGAAAGCTGGTACAAAGAGGATATATGGGAATAGCATAAAGATGAAAGTACCTTAGTATAAATACTGGCTGGCCTGGAGTAAAAGGCTTTAGTGGTAAGAGGGGTGGTTAATTTTAGAGTGAGATAGCAGGTAACTGAATGTCAGGCTGATACTTAGACTCTATTCATTGGAGAATCAATAGAGTAGGGGGGTGTCAAGATGAAAATGATCTATTTTATATCAAGTACAGTAGGGCTTGAGGGTACAAGAGAGTGCAGAACAGGAGGGCTCTGTGAGGCAAGCAGGAAGAAGAGGGGAGAGGAAGGGAGCAGATAAGTAAGAGGAGACCTGATATTAGAACAAGACTCTCCAATATGTGTGGGAAACAGAAGGCCCAACCATTTATTAGGGAAAGAAAGTTTGGAATGTAGGGCTATGGGAATAAAGAACGAACTAATCTGAAACATAGTATAGAGAAGATTAATAGAGTCTTTGAAAATATTCAGCCACATTCTGTGACTGAGGGGATAAAATATATTGACAAGAAAAGACTCCAACATTGGAAAGTGAAGAGAGAGAAAATGTCAGAGAAATGATTACCAAATGATTACCAAAAGACCTACTTTAGAAGATAAAGTGGTGGCTTTTAAACAATCTGGTAAGCTTTTCAACCCCTGGTTACTATGCACTATGATTTATGAGGGTATGTTCATGTATGGGTGAGTAGAGGTGAGAAATATTGGTTAAAATTTAGAGTTTCATATCAATTGCTATTTTCCTTCTAGTCCCTTGAAAATGTATCAGATTCTTGAATTGCCAAGGGAGAGGTGAAGACCATTAATGTGTCCCTTTGAAGTGACTATGGATCGATTATCCAATTAAGAATCACTTTATACACTTGAGAGAGAACCATATGGAATGCCAGGGAATAATCAAGACAATCAATTCACTGAATCTATGGTAATAACTGAACTTTCAAATATCAGAGCAGCTGAAAAGAGAGGTTTACTAAATTTAAAGAAAAGCCAATTAAAGAAGTTCACAATTAAAACAATTTCTTATTTGAAGTTATGTGAGGACCATAGTTTCTCATAAGCTTCCTTATAAGCCAATGTAGAAAGGAAAGAAAATAGACTCAAAATTAGCGGGTGCTCATGGGCACTGTATTTATCACCTTCACATGACTCTAATTCTTAACTCCAAAGTGAGACATATTATTTTTCTCATTTTTTTACCAAATAAAACTGAAATTCAGAGAACTTAACTAACAAGCCTGTAAATTCTACAGTGCTAGAAACTGTGGAATCTGAGATTATAATCTTCCATTTTATTTTAAATCTGGATCTACAGTCCATCATTCAGGGCGTAACCTCTTTCCACCAGGACACTGTGAACTGGAGTTTTAACAAGTACAAAATGCATAGTTTAAAGAAAGAAAACATTCTCCTTAGCTGGCCAAAAGTTTTAGGAAACACAGGTAGGTCAAAGAGAAGATAAACTGCAACAATTAAAATTGAGTAGCATTTCAGATGTATGGTACTATTACTGATGCATATGTCATATAGAGGGAAATATAATTGGAAATGCACTCATATACACACACACACACACACACACACACACACACACAGACTTTCAAGCTACAGATATCCAGGTTAATATATTATCTTCACCATTTACTGGCTGTATGACATTGGTCATGATATTTAACCTCTCAGGGTTCAGATTCATAACCTAACAAAATACAGATATACATTTTGAGAATTTAATAACTTAAATTCATAACTGACATCACATAGAAGACCCACAACAAATGCTATTTTATACCCTTCTACACTATTATTTGGAAGCAAGAGATCAGTTGAAATAAGTTATTTTCTAATCTAAAGTCTAAATACATAGAGCTATCCAACCATTATCACAACCCATGTTTAGAACATCTCCGTCATTCCCAGAAGATCCCTTGTGTGCATTTGCAGACAGTCTGTACTCCCACACCAGCTACGGGCAACCACGATCTGGAGAGAATTGCTACCTTAACAATATTCAATATTCAAATCCGTAAACATAGCATATCTCTTTACCTATTTAGATCTTTAATTTCTTTCAGCAATGTTTTATAGATTTCAGCATGTCTTGTATTTTTGTTATTTTTATTGTAAAGTATTTCGTTCTTTTTGGTGCAATTGTGAATGCAGTAATTTTTCTTAATTTAATTTTTGGTATGTTTGTGGTTATATAGAAACATATTGATATTTTATCCGATGACCTTGCTGAACTACTTTATTAGAGCTAGGTGTATGTATGAGTGTGTGTATGTGCGTTTATGTGTGTATTCCTGCGTATTCCTTAGGATTTTCTACATAAAGAACCATGCTTTCAAAGATTAAAGACAATTTTGCTTCTTCCTTCCCAATATGGATGAGTTTTTTCTTTCCCTCATTGCATTGTCAAAACAGTATTGAATAGTAACGGCAAAGAGCAGACCTCTCTGCTTTGTCCTGATTTTAGAGGAGAGTCACTCAGCCTTTTACTATATGTTTACCATTTTGCTACTTATTTTCTATGTCTCATGATTCTTTGTTTCTCTTTTCCTCTTTTCTTTTTGTATATGTTTGTTAAATAGATAGTTTTCCATGCACTCTTCAGGTGTATTTATTTTATTTATTTTTGTGGTTGTTCTCAAGATTAAAATATGCCTCTTATTATGCCACAAGCCATCAGGAGATGTGGGAGATCATGGAGACACATAGTGAGTATTAACTGTGTTAATGTCACAAAAATATGTTCATTCATTCATCAAGCTGCTGCCATTAAATCTCACCCATTCATCTCATTTTGATAAGTGGAATAAACTAGTTTTCCTATGAGTGCACCTCTATAGGGGCATGAAATTAAAATAAAAAGATGAGCAATTTCATGGTAGCTTGGTGTTTGATGTCAATACACTCTTGTCCTCTTCCTTGTTCTCACTAGAAAACTATCCATCCCTCCCAAAAATATATTACCAAAAGGAGAAATTGACTTCAAATATATCCAGAGCTTGGCATGCCCCCAGAGCTGAAGCAGATCCCTTGAGAACTCTGAAGACCCTGAGTCCACCTTGGCACTGGCATCAGCTAACCTTTTGTTTCCTCATGAAGAATAAATGGCCTAAGTATATTTTAAGATCTTTCTAAATACCAGGCACTGAAAGGGTATCTATAAATATGTTATTACCTCTTTGAGGTTGATAAAATTGTTGTTATTCTACTACTGATATAAATTAACTACCCCCCATAGAGTATTTACCATAATTCCAGCACAGAACTAAGAATTTTTGTTACCTCATTCAAGACGCACAATTACCTTAGTTATTAACTAAATATGGTCCCACTCTGGCCCTATTCCTACCATACCCCTCTTATGGGAAAAGAAGTCCATGGATTCAAAAAGAACATTCCTACCAGAACCCTGAAACCTTCCTTCAATCCTGGATGTTAAAAAATGAGAAAACAGTCCCGAAGTGGAGTCACTTATGCTAAGCTCCACGTCACTAAATTAAGATTTTATTATAGTTTCAGATCTTCTGGAAATGGAATTTTAAACCAGTCAATCAGGAATCACATGATCAGCACTAGTTAGGTCATCTGTCTGATAGACACCTGCCATCCCCTAAAGGAAAGTAACTTTGCAATAACCAAGCTGCTTTATTTCCAGTGTAACTTCCTTATCCCCACTCTCTTCTACTGATAAAAGTCTCACTTTGTACAGCTCTTTGGAGCTCCTTTCTATCTATTAGTTTGAATGCTATCCAATTCAAATTGATTTTTGTTCTAATAAATTCTTAAAATATTTAATATGCCTCTGTTTATCTTTTAACATGGATAATGCTCTGGGTACCTAAGATTATGGAATTTCTTGTCCTCCTTCTAAACAAACCTTCAGAGCCTGCAAGTGCATAGTTTGGAGGCCTATTTCCTACAGGCAGATTATAACCTTGGTGGAAGCACTCTTAGGGCATGGGGTGGTCAAGGGACAGATGTTTGGGGGGTTATATATGGAACTTGGATGAGCTAAGGCTTGCACACCTGTGTGTCTGAGGTCTCTTATGGTGAGCAAGTGAGCTGGGAGTGGGGACAGAAGAAAGCATGAACTATGGGTTGGAGACTGCAGACCAGGCACCAGATTCCCGTGTTCAAAACTTTGAGGAATCCAAGAATTTGAAATTTAAGATTGGACTTAACATGACACTGTCAAGATAAGAGTAAGGAACACATATTTAACAGTATGTTCAGTTGCCTTATATCTTTTAAACATTTAGACATATGGTATGATGGACTTCATATATATTCTTGATCTTAGACATGGAATTGCCTGGGATAGGATGGGATGGAATATTAATACCACCTCTGCACAAATGAAAAAACCTGAGACTCAGAGAAGTTATATAATTTGGCTAAGATCACAAGGTCAGAAAGAGAACCTGGCTGTCTGTTTCCAAAGGCCATGTAAAAACCACTATACCATCCTTTCTCATATATTGTAACATCACACTGCTAACATTTGGAGAAACTTAAGTACAGGTTCATTGATCTTAAAGCCTGCAATCTTTTAGTGACATCATCCTACCATGGGAGCTAAAGGAATATAAAATACAAGCTTAAGGAAAGCAAAAACACTGTCTTTCTTGTTTATTCTGTTTTCTTAACACCTACCAGTAAGTACCTACAAGCGTATAGTAGGCAGTCAATAAACATTCTTTAGAAATGAATAAATTGAATAACATTGGCATTTACAGCCACACTGGCATGACCTCACATATAATGTATGACTGTAATCCACCACCGATCTAATGTCTTGAGAATAGAGGAGAAATACAATGATGGGAAAAATCTCTAATGAACCATCCAGTCTAGGTGTGAGCAAAGGACTTGCCTCTCCACAGTCATTATTCCACTGCTTTCCACAAGGTGATTTATTTTTAAAAGGAAAAAGAAAAAAAAAAAGAAGAAAAAAGGAAGAAAGAAATGTAAAATAATGTGGCCTGTTTCAATATAGGCTTTCATCTGGGAAAGGAGAAGGATTGTATTTTTCTCAGATCTGTAAAAGTAACCTCTAAAAACAAAACAAAAACTAAAAACAAAATCTATCCATCAACAGATCACCCTTCAATTCAATAGCACCTTCTTATGACAGACATCCCCGGGTGGTTCAGCAAAAGGCAAAATTAGCAGCTCAATTGATTATGAATTATTCAGGTAAATGGGTCGTAAACTGAAATTTAAGAGTTGAAAAGGAGCCAGTGCTACACATTGCCAAAAGGGTGTGACCTGCTGTGGGAGATGCTTTGCAGAGCAGGCTCTCACTCTGGAAGACAAGCACCTGGAGACCAGAGCCATGAACCATATCAGGAAAATAAATTTGAATCCTGGAAAAGGTCAGCATATCTACAGATAAAAACCTCTGTGCACACAGGGGACGAGCCTTTGGAAGGGTCAGACTTAGGGGTGGCTCTATGGTTGGTGCACCCAAAATGGCTATTGATAGATGACACCCAAGCTTGGCTCCTTCCAGCACTGGTGGGGCTGATTGAATACAGAGACTTACACTGGTTGTGAAATGAGACTTCACCAGCAGCACAGCATTAATAATCCTTTGTTTTGTTGCAGAAGGATTGTATTATCTTTAGTATGGGCTTAAAAATCTCCTCTAGGATTTCTGTTGCTTAAGTGTCTCTGGCTAACAGGAACTTGGTTAAATTGCTTATAAGAACAGAGGAGAGAGGTTGTAAATTGCAGACTTCCCAATTCCCAGAGCTACTCAAGAATCTTGTACAGTTGAGGGACATTAATATGTCATACAACCCTACTGCAGTCTTGAAAAATAATAATAGTAAAAGAAACCCTTTCTTCCTCTCCACTACATTTTCTGCTCTATTCTTTCACCTCAAAAATATTTTCACCCATAGTTTCTTTATGACCTTGGTGGCTTTACCTCTCTAGGCAGGATAATCTTTTATCACTCTCAGCTTTGGTTCTAACCTTTGATGACTTCTGGGCTTTTCTGGGACAGTAAATACTTCTGAATGACTCAGGAGTGTTCATATTCCTGCTTCTCTTCTGATAAACAGTCTCAGCTCTCTTGACAGGCACCTAAGTATACTAATGGGACAATGGAGAAAACAGGTAAACCAGTGACAAGCAGTCCCTGACTGTTCACTTGGTTTTGAGGAGTGTTATTGAAAGTCTAAAGAAAGGCCATTGTCTGGGGGAGCATGAAAATGCAAAGCAGCAGGAGGCATTCTTAAGATTAAATCTCCCCTGCCATTGCCAGGGGATGGACGTCTGGACTAAACAATTACACAGGACTTGAACATGGGACTTAAACCTCAGAGAGCCAGATGCTCCATACTGATGGTATTTACCAAAGTAACTGCTCGCTTCTAAATATCTCAGGGGAGCCAATAGTTAATTAAAATACACAAGCTGCCCAGTGACTGTGTCAAGAAATACAGAATTTTGAATAACCCAGGAAAAGGACATCTGAAGGTCATCAGCAGACTATTCACCAGTTTCGAACATCCTCTCCAGGCTTTTCATGTTGACATAATCTCTTACTCATTCAACATTCGTTCAACAAATATTTATTAAATGCCAGCTGCATGCCAGCTAGGCACTTTGGAATGGGAGAAGACAGAATCCAGTCCCTGACATCAGACACCTAACAGTCTAAAGGGGGAAAGAAATAGTTCAGCAGAGAACACTGAGACAATATGTCCAGAGCTGAAAAGAGGTGAGAGAAGACAAATGGGTAAGCCCCAAAGAAAGAAGTTTATGCCTTTGCCCAGAATACCTAGTTGTGTTAGAGCTAAATCTTGAGTGATGAATAGGACAGAAGAGACAAGATCATTTTAGATAGAAAGAATAACGTGCAGAGGCAGAGGGTAGTGTATATGGAAAAGAGGTTCATGGATTACAGAATTCAAAGCAGGAAAAAACAGACTAGAAAAGTAAACTGGGGCCATATTTCTAAAGGCACTTACATTTCAAAACAAGAAATTTAATTCTTATCTTACTGATAAAGGGGAACCATCAGTATTATAAAACTAGGAGCAAATTTCTATGTAGAAAATACATTCAGCAGGATAGAATTGGCTCTGCTGCCTCTGTGCTTTGCCCATGATAGCTTTGCCGTCAGGACCATGAAGTTTCCAAGATCACCAAGAAGAAGAGAAGGCAGTAGGATAAGGCAGAATGTGTTTTAAAGACAGCCTAATTCACTTCTGGTCACGTTCCACTGACCAGACTGATTGTTTTGGCCCCAGTCTACCTACCTCTGTGCCCAGAAAGAACAGTGGGAGGACACATAGCATTGTCTCTGCCACAAGATGTGAAGGATGGGCTAGGGGTAAGTAAAATGAGAAGAAAAAGTGCTTAAGAGCATTGCAGTAATCCTTCCAAGAGATATTAAACACCCACTATAAGGCAGTAGAAAAGGAGAGATGGATGGATTTGAGTGATATTTAAGAAAGAAAACTGATAACATTTAGTAATGAATTAGAAGCCAGTGGTAAAGAGTAAGGAAATATTCAGGATAACTCCAAGATTCTAGCTTTGGAAAAGCAAGTGGAGGGTGTTAACATTAACCAAGATGAAGACTAGGAAAAGAGCAGTTTGAACAGTTTTTATGGAGACACCCAGGAAATATGAATTGAATACAAGACATGTTCAGTTGAATGTGCTTAGCACAAATCTATAGCAATATATTCACTTGAAAGGTGAAAAACCAGGCTAATAACTAAAGAGAAATGTCAAGATCATTTAATTTAATAATATAGTAATATCATAATTCTCAGAAATTACCTGTTACAATTTTTTCTTTTAAATAAATGCAAAAACTGAGGTTCAAGACCTAAGAAAACCAATAGTAGCAAAGCCGGGTATAATCTTATTTCTAATAATTTTCTCACACAATATCCTTTCTACTACCTGAGCACAATTATTTATTTAACATCAGTAATTGGTTATTAATCAAAAGACATTATTATTAGATACAAAGCCAATGAATGTCACAGAGTAAATATTTTGTGGTTAGGTAATTTAATCTGACAATCTTTTTTGTTATTACTGTTAAAACAGCTAATGAATATAAAATACAAGCTTAAGAACCAAATTCTAAATGACTTTAAAATATGGAACATTTCAAGCTACACTCTCATTAGCTGATATTTAAACTAGAATTGTAGTAGAATATTGTATAAAGTTGTTAAATATTTGAGTCTACCTGAAGTCAGGTAAGCCTAGAAAATATAGGAGACTTTATATACATATATTTCACCAGATTTATTGATACTGTGAGTCATATAAGTTTTGATTGGAATTTTAATGCAAAAATTTTGAGATTAAGAAAGACAGACACCATTGATGAGCTACAGATATTAGCTGTAGGCTATGCCAATTCCATTCAACGAGTTTGCCTTTAATTTTAATTATCTTTTGATGTCCAAACTAAATTTAATAGTCAAGGGATTTAAATTGTACATATTTAGTGAGATACAATAACAGTGTGCATTTGTTGATGACTCATATTTACCAGGTTGTCACCTGTATCAGAGGAAATAGGGAACAGATCTCATAAATAAAACTGTACAGTGTTAATTCCAGAGATAAAAGTATAACTTGTACTTTAGGATAAATGCACAGGAAGAGAGCAGTATAATTGCTTGGAGAACTTTATTAATAACTCAGTGCTCAAATGATCAGAGCAACTTTGTTTTTGCAATGTTCTATGCCAAAATGCATCTGCTCATATATTTGCCAATTTCATTTTGCCCAACAGTTTACTGGGTTCAATCGCTGACTTGTTTCATTTTATTGGAATCTTTGGGACATTGCCGACATCACAAAAATAACTAATTACAGAAGTCAAGCTGGATATTAACCCCTTATAGGACTTAGGGTTTGCAAATATTTCTCCCATTCCATAGATTGTCTTTTCATTTTGCTGATTATTTCCTTTACGCTGCAGAAATTTTTAGTTTGATTGTAGTCTCACTTATTTATTTTGGCTTTTGTTGCTTGTGCATTTGTTGTCAAATCCAAAAAACAAGCAAAAAATATCATTGCAAAGGCCAATGGCAAAGAGATTTTCCCCTTTGTTTCTTTTAGGAGTTGTACAGCTTCAGGTTATATGTTTAATCCATTTCAAATTGGTTTTTGTGTATGGTGTAAGATAAAGGTCACTTTTATTCTTTTGCATGTGGATATCCAGTTTTATCAGCACCGTTTACTGAAAAAACGATCCTATCCTCATTGTGTGTTCTTGGCACCTTCACTGAAGATGAATTGACCACATATGCTTATGTTTACTTCTGGGCTCTTTATTCTGTTCCATGGGTTTTGTGTCTGTTTTCATGCCAGTGCCATACTGTTTTGATTACTATAGCTTTCTAAGAAACTCATGCAACTCAACAGCAACGAATGCTAATGATAATTATAACCCAATTAAAAATGGGGTAAGGACCTGAAGAATTATTTTCCCAAAGAAGAGATATAAATGGTCAACAGGTATACAAAAAGATGCACAACATCTCTAATCATCAGAGAAATGCAAATCAAAACCACAATGAGTTATCACTTCATACCTGCTAGTAATAGGCAACAATCAAAAAGCCAAAAGATAGTTAAGTGTTGACAAGGATGTGGAGAAAAGATAACTCTTGTACACTAGATGGTCTGGCCATTCTAGAAAGCAGTATGGAAGTTCTGCAAAAAATTAAAAATAGAATTACCATATGACCCAGCAATCTCACTTCTAGGTATATAACCAAGGAAAATAAAATCACTATCATAAGGACTCCCTCTTGCGAGAGCACCAGAATCACAACTAACTGCTGAACAATCATCAGCAGAAAGACACTGGAACTCACCAAAAAAGGTACCCCACATCCAAAGACAAAGGAGAAGCTGCAAAGAGATGGTAGGAGGGGTGCAATCACAATAAAATCAAATCCGATAACTGCTGAGTGGGTGACTAACAAAATGGAGAACAATTATACCACAGAAGTCCACCCACTGGAGTGAAGCTACTGAGACCCATGTCAGGCTTCCCAACCTGGTGGTACGGCAATGGGAGGAGGAATTCCCAGAGAATCAGACTCTGAAGGCTAGCAGGGTTTGATTGCAGGACTTCAACAGGACTGGGGGAAACAGAGACTCCACTCTTGGAGGGCACACACAAAGTAGTGTGCACATCAGGACCCAGGGGAAGGAGCAGTGACCCCATAGGAGACTGAACCAGACCTACCTGTTAGTGTTGGAGGGTCTCCTGCAGAGGCAGGGGGTGGCTGTGGCTCACCATGAGGACAAGGACACTGACAGCAGAAGTTCTGGGAAGTACTACTTGGCGTGAGCCCTCCGAGTCCGCCATTAGCCCCACCAAAGAAGCTGTAGCCTCCAGTGCTGGCTCACCTCAGACCAAACAACCAACAAGGAGGGAACTCAGCCCCACCCATCAGCAGACAAGCAGATTAAAGTTTTACTGAGCTCTACTCACCAGAGCAACACCCAGCTCTACCCACCATCAGTCCCTCCCATCGGGAAATTTGCACAAAGTTTACAGCAATACAATCCTACCTCAAGAAACAAGACAAATCTCAAAAAAAACCCAATTTAATCCTACACCTAAAAGAAGTAGAGAAAGAAGAACAAACAAAACCCAGAGTTAGTAGAAGGAAAGAAATCAAAGATCAGAGCAGAAATAAATGAAATAGAATTAAAGAAAACAATAGAAAGATCTATGAAACTAAAAGCTGAGAAGATAAACAAAATTGTTAAATCTTTAGCCACACCCATCAAGAAAAAGAGGGAGAGGACTCCAATCAATAAAATTAGAAATGAAAAAGCAGAAGTTACAATTGACACTGCAGAAATACAAAGCATCCTAAGAGACTACTACGAGCAACTCTATGCCAATAAAATGGACAAATTCTTAGAAAGGTATAATCTTCCAAGACTAAACCATGTGCACTAAAATTGAAACTGTGATTAAAAATCTCCAAACAAACAAAAGTCCAGGACCAGATGGCTTCACAGGTGAAGTCTATCACACATTTAGAGAAGACCTAACACCCATCCATCTCCAACTCTACCAAAAAACTGCAGAGGAAGGAACACTCCCAAACTCATTCTATGAGGCCACCATCACCCTGATACCAAAGCCAGACAAAGATACTACAGAAAAAGAAAATTATAGACCAATATCACTGATGAATATAGATGCAAAATCCTCAACAAAATACTAGCAAACAGAATCCAACAACACATTAAAAGGATCATACACCATGATCAAATGGGATTTATCCCAGGGATGCAAGCATTCTTCAATATAAGCAAATCGATCAATGTGATACACCATATTAACAAACTGAAGAATAAAAACCATATGATCATCTCAAGAGATGCAGAAAAAGATTTTGACAAAATTCAACATCCATTTATGATAAAAATTCTCCAGAAAGTGGGCATAGAGGGAACCTACCTCAACATAATAAAGGCCATATACGACAAACCCACAGCAAACATCATTCTCAATGGTGAAAAACTGAAAGCATTTCCTCTAAGATCAGGAACAAGACAAGGATGTCCACTCTCATCACTATTACTCAACACAGTTTTGGAAGTCCTAGCCACGACAATCAGAGAAGAAAAAGAAATAAAAGGAATACAAATTGGAAAAGAGGAAGTAAAACTGTCACTGTTTGCAGATGACATGATACTATTCATAGAAAATCCTAAAGATGCCACCAGAAAACTACTAGAGCTAATCAATGAATTTGGTCAAGTTGCAGGATACAAAATTAATGCACAGAAATCTCTTGCATTCCTATAAACTAACAATGAAAGATCAGAGAGAGAAGTTAAGGAAACAATCCCATTCACCACTGCAACAAAAAGAATAAAATACCTAGGAATAAACCTACCTAGGGAGGTGAAAGACCTGTACTCAGAAAACTATAAGACACTGATGAAGGAAATCAAAGATGACACAAACCAATGAAGAGACATACCACATTCTTGGATTGGAGGAATTAACATTGTGAAAATGACTATACTACCCAAAGCAATCTACAGATACAATGCAATCCCTATCAAATTACCAATGGCATTTTTTACAGAACTAGAACAAAAAATCTTAAAATTTGTACGGCGACACAGAAGACCCCAAATAACCAAAACAATCTTGAGGGAAAATAAAAGGATTAATCTCCAAAATATACAAGCAGCTCATGCAGCTCAATATGTAAAAAGCAAACAACCCAATCAAAAAATGGGCAGAAGACCTAAATAGACATTTCTCCAAAGAAGATATACAGGTGGCCAACAAACACATGAAAAGATTCTGAACACCACTAATCATTACAGCAAATCAAAACCATAATGAGGTATCACCTCACGCCAGTCAGAATGGCCATCATCAGAAAATCTCAAAACAGTAAATGCTGGAGAGGGTGTGGAGAAAAGGGAACCCTGCTGCACTGTTCGTGGGAATGTAAATTGATACAGTCACTATGGCGAACAGTACGAAGATTTCTTAAAAAACTGAAAATAGAATTACCATATGACCCAGCAATCCCACTATTGGGCATATCCCCTGAGAAAACCATAATTCAAAAAGATACATGAACCCCAATGTTCATTGCAGTGTTAGGTACAATAGCCAAGTCATGGAAGCAACCTAAATGCCCATCGACAGACAGATGGATAAAGAAGATGTGGTACATATATACAATGGAATATTACTCAGCCATAAAAAGGAATGAAATTGGTTCATTTGTAGAGATGTGGGTGGACCTAGGGACTGTCATAGAGTGAAGTAAGTCAGAAAGAGAGAAACAAATATCGTATATTAATGCATATATGTGGAATCTAGAAAAATGGTACAGATGAACCGGTTTGCAAGGTAGAAATAGAAACACAGATGTAGAGAACAAACACATGGACACTGAGGGGAGGAAAGTGGGGGGTGAAGGGTTGGTCGTGGTGGGCTGAATTGGGAGATTGGGATTGACATATACACTAATATGTATAAAGTAGATAAGTAATAAGAATCTGCTGTATTAAAAAAAATAAAATTCAAAAATAAATCATTATCTTAAAGAGATATCTACACCCACATGTTTACCGCAGCATTATTCACAGCACCCAAGATATGGAAACAACCTAAGTGTCCACTGACAAATGAAATTTTATATATATGTATATATTTATATATAATGGAATATTTTTCAGCCTTAACAAAGAAGGAAATCCTGCCACTTGCTACAATGCGATGAACCTAGAGGATATTAGACTAAGCAAAATAAGCCAGACACAGAAAGAAAAATACTGCATGATCTCACTTTATATGGAAGCTAAAAAAAGCCAAACTCATAGTAACAGAGAGTAGAATGATGGTTACTAGGGATTGGGGGGTTGGAGGAAAGGGGATATGTTGGTCAAATACTATAAGCTTTCAAATAAGACAAGTTCTGTAGACCTAATAAACAGTGTGTTGACTATAGTTAATTATAATGTATTATATATTTAAAATTTTCTGAGAGTAAATTTCAAGTGTTTTCACTACAAACAGAAGGGGGGTATTGTGAAGTGATGAATATTTAATTCATTTGATTGTGGTAATTATTTTGCAATGTATACATATATCAAAACATGTTGTACAAACTGAATATATACAATTTTTATTAAATAATGCTAGGAAAAAACCTTAAACTGAAACCTTTGAGGGGCTGTCCAATTTTTTCCCTCAATTTTCTTCTAATCTTTTAGAACAAATCTGGGTTTAATGAAATGCAGCATGTATGCTTCTCCCCTAGAGTTCATTTACTTATTCACTTGATAAATGAATACTTATTGAACATCTACTATGTTCTTATCCTAGTGAACTGTTTTCAGATACAATTGTGAGTGAACCAGGCAAAATCCCTACCCTAGTGTAGCCTAGATTGTAAAGGACACAGATAATTAAACATTAAAATAATGCAGCTTAATATTAGAGTGCAGCTATAAACTCATGACTGGTTTCAGAACTTCTGAGTTTGTGAGGGATTCCAGAGCCAGATATAAACTGCTTTAGATTCCTTATCATTCAGTATGGTAGTAGTATAATTATGTATTGCTTGGAAATATCAGAAATAAATACATTGCTAAATACAAAGCATTGCTACATCACTTTGTGAACCATAATTTAGAATACGAGGCATCCGAGGGGTCAGTAAACCTAAATTCAAGCCACAGATTTTTAAGTTTCATATCCTTGGGGAAAAAAATAGATCTCATCTCTCTTTATTATCTTTTAAATGGCGATTGTGCTAGCAGACTCATAAAATCATGGCATTAAAGTAATTCTTTTGTTGGTAATTAAAGAAACTCTTCCTTGCCAAATAAGACATTAGAAAAACTCTCTGATATTTTGGTACATATCATAAACATGTTAACTACTGCTTATATTAATTCTCTTACTTCCTAGAATAATTATGGTATTTCATAGTGCTAATAACTAATTCAACTCAAAAGGCTTCTTTTGCTCTCCATCTATATAGGGTAGAGAAAATAGAGATGAACAAATCAAGGACAAAGGGATAGCTGTATTCTTCAACTATTCAATAACGTATTTGATTTTCCATTCTTAGTCCCCTTGGTGGTAAGTAGAGTTGCTTAAGTTTATTCAGTATTCAATCATAGTTATAAAGTATACCAGAAATTTCACACAGTACAAGTTCCTTCGCATCATTTTTTTTTGGCTTTGAGGGAACATCAGACATGAGAGCTTAAGAAAGAAAACAGAATTAGATTTGTTTGTCCTCATATAGCTGGGTTTTTTTTTTTTTCTTTCTAAAAATGGGGATTTGTTTAAGACGTTATTAAGGAAATATATATCACTACAGGAAAAAGAAACCCTTAGATCATATTATATAAAACATGGTCTCTCTATGCTGTTATGTTTGCTTCTAAATCATGCTAAAAGGACTTTTGAAACAAAGAAAACTGATAGACAGTTGTTTGGTGACACATAGGCAAAAATAACAAGTATGTATTTTTTGAACAAGTATGTATTAATCTTTTGTCCTGCCATGGCTCATTCAAGGTACTGTATAAAGAGGCATTTCATGAAACTGAATGTTTTTAAAACTTAAATTGCCTGAGAAATGAACTCAAATCAGTTAATCTGCATATAGATAGTAATGGCCCCTAAGTATTATGGTAGTTGAATTTCAATTATGTTAAAAAAAATTTGAACTATTCTGTCATCTCAGAGATCAATGATTTTTCTGTGTTTCTTAGAGACAACGAATTTGTGAAATATTCACCATCAATTACAGTCATTTTTAAATATATAGGTCCCTCAATCAATTAAAATTGGTACTATGGTCTTAAATCATTTTTATTTCAAGATGAAGTAGACTTGGCTACAAATGTTACCTGATAATTTGTTATTTCCAAATAAAAATAACTTGAACATATACTACAGGCATTTCAGCATTACTACTGAGGTGTGTGCTGAGATATTACTGCTTCTTCATAAACATCTTTGTGCTGAAATATTATACAACATTGTGGTTAAGCTACTGTAGGCATAAAACAAATCATTGACCATTTATTTATCCATACAGACTTCTTTTCTCAAATGAGTGATGGCTCTGCATTTGGGCATATTTTACAACTCCTTACATTAAGCTCTTCCACGAGGAGAATGCAATAAATTTGTACAAAACCCATCCAAGGTATCACTGTCCTCATAAAAACATTTCTTTATGAGTACCAAATTATAAGTGACCTTCTCTACCTACACTCTGAAGTGTCCTGATGTCTCAAGTCATAAATATGTACAGAACTTCAGTGCCAAAATGAATTAATTTGCAGTAAAACTACAAGTCAGTGAGCAACATGTTAAACTTAGACAAAAGTTGCTTTGCAGTTGACATAGTTAGTCCCTTCCAATGCTGTATATAATACAAAGATTGAATTTATTTTATTTTTTATTGAAAATCATTTTTAATTTTTATTTTTTTATTAATTTTTATCGGAGTATAGTTGCTTTACAATGTTTTGTTTCTGCTGTGCAGCAAAGTGAATCAGTTATATGTATACATATATCTACTCTTTTTTAGATTTCCTTCCCATTCAGGTCACCAGAGAGCATTGAGTAGAGTTCCCTATGCTATACAGTAGGTTCTCATTAGTTATCTATTTCATACATAATAGTGTATTTATGTTAATCCCAGTCTTCCAGTTCGTCCCACCCTCCCCTTGGTAACCATAAGTTTGTTCTCTACATCTGTGACTTTATTCCTGCTTTGCAAATAAGTTCATCTGTACCACTTTTCTAGATTCCACATATAAATGATATTATATGATATATACAATGGAATATTAGCCATAAAAAGGAATGAAATAGTGCCATTTGCAGAGATGTGGATGGACCTAGAGATTGTAATACAGAGTGAAGTAAGTCAGAAAGAGAAAAGATTGAATTCAGTGTAAATTAGTTTATTCATTTATCATGTGTTCTTGGGTCAAGAGACCACAGTGGTTAGACAGATAGACCCATACCTAACTTTATCTTCACATACTCTCAGTGTGTGTGTGTGTGTGTGTGTGTGTGTGTGTGTGTGTGTGTATAGCAGAGCTAGGCATTATTCGAATATCACATACACTAGCATTTGCAAAGTAATTACAATATTAGTTTTAATCACAGATAAATCTAATCTCATTAGAGCCTTTCATGATGCACTTTCATTTCTGCACTCATTCCTCTAAATAGGTTTAAATGTCTTCTTTTTGAAATGTACTAGTCTGGGGTAGTGTTGGTAAAAGGAAGGTAACACAAAAAATGAAACAGACAAGGTCCTTGACCTCAAGGAATGTTGTTGTAGTTGCACTTAAATGCACTGTTGGGGGCAAATCAATAAAAGATAGAGAATAAATTGTTAGAGGAAGGGCCCAGCACCAGTCGCCAGGGCAAAGAAGTGACAGGAGCAGTTCCATTCCCTACACCTTGTCACCAAGCCCCACTCCCCATCAAAGAAAGAATAGGTTTTCTTTGCCTGAGATGGACCTATAATTTTAGGAAAATATAACTAGTTTGTCTTCTCCTCCTCCAGTACACCTCTTTAAAGGATAAGAAGTTTCAGTATGAGATCGATGTGAAGAATCAAAATACTTAGGAAAATGACTCCAGAATCAAGCTATTAAAATGGCAATCACAGAAATAATGACCTTGAATAATGCACTCAAAGTGAACTTGGAGGATGGGCTTTGATCACAGCCTAGCCTGAAGCTAAGAAGACTCAGAAGAAGCTAAGAAAAAATTTTCAGAGCAAGGTAATTTTGAGGTTGCTTTCTAAGATTACCAATTGACTCTGTTAAAGAGAAGAAAAAAAGAATGTGCATCTGTTAAAGAAAAAAAAATGAATGATTATACCCATTTGTATCTTGAAATGTTTTTGCCTTAAAACAGTGGTTTTTAAATTATTTTAGCAACAAAACAATTTATTAAACAATATCCAAGTCCAATATATAGACCAACAATAGATAATAGTTCTTTGGTGGAACTTGGAACCTGAAATTAAATTATTGGGACAAATATTGAAAGATTTTACTGTAAACTCTCAAGAAGGAGAATTATTATTTTTTTGTAACCTATGTGTTCCATGTAACCTGTGGGTCTAAATTTGTATGCTCTTTCCTGCTCTAGGAATATGTCTGGGACTTTAATCTTATTTTCCATGATTTTTACCAATTTTTTTATTGTGGTAAAATACTCATAAAATTTACCATCCTAATCATTTCAAAGTCTACAGTTTAGTGGTATTAAGTAAATTCATAATGTTGTGCAGCTATCACCACCATCCATCTCCATAACTCTTTTCATCTTGTAAAACTAACCCTTTATACCCATTAAACAATAACTCCCCAGTCCTCAATCCTGCAAGTCTGGCAACCATCATTCCACTTTCTGTCTCTATTATTTTAACTAAGTACCTCATATAAGTAAAATTATAAAATATTTATCTTTTTATGTTGGCTTGTTTCACTTAGCATAATGTCCTCAAGGTCCATCCATGTTGTAGCATATTGAAGAATCATTTTCCTTTTAAGGAGGAATAATATTCCATTGCATGTGTATACTATATTTTGTTTATCTATTTGTCTGTCAGTGGGCACTTGGGTTCTGTCCATGTTTTAGCTATTGTAAGGAATGTTGTCAAGAACATGGGTGTATAAATATCTCTTTCAACTTTTTTTTGATATATACTCAGCAGAATTGCTGAATCATACGGTAATTATATTTTTAATTTGTTGAGGAATCACCATAATATTTTCCAGAGCGCCTGTACCATTTTATATCAACAACAATGCACAAGGATTCAAATTTCTACACATCCTTCCCAACACTTGTTATTTTCTGGGTTTTTTGATAGTAGCCATCCTGAGGGCTGTGAGGTAGTACCTCATTGTAATTTTGACTTGCATTTCTCAAAGGTAAGTGATGTTGAGCATCTTTTCATGTGCCTATTGGCCATTTGTATATCATCTTTGGAGCAATATCTATACAAGTTCTCTGTGCAAGTCTTTTGTAGACAGCATATAATTGGATCATGTGTTTTTATTCATTCTTTTAATCTTTTTCTTTTGATTGGAGGGTTTAACCTATTTACATTTAACATAATTACTCAATAAGGAGGGATTAAGACAAAATGAGACAGTAATGCAGGTAATGAGGAACAAAATCTTATATACCTTATAGCTTTTCTGTACCTTATTTCCTGTACTACTATCTTTTATGTTTAGTTGATTATTTGTAGGTAAATATTTAACTTTTTTTCTCATTTCACTTTATGTATATCCTATAGCTCTTTTCTTTATGCTTACCACAAGGGTTACATTTAACATCCTAAAGTTATAACACTCAGCACTGAATTTAGACCTGCTTAACTTCAATAACCTACAAAAATTCGGTTCCTTAATAGCTTCATTCCCACCCCTTTTGGTTCTTAATATATATATATATATATATAAATCTTTATACCTTGTGTACTCAAAAACACATAAATTAATAATTCTCTTAAATTATGTAGAAAGCAGTATGTAGAGTTACAAACTGAAGTTACAATAATACTAGGTTTTAGACTAATAATTGTTTTTTTTTAATGTGTTAGTCTCTTAAATTGTGTAGAAAACAAAAAGTGGAGTCATAAACTGTTGTTGCAATAATATTATATTTTATAATAATCCATGTATTTACTTTATTGAGACATTTATTTCTTCATACTGCTTCCAGTTACAGTCTAGTGTTCTTTTATTTCATTCTGTAGGACTCTCTTGAGCATTTCTTGCAGGACAAACCTAGAGGTGAAGAACTCATACAGTTTTTGTCTATCTGGGAATGTCTTGGTTTCTCCCTCATTTTTGAAGGACTATTTTGTCAGATATAAGATTCTTGGTTAACAGGACTTTTTTCTTTTAGCATTTTGAATATATTAGACCACTGCCTTCCAACCCTCAATATTTCTGTTAGGAAATATACTGATAATATTGTTGAGGAGCCTTTGCATTTGATGAGTCACTTCTCTATTGCTGCTTTTAAGATTCTTCTGTTTTTGGCATTCAAACATTTGATTATAATGTGTCTTAACGTGAGTCTCTTTGAGTTCATCTTACTTGGGGTTTGCTGACCTTCTTGGATGTTTATATTCAACTCTCTCATCAAATTTGGAAAGTTTTCAGTCATTATTTTTTTCAAATATTATCTTTGTCCCTCTCTTTCTATTCTCCTTCTGGGACTCCCACAAGATCTATATCTATTTGATGGTGTCCCATAGGTCCCTTAGACTCTGGTTACTTTTATTTAATCTTTTTTTCTTTCTGCTCCTCAGACTTGATAATTTCCATTGTCCTGTCTTCAAGTTTACTATTCTTTCTTCTGCCTGATCAAATCTTCTTTGAATCCCTCCAGTGTATTTTTCATTTCAGTTATTGTACTTTTCAGCTCCAGAATTTCTCGTTGGTTTCTTTTAAGGTTTTCTCTCTCTTAACTGGTATTTCCATTGTGTTCATACTTTTTTCCCATTGGCTTTCTCCACATTTTCCTTTAGTTCTTTTAGCATCTTTAAGACAACTGTTTATAAATCTTTGTTTAGCAGATCTGCCATCAGGTCTTTTTACAGAGACAATTTTTATCAGTTTATTTTATCCCTTTGAATGGGCTATTTTTCCATTTTCTTTGTATGCCTTGTAATTAGGTGTTGCTCTTGTTGTTGAAAACTGAACATTTGAATCTAACAATGCATTAACTCTGGAAATCAGATTTTTCTTCCTTCCCCAGGGTTTGTTGTTTTTGCTGTTGTTGTTGTTGCTGTTAACATAGTTTATTATTTTTCTTTTTTTGATTCTGTGACTGTCTCTGTGTCAAGGAGCTCTTTTATGAGCTTGTGCTTTACCTTGGGGATGGGCTGTCACTTTCTAATTTTCCCCATATATTCAGTTGCTTTTAAATGTCCTACTCATTAATATCTGGCTCCCAAAAGGGGAAAAAGCAAAATGAAGAGGTGAAGGGGGCTGGCCCTTTAAATCTCCTTGCAATTCCTTCAGCCTGAGGGGAAGGGACTAATAACAAAGGGGGGAGGTGCAACAGTAAGGGTCACCTGCTTCTTTGCACCTAAGAGATCAAAAGCAGCAATCAGTAATCAGAGGACAGATCCTTGATATTTGGAGGGTCCTTTTTGCTCACCCTGCTTCCTGCAAGCTGTGTGCAGGCTGCTCCAGGAACACATGCACAACTGCCCCCAAGTGGCTGGAGTAGGGGGGTGAGTGACTGCTACTGGGCTAAAAAAAGTGTAATGGACCAAAATTAATCACCATTTACCATCTAAGTCTTCCCCTGGAAGTTGCAAGCTTTCCACAGACTGCAGAATTCCAAAATAGCTATATCAGACAGATTCTGCCAGTGCAACTGTTGTCTAGGTGGGGAGACAGATCCCTGGTGCTTCCTATCCTTCCATCTTTCCCTGTCTCTATTCTTTAGCCAAAGAATCCAATCTGGACATTAAAAACATTTTGTTTGGCCCATATGCTATTAAATAATTTTAAATTTAAATAATTCCAGAGAGGAAATTTATCCCTTCCTCAGTTCTAATCTTATACATCTTTTATACTTCATCTCTCTAAAACAGCAACCAATGAAAGCACTTGAATATAAGACTCTGATAGAAAATTGACATTGGTTATTAAAACCAAACCGCTTGTTCCTGAGTGATATTGCAGACCCACTTACACATTCTTACTGCCCAGTTCTTCCTTTCCGATACTCCTTGTTAGTTATCAATAGCATCTGGAATCAAAATCCTTCATGGTGTACATGTTAAAAGCTGCTAACCTGATGAGTAGCCACCTTATTTAAAGATGATGCTCAACTTTGACTAAGCTTCATGTAGTATCCAAAAATCATCTGTCATGTAGTTAAAAATTACCTTTTGAGTGGGTTTTCTGAGATAATTTCTAGACATTTTCAATAGCATTCTTTTAGATTTAAGTCTTTGGTTTTGGTATTGTACTTTAAATTATGTGATGATATCCATATCCATTATTTTGTCACTGGAAATTTGATCTTGAATGAGTTACCTTATATTACTGTCCACAGTATGACTGCAAAATAAATAAAACAAGTTTTATGATTACCATTTTACAGATAAGAATATTTCTTTAAACCTAAATACATTGAACAATTTTGTCATCATAGCCCCAGCTTTTTTTCTGTTTTGGAATCCTGACAGCTTTGTGGCAGGCAAACAGTATGCATTTGAGAAAGATTTGTTGAATTAAATTAAATCTTGGTACAAAAAATAATTTATCTGATAGAGTGATAGATCTTTGAATCCAACTTTATCTTTATCATTGATGAATTATGAATTCTCTACAGCAAGGAAACAGGCCAAAACAAATTTGATAAAGATTGCTGCTTGAACAATAAAAAAATGTATATTTATTGAAACTATGTATGTGACTTACAAGGTAATATAAAACTTCCTCATATATAACACAATCATTATGAGATAGGTGCTACTCCTATCCACATTGTATAGATGAGAAAATTAAAAGACTGAGAAGTTGAATAACTTGTTCCAGGTCATGCAACCTGTAGATGGCAAAGCAAGCGCTCTAATCCAGGGTAGCCAGTCTCCTTGTATTACATCTCCAATGTCCCCCAGTGTTCTTGCATTGCGTTTATCTCAATGTTGATGTGATAAGATTGTTCCTGAATGCAGTTCCAATGACTATAAAGAACTCAATAGAGGATTTTATCATCATTTTTCTATTTTCGCACTTGTGCAATTTGCAATTTTCCTAGGTAATGCTTTTCTGAAATTGAGAAGCATCCTGGCTAACTATGGCAGTTTCTGCATTAGAGAGATAAAGGATAATTTAGATAAGTAGCTAACAATATGTATTTATCTTAAGGAAAATTATAGCAATGATCTTAATGCAGTTTCTGTCACCTCACTGCTCAGAGACCCCTTGCTCAGATATAGTCTTTGCCGAAAAAAAGAAAAGAAAATGAGTCACAGCAAAAGCAAACACAAAACCATGAAACTCTCCCCCTTTTATTGCCATTTCTTCATTCCCCATTTAAATGATTTGATCTCTTCTTGCTATAGCTAAGTGACTCACAAAAGCTGATAGGGATTTACTTGACCAACAAAAATGTTTCCAATGTTATACACAAGTGACAAAAATGTTCTCCAGCTGAAATGATCAAAGAGGGAATAATGTTTTTGTGTTACCAAAGGATGAAGCTATTTTCTTCAGCTAAACTACACATTCATTTTATGTCAATTGAGAAAAAAAGAAAAATCTCCTGATCTTTATCAAATTACTCTGTAATTCATTTTAGACATTTTTTGATTGACACAATTTGAAACACGGGATAAGTTTTGAAATATAGTAAGAACTTCAGAACAGAATCTGAAGACATTTAATACTGAAGAAGAGATTGGGAAATAACAATATCAGGCAGATTATACTCGTACAAAGAAATGAGAAATTAGATTTCTCAGCTGGACAATAAAGAAAGGCACAAGGTTTTGAGATCCCATTGGCAACACCTGAAGTTTATTGACAGAGAATGTTATATAAAGACATGGTTATTCAGATATCCATGAAAAAAAATAATAAGAAATGTCACCGATCTTTTCATCTTCATTTAAATACACTAAAAATGTGACAGTATATATGTATAACTGAATCACCTTGCTGTACATGTGAAAATACCACAACATTGTATAAATTGACTATATTTCAATTTTTAAAAAGTTACAGTAATAATGGAACATAATAATGGAACATAAACTCTTTCAGGTGATCATCTACATTAAAAAGCCCTTATGTTAGAGATAAGATAATTAAAGCTCAAAGGGAGAGCTAAAGTAACTTTTCCAAAGTTATATCATGAACTGGCCACATCATTAATGGTGATCCAATTTAACTTTTTATTTTTGTAAAAAGATATCTTGAGAGAGGCACTCTAATGGAAGAGAAACTTAAGTCTGGACCTCCAAGTGAAATCTTTCAGTCATTCTGATTGCCTGCTGTCACAAGCTCATCACCTATTGTCACAGTCTTCAACACACACTTAGAGGAGATTTGAATTCTACAAATCACTCTTAGGGAAGAGACTGTGCTTTGGGGAAGTGTATTGGACACTGTAAAATGTGAAGCAAGCTACACTTAAATAGAATCTAGTCTGGTAAGTCTCAAAGTGTGAACCCTGGAAAAGTAGCATCGGCATCACCTGAGAGCTAGTTAGAAATGTAGACTGTTGAGTTCTAATCTAGACCTTGTGAGCAAATAGTCCAGGGATGGGACCCAGCATGAAGTGTTGTATAAAACCCTCCAGTTGGTTCTGGTGTACAACAAGGTTTGAAAACCACTGATCAAGGGGGGAAAACCACTCTATGGAAGATAAAAGGCATGGACTGCAATCTTAATTGTACCATTCAGTAGCTGTGCTACCTTCAGTAATTTACTTAACTTTCCTAAGAGTCATTTACCTCATTTCTAAAATACATCACCTATTTTTAGGGTTCATGTGAAGTCAGAATGAGATAAAGGATAGAGAAATACTCAGAAAAAACTGTCAAGCTCTAAACCAGTGGTTCTCAGCTCTGGGTGATTTTACCCTCCAGAGAACATTTTGTAATGTCTGCTTATGTTTGTGATAGTCGCAGCTGGTGGAGGAGCTTGCTACTGACCCCTGGTGGGTAGGAGACAGGGATGCTATTCAACATCCTACAATGAACATGACAGCTCCCACAGCAAAATTCCATCGGTCCAAATGGCAATTGTCATAAGGTTCAGAAAGCCTGCACTAACCCAGGTTATATATGAAAATGATACTTTTATTATTCAATTTGTCATCACTTCTGCCTCTTTCTCCTTAATTTTCTCCAATTTGTAAATAACCACACGGATACTAACCATACTAATATGTATTTCTAAAAAATATGTAATGCCCATAAAAGATACAGGTAGAACGTTTTCTTCTGTTTTTAATCTTTGGAAGTGGTTGGTAGATGATTAAAAATAGTTTCTTTCATCACATGTTTAAAACATACATTTTCCTCCTGGGGAAAGGAGATTAAAGTAATATGAAGAACTTGCTTCAGTTCAGCTCACTGAGCAAAGTTGTCCCTTCACCTTGCTTATAATAAATCACTGGCCCAAGCAGGCCCAGTGAAAACTAAAATAGGAGGCAGCCTCATTGTCACTTTTTCCTACAGCTTCATATCATTAGCTGTTTTGCCACAAATTTAAGTATTATTCAATTCACTATGTATTAGAGACATACAAGGCAGATTAAAGTGGTAAAGGAGAGAAATATCTTATCAGGGTCCTTGTAGGTTAGATGAAAAGAGTAACTTATTTTTCCATCCCCATCCTTTTCAGCCCACACTTGGATGACAAACCCCATATGGTGACTGCAGTAGAAATGGATCATCTAATGATGTCTCACCACCATCCTGCTAACAATTCTTATTTAAGACTGAAAAAGCAATAAAAGTATGTTGTACATGACAAGGGAGAGTGAGTGACAAATGATTTTCAGAAGATACGAAAAATGAATTGTTTTTCTAAATTTATTTCCATATTTGTTATAGGAATTTCACTTGCAGATATAGTGCATCATTCCATACCAAAGGATAAGAGTTCCTTCTCAAAATCTTCCTGTTGTATTAGATTTCATACTTCCCAAGAAGGTAACTAAAGAATAATAAGTAATATTCAAGTGTAAAATGATCAAGCCATTGGAAAAGTGTGGAAAGTTTGCCTATTTTCAGAGATATTAAATGTTAAAAGATCCAGAAAAATATAACTAGATATAATCTCCATTTTTCATTTACCTTTTATAATAAAAGAGGTACTTTCTTTCAACATGTGACTTCCTACACTTGAGGTATTCTAGGAAATCTAAACATATTGTAATGTTGGAAGAATGGGATGAGGTAATTGTTTAAAAGATTCATTGTTAGTATTTACAGAGAAGACACACGTGTTTAAAAATAGATGTGTACCAAGAGCTTTAAATGGAAAGGGACTGAGGCTATGACCTAATCTCTTCACCCATAGTGCCTCTCTAGGGAGTGTGCACAAAACTAGAGGGTCAATGACTTGGGCGTCGGATAGACATTTAACCTGTGAAAGTGAAGAGTAGTCAGCTATTATGTGAGGGACTGTCCCCCGCACACAAAGAATTATCCTGCAGTGGTTATCCTAGACTAGCAAGGTGGGCCTGATCTCACCACACGATGGAGAACTGTTCTTGGATGTGGTCATAGGAAGATGTGGCTGTGGGAAAATAGTCAGAAAATGTAATGTTTCTGGTTTTAAAGGTGATAGGTGGACCACCCACAAACAAAGGCATGTGAGCTGCCTCTAGAAACTGTGAAAGGGAAGGAAAGAGATTCTTCCCTAGAGCATCTACAGAAGAATGCAGTCCTGCAGACACTCTTATTTTAGCCTAGTGAGATCCATGTCAGACACCTATATTGCAGAATGATAATATAATAAATTTGTGTTGTTTTAAGCCTCCAAGTTTGTGGAAATTTGTTACAGCAGTAACAGGAATTTAATATACTGCCCAGAACACCTTATTGCCCTAAGGCATTTTACAGGTGAGAAAGCTAAGAACCAGATAAGTTAAATATATTTGATATCAAATCTAAGCAGTTGGCCCCAGCTTTCTATTCAAGTGTTTTTTCATTGTCTTATTACTCAAACACCCTGATTTGAGTGTGTTTTTTTTTAATATGACTTTCATATAAATTTCTTTAAGACCTTTTGAATCATTTGTAGACCCCAATATTCCATTCCACATGCACAGAAGGTACAATCTTCCACTGTATAAACATCACAGTTTACAAAGCCATGTTACCTACTTTTGTATTTGATATGTACCACAGTCCTATGAAACAGGCAGATCAATAAAAATCTTAAAATCACGACTTTCCAAAGAACATCGAGTTCCAAGAACAAAATTCCTTCTTCCATGATACATTTTAAAAGTATCAGTCAGACTTCTTGAAGATTGACACGTTAGACACCATTTATTCCAACTCAGAGACTTATTTTAGTGATAAGACATTGAATCCTCATAATAGCTGCCATATTTAGAATGTTTACTATGAGGCAAGTGTGAAGAGCTGTGAAAAGTCTGAGATTTTTCCCTGCTTGAAAGCTAACAAGTTAGCTTGCTAGTTATGTGGGTGCTGGCAGAAGACTTAAGGTCAGAAACAAAGGACTTTATTACTCATAAAAATAGCACTGTCAGAGCATCAACCTTTTATTGTGCCTGATCCCCAAGTCCCAATTCCCACACGACGACACAAAGAAGGTCAGGTGACACTAGCACAGTCAGTGGCTTCTACTACAGCAAAGGATTTCTGAATTTAGGGAACCTGAATCTTTTATAATGGGCAGTAAGCATGCCTTCTACTTGCTCCAGAGAAGGACACTGTCTCTGTCTTCCAAGGTGGTTTTTAGACAGACATCCTTAAAAAGATGGCTGGGAACAAATGGCAGTCATTGCATTGCCTGCCAATGTGAAGAGTTATGAAGAATTGTGTTCTAACCATAGGCAATAGGGATCTGTCCGTGTAGCAGAGGGGTACCATATGGGTCTAAACTTGATTGAAATTCAGATTATTTGGTTCTGTCTGACAAACTGGCAGGGAAGGATTACCTTATCCAGTTCACCTAAGGAAGTGAGGAAACTGCTAAAAAAAATCCACCTTTACTGAAAAAAATGGTTTATGATTCTGAGCACAGGAAGGTGTCACTCAGAACTGCCACTGACCTACCTCCCAGAGACTCCTGAGCTTGCAACAAAACCTCTGGATTTAAACATTAGTCTTCAAGGTGGTTTCATTTTCACCTCCCTCTAACAAAGTGGTCCATGAAAATGAAGGGGGCCTTCCTTCTGAAACCTCGTCATAGTCATGACTTAGCTTTGAGACTGAAAACCTTGACATCTGGATACCAATAGCAGTATCCAGAAGAATAAGTAGGCGGGCTCAAAAATGTGGCAGAAAGGAGTGGCAATACGTATCCAAAATGAATTTCTTGAAAAATGCACATGTTCCAACCCGTCTTATCCATAACACCCATCTCATGGATGAGACCCAAGAACCAGGGTCTCAAACATAAGAAGTACACATTAGCAGTGAAAAGGAAAGCCAATTGAGGCACCCAGTTCCAGCAGACACAGCAGAAACCAGCTGAAGTGTGACACTTAACCGAAAAGAGAGGCTGAACAAGATGAAAAAAGAAAGAAATTATTGGAGACCAAAGACAATAAAAGTGATTGAATTCTATAAAAATTAAAATAGTAATAGAGAATAGGATTTAGAAAGTGCTTCTGTTCTTAGTATTGAATTTAGTATTGTATCTAATCCTAACAACAATTTGTTAACATAGGTTACAGTAATCTCAGTTTACAGATGAGAAATTTAGAGTAAATGACTTGTTACTGACTAATTTCTCTGACTTTATTTTGATTCCCTTGAAAGAAAATTCTGCCGTATTTAGCCATCTGCTCAATCCCAATGCCTTGGAAATTATTACCCTGACTTTCTACTAAACCTCTTTGGTCCAGGTCAGTGACCAGTTTCATCATCCATGCCAATGCCCTTTTCTCAATGCTCCAATCTTTGACTTTTCTCTAGTAGTTGATAGCAGTAAAGAACCCTTGCTTCTTTAGAATCTTGCTTACATCTCTCTTTCTTTCTCAGAGTTCCCAGATGAGTTAATATCTATCTTCTTTACAGCTTTGTATTCCTCCAATTGCCCATTAATTGTAGGAACTCCTAGGTTCTGAGACAACCTTTCTGTGCTTCTCCTTATATGTTTCCCTTTGATCATCTCTTTTGTTTCAAATGGAATTTTTAAGGCAATGCCTTTTATATCTAAGTTTTTAGATCCGACATTTTCCCCTGTAGCCTCAGATATACATTTTCAATTCACATCTAGATATTTCTGCATGAATGACAGGTTCATACCTCAATGTCAGCATATCAGAAAATTATTGGATTACTTTTCCTATTTGCCAAACTTTTAAGCTAACATCTCTCACCTCCTTCTTGTATCCTTCTTTTTCTTATTTTTGATTAATGATATCATTAAAGTGATCTTTGACCCATCTCCCTTAAAATTCTATTAGTGCTTTGTCCTTCTAACTGATCCTTTAAAATGTATTTTGTGACTACTAGTATTAAAGGTAAAGGTCTTCCAAGTGAAAAGAAATAGGAAGAAAAAAAAAAAACTAGGAAAAGATAATGGAGACTTGAGGTGGGAACAGCAAATAATCTGGTTAAGCAGGACCTGGGTACTTACTGTGTGGACCCACTGAAAGGTAAAGCCCAACAAGTGTGCTGAGAAGTATATTAGAATGGCTTTGAATGGAGTGCTAAAGCATTTAGGCACTAATCTGTATTCAAAGGGACTCCTCACACTTGAATACTAATTTGCTTATAACTCACAATATTTACCACATTTTGCCTATATTATATTTGTTAATGCTCAGGTTTTATCTCTATTTGTTAATGTTCTGAAAGCAGAATATTTGTATTTTTTATGGTTGTTTAGGTATCACCTATAGCCCCAGCAAGGCTTTCCAACTTACTGTGATCTTGAAATATTTGTTCAGTTGCATCGACCCGCACAGATATACTAGAAAAAAATAGAGAATAGAAGTGTTAGTTTGGAAGTTGGTAGCCAACTGATAGTTTATTGAATATGAGTTTGGTTAGGTTGTACCAACAGAGGAGAGATGAGATTAGCTATTGTATGATCGCTTGATGATGTCCATCTACTACAAAATCCAGTTAAGACAAATTGAGACTCAGACATTGCTTCTCTTCAATCATGCACAATTTTTGGATCAGGGTCAATGAGGAAAATGGCCTTCATTCTCCAAAATCTGCTTACAGACTCTTTCTTATATATTTTACTGGAATAAATGAATATGTTCATAATACTATGTAATATAAAACTCCAACTGTGATTTCAAACAGCTCTTCTGTCAAGATTTTATGAGAGCTAGGGGGAAAATCTTTATGTTTAATCCCAACTCAACAATTCTAGTAATATTTTGAAGAAGTTGCACTGTAGAGGCAAGTTGACAGCTTGGTCCTGGGCCATATATAAAGTAGTTCTTAATAATAATGCTTTTTGATGGTCATGGTCAAACTGAACTCTTATTTATTTCCCTGCTCCTGGGACTGCCTTGTATTTTCTGTCATACTAAATGGGAATGTTTCCATTAGTGAAAAGTGTGATATACCAATGTAGGCTGCAATCCAAACCAGGCTCTAGGATTCAAACCAGAAGCACATAGTGCACGGAAAGAAAGATACATGTTCCTCCTGGGAAAGCATTAGCATCATGACCTCATAAGAATTAATGGGCAAGAGGAACAATTTCAATGGGCTATGTAGAAAAACCTGCTGTTTCCTTTTAACACTTGCAAACCCCAATGAAACTTTAGTGATTAATACTGATTGGATCCAATAATGATTAGGCAAAGCATCTGCCATGGGCAGCTCCTGAGCATTCACATGACCTTCTGTGTATTAACTAAAGACATCAGTGATCCAAACAGCCTGGTCTGTAGTCTATAACCCCACCACACGCAGGAGACACTGCCCAGCCTAGGGAGCCATAAAGATAAACACTGAGACAGGCTTCCTCTTAAAATCAAAATGTAAATATAATTTAAACCTTAAAGTGACACTCAGGTTAATTGTACCTATGAAAACTTTTGGTTTATAAGTAGGCACATGTGGGTATTTAATTGGGTAAACCACTTAACCTATGTACAAACTATTAGGCACACACAAACACACAGATATATATTTCAAGTTGCTTATCCATGGGTTCTAAAAAGTAGTCAGACTTCTGAATGCAAAAAAAGGGCATATATACAATATTAAACTTTCTGAAGAAACTGAGAGGATTTAGTATGAAATATAAGGCACTGATATGGTATAGTCAATGATATAATTGCTGTTTTTAATATTTAAAAAATATTAAATAGATTTTAATCTATTTAATAAAAACTGACCAATATTATTTCATTCAATGACTTACGTATAAGAAGACCCTTAATATATTTTAGTCTATATCAAGTTAGTGAGACTGTAAGTTGCATTCTATTTTAGTAGCATATCAGAACACAGGAAAAAAGCCATTTTAAAAATATTTCTTTTAGGGGTAAAAAATATATGCATTACAAAACATGTACTTGTTTATGTGGGAATGATGGGAAGAGAACACATAGGGTTGTAAAGCTGTTGAAGAAGCAATGCTCAAATAAACAAAATAAAGAACAGCAAAAATCATGATTGAACCAAATGCTATTTTGTTCTGAACTAACTCCAAAAGGCATAAAAGTACAAAGAGAGAAAAGTTGGGAAATAGAGTTTCGTGACTTTGGGGAAATTACTGACTTTACCAGGATACCATTTTATATCCATAGCACAAGGCTAAGTGAGCTCTACATTCTTTTCCAGGTCCAGTCCATTATAATCCATGATTCTCAAACTTGAACATGAATCAGAAGCTCCTAGAAGGCTTGTTAAAACCTAGAGTTTCTGATTCAGTAGGTCTGAGGTAGGGTCTCAGATATTTATTTCTAACAACTACACCAGCTGGCCTTGGACTATACTTGAGAACTATTTTAACGTTCATTCATGAGTATACCAAGAAGTTAAAACGTCTAAACAAAATCATGTTGTTTATTTATTAGATTCACAGACTATATTTAGCTCTTTAAAGAGTTCACAGAAAATATGTTTTCTGCCTTTCATCTTGGGAATATAAGGATATTAAAGCCATGGGATCAGATAAATTCCCCTAAGGAGAGTCTGTAATTAGAGAAGAGAGCAGCCCCTGTGTTAGTTTGCTAGGGTCGCCATGACAAAGTACCACAAAATGGGTGGCATAAACAACAGAAATGTGTTTTCTTCCAATTTTGGAATCTAGAAGTCTGACATCAAGATGTGGACGGGATCAGTTTCTTCTGAGGCCTCTCTTCTTGGCTTGCAATCTTTTTCCTGTGCCTTCACACAGTCTTCCTTCTGTGTATGTGTGTCCTAATTTCCTTTTTTTATAAGGACACCCAGTCAGATTGGACTAGGACCCATCCCGATGACCTCATTTTAACTTAACTACCACTTTAAAGTTCTTATCTCCAAATATCATCACATTCTGAGGTCCTGGGGGTTAGGACTCCATCATATAAATTTTGGTGGGACACAATTCAGCCATAACAACCCCAAACCGACACTTTGAGGTCAGGTAAGCCAATATTTTGAAGTCAGGTAGAAGAAAGCCAGAGAAGAAGCCTTCAATATGGGTAGAAGAGGGACAATCCAGAGAGTGTGGTAGCAAAGGAGCCACTCACTATTGCAAGAATTATCCAAATTTAGACAGTAAAATATCAGAGTAACATGGCTTTGATCATTCCTCCTGTGACTAAGGAAATATTCAAGTTGATGTAGCAGAAAGTCCAGAGCTCCTAACAACTCTGAATGTAGTATTGTCCTTATGGTTACAACTTTTTCTGGTTATAAACTCTGAGTTCAAATTGAGTCCTCCAGATTTGGCTTGGAGTACGTAAGTGCTAAAGTCCAATCTTAAACAACAAGTTTTCCAAAAATATTGTAAGAGACTGTGACAAAGCAGCGTTGGTGCCAGATAACAGAATGCTGCTAAAGGTAAGGAAGAAAGCCTCTTCCACATCTGCCTGGAAGGCAGTGTGCCTTCAGCAAAAGACTCCGTACGACACAGTGTCCCTCTGGGACCTTGAGGACTCTGGAAGCTTTGTGGCTGCCGACTCTGTCATGGTAAGCGGCTACTGTGATAATGAGCGGAAGCTGCAGAGATGCCTGGGAAGAATCTGTGCCTAATGAGATTCACCTGTGGAAGCAATGCATTGTACCTGCTCATAATCAAGGTAACAGCAATGAACTTCATGGGAGGGGCTGGAAGCAGGGAACTAGAAAAGGAAGAAAGTGGGGGTGGTTGCCTGAATTTGGTCTTGAGCAGACATGAGATACATATATTGACTTCCTGAAATAACTGGGAAGAAGTTGCCACAAAAGCCATTGATGGCAAGAGACAGGAAAACATGGACTATATTTAAAAAAAAAAAAAAAAAAATGAAGGTATGAATGAGAGGAAAAGGAAAAAAAATAACATACAGGGATATCTTTTCAGTTGTACAAGAAATATAGCTTTTTGGCACCTATTTTTTGGAAGATGAAGGGCCACAAATTCTCTGATCACCAGGTTTTCCCTGAGTTGAGAAATTGTATATTTATGTATCACTCATTAATGTATTGATCTCCACTACTAGTTCTTTTCCATGAGTATGGATAGAGAGCTTGCTATTTGCAATTTATTCTAACAGGGATTGGAAAACAAAGATAAATAAGACAATGGCTCTTATTTTTAACAAGCTCCTGATATAGTCAGTGGTGCATGGTCCTTTAACAGGCCTTATCAAACATGTTTAATGGGTAGACTATGATTTTTTAAAAGGTAGAAGACACTTAAAATGTTTTAACATAAAGATAAAGGAAAATGAATATTAATGGCTATTTCCAAAGTGTTAACATACACAAATATTTTTAATTTTATATCAGAAAAAAAAGTACCCATTTCTAACTGGAAATAAGCATGTACACATATATGTCTCCTGCTCTAGATTCTTCTCTTGAATTATATCAATATAAAGCACATTTGCAGGTCTGAAATAGAATGTGTATTTTGTTAGAATAATCTATTTCTATAGTACTCACTCAGTTACTACTCTTTAAAAGGACATATTGTTCTGAAGAGAGACCTTAGGTTATATAGGTTAAATAAAATGTACTCTGAAAATGTTACTGTAAACATGGAAAATCCACATCTACTAGACCATAATTGGTTTATTGATATATGATGATTGAAAATTAACAAATCCATGACTGGAAATATGTAGGACATAGCAGGAATTTTGTTTGTCCAATACTTCCTTCCCATTCAGCTGGGGCAGGCCCTCCAATGTTATTCCTTCTCCTGTATACTAGAAGTGACAGTCAAAACAACATCCCTCTGTTTTCATTGATTTACAAGGGTTAGACACATGACCCATTCTACATCAGTCAGAGTTCTTCCCTAGGAGTTTTTATAATGAAAACTGACAGAAAAGTGTTCTCTTTCTGTTCATGAGGCTCTATTGGATAAAAACCAGAAATAGCATGTGGCCATGCTCTTGGATTTGTAGGAACAGTTAAGAGAAGGAAGTCAAAACAGAGAGAAGTAAAGACAAAGAAAAAAAAAAAAATAGAATGAGACAGGATCCAATCAAAAACAAGCGGCCTGATGAGTTTCACATTCCTGCATACAGTCGTTAATGAAACCAGTTTCACCCTACTTCTTTTTGAAGTTTGCTTCATGTACCCTTTCCACTTATAAATAATTGAATTAGTTTTCTGTCACTTGGCTCCCAATGAGTCCTAACATGTTATTAAATGTATATTCCAAAGCTATTGTAAATTTACAGAATCTGCACATTTGACAGCCTTTGTTTATAAAAACGCTGCTTCAATTGACTTCCTTAAGCTTGTGGTAGAATATAGCTGCTCAAACATTCTATTTGTCCAGTCTCTTAAATATCAGTTACACAGAAAGTCCAAGACAAGGATTGTTCTTGGAATATGAGACAAAAAACAAATGACACCAAGAATGCTTTATTTGTTTGAGGCTATGGTTTTAAATAGATCTGTAAAAAAATAGGATTTTTTATTGTTGTTTAAAAAAGTTAAATGTATTATTTTTGACGTTAAGTATCAACACTTATGTTTTAAACTCTGACTTCGAATTTTATCTTAACCACCATGGGGACAATTTCAAAATCCTACAGATTTCTATTGACCAAGTAATTATAGCCACTTCCTTTTATGTAACAATGTCTATTTCGAAGTGCTTTACAATATAACTTAGCTTCATCAAAAGGCTAGGGAACATTTACCATTCTTGTGATTTTTACCATAGTGAAAATGGACTTGTATAAGGATGCACAGCTGGTAAATGGCAACTCAAATAGGAAAATTTGGGTCTATATTTTCAAGCTGAGTGTTCACTACAGTGATCCTGAAGCATGGAGTATAAAGGGACACTTGTAGTTATTTACAAAGATGCTAATCAGCCAGGGTAATTGAAATAACTGCATTGACAGTTAAAAAAGCTTTAAATAATAATGTCTATATATTAAGGTTCAGATCACCTGTCATCTAAACCACCTATACTGTGCATGTAACATTTCAAACCAGAACTAAAGATCAGCTACAGAAGTCATTTCAAGTTTTCAGTGCTTGTTTGTTGAACACAATAACATTTTGAAATAAAAGAAAGTCTGATTCATTCACATACTTATTATCAGTGACACATGTCTATACCTAAACATTCCAAAGAAGTTTGATGTAGTGGAAAAGTTAGAATCCCAGCTGAGCTACGTAAGGACTATATAACCAAAGTATAATTATAACATCTATTGTAAAAGAAAAAAATTGCACCGGACATGTTAACAATGGCAAAGAAGACTTTATTCAAGACTATTGTAATAGAGGTCAAGACTATTGCAAAGGGGGAGAGAGATTGAACTCAACTCAGCAGAAAAAAAATGACTGGAGAATTTTTAAATGCTGGATTGAGTTAAATGAAAAAGTACGGGAGAAGTTATGGGAAGAGCTTGGTCAATGTAATTATGCCATCTGTATTTGCCAAATGTCTCTTATCAAAGTTAGGCTCCTCCTATCCTCTCTTAGAGACTAGAAGACAGGCATCTATCTTTACCTATGATTACGTTCTAAAGAGATGCCTGCCAGGTCTTTTAGAAAGACACTCCTGAATTGTAGAGGATGTATCATATATTTGTTAGTAGAATTAAATGAAAAATATGAAATTTCTTCACAAATAGAAGTATTAATATAAATCTAATAAGGTTAATATCCTATAACAATCAAAAGTATTATAATATAGAAGTAGAATGTGAAACAACAAAATTAGATCTACTTTCCCATTTTTTAATCCTCTTGGCTATCTTTAGATTCTTGAAATTTCACTATGTTTCCAATGTAAATATACAATAGAAGAAAAAAAGGTATACTTAAATTAGATGGAACTGGGTTTGAATTTTATTTTTTCATTTATTAGTAACTTTACACAAATGAATCAACTTCTCCGAGCTTCATTTTTCATGTGGGTTATGTTGGGCAGCAGAAAATTTATTTTACATATTTGGAACAAAGCATATAGCAGATATGAAATAACAAGCATACAGTAGGCAAACAATGTGCTTTCTTATATTCCTGTGGTTTTATAAATGCTGTTCTTCTTCCTGAAATGCCCTTTCCTTCCCTATTTGCCTAGTCTTCCCAATCTTCAAAAGATCACTATCACCTCCTCATCAAAGCCATCCCCGCCTTACCTCCCGCCCTCTGATTTATTTAGTGCCCCTGTGCATACCTCAATCCTGACATTGCATTGTAAATAGACTAATAACTCTGGCAAATAATAAACACATTTTTTTTAAGTATTGCTTAAGTGTTTCCAGTCCAAAATGATTTTATAAGCAAGGGTTTCTTTCAAATATTTAAGAACGGTGGTCTTGAGAGAAGATGGCGGAAGAGTAAGACGCGGAGATCACCTTCCTTCCCACAGATACATTAGAAATACATCCACACGTGGAACTGCTCCTACAGAACACCCACTGAACGCTGGCAGAAGACGTGAGACCTCCCAAAAGGCAAGAAACTCCCCACATACTTCGGTAGGGCAAAAGAAAAAAGAAATAACAGAGACAAAAGAATAGGGATGGGACCTGCACCAGTGGGAGGGAGCCGTGAAGGAGGAAAGGTTTCCACGCACTAGGAAGCCCCTTCGTGGGCAGAGACTGTGGGTGGCAGAGGGGGGCAGCTTCAGAGCCACGGAGGAGAGCGCAGCCACAGGGGTGCGGAGGGCAAAGCGAAGAGACTCCCGCACAGATGCTCGGCGCCGACCAGCACTCACCAGCCCCAGAGGCTTGTCTGCTCAGCCGCCGGGGCGGGCGGAGCTGGGAGCTGAGGCTCGGGCTTCGGTTGGATCGCAGGGAGAGGCCTGGGGTTGGCGGCCTGAACACAGCCTGAAGGGGCTAGTGCACCACAGCTAGCCGGGAGGGAGTCCGGGAAAAGGTCTGGAGCTGCCGAACAGGCAAGAGACTTTTTCTTACCTCTTTGTTTCCTGGTGCACAAGGAGAGGGGATTCAGAGCGCCTCCTAAACGAACTCCAGAGACGGGCGCAAGCCGCAGCAATCAACACGGACCCCAGAGACGGGCATGAGACGCTAAGGCTGCTGCTGCCACAACCAAAAAGCCTGTGTGCGAGCACAGGTCACTCTCCACACCGCCCCTCCTGGGAACCTGTGCAGCCCGCCACTGCCAGGGTCCCGTGAGCCACGGACAACTTCCCCGGGAGAACGCACGGCGCGCCTCAGGCTGCTGCAACGTCACGCCGGCCTCTGACGCCGCAGGCTCGCCCCGCCTCCTCCATACCCCTCCCTCCCCCCGGCCTGAGTGAGCCAGAGCTTCTGAAGCAGCTGCTGCTTTAACCCCGTTCTGTCTGGGCGAAGAACAGACGCCCTCAGGCGACTTACATGCAGAGGCGGGTCCAAATCCAAAGCTGAACCCCGGGAGCTGTGCGAACACAGAAGAGAAGGGGAAATCCCTCCCACCAGCCTCAGAAGCAGCGGATTAAAACTCCACGAACAAATTGATGTGCCTGCATCTGTTGAATAACTGAATAGACAACGAATCATCCCAAATTCAGGAGGTGGACTTTGGGAGCAGGACATATTAATTTTTCCCCTTTTCCTTTTTTTGTGAGTGTATATGTATATGCTTCTGGGTGAGATTTTGTCTGTATAACTTTGCTTTATAATAGCTTTATTTTACTTCACTATATTATACCCTCTTTCTTTCTTTCTTTCTTTCTATTTTTTATCCCTTTCACTCTGAGCTGTGTGGATGAAAGGCTCTTGCTGCTCCAGCCAGGCATCAGGGCTGTGCCTCTGAGGTGGGAAAGCCAACTTCAGGACACTGGTCCACAAGAGACCTCCCAGCTCCACGTAATATCAAACGGTGAAAATCTCTCAGAGATCTCCATCTCAACATCAAGACCCAGCTTCACTCAACGACCAGCAAGCTACAGTGCTGGACACCCTATGCCAAACAACTAGCAAGACAGGAACACAGCCCCATCCATTAGCAGAGAGGCTGCCTAAAATCATAATAAGGCCACAGACACCCCAAAATACACCACCAGACACGGACGTGCCCACCAGAAAGGCAGATCCAGCCTCATCCACCAGAACACAGGCAATAGTTCCCTCCACCAGGAAGCCTACACAACCCACTGAACCAACCTTAGCCACTGGGGACAGATACCAAAAACAACGGGAACTACGAACCTGTAGCCTGTGAAAAGGAGACCCCAAACACAGTAAGATAAGCAAAATGAGATGACAGAAAAACACATAGCAGATGAAGGAGCAGGGTCAAAACACACCAGACCTAACAAATGAAGAGGAAATAGGTAGTCTACCTGAAAAAGAATTCAGAATAATGATAGTAAGGATGATCCAAAATCTGGGAAATAGAATAGACAAAATGCAAGAAACATTTAACAAGGACGTAGAAGAACTAAAGAGGAACCAAGCAATGATGAAAAACACAATAAATGAAATTAAAAATACTCTAGATGGGATCAATAGCAGAATAACTGAGGCAGAAGAAAGGATAAGTGACCTGGAAGATAAAATGGTGGAAATAACTACTGCAGAGCAGGATAAAGAAAAAAGAATGAAAAGAACTGAGGACAGTCTCAGAGACCTCTGGGACAACATTAAACACACCAACATTTGAATTATAGGGGTCCCAGAAGAAGAAGAGAAAAAGAAAGGGACTGAGAAAATATTTGAAGAGATGATAGTTGAAAACTTCCCTAATATGGGAAAGGAAATAGTTAATCAAGTCCTGGAAGCACAGAGAGTCCCATACAGGATAAACCCAAGGAGAAACACGCCAAGACACATATTAATCAAACTGTCAAAAATTAAATATAAAGAAAACATATTAAAAGCAGCAAGGGAAAAACAACAAATAAGACACAAGGGAATCCCCATAAGGTTAACATCTGATCTTTCAGCAGAAACTCTGCAAGCCAGAAGGGAGTGGCAGGATATACTTAAAGTGATGAAGGAGAAAAACCTACAACCAATATTAATCTACCCAGCAAGGATCTCATTCAGATTTGATGGAGAAATTAAAACCTTTACAGATAAGCAAAAGCTGAGAGAGGTCAGTACCACCAAACCAGCTTTACAACAAATGCTAAAGGAACTTCTCTAGGCAAGAAACACAAGAGAAGGAAAACACCTACAATAACAAACCCAAAACATTTAAGAAAATGGGAATAGGAACATACATATCAATAATTACCTTAAATGTAAATGGATTAAATGCTCCCACCAAAAGACACAGACTGGCTGAATGGATACAAAAACAAGACCCATATATATGCTATCTACAAGAGACCCACTTCAGACCTAGAGACACATACAGACTGAAAGTGAGGGAATGGAAAAAGATATTCCATGCAAATGGAAATCAAAAGAAAGCTGGAGTAGCAATTCTCATATCAGACAAAATAGAGAATATTACAAGAGACAAAGAAGGACACTATATAATGATCAAGGGATCAATCCAAGAGGAAGGTATAACAATTGTAAATATTTATGCACCCAACATAGGAGCACCTCAATACATAAGGCAAATACTAACAGCCATAAAAGGGGAAATCGACAGCAACACAATCATAGTAGGGAACTTTAACACCCCACTTTAACCAATGGACAGATCTTCCAAAATGAAAATAAATAAGGAAACACAAGCTTTAAATGATACATTAAACAAGATGGACTTAATTGATATTTATAGGACATTCCACCCAAAAACAACAGAATACACATTTTTCTCAAGTGCTCATGGAACATTCTACAGGATAGATCATATCTTGGGTCACAAATCAAACCTTGGTAAATTTAAGAAAACTGAAATCATATCAAGTATCTTTTCCGACCACCACACTCTGAGACTAGATATCAATTACAGGAAAAGATCTGTAAAAAATACAAACACATGGAGGCTACACAATACACTACTTAATAACGAAGTGATCACTGAAGAAATCAAAGGGGAAATCAAAAAATACCTAGAAACAAATGACAATGGAGACACGATGACCCAAAACCTATGGGACGCAGCAAAAGCAGTGCTAAGAGGGAAGTTTATAGCAATACAAGCCTACGTCAAGAAACAGGAAACATCTCAAATAAACAACCTAACCTTGCACCTGAAGCAATTAGAGAAAGAAGAACAAAAAAACCCCAAAGCTAGCAGAAGGAAAGAAATCATAAAGATCAGGTCAGAAATAAATGAAAAAGAAATGAAGGAAACAATAGCAAAAATCAATGAAACTAAAAGCTGGTTCTTTGAGAAGATAAACAAAATTGATAAACCATTAGCCAGACTCATCAAGAGAAAAAGGGAGAAGACTCAAATCAATAGAATTAGAAATGAAAAAGGAGAAGTAACCACTGACACTGCAGAAATACAAAAGATCATGAGAGATTACTACAAGCAACTCTATGCCAATAAAATGGACAACCTGGAAGAAATGGACAGATTCTTAGAAATGCACAAACTGCCGAGACTGAACCAGGAAGATATAGAAAATATGAACAGATCAATCACAAGCACTGAAATTGAAACTGTGATTAAAAACCTTCCAACAAACAAAAGCCCAGGACCAGATGGCTTCACAGGTGAATTCTATCAAACATTTAGAGAAGAGCTAACACCTATCCTTCTCAAACTCTTCCAAAATATTGCAGAGGAAGGAACACTCCCAAACTCATTCTATGAGGCCACCATCACCCTGATACCAAAACCAGACAAAGATATCACAAAGAAAGAAAACTACAGGCCAATATCACTGATGAACATAGATGCAAAAATCCTCAACAAAATACCAGCAAACAGAATCCAACAGCACATTAAAAGGATCATACACCATGATCAACTGGGGTTTATCCCAGGAATGCAAGGATTCTTCAATATACGCAAATCAATCAACGTGATACACCCTATTAACAAATTGAAGGAGAAAAACCATATGATCATCTCAATAGATGCAGAGAAAGCTTTCGACAAAGTTCAACACCCATTTATGATAAAAGCCCTGCAGAAAGTAGGCATAGAGGGAACTTTCCTCAACATAATAAAGGCCATATATGACAAACCCACAGCCAACATTGTCCTCAATGGTGAAAAATTGAAAGCATTTCCACTAAGATCAGGAACAAGACAAGGTTGCCCACTCTCACCACTATTATTCAACATAGTTTTGGAAGTGTTAGCCACAGCAATCAGAGAAGAAAAAGAAATAAAAGGAATCCAAATTGGAAAAGAAGAAGTAAGGCTGTCACTGTTTGCAGATGACATGATACTATACATAGAGAATCCTAAACATGCTACCAGAAAACTACTAGAGCTAATCAATGAATTTGGTAAAGTAGCAGGATACAAAATTAATGCACAGAAATCTCTTGCATTTCTATACACTAATGACGAAAAATCTGAAAGTGAAATTAAGAAAACACTCCCGTTTACCATTGCAACAAAAAGAATAAAATATCTAGGAATAAACCTACCTAAGGAGACAAAAGACCTGTATGCAGAAAATTATAAGACACTGATGAAAGAAATTAAAGATGATACAAATAGATGGAGAGATATACCATGTTCCTGGATTGGAAGAATCAACATTGTGAAAATGACTCTACTACCCAAAGCAATCTACAGATTCAATGCAATCCCTATCAAACTACCACTGGCATTTTTCACAGAACTAGAACAAAAAATTTCACAATTTGTATGGAAACACAAAAGACCCCGAATAGCCAAAGCAATCTTGAGAACGAAAAATGGAGCCGGGGGAATCAGGCTCCCTGACTTCAGACTATATTACAAAGCTACAGTAATCAAGACAGTTTGGTACTGGCACAAAAACAGAAATATAGATCAATGGAACAGGATAGAAAGCCCAGAGATAAACCCACGCACATAGGGTCACCTTATCTTTGATAAAGGAGGCAAGCATATACAGTGGAGAAAAGACAGCCTCTTCAATAAGTGGTGCTGGGAAAATTGGACAGATAAATGTAAAAGTATGAAATTAGAACACTCCTTGACACCATGCACAAAAATAAACTCAAAATGGATTAAAGACCTAAGTGTAAGGCCAGACACTATCAAACTCTTAGAGGAAAACATAGGCAGAACACTCTATGACATAAATCACAGCAAGATTCTTTTTGACCCAGCTCCTAGAGAAATGGAAATAAAAACACAAATAAACAAATGGGACCTAATGAAACTTAAAAGCTTTTGCACAGCAAAGGAAACCATAAACAAGACCGAAAGACAACCCTCAGAATGGGAGACAATATTTTCAAATGAAGAAACTGACAAAGGATTGGTCTCTAAGATTTACAAGCAGCTCATGCAGCTCAATAACAAAAAAACGAACAACCCAATCCAAGGGTGGGCAGAAGACCTAAATAGACATTTCTCCAAAGAAGATATACAGATTGCCAACAGACACATGAAAGAATGCTCATCATTAATCATTAGAGAAATGCAAATCAAAACTACAATGAGATATCATCTCACACCAGTCAGAATGGCCATCATCAAAAAATCTAGAAACAATAAATGCTGGAGAGGGTGTGGAGGAAAGGGAACACTCTTGCACTGTTGGTGGGAATGTAAATTGGTACAGCCACTATGGAGAACAGTATGGAGGTTCCTTAAAAAACTACAAATAGAACTACCATATGACCCAGCAATCCCACTACTGGGCATATACCCTGAGAAAACCATAGTTCAAAAAGAGTCATGGGGGCTGCCCTGGGGGCACAGTGGTTGAGAATCTGCCTGCCAATGCAGGGGACACGGGTTCGAGCCCTGGTCTGGGAAGATCCCACATGCCACGGAGCAACTGGACCCGTGAGCCACAACTGCTGAGCCTGCGCGTCTGGAGACTGTGCTCCACAGAAAGAGAGGCCGCGATAGTGAGAGGCCCACGCACCGCGATGAAGAGTGGTCCCCACTTGCCACAACTAGAGAAAGCCCTCGCACAGAAACGAAGACCCAACACAGCCAAAAATAAATAAATAAATAATTAAATAATTAAAAAAAAAAAAAAAAAGAGTCATGTACCAAAATGTTCATTGCAGCTCTATTTACAATAGCCAGGACATGGAAGCAACCTAAGTGTCCATTATCGGATGAATGGATAAAGAAGATGTGGCACATATATACAATGGAATATTACTCAGCCATAAAAAGAAATGAAATGGAGGTATTTGCAATGGGGTGGATGGAGTTAGAGTCTGTCATACAGAGTGAAGTAAGTCAGAAAGAGAAAAACAAATACAGTATGCTAACACATATATATGGAATCTAAGGAAAAAAAAAAAAAGGCCATGCAGAACCTAGTGGCAAGATGGGAATAAAGACACAGACCTACTAGAGAATGGACTTGAAGATATGGGGAGGGGGAGGGGTGAGATGTGACAGGGTGAGAGAGTGTCATGGACATATATACACTACCAAATGTAAAATAGATAGCTAGTGGGAAGCAGCCGCATAGCACAGGGAGATCAGCTTGGTGCTTTGTGACCACCTAGAGGGGTGGGATGGGGAGGGTGGGAGGGAGGGAGATGCAAGAGGGAAGAGATATGGGAACATATGTATATGTATAACGGATTCACTTTGTTATAAAGCAGAAACTAACACACCATTGTAAAGCAATTATACTTCAATAAAGATGTTTAAAAAAAAATTTAAGAACAAATAATTCATATGACAAGTAAAAATGATGGAAAGTTTTCCAATTTATGTTATAATCCTGGCGTAATCCTGAAAATTAAATAAGAAAAATAAGAGCAGAAAATAAAAGAAAGAAAAATATTACATGTCCATATTCCTTATAAATAGATATAAAAATTTTTAGTGAAATAACAACTCATAACTGAAATAAAGAATTAATGTATGAGACTTAAAAAGGGTTTATTTCATAAGTGTTAGATTGAGAACAATATACAATATTACTCAGCCATAAAAAGAAACTAAATTGAGTTATTTGTAGTGAGGTGGATGGACCTAGAGACTGTCGTACAGAGTGAAGTAAGTCAGAAAGAGAAAAACAAATACTGTTATGCTAACACATATATATGGAATCTAAAGAAGAAAAAAAAAAGAAAATGGTTCTGAAGAACCTATGGGCAGGACAGGAATAAAGATGCAGAAGTAGAGAATGGACTTGAGGACACGAGGAGGGGGAAGGGTAAGCTGGGACAAAGTGAGAGAGTGTCATGGACATATATACACTACCAAATGTAAAATAGATAGCTAGTGGGAAGCAGCCGCATAGCACAGGGAGATCAGCTTGGTGCTTTGTGACCACCTAGAGGGGTGGGATAGGGAGGGTGGGAGGGAGACACAAGAAGGAGGAGATATGGGGATATATGTATATGTATAGCTGATTCACTTTGTTATAAAGCAGAAACTAACAAACACATCATTGTAACGCAATTATACTCCAATAAAGATGTTAAAAAAAAAAAAAGCAGTAAAAAGAACAATTTGGCCATGTTTCAGAGGCCTTAAAATTGTGTGTAACATTTGCCCCAGAAATTCCATTTCTAGGTACTGATCCTAAGGAAATGATTCCATTTTTGTATAATAGCAAGACTTTAATAATATAAAAATGTCTAATAGTTCAAGGATGCTTAAATAAATCGAATATATCTATATGTGTGAATACCATTAAAACTGGTGACATAGAAACACACTATTTAATAAATGGAAAGTAGGTTTAAAAAGCAAATAATAAAAAATGTTGGATAGTATATTCCCACTTGGGGAAACATATATACAAAACTGCATAGAAAAATTATGAAAAGATATACACAAGCATATTAATAGTAATTACATTTGTGCCATAAGATAGTCGGTGATGTTTATTTTCTTTATTTTGTTTACTTTCTAAATCAACACTATGGACTGGCCATTGAACTGGGATTCTCTCCACTCGACTTGGGAGCATTTTAAAGAAAGGGTTTGAATCTTATTCAAAAACCTCCTTCAGGGGTTGCTTCTGAGAGGTACTCAGTAAATATGTGTCCTCTAAATGGCCACACTATTGAGAACTTCCTAGTTACCCTTTTGAAATAAGAAAAATTAATCCTGCCTGATCCCTAGATCCTCTGTCATCAAATCTCTGGCCATTTGGTGGGAAAATAGCTCATCTCTTCAAGTGTAAAAGTGTAGAGTTTTAGACTACATTGAAGTAAAAATTTACAGGGTACTTCTCTTCAGCATGTTAGGTAGAAATAAAACAGAAATATGTGACAACATTTGTTACTCTGCAGGGTTCTAAAAACAGTGTTTGACCTAAATACTATGAAACTCAAATTACATGAGAACACAAATTGATTTGATGCTGTGGAAAGATTTTGGGGTTTACTATGTTTGGAAAGGAGCTGGAATGGGACCATTTTTTCCCTTCAATTTTCAAAGAACACTAAATAAGTGTTTTGGAATGAACCATATTCACCTTGCTACTCATTTAGCTTATTTTGTTTGAAAACATTTACATAGTGAAAAGCTGTTAATGGCATCCTGATAACCCTGGAGCTATGAGTAAAGAGATTGCTGCTTTGTGCTAAATGTACAATTTACCCTTTTACTTCTTCTAAATACCTCAATTGCTAATGACTTTCTTTCTCCTGAAATTCATATATCCTAAGTAATCTGCAAAAGTAGGTAGTCATGGGACAATCTCTATTAAAATGAGCTGTCTTCCTCAATCAACAAATGAAGAGAAATTCATTCAGGGGAAAACTTAGTTCTATTAAAGGAAATTGAGCTGGAAGTTTTTATTGCCTGATGGAGCTTTGTCTTAAAGGTGATCTAAAGGACCGTTGATTCATCAAACTCTCTGCTTTTTTCTTTTATTGATGGTCATCGAATTGGCAGTTTTTTTAATGGACTCTGTGAAAAAAAGTAGAGAGAGGGTAAATGTAAATGGTACCTAAGACTAACATGTAAATTTAATGTGGATGTAGAATATGGTTCTAATATGTAGCAAAACTTGGCCAAATTAATTTAAATTTGTTCTCTTTATTTCTACTGCATTTTACTCTAGTGTACATACTGAATACTTTTGCAATTTATGAAAGGGTTTTTTTATACATGCATGTCCTAGGAACTGATGGATAGAGTGTGTCTGCTACAGAAAAAATTTTTCTTTCCTGACATCCATTGTGACGTGCCTTACTGGCCTGGGTCTACTTGTTATGGGCTGATGTCTACGGCTGAAATCCACAGCCCCACTCTCATCTCTGGTGGCTTAGTCTATCACAGGGTTCTAGTCAGAAAGCAGGGTGTACTTTTCCTCTGTTCTTATTTCCCAAATATATTTGAGTTTGATTTAACCATTCTTTCCCATCTCTGTGTTTAAAATTAAGTGAGGAGAAGGTTTTAGCCCCCTTTTTAGGTATTTATACCAATGACCAAATCCAAGTTTCTACATGTGAAATATTCATCAGGTTTTGTCCTGAACAACAGTGAGAATAAAAGTTTTCTCATAGTGTGATCTGTAAAACACTAGTGTGGTTCCCGATTGGTCAGAAAGTAATAAAGTAGTCTGCAGGTTGTTGTGTGTGTGAAAATATATAAATGTATATATCATATATAAATGGTATATATTATATATACCCTGTATAATATATAGTATACTGTACTATAATATAATAAATATAATATATGAATTTTATGTATATACTATATATGCATGTATATAATTTTCCAACATATTTCACATATTTGAAATAAAAGATTTTTAAATGATTTTTCCCCAGATGTTCCATTACAATTTTCATGATTTTCAAATTTTAAATGCTATTCTTATATGACAAGAACTTTACTAGTTAGACCATCTCACCTGAGATGTATTTATCAGAGTGCAGATGAACTGTGCTAAAATATTTTCACCTCATGTAGGTGTTTTCTTCATATTTTGGTTTACTTTACATGTTTCTCAGCACTAACATGAATTTTACCTGTTTTTGTTGTGAGCATTGTAACTTGAATGATCTGTCTTTAGCTTCATCAGTAATATGAACCTCTCATTTTAAATTTTTAAATGAAAAAAAAATGTATGTTCAGTTTTGCTTAAAAACTTGATTGATGTGTACTGTTTTGTTTAAAAATTATATCTAAATTTGAAAACTTTACCCACGATTTCACAAAATTTTATAATTAGAAAATGACCTTGGGGTCAAGATCATAAGACTCAAGGTCCTATAAAATTCAACTTTTCATTTATTCATTCAACAAATATTCATTGAGCACCTGTCATATGGCAAAATTAATGTTTCGGATGAGTATAAAATACATATACTATGTAGTTAATTGAAAAGCAGTCAAAAAAAAGTGGTTAAAAAAAGTGGGGGACAAGCAAGTTAATAGTAACTGAGAGTGAAGGATTATGAATATGTGCCATTTTAAACAGAATTGTTAGAGCCGACCTCATTGAAAAGGTGACATTTGAGGGGGAAAAATATTTGAAAGATTTAGGCATGTAGTTACCTGGGGAAGAATGTTCTATGCTGAGAAAATAGCCAAGACAAAGGCACTAAAGTGAGAGCATCTCTGATATATTTGGGAACGAGCAAAAATAATACAGCTGAAACATATCAAGTAAAGGGAGAGTAGTAGAAGGTAAGATCAGGAAGGTAACTGGTGGCTAACAGATGATGTAGAGACTTATGGGCCATTATAAGGACTGCATGAAATGGGGAGCTATCACAGAGTTTGTACAAAAAAGGAAACATGATCAGCCTTATATTTTAAGAGTTGCTCTGGTTGCTATGTTGAGAATTATTTGGAAGTAAGAGGGAGATGTAAAATCAGGGAGGCCATTAGGAAACTATTGCAGTAATTCAGTGAGAAATGATGTAAACTGATGGTCAAAAGTAAAAAGGCTCTGAATTGTAGTAAACTGATGGTCAAAAGTAATGACTCTGAATATATTCTGTCATTCCTGCTAGATTGGGATGTGGGGTCAGAAAAGGAGAAATTGGAGATCACTCCAAGATTTTTGGGCCTAATCAAGTGGAAGGATAAAGTTGTCACCAGTTTAGTTCTGTGGGTAGAACAGATTTGGGGGACTGCAATATTTAGCAAAGAAAAATAGATGACCCCTTGTTAAATTTGAATTTCAGACAATATTTGGAATATACTTATACTGATACTAAAAAAAAGATTTGCTGTTTTTTCTGAAATTCAAGTTTTACTAGGTGTCTTATATTTTATCTGGCAACCCTAAGTGAGGAGACAATTAGGAGTTTGGTTTTGAATACAATGAATTTAAGATCCCTATTATCTATCCCAGGGGAGATATTAGTTGGCAACTTGATATATGAGTTTAGAAGCCTGAAGATATAAGCTTGGCATATTTAAAGCTATGAGATTGGATGAAATCAACAAGGAAGTGAGTGTAGAGAGACAAGAGAAGAGAGGGAAGAAATGAGCCCCTGGACCCCGAACATTAAGAGGTAAGGATAAAAAAGGAGGAATTAGTAAATGATCCTGGTAAGAAACAACCAGTAGTAAAAGGCATAACCAGCAGGAAAGCCAGGAAGGTACAGTAGTATCTTGGAAGCCAAGTGAAGAAAAAGCATCAAGAAGTCATCAACTATGTCAGAAGCTGCTGATTGGTCAGATAAGATAAGGACTGGGTGCTGCCCTTTGGATTTAACCTGGTAGAAGTTAGTGAAGACATTGACAAGACCCATTTTGGCTATGTGCAAGGATGAAGGTCTTAGTGGAGTAAATTTTAAAGAAAATGGAAGAACACAAGTTGGAGAGAGCAAGTTGAGTAACTTTTTCTGAGATGTTTTACTACAAAAAAGAAAAAAAGAAAGAAATGAGGCAATAGCAGATGAAGTGTGATCATGAAAGTATTATTTATTTATTCATTCACTCATTTATTCATTCATTTTAGCTAAGGGAAATCACAGCATGTTTGTCTACTGATTATAATGATCTAGAAGAGAAAGGGGTAAGTTGATATGCTCTTGAGTAGGAGAGAGAACATGGGATATGGTGTGATATGGAAAGGGCTAACTTTATGTAGATGGATGGACCATTCATTTACCATAACAGATGGGTAAGCTGAGTACAAATGTGCAGATATTGATGATAGATGAGATCGTAGGAGACAGTGCAAGTTCTCTTAGGACTGCTTCATTTCTTTTTAAATATTAAGAAGTAAGGTTATCAGCTGAGAATAAGGATGAGGGAGATGGTGTTGGGAGTTTGAAGAGAAGGTATGAAACACATATAGGAGAATGGGAGAAGGACTGGTCTAAGGAGGTATGACTGCTTGACAGAATTAATGTACCACTTGAGGTTTGAGCTCATGCCTGTAAAATATGGCCAAGCAGCATGATTATGTGTTTTCCCTCAACAGAATCAAATGTAGAGGTGCAGGAATAAGAGATATAAATTTAACCATCGTTGTGGCTTTTTTAAGGGAAAATCACAAAAGCAAGAGAAGAGCTAAGACGTTGAGGGAATATGCAAGGGAAAGAGTATAATGCTTGACCACGGAATTATAAACGGGTAAGGAGAAGAGAAGGAACATCACTGGGGTCTGGAGATAAGGTGACTGATTTATTAGATAAGTGATCAAAGAGCAGTTGACTACTGGAGGTAGAGTATTTGGTGAGTGAGTTAGAAAGTAACAGGTTGTGGCCAGAGAATGTAAACTATGAATTTGGGATTGAGATTATGATGACAATGAAGTTATTGATAATGTCTATTAGTATGAAGATGGGATTAGGTGTCTGAGGTTATATTGACATTTGGAACTAGAGAGTATTAGGAACCTATTCATTGTTACTTAAAATACTGAAACATCCACAATTCCAGTTTTTGAGTGTGATGTATTATTTGACTTAGTAGCTGAAAGAGTGATGTGAACAGTCTTAAGGAGGAAACTGCCTATCATTTCTTAGACTATTTTTTACATAATTTTTCAGAATGATCCAGCAGTGCCATGTAGTTATTCCTGATAATTTGTTTTTTTGAAATTGAATTTTTTAATTAGTAGAACTGAAAACCAAGAAAAAAAAAGTCTAGATGTAAAATTAGTCCTATGGTTCAAGCATTCCATCATTTAACTGAATGTAATAGGCTGCTAAATAATTGTAAACAATACAATTTCTCTAAGATAAATGAAATGAGTACTATTATATTATTATTTTTATAATTATTAGTACTATTTTACATTATTGTTTTACTTTAAAATATCGTGTTTTATTATTTTAAATTCTGATGAATTTTTCTATAAAGTTTTACCAAAATTTAATGGTGTGCATGTTCAGTGAATGCCTATTTTACTGTCCATGGATGCAAATTTTTGTACTATACTATTTTACGCATGCCTTATAGACAATATTATTCACTTCCATGAATTTAGATCCTATTTACCTACAGATCCTACATTCATATGGTCAACCCAGGTATTTCTTTTGAGCTCCAGACCCACATATTTAAGTACTCACTTGACTTCATTTGGTTGTCTCATGGACTTCTCCCAATATGTCCAAACTTGAGCACTGGATCGTTTCCACCACCCACCAAAGTTACTGCTCAGTCTCCTAGGGTTTACTTAATGACTATTCTAAAATCCCAGTTGAGATTTTAGAATAGTCATTAAGTCTCAGGACAGAGACTTGAGATAACTCCTTTTCTCCAAATTCACATTCAGTATATCAGTAATTCATATCAATTCTAACACAGAAAGAGCTCTAAACTCATTGCTTTCTCTCCATTAGCAATGCCAATCATCTAAGCTAGAGCTGTCTCTTGATTGAGCAATTGTAATGGTTTCCTTTCCAGAGTCCCTAACCCTTGTCCTTCTCTAAGCACTCTCCATGTAGCAGCTAAAGGAATCACTTTTAAACAATTTCAACAAGAAGATCATGCCAATTCCCCAGAAAAAAAAAAAAAAAAAAAAAAAAAAAAAGCAAAGATAAAACCTTAATTTGCTCCTCAGTTCACTTATAACAAAATTTCAATGTCCCTCAAAATCTTATATGATATAGACTTTTTCCACTTTTTCATGCCATTCTGATAACAGTGATGTTCAACACCTCAACTGAATCATCCTCAGACATAGCTGGCTTATTCCTAGACTAGCACATACTCTCTCCCCTAGGACTTTTTGCCACATCACATCTCCATTTTCAAAAGTGATCTACCACAAAAGACATTTCCTGAGCCCCACTCTAAGCTAGCTCACACCATCTTACTCATGCATAGCTTTCTGTACTTTTACTTCATGATAATTATAATTACACATTTACTCTTGCTATATATTTGTAATGTTGGTCTCTCCACTAAATTTTTAACTCCTTAAAGAGAAGGATTGTGTCTGTCTTACTCAGCACTTCCACTTCAGCACCTAAAAAGGTACTCCATAAAATTTATTGATTGAAGAAACAAACTTATAACAACTTCTACTTTCTAGCTCTAGCATTTTGATAAGCTGAGGGAGTCAGGAATAGTCTGTTGGGATTCTCTTCACTCAAATTCTACCTGCCTTCCTTTAACGTATTATTTATGCTATTTAATGTATTTAATTATGCTATTAAATTAGAGACAATTTGAGTCTTACGTTTTACCACTAATTGCTTTAACTTGGATTAAAAAATGTATACACAATACTTTCTATTGGTCGGTTTGACAGCCTCTTCTTTTGTTACTTATGTTTTATTCTAAAAACGCTATAATTTTCAAGCATTGCTCTAAATTTGATGAAGGGGGGAAAGATTTAGGTTTTTCTTCTGTTCCTCTAGCTAACATAAAAACATTAAATTTACTTATATATATTCAATTAACCATTTTCTTAATAAGCATTTATTTACATATATTATTTACATATACTATTTATTTACATATATTCAATTAACCATTTTCTTAATAAGCAACAGTTATGATACTATTTAGAAATCAGGGGGAGTATCAAATAAAAAACCAACATCCCTGCTTTCAAGAAATTGAGACTTGTGAGGGTGGATTCATGTCTGCTTAATGGAACCCTAATAAAAAATGTGAAAGATACTGTCCTTTATTTTGTGTAGAAAGATTGAAAGTCATGCGGTTTCAGAGAGGTATTTGAGTAAGCTAAAACCCAGTGAATTTAGATTACAAATAGGTTTCCAGAACTTTTTTTTTCTATATTTGCTTCTTACTCTTTCATTTTTCACATTTTAAGGATGGTCAATGTGTTTCTAAAAAATGGGCACACATGTAAGTTCCTAAAATATTATAGAGGAAGACCATATAAAGTGTTAAATTTATGATATGGACAGATAAATATGAAATCATCTAGAAAAAATGCTACAAGTGTACACAGAGTCAAAAACAGAGAGCTCACAGCAAAGAATTCAATTAAGATTAAAAGCTCCATATGTCTGTTCATAACAAGATCATCCTTGTCTTGGCAATCACAGCATAGGTGAGTTGATGGAATAAAGAGAAAATTGTATTAATCACCCTATTTTCCAACAAATGTTTGACTGAAAAGTTTTTGTATATGACTTAGACAACATGAAAACCAACTGAGATATTTCATTGACATTATTATTAATGTTATTATTCTCCTAACTCAGATGGCAAGCTCTCAACTTCTTCTACTAAATCATTTCCATTTTTTAAGCACAATTAACTGCTAAATATCTTAAATAGACATTCATATCAAACCAATAAGTAGGCAATTTATTTGACTGCTCCACTAATGTGGCAGGGACACCGTAATTGCCCTTTGTGAAGGTGAAAAGTGTTTAAGAAAATACCTCATATACACAGGCAATCCACCCAGTCTATTGCTTGGCCCTAGGAAGATAATACACAGGATTCCACTATAACTCACAGCTAAACACAGTGAGTGACATATAAATTTTAGCTCTTAAATTTGCTCTAAGGAAAGTAGCATCGATTCTAAGAAATGTGGTGCATTGAGTGCCCTAAAGTTATTTAAGCACTGTGGTCAAATTTTATACTGAAATAAGACATTTGTAAGATTTAAAACTTAAATGTTAGTGGACTCACCTGTTGAAATTGCTAAGGGCAATGAGGAAAAAAAGATATTGTGATTAATAGGTTATAAACACCTTAAGGGTCACATGCCCTAGTAGTTCTTTGGAATTTTATTAATAAGAAATTTATTTTATATCATTATTATCATCATCATCATCATCATCATCATTATTCAGTACCAAGTGGGGGCTTAGGATTACTTGATACTGTATATTCCCTTAAAGAAATGATCTACTTGCTTTTCACAAAGCTGGAACAGAGACAATCGTTTATAGTTCAATCTATAGACTAGTTTCACACAAGGGAAGATGTAAATCTTCTTTTTATTTGTAACCTCATAAAACTGATGCACCTCTTTCAAGGTAATTAAGCTCAAATCATAAAAAGATTTGGCCACGGGGCTCAAGGGAACTGGTAATAAGATATTCAGACTTTTATCTCCTTGCAGTTGGTGTGAGAGTGTCTTGAGCTGATAATGGATAAAAACAGCAATTGTACGCCAATGGATTCACAGTTCCTGCCAGTCGGGTTCATGATTCCCTCTCTGTCTTCATGTTTCACTTGTGAACTGGCTTGTAATTTACCATTTGAAGGGCAGAACCATGCTATTAAATGCTTCCCTACTTTTAACACTTGATGTTCTTTAAAGTGAAGTTTATGTTTATCCTCGCTATCACCTTTTAGAACAGTCAGATGTTATGATCCCCAGTGGCTTCACAGACCAACGACATGTTCAAGAACACATAAATAATTGTTGACTAGATCAGTACTTGACCTAAAAGTGATTCTCAGACACCTGATATGGTTAGTTGCAGTGTGTGAAATCTATTCTGGGAAAAATTCCAATGCTAAATTTTATTTTCCCAGTTGGCAGATTGTAAAAAAGAGGACAGGGGTTGCAGGTGGAAGAGGAATTTATGTTCCTTGGTGCCTACCATACAGCAAGCATTTAGGAAAATTTCTTTAAAACATATCCTTTCATTCTCACAATCTCTGATAAAGTCACTATTACGTTCATTTTACAAATGATTGAAGTTCAGAGGGATGAAAATGTACTTCTCTGCTTATTAGTAAAAATTTTACCTCATAGAGTTTTCTTTATTTTGTAATTTTAAAAACTGGTGTGATCAGATATTTGCAAAATTAATTGAAAGGTGTGTTACACTCATTGGAGAAATTGTACTTTATGTCTAAAACACAATGAAGAGCAAGAATGTTTTCTTCCCCACCAAAACTATATCTTTTGGGGCATTTTAATTTATGTAAAAATGTTATGTCTTTACTGAATTTTTTCCTTATTATTATTTGGGATTATTATGAAAAAAATATTCAAAAATATGTAGGTAAAGAAAAATGTAAAATTACATCCATATTTACACAAGAGATAACTAACTTTAATGGCTGATACGTATACTTCTAGACCTTTGAACAAATATTACTATATTATATTTGTTAATTTGTAAGTGAGCATTTAAACAAATGTAATAGTTTATTGTAACATCTGTCTGTGTTAATAATGTATGTAGATATTTTTCATGGCTTTATTACAATCCTTGGTATGTAATGTTAATCTATTAAACCAATCTCTTATTAGTGGACATTTAACTTTTTTGTTTATTTCTTATTATTATAAATAACATTGTAATAAACATTCCTGTAAACACTCCTGTGCATTTATCTGAAGATTCTCTTAACTTGCTAAAATTGAACTTTCTGCGTTAAAACATATGAACATTCACAGTTTCAGTATATCCATCCATCCATCCATTTATTCATTTTTCATTCACTCAGCAAATACTGAGTATGTTCCGTGTCCTAGGCATGATTTTAGATGCTTGGGTTATATTAGTGAATCAAACAGATTAAAATATTTCTAGGTTCATGGAATTTACATGATATCTAGGGGAGAAAGAAAATTTGAAAAAAGTGTTAAATAAGCGTATTATATATTATGTTCAATGGTGGTAAGTTCTACAGCGTCTACGGCATCTTGGGACAGTTGGGTCAACACAGTCCTCAGCTTGACTTCCTACCTTCTTTTGCCAAGTTCAAACTTCCCTCTCAACAGGAAATGGTAAAGAAATCAAACTCGTCTGCATAATGATAATCTCAGTCTAAAGTACAAAGATTGGGTCTGAGAAAGAAAAGTTTAATCACAGTTGCTCAGGGAATGGAGGTTAGCATCCTTGGGATGACTGGAGATCTGTGTTCAACCCTTCCAGGTTGTTTTGCCAAAGACAGAAGGAGACCTCAGAACTAGATGGGAAGTTGTGTTTCTGTGACTCACTGTCATCCTAAATGAAGTCAAGATAAGCTCTGTGAGCAATATAGCATTGTACTAAGTTGAAGAGGCTAAGTTGACACGGCATGCAGCTTTACATACTCAGTCAATGAAATATGATGGCAATGACTTACTGAAATATTTTACTATAAAATTCATCATTTTTATGAAACTTTTAATTGGATAGAGAGAGATCAATATGCCAAAGTATTAAATTACTTGAATGTTCTATTCATTCACCCCTTTCCATCATGTACAATCCTTTACTCCTTCTCTCTAACTTCTGAGTGGCTGATCCCCTGACACCATATAATTATTAAACAGAGGTTACTTACTATGTTAAGATTGTGCCTCAGTATATCCTGAATGCTGCTGTCTCATATTTTCTTTCTGTCATGCCTGGATACCTAACCCACCTTATCTCAAACTTCAGTAACCAGAGGAGCCTCAAACATTATTGTGCCTTCCTTTCTCTCTGCTCTAACCCTAACCCTAGTGCCTAGGTGCACTACTTCTGTTTGTCTGCTTAGACATTCATCCATCCATTCAAAAAAACATTCATTGGATACCTTCCTATGAACCAAGCTCTATGTAAGGGATTGAGGATACAGCATCAGTTTGTAGGTTATTGCCTCCGGGGATTTTACACTCTCGGGAAGGAGACAGGCACATAAATATGAAGTTAAAATGCATTATGGGAAGATCTATGATAGAGTTATGTGAAGAGTCCTCTAAGAGCACAGAGGTCCATGGGATAAATGGAGGAGGTGATGCTGAAAATAAGTAAAGAACTCTAATAATGTGTTTGGTACATGAGCTAAACCCTCATTTCTTACTCCCAATTCTCTAAAAGTGTTTCTTCTCACCAATTTATGGGCTTCTATTTTTTCTTAATAGTTACTATTTGGAGGCTTCTTTTCTGGATATTTCTTTACTATGTATGCCCAGCTTTTTGCAATCCTCCTGTCTTATCGTTCTTCATTAATGGCCAGGAGATCACTTTTCATGACAATTTTTTCTTCTTTGTTCACTAATTTGCCAGTATATAAACCTAAACCACATTTAGCACAAACGTGACTTAATTTTAATTCCCCGGTGCTAAAATGGCAGATATATTTAAAATTTACATCCTGACAAAAGTGAGCTTGTGCTGTGATACCTCTACCTCTCTGTTTTAAGCACAGCTGGCATTCTATTAATAAATGTATAGCATTATTTTAGTTACTTTCCTGAGCATAGACACTGACACATCTTGTATTCACATTAAGTACTGAAGCATTCTGCATTCTCATAATGCAAAAATTCAGGAGAAAAAATTGTCTAATTTTTCTCTTTTATATCCTTGTTTTAATACATAACTGCATTCTTTAAACACTCAAAGCCCATTTGGTATTCTACCACAAAATTTTTAAAAACAGAAGTATCAGATATTACCTAAATCCAGAATCATCATCCAAACCATATTAATTTGAAATTTTACCAATGTCAACTAATGTGTATATTTTTTAAATATTTGCATCACCTTCTTACCTCTAATGACATTGCATTGTAAAACCCAAGCAACCAATTAATGGTGAGTTACACTTACATCTTTCAGATGAAGGGTGGCTGAAAGTTCCTCCTTTGCAGGTACTATATTTATTTATAAGGTGTATCATATAGGTCCTACAAATAAAGAATTTTAAACACACACAGGTAGCCTCCATGGTCTATATCTTTGTTCAGTTGCTCCAAATGTGTACTTATATCTGAGGACTTGAATTACTATAAATCTCACCTAATAGACACTGAGAATTTTAAAGAATAAGTAACATTTTTTTCCCAACTAATTAATATATAAAATATTCTTTGATCATGAGAATATAGTGAATTGGACACATCTATTGCTACAACAAAGCTGCCCCTTTTTTAGTACCCACAAAACTCCAGTGGAATGCAAGAAGAAACATTTATTTTTGCTCACCATCTGTGAGTTATCTGGGCACTTCTGATAACATCTGGGCCCCTCCATTCAACTGCAAGTCAAGGTGATAGTCTTCCAATCAGCCAAGCTGATTATCATGGTGGAGACAGGATTTTAAGAGAGGGCAGTGGCAAGCTTAAAGCCTCTTTTCAGAACAAACAAATTATCATTTCTTCCACATTCTATTGGCCATAGCAAGTCACAAGATAAGCTCTGTTTCCATGAGTGGGGAAATAGAGCCTACCTCTTGCTGGGAGGAACTTCAAAATTATATTGCAAGGGGAATTGGAGAATTGGGGCTTTTTAAAACCAATCTACCACCAACACACATATTTCTGGTGAGAGCATATATCTTAAAAGATCATTGTGTAGGTCTAGTTTGACCGCAGTGGGTTAAATTTTTTTTAATTGTTTATAATCGGTGAACAATTGATATATTTTCTGTGAACATAATTGAAGAAATGATATAAAAACAGATAAAATATTTTACGTGAAAATTTTGTCATCTCACAACTGTTTCTGTTATTTAAAAAGAGTCAAGTGATTGAGTGATCAACAATACAAAACTGATTCGTCTAACTGATGACATCCACTCTAGAATATGCAGTTTTTAAAGTAATTATGAAGTTTATGGAGCAACATAGCAAACATATTTATAAATGTAAAGTAACATTCACAATCGATTAAATATGCAGTATCATTAAATAATGGAGAACAACATATAATATTTTCCTGTAATAATTATTATTTAAGTTACCTTGACAAGATTTTTTTTAATGATAGATACCTCAACCTCTTTTGAATATCTTTCAAAAGCTCTCAGTCAATTGGTATCACATTTTTTTCTTTGAGCATTCAAATTAATTTTAAAAGAGAAAAATGATAAAATGGGAATTTCTTATGACTTAATATTAAGAAAACATAGCAGAATATATAATTTATGAGTACAATTAACCAAAAAAGAAAGATACCTAAACCTATGCATAGAAAAAGAAATTAAATAATGTCAGAATATGTATAATAATTATTTGTGCAAAATTTTTTAACTTTTATATATTCAAATGATCTTTTTAAAATTTTTTCTACAAATATGCACAGTAATTGTTCCCCAATCACATGCTGCCTTTCAGAAAATTCCAGCATATGCATATTTCTGTGGTACCCACACAGGGAAAAGAATTTAAGGGCACAAACTTGGAAACCATATTGTGCTGAGAAAATGTTTTGAAATTAGGAAAGTTGACATAAGGATAGGATCCAAGAAAAGCTACTGGCATTTGATCACTGTAAATTATGGAAAAGAGGAAGTAATGATGAAATAGATCTGACAGCGATGCCAAAGAAAAGGATGCTAGAACACCAGATATAATAATCTCCAAGTGTTTGGATCAGGGTGATTTACCAGACTACTATAACTTTTTAAGATTATCTAATTCCTCTGCCTGATTCATATTCAACCAATCATATTGCTGAGCTGAAATTAGTTTACAAAAAAAGTATCTGCATTCCATATAGCGTTAAGTAGACTAATCAAATAAATGGTTGATGTTTGATGATTTGCTTCTGGTTTGGTAATCCCTAAAGTGATGACATTGGCATTTAGCTATAAAGCTTTCTCTGGTGAGTATTATTATTTGAAGATACTGTGATCAAGTATTATAAATTTTCAAAACTTCATGGTTTCCTGATTCCTCAAAGTCACCAGAAACAGGTTGTGAGCACCCCGCTCAGGTGACCGGGTGCATCAGCATAATAAAGCTGGTCCCTGTCACAAGTTCTGCTTTTTGACCTCCCCTGAGTGTGACCTAGTGACATTCAAATGCACCAGTGAAATCCCTTCATGCCTTCTGCTTGTGTACTCTACCTTGACTCTCAGTGAAGGCACTTCCCACAGGCTGGCGCTCGCTCTTTCTCTCTCTCTCACTCTCTCTCTCTCTCTCTCTCTCTCTCTCTCTCTCTCTCTCTCTCGCTCTCGCTCTCGCTCTCGCTCTGTTCTCCACCTGCTTGAATGAGCCTGCTCCCTTGAAGCTCTTCCCATATATACCCCTGAGTGATGTCCTGTACCTCCCTCCTCTAGGACCTGAGGGTATAATAAATTTATTTCACTTTCATACACCTCTCCAAGGTGCTATTCCTTGCCTGCACCAGACTTATCATCAAAAACCCCCCTTTTAAATATTCTAATTATTCCTATAACTGTGTTATCAGTGATGCAGAATCTGGCCATTGAGTTTTCTATCCTGTGGCTCTGAGGACCTGGATCAGTACTACACTAGTTCTGGGGTATCTCAGAACACATCTTAACCACCACTTCACAAGCAAAGAGGTCAGAGTCAGATGGCTATAACTGGATTTAGTAGTGGTGGATTCATACAGATAAATGGATCTATAATTTCTGTTTCTGTGTGCAGCTGATTTTGTGTTATCATGTGTGATGGTTAATTTTATGCATCAACTTGACTAGGCTATGGTACCCAAATATTTGGTCAAAGACTAGGTTAGATGTCATTGTGAAGTTGTACTTTAATGACATAAACATTTAACTGGTAGACTGAGTAAATCAGATTACCTTCCATAATGTGGGTGGGTCTCACCTATCAGTTGAAAGCCTTAAGAGAAAAATACTGAGGTCTTTTGAGGAGGAAAGGGAAAATTTTGCATACAGATTGCCTTCAGACTGGTGCTGCAACATCAACTCTTCCCTGGATCTCCAGCCTATCAGGCTATGTCAACAGTGTGTGCCAAACTCAAGGTCACTGGAACACTGTTTTGACATTATGCTCAGGACCTATTAGGAGGTCACTATCTAAACTGTCTAAGCTGAAGAATCCTGACCAAATCCCACCATTTCTCCAAGGTGAATAGGATAAAAGTAACTTCCAGAATCGTATTACTACATTGGATAACACAGGCAGGGCAGAACATGAATGCTCTGAGGCTTGAGCCATGCCTTAACTCTTAAAATGTTTGTTTTTCTACTAACATAAGCTGTCAGTGATTCTTCTCTGTAGTAAATAGTAGGGACAAGGCTAGTCCTTTGACTAAATTCTCCAAAGGAAAATAAAAAGTAATAGGGTGAACTGTAAAATGCCTCTCTGGGAATTAAATACCAAAATGCATCAATTTCAGCATCAAGCAATACATTTCATGACACATGTTGTTTGACTACATCCCTTTAACACCAAAAAGAACAACAAAAATGGTCGGTGGGAGGTGGGGAGCAGTTTGAGATAGAGATAGGAAAGATACGGAAGAAATATAAGGAACAACTTTAATGACAAAATGCTGTCATGCCTCATAAAATAAATTAAGAGTTCTATTGCATGTCAGCCTAGAGCCACATAATCTTTGCTCAAAAAAAATCAACCCAATTTATATCAATTAACCCAAAGCAAATCCAGCTTTTTGTATGCTTAATAGAAGCATACATAATATAATAAAACACACCATAATTAGAGGGGATTCACTGTAATTTTATCTTATTGACTAAGCATTACAACAGCAATAAAACATAACCTACTCTGTTGTTGAGTGTATTCAAAATGCCCTTTTATACAGGTGCAGATTCCAAGGTTAGTCTCCACGATCTTGAATTTAGCTGCATGATATTCTATGGGAAGCTTGGTGTCAAGTGGAAAGTGCTGACTTGGTTAGAGACTTAGGATTTCTAGTTTTAAAAATCTGTCAGTTATTATCTTTGTGACCTCGGGCAATTCACTTAAACTTCCTTAGGTTCTGTTCCTTTATCTATAAAATAACAGCAATGAATATATTCCCATAAACTTCCTAGAGTTGTGTTAAATAAACATCACTCCAAGGTCAGACAAGAAGATCTGATACAAATTATCAGTGACATACTATACTGATCAAACATTTGTGGTCTTAAAATAACTGCTTGTTCATTAAGATATTATACCCCTTATTCAGCATTTGACAGCTCTAAAGATCTACTCCCTTGTTATCCTTCAGTTGCTAGACATGGAGGTCCAACTCCTGTACTCAAGGGAGTCAAGAAAGGGCTAAAGTCACAGCAGCTTTCATTTCCTACCCGAACCCCCATTTTATCCAGGTATGACTGACAAATAAAATTATGTACATTTAAAGTGTACAATGTGATGTCTTGATATACATATACATTGTGAAATGATCACTATAATCAAGCTAATTAACATATTCATCACCTCACATATTTAACTTTTTGTTTTTGGTGCGAACACTTAAGATCTATTCTCTTAGCAAATTTCAAGTATATAATGCAGTGTTAACTATAATTACTGTACTATACATTATTTCTCCAGAACTTATTCATCCTGCATATCTGAAACTTTGTACCCACTAACCCCTCAGTCCCTGGCAACCACTATTCTACTCTCAGTATCTATGAATATATATATATATATATGTACATATATATATACACACACTATGTCAAAGATCAGTTGACTATAAATGTGTGGGCTTATTTCTGGGCTCTCTATTCTATTCCATTGGTCTATATGTCTGTTTATATGCCGATACTGCACTGCAACTTTGCAGTATATTTTGAAATAAGGCAATGTGATGCTTCCAGCTTTGTTCTTCTTGCTCAAGATTACTTTGACTATTCAGGATCTTTTGTGGTTCCATGTGAATTTTGAATTGTTTCTTTTATTTCTATAAAAAAATGCCACTGGAATTTTGAAAGGGATTGCTGTGACTCTGGAGATCACTTTGGGTAGTATGGACATTTTAACAATATTAATTCTTTTGATGAATGAACACAGGATATCCTTCCATCTATTTCTATTTCCACATCTTTTCAATATTATATAGTTTACAGTGTACAGAACTTTCACATCATTGGTTAAATGTATTTCTAAGTATTTATTATTTATGATGCTCTTGTAAATAAGATTATTTTCTTAATTTCTTTTTTAATAGTTCTTTATTAGTGTATAGAAATGCAACAAATTTTTATGTGGTTTTTGTATCCTGCAACTTTACTGAATTTTTTTATTACTTCTAACAGGTTCTTGGTGGAGTCTTTAGGGTTTTCTGTGCATAAGATCATGTCATCTGCAAACAGAGATAACTTTACTTCTTCCTTTCTGATTTGGATGCCTTTTATTTCTTTCTCTTGCCTAATTGCTCTGGCTAAGGACTTCGAATACTATGTTGAATGGAAGTGGCAAGAGTGAGGATCCCTGTCTTGTTCCTAATCTTAGAGGAAAATTCTTTAGGTTTTCATTGTTGAGTATGATGTTAGCTGTGGGTTTGGTTTTCATTTCATGGACTATACTTTTCCATTCATTCACTTTTAACCTATGTGTGTCCTTAAACCTCTTGTGAGTCTTTTTTCTTTTCGTCAGCATATTGTTGGAGCTTATTTTTCATCCATTTAGCTATTCTATGTCTTTTAATTAGAAATTTTAATCCTTTTACATTTAAAGTAATTATTAATAGATAAGGACTTAGCTATTGCCATTTCGTTAGTCATTTTCTGACTGTTTTGTGGTTTCTTTGTTTCTTTCTTTCTTTATTGCTGTATTCCTTAGTGATTTGATATTGTTTTTATGATTCTTTTGTGATTTCACTCCTTTTTCTTTCTCTTTTGTATATATACTGGAGAGTTTCTCTTTGTAGTTGCCATGATATTTACATGAAACATTTTATAGTTATAACAGTCTATTTTAAGCTGATGACTACTTAACTTCAATTACATACAAAAACTCTATACTTTTACTACACCCCCAACATTTTGTGTTATTGATGTCACAATTTACATCTTTTTATATTGTTTAATCCATTAATGAATTATTTTTAGCTATAGTTATTTTTAACACTTTGGTCTTTTACCTTTTATACTAGAGTTAAGAATGATTTATGCATGCCCATTACAGTATTATTCAGAATTTGACTATGTATTTACCTTAACAGTGAGTTTTATACTTTCATGCTTTCACATTACTAATTAGTGCCCTTTCAACTTGAGAAAACCCCTTTAGCATTTCTTGTAAGTCAGTTCTGGTGGTGATGAGCTCCCTCTGCTTGTATTTGTTGTCTGGGGAAGTCTTTATCTCTTTCATTTTTGAAGGACAGATTTTTCAGGTACAGTTTTCTTTGTTGGCAGTTTTTTTTTCCTTTCAGCACTTTGAATATGTCATTCCACTCTCTCTAGACCTGCAAAGTTTCTACTGAGAAATCCTAATCGTCTTATGGGGGTTCCCTTGTACGTGACAAACACTTTTCTCTTATAGCAGCTTTCATTTTATCATGAAGCCTTTGGCAAAGAATGAATTTCTCCTTTTCCTTTCTAATTAATTTGTTCCTTAATCTTCAAAAGGAGAATCCTCCTTTGGTTTCAGTGGGTGTTTGTAAATCTGCCCTCTCCTTCCCCCCACAAAAAAATACTATCCATTTACATTGCTGTAGGATTCTGATGAGATCAAAAGTGTTCTGTGAATGTCTTCCAGGAATGTCAGGACTTTCTCTGTTTCCCAGCACATTCTGTTTATGGCTCAGAACATTCCGAAGTCACATTCCGTTAGCTGCATGCTAAACTCACTATCATATTCCTCCACCAACAATGTTTGTACACTGGTTATCTGGGCTTTTCAAGATCAGACACTGTGGCTATTTTATTCACTAGTGACACACATAGTACCATACCTGGCACACAAAACTAGTCTTCTGCTAAAAAAAAAAAAAAAAAGTTATGCATGATATTTAATGGTCTATGTCAGTTCTGCTCCGAATGTGGCCCTCAGACCAACAGCACTGGCATTACTGGGATTTGTTTTAAAACTTATATACTTGGGTTCTATACAGACACATAAAATCAGAATACATCAGGGTTGGGACCAGGCATCTGTGTTTTAATAAGATCTCCACGTAATTTGCATACTGACTAAAGTTTGAGAAGTCCTGGTTCAGATAAAGTCTTATTTATTTAGAAATTTTATTTTCAAACACTAAAAGTATAATGCCATTTAAAGGGAGCATTATTATAATTAAATACATGAAAAGCTACAAGTGGATAGCCAGCACGTGTCGCATAAGCTCCTCTGTATCCATAGTCTATATCTATTATTTTCATTTTTCACAAAAATTAATGACCACTTATGTATGTTAATATTAATAATGAGTTTCAACTGAGTATATAACAATGAATTAGAAACTTAGCATATATCTGAAAGAGATAGAATGCTTGCCTAATAATATGTTAGTCATGACAAATGAGGAGTATACCATAAAAATGAAATTAAAATTACTATCCTGACAGGAACAAAACTGAGTACACAGGGAATATGATGACAGTTTAGGATTATTGCTAATACTGAGAAAACCTTTCAGAAGATAGCATACCCTGCATTGTTCTTCATTAGAATAATAGTGCTTTATTACGAAGAAAAAAAAAGCACTCGCTGAATATAACCAACAACTTAGTAAAAGTTTAAAAAAAAAAAATGCATTTGGGAAGCCGTAAGGCAGAAACATTGACCAGAAGGGAAAGTGTAGATTGAAACATGGCAAAAAGTTAGAACAGAAAATATAAAATAAAATAAAATAAGCTAGAGATAGGGAGTGGATGGAGACAAACTCAGAGACAGAAAAAAAAGAGTAAAAGGATCATTAATAAAGCTGTGAGGCTGTTAGCTGAGGACATGTGAACTCATAAATATGAAGACCCCCCCATGAGGGTCTCAGAATTGTGTGGTTAAACACGCAAATGAGCTGTATGTGAACACATTCACGTCCCAACACCCGCCGCCCCCACCCCCCTGCTTTGTAGCTAAAGACAAAACTAGAAGGTTGAAGATTGAGTTTGGAACTCTCTTCTAATGGCATTTTCATCCTGGTGTGTAGGAAGTGCTGGAAACAATAAGGTTATTCTTAAGACATCATTCCTTGCTTTCTACGGAAAGAGTATCATATCCAGTGTAAGAAAACAATCTCTACTCAGGAGAATTCAAAATCCTACCCAAAAGGAATACAATATTGGAATCATCATATTATTATAAGAATTATTTTTCAAAATTCAGAAAGAGTAGCACATTTTGAAATTTTTATTACTTTAACAAGCATCACTACAAAAGCAGGTTGTTGTTTTGTTTTGTTAATTAAAAAAAAAATTGTTGTTGTTTTAGAACAATATCAAGCCAAGCTAAAGTTAATAAGGTGAGAGAAAACCAGTCAGTTTTCATCTGCTGCAACTACACTCTGTTGACATCTTTACATGGTCACGTTCATGTGCGTGTGAATTTTAGAAAAAAGCTCACAGGCTGCACCGATTTTTAGTGCCAATTAACCAAGTAGCTACAATCATTGTTGTTTTAATAACTGTATTCATTTCAAAGAAACCCAAGTAATACAGCTTCCTGCAAAAGACTTGAAACTGACTAAGCTCTCGGGACATCAGCATTTTTAAGGAAAGAGGTTCACAGTTTACCATGTTATTTATAAGCATATTGAAAGAGAGAGATTAAAAACAGCATTGTAAGTGTCTCCCTAAATTTTATGCCTGCCAACTCTTTACTCATATTGCAAAAAAAGAAAAGAGTATAAGCTAAGAGGATATAGTCTACTCATACCTTGATTAAACCAAGGCAGAAAACTCCCCAAAGTTTCTGTGTCATTCTGGAGAAATGCCTATGGAAGCTATCTGATGAAGCCAGTCATTCTGTAAAAGCTCTCACATTTGTGGGGGCTCCGTCATGTACCCTTTTAGCTGACCACCTCCAGGAAGCCTCCAGATATCAGTCCAATTCTATACTTCCCTGCTCCTACCACCAGATTATATTCTCAAGTAGCATGTATAAACCTTGGTGTAGGTTGATGCTCCCAAACTAGACCATACTGTCTTGAAGAAGCTTCCTTTACAGCCCACCTAGGACAGAATGTACTATTTTTGCACATTTAGAAGATGCTAAATATTTCAGTTCAAGCCTGAGTCATCATGCTTAATGTATTTACCAGGGATTCCATATTTGTCACACAAGGATATTTGAGTCAGCCAGTATTGTTACCACATATAATGTGTTTAGGAGCTGAGTGTTTTTATAATGGTTGTTGAGTATGATGAATCTAAGAAGAATTCAAAACCCATATTTTGTTATTTATTACAAATTTTTCTAAAGTGAGAAAAAGTTATACTCAACATTACTAAAGAAGATCTTTGAGGAAAAATTCTTTTAGGTTTGGGGAGAAATAAGAAAAAGAATACCACATTTGTGAAACAAACTTTCCTTATTTGATCCTTCAACTCTAGTGGATTTAATTCTGGATTAAATGGGTCATGGGTGCATTGATTATGATTGCCAAATCCAAAAATCCCGAAGTGGTCTGTTGAGGCAATATTTGTAAATAGAAGAATCAACATTTGTTGGAGAATCTGGAATAGTGGTCTAAGACAGACTTTTTATGTCTCACTCATCTGGGCTTAGGAAAGGTTCCTGGATAGGTTACAAGATTTCAACCTGGCTAAAGAGAGTTTAAGGGAAAAACTCGTTTTCACTCTTCTGAAAAGGAACTCGACCTCCACCTTCAAGTTCTTTATCCAACAGCATAATTACTGGGAACATACTTAACCAGTTGTGGAGAAGATTTCAATGTCTATATTTATCCAGTTTTTCTTGGAAAATTTTAGAACTCCAATTTCTAGTTGTTAGCTTGTAGCAGTCTGTGAGTGACTCTTAAAGGGTATGAAGCAGCCCTTGTTGTGGTCATTTCTGAAAACAATGCCTCATCCTGCATCCTGGTACCACATGCAACTTCCTTCGGTGTGCACTATCTTGAACACACTGCTTCTGAAACGTCTGAAATGTTTCTCAAAAGGATGAGTTTATCTCTCCAACATTCCCAAGTTAATGCCTTAGCATAAATCCAAGACAATCACAAAGTTTAACTTTGCAGGCTGTGGAAAGATGATACAGTGATTGGAAAAAGACTAAGACTGGGTACAAATCACCTTGGTTTCTAATGTCACCTATGAAACAGGCTTAGAGATAAGTCTCTTTACCTCTCTGGGATTGAACAGAATAATTTATACAGTCTTGCCAGCTTTATCAATTCTAATATTATGTAATATGAGGAGTCTGGAAATATCTCTACTCTTTCTCAACAATTACCATGACAATAATATATTGTCAATAAATGTATGTAACATTCTCCTTTCTCTTTCTCTATATAAAGTGTTATCTGTTCATTCAGCCAGTTATATAACCTAGGCATTGACAGACCCTGTATCAATTAGGGTTCTTCTGGTTGGAGTAACAAAACATGATTTAAATTCATGCAAGAACAAGGCAGAATTTTTTATAATTATGACCTGAATAAAATCTGGACTATCCTGTAGACCCATCCTGTCACAGTCAAAGAAATGTGGTCTCTCAATCTAATTTAATTATTGATTAAAAAAATAACTCCTGTCTTTACTGAAGTCTCTCAAATGAATTCAAAGAGATATGATTTATAATTCAAAGAAGTATTTCACGAAATCTTCCACTGTCAATCCTCTCTCGACAGCTCTGTCATACTGAGGCCAGCTTACAGTCCCTCTTTCAACTCCTTCAGCATTCACTCCTAATCAGAGCTTCCCCATTTCTTCCCTCCTCCATTTCTCCAAATTCTCATAATCCTGTCTGTTTTTAATCCCCCTTCCAATGTAAAGTAAAAAAGTCTCTTTTTTTCTAATGTTTCAGGTCTATCTACCAATCACTCAGAATCAATTCTACAAAGCCAAGGAACTTTGCTGAAAAACTTGGAACCAACTTTAGAAAGCAAAGAAAAAGAGGGAAAAGAAGGAAGATTATCTCAATGGGTATATTAAAAAGGGAAAAATCAAACTTTTATAACTTTACATATTTTCTTTTCTTTTCTACATTTTAACATACAGGCGGAAGGGGTCTCTTGACACTCCATGTGAAGGATGTAGCTGGGCCCCTGGAATAAACTAGAAATAGTAGTATGAATATTTTCAAGGGTATCTTTTATTTTTCAATCTCTGCTTTTTCTCTCTGGGCCTGTTTGGGTTTTTTTCTTCTTTCCAACTCTAGAAACTTTTCTCTACTACTTTTTTGTCTCTCTATAGTAGAAAGCACGTCCTCTGTGAGCTTTCCTTTTTATTTGATATATATTCAGCTACCAATAGAGTAAATCATCTTTTTGTAATAGGAAGGGAATCTGATTAAGTTTATATCTCATGTCCATTCAACATCTAATTAAAAATAACCAAGTTGACAAGTTTGTATTTTACCAAATACATATTGATGTGGGTGCAAGATGGATTTCTTAAAACACAGTGGGGTTATGGTCTGAGAAGACAACTATAGGGCCAGTCATAAATTCTAATTCTGACTGCAAGAGTATAATTCCTGCTGATTTAGATAGGCCTAGAGTATCCTCTGGCTCCTCATTGTTGTTATTTCAGTTGTATTTCACACCATGGTTTCAATGATATGTTCCTTACTGTTGGGTGAGACACTTTAAAAATATATTTCTAGAGATAAAACGTTTTGCTCATTATTCATTGTATATCTTTTCACAATATTGTCACATGATTTAGTTTTCCTAAAGAAACCTATCAGATGTTTGTTTATTTTTACCTAAAATCTTGCTTTCAGACTAGTAAGGTATTAAAATTTTTCAATATTCTCATTGTGTAGATGATGAGACTGAGAGACTTACCCAAGACCACATAGCTGGTAAGAGAAAAACAGCAATTCATCTCCTCTTTACTGCTCATTTAGTTTCACACTTGGGTCAATTCATTGTCAGTAAACCTGTTCTATACACTGGAGAAAGATTATACTTAGGGTTCTCGCTAGGCTAGCATATATAATTTTCAAAAGAAAACTAAAGATAGAACCAGTAGCTTTGCAATTTTATACAACTTAATGTACTAGTTAAACTCATTGTTAAGCTAGGTCCAAAGTCATATGACCCAGGAAATTCATAAAATTATGGATTTTCTTTGTATCTTAGTATCTAGAGTAATAGTGAATTCTTCCATGGTTTTAAATGTACGTAAGTGGTTTTAAAATGACCTTCAATCAAATACCTGCATTCCAGGTGTTCAGGAAGAATTCATTTAGAGTGTAAAAACTGGATTTGAAGTTTCTTTAGTCAAACATATTCACCTAGATTTTGCATTTCTACATTTTGCATTCTTACATCCAAACAATAAGGGAGCAAAAAGGAAGAGAAAAGATCATGCTACTTAATTTGATCAAGATAAAGGGAAAATAGGGAAGGAAGAATGAGCAAAGATGGGGCCTAATGAGTTAACTACACTGACTATAGAGACCAGCAAAATCATGGGGCGGAGCAAGCAAGCTGAAAAAGTTTTCTCGGTGATCAAGCTATATAAGCAGCAATAAGACAGTAGGTATACAGAAAGATCCAGACTGAGCAAGTCTCCATTCAAGGCCAAATTCACACAGATAACATGTACATTAGAAGATGGGGTAGGTAGGATGGGGGTTGACTCTCAGGAGGAACTGAGAGGCAAGTCAGAAGCTTCTATAGATTAGTTGGGGAACCAAACTTAGGGAATTTTGTCTTTGTGATGGTTAATTTTATGTGTCAACTTGACTGGGCTAAGTGATGCTCAGAGAGCTGGTAAACTTTATTTCTGGGTATGTCAGTGAGGGTACTTTAAGAAGACATTAGCATCTGAATCAGTAAGTGACTGAGCAAAGAAGATTTGCCCTCATCAATGTGGGTGGGCACCATCATCACAACTATGGGGGGCCCAAATAGAGCAAAAAGGTGGAGGAAGGATAAATTCTCTTTGTCTCTTCTTAAGCTGGGCTATCCAACGTTATCCTGCCCTCAAACATTAGAGTTCCTGGTTCTCCTGGTTTGACTTCAGACTGAATTATGCCACCAATTTTCTTAGCTCTCCAGCATGTAAATGTCATATTGTGGCATATCTGAGCCTCCATAATTGGATGAGCCAATTTTCATAACAAATATTCTTTTATCTATCTATCTATCTATCTACCTATATCTTATTGGTTCTGTTTCCTTGGAGACTCTAACTAATATGGTCCTAGGGTGAAGAAGTTCTGAAGGTATTTTGGCTGGCCAAGGACATTTTGAAGTAGTAGAATAACCTCTTGGTCTCAGTCGTTTAAATTACTAGATGCCCCAGGCTGCTCCTGACAGTAGTGATTAAAAAAATTATAGATTGACCCCTGGAGATCTGAGTCTAGGCATATTGAGAGCTGTGATTAGTTTTGAGTAGGTTTGATATATAACACCACAGTGATTATGCTGCACCATTCAGAATAACTACAGTTTTCACTTGTTGATTAAGGAAGGTAGGGTTGTTATAAATATATATGTTAAAATTTATGACAATTTTTAAAGAGATGTTTTCCATTTGGGATATACATTCTTTGGTCCTGAGAACTTAAGAACAAAATGCTGCTCTTTTACTCAACCTATCAAGTTTCAAATTAGTCTGAAAAGGCTCTCTCTCATTCTGTTTCTTCTAAATGCCTCTTTAGAATTTGACTTTCTCATTAAAATAGAAATGGTAAGAATACACTAAAACAGACTTGCTGTGGCACAGCCAACACACACACCCTCTGTGATTTTCCCTATCTAAGTTCAGAAATATCTCTGGTTCCCTCCACATTGCCAATTCACACTGAATATTCACGTTCATCCTCATTTATTTATGTTCAGCCTGGATAATGGAAAGAAATTCACATTGAGGGTTCAAGACGGCAGAGCAGAAAGACATGAACTCACTCCCTCTTGCGAGAGCACCGGAGTCACAACTAACTACTGAACAATCATCAACAGGAAGACACTGGAACTCACCAAAAAAGATACCCCACATCCAAAGACAAAGGAGAAGCCACAATGAGGTGGTAGGAGGGGTGCAATCACAATAAAATCAAAACCCATAACTGCTGGGTGGGTGACTCACAAACTGGAGAAAAATTATACCACAGAAGTCCACCCACTGGAGCAAAGCTTCTGAGCCCCATGTCAGGCTTTCCAACCTGGGGGTCCCACAATGGGAGGGGGAATTCCCAGAGAATCAGACTCTGAAGCCTAGTGGGATTTGATTGCAGGACTTCAACAGGACTGGGGGAAACAGAGACTCCACTCTGGAGGGCACACACAAAGTAGTGTGCGCATCAGGACACAGGGGAAGGAGCAGTGACCCCATAGGAGACTGAACCAGACCTACCTGTTAGTGTTGGAGGGTCTCCTGCAGAGGCAGGGGTGGCTATGGCTCACCGTAGGGACAAGGACACTGGCAGCAGAAGTTCTGGGACTTACTCCTTGGCATGAGCCCTTCTGGAGTCTGCCATTAGCCACACCAAAGAGCCTGTAGTATCCAGTGCTGGGTCATCTCAGGCCAAAAAACCAACAGGGAGAGAACTCAGGCCCACTCATCAGCAGACAAGCAGATTAAAGTCTTACTGAGCTCTGCCCACTAGAGCAACTCCCAGCTCTACCCACCACCAGTCCCTCCCATCAGGAATCTTGCACAAGCCTCTTAGATAGCCTCATCCACCAGAGGGCAGACAGCAGAAACAAGAAGAACTACAATAATCCTGCAGCCTGTGGAACGAAAACCACATTCACAGAAAGATAGACAAAATGAAAAGGCAGAGGACTATGTACTATATGAAGGAACAACATAAAACCCCAGAAAAACAATTAAATGAAGTGGAGATAGGCAACCTTCCAGTAAAAGAATTCAGAATAATGGTAATGAAGATGATCCATGACCTTGGAAGAGGAATGGAGGCAAAGACAGAGAAGATGCAAGAATAAAGAACAAACACCTAGAAGAATTAAAGAACAAACAAACAGAGATGAACAATATAATAACTGAAATGAAAAATACACTAGAAGGAATCAATAGCAGAATAAGTGAGGCAGAAGAACAGATAAGTCCCTGGAAGAGAGAATGATGGAATTCACTGCTGTGTAAAAGAATAAAGAAAAAAGAATGAACAGAAAAGAAGAACAGCCTCTGTCTCATAAGAGACCTCTGGGACAACATTAAACACAATAACATTCGCATTACAGGGGTCCCAGCAGGAAAAGAGAGAGAGAAAGAACCCAAGAAAATATTTGAAGAGATTATAGTCAAAAACTTCCCTAACATGGGAAAGGAAATAGCCACTTAAGTCCATGAAGCACAGAGAGTTCCAGGCAGGACAAACCCAAGGAGAAACATGCCGAGACACATAGTAATCAAACTGACAAAAATTAAAGACAAAGAAAAACTATTGAAAGCAGCAAGGGAAAAATGACAAATAATATACAAGGGAACTCCCATAAGGTTAACAGCTGATTTCTCAGCAGAAACTCTACAAGCCAGAAGGGAGAGCAAGATATATTTAAAGTGATGAAAGGGAAGAACTCACAACCAAGATTACTCTACCCAGCAAGGATCTCATTCAGGTTCAATGGAGAAATCAGAAGCTTTACAGACAAGCAAAACTAAGAGAATTCAGCACCACCAAACCAGCTCTACAACAAATGCTAAAGGAACTTCTCTAAGTAGGAAACACAAGAGAAAAAATGGACCTACAAAAACAAACCTAAAACAATTAAGACAATGGTCATAGGAACATACATATTGATAATTACCTTAAACGTGAATGGATTAAATGCTCCAACCAAAAGACACAGGCTCCCTGAATGGACACAAAAACAAGACCCATATATATGCTGTCTACAAGAGATCCACTTCAGACTTAGGGACACGTACAGACTGAAAGTGAGGGGATAGAAAAAGATATTCCATGCAAATGGAAATCAAAAGAAAGCTGGAGTAGCAATACTCACATCAGACAAAATAGACTTTACAATAAGAATGTCACAAGAGACAAGGAAGGACACTACATAGTGATCAAAGGATCAATCCAAGAAGAAGATACAACAATTATAAACATATATGCAACCAACATAGAAGCACCTCAATACATAGGGAAATGCTAAAAGCTATAAAAGAGGAAATCGACAGTAACACAAAAGTAGTGGGGGACTTTTACACCTCACTTACACCATTAGACAGATCATCCTTAACACCTCACTTACACCATTGGACAGATCATCCAGACAGAAAATTAATAAGGAAACACAAGCTTTAAATGACACAATAGACCAGATAGATTTAATTGATATTTTTAGGACATTCCATCCAAAAACAGCAGATTACACTTTCTTCTCAAGTACACAAGGAACATTCTCCGGGATAGATCACATCTTGGGTCACAAATCAAGCCTTGGTAAATTTAAGAACATTGAAATGATATCAAGCATCTTTTCCAACCACAATGCTATGAGATTAGAAGTAAATTACAGGGGAAAAAAACGTAAAAAAAAAAAAAAAACACATGGAGGCTAAACAATACATTACTAAATAACCGAGAAATCACTGAAGAAATCAAAGAGGAAATCAAAAAATACTTAGAAACAAATGACAATGAAAACACGATGATCCAAAAGCTATGGGATGCAGCAAAAGCAGTTCGAAGAGGGAAGTTTATAGTTATACAAGCCTACCTCAAGAAACAAGAAAAATTTCTAGTAAACAATCTAAACTTACACCTAAATGAACTAGAGAAAAAAGGACAAATAAAACCCAAAGTTGGTAGAAGGAAAGAAATCATAAAGATCAGAAAAGAAATAAATGCAATAGAAACAAAGCAAACAATAGCAAAGATCAATAAAACTAAAAGCTGGTTCTTTGAGAAGATAAACAAAATTGATAAACCTTTAGCCAGACTCATCAAGAAAAAGAGGGAGAGGACTCAAATCAATAAAATTAGAAACTATAAAGGAGAAGCTTCAACAGACAATGCAGAAATACACAGCATCATAAGAGACTGCTACAAGCAACTCTATGCCAATAAAGTGGACAACCTGGAAGAAATGGACAAATTCTTAAAAAGGTATAACCTTCCTATGCTGAACCATAAAGAAATAGAAAATATGAACAGACCAATCACAAGTAATGAAATTGAAAGTGTGTTTAAAAACCTTCCAACAAACAAAGTCCAGGACCAGATGACTTCAGAGGTGAATTCTATCAAACATTTAGAGAAGAGCTAATACCCTTCCTTCTCAAACTCTTCCCAAAAATTGCAGAGGAAAGAACATTCCCAAACTCATTCTACTAGGCCACCATCACCCTGATACCAGAACCAGACAAAGATATCACAAAAAAAGAATATTACAGACCAATATCACTGATGAAAATTCAGTGATGAATATTTCACTGAAATGCTCAACAAAATACTAGCAAACAGAATCCAACAACACATTTAAAGGATCATACACCATTATCATGTGGGATTTATCCCAGGGACGCAAGCATTCTTCAGTATATGCAAATCAATCAATGTGATACAACATATTAACAAAATGAAGAATAAAAACCATATGATCATCTCAAGAGATGCAGAAAAAGCTTTTGACAAAATTCAACACCCATTTATGATAAAAACTCTCTAGAAAGTGGGCATAGAGGGAACGTACCTCAACATAATAAAGGCCATATAGGACAAACCCACAGCAAACATCATTCTCAATGGTGAAAAACTGAAAGCATTTCCTCTAAGATCAGGAACAAGACAAGGATGTCCACTCTCATCACTATTATTCAACATAGGTTTGGAAATCCTTGCCACAACAGTCAGAGAAGAAAAAGAAATAAAAGGAATACAAATTGGAAAAGAAGAAGTAAAACTGTCACTGTTTGCAGATGACATGATACTATACATAGAGAATCCAAAATATATAAACAGCTCATGCTGCTCAATATTAAAAAAACAACCCAATCAAAAAGTGGGCAGAAGACCTAAATAGACATTTCTCCAAAGAAGACATACAGATGGCCAACAGACACATGAAAAGCTGCTCAACATCACTAATTATTAGAGCAATGCAAATCAAAACTACAATGAGGTATCACCTCACACTGGTTAGAATGGCCGTCATCAGAAAATCTACAGACAATGAATGCTGGAGAGGGTGTGGAGAAAAATGAACCCAGTTGCACTGTTGGTGGGAATGTAAACTGAGACAGCCACTATGGAGAACAGTATGGAGGTTCCTTAAAAAACTAAAATAGAGGGGCTTCCCTAGTGGCGCAGTGGTTGAGAATCTGCCTGCCAATGCAGGGGACGCGGGTTCGAGCCCTGGTCTGGGAGGATCCCACATGCTGCAGAGCAACTAGGCCCGTGAGCCGCAACTACTGAGCCTGCATGTCTGGAGCCTGTGCTCCGCAACAAGAAAGGCCGCGATAGTGAGAGGCCCGCGCACCGCGATGAAGAGTAGCCCCCACTTGCCACAACTAGAGAAAGCCCTCGTACAGAAACAAAGACCCAACACAGCCAAAAATAAATAAATAAAAAACTAAAATAGAATTATCATATGACCCAACAATCCCACTACTGGGCATATACCCAGAGAAAACCATAATTCAAAAAAGACACATGCACCCCAATGTTCATTGCTGCACTATTTACAATAGCCAGGTCATGGAAGCAACCTAAATGCTCATTGACAGACGAATGGATAAAGAAGATGTTGTACATATATACAATGGAATATTACTCAGCCATAAAAAGGAACTAAATTGGTTCATTTGTAGAGACGTGGATGGACCTAGAGACTGTCATACAGAGTGAAGTAAGAGTGAAGAGAAAAATATCGTATATTAACGCATATATGTGGAATCTAGAAATATGGTACAGATGAACTGGTTTGCAAGGCAGAAATAGAGACACAGATGTAGAGAACAAATGTATGGACACCAAGGGGGGAAAGTGGGGGGTGGTGGGGTGGTGGTGGTGGCATGAATTGGGAGATTGGGATTGGGATTGCCATATATATTCTATTATGTATTAAAATAGATAACTAATAAGAACCTGCTGTATAAAAAATCCAATACAATAAAATTCAAAAAAATTAAAAATGTAGAGGGAATTCCTTCTCATTCCTTCTCAAGAAAGTGCCTTTCAAAGATGGAATGCTTATATGTATATTCTTTACAGATGAAACTTTAAAGAAAAACCCATTGATAGAATCCTGTAAATGTACGTGTACAGAAACATATGTGAGCACAAATGGCAATATTTAAAATGATCTGGGCTTCCCTGGTGGCGCAGTGGTTGAGAATCTGCCTGCCAATGCAGGGCACACGGGTTCGAGCCCTGGTCTGGGAAGATCCCACATGCCGCGGAGCAACTGGGCCTGTGAGCCACGATTACTGAGCCTGCGCGTCTGGAGCCTGTGCTCCGCAACAAGAGAGGCCGCGATAGTGAGGGGCCCGCGCACCGTGATGAAGAGTGGCCCCCGCTTGCCACAACTAGAGAAAGCCCTCGCACAGAAACGAAGACCCAACACAGCCAAAAATAAATAAATAAATAGATTTTAAAATGATCTGAAGTCAGAAAACTGCAATAAAAGCTGTATTCTTCCATTTTCCTTTAAGAAAAAAGAGAAATTCACATTGACTTAAAGGATTCCTGATGAGCAGTAAACACAAAATTAAGTTTCTTGAAACTTCAAGATTTATGTCAATGAAAAGAAGAGTTAAAAAAGAAAAAATTAAAAGTACTTAAGTGGGTTCTTCCTTTAGGTCTATTTAAATGTTATATATATCTTCAAAAACACCATAGATATAAAAAAGTGTATAGCTTATAAGCTGTATGAATAAGCAAGCAACATTTCTAATTTTCTTATCTGTAAAATGGGGATGATATTAATTCACTTCAAGGGTGATTGTGAACCAAAAAATTTGTTAAGTGTTGTCCAAAATGCAATGCATGCCATTATTATAATCACTGATGTAAAGCTCTATCTGGATTGGTAGTCAAACAAGAGGTCACCAAATGCCAGATGGATGGCATAAAGATGATCACAGTAACTACTCAAATTTTGAAGTTGGAAAAATATAATTCAGAGGGTCTAACCCAGACCTACTGAATTAAAACTTCTGCAGATGAATCTGAATTTATTTTAAAGTTCCCGTGGTAATTCTGATAGCTGGCCAAATTTGGATTTCAGTGAATAAACACACGTTAAAACTGCTGCTATGAATACCAGTTTTAACAGCTAACTTATACTGTGTGTTTACGGTTTGCCTTGCATTTTGCTATGTGTGATATATGACACATTCTTGTAACCACCATAGAAAGGAAGAGCTGTAGGTTATTCTCATTTGACAAATTAGGAAACAGGAACAGAGGTGAAGTAACTCCCTGAAGTTGATAGAGTGGGATGATGGCAAAGCTGGGATCCAAACCTAGGTTTTCCTGGAAAGTTAGGTCTTCCTGACTCCAGAACTAGCCCAGTGATCTCCAACAGTATACAATACCATCCATTCTAAAACACTGTACAGACACTCTTCTAATTTTTTTCCTGTGGAGTTCAGTAGCTCCATAACAGCTAAAACCATTTGAGCACATTCTTCTTTTTTGATTGTGTTTTGAGCAACGGGTAAGGAATGTGTTTCCAATTACAAATCCGTATGAAATTATGAATAGATTCCCCTCAATTCCTCCTCTGTTCCTTTTATAGTGTCAACACATTTGTAGCTTTTAGAATTGCCTACACATTTTAGAACTAATTAGAAAACTTTAAAAATTATGAAATATTCACAAAGCCTTTCTATCTTTTTTTTTTTTTCCTTTCTAAACAAGAACAACAGCAAATGCCCCTTTCCTTTTAGAAAGCTACTTATCACCAAAAGAATCTAATGCATCCAAGCACCATTTTGTTTTTTTGTTTTTGGTCTTTATTTGCTGACTTCCATTTTAACTTACTTGCTAGTTTCCAGACATGAACATGGATCTATTGATGATATGGACTTAGAATTATATGTGAAGGGTCAGTTATAGTTACCAAGGGGAATTTTTAGCTTTGCAATAGTAAGGATGCTGACAACACCTCTGCAGCAAGAGACCCAAAAACAGAGTGGTTGATGCAATACACATTTTTTTAAATTTTACATAGTCATTCAGGGCTGTTACAGAGGGTAAAAGAGATCAAACATCCAGAATTCTTCTATCTTTTGGTCTTTGCCTTCCTCCACGTGTGGTGCACAGATCACGGTTTAAGGATACCACTTACCCAGACTTGCAGTAAAGCCAATGTGAAAAGAAAAAGGGAGGGAGAAGTGCACCTCTTTCTTTTAATGCCGTGACCCCAAAGTTGCTCACATCTCTTTTGCTCCTATGGCATTGGAAAGAACCTAGTCACATGGCTACACCTAGGTGCATGGGAGACCGTACAGTACGGCTAGATGTGCAGCCATGAGCTTAGGTAGGACTTATATTACTATAGACGAAGAAAATGGAGGAGAAGGCAACTGGCAGCCTCTGCCACCATCTTGAAGATCCCCATTGTTTAGTAGGTAAACATTTATGAGTGTTTAGAAGAGGTACAGTTCTATTTTTTCTACCTTGATGCTGTTTCTTGACCTAGTTCACCTAACCTGTGGTTAGAATTTAATAAGGAAAGCTATTTATGTCAAAGGTTAGAACAGATGCCTACAACATCAGTAAACATTTCTTCTTTTTTGACTGTGCCATCTCTCCAGCTGCTAATGAGGTCCTGATGGATGAGATCTTTACAATAAATGCTCAGATATTTTAAAGAAAATATTTTCTATTAATGTAGTGCAGCTTCAGTGCCTTCTGTCAAATTAGGCAAATGTCCTCTACTATTGAAAGCAGCATAAAAAAATAGAAAGGACATTTAACATTCAACAAATGTCAGGAAACATTCATCCTATCCTTGACTCTACAGGTGGCTAGCTGAATGGGCTTGGACAAGATGTACTATAATCTTTAAAGGGTTGTGGACAAAATAATCGTCCTCCAAATACCTCCAGATCCTAATCCCCGGAACCTGTAAATATGGCAAAAGGGAATTAAGTCTGCAAATGGAATAAAGGCTGCTAATCAGCTGACCTTGAGATGGTGGGTTATACTGTATAATCCTTGTGGGCCCAATATGATCACAAGGGTATTGTTTTAAATCATTATATTTGTGGTAATTTGTTATAGCAGTAATAGAAAATGAATACCCTTGGTTATACTATATTTAGATTCAAGAGTTTTACTGCATGATTCAACTAATCTCTGGGCTGGCACACTAAATATACCATCTCAGTTAATGTCTTTGACTCTATGAAGTAGTATTAAAGGAAACCCACTATTAAGGAAGTTAAGTAACTTGCTCAAAATCACATAGAAATTGCTCAAAAGTTTATGATCTCCTATTTAAGACACTGTAGTCAAGGATCATAGAGGGCTTCTGATCCATTAATTTTATATTGAATACCAGAGAATAGGAGTTGACAAACTTTTCTATAAATAGCCACCCAGTAAATGTTTTAGGCTTTGCACACCAAATGTTCTCTGTTCATCCTCCATTCTTCCGTTGTAGCGTGAAAGCAGCCCAATAAAACTTATAAAAATTTACAAAAATAAGCAGTGGGCCAAAATTAGCCCATACATATTGTTTGCCAACTACTGCTCTAGAATAAAAGCTTAAATATAGGGAAATCTATGAAACTGTTTAGCTGAATGGAGATTATTCTCTATGTGTAGGTAAAGACTCAATGGAAGGTGTAATTCATAATGAACTGGACTTTATACTAGTACTTCCCATTGGTCATTCCCTTCCTGATATGCAGCCCTTGCTCCCCTCCAACTCCCATATCTACACTACTAACTCCTTCTCTGCTTTCACTTTATCATTAAATCTCATCTTCTCTGTGACGCCTACCTGGATCAAACCATTTAAAATGACAACTTTTCTGCCATTATCTCATGATAGACCCTGTTTTCCCTGTTCTATATTTTTTTCTTCTAAGGTATTTCTTAGATTTTAATATATAAAATATTTATTCATTTTATCTATAGTTTAGCGTCTGTTTTCCCCTAATAAAACTAATCGTTGCCTGGTTTGTTTGTTGATCTATCTCACACGCCTAATATAGTACCTAGTATACAGCACACTCTCAATAAGTATTTGTTTACTAAATATTGTCCGTGGCATCTTGTTTGTAATTTTTTTTTTTTTTTTTTTGGTCAGGTCAGATTTGTAAAGTATTAATTTTCTTACACTTGAAGTGCATAAGTGATCAGAAGACTTCATTTAATAATAAATTTTATTTTCCATTGGGATATCGCTCTTTTCGCTGCTTTGTTAAACACAAACCTGATTTCATTTAACCTACTGAATCTTCCCCCATTCAAACGGATATGAGGTTTTCTATTCCTAACTGGAAACTCACCTTCCAATGCAATTCCAAATATTTGTTGCTTTTCTTCCCAGAGAGTCTCACATCAGTGATCATAAAGCACTTTAAAATTTTTTCAGAAACAATTGGCTGTTTAAATGCAATCTCCAATATGATAATGAAGGAAAGGAGAGGCATTGCAAGACACAAGTGAAAGATAGAGCATGCTTGTGTTTATCCTAGAGCTATATTGGGATTCCTATAATGATTAATGGTGCAATAATATAGTAAGAACTCAGTGGTCATGAGGCAGTGGCATTTGCAAATAAAGAATGAGATAGGAAAGTAATCAGGAGCAACTCTGAACTTAGTTAAGGTTCCAAGTTATGCACCATTTTTTATATCATGTTAGTTCATTTCCTTTCATATTACTACCCTAAATCATTTTGCTCTAAAGAAGAAAGAACAGCTGAGTGGAGTATGAAGATTAACAGGCAGTATATCTATTTCTGTTTGCTACGATGAACACCTAAAGTTTAGAAAGGAAATAGGAACTTCTTGATTCGCAAATTGGATGGGAAAATTACCCAAGAACAGACTTCCTACTGAACGTACTTTCTAACCCTGGTCATACTAGAATAATGCAATGTTGGTCCTTATTAAACCACATCCAAGCTGTGAAGAGACCACAAATATACATGACCAGCAATCACAGCAAATTGAAAGAAACCAAGTCTTCACAACATTTTAATCAAGTTGAAAGCCTGATGATCTGAATGGGGGCTGTTTATTAATTCAAAGTCTACACCTCTGGACTTTTGCATCTCTCTTTCTTGATATCAGCCCCTCTTTGGAAACTCAGACCTCGTTTCTAATTGACAGCTTGATATCTCCATTTGGAAATCTTGTCCAACGGCCACTGACACCATAAACCCCTCACGTCCAAAATAGAATTTGACACCTTCCCTTAAAATGCCTGTTAATAGCACCAGCCACACAGATTTGATCCCACCTGCATTTCCACTATCTAATCACTTACTAAAATCACAAAATTGTACAGCGGTCCCCCCTTTTCTGCACTTTTGCTTCTGCACTTTCAGTTACCCATGGTCAACCACGGTCTGAAAATATTAAATGGGGATTTCCAGAAATAAGCAATTCATACGTTTTAATTTGGGTGCCATTCTGAGTAACATGATGAAATCTGGCACTGTCCTAATCCAACCTGCTCAGGACGGGAATCATCCCTTTGTCCAGCATATCCTGCCCATTAGTCACTTAGTAGCTGGCTTGGTTTTCAGATTAACTATTGTAGTATTGTGGTGCTTATATTCCAGTAATCCTTATTTTACTTAGTAATGTCCCCAAAGCACAATGGCAGTGATGTTGGCATCTCAGATACTCCAAAGAGAAGCTGTAAAGTGCTTCCTTTAAGTGAAAAGGTAAAAGTTCTCAACTTAATAAAGAAGAAAAAATTGTATGCTGAGTTTGCTAAGATCTATGGTAAGAATGAATCTTCTATTCATGAAACTGTGAAGCAAAATCATTCATTCTAGTTTTGCTGTTGCACTTCAAACTGTATATGTTATGGCCACCATCTTGATAAGTGCTTAGTTAGATGGAAAAGGCATTACATTTGTAGAATATTTAGAGAGAGAGAGACACACACACTCACATAACTTTTATTACAGTGAATTGCTATAATTGTTCTATTTTATTATTATTGTCATTTATCTCTTATTGGGCCTAACTTATAAATTAAATTTTATCATAGGTAAGTATGTATAGGAAAAAAAATAGTATATCTAGGGTTTGGGACTATCCACAATTTCAGGCATCCACTGGGGGTCATGGAACATATCCCTTTTGAATAAGGAGGGACTACTGTATATTCTCAGAGTCCTTCACATTGTGTTCATTTTCACCTACATTACCCATGCAGGACTTTATAACATCTCTACTTTGTCATTATAATAGCCTTCTCACTGGTCTACTGCCTTCTCTCTCTCCAAGGCAACATCCTGCAACCAGATTAATCTTCCTAAATTATAGCTCCGATGATAATCTGCTCACATACTTAACAAATCTTCAATACCTACCAAATTAAGGATGCATTTCTTCTCTTTGCATTCAGTTCCTCTGAGATATTGTTGAACTACCTTTCCAGCAGCATCTCCAAAATGCCAAACACAGAGACCAAACTGTGGCAAAATCCCCTTAACATTCCAACATTAGTGCTTTTGTTCACAATACATTCTCTATCTAGAAAGTCCTCCCTTAGCTCTTTTGCCCGTGAAAATTCTACCTGTGAATCTCACACATGAATCTCTTTGTTAACATATTACTATTTTTCTTAAAATGTTGTATCCCACCTTTGTTGAATATGTGTGATCCTTTGTTAGTATTTTTTATATCCTCATGCCACTCCAATTAAGGCAGGAAAGACTGCTTCATCCATATTTGTATCCTCCTTGGCGTCTTGCATAGGGTGCCATAATGAATAAGCACTCATTACATGTATATGGAAAAAAGTACACTGAAACCAGGAATATGAACAAGAATATGCCTAAAGATTTCTAAAAGTTAGTTAGAGGTTTCCAATCTTTTTAAAATTTCAGTTTCTATGTTTTTTACCCTATCCTGAAAATTCTGAATGATGTCATTTTTTTCACAAGGAGACCAAATGTATTGAAATTCAGTTAATCAAATATCAGGAACAACCTAAGTTTCTTAGGGTCTAGAAAAATCTAAGTTTCTTCATGAGCACCTTAAACAACAAGATCTAGCCCTAGATCTCAAAACAACTGTTAAGTTTGAAGTAGTGATGAGTATAAATGTTTTGGAGAGATATCTACAACTACTGTAATGGTATATGAATATATCTGTTAGTTACTTAGTTTACAAATGACCTGTGTCACTAATACTTCTGTGATTTATCACCTAAGTTATAGATAATAAATAATAGGTTTGTTGCCTATATTGATAACAAAACAGTATTAAAGAAATAATGTTTCAGTTAAAAGTTAATGAAAACAATCACCGTCTTCTCATCTTTCAACGTTGCCATTGCATCTCCATTATAGCATTTATATATTATAAAGTCATCCCAAAACAAATTTACATAATTTACAGAATCTTAGCATTTTTTTTGCAATGCCCTCTGAGACAGCCCGAGTCATGCTAAAATGTCTCAAAGCAATAGATTTGCCTTAACATCCAAAATCTACAAATAATGACTCCTAAGAGAATTCCACAATAACTTTTTAAAAATAAATTTATTTTATTTATTTATTTTTGGGTGTGTTATGTCTTTGTTGCTGCGCGTGGGCTTTCTCTAGTTGCAGCGAGCAGGGGCTACTCTTTGTTGAGGTGCGTGGGTTTCTTACTGCAGTGGCTTCTCTTGTTGCAGAACACAGGCTCTAGGCCCGTGGGCTTCAGCAGTTGCAGCACAAGGGCTCAGGAGTTGTGGCTTGCGGGCTCTAGAGCACAGGCTCAGTAGTTGTAGCGCACGGGGCTTAGTTGTTCTGCAGCATGTGGGATCTTCCCAGATCAGGGATTGAACCCATGTCCCCTGCATTGGCAGGCGGATTTTCAACCACTGCGCCACCAGGGAAGCCCCACAATAATTGTTTTACGACTGCAAAGACCATATTCCAAATAAGGTCGCATTCTGAGGTTCTGGGTGAGCCTAAGTTTTATTTAGAGTACACTATTCAGCCCACCACAATTAATAAAACAAAAGTTTTTCCCATGGTCTACTTTGTCCTAAAGTAGCCACCAATAGAAGCTTGGGAAGTCAGACTCTAGTGTAAAAATAAGAATAATGATAGCTGGTATTATTTTAGGTGAGCCCTAAATCTGGTCACTGGTGTCCTTATAAAAAGAGGAAAAGATATACAAAGACACACAGAGAGAAGAACGTCATATGAAGACAGAGGCAGAAATTGGAGCGAGGCAGCTACAGGCAAGGAACACCAAAGATTGTTGGAAACAACCAGAAGCTAGAAAGAATCAAGGAAGGATTTTTCCATGCTCCTCAAAGGGAGTGTGGCATTGGAGATACTTTGACTTTGAACCTCTAGCTTCCAGAAATGTGAAAGAATAAATTTCTCTTGTTTTAGGCCACTCACTTTGTGGTAATTTGTTACAGTAGCCCTAGGAAATAAATACATTACCTAATGTTTCACAGAAATTCTATTTTCAAGTGTCATGGACAATCATATAATTCTTCTATGACATTTTTAAAGAAAAGCTTAAAAAAAAAAATCCCAGGTGTTAATAATGCAAATGTTTCACACCAACTGACTGCCCCATACACACACACACACACACACACACACACACACACACACACACACATACATTTTTTTAATGTACAGAACAGTGGATAAAAGCTTAGGCTGTGCAGTCAAATAGAGCTGGATTTGAATTCCAGTTTCACCCCTTATTATCTGAGTCTTTGGGTAAGAGAGTTAACATCTTTAAACCTCAGCTCTTTATTAACAAAATCAAGAGATAACAAGAGCTATCTCATAAGGTTCTTGGGAGAATTGAAAGAGATAATGCATGTAAAATTCCTCAGTTAATGGTACATAATAGGCACACTACAACGCTCGCTGCATTGATATTTTTTTATACTATAATTATTATTATGTATCATTATTGTCTCCTGGAGAAAGGATTAACACCTCTCTTTCAAAGTTCCTTCTGTCCCATAGAATTAGAACTTCCATCAATGCTTTTCTTCCTTTAGTTGGGGAGAAAACTACTTCCTATAGGCTGGAAATTGGTTTATCTTGTTGATAAGATGGGGAAGATTTCTGTTATTTATCAGAGTCTAGCCCACGTTACACTAGCAATCCACATCCTTACCCTGAACCTCAGAGGTTTAAGCCATCAAAGGTTTCTGTTTCACTCATCCTACATAACTGTTTCAGATCAGATGGCAGCTCTCTCCCATACCCCCTCCATTCAGGGGCCCAGGCTGACCCAGTAGTTACTATCTCTGTGTCAGATGACAAGGAATTTTCCTTTAAGAAATGGCACTTTCTCTCACATGCCGTTGGCTAAAGCTATATCTAACTCTATGGGGGCAGAAAAGTGCAATTTTACCATGTGCCTAAAAGCAAAAAAAAAGAAAAAATTGTACTTGGTGAACATTCCTGCTGACTACCATGGTGTAACTTGTATTGACCCATGGGTTTAACTGAGCAAGTATAATGTGAGTTTTCTCTCCTCCATAGAATAAGGATGCCTAAACAGTCCCCACCTCTGCAAGGGGAATCCTGTAGTTTTGTCTACTGGCTCTGCCTTTGCCTGAGTAGCTCAATTTAGGAGACAGAGGACTCAAGTTTAAGGTCTATTACCTAATCCAGCTTTATAAATAATAAAGCATATATTTTAATCCCTATGTAACTCCAGATTCTATTTCTCCACTTAAAAAAAACTTACAGTAAAGAGAATAATTAATCATTATTAATCATTATTAATAAATGGGATCCATCAGAAGCCCCAACATTTAAGGGCACACATCATTCTGTGGTATATTTTTGCCAAAAATTCATAACTTGAATTTACTCATGAAAAAACATCAGACTCAAACTGAAACATTTCTGGCCAATTAAAAATATACAGGTTATGAAAGACAAAGAGAGACTGAGGAACTCTCCTAGATTAAAAGAGATACTAAGGAGATGTGAAAACTAAATGGAATGTGGGGTCCTAAATTGGATCCATTTTAAAAAGGAAAAAAAAAAAAAAGAAATTACTGAGATATTTGATAAAATTTGAAATAGTATTGCAGAAATGTTAATTTCATAAGTTTCTGACCATTGTGTTTACATAAAATACTATCATTTGGGAAAACTGGGTAAAGGGTGGATGAGAATCCTTTGTTCTATTTTTTATGATATTTTATATGAAATTATTTCAAAATCAAAAGTTTAAAATGAAAGAATAAAGTTTTTAAAAAGAGCACAATAATTTTGAGAAGCAAAAACCTGGGGCAGAAGGTTTTTTCCAATTTTTTCAATTTTCTTGCCCAAATCAGTGTCTTCCTGGAATCACTGTTTTCACTTATTCAAAGTAGTAACCAGGGGAGGAGAGAAGATGGCGGAAGAGTAAGACGCGGTGATCACCTTCCTTCCCACAGATACAGTAGAAATACATCTACACGTGGAACTGCTCCTGCAGAACACACGCTGAACGCTAGCAGAAGACGTCAGACCTCCCAAAAGGCAAGAAACTCCCCACGTACTTGGGTAGGGCAAAAGAAAAAAGAAGTAACAGAGACAAAAGAATAGGGACGGGACCTGCACCAGTGGGAGGGAGCTGTGAAGGAGGAAAGGTATCCACACACTAGGAAGCCCCTTCGCGGGCGGAGACGGCGGAGTGGGGCGGAGGGGGGCAGCTTCGGAGCCACGGAGGAGAGCGCAGCCACAGGGGTGCGGAGGGCAAAGCGGAGAGACTCCCGCACAGAGGCTCGGCGCCGAGCAGCACTCACCAGCCCGAGAGGCTTGTCTGCTCACCCGCCGGGGCGGGCGGGGCTGGGAGCTGAGGTTCGGGCTTCGGTCGAATCGCAGGGAGAGGACTGGGGTTGGCGGCGTGAACACAGCCTGAAGGGGTTAGCGCACCACAGCTGGCTGGGAGGGAGACCGGGAAAAAGTCTGCAGCTGCCGAAGAGGCAAGAGACATTTTCTTACCTCTTTGTTTCCTGGTGCGCGAGGAGAGGGGATTCAGAGCGCCGCCTAAACGAATTCCAGAGACGGGCGTGAGCCGCAGCAATCAACACGGACCCCGGAGACGGGCGTGAGACGCTAAGGCTGCTGCTGCCACCACCAAAAAGCCTGTGTGCGAGCACAGGTCACTCTCCACACCGCCCCTCCCGGGAGCCGGTGCAGCCTGCCACTACCAGGGTCCCGTGATCCAGGGACAACTTTCCCGGGAGAACGCACTGTGCGCCTCAGGCTCATGCAACGTCATGCCGGCCTCTGACGCCACAGGCTCGCCCCGCCTCCTCCGTACTCTTCCCTCCCCCCGGCCTGCGTGAGCCAGAGCCCCCGAAGCAGCTGCTCCTTTAACCCTGTCCTGTCTGGGCGGGGAACAGACGCCCTCAGGGGACCTACACGCAGAGGCGGGTCCAAATCCAAAGCTGAACCCCGGGAGCTGTGCGAACAGGGAAGAGAGGGGGAAATCTCTCCCAGCAGCCTCAGAAGCTGCGGATTAAAACTCCACAAACAACTTGATGTGCCTGCATCTGTTGAATAACAGAATAGACAACAAATCATCCCAAATTCAGGAGGTGGACTTTGGGAGCAGGATATATTAATTTTTCCCCTTTTCCTTGTTTTGTGAGTGTATATGTATATGCTTCTGTGTGAGATTTTGTCTGTATAGCTTTGCCTTATAATAGCTTTATTTTACTTCACTATATTATAGCCTCTTTCTTTCTTTCTTTCTATTTTTTCTCCCTTTTACTCTGAGCCGTGTGGATGAAAGGCTCTTGGTGCTCCAGCCAGGCATCAGGGCCGTGCCTCTGAGGTGGGAGAGCCAACTTCAGGACACTGGTCCACAAGAGACCTCCCAGCTCCACGTAATACCAAATGGCAAAAATCTCTCAGAGATCTCCATCTCAACATCAAGACCCAGCTTCACTCAACGACCAGCAAGCTACAGTGCTGGACACCCTATGCCAAACAACTAGCAAGACAGGAACACAGCCCCATCCATTAGCAGAGAGGCTGCCTAAAATCATAATAAGGCCACAGACACCCCAAAACACACCACCAGACGTGGACGTGCCCACCAGAAAGACAAGATCCAGCCTCATTCACCAGAACACAGGCACTAGTTCCCTCCACCAAGAAGCCTACACAACCCACTGAACCAACCTTAGCCACTGGGGACAGATACCAAAAACAACGGGAACTACGAACCTGTAGCCTGTGAAAAGGAGACCCCAAACACAGTAAGATAAGCAAAATGAGATGACAGAAAAACACATAGCAGATGAAGGAGCAGGGTCAAAACACACCAGACCTAACAAATGAAGAGGAAATAGGTAGTCTACCTGAAAAAGAATTCAGAATAATGATAGTAAGGATGATCCAAAATCTGGGAAATAGAATAGACAAAATGCAAGAAACATTTAACAAGGACGTAGAAGAACTAAAGAGGAACCAAGCAATGATGAAAAACACAATAAATGAAATTAAAAATACTCTAGATGGGATCAATAGCAGAATAACTGAGGCAGAAGAAAGGATAAGTGACCTGGAAGATAAAATGATGGAAATAACTACTGCAGAGCAGGATAAAGAAGAAAGAATGAAAAGAACTGAGGACAGTCTCAGAGACCTCTGGGACAATATTAAACGCACCAACATTCGAATTATAGGGGTCCCAGAAGACGAAGAGAAAAAGAAAGGGACTGAGAAAATATTTGAAGAGATGATAGTTGAAAACTTCCCTAATATGGGAAAGGAAATAGTTAATCAAGTCCTGGAAGCACAGAGAGTCCCATACAGGATAAACCCAAGGAGAAACACGCCAAGACACATATTAATCAAACTGTCAAAAATTAAATATAAAGAAAACATATTAAAAGCAGCAAGGGAAAAACAACAAATAAGACACAAGGGAATCCCCATAAGGTTAACATCTGATCTTTCAGCAGAAACTCTGCAAGCCAGAAGGGAGTGGCAGGATATACTTAAAGTGATGAAGGAGAAAAACCTACAACCAAGATTTCTCTACCCAGCAAGGATCTCATTCAGATGTGATGGAGAAATTAAAACCTTTACAGACAAGCAAAAGCTGAGAGAGTTCAGCACCACCAAACCAGCTTTACAACAAATGCTAAAGGAACTTCTCTAGGCAAGAAACACAAGAGAAGGAAAACACCTACAATAACAAACCCAAAACATTTAAGAAAATGGGAATAGGAACATACATATCGATAATTACCTTGAATGTAAATGGATTAAATGCTCCCACCAAAAGACACAGACTGGCTGAATGGATACAAAAACAAGACCTGTATATATGCTGTGTACAAGAGACCCACTTCAGACCTAGAGACACATACAGACTGAAAGTGAGGGGATGGAAAAAGATATTCCATGCAAATGGAAATCAAAAGAAAGCTGGAGTAGCAATTCTCATATCAGACAAAATAGACTTTAAAATAAAGAATATTACAAGAGACAAAGAAGGACACTATATAATGATCAAGGGATCGATCCAAGAGGAAGGTATAACAATTGTAAATATTTATGCACCCAACATAGGAGCACCTCAATACATAAGGCAGATACTAACAGCCATAAAAGGGGAAATCGACAGCAACACAATCATAGCAGGGGACTTTAACACCCCACTTTCACCAATGGACAGATCATCCAAAATGAAAATAAATAAGGAAACACAAGCTTTAAATGATACATTAAACAAGATGGACTTAATTGATATTTATAGGACATTCCACCCAAAAACAACAGAATACACATTTTTCTCAAGTGCTCATGGAACATTCTCCAGGATAGATCATATCTTGGGTCACAAATCAAGCCTTGGTAAATTTAAGAAAATTGAAATCGTATCAAGTATCTTTTCCGACCACAACGCTATGAGACTAGATATCAATTACAGGAAAAGATGTGTAAAAAATACAAACACATGGAGGCTACACAATACACTACCTAATAACGAAGTGATCACTGAAGAAATCAAAGGGGAAATCAAAAAATACCTAGAAACAAAAGACAATGGAGATACGACGACCCAAAACCTATGGGATGCAGCAAAAGCAGTGCTAAGAGGGAAGTTTATAGCAATACAAGCCTACCTCAAGAAACAGGAAACATCTCAAATAAACAACCTAACCTTGCACCTAAAGCAATTAGAGAAAGAAGAACAAAAAAACCCCAAAGCTAGCAGAAAGAAAGAAATCATAAAGATCAGGTCAGAAATAAATGAAAAAGAAATGAAGGAAACAATAGCAAAAATCAATGAAACTAAAAGCTGGTTCTTTGAGAAGATAAACAAAATTGATAAACCATTAGCCAGACTCATCAAGAGAAAAAGGGAGAAGACTCAAATCAATAGAATTAGAAATGAAAAAGGAGAAGTAACCACTGACACTGCAAAAATACAAAAGATCATGAGAGATTACTACAAGCAACTCTATGCCAATAAAATGGACAACCTGGAAGAAATGGACAGATTCTTAGAAATGCACAAACTGCCGAGATTGAACCAGGAAGAAATAGAAAATATGAACAGACCAATCACAAGCACTGAAATTGAAACTGTGATTAAAAACCTTCCAACAAACAAAAGCCCAGGACCAGATGGCTTCACAGGTGAATTCTATCAAACATTTAGAGAAGAGCTAACACCTATCCTTCTCAAACTCTTCCAAAATATTGCAGAGGGAGGAACACTCCCCAACTCATTCTATGAGGCCACCATCACCCTGATACCAAAACCAGACAAAGGTGTCACAAAGAAAGAAAACTACAGGCCAATATCACTGATGAACATAGATGCAAAAATCCTCAACAAAATACTAGCAAACAGAATCCAACAGCACATTAAAAGGATCATACACCATGATCAAGTGGGGTTTATCCCAGGAATGCAAGGATTCTTCAATATACACAAATCAATCAATGTGATACACCATATTAACAAATTGAAGGAGAAAAACCATATGATCATCTCAATAGATGCAGAGAAAGCTTTCAACAAAATTCAACACCCATTTATGATAAAAGCCCTGCAGAAAGTAGGCATAGAGGGAACTTTCCTCAACATAATAAAGGCCATATATGACAAACCCACAGCCAACATTGTCCTCAATGGTGAAAAACTGAAACCATTTCCACTAAGATCAGGAAGAAGACAAGGTTGCCCACTCTCACCACTATTATTCAACATAGTTTTGGAAGTGTTAGCCACAGCAATCAGAGAAGACAAAGAAATAAAAGGAATCCAAATTGGAAAAGAAGAAGTAAGGCTGTCACTGTTTGCAGATGACATGATACTATACATAGAGAATCCTAAACATGCTACCAGAAAACTACTAGAGCTAATCAATGAATTTGGTAAAGTAGCAGGATACAAAATTAATGCACAGAAATCTCTTGCATTTCTATACACTAATGACGAAAAATCTGAAAGTGAAATTAAGAAAACACTCCCGTTTACCATTGCAACAAAAAGAATAAATATCTAGGAATAAACCTACCTAAGGAGACAAAAAACCTGTATGCAGAAAATTATAAGACACTGATGAAAGAAATTAAAGATGATACAAATAGATGGAGAGATATACCATGTTCCTGGATTGGAAGAATCAACATTGTGAAAATGACTCTACTACCCAAAGCAATCTACAGATTCAATGCAATCCCTATCAAACTACCACTGGTATTTTTCACAGAACTAGAACAAAAAATTTCACAATTTGTATGGAAACACAAAAGACTCCTAATAGCCAAAGCAATCTTGAGAACGAAAAATGGAGCCGGGGGAATCAGGCTCCCTGACTTCAGACTATATTACAAAGCTACAGTAATCAAGACAGTTTGGTACTGGCACAAAAACAGAAATATAGATCAATGGAACAGGATAGAAAGCCCAGAGATAAACACACACACATAGGGTCACCTTATCTTTGATAAAGGAGGCAAGCATATACAGTGGAGAAAAGACAGCCTCTTCAATAAGTGGTGCTGGGAAAATTGGACAGCTACATGTAAAAGTATGAAATTAGAACACTCCCTGACACCATGCACAAAAATAAACTCAAAATGGATTAAAGACCTTAGTTTAAGGCGAGACACTATCAAACTCTTAGAGGAAAACATAGGCAGAACACTCTATGACATACATCACAGCAAGATTCTTTTTGACCCAGCTCCCAGAGAAATGGAAATAAGAACACAAATAAACAAATGGGACCTAATGAAACTTAAAAGCTTTTGCACAGCAAAGGAAACCATAAACAAGACCAAAAGACAACCATCAGAATGGGAGAAAATATTTGCAAATGAAGCAACTGACAAAGGATTAATCTCCAAGATTTACAAGCAGCTCATGCAGCTCAATAACAAAAAACGAACAACCCAATCCAAAAATGGGCAGAAGACCTAAATAGACATTTCTCCAAAGAAGATATACAGATTGCCAACAGACACATGAAAGAATGCTCAACATCATTAATCATTAGAGAAATGCAAATCAAAACTACAATGAGATATCATTTCACACCGGTCAGAATGGCCATCATCAAAAAATCTAGAAACAATAAATGCTGGAGAGGGTGTGGAGGAAAGGGAACCCTCTTGCACTGTTGGTGGGAATGTAAATTGATACAGCCACTATGGAGAACAGTATGGAGGTTCCTTAAAAAACTAAAAATAGAACTACCATACGACCCAGCAATCCCACTACTGGGCATATACCCTGAGAAAACCATAGTTCAAAAAGAGTCATGTACCAAAATGTTCATTGCAGCTCTATTTACAATAGCCAGGACATGGAAGCAACCTAAGTGTCCATCAACAGATGAATGGATAAAGAAGATGTGGCACATATATACAATGGAATATTACTCAGCCATAAAATGAAATGAAATGGAGGTATTTGTAATGAGGTGGATGGAGTTAGAGTCTGTCATCCAGAGTGAAGTAAGTCAGAAAGAGAAAAACAAATACAGTATGCTAACACATATATACGGAATCTAAGGAGAAAAAAAAAAAAAGGCCATGAAGAACCTAGTGGCAAGATGGGAATAAAGACACAGACCTACTAGAGAATGGACTTGAGGATATGGGGAGGGGGTGGGGTGAGATGTGACAGGGTGAGAGAGTGTCATGGACATATATACACTACCAAATGTAAAATAGATAGCTAGTGGGAAGCAGCCGCATAGCACAGGGAGATCAGCTCGGTGCTTTGTGACCACCTAGAGGGGTGGGATGGGGAGGGTGGGAGGGAGGGAGATGCAAGAGGGAAGAGATATGGGAACATATTGTATATGTATAACGGATTCACTTTGTTATAAAGCAGAAGCTAACACACCATTGTAAGGCAATTATACTTCAATAAAGATGTTTAAAAAAAAAAAAAAAAAGTAGTAACCATTCCCGTATTACCAAATCTAAAGACCCTAAGCATATTTTGTGGCTGGTTCTGTTGGATTATCCCTAGTCCTTTGTTTTCTTAGCAATTGCCCTGGTAATTGACCCCTATTTCTGAGACTTCTATTTAGAACAAGTCACTTGTATACTACTGGAATTTAGTTGCTTAAAGGAAAGAAAAAAGAAGATTGTATCTAAAGAAAAAATGTATCTTGTACATTACAACATAATTTAAAATGCAATTTTGTCTTCGTGAGCTCAAGGAAAATGTAATTATTCATTATTATGTTGCCATTTAATCACTATATTTGCAAATGTTTGCTTCAAACCTAGTGACAGGTTTTGTTTTGAAAATGACCACTTTCAATGAAACAGTCAATAATTAGAAAACCAATGTTCAGTGAGCTTATTCAGACATTTGAACCATCAAAAGAGAACACAAATTTGATCCAGTCTTTCTAAGGGAAGGAATGCCTCACTGCAACTGTTTTGTTCCACCTACCTAACTTAGCTGCTAAGTAGGATTCTTCCTTCCCTCTTACTTATTACTATCCAAAATAAACATAGGCGTTTAGTCACATGCAGGAGATTGCAGTACTAGTGTTTCCTCACCACGTCCCATAACCACTAAATTTAGAGTCTTTTATATCTCTTGCCTAAAATTTTGCCATTATCTGCCTCTTTGCCTCATAGGCAAGAGCAGAAATCCACAATACCACACAATAACACACACACCACATACTCACAAACCACAGATCTACAATATACGTGTAATTAAAAACAAACAAATAAGTAGATGCTTCCAATTCATAAAGGAAAATGGTTCAAACCTCTTAATGCTGATTTCAAAGCTCTGCATAACCTGGTCCCTCTCCAGTCTCCTCCCTAGTTACCTACCACATTGTAAAAATACTCTACACTGGCATGCCTCTGCCTAGGGCAGATCCTGCTACCTGAAATCTCATCCAATCCGATGCCATCAATTAGTAACATTATGCTGGAGACTTTCACAACCCTATTGTTAGCCCAGTTTTCCCAACTGAGCTTCAGACCATGTTTTCAAATGTTTACTGGTCTTCTTCAGTTTAATGTCTCACCGTTTTTCAAATTCAAAGAGACCCCAAAGAATTTCCACCTTCTCTACCACCCAAACCTATTTCTTCTTCTTTGTTCTCTAAATCAGGGAATGGAACCACATCGCAGTAATATCCTCAAGTTAGAGGTTAAGTTTAACCATTTTTTTCTTTCTCTTGTATACCTAAAATATATCCAACACTATATCTTGTTGAAAACCTAACAATCTCTTGAATCCATCTACTTCTTTCCATTCCCACTCCAGTGCTCTAAATGGCCACCATCTTATCTCAACCTATTATTCTTGAAGTATTTTCTCCAGTCTCTTCTGTCCCCCTAAGTATGAGAAGCCTTTCCTGTATATTTTTCCTAATATGGACATCAGCAGCATCCCCCACTAGACCACATCTCTATGTTTTTTTACAACTGTATCTGCATACCTTGTATACCCTAGTCTATAGTGTATATTCGTTGTTTTTGTAATTATTGTTAAAAATGTATAAAGGAGTGCTGAAAATTAAAAGTGATTATTTTGTTAGCCATGACAAAATGTATAAAAGAGAGTTGTATGATACAGAAAAAAAAGGACTACTTTGCAAGGAACAGCTCTAGAACCAATGTCGTATGAGCTGATTTGTGCTGACAGCGATTTGAGAATATAATGGAAGGAACTGTAGTCTTGATTTGTTTGTGTATGTAGTTCCCAGCTGCCTAAAAGTCATTGAGGCAACAGGGAACTACATACACATACAAAGCCAAAACTGGACTTGCAGATTGTTAAGACAATCTACCACTCTGAGCACTTGGCACATTAAAAGACCAGAGGGTCAATTACACCAAAGAATCCTTGATGATAAAAGAGATTTTTTCACCTAGATAAAACCTAAAAGGCTTCGTGGGATATTTATTTATTATTGGATCCTGGTTCTAAAATCAAACATGTCCCAACTCAGTCAGATACTAATCTAAATTAGGTATCGATTGATTAAAAAGTGAGAAGCAAGAAGATGAAACCAGTCAAATGCAGGGCTTATATACTTTCAGCCTTGAACGTTAAGGTTGTTGAAGAACTTTCTGTTCATATCATCATAAAAATGCAAGAAGCCTCCTAATTTAAGCTGCCCACGGGGAATCATGCAGGGGAGTGTGAGTAAAGTTTTCTAGTCAATAAAATAAAATCAACAAAAAATTAAAGTCATTAATGTCAAGAATTAATAAATCCATTGACAAATCTATTGAATATCAGAGTACCATTACTGTTTCTGTGTCCTAAACTTTTACCCCTAGGGCTTTGGATTTGTAATGGCATAACTAACTTGCCCTCACCCCTTTTAAAAATAAGGACTTCCCTCTATGAACACAGGTAGCTAATTCAATTTTGTATCATTTTGTTACTTGTTAGTTATTCACAAGCCTCTTCTGTCACCTTCACAGTATGTGAAAGCAGATGCACTGCTTCTTTTTCGTGATGCCCAATTTCATGCACAGGGCCTGGCGCTTAGTAAACATCTAAACTTTAATGAATAGACTCGGTGATTATATCCAGGCAACCTTTTACTTTAACTTCATTCTACCTGAGATCTTCCCATTCTAAAGAGAAACATTTCTCTGGCCAGGAATTCTCAACCATGGCTGCAAAATTAAAATCACCTAGGAAACAATATAAAAAAACAAATTGGCTCATCCCCTACACCAATTAAATCAGAGAAAGACTAAAGGGTCAAAGACAAGCAAGGCTAAGAACTATCCTGGACTGCTTGTTAAAATTCAGATTCCTGGGCCGTACAGCCAGAGAACCTGATTCATTATACTTAGATGGGGCTTTGGGATCTTCATTTAAAGAAGTACCCTCTAGGTTGTGATCGTTAGTGTTCATGTTGACATGGCAGTGCTGGGTTTAGTCTCCTGCATAATGTGTCTGTGTACAGCTAAGCCCAGATTCAACACTTAGAAGGTTAATAGAGTTTGGCAAGGCCTTCACAATAGCCATGAGCTAATTATATTGGGGATGGAATCCATTCCAGAAAACCTATATTTAAAATGGAAAATAATGCCTTCTAGTAAGCCTCTATTGTCATCACATGCTAATAATTGATAGCTGGGTTTTGCTATACGAAATTTCATAATTGTTGAATGCTCTCTTGGTGATTTGCTTTATGTTAGTCCTGCTATGCCAAACTCCTTGAGGTTATGAATGGGAAGAAGCATAGGATATGGAATTAGACCTGGATTTTGGTCCCAGCTCTATTACTTTCTAACTCAACCATATGTCCACACAGTCTGCTCCTCTGTAAAATGAAAACAAATGCATTTAACTCATAGGGTTGATTGGACATCATTTAGGTGAAATGCTTAGCACAGCACACGTCAAGCACTCTCTCTCTATTTTTTTAAAGCTACCAACTACTTCTTTATAATACTTTGTATACTATCTTGCACCTGGCACAAGCCTGGGCATTTTATAGGTATTTACTAAATATTTAGAATTGCACAATAGTAAAAGGAACTCACGTTTTAAAAATGTTTACTGGACATACAGTACTGTGCTAGTGCTTTGCATTCATTATCACATTACAACTCACAACAAACTCATAGGAAAGTTGGCAGATAGCAAACTACATTCAGAGAGTTTGGGTAACTTGACTAGAGTCAGAATGTTAATGAGAGGCAGCATTGAGATTGGAACCTACCGCTGACTTCAATGCCAATGTTCTTTCCATTGCACTACACAGTACCAACCTCGAGAGGAGCACATGCCAGGGTTCCGTGCATTTAGAGGGCTCACTCTGGCCGTCTGACTCTGCTTTCCCATGGAGTAAGGAAGTCACAGAGAACACGTTCAAGAGAGCATGACCATTAACGTCCGCACCCACATTCTAATCCATACCAGAACCCCAGATTTCCCTACGCAAACATCCCTGGGCCAACTTAAGGCAGAATATGGCATGCCTCAAGGCCTGAGGGAGGGCCAAGAGGCAGCGTGGTGGAGTTAGGAGGTTTACTGTCTTCGTGGTCCCTGGAAGAGCTGGATGGAACAGGGAAGAGAGAAGAGAAGGGGATGAAGCGTCATCATGACTCTCCCTAAGCCATCACATTCTGGGAGTCCGAGAAAGTCAAATTCATACCTGCCTTCCATGCTGGAATAAAGGCAGATCTATGTATTTTATTTGCCAACTTATTAGCTTAATTTATAACTTTTAACAATTCAGATATATGGTATGTGGCCTTCCTTTCATAGTTGTAGCCGGAACCCCATGAATGCTGTAGTGTGAGCACCTGTAAATAAATATATATTGCTTGTTTGATTTAGGGGAGAAAAATCATTATTTAACTCTGATATGTCTCAGAAGCAAGATTATAAGCATAGTTTGTACATATTTAGCAATTACAATTAGCTTACCTACTTCAAAAACCAATTTGAAGTGATTTATATTAAAAGACCAGAGGAAATCAAATAATCAAAGTAGAAAAATTTCAACCACATAATCAAAGGGGGAAAGAAATATGAAAATGGAGGCTGATAGATTTTATAAATAGCAATAAAGGGCACATCGAATTAAATGGACTCTCATATTTATACTGAGGGCCTGGAAAGTGTAGTTTCAAGTCCCACAGCTCTTGTGTCCAGAGAACTGTACTAAGAGGAAATCTTTCCACGCTGTGAACGCTACACGGAGTGGAGCCTGGGAGCTCCCTCTGTGGTTTCATTAGCACAGCTGGATATGCGCTTCTCCCCACCCGAAATTTTCCAACAGCAAAAGGAAAAGCCGGCAAAAGACAAAGGCTCCCAGGTAAACTCCACGCTTAAGAAGCTTTTCTGGTCTTTAAAATCATCTTTCACGCAGCATCCGCATGAGGACGTACACACTGGTGGAATCTCAACCCCAAAATGGAGAAGGACATTCTACCCCTAGAGGCAGCTAAAAAAATAATATCCCATCATTACCTGTACTATGATTCTGAAATGTTTTTGAACAATTTGCATTTTCAAAAGTTGGCCACTTTTTAAGATTATTTTTCCTATACAGTAAGTCCCCTACACATGAACGAGTTCCGTTCCAAGAGCTCATTTGTAAGTCCAATTTTTTCGGAAGTCCAACAAAGTTAGCCTAGGTGCCCAACAAACACAATCGGCTACATGTGCTGTACTGTAATAGGTTTATAATACTTTTCACACAAATAATATGCACATAAAAAACAAACACAAAGAAAACACTTTTAATCTTACAGTACAGTACCTTGAAAAGTACAGTAGTCCAATACAACAGCTGGCATACAGCTGACATACATCGAGTGAACAGGCAAGAAGAGTTACTGACTGGAGGAGGGAGAGGAGGTGGGAGATGGTAGAGCTGAAGGATCGTCAGTAATAGGAGATGGAGACAAGCTGCACAACCACTTGTAGAGGATGCATGCACATGACAGTGCACGCCAGACACGTGAATTAACACGTGATTGGACATGTGAATGCATGTTTGTCTCTTTGAAAGTTCGCAATTTGAAGGTTCGTGTGTAGGGGACTGACTGTATTGGTAAAATTTAAAATATCTGTTTTTGATGTTTTCTCTATTGGAAATTGGTGCAGGTGGGATTGTGGTGTAAAGTGAAGAATATGTTCACACAATTATTTATTTATTCATCCATCAAATAGTCATTGAGTGAGTGTCTATCATGTACCAGGCAGAGAGCAAGGTGCTGAGTAGGTAATAGTATATATGCCACATTTGGCCCACCATTCTTGGAGCTTCTAGTACTGCACAGGATCAGCAAATTTTTCTGTACACACTAAATAGTAAATATTTTAGGCTTTGTGAGTCAAGAGGCAAAATAGAGGCTATTATGAAGTCACTCAGACATTCAGCAAGAAAACAAACTTCCTTAAATTTGGTATTGACATGAGCCATCCAAAAAACAGGGTGGTGGGGATGGATTTGACCCACAGTTGTAGTTTGATGACTCCTTGTATAGTGTATAAATAATCATCCTTCACCAGCAATTCAAGGCATGGTGTAAATTAGCAGCTCAGCCTTGATTTAATTGTATCTAGATGTTTTCAACCAATCATTGATTCATTTACTCACTCATCAAATATCTTATTTCCTTCATGTTGCCAGCCCAGAGTAAAGATCAATCTTAGTGCATCATACCTGTCCATTTCTTTTTAACAAAACTACCCAGTTAATAATAATTATTATATGGGAAAATATTTTTTCACACACACATTTCCTCAAGTAATCCATGCATCACATCATTGAGGGAATATAAGCCCCAATTAGGAGATGCGAAAACTTAGAGTCAATACAAGAATGAGAATTTTGTAGAGACATTCTGGCTGACTCCAAAGACATGCTTTTTTAAGCACAACCTTCTGTGGGCTTTCTTGAATTTTTTTTGTGTGTTTCCAGTAGAAAGCAGAAGTGGAGTGGGCGGACTATGCCTTTTCTTCATCCATCCATTCATTCTACTGTCCATCTACCCATTCCTCCATGTTTGTTAAGAACCAATTCTATATTTAGCATTGAGGATAAGATACACACCTAGCCACATGAAACAGACTAACTAGTGCTTTAACAACGGGTGCCTCTCTCTCCTAAAGGGTAAAGTATAAGCTTTTCTCAGGAAAGGGCTTGAGAAAATGAAAAATTATTGCTTTTCAGGGGATCTGCTTATTTACTCAGGTAAGCTACAAGCCTGACCTCACCTACCCACACACAACCTCTCCCCTGTAAACAAAACATCCAAAAAATAATCACTGAGTAATTCCATGGGCACCAATACCTATCTTTGGTTTGAATATTCTTTTCAAAGAAATGATTTTAAAATATCCAATCACACCCAACTTAGGCGAAGCAATTCCCTAAAATAAATCTGTGACAGCTCTGGTCTCACTTGGCTTCTGTGGGGTCTTGCTGTAGGCTGTCCTATCTTAGGACACTAGAAAATATCTCTTGCACAGATTGGAGACAAACAACTTACGGATTTTCTCTTTTCTAAAATGTATAAGTTGATCAGTGTAATAGTTGACCACTAATAGATAATAATTACCATACTTTATTGGTAATTGTCTAGCTGTCAGACCCCATCCTAATACTTTACATACATATATTACCTCACATAAAGCCTCACAACTACTTTATGGTGTAGTTAGCCTATTATTCTCATTTTACAGATGAATAAACTGAGGCTTCAGAGCTTAAATTGTTTCCTTTCTAGTGATTGGTGGAGGCAAGATTCAAACAGGTATTTTAAATCTAGGGGCTTAAACTTATAAGGACTTCACTATAAAGCTACTTACTTAGTTGCAGCTATAAGAAATATTCTTTCTCCTAAAGAAAACACATACATAATATATAATATTATATAGTAAAATAATTTATTATATAGGTATATATTTCATAGCAGTAGCTTAAGCAGACTAACCATGGGAAAAATAAATATCAGACTTTTATGTTGGTTACCTGGGACACATGAGTAGTGTCATCTTCACATATTTTTGTACTGTACTGGTTTTCCTATTAAAAGGGTATATGTTGATTTTGTAGTTTAAAAAATAAAACAATGAAGAAAGAAAAAAAGGAGATGAAAAAGAAAACAAAGAAGAAAAAGAAGAAAGGAAGAAGAGAAGAATACTAACAGGATTAAGCATGTAAGAAATGTCAACACTGATAGTGAAATAAATTTGTGACATAAAATAGAATATTCTGAAAAGAGATATAGATTGAATGATTTTCTAATAAAAAAGGACAATAAAAATATTGAGGTGTTAGAACACATTTAATTACATTTGAAAAAAAATAAAGCTATTTTGAGGTGTTCCTATTTTCATCCTCTAGGCTGTGATCACCTTACGACATTATTTTCACCATAGGTTTCAATAGAAACGTTCAGGAGCAGAACCACAAACTTACACCATCTTGCTAAAGCTGGAGGTGAAGCTCTTCATTCTGCCCCCCTCCACATACCTTCCTCTGTCCAAGGAGAGATATATGATAGGAGGAACCCTTGCCTGGTTATCCATGAAATTCAACTTCCTGTCTTCCGTGAAGCTTCTATCTTTCTTATCCCAGAAAAGGCATGTGACTGCCGCATCCTTAAAAATGTCCACTGATGGGAAATCACAACTTTCTTTATTCCTACATCCCAGGTTCCAGCTATACTCACAATTTGAAATGTATTAACAACTTTGAGCCTCAGGGATTATGTTGGCCATTTAAACTCATTCTTATGATAAAAGTACATAGTTGACAACTAATACTATGCCTTGCACAAGTAGTCAGTTTATATGGATACACATTTATATCCATTCAGCCATCAGCAAGTATTGGTCAAAAATGAAGTCACATGGAAAATGGTGTACCATATATATGTATGGTAGTATTATTAATCCGGGAAGTAAGTTCTAGTCATCTGCTTCCATGCAGTGTTAAAAACAACGTTTCCATGCAGTTTTGCCATTTCAAGACCATTTTAACCTCCATCAGAAACTTTATTCTTTGCTTCTACTGACAGTCTGCAGGGTTTGCCATTATATAGGATCAATCTGCCTGTGGTTACTAAAGCATTTGGATTGGCAGTTTCCAACTCTAGTGTATATCAGAACTATAAGGGGATCTTTAAAAAAAATGCCGCTTTGGCTCCACCCTAAATCAGTTCAATTAGAATCTCTGAAATACACATGGAGCTTGAATATCACTATTTTAAAAAATTTTCCAAGGTGCTTCTAATGTAGTCAGAATTGAGAAAGGCTGAGTTAGACAGTTAAGTGGGAAGCAGAGGCTATGGATAGAATCTTTATGGGAAAATGACCTGGATAGGAGCTTTTCTTATCTTGGATTACTAGGCAAAGAAAAATTTCCTTATTGCTCATTATTCCACAAGGAGATTTGGAACTTGCTCCAAAGCACTTGGAAGATAGATTGAAAGTTGAAATATATGTCAAGTCAGAATCCTCAAAATGTTAGATATTAGATTTAGTGAATTTTGGGCACATTTCAACTGGCCTGCCAACTTTCAATTGCTCTGCAATTATTATCCAAAATGTACTTGAAACCAGCTTAATTTATTCTTTTATCGTCTCTTTGATGTAACTATAGATGGAAGTAGAATGCAATGTAATTGTGTTATTTCAGACAATAAAACAAATCATCTACCACAGGGAAGTAATCAAGCCATTTAAATTTGTCATGGTTGCCTGAACACCTGTCTTTTTTTTATTTTTAGGCCTAACTATATCCCCTTAATAATTCTAGTTGAAAAGGAATCATCAACACAGCAAAGTAAATATTTCTTCAAGAAAATAGCATTTAACTGAAGCATCTAATCAACACATAAGCTCAGCATAGAATAGTATGAAAGTTTCTAGGGAATACTCACATTTAAGAGGCATTGGCTTTATTCCTTTCTTTAGAAAAAGAAAGCTTTCTTGATCAAAACCTATTTGCTTGTTTTCTTTTGATAATGAGATTCTTCTTAATTCTCTTTGATGCAGTGAAAAACATTGAAGGTGGTAATAAATTCTGCAACCAATGAAGCACTAAAGGCATCTCAAAGACATTATTTTCAGTCATGGGCAAGTGTCCAATGCAAAATTTTACTTATGCATAAATAGCATGCTGTTTCAACCTGTAATATACTAATGGGCAGTGTAGAAATTGGATAGTGAAAGAAAGATAGTTCTAAGGACTGCAGATATGGGACTTCAGAGTCAAACTATTACAATTTATTTAATACCACATAAGTGATTGCTTATGATTGCAGAGACTAGTTTCTATGTCCTACACCAGGGGTTGGCAAACTATCTGTGAAGGGTCAAATGGTAACTATTTTAGACTTTTTGTTCCATATGGTCCCATCTGCAATTAAACTATCATTGTAGTGTGAGAGCAATCATAGATAATAAATACATAAATTGATGGGCTTCTCTGTGTTCCATTAAATTTTATTTGCTAGCAGTGCTCATTGACAGGTGGGTAGTAGTTTACTGACCCTGATTCAAATAAACTTTTTTGAAAATGAAATTCTTCCTCTTGGACCCACATCACTGATCTGGAGATTGATTCTACACAGTTGTCAAGATTTCTGATGTACCTGTTGCTTTCTGGTCAGTTGATTTGAGATTTCCAAAACTTTCTGCTAGCATATTTTAGAAAAATCAAGGGATGGGATAATGCCAAAAGGAAATTTGGCAGAAAAGAGACCACATTTAAAATAAGTGTGGGACTTTTAAGGTCGCTTCTAACCCCTTAAAAATGGAGTAAAGAGTAGGGAGACTACGTGGGCAACACTAACCACAAATTATATATAAGAGTTTGAAGCCACGAAACAAAAATAGCTAAGTTTTGCAAAAGTTTCCTTTAAAATTAACTGACACATTTCTATGGTGTTTGGTAACTGGCACACTCACTGTACTTCAAAATGCTTTGCATTTTCATTTGTGACAACTTTGTGTTTTAGTATAATGTAATCAAATTTTCCATTTCTCAAGGACCACGCCCCCAGAATTTAGAGAAAAACAAAGTGAACTCAAAATTCTAAAACTGCATCATGTTAGACATTTTCTAAATGTCTTCAGACTGAAAACACACTGCTTGACAGAAATATGATTGAGGCCAGGAGGTGAGATCCCAAGAGCCCAGATTAACTCAGCTCTGTAGAGTAAGCTAGTCCTTAGAAGTATCAAGAAGAGAGAAGGACTTGGCATAGACTTTGCAAAATCATAAACTCTGCTTTTTACAATTATGCCTTTTACACCCCTAATGGATTTCTTCAGGGCCACATTTTCAAAGTCTCAGTTTCAGGTCACTGAAAGGGTTCTGTAATGCTGAAACACATTTCCAAGACACAGAAATGGTTTAGGACCAGAGTTTTTGTGTGTGATTAACTTTTGTGGGGCATATTCCCTTTTATGGACCTGTAAAAGAGAGGCTGAGTGAAATTAAATTATATTATTAACTGCTTTCTTCAGTTCTTTCTTTGAGGAACTTATTTATCAAACAGGATTTAATAAAGCAGTCTTTTTTATGTAAGCAACCAATATAGTAGTAGAGTTCCTAATCCCCAAGAATAGGAATTGGGACAAGAGGAATAAAAAGGGTACACAATTCTGGTTCTAGTTTTCCCTTTCTGGGGTGGAATCTTCAAACTCATCCCTTATTTTTCTCAAAACAAACAATAAAACATATCACTTAGTCTTAATAATGAGGGCAATTGGGAAAGTTGAGGAATACAAAATCAAATGTGTGAATCTGAGTGGTCTGAACTGAGAATTCAATAAACGTTAGCTATTAAAATTTTTATTAAAAACATAATAATATTAATTATTATCAATAATGTAGATACACAAATGACATATTGGGAAAGAACTGTTTTTCTCAGAAGGAAAAGAAAAATCAAAGAAAATATATGTAAAATAATGTGGCTTTAAAATCAAAACCATTGTATCTTCACTATTTTGAATTTGTCTGAAACCAGTACACTAATTGATAAAGAAGTAAAAACACACTATGCAGCTTTCTCCTCTGAGGAGTTTAAGCTATGAAACTGCTAGAAGAGGAAAACAACTCTTCTACGCATTCACTAAAAATTTGTGTTCCTTAGTAAACAAAGAAAGAAGAATATGAGCATGGGAAAGAGGCACATGGATTTACACTCACACATACACACGCACACAAATATTAGAGTCTTGCAATAGAAAAGAAGTAAAAAATGTATGGAAATTTGGAACCCAAAAATAAAAGCTAAAATATTATAACCAGTGATTGGGTGGCTACTAAGAAAATAAAAATATTTGAAATTGAAGACCTGTATAGTTGGAATTAGAACAGATGCAATGGTTTGATGATATTCTGTCGTTTTCCTTTAGGCTGATATTTCTATTCCAAAAATTTCTTGACTGGAACTCAAGGACAAATGGGTAAATCTAATACAAGGTGACTTGATCCAAGGAAAGTATGGCTAAATAATAATGCTTGTGCCAAATGCTTAAAGGAAGCTTATAAAACAAATATTTTAAAATGTAGGACATTTTCCATAGCCATGGAATAGCTGGACAATTTCCGGGTATCAAATAAGATAAAGAACCATAAAAAGCATTTGTTTTGCAAACATGTTTGTGGTCATGATTTTAGGATCAATGAATAAAAAGATAAAGGGTAAAAAGAAAAACTTAATACATATATTTGTTTCACTGGATACAGAGTTTAAATGCTTAATGAACTTTAATTAATCAATTAAAATATGGGAAGTAAAGATCATTAACTCCAGGCAGGGAATCCCTCTAAATTCTACACTAAATTTTCCATTTTGTGACACACTAAAAAGGCATGAAATGAAATGATGATGGACTTCCATGGATGCATGCTGGTAAACATCCAAAGAACCATAAAGAAGCTAATGGAGAGTTCAAACCATTAGTATTAGGTTTATATACTGAGACTGTAATTTTTCTAAAGACCCTATGTCTAATTAAAAACTCCTTTTTCCTTTTTGCCTGTACTGTGTCCCCAATTCTAACAATTATCATCTTGATCCAGGTGATGTTACCTGCTCATGATTCTTGATTTTTTTATTGTTTAATGGTTAGCACAGAAATATTTCACTCTGATCTGCACCCCAAGCATGGCAAATCCAGGCATCATGACTCAGCAAAAAGGATCCGAGTCTCCTTTTCTAAATGTTACTTATTAACGCAAAAGTCAGTTATTATTGTGTGATAAATACATCTTGCAGTATATTGCTAAGCCAGCATGAACAGATAGCTTGTAGATAACGTTTTATTGGAAAATAAATTAGAAATCATTGTCATTTACTTACCAATTTAATATCATTTCTCTTGGAACAAGTACCCCAAATTTTGAAAAGCTTTAAGATCCTTAGATTAATAATACATGTGATGAAAATAAACATTAAATGAGAGGCCCTTTAGGTGGAAGAGGTGTATTATAGTACTTCTTGTCTATGTCTTGGTGTTCACAGCAAGATGGTTACCTGCAATCTGGTCCCTAGAGGTTTCATTCATTTCATATTGGAACTTCCACTTCCTTTTTTTGAAATTATCTTCTATATTCTACTCACAACTATAAAAGCCTGCATCCCTCCCATTCACCACAGTTCTTATCTTACTACATTGGAAAACGACAACTGTGCTCTTGTGCTCTGAGCTACTATGACATCAATTAATAAGTTATTTGTTAGATGATAACCTAATTTCATTCCCATAATGGATTCCGTAGTATTTTGAATTTCATGTTCCATTGTTCTTCCATTAAATGCAAATTTTATTACTTCATTGTATATCAAGAGATGAAAGAACCTCCTAAAATGGATTAATTAGTTATTCAGGAAACTTATCAAAAGTATCTGTTTCTTGTTCTCTCAAAATGTTGTGAATTATAAATAAGTCTGGATATAGAAATCATGAGTCCATGATTCCTCAGGAAATTTTCTTTATCTCCCACTAATAGTGGTCCCCTCATGTGATATAGATCAGAAAGTACAGTTAATTTTTTAAAATCTAAGGCATTTTCCTGTCATTTCTTCAAGCCTAGCTAGATTGGGATTGATAACTTCACTGATTTACCATTTCATTCTCATAAATCAATCATTCTGATATAAATGTCTGTCCATATGCATTTTTCTTTTCCATGGGTACCTTATTACCTATGAAATAAAGTCTAAATTCTTTAGACTAGCAGCTTCCCTTGACCTCTGTCTTCTCTTTCTTGTTAATATCAATCACCACGAATCTCTCTACTACCACTTTTCATTTCAAATTCCCTCAAAATAATCTATGTCATTGCCTCCTGCCCAGCTGATTAATTTTCTCCCTCCATGGTAATACAGCCTCCTCTTCCCTTTTCACTGCACTCACACCAACATATACAATCATTCACTAGAACTGTTCTTGCTAGAGCGATCACTAACTTCCCAATTCCCGAATTCAGTGACTATTTTTAAATTTCTTAGATGGTTATATTTGTATTTATGCCCTTTGTAAAACTCTATTTGTCTGACTCTTGTAAATCTTCTCTTGGTTCTCCTCTTCATTTTTTTCTTTTTTATCTTCTTGTTCATCTGCTTCTTTAAACCTCAGGAACTTAATCCATGCCAGTTTCTATTTCAAAGGCTCTGCCTTCACCCCTCCTTGCCTGGTAGCAATTCATTCTTCTCTTCTCCCTTTAAAAGCCACTACTATAAAGAAGCCTCCCAGGCTAGAAAAAAGTCCCTCAATTATCTGATCCTGAAATTTTACTTGATAGCACTTATCACAACTGCAATTAAACAATTATTTGTCCTTTGTCTTCCCTTTTTAGCCTGAGACTTATCTTCAAAGTGATAACACCAGGGTCTAGCATAGAGCCTGGCACATAGTAAAGACTCTAGGTATATTTCTTTAATGGATTTTTGAATAAATAATTTTCTCTTCCTTGCCACACCTATCAAATGTTGTTATTTCTCACAGTCCTATCCTTTACCCCCTGAGTACTGGGTGGTCCCACTCTCTCACTTTTCACTCTAAATTTTATATGGATTACAGAAAGATAAACATCGCTAGTCCAGAAATCCTTCCTGCTGGAGAACTCTACTTGGATTTCCCATCGGTATTGTAGAACCAAACTAAAAGGGAGTCACTTATGTCAAGGACAAAATGGAGACAGCCAACACAAGGCACATGAAGAAAACTTAACCTAACCTTACAGAAATTTATAGGTCTATTCTAAGAAGTCAGCAGAGATTACCAGCCAATCTCCAAACACTAAGTCTGTTCACACCATCTCTGAACTTGTTCACGTGACTCAGTTACCCTAATCCCAAAAGATAAAAAGAACAGTAGGCAACCAATCAGCTAAAAAAGCCAGATAAGTTTTGCATTTACCCCATAAAAATCCCTGAGTCTGTGAGCAACTCAGAACTTGAGTTTCCCAGCTTGCAATTTGAAAGCCTTGCAATAAACTCATCTTTCTCCTTTGCATTATTCAGTGTGCAGATTTTGGTTTTTGACAGTATTCAAACTTCATATATCTAACACTTAGTGAAGATATAACCTTCCTCCCCTAGCCGCCCCCCACCCCCAGAACAGCATGTTCTACCTCAGCTACTAACTATAAACATTATTTTCTAACCCTCACCCACCTCCATATTTCTACTAGTTAACAAATCTAAGAAATCTTGACTCCCTCTCCTCTCCCACCATCCAGTGAGAAAACAAATCCAGATAACTCAGCTTGATTTTTTTTTTTTTAATTGGACCCTTCAACACATCCCACTTATAATTTCCATTAATCCTCTCTTCACTGCAGTAATGAAGCACCCTCTTTAAATTTTTCTTCTTCTGGCATGCAAGCAAACTATCCAAAGCTCAAATCTGAGTCCACTCAATTACTTAGACAATGTTAATACTTCATCATCATCTATAAGCTAAATTCAAGAGGTCAACAAGCTCTACAAGGTCTTTAATCATTGTCTTAGTTTGTCTTTGCCATCTCCAAATTCCCTGTTTTGCTCCAGCACCATCAAACCACTTGCATTTCCATCATATGTGATGTTGTTTGTTCCTTGACCTTGCTGTACATTGTGATGGAAAAGCTGATGAATCCCCTCCTTCTACCCGGCTAACTCCTGTTCATCTATTAGGGCTCAACCCAGGCTTCACTTCATGAAAGAAGCAAACCTGATTTCCCCTCCCTCAACCACACAGCCCAGGTCTATTGCCTTTCTCTCTGCTTATATTGTATGCACTGTCTCTTCCATTAAATACATCATATTACATCTGCAATACTGTAATACAGTACTCCTTGAAGGCAAAGACCGTTCTTATTCTTCATATTTCTGACAACTTTACTCATTGTCGGCAGATAGCAAGCACTCAATGAATGTTTCACGAATAAACAAATAAATGTATTTAGGAATGAAAAGATACTGAAAAGGGTCAAAGATTTAAAACTAACCACTCATGCCATGTTAAAAAGTCTACAACTAGGGCCCTATTCTCAAGTCTATCACTCATGCCTTTATGTGGTGAGACAACTTTCCCACTGTATTTCAGTGCTGGTCCATATTAACCATTAATTCTCTCATGTACCCATCTATTTTCTTCTGATATCTTCACTTTGGTTGCATTCGTTGTATATTAATGGTAATGCTTTTACTAAGTATGAAAAATAACTAATGAAAATTGAAGGATGGATGCTTAAATTTGTCAGGAATACTTGGTTTAATTAAGGAGTACTTAATTAATTTTTTAAAATTCAGGTTTGTTCACTTGAGTCTCCAATTTTCAAAAGTTAAGCCTCTAGATTTTGGGGGTATGCTTTATGTTTTTTTCTCTCTTTTTTCTACTTCACAAGCAAAAAATTATTGCCTAGTGTTTACCTCTTAAGTAGTTTAGACAGCTTTAGTGTGTTGTATTCTAAGAAAGATAAATATTGATTTCATGAAAACAGTTTATATGTTTTCATGTAAACAGTTTAGTGTGTGTATTCTAAGAAAGATAAAAGTGACTTCATGAAAGCAGTTTATATCTTTTCATGTAAGTACAACAACTGAGATTGTTAAATGGGATTTTTTTTAGTGGAAAGGGATTGGAACATGATTTTTTTAGCTAATGTGTTTTTCATAAGTATATCCATCAATGACATTTGATTAGAATATAAAAGTAAATCATAACGCAACCTTAAAAATATAATACCTAAACCTGATTGATTATGATAAAACTAGTTTGATTGATTCATTTTCATCTTTGAATGCCAGCTGATCTATAATGCTTTCCACTTGAAGTGCCTCTGTGAAATTCAATATAAGTCAATATTCAAACATTGACATATTAACCAATCTAGTGCTTCAAAGGCATTGGCCTACCCATTTCATTAGTCCACTCGAAGGGATAAATAAGACTAACACCCAATTACCAAATTGTATCCCCAAAGAGAAGCCTGTTTTCCAGACCATGACCTACTAGAACATAAGAGGTGAAATATTCTGAGGAGACTGTTAACAATTTTCTATGCTGAATAATACATGTCATTGCTAAATCACCTGTAAACTACAATTCTCTTCTTTCACTCTTAGTTTTCTAATTTTTGTGCATTGGAAAGAGTTTACTCTAATTTCTTCATCTCTAAAGTGGAGATAATATTTACTTTATAGGGCTTTGTAAGGACTGGAGATGATGAGTGTAGATAAGGTAACTATAGTAACATGATCATTGCCATCCCCTGACAATAATTCCTCCTGGAGGGCAAATTGTGCCTTCTGTACTTCTGTTGCACTCTACAGAGTGTTATCTGGAAACTTTTGTAGGGAATTTGACATTACAATCATTTGTTCTTGTTATGACCTTGCCCAACTTAGAAGCAAATGTTCTGGCCACTGCTTATTAATGACCAATGTTATCTGGCATTGCCATTAACAATGAGCTAAGAACATTAATATGAATCATGGAATCAAGGTGATATTACCAGATGATAAGTTTTGTAGGAGGGTGACCAACCATTCTGGTTTGCCTTGAATTAAATGGTTTCTGGGATACAGGATGTCCAGTGCTAAAACCAGAAAAGTCTGGGCAAACCAAAGTGAATTGGTCATCGAATCACATAGGGCTTAACTTTGTTTTGTTCACTGTTGTATAAGCAGAGTCTTGAATACGGCCTGGAATTAAGTAGGTTTCTCAAATGATATTCACTATGTGCATGAATCCATTCCAACATAAAAATAATCTATGTTTTACACTTTTGCAATTTACTTTTTTTTCCCGGTGATTAGTTTTCTTTCTTTCTATTTTATGTTTATGGCTTCAAAATATTAATAGCTCTACATACAGACAAGTGAACTATTCAGGGAATATTTAATTCATTAATTAAAATACAGTCACATACAATTCTTTCTAGGCTCAACACACAAGAAAACAGGTGAAAGAACTCTCTGAGCTATAAAGCACAGAGTTTTTATTTTTGAATTAACCTATGAATACCTAATGGTATCCCACTAATTTCCACAAGCCCAGTTTATTTCTGACATTAATCTAATTGTAAATTTTTACACCTTAACATCAGTGCTTCCTCTGATTACTAATATGGCTTTTAAATAACTATCAGAAGTCACGTTCAGTATTTATTACAAATTGAATTTTATAAGAGTTTAATGATAATGTCAATAAATTGAAACGATGTTGGCCAATAAATGAGATTTTTATCTCTTTAGCATATACTGTCTGATGAATAATCTATATATATATTGGCATCTGTCGTTCATAGGAAGTTGGGTAACAAGTTTATGTTCATAAAATTATATAGATATAAATATATATTCTATCTTTTTAAGCATTTTTTCAATATTGTGAATTTCCCACTTTCTTCCTTTTTCTTCAAGGTAGAAGTTATATTAATCATAATAAAATATCAGATCTCTTAAGTGGAGTTCAAGAATAGAAATAAAAAGAGGCACCACTCCTACAATGCCTAGGAAATAATTTATTCACCTATATGAGTTGCTCCCAATATTGATAGGGTTGACCTTCAGATTGCATAACTAAATGTTGTGTAGAAGAGACAGATTCTCATTTTATAGTACTTCTAGAAAACTTGAAAACATGCTGAGGAAAGAAAGCCAGGGAAAAAATATACTTCCACATAGAATAAAGATATTCTATTCTATTAGAATATCTATATTCTAATAGAGTATTCTATTTTCTATTCTAAAAAACCGAAGTGCAATTGAGCTCATAAAGGCTAGCGTTAACTTTTTAAGAGTGACTTATTTGCAAGACTCTTGAAAAACTTTTAGGTGAGAATACATAGCTACATGACATTTTTATGGTCAGAATTAACAAAAGTACATTTTTTTAAAAAGTTCACTTATGTTAAGAAATATCTTTACAAGCATGAGTTAGTCTGCTTGAGAGCTGCTGGAAAGAGAAACTTTATTACTTCTCTCTTTCATTTTGTAAAGCTTTATTTTTTAAAAAGTAGAACTAGCCATAGGACCAGGAAGTCCAATTCAACATTTGACTTTTGAGGCGTTTTACAAATTCTGTTAAAGTTAATTATTTTCATAACGATTCCATTAGTAAAGAAACCCTTGAGTTCCGTAGTATTACGAATTATTTGATTTAAAATTTTATAGTAGCTACCATAAAAAAGTATATACCAGAAAATACACCATAATTACTCTTGTGTACGGTTTAATATATTTAGTTCAATTGAGGCTTCATTTATTTTTCTCAGAGAATTATGCACTGTACAAAACTAGCAACTGTGTTTAAACAGAAATTAAGATCCACTTGGGGGACTTCCCTGATGGTCCAGTGGTTAAGACTTCATGCTTCCACTGCAGGGGACGCGGGTTCCATCCCTAGTCGGGAAACTAAGATCCCGCTTACCGTGCAGTGTGGCCAGAAAAAAAATAAAGAAGAGAGAGAAATTAAGTTCCACTTTATTTTTACCACTCTTAACGTGGAACTAAGGGCTGCAAAGTAAGGAGATTTACTATTTGTCATTCAGAAGCCTTACTGATATATAGACATAATAGATGGTAGGGATTCCCATAATGGATGGGTTTTGCTCATGATCTCCTAGGGCTGAGCTGGGTGGATATTCTGCTAAGTTTCCAGGGTTGCAGAACATAAATCAGAATAGGTTTTGTTGCCACCACAGAGACCAGCCCCTCTCCTTCAAACAGCGTTGAATCTTCTCTTTGATCTGAGTAAAAAGCCATATATTAACTACTTCTGCCAACCAGATAAAGATGGGATTGATGCCATTTGGACAAATTCAAATTCAGCAATTCAGCATCAAATATCTAATAAAAGGTAGCATTAATAACCTGAAAAATGAAATGAAATTACTGGACCAAATAATGAAAGATAAGTCTTCATGGTCTGGAGTTTTGTGAAGGTTTGTTTTCTGTATTTTGCTCAGGACATATATGAGCATCCTCATTTAGTGTGCATTAACAAAATTTATGAAATGGAAAGATTTTCCAATATCATGTGCTTCCATTTAAATAGATTAATGCATTGTCTGTCCTGTAGCTACCCCCTCCCCTTCTTTTTTTCTTTTTATTTATTCTGGGCAGAAGCAAAAAAGGACAGTAGTTTTCTTACTGCCATTAAACACTTATTATACAATTTAATTATATAATTTTATATGTAATTTGTATATTTCTCAATGTTAAGAAAGGTTGAAATTACAGAAGTTTTTTAAAAATAAATTTATTTAGTTATTTGTTTTTGGCTACGTTGGGTCTTTGTAACTGCACGTGGGCTTTCTCTAGTTGTGGCGAGCGGGGACTACTCTTCGTTGTGGTGTGCAGGCTTCTCATTGTGTTGGCTTCTCTTGTTGCAGAGCATGGGCTCTAGGCGTGCGGGCTTCAGTGGTTGTGGCACGTGAGCTCAGTAGTTGTGGCACACGGGCTTAGTTGCTCTGGGGCATGTGGGATCGACCTGGGCCAGGGCTCGAATCTGTGTCCCCTGCATTGGCAGGCAGATTCTTAACCAATGCGCCACCAGGGAAGCCCAGAAATTTCAGAAGTTTTGTTGACAGCACTTAAAAAAAACAAAATGACAGGAACTGGTATGTGTTTTAAGAATGCTTCATTCAGTACCTAAATTTGGATCTTAATTGACAGTGCACTATCAGTAAGTCTAGGAAGTTTCGTTTTTCTCTCCTAGAGCCAGATGTATCTTATTTTATATCCTGGAAAGACAACAGAATCACAGCTGATTTCTATCTAAAACAGAGTTTGTAGGAATTCATATTTCTTCTCATGGCAGAGGAGAAAAAATACAAGGTAACTTGATATTTTAAGGCAACTGTTTAGACTCATTTTTTTTTTTAGCTATTTTATTTATTTATTTATTTATTTATGGCTGTGTTGGGTCTTCGTTTCTGTATGAGGGCTTTCTCTAGTTGTGGCAAGCGGGGGCCACTCATCATTGTGGTGCACGGGCCTCTCACTATCGCGGCCTCTCTTGTTGCGGAGCACAGGCTCCAGATGCACAGGCTCAGTAATTGTGATTCACGGGCCTAGTTGCTCCGTGGCATGTGGGATCTTCCCAGACCAGGGCTCGAACCCGTGTCCCCTGCATAGGCAGGCAGATTCTCAACCACTGCACCACCAGGGAAGCCCCTAGATTCATTTTTATCTGAAGTAGCCTTTGTACAGAAATCACTTCCTAATCAAATATAAGAATGTGTATATTTTTTTGGGGGGGAGATATTTTTATTAGAGATTTGACTCTGTGAAAATCCATTTTATGAGAAATGGACAAATGGCTTCCTAAAAGACTATGACTCCTCACTCAGGCATTCACGTTACATCTGTGATATTTAATGATATAATTATCTTCAATATTCTTATTAAAACCAGTAAGCCAAAGCACCAAATAAACAATTTAACACATTATTTAAAACTTACATTGCAGAGGACACATAGCAGAAGCAAGAAGAACTACAATCCTGCCGCCTGTGGAACAAAAACCACATTCACAGAAAGAAAGACAAGATGAAAAGGCAGAGGGCTATGTACCAGATGAAGGAACAAGATAAAAACCCAGAAAAACAACTAAATGAAGTGGAGATAGGCAACCTTCCAGAAAAAGAATTCAGAATAATGACAGCAAAGATGATCCAGGACCTAGGGAAAAAAATGGAGGCAAAGATCGAGAAGATGCAAGAAATGTTTCACAAAGACTTAAGAGAATTAAAGAATAAACAAACAGAGATGAACAATACAGTAACTGAAATGAAAACTACACTAGAAAGAATCAATAGCAGAATAACTGAGGCAGAAGAACGGATACGTGACCTGGAAGACAGAATGGTGGAATTCACTGATGTGGAACAGAATAAAGAAAAAAGAATGAAAAGAAATGAAGACAGCCTAAGAGACCTCTGGGAAAACATTAAATGCAACAACATTCGCATTATAGGGGTCCCAGAGGAGAAGAGAGAGAGAAAGGACCCGAGAAAATATTTGAAGAGATTATAGTCGAAAACTTCCCTAACATGGGAAAGGAAATAGCCACCCAAATCCAGGAAGTGCAGCGAGTCCCATACAGGATAAACCCAGGGAGAAACAGGCCGAAACACGTAGGAATCAAACTGGGAAAAATCAAAGACAAAGACAAATTATTAAAAGCAGCAAGGGAAAAACGACAAATAACAAACAAGGGAACTCCCATAAGGTTAACAGCTGATTTCTCAGCAGAAACTCTACAAGCCAGAAGGGAGTGGCATGATATACTTAAAGTGATGAAAGGGAAGAACCTACAACCAAGATCACTCTACCCAGCAAGGATCTCATTCAGATTTGATGGAGAAATCAAAAGCTTTACAGACAAGCAAAAGCTAAGAGAATTCAGCACCACCAAACCAGCTCTACAACAAATGCTAAAGGAACTTCTCTAAGTGGGAAACACAAGAGAATAAAGGACCTACAAAAAAAACCCAAAACAATTAAGAAAATGGTAATAGGAACATACATATTGATAATTATCTTAAACGTGAATGGATTAAATGCTCCAACCAAAAGACAGAGGCTCACTGAATGGATACAAAAACAAGACTCATATATATGCTGTCTAAAAGAGACTCACTTCAGACCTAGGGACGCATACAGACTGAAAGTGAGGGGATGGAAAAAGATATTCCATGCAAATGGAAATCAAAAGAAACCTGGAGTAGCAATACTCATATCAGATAAAATAGACTTTAAAATAAAGAATGTTACAAGAGACAAGGAAGGACACTATATAACGATCAGGGGATCAATCCAAGAAGAAGATAGAACAATTATAAATATATATGGCACCCAACATAGGAGCACCCCAATACATAAGGCAACTGCTAACAGCTATAAAAGAGGAAATTGACAGTAACACAATAATAGTGGGGGACTTTAACACCTCACTTACACCAATGCGCAGATCATCCAAAATGAAAATAAATAAGGAAACAGAAGCTTTAAATGACACAATAGACCAGATAGATTTAATTGATAATTATAGGACATTCCAACCAAAACCAGCAGATTACACTTTCTTCTCAAGTGCACATGGAACATTTTCCTGGATAGATCACATCTTGGGTCACAAATCAAGCCTCAGTAAATTTAGAGAAAATTGAAATTGTAACAAGCATCTTTTCTGACCACAACGCTATGAGATTAGAAATCAATTACAGGGAAAAAAACGTAAAAAACACAAACACATGGAGGCTAAACAATACGTTACTAAATAACCAAGAGACCACTGAAGAAATCAAAGAGGAAATCAAAAAATACCTAGAGACAAGTGACAATGAAAATACAACGATCCAGAACCTATGGGATGCAGCAAAAGCAGTTCTAAGAGGGAAATTTATAGCTATACAAGCCTACCTCAAGAAACAAGAAAAATCTCAAATACACAATCTAACCTTACACCTAAAGGAACTAGAGAAAGAAGAAAAACAAAACCCAAAGTTAGCAGAAGGAAAGAAATCATAAAGATTAGAGCAGAAATAAATGAAATAGAAACAAAAAAAACAATAGCAAAGAGCAATAAAAGTAAAAGCTGGTTCTTTGAGAAGATAAACAAAATTGATAAACCATTAGCCAGACTCATCAAGCAAAAGAGGGAGAGGACTCAAATCAATAAAATTAGAAATGAAAAAGGAGAAATTACAACAAACAACACTGCAGAAATACAAAGCATCCTAAGAGACTACTACAAGCAACTCTATGCCAATAAAATGGACAACCTGGAAGAAATGGACAAATTCTTAGAAAGGTATAACTTTCTAAGACTGAACCAGGAAGAAATAGAATATATGAACAGACCAATCACAAATAATGAAATTGAAACTGTGATTAAAAATCTTCCAACAAACATAAGTCCAGGACCAGATGGCCTCACAGGTGAATTCTATCAAACATTTAGAAAAGAGCTAACACCCATTCTTCTCAAACTCTTCCAAAACATTGCAGAGGAAGGAACACTCCCAAACTCATTCTATGAGGCCACCATCACCCTGATACCAAAACCAGACAAAGATACTACAAAAAGAGAAAATTACAGACGAATATCACTGATGAATATAGATGCAAAAATCCTCAACAAAATACTAGCAAACAGAATCCAACAACACATCTAAAGGATCATACACCATGATCAAGTGGGATTTATCCCAAGGATGCAAGGATTCTTCAATATACGCAAATCAATCAATGTGATACACCATATTAACAAATTGAAGAATAAAAACCATATGATCATCTCAATAGATGCAGAAAAAGCTTTTGACAAAATTCAACACCCATTTATGATAAAAACTCTCCAGAAAGTGGACATAGAGGGAACCTACCTCAACATAATAAAGGCCATATATGACAATCCTACAGTAAACATCATTCTCAATGGTGAAAAACTGAAAGCATTTCCTCTAAGATCAGGAACAAGACAAGGATGTCCACTCTCACCACTATTATTCAACAGAGTTTTGGAAGTCCTAACCATGGCAATCAGAGAAGAAAAAGAAATAAAAGGAATACAAATTGGAAAAGAAGTAAAACTGTCACTGTTGGCAGATGACATGATAGTATACATAGAGAATCCTAAAGATGCTACCAGAAAACTATTAGAGCTAATCAACGAATTTGCTAAAGTTGCAGGATACAAAATTAATGCACAGAAATCTCTTGCATTCCTATACACTAACGATGAAAAATCTGAAAGAGAAATTAAGGAAACACTCCCATTTACCATTGCAACAAAAAGAATAAAATACCCAGGAATAAACTTACCTAGGGAGACAAAAGACCTGTAGGCAGAAAACTATAAGACACTGATGAAAGAAATTAAAGATGATACCAACAGATGGAGAGATATACCATGTTCTTCGATTGAAAGCATCAATATTGTGAAAATGACTATACTACCCAAAGCAATCTACAGATTCAATGCAATCCCTATCAAATTACCAATGGCATTTGTTACAGAACTAGAACAAAAAATCTTAACATTTGTATGGAGACACAAAAGACCCCGAATAGCCAAAGCCATCTTTGGCTATTAGGGAAAAAAACGGAGCTGGAGGAATCAGACTCCCTGACTTCAGACTCTACTACAAAGCTACAGTAATCAAGACAATATGGTACTGGCACAACAGAAACATAGATCAATGGAACAAGATAGAAAGCCCAGAGATAAACCTATGCACCTATGGTCAACTAATCTATGACAAAGGAGGCAAGGATATACAATGGAGGAAAGACACCCTCTTCAATAAGTGGTGCTGGGAAAACTGGACAGCTACATGTAAAAGAATGAAATTAGAACACTCCCTAACACCATACACAAAAATAAACTCAAAATGGATTTGAGACCTAAATGTAAGACCGGACACTATAAAACTCTTAGAGGAATACATAGGAAGAACACTCTTTGACATAAATCACAGCAAGATCTTTTTTGATCCACCTCCTAGAGTAATGGAAATAAAAATAAAAATAAACAAGTGGGACCTAATGAAACTTCAAAGCTTTTGCACAGTGAAGGAAACCATAAACAAGACGAATAGACAACCCTCAGAATGAGAGAAAATATTTGCAAACGAATCAACGGACAAAGGATTGATCTCCAAAATATATAAACAGCTCATGCAGCTCAATATTAAAAAAACAAACAACCCAATCCAAAAATGGGTAGAAAACCTAAATAGACATTTCTCCAAAGAAGACATACAGATGACCAAGAGGCACATGAAAAGCTGCTCAACATCACTAATTATTAGAGAAATGTGAATCAAAACTACAATGAGGTATCACCTCACACCAGTTAGAATGGGCATCATCAGAAAATCTACAAACAACAAATGCTGGAGAGGGTGTGGAGAAAAGGGAACCCTCTTGCACTGTTGGTGGGAATGTAAATTGATACAGCCACTATGGAGAACAGTATGGAGGTCCCTTAAAATATTAAAAATAGGATTATCATATGATCCAGTAATCCCACTACTGGGCATATACCCAGAGAAAACCATAATTCAAAAAGACACATGCACCACAATGTTCCTTGCAGCACTATTTACAATAGCCAGGTCATGGAAGCAACCTAAATGCCCATCGACAGACGAATGGCTAAAGAAGATGTGGTACATATATACAATGGAATATTACTCAGCCATAAAAAGGAACGAAATTGGGTCATTTGTTGAGACGTGGATGGATCTAGAGACTGTCATACAGACTGAAGTAAGTCAGAAAGAGGAAAACAAATATCGTGTATTAATGCATATATGTGGAACCTAGAAAAATGGTACAGATGAACTGTTTTGCAGGGCAGAAATTGAGACACAGATGTAGAGAACAAACGTATGGACACCAAGGGGGGAAAGCAGCGGGGGGTGGGGGTGGGGGTGGGATGAATTGGGCGATTAGGATTGACATGTATCCACTGATGTGTATAAAATTGATGACTAATAAGAACCTGCTGTATAAAAAGATAAATAAAAAAATAAAAATAAACAAAAAAAATAAAAATTACATTGCTTCAAAGCACCACACTGCTCATAAGCACTCATCTGACTCTTTTATTTATGTAAGTATGTTGAAGATTATCTCAAGAGGATAAAGTATTCAGGGTTTGTTTTTTTTTTCACCTTGATCAATATTTACCTTGGAAATGTTGGATAACTTGGGGCCATCCACTTAATATTTTTTTTTCATGTTTCAGTAAATCCTGTTCTATAAATGTCTCTTTCCTTTTCTTTCTCCTATGTAAATAACCCTTCCATTGTCAAGTTATTTCCCAACAGATCTATATTCAGAATTTCATAGTCTGTAGGTTTTAAATAATATCCTGATTTTTAACTCTTTGATTATAAGGCCTAAAACCAATCATGGACTAGCAACATTTTCTTCCTCAAAAAAAGTATTGATCAATGTTTCAATCTAAAGTTCTAATTACTTATTTCAATCTTTGGAAAAGATGATATTTGATTCCAGAATATTCAGAATATGAGAGAAAACGATTAAAGCTATATCAGGGCCTATGTGTGTGAATTTACCAAATTCTTCTAATATTTTGTCGCCACAAATGTGTTTGGACACATTCAAAAGAATTTAGGAGATTGAGGTGATAGCCAGGTATAAAAGAGTACGATTCCGGAATAGAAAAAACTGTTGGAGAAGCTTCTTTCTAAAGCATTCTTTGATGTTTTCCCAAAGTAAACTGCATAACTTTAGTAGGAAATATATATATATATATATATATATATATATATACATACTAAAATTGTCACTAGGTTATTTTAACTTCGTTAACTGTCAGTGGCATATTTTTGATGCACACGAGTATTTAAGAATACTGCCACTTGTTTGCCTTTGTTTAGAATAAAAAGAGTGACAGAAATAGAAGTGTGTTTTGCTACAAGGATAGACCAGATATTTAAACAGTCACATGGGCTTTCTGCTGTACCGAGGAAGTCCACTTTGTGTGATGGACTCTAATTAGTGCAGCTACCTTATTGAGGTACCCAAAGCCAAGTACATGATTCAGAGCAAATACAGACACTGCTAATCATACACATTTAGAATTCATTTTAGTGTCTTTTAAATAATACAATTATAACACTATACCTGTCATCCCCAAAACCTGCAGTGAGGAACTTTTGTCAAAAGGATTTCTAAATTGACTGTAAAAGTCAAGTTTGGCTTAACCAATCTTTCATCAATATATGTATAGTTTTAAAAATAATTTCTAATATGTATTCATTAGGGCAACTATAATCTCTTACAGGACTGAATTGTATGCTTGACTTTCTTACCTAAATTTTTAGTTCAAGTTCACCTTTCATTCTGGTAGAACTTATCTAACTGCTCAGCCACCCCTCACAGTTGAAAGGAATTGTGTGCTGGAGCTAACTCCTTAAGAATTACAAGCTCAAATGAAAGAAGGCTTACAATCAGCAAAGACAGAGCTTGGAGAGCACAAACCAAGTAGAGAAGGCAGGATTCTTTCCCTTATGGATTTATACCAGTCTTCTTTGCATTAGCACTAGATATTCCTTGGTGAGTTGTTTGGTTGGTTGGTTTCTAAGCTGATCTACAACTTAGAAATATATTAAGTACATTCAATACTGAATAGCTTGACAAATGACAGCCAGCATGGGTTTTCCCTTTTCTTGAGTCTTCTCCACAGTAAAAGCAAATGTGAACTGTGTTCCTAACAAAGGGAGGCAGGAAATGACGGAGAAAAAGACCCCTAAAGAATGGTGACCAAAAAATAGAGGCAAGATCCTTGTGTGGTCTCATTCATTTGCTATCTCTTCCTCCCAGTTCTCTGACCTATTTTGCTAGTAATGATTGGTTTTTCACACCTGGAGATCACAAAACCCTGGTGTGAGGTCCAGCCTGAAGAGTTATGTGTGAGTATGCAAGCTGCTCATTCATCAGGAGCTGAAGTTTTCCCTAGCTTAGTCAACTCTTGTCTCACCAATGAGGTGGCAGTTTTCAAGGGCCAGTAATAAGAGATGTATATTTTCACTATGCTTCACATAGGTAAAGACAGAAGTCAGACACATACTATATTAAAATATCAGAAGAGTGCTGAGGTGCCAGTAACCAGAAAGTTCCATTTTAACTTGGAAGCTAGTGTATGTTTCATACCAAAAAATTCCTCCAGTTCCTTGAAGTACCTTTAGTGAATTACCAGTGTATTAGCATTGCTACCTCTTGGTAAGCATCCATCTGTCACAACAAATCCATACACTTCTTTACAGCCCTACAGCCCTGCATTTGGAAGAAGAGAGTCAGCTCTTCCAGAAGGATGGAAGAAACCATTAGGAGGTTTTGGTAATAACAGTAACCTGATATTTTGAAACTCTAGGGTCCTGATTTTCAGCCTTCCACCTAACCGTAAAATTAAAGCTAGCCCCCAGTAATAAACTGATATTTCTTTAATCATATTATATAAATTGTGAGTGATTCAAAATCAGAAACCAGGTCTTGTTAATAGTGTGTCCACACACTAACATCACTGTTTAACACACAGTAGGTCTTTAATAATTATTGTTGAATTGAACTGTGTTTGCTGACACTCAGCACCAAAAATGATTTTTCAACTTGGATAATTTAGTGTACCTTTGCATTCTGTGGTTTCACTTCATTTAGCCAGCAGAATTTTATTTAGGAGACAGAGAATAAATTATACTGAAACTTTCTTTCAAGTGGAATTGAATTTACTTCACAAAATCATCATTTTTTAATCTGAGCATTCTACAAAGGGTGACCCTAATGAGAAGGAAAAAACACCACAGCATCCTTGAATATAGATCAGAAACTCAAGTCATCCAATGAAACAGGACCCTGTAGAGATTGGTGCTGTGATTGGAGATTACTATAATATTATCTTTCTTAGAAAGTAGGAAATCTAATTACCTTCAAGTTTCTCACATTTGAGCCATACTACAAATGAGTTGTGTCCAGGTACAGAAAAACCAACAATATTTTATTTATAATCTTATTTTTAGCTTTTGAACTACAAATTCAGGTTCTAGATTTGTTTAAAAGATCATGGGTTTTATAGATGCTCATATGTAAATTAATCTGTTGTTTGCTTACTTTTTGTTTTCCATTGAATGGTTCTCCTCATAAATACAGAACAGGTCATTACATGAAAAATATAAGATCTTGCATTTTTTCCTTGTTCTCTCTTAAAAATCTATTTCTAATATTGCATTCCCCATTGGACTACTTCATAAGGGCATGAGAGGGGGAAAAGAAAAGACAGAGGAAAAAAAAGAAAGACAAAATAGACTGGCTCTCACCACTAGAATTCACCATAAAAATCTCAAAGTGTAACAGAATTCTTACAAAATTTCCTAGACCAGTTCTTTAGGGAATTGAGATCTCCTATGAAAAATATGGCGATTGGGAAAGGCAGGGACAAGATGTGGGAAAATAGTAAATAAGTGCAGCAAAAACAGGTTCTGAGGAATACACATAATTTTGTCTGCTTTAGATCACAATAGAATTTTTAATAAATAAATTTCTTTTCTTTTTTGTTTTTTTTTTTTGTAAAGACACTTTTTTGAAACAGTAGATTTAGCCCAGTCATTTGTGTCATTTTTAATAAACTGTCTTTTTTTTTTTGATTGTTTGTTTTTCATAACTGTAAATGTTTTAGATTTGAGTCTCTTGGACATTGTCTTTAGAGTTCATTCGGATCAATAACGGTTCATGCACTGAACTGTGTATTGAATTTATTGTGTTAACTGTTGTTGTGTGGTTGAAGGGAGATTTGTAGGAGTTGTAGTGGTTTAGGTGCTCATGCTCAATAGCAGGCATGGGCAGGTGGCTTTCCATGGGTGTGTCTCCTGTAATCTCATCATCCACATTAATGATTTCAACAGTCCTCGTTGGGGCATGATGGTTTTGCCGATGGTGCTGCTTCCTCATCTTGTAGAAAATGACCAGCATCACTGCAGCCATGAGCGTGATGGCCACAAAACAGCCAATGATGATTTTGGTAGTCTTCATGACTTCATCGATTCCTGGGATCCCACTGTTTATATCAGTCACGGGGATGGTGAATGTTTTTTCTGTTGACCTTGTGCTCTGTGGCATGAGAGAGGTGGTCACGTTGGTGGTCTCCCAGTCGATCACCGGAGTGGGACCCACATTGTTATCTGTGGTCCTTGCCTCATCCTGAGAAGGTTCCATAGTCTCTACTGTGACGGTTGAAAAGTACGAGAAGGGAGTAGTGTTTGCTGCAGTAACATTCAGGGTGGCCGAAGCAGTGGTATTTCCGACAGAATTACTCACCATACACGTGTACATGCCTGTATCTTGCACGGTTACATTCGTGAAGTTTAACGTGCCATCGCTGAGCACGGCTATCCGCACTTTGTACGCCCCATGTGTCATGACTGTTCCGTTTGGAGTAATCCAAGATACAGAAGTCAGGGACGTGGAGGCCCGACATTTCAGCTCAGCTGCCATGCCTTCAGTGACATTGAGGTCTGCTGGGGGCTCCACAATGACAGGAGCATAGCATGTGAAATAATTCTGGTCAAGCTCCCCAATGTACCTCCCTTTCAGATTGGGAGGGGTGTTACACCGGGCACAGCAAGCTGTGTTGGAGGGGGCCATGTCTTTTATCCACCAGCTGAGCCACAGTATGTCACAGTTACAGTTCCAGGGGTTGTGATGTAAGTGTATCCGTTCTAGATGATGCAAGGGTGTGAAGAGGTCATGAGGCAGTAATGTTAGATTGTTGTGTGCCAGGTTGATCTCCACCAGTGACTGAAGGTTATCAAAGGCATTCCGTTCAATCACTTGAATCTGGGACTGTATCATCCACAGTTTTTGAAGGTGCATCAACCCCTGGAAAGAGCCAGGCCTGATGGCAGACAGATGATTCCCAGAAAGATCCAGCTCATCTAGTTTTATGAGCGGCGTGAGGTTAGGGATTTCTCGGAGGTTGCACATGGCAAGGTTCAAATACCTCAAGTTGGACAGACCTTCAAAGGCACCTTCTGAGATATACGAAAGCCTTTTTAATTCCCCTAAGTCTAGCCGGCGCAAAGAAGGGATTCTGTTAAAAGCATAAGAAGGGATGCTTTCGATGGGGTTGTTTCGCAACCAGAGCTCCTTCAGTTTAGACAAATATACAAAAGCTCCATTTGGGATGGTCGTAAGACGATTGTCAAAGAGTTCCAGGGTGTTGAGGTTTGCCAGACCATTGAAGGCCCCAATTTCAATTGTTCTGATATGATTCCTACTCAACTGTAGGATTTCCAGGTGCCTCAAGTGCTTGAAGCTGTTCACTTTGATGATCTGGATTTGGTTCTCATGGAGGTTCAGCAGCCGGGTGTTGGTGGAGATGCCATCTGGAACCTCACGTAGGTTTTTCCGCACGCAAATCACCTTGCTGAACTGGTTGCTGCAGGAGCAGACGGAAGGGCAGGTTTGAGCCCGCACCAGACCAGCCACCACAAGAAGCTGAAGAGCCAGCAGCACCACAAGCAGGGGGTCAAATAAGGCCCTGTTCAACCTAGGACCTATCATTATCTGCTGTGGATGTAAGGTCATCTTGTTCAACATTCATAATTTATCTGGTGTTGGTCCTTCTGGAGTTCAAATAATCTGTAATACAATGAGAGCAAAAAAGAGTATTAGATCTCCTCCAGATGTCTTTCTGGAGTCACTGTATGTAGTGTCATTTATTAAGCGATGTGGCTCATGTTTATAGAGAAGTGTCTCTGTACTTTGAGTTAGCAGCCATCCACAGCCAATATTCCATCAGATGTGCAATCACAGAGAAATGGAAGAATGAGGTAGAGGGCCTTACTGTAGTGTTTATCAACCAAGTCTGACCTGAATGCATGAGCACCTAGGAAATGTACCCCACAATTAGGCTCAATGTCCAGACCAGATTGGAAAAGTTCAGAAAATAAAATTGGGGTGGGGGCTATACCAATAAACTAAAAATTCCCTTGCAAAACTATTAATAGCTGGCATTTTATTGAGGATTAGTCTACGTGCCAGGCACCACAGGCTATGGACTTCACAAACAATCCTATCCAAGAATGGCTACATAACTTGCAGGGCTCAAGGCAAAATGAAAACGTGGGATGTCTTGTTAAAAATTATTAAGAATTTCAAATCAGTTACAGTAGAGCATGAAGCCAAGCATGGGCCCCTCTGAGTATGGGGCCCTTTGAAATTGCACAGGCTGCATGCCCTGATCCTTTCTTATCCTTACAGCACTCCTCTGAGGAAGGAACTGTTATAGACTCCATTTTCACGATGAAGAAATTTAATAGTAGGGGAAGTAACATGCATGCAGTCACATGGTTAGTAAGTACAGAACCAGGACTTAGACCGTCAGCTCATCGGTCCAGGAGAATATGATCTCAAAGGCTCCATGAAAAAGTTTCTGCAAGAATGATGGCAAAAGCAAAATATTTTTCACAATTAATTTTGTTAAAATACCTTTCCTTTGGGGGTGACCTGAGCTGTAAACACTGGCAACTTATCATATGGTACCTGTGAAAATACACTGAAATAATGACATGCACAAATATATATAAATTTCTAGAGACGTTCATATACAAAATCTCATGACAACAGAGCCAACTGCTACCTATAGGTAGATATACCACAAATTAAATCACACCCCATGAAACATAATGTTTATGCACAGAAAAAAATCTTAGTATAACTGTATTATATATGTATTATGTCCCTACTCTTACTGATTTTAAGTAGATTTCTGGGAAGGAAATAAAACAACTCACTTTCCGCAACTCTTCTGGCACAAAGAGGAATTCCAAAGCTTGTGTTACCCAGTATAAACCCCACTCAACTGGCTTATCATGGATTGGGCACCTGTGTAATGACTTCTCCCAAATTTCTCATCTCAATAAACAGTGCCTCTTCTGTGAATCTCCTGGGAAGAAAACAAAGTGTGGAGGCTCACCATATCCAATTCAAAAAGGCACTAAGACAATAATTTAGTATTTATTATGTGTCACCTTGGGCAGGTTACTTACCCTCTCCATGGCTCAATCTTACTTGCAAAATGGGAATGAGATAATTACATAACCCTTAGTGTTATTGTCAGAATAAAATTAGTTAATGTTCATAAGGGCTTAGAATAATGCCTTCCATGTGGAAAGAACTCAATAATATTAGATATTATTATTATTACTACTACTGTTTTGTTGTTTCCCTTAGCCAGACATTTTGCTAAGTACTGAGCATACAAGGGTGAAGAATATAATCCTCATCCTTGAGGGAATTATAATTCAGAAGGTAAGACAGATAGGCAAACAGATGAAACAAAATAATGTATGTTCATTGCTCTGAGACCAAGCCACATTGGTAGGAGGGCGCTGAAGTCAGAGTAACTCAATCTGTGCTGGTAAATCAGGGGATTTTCAAAGAGGAGGGTCATCTGATCTAGATTTTGTAAAAGAAATTGATAAAGAAAAGAAAGAAGAGCAGAGGAGCCAGACTGAGCTAAGACAAGGAAACATGAAGGATGCTAGTACAACCAAGGAACCATAAAAATTCCTCTGCGGTGGGAGAATGGAAAGCCTGGGGAAGAGAATGGGAAAGACGCTGGGATGAGATCGGGTCCAGACTGAAGAGTTGGTTATGCCAAGCTTAAGAGTCCCCGTTTTATCCTACAGGCGACATATTCTGTTTATACAAAGAAAGGCTATCATCAGCTTTGTTTTTAAGAATGATGATGTTAGATGAACAGGGAGACAGAAAAGTTTTGGAAGAAACCAGCAGCAAGGAGAAAAATTAGGAAGATCCTCCAACTGCTCCAAGTGAGCCTTAGAGAAAAGTCAATACCAGAGACAAGTGGAGGTTTTTGGTCATCTCTTCCACGCCTACCATCCAAGGTCTTGAGGAGAGAAGGGCTGTCTGTCTCCTCTTTAGGAGTATAACCCTTCTACCAGTGGTGAGCTTCTCAATGTTAATTAGCATTTGTAAATAACTACATCTTCATAGAGTACACAAGACAGAGAAGAGGCTCTTTTCCTATAAAAAGAGATTCTTCACTCAGTAAAGGTATCTGCCATTAGCAGTCCTTAAATATACACCCACATTCACAGAACTGCAGAAAAGGACCTGAATCTCAAGAAGGTGAGGTTTAAAGTCATCGATGCTTTCTGGCTTCAGAGGCTTGTTTTGGTCTCCTTCCCTATGGCAGCAAAGAAATTTGACCACTAGGTGCTGAGTTGTTACTCTTTCTTCCAGCCTTCTGTGGCAAACTGACTTGCTGCCTTTCTCCGGGCTCTTCCAGCTCTAGGTTGACTTTTCACACCATTCAGTACTATGATCATTTGTCCCTGGGTCTGTTTCCTGCACTAGCTTGTGAGCTCCCTGAGGACAAAGGCCATGTCTCATGGTCTCTTCTTAGCCTCCTGACAACACAGTACCTGGCATAGTGATGTGTACCAATGTATTAATCACGCCTTTTATTTTCTGTATTTTCTGATGTTTTGATATGGGGCTTTGCTTATCCTGGAGAGACTACCGCTCCAAGGGCTAGCTAATTCCTAGAGATAGTAAAGGACGGGCCCACAGGCATGCCTTTCATATTCAAATCAACCATGAAGTCAGTACCCCAACCATTTCCTTTATCAGTTTTTACAGGTCTCTTTACACTTGAGCCACTACCCCTCTGCCCTCTTCATCCCAGGGCTAGATACCAGGTAACTGGGATAGCTCCTGTGTTCCAGAACCCACTGAAATTATTCACACCACAACAATGTGGCTGGCAGGCTTCTCACCCTGAGTTAGATTAGGAGTTATCTTTCATTGTAAATTTAAACACAACCTTAAAAACCCTTGTAGATTTCCATTTTAAGTAGAATGTTATTTAAATTGCCAGTGATCATGACCACTGAAAATTTTTCATTCATGTGATTCAGTATTTTCATTGCATATGTTCCCCTTTCCCCAAAACACACTTCTGAAGGTAAGTGGGAATTTTTAAAAAAAAAAGAAAGAAAGAAAAAAGAAAAAAGAACAGCACATAAAATCTCTAATATATTAATTGATAGATGCTTTTAGGATTGGGGTCATAGGGCCCTACTCCTCCATCCCTCCTCCCACCTCCCACCCTATGACTCTCTCTAGAATCCTAGGGTCTTTGGCAACAGAGGTGAAAATAACTGGTTGACTGGAAATAGCACAAAAGTGAAAAAGATAAGTCCTTATTCTGCCATTTGCTACCTTTATCCCTTTAAAATATGAAATAACAAAGGCAGCCATGTCCGGTAGTCAGAGAAAAGGCTCATGAAGACTCTGAATTTATATGCCTGCTTGAACCCCCATGACCCTACAACTGGGAGAGTTACTTCACCTGTCTATAGTTTACTTTCCACATCTGTAAAAGGGAAACAACAGAGTTACTTACTCAAAAGGCTTTTGTTAGCACTGTCACATAATACAGATAAAATTACTAGCTCATAATAAGTAATAAATATTTATTACATTTTAAAATAAAAAGTGATGGGAGCTTCTTCCTCTTATATAAGATAGGAATAACACTAATACTTATTATTCAAAGCTGTGGTAAGGATGAACTGGAATGACCAGAAACATACTATCAGTAAATTATCAGAAACATACTATCAGTAAAACATACCGAAATATGATACATTGCTCTTAATTGTAGAGTATATGCGTCTCCCAGTTTTCAATCCCCGGGTTGTTTTATTTTCTATTTCTTGCTTACTTCAAGATCTTTTTGCTATTGCAATTAATGAGATTGCCTGTAAATCAGTCATAAGTAACAATTTATGAATTATAGTTGGTTCAAAGCTAATTTATAACCTGCAGCAAATAAAGCTTCCTACATGTGCTGAATCGAGTAAACTACTATCAACAAAAGGTTTTCTATTTTAAAATCTAAATTATGTTACTTTCCATCAAAAGCCAGGTTTCAACATCTCTTTCAGAAGATGTTTTTATCACATCAAAAGGAAATCAATTTAAAGGTACACACTTCCATTACGATGTCATCTCATAGCATTTATTTACAAATGGATCTGTGTGGGTTTTGAATTAAACTATAATACTTTTAGCCTTGTCCCAGAGGATATCCTGACTTTTGGTCAACAGACCTTTCTTCTTTGCTTACCCATGCTTCAGTGCACTGAAAGACACAGGAGGAACTTCAGGAGGGAGAGTAGCTAATGGGGATGCTTTGTTTAGCACAGTATCATTGCTAAGTCAGCATAGACTGTTGTCTAGACAATGGAACTAGTTTGCAAGCGAGGTGGGAGAAAGATACATTTAGTTAACCACAATCAGCCCTCCCATCTCAACAGACCACACACTCACAATCATACATATCTGCAACAAACCTCCCTAAACATTGAGAAGCAAAACCCCACATTTAGAAAGGAGACTGAGACCTCCACACCATACCTCACTATCAACATCAACTTGACTTAGCTCTGCCATGGTCTCTATCAGCATCTCTATCCTCTTCTGAAATTCTCCTGCCAAAGCAGTTTCACTGTCCTTAGAGAAACTTGCCCAAAGATCGATCAACTCTTTCATGGAAAGCATTAACAGAAGTCTGTGCTCTAGGATTTTTTGAATCTTTTGCTTCACCTCGGTGTTTTCTCCACTCCTGGATTGTTGTATCATAATTCTTACCTGATCCTCATCAAGTTCCCACATTGAACAATTCTCCTAAAAATCAAACTTCCAGTTCTCAATAAATTCTGGCTTAATCTTCACCATTCCATCCATAGACTCTCCTGGACCTCTGTGGGGTGGTGCTTCCCCTTAGTAAGCCAAAAACTCAGCTCTGTCTTACTAACAGTTTGTGTTGGTGACATTTTCAGAATCAACTTTTTCAACAGAACTAAAGATGAGTTATTCACTTAAAATATGCTTGAACTCCAATCTTTCTGTCTGTCTGTCTCTCTCTCTCTGAATTTGTTGCCAACCCAACATCCTACTCCCATACTCTTTCCCTAGAAAATTTTGCTTAGGAATATTCACTTTCATCCTAAAAAAAAAAAAAAAAAAAAAAAAAAATCACAAAACTATATTATCTGCTTTGGGAGAGGCTGGCCCAACCTTGATGAGTTAATAGAATTTGGTTTAAGCTAGGACTAGGCAAACTTTTTCTGTAAAGGGCCAGATAGTAAATAGTTGAGGCTTTATAGGCCATATGGTCTCCAGTAGCAACTACTCTACTCTGTCATTGTAGCTTGAAAGTAGTTCTAGACAAAGGTAAATGAATGTGCATGGCTATGTTCCAGTTAAACTATTTATGGGCACTGAAATTTGAATTGTATATAATTTTCATATGTCTCAAAATTATCTTAAAAATTTTTTTCAACTATTTAAAAATTCCGAAACACTCTCAGCTCACAAGGCATTCAAAAACAGATGGTGGACTAACCTTTGGACTATAGTTTGCTGAGTTCTTGTCTAAATAAACATTGGTTGTACCATTCGTATTGCCAGAGACTGATCAGGTCTGGACATGTGACACAATTCGGCCAATGAGATGCGAGGAGAGGTCAGCTGAGGGGGTTCTGGGATTTTTTTTTTTTTTTTCTCCCACTAATATGAAGAAAGACAAGGGGAAGGAGTAGTTCTTTGTTCTGTTTCTGGGAATTGTTGTGGGTATAAGATACGGAGAGTTGCTGCAGCCATCTTGTGGCCAAGAGAGGAGGCAGCCTGAGGACAAAGCTGATGTACTAAGGAAGGAAAACATGGAAAGAGGGGAAGAATTTGCGTTTCTGATATTGTGACAAGCAGCTAAATAAATGAATCCTGTAGCAGTTTTTCCTCTGTGTTTTATTATTATGTGCAATAATCAATTCCTTACAGTATAAACAGTTCATTATTTTACTGGTTACTTACAGCCAGACCTACCTGATGCTTTCATAGTCATTCTCCTCTCTCTCTCTATTTCTCGCTATCTCCCGCTTCCCCAAACCAAGAGCAAAGAAAAGGCAAATAAGACAGAAAAATTCTGATTTCTTATACCATTATATACCTGAGACCTACCAAAGAGAACAAAGTAAGATGAGGCAAAATGATTTGCTTATAAGAAAGGGGGCGAGGCTCATCCCCACCTTGCTAAGAAGGCTTTCCATTGTAATCATGTCTCTGGATAGCTCTTTAAATTTTAAAGAGTGCTAGAATACACAGGAAAAGGAAAAGCAACAAATTAAATAACATCATTATCAAAGATAGCTCACCTCCCAAATCAAATTTATTTTACAACTATTTCCTAATATAGTTCATTATTTTTTCCCATTCGAAAACCAGTTTTGCAAATCTGTTGAGCTTTCCTCCCCTCATGCAGGAATATATGGTTCCACACATTTACAGAGAAAGAAAATTTTTGTAAATACGCCCAGGGCTGACCCTCAAGGCAAATGTAATGGAAGTGATACAAGGTTTAAATGGCTGTAACCTGGGTACTGAACCTGTCAAGTCAATAGGAGGCTCTTTAGCTATATACACTGACCTTGCAATGTTTCTAGAAAAAGTTGGGATTTTTAAAAATTGATTTTTAAGGAAAGAAAAACCACCTGGATCTGCATTTTCACTTTTCTAGAAGACTTACCTAACTTATAGTAAAGGAATACATGGGTTTAGTGTTTAGAAGTTGACAAGATTACAATATCATTAGATAAGAAAAAGCAGTGAGTGGAGAGAACTATGTATTAATGTAAGAAAAAACCATAACAACCCATGTGGCTAACATGTTGCTACATTCTGGAGAGTATAAGAAGGGATAGAAAAGAGCTAAGGTGACCATGCCTTCTAGAACTTTACAAACTTAATGGAGCTGTAATACAAATGCATAGATACCTATCAAGAATAGAAAGTGTGGGGCTTCCCTGGTGGCGCAGTGGTTGAGAATCTGCCTGCTAATGCAGGGGACACGGGTTCGAGCCCTGGTCTGGGAAGATCCCACATGCCGCGGAGCAACTAGGCCCGTGAGCCACAACTACTGAGCCTGCGCGTCTGGAGCCTGTGCTCCGCAACAAGAGAGGCCACGATAGTGAAAGGCCCGCGCACCGCGATGAAGAGTGGCCCCCACTTGCCACAACTAGAGAAAGCCCTCACACGAAAACTAAGAGACCCAACACAGTCATAAATAAATAAATAAAATAAATAAATAAAGTATTAAAAAAAAAAAAGAATAGAAAGTGTACATATGTGTATCTAGGTACTAATGTAAATCAGTGTATTTGATATTTAAATGTCATAAAACATTTAAATGTCATAGATAATCAGAAAAAGTTTTAAGAGTGTTTGGGATTTTATGTAGGTCCTTAAAGGGATATAACCTTGCATTGAGGCAGGTGGTAGAGGAAGGCATAGCTGACTTGTAAAAGAAGAGGAGTAGGAGCATGAAATAAAAGAAAAATGACTTAATGGAAGCAGAAGACTTATACAGCAGAATTTAAATAGTTAAGTTGGCCCAACTGAGGGGCACTGAATGCCTGGTAGGAGAGTTTGGATTTGCTTCAATAAAGAAACTTAGGAAGACACTCCAGGCTCTTAAGCAGGAAGGGCATTGGTGAGAGCATTATTTTAGGAAGGCTCCATCCTAGTGCATAAAAGAAATTGGAAAGAGGAGTGGTTGATGGTAAAGTCAGATGACTTCAATAATCGACATCCTTAGCATTACTTTAGAACAGAATGGAACTGATCTTCAATCTGATTATCTGACTACTCAGACATGTATAGCTTCAAATTAATCATCCCTAGTTGAAATCCTGTAGAGCATGAAATGCCAGTGAAGGCAAAATTAGCTTCTGTATGTAGTCTCATTAAAAAATACCGGTTTACACAGAGGGAGCAGGGTATCACTTTTGAAACTCTGACGCACAAGTAAGGAAAGATGCATTTTTGATCTCTAATGCTGCTCATGTCCACGTTGTAAATTATACAAAAAGGACTATGAAACACACATTCAGTTTTGGTTTCTTGAGGACATACTGTACTTTCCAACTTGAAACAATGTTGAAGCATAGAAAGACACCCAATCTATATCAGCAAAACCTAGTGGAACAAAAACCAGATTTAGAGTAAAATGAGGTGAGTTAGAGGGTTGGCCAAGTATTCTTTGGCATAACCATTCTTTGGTAAATTAGCTTTCTCTGAACTGCACCTTCCTAAGTGGGAGTGATGATAACATTAATAGACATTGAGAGGATTATATGAATTAAATGGTGTACCATATACTGAAAGAAAATTCCCAAACCTGCCCTGCACCTTCGTAAATGCCATTACCACATATCCAATTGCTCAAGGCAAAAATGTAAGGATCTTCCTTGACTTTTCTTTTATTTACATTCAGCACAACCCTGTTCATTAAAATACTGACTTTACTATTAAAATATAAGTGTCTATCTACGTTTCCTCATTGTCCCTTTCTAGCCAAATCATCTTCATTTCTAACTTGGACCACTGAAACACCCTCTTACCAGTTTCTTTACTTTTGCAATTGCTTTACCACAATTAATTCTTCATACAGCATGTAGAATGAAGTTTACAAATATAAATATGTTCATGTCATTCTTCAGCTGAAAATGCTCCTATTGACTTCATACCCTTTTAGAGCAAATTGTAAACTGTTTTGGCCTCCAACATATGATTATCTGATAGTTGCCTAATCTCTCTTATCTTTCAACTTCTCTTCATTTTGCCTTCTGTCTTCAACCATATTGAATTTTCTTTGTTCTTCAAATGCTCCAAGCCTTTTCCTTTCTCATGACCTTTGCACTAAGGTTCCCTCTGCCTGCAACACGTGTCCTTTGGTTTTTGCATGGTTGATATTCCTTGTCATTCAAGACTCCCTTTAAATTTTACTTTCTCAGAAAATTCTTTCTTGATCACCCAGCCTAAAGCAGACCCTCCATCACCATCAATCAGATTACCATTTTAACTGTCATCAGAGTACTTCTAATTTAATACTTTCCTCATATATTTCAATGTTTATTTTCTTACTGCCTGTCTCACCTGAGTGGAATGTTAAGTTCCTTGGAGGAGAGTCTTATCTACTCTAGTGATATTCTTCCAGAAAAATACTCATCAAACATTTGTTAAATGCATGAATGAATGCATGAGTGTTCAAGCAGATGGAAGCAGTTTGTAGATAATTAAGGCTATACGCTCACTGAGGATCTAAATAATGTCATATTTACTAATTGATCCTTAGCATCTAGTAGAGTCCAACTCACATAATAGAAATTTCATTAATTTCTGGAATGATCCTTGTCCAGTTTTTAGTTATTTTCATAGAAGTCTTCCTACGGAGAAAAGGTGGAGAGAACAAAGCAATATAAAGTTCATTTCATTGTCTTCTTGCTTTCTTTGTTTATTTTTATTTTTAAAATTTTCTTTATTTTTTTGGAAGGAAAATCCTTCCTTATTTCTTTCTCTTTATCTGTTCTTGTCAATAGCAGCCCTGTTTTTAGTTTGGCCAGACAATGCCCTCTGCTGTATGTGCCTAAAATAACACGATTGCCTTAAAAATTAAAAATAGATGATGCATTAAGTTGTTTCCATGATTTGCTTCACGTGATACCCACATGTAATGCAGAACTAAGGAGGCTTGACTCAGCTTTCGGGTCCCTCCATTAGGTCAGACCACTTAGAGCAGAGAACAAGAATTCTTATAGACAGAAAGTCAAGTCATCCTCAAATCTTCTTTAAAATGGAAGAGTCCCTTGATCATCACATTTCTGCTTCTAGAACACATTTGAACCATTAATTAGAAAATCCTTGGGTGAAAAAGGTCTAATTCTTCCATCACAATCGAAAAGGACAGCATGGATTAGGCAAGGTATTGGGGTAGGCGGTGGCAGCTCCAACTTTGTCTTAGCAACAGAAAGTCAAATCTACTTCATGTTAGGAAAGCAGACCTAGAAATATAGCTAAAGACTTGGCAAGGCTAAAAATAAAATTAATTTGTTTTTTCCCTGCTTGTTTAGCCTCACATGATGCAGGAGAGATAAGCATACCTAGTACGTAGTTTTGGCTGTTTATGAATCCTTTTGATCATGTTCACTTTCTGAGCTTGATTATTTATAAAGAAATGAAATACATATGACTACTTGTTTCTGGAATTAAAGGGTGGGATTTGAGGTGTTCAGGGCTATGTTTGCATTTTTATGATAGTTGCTTGCTGTGTTGGTTTAGTGAAATGCATAGCCAAGGAAAAAAGCTTAAAACCTCAAGTGCCATATACTTCTTGATATTTCACTCTTCAGGAAATGAAATCAGACAGTACCAATGATCAGAAACGTGCCTGTTGGTAACAATACCTGCATTCTCTTTTGCACTAATATTTTTAAGGCTGGAGCCCTCCCAATGCATGAAAACTTCACTTCTCTCCCTTTACTTTTTGTTCTTTCTTTTTTCTTGGATTCAAGGTCCACCAAATGATTAATATATGCATTTCCTTATCTCCAAAATTGGTGTTTTCTTTTTATACTATTCCTGAGGGAGATTTGCAAAGTAACACTTTGCACACTTTGTGTAACAATACACAGGGACCTAGACAATAACTGTCTAAGAAAACATAACCCAACAATGGTTTCCCAGTGCTTACAGAATAAAGCCTAAATCTCTTGCATCCTCTACCCACTAGATGCCAGTAACACCCCCAATTGTGACAATCTACAGTGTCTCCAGATATTGCCAATGTCCCCTGGGAGGCAAATTTGCCCTCTTGAAAACGACTGCTTTAGTGTGACATGTAAGACACTCCCCGATGCTGAGCCATACTGCTTTCCCAGTCTTATCTCCCACTGTTCTCCATAGTACAGTCTAGGCTGCAGTCTATTTCTGATTCTAAAAATATACTCCCTACTTTTCCTCTTCAAAGCCTTACTCCTGTTTTTCCCATGCCCTGGGATGTCCTACCCTGATTTTTCTTTCAAAATTGTACCCAAATTCAGAGACAATTTTACAATGACCATTTCTACTAGATTTTCTTTGGTTTTACTGGCCAGTATTAACTCATCCTTCTCCTAAAGATCTGTAATGTCAAGATTACAGCATTTATCAAATCTGTGTTTGAATGCAAATGTTTGAGAATGCATTCAATCCAGTTAATCATAAGCTTCTTAAAGACAGGAACTGGATGATGTCTAGGTACTCAGTAAATATTTGCTGAGTTGCAGTACTGAAAAGTAGTTCACATTTCAATTCATAGTCAGGAGTCAGGTTGATTAGCTAAGTTTATCAAGGTCTAGTGATAAGACCCATATGTAAACCAAAAAAATAAAAATAGTACACAATTTAGTATATATGGTAAAGAGGGTTCTCAACAATAACTTCTTGCCCTCCCAACCCCCCAAAAAAACTTATAAATAAATTAACATTGAGAAGAAGTAGATTATCAAAAATCGGCATGAAAATGGGTGATTGAAAACAATAGATTAGGGTAAAAATCTATCCTTACCAGCAATAAAGTGTATCCTAAATATGACATTAGAGTACCTGGCACATGGCATACACTAAATATCTGTGTATTAAATGAGAGGGAGAGAGAGAGAAAAAGAGAGAAAGAAGGAAGGAGAGAGGAAAGAAGAAGGAAGGAAGGAAGGAAGGAAGAATAAATGGGCTCAAGAAAAGGTTGGTTGGTATAGATTACCAACTACTTACATAACTAAGTGAACTCTAATGGAATATAGAGACTTTTTAAAAATCAAAGATTCAAATGTGTACAGTAAAACTGCCTATAGGTTGGATAATTTGATTTATATACTCTATTATTGTGAGGATACATGAGTTAATACATAAAGAAGGATTTAGAACAGTGCCTGGTACACAGTCAATACTGTATGAATGCTTGTTGCTGTTTTTCTTGTTATTTGTCAAGTCCTGGTGACAGTTGAAATCCAATTGTGGAGAATGATTGATGCATCAGACTATTATAATCTGATGTTAAAGCAATTTGAATCATACAATCACATTTTCTTAGTTTGATTTCTTACCAGCCACCTTATTTAATTATAATTTGCTTTTCCATGAAAATTCATAGTTCAATCCCTGGGTTCCTAAGACATTCATGAATGGATTTCAAACGATTTGTAAATCTTTTGAAATCATATGCACATTTTCGTATAAATGTGATTGTGTATTTTTATAAGAAGATTATTCACTGGTTTTGTCATCACATATTCAAAGAGATTTATGATACCAAAAAAGTTTAAATTCCACACAAAAAGATTTGACAGACTAAAGTATTTGAAGGATTTGTTATAGTTCTAGCTGTAGTTTAGCAAATTGGCATTCTGTTCTATATTCTATATTTTGTATGTGTTTAGTAAGTGTGACTACACCCTTCTCATGATGAGCTACCAAAATCAAATTTCTGAGATTAAAAGACTAAGGACTAGACCCAGGTCTTGAATAAATTCTTCCAGACAAATGTACATTGGGAAAGGTCTTGGAATGCAGTCTTCGTTTTTGAGGATGAGCCTTGTCACACACCTTAAACTTGGTACTCAGTGAAAATTTGTCCCTCCATGTCATTTCTTTAAGGAATTTGTGTCAGTGTAAGAATCAGAATGCTGCACGATGCAATGGGATCCAGAGCTTCCTCCACAGAAAGGAAACGGGAACTTCTCTGCTCCAGAACTTTCCTTCATTTTGCCATAGTTTATTCCTCAAAGGAAAATACACGGAGATAGTGTAGGTGAATTGTTGTGTTTATCTATCTCTTAGAATATTTTGGGTAATCATGACTGATGCCAAAGGAAAAAATATCATGCTTATTATTATTAGTGAAAGTCAACTGTTTAACAAGAATGAGAAAAAATAATATTCCATTAAAACAAATACAACCAAGTCCCAATAAGAATACCCCACTGCCAAAAAAAAAAAAAAAAAAAAAATGTTGAATGAGGTTGAATTGCAAAAACTAGACACATGTTTTAGCCTCTCAAGATGCACAATATGATGTTTTTCTCTAGACTATCAGTTTGAAAAAGGGAATAAAAGGAAAACAAATAAAAGAGAGTGAACATTTCCAATTATACTCAATCAAAATATGAAAATTTATTTTTCTCCTCATGACATTCTCCTGTTGGTCCACAGAGGCTAATATTTATTCTTTTGTCTTTCTACATGTGTTTGTACATTAACATTAATATTTATATATATTTTCTGTCCAGGTTAATAAAAGGGCAAGTAACTAAAGAAGCTTTTGAAAATCTAACAGGTCCATCTTAAACATAAGTCCTTGGCAAGGTAGGAAGGGAAGGATTTGATATCCAAAAGTTTTTAATACAATTAATGACCTTGCTTCCCATGCTTCCTTTGGATTGATGACTATCTGGGAAGAGTTGATAGTCATTAACCCGCAACTGCTCATGAATCCTTAGGGAATGCCCTGTGCTAAGGTGATCATTGCCTTTATAGGTTGAAAACAAACAAACCAACAAGAGCACCCAAAAGGCATATGGATTTTTGTAATTAATTGTAATGCAATTTAAATTGACATGTAAATTTATTTATTTGTTTGTTTATTAATTAATTAATTTATTTATTCTGAAAAGAATAAATATCACATATACAAAGCCATTCAGATTTTTAAATCACCTTCTAATATTTCACCAAGTACTTTCTTCGCTATTATTAAACAGTGCAAAGCCTTAATTTCCTAGACTGTGATCTCACACACACACACATATACACACAAACATATATGTATGTATATATATATGTAAAAATGTCTGGGATTCATTTCATAGTAGGATGCTCGGAAAAAGGATCTCTAACGTCATTTCAGCTCTAGCTCTAATAATATATGATTCTAAGCATGCTCACCAGCGCTGTGTGAACTTTACCGCTGAGGGAACTATTTCCACTCTGTAACTGCCTGTCACTGATCATCTGAAACACTGTGCTAAGACATCCCTAACATAAACAACAGTCAAGAACCAATGCCAGTGTGCATCCTGAGCATGCATGTGATGGTGTGGATAATTACAAGGAGGCTGGTGTTCAGAGGGAACCAATAAGGTTTAAACAGTCAGTGAAGGCTAAGCGGACATGAGATTTAGTAGGATATGTACATTTGGATAAGCAAAAGGTCTGGCATTCTAAGAGAGAGAAAAACATAGGCATTTATTCCTTCAGTAATATTTGCTGTGTGCTTACTGAGTGTCAAGCAGGGTCCTCAATTCCTGACACTTAGGGCCAAGTTCTCCCATCAAGAATCTTACAGTTTAGTGTGATTCTTAAGTGAATAAACAAGGAGCTATAACACAGCAGAAAGTGCTAGGGAAGAATACACAGTGTGGTTTAGGAGCAGGTAATAGGAAACACATACTAGCAGAGAGAGAGAGGGAGAGAGAGGGAGACAGAGAGAGAGGGAGAGAGAAGGAGAGAGGGGGAGGGGGGAGAGAGGGGTGGAGGGGGGGGACAGAGAGAGAGAGGGAGAGAGAGAGGGAAGGGAGAGGGAGAGAGGGAGAGAGGGAGAAGGAGAGAGAGAGAGGGGGAGAGAGAGGGAGAGAGAGAGAGAGAAGGGAGAGGGAGAGAGAGAGGGAGAGGGGGAGAGAGGGAGAGACAGAGGGAAGGGAGAGGGGGAGAGAGAAGGAGAGGGAGAGAGAAAGAGAGGGAGAGAGAGGGAGAGAGAGAGAGGGAGAGGAAGAGAGAGAGAGGGAGAGAGAGGGAGAAGGGGAGAGGGAGAGAGAGAGAGGGAGAGAGAGAGAGAGGGAGAGAGAGAGAGGGAGGGAGAGAGAGAGGGAAGGGAGAGGGATAGAGAGGGAGAGGGAGAGAGGGAGAGAGAGGGGAGAAAGAGAGGGGGAGAGAGAGAGGGAGAGAGAGGGAGAAGGGGAGAAGGGGAGAGGGAGAGAGAGAGAGAGGGAGAAAGAGGGAGAGAGGAAGAGAGAGAGGGGGAAGAGAGAGAGGGGGAGAGAGAGGGAGAGAGGGAGAGAGAGGAAAGAGTTTATTGGAAACAGGCATGTGGTAGGTGGGAAATATATGGCAGTGAGTATGAGCATAGGGCAAAGAGATGCACGACCTGATTTCTACTAGGAATATATACTGAAAACCTGTGGGATAAGGTAGGATAAGTAAAACAGCACCAGACTATGAAAAATAGACCAAAGAAATGGAAATTCTATATTGATTCAGGGATGGGTTGTAGGGACTTGATTTTTCTCCTTTTGTTGGAAGGGAATAGGACAGTGAGAAGAGTATTTAAGGAAAAGCAAATTTTCAATAATATGGGGTATGGAGAGGAAAGAGGGCACTCTGAGACCTGAAGGTCAACTACAAAATTATTTCAATAATTGAGGTTTGAAAAAACGAAGGCCTGGGCTAAGCTCTGCTTTTTACCTAAAATACAGCCTGACATGATGGCATGATTTCCTATCTCTGGTCTGCAACCCTTAACTTGGTGAGACTCCCTTTACACTTCACCAACTCCCCTGATTCCTGACCCCTCATTGGCTGCTTTCTCTTCTGTATATTTTGGACTATCTATAACATCAGAGCAAGTCCTATACATCTGGTCCTGGCTCCTACTGAAGATCTCGGGGCCACCGCCTTCCAGTTTTCAGCATGATTTAAGAGTTTAATAAATTCACCCAAATGACCCAGAAAAACCTGATAAGGAAACTCTTTGAGTCTGTGTTTATGAGTTCTGAGCAAGGGGAGGAAACAGAGTAGACTCTCTGACTTCCAGGCAATGTCATTTAATCGGAATGCAGATAGCAGGGATGGCCTCCTAATTGGACCTGGAACTGGTTTCAAGTAACCTCAACACTGTTAACATTGCATAATGAGGAAACCTTGCTGATGACATGTCAGATCATGGAAATGACTGTACTCAGCGATTTCTTTGTTTCCCCCTAATGACCACAAAAGAGGGAATTATATGGCAAATGCAGACATTTGGAAATGGGATCCTTACTTATTTACTTAAGGAGTCCTCATTTTGCTCTGGGCTTGTTAACCAGAGGTCATGCATACCGAAACCACGTCCTCTTTTTTTGCACAGTTCTTTTATAACTGATTTGCTCTCAGTTACCATGGAACCTTGCAAAATGAGGACTTGTTTCCAGCATGCACAAGCTTCCGTTAACACAGTACTGCACAAAGCCAAAACTCCCTGTATTCATTTGCCTACAGTGCATCATTTCCAAAAAATATACCATGGAAAAAACTCAGGAATATACATGAAAAGCAATAAAGAACGGGATCCCCTATGGTGTCTCGATGGGATAAGAAAGTAGGGAAGCCTCCCTGTTTAAGCCATTACTTAACTACTTGTTTTTGGTTTAGATAATGAAAATTGCTTCTCAGTTATTTCTCCCACCATCTTCCTTTGTTCTCTAAAGAATGCATTTTAGAAAGAATAGTCCAACTGAAAAAACACAGGGCTGACCGTCATATTCCAATATAGATATTATAGATGCAGGGTGACACCTGATACAAGCCACTTAAACTTTCTGCGCCCTCTGTAAAGTGAAGACAGAATATGTGCTCTTACTATGCCAAAGGAATACTGGAAAGATAAAGTTGATCCAAAAATAAGTATGACCAAGAGTAAAGTCCACAAATGAGGGCAATTATGATATGGTTGTCACTCTCACACTTCCCAGTCCCATCTTTTAAATGTAGCTGCCACGTGAGCAGAAACAGAATGTGGGTGGAGATGTAGGTCAAACTCTAAGATCAGTAGTTGGCAAACAACTGCTCACAGGCAAAATTTGGCCCAGCGTTTGTTTTTGTCAATAAAGTTTTATCAGAACACTACCACACCCATTTGTGTCTGTATTTCCTATGGCTGCTTTCACGTTAATGTGCCAAATTGTATAGGGGTGCTAAACTATATGGCTTGCAAAGCCAAAATACTTACTCTTTGGCCCCCTATAGAAAAAGTTTGTTGACCCTCTTCCAGAGCACGTGGAGAGATTCTTTTTCTTACCCACTCTCCTCAATCCCAAAGCTACCAGGATGATCTATTAGGACATGAAAGAAAAATATTAAAATTTCTATTTATAATTCACTTTCACCTAAGAAATAAGAGATTAAGTTCCGCCAATTTGGCAACAGTGCCATGTGTCCTGTAACATACATGAGGAATCCTGAGCAGGAGAGGGAGTTCCACAACACAGAGGGGTTTTCTGTGGTGCCATTACTTGTCCTTATGGTTTCAGCACACTGTGATCTACTGCTATTTCTGTGTGTCTAGCTAAGTGACTTCAGGGATTATTTTGTTTAGTTTTAACTAAACTAACACTCACAAAATGGAGAAAGGGACTTAAAGGGATTCTTCCAAAGACAACACAGAACGAATATTCTAGTCATAAAACAAGCATAAGCACACAACAAATAAAAACGGCAGAGCTCCTGGTGTGAGCTCTCTGAAGCCATACAATGATTATATATCAAAGAAATGTTTGTTCTGTTTAGTCTTGAATACATGCGAGTGCATGTGGACATGTGTGTGGGGAAGGGAGAGTAAAGATCACTCTCTCCAGCAATCCTGTCCCATCACACTCTTGTCCCAGCTGTATATGCACTTCTGAACTCACTAGGTACCCACCAACAGCTCTGACTGATATCTGGCTTCTTTTGCATTTTTTTCTACACACGCCCTTTTTTCTAACCAGCAACACTGAAGCACATTGCTGTGCAAAATCAATTCCTTATCTGTGCCTGGGACTGAGGATTGTATTTCTGCATGCCCCTTCAGATCCTGGGAGAATGACCTGAAAACAGTCTGCAGACCTTGCAGTTACCCTCTCCTTATTTTTCTTCCTCTTTCCCTGCTGAAGTGTTCCTCCTCTCACCATTTATTAGATGGTGAGTTAGAATTAGCTGGGTTTAGGCTTTAAAACTCATGAACATGGGACCCAAATTAAGAAGAATAGACTTTGAGAATTTTAATTATAAAAAGAACCCTAGGGAACTAGGTAAAAACTCCATTTCCTCATTCACTATACGGAGATCTTGTAAATAACAACTCTGAATCTCATTTCTCCCAACCTATAAAATGGATGTGATATTATCTGTCTTTCCTTATTGTTATCAGGATAACTTTTTTTATTTTAATTTTTTAATTTATTTTTTGGTTGCGTTGGGTCTTTATTGCTGCACCCAGGGCTTTCTCTAATTGTGGTGAGCGGGGGCTACTCTTCATTGTGGTGCGTGGGCTTCTCATTGCGTTGGCTTCTCTTGTTGCGGAACATGGGTTCTAGGTGTGCGGGCTTCAGTAGTTGTGGCACGCGGGCTTCAGTAGTTGTGGCACACGGGCTCAGTAGTCGTGGCTCACGGGCTCTGGAGCACAGGCTCAGTAGTTGTGGCTCACGGGCTTAGTTGCTCTGCAGCATGTGGGATCCTCCCGGACCAGGGCTCAAACCCGTGTCTCCTGCATTGGCAGGCGGATTCTTAACCACTGTGCCACCAGGGAAGTCCCTGTTATCAGGATAACTTGAGATACTTTATGAATCGTGAGATAATTTAAAACCAGAAGTATTACACAGACTTAGGAGACAGATCATTTTTTATTTTGAATTCATTCTAAAAACAAAACAAATCAGAAAGTTGTAGGGGAGAGGAAGACAGAGCGAAAAACAGCACACAGCTTTCTATGTGGCAGTTGCTCTAAGTACTTTACATACACTATTTTATTTAATCCTCATAATAAATGCATGAAGTAGATACTCTGTTAGTTTGTCACTTACCCCAAATCGCACAATTAGTAGCTGACCTCAGATCCCTCTAAGTCCACCCCTTTTAATCACTGTACTGTATGAACACACTTTCTACTAGCTGTGTAACTTTTTGGATACCTGACTCACTCTTTTGGCAACTCATTTTCCTCATTTATAAAGGGGTGAAGAAAAGCACCACTACAATGGTGTACTGACTGCATTATCATGTCTAATCCTAATAAAATCCCATTTCTTAGAAGGGGTCATATTCATTTGTCTTTGAGAAACCAAGACAGAGTATCTAAACACTATATCCAAGGTTTACAGCCAGCCTGTGATGGAGCCGGAACTTCAACCACCAGCTCCAGATCCATTTTCCTTCCAGCACATGGCCTGGCAGTAAATTTTGCGGCATTAACTAAGACGACCTAAATGAAAGTACCTAGTAAATTGTCTGACACATAGTAGGTACACAATATATAGTGTGTTTTCTTCTTTCTAAATAAACTCCTCCTTTCTCTTGGAACATGATCAGTGCAATGATTTTTTTTAATTTATTTATTTTTATACAGCAGGTTCTTATTAGTTATCTATTTTATACATATTAGTGTATACATGTCAACCCCAATCTCCCAATATTCACCCCACCACCAGCTCCCCCCACCACCCCCGCTTTCCCGCACTTGGTGCAATGATTATATGTTCCATTTAGAAGTCTGAAAATGATGATGGAAGAGAAACATCAGTCCGGGGTAACTAAATCAAGGAAAAGCCATATGATACGTCGACTGCAGACTTTCAACTGGCAGCCAAAGGTTCCTTCTTACAAGCATGTGCCACTTTAGTAAACTTCACTCTCAATTCTTTTGTTTTTGAGGAAAAACATTTCCAGCTAATAACACAATTACACTTAAGTATCAGAGTTCATTTTAGTATTATTGCATTTGTTAAATCTAACTGAGTCCGGATTACTTCCTCATTGCTAATAAGAGAGAGGGAGAGGGAGGAAAAGGAGGAGGGGAGGACCGAGGGGGGAGAGATGGCTGTGAAGGTTAAGGGAAGAGAAAGACATATACACAGAGTGGCAGAGGGAAACAGAGCACTGTCAATGCTACATATAGCCTCAAGTCCAATAAACGTCAAACTCGCTGCCCACGGTTTCTATGGAAACCCCTTAAGTTAAGAGTGGAACTACAGACATTTTTTTGGACTGCAATTCATAAGCTGTTTATATAATTATGATGAGACATGAAGCTGTATGGACAATACTATTATCATCCTCACAGCATTTAGAATTCAACGAACAGGTATGGCCAAATAAAAAGTTAATTTTTAAGATAAATCATTAGCTTCGCGTGACTTGCATGCAAATAAAATGCGTATCGTTCTTCCAGGACTTCACACGTTATTTCCCGCTGGCGAACCCCAAATTAGCCAAGTGACATTCGTTAAGAGGGAGTTCTTCGGAGGCCTCATACCAATTATCCCCTCCCCCATGTCCAGCGAACAAAACCAGGGCCACAGCATATTTTCAATTAAACCCAGGATAGCACCAAAGTGCAGCACAGCTGGAAGAGCAAGCACATTATGACCCCATAGATCATTTGTGAGCAATGAATCGGTCTCTGGTGTTTTTCTGTTTTATAGGCATTTGAATATAAAAATAAAGAAAATAGGTTTCAGATTAGTTTTTGCTTTCCAAAATAAACAACCACTTTGAGGCCATTATTCCTGGTGGTCTGTCAAAGAATGATTGGAAGCCATGACTTTTCTGTCTCTGCTGGTTGGAAGAGGTGTGCTGAGACTTAAACTTGGCCTCAGGGAAGCATCGGATTGATGGACTCATTCATATCTTTGTTCCTTCAGTAAACAAGCACATAGTTTCCACCTACTATGTGTCAGGCACTGAGCTAGGGACAGGGGAGGCTAGGAGATTACACTGTAGCTTAATTATGGACCTTTGAGAAGGGAATACATTAATTTTGTTGATAGATATTTGTGGAGGGGAAACTGTGGCTCACAGGCACTAGACTAAATAGATAAATAAATCCAGGATCCTGCCTTCTAGGAGCTTACAATTTAATAGAGACAAAGAGACACATGACCCTAAGTCATAGAGCAAGGAAGCAGTGCTCCTGCCTCCTACCTCCCAATCTTCTCTCTCTATAGGTAGAACTACCACCCACGGATGCTGTGCTACAGTAGAAGGTAAATGTGTTCACGCGAATGGCATCACTGGCTGGTGGAGGGTGGGCAGCTTCAGGAATGTTTCCACAAGAGACACACATTTCCACCTCTGTCTATGGGCCACCATGGCCCGGAGATCATCTTTAGCCCATAAAATATGACTGAAGGGAGAGGCACTCACAAGAGAAGGATCCCAAGGAGAGTCATCTCTGGTGTCAAGCTGGGACCATGAAGGCTGTTTCTAAAGTGGCAAAGATAAACCTACATGAAATTTGTAAATATGACTCAGGGCCTATGAGTATGTCTTTCCTACTCATTTGCAGCCTGTTTTTTGCAATTCAGTAGTGGTTTGCAGTAGCTTGGCTACCCACAAGTTGCTCGTGTTGTAGCAAAGCCAGTCTTTGGCTGTTATTGGATTTGACAGTGTATAATGAGCCACTTCACATTAGCTGCTGCTGTAGTGTTCAGCATATTGTGGCAAAGATTTAGCATGAATCATCACCTCACCTAGCTCTCCGTTGTGGTCTCTATGCTGTAAACAGGCAATGTGTTTGCCAAGCTAAGGGGAAAGAAAGCATCCATTAGAACAATTCAGCACATTTCTCGATCTGCTGCTACCACCATCACCACAGACAACACTGGTGACAATATTTATCAAATTGCCACTGTATTTTAACACTCTCCCAGGCAGAAAGCCAAGGCAGCTATTTTAACCACTGGCCATATTGAACAATGCATTGTTTAATGCCAATAAAAAAAAATGCATTTAGAGTCAGAAGATCTGTGGTCTACACTTGGTTCTGACTTATTAGAAGCTTAACCTTAAGCAAGTCACGTTTTCTCTCTGATCCACCGCCCTGTTCAGAACCACCTCTTAAGATCAAATGAGATCATGTATTTTGAAGATGGAGAGGAAATAGTTAAAGAAACACTCTGAATTATTAAAATCAAATGGGATGTTAAGAATCTGACATAGGCATTTGCTACAAACTCTAACTGGGATTTTTTTTCCACATCCCGAAACAGGAGAGATACTAACATTTCTTCCTCCTACCCATCCCTCATCTCCCCAATATTCCCCTCCCAACACCCCTGTGGCAATGGCAGATTAAATATTAGAATCAAAGATCGAGGGTCACACAGTATTTGGAGCAAAGCAATAGAGCTGGCATTTTGCAAAGCATAATGAGTAACCTAAATGATTTTTAATTCCAACAAACTACAGATCTTTCCAACCCAAGCTTAGACATACAGTTGGTGCAAACTGTACAAAGAGGAAGCCCCTAGCAAATGCAGATGGGAAAAGCCCATGAAATTAGCAATCAAGATCAAGTGACTGACACAGATATTGAAATCACCAAGAATTATATCAGGAGGAGGTTTGGAGAGAACATCAGGGAGGCAGGTGTTAAACTCTTCAAGGAATAAGGAGGAGGGAAGTGTGGGTCTGTGGTTGACTCCAACAAGGAGGCGTTAGCAGGTGGTATAGTCTGATGGTGTAAGCTTCAAAGCTGGGCATTTTACTGTGTTAGATAGTTTTGTTTGGAACAGATAATGTTAAGTAAAAGGGCTTCTCAAACTTCAAAGCAATACATCACTAGTGAATAGTATTATTACTACATAAATAAAACTGAATATGATTAACATTTATTTCAGATCTGATGTGTGGATTTTCCATCATTGGGTTTCAAAAACATGTAACACAAACTTAGATGAAGTTTCCCTAAATCTCATAGTTTCAGGAACCATTAACAACCCATCAGTACGAAATATGAAATCTGAGTTAGAAGTTAACATGCCTGGGATTTATAACAATGTGAGAGGAAGGCAGTGGGTAACCATGAGTATGTGTAGAGAGGGTAAAGAAGAGGTGGGAGGTGGAAAGTTTATGTTCATTGCTAAATCCAGTAGCTAATTCTCAACTCTCAACTAGGCAAAAATTAGCAACATTTGACATGGTGACTCTTCTGTCCTTCCTGAAACACTCTCTGCACTTGGCTCCTAGGAAATTACCCTCTCTCTTCTTCTTCTACCTCACTGGTCACTCTGCTCAAACTTCATCGCTAGATCTGCCTTATCTCAGGACACTAAACCTTGGAGTGCACCAGGGCTCAGTTAGTGCACCTCTCCTTTGTCTATACCACTCTCTAAGTGAATCCCATAGTGAGTTTAGACACCGTATACAAACTGAAGACTGCCAAACATTTATCTCCAGCTGGCAATGCAGACTTGCAATATACGTATGTAACAGCTAATGCAAGACTTCCACTTGAAAACATCAAAAACCAACCTGTCCAAAAATAAAACTCTTGATTCCAACTCAACTTCCATCCCTGAAAAAGACTTTTCTAATAGCAGCTCCAGTCACTTATTCATTCAAAAAAATTTTTAACCTCTTACCATGTGCCAAGAAACTGGTTCCAGGAACCATCCTTGTAAGAGCTCAGGACAAAGCCCCCCTTGAAACTTTATTTTTTGGTCTCATCTCCAATTTGCATCCTATTACTTCTATACTTTATCACCTTTACATCCTATTGCTTGTACAATGGAAATCCTGTATATCAAGAGTCTCGATACTTCTCACCTCCACTGCTACATCCTAGTCCATTATCTCTCTGAATAATTGGATGATTCCAATAACCTGGTCCAGTATCTGGTGTCTTTGTTTCTATTCTTGCCCCTCTTCAGTCTTTTCTCCACACCGTGGAGGAATCCTCTCAAAATGCAAGTCAGATCACATTCTTTCTTCTGCTCAATGCTCAATGGCTTCTGATGTCACTCAGAGTAATATTACAATGCTTCCAGTGGCCTAGGAGGCCATTTAGAGTTTTCTTCTGCATCTCCCCTTCTCTCATCCTATCCTGCTACCACTATCACTCTTACTCCACTCTGGACACACAGGTTCCTTGCTGTTCCTCAAATATACCAAGCACACTTCTTAGGAACATTGCACTTGCTCTTCCTTCTGCCTGAAACATTCTTCACCCAGACAGACCTGTAGCCATGCATGCACATGACAACTGTACCATGTTTCATCCAAATACCTGTATGCTTTGCTTCTTCACTTCGTCCAGGTCACCAGCTCAGAGGGACCTCCCTTCCCTGGAGATGCTGCCTAAAATATAACTGCCCCTTTCTCCACCTATCTTTATCCCTCCCCTTATTCTTCTTTATTTCTCTTTAGCGCTCTTCTCACAACTAGAGAAAATACACATGTATTTATATATGTATCTGTATGTATATGTATTTATTTTCTGTCTCCTCCAACAATATGAAGACATGGAGTTTGAATGATTTGTTTATTGATGGAGCCCCATAATAGTCCCATTTGATAGATGAGGAAACTAAAGCCCAGAAAATGTGAATGCCTCTCTGAGTACTTTTCTGGTGAAAATGGGGATTATCAAGCAGAAAGGAGAGTACAAAGGCGGAAATGATGATAATTCAATAGATCTGTGCATGTGATAGGCTACAGAAGTTAAGTTGATGAATTCTGTCATTAGATGTAGTTACTTTGTGACTTGGGCAAGTCCCATAGTCTTTTGAGACTCCAATTCCCTCATCTCTAAAGTCAGGGTGATAATACTAGTGATAACCTCAGAAGGTTGTTCTGAACATGAAATGAGGTGTTGCCATAAGCCACTAAGCCTGGCATATCGTAAGCTCTCAGATACTCGGAATGATTATTATTATCTGAGAGAGTTTCATTCATTGTTTATTAAGCACTGCTCTAAATACTTGGGGAGTGGCTAAAAATATACCCACTTTTATAAAATGATTATCTGGTGCTGGATGTGGTACTCATTCCCAAATATGTGATCATGCCTGGATATGGAAAATAAATCAAGATGATAAACCACTTTGACCTTTTACATATCACCATAGAAACAAGATTGGTAACAAGAAAGATGGTGATGAGAATGGTACCTTTTGTTTCTATTATACATCACAGATTGGAACATCTTCTCACATACATCGTCCTATCAGATCTTCACAATTATGGGAGGTATGCAGAAGAGATTATATATATTTTTTCATTTTCCAGATGAGATGTTAAAGTATTACGAAGTTAAATAATGTTATCAAGTTTAAAAAGCTAACATATAATAACTATTAATACAGTAAGTTAAATCTTTGGATCCCTAGGCTAGTGCTCTGCCTAAGATATGATGTTTTAACATGAACATGTTAAGGGAGAGAAGGAGGTATTTATGCTGTGAGTCCTTCCAAAGTTCTCAAAATTTGTAGGAAATTGCCTTTTTTGTGTTCCTTTAATACATTTCACTATTACTTCCATATGGGAAGAGTGAAAAGAACATTTATTGAGCAATTGTCGACTGTGTTGGTCATCCACATTGTACTTACGTGTCTTTCTGCATCATTAGACCATATGCCCTATTGGGACAGGCACTATATACCATTTTATGTGCATGCACAGCCCAGCTACTGCCACATAGTATGCATTCAATAAATATTTCTTGACTAAGTGAATGAAACAGCTTATTTGGTTATATACAGAAAGAAGCAACAGTGAAAGTACACCCTGAATTTAAATCATATAATCAATCAGTACAATTAGAACGAACTTTATAAAATTGCCGTTTCCTAAGTTAAAAACTGTTGACGTCAACAATTTCATATGATTGAAACTAATAGTTTCCAAAGAGGGACAATGATTTTGGAAATGCTCAGTTTGCCAATCAAATTTCTGGAATTTATGGAAATCCTTTTCAGTTTACTTCTCATTACATAAACATTTATGTACCAACCAAGGGGAAAAGAGCCAATATTTTGATTTCAAAGAAAGTCTTCTAACTTCAAACATTTAATTGTGGGAGGGTAATTAAAAATAAAGCCAGAATAAGCACATTCAGTGCTGAGTTATAAAGAGGACATGTCTATTGATTACCTGTATCAAGGTCCACAAGCACAGAGCAGAGAAGTCACCCACTGGCTCTGCCATAGCCTTAAATCCAATGGTACAGCCATTGGTACATCAAGGTATCCATACCGTTTTCTCTTAATATAGCTGCTCAAATATTATGACTTCTCATAGTTCTATTCTGAGTTCCTCCTTTGTCACTTGACTTGCTCATGGAGATAATTAACCATTTGGTCATCATTTTTTCCCATAGTAGTCTCTTCATTACACCACCTATCACCTTGGGAAAATCAAGACCATCTCCTATTAACTAGTACGTTGCCACTGCGAAACACTGTTCTGGGCATGCACGGGAAATAATTTTTAATTAAAATGAAGTATCTGAAGGATATACATGGACACAAATCTATATGCTACTTAAATATCTCCTTAGCTGCTAGTGGTATCCTCGTTTCACATTGGAGATCAAGATGTGTGGGAGTAGGAGATGGCACATACCAAGTGTCCTTGATTTTCAAATAACAGCAGCTGGTCGACCTCCTGCTCTAACCGATCTAAACCTCTGGTCGGAAAGGACACAGGATAGTTGTGGTCTGTGTAAATGTGACATTTATCTTCATGAGTGTAGTGATGAAGAATGGACCAGGACTGGCACAGTTATGAGTGACTTATCCCATTTCCCCTCACAAGTGAAGATAAATGACACAAAATCTCAGCCATCAGGCATTCTAAATATTTTCCCCACATTTATGCCCATAGACGCAAACATACAGAAGGTCTCTTCCTCAACCTGATTGTTTTTTATTTTCAAAATATGCAGCTAACAAGAACAACAGAGAACTTGTGGGAAAGTCAGAGGGGATGAAAAATGCTGAATCACTTCTAGGAGACAAGCTATGCCCTGGGAGAGCAACAGACCCTATCTCTGGGAACTCTAAAATGACTGTAAGCCTCAAAATAGGATTTCCACGGGTCTCTGGCTGCTGTCATTAAGCTAATGTTATGAGACAGTCACAAAGGCCCCCCAAGGATACTGCACTAGAACACTAGACAACCTGTAGAAAATTCATGAAGATGGTGGCTCTAACAGAGTGACTTCTAAGACCTCCTGTTTGTCTAAAAGACAGTCTTTCTGGTTTACTTTATACTCATAGGACATTCATTATCCTCAGATGATATGCAGTCCTTAATTTCTGAATTGGACTAGGATGTCCTCACTAAGCTTTTTAATTGCTGGTAAGGTAGACAGGGTACGGAAGGCTGAATAATTGCATCATCCAGGATGTCCTCTGTGCCCAGCCCTCATAGCTAGATAATGTGGGGACTCAGTTTCAGCCCCCCGTGGGATATGGTCTCTCTTACATAACAATGCTGTAGCACCACTGAGAGCATATTGGATCATTTTAAGTTACCACATTCAAATGTAAACCTATATTGAAGGAAATTTAAACCTAATTTGAAGCTGGCCCTGTTGGTAAGAATCTAGTTCCCTAGAGCTAGTTCACTAGAAAATTATTATACCCAGCTAATCAGAAGGCCAAGTCTCCTCTGTGCCAAAGCAGTTGGGAGTTGTAGTTTTGCCTCTTATTGCCCATACCTGACTTGTTCCCAGTGTTGTTAGTCTTTAGGACCATTTAATGGTAGATGATGGACCTCCACCGATAGGCAGAACAGATCCTGGCCATCTTCTTCAGCCTAATTCTCATACTTGTCTTGATGACATCATTGTTTCAGATTTAGCTCTGATGTTATACTCCAATAGCTTAGAATCTATACTCTAATTACTTTGGGAAATGTTACCAATTTGATCCCAAGATCATGCCTCCATATTTGTTTGCAACCTCTTATGGGACTCTTGTCCCTTTCCATGAGTCTAAGTCATTGTTATTAGAACATATCCAATAACCTAGGCCCTCAATGACTAAGGGTCTGGCTTGTTCCTTAAATTTCTAGATATCCAAAATTACCACCTTAATCCCCTCCAGCACTGAAAGTCTTTCTAATATGCATCTCATTCAACATTTATTGAATGCTTCCTAAAAGCAGGGATAATTCTAGACACTCAGGATTCTGCAGTGAGTCAGAGAGTGACAAACTCTCCCTTCATAGAGCTTACTTTTTAAGGTTTAGACAGATAATAAGCAAACCAGAAAAGATCAGATAGAGATAAGTACTGAAATAAAAATACAACAGTGATGAGTCAGGGAATGACTGATAGGAAATATTACATGGATTTGGTCTAGAAAGACCCCTCTGAAAAAGAGACATTAAATTTCAAGAACTACAAGAAAGAACTCAGACATAAAAAGATCTAGAAGAAAAATATTCCAGGCAGAGAGAATAATTAATATAAATGCTCCAAGTTTGAGGAAGTGCTATAGTCTAAATGTTTGTGTCCACTCCCCTTCCAAATTCATATGTTAAATCCTAATACCCAACGTGATGGTATTAGGAGGTGGTGCCTTTGGGTGGTGATTAGGTCATAAGGATGGAGCCCTCATGAATGGAATTAGTACCTTTATAAAAGAGGCTCGAGAGAGACCCCTAGCCCTTTCCTCCCTGTGAGGATACAATGAGGAGTCTGCAACTAGGAAGAGAGCCCTCACCTGACCATGATGGCACCCTGATCTCTGAGTTCAGGTCTCCAGAAGTATGAGAAATAAGTTCTGTTGCTTATAAGATACTTAATCTGTGGTATTTTGTTACAGCAGTTCAAACAGACAAGAAAAATGTTATACTTAAAGAATAATAAGGGAAAATATAAGCGAGTCTAGTAGGAATAAAGTGAGAAAGCAGAAGAGTAGGAGATGTGGATGGAGAGTATATTAGTTTCCTTTGGTTTCCATAACAATTATCACAAACATGATGACTTAAGACAACAGAAATTGATTCTCTCCCAGCAGTGGAGGCCAGAAGTCTGAAACTGAGATGACATCAGGACTCTCTAAAAACGTTTGGGGAGAATTCTCCTTTGCCTCTTCCAGCTCTGGTGGCTCCAGATATTCCTTGGTTTGTGGCTACATTACTCCAATCTCTGCCTCAGTCTTCACATAGACCTCTTCTCCATGCATCTCTCTTATGGGTTTCTCTTTTAAGGACACTTGTCATTGTATTTAGGGCCTACCTGGATAATCCAGGATGATCTCATCTCAAGATCCTCAACTTAATTACATATGCAAAGATCATTTTTTCAAATGAGGTCACATCCACAGGTTCTGGAGTTTAAGATGTGAACACATCTTTTAGGGAGTCAGCATTCAACTCGTTACAGAACGTTAGTCCTGGTAGGTCAGGGAAAGCAATTTCTTTGATACTATATGCAATTGCAAGCTCTTGGAGAATTCCACATTGGAAAATAATACAGTCTTATTTAGACTTTTAAACCATCACTCTGCTAGTGTGAGGACTGACTGAAGGTACCAGTGGTATATAAGTAGTGCATGTGAGAAATGGCTTGGTCTTGAGTGGCAGCAATAGGAATGGAGAGAATTAGAAAATTAAGGGGTTTTCCTGGAGGGTAGTGTCAAGAATATTTACCTAGGAATATGAGGATGATTGTAAAAGAAACCAAAATGTTGCATTCTGCCACCTTCCAATGTAGGGGTCCAAATAGCATCTGTTCCTGTACTCCCTGCCACCATGCTCCACATGCCTGCAAGAGCATTTGTGTCAAGAGATCCCCTCCACTTCCCTAGCTATTCTTAGACCACTGAAAATATTATCCTCTCTTTTAGTCTGGCCCTTGTCCTAGTCCTTATGGTTGGTTTTGCCTCATCTCATTTTACTTCAAGAGTCTGTCCTGCCCAGTGACCCATCTTATTTTATTTATTTATATATGTATTTATTTATATATGTATTTATTTATTTAGACCAATCTTGTTTTAAAACAAGGCTATTCCAATTCTTTCCCAATGCAGTTCCCTGGGGCATCCAAGAAGAGCCTCAGTGATTTGGTTATACCCTGAAAATGGTATACCATTCAGGTTCTACCCTGGAATGTCAGAGAGACTGCATTTTCTTCAGGTTAAGGTGACACCCTGGGAACAGGTCTAACAAAGTTTCAGAACCTAATTATATGACAGTTACCACCTCCATGATTTGCATGTATTCTGTACTTAAACTTCTACAGAACTATAATTTCTAGATTACCTTTCTACTTCTGGGACCTCTTCTGAATACACAAAGAGATTGGCTTAATCAAAATAATACCCATTCTTATAGTTATGTTTTTTGAAGAAATGATGATTTCAAGTCAAGTATAATTTATCGCCCCCTTTAGGTTGAAGTTCTGACAGAGGACTGAGCTTTAGGGTGTCTGAGAAGTTCAATGAAGGTGGAGACAAGGGATGGCAATGTGCTATAGTTTGTGAAGTCCCTGGATAAAGGCCAAATTTTCATACTGAGTGAGCCATTTTATGGGAATGTGGCTAGAAGCCTAGAATATTCTCTTGGATTCGGGAGGAGGAACAAAGCAACATGAAATCCTTGTCCTTACTCCCTATGTATGGCTGTTCCAATATAAGTTGTTCCCATAAGCCATTCCAGATCATCTACATAATACTGTTGCTGGTAAGTGCCTCTCAAGCTTATTTTTAAATAAGCTCCATTTTTCAGAATGATTTCAACATCAAAAACTACATGTGTCTGCAACTAAATTTTCAATTTATTAATTACGGTTTGTAATTTATTCCTTCGTCTCTTAAGAGCAAAAGAAAATTTAGGATTTGGTATTCCAAAACTAACAGTATTTAGAAATAGCCTTATTAGAGCAAGCTTAAAACCTACCAAGAAAATACATTCCCTAGAGTGTGAAATCTGGCAACAGTGAAGAGGAACTGCTGCTCTCTGGCTCTGGATTAGAACATTTGTGCATCTGAGAGATCCTTCCTGTGACCCATCAAAGTGGCAATTGTTTAGAAATACAGGTCACCAACTTAATATCCATCAACATGTGGAAAAATGTAGATGTTTATACTGACATTTGGTCCCATTCTTATGTTGTGTCTGTTTAAATGAGGGCTGCTATCTTTGTCATGAAACCTGTATCACATTAAATGTGGGTTAAGAGAAGGAAAAGAATATAAGAAAAAAAAATCCTAGTTGGTGAATATTCATCTCTTTACTCATTCATTTACTCATTAACTAATTATTTTGTTACCTTTAAGTCACCTAAACCTTACTGAGCATGAAATGATTAAATGGGAATTAGGTAGACAGTGGAGTTGGGGTGGATCTTAATTATGCCACACTGCAGGAGAGTGAAGTCCATACTTCTACATAAAGGAAAAATCCCTTGAAGATGGAAATGTAGTCATTGATTTTTTTTTTTCACACTCAGGAGTCTAAAATCATCTTCCTGTTGTTATTGCTTGGAGAATCCTGATCAGGACAGAAGTCTCAGATGTCAGAGAAAATGTTCAAATTGGAGTTAGAGAAGCCATTCCCAGGTTAATGAGCACAGAGCAGCAGGCATTTTGAAGACTTTATTTGGAGAAAGGAAACATCTGCAGAAATCAAGTGATTAAGACATGATACTCAAAGCGAACTCTGAGCGATCTCATTAGCAGAGACTAAGAATAGTCAACAAATATAATAAGAGCCCTGTTACAAGGTCACAAACATCCCAGTGCAGGCCAGCTGTGTGGGACCCACTGAAGAGGAAGATGGGGAACCTGATTGAATCAGATCACAAAATCATCCTTAGAAGACATAAGAGTTTCTTCCCAAGTCCCAAGGGAGGAAGAACCAGAAATGTGTATGAGATTTTCCATTGCATTTTATTCATAGTTCTCCAGACGTGCTTATGCATATTAAAATGTATATATTATTATTCTACAATGTAGGTTCAATCATTCTCAATTACTTTGAATAACTCCTGTACACATGTCACTTTCTCACTGATATTCCCTCACACACATTTGTCAAAGGACCCCCTACTCACCTGCACACAGTGGCTCATATCCCTTCTCTGAAATTACATTTGTTTATTTATTTTTCTCTTTTTAAAACTATATTTAAATGGATAACCAACAAGGACCTACTGTATAGCACAGGGAACTCTGCTCAATATTACGTAACAACCTAAATGGGAAAAGAATTTGAGAAAGAATAGAAACATGTATATGTATAACTGAATCACATTGCTGTACACCTGAAACTAACACAACAATGTTAATAAACTATACTCCAATATATAGTAAGAAGTTTAAAAAAAAAGAAATGGTATGTTCTTCAAAAAGTTACTTGCCCTGGGTTAATTCATCCTTTTTCACTTAATACAGAGTAAAGGAAGGATAATCTGGCCAAAATGTGTTCTTATATGAGGCTGTATAGTGATAACAGTAATCAACTTGAGTTTATGCATAACTCCGTTGATAGTTATGTGTACACACACACACACACACACACACACACACACACATTGTGTAAACCCTTTTTATCCCCTAAAGATCCCAGATTTCCTGTATTCTTAGATGTCTTGGTAGTTTTTTATTTTCCCATGTTTTTGTTTTTAAATTAAAATTCCATCCATTGGAAAAAAAAAACTATATTCCTGCCTTCAGAAGAATATAAGCTTCATGAGTATTGGGACATTACATAGCTTGTTCACTATCTTACTTCCTGAGCATAGAATAATGTTTGGAGCAGGATAAGTCACTCAAATAATTATTATATTTAAAAAATGAATGCTTTTTATGCCTTCATAAAATCACTACCAAAACTAAACCTCTATGTATTATTATATAAATGAAAGAATATTGAAATGGAGGTTTCACCAAGGAACCAAGACACAGTAGATGATACATTCCAAAGAGAGTATAAATTTACAATGGAGGCAGTCATAAGTGGCCGCACATCTCATAACTTCTTATATAGAGCAAAGATATCAATGGACCAGAGAAAGCCATGAAGAGGATTTCTTTGGAGAGAGCTATACTATGAGTCCCAGTCTTAAGGGAAGGGGCGGGTGGTCTTACATCCTAACCCTCAGCTTAGTAAAGAAGGGATTTAAGAAGATTATTAGAGGAAAGTTTTTGAGTAAAATGTCAGTGGGTTATGACTTACCATCAACAACCCCAAAGAGAAGATTATAGAAGGAATCCTGTCCCTCATCTCAAGACTAAAGATAAGGTTGTGATGGCACAGTAGAGCAGACTTAGGAGGCTGGTGTCTAAATCCCATCTGAAAAATCTCAGAGGCAAGAGACCAAATGTTGCTCACACATTTGAGGGAGTTGATGAGAGAGACTTGGAGATATTTTAGATCCTATGCAAGAGGTTTGCTTGCAGAAGTAAACAGCTTACCAGAAGGAATCTGCAAGTATTTCTGGGTGCCTAGGGGCTGAGGAAGGAGTCAGTGATGGTTCAGGGAAGAGATCCTCACTCTTAGCAAGGCACATTTGTGGGGAGTGAGAGAGGAGGGTGGGTCACCAAAGAACACATACACATGAAAAGCCACCATAAAAAAGTCGATTTCAAATGACTGGCCAATCCAAAGATGCTGATGTTAACTCAAGAGAGTCCCAAGCAAGTAAAAGCTATTCTGGTCCCCTCTTACCTATTTTCCCTAACCATGGCCCAACAAAGAAGAGTAGGCAGAGTAGACAGATGGGAGAGGAGGAGGAGAGAGAACTAGGTGACAATAAAGAGAAGAAAACTGCTGTGTCTATACCCTAGTCTGTGATGTCAGGTTTCCTACCCAAAACCGGACCTGTGTTGGGGCAAGGCAGGAATCTCAATATTAAAATAAGTTCACAGTTTTCAACATTATATAATTTGAATATGTCAGTTACTTACCACAGTGCCTTATAATTACATAAATATTTCCAGAAAGTTTTCATCTAGGGGCAGAAGCAGAACCCGTCCCAATGAATAAATTTTAATTGGGAGAGAAAAATGAAATTGCCTTATGATTCCATCTGTACTTTGTATACGTTCAATATAATGGCTACTATAATTTTACTGATATCAGCATCATGGGGTCCAGAGTTTGAAATTCCAGGTATAAATTTCTCAAATTTCAAATTTTGAATTTTAACCTATTTCTCTCTGGCTATGCTTCACATTTTGCTAATGATTGATAACGAAGAAAATGGCAGTTAAATAAACCATTAACTTGGGAATAGGGCTTCCAAACTGATACATATAAATCATTTTTTAATCAACAACAAACAATTCCCAGTGTTTAAATATTTCACAAGTATCTGGTATTTCTAAAAGAACTTATGGAAGGAGGATACATTCAGGAGTTATTTGAAAATTAGAGGTAATACATCCTGTCATATATTCTGGAAAGAATACAAACTCTTCTGAACAAGTTAAAGAATCTAGAAGAATGAGATAAAATAACTATGTATGTGTATCTGTGGAGTTGGGAAGAGATGGAATACATGATAAGACACAGAGGTTAGGAAAATACAAAACAGTAAATACTTTTGGTGGAAAATAAGGCACTGAAAGGGATTTCTCCCATTTCAGTAGATTACCACTAGTTAGCTTCAATGAATCTTTCTGAGTTCTCATGTTTTTTATGCCATATTCGACCACAAAACTAATATGATATGATTTTACCAAATGCAGGGTTCATACTGCTATTTTGTCCTGTTTGGTTGTTCATTTTTACTGTGTGCCCCATATTTCCCTCTCTCGACTGTTTTTATGGGGGTATTTGAAACATCTGTTCCATGTAATAAAGAGTAGTTAGCTGATCTGACTGGTTAAAAGGTTGAAAAATTGCCAATTTGAATGTTTATCCCCACTTTATGTTTGTCACAAATATAGGCTCTTGGTGGCCTTTAAAAGCTGGCAAGCTAAGAGAAATGCAATTTAGGAGGATTGTGAATTAATAAAAGAAGGATCTTAATTGCTTAATTTATATGGACAAACCTTACCCTGATAAGAGGTCTTTTGTTTCAACTCATATGTCCCCATATCAACTGATTTGAAAGTATTGTCACATATTCTATGCTCTGCTCTGAGCTCCAGGGGAAAATAGAAGCATTTGAGACTCTAACATACACAAAGGTTTTATCCCTTTCCTCATTATCACAATCCTAGAAACCATTGCTGATGGTGAGGAAAAGAAATGGAAAGCAGATGCAGAAAAGGTAGTGTTTTTTCCCCAAACATTTGGTCCCTTGAGACTAGAAAAACTCTGTAAAGACTCTAGTTTGGCTAAGAATGCAGTACTTTAAATATTCATGAATGAGTGCAAGTGAACAATGGATCATATTCATAGTTTCAGTGATTTAACTTCTTACTCATCATCGTCATCTTTTTTATTGTCTGGAAAACTGATTCGGGAAAAAAAGAAAAAAAGAGACGCTGACCATTTGACCATTTTTATCCCAGACGTCATTTCCAAGTCCCAGTTTTGTTGTCTTCTCCTCGGGGACTCAGTCTGTTTGACCTTCATTAGCTCATAAGCATCCTACTTGCAAACTCTTCACCTTGGCTTCCCTTTTGCCATTTTTCTTTGGTGGAAAGGTTAAAAGAAAATGAATTCTAATAATTTGGGGGTACAGAATTAGAGAAAGAGACATAAACGGAATGAATAAAGAAATTGCTTTCTTTAGGTCCAGAGTAAGAGGGAGAGCAAGGAATCACCTGTTTGATTACCTGGGATCTCTCCTGAAGACTGAGACTTCTTGCCTCTATTGTAGGAGTTAAGACATCACTCTGTAATTTCTCTTCTGCCTGAGTAGCAACCTGCCACCCCCCGCCCCAACTAACAATAAGCCACTTGAAGAAACCTGCAAGTGTTTTGCCATCTTTGTAGCTACAAGTTCTTCTGCATATTTCCTTGTTTTCTTGTTGTGTCTGTTAGGGCCAAATACTACAATAAACGTTTTACATACAGTAAGTCATTTACATCCACTTCAATGATAAGGAAATGGTGACTTAATAAGGTTATTTAGTGAAAGCTGGTAACTAGCAGAGCCAGGTTTCAAGAAGTCTAGGCTGGCCAACTCCAAAGAGGAGGCACTTTAACTTGTGCTTCTAAGCACCTACACAGAAAGGCAGGCTTGGGTGGCCTTTACTGTGATCATTTTCATGAAATAGGATTTAACTCCCAACTTACTCTTAGCCTTTCTGGATGAGGTGCTCTCATCTGCAATCTCATCTTATCTACAGGCTCTGTTATCCCTCTAATCACGTCCACTACCTGTCTCTTTTGTCTCTTGTCTTCTATGATCGTTTTGTTAAAAGGCAGCAACCATATTGCACCACATCTTGATCAAGCAGGCATGCTATTTGTCAGGGAGCCAAGCAAGAAAAGTCCTTAGAGTGGTCCCCTTAAGCCAGTGTTTGGCATGTTTCCCAGAAAGCCCGGGGCATCTTATCTGTACCCAATCTACCATACCTCGTGCAGGCACATCTATACCCATTAAAAGTTTCAGATCTATTTGGAACCAAATTTGATAATACAGCCTAGAGAGAAGGATAGCTTCACAGTGTCTTGAAGGTTTGATTTTAATAAGGATTGGCTATCTTTCAGAGGGTTTAGAACAAAGTGTGTTGCATTTCAAAAGGAATCACCATCTCCTTTGATGTTCTCAATCTCTTCTCATTCATTTTTGAGGTGAGAGTAAGGTAATATAAACTCCCTCTTGAAGATATCATCGGGCAAAATATCTCCACTATAAAGACATTTGGTGTCCAGGTATCAAGTGTATAGATTGGACTGTGGCTGATTCCAATCCCATTGTAGGATGTGAAATTAAAAGGAATTATACATACATCTTTGTATCTATATATGTGTGAATATGTGCATATTCTGAAATTCAGTATGTTGTTATGTATGAATTGGACTGTAAGTTGTTTCTACAGTCAGTATGTCCTATGAATAGATACTGATTATAATAGGATAACAGCAATTATGGTTACATGGTTAAAAGTACCACATAAAAGAAAATTCTCAAGCCAGTTGTGGTAGGCACAATTCTAAGATGACCCCAAGCCACACCATTGTATACTCTCTCCACTCTTTGAGTATCAGCAGTACTTGTAACTAGCTTCTAACCAATAGAAAATGACAGAAGTGGTGGGATAGTCACTATACAGCAAAGGAGATGGAAGGTCACTGCTGCGATTATATAATGTTATATAAGATCTGCCTGAGGAGACTGTAGTAAGAGAGTCCTCAGCTGGCCTCCAAGAATTAAGCTGCTGGTTGTTGTGAAAGCGTGATGAGGCAAGGAACTACACGTGGCCTCTAGGAGCTTAGCATGTCATCCAGCTGACAGTCAGCAAGAAATCCAGGATATGAGTCCTAAGCTCCAAGGAAATGAATTCTGCCAATAATTACTTAAGCTTATAAAAGGACTCTGAGCTCTACCTAGAGCCCACTGGATACCTTGACTGCAGCCTTTTGAAACCCTGAACTAAGGACCCAGTCAAGCTGTGTCCAGAATCCTGTCCCAAAATTGAGATAACAAATATAGGTTTTTAAAAAATTTTTATTGGAGTATAGTTGATTTGAACTGTAGTGTTAGTTTCTGCTGTACAGCAAAGTGAATCAGTTATACATATACATATATCCACTCTTTTTTAGATTCTATTCCCATGTAGGTCATTACAGAGTATTGAGTAGAGTTCCCTGTGCTATACAGTAGTAGGTCCTTATTAGTTATCTATTTTATTTATAGTAGTGTCTATATGTTAATCCCAATCTCTCAATTTATCCCTTTCTCCCATTCCCCCCTGGTAACCGTAAATTTGTTTGTTTGTTTGGTTTTTCCGTTCTTTTTTTTTTAAATTAATTAATTAATTAATTAATTTATGGCTGTGTTGGGTCTTCGTTTCTGTGCGAGGGCTTTTTTCTCTAGTTGCGGCGAGCGGGGGGCCACTCTTCATCGCGGTGCGCGGCCTCACTATCGCGGCATCTCTTGTTGCGGAGCACAGGCTCCAGACGCGCAGGCTCAGTAGGTGTGGCTCACGGGCCCAGTTGCTCCGCGGCATGTGGGATCCTCCCGGTCCAGGGCTTGAACCCGTGTCCCCTGCATTGGCAGGCAGACTCTCAACCACTGCGCCACCAGGGAAGCCCCCGTAAATTTGTTTTTTACATCTGTGACTCTCTTTCTGTTTTGCAAATAAGTTCACTTGTACCATTTTTTAGATTCCACATATAAGCGATATCATGATATTTGTCTTTCTCTGTCTGACTTACTTCACTCAGTATGACAATCTCTAGGTCCACCCATGTTGCTGCAAATGGCATTATTTCGTTCTTTTTTATGGCTGAGTAATATTCCATTGTATATATGTACCACAACTTCTTTATCCATTCCTCTGTCCATGGACATTTAGGTTGCTTCCACGTCCTGGCTACTGTAAATAGTGCTGCAATGAACACTGGGGTGCAGGTATTTTTTCAAATTATGGTTTTCTCTGGATATATGCCCAGGAGTGGGATGCAGCTCTATTATGGTAGCTCTATTTTCAGTTTTTTAAGGAACCTCCATACTGTTCTCCATAATGGTTGTACCAATATACATTCCCACCAACAGCGTAGGAGGGTTCCCTTTTCTCCACACCATCTCCAGCATTTATTGTTTGTAGATTTTTTGATGATGGCCGTTCTGACTGGTGTGAGATGATAGCTTACTGTAGTTTTGATTTGCATTTCTCTAATAATTAGTGATGTTGAGCATCTTTCATAATATATGTTGTTTTAATCTAATACATTTGTAGTAATTTGTTACACAGCAATAGAAAACTAAAATTATATATATATATTTTTCCTTACTTATCTCCAAGGTGTAGGGCCTGCATTTCAATCATTGACAAAGATATCTCCTCTCAATAATTCAGCAGAACATGAATAGAAAATGTTCTCTGGGGGGGAAGCAGACCCCTAAATTAGATATTATAGCTTATGAATTAAGTGGACATAGGCATGTCCAGTAGATACTGCATGAAAAATTTAGAATTGATACCAATCTGGTATTTAAGTTCAGGGCATGTTACCAAAGTAGGGTATAAATGTATTTCTCCAAAAAACTTCAAAATATAAAAATGAAATCACCCAAAAACTAAGTATATACATACTTATTTATCAAGAATCCATGCATCATACAAATATAATCTTAAAGAATTTATTCTCTTGTTGGCCAAATTATGAAATATGAAACAATATGGCATAAAACCAAGTATATCAAAGTACTTGTGTGTGTTTCTTGATGTGTTTCTGTGTATCTCTGTATGTGTTTGTGTGTCCACGTCCACAGCTATGTGTGTGTATATGTGTATGTCTATCTGTGTGTCTATATCTATATGTATCTGGGTCTACACATGCCTCTGTGTATCTGGGTGTATGAGTCTGTGTGTATGCTTTTATGCTTGTTTGTGTCTGTGTATATATGTTGTGGGAGTCTATGTGTGTATCTATATGGAGAGCAGAGCATGTGTATGTGTCTGTGGGTCTGTGTATGTGAGAGGACCTGGAGAAGATGAAAAAAGGACAAGTGAGCTCTTTAAAGGTCTTCTTAAGTGTTAATAAGTAATACAGAGAAAAAAATCAAACAAACAAAACCACTGACTTTGGACTCTGCAATCTAGTATTAGTTCTAATTCTGTAATATACTAGCTCTGTGACTTTGGTAACCTGCTTCAGTCCTAAGCCTTGTTATTCCTATATAGATAATGAATTGGTTCATAAATATTAAAACCATCCCACTGCTGGTAGGAGGATAAACTGGTTCAACTGCTTTAGAAAATTGGTTATCTTTAATAAAGCTGAACATATTCATGCCCTAGGACCCAAAAATTCCTATCCTAGGTATCTACCACCAATATAGTTGTGTACATGGGTTTACAAAAGCCACGTATTAGAATGTTTATGGCAGCACTGTTTAGTTCTTATAGGCCAAAACCAGAACTGTCCCAGTGACCATCAACCAATGAATGGGTAAGCTGTGTACATGCACCCAGCCGAATAGAAATGAGAATGAACAATCCCACATTTAATAGTCTCACAACAATATGAATGAGTCTCACAAATATAATGTGAACAAAACAAGCTAGATACAAGAGTATCATACAATTTACATAAAGTACCAAAACAAGTGAACATAATCTAAATAGGCAAACTTAATCCAGACCCTTAGAAGTCAGGACAGTGATTATCCTTGGGGAACGTACAAAGGGGGCATTTGAGGTAAGGACATTCATCAGCTTATTGTGGGTGCCGGTTGCCTAAGTGTGTTCAATTTGTGAAATGTCATGGACATGTATGCTTCCGATATGTGTACTTTTCTTATTAGGACATGAAATACTAATACCAAAATTTTTAGACTCTCATAGCGTCAGGCAGCTGTGATGATCCCACAGGATAATGCATATGAAAGTGATGGGATCAAGTTGCGGCACTGCAGCCCTATAAGAAAATGTTTTCAAACTGGGTAATGACCACGAGTTGGTCATGAAATCAACTTACGGATCATGACCTGCATTAAATAAACTGAAAGAGGATATCAGAGGGCACTGTATACTGGAAATTGTTTTGTGATACATATGTGCTTATAACAGAGTTATAAATATGTGTTTACAACTGGGTTGAGATGGAAAATGTACTTTTATTATGGGTCACAGTCAAAAAGGGTCAAAGTTACTGCTACAGTGTACAGGTGATGTAAGTTCATACAGCAGCCTCCCTGGCTCACTGAATGCTCCTACATTTCCTGCCCCTGCATTATGACCCCTTGGACCACAGACTTCACTGATTCCACATCAATCAAGTAAACAAGCATTTCAACAGGGGCATCCCAGAATGCAATTAAAGCATGTCCACTCTATATTCCTCAGTAATACCAACCATTGGCCTTATCACTCCTGGTCATTTGCCAGAAGATCTAGGGCTTTCCACCCAGAGTATGGCCTAGAATTCTGCAAATTGCTCCCACAACAGGGAAGACTGCTGTCTTCCAAATCAGAGGTTTTCCTTGAAAGCACAGAGACTCTGTTTCAGCCATTTTTCTCCGTAAGACTGTAGCAGATGTAGAAAGTGGTAGCACTGTGTATCAGTGAAGATGTGGAATGGAAAATATTGTTCATTTGCATATCCTCAAAATAATGGGATGAGGATAATAATTAATAGCTATTTTTATGCCCCTTGATTTAATTAATTCCAGCTAAGATGTTTGTAAACATGTGATGTTATGTTTGGATAAATGTGTCAACGTGAAAATCAGTCACTAATACAAGGCACTAAGGAAAAATAAAAAAGCCACCTGCAGAAGGCGGGCCTAGGTAGTTCCCCGTTTTCTAGTTTGGGACATGTTTACCCACAGAAATCACTAATGGTGACGTTCTATGACAGAGTTCTGGGGAAGTGCTGGGAAAGCAGTATGGAGGAAAAAAAGGGATGAAACACAGGCTAAGGTATGGATTAATACTGAAGCCCTGGTCAAATTCATATTAATGCAAAGTAGAAAAAGGCAGTTTCTTGAGGCGGAGGGCCATTTCACTTCCAACTTATTTATGCATGGTATTCTTTCCCAAGGAAAGGAGATTTGAAAGAGGGAACATAACCGGAAGAGAAACTTGTTTCACTGACAGGCAGAGGTTATTCCAAGGCTCTCGACGAAATCAAATGGGGACCAAACAGTGCTTGAAGAAGGGTCGCTTACAGGGACAATGACAAAATATGCAAGTTCATTAAAAGACTAAAATTTAGGTGACAGTCATTTGGATTGGATTCATGTGGCAAAGAGCGAAAAGAAAAGGGGTTCTGGGTAGAGATGCACAGTGGACAAAGTAGCAGAATGATCTGGGGATGACCAAAGAGGGACTCTTTCAGATTTGCTCTAGTTTGTGTCCAAACCTCGTGATGCTTCGAGTCAGTGAACCCACTTCACATCTGTGTGGATGGCTCACATTACATAGAAGGAAAGGACCCTGACAGTTTCCACAGGCTGCAGGGAACGTCCTTCGAGCTTATTAAGGCTGGAAGCACAGAGGACAAAGATGTTCCCTGCCTTCTAGTACACCAAATGCTCCTGCTCTGTGCAGGGCCAGGGGGGGAAGAGAAACCTCGTATCAGAGTTAATGACCATAGTCCTGCTTTGCTAATTAATGCCACTGACTCACATGCAGTATGAAAAGGCAACTTAAAAGGCTCCACACCAGCTGAGAAGTAGGTGCTGGGAGAGGAAAGGCATAGGAATCCTTGACATAACTAAGAATGAAGGAGAATCTTTCATTTTCTGTTAATTACATCTTTTTCAATCTATAATTTCTGAGCGGGGCAGGTAGGCAAAATCAAATCAGTGCTGCCATGACACAGCGGTTGCATTTTAATTAAAAGCCCCCACCTTCTCATCACCTCACAGAAGGGCACAGACTGGAGTCACCCCGGGTCTCAGATTTACTTCAGTTTTTCCCCTTTAACTTTTGCATGAGCCATTCTAACCCTTGACTTTCACAAAATAACTTTGTAATGGAGCATTTTATTTCATGATAGCCATAAAAACTGAACAATATGCACTCCCCTGGACTTATACACATTTCTGTACATTTATATATGTGACTATAAGGTGTTAAGAATATAGAATACTGAGTCTTATTTTTCTAGGACATTGTGAGCTCCAAGTAGGACCCTGGAATCCTGAAAGAGTTTATGTATTTTGTCAACCAGCTCATTCGCCAGTCACTTGGTGGACAATTCTTTCCATAGAAACAGTTTCAATATTATTATACAATAGGGAAATTCAGGCACAGGAGAGGATACAAGATATTAAAATACATATACACTATGTTAGAATTCTGCCTAGGGGATCAATTCTTATACAAGATAGAGTTTTAATGTATACATATTTGAGAAGAGGGGAGACTCAATCTTAAGGTATGAAGATTACCTGAGATAAATTTATTTAATGACCATTTTCACTATTGAGGTGTGCACATTTTGTATTTTAGTAGGTATATGAAAGTATGGGAAGTATGTGTATATATAGTAAACATATGTTTGCCTATATTTGTCATGTAATACTTTGATTTGATAAAGCCTGTTCAATGTGCATGTTTATCTGGGAAAAACAAACACATGGTTGTCAATTGCAACAAGTTTATTTTTCCGTTGTAAAGAGTTATAATCTGTTATCTACTGTGAATCTCACCCTTTACCTCTTGACCAACTCTAGTCTCCCACACACACACAAAAAAAGGTAGACTGCAACTTCACTGATAAAATTCACACCTCAGACCATTTCCTTATGGGCACTAATTATATATAAAGGCAGGTCACTTTGTTTCAAACAAACCCCTGACTAGCATTGATTACGGCTATATTATTAGAATGTTAATTTGGGAACTTTCTAATTGTCCTTCCCTTTGGAGACACAAGCAAATGTTAGACTTCAGTTATGAGACACATTTAATTTCTTTTGTGTAAAAGGATAAGCTGCTCATGCTAGCCTGGCTTTGCAGTAATATACATACAGTGATGCCAGAAAAGTTTGCATGGGAGGTATTCTTGAACAGAGTCCCATTTAGACCGTGCATGATAATATTGCTAAAACTCTACCTGTAAGGGGTGGTTAAGTGTGAGTGGGCTGCTGCTTATGAATATTTGTGTATATCCTCCTCTAACCCAATACACACACAGGAATTGTTCAAAGGGAGTAAAGACAGTTTATCCAGTGAGTCATCGCACAATCCCTGCTTTGTTCCAGTGCAGTCATAGCTGCACATTAATTTGGGTGCTCACTCTGTTCCAGGGGTGAATACAAAAGCAAAGCACCTCGTGCACGCAAGGAGATGCTTGAAAGGGCTCACTCAGTGAAAACATCTGCAGTGCCTATTTTAAATTGAAGCCTCAAAATTATATCTTCAGTGAAAGTAAGCTACTCATTGCACGGACAACTAAAGGGACATATGCCTCACAGTGAAGCTACATTAAGAGAGGAAGAGAGAAGAAAAAGTAGAAAAAACTAGAGAGGAAAGGAAAAGAGGATGGAGGAAAAAGTGAGATAAGAGGACATTCCAGAAATATCTCTGAGGTGCAACAAAAGCTGTGCTAATGTCTCCAAGGTTAGAGAGATGCCATGAGAAATCCAAGGTCTACTGTAAGGACTTTCTGATGTTAAGAAATTAGAAATCCACGTATGGGAAACGAGATATTCTAACTGGCTACCAAGTGGGAGTTGACCAGAGAATTTACACTTCTGCCTCTGGAATTTTCAGGTTCACTTTATCTTCCCAACACACGAGCAAGAAATAAAATGAGAGTGTTTTTGTTCACAATGGACTAGATATAATCTAAAGAGGATGTCTGTGATTACGAACTCTTGGGGGACTATGTGTTAAAGTAAAGCAGACTCCTTTCTTGTGGGACTTCTCAGAGCCTTTTACATGCTAATGAACTTTTTCCAAGGTCAAGGAGGCATATAATATATAGTGAGGAAGTGGATCAAGGCTCCCTTTATCCAAAACATTTACATTTATATTTGCTCCCCAAAGTTTATTTTGGGGAAGGCTTTTCAATTAAGACATCTAACAATACCTAATACATATATACACTACCAAATGTAAAATGGATGGCTAGTGGGAAGCTGCCGCATAGCACAGGGAGATCAGCTCGGTGCTTTGTGACGACCTAGAGGGGTGGGATAGGGAGGGTGGGAGGGAGGCTAAAGAAGGAGGGGATAGGGGGATATATGTATACATATAGCTGATTCACTTTGTTGTACAGCAGAAACTAACACAGCATTGTAAAGCAATTATACTCCAATAAAGATATGAAAAAATATATAATTATACCTAAAAAGAATAAAAATAACAGACTATTTGTAAAAGCTAGTAAAAAAAAAAACTTCTGAAAAAGTTTTTTTTTAAATTGAAGTACAGTTGATTAACAATGTTGTGCTAGTTTCTGTTGTACAGCAAAGTGATTCAGTTATTTATATATATATATATAAAATCAATCATATTCTTTTCCAGTATAGTTTATTCCAAGATATGGAACATAGTTTTCTGTGTTATACAATAGGACCTTGCTGTTTATCTATTTTACATATAGTAGCTTCTATATGCTATGTATAAAATAGTGAAATGAAATAGTGAAAATGAAAAAGTTATTCTAGGATTACTTTAGGAACTCATTTTTATGTTGTTTGGTAGAGTTCAGTAATTATTTTAACAGACAATCAAACGATCAGAAACTGATTTCTTTTTATTCTTTCTTCATGTTGATATCATTTACTTAATGCATGAAATAAAGTCACTCAGAAGTTCAGCATTAAACTTGGCTTTAAAGGATTAAGATATTACAACTGGAGAAGCAGGCAAAAACATATGTATCAAATTCTGGTAATAACTTGAATCATCTAGAGACTTGTGGATAGGGTGCTGTTTTTTCTAGACTTACTAATTAAATGAGGCAATGCTTTAAAATGGTGTACATTGTGCTTGACACATGATAAACACCTATTAATAGTAGTTACTTTCATGTGTTACTGATATTTTTATGTCACATGTACGTTAAAGAATGGGACCTTTAAGAAATGACTTCCTAGAAATGGGGAAAGGAGGGACTTCCCTGGTGGTCCAGTGGTTAAGACTCTGTGCTCCCACTGCAGAGGGCGTGGGTTGGATCCCTGGTCAGGGAACTAAGATCCAGCATCCTGCATGCAGAGTGGTGTGGCCAAAAAAAAAAAAAAAAGAAAAGAAATAGAGAAAGAAAACTAAAAGGAAACCTTACTTGGAAATAGAATCTTCTCAGAGGTAATCAATTTAAAATGAGGTCATTGGGAATTCCCTGGCAGTCCAGTGGTTGGGACTCCGCACTTTCACTGCAGAGGGTACGGGTTCCATCCCTGGTCGGGGAACTAAGATCCCACAAGCCATGCTGCATGGCCAAATATAAAATAATAAAATAAAATTAAATTAAATAAAAAAATAAAAATAAAATGAGGTCATAGAGTGGGCTCTAATCTGAAATGACTGGTATCCTTGTGAAAAGGGGAAATTTGGCTGGAGACAGACATGCCCAGAGGGAAGATTATGTGAAGATACATAGGGAGAAGAGGGCCATGTGGCTGGACTGATGCATCTATAAGCCAAGGAACACCAAGGATGCCAGGAAACACTAGAGGCTGAAGGAGGTGAGGAAGGATTCTTCCCTAGAATGATCAAAGAGAGCGTGACCCTGCCTGGCCCATGACTTCAGACTTCTAGCCTCCAGAACTTTCAGCTTCCATTTATTGTGAGACAGTAAATTTCTACTGTTTTAAACCACCCAGTGGCAGTTTGTTACGGTAGCCCTAGGAAACGAATCTACTATATTGGCCTTTGTTGCACGTGTCACAACTCTAATCATTTATTTGTTTACTGTTATTGCCTATTTTCAACACTAGAATGCAAAGCCCACCAGGGACAGAGATCTTACATATCTGGTTATCTGCTGTATCCCCTGGTTCTAGGAGAGTATCTGGCAGAGAGTTGGTGTTTAATATACATGCAATAAATTAATGAAAGGTGGAATTGAAGAGAAACATTGATCAAGTCTTAAGGACAATGAACCAGAACATCTTCAATCATTCATTGCTAGTTGTTGTGTTTGCTTATTTGTTTGCTTTTTACTACTCTAAGCATCCTTTAAACCCAATCTTTATCAGGAGTACGATTAGTTGTGTGACTCTCTCTATAAAGGTCTATAGATTATTATTGAACCCAAACCTCAGTGGACCTTACTTGGTGCCAAGATGGAACGTCATCAGTGACGTTCCATAGGAAAAGGAGAAAAGCAAAGGATCCTTTAAAAGGGAAACGTGGTCAAAATAGAAAATATTTTCTGCTATCTGCTCCATACGTGTGTAATGGATTGGGTCAATTGTTGATAATGGGAAATTTGATCACAGGTATTTCTAAACCAAAGTATTAATGGATACCTACATTGGTAAAATATGTTACCTCTCTTTCACGAGTTTTTTTTTTTAAACTTTTTATTTTATACTGGAGTATAGCTGATTAACAATGTTGTGATAGTTTCAGGTGCACAGCAGAGTGACTCAGCCATACATATACATCTTTCATTTGGGAGGCAGTAAGGAATGTAGTTAAAAGCATAGGTCATGGGGTCAGAGAACCCTAGTCAAAGTTCAGGCTCCCTTACAAACTACATGACCTTGTACAAGTTACTTTCTTTACTAAGCCTCAGTTTTCTCAACCCCTCCCACCACAAAAATGAGGGACAACAGTACCTCCCCGAAAGTGGTGACAGGAAAACTAACAGAGGATGTTTGCAAGCTGTTAGCCCACTGTGTGACACACAGTAAAAATGCAATAAATGTTGATTTTATTATTTTAAGAGTTCTCTGGCCACAGAATCCACCGACAAGATTGATGTTGTATAGTATGTGAGGTATACAAACCTAAAATCCATTCTTTAGCTCACACATGAATGAAATACTGTAGGCTCACAATGTAAACCTGTTTTTCTTCTGTTGGCCTTGACTACTAACTTAGGGTTCATTGATTTAAATAAAATTGAAGACCAGGAATCACTTTCACCTGTAGAAGCCATATCCCCAGGGTTGTTGTTTAATCCCCAAATATATAATTTTAGAATCCTCTAGCAACATGAGATATCCATTCTCAAAATTGTCACCCAAGCCTGTTAGAAGCTAAGGACATCTACAATTCATGATGAATCTGAAGGAGGTGCTGTTGCCAGCAGATGTGTGTGTGTGTGCGTGTGTGTGTGTGTGATATTTTAAATTTTTTTCTGCATGAAACCATATTTATAAAGCAGTCATAGAAAAGTCCCATGTGTGTTTTTAAAATTTTCTTCCTATGCTATAACCATAATTGCAGCCTAGTATTTCACCATATAACAATACTGTTCACAGAGACCAAGGAAAAAGTGCAAGAGTCATAACAATAACCAATGGATTTTTTTATTGCATTATAGTTTATAAAGTATTTTCCTACTCATTAGCTTACTTGATTCTCCCAGTGGACAGGTCAAATCATTATAAGTAATATTTCCATTTCAGAGTAGAAGGAACTGAGGTCAAATGCTTTCATTTAAGTCACAGAGCTACTTTGTGATAGGGGTGGTACTAAATCTACAATTTTCAACCTCAGGCCTCCTTTCCTTTCATTATAACTTGCTGCAGTAATTATGTAAAAAGGGAGATGGATAGATTAATCATATAGTAGAGTTAGAAGCAGAGATTTCACGAATGTATCTAGTCTCTACTATTTCCAGGTAACATAGTTTACCATCTTAGTTTATCATCTTTCAAAGCATTACCTCTTGCCCACTTTGAGCACTAAGCCCATCAAGCAGTAGTTCCATAATATATGTGACTGTGTCAAACACATGATACTGCTTACCCACAAAGCAAAAGATTTAACATCAGCGACTAAATTTACCATTAAATGAAAATGCAGAAAGTTGTCTCGATGTTAGAAATAATTTCAAAATTCACAGAAAAATTGGAAAAAGGAAATGGTCACTTTGCTGTCTTAACATCCACGCTTCCCAGTGAACAGGGAAAACCAGAGGTCATGTCCTACTTATTTCTGGGAAATCCTCCACTTAGTCAAAGTCACAGCTGAATTCACCTACCGCAACAAAACATGGTCCAAACCCAGGCTAGCAGGCCACAGAGGGAAACGATTCAAAGTCAGAGCCTCATCTTTCAGGGGATGCTGGAGACTGTCTCATCAAGGCAGCCTCGAACTTGAGACCAACCTCTTCATCTCCAGAGTGATAGCATTGTCTCACCATCTGGACATCCAGATCCTGACCCTGTCTGTTACTACAGACATAGTAAATGCAAAGGCTTGTCCTTGATGAGCTTCAGAAACCTAGTCAATCCCAAAGCACCACAGCCTCGCTTAAAGCTTCCAGAACACATGGTCTCCTCCCTATAGATTCACAGTTTGCAGCATTTCACCACTTGATTACATACTGTCTTCTGCTCTCTAATTGTTTTATGTGTTTCTTTCTTGTTTCCCCAACACATTCCTTAGTCATTTAATTTATTTTCAACTCCCAAAGCACCTTGTCCTGTCACCATGATACACATGAGTTCAGCTACTCTGTGCCCTGCACTGAGCTAGATTCTGGGGCTATAAGGGTGATGAATCTAGAAGCTTTGTCCTTCAGAAGCTCCCAATGTACTACAGGAGACACTCACATTTACAGCTTACATTGATAAGACACATGAGCTGGATAAATACTTTGTTTGGAGAGCTTGAGGGAGAATGAGATGTTCCCTGGTGGAAAAAGAGGATGGGAGTGAGGCAACGGTATTTCAGGTAAGAAGAGTATGACCAAATTTGCTTAGTTTTAAAGAGTGGGTTTGCCATGTTTTGAGAACATCAAGTGTTGTAGTAAGACAACACATGAAAGATGGAGACGTTCAGCTGAGTGGTATTACATAGTGAAGGAACCTGAATACTTTAGCATTGTCTACCCTGTTATAATGTAGGCTCACCGAGCACAGAGACAATGTGTTTCTTTCACTGCTTCATCACCAGCACCTAGGACAGTGTCTGGCACATGGTAGCTATTTAGGGACATTTTAAAATAATTAGATGAATGAATAAATCAATGATTGAGAGATAGTTAAAGGGAGCCAAGCATGCTATTCAAGCAGTGGCATAACATGATTAGATTGGGTTTTAAAAGACAGCTTTACCTCCTACCTTGATTCTTTCCTTCTACTTTTAAAATTGCTCTTTTTATAACATATCCTATATGATTTAGTATGTCTCCAGTTTCTATGTCTGTCCTGCTATAGTCTATTCTCAACAAAACAACGAAGATACCTACTTAAAATATAAGCCAAGTCCAGATCTTCTCTAATCAAAACCCATCAATGGCTGCCCATCTCACTTAAGGTAAAAAAACATAGTCCCTCCAATGGCCTGAAAGGTTTCATGCCATCACTGTATCGTGACTTCCTTGTCTTTAATTACAACTTCTCTCCCCCACACTATTTCCTTTCCAGTCCCACCAGACTCCTTGGTACTCCCTGAATAAACCAGGCATGGCCCTGCCCATTCTCTCTGTTTAGAACCATCTTCTCCCAAATCCATGGAGTTCATTTCCTCACCCCTTTATGGTCTTTGCTTAAATGTCACTTTCTCAGGGACTTCCCTGGTGGTCCGGTGGTTAAGACTTTGTGCTCCCAATGCAGGGGGCCTGGGTTCAATCCCTGGTCAGGGAACTAGATCCTGCACGCTGCAACTAAGAGTCCACATGCCACAACTAAAAAGATCCCGCATGCCGCAATGAAAATCCCATGTGCCGCAACTAAGACCCAGTGCAGACAAATAAATAAACAAACAAACAAACAAATAAATAAATATTCAATGTCACTCTCTCATAACGTTCTCCCTAAGCAAGTTGTTCAGAATTTCACACTTTATCTTTCCCCATCTCTATTCTCCCTTACTGGCTCCACTTTTTCTTTTTACATAGCATTCATCTCACGCAACCAAACTCTATAATTTCTTTTTTTCCTGTGTATTGTTTGTTTTCCCCATCTTCCCTCACTTGACAAGAACAGAGATCTCATCTCTATTTCCCCCCACTGATGCACCCTAAGTGTATATACCTAGAATTGAGCCAGACATGTAGTAGGTGCTTTATAGATGGTTGTTGAATTGCATTGACTGTTTAGATATTTGAATAACGATTTCAGTTTTGGTAAATCTAAAGCAGTAGGAGATTCATATGACTTGCCAAGCTTGCAAAGTGGTTATTAGAAATGAATGCTATAATGAGTGTTAAAATCCTGATAAGAATATAGAGTTCTATATGTCTATTAGTCAGTATTTTATTACTGAAATCACAAACAGTATGAGTGAAATAGGTCATCAAGTCATCTTACTGCCATATGGAGGCTGGGTTCCCCACTGGCAGGAAAAGACCAGAGAGGAATAAGTGAGCTTCCAAAGAACATGGAAATGCTAATTCATTCACTTGATAAACACACTGCCAGATGGATAGGTTGTGCCAATCCTGACCACCTAAGCTGGATATTTTAAAAAGATAGATGAATGAACAGTTGTGAAATAATTAGCAGAAGAGAGAATACAAGATAGAGGTGACTCAAAGGAGAGATTAGAAAGAAACAAAGGTGCATAATGCCAGTGAATGTGGCAGAACTGCAGCTGCTGGGAACCAAAAAGTGCAGACATATTCATTTGCTACTGAAGGTAAAGGTAAGTTAGACAAGTTACAGAATATATCTGGGCTTGACTGATTATTTCATTCTTAAATTCTGTATGACCTTCTGCAAATATCACATGTCCCATGTGTTTTATGTTTGCTCCTCCAGATCCACTCCCTATCCTAGTAGGAGAAGGGCTCATACTACAGAATTAGTGGGTTCCTTTGCCTTCTAGATTTGGATGGGCTTCATCCAATAGGAGACACCTGTAGGAGATTGGAGGAAGGGTGGAGTGTGCAGGCAGGCTATATATTTCCCTGGTTCCCTCCCTGTGGGGTCAGCTGGGTTCTCTGTGACATTCTAACAAATGCCACTGCTCTTTAAATGACCTTCTCTGCAAGGCTCTCTCCTTCTGGCTGCCAGTAACCTCTCCCTCCTAGCTCTTCTCCTACTATAAGGGTACTTATTCCACAATGCTTGTGGTTTACCAAACCACCTCCACCTTTGAAAACCATCCTTTTCTTAAACCTTATTTGAATTCTACTAATCTGACTGTGCCAGCTGTTGAGTTTCCTGTTGAGGCCTCAATGATTCACATAAATTCTTTAAGGTTTAGTTTTCACATCAATAAAGTAAAAATAGTATTTACCACTTACAGCCATAGTGACCATTAAACTAAGTAACGTTTGTAAAATAACTGACAAAGTAGCTGACCTGGAAGAAAGTGTTCAAACAATAAGAGACTCTTGACCTGCCTTGCTTGTAAGTTATCACACTGTACTATAAGCACCTGCTTAAGCTGTCTGCTTCTCCCTGGAGACTAAGTGTTCCTTAAGGACAGGGTCACAGGCACAAAGATCCAGACCTGTGCACCCAGCAGGTGCCCTGAGATGTCAGTTACATGATCATTGAATGAACATAGTACACCAGCAGCAGAGAGAAGACAGGACTCCAAGGTCTCACCAGGTAAAACCAGAACATAAAGCCTCAGAATTTGAAGTTCAAGATGTTATAATTAAAGGTAGGAGCAGAATGGGAAAGTCTAATTTGATCATTTTGGCTACATCTGCCTAGTAACAATGTTGAAGATCTCTGTCTTGTGTGTGTGTTTGTGTATAAACATAATAGATAGCTGATAGATAGATAGATAGATAGATGTATCACAATCCCTCAGTCAACTGTTATTTGATGCATTTTCCACAAGAATGATGCTTTGAAAATGAACTGTAACTAATTAAATAGATAATTACACCACACCATTTTCAATTACATCATATCTAAAAAAAATACCAAACTATTAAAGCAGTGATTAAAGTAAAAGTGAATTTGATGTCTAAAACTTGACTGCTAAAATCTGACTTTTTATTTATGGTCCAAATAACATAATTATCAAACCAGCCAAGGCATTAGTTCTTAAAGATTAAAAAAAAACCCTAAAAATCAAGTATTATAATACAAACCTAGTCACCTATGCACATATGGGAAAATTGAAAGAAATATTTTTTTTTATTTTTATTAAAAACATGACAATGAATAACCTAATACGATGATTGGCTCAGCAATTTCCACTTTTAGTTTAGAGCAGAAATGCATCTTTAAAAATCTCCTCCTACCCTGTGTTTTCCCCCTTGACACCCTAAAGTAAGAGGGAGCATATGTTGGATGGGAGGGATTCTGGCAGCATAACCAGAAGTCTATTCTATGTGTCATGAGCCACATCAATAGAATTAATGGAAGACATAAAAGAGCACATTTCTGGGGATGGCTTCCTTTAGCAATACAGCCAGCCCCCAATTTTATCTCATCCTCCTGTTGATTTCCTCTTTCCTCAACTCTTACTAAAAGCGGTTCTTCCTTTTGTGTCTGTCACTGCACCTTTGCTAACCAACAACTGGTGGTTTCTTTTGCTGAATTTCATGACTGTCTAGTAGTGTTTATGTGTGTGTGTGTGTGTTTGCTAGAGCATATAAGTGTTTGTGTAATATGTGTATGTGTTTTTGGAGTTAGGTCAGAGCTGGGTGGCATGTTGTCTCTGACTGTGACCCCCCAGGAGCACCGGCAGTCCAAGGATGCCACCTGAGGTATGAAGAAGGGTTCTGTGCTTCAGCACACACTTCAGTCAGAGGGACTTTTAGGTTTGAGATCTGCTTCTGCCACTCCGCCTTGTGTAGCCTTAGCTTCCCTCCTTTAAGAAAACATATAATTAGTGTAGCAACCTCACAGTGTTATTCTGAGGAGTAAATAAGATGATATATTTACCATAGTAAGACGATAGATTTCACACATAGCAAGTGTGAAAGAGAACAGGATGAGAAAGAAAGAAGACAGAAAAGGAAAGAGAGAACAAAAAGCAATGAAGTATTAGAGCAGCCCGAAGTTGAGAAGAGTCAGAAAGGTGAATGGATGGAGAGAGGGAGAAAGGCAGGGAGGCAGAGAGGGAGGGAAAGGGCACGGCTCTCCTGCTATTCAAAAGAAACCATGTCAAAGGGAACTTACTCCTGGTCTAGTGGCTACTTTACAAAGTACTCTATTTATTCCGAAGAAATAACACGGGTCCTTTAATAATTCCAGCCTTGCCCATACCTGCAAAATATAATTATCTCATTTTCCTTGGTAATTTCTTAGTAGTCACTGAGAGAAGAAAGGCAAGAGGTATATCTCTCCTTTTCCTGCAATACCCATAGCCCTTTATCTACAATTCTCAAATGAGATTTCTCCTTTTCCACCTTGAATTTGTTCTGAATTGTGTACATGTCTTATCTTGTCTCCTTAGACTATATGCTGCTCCATGGTATGTTCCTGTCTGATTCACATCTCTGTCTTCATGATATGTCTAACAGGAGATCTTCAGGAAGGGGATGCATATATAAGTAAGCAAACACAAGTTAAATAGCAAAGCAATAGGCTGCCAGGGCCAGGGACTGATGATTGATAATGGGAAACAGCAAGGAGGCCTAGAGCAAGGGTCTCTAATCTGCTGGTTCATACAGCACAGAAATAAGTTTGCTTTAAAGGAAGGAAGGAAGGAAGGGAGGGAGGGAGGGAAATAAGCTTTGCCTATGTAAGTAAAAAAAGTTCAGCCTGTTTCTTTACTGCAGGATTTCTTTCCCAGGGCCATTAATGTGCTTGAATTAATATTCCCACAAATCCTGGCAGCTCAGTGATTAGAACTTGGTGCTTTCACTGCTGAGGCCCAGGTTCGATCCCTGGTCAGGGAACTAAGATCCCACAAGATGTGCAGTGTGGCCAAAAAAAAAAAAAAAATCCCTAATAAAAATGGACATTAAAAAAAATATTCCCACTATGGGTCTATATGGTACATCGCCTGTACCAAACATATTTGACCAAGTAGTTATATCTCTACATATCCTGGAACAGTAGTACTGACGATATCAATCTGGATAATAACACCTTTTGAGTAATTTTTAAGATTCTTTGTAGTGATGTTAAGCCTGAAAAATATGTTCTCTGTGCCTCAAACTAAGATGGTTCATTGTCATCCCACTATCATATTTTCTCTCCAGGATAGTATAGAAATAAGGTCCTTCTTCCCTCCTTTCTTTGCCCTATTTGAAACATGACACAATGTATAATATTTATTGAGAAAAAGAAGAAGTAGGGGGAGAGAAACAGAGGCAAGAAAAAAATTGTCATTCTGGTTTTTTCCTCCTCTCCCTCCAGTGAGTTTGAGGTGAAAATTCTATACTTCACTTGAAGATAAGGCATACTGCAAATAATTCTCTGATTTAGCTTTTCTTGGGCTCACCTCTATTCCTCAGGTTTATAAGGTTAGTTATAAACACAGAAAAATAGATCAGTGTGGGGTTCCCACTCAATACAGGCAATGTGCTTTGTGATGAACTTTCCATGTAGATGGCAATCTTGGTTGTCACAAAGAGCCAAGTGAAACAGGACTCGTTATCTTGCTACAGACTGTCTGAGAGCTAGGCTAGTTCACCTTCATTTGATAGCAACAGAGCAAGATAATGTGGGTAATTGAATAGTTAGTAAATCCATTTCTGGTCCATTCTTAGCCAAGCATGAAGAGAGAGCTTAATAGGAAGTACAATGAGAGAGCCACGGAGGCACTTAAATGAACAATAAGAAAGGAAAGGAAGGGAAATGGAGCTTTGCCCCATCAGAGTCAGAGGTATCCCAGAACTGGTACCCAAGCACAGCCCACTCCAGGACTCGGGGTCTGCTTGCCCCTTTGGATGGTCTCATGTGGCAATTCCTTCCTCTCTCATATCTCTAAGTGGTGGACAAGGAATATTCAATACAAGTGATTGAAATATTCATTAATGTGAGGGAATTCTATACCCTGGTGTCCTCTCTCTCTTATTACAAGAGCTAACTGACTCAGAATAAAGCAAACCCAATGTTTAAATTTATTTCTGCCTATTAATCAGGAAGTGCTTAAAATATACTCTCTAGAGTAATAAGTAAAAATTATTAATAATAACAGTACTAATTACAGTTTATTAAACACTTATTATGCTAAGCACATTACATGCCAGTCTTATTTAATTTAATCCTCATAACTCTATTGTGAGATAGACATTATTATGCCTATCTTCCCAAACTAGGTCCCTCTCTTCCCTGCAAGGTCCCTTCCCTCCTGGCCTAAACTTCCAGGTATAAATCTCACAGACCACCCTGCCCTCAGCACCACAGGAAACAAAAGATCCAAAAGAAAAGAAAAACGTATAAGTTACATACGTTTTTACAGAGTTCATATAAGTTACAAAAAAGCAACTCGAATTTCTGCCTCTCTTTATCCTTTCAAAGTAAGGCTTAGTTAAAATAATTATACAAACTAAATGCCACAGAATAAATCATTTTAACATTCTTATTTTATAATTTTATACAGACCCCAAATTATGAAAATAATGCTAATTGTAAGCAAAGCACTCAATGACGATGTTTAGTTAAAAATAAAAAGATACACAGCCATGTTTAGAGTATGATACACAAACACAAGATAGCCAAAATGAACACATCCCGAATAGTAAGTGTGCTCAGATCCAGGGGGACTGGTGATTTTTCTGTTCATGTGTTTATTTTTATCTGTCTCCGTATTTTCAAAGTTTTCTCAATTTTATTTGTAGCTAAGATTTACTGAACACTTATCACGCACTATTCTAAGAATTTTACATGTATTAACTCATTTAATGCTGACAACAATGTTGCTAGGTAAGTGCTGTTATTGCTCCCCCTCTTACAGTGAGCAAAATGAGTCACAGAGTTATGAGCCTTGCAAAGGTAGTGGACAGCACAGCAGCTCTGTAAACCCAGGTGCTGTGCTTTCAGAACCCGAGCTTTTAACCACAACATGCTATTTCCTAGTAATAAGGTTAGCTGTATAGCAAGAAGAAAAAATATATTAAAATATTATTTTATTTTTAAAATGCACTCTGCAAATGTGCTAATAATCAGGGAAGCTCAGGGATGCACACACTGGCGTAAGGGCAGAAAGAATTTAATCAAGGTGTTTTATTTCTCTTTTAAAACCATCATTTCATGGGATTGCAAAAGCCATCAGATTTGCTTCGTGCCATTAAAAGGCAAATTGGACATTAATTTTTGCATTTGAGTGCTTTTTCCTTTGTAATTATCAATAATGAAATTACCATGGAGTCCCTGTCTGGGGGAAAAAAAAAAAAAAAAAGACATTCAATGTTTTGTTTTCTTTTCTCACAGTCCCAGAAATGTACCCAACAGCTGAGCTTGCAGATTAGAATGTTCTTCCTGTAATAAGCAGTCACCTCACACCACCTGCCACCAAGGGGGATAGGAGAGCGGAGTCGATTATCAAGAGGTCCACCACTGTTCAGGTGTGTTCTTTTAAGACCTTCAGTTCTACATTGCAGTTTATGGCCTGGAAAGTGGCTTCCACAACGTGATCAAGCTAGGATAATGATCTAATTATAAAACCAATCAGAAACTCTGTGCAGCTTTTGTTTTGTTCACTGAAAGGTTGGGAGATAAAGAGAGAAAAAAGAAACATGCTCTTTGAAGCGCTTGCATTTGGAAAATGGGAATCTCAGCAAAGGTCAACTCTACTTTGTGTTCCTTCGAAATCCTCACCCTCTACTCTTCCATCAGAAGTCTGGGGCTAGATGTGAGACCTTATGGATATGCTTGGGGCTGGAGATCACTCTAAATGTGGATGGAATTTGAGGTATCAGCAGTGCAAGATAAAGTCTTTGAGAAGGGTCAAGAGTTGAGTTCTGGGAGTTCTGAAAAAGGCAATAATACAGATCATTAACAGAAGACAGAGCTTAGAGATAAGAATAAGATAGGAACTGAGTCACAGCCAGAGCACATCAGTAACAAGTAAGGAGAGTCAGAAGCACGAATAAGATGCTCAGCTGGGTGCTTAGCTATGTTTGTGCTCTTTGGGTAACATTACATCCCAGTTGCCCTGGACAGTTCTGGTTTATGTCTGTTGTCTACTCAAAAGTGTCCTGATTTGGAAGATAAACTATAAGGGCACCATAAGAATTGCTAATGTGCATGTGGCAAAGTTAAATTGGATCCTAGAAGCTCCTATAAGTGGAAATAACTGAGGGGCTCTTTAGAAAGAATAATGTTAAACATTGAGATTTTAAATGTGCCTCATTCTTATTATTACTCCTTAATGTCCAATAAAATCCTCTACCCAAGCTGTCTCTTCTGAGTGGGAGCAGCAGGAGGAAAAGGGAATCAAGAGAGGTCTGTGGTCAATATTTGAATTGATATCAGAAAGAAACAAGAAAATAATCAGAGAACAAAAAAAGAGTAGCGTGTAAGAAGGAATCATACAGGTCAGAAATAGGAAGCCGGAAGATGTGTAGAAACACAGAGGCCACAAGAATTTGTGGTAGTCTAAGAAAGGGCGTTGGACTTCCAACAGAACTGAGTGATGGAGTCCATGAAATCCAATCTAGATTTTAAGAAAGAGGGTGACATCAGCTAAAGTCAGAGATTCATTAAACACACACCTACACACACACACACACACACACACACACACACATGCATCACTCAGACCCATTTCTTTCCCATCTCAGGAGAAGGGGCAATCACGGTCAGATAACTGCATCACTAGAGGGGGGATATATAATCTCATGGGCAAGAGTCTTCAATCAGAATAAAGGGATTTGCCACTTTCCTTTCATAAAAGAGCGAATTATCCCCCTCGTCCTCCTGTTAGGACAGCTTGGGCTCACAGGTTGCCTTCTTTTTATAGTGCTTTCTATTACAAATCCCAATTCATCCCAGGAGAGAGTCTTTCACACAATAAAATGTATATAAGGTGTGCAAAGTGAGTTTTAAACACACTTCATGACAGGTGTAAAACCTGATGGGGGAAACTATCAGTAAGAATCTGTTATCCGCTAAAACCCTGGTGGATAGCCAGCTGAGGACAGGGACAGGACAGGGCATGGCACTTTCAGGAGGCATGGAGTGACTTGTGGAGATGGGAAAGGGACCTGACAAGGAGGCTGGGAAGTTGATAAGAGAGAAAGGCTCTCCTTCAATATTGCCATTTTCTCAAGTGAGCCTGGGCCACCTTGAACTTAGTTACCCAAAAAGACAAAGAACAGTGAAAACCATGCTTTCTAACTTCCAGAGCTTAACATAAATGGTAGGCAATTGTCAACAATGTTTGACTCAAGAGCCCAAGAAAGGCTTCTATGATCACCCCACCCCCAATCTCAACTTTTCCCAGGCAGAGGACTGACACTGCATCATCTCATCCCTCTTAAAACAGTACTATCTTTAGGAAGAGTTGCAACTTAGACTTTAGTTAGGAATTTGAATTAAAGTGTGGTGAAATAAACAGGAAGGGAAGAATAAGAAGAACTAAGATGTGCTGAGCTTCTACAGAGTACCAGGCATTGCGCTAGTTTGTCATTTTATACTGAAAGACCCCTCAATATGTAGCTTATAGCTTCTATTATTCCTTTTCAGGTGAAAAAAAGAGGATGAGAGAAGGGAAGAAACTTGGTCAAGGGAACACAGAAAGCAGTAGAGACAAAATTTGATACTGAAGGTTCTGGATAAGGATGGAAGGAGGGACATCATCTGAAGCCTAAGTTCCCTGAGCATCTGAGAAAATGACAACAGCCAGGAATGTGAAATGTTCCACTTCTCCTCACCGCTTCCCCTGGCAGCTCATTGTCCTATCTCAGTCCTTTATTGTCCTCATAGAGCCCTTCTCCATCCTCCAAATGCTAAGCAGCCTCTCCTTCCTCTACTGCCCCCAAGTACCAGTTACCATATCACATCATTTATTTATTGATATTTCTTGGGTAGCACTTCCTACAATCTGTATTTAGCTTGTTTGTTGATTTATCTGTTGATAAGAACCTCTAGGAAGGCAGTAACCTAGCTTTCTTGTTCACTATTCTAGACTGGATCTACCCAAGGATCTTGCCCATAGTAGATGTTCCATTTGTTGAATGGATTAATGGGTGTCTGAAGAAATGAATGAATGAATACATGAACAATCAAAGACACAAACAAGGAGCCTAGAATATCATAGGACAGACTTGCCTTGTTTTATAATTTGGCATAATGCTATTCTTTTTTTCTGTCTGGGAAATCCTCTTGACTCTCCTGTCTTTAAGCTTTTATTTTTTCTCCTAGCAAGAATGCCAGGGAGAAGAATGACACAGGTACACTGGATGGACAAAGAACAGGACATGACAAGGGTGTTCTTCCTTCCTTCTCCCATCTCTGTCTTAGACCATATCGCCCTGAGTTGGATATTGTTGAGTCTGTGAAAAACAAAGCACAAAACTTTTTCTTACAGTCTCTAGTGCAGCCAGAGGCCTTAGAAACTGGAATGCCCCTTCTGCACCGTCACACAGAGGCTGCGATGCCTGGGTCTATGAGTCACCATCACCTCTATGTTTTCCTCTTCCAAAGGCACGGACAATGCAATCTTTGCTCTGCCAGTGGCACAACTACCCTGGGCTGTCAGGCTCAGCCTAATCTTACACTAGGTCACCTCAAGTCCATGCAATGGATGCACATCCCTGCTGCGGAGAGATAGGTTTTTTGACAGCTTGTCTCTCTGACATTTCAGCCATTAGGGGCTCAATGAGGGAAAGATGCTGATGGATGGATTTAGCTGCCTCCTTTATGCAAATCCTCTCACCCCGTGCACCCTGCCACTTCATCTCTCTGTGTGGCTGGGGCCCCTGTGTCAGGAAGCATTTTGTGCAGGCTGCCCGCAGTGGCTCATTAGTGGCAGGGCTGTGCCAGGGGGATGGTGGCAGCGATGGCTGTCTCGGACACGTTTCAGTCAAGCTGTAGCAAGCCTCTGCCAAAAGCCGGGAGCCAGCAAAGGAGCCGCGGTGACTGCCTGGGGCTCAAATCAGATCATGCCTTCCCTGTCTGGAAAAAAAAAAACCTCCAGCCACTCAGCCGGGGGCGGGGTAGTGGTGGGGGAAGCCTAAGGAAGCCTGAACCCTGACTTCTCACTTGGCTTTGACAGCTGGTTCTGTGTCAAATGCAAAATTACATCTGAGCTCTTAGCCCGGCTCCAGAGTAGCAGGGGCATTCTCTGCGGCAGATGAGAACACTTCAAGGTGAAATGCCTTTCGCGAGCATTCTTGTTTTCTCTTTGAGCTGCTCAATCAATGCTCTCAGCTACACATGTTAGATTCCTGCGTTTCTATTGGATCAGCTCTGTGTGTAAGTGTTTGGATGGACAGCCCTCTTGAGGCAAGTTCCACCTTCCAGGTTATCAGACACTGGCAACTGCAAGGCCATCTCCCCTCCCCTCCACTGCCCACAGAGCTGCCTCTGATCCTCTCTTCAAGCACCTTAGATACCGGTGCCACTGAAAAGGAGCCTGGAGGTTAACCAGCCGTCTTTGGTACACGAGAACGTGTGTGAGGTATGGGAAACAAGAAATAAAGACAAGTGAAGGGCACGTTAGGTGCCTTCATCATGTCCTCAACCCCTTTGCCCTCCCTGCAGCATGCTGCCACCTCCTGGGACCAGTTCCTCCATCACTTGGTTGAGTAGAAGACTCCAAATGACTTTCATAGATGAAGGAATTTTCCAATCAGTACCCTGTAGGGAACAGATGCACCACTCCAACTCTCACTCCAGAAATCAGCCCTTAGGGGGGAAATGCATGAGGGAGGGAGGGGAAAAGTGTGTGTGTGTAGAGAGAGAGAGGGGGGAGGGAGGGAAGGATGGAGGGAGGGAGACAGGGAGGGAGGAAGTGGGGGGGGGTAGCGAGGGATGGAGAGAGGAAGTGTGGAAGTGAGGAAGAGAGACAGAAGGGAATATGCAGGATTCTTACCTTAGGAAAGTGGTACTTAGGTTTAAAGAACTCTGTCCATGGTACAGTGTAAAATAACTAATTAGATGACTCTTTTAAAGTAAAGAATACTGAAGGAAAACAGAAAAACCTAGCTAGAAGCACTGAGGCCAATTTTGTCATTATCGAAATAGTAAAGAACTACCACCAAGAATCAAATGGTATTGCTTCTCCAGCTGAACCTTGAGTAATTTTTTAAATGCGAAGATCTTGGTTATAAAAAGCAAATTGAAATTCTGACTTCCTTTTAGACCTAAAACCCTAAATGGTGCTTACAAAAGATTTATTTTATACCTCTCTTTATATTTCATTAACTTTTCCTTAAAGATTTGACTAGAGAGAACCCTTGTGAACATAATATATTTGGCATCAAGTAATGAGATTTTTAGAAAAATCAAGATGAATGTTTGTCCAAAGAGGTTCTATTTTACCAAAAATAAAAAAGAAATGTAAACTATTTTTTATCATGGGCTTAAAGATGTCCACAAATAAGAAAAAAAAAAAAAATCTACATTTGATGTCAAATACAAATAGTGGTCCTGATTCCTGGAAAGAGGCTTCAAAGTGGACCTGGATGATGTGAAATAAAAAGGATGCAAAAATAGTTAACATGAAAGCTTTCTTTGTGCACACGTGTGCAAGTCTTTGATATTCTATTGATTCATAACTTCTCTAAGGAATAAATTTCAACATTAAATTACCCCAAACAGGCATGAAGGCTTCCTTTCAATTTCTTAAATGCTCTTGCATCAGGGAAAATTTATTATGTAATGGGAAAATATGAGTGTGTATCAACAAAGCCAGCCTGTCTGTTGCTCACTTTTGGATCTAGGCCAGGGCTATATTAATGTGCTTGGGACCTAAGATTTAGGTCACCCACCATAACTTGATTTTGATCTCGTGGTCTTATTTCTTTCCATTTTTGTTGCAATTCAGTAAAGTAAAAAAGATGTGATTTTTTTTGTTCTTCCTTGTTCATTTTTCCTTTTAATAGTGTCTGGTAGGAAGGTTTTTTGAAATCCATTTTTGATCATTCTTTTTTTTAAATCATGACCAATTGGTTTTAAAATCCTGCTTCTTTACCTACTAGGGTAAACAATTGCATTCTTGTATTTTTGCTTTGTGCAAATCCCCTGGGACAAAAAAATATACTAGACTTGCATGGGTTTTAAAGTTGGAGAGGCCTGGGATCAAGTTGCTATTCAGTTTGGCAAACTGCTTATCTCAGTGGGCCTCAGTTTCCTAAACTGTAAAAAATAGGAATCATAATAACTTCTTTAAAGTTCTCTATAAAGAGAAGTGAGATGGTAGAGAAACATTATAAGTTGTAGGCTTGATGTATCACATATCAGCTGCTTGACAGGAGGCGGGTTAACTAACAACCAGAAGAAAAATTGGCTAAAAGTTCAAACCATAACTTGAAAAAGTAGTGAGAGAAACAAAAAATGACAATTACTGTATTTAAATTTTATTGTACTTATACAAGGCTTCTGTGTGGTAATTTGAATATATGTGCCAATTTGAGAGCAGGATTATCTTTAAAGGTAGAAAGAACCCTAAGTAGGAACACTATGGAAATATTTTTGATAATAAAATATAATCTGTGAGGATAAAATTGAGCAATTTAGGTTAACTTTTTAAACATAAATGCTATTAAAAATGTACCATGTTCTTAATATTATCATTTACGAGAAGCAGCCATTTTTCCACACGGGAGTTAACTATAGTCATCCAGTACCAAATTTCCATGATCATGCAAAGAATGACAATAAGTGACATTTCCAAAGAACAGAATATTATAAATGAAATCATCATACTCACCAACACTGAAACAAAGCTAAAGGCTCTCCTGCCTTTTCTGTTTAAGTAAAAACAGTTGCAGTTTTCAGCCGGCTACAAAACCCCAAGAGGATGATAGGAAAGATGTAATAAGTAGAAATAAAATGGGATTTTGAAAAAAATGAGAGAATCTAGACATAAACGAGGAAGTCTAGACCAAACTAGGCCTTGTTTCCAGGTCATCAAACTACAGTTTGAATCTACAACTACAGTTTGAATCTACAACTACAGTTTCCAATCCTACCCGATCATCAGCATTTTCTTTAAGAGGTTAAAAAAATCAAATTTTTAGGGTACTAGTTTGGGGAGTGGAGCAGAGAGAATACTGCAATGATTTTTAAAAGCTCGTCCAGGAGATTCTGAAGTTCTGCCAGACTTGGGAACCACTGGACGGACGAAGGACAAATGATGTCCTTATGCCATTACCAATCAACTCTACCATGTGGCTCCCCTGGCGCACAGCTGCACTGCTTAATTCCAGATATGTTTTTATTAGACACAGATGCATTTAATTAGCAGGTTGTATCATCAATTAGAATGTGAACCCGAAAAGTCACCTTCTTGCTTAGATATGCTTTGAACACAGTTTTTAATATGTGAGGATTCCTGATGTAATAAAAAGGGGGCGGGCGGTGATTCTAATGAAGTCATTAAACCATGAAAATATTTCACCTGGGGATGTAATCTAGAAAGTAAGAATTCCTGAATAAGCTAATAGTTGTATTCCTACGTCTAGCCTCAGAGAATCTGGGTATGCCACAGAATAGGAAAAAGAAAGTGATGATAATAATAGAAAAGTAACATTCCATTTGTATATCATTTTCCCCAAAGCATTTTCAAAAGCCACTCCTACCCCATTTCCATGAAGGGAAGACTTTCATCAAAGGAAGCTTGTAACGTCTGCAGATTCCTGAAGTCTTTCATTCCGTCAAAATTTGTTCATTTAGTTCTGATCTCGTCAGGAAAAAAAAACAGCTACTACTGCTATTATTATTGAAATATTACTCATTTACTTATTTAGCTTTATGCCAAGCAGATGAACATGTCAATCAATCAAAATATGTCACATCCATCAACCCAATATTTAGAGTTGAGGGACAGGGGGCTTAAAGAATTGGGAGCCAGAATTATTTGAACATAGGTTAATGTGATACCAAGGCCATAAACAGCACCACACACCAAACTGAGAATACAGAGACTCAAGTTTAAATGACTTCACCAAGGAATGACTTTCCCATTTCTCTTTACCTTCCCAAACTGGATTCTACTATCAAAACAGATGTTTCACCTTCTCACATCCACACTCAAAACACCCATTTATACTCCACACTTTAAACCTGCAAGTACTATAAATTCTCCTTGCCTCAATTTTTTTTTTTCTTTTAAAAGGGGGCAGCTATAAAACCCCTTGCATGACTGCAGAAATTCCCACTCCGATCACATCATGGGCATCACTAATTGCTCATGTGAGCTGGATGCAACCAAAAGTCCTCCTCATCAAAGTAACTTAGATAATCATGTCTTATCCATCTGAGTTGGTATTCAGGATGAAACCTATTCACCATTCACAGTTTACATATTCCCTAAAGTTATTCTTGATTTTTTTTATCTAAAATTCCATACAAGTTATATAAAACTGTGAATCAGTTTATATTTAAATGTGGGTTTATGATAATACTATATGGACACTTAATGATGAGTCTGAAGGATGTTGACCATATCAATATGTGGAACATCCCAAGAATAATGAAATAAAGAGTCAAAAGATCTTCTTGAGTTCCAGAAGACAAGGAGCATTTGATTAGCAAGTTTAAATATAATTTCTTAGAACTTCTTTGAGAGACAAAGAACAAAGCTAGAATGTGGAGTCATGAAGCATGTATAAATCTGGGCAATTTGTCAAAAATCACCCCAAATGGAATTCTCAATATGCTGTAGTAAAAATCTATACAGTGTCCCATGTAAAAGTGAATTTATTTTCTGGCTGCCAAAGATACTTTACCTGAACCATGGGTATCATAAAGCTTAAAGAATCCCAAAGCTTCTCAGAAAGCAGTTCCTTTTTTTTTTAACCTAAAAATTGTGGAATGCATTGCAAGCTAAACTGTGTCTAGCAGGAGCTTTTTACTCAATGCGGGTAAGAATTGAGCAAGCAAGTGAACTAAGGCTTTGGAAAGGAAACCTTAGTAAAGATTTAGGACAACACTACATCGGGGAAAATGGATGAACCAAACAGCATGGAAACTTGGGACATAAAGAAACAAAGCCCTCGGGGAACAGATATACTAATTCTACAGCATTTATGAGTCAGTTCGAAAAGGCAGTCTCAAACCAGGTGGACAGTAAAGGAAAACCACTCAGCACAATTCTGGGTTGGGCAAAGAAATCAACAGAAAAGCCAAAAGCAAAAACCTACTATGTCATGTAAGCTGGCTCATGACTTGATCTCCTGAGATGAACCTCTTGGTGGTCACCATAACCTATAACCTGCCTTCAAGCCTTTACTCACCTTTCATATTTCCCTCTTACACAATACATACACATAGACATCAATATTCACCCATGCACATATCTGCACAAGGGCTCAGAAACATAAGGCATACATTTCTCATTGTGGGGTAGATTTCTAATGGGCATGGAGTAAATCCAAGACTTTGCTGAAATATCCATTTAATTAATTGAGACAATGAACTTGGGCTCTGAGCAGAGTGTCTGGCATACAGTAGGTAAATATTAACTATTATTATCATGTTAAAAGGGCTCATGACTCTATACATACTAATCTAATTTCAATCCTTATGAGGGTATTGATTGTGGCAAATTGGGCTAAAGTTGTGACTCACCCAAGACCACTAGTGAAGACAGCGTTGTCATTAAAATCCAGAGATAGCCGGCTAGGGAGCCTGTGTTTTTTCTGTTGAGTCAAACTGCATTCCAATAGCACATTAAACACTATTTTGATATTTAAAGGTTAAAAACATGTCCCACCCACACACACACCAAAAATTTAAATAAAATAACAAACAACAAAATAACTAACCTAATCCAGAACCAGGCAGTCTTTTATACTCCATTAGCCTCATTCAGAAACACAAACTATAGGATTGATGGAGAAGTTTATTTCTGCTTGAAAAAATTAATGCTGTGTACACTGAAGCTTCCTGCACTAATAATCTCTCAAGTGTAACACTTTCACTTGAGCCTCCATAAATTGTGCTCAGCTCAAGATTAGCCCCCTTCATTTACTCGCTTATCTGACCTATGCGAGTTTATAAGTAATCAGACTGGCACAAACCTATCATATCAATTCACAGGTTCACACAAAAATGTACTATATTTGCTAACAGATATTGCACGCTGCACTCCGTGGCCAGATATTAATCTTGTTAAAAGGGTGATTCCATCATATCCTTCACTTGCTCAGAAATGACCAAGGCTTCCTTGTAGCTACTAGAGTGAGAGCCCCACAGCCTAGCCTACATTTACTACTTTCCACAGGAGAGATCTACCCTCTAATCCAAATTTCTCTCATCACCCACTCTTTGCATGAACCCGCTGTCTTGGCAAGTCTGATCTGCACGTGACTCATGCTGTCCATTTTCCCTTTCTTTCCATTAAAATTCTGCTCTCTCATTCCCCATGGAACAGTCCACAGGCTCTGGCTCATCTCTGAATTCCAACAATAGTGATTATAGCAATCGTTTTGTTTCTTATAATCTGTTGCATTAGACTATGCTAGGAGAATGTTTTGTCTCCATAACAAAATTGCACGCTCCTGGGAGACAAAGACTATTTCTGGTAATAAATGCCTTTTAGGGCCTAGAACAGTGCTTCGTATCTCAGCACTGAATGAATTCATCCGTTCATCAAGCAAGTATTATTAAACACCTATTATATAACATAGACTATGCTATTACCTCAAAATCCAAGAGTAAACAAGATAGACATAATCATTGTTCTTATAGAACTTTAATTAGATGCAGACAATTACTTCATCAGCACTTTCAATAAAGTGGGATAAATGCGACAATTGGGGTAAAGTTCATGTTCTAGAGAGGCAAGTGGCAGCAGTGGAAAATAGGGTAAGGTTCAGGAAGGGCTTTTTAGAAGATACCATTTACTCATTGCATGAATAACTGGATCAGGGAGAGAAGGAAGAAAAGAGGAAAGGATGAAGCAGGCATTGAAAGTTTGTAATTACATGTTCCTGCACTTTGGTTACATATACATAAATAGACAAATACAAAGACAGACACACGCATACATACCACAGACTGTTCCCTACATACTAACTGGGAGAAGAGTAAGGTCTGAATCTAACTCATAAATCTACAGCCATCTACTTTCAGCAGAGATCTGCCACAACAATTCCATTACACACTTGAATTAGTGGAAATCTAAGCTCAACGATTCAATTACATTCCTGACTCAATTAACAACTGTTTTGAGATACATAGATCCTCCACAAATATTCTTTCTTACAATATCAATGCAAATGTCCCCGATCCACACGTCAAGATGCACCCTAGCATGTAATCAATTTTTATATTTATTTATTTATCCCTGTGAGAGAGTTCAAGGAAGTCCATTCTGAAGCTCAAGTAAAGTTCAGTTTTAAATTCCAATTCCAGGTTGAGATTTATGCCAGCTCTTATTAAGCATATGCACCCACCCATGTCCATAGGCCTTTCTGGTTTCTGAAATATGGAATAATTCTCCATGTATTTACATCCTTTCAGCCTGCTTATTCAGCAAGCTTTCTAAATAGATGCTGGTTTGTGCCAGGGTAATAAAGGGAGCTAAAGGGGACCTTGGAATTGGAGCACAAGGTCAGAAATAGACACTCTCATAAACTGATAATTACAAAAATACACACTGTGGCTAGGACTTCTGCAGAAATCTCCCCAGAAGGAGGTGAGGGAGTGTACTGTGTGGATATACAGGAGATAATTATTCAGGCAGTTGAAAGGCAAGTTCAAAGCTCCTAAGGCAGGAGCACATCTGATCTGACAAGTTGGAAGAACAGCAGGGGGGGCAAGGCATTGAAAACTGAGGGCAAAGAGTTACTTTTGTTTTGGCTGATGGGGGAGGAGAGGTGCTACTGCACAGGGCCATTTCAAGAATAAAGTTTCACCCTGATTGAAGGGAGCCATTGGGTTCTGAGCTGCAAAGTGATTCCATGCACTTTTATTTTTAAAGGATTCCCTTTTACTTCCTTAATTTAGCTTGAAGGGGTGATTAGATTTCACCAGATACACCAGACAAGACAATACCTTACCTGTGGTTAGAAATGACTGGTCATTTTATTAAGTTTCTAGAGTTTAATGATACACCATTCCTTTAAGAGAGTCAAACTCTGATTTTTTTTAATCCGTTATTATTTTTGCTTCCACAGAGTTTCCCTGGTGGGAAATTTTCTTGCAGAAAGTGCAAGGAAATGCAGAACATGAGAATCAACCTCAGATGCCCTGCTAGATGACCCCAGGGAAGTTCTCTGGTTTAACCCTCACAGGAACCCTGCAGAGTAGGTGCTATTTTCTTAGAAATGAGAAAGCAGACTTGGAGAGAGTAATTGGCCCAAGGCCACACAGCTAGAAACGCAAGTGATAAAATTAGAACTCAGGACCAACTGATTTTGTGGACCTTGATCTTTCCACGCTGACCCAAAATTCTTTGCTTGACAATTAAAATTCTTAATATAACTTTTAAAAATAGAAATTCTAGTTTTGCATATAGTCTTTCACAATTTTGATAAGGATGAATTAATACCACTGGATGTTTGGTTGACCTACTGCAGCTTGATTGCCAAATCTGTACTCCTGAGGGTCAGACCTTTTTCTTGGTTCTTCCACCAAATGATAGCCATTCCTGAAAATGTCTGGAAAAAATCCTTATTTAATAAGGTGGATAGGAGTGTAGTGTGTATATCTATGTAATGCACGAGTGTGCAGGAGAGGGACGGAAGGATGCAGGAAGGGAAGGAGAGAGAGAGAGTCTTGATTTCAGCCACGGAAAGGTGTAGCCACATCACACAGAGCTGGTCCCTTCCCAAGGGCACACAAGACAGAAAGCACACTCCAGGAAGCCTGAACTTGCCAGCCCCAGCCTTGAACCTCACACTTTACAATAGGAGTTGCTTACTAGGGCAACCTCATCTCCTTTAGAGCTAAGTTAACAAATGACATATTTCAGAACATCCATCTATAGAGTTCCTGCTTCTCTCCTAATCATCTCCCATTCTTTCTCTGACTTGCTTGCTGTTTTTTTTTTTTAAACTGTCTTTATTTTCTTCCCCTTGAAAAAAGAAATGCATCACGCTTGCTGGATACAGTAATAAAAGTAAACGAATCTTTCCCCCTCCTTCAAAGAAACGAAGCCTTTTATCTTCTCAAGCAGACTGGAATAGAAAGTCTTTTTTTTTTCCCCTCTTAGCAGTGGGAGTGAATGCCTTCTATTCAACAACTCCACCCATACACTGGGTGGCTGCCTCCTCAAAGGATTAGTGAGGTCCGCAGAGCCCCCTACAAAAATAACTGCTTTAAGAATTCATAACTAGGAACAGAGCAAGGATTTTAGGATAGGTATTTGTCTCCTTAGAGACCTGGAGGAGGGGGGAAAGATCAAACTTAGGCTGAAATACCCAGAGGGGTTAGGAGGGGTTGAAAGAGAGGAAAGAAGTTACTGAGCAGCAAATGCAATTTGGATGAGGATGATAAGGAGGCCAAATTAGCAGAGAATATGGGCTAAGGACTCGGGTGCTAGAATCACCAAGATCTTTGTTCAAATCCCAGTTCCTACACTTAGGAGCTATGTGATTTGGGGCAAGGTGTTTAACATCTCTCTGATGTCTAATAGAGCTCGGCAATCATAGAGTTGTCGGGCTCATTAAGGAAAACAATGTGTGGGAAATGTTTATTCAATACAGTACCTGGATAGCCTTCCTCTGAGGGTACCTGGTTGATTACAACAGAAAGGGACTCCCTAGTAGACTGGCCAGAAGGAGGCCATCCAAAAAAAGGCAGTGTTTTGAAACGAGTAACTGATTAACAACTGTGTTCCCATTCACAAATCAGCCCCAACTTATCCCCTAACCTTGAGACAATTACTCAGTCATGAAGAAAGGGTATCAGTTGGAGGCAAAGCCAGGCAGGGAGAGGAAACCAAGTTATAATTCTCCCTCTGTGTCCAAAAAATTATTCTACCATGGGCAGGTCACATAACCTTTCGGGACCTCATTTCTCTTTGTGTAAATTGAGTTGGGCTAGACTAAACTCAGAGGCTCCAAATTCTAATACTCTTTATGGGCTTAATTTCCCCACTAGAGGAGGGGCCATTTCTAACTCTGTAAGCATGACAGCATTTGACAAATGTCCCCAGTTCCTGTATGATGGTCAGTTATCAATTCCAATTATGGGACCAGAAGAGGAGCAATCTGAAACCAGCCTTGCAGGGATCTGTGCCTGAAGGGAGGGGATGAAGCTATTAAGGATAATGATCAAAGCCTGACCATTTAATGGGGAAGCTGTTAGGCAAATCCACTGCTTTTCTCTAGGATCATGTCCCCTGGTCTAGATGCCTGCAGGGCAGGGCACAGAAGAGGGCTTAGCCACTTCTCCCAAGAAGATAAATGAGTCTTGAATGATTCCCACTTACAATATTAATTATGAAATTGTCCATTTACTTTTTCATCCTTCTTTGCAAATCATTCTAAAAATAATATCATTTAAACACTGGTTCACTTGCTGTGCCCAAGTGAACTCCCCATGGAAATCCTAGCCACTGTAATATTTGAAAATGTGCCTCTGAATTAGCAAGCCTTGCACGAACTCTATTGGCAAATCCAATCATCCCTCTGCCATTGGGTATTGTTATTTGTGGTTCCCCCTTAAAGAATCGGAGTTTGCTAGCCTTCATTCCCATTCAGTCTGAAATGATATGAATATGCTGTGAGTTTAGCAGCAGCAACTCCGTTAATATCAATATACAGTTAATATCAATATACAGTTAAGAACCACACGGCATAATAAAAACAAAAGCTCCAAACGATATCTAAAAAGCCTTTTAAGAGCAGAATAAATGCTCTAGTGATACTTTCCTCTCCTCTTATCATCAAGACTCTTTTAAACAAGAGGGTACAGGCTGTGTTGGTATTTACATTTCAGGTGTAAAAAAAAGTTGAGGGGGGATGTAATAGATTTAATTAGCTCCATAATTCCTGGGTTTTCCTAACCAAACAATGCATTTTGTTACTAAAAGTAAAAGTTAGTAATTTTTTATTAGAGGCCCCACCAAATGTTTCTACCTAATGTTGACAAAAGCAACTACAAAGAGATGAAATTTTAAATCTCTGGATTCTACAAATAGAAAATGAGAATAATTGGGACTCCTGGAGGAAAGCCACATAGACGCCTCAATGAAGGAAAAAGAACTATTATGAAACAGCACCTCACTTGGGAATGGGAATGCTGATGCTAGATTTTAGGCCAACGTTCAATCACTAAAAACAGGGGTAGTTCATCCAAACTGGGTGGAGGTGCTGACTGGATGCCATTTAGCTAAACGAGTGAAATTCCCCACAGAAACCCCCCTTCCTGATCTTTGTCACTAAACTGAAGACACAGGGAATTTCAGATTCGTAAAATATTTTTATAGCGATACATTCTAATCACACATTCCACACTGGATTTCCAGCTATAACACCTGACTATGTGTTTAACCAAGACCACCTTAGCCTTTCCTCAGCTTGGCTAATCTTTAGACGGGCTTCTTCCTGACTCTAGGACCCTCAGTGACCCTCTTCTTACAGCATTTATTTTAGAAGACTCATCATTTTAAGTCTCTTCTCTGCCCCTTGGAATATAAATATTTTTTAAAGACTCTGGCCGATTTTTACCACACAGGAATGTATTTCTCAAGGTCCTGGGAACCATCTCTTTGAAATGTAATCAACAAAGGAGATAGTACCCCAAACTTCCAATTTCAGTGGAAGAGTAGAAACCTAACTCTCCGCAGGCACCTTGCTTCAAGTTGCAAGATAACCTCCTGTCATAAAGCTATAAGAACTTTGTTTTTCTTTTGCCAGTTAGCAAACACAGGTGGTCTATGACTTTAACATCCTCCAGTACTTTTTTATTAGCTCGCATCAGCCCTTAAAAAAATCCTACCTCTGGTAGTGTATATATGTCCATGCCACTATTGATCAGCTCGGTACTTTGTGACCACATAGGGGTGGGATAGGGAGGGTGGGAGGGAGGGAGACACAAGAGGGAAGAGATATGGGGATATATCTATATGTATAGCTGATTCACTTTGTTATAAAGCAGAAACTAACACACCATTGTAAAGCAATTATACTCCAATAAAGATGTTAAAAAAAAAAAAATCCTACCTCTTCAGCGAGTTGAATTTAGACTTGATTGTGGCCTCTGTCCCTTATTGCAGTAGCCTTAAATAAAGTCTTCCTTGCCTGTTTAACTCTGGCCAGTGCAATTTTTGCTTTGACATATTTATCCTGCCCATGCCAGAAGCTTTCTGATGATGAGCAAGGGTCCCAACACCTCCCTGGGCAGCCATTTCTTCTTTGATCATCCCTGACATTAGACGATTCTCCCTTACATTATTCATTATTACATTATAAATTCTACCCACCAAAGCTGGTTCTGACATTGGGATCCCTATGGAATAAGCCTAGTATTGTACACATCCTTCAGAAATCTAAGGAAAATGTCTATTTTCCAGGTCCAGCCTTCCTAGGACCTTCACAGAAGGCTCTGAGACTTAGGGCTTGAGTTTGGCTTTGGCAAAGGACTTCCCCAGGGGAACGTCTGAGAATACAGTGCCTCAAAGTCCAGAAGAGGCAACTGGAGGGGTTTTGTTTCACCTTGGAAAAATAAAGTTATGGTGTGGTATTTCAGGACATGATCCACAGATCAGGAGTCATCAGAATGAATTCAGGTTTCAGTAATCCTTTCTTAACCTCCAAAATGAAAGCAATCTAGCTGAGGTTTGAGTAGCCCAGGGTAAGTATACCAACACTGCTTGGTGCTTTAGTCTCTTAAAACCATCAAAGAAAGGTACTACACATTCAATTTGGAAGGTGAGAAAGATAATAGCTGATAAATTCTTGCCTAGACTACCTGAAAAATCTATACAGTCCATAAAATCTATTGTTATTTTATTCTATTTTTTCCCTGCAGACTTTGTCATACATACTTACATATTTACCCTCCCTCCTTAACTACTGGAAGTTTCCACACTTTAAGGTCTAGGCATTTCTCGATTCTGGATGTTTTCCTACATTCTCACTTCTATCAAAATTTATTCATCTAAACAGAGAAAGACAAATATCATATGATATCAATACGTGGAATCTAAAAAAATGATACAAATGAACTTACAAAACTGAAATAGACTCACAGACATAGAAAACAAATGTATGGTTACCAAAGGGGAAATGTAGGAGGAGGGATAAATTAGGAGTTTGGGATTAACAGATACACACTACTATATACAAAATAGATAAACAACAAGGAGGTACTGAAGAGCACAGGGAACTATATTCAAATCTTGTAATAGCTTATAATGGAAAATAATCTGAAAAAGTTATAATGTATAACTGAATCACTTTTCTGTACACCTGAAACATCGTAAATCAACTATACCTCAATAAAAAGAAAATAAATAAGGGATAAAAATTTTATTCAAAAGAGAAAAAAAAGTTTATTAATCTAATGCCCCATTATGTCAGGCATGGTTTAAAATTAAGAGGCAACCAATCAAACAAGTAGTCAGTCAAGTTTTATTATTTGATTAAGCAGTGTCTCCATCCAAGAAAATACCGTAAGTTACAAGTGTGTTAATAGCTGACCTTGAGGGTCACTCTGAGGGAGAGATGAAACAACAGGATCATTATGTGACTTTTCCTTTCTGAAAGATTTCATATCCACAATTCCTACTGCTCCTCCCACAGTCCCCTTCTGTTCAAAAGTATCTTTTAATTTTCATAACCTATATAGTATTTTTTGTCTGTCTTATGGAATCTGCTTTCAAATTAATTTTATTGTACTATGTAGTGATGGTAGCTTCTCTTAGGCTTAAAACTCCTCAAGGACAAAGCTATTTATCTTTATATACCCCATAATAACCAACATAGCACCTGCCACACAGTGTATGCCAATAAATATATTTGAAAGTATAAAAACTGAGAAAATTAATTAAGGAAATCATCCCAGCAGTCATGTAAGACAGAGAAAGGAGTTATTAGTTATTGCCATTTTTCAGTGATTCCTCAGGGCTCAATGTGGGAGAACATCCTTCCTGAGTAGTGCATGTACAATCTATTATGATGACTTTAGGTGTGCAATTACACCTAGAGTTCCAGAGTCCCTGTCTGTTGGAGATGTGTGTCAGTTCCAGTTATTTAGAGGGACAGACTAGAGGAAGCCTAAATCATGCTAGCGTTAAGTTTTAATATGTGCGTGCACATGGATGGTTGTGTGGGGGGGAAAGGACCAGACTTGCATGTCACTCTCATTCTGTTCTGAACACACAGAACCCATATAAGCATTACATTTGGCTCTAAAAAGAATGATTTCTCCATTATATGCAACCAATAAGATGTATAAATCTGGGGCAAAGTGGACACTGCCCACATTTACTAATAAACAAATAAACAAACAAAACCTAGATAGATCCTTCCCTTGCAAGAAACAGTGATGGCAGCCATCTATATTAGACAACTCTATCTCTCAGGCCCCAAATCTTTTCAGCTCCAGAAAGAAAGCCCATGTTCATGAACTCATCACCCAAGCCTTGATCAATCACAGTTTATTGTATAAAATTATTGGTGTAGCTGAAATGGCTTATTTTCCCTTTGATGTTCTCACCAATGGATTCATTTGGAGGTAGAAATGAGAAGTTTGAATAAGGGAACATAAACACAGAGTTGCATTCTAGACTGTGGGAAATTAAGAATCTGGCACAATGTTGCATATAGCTGGACACCATGGCTTTCCAGGATAAGAGAGTCAAGGGATTTGAGAGAGCTACTTTTCTGATATTTAAAACATCCTCATTTCCTAAAAACGAACTTTAATTAATCCATTAGTCATACCAGCTAGCAACAAGGCCTGACTTTATCAGCAAAGTTTATAGTCACAGGTTCATCCAAGCTCCTGGTAATCTGAGGTAATTCATGACTCACTGAGTATTTCTATGTCCTTGATTCACACTCAGATGAGGAGCAAGAACCGTAGGTGGAAAAAAAGAGACTTAGACTTAAATTAAACTTTAAAGGTGGCATTTCATCCAGTCCCATAGCACCCTCTACCTATGGCAGTCAGAGGCACTGAGGCTCTTTGGAGCCCTCCCAGTAAAGGGAATCGACCTTGCAGGGAAGCCCATGCCACTGTTACCTTGCTCTCCGTGTCTGACAATGTTATTGGGACGTGAGGAAACCTCTCTTACAGTTCAACATCATTGCATGCTCTGCCCTCAGAAGCCTCCTAGAGCATGTCTAATCTCTCCCCTATATTTTGTTAAAAGAACTTTTCAGAAAAAAATAAAATCCTGACTCTCATGTATATATAAAAAGGTACACATGTTAAAGAATTAATTTTGCTTAAATATTATGGGGGAACCAAGAAGATGTTATATGAGTTCAAAGTCAAGCTCAAAATACTACAAAATTATACAGAGTAAAGGAATGTTGAGCTAAATTGCAAATGAAGACACACTGATTTTTCCACTGGGAGAGGGAAGTCAATTCTACTGGACAAGACAGAATCTGCATAATCATCAGCTCCTTACAATTTATAGAGATGCAAAATAGCTCACAACAATGAATAGGGCTAGAATCAAACAGCCAGATGGGTGTGTGATAGATCATGAATAGTTTTCCACTGAAGTACTATTTTTTAAATATGGAAATTGTCCTAGTACTTATTATGCAATTCTAAACTGCAAAAAAAAAATGCCCTGAAAACTGAAAGCTATTTTGTATATGTTTGGCACTTATATATACCTCTTGGGGTGAACACCTATTTATTTACTGCAGAAATACTAATATTTTTATTACAAGTATTTTCCCAGATTCCTCTGGAGGTGTTACATTATATATACTAAATTCACATATTAGCTTCTTAAAATCAGAAATCTTCTGAATTTTTAAACCCCTTTAGATTCCTAGTGATGGTGTGTTGGAGCCAGCTTATGCCTTAGCCAATCGTATGCATTTCTTCCCAACTTCGCATTCAGTGAATTCAATTTGGTAGCTTGAAATTAGCCAAGGTTGGAGTATTTATACAAGAAAATAGACAAATGCTACACATCAGGGATCTCGTGTGTGTGTGTGTGTGTGTGTGTGTTCTGAGAACTGATTGTTAAACATTTACCAGCACACTACTGCCCACAAGGGCTTCAGATAGGGGATTATGTGCCTGCATCCCAACAACTTGCACAGGCTGAAATTAATAAACTACATTCCCTGACCTTGAGGAGTTCCATTCTAGTGAAGAGCTTATGGTCTAGTAAATAAATTTACATATTTGTAAATGTAAGGTTGCTCTATGGTTTATGCTTCCCTCAAAGTGGCTGTTTTACAACAGACTTGTGCCTACTGTCCATCATGAAACAGATGAAATCTAAGTCAACTCAATTCAAGAAATATGTAGGAATATGAGGCTACTAGATAGTTCGAAGGATGTGCATAGTAGATCATGTAAGAGATCTAATTGGAATGTAATAGCACACATATTTTACTTAGTAATAACTTGTAATAAAGGCTGAAAGCTCCCCTTCAAATAATGATTTTTGGAGAGAAAAGATTACATAAGTAAAACACAACTTATGAATTTTCTATTTACCCCACACTGAACATTAACATTAGCCTTGTTTTTAATGGGGTATTTTTTTCATATAACAAAACATATTTCCAAACACTGACTATGTGTCCGGCACTTTGGTAGGTATCAGAGTTTCAACAATAAATAAGTGTTGCATTCTGTCCCTAAGGAACTTTTATTCTAGTGGAAAAGGATAATATAAGCATATAATCATGATAATACACTATGATGCCTGATATAAGTACTGGGTTGAATACAAAGAGAAGCAATTAGCTCTGTGAAAAAGAGTTGGGGAAATCCTTTCAAAGAGCTGGCAATACCATGAAGGAAGAATAAGACTTTGTCAGAGAAAGGAGGAAGGGCATGCTTGTCAGAGGGAGCAATATATACAAAGTTCTACACACTTACACAAGATAGAATTCTTTAGGAAAAGATATAAGATGGGTTCAAGAACGGGATGGTGGTAGAGATATCTGTATGTCTTCAAGAGAGAAGACAAATGAACTTATTGTTAAGCTATAGTATTCAAGGCTTATTTTGTATATAAAGATTCTATTAAGCAGAAAAGAACAGGAAAAAAATAAAATATCCTGGATATACAGTTACAAAGTTTATGGTTTATAGGCTTTCTGAGCTGATATGAAGTCTCTAGAGAGAAGCACCTTGAGGAGAGAGAACATTCCATATTATTCGTACTTTAACTTCTGGACTAAATTGAAGAATCTCACACATGCAGGCAATCATTAAATAATTGGTGAACTGAAGAAGGGAAAAATCAACATGAAAACAGAGAAATGGTCATTTCATTTTCTATTTTGCTTTGGCTGCTGTATGCTATCTGTACTCTTCAAAGTGCTGGAATTATCTCTCCTCTTGGTCTATGTGGCTCTGATCTCTCTTCTTCTTGAACTCATCCCCTACAGGTCTCCATTTCCAGACATGAAGTCCAGCTGCCTTGCCCTCCTTGCTCTTCCTGAGCACAGCAGTGACAAGCCCCTTCAAGATCCTTCCCCTGAGAGCATTTGTATTTCTGTTCTCCCTGCTGGAATGGCTACCATGATCACCCTCTCAAAAATAGCACTCTTCATCCTCCAATACTCTTTAGTTCCTTACTATGCTTTATTTATCACATCTTGACATTACATTACAGATTTGTGTTTTTATCATTTCCCATTCATACATATGCCTCTTATAGGCTGATACTGCATGTTGCTCCCTCTTTTATTCCTAGCACCTAAATCAGTGCCTGGCACATAGAAGGTGCATAGCAAATTTTTGTTAAGTAGGATGAATAAAAGAATAAATTGCCCTCTTTGACAGTGCTTTTATGGGAAGTTTCCTCAAATTTTTTTAAAGCTAATGCTTTATATTAATATACTTTAATAAAATAAAAACAAAGAGAAAAACTCACTATTTAATTATAAAGAGACTTTAGAGGATATGAAAAATGCTTCATAGGAAGTAAATATATTTAAAACAATTAGGTACTAAGGAAAATCAACAAACTACCAAGAGACAAAATAAAGGGTAAATTTTAAATGTGCTAGCTGCCCACCCAAAGGCCATTTTCCTTTTCTTCCTTAAAATCTTAGTTTTAGTTTGGGGCCTACACTGAGCTCCAAATACAAGACTGCACTTCCCAGAATCTTCTCTATCTAGGTATAGTTAATCATATAACTTAATCATATAAGTGCTGACTAAATGAGATATACACCAAAGTGTCCTATAGGAATTCCAAGAATTATGCTTTAAAGGAGTAAATTCAGATTAGAAATGACCTCATAATGTTCTTTCTCCATTTTTCCTTTCTGCTTCCTGGAATGTGAACATAATGGCTGGAGCTTTAGCAACCACTGAGGACCATGTTTTGACCTTGGGCTGAAAGATTTGTGCTAGAATGTTGGATCAGAGACAGAGAAGAAGCCTGAATCCTTTAAGATTTTGTATAGCCCTCACACCAACTTTGCACTATTTTCAGACTTTTCCAGGAAACAGAATAACCTTTATCTGCTGATGCCACTGTAGTTTTTAGTTTTCCGTAATATGCATGAGGTAAAGTTCATATTTCATGTGAATATCTTAAAATATCCTTAAAGTCATGTTTATTGGCCTGATAGTGCACTTACCAGATTGGGCAGTAAATGTGGAAAACATGCTTACCAGACTCAGTAGTGAGTCTGAGTGACTAAAGAAGTACTGTTGTGGCATCATCGTTCTTACTGCAATTGTTGATATATTCACCACCTGTTTAGGTAAGGACATCTGTCAATTTTCATGACTTCACTAAGTCCTGCATAAATATTAATTAAGCACAGTAGCTCTGAAAAACAAACTGAATGCTTGTTATTGTGGATTTAAGAGCAAAGCACTCAGCGTAATTACATGCTCAGATTGGAAACTTCTTGTAGTTTGTAAAAACACACAATTTTTACAGGGCCTAAGCAAGATAAACACAAGGAAAATAAAAGAACTGTAAGAGCATTAAAAAAATTTCTGAAGCTACTAGGAAGCTAAATATTTGGGAATTACAAATGATTTGTTATATCTATTCCACTATGTACAAAGGGTTAGATTGGGGATTATCTCCTAGTGAAAAGGTAATAATAATAGCCAATACTTCTAACAATAGCCACTATGTATGGCATTCTATTAAGCTCTTTATTGTGTTAAATGTAAATTACATGTAAGCCCTTTACAAATGATAAATGATGAATAAACATCACAGCAGCCTTATGAGGTAGGTACCATCATTATCCTGGTTTTTCTGATGAGGAAATGGAGGTGCGGAGATGTTACATAACTTACTCAAGGTCCCACATCTAGTAAACAATGGAACCAGGATTGGGATCCAAGCAAGGAAGCCCCAGATTCTGTGTGCTTAGCCATTGTGCTATATTACCACTGTAAGATGACTGTAAAGAAACCACAACTTGGGGAGCAATCACTGAGAAATTCTAGTGATGTGGCTGAGCTGGAAATACCGCCAACTAAAGGAAACTAGGCCCACGCCATAGAGACTGAGATTTAAATTTAGAGGTTTAGGCCACACATCTTGGAACCATGATGCCAGCAACACCTCGAAGTGTTTTCCTGCCCTGCTCTCTTAATAAAAGCTGAATGTCCCACAACACTTAAAAGCTAAACTCAACTTAGACCAACCATCCTCAACCCATTTCTCAAAATAGCAGTGGACTCATATTTTGAGGAGTGTCTCAAGTAATTTGTTATGATATGTGTCAGAGTAGCAAAGCTTGGAAATAATGTCTTCATTCTTACAGACGATATTCAAGGTTGTGCTTGGTCATTGTTTTTCTCACTCACTTGCATTTTGATGTTCTTCTCTGAGTAAGAACAAAAGGAGTGGTATTTTGGTTAATGTGATGAAACTGGGCATCGCCTATACCCATGTGGATACGTTATGTGAGCATTATCTATGGACAAAATGTTGGAAGAACTGATATAATAGAAAGAACACCGGACTGGAGTCAAGATGCCAGGAATCTTGGCTCTGTTATTTAATAGCTGAATGACATTAAGTAGATTCCCTCAAACTATGATTACCTCCCTTTGCTGGTAGGCAAATCAAAACGGCATTAGCTGGGACACCTTGATCCCCAAGATCTGCTTCCCCTCATTAAATCATGATGTTTTGATATATAATGGCCCCACTCAGAAAGCTGTGAGCAAAGGCAGATTGCATCCCATGTGACGGAGTGAGGTTGAAGCATTAAATAAATTAAGAATGAATTTCTTTCTTTTCTACCAATTGCTGCGTTGATTAAGAATCTAATATGAAAAAAAAAAAAAGAATCTAATATGTGCCAAGTTTTCTGCACTATGTTTTACATACTCAGTAATCTTTATTACAACCCATGTGGTAGATAATATAATCTCAAAAAAAAAAGGAGCTCAGAGAAAATTTTAAGTACTTGTTCAGGCTCAAACTGCTAGAAAATGGTAAAAAGAGAAATTTAAGCCCACAGCTCACTAGTTGGAATAAAGGGTATTAAAACTCAGACCTAACACCATGTTGTGGACTGAATTGTGTCCACTCCCACAAAAAAATTGATATGTTGAAGCCCTAACTCCCAATATGACTGTATTTGAATATAGGGCCTTTATGGAAGTAATTAAGGTTAAATGAGGTCATAAAGGTGGGGCCCTGATCCTATAGGAACAGTGCCCTTATAAGAACAGACATACACACTCTCTCCCTCTAGGGTGAGGACACATGCAAGAAGATGGCCATCTGCAAGCCAGGAAGGGAGTGCCCACCAAAATCCAACATGCTGGTACCCTGATTTCAAACTTCCATCCTCCACAACTGTCAGAAAATAAATTTCTGTTGTTTAAGCCACTAGGTCCATGGTATTTTGCTAGGGCAGCCCAAGAAGAATAATATACACCAAAAGTTTTCCTTGCTGTTTTTATTAAGCCATGCATAGTCAGTGTGCTCAAAAATGCCTGAAAAATAAGTGGAGGAATATTTGAGGAGTTGGTGAGCTCACATTTTATATTAGATGTTGTTATTGGTGCTTCCTGGAGTTGTGCTGGCACAACCTGCATGGCTTTACCCCATGGCCCTTGTTACTATCTGCATAATTAACATTAACTAATAAAGTAAACATGCCACTGGGTGCCAAATGCTTGAACGGTCACCCTCCAGGACTACTATAATTCATGCTATTTATATTTGTTCTTCTATTGTTTCTATTCTATGCCCACTACCAGTGTCTCCATGTTGAGTACAATTTTTAAAAATGCTATAACAATCCATCTCCAACTAATACTCTTCACATTATCCCCATGATATGAGTATTATCTCCACTTTACAGATGGGAAAGGTGGAGTTGAGAGAGCTGCCAAGAGTTAGTGATCAGTGGCAAAGTCAAAGCACAAAGTCAGGTCCCTATTCAGTGTTTCCCAAACTATAACCTCTAAACTTGCCCGTAAAACCAACTTTCTTACTAAGCACTTTCACATCCACTATTTTATCATGTTTTAAATATATTTCCCAGAAGCCTAATACATTTCAGGATGGCAGGAATTATTTCCAGTCCATGCAGTGGACTCTCAAAACATACCTCACCAAAAACAAGAAACAAAATACATACCCAGCCAAACTAAATTCAGCCCTTGGGGGTGCCACAGATTAGCTGCATCAACCGCTGTCCAGATAGCTCTTGGAGCTACAACCGTTGTTGAACAGCTTCAGGAAAATTCATTACATTGATTAGTCCAATTAACTCAGAAACCAACATACAAAAACAGGCAGGAAACCGCTGCTGGGTCCAAGAACTAAATAATAGACACACCCTTGGGGTCCATGGACATTTCCCCATGTAGTGAAAACACTAAATCTGGAAAGAGACCAAGCTCAGGACTGGCTCAAGAAAAATTAAATAAATAAAACAAAAGAATTAAGAACTGCTAGGAAGGCAAAAAGCCTAAGGAGAGAGCTCAAAGGACAGGCACTCTTTGCCAAGCCCAAAGGCCAAAAAACTACGAAATTTGCAGAGCACTCAGGAAAACTGAGAGGGAAAAGGTCTGTGAGTTGAGAAGCATGGTTTTCTTTGTTCAAAGCTGGTAATGGAATTAATCTGTTTTTGTGAACAAATGGACCAAATAAGAAAAATAAGAAGGGAAATGCCCTTTGTTAAAAGTTACTATTCTTATTAGAACTAATAAATGAATTCAGCAAGGTAGCAGGATACAACATCAATATACAGAAATATGTCGCATTTCTTTACACTAATAATGAAATATCTGAAAGAGAAAGTAAAAAAAAAAAAAAAAAAAAAAATTCCATTTAAAATCGTGTCCAAAAAAACATAGGAACAAACTTAACCAAGGAGGTGAAAGATGCACAAGCTGAAAGCTATGAAACATTGATAAAGGAAACTTAAGATGATTCAAAGAAATGGAAAGACATCTCATGCTCTTGGATTGGAAGAATTAATGTTATTAAAATGGCCATACTACCCAAAGCAATTTACAGATTTAATGCAATTTCTATCAAAATGCCCATGACATTTTTCATAGAACTGGAACAAATAATCCTAAAATTTATATGGAACCATAAAAGGCCCAGAATTTTCAAAGCAATCCTGAGGAAAAAGAACAAACCTGGAGGTATAACCCTCCCAGACTTCAGGCTATACTACAAAGCTACAGTAATCAAAAGAGTGTGGTATCGGCACAAAAAAGACATATAGATCAATGGAACAGAATAGAGAGCCCAGAAATAAACCCACACACCTACAGTCAATTAATCTACAACAAAGGAGGCAAGAATATACAATGGAGAAAAGACTGTTTCTTCAACAAGTGATGTTGGGAAAGCTGGACAGCTATGTGTAAGTCAATGAAATTAGAAAACTCCCTCACACCATATACAAAAATAAATGCAAAATAGTTTAAAGACCTAAATATAAGACATGACACCCCAAAACTGCTAGAAGAGAATATAGGCAAAACATTCTCTGTCATAAAACATAGAAATGTTTTCTTAGATCAGTCTCTCAAGGCAAAACAGAAAAAGCAAAAATAAACAAATGGGACCTAATTAAGCTTAAAAGATTTTGTACAGCAAAAGAAACCATAAACAAAATGAAAGAATCTATGGACTGAGAGAAAATATATGCAAACAATGCAAATGACAAGGGGTTAATTTCCAAAACACACAAACAGCTCATACAACTCAATATCAAAAAAACACAACCCAGTCAAAAAATGGGCAGAAGACCTAAACAGACATTTCTCCAAAGAAGACATACAGATGGCCAACCGGCCTATGAAAATATGCTTAACATCACTAATTATTGGAGAAATGCAAATCAAAACTACAATGAGGTATTACCTCACACTGGTCAGAATGGCTATCAACAAATGTCTACAAATGATAAATGCTGGAAAAAAAGGAACCCTCACACACTGTTGGTGGAAATGTAAATTGGTGCAGCCCCTATGGAAAACAGTATGGGGGAATCCTTAAAAAATTAACCATAGAGCTACCATATGATCCAGCAATCCCACTTGGGTATATATCTGGAAAAAATGAAAACTCTAATTCAAAAAGATACATGCACTCCAATATTTGTAGCAGTGCTACTTACAACAGCCAAAACATGGAAACAACACAGGTGGACATCAACAGACAGTTGGCTTAAAAAGATGTGCTATATATACACAATGGAATACTACACAGCTGTAAAAAAGAATGAAATATTGTCATTTGCAGCCACATAGATTGACCTAGAGAATATTATACTTATTGAAGTCAGACAGAGAAAGACAACTACTAATGGTATCACTTATATATGGGATCTAAAAATAATACAGCTGAATCTTTATATAAAACAGAAACAGACTTACAGACATAGAAAACAAACAAGGTCACCAAAGGGGAGAAGAAGGAAGGAACAGATTAGGAGTAGAGGATTAACAGATACAAACTGCTATATATAAAATAGATAAGCAACAAGGATTTACTATATAGCATAGGGAATTATATTCAACATCTTGGAATAACCTATAATGGAATATAATCTGAAAAAAAAACAAAAAAAACTGAATCACTTTGCTGTAGACCTGAAACTGACACTGTGTTGTAAATCACTTATACTTTAATTTTTAAAAAAGTTACTATTCATTCACTGATCCCTTTAATATATTATGTTGGGGTGCCATTCTCATTATCCACTGTTTGCAGTAAAGTTTTTACTTAAGTGTGAAAATAGAGTCCTTATCTCCTTCCCTTTCCCCTTGCATTTCTTTTATTTTCTACTGAACTGTGTAATTGCTAAAGCTACAGATTTCTACTATGACTAGAACCCCAGCTCTACTACGACTTTCGTATTTGCTGCTAAAACTTACATACTGAAGACGAATCTGGCCTTTTTATTTGCGGTGGAAGATGGGTGGGTTATTCTGGTAGCCATCACAAGCCCCCATATTCTCAGGGCTAAAATGCCCACATTATTTTCCAAAGTTAGGCAACCAAAAATACCAAGACACCAACAGAACACTGATTTCCCTTATCCTCTCCCTGATTTTCTCTATTTTTTGTGGATCAGGCATTGGCCTCAGAGGTGCAAGGTGGCACCTTCCAGGGCTTTACTTTTTGTCCCACTGGACATTTTTATTTTCCAGGAGGAAGACAAGGCTTTTGTGATATCAGATAGATATCTGGATTAGATTGGATTGGATTAGAACAGGCTAGCTCTCTTCTAAAATGAGACTTATAAGTGGACGATGGGAGAGAAGAGAGAAAGGACAACCCAGAAAGAACACGAAATTTCGAGAGAAAGAGCCAGGGGATTCCCAGAAACTAGAAGACCAAGGATAAAATCTTTCTGTGAATATCCCAAGTTATGAAACAAAAAGTGAAAGTGAAAACAAACTGCATCATCAACATGCCCGTCAATGTTCTTCTGCACAAAGGAACAGAGTTGGTAACAAGTCGTCCAAGTAATGGGAAGACCTCAAGTTCTTTAGAGGGGTGAGGAGTATCGGGATGGACAACAAGATGCCAAAGTCAATCTTTTTAAAACCACTGATTACAGGCAGACAGCAGTCATCACAGAGCATCTGAGGAAATCCAGGATCATTTTCAGTTCTGGGGAAGGAAGTCATTAGGAGGTTAATCAATTTTCTTGTTAGCTCATTAATAACGGTATCTGGTTGCACATTATCTGTAAATTATGGAAGATCAAAATTTAGGAGTGGTGTGGTTGGAAAGACTGAAGGAGCATAAGGTTTAGAAAATCTATTTTATTATACCACATGGAATTATTATGCCAAATAATTTCTTCCATTTCCTACTTACATATGCAGAAACTTTGATAAAATGATTAATGATAGCTAGCATTTTTGATGAATGATTGTTCTAAGCACTTTGTTTTGTGTTTACATGGATCACCTCATATAATACAGTAACAGTGTAGCATATTTAATATACGTTAATACATATCCCCATTTTAATTAATTTTTAAAGTATTTCATTTTTAAAAGAAGAAATATTTTAAAATGATAAATAAAATAATCAGTGTGTTATACTAAGTGTCTAAATCAATTTCTTAAATCAATCTTAAGTGAATACCAAAAACAAAATTTCCATTTTATAGACAAGGAAATTAAGGGCTAGCAAGAATAACTCTTGTAAGAAACAGTGAATACAGATAGTAAGTAGCAAAACCAGGATGTAAAAATATTATTTTATATATTTTTCAGATATTAACAAATTATAATTGGAGAGAGAGAATATGATGGAAGGAACATAGATTTTACAGTTAAAAAGGGTCTGGATTGAGTCCCAGTTTTATTATGTACCAGGAATGTGTGTGTTTAGGCATATTTTATAGCTCCTTAATTTCCTCATTTTTAAAATAAAAGCAATTCTAGCTACTTTGCAATTCTGGTATACAAATGAAATGAGATAACGCATGGATACTGCATAGTATATATGTATAAGGAAATAATGATAACAGACTTTCTTCATTATTTTGTCAATATAATAAATTTATTGAGTGTCACTCAAAAATGACAGACAGCATTACTATTTTTACAGACTCTGGCACATGGTGGGCACTCAAATGATATTAATGCCTTTTCTCATCCTTTCTCATCTCTCTTTATACAAGGACTACTCATTCATGACGTAACTAGTGAGCTAAATACATAAAATAAGAAAATGAATTTAAAAAGCAGCAATTCGGAAATATTGAAGTTTAATTGAATAAAAATATGGCCCTGCATACACATTTTCTTATTAAAGATAAACTTTGGAAAGAGAGAATTATAACTACCCTTACAAAGCAATTAGGTTCCTTTTAAAAATGAAGTCATAGGGCTTCCCTGGTGGCGCAGTGGTTGAGAATCTGCCTGCCAATGCAGAGAACGCGGGTTCGAGCCCTGGTCTGGGAAGATCCCACATGCCGCGGAGCAACTCGGCCCGTGAGCCACAATTACTGAGCCTGCGCGTCTGGAGCCTGTGCGCGGCAACGAGAAGCCGCGATAGTGAGAGGCCCGCACACCGCGATGAAGAGTGGCCCCCGCTTGCCTCAACTAGAGAAAGCCCTCGCACAGAAACGAAGACCCAACACAGCCATACATACATACATACATACATACATAAATAAAAAGAATGTAAGCAGACAAGAATATCATTTAAAAAAAAAATTAAAAAAAAAAAATGAAGTCATAGGTAAAGCCAAAATCTAAGACATAAGTCTATTATATGGGACCTAAGTGTCAATATGTGTCAAGGTTTAAAATGTGACGGATACTTCAGTGAGATGAAATTCAAGACAAATATAAATACCTACAATTTCCTTACCATCCTGTTTAGTTTTATGTGATAAAAGCTCTAAATTCTAAAATATTTTACATTCAGATCTCCTTTGAGCCACGACCTATAATTCTCATTAATTTTACAGAACTGTCTGCCTATAATTGTCTGGCATGTTTGCTTCAACAACATGTTTCCCTTAGATTTGAATTTTAACGATACACTCAATCAATCCCAAGAAAAGAAAGCAACAAATTTGCTGGAGTAAGGAGAGGCCTAGAGAGAACTGTGGCCATCAGTATTACTCAGCATGGTGGGGAAATGCATGTCCAAGAGCTACTTAGAGAATCACTGAACATTTAAAATTCTAGATTCAATTATGAAATAAAAATGTGGCCTGATAAAATATTCTAGCTGACCTACAAGTCAACAAAGGACTTTAGAATGACTAAGAGGCTCTTGTGGGTTTTGAATCTTTAAACCTTGGGACTAAGAATTTATACACACACACACACACACACAGAGAGATATATAATACACACACACACACACACACACACAGATATATAATACACACACACACACACACATAATGAAACCTAGGGTAGAGTTCCTGATTCCACACCATAGCCCCATGGCCCTTTGAGTCTCATCTCCTACTTTCTGTCCACACGCTCATTCTCTTGCATCCACGTTGGTCTCCATGCCATTCCTCTTCCAAGCCACATGTCAACCACCTTAAGGTCTCTGCACTTCCCAGTTCCTGTGCCCGGGAAAATTTCCCTCTAAATATCTTCGTGGCTTGTTCTTTCACCTCTTATTTTCCACTAAATGCCTCCTCAAGATGTCTTTTCTGACCACTCTATTTATAACTGCTGTCACTCCTCTACACTCTGCCCACCTCTTGGTATAGGCTCTGAACACTTATAACTATCTAGACCTTTGCTCTCCAATATGGTAGCTACAGCCCCATGTGTTTAAGTTTATATTTAAATGAGTTAAATTAAATAAGATTTAAAATTTAGTCCTTCAGTCAAACTAGGCTTACTTCAGAGGTTTAATAGCCACATGTAGTCAGTGGCTACTATACTGGACAGCACAGCTATAGAACATATTTGTCAATGAATTTGACATTTCTATGGGACAGTGTTGCTCTACACGGGTACACTTTATATAGTTTACTTTCATACTCCCCTCTGCCAATCCATCTATATATATCCTAAATTGTAAGCTCCAAAAAAGTCAGTACTATTGTCTGTTTTGTTCACTGCTCTATTCCCAGTACCTAGAATAGTACTTGGTCCAGAGCAGACATTCAATAAATATCTGTTGAGTGAATAAATGGATTAAAACATAACCATTCATTATTCCCCTTAAAAAGTCAGAACAGTTGCATCACTCCTCCTTAGAGGAAATTTCAGAATGTCAGATTACCCTCAGCTGCATTTCAGCAGGGCCACTTTATATATTGCTTATAATTGCCCAAACACCACTGAACGTTAAATCTTTTAAGACTATGGTTTCCTGTAATCACTTGTCTTTTGTGCTAGAGTAAAAATCACTGAAATGTGTTAAGATTTATGGCAGAAAAGTCTGTCAACTCCTAAGCCTGCCAAAAATTGTTAACCATCATAAAAATTTTAGAAGTTGAGCGTTTCATTTGAATAGGCTTCTCATATCCATACCATGCCATGGAACATACATATAGATTACTGGTAGATGGAGGCCATCAGTCAATCTACTTCATTTTATAGTTTAGATATGCATTTTCCCTGTAAAATTCATTTTTATTCCTAATTATACTCATCAGAATGAAGGCCTAAGTTTGAGTGATCACACTCTTCCTTGGGTGACCTTGCAAAGAACAAAAAGTACTCCTGAAACTCTAATTCATTATTGTCAATACTGTACAGGATTATTTGATATGTATTAAAAATCCGTATTACTAGGCAATGCAACAGCTGTCAAGTCAGATCGAAACAAAAAAAAAACTCTAGATCTGTAGCTACTGAATTCATTTTTTTTAAATTTTGAAGAACTGAGTTTGTTTTTATCATATCTTCCTTACTCTAAACAAAATGGAACTTAACGGTATATTAAAAAGCACACAAAATATTTAAATAAAAATACTTAAAAGAGAAATCACACATAATCTTATAATCCAAATGCAATCCCTGTTAACATTTTGGCATATTTCTTAGTTCTTTGCAGTCTCTTTCCATCCTTATTTTTTAAATACACAATTCTATGTATCTCTAATTGACTTTCAGCTTTCCTCTCTTAAAACTACAATAGTCCTTGGCATTCATGTGTTCAACTGTTGTTACTTTGTTTTGAATTGCCCTGACCTGTAATGATCTGTATTTTCCAAGATACAAATTTGAATCATGCAGGGAATGTGAATAACTTAAGCTGATGAATGAGTCTATTAGATAGCCTATAATTTGAACCTCAATGTGGCTCTTTTGCTCTGTCCTCATTGTTGTATACGTAATGACTCGCATTCATGGTGACGCTCTCATTGGGAGGTAGAATACAGTGAAGAGCGCCAGTCATGCTTGGGTTCAGATACAGCTTCCATCCCTCCATTCAGTCTGCGGATATTCATTTAGCTAGGCATGATACTAGCCTCTGGATATACATGTAGCTAATTTTGGTTAGAGCTTTCTGTGTTCCTGGTGCTGTGCTAACTACTGTACCTGTGTATCTCATTTGATCCTCAAACTGTCATTATCTCTGTTATGTTGTTAATAAAACAGATACACAGTGAGAGCAAGTAGTTTACACGTGATGGAGCAACACTCGAACTCAGGCATTCTGACTTGTCTCCCTCCTCTTAACCACCATTGCTTCATTGGAGGTGCTCGGTCTTGGGAAACGTATTTAACTGCTTTGCGCCTCAGTGTATTTTTCTGTATTAAATAAGATTCAGGGCAACTCAAGATACCCTGGCACATTGTAAATAACTAGTAAGTGTTAGCTACTATTATTATACTATTAATAAAAACATAGACACCTTTGAAGGGAACAGGAAGAATTCCTTGCGGATGTCAAGAATTTACCGTATATAATCATCATTTTCCCACAGTATTACAATTTCCTTGTAGACCTTCTTTTAATGACTGCAGCATAGTCCACATATGGATGTGTTACAACACATTTATGCATTTCCTTTACCTCTAGGCATTTAGATTGCTTCTGGATTCAGTTTTCACTTAAGCAATGAATAAAGCAAAGGATTTCAAAGACATAATCCCTGTACGTTCAATAAATATTTATCCATCACCTCCCATGTTAAAATCCCTGTGACAGAAACATCAGGAACCACAATGAGTGCTCATAGTGAATTAAGATGAGTCCAGCATTTATTGTTTCTAGATTTTTTTGTGTGGAGAAAAGGGGACCGTCTTGCACTGTTGGTGGGAATGTAAATTGATACAGCCACTATGGAGAACAGTATGGAGGTGCCTTAAAAAACTAAAAATAGAACCTACCATATGACCCAGCAATCCCACTACTAGGCATATACCCTCAGAAAACCATAATTCAAAAAGAGTCATGTACCAAAGTGTTCATTGCAGCTCTGTTTACAATAGCCAGGACATGGAAGCAACCTAAGCGTCCATCAACAGATGAATGGATAAAGAAGATGTGGCACATATATACAATGGAATATTACTCAGCCACAAAAAGAAACAACATTGAGTTATTTGTAGTGAGGTGGATGGACCTAGAATCTGTCATACAGATTGAAGTAAGTCAGAAAGAGAAAAACAAATACCGTATGCTAACACATATATATGGAATCTTAAAAAAAAAAAAAAAAAGTCATGAAGAACCTAGTGGCAAGACGGGAATAAAGACACAGACCTACTAGAGAATGGACTTGAGGATATGGGGAGGGGGAAGGGTAAGATGTGACAAAGTGAGAGAGTGGCATGGACATATATACACTACCAAACGTAAAACAGATAGTCAGTGGGAAGCAACCGATAGCACAGGGAGATCAGCTCTGTGCTTTGTGACCACCTAGAGGGGTGGGATAGGGAGGGTGGGAGGTAGGGAGATGCACGAGGGAAGAGATATGGGAACATAGGTATATGTATAACTGATTCACTTTGTTATAAAGCAGAAACTAACACACCATTGTAAAGCAATTATACTCCAATAAAGATGTTAAAAAAAAAAAAAAATGAGTTCACAGGGAAGATGCCAGGCTGTGCTATTCAGGCTCAAAGGTGGGAGGGACCTCGCTTACCAGGGAAGATCAAGACCTGTTTTTAGGAGGTGATAACAGAGTTCCAATAGGTAGAAAATAAAAATAGAGCAGAAAGAGCACAAGGAGTATGGGAGATGGTGGGTAAAGGCAGAGGGAACACTTTGAGCAAAAGCTAGAAAGTGGCCAAGCATGAGCCCAGGTTCAGGGATAGTGAGTAGTCACCAGCCTGATTGGAGGAAAGGCTATGGAGAAAAAGGTTAGAACATTTTAAAAAGAAAACACAAGAAATACTAGAAATTATTTTAAAAGGTTAGAAATATAGACTGCTTCCATATTAAAAAAGACTTTGAGTGGCAGGATAACGAGTCCATTCTTTATTATGTTTGCAATGGGGAAATCATGATAGATTTCATTGAGTTCAGTGGGTACCACTTAAAATGGCAAAAACAGCATCACATAACGGCATGTCATTAGAGAAGCAACTGAGGCCTGAACTGGCTGGGATGCAAGAGATGAAATACATAGAGAAATCTTTAAAAAAAAAAAAAAAGTATGAGAAAGAACACGGGCACTTAAGTAGGCATAGGGCAGGAGAACATGAGTGCCAGTATGACCCAGGGATTCAGAGCTAACAAACACAAAATATCAAGCCAGTTGAATGGCTCCTTTTAATCTCATGATCATCTCTTCCATTGTTGAATAAGGAGAATCCAGGAGAATTAGGCAAGATGAAGAGCCCCAAACTCCCACTTAAGAGAGGTCTGGATAACTACTTCTGCCATTTCTTTTTAGACCTCCTTAAGAAGAGACTAACCAAGTCTGGGCTCAGAGTGTCTGTCCAAAGTGACATGTCTGAAAGGTGCCTTTCTCATTTGCATTATTAGACAATCATGAGAGCACACAGTATTCCAAAATGTCACCCAAGAGAACAGACAAGATACCAATAAGAGGGGTATCTACAGAATGAAATGTGCCAACCACAATTTTATCTGCAGTGCCTTTTGGGAAATTAATTCTTTGCCTCCTTTCCAAGAGCTTCCACTCATGTATCCCTCTGCAAAACTAATTATTTTTAAATGACTGTGTGTTTTCCATCCAACTGTAGGCATCTTCAGTTTCTATAACTTATCCTACAATGTTTTAGCTTCTACCTGTAAATTAATTCTTAGAAAGGTTTTTTCTTCTAAGTTTTTTACTTACTTAGATTAAATCCATTATTTCAATACACTGAGACAAGCAGTTTATAAAAATTAAAAGTAGTTTTGAATGTGTGTGTTTGTGCATGCATTTTACACAGAAAGATCATTTTGGAGATCAGAAATATGTTTCATCCAATTTAGCTTTACATCCCTCAAGTGGTTCAGCTTCCAATATTTCCCATGAGATGACTTTCAAAATCCAATAGCTTTTTATTCTATACCGGTTGCCAAATACTCAATAGCCTCTGCATTTATTAAAATCCTTATTATTCAATGCTGATCTGGGTTATATATAATTCCAGTTCCACTTAGCATCTATATCTTTCAAGATGTGTGTATAAATACCCTCCCTATAACTTGGGTTTATTTAATAACATTTCATCTATTAATGTCTTGGTCCCCCAAATCCAATTCTTTCATTATTTGCCTGGTTTTTTTTTTTTTTTTTTCAGCTTTCTGCAACTTACACTTTTTAAGACTTATAGTGCCCATGATAAATGCAATGTGACAACTACAATTTATAAAGACAAGGCAACATAGCCCAAAGATCATGACCTTTGACTCAGATAAACCTGATTCTTAGTACAATACTTCTATTCATTTTCTAGATGTGGATGAGAAAATAACCTACTGTTCCCTATAAGCCTGTATTTATTAATTCATCTCTAAAATTTAAAGAACATAATTTTTACCTATAGGTTTTTTGTTGGGATTAAACAGGGTAGCATATGGGAAATGCTTAGCCTGCATGGAGTTAGCATTCAATAAATTACTACCATTTTGATCCCAAGACACCTTCCTATTGACACGTAGTCCTTCATTTGCTAACATGTCTTTTAACTAATGGTATAGTCTGCTTTGTTCTTTGTTATGCTCTCTCAGTTGTTATTTAAAGGGCCATCTAAAGGCATAATTTATTTTTTTTACATCTTTATCGGAGTATAATTGCTTTATAATGTTGTGTTAGTTTCTGCTGTGTAACAAAGTGAATCAGCTATATGTATACATATATCCCCATATCCCTTTCCTCTTGCACCTCTCTCCCACCCTCCCTATCCCACCACTCTAGGTGGTCACAAAGCACTGAGCTGATCTCCCTGTGCTATGCAGTTGTTTCCCACTAGCTATCTATTTTACACTGGTAGTGTATATATGTCATTGCTACTCTCTCACTTCGTCCCAGCTTACCCTTCCCCCTCCACGTGTCCTGAAGTCCATTCTCTATGTCTGCGTCTTGATTCTTGTCCTGCCCCTAGGTTCATCAGAACCATTTTTATTTTTTTTTAGAGTCCATATATATGTGTTAGCATACGGTATTTGTTTTTCTCTTTCTGACTTACTTCAATCTGTATGACAGATTCTAGGTCCATCCACCTCACTACAAATAACTCAATTTCGTTTCTTTTTATGGCTGAGTAATATTCCATTGTATATAGGTGCCACATCTTCTTTATCCATTCATCTGTCGATGGACACTTAGGTTGCTTCCATGTCCTGGCTATTGTAAACAGAGCTGCAATGAACACTTTGGTACATGACTCTTTTTGAATTATGGTTTTCTCAGGGCATATGCCCAGTAGTGGGATTGCTGGGTCATATGGTAGTTTTATTTTTAGTTTTTTAAGGCACCTCCATACTGTTCTCCATAGTGGCTGTATCAATTTGCATTCCCACCAACAGTGCAAGAGGGTTCCCTTTTCTGCACACTCTCTCTAGCATTTATTATTTGTAGATTTTTTGATGATGGCCATTCTGACTGGTGTGAGGTGATACCTTATTGTGGTTTTGATTTGCATTTCTCTAATGATTAGTGATGTTGCGCATCCTTTCATGTGTCTGTTGGCCATCTGTATGTCTTCTTTGGAGAAATGTCTATTTGGGTCTTCTGCCCATTTTTGGATTGGGTTGTTTGTTTTTTTGAAAATGAGCTGCATGAGCTGCTTGTATATTTTGGAGATTAGGTCCACCAGTACTGGAGTGACAGACAAAAATGGCATGAGACAAAAGCAAAGATCTCATACTCTTCCTTCAATCTTCCTCTCCTAGTTAATCTCTACTTCCTTATGTCTTAGCTCAAGCATTATATTTTGGGGAACTATTTCCACAAACAATTCCACCCCAAATGCAGTTAGGAGAATTTAATAGAACAGTTAGTTCTGTCATGATATCTGCTTTGTGTCCACCACACTAAAATACAGTTATCTCTCTAGGTCCTGTGCCCTAAAAGACTTGGAGCTACTTCATATAGAGAACATGTTTTAACCCATTTTGTCGCTCCATCAATTAGAAACAATGTGACACAAAATAGGCACTGAATTAATAAGTTATTCTGAATGGGAGTCATCAATATCACAATAAGACTCATGATATCCATTCATTTACTTTTACTGATTTTACCTCCATAGTTTTGGAAAATTGAAATATCCTCCAGAGGTTATTTTGTTTATCTCCCATCCTCTGCTGTCAGGCAGAAATCCACCCAGACAATGTCAGACAGATGGAGGCTGATCCTATCCTCTAAAAATAAAATTGAGTTACCACAGTAACCTATAAGAATCTGTTGTATAGACCATAATTTTTGGCAAGGATGTAAAGCACTTGTAAAGTATAAAGAGACCAATAAAAGCTGTTGTGAAAATGAATCCCTATAAGCTGCCCATGTAAAAAAACATGAATTATACAGTTGAAGCTGAAATAATGACCTATATCTATTATTCTTATGAAAATAGACATGACCTATTTGAATATCCAAAACTTTTGTCACGAACTAGCCTAAACTCCATTGGGAAGGGGGAGAGGAAGACAGAGATGAATATAGTTTCCTGAAGACTTTAGGATTAAGTGATTAAGCTTACTCTGTTGCCAATATAAAATTAAAAACAAAAAGAAATGTCCATTGACAGATGAGTGGATGAAGATATAGCATACATATATATATATATACACACACATATATGTGTGTGTGTGTGTGTATATATATATATATATATATATATATATATATATATATATATATATATATATATATATAATGGAATATCACTCAGCCATAAAAAAGAATGAAATAATGCTTTTTGCAGCAACATGGATGGACCTAGAGATTATCATACTAAGTGAAGCAAACCAGACAAAGACCACTATCATATGATATCACTTATATGTGGAATCTAAAAATAAAAAATGATACAAGTGAACTTATATACAAAACAGAAATAAACCCACAGACAGAGAAAACAAACTTATGGTTACCAGAGGGGAAAGGGGAGGCAGGGATAAATTAGGAGTTAGGGATTAACATATACATGCTACTATATATAACATAGATAACCAACAAGGACCTACTGTATAGCACAGGGAACTACACTCAATATTTTGTAATAACCTATAAGGGAAAAGAATCTGAAAAAGAATATATATATATAATATATATATATAAAATCTACAAGGAAGGTGGAATTTTCCTATAAAAATGAAGATTCCAACACAGTAGGTTCTATTGTTCTTTGTCCCACCTTTCTCAAGAGCTTCTAGCCACCCATATGTGAGGTAATGGATGGTAACATCCAGAAGTGTGATATCTGAGTGAAGCTACACAATTAGCAGAGGATACATATATTCTAATTAGGTGTAGGAACCCCTCCTCCATCTCTAGTTTCTGGAGACCTGCCTTCTCCATAACAAACCCTAGACATGCTCTGTAATTCTTACTGATTTAGATTCAAAATACTATACCTATGACATTGTTTACCACAGAAATGTTTTAAGTACTATGCAATTCAATTGTACCAGAATTACATAATTTCTCCCCAACGACATGATCTAGAAGTTAGTCATTCAGCTTTTAAAAAGAATGCCTTGAGGCTCAGAGAAATTCAGTGATTTGCCAGAAATCATATCGTTATTAAGGGAAATGTTCGGTATTTAAGTTCAAATCACCTGACTCAAAGTCCAGCGCTCATTCCATCATGACTCAGACTACCAGCCTATGCTATCAGCAAACAAAGTTAGGCTAGATCAGTATTAGGCCAATAAATTAACTCCTTCTTTTGTTCTGATATACACAACAAAACAGAACTCTATGTATTTCCTGTGAGCAATTTTCAGCAATGCCTCAAATCTACCACAATAGGTGTTAAACTCCACTCAACTGTGGACGATGGTTGCTGCCCTGACCAACGGCAAGGGTTGTTGCCAGTAATATTTCGCTAGTGCAGAGTCCGCTCCAAGCTTATATCCCCCCTATGCCCAATGGGATGGAAAGTCATTTACGAACTTTCCTGTAACAGTAAGAATCCTGTTTATGCTTGAAACTAGCTTACGGCCAGTCACAAACCATTTCTCCTTAGTTCTTGGTCAGATTCCACAGAGTCGACATAGAACATTTATAGTGAGTCAGTCTTGTAGTGTTATGTTGCACAGGGCAATGGGTCTAAGAAATCCGGGTTCTAGTTTGGTATCTGGTCCTAATAAGCTCTATGATTTTGGGAAAATTCATCTCTGAGCCTCAGTCTTTAAAGATGTAATTCCCTTCCTCCTGGAATGTGGTTTCTTTCACATATGTGTGCATACACACACACACACACACACACACACACACACACACACACACAACACACGCTGCCCTTGTTGCATTTGAATAGTTATTTAAATGCCTATTAGCTCAGCAGGCATTTATTTAGAACTAGGGAAATAGCAGTTCTCTGTTTTTACAGTCTTTTACAGCAGTTCTCTGATTTTACAGTCTTTTATCTCAGGGTTCTGGAGGATCTTATATCATTTATTAACTGAGTCTCACATCCTCCATTCCTGAAAAGTGAGACCTCAAAGGCTGTTACTCTACCATCGCCCATATGGTGCCGTGACTTGAAATTAACACTGGAACACAGTGCACTAAGAAGCAACTCAAATGAAGAGTGTCCTCTCTGAAAAAAAGGCTAGACAGAGGACACACAATACAAATGAACCGAATGGGGAAGCTGGGAGCAAGAGCTATGTAATTTTTGTGGTGGGGATCTCTGGCAGATGAAGTTGGTTTTAAAATTGAGGATAATTTAAATATATGGTAAATCAATGATCTCTCCTCTTCTCCCTCCTCCCAATGGATTATCAGACCCTGTAAAACTCACCTTATATTTATCTTTTAAACTACCTAAGCAGGTGATGCTCTTTGAAGATGATGATTATGATGATGACAGTTTTCAGCCTGCCTACATCTCTATTCTCTCTTTTCCAAAATACAGCTTCTCCACAAAGTTAGAATTAGGTCAATGAATTTATCCCGGACACTACTCCCCTCAAAATATTTATGCACATATCTGGTTCAAAAAGTCATAGAGCTGAAGCATGCATTTGTTTGTTTCCTGGAAGGAGAGGAAGGAGGAGAAAGGTATAAAGTCTTAGGTTGATAGAGGCTTTGCAACTTCTCATTTGAATGCAGGATCATTTCCCTGCATTCTCGAGTCAATTATTCCTTGTTGAGAGCAGAGGGTTACATAAACTGTAGAAACAAAGGGTGCCAAAAAGAGAAGGAAAGAGTATAAGAATACCAAGAGAAAAAAGTACCACAAAATGTCACAGATTTCTCAGAGACTTCAGCAGATGCTTATTTTGTTCAGAGTTATCCACCTCGAAAGGGGCAGAGGCAGGAGGCCGGGGAGCTGATAACATTTTTTAGGTCAGTTTGTTCATCTGTAAAAGGTAGTAATTGAACTTGAAGGTCCCACCCACGTCAACTATAACTGGAAGCAGTGACACCAGGAGCCACCCCACTGTCACCCACCAGGAGCCACCCCACTGTCACCCACTGAGAAAAATGAGATCCAAAAATCAAAGTGCCCTGACACAGAAAGCCAAGTGTATGTCTGGCCAGGACTGAGTTGGCTTTAAAAACATATGCATCCTCATATTGGCTCCCTTTTCTCTCTTAAGAAGAAAATAAGCTGGGCTTTGTGTATATGTACGAGTGTTAGTATCATATTTTTAACATAACATTAAAGAAAATATCAATAAGTAAATAACCTGCTAAGTATGTTTTCAAAATGCAGCTGTGGAAGAAATTTTACCTAAAAATCACTGATTTTCAACTGTGTATTGTTCTGAATAAAGGAAATTATTCATTTAAAAAATATCATAGATTTCTAAGCACGGTTATTTGAAAAATAAGAAATTTTTTTCTTATTCTTTATTCATGTTCTGAAATAGAACATGAATTTTTCATTTCAGAGAAAATTTAAAGATATGCTACAATAGGGAAAAAGAACTACCACTCAGGGTAGACCTGCCACCTGCAAGGTAAAGAGCGTGATGAGTCATATGGAACCCCACATAATCCGGATAGCAACCTGCGTGATAGGTTTATGAGTGCTGTTTTGCAAAAGAGAAAACTGAGGCAGAGAGTAGCAGTAGGTAAAAGAAGAGGAAGAAGGATTCGAAGTCAAGTCTTTTGGACTCCAGCATCCCCATGCTGCCACCAGAAGCTCTTTCTTTTTCTAGTAACTCATATCTCACAGATCATCCTTCTCTCCTCTCCTTCAATCATCTCTTCTAAATAAAGTCCCATTAAACCATCTCAACTAAGCAATACCGGAAAGGCTATGATATTTCCCGGGCAACCTCCAAGCGTGAAACATTTCATTCTTCCATTGGGGCAAATCTAATTGAAATTTGATCCCCATATTTGCCCATGTTTGTGTGGCTTCCAGACAAATTGGCAAAGCAGAATAGACTAGAGTTAGGACTTCTTTCCAAGGAAACTACAACATGCATTGTGACTTGCAGCCTTTTTATGAGTCTTACTTCAAAGTGAAACAAATCTCTCTCAGGGGAGGGGAAAAAACGGGTAATAAACTTTTCCTTTACTTCCATGCTGAAAGCGATGGTATACAAAGAAGCCTACATTCATCTGGTTTATAGAAAGCAGAATACATGCAACACAGTGACTAGCAGTAATATTTTCCTAAAGAGCTTCTTCATGAATTATAGTCAACGGCTAACAATGATCCTTTACTTGTGTGATGACGCTCACAAATCATCCTTTCAAATGTATGACTCTTGTCTACACTTGAGAGGTTTGTATTTGTGAATCACAAGCTCTTCCTTTGATCCAGGTTTTCATTCTCCCATATTATAAATCTGATAACATACTGATAAAGGATGAAGTAAGTACCATTGTCATGCTCCCCTTGGCATTCTGGGAAGTGATCTGGTTTAGGGTGGCTGCACAGACCAATAAATATGCATTTAGCAATGACATGACTGTTTGCTAACGACGCTGGGCCGTCATGCCAGCTCAGGACACACAGGTGAAAAAAAGATGTGAAATATTAAGGCACACCAAAGTTTCAATTCTTTCAAAAGAGAAGGAAAATGTAGTCACTTGGGAGCTAAGGAAATAATAATCCATTTACTTAAGAAATATTCAAAGCAAATTTAATCTTCTGTTTTTCTACCCCTTCGAGGAATAACTGTCTTCTTTATCTATTTCTTCCCCTCCAAGCAGCCTTTTCCTCTGTATCTATTGCACTATTCCATTAAAAACCCCACATTTTAAAGACATAGTTAAACTTTTCATTTTAACCTATAGTTTATATTATTAACTCCACTGCACATATTTGCCAGGATATAAAACTATTTTAAAATACATTTAAAAAATGAAAGAAGGAAAAAAGAAAACTGTTATAGTTCTTCTTCCAGTGATTTTTCTTAGGAACTTAGAAACATTTCCCCAGGTTCAGGGAGGTTTAGGATTCTATATGCTCACAGATTTTTTAAAAAATACACCCTACAAGGGAGAATAGGATTCACCACTTACTGTGGACCTACTATGTTCCAGATAGTTTTGCACTTATGCTTATGAATTAATAAATGACTCTTTAAAGAGCATGGACCAGAAAGAAATTTCAGGAACACTCAGGATATGATCAGGGCCAGCTCGTGATATCTTTCATTATTGTGATGTCAATTATCTCTTTTCAATGACTAATAACAACGAAAAACATACTTCTTCATAAATATGAACTGCAGTATGAATCTCCCATCCGTATCCTAAGCATTTGGACATTTGAAAAGGACTCTGGGATTCATAGCTGGAACTACCTTTAGAAGCATAAAATATCAGTGATGGGAGGGAAAGAGAAATTCAAGTATATCAATGTGGAAATGTGTATGAGGATGTTTTGAAGTTCATAGATCAATAGAATTTAAAATGAGTATTCCATGTTAAAGAGAAACATTCTCCACTCACAGAAAAAGGGACAACATACTGACAACACTTAATAACCAAGTCACTGACTTAATTTTCTGAGCTTTCTCTTTAAGCACTGCTGCCTAGCAACTTGAAATTGTTTTCTTATCCTACTAATTTTCGGCATTAGGGTTCTGTGTGTATGTGTTTACCTAAAAGGGAAAGAAAAAAAATTGGCAGGGGATAAGGAGGATTTGATGACCTACAGGCTGTGGGCTGTGGGCAGGCACTGAACGTTGACTGAGACTTTGAGACTTCAGTTGGGGTGGTTTTGTGGGTGATCATACACTTAACAAGGATTAGACATATAGGAGGAGAAATAATTTTTGTTAGAGGAAGGAACATAATGAATTTATTTTAGGCAGAATGAATTTGAGAAGTCTATGGAAACTCTACCTACAGATTGCAAAAGTCAGATGAAAATAGGATTCTGGGATAAGTGAAAGTGATAGCAATTACTGATAATCATTTGGTTGTCTTTAGCATGTAGGTGGTAGGTGAAGACAAGAGGGTGAATAAAAAATAGATACTTAGAAAGAAATGCTCCTTTAAGTTTCCTCTATTTAATTTCTATCCTTCTCTAGTTTAATGATACACAAATATGTACATAATAATTAACCAGATGTTATCTAGGAGAATGGATGTGTTCTTACTTTAAAAGGCTGTACTGCACATCGTTCACATCATTTTTATTGCAGTTACTTGCTTTCTTGTTTGTTCTCCTACCAGACTGTAAGATTCTTAAGGACAGGTTATAGTTGTTGGCACAAAGTAGAGACCCAGTAAATATTTGTTTAAATAATGAATAAAGAAATAAGTGAGTAAATGAGAGAAATCAGGATATAGAAACTGTGCCAGAATCTCGACTCATGTGAAAGTCATATCTTCAGGGCTAACATATTTAACTTTTGAATATCACTGTGCAAACATTTTTGTCATAATAATCAATAGCTAATATAGTGTATGTATGTGCATATGTGTACATTTGTATCTGTGTATATAATCTTATATCAAATTATCAACATATATAAATTTATAATAAACCATATAGTCAATGTGTGATAAAATTATATCTGGTTATATATATGCATATTTTAAATATATTAAATATTACATGTTAGGTGCTAAATCAAGCACTTTGTCTAAATGAACTCATTTAATTCTCCCAATCAGCCCATGAGAAAGCAAGCATTATACCTATTTGAGACACATATTTTAGAAATATACATATATAGACCATTGACTAGATTTTATAGATTAGATGTTCAAGATAGAATGTCCAATTTTCTAAATATGTCATTCAAGCCTCTACACAACTGGGTTGTGTGTATACATATTTAATATTTACACAATTCACATGGCATATATTTTGCATGCATAGATGTAGGTAAATATCTTATTTTTTAAAAGTTTTGTATTTTTTATCAGTAGTTAAAAACAAGAACTGGTAAGTCAACATTTTTATATATCCCCAATAATGCAAAGAGCAAAATGGAAGACCACTTCTACTAAATTTTAACTTTCTCTGTAAGATAAAACAAATAAGATTTTCTATTATGCATGATGGTTTATCGAGGTAGAAATTTTGTACTGCCAATAAATTAAGGTACATCAACTTAGACCAAAGTCCTGTAGAGACAGTGGCAGCGGGGGGATAGGGGTGGGAGGGGTAAAAATCACTTGTTATGAAAATTTGCTGATTAAATGTAATAACAGATAGTTTTTAAGCATTATACAAATACAATTTCATTTTTATTATTGCTGTACATTTGTATTTTTGTTCATTTGGAAATAGACTATTCATCAATTGTAATCCTCTGGAATGTAGCCAAGAACAAGGTGGAAGGTAAACAAGCCAAAACAGCCAAAATAAATCTTTCCAAGTCCCAAAACTAAATAGCCACCTTCCTCTCACAGAGAATTTCTAGGTCTTATTTCTCAGAGACCGTTTATTTATATTAGAGACATAATTTGAATGACTTTCATCACATCTTGACCAAACCACTGCAGTAGCATTTTAACTGGTGTCTCTGCCTCCATTCTTTCCTACTTTTTAGCCATTCTTCAGATGAAAATTTATCATACCAACAAGCTTAAGCTTTCTAGTGGCTCATCATTGTCTATTAAATAAAGTCAATCTTTTACATGCTTTAGAAGACCACGTATGACTGAGCCCTTGGCTATCTTTCTAGCCTAATCAATACTACTACAAACTGGGATGTTTTTTCCAGTCTCTAGCCATACTGGGCTTTAAAAAAATGCCTTCATTTAGTGCTATGCCCTTTCCAAAACCAGGACCTTTACACATGCTGTTGCATCTGCTTGTAATGCTTGTTCTCTTTGCCTTGCTAATGCCCACTCACTTTCCAGATTGCCACTTGATGATCAATTCCCCATGAAGGCCTGTCTCATATCCCATGCTAAAAGGGTTTGCCCTTAACTATAGCAACTGATACCCCTCAGTCTTGGCATGGATCATATTTGAACTAAATAATTATTTAACTGGTATTATCTCTTCAATGTTTTCCTCTGCTAAATCGTAAACTCCAAGAAAAGATTGTTTAGTTTGGGCCACTAATATATCTTAGAGAGCATAGCACACAGTGTGTTCAATTAATATTGAGCAACTAATCAAATGCAGATACTTAGAAAAGTCAAGAAAAGGTAGAGACTACAGGAGTCAGACAGCTGATATTTTGATAAGAAGGAAGCAAAAACAATATTTTTTAAAGAGCCGAGAAAAGAATGAAACAGTCTAGCAGCCTACAGTAAGAAAAATCCTCATACAGCAATAGTTTTAAAAGCTTCATGTATCATAATCCAGTACAAGAAACAATAGTACGATGACAAAGCTCCTGACTGAACAATGAAATGTTAAAGAGTATTTAGTACTCATTTCTTAAAAAAAGCAAGGGATTTAAAAATATAATTTTAGAGCAATTTTCATTACTCTAATTGTTAAAAAAAAAAACAATGGGCTGGCATTTCAAAAGGTAAGGTTCAAAATTAATATACATGTTGTGCCTTATCTAACAATGTTAAGTAAATGAATAATAAGAGCTAACAACTGTCTGCTTCTAAGTGATAGACACTGTTCTAAGTACTTTATATTTATACTCTCATTTAAACCTCATAGAAACTCTAGAAGATACACATTCCTTACACCCTCATCTGATAGATGCAGGAACTGAGACACAGAGAGTTCTAAGGCATTTGTTCAAGGTCACACAGTTAATAGGTAGACAATAAGACTTAAAACAAAGCTGTCTGATCTGGAGGCAGTTCTTTCTAACACCTGCTCAACAGCAGTCTTTGAGGGTCTCAAAAGAAAATACTAACTTGGATTAGTTAACCAAAGTTTATTATATTTTCATCTAAAATTATTGATCATCTATGAATGCCAGGGACGATGTTAATCACTTTGTATACATTCTCTCATTTCATCTTCAGAACAACCTGTAGGGTAAGTATTATTATTACTTTCAATTTAAAAGCAATTAAATTAAGGCTTAGAAAGCTTGAACTCCCAAGATCAAGCCATAAGCCAGAATTGAACCCCAGGTCTACTGACTCCAAAGATTGAGGTCTTTAGTACATAAGGTCACTTATCTAATAAGAGAGGACTCTTTTGTACAAGATCAATCTTGATGATATTAGTTTTTTGGTCTGGATAATATTGAGTTGGCCTAAAAGTGCCTTCGGTTTTTACATAAAAATAAAAGACACATTTTTCATTTTCACCTAGAACTTTATTGAACAAGGTACTTGCCCTTTTGTTTCACTACCTCCTGCCATTTTTCAGGCAACTTCATAATTCCATCTTCCCAAAACTATCTTTTTGAGCAAAGAACTGTTCCAGGTGCCTTTTATAGTCTTCCAGGGAATTGAAATTTTTTCCATTAAGAGAATTTTGTAAAGACCGAAATAAATGGAAATCCAAAAGTTCAATGTCTAGTGATTAAAGCAGATGAATCAGAACTTCCCAGCCAAGCTGTAACAGTTTTTGCCTGGTCATCAAAGAAACATGTGGTCTTGTGTTATCCTGATGGAAGATTATGCATTTTCTGTTGACTAATTCTGGGAGCTTTTCTTCGAGTGCTGCTTTCAATTGGTCTAACTGGGAGCAGTACTTGTTGGAATTAATTGTTTGGTTTTCTGGAAGGAGCTCGTAATGGAGGACTCCCTTCTGATCCCACCATATACACAACATCACCTTCTTTGGATGAAGACCAGCCTTTGCTGTGGTTGGTGGTGGTTCATTTTGCTTGCCCCACAATCTCTTCCATTCCACATTATTGTACAGTATCCACTTTTCATTGCCCATCACAATTTGTTTTAAAAACGGAATGTTTTCATTACATTTAAGTAGAGAATCTCATGTGGAAATACAGTCAAGAAGGTTTTTTTCGCTTAACTTATGTGGAACCCAAACATCAAAGCGATTAACATAACCAAGCTGGTGGGAAAAATTTTCAACACTTGATTTGGATATTTTGAGTATGTCGGCTATCTCCTGCGTGGTATAACGTTGATTGTTCTCAATTAATGTCTCCATTTGATCGCTATCAACTTCCACTGGTCTACGCAACAGTAGAGCATCGTCACTGAGAAATCTCCAGCATGAAACTTCGCAAACCACTTTTGACACGTTCGATCAGACACAGCACCTTCTCCATACACTGCACAAACATTTTTTTGTTTCAGTTGCATTTTTACCTTTCTTGAAATAATAAAGTATAATAGGCCAAAAATGTTGCCTTTTTCCTTCCATCTTCAATATTAAAATGACTACACAAAAATTCACTGATTTTGATAAGTCTTTTTTTAAATGCAGGCTGATATGACAGCTGTCACATACAATCTAACCAAATTGTTTCGAATGAAGTTAAAGACAACTAAGTGCTACTAGAGCCATCTTACAGAAAAAATCGAATGAAACTTTTGGCCAACCCAATACTTGGCGTTGCCCTATGCATTGTAGGATGTTTAGCACATCTCTGCCTCTATGCCTCCTCCCAGTCATGACAGCAAAATTTCTCCAGACTTCGCCAATTGTCTCCTAGGTGAGGAGGCAAAAGTGTTCCTGATTGAGAATCACTGCACTAGATAGTGAATTTTTGCTATGGATACTTCTGAATAAAAGCCAAAGGTATTCCTACTGCTTAATCTTTATCTCCAAACTTTATTCCAACAACAATACTTTTGTTAAAGTATACATTTTTTATGCAAGTTAAAATACACAGTTTAGGCTAAAGTTTTCTTTGGTTATATTTTGGTTTAGTGGATGATCCACACACTTAGAAACCACCTGATACCTTGTAGGAGGACAAGAGTTGGCTAACTTTATATATATATATAGGATGGATAAACAACAAGGTCCTACTGTATAGCACAGGGAACTATATTCAATACCTTGTGATAAACCATAATGGAAAAGAATATGAAAAAGAATATATATATGTATAACTCAATCACTTTGCTGTCCAGCAGAAATTAATACAATATTGTATATCAACTATACATTAATAAAATTTAAAAATAATTTAAAAAATAGTAAAGAGTTGGCTAACTTTAAACAGGTCAGACAGATACTTTCTGGTCATGTGACACTGGGTATTTTATTTAATATCTCTCTAAGCCCCTGGTTAAAGTGGGGCTAATAATGGTCCCTGCCTCTCATAATTATGCAGATTAAATGAAAGATCCTTGTGAAATACTTAGCCTAATACTTAGATCATAATGAATGCCCAATTAATGTTCATGATTATATTATTATCATTACTAATATTTGTGTAATTTTCACAGTTTGCCTTTCTAGTTTATCTTCAAAATCTCAGAAGCCATCATTCTTCCTCTCCAGATTCATTGAAAATATTTACTTAGAGGCATAACATAAATCCGTTGTATGGATATAACTTAAAGTCAATGGAAGTTCAAAATCAAGGCACAGAAAGCAACTGTTGAGAGGAAATATTTGACAATGAAAACCCAAATACTTAAGTCTATAGACAAGGCACATTACAGTTATAAATCAGATACAAATAGTGAACAATGTTTTCAGCCATAAGAAAAACTTTCAGAAAGTGGTACAGATTTTTATTCTCCCATTCCTTACACATCAACATGACACTAATATTTTGGCTCTTCAACTATTTTTATGTAAAAGAGTTTTAACAGAAACACATGTACTAAACACGAAAAGAAAATATCTAGACTCTCTGGCAACATGTTACCTTCAACCCAACACCATGTGTTCATGCTCTCAAGCCTAAACGTACCTGCATGACCTTATTTGCATTTTTTATTTTTTCCACTCTTATTTTTCCACATGGTATAGATCTCTCCAATTGCTTAAGCTTTGCTGTTTGTATGGTTAATGCCAGAAAACTGTCTCCATATTTGATGATGCCAGTCATAAATGCTGAGATAGTTATAAAGAACAACTGCCCAACAAAGAAAAGAGCCCTTAGGATGCATGGCTTCATTCTGCCCTTTATGGCTTCCAGTGGGCAAGGAAACAACAGCTGCCACAAGGTCACTAGTTCAAGAAAGGAAGTTCGAAGACCCAGGCTTAGTTTTTAAACACATTTTGACCTCTATTGAAGAAAACAAAGCAAATAGCATGCACACGAGAGAACACAAGGAATTTTTAAATCTCAAGTCAGTTATTTCAGATGAAAAAGGAACTCTCCAAAGAGAACAGCAGCTGCTGGCTTAAGGAGCCATAGGCCCTGCCAAATTGTAATATAGCTCTAAATACTCTCCGGTAATTATTGTTTTCCTCATAGGACTGCACAGCTCTCATAGGAGATAACTTTAAAAATTTAATTTGTGTTCTCCCAGAACTTGTGATATATCAACAGTGCTCACCAATATCTATTAATTCTTTCTTTCTCAGACATTGAGAAGACTAGACTTCCCAGCACCCTACCTGTGACAGTCCTCACAGTTAGGTGGGGCCGGATGCCTTCTGACAAATGGAGTGTAAATAGAATATATGTCACTTTGGGGAGGGGAGGCAGAGAAAATCCTCCCTGAGGAATCTCCAGTTCTCTTATCCCCTGTGATAACAATATGAAAGCCACATGTTGAGAAGGGAAAGTCATAAGATAGAAAAGCAGACTGGTCCCCTGTCACATCACTAGAGAGGGAGCTGCACTGGAGAACAGCAAGGTCCATGGTAACCTCAGTAGGTACAAAAACCAAACTTTTGTTGTGTTCATCCACTGGGATTTTAGGGTTGAGCTATTATCACAGTAGAGTTCAGACAATCCTGACTAATACAACTCCCAACACAGTTTCTAGTATGTAGTGAGTACTTAATATGTAGCTCTTTAAAGAACAAATGGAAGTAAGTCAGACAGAAGACAAATATCGTATGATATCACTTATATGTGGAACCTAAAAAAATGATACAAATAAAATTATTTACAAAATAAAAATAGACTCACAGACTAGAAACAAACTTCGGGTTACCGAAGGGGATAGCAGGGGTGGGGTGGAGTAGGGGAAGAGATAAATTAGGAGGTTGGGACTAACATATACACACTACTATATATAAAATAGGTAAACAACAAGGACCTACTGTATAGCACAGGGAACTATACTCAGTATCTTGTAATAACCTATAATGGAAAAGAATCTGAAAAAGAATATGTGTATATATATGTATAACTGAATCATTTTGCTGTACACTTGAAACTTACACAACTTTATCTATTAACTGTACTTCAGTAAAAAACAAAAGAACAAATGGGCAGAGCTAAGAACACATTTTACTAGTAATACCTAAGTCTAGATAGGGATTATAAAGGAAAAAACAACAGTCATCTTGATTTATTTAAAATATCAATTTCTGCATACTTAGCATGTACAGACCATATATCAATAGGCTAAACAGCTCAGGGATGACCCAGTGTGATCCCAAATTGCTGACTAAGGAGCAGACAGGTCATATTCATGTACAAAGAGTATTACCACCATAAAGCAGATCATATATGTTAGGTTCAAAGTTTGAAAATGGATAGAGGAACCTGATTTAAAATGGAGTCGGGAAGCCATAAAGACAGAGCTCTCACATAGGTACTACTTGCTGCCAATAGAAAACCACCACAACCCTGAACTCTCCTTCTCCCCTAGCAAACTTCTGTTCAACCCTCACCCATTTCTTCCCAGACCTAATAAAAGCTAGCTTCCCCTTTGTTTCTTCAAACTCACCTATGGTTCTCCATAGTTTGCTTGTGCTGAATCGCCAATTCCTCTGCTATCCCTAAATAAATTCATCTGTGCATAACAATAATTGCCATTCATTTCGTTTATGGTCAACAAAATGAATGAAGAGAATGATCTGGTTGGAAGCGAGTGGAACTGTAGCTTTGACTCAGTTCTCATCCTTTCTGTCTTTTATCTAAACGGCTCACCTTGGCATAGTTAAGCTACTCTGTGAACAAAGAAGGATGGCACTTTCACTGCAGCCACCACTGTCCCCTGGTTTTAGCCTGGTGGTAGAGAGCAATTAGAGATCCAGGTTCTCATCTCAGCTCTGCTGGTGGGCACCTGTATGATTCTGATCTTTAAATAGAACCTCCCTTACTCTCTCTTTGCCTGATGATGTTGTCCCCAATGCAAGGTCATGGCAAGGATTGAGCAGCACCGTGTATATAAAGGAGCTAGCAAAGTGTTTGCTACATATTGGTACCCAATCAATGTTGGTTTCATTTCCTCATTCCCTTTCCCTTATTCTCACACCCCTCTCTTTTACCTTCCCCCATAATTCCTTTCAAGTCTTGTTAGTTTGTTTAAACTCAAAAACAAAGGGGGGACTTCCCTGGTGGCGCTGTGGTTAAGAATCCGCTTGCCAATGCAGAGGACACGGGTTCAAGCCCTAGTCTGGGAAGATCCCACATGCCATGGAGCAACTAAGCCCGTGCACCACAACTGCTGAGCCGGTGCTCTACAGTCCAGGAGCCACAACTACTAAGCCCGCATGCCACAACTACTGAAGCCCATGTGCCTAGAGCCCATGCTCTGCAACAAGAGAAGCCACCACGATGAGAAGCCTGTGCACCGCAACAAAGAATAGCTCCCGTTCACTGCAACTAGAGAAAGCCCGTGCACAGCAACAAAGATCCAACACAGCCAAAAATAAATGAATTAATTAATTAATTATTTTTAAAAAGGGGATGAATGCTAGATGATCGTCAAAACAACCCTCAGTTTGAAATATCTATGCCCTTGACATTTGGTTATTACCTGGGATTTGTAATTGACAGCAAGTTACAAGAACCAAAATAATATTTCATAACACCAACATCAGAGCATGAGAAGGAGAAAAGGGAAGTTAAAGAATAAGCAATGACAGAACAAATGACAAAGTGTGCAAAACAACCTATAAACAGTCATAGCTGAATGGAGTTTTTAAAAAAATAGAGTCTCATAGAGTCACCCTTGTCTATAGTTTCCTGGACTTCAATTAATTCATATAAATTTAAAACACATTTTTAGCACAGGTTTGCTTTGCTCAGTGGAATGCAAAAGGATCTGAAATATACACAGTAGACCCTTGGTATCCGTGGGGAGATTGGTTCCAGGACACCCAGTGATACCAAAACCCTCAGATGCTCAAGTCCCTTATATAAAATGGTGTAGTATTCACATATAACCTACACACATCCTCACGTATACTTTAAATCATCTCTAGATTACCTACAATACCTAATACAATGTAATACTATGTAAATAGCTGCCAGAGTGGCAAATTCAAATTTTACTTTTTGAAACTTTCTGGAATGTTTTTTTCTGAATATTTTTGATCCATGGTTGGTCGAATCTTCCAGTGTGGAACCTGCAGACACAGAGAGCCGATTGTATAACAGCGCAAGCTTCACGTTGTTCATCTGTGCTCTTAAGAGAGTATTTTCAGTAGGTGGGCAATAGAGGAGATGGAATGACATTTTTAGATACTTTCTTGTTTCTTTAAGCCAGTCTCAGCCAACACAGTCAATATCCAGTTAAAACAAACACCTCACACTGTAGTTCCTCAAGTGAGCACTGCTCTAGCCAACTGTTTCTTGACATGTTCCTGATTACCTTTGAATTTTGAATGTATGTCACCTCCTAAGATCCCAGACTTGCTCTTGGATTTGATAACGGCTATTATTCTTTGATTAGCCTCACTCCTCTCTGCATCTCATCCTCAGACCACATTGACTGTAGCAATTCCAGATAGTACCCCAGCCCCATCCTACCACCCAGGCAATGGCACCCGCCAGGGCAACTTGCAATCAGATAAGGGTTGTAGAATTATTTTTTTTAGTGGCTAAGTGTCAGCCTATCAAGGAGATACAAAAGGCTTCTTCTTTATGACCAACCAACACTGCAAAGTAACTATCATGGCAAAACTCATTTAAAAAGGAATTTAAATTCACACAAGTTAGAGAAATGAACATCCTTATCGCATCTGAGTGCTAGGAGCTGTAATGAAGGATGACTTAATGGGTAAATGACTTGATACAGAAACACATTTTTAAGGCAGTTTGAAATCCTTTCTCTCTTTCCCCTCCCTGATTCATGTTACCTTCTGAAGTGCTATGTTCCGTATGCTAAGGGGAGGTGTTTATATAACAGATGATCCTTTCTTCTGCAGATTCCAACAAAGTAGGCCCAATGGGAAAAAAAAATCAAAGTTTGAGAGAAGCAACAGCTAAAACGCCACCCTGAGATGTCCTCCCTGCCCTCCAACAATCCCCACTCAAGCTCTAAGCATTAGCCTAAATTCCAAAGAATGATATTGTAATCTCAGCACTCTGTTAGTCAAATTACACTAAACTATGTCTCTTTGCTTTTGCTCTCCATTTATAGACCTACAATATGACAAAGACTTTGCCTCGAGCTATCCTCTGGCCTTCATGTGCAAATGGCCATGTTCCAAATTCTTCCCCTTCACGAAGTCTTCCTAACTCCCTTCCCAGCAGAGCGGATTTCTATTTCTTTGAGATCTCTAACATGATAGATCTTTTTGAGCTCAGTCTGCCTTGTATTTGGTTACTATGTCTGTCTACACTGTCAGTGTGTCTAAAGGTAAACTGAAGGTCCCTGGAACCTAACTTCATGATCCTTACGCTCCTCCCAGAGCCTACTCCACGGCTTTGTAACCTAGTACTTAATAAATGCGTATTTAACTGAGTTGAAAATATCAAAAAGAGAGGAGCTTCTCACATGGCTTCTTCCTGTTTCATATTTACGTTAAAGAAGTGAGTGACCCAAGCCAATGTAAATACACAACGTGCCAAGGAAAAGTAGAGAGTTCAGACAAGCAATCACATATCTGAGATTCTTAAGGCAGAATTCAATGACCTCTATTAGACAAGGCCTGCTAAAGGAACAAAAAGAACTCAACTGCCTTCCTAATGTGTTGGTTCCCTAGATCTTGTTTATTCTTAATCGTGTTGTATATAAGCCTCTCTCTAGCTGCTATCTTTCAGCCAGAAACCTCAACTAATAGGAACAGAATCTTTTCTCAACACTTAATAAATGCAGAATACTCCTATATTGTATGGCAAGCGGGGACCTTAACCAGGCTAGTGGTATTCCCTGGATATGTGAATCCCAACAGACGTGTGAACACATTGATTTCTTTCCCAGTAAGATACTTAGTTCAGTTTTGGCTACGCCTGTTAATCTGATGGAGCAGGATCTTGCTATTCAAAGTGTTGCAGAGCAGCAGTTATCAGCATCAGAAGGAAGATTTTTGGAAATACAGACTTTCAGACCTCACGCCAGACCTAATGAATCGGAATTTGCATTTGAATGATATCCTCAAACAACTCAAATGTACATAACATTTTAAGAAGCATGAGCCTTGGATATTCCAGCAGCAATATTTCATTTGCATCCTGGTAGTCTCTTTGTTCTAAGCCGTGATTTTATTGGAAAAGTAAAGTATTTGCTTCTCACACCCTCTCCTTCTCAACCCTTCACTGTGTTCTATTTACCCATCCATTTGCTTTAATATGCAGTATAAACAGAAAAAAAAGATTTCTGTGATGCTTTGTTGTACACATTTCTTTCATATACATTATCTCATTTGATCCTTATAATACCCCTGTAAACACTACTGTATATAACTTGTCAAATGTCATCTAGGTAATAAATGCCTGTAAATCTACATGCCCAATGGTGTAAAGATGCTTCTCCCTATAACTAACAAACTCTTCATATCTCAGAATTCTCTGCATTATAAGCAGTACTTTAAAAATAAAGTTCACATATTTCACAGAGGAGAAAGGATATTTAATGTACCTGACAGATGGAATTTGAAAACACTAGAAAGACGGATCATGACTTTAGGGGAAACAAACAGAAAAGGGATACTACATTTCATGCTCCTCCTACATACTCACTCCCCTAACCCTAACCCTAACCCTAGCCCCCAAATTCCATGGAGACAATGACTTGAAACCCCAGGTCTATCTTACTCTTGAGTCTTTTGCCCTTGCTTCTTCCATAACCCAGCTTATTTCATACAGAGACACAAAACATGCACCCTCCTGATGAAAGCTTTTATAGCTGCCATTACATAATGGATTTGCTGTCAGTTTGTCTAAAATGTGTCCGCTGAAAAAATGAGAGTAAAAAAGAAAAGCCAATCCTTGTTTATAAACAAAAGAGTTTTCAACTAACTAAAACCCAACTTGGGCGTTGTTATCCTGTATGGCATGACCTCTTCAGCATCCTTATTCATGTGACCTGAAGTTTTCAGCAATGAGTAAAAAACAATGTAAGGCAATAATAATAATAAAACATAGTGCAGTTTTATGAAGTAGTCGTTTGTAGTGTTAGGATGCAACAGAGTAAATTATCAGTCATATTCAAAAGCAGGGTGCATTTTCAAACTGTTTAATCCAAATCTATGCCCTATACTGAGGGAAGTATCTGTACACAATGCAAAATATGACCTAGAACTTTAGCCTTCATCAGAATGTTTGAACACTGTCATTTAGACACCAAAAGGCATCATTTTTGCATCTTGATTATTGCAAAGTGGAAATCACACTGGTAGTTAAGAGTCTCGAAATAAAAATCACAGAAGTAAAATATTAGAATAAGAAGGAATTTTGGAGAGACCATGTAGACCTATCCCTTACTTCCATTTTATAGACTTGCAAAGAGAAGCCCAAAGAGGCCATGCAACTTACCGCAAGTTCCACTGTTGTCTGCCACTGACTAGCTGAGTAACTCTGGGTAAGTCCCCTCTCTCTCAGCCTCAGTTTGGTGATCTGCAAAATGAGGTGATTGGACTTGGTGATGTAAAATCCCATACAGCCTGAAAATGCCATTATCCCACAAGACAAGGAGCCATAGCCTAGAACATTCCCCTCTGCCAAAAGCAACACACAGGAAGATGAAAAGATATTGAAGTGGCACTTGGCCCTACTGGTGTTCCAGCTTATTGATACTGTATCTCAGCTGGAGACTTCAGAACCTCAGAGGTTGCCGTGCCTACCACAGGCAGTCAGATCAGGAGAGAATGGCTGTTGGCATATTCTTTGCCTGAGAAGTGCTGCAGCTGAAAATCAGTCCAGAGTGATGGTAAATCCTCCCCTCCCCCTTTCAAGGATCTCGTGACTCCCTCTGTCTGGGCTTTGCCTCAGGGATTTCTCCTCAAGGTTCCCTGGACCCCTGGGAATCCAGCCCTTGACCTAACCCCAAAGATGCATTTCCTCCTGGAAGGCTCCCCACCTGGACAAGTCATTCAAAATCAACCTTAAAAGGGAATTTAGGCTCCAGAGAGCTGCACATTTTAGCATCTTTTAATCAGCTGTCTGGCCTTGTCTAGTCTGTAGTGAAACCTTTTTATTTTATTACAATTTTATTATGTTAATAAACAAAGAGTTGGTATACTTAGTGAAAAAGGCAAATTCAGCCTTCAAATGGAGGACCTGTCATGATCACTGGTCAGACTTTAACTACATTCACTTATGTGTCTATTCCTCATTCTTATATAGCAAAGTATCATTGAAATAGCTTCTATTTATTTTCTACAATGAGTTTCCACCTTTCCTTTTTCTTTTTATTATTACTATTTTCTAATGCGCAATCAGAAAGTCAGACAATGGTTTAGGTTTTTTAAAGGACATTTAAATATAACAACTTCACAAGGCAGAAACCAGATATTATGTATGCAAAAGTGGGCACTGACAATGACCCTATCAATGAAGTCAATCACTATACCAAAGTTTAATTGATTGGGCTCAATTTAATGATGTACACCAGTGAACCTGAAGCATTGTGTCCTATTAGCAGTAACACATTTCAGGAAAGCTAGTATCGACGTCTAAATAATTGTAGACAAAATGTGGTCAACCAAGAGAAGAAGAATTCCATAAATGAAGTCTAATCCAATAAATATCTAGCACTATTATTATCATCTGTTACTTACAGAGTGCTTATTATGTGTTGGTTACTCTCCTAAACACTTTACATGATTGCACAGTTTTATAAATTTATTTATTTATTTATTTATTTTTACTTTTGGCTGTGTTGGGTCTCCGTTGCTTTGCGTGGGCTCTCGCTAGTTGCGGAGAGCAGGGGCTACTCTTCGTTGTGGTGTGCGGGCTTCTCATTGCGGTGGCTTCTCTTGTTACGGAGCGCGGGCTGTAGGCGCATGAGCTTCAGAAGTTGTGGTGCGTGGGCTCAGTAGTTGTGGCTAGCGGGCTCTAGAGCACAGGCTCAGTAGTTGTGGCGCATGGGCTTAGTTGCTCCACAGCATGTGGAATCTTCCCGGACCAGGGCTCAAAACCGTGTCCCCTGAATTGGCAGGCAGATTCTTAACCATTGTGCCACCAGGGAAGTCCCCGATTGCACAGTTTTAATCTCACAGAAACACTGGGATGTTAACCTTATCAGAAGACTTGGTGACAGGAAAGAGTCAAATAATGGCCTCGAAGAAGGGTTATCTTGTTGAAAACATGATCACAAAATTTTAATCGGCCTTATTAGGCAAAACCAAGAATGAAAGGTACAGGGAAACCTCGTTTGGCTCAAGTGCCATCTGTAGGAACTGAACAGCAGATATTCTGTGCGTACAGGGAGACTGTTTATTGGTAAAGTACTCAGCATCGGGGTTCTGTGACCAGCTCTCAGAGGTGCTATAGTAAGGGATTCTGGCAATGCATGAAAGTATTGGAGGAGCTCTAAGGACCTGCCAGCCCTGGAATTCTGGATAAAAATAATATTGTGAACATTGAGGGCATAGCTATACAAATAAACAAATGAATCAATACATGGATGAACAATCTTAGAAATTTATACTTGTATGTGTCTCGGTTAAAGTAGTCATTCTACCTTGTGTGAATTCTCTGCACAGCCTTTCATCTTCATTTCTTTTAGATTAGAAGTTCATTGAATCTTGACTCACCACATACTAAATATTAACCTTGGGAAAAGTGCTCATTTTCCTCTTCTATAATAATGGAACCTCTCCTACAGGGTTGTCATAAGGAATATATTAGATTGCATATGTAAAGGATTTAGCCCAGTGCCTGGCACTAGTAAGCAACAAATAAAATTAAATAGAGCTTTTAATTAGTATTAATATCACCATTATTATTTACCACCTTTATTATTGTGATTATTACTAAGCCACAGGTGAACATCTCAGGCTCAGCATCTTTGATTTTAGAGTTTAATAAACACCAACAAATAGCCATCCTTACATTCCAATAGATCAATCAAAACAGCAAAATTTTATCTTCCAACCTTCCAATCTACATTGAGGAGAGAGAAACAAGCCCATACTACCCAAGAGCTTATCAAAGAAGCAATTCAATAAAATGTTTCAGCATGCTGCTCTCGTAAATAAAAAGAGAATATGGAGTAAGGAAAAGAGAAAAAATAAAATATTTTATTCCAGTCTCTTAAAAGTGATTATTCTTTGAAGCTTGTTTTATGGGTAACAGATGAACATACATTTCTCTCTATCTATAGTGAAAGAACTGTTATACACCTTTACAATTAATTACTGTCTCCAACATTCCTATAATATTAATGTCAAATTCATTTGAATGTGGCTTCTGGAATAGAAGGACTGCCTGTTCACTTCCTTTGTTACTGTAATAACAACTGGATGGACTTTTAAACTGTATAGGTTCAAACTGATTTAAAAAGGAAAATTTCCACACTGTGATTTACACCAATATTTTTCAAACAATTTTAGCACGGAGCGCTTCTTTTTAAAGAATATCTTAGTTCCAGTATAATACCTATCATTGGCTAAGGAAATACTTCATTCTTTGTGGAAGTACTGCAGTACATTCCTAGAGTCTGAAAAGTAGGTAGAAAACCATCCTTCAATCCAAACACCTTATGTTACTGATGAGAAAAATGAATCCCCAAAAGGGAAGGTGATTTGACATTGTCTCACAGCTACTTGATGGCAAAAGTTAGAATTCAGGACTCACTCATTCATTCAGCTCATGTTTATTGAAAGCCTTCCCTGTACTCATTCTGTACTAGGCTTCCTATATATATCACACTTATTATTTCTTAAAGTCATTCAATTTCCATTTGACAACTATTCACTTCGTATATCTACTAAGTGCAGACACTGTGTTTGGTACAGTGTGCTGAAGTAAGTATAAGGAAGAGTTGCTATCTGCCAGGAACATTTTAAATACTAGTTGGGAGTGTACATAAATACAATAGTTGGTAGAATGTAGCTAATATCATAAGAAAGAAAGAAAATTTGACAGGAGTTAATGTAATAATTTCCTAGCTATATATATATCCCTCTGTCTATTGACCAATCATCAAATCTGTATTCATCATGTAGCAAAGAACTGGTACTGGAAATGTGAGTAGAAAAATTCAAGAGCAGCTAGAAGTTTACAGTCTGTTAAGTAGCTGAGATGCACAAATAAAAATTCATTTAAAAAAGTCAGAACAATAACTAAGTGTTAAATATAATGCAGCTAATTCTATATTAGAGAGATTCTTGAAAGAGAAAAGCTCAGTGTGGTTTGACTTTAGGAATCTGAGATGGCTTCAAGGAAGAGGTAGAATTTGACCTTAAAGTACTTATTATTACCATTTATATTGCATTAGAGACATTTATGGATTCCATTGCACCTGGATTTCTTAATACATGCTCATTGGAATAACTACATAATCATACTTTTTCCAATTAATAGCTCATGAACAACTAGCACAAAATGGCATTATAATATCAACAGACCCCTAAAGAGATCTGTTGAGCAGTTCATTCCTCAACTACTTCGCTTGTGACTTCTGTTGTGACAATTCAGATTTTTTTCAACTATTAACCCAGTAAGCACTTCAGAATTGACCAGATCTTCATCAACCTTGGCACATCTTGAGACCACCTAAAAAGTGTACTCAATTTTGTCTCTTCCACGGTTTCCTTACCAATTCTCACCCGAGTCAAATGTCCATCTCCCTCCTCTGAACAATGTAAAGGTCTGTACTTTTCACTTGAAAAATATTTTAGTTTTTTTAACCAATTATTTACATATGTTACTATATTGTTTACGAATAATTACCTTTTTTTTCTCATCTATATCAGAAGCCCAAGACAATAAGAAGCATAACATATACCTAAGTACAGAGTTTTACCAAAAAGGCACTTAATAAATAATCAATGTTGTAATTTGATTGCAGTGGAAAGGCCCACACGTGTGACAGACACACTAGTCAATGAGTAGTTGTTCACAGCCTACAACTTGTTATTTCTGATGCTTTATTCATTTAATCCCTCACTCCTAGGATGAAAAAAAGAAGAAAAAAGGAAACAAAAATAAAGAAAATCACAACACCTAACACTAAATAGTAAGAAACCCATATTCTACTCTCAAATATGCCACTAATTAGCTGTGCCATGTTAAATCAGGGTGTCAATCTACTCAGGAACATTAAAATATAAAAATTATATTTATTTTGTTTTGACTGTGAAATAGAAACATGGGGTGGAATGTATCAGCAGAGTATTCTTTACCATAGTTGCTCTAAAATTTTCAGTTTTTATACCATACCTCCCAGTAAGAAATCCATATACAGTGCAACACCTCTCTCTTTCTCATATCACTATCTCTATCTCTTTATCTTTCTCTCTACCACTCTCAAAACTGAAAGTAAAGTTTCACCAATCAAACCTTATAATGTGATGCACTCTAAGTTTTCCATTCTGTCCTATTCTATTTCTAGTCTACTCCATCCTATCCTATTCTATCCTACTTTATTCCATTCCATTTCAATCTATTTTACTTTAGAAATTGCAGATTTGTTGAACAATTAAATTTATTTCATCACCCTCTCTGGATGCATGAATTCAATCACATTCTTAATCTGTTCTAAGGATTATTTTCTTCATTTGTAGAATGTGAATAATAATGTTCTTTATCTCCATTACTATTTGTTTTATGTATTTGGGTGCTCCTATATTGGGTGCATATATGTTGATGGATAAACAACAAGGTCCTACTGTATAGCACAGGGAATTATATTCAATATCATGTGATAAACCATAATGGAAAAGAATATATATGTATAATTGAATCACTTTGCTGAACAGCAGAAATTAACACAACGTTGTAAATCAACTATACTTCAATAAAATTTTAAAAATTCTCTTTTTAGCACTAAATAAAATACTGCTGCTAGCACTGTGTTTGGGGCTTAGTATTCAATACTGATGTATTATACGTGACACAAATTATTAAGTTAGGAAATTCCAAACTTTTTAATCAATTGCTAGGGAAAAAGGAAAAAAAAATGAATAGGATTGTTCCATACTTTTTCCAGACATTGAATACTCAATATTACTTTGTTTTTGGTTAACTCTGCAGACTTTTGGTTTAGTACTTAATCTCCATGGTGATTAAGGGATGTGGAAAATGATTACATTGGCATTTCATTTAGATGCTTCTGTGAGGTGACATGTGTGACAGATTCATTCTTCTAACTTAACTGTGGTGAAAGTCATCTCATCTCCTATTAGTAGGAAAACTATGAACAGAAGCATGTGGTTTCCCTCACCACTAATATTTGTACCAGTGGGAAAGATATTAGCTAAAAGAAACTGAAATCTATCTTCTGATATTTTAATAATCCTAGTTTGAACCCTCAAAACACTGTTTACATAAGAGGTTATAGGTAGAAGTACCATATTTTGATTTCTACCTTTTCAGATTATAGAAGCAGCTCATTCTTTAATGATAAAACTCACTATTCAATGAATTTTTAACTAAAATATAAACATTAGAAGTAAAAGGTATGTATGTGACATATATGTATCTTCCAGTATTTATGCTCACAAGAAGCAGAAAATAATTTGTTTACCATTCCTGCCATGACTTATCAGGAATCTAAGCAAAGAGGAATAATACCACCTGCTCAGCAGGAGATAAAGTGATACCATTTCCCCAGGAGGACTTTATGGTTGTCTTTTAATCACTCAGGAGACTTTTCTTTAATCTAAACTAAACTTGCTTGCTTTCAACCTCACACTCCCACCACCCAATCCTATAATCCCTTCTTTTTTTTTTTTACTAATTTAAATATGGACCTTTTAAAATCACCACGTATGCCATCAGCATCAACATTTCAAAAACATCTTCAGCGTAACAACTGCGTGCACCACACTCATTTCATTTTGTTAATTGAACGTTTCTTGAACAACCTCATTATCTGCCCACAGCACTCAGCATTTTCTTATTATAAAGCTATCCTTTGCAATGTCTTCTCTGCCAACCAGGAAGGCTAGAATCTTGCTTAAGATCCCCATGTTTTCACACCAAAATGGGGAAAGTGAAAATAACTAATATTGAGTGCCTACTACAAATCAGGCTGTAAATGGTATGGGATTTAATCTTCAAAACAATCTTATGATATAGATATCATTATATGCATTTGAAGAAGAAGACGGAAGCAAAAAGGGATTTTATTACTTATCAAATATCACACAAGGGGTAAGTTCTTGAGGGGAGACTCTCAGAGCCCACACTCTGGGCTACTGCATAGTACCATAAGTATTAAGGAAACCCTGAATTACTCTCTGGTCTTTTCTGTCAGAGAGCCTTTTGAAGGTCTTAATATTCTGGGTTTTCCAGACATGGGAATCACTTTATCTCTCAAATGGTTCTGAGCTTGTGTAAAGCTCTTGTCCCAAGTTCAAGTTCCAGAAAGCTTTGGAAGACAGGAAGAGTTAGCGGTCAGTCTGTAAACACACAGACTGCACTATGGGAAAACTGAAGGCAGAAAAGCTTTCTCCTGCTAGTAGAAAATGATTTTATATCTTCTCCTAAGAGGTTTTTCATATGCAGCTTAAAATCCACATTTGAAACAAACAAACGAAAAAACCCTCCCACATGGAGTTATGTCATTACCCTGATTTGTACATAACCATGAATCAAAGTCTGCCTCAGTGGTAACCGCATGCAGTCAAAGCCTTTCGGGTGATTAGTTTTCTGTTTTGCTCATCTTTGCCCCACTACCCAGAATGCTCTCTGCTTTCCATCCTCCGCTAGGGAAACCATTCTTCATTGTTCTGGGTCAAGCCCCAATGTCACTTCCTCCACAACGCTTTTTTTCAACACCTCCCCACCCCCCAGTTCTCCTTCCTTTGAGTTCCCCGAGCACTTCATTCATGTCTCTAAAATAGCATTGATCACAGTGCCTTATTTATTTCTCTATCCTAAAGACAAGGTTTTGTACCCTCAGCACTACTGCCTTTGGGTGCTATATAATATTTTTTATGGTTGCCCTGGGAATTCTAGGATGTTTAGCAGCATCCTAGGACTGTACCCACTGAATGTCAATAGCATCTCCCTTTCAATTGTGGTAACCAAATTTTTCTCTAGATATTGTCAAATGTCCCCTGAGTGATAGCTAGTATCACCCCCAGTTAACAACCACTTCTTTAGCTCATGAGGACCACATGAACAGTTACTGTGCTTTTTTTTAATCCTTATATACCCAGGAGTATCAGGCCTATAGCAAACAGTTAATTAAAATATGTTGGTTGGAATCAAATTAGTCTCATTTCCCAATAACTACATACTGTATTATAAAATGCACTGAATTCACACTTCATTCAAAAGTGAAACAAAAGTGACTGCTAAATTACACTCTGGATTCAAAGAAAGAGAGATCAAAAGTCATTAGATGTCAAGGTGAAAAAAAAAACTTTTCTCTATATATTTAAGAAATCAAAAAAGTATGCATATACATATATATAACAATTAAATATATTTAATATATTGTATATATGTACACACACACACACACACACACACACACACACACTTAATGACCTTTCCTGGAAAACTGCATTCAGAAAACTAGATAAGAGTAATCTGATATCTCTAAATACATCATGTCTAAAATGCTTTGCTCACTAAAATATGCAGTGAATCTCTAGCTTTTTTTTCCTCAAAGACCCATTCATGAAAAAATGATGATTATTTTGAAATTTCCAAATCAGAGGGACTTGATTAAATAAAACAGCACAGACAGTATGATATTACCTTTGTCCCTGATAAGATATTCATTTTTTCCCAATTTAGTGCAGAACAATTTAAAGTCATCTGACTTCGCTTATTTCTGTAGACTACTTAGCCATTTATTTGGACTGAAAAACAGAACCACTGTGATCTTAACACCAAGTTGTGATGATGAAAGACTTTTTCTCACCTTAGAAGTGAACTGGCTCTGCATATCTTCATTTATTTCTTGAGCTGAGGTTTTAATTATAAAGTTCTAAAAGTGACATAGATTTGTCTTTTCAGGTTTAGGTAGTTTCAAATCTACCAAAATCAGATACTCTCATTGGGATACTGCAAGCAGTAGTGGTGCATTTGGCAATTCGGGAATCTTTGTAGGAAAGAAATATAAACACAAGACAAGCCCCTCCTGAGTAGCTGGAAAGGAGGTCACTCAGAACCAATAAGCATGATCTCCTACAAACTGCAGAATACCATCATTGCAGTGGCCGCATTTTATTGGTTGTCTCTTTTTGGTTTTAGGTACATTCATTATACTTTCCATTATAATACTAGGAGACAGCGACTATTCTTGCTCCTATAAAGAGGAAGTAATTAAATACCAGGACAACTAAAAGATTGCATGATGTCATTTAACTACTCAGTGGGTGAAGCAAAATCCACCCCGTGATTCTTCTCTGATACAAACAGCAAGCACCTCAGACTACACAGAAGTCCCTTTTGCAACCAATCCTCCTCCAAACATCAGCCATAGTCATATTCAAACTTAACAACCAGAGGTATTTTCAAACCTTCTCACTCCCTCACCCCCTGCACTGCTCTCAGCCCCGTGTCCCCAAAGGCCTGCGGCAAGGAAGGTAAAAGTAACTGAATTGCAAGGGAATGTGCATGTGTATAAGAGTTCAGTTCAGAGGTTAAGGGGCCTGTATACATGAGATAAGAAACAAATGTACAGAACTTTCACCTCCTCATTTTATACCGACTGGTCTCCTTTTCTCTGATTTCGGTTTAAAGAAGTTCCTGGGATCCACTAAGTTACTTTAACTTAAAAGAGCTTACGTAATGCCTTACACAGATTTCTGTTCTTAGCATGCTTTGACAAACAAGTCGTTTTCTGATATTCTCACTGCAGTATCTGGCGCTGTGACACAGCAAAGATCACATGCTCATCTGGACCCCTATTTTATAGATGCATCTTGGAAGGCCCCCTGTGGTGTTCAGTGTTAGGAGGCTTATTTGGCATCTGGTTCTAACAAGCTTCTAACCAGTTACATGAACTTAGCTTCTCTGAGCGTCAGTGAATCATTTATACTTATGTTCAACCTATTATCTCTCTATATCTGTTTGTATCTCTGTATCTCTATGTCTGTCTATCATCTATATCTATTTCATGGAAGCAGAAGACTCAAATGAAATGCTATAGGTGAAAGCATCATGTAAACCACAAAACATTATTCACATGTAGCAACCAAGCAATTATGTACATACACACACACACACACACACACACACACACACACAGTGCCCCAAGGAACAGACAGCTTGCAAGACAAATAGATCTTACCACACACTTTGAGGTTCCAAGTCAGCACAGGCAGACTCCATCGTATCCTGATAGGGGTGTAAAAAGGTCAAGCATTGATTTAAGTTACCAAGAGGAGACAAAAATTAAAAGGCTCTTTCTAAAAATTTTTACTCCATTTTGCTTTCATTCAGGATTTCTTTGTGAAGCAGAGATGCTTTGAAACCTACAGGATGGCAAAGATAAAATGGCCCAGCTTTAAAACGTGTGCCTAGGATTGATTTTACTTGTCCTTATGACCCTTAATACACAAAATGGAAAGCTCCTATATTGTTGCAGTAGAGAACATATGACAAATGAAAGTAAAGCAATCAAAAGCTTTGTGTAATCCATATATGAAAATATATGGCATGTTTTATGCTTATTCACATAAACAATGTTTTATTGAAACACTTTTATATAGACATACCGCTGCGCAAAACATCAATAACTTTCTTTTTGAGAAACAGAGATTCTAGACTCATCTTCCCAGACCTTAACTGCCTCTCTGCTACTAAATGAAGTGTTTACATAAACAGGTTAATGATGTCTGGGTAAAATTTTAGAGATGACAGTGACCCTGGAGAGAAAAGAATTTTGGATCAGAAGAAATTTCACCTAATCCTCAAGTGTAAAAAATGCTACCTGGCATTTATACAAATAGAAACAAATCCTAAATATCTTTATTATGGTTGCAGAGGCATTCCATGCTGAATTCCAAAGTTATCATTCACATAGATTCTCAATCTATACTTTTATGTTCAAATGTTTAAGGCTACTTCTGGAATAAGAAATCCTGTGGATTGTTTGTTTACTTGGTGTTTTTGACTAAATACCAAGCAAAGAAGCAGGTTGGCATATAGAGCTGGTGTAGAATCAGATACATCTTGTTTTGAATCCCAGATATGATACTTTCTAGCTGAGAGACCTAAGACTTATTACCTAATCTCTATAAATTGCAGTTATCTATAAAATAACAATAACTATCTCAAGATATACTCATGATGTGCCGCGGAGCAACTAGACCCGTGAGCCACAACTACTGAGCCTGCACGTCTGGAGCCTGTGCTCCGCAACAAGAGGGGCCACGACAGTGAGAGGCCCGCGCACTGCGATGAAGAGTGGCCCCCACTTGCCGCAGCTAGAGAAAGCCCTCGCACAGAAACAAAGACCCAACACAGCCAAAAATAAAAATAAATAAATTAATTAATTAATTAAAAAAAAATATATATATACTCATGATGCATAAATAAGACTACCAAAGTAAATTACTTCGTCTGTTATCATGTTCTCACTTCTTCTCTTCAAAGGATCAGGGTGAACACGGTTTGTCCTAAGTAAGGAAGGTGATGGAAATAAACTGATTTATGGATCATTAAACTTAACCTTGAAGATGCACTATAGCCCAGCAGTTACCCATTACCTTGGGTTCAAATCCTGGTTTTGATATAAAACAGCTGAGGGACTGTATGTGAGTCATTTAACCCCTCTCTGCCTGAGATTTCCTGACTGTAAACTGAGAAATGTGCTCCTAGGTTCTCTGGCAGAAGGCAGGAAGTCATTTTCTCTAAACCATTGCTTTAGCTTCAGCCACAGTTGTTCATTCACTTTTAGAAGGAGGAATTCATTTATGTCCCCGGGAGACAGATATATCAAGCCATCATGTGTTTCTGCCAATCACCTCCTGCCAAAGCCCTGATGTTTTATTTCATTAGTGCAGGCACTTTCCATTAATTTGGATACTGTTTAAGAGTGTTAGTTCCAAAGGACATTGTTTCTTGGCTCTTCTATTTTGAAGGGCTATTTAATACATTACTGCAATGAATTGACCCCTTGCCAAGAAAGAAGCAGTGGCCACCCAATTCTAATCAGCTTCTGACAATGGGGTTCTAATGCTTGGCCCAAAGATATGTTTATTGTGCTCTACCTGGAACTGACAGAAACAAATCAGATTTCTATTGGCTGAGCAGTGAAGATTAAACAAAACACATTATGCAAGTGTTTCCCTTCCTTCCTTCTCTCCTTCTTTCCTTTCTTCCTTCCTTCCTTCCTTCCCTCCTTTCTCTCTTTCATAAAAACAAAAACATAAGAGCATTCTACTATATGCCAAGTGTAATAGACACAGTTGACGCCTGGAATAATGTATCCTTATCCCCATTCTTTCTACTTCCTAAGTAAACCTCAGTTTTATTCAGGTATTTACCCTCCTCCATGCAGCTCTCCACAGAGCCTCAAAGAGTGGATCCTGACTCATCTGAGACAATCCTGGTTGCCTCATTTCCTTTGCTAGTGGGGTATAGGATTCTAGCCAGTGAAACATTAAGGCAGGCTTAGTGGAGATTTCTGAGAAAGTTTTCCTCAGTCTTAAAAGACTCAAGAAAGAGCTAAACTCTTTGGTGCTGGCGTATATCATGTCTGGATATGATGCCTAGCACTGTTGTACTCTCTTGTGACCACAGGGGGCATTTGACTAAAGACAAAGGTGACAAGCACATAACAGTAGAGCAAAATGATGGAAAGATGTTTGTCCTTGATGCTGCTGTTGAACCAGTAAGATAAACCAGAACCACTCTTCCCCTGAACTTTGTGTTCTATGTGAAAATACATTTCTTTGTTTTTTAAAAGCCAGTAGACATACCTATTGTTAAGTGCTACACCAGGCCATGGGTGAAACATCAACAGAGTATATGATTCTGTAATAGAATTAGCCCTTCAAGAGTCCTGGAATTACAAAGTGAGCTACTCTGTAGAGTTAAATATTACAGCAATGTGCCTGTCTCCTAAAAATAGCAAAATTGAGCATTATTATTCATGTATATCATGCTCATAGTCTCTACATAAATCTGTCATCCCCACAATTATAGTGAGGGGGGTATTTTACAGTGATGCATCCAACTTTCTGGACAGCAAGTTTGGATTTGGACCCAATCAAAATGCTCAGATACTTGTGTGAACTTGTTTCACAAATAGTTGGAAGTTTTAGAAATAAAAAATCCACCTCAAAAACAATTTCTGCCTAAACTCCTTAATTCTTTCAACTCGTTTTGGTTTCTCAATTTTCTCAATAGGCATTTCGAGAACGGTAATTATTTGAACTATTCAATTGCAATAATGTCTATAGGTATATTGCACTAATATATATATATATATAATTTAAGATTCCTAGGAGCAATGTCTATATTCTTATTGTATCATTTGTAGGCTCTAGCCAAAAGCTACTTACAGAGAAAATGATCAGTCATATTTTGTGACCAGTTAAGTTACTGAGAAGATATGGAAAACAACAACAATCTCAGCACCTTTTTCCTTCTACCATGAGTGTTTAAGCATATCTTTTATTAAGCCTACAATTACATTTGATTCTAACCTAAATCTGTTCTGAATAGGAAGAGTGAAAAATTCCAGATTCTTCAAAATATTCTTTACTTAAAACCCTCCTGTCTATCTGAATGGACTTAAACCAGGGAGGAATAGTTCACTTGCTGCAGTTGAACTTCTCAATGTCAACAAACCAATACACCTAGCAACCAATATACAAGCATAGGGATAACAGAATGATTATTAACCCAGCCCACACGAAGATGACAATGAAGAAAATGATGATAAATAGCTAAACTGTATAAGCTGCTTACCATGTGCCAGGCACTGTTGCATCCATTAACTTCTTTAATCCTCATACTAACTGTCCAAGTTTCATCCTATCGTTATCCCCAGTTTGCAAATGAGGTAACAAAAACACAGAAAGTACAGTGATCTGCCCAAGGTCTCACAGCTTACAAGTTGAGTGTCAAAAACAAATTTAGGGAATCAGGCTACATCTCAGTCAATACCCTAAAGATATAGTAGATGCAAACTATTACATATAGAATGGATAAACAACAAGGTCCTACTGTATAGCACAGGGAATTATATTCAATATCCTGGGATAAACCATAATGGAAAAGAATATAAAAAAGAATACACACATATATATATGTATAACTGAGTCACTTTGCTGTATAGCAGAAATTAACACATTATGAATCAACTATACCTCAATAAAAAATGTTTTTAAAAAGGAATAAAGCACTAATTCACTAACAAGCAACCACTGACACTCATCTCCTTTCTTCTCTCAACATATTGCTGTTTTAAAAATTAATTCTGCCTCTTGCCAAAAGAAAACCAGAAAAAAATATAAAATGCACGCATACACAAAATGATCACCAAAATATATAAAGGAAATAACTATTTTAAAAGCATTATATAGTAAATTTAGAAAGAAAAAAAAAGGAACACTGAATGTTACTGGTAGAAGAGAAGAGCAAATTCAAATTAACTGGGATTTTTCTCTCTCCCATAATAAAATTCCTCCAAAATATGTAGGTTAGGGTTATGTTTTATCAGAAGGGAAGACCTTTGTTGTGGTTGATATATTTTCCAGTGCTGAGGAGAAGACTTTCTTCAGTGGGGTAGCAAATATAGTCTTTACTGGAAGACGATAGTGACCACTTTCATCTTGTCTGACAAGATTATAAATCTGGGTGATAAAAATGAGTTTTAAAAGTTATGAGATATGGGAAGGGTATGACACAAATAGCCAACTTCAATTAGAAAAGAACATATCTTTAAAACAGAGACCATCACCGCTTAACACTAGAAACAAAAATTACATGCAGTGATGAAAGCTGAAGAAAGGGCATTTTTTGGCCAGAATTTGAAATCTCCAACATACACTCAAGAAATCAGCCACCCCGTTCGCCCACTGGAAAACACACACACCTACACACCCACACCCCCCACACATACACACACAAAACCTCTACAATATACTCCACAACTCCCCGAATATAGTAGGATCTTAATAATACTGATGTATTAACTGCACCTAATTACTAAGCTAGTAGCTACAATATTAGTTTCTCAGGCATAGGGGAAATACAGTAGTGATTAAGAGCACAATTTCTGTGTGAAACTGTCTGGATCTCACACTGCTGTGGCTATGGGACCAGTGATTTTAAACAAATTTTGTGACTGAGTTGCCTGTAAAGATGAAAATAAAACTGGTACGTCACTTTGAGGGTTAAAGAAGTTAATACATCATGACATAAAATGCTCATTGTCTTCCACAGCCATTGTCCCCTGCTTCCTTTTAGTATCTCCAAACAGGGCTGCCCTGTGACCCAACTTCAGGGTCACCATTCACGTTATAACCTATAGGGATGGCAATCCCAGGAATCATGCAATATGGCGGACCCATCCCGCAACATCTGCAGTCCCCAACCTTTTTGGCACCGGGGACCAGTTCGTGGAAGACAATTTTTCCACGGACGGGGGTGTGGGGGATGGTTCAGGCGGTAATGCAAGCGACGGAGAGCGATGGGGAGCGACGCGGAGCGATGGGGAGCGGCAGATGAGGCTTCGCTCGCTTGCCCGCCGCTCACCTCCTGCTGTGTGGCCCGGTTCCTAAAAGGCCACGGACCAGTCCACGGACCAGGGGTTGGGGACCCCTGCCCTACACTTTAGCAAAATACATGGTTAACTAACTAGCTAAAATCTAGATTTCCCTTCCTCCATTGCAGGGAAGGCTGGTCATGTGAGTAAGTCCTGGATGACAGAATGTGAGTACAAATGATGTGTGCTGCTTCAAGATCATGTTTGAAATGAAGCTGCTCATCCTACAGTCTGATATGGGGGCTTGGTTTTAGAGAGCCAGCACCACACAGAGGAGGATCAAACTAGATAGCATGGAGAAGGAACCTAGGTCCCGGGAGGATGTTGTGGAGAAGTGCCTCACCACTGCCGAGTCCATCCATCTCTGTGCTGTTAACGTGAGAGATACATGGAATCTAGATCTTGCTTGATCCATTGTACTTTAGATCTCTCTATTCTAACAGCTGGGTCTATTTCCTATTAAATACCTATGCATAGAAAACTTAGAACTGTGCTTGGCACGTAGTAAACTCTCATTAAATGTTAGCTACTATCTCAATATGTGAAAGAGTCAGTATTTGAAAACAGAGAACACTGTGTACCTCCAAAACCCATATTCTTTCCTTTCCGGGAGAAAACGCTGCCTACAGCGTGTAAAGACTGAAAAGGCAGAGTTATTTGCTACAAGCTCGTCAGTTAGCAACGCTTTAAAATCCCTTACAGCAGGAAAGGGTTTTTTTTCTACATTCCCCAATTTTTAATGCTGTTCTCAGTTCAAAATCACGTTTAAAAAAATTAAGCTGAGATGAAGTGGGAGAGTGGCATGGACTTATATATACTACCAAATATAAAATAGATAGCTAGTGGGAAGCAGCCGCATAGCACAGGGAGATCAGCTCCGTGCTTTGTGACCACCTAGAGGGGTGGGATAGGGAGGGTGGGAGGGAGACGCAAGAGGGAATGGATATATACAGCTATATGTAGACGTATAGCTGATTCACTTTGTTATACAGCAGAAACTAACACAACAATGTAAAGCAATTATACTCTAATAAAGGTGTTAAAAAATAAAATAAATAAAGTATTGTGTTTAAAGTAAGTTTGGTGAAAAACTTGAAATTCTTTGATACTTGTACTTTTGACTCACTCACCTTAGTCATCCCATAAAGCACAGAGCAGTGAGAAAAATAAGGGCCAAAAAAGAACTACCTGCATATTCTTCAAGCTAAATTTTCTAGCTGTTAGATAAAAGAACTTTCATTCTTTGGACCATAAAAGATTTTTTTTTTTCTGAGCTGATGAATACACCCAGGCTCTCCTTGAAGAGCCAAGATTGCAACCTGATTTGGACGGGAATTCCTATACCATCATTCTTCCTCTCCTCCCAAGCCCTTACCCTGGGCAGAACTGCCAAGAAGAGGAAATTCGTCTTCAGGATCAATTGTGCTTGCTATTTCAGAACCTGCTGGCATTCCCCATCCAGCCCAGGGGAACAGTTGGGGGGCATTTTCCACACCTTTTTCCAGACCTCCAGCTGCCCCTGTCTGACCACCTCTGAGGAAATTCACAGATTTGAAACAAACACAGACCATCCATTTCTACATACATGGCGTGACTAATAGGCTCCTTCAGGGAAACAGAGAAACACATTGTCCAGTATTGCTTAACAACACTGAATTAAATAGATGAAGGTCAGGGTCTCGTGCCACACATTTAAAAGGGCAGTCCAAGTATTTTTTGTTCTGGGAACAACTGAGAAATCTGTTGTTTTGAAGGCAAGAGAGACTTAAATAAAGCTTTCTCTTCTTTTCCTCATCCTCCTCCCATCTCTAGCACAATAAATGTTGCTTCCTTCCATTTTTTTCCCATAGCACTTTGTGCAAAATTCTATCAACATCTCTTCCATTGTGCTATAAATATCTGCTCCCATGTCTTTTTCCCTGAGTAGGTTCTGTAGGTCTGTCTTTCATTATCCTCTTGGCATGATTGATCTCATTACTTTGCCCTTTTACTTTGCCCTTTTACTTTGCCTCGTGTATTTCATGTTCATGCTTTCCAGTGTCATTTTATTATTGCAGCTGTTGAAGTAATTTCAATATGCTTTGAGAATATACATAATGTTGGGAAAATTATTTTTCAAAGTGAACCTCACAGATTTAGACATTTAAAAAGGGCTTCAATTTTGCCCTGCTTTCTAAATCCTCCACAGTCTAAATAGTCCATTATCTCCTTTTGCAACCCCAAAGTGTCTCAAATTAAAAATCACACTTCAACTAAAGTCACAACCAGTGAAGAAGATTGGATTGTTCTCTTTTCTGGAGAATAGACACAGCAGGTATTGAATATTTTTGGCAAAACTCAACACCTAAGGGCACTAATGGTGCCATTTGGCACTGATGCATTGTCAGGAATTAAAATCAGAACAATAGAGTTAGGAGCAAGACAAAAAAAAAATCAATAAAATTCATCTCAGGCGGACAAGTATATGGTCTGCATTCGATGGAGGGATTATATGCATACATAAATAAACCATTAAAATCCTCCTGTTAAGAGTCTGCTCAATTCATGGTGATTTGAGTTGCTGCAGGGGCAATGGCAAATCTAAACATAATTTGTTTGTTTGCAGGATGAGAAGGAAGAATTTGACAGATCTTAAACATATCCAGAGAGTCCATTTCTACATTTGTAGAGTAGTTAATATGATATTTCAGTAAAACTGTGGAGCACATTTTCCAAAGTGTATTTGTAAAATAAATAAATAAATAAATACATAAATAAACTGCTACAGTCAAGTCCTACTCCCACAGTTCCCAAGGCACCATCTAAATTCTTTGGCGAGTTTATCATGTGTTATAGTGAATACAGTATTGCTCAAGGTACTATGAATAGAAAAGGAAGGAACATACATTTATTGAATCTTATGCTTAAGTATCTTATGAAATCCTTACAACAACTCTCTAAGGCAAGTTTATTAGCTTCATCCAAAGATGAAAATAACCTGACTAAGAAAGTATTTGAATCTTGCCCAGTGGAATATAATTGGTAAATAATGGAGGCAGGATTCAAACAGAGATTGCTTTGGTGCTAACATCCATGTTCTTCCCATTGCCTTACACTGGTTGATATAAAATTCATCTAAAAATGTTGGATTTCAGAGCATGAATCACTTCCTCTCTGTCCAACACACACACACACACACACACACACACACACACACACACACATCACTCTTATTTTCCTCTCTGTCAAAGGCCAGTTTAAGTGTTGCCTTCATCCTAAAACCTTCCCATTTTTGACCTACAATGGCATGCACTGCTTCTATTATACAATTCCGATCTTGAGAACATACTGTATTGGGGGGGCAGGTGGGCAACTAATTATTTCTCAGAACTAGTTATGTATCCTCAGATAGACTATGATAATTCTTAACCTAAGAAATATGTCCAACTTCATTTCTATGCTCAATGACATACCTCATCTTGGCTCCTAATAAATGTGTAATCAAAACTTGTTAATTTACTGACTTATTAGAACTCAGTTATTATACAATATTCCCGAGTGGAACTTCATACATTAGAGTTACTTCAATGTAGTTGAGTACAAATATTATTTTTATGAAGGTATTGTGCTTAAATGAGGTGCTTACTGGGACCTTGTGAGGGCCTTTTTATGTAAAACTAATAATTGTACCTTAAGGTATAATATGTGCACGTGTGAATTTTCAACTATTAGGCTTGCTAACAATGGGAGTAGAACTGCAAACTGAAAAGAAGGTAGGGAAAAAGAATGAACTTCAATAAAAATAATGGTAAATTTGTATACTAGAAAAGTATAATAGACACCCTGCTATCTCCAGGAACATATTTAACTTTCTGTAATCATTGCTTTCATAAACTCCCTACTTCAAACCTTCATTGCTTTCCCTGTTCCTCTTTCATCTGGAGGTGAAATTATGTAGGGACAGCAAGCCAATGGAAGAGAAATACAATCTTTTAAGAGAATGGCATGAAGCTCCCTAGTCAGCAAAAGACCCTGCCCTTTATTGTATCACCAATTTTCCATATATACAAGAAAGGGTGAGAATACCTTTCTGGGAGAGGGTCTTTAATCGTAAGCTGCATCCTACCACATGGTGAGGTCCTTTAAACACAAACAGTGCTTTCTACTTGGTGAGTGACTTGTTAAAGCATCTAGTCCATGCCTTTCTACAATGAGAAAATAATACCATTAACTATTGCAGCCAAAGATACTTCCAAATGAGATACAAGAGGGTCACGGGTTCACATTGCATCGCAGACCTTCAACCCAGGAAGACTTGGAAAGAAATCACGACGCTTCCTAAATTGAGTACAAAACAAACCATTTTGTGATTCTGAGTTTATAGAAGGAAAGTGTTACATCTGATTTTATAATTTTATGATTTTATGCAGAGCTTTAAAATTCATCCTGAAATTAAACAATATTACATATTTTAAAAATGAAACCATAGAGAGACATTGAAAACATAAATAAGCGTTCTTTAGGAAAATGCCGTGATTTTCGAGACTGAATTAGAACTTACATAACTTATAACTGTGCCATTGACGAAGAGATCAGTTGAAAAAAAATGTTAAAAGATATGCCTTTTAACACATGACATTTTGGAACCCATCTGGAGATCTATTTAGAACCATGATTATCAACACAGGCTGTATGTACTTCAGAATCACTAATGGAGCTTTTGGAAACTTACTCATCCCTGGAGAGTCTGAATCAGCAGGTTACGCTCCCATATAGAGAACTTTAAATTTCTTCAGAAAATCCTGATGCGCAGTAGGGATTGAGAACCTCTGATTTAGAGAATCTAGGTAGAATCATTTAAGTATCTTACTTTACCAAGCCCTGTTGCTTTCAACCCCTTTGAAAGCTATTTTGAATTCTAAACTTTTCAGCTTTCACCTTCTAAAGGAGGAAGTTAATATTGGTACTTAAAGGCTCTGTGTTTTAGATAGAACCTCAGCTTTACAGGCCTCAAATAGGATTATTTTGAATTTATTTAAAATCTACAGCTGACGTTGCTATCTTAGAGAGTTTTCAGTCTCATCCCAGCGGTACCCCTCATGCTACAAACGTGATATTTCTCATAATAATAGGTAATCACAATGGTGACCAGCAGTCACTCTAAAATGTTCATTTAACCTAAAAAAATGTTCCACTAAAAGAAGGCATTGAAAGTAAACATCATAAAGAATAATAGTAGTTAACATTTATTGATATCTTACTATGTGACAAATAGTATGCCAGGTGCATACTCTTTTTCCCTTAATGATAACAGAATGAAGTGGGTATTATTATCCCTCTCTACAGTGACTGTTATTATGCCTATTTGCTATTATCTCTATTTATGGTAAGGAAAGCAATACTTAGAAAACATAGTTCTAAAAGAGATCATAGTGATAGCATACAACCATGACAAAGTTCAAAGTCTACCTTACTTGCTCTTAAATACCTCACCACACCACTCCAAACTATTGCCACTACCTTACAACAATAACAAAATCAAACTAACGAAACTCCACCTTTTTTTCTCCTTTATTTAACCTGAGATCTGTTTCTCTAAATACTACACAGTAAAGAGTAAATTTGTACGAACATTGAATAGGCTATTGATACATAGCTTTGGTTTTGTGTATTCCAAGGGATGTAAATTTCTTATCCCCGCCCCACTCTGGGAGGAAAAGATCCTTGCAGAGCAAGTTTTAGGAACTCAAATGGGTCTCTGAGGGCAATCCTTATTTCTGAGGCAGGTCCTGTTACATCTGGCTAATAATTACTCTTTTAGAACTTGGAATTCCTTCTTAGAATCTTTATCTCCTGAGAGAAATACAAAATGGGAGGAGGTTATACTTCCCAAGACATGTAAAACTAACCCACATGTGGGACTTCTAGGGTTAATGCAAGGATTCTCCTAAAAGAGCAACTCGAGTACGCCCCTCCTCCCATTCTGGTGGTCCATGATTGCTGGAGGTGATGATGAAGAAATCCATTCTTTTGACATAAGTCAAACCATTTCTCTATTATGATAGCCATGGCTCGCCAATCCAATTAAGGGAAACACTACACAGTCAAGGTATCAGTTTGCTCGGGCTACCATAACAAAATATCACAGTCTGGGTGGCTTAAACCACAGAAATTTATTTTCTCACCGTTCTGGAGGCTAGAAGTACAAGATCAAGGTGTCTGCAGGTTTGACTTCTTTTGAAACTTCTTTAATTTGCAGATTGCTGGCTTCTCACTGTTTTCTCACAGTTTTTCCTCCGTGTGCATGAATGTCTGTGTCAACCTCTCCTTTTTATAAGGACACTGGTTGTTTTGGATTAGAACCCACCCTAAAGACCTCATTTTAACTTAATTACCTCTTTAATGCTATTATCTCCAAATACAGTCACATTCTGGGACACTGGGGTGTCAGGACCTCAAAATATGAATTTTGGAGGATATTATTCAGCCCATAATACTCACTCTTTTTCTTTTAAAAAACAGAGAAGTATTAAGATTTAAGTTTCTCTTCCATTTTATTTATATAACCTCTACTTTTTCAACCAACCTAAGAACCCAAATCCTTCTTACGATGAGGTAGAGGTGAAGAAAGGAGAAGAGGAGGACTATTGACTTTCATTTTCACAGTTACTCCTTGCACAGTTGATTGGAAGCTGGAAATTCAATAAACAAAGATTTCCACTCCCACTGGGTCTACAGCTGCAACTAACAAGATCATTGACTGTTTATAGGCAGAACGAAGTTGAGCATTATCATGTGTATCTGGTGATTTTGATCACAGTAGTGTACACAAACAATCTATGTAAGCCACCTCTAATGCTTTTTTTCTATTTTTCCTTCTTCAATAAGGTGTCTACTGGGAAAAAGGCTGAGCATAATGACACTGGAGCACCTACTGTAAGCCAGGTGCTGCCATGGAGTTGTAAACCCTCAATTTGAGTAGCCTTTTAAAAATCATAAGAGACTTGCATACACTAAAGTGTTGGATGCATTTTATGTATCCACAAATAATTTTCACCAACATTTCCACTCCCAATTCAACCCAGATACATATCCTACCTAAGGAACAACAATGAGCCTGCCATTCAAAAACAGTCCCCAACAGACTCTTTCCTTTCCAATAGACCTGTAAACCCTAGTCCTTTTTTTTATATATAAATTCTGTCGTTTCCTCTGCTTTGTCATCTGCTTCCATCCTTTCAACAACACTGAATGTGGGAAAGACAGCAGAGAAGCTTCATTTTACAGATCAGAAAAGAGAGCTTCAGAAGGGTTAAATGACTTTCCCGAAATTGCAGAACACAAAGGCTGGTAATGAAAGTTAAATTTTCTTCCCTTACTAACTTTAAAACTCTATTACATGAGAGCATTTCATAACTAGCATATGTTGGTAGTGGCTAGCATATTACATAGCAGGCATTTGATAACTTGTGCTGAACCAAACTATGTCAAATATGCTCAGGTCCTGGCTCTGGCTGAAACTGCCTCAATGAATGTGAGTTGGGGATATTCCCTGGCCCCTGAAGCTATTAAAACAATATTTCTGCTCAACCCTAAACCTCTCACTGTGGTATGAGGCATTCATTCTTCACTCCCATCGACTCTGAATGTAGACCCCTTTTGGCAAAGTGGGTGAGGGCACATGAAGGACTCTTTCATGACTGGCACGTATGGACATTATGGTGGTCATCAATGGATTCATTCATAACTGCATCTCAGACCCAGAGAATCAGTGGCAGAATTTATTTTATCACTTCCTATGATTTGACAAACTAGGAACGAACCACAGTGTGCAGGCCACTTGCTTTATCTCCCAATTCATTCAGTTATTGATATAATTCCAGTCAGACAAGCATTCAGTCCTATTCTAAAAGATTCTATCCAAAGTTCAGTGCTATAAAATATCATTAAAAATCTTAGCATGACACATTAATCCATATCTGCACATTACAATGGGCAGCCTCCAAATTGATCATAACCTGAACACAGACATACTCAGGAGTTCCAGAAAGCTGAGAGTTTTTCATTAAGTAGAATTCGCATGAAGAGATGGAACCAATAATGGAAAAATAGTTTGAGATTTCCATAAGAAAAGAGCTATTTGGTGGCTATGTTACAGTTAACATTTTTCTCCAACAGCCTCCAAAATGAAAAACAAAAAGCAAACAAACAACAAAGCAAAACAAGCAGAAAACAGCAACAAAACTCATTCGCAAAGTGTAGAATGCAATCGATCCAATATTGCATACTCAAGGAAAAGGATAAAACAAATATCTGGGAGCATAATGGATTCAAACCTTCCTTGATACATTCATGTCTGATTCAGAAATTGAAGCTAATGATAGATACATAAGGAGATTGCTATGAGTTCTGGATCTGTAGATGATCCAGGTAAATCTATTCCAAGAATCACATCCGTGAACCAAGAACCACGATCCATGGAAAAGAATCTGTGAACTCCCTGATATAATTGAAAAATTGTACGTGTGTGCAGGGAGAGGGTAAAAGTCCCATAGAGAAAGAACAATGGCTCTCAGACCTGTTCAACTCAGTACATCAAAAATAAAATTAAAAAAAGAAAGAAAGAAAGAAAGAAAGAAAGAAAGAAAGAAAGAAAGAATAAAACGGTTGTTAGTGAAAAAATCATAATTTCAATAAAACATCTTCATTTGGTTCAAAGTCTCAACCAAAAATCATCTTGGAGGAAAGCAAGTCTTATTATAAAAGCATTAATTAAATTATTCAGACAGACTGTAAACCTCTGATTCATTCGTTTTCTGTCACTGCAAAAACACCAAATGCATTAGTGTCTCAAAGGGAAAAGAAGAATCCTGAATGATAATTTATCTTTTAAAGGGGCACAAATTCAAATTCTTCACTCAAAATCAATAATCTACATATGCTAGCTCTCCTACATTTAGTCACAGATCTTACTTTGTGGGATACACACACTCCCCTTGAGTCCACAATTATGTAACTGTACAAAACTGGCCAAAGTACCCAACATTACTTTGTGAAACTCTTTCATTTTAATCATTATAGTCCAACTGTAAAAAAGATGTCAGGAGCTGAAATTTAGCAGCAAGTTCTCAAATGGAAAGCAATGTGAACATTTCTATAACACATATCCTTGTCTTTCTTCTAACTCTGTAGTTGGTCTGTAATCTTTGCTCAAAACAGTTAATAGTATCGGGCTTTCAAAGGAATGTGATTTTGAAATAATATTTTCTTGTATATATCATCGAATGAGCAACCTATTATATTACACTAAATTCCAACTATAAGTATCGATACATCCCTTTTATAATTAAAAAATGTCATTCCTGCACAAATGCAAAATAACCTTCCATTTCCCTTATCTACCACATTCTATTTATAATTTTAGTGACAGTATAATGATGTTAACATTATAATATCTTGTAGAGAAAAACACTGATACTAAGATCCTTACTTCTAAATTATGATCTACCAAGGAATATGTGTGCCTATTTGTATATTCATACATACGTATTTATATATATATATATATATATATATACATATATGTGTGTATATGTACATATGTGCCTATGTATATATACATATGACTGCATACACATATATAAATTTCAAATATTATCAAATGAGAACATTATTGAATTTGAATGCAAAGCATTAGGCAAAACTTGTATGTTTATGTTTGTGTTTATACTATAGAATTTTAAAAATGATTTAACAATTAACAATTTAATTTGGTCTAAGATAAGCCAATATCACTTTAGGTTTCTTCTCTCTGTCTCTGTCTGTGTCTTTCAGAATAAAGTTACAAATATAAAATAGTTACACTATAAAAAGTAGAGCTTACTGATTTTAGTGGGACATTTTTTTTCCTTAATAAACATTAATGGCTAACTTGGTTAAAACTAATTAGTTCCTTGTGTTATACTGTTTCATCATATTTTTAAAACCATGTGTATATATGTTTTAATACCCAAAGAAGTATCTTAAAACACAAATGCCTAGAGCTACTTTAATAGCACTATGAGATAGAAAAATTCAAAATATTGTGATATTGAATTTTACAAATGGAAATTTTACTTAAATTCAAATTGTATTCCTAACAGAGGGATCAAATCTTGCTCTAAACAAACTCCAAGGTTTAAGTGTTCACTATTCCGTTTATTTTCTTTCAACATTGATTGAGTACCTACTATGTCTCAAAGAGGTAGGCAAAGAAGAATGTCTGGCTCCTACACAGGAAAAACTCACAACGATGTGGGGAAGACAGATAATAAACATTTAATTACTAAATGATGTGATAAGCACCATGGTCAAGGTGTGTACAAAATGCTTGGGGAGAACAGAGGTTATGCTATAATGGAAAGTTAATGTCAACTTATGCTAACAATCAGTGCACACAATTTAATAAATGGAACAAATAAAATGAACTGTCTTAAGGCAATGGCACTTAGTTCAGGACTTTTAACAGACATACGAGGTACAGAAGGTATAGGAAATCAAGGAACATATATTTAGTGCATTATTCTTTTAATCCATTTGTTTTAGACAAGCAGCTGAACTGTTTGGATGGGCTCCAAGAAAAGCTTTCTTTTACAATGGATACTACTCTATTACAAACCACATTCCACTCTATTTTACCATAAAAACATATTTTTCCAGTTAGATCTGATTTGTAGGGATTTGAAAGAAGCCGTGAATCCCTACACAAATGGAAAAACAATGTCAAAAAAAAAAGTAAATACAACTCTGTGACAAATGACCACCATACCTGTCATTCGCTTGTGGTTATTATGTGCTAAGGCAAAAAAGAATGAAACAAGATATGATTGCTGAAAACAGAAACAAAAATAGATTTTAAGTGAATCCTTTTTCTGAAAACCAGTTGATGACTCTGATGCAGAGTATGGAACCCTAACAGCTTCTTACTTAAGTTCTTTTTGATGGCAATGAGGTGAAGGTTTCAGCCAGGTGTGTAGTCCTACTTTCTTCTTGGGGTTGGGGCAAGTGGGCAGTGGCTCTTTAGGCATCTGACATGAAATAGACATCCCTGAAATTAAGTAGGCATCGAAAGGGAATTCTCCAGGTATATCAAAAGCAGAACTGAAGCCATAGCTAGGAAGCTTGGGGAGGAGAAGAAAAAGAAGAAAGGATTGTTTCTTTAGTCACAAAGAATGGAATTCCTGTCTGAAGCGGCTTCGGTCTTTTGGCTGCTCCCCAGATGCATGAATACTTCTGAGAAACAGCAAGATCGCTATCTAGTGTGGGAAGTCAAAGGAGATTTTGGGGGGGAGGGAAAGATTCCTGTCAAGCCTCTGGCCACATCCAGGGCTTCCCTTTTAATGAGTTAATATAAACATCAAACCAAGTGCTGAATCAATGAATTCACCTACCTAATTTTGTAGTTAATTAGTGGAAGCAAGTCTAAAATGAAGTGCTTACCCTGCAGAATCACCACACACACAAAACAGGAGACTCTAATGTGAAGAAGGACTTGGCGAGATAGAGACAGGAGAGGAAAGAAAGAAATTTGAAAAGCATGGTTTAAAAAAAAAAAAAAAAGGAGACAGAGGAGGGCAAGAAGATGTAAAGAAAGGAAATAAGCCAGCCAGAATATCTGTGAAAAAGAGCAAGGAAAATGTATTTCCATTCTCTCTGGCAAATGCAGTTCTTGTTACCTGCAAATAGTTCTATGAAATGTCTTAGACTCTAGAAAGAGCGAGCTCAGAGGAACACTGCAGAGCATCTAAATCAAACTCCTCATTTTACAGACACAGAAGGCTGAGAGAGGAGAAACTTGCCTGGAGTCCTGAGGCCAGAAAGTTGCGGCATCAGTCCTGGAAAGTTACGTTTGACAACGGCGTTCAGCAGTGGGAAATGGCCATTACCAAGCTGCTGCTGGGGAAGCTAAAGAGATATGGGCTGAGCTCACTTTCCTATCTTACTCACAACTACCTGCTCCAGGTTTTCTCTAGGGCTCTAATGTTTATATCTTATGGCAGTGTTCTAGACTATTGAACTATTGAGGTTAATTGAAGTTAATGATGGATACAATGGTCATTTGTCATAGACTTGTGAACACACACATACAAACTTATCTTGCCAAGTAATAACGTTAGGAAAAAAAATTTTTTAAATACCATATATTATCGTAATCATTCACCTTTAAAAAAGAAGGCATTTTGAACCTAATAAAATGACAAGAAAAAAAAATAAAAGTCAGTTTTTCAGATCATATAAATTTAATTTTGTGAGAAATTCACTACATTCTGCTTCTTTTCCATACTTGTTATTGCAAACTTCGTCACCACACCTGCCCATTTTGTGGATTAGCTTCAGGAACGAATGCCATGTATTAGAATAATAGGCAAATATGGCCAGGAGATGTAAAATATTAAGAGTTAAGACTTCCTTATGCTCCTCGGAACTTTCACAGAACAGGAAGTTGGAAAAATCGATGTCACGAATGTGGCCCTTGGTCAATCCTGGGAAATCCATCATCATGTCAGCAGTACAGAAAAACGGAAGCAAGTAGCCCTCTGCCGAAGACACGCATGTCTTTGCCCACAAAAGCAGATTGCTTTCACTAGGGAGTTTCACATCCCTGCTAAGCAAACAGCCACAGGAAACCTGAAGCTCTGATCTACTGCTCTTCAAGCAGCAGCTCTCTAAACGTACCCTGCAGAAAACTCAGCAAAAGAGACTTCCTTTTATTTCAAAGATGACACACTGCTAGGTGGGGTCCTCTAATGGAAAAGGTTGCCTCACCCCAAGTAGAGTCTATGAGGGCCTCTATTAGGAAAATTAATGAAAATCTAATTAGAAACAAAGCACTGCTTTCTAAAATTTTGTTAGATCAGCAGTTGATAGCTTGTAAAAGCAATTTTATTTTTTCAATGACAAAGCATATATTGAGCATCTCCTATAGGTAAGGCATGGAGGTAAAGACACAGAAATGAGAGCCAAGGGACTGACCTCAGAGAGCCTGCAGTCTAGGTGGGAAAACAAACAACAGGTACATAGAATGACTTACCCATACGGAGCAGGATATAGGAAATGGAAAATAATACATCATAGCCAAGAAATACATACTGAAATTGAGAAAAGAGGAAGAGCTGAGAAACAGAGGTCCCCTAGCAGAGTGGCAGGTTTCAGGGTCCAGCATTTATTTCATAAGTGCAGCTTTGCTAGTAGGAGAACTGCACAAAAGCAGTACCTTTGGAAGATAAATAACTGGTGATAAAGACAGACTGGACGGAGAAGCATAAATCAGGGCATGATTAGAGTTATCTGGGCCTGTTAAGTGTTAAAAGCCTGAGTTAGGGTAGGAAAGGGGCATATTCTAGAGACAATATAAAGCAAGAACCTACTCTGTCTTGTCAGCCCCAAGGGATAGGAAGCAGTGGTTCAGATATTATAAAATAGTGATTAGCCCAAGCCTCTTCCATTTGTTTTTTAAAAGGCTTTAGAGTGGGGGATAAGAAGCCACAACTGATATTAAAGTCACTTTATATTCTTTGAACAGAAGATATTGGGTCAAATATATTGTAGGCAATCAGGAGAATAATTCTCAGCTATTAAACCATGCCCTGAATCCATATTCTATTACCATGTATGCAGTTCTTTCTCTTTGTATCTTGAATCCTAGAGAAAGATAAATGGCACATGTCTCTAGAAGGCCCTTTAGAAGTCAGGTGGGAATACAGGACATGAAGATAAGGCTATGGGGAGCACATGCATGCATGCGTATGTGCGTATATGGGAACATAAGTGAGCGTTTGTGTCCATAGCTCCTGCAATGGCAGTGTGTTGTGCTTCCCTGCCCTTGCAGTGTTTGTCTCATAAGCAAAAGAAAGGGTGATAATGCTGAAGGAGTAAGGGAACTGATTTGGGGCATTGTCTCCTATCTGGCCCGATGCCCAGATGAGCTGAGAATAGCAATTTTGTTTGGTAGCTTCTTGGGAACAGCAGCAAAAACAGCATCTCAGAGCTATGTCCCCTTCTGCCTCTCCCACGTACCATCCTGGTGGGGAAGAGTAAAGAGTCTTAGGAGCCACGGAGGAAAGGGTCAAGTGTTCCCCTTCTATATATGGAGGACGACGTCTTCTGATGGTTACAACTGAGATGAGAAATACAAGGTACAGCCTCATGCAGCCAAGCATGTGATTATTAGTATCATTACATCTTAAGGAAGAGGGCCTGCAACCACTAATATCTGTAAGGGTATTGCAAGTGCAGTTGCCAGGAGACCATTGAGATATGAAATGTTTCTTCACTTTTCCCAACATATGACAAACAACAAGGCCTCCTAAAACACCTTTGTGGTTTATTTGCAGTGATCTCAAATGGCTATATTTAAAATAAATGGGGAAGGTAAAGCTTTACTTTTATATCCAGAGTTGTGGCTGGGCAGCTGCCCTGGGTTAAACTAGAGGCTGAAAAATACTATAATAGATTGACAAAATGGAGAACCCCTGGGAAAAAAAGAAGGGTTGGGGGGAGGCAGGACAAATGAAAAGCAAATGAAGTTAAAGGAAAGAGTTATAGTTTACAGGTTTTCGGCATTTTGATTTCTTTAAACTTAAAAAAAATTAACGTTTTTTGGTTTTGTTTTTAGTTAAGTAGTCTCCTGTGAAAGGCAGCACAGCAAAGTATAGAAACCGCAGGGTTGACCAGAAGTTCAAAGCAGAGCTCTGTCATTTATTAGCTCTGTGACTTGGGTAAGTCATTAAGTCTATCTAAACTTCCCTTTCTTCATACTAAAAAAAGTGCTTATTTGCTTGTGGATTTAATGTCATTACAAAGATAAAGCATTGGGAACAGTGCTTACACATAATAATCACTCAATGAATGTTACCTATTATTGATTTCTGGTATTACTATTATTATTATTATTATTGAAGTTTTGTAAGGGTACAATGAGGTAAAATATGTGACATAAACTACTACAGTTTCTACCATATAACAGGTGGTCAAAAATGGCAGTCTTGTTTTAACTTTCCAGGCACAACCTCCTCCACCAGTAGTTTTCTCTACAACACCTTTTATGAGAAGCATACGAACTTGGTTTGATTCTCGGTTCAGAGCATGTCATTGCATAAGTGTGAATATAGTATCTATACTGTGCACAATATAGTTACACAGTGAGAAGACTACAAAAGAGATCATTCCCAGTCCTTGAACCTTCTGAGCAGTTCTGTGCTTTGAATAGGTCTTCTTAACAAATATTTGTATCCAAAGCCCAGGTAATTATTTCCTCTACCTTGCCTATTAAGAAGCAAAGGATATCATGCCATATTACCTAGGTCACCATCCTTGGGTAGGCAGAATGAAGAGTTCAGGAATGGACGATGTGACTGCTGAGATATTTGCAGTGACAAATATGAAATCAAAGCTGGATAGAAGCACACCCATGGCTGGTGCTATTGACAGGAGCCTGGGTGTTTGAAGCGGTTTAAAAAGCTCTACCAATGAACTGAAGAGGATTCTTTTGTTTTTGCTTTTGTTTCCTCACTTCCAGAAAAGACAGTAAATTCCCTTTCAAAAGCAATGACTTGTTCCTAAGAGATGAGAGGAGCAATGCAAAAATAGCATGAATGCAGATGAAGTTGTTCCTCTGAAAAATTGATAGCTACAGTCAGATGATTTGCAGGAAGAACAAAACTCCTTAGATGGTTATTAAAACCCCATACCTATAAACAATGTAGCATTACAGAGAAGTAGAAACAAAATTAACCCTTGAAGCAAGTTACAGTGTGAAACACAGTAACTCATTGTTCTTGCTCTCCACCGTTAGACCTATGGTTATTTGTGATTATCTCTCCAGCACCAAATTCCTCTTGTCTCTCAACAGCCCCTGAATTCCATCTAGGGGTGCATCTGACCCTCAACTCCATTCCCTTGAAGGCAGTGATTGGTCCACGAGTGGGCATATGACCTAAGTTAATCCAGTCAGCTTAGATCTCAGGATGCTCTCTAGGAATGATGCGATAAAAGCGTGAATCTTTTTTTGGTGGATGGGTGAGGGAATACAAAACAATAGTCTGAGGATAAAATGGTCCATGTAAGAGGACTCAGCCAAGAGAATTAAAGAGAAAATACAGTAGGAATTCCCGTGACATTGTTAACATGTGGATCTAACCATTCCTGAACTCCATGTACTGCAAGACTTTTCAGTTGCATATGTCAGTAAATTCTCTGTTTTTGCTTAATCTAGTTAGATCTTTTTATCTTATTTCCAATCTAAGGCATCACGACTGATACAAGACCCAAGAGATCAGTTTCATAAGAAAACTCTAATATGGTCGAATGGAAATCATTGATTCAGAATGAATGCAACAAAAGTTTATTTCAGTGATCCTATCTATTCTGCTTTTCAAACTGTACAGTTATACCAAACATACCAGGAATTCACCATTTCACATTCAGAAATTTACCTTCCAATGCTATTTTTCCTTTTTCATTAAGCAACCTGCCCTTAATTATTTTTAATTTTGTTCTGCCTGAGGCACATGCCTAGTGATTATTCCATAATATTTTGGTATGAAAACACCTCTTACATTTTTACGAATAATAGCTTGAGTATTTTCTACATGCAAGCATTCTGCTAAAAGCTTTATATGCATTATTTCAATTATAACTCACCACAACTCTGTACTATATTTATTCTCATGCTGCACATGAGAATGTGAGGTTCAAAAGGGTAAGTAAATTGGCCGAAGCCACATATCTAAGCAGGACAGGGCTCAGGTTGACTTGGCTCCTATGTCTATGCTCTTAAATCATCAATCTTGTAGAATCATTGGGCATTCTAAATAAGAGACATGCACAGTGCCTGACATACAGTACTCAGCATTTGGCAGCTACTACCAATGGGGCTATGCTTTGGGAGATAAAATTTGATTCTAACATCTCTAGTATACGAATTTCCCCCAAATGCAAAGAGTTCCTCTGTATCTAATAATACAAAGGTCCCTGATGACTTATTTAGCCCTGAACTACCCATCATTTCTTTCAGGTGAGTATCTGGGCATATTTGCAGGGAAACCTAAAGACAACTTTGATGCCAGTCCTGTGGAAAAGAGAGGGGACCTCTGGGTGTCACAACCCACTGGCTCTCTCAAGCTATCTGTGATGCTCAAATGCCTTCATATTTCCTCTCTACAAACACCTAGGAGATGTATTGTGCCTCATCCTGGACCACACTGAAAGGCCCAGAGGCGCCTTACAATGAACAGTAGACAGAGAGCGATGAGACTGAAAGCTTTAATACAGACAGAGCCTCTGTCCCTTCTTGGCTGCAGCCAACAGCAGCAGCGTCGGACCTGAAGTGATGGCGCGGTGCCGGCAAAGCACTTTGGCACATGCCGGGATATGAAAGGCTCTAATGAGACCCATTTCACAATTCACAGGCCACATGCATTAAGCAGGCGAAGATTTCTTCCTAACATCCCCGCTATATATCCTATGGCCCAGGTCTGCGACGGGTCCCCCACCACGCACTAAACCAGATCTCTCACTGTCCCCTCACTCCTCTTTCTTTGGCAGTAAAAATAAGCTAAAGGAGGGGCGGCAGCTTCGTTTTGAAGAGACGGGAGGCATTTCCAACTGCAGAGCTCTCTCTCGGGGTCTACAGGAACCTTCCAGAGACCTGCAATGCATGCTAATCCTTCCCCCCCTGGTTAAGAGAGTGGGCTCCATCATAGTAAAGTCATTGTTCTTTCTAATTGTCAGAGACTGCTGCTCTGCACTTGCCTGCAGCGATCCAATTAACATATCACCACAACACCAACCATTATAGTATGTTTTGTGTCCTACCAACAAGGGAAAGCCCCAACCCTGCTTCCATCCACAGCTTCGTCTAATTAGGTCTTTAATAGGTAAACAGAAGGGGGAATACTGAAAATGGGAGAGAAGGCTATATGTCTGACTCACTTTCTGCCTAAAAGTGACTTCCTGGAGTTGGAATATTTTTGTTGTTAATGGGGAAAGAGTTGAGAAGTTGAGAACAAAAGAAAGGACAAAGGGAGGGGTAAAAAGGAGGGAGAGATAAGAACTAAGCACTCAGGGAGATAAGGAGGGATGGTGGGAGGATGAGGAGAAGGGAAGGAGAAGGGAATTGAAAAACATGTAACTTCTGCTGGAAACTATTGCCATGGCAACATTCAAACAATACAGAGAAAGCCTTCATGGTTCCATTCTTGCCTTCCTGAGAACCACTGTGTAGATGTTAACTCTTTTAGGATGGCTTCTGACTTTCTGCCTTTTCAGTTGGAAGAAATCACAGTTCCCTGGATTGCTCTCCATAATGCATTTGAATTCATTGACCACACCCATGCTCTGGTCCCTGCCTAGGAGGTTGATTCTCCCTAGAGAACCTAAGCTATCAGCCTTCTCTCTGCCCAGGTTAGAACAGCCAGTAGACAGGCTCAGTGCAGAGCAATCCCTCTCTCTCCCTCCCTCCCCTAAGGTTGTAAACATCAGCAGATTCTGAGATCTGGCTCACATTCAACTGTAAACCATTCAAGAGAGGCACAATTTTTACATTTTCCAAAGTCATGCACCCTAAAAAAAAAAAAAAAAAAAAGCATAGTTTAGTTACTGAACTTTCCAACATCATTATGAAGTCACTGGTTAAAGAAAACTGGGCTATTGTCCTGAAAATGAGTTCCTTAATACTATGTTTCTTAGGCTCAAAAAAAAAAAAAAAAAGTCAACTATATGGACAATACGATATCTATTAAAACATCACAAATAGATCAAACGACTTGTTCTAGGCAGGACCACATCTACAAAAACAGATGATTTTAATATTTAGGGGACAGTATTAGTCATTATAAGAAAAAAAGTGCTCTTTTTAAATCTGTGAAACCTACCCCCAAACCAGATACCTATCTTAGCAACAGATAAAAAAATATAATTGAATGCCTGAATTCTCCTATATTCCCTATATTGACTTGGTGAAAATTGATGGGATGAAACACATAGACTCCTCCCAAGAAAACAGTGTCTCAGCAGTTCACAGTTTGGCAGGAGCAAGTATGCACTTGCAATTATTTAGAAGAGCCAGTGCTGAGTTGGCTCGCTCATTTACTATTGCTATTATTAGAAATTACTATTACTATTATGAGAGATAATAATAGCAGTCTCTACACTGGAAAGAAATCATCTAAAACTAGAAGAAAAACATGAAAAATGGACTAAAAGAAAAACATATGTTCTAATTCAACATATTCAAGACATTTATATTCAAAGATTGAAGAATAAAATTAAACCGTAATTAAATGTGTCTTACCATTTAGCACTTTCATCTAATCCCAGTGTCTTCTGCTGTTTCTTATGAGAGAAAGGAGGAAGCATCCTTCCAAAGCATGAAGCCAGAGCATCTCCTGAGAATACATACCTGGCTCCATAAAACCAGGTGTTCGCATGTTGTGAAAAGTGACTGCAGCTCACCAAAGTTTTAATCCAGGCACTTTTACTAAGGAGAAGATCTTTTTCTATTCTACCATTGCATAAGCCCATATTTGGGCATGACTCAAAATTAAAAGTCACAGTGTCTTTCCAACAGTCATTTACGACAAAGAAGGCCCCCTCCTACAATTGTGCAGTTTGTGCAGATCCAAGGGGCACCTTCATTGTTGTGAACAATATTCTTCGCGAACAATGCCACTGAGGAGTATGCATTGCCAAACTTGCACTGAGCCTATTAGCACCTCTAAATTAGAGTATAATATTAGCACCAAACTATATTTGCAGAACTATTTAAAAAACTGGAAGCCTCAAAGACAGCTCTTATCAATATTTCAAAAAGCCAGTTAGAAATCGTGCATGTGCTCATACAATTGCATAAGATAGTGACAACATCTTCTGGCTCAATTTATATCAACTCAAGGTCACAGTGTTCAGTTAGCACATTTCAAGAACAATGATGGGCAAGAATATGTTTTCAATTAGGAAAAATGGAGGAGTGAGTTGCAATGTATTTACTGGGCAAAGTAGTTTTGAAACATGGGTCCCTAGAGTAAAAATAATAAAAGGTTGATCTTAGTGGGAAAAATATTGGGAAAATAACGGCCTACACCATAGGCTGAATTCACCCTAAAGATGTGTTAAATTAATCCACTCCTTTATTGGTTCTACCAAAATATATTGAAAACTACTGTGCACTAAATTAGCTAGATGTGGGAGATGACCAGACAGGTAAGATGAGGTCCCTATCTTAAAAGAAGTCACATTAGCAGGTTTCAGCCAAGTAAATATGAGTGACAAGAGCTATCACAGATCCATGAATAAAATGTTGGTGTAACAGAGACAGGAGGATTCAGTGGGCCTAGGAGACCTGGAAAAGATTTTCCCAGAGGAAGTAACTTGCTCTGAGATTTGACTTGTGATGAGTATATCTGAAGCAAGTAGAGTAGCTTTCACAAAGTTTGAGCCAAAAACTAGACTGGGATATCTCCAGAGAAATAAAACATTCAGTATGGCAGACAGACAAGAGAGGCATGAATAGGCTGGCCAGACTGTATTTATCAAGAGAAGAATCCAAATTTTATTCTATATTTATAGAATATAGAGAAGGGAATGTTTTCAGCTTTATTTCTTAGTACAGTCCTTCTGAAGGAAAAATTAATGATGGACCATACTGAAGAAAAGTTGGCATCAGAAAGACTAGTTAGAAAGATATCTAGGAGAGAAACAATGGACTCTGGACTGAGGGACAGAAAAGCTGGGTTTGACATGATGAGTAGATGGATGAGTGTTTGATTAGTGGTTGGATATGAGGGAGGTTAAAGAGATATTGATATCATTTGAAACTGAAAATATATAGGCTCCTGGAGGGAAAATAATCAGTTACAGTTAGTGTACTAGGTTTGTAAGGCCTACAGGAGACCAGGTAAGAAAGTGGCATCTTGCTGGCCCTGGAGATTTAGGAATCATCAGCTTACACAAGGTGGCTGAGGCCAAGGATTTGAGCATCATGTCTCAAAACAAGCCCAGCAGACATCTCTCAGGGATGCAAAGAGATTGGGAATAGAACTGATTCAAAAGGGAAGCCCTCAACCTTTTAGGAGAGAGCAGGGGGACAAGACAAGGATGACATGAAATGAATAAAGGAAGTGATAGCAAACGGCACCTCAAACCCCTAGAAGAGTTTCAGAAAGCCAGTGGCATCAACGGTATGAAGTGCTACAGAGATCAAACGTCGCAAGGACTGAGATCAGGTGCGGGGGGTGGGGGTGATGCAGACAATTAGGAGCCCACCGGATTTGCAGGATATTGTAACAAAACTCCAAACTTATTACTAGCACTGACCTTATTTCTCAGACAATCATGAATTTCCAGATGATCTCATAGCATTTCACAAAGCTTTTCTGTCCAGTAGTTGTGTTGACTGAGTTAGGACAATTTTTCCCAAGTCTTTCTTATAAGTTGTCTCTTCCTCATGTAGGGGAACACTTGGATATTAGAAAAGACTGACCAAAAGATGCAAGGCATTTGTGATCTGATATGTGACTACAACCTCTGTTTCAGGATAATGGGAAAGGGAAACTACAGACATCTCAATCCCAATTGGATTATTCAGATTGAGTACCAGGTTAGAGGACAGTGAGTTGCCATGTTTACTTGTTACGAGGCAACACGTTTGCACTTACTGATTCTGACCTTGTTTCTAAAGTCCTAAGAGATGTAGCTTCTACTTCCAGCTCTATCACTTAGTTGTTGGATAACCTTAGACCAATTACTTAACCTCTTTGTGTTTCAGTTTCCTAAGTGAGAATTTAGGAGAAAAATATGTTATATTTTCACCATAGTACCTGGTGCATATCAAACGCTCAATAACTGGTAGTTACTATTGTTATTATGAAATTATACCCATAATCCCCATTAGTGTTGAAAGCATACATAAGCATAAAAAGCTGCCATCAGCTTATGCCAAAGATGAAATAAAAGTTTGTTAGTCTTACATAAGCTGTTCATCATTTTTAAACTTCATTATAAATCTGACTGACATTGGAAAACATTATCAAAAATAATATTACCCACTTTGATAGCAAAGTTGGCAAAAGATCTTCATTCACATATTCAGTAAATGTAAAGCAAAACACTCACAGACTTTCAGTTAAATGTTCCCATTTCTGTGGGAAATAACCAGATTTCAATGAGAAGAAAGAAAGTGAGCTAGCATTTATTGTATACTAATCATGTGCCAAACACTTAGACATCTTAATTAATGCTCCTAAAAATAACTGCATGAAAAAAATGATGTCCATTTTTATAGTTGAAGAAAATTGAGACATAGCAAGGTCAATTTGCCTCCTTAGGATCCCCCAGCTAACAAGTAGTGAAAAAACTTTGAGATCCAATGTTTGCCTATTCCATATTGTATTACATTTCCCCTACACACCCTCTAGATACTTTCCTCACATTTTTACCCTACATATCTGCCATTGTGACACGGATTCTGCCTTTCTCACCCAATTCTATGCTGTTCTTCTCCATATTTTGACAACTAACGCTAGTAACCTGGGATCAGAGATTTTATATTTTCAATTCCTAGGAATCTTAAATTCCTAGGTAGTGGATTATGAATTGAAAATCCTGAAATCTTAGTGCTTGAAAGAATCTTAGTTTTTAACCTTTATTTAACAGGAAAGAATATAAGACCAACCTGAGAGAGATGAGGTGACTTGTATCAATTGTTACAGTTCATTACTGACAGCACCAAGATTAAGAAAAATACACGGCATCACCTCGCTTTCAGACCTCAGCTTTCCCAGCAGAAGGAAACCACTCAGAGGTGCTTAAAATCTGTGTGTGTGTGTGTGTGTGTGTGTGTGTGTGTGTGTGTGTGTACAGATATGACATCACACACACACACACACACACACACACACAGAGTCAGTATACTCATTGGTATTTCTCATTAAACTTCCATAGGTTCCTAAAAGCCAGGCTTCTTGTGTGTATGTATACACATGCATTTGAGTTCTTTGGAAGTGATGCCTCTTAAGTTCAATCAGTCCTTCAAGGAATATTTATTGCAGGCATACCATTTGTCAGACACTCTTCTGAGGTGCTAAGGACATGCCAAAGAACAAATAAAATCCTTGCCCTCAGAGAGTGTCAACAAGCACACTGTCCCAGCCACAAGATCCGCCCAATAAAGTTTCAACTGTCAAATTTACATTTCTCCAGAGAAATCATTTTGAAGAAACATGCAACAGACTCTTGATCCTTTTGGAGAAACTTTTAAGATGCTGTTTATAAATCATTATTTTTATGCCTATATTATAAAATACTTGATGAAAGTTTACATAGACACAGAGTACATTTTCTACAATTCATAAAGTATATTGTAATCTTTCTTACAGGAATGGCATTCACTAAAGCACTTCCAAATATGTTTTAAAATTGTAGGACCTTACCAAAAATGGTCATATCTATTTGTGTTACTCCAACCTTGTCTATAAATTTCTCATTTTTTAACCTATACCAACATGAATTTATATGAAGAGCTTCTCTCAAACAAGACCATATCTGTTTTTTGCAAACTGTGCATTACCTAAACTAAAATCAAAGATGCTCAATTTAAAGGTGCATTTATTGAACACCTGCTGTGCATGACATATGCAATCTGATTTCATCCTCACAGCGGTCAGCTCCATGTGGCTGTTGTTATCTCTATTTTACAGACAAGCAAACAGGCTCAGAGAGGTTAACGGCTTATGTAACACACATGTCCCAGTGGAAAGCTGAGTATTCAGATTCACTTAGGATGTCAGAGTTCAAGTTTATTGAAATTCTTAGTCACCTTTTAGAAACACACCAAAAAGTAAAATTAATAAAATGGTAAGAACCTTCATAGATGATTTCCATTTCTTCTTAAGATCAGTGAAAATGGGTAACTTAAGGATGCTTTTCCAAAGTTAACACAGAATTCAAACCGTTTTCCTAATTGAAAAGAAGCAGTATAAACATCCAATGGGCAACTCCTCAGCCTGACTGTCCTGTTATCCACAGCTGTGACATCAAGAATAGCAATAATTAAAACAGTAGGATTCTTTTTTCCTCAAAGGGAGAACAGGTTTCCAGAAGCATATTGAGGAAACAGATAGAACCCAGGGCTGCTGATGTAGAAAATGAAATTATGAGAAATGACCACGACTGGCGGCCTCGGAAAACCACTGGCAAGTTGGTGTTGGAAGATTTGCACATGCAAACAATAAGACACATATGTCTACATGAAACTTGATTCCATACACTATACTGGGCCTTTATCCTTTCACAAAATGAAGATGTATAACTAACATAGGATTCATGATAACTAGGAAGACTGTGAATCCAAATCATGGACTTGGGGACTTTAATATTAGTAATGGAATTTTACACCATCTAATTTAATTATATAATTGCCTAGAAATCTGCCTTTATTTTGTGCATTCCACATCCAATGTAATATGTAGCCAAAAGTATACAGTTAATATACAACTGCTATCTTCTGTAACTTTTAGACAAAAAGAACACACAACACAAGAATAGCTTTATTTTCCCCTAAAGTCTCATTTAAATATGACTTTTGCTGAGATTTATTTTTCTATACTTTAAGGAGAAAATCTTGATTTTCAATTTCCAGCTAGAGGCAGAATTTCATATCTAAAATGATATATTGCAATGAATCTCTCCTGATAAGACCTCAAAAGAAGAATCTGGCAACTACTGTAAGGTCAGTTGCACATTCCCCGGTTCTTAAGTGTAGCCACTAGAATTTGTAAAGTATGTGGCCAGCTTGTGTTCATTCCCAGGAAGTTAATTCAAATTAATCCAAGAATGACCATAACAAACAGCTCTCCTTAGAGGGTCTATTATGCTGGGGCTTTGCATATCATTACTTTTAATTCACAAGACAATTCTAATTGGTTGAATTCCAATTTGTTGATATTATTCCCATCCCACAGATAAGAATATTGAAGGCCAGGGAAATTAAAGGTATTGCCCAAAGTGCATAGCTTTTAAATTAGAGGAGGAAAATATTCGAAAAGGTAACTTCAAAACTTGCAAAATTCAGCAGCTTTCTGGGCCTGTGGTCCTCAACAAATTCCAGTATACAGCTACTTGCTCACAAATGTCAATCAGTGGGTACCAACTTCTGTCCTGAAAGAAGCTCATGGGCTAAGTTTCTAGATCTACCATGGCCATAATTCTTTCATCAGTCCACCAGCAAGTTGCCTAAAATGCTGAGCCAACTCTGACTGACAAACCAAAGGAGCTAAACCCCGGTCTGGGCAACGTGTCCTGAAATGCAGTACTGGTGAAGTGATTCACCAGCGTGAAAAAGGATGACATCCTTAGATGCTCCATCATCTCCAGATTTGAAGAACAGGTTTAAGTGGAGGTGGGTGGGAGGACATATTTCAGCCCACAATTTTAAACACATTCATATTTTCTCTTCTCTCCCTACCCCCCATCCCCTTATCTCTCTTTCTCAGTAAAGTTTGCATGTGGGTGTAAATGTGGAGAATACTGAGAGGGGGTGACAATGTGAAGGAGAGGAATGCACATTGAGGTTCAATCAGAGTAGCAATGAAGAAATTGTTGATGTCAAAAAAAAAAAAAAAAAAAAAGAAAGAGGAAGAAAGAAAGAAAGGGAGGAAAAACCCCTCTCCTGATTGGCAGAGCCAAGCTGATTGCAAAGCTGGGTTTCCCACGTGAAGCCCAGAGCTGAACTACGCAGTAAAAACCCTCAAAGTACATTTTTTTTTCTTTATTCTCTTTTGTCAGTTGTGCTAAATTGCAACTGAGCAGGAACTTAACATAACTTGAGTCAGTCTTTGACCACAACTGATGACTTAACTGTGGTCATGTAAAAACAAAACAAACATGCAAAATATCTGCAAGGAATTATAAGGTATGCAGAAACCTATAGGGAGCTTGGGGCAGGGGTGGGAAACACAACCCTGCATGATCTTATTTTCATAGGTCAGTAAATTTATTGCCTGATCTGTGTCCCAACAGGAAACATGTGCCCAGAAAAATAAATTAGAGAAGTGCTCAGCTGTAGGCTAGTTTAGTTAAGGGGTAATGAAAAGGATAAGAATAGATGATGTGAGTGAAAGAACAGACTCAGATGCTTTTAGCAGGGAGTTTCTGGTTTCTATTATCATTCTCTCATATAAATCTAACTCCAGGGTTCTTTAATGACTCTCCAGGGACCACCATTCACTGGATTAAATGAGCCCAATACCAAGAAGGGACCCAGGAGACTGTTGCCTTTCATCTCCTTTGGGATATGCCAGCGTTGTGCATCATTTTTTTTTTTTTTTTCCAAATAGTATTGAAGTTAGGGTTATCTGAGCTCTTCTATTAACTAAAAAAAAAAGACTAAGAAAAGATATGAATGCTGGAGGTGGGCTACCCATGAGGTCCAGAATGTCAGGAGTTTATTGCAAGCTCTCAGAATAAGTACCTTCCTTGACCCTTCTAGATAAAAATGGCAGCTGTGGGGAAAGAAGTAATCCTTCCACGTACGGCTGTTTCCCGTCCAGTTTGGATCCCAAACTGACTTTTGTCAGCTCTTCAGTGGCTTGTGTGAGTCACTTGTCTCATATGCTTTGGCCATTAACCAAAGAGTTATGACTTCTCCAGGCCTCAGTTTCCTTTTTTATTGGCATGAGATCTCTGGGGAATCTTCTGGCTCTAAAGTTATATGAGTCTATGATTCTGATAGAAGGCCCTGGAGAGAAATAACAGAAGACTGAGAGGCAGAGCTCTGTTCAAACACAAAACTAAAGAAAAGCCAGCTCCATGATCCTGGCAGCGATGGGGGAAGAGATTCAAAGAGGGGCGATGATCTTATAGGCCCTCAGGCTCTCTAAGCATTTTCAACTTTTTAAAAAATTTTTCTTTAGTGGCTTCTTTCCCCCAAGACAAAGCTGGCATAGGAGAAGCAGTGAGGCTCAACCCACAGACCTTTATCTAAGTTACCACAGGACACTAGATTTCTGCCTTTTTTTTAAAGAGCTCTGAACTGTTATTGCGGGGAAAACTGAAGGCAACTGGCAAAACTGAAGGCGACTAACTGCCCAGGGCACCTACATGGACAGCCTCTCTGTTACCCAGGGAAGTGGTTAGAAGGGGGTGGGGTTGAAGAGCCGTGGGTCCTCCTCTCATTCTTAGCACTGGTGAGAATCTAGGTAACCTAATCTCAAGACCACCACTTTCCAGACTCTGTGTGCAAGAGAGATGGGGGATAGTGCATCCACAGCTCTCCACCACTTCCTCCCCCGTCCCACTCTCCCTCCCTCCACCCACTCGCCGGCCAGAAGCCATCCTTCATCTGGTTGGTTTATTATCATATTTTCGTGTTAATGCATTTCTGTTGATCTGCGATGTCAGGTTGGATAATGAAATTGAAATTGGGTCCCTTCGACTTCCAATGGCTAAACATTTGTGAACCTAACTCCGGGGCTGCCATGCAACTTAAACACATTCTAGAGTGTTGATCACACAGCACGAGGCACCCCACACTGCAGCGGCTTTCTTGGGGAAATTTTTTTCTCCGGATGGACATTTGCAAAGGCATTTGCCCGGGATGCAGACAACCTGCATCATTATAGCAAAGCGGCTTATCAGTGAGCACGGCCTGATGGAGCAAATGCGTGGGCCACCTTCTCCCTGTTTCCTGGTCCCCACAGCCAGGTCTTTAAAAACCAACTCCGGGGGTAAAGGGATAAAGGGACCAGGAATGCTAAATTGATGGACATTTTCTTCACCAATAAATAGGAAAAAAAAGGATCACTCACTGTATTTCAGACTGATCACAGCAACATCCAGATGGAAATCCAGGTGGTTAAGAACAAGCGGAAAAATGCATGATCTTGACCCCAGAAAGAAAAAAAAAGGGGGGGGGGGAGGAGGTTGATGAAGAAAAATCCAACTGCAATTATCCATCAATTTTACTCAACATAGGCACAAATCCAACTGTGCTCTGCTGGCTTCTCTTCCCCAATCAATGCCTCATTCTGCCGCGGTCAACTTTTCTTCTCCGAAATTTCTTTGCAGATGTATTATTAATTCCCTCTCCTCTTGTGGGAAATTCAAAAAGAAAAGAAAACACCACCATATCAAGTCTTTACTTTCCTAAAAAAAGCCCCAAACTTTTCATTCCAAAAATATCTCCTTGGCTTACTTTCTCCTTTACAGAAAAAAATGAACATACTTTTCCTTTGTGGATCCTCGTTTCTCCATTTCCAATCATCCTTTTGGGGAGGGGGAGGGCAGCTGTTTTATGATTATTTATTTGTCAGAACACACCAACCCCCGCGGGTCTGACACTGGTTTATTTCATTTTCCAATGCTCCCTGTGTGCACATATACACATTTGTGTTAAGATCCAGGTGTCACAAGAAAAAGCTTCGTTCTTCCTTCTCTCTTGCACAATCAGTTTATCCACTGCGTTCGGTTCCACGAGAGAGCTGCGTCCCGCATCGTTCATTTTCGCAACGCACCCAACAGCCACCGCCACCAAAAAAAAAAAAAAAAAAAAGAAAAAAAGAAAAAGTATCCTTTTACATCGCCGATTCCTCTCCCCAGCCCCGACCTCGAAGAATTTGGGGATCAACTCCCCCCAATCGCCGCCCTTCCGGCCGACCCCTTCTCCAAAGATCTGATTAGATTTCTCATCACAACCCAGTGCGCAATTGGATTTTTGATTTCAGCCACCCGGCCAGCCACCTTCCCCTCTCCCTCCAAACTCTCTGTTATATCCTGTCTCCTTCCCTCCACCGCCTCTGCAATTTCATAATCTCACGTTAAATGGAGTGCGGGGGGGCGGGGACGGGGGCGGGGGCGGAGGTAGTGAAGGAAAATTTCAAGGCTCCGTCAGCTGTCAAGAAGAAATCCATTCCTCCCCCCGCTACTTCTTTTTTTCTTTAAGGCTCGGGGTGGCTTGCGCTTCCTCTGTCCCCGCCCCCACCCCTAGCACCCGGTCCAGATCCTCCAGGTGTAGCAGAACTCCAGGAGCAGGGCCGGGATCACGGGGGAGACGCGTGACGCCGTCCCTCGCTGGCGGCCCCTGCCAGCCACCGGGTCCCCTTCTCCTCCATCAGCGGGCAGCGGATCCTGGGGGCGCCGCGATGAAAGAAGTTCAAATTGGGCTTTTATTTCAAATGGGGAGGGTGAAGTGAGGGGCTCGACGGGGTGTTTTGTTAGGCAAATAAAAAAATAATAATAAGGAAAGAAGATACAAAATAGAACATGGAACGAAGGAGGTAAAAAAAAAAAAAAAAAAAATCCCTAGTCGCTGGCTCCTCTCATCCTTCTCGAATGAAACTGCAGCTTTGATCTCATTTCCAGCTGCGTCGGGTACATTCTGGAGCCACAAGTTGGTCTCTCTTCGCGCAGACCTTCCCGACGCCGGCTAGTCCTCCGCGAGGAGACGCGTTCCCGGGAGCGCAGCTGCTCCGCGCCGTCTTTAGCGCCATCGCCCCGGCTCGCGGCTCCCAGCGCGGCAGAAAGCCCGGTCCCCTTCCATCCACTTCGGCTGGAACTCTCTCTTCCTCCCCAGCCCGCTCCTCTCTCCCTTCCTTTCCACCCAAAGAATAAATGCGCTCCCAGTGCCGGCGGCAGTTCCTTTCTCTCGGCCAATGCCACGTCCTGACGGTTTGGGTCCTAGCTCCCCAAATCTCCTCTCGGACTGCGGTCCCCTTCCCTCTTCTGCCCCTCTTTCTTTCCCTTTTTCCTTTCCCTTTTTCTGCTTGTGATCAGTAAAATACAATTACCCAATTACCTCCCATCATCTTAGCACTGATTGGTCAATTGCATTAACACTTGAAGTCGGGGTGGAGGGGATTGGAGCCCCTGCGGTGTGGCACTGCTGCCACCTGGAGGGCAGAGCTAGAACAGCTGTGTTTCAAAGCCACCCCATACTCAGAGGTTAGTAACGCGCAAAGAAACTCTGTGGTCGTGTGGAAGAAGTCATTTTTTGTTTTGTTTTGTTTCTCAAAGCCTGGCTGTGTTCATCCTGAAAGCCGGGAGTTGGAGCTACAAAGGGGAAGACATAGAAATCGAATCACCACTAGGATTCAAAAATGTCAAACACACAAAGCTGTTGCTTTCAGATAGCTGGACAAGAGCCTCTTCCCTGCCTAGGCAAGCAGGCTGGTCACAAGGTAAGGATTAACACAGTACCACTACCTAGGATAGACTAATCAGAAGAAATCTAGGAGGAGCTGAAATACTGCCAGGGAGGGAGCCTTGGTCCAGCAGGATAATCTCACCAGGAGGAAACACTGTAAAGGTGAAATAGGAGCCTTCAGCCTATGCAGTGTTGCAGTAAATTGGCCTGTTCAGTTTGCACAAGACATCCAGGACAGTTTGACAACTCAATTCCAACATCCCTTGCTCCTAGTTGTGGGCTTTTCCACCAACTCACGTTGGGGGCGGGGGCAGGGGCGGGCGGCATATTTCAACTTCACTGGGTCTTAGAAAGATGGAAGGGCCTGCATAATAATATTATTAATAACATATTTATGTTGGTTTCTTTCTCCACTATACAATTGTCAGAGGCCCTTTCTCTAAGCTGTACTTACTCATTTTATACCATTCAGGTATGTGACCTTGAGACATGAAATGGATAAAATGAGGAATGATAATTCAAACAATAAAACATTATATATTTGGGGGAGGAAGGCAAATAAATATTTATCTGTTTCAAGTTGCATAATCGATCTCTATGCTGATTTACTACACTTTTGAGAGATCAGAATATGTACTTGGTTTGAAAATAGTTTTAAATAGGCTGTATGCTACTCTATTAAAGCACATTATATACTTGAGATTTGAGTCTTTATGTTACAAATCATAATGAGAAGTGACATTCAACAAAAGGGAGAAAATTTTTACTGAGGGAACATTAGAGGCATATCCAAGTTCACACCAAATGTTCTTTTAGTTTTTTCCTGTTCCCTTTATAGTACATGGGTATTTCCTCATTTAAAGTTAAAAAATGAAAGGAACTACATCTATATATTTCTTTGGATACTAAGCACATACTCTAATATGTATTTCAGATGTCAGCACCTGCAAGAGAAAAGGCCTTTCTTTACACATGGATTGTGATTTATTTAATTTCTCTGTCTTTTGGAGAACTTTGATGTAGTTATTGATTGCATCAAAATGTGAATTTGTTGAGGGGTAATGGCATTGCTTCTGTTTTTAGAAGAATGCTGTATTGATTAATTCAAAGCACTAGTGGGCAGGTGACTATAAGTTTAATTTGTCTTTTGAAGCTCTTACCCTTATATGCCAATTGCAGTTTATCAACTAACAAACCATTAAAAAGGGCTTTCACTAGCTGCTCTAGATAACGCCAAAGGAATCTACCTTCTGGTTCTGAAGTAAGCTAGAAGCCATTTGAAATGAAAATTTTCTTTTTAGGGACTTTGATAGCAAGGGCAAGGCCAGTGATTGTTTTTCAAAGCTGATTATTAGCTACCTACCAGACATCTTTAAAGCCTTTCAGAATGAATTAATCTATCAAACAAAGCAACAGTGAAGTATCAGTGCTATTTAACCAAAAAGAAAAAGGAAAGTCTTCCCTTTCCTGTTTACCTACCCATTCAGCAGCTGGGATTTCTTTTCCCACACCAGTTGCCCAATCACACTGTATGACCTTGAATTAGCCATTTGGCTTTCATTGTTTGATTCAGACTCAACCTGTGTTTTGGGGGCATCCCTATGGCATGGTTGTCTTTTGCTGACTTCTCATATACATCACCTTATTTAAAACTCAAAACAACCCCCTGAGAGATTTTTAAAGATGGGGAAAGTGATGCTAAAGCCACATATTTGGTAAATATGTCTTATTAAGACATAGACAAATCTTGAACCTAGATCTACTCAATTCCAATTCTTCCAGTTTTGCTACAGTTTCTGGGTTTAGGAAGCATGGGGAATACATCTAAGACAGTCAGAGACGTGCAGACTGTCATAGCATAGTCATGATCAGCCCTGAATCCCAGAGATGAATTTGTAACCCTACGGGTGAAATGAAATTGACACATTTGTCACTGAATGATCTTACTCAAAGAGAATTGAAATAAGTAGTCAACAAGCTAACTGTCATACAAATGTACACGCAAACGAAATTGTTAAATAATGACATAAATATAGATACTTATTCAGTAGGAGTGTCAGGTGCTGTCAACAATGACAGCATATGTGTTTAAGTAAAATTCTTTGCAAAAGTTCTTTTAGAGGAAATAATTGCCCAAAGACTAATGGATTGTTCATGTTGTCACACTTCCAATTAGCCCATTTGGTTACCCAAAGCATGGGCAGGACGGATGCCATTAAAATGAGATGACTTGGGAGAAGAAGGGCACAGTGCTAAGGTCGCAGGTTTGTTCTATGGACATTGAGAATTCTATGTTTGTGATCCTCTCCTGATTTGTAGGCATTTGGGTGGGGAAACAAAATTATGTTATTTCACTGTGTGCTGATGACTCTACCTGGTATAATCTTTAGCAAACAGCAGAGGACAGAATCTTGTAATCAGAAGTACAAAATATCAAACAGACGAGCTCCGTAACTTTGCTTTGCAAATAGAGAAAATTTGGATGCAGCTATTGCGTTTATTAATTTGATTTAACAGGCTGTAGGCTAGTCTATTCAAGCACAACACATACTTAAGATTTGAGTGTTTACATTACCAATTCTGGGAATAGACATTCCCTTTTCACTTCCAGCACTATTAAAAGGCACCAGGATGTCCTGTGGGATAATCGTATCAAGCTTGCCTCTAAAGTCAAGCATAATGAATGATGGCATGTGAATTAACTTCATTAGACCAACTTCTTTTGAAGACTACTTTAATGATCAAATGCCATATTTAGTAGGAACTTACTACATCTGTTATGTTAGACAATATTCCAAGAATGTTGTATTTCAGAATTAGAAGATATCCTAATAGTCATCTATTCTTTGTTCCTTGAAATATAGATGAAGACACCAAAAGAGAAGATTTGCAAATTTATGGTTTTTTAAAGTATCTCCTCTACTACCCCTCCACCCAGTTCCCACCCTATATAGTCTTACTTTACTGTGCCCTCATGCTTTCAAAATTTTTAAATAATAACTAGCACTTAATGATAGCTTATGAGTGCCAAGTACAGCTCTAAGTATGTGGTAGATGTCAGTGCAGACAATCCTCCCAACAATTTAATGAAGTAGGTACAATTATCATCCCATTTTATAGATTATGCAAATGGAATTGTGGTTAAGTAAGGGCACCCAGCTAGGAAGTGACAGAAGCAAGATTTTCAACGCAGGTTATTTTGCTTCAGAGATCATGGTTTTAATGAATATTTCCTATTATTACTTATTTCATTGAATGCAAATCATTTGTTCATGTCTACATTCCCACCAAACCATGGTCGATTTCATGAGAGCATTTTTTTTGTATTTCTAATACTGTGCACATAGTTGAATGAATGAATGTCTAAAATTAAGATATTAGGAAATGTCTACATTTTTGTTTCTTAGTGACTATTCTTTTTACTGTGGTACATAAAATGTTAGAAATAGGAGACACTTAGTGCAATTATTAAATAGAAAAACTAAGAAAGCATGCCACCGAATAAAATAATTTAATTGGAGATTTATAACTTCTATATCACTTAGCTATTGCTGCATGATAAACCATTCCAAAATTGGTAGCTGAAAACACTAATTATTAATTGTTTCTCATGAATCTACAGGTCAGTCAGGGATTGGTTAAGTGGCTCTTCTGATCTTGGCTGTGTTCACTGATAGCTGATCTAGAATGGTCTCAGCTACAGTCACTGGGACAACTCAACTTCAGTCTATGTGTATCTTCCTTCGTCAACTTAACCCAAGCAAATTTCTTGGCAAAAGCAGAAGTACAAGGGAGCAAGCAGAATGCACTTTTTCAAGTTTCTGTATGAATCAAATCTGCTGACTTCCCACTGGCTACAGTAAATCACTTGGTACCCATCATCAAGGAATGGAGCAGATCATGCCACCTACAGTGGGAGGCAGCTGTAAAGTTACATGACAAAAGAGTGAAGAATCAGAGTCATCATCACAATCAACCACAAACTTCTGTCCTTTACAAATAGCAAATTTCCTTACTGATTACTGGGGTTTGCAGGAAAGAAATTCTCTGCATTCAGTCAGTCACTTGTTTATTTTGAGAGATGAGTACTAACCTCCCATTATGTGCCAGGTATTATGGAAGTTATCACTGCCTCCTCTGACGGCCTTCACTTTCCTGATCACATCTGTTGATGCTAATTCAGGAATGGCTCATACATCTGCCTTGTTCTCTCACTGTATTACTTTACTAAGACCATTCTCAAGTTCCTCTGCGGTCTCTTTGCACTAGCCTTTCTTCTTATCCATTCCATCCCCTCCCTAGTACCCATTAGCTTCTGAAAAAGAAAAAAAAAAAAAAAAAAACTAATGAGAAAGTTTAAAGGAAGAAATAATAAAGGAAAAATATGTATAATAACAAAAAACACAATACTGGGAAAACTTTTTGCAATGCATAGAACAAAGGATTCATATTCTAAATCATAAATAGTTCTTAGGAATAGCTTTTAGGAATAAATGAGAAAACCACAGATGTCCTTCCAGATAAGTGGTAAAAAATGCATTACTAATCAATTTACAGAAGTACTGGAATTGAACGCTTATTGGTACCCATATTACTTAGCACAGTGCCTGGTCCTTTGGCATCCAAATACATTTTGATTAAATGGATGAATAAATAGTTTACTTGGTGGTGGCAGGAAAGTGGGTAGGTAATAAGTATGCTAATTACAAGCAATGGTGATATAAGATCTGGTCAGAATTTTACCAGAAATAAGTGTAAAGAGCTGAGGCAGCAGAGGAGGCAGTACCCACCTCTCCATAAGGGCAGTCCCAGAGGACTTCACATAAGAAAACTACATGTGTTCAAAGCTTCATGAATGAGTGCAGAACTGCCTGTTTTGTAGCCAGAGGACAGAGAATGAGGTTCATTCTAAGAAAAATGGCCCAAAGATTGGCAGGGCTCAAGCTTAGCTAAATGATATACTCAGTTATGGAGGGGTGATCAGACTATTAGATGCCATGTAGAGATCAAGAGAGTTGAGATTTTAAAGGTAGTTTTAGAATGTTCTTTCTAGGAGTGTATCAAGATGTCTGAGAAGGAAGGGCATGAGTGAAGGGGGAATATCTTGAGGGAGAATACTTCCTTTCTCATACCACCCTAGGCAACATGACACATTCTAGGACTAACTTAAAGTAAAAAGAAGAAAGCTTAAATAAACAACTGTATGACAATTTGGCAACCAATTCTAAATCAATTTAGACCAAATTACATTTTAGAAATCTTGTCTTTTAAATTTTATATTGGGGTGTATTTGATTTACATTGTTGTGTTAGTTTCAGGTGTACAGGAAAGTGATTCAGTTATACATGTACATATATCTATTTTTTTCAGACTCTTTTCCCATATATAGGTTATTACAGAATACTGAGTAGAGTTCCCTGTGCTATACAGTAGGTCCTTGTTGATTATCTATCTATTTTATATATAGTAGTGTGTATATGTTAATCCCAAACGTCTAATTTATCCCTCCCCCTGTCACATTTCCCCTCTAGTAACTGTAAGTTTATTTTCTAAGTCTCTGAGTCTGTTTCTGTTATGTAAATAAGTTCATTTGTATCATATTTTTAGATTTTACATATAGGTGATATATGATATTTGTCTTTGTCTGACTTACATCACTTAGTATGATAATTTCTAGGTCCATCCATGTTGCTGCAAATGGCATTATCTTTTTAAATGGTGACCCAAGCTCTTGTAGAACACAATCTCCTATATCAAATGTTTCTAAGAAAGGTGGTATTTGTGCAGAGAAACTGCATTCTGGCATCTTTGTACTGTCTAAATTAGGAGTCTTTGCACTGAGGAGAAAATTGCCCATAAAGGTATCTTTAAAACTCCACCAGGAGAGGGGACCTTCAACATGGTGGAGGAGTAAGATGTGGAGATCACCTTCCTCCCCACAAATACATCAGAAATACATCTACATGTGGAACAGCTCATACAGAACACCTACTGAACGCTGGCAGAAGACCTCAGACTTCCCAGAAGGCAAGAAACCCACCATGTACCTGGGTAGGGCAAAAGAAAAAAGAAAAAACAGAGACAAAAGAATAGGGACAGGAGCTGCACCAGCGGGAGGAGCTGTGAAGGAGGAAAAGTCTCCACACACTAGGAATCCCCTTCACAGGTGGAGACTGCGGGTAGCGGAGGGGGTAAGCTTCGGAGCCAAGGAGGAGAGCACAGCCACAGGGGTGCAGAGGGCAAAGCGGAGAGGTTCCTGCACAGAGGATCGGTGCTGACCAGCACTCACCAGCCCGAGAGGCTTGTCTGCTCACCCACCAGGGCAGGTGGGGGCTGGGAACTGAGGCTTGGGCTTCAGAGGTCGGATCCCAGGGAGAGGACTGGGGCTGGCTCCGTGAACACAGCCTGAAGGGGGCTAGTGCATCACAGCTAGCCAGGAGGGAGTCCAGAATTGCCTAAGAGGCAAGAGACCATTGTTTCAGGGTGTGCGAGGAGAGGGGATTCAGAGCACCACCTAAAGGAGCTCCAAAGATGGGCGCGAGCTGCAGCTATCAGCGCGGACACCAGAGACAGGCATGAGATGCTAAGGCTGCTGCTGCAGCCACCAAGAAGCCTGTGTGCGAGCACAGGTCACTATCCCCACCTCCCCTCCCAGGAGCCTGTGCAGCCAGCCACTGCCAGGGTCCTGTGATCCAGGGACAACTTCCCCGGGAGAACACACGGCGCGCCTCAGGCTGTTGCAACATCATGCCAGCCTCTGCCACTGCAGGCTCGCCCCGCATTTTGTACCCCTCCCTTCCCCCGGCCTGAGGGACCCAGAGCCCCCTAATCAGCGCTCCTTTAACCCCCTCTTGTCTGGGTGAAGAACAGATGCCAAAGGGTGACCTACATGCAGAGGCAAGGCCAAATCCAAAGCTCAACCCCAGGAGCTGTACGAACAAAGAAGAGAAAGGGGAATTTCTCCCAGCAGCCTCAGAAGCAGTGGATTAAATCTCCATAATCAACTTGATGTACCCTGCATCTGTGGAATACCTGAATAGACAATGAATCGTCCCAAAATTGAGGTGGTGGACTTTGGGAGCAACTGTAGAGTTGGGGTTTGCTTTCTGCATTTAATTTGTTTCTGGTTTTATGTTTATCTTAGTTTAGTATTTAGAGCTTATTATCACTGGTAGATTTGTTTACTAATTTGGTTGCTCTCTTCCTTTATATATATATATATATATATATTTTTTCCTTTTTCTCTTTTTGTGAGTATGTATGTGTATGCTTCTTCACGTGATTTTGTCTGTGAGGTTTGCTTTTACAATTTGTCCTAGGGCTCAGTCTGTCTGTTTTGGGTTTTTTTTTTTTTTTTTAGTATAGTTTTTAGCACTTGTTATCATTGGTGGATTTCTTTATTGGTTTGGTTGCTCTCTTCTTTCTTTTTTTTAATTACTTTTTAATTTTTTTATTTTAATAATTTTTTTATTTTAATAACTTTATTTTATTTTATATTTTTTTTTCTTTCTTTCTTTTTTTCTTTTTTTTTTATTTTCTCCCTTTTCTTCTGAACCGTGTGGCTGACAGGCTCTTGGTGCTCCAGCCGGGTGTCAGGCCCAAGCCTCTGAGGTGGGAGAGCTGAGTTCAGGACATTGATCTACCAGAGACCTCCCAGCCCCACATAATATCACACATCAAAAGCTCTCCCAGAGATCTCCATCTCAATGCTAAGACCGAGCTCCACTCAACGACCAGCAAGCTACAGTGCGGAACACCCCATGCCAAACAACTAGCAAGACAAGAACACAACCCCATCCATTAGCAGAGAGGCTGCCTAAAATCATAATAAGTTTACAGAAACCCCAAAATATACCAATGGACGTGGTGCTGCCCATGAGAAAGACAAGATCCAGCCTCATCCACCAGAACACAGGCACCAGTTGCCTCCACCAGGAAGCTTACACAACCAACTGAACCAACCTTACCCATTGGGGGAAGACACCAAAAATAACGGGAACTACAAACCTGCAGCCTGTGAAAAGGAGACCCCAAACACAGTAAGCTGAACAAAATGAGAAGACAGAGAAATACATAGCAGATGAAGGAGCAAGGTAAAAAACCACCAGACCAAACAAGTGAAGAGGAAATAGGCAGTCTACCTGAAAAAAAATTCAGAGTAATGATAGTAAAGATGATCTAAAATCTTGGAAATAGAATAGAGAAAATATAAGTAACATTTAACAAGGACCTAGAAGAACTAAAGAGCTAATAAACAATGATGAACAACACAATAAATGAAATTTAAAATTCTCTAGAAAGAATCAATAGTGGAATAACTGAGGGAGAAGAACGGATAAGTGACCTGGAAGATAAAATAGTGGAAATAACTACCACAGAGCAGAATAAAGAAAAAAGAATGAAAAGAATTGAGGACAGTCACAGAAACCTCTGGGACAATATTAAATGCACCAACATTTGAATTATAGGGGTCCCAGAAGAAGAAGAGAAAAAGAAAGGGACTGAGAAATATTTGAAGAGATTATAGTTGAAAACTTCCCTAATATGGGAAAGGAAATAGTCAGTCAAGTCCAGGAAGCACAGACAGTCCCATACAGGATAAATCCAAGGAGAAACACTCCAAGACACATATTAATCAAACTAACAAAAATTAAATACAATGAAAAAATATTAAAAGCGGCAAGGGAAAAGCAACAAATAACATACAAGGGAATCCCCATAAGGTTAACAGCTGATCTTTCAGCAGAAACTCTGCAAGCCAGAAGCGTGTGCCAGGACATTTTTAAAGTGATGAAGGGGAAAAACCTACAACCAAGATTACCCAGCAAGGATCTCATTCAGATTCGAAGGAGAAATTAAAACCTTTACAGACAAGCAAAAGCTAAGAGAATTCAGCACCACCAAACCAGCTTTACAACAAATGCTAAAGGAACGTCTCTAAGCAGGAAACACAGAGAAGGAAAAGACATAGAGTAACAAACCCAAAACAATTAAGAAAATGGTAAAAGGAACATACACATCGATAATTACCATAAATGTAAATGCATTAGATGCTCTAACCAAAAGACATAGACTGGCTGAATGGATGCAAAAACAAGATCCGTATATATGCTGTCTACAAGAGACCCACTTCAGGCCTAGGGACACATACAGACAAAGTGAGGGGATGGAAAAAATATTCCATGCAAATGGAAATCAAAAGAAAGCTGGAGTAACAATTCTCATATCAGACAAAATAGACTTTAAAATAAAGACTTTTACAATGGACAAAGAAGGACACTACATAATGATCAAGGGATCAATCAAAGAAGAAGACATAACAATTGTAAATATTTATGCACCCAACATAGGAGCACCTCAATACATACAGCAAATGCTAACAGCCATAAAAGGGGAAATCGACAGTAACACAATAATAGCAGGGGACTTTAATGCCCCGCTTTCTCCAATGGACAGATCATGTAAAATGAAAATAAGTAAGGAAACACAAGCTTTAAATGATACATTAAACAAAAGGGTCTTACTTGATATTTATAGGACATTTCATCCAAAAACAACAGAACACACGTTCTTCTCAAGTGTTCATGCAACATTTTCCAGAATAGATCATATCTTGGGTCACATATCAAGCCTTGGTAAGTTTAAGAAAAATGAAATCGTATCAAGTATCTTTTCCAACCAAAACACTATGAGACTAGATATCAATTACAGGAAAAAATCTGTAACAAATACAAACACATGGAGGCTAAACAATAAACTACTAAATAACCAAGAGATCACTAAAGAAATCAAAGAGGAAATCAAAATATACCTAAAAACAAATGACAATGAAAACACAATGACCCAAAACCTATGGGATGCAGCAAAAGCAGTCCTAAGACGGAAGTTTATACCAATATAATCTTACCTCAGGAAACAAGAAAAACCTCAAATAAACAACCTAACCTTACACCTAAAGCAATTAGAGAAAGAAGAACAACAACAAAAACAAAGTTAGCAGAAGGAAAGATCATAAAGATCAAATCAGAAATAAATGAAAAAGAAATGCAAGAAACAACAGCAAAGATCAATAAAAGTAAAAGCTGTTTCTTTGAGAAGACAAAGAAAATTGATAAATCATTAGCCAGACTCATCAAGAAAAAAAGGGAGAAGACTCAAATCAACAGAATTAGAAATGAAAAAGGAGAAGTAACGACTGACACTGCAGAAACACGAAGGATCATGAGACACTACTACAAGCAACTCTGTGCCAATAAAATGGAGAACCTGGAAGAAATGGACAAATTATTAGAAAAGCACAACCTTCTGAGACTGAACAAGGAAGAAATAGAAAATATAACCAGAACAATCACAAGCACTGAAATTGAAACTGTGATTAAAAATCTTCCAACAAATAAAACCCCAGGACCAGACGGCTCCACAGGCAGATTCTATCAAACATTTAGAGAAGAGCTAACACCTATCCTTCTCAAATGCTTCCAAAATACAGCAGAGGGAGGACCACTTCCAAACTCATTCTACCAGGCCACCATCACCCTGATATCAAAACCAGACAAAGGTGTCACAAAGAAAGAAAACTATAGGCCAATAGAACTGATGAACATAGATGCGACAATCCTCAACAATATACAAGCAAACAGAACCCAGCAGCACATTAAAAGGATCATACACCATGATCAAGTGGGGTTTATCCCAGGGATGCAAGGATTCTTCAATATACGCAAATCAATCAATGTGATAAACCATATTAACAAATTGAAGGAGAAAAACCATATGATCATCTCAATAGATGCAGAAAAAGCTTTCAACAAAATTCAACACCCATGTATGATAAAAACCCTCCAGAAAGTAGGCATAGAGGGAAATTACCTCAACATGCTAAAGGTCATATATGACAAACCAACAGTCAACATCATTCTCAATGGTGAAAAACTGAAACCATTTCCACTAAGATCAGGAAAAAGACGAGGTTGCCCACTCTCATCACTATTATTCAACATAGTTTTGGAAGTTTTAGCCACAGCAATGAGAGAAGAAAAAGAAATAAAAGGAATCCAAATCAGAAAAGAAGAAGTAAAACCGTCACTGTTTACAGATGACATGATACTATACATAGAGAATCCTAAATATGCTACCAGAATACTACTAGAGCTAATCAATGAATGTGGTAAAGTAACAGGATACAAAATTAATTCACAGAAATCTCTTCCATTCCTATACACTAATGATGAAAAATCTGAAAGAGAAATTAAGGAAACACTCCCATTTACCATTGCAACAAAATGAATAAAATACCTAGGTATAAACCTACTTAAGGAGACAAAACACCTGTATGCAGAAAACTATAAGACACTGAAGAAAGAAATTAAAGATGATACAAACAGATGGAGTGATATACCATGTTCTTGGATTGGAAGAATCAACATTGTGAAAATGACTATATTACCCAAAGCAATCTACAGATTCAGTGCAATCCCTATGAAACTACCAATGGCATTTTTCACAGAACTAGAACCAAAAATTTCACAATTTGTATGGAAATACAAAAGACCCAGAATATCTAAAGCAATCTTGAGAAAGAAAAACGGAGCTGGAGGAATCAGGCTCTGGACTTCAGACTATACTACAAAGCTACAGTGATCAAGACAGGATGGTACTGGCAAAAAAACAGAAATATAGATCAACGGAACAGGATAGAAAGCCCAGAGATAAATCCACACACCTATGGTCACCTTATTTTTGATAAAGGAGGCAAGAATATACAATGGAGAAAAGACAGCCTCTTCAATAAGTGGTGCTGGGAAAACTGGACAACTACATGTAGAAGAATGAAATGAGAACACTCCCTAACACCATACACAAAAATAAACTCCAAATGGATTAGAGATCTAAATGTAAGGCCAGAGAGTATAAAACTGTTAGTGGAATACACAGGCAGAACACTTTTTGACATAAATCACAGCAAGATCCTTTTCGACCCACCTCCTAGAGAAATGGAAATAAAAACAAAAATAAACAAATGGGACCTAATGAAACTTAAAAGCTTTTGCACAGCAAAGGAAAACATAAACAAGACGAAAAGACAACCCTCAGAGTGGGAGAAAATATTTGCAAACAAAGCAATTGATAAAGGATTAATCTCAAAAATATACAAGCAGCTCATGCTGCTCAGTATCAAAAAAACAACGCAATCCAAAATGGGCAGAAGACCTAAACAGACATTTTTCCAAAGAAGATATACAGATTGCCAAGAAACACATGAAATGATGCTCAGCAACACTAATCATTAGAGAAATGCAAATCAAAACTACAATGAGGTATCATCTCACACCAGTCAGAATGGACATTATCAAAAAATCTACTAATGATAAATGCTGAAGAGGTGTGGAGAAAAGGGAACCCTCTTGTACTGTTGGTGGGAATGTAAATTGATACAGCCACTATGGAGAACAGTATGGAGGTTCCTTAAAATACTAAAAATAGAACTACCATATGACCCAGCAATCCCACTACTGGGCATATACCCCCCCGAGAAAACCATAATTCAAAAAGAGTCATGTACCACAATGTTCATTGCAGCTCTATTTACAATAGCCAGGACATGGAAGCAACCTAAGGTTCCATTGACAGATGAATGCATAAAGAAGGTGTGGCCCATATATACAATGGAATATTACTCAGCCATGAAAAGAAACGAAATTGCGTTATTTGTAGTGAGGTGGATGGACCTAGAGTCTGTCATACAGAGTGAAGTAAGTCAGAAAGAGAAAAACAAATACTGCATGCTAACACATACATATGGAATCTAAAAAAAAGTGTTTATGAAGAACCTAGGGGCAGGACAAGAATAACGATGCAGACGGAGAAAATGGACTTGAGGACATGGGGAGGGGGAAGGGTAAGTTGGGACGAAGTGAGAGAGTGGCATGGACATATATATACTACCAAATGTAAAATAGATAGCTAGTGGGAAGCAGCCGCATAGCACAGGGAGATCAGCTCAGTGCTTTCTGTCCACCTAGAGGGGTGGGATAGGGAGGGTGGGAGGGAGACGCAAGACAGAAGGGATATGGGGATATATGTATATGTATAGCTGATTCCCTTTTGATACAGCAGAGACTAACACACCATTGTATAGCAATTATATTCCAATAAAGATGTTAAAAAAAAAAAACTCCACCAGGAATTAGTAGATGGTGTGAATCTGGTTGTGTAATTTGGGAAGACAGCTGCATTTGATTTCGCTAAATCAGCACTTGATACTAAACAACTCCTAAAGCATGTCACTTTATTTCAGCATTAACCATGCAGTGCAGATTCAAAAAGTGATAGCCTTGTTTTCCCTACCATGCTACTAGTGTGTTTTCAGGAAATGAAGTTCCTAGATTTCAAAATTCATTTCTCTTCCCTTTGAAGATGCATGAGTACATCTGTGGTTCTAGGCCTCCAGCTGATTTAGTGGCGCATGATTCTAATAATGTTCGACAATCTGCATTTTTAAATATCCAGGTTTCTAACATGCACAGCACTTTTTAGGGAAGTAAATGTCTGTCTAGGAGAGGTTGCAGATTTAAAAAATAATAATTTATTGTATTTACACAGACAATGGAAACACCTTTATTGCTTGAATGAGATAATTCTCCAAACACCAGGAATAAATATATAAGAGATACATAAATCTTTTATAATATATAGAAGATATATGGCTCAGAGTTGACTTTCCAAATAGGAGGGGATCTTTAAACTCATCAACAATTATGGGAGTTTATAGGGAAATGAGATATAAAACAAATATCCCTGTGGCAGGTGAACATCGTGAAGTGTGTATGGACTTGTGGTCTTTTTGAACAGAGTAAACACTGGGGGACTCTTGATGGATTGAGTGTTTAACATTTTACTGAAACCTTTAGCTGACAATCTTCCTGAAAATAATTTTTATTAAAATTTTATGAATTTTTATGGAAGTTCATATTTTCACTAGGATAACAATTGTGTCATACTGTAAAGGACCTAAACAGATATTTTTCTAAAGAAGACATACATATGGCCAACAGGTGTGTGAAAAGATGTTCAACATCACTAATCATCAGGGAAATGCAAATTACACCTGTTTGAATGGCCATTATCAAAAAGACAAGAGTAACAAGTGTTAGCCAGTGTAGGGAGAAAAGGGAACCCTTGTACATTGTTGGTGGGAATGTAAATTGGTACAGTTACTATGGAAAACAGTATAAAGGTTCCTCAAAAAGTTAAAAATAGAACTACCATGTGATCCATCAATTCCACTTCTGGGTATATATATATGGAAGAAATGAAATCAGGATCTTGAAGAGATACCTGCACCTTCATGTTCATAGCATTACTTACCATAGCCAAGATGTGGAAACAATCTAAGTGTCCATTGACAGATGAATGCATAAAGAAAAAAAAAAAAAAAAAATATATATATATATATATATACAATGGAATGTTATTTGGTCATGAGAAAAGAGAATCTGAGACAACATGGATGGACCTCGAAGGCATTATGCAAAATGAAATGTCACAGAGAGAAAGACAAACACTGTATGATCTCACTTATAAGTAGAATCTAAAAACGCCAGACTCATAGAAACAGAGTAGAATGATGTTGCCAAGATCTGAGGGTAGGAGAAATGAGGAGATGTTGGTCAAAGGGTAAAACTTCCAGTTATAAGATGACTGTTTCAGGGATCTAATGTATGGTGACTATAGTTAACAATAATGTATCATTTACTTGAAAGTTGCTAAGAGGGTAGATTTTAAATGTTCTCACAATACACACACAAATAAAATGGAATTATGTGGAGTGATGGAGGTGTTACTTTATTGTGGTAGTCATTTCACAATATATACATCTTTGAAATCATCATATTGTACACCTTAAACTTACACAATGTAATGTGTCAATTATATCTTAATAAAGCTGGAAAAAATGAGTCAAGAATACTGAAAAATAGTATGCTATGTTAGATTTAATTTCTTACTTTAATTTTTATTAATGATGCCTCCATTTTTTTTTACTGTTCTTATTGATTTTAGTGGCTACATTTAAAAGGCCACTGAATTTTCTTTTCTTCTATTCTCAATTCTGTTTCTTTTACCTCTAGGGTTAGAGAGTGGCAAAAGTATGTTATCATCTTGTGTGTTTTTCTTCTGCAGTAAGCAAGATCCTTAATAAAAAATTTGCATATAGGTGCTAATTAACAATTTAGTTCAACCTAATCCATTCCATTCATTTATTTAACAAAATTTTATCGAGTACCAAATTTGGTAGATTCTGCATATACAGAAGAAGTATTAGGAACTTTTCATTATTTCCCAGAGACGGTTACATTTTTAGAAAGGATTCGTGTATATTCAGAAAAAGGATATGCTTGATCCAAGGAAAGAACACGGAATAGTGCCCAGAGCAGTAAGTTTGGAATCACATAGACCTGAGTTTGAATTTGACAAACATTCATTGTTTGTACTTTAGGAGAACGGCAAATACTTTAGGGGCTGGAGCTTAAGGAGAAAGTGTGTCAGGGAAGGAGATGAAGTGCCAAGAAATGAACTTGCATAGAGCAGCCCAATCAAGGATTCTTTTTTTTGAAGAAGAAGATGGTCCAAATATCATCATCATTTTTCAGTGAGGGGTATTAAGTTAAGGGGTAACATGATAAGTCTGGAAATTTCAAAAGACATTCCAAAGGACATTATGCAAGTAAATTGCAGAAGAGGAACAACTTGGACACAGGAGAGCAATTAGGAAACTAAGGGAGGTTGTGAGGATCCAAACAAGGCAGCAGCTTTGGGGTAGGAGAAGGAGATGGGTATAAAAAATGCCAAGTGTTAAAATCTGCAAAATTTTACCAATTTGCATGCTTACTATTTGTGCATATGTGCATGTGTATGTGTGTGTACATGTGTGACATTAAACTTGGAGGTTATACATAACTCCCATTCAATATAATAAAGCACTTCCTGAAAATAAAGCTTTCTGAACTGGGAAAGGGCTGCCTCATAAGATTGTCATTGAAGTTGTTCAAGCCTAGGCTCTAAGTTGTTTCTGGGTCCTTAAGGCAGGGATAGATTAGATAAGTAATTTCCAAACATTGTCCCAGATTAAATTTCCACTAGTTCACTATAGCAAAATGAGAAGGGTAAGGGCAATAAACTGGGTTTATCCTAGGAATTACTTGAATTTCAAGCAAAAATCTTCAGTTGGTGATGAATTCTGTCCTATATTTTTACAACTATAATTTCCTTTCTTATTTTTATTTAGTAACATTTAAAAATGTAAATATCTGGCAAAATCCAAAGTTGGAAACATTTGGTGAGCCACTGTATATTTATTCATTTTAATGACGTGAAAGGTGTTAAAGTCTGGGACTTGCTAGACTGATGACCTTTAAGGGCACTTTGGTCTCTTAAATTTTATGCTTTTATCAGAATCAGAATACGTCTGCCTGGAGAAGCGCTTTCATGTAGATCCACAGAACAGTGTGATCGACGATATTCAACCTTTCATAAAACAAATCAGTTGTCTCAGACTAGTACTGCAGAAAATGCTCCCTAAGTTTCCAGCCCTTTTAGAAAGCCAAATTCTAAAGCGAAATTGATGACATCTTACAAATCCTTGCTTGAACGTTCCTTTCACAGCAAAATACGGCATGGGAAAAATGTTAAGAACCAAATTGCTAGTATCACTCACCACAGTCGACTATTTTGGCACCCACCACATGCAGACCTACAGACCTGTGTCAAACCATCTTCTGTATGTAACTTCAGCGGCCCGGGGGGCCTGGCAGTCCAGACTCTTTTTTCCTTGATGTGCTGCTGACAAGCAATGCCATTAATCTAAGCTTCAAGTCATAGAAGGTGCCTCTAAGTGCTTGTGCAGTCAAATGCCACAGGATTTCAAATGGAAATGACATGAATTAATTTCCTGAGAACAAAAGGAAAGGAAAAATCGAGAAGAAAGGCAGTTTCTTGTAACACAATACGCAGATTGATGGCACCCACTGATTGACTGAAGTGTCAAAAACACACCTTTCAGGTATAAATTAAGGTGCTGAAAGAGTTTGGGGTTCTCTCGCTCTCTCATTCATATGAAATATTAACTGATAAAGTCAAGGTGAAATTAGTTTTTCTTGGTATCTTTAACTTCTTCTCGACCCCAAAAGCTAAACTTTTGGACGGTTGTCCCTGGTAAAAGATGATGAGATCTGTTCAAAAGGTATCTCATCGTATGAGGAATAAAATTAAAATTCCTTATATTGGCTAAGAAAATATTACTTTTCCTAGCTTCAACCCCGTCTCAGCCTTTCTTCAACCTTATCTTCCTTCATTGCTCCCACACCTTAGCTTCTTTCTGTGTGGACAATAGGGTCTTGGCTCTAGTTGTTCCCTCCGCCTAGAACATTTTCTCTCTGTTCTTTGCAGGCACTGATCTTTTTGATATTCTAAGAGAGACCATCTCTCCCAGGCAGCTGAGGTAGCCGCCCAATGTCTATCACATCCCCATGTTTTAATTTTGGGCAGAACACTTATCTGATGGTCTCCATTTGTGGAGTTGTCTTCGTCTGCTGAAATGGGTTGTCCATGGGAGTAGGGGCACTGCCTTTCTTGTTCATGGCTGTATCCTCTCTTCATGGAATTCACAGGGAAGATACGGGATCCAAATTTTTTAAAGAAGAGCTAAGATGGTAAAAAGTGAGATTTGGAAGCCAACTGCAGAACATTGATAAGGAGTAAAGGTGGGGATTTGAGAGGGAGGCCGGTTGTCCCTTGAACAACTATTCTTTTGGTTGCCCTTAGGTAGGGCTTAAATGAATGACAGCTATGCACAGTCTTATATATATTCTGTCAAATACAAAAAAAGGGAAGAATGTATGTTCCTAACTTCTAGCCATATATATAATAGTGGGTAAAACCTTGGGCACTTGAGTCCAACAGCTGAGGTTTGAACATTGGCTCCACTACTTCCTAGCTGTGTGATCTTGGGTAATTCACTAACCTCTTGAAGTCCCGGAGACCTCACCTATCACTGGTCCCACCTATTTCATACATTTATGAGGATTAAAGTGAAATAATGCATGAGGAATAGTTAGCGCAGTACTGGCATCTCATGAGCACTCATTAAGTATTAGTGATATTTGCTATTGTTAATATGTATATTTTACCAAGCTCTCAGTTACTGTGAGTCCTCTCCTCTCTCCCACATGTTGTTACCTAGCCAGCCAAGTGTTTTTTTTTTTTTTTTTTTTGGCTCTCCCATAATAATGCAGAACATGTGACAAAAAAATACAGAACCTCACTCCAGGCTCTCTGGGGAACTCTTCCTTGGTATCTCTACATATTTCATTCAGCCAGAATGTCTGGCTAGAGGCTAAAGTTACTTTCATCTATACAAATACATAGCAAAATGAATGTTAAAACTGTTTTTGGAAGCATATTAAAGAAAATGTCATTTTGTCCTTATCGCTCCTATGAAGATTTAGTTATTGTATCTTTAAAAAGGTCAAGCTTTTCTTCTCCGTATATTTCTAAAGAAAGCTTCAAATGTGGTTGACCTTGAGCTAATTGCTTTACCTTTCTGTGTCTCAGTTTGTCTGATTTAAGTGAGTATAATCATTCCTAGCATGGTAGCTCTTCCCTTCATGGTGGTGAGGTGAAAATTAGTTTCTCGTGTTCAAAACCAGAGTCACTTTCAAAACTCCCCCTGACACGCACCCACACATTCGTTCATTTGTCAGGCTCTCCAGTTCCCCCATGGGTAACATTTTTTTGCATGTGTCTCTTCCTGCACATACCACATGCTTTCACTCCAGTTCAGACTCTGAACACTCTGCCCTGGTCCCAGACTATCTTTTAGTCCCCAGTCTCTCTGTCCTCCAGTGGAGCCCCCTCACAACTGATGCATCACTGAAAGCCCCAGCTATCATTTAAAGGAGCAGGGAACATTTATTGAGTGCTTACTATGTGTCAGGCACTGGGCTAAGCACTGGACATGCATTGTCATTGAACTACAGCTCCAATGATTGACATGTCCATGTTCAGAGACTCTCATTAGCTTCTTGATTATGTCGACATTCCTCACTATATTGTGACCCTAATCTTGGTCTGCCATTTACTATTTAATGATCTCAGGCAAGATGTGTAATCTCAAAATACTTCAGTTTGTCAGATAAGGAAATAATAATACAGCCTCATAAGGTAACTGCAGCGTTTATTATCTGTGGCGCAGTTTGGCATTTGGGGCCAGATAATTCTTTGTTTTTTGGGGGGACGCTCTATGCCTTGTAGGATGTTTAGAAGCATCCCTGGCCTCTATCCACTAGATGGCAGTATCACCCTGCCTTCTCCCTTCCCCCCACACCCCCTCCCACCCCCATTTTGGAAATGGAAGTGTCTCTAGACATTGCCTAAACATCTTCTCAATACAAACATATTGAAAACTACTAGGGTGCTGGGATGAATAAATTAGATACTTTTAGATGCTGGACATAAACGGTCCCTTTCAGTCTCTTAGTTCTTGGGAACTCCTTGTACGTTCCCCATGTCCCAGCTTAACCAGAGCACCTGTGGTTCCCAAGATTAGTCCTAGGTTTTCCTGCCTCCTTGTTTTGTGGTTCTTTCCATTGACGACACTCTCTTATGCTACTTCTGCCTTGCAAACTCTTAACCATGCTCCAGAATACTTCTACCAGAAATTTCACCTAATTTTTCCCAACTGAATTATAGTTCTCCCTATAAACATTTTTACCATTATTTTTCTACCTCAATCATTCTGCCAAATTTTATAGTCATTGGCATAATTGTATCATTCTCCTGGTGGAACTGAAAATTCCATGAGAACGAGATTCTTTGTTTTTTGCCTTTTTAGCCACAATAGAAGTGAGCACGATTTCTGTCATATATTAGTTGCTCATTAAATATTTGTTAAATTGAATTTAGAGCACAGAAGAAATAAATAATTTATTATAAGGCAACGCCTCCAAATGTTCAAGTAAACTAAAAAATGTTAGAGAGGAAAAACTTAAAATTGTATCCAGATGCTTGTCGAAATAATCAGATAATTGAGCCAATAGAGTTTTATTGTTTAAATTATTCATGCAACCGCCTTGGTTCTCTGCTTCTCTTCACACATGTAGGGACAGTTGAGAAAGAATTATAGTCGTCATTTGAAAACTATTAAGTGATTTGCCTACTGATGGAATCCGTATTCTTTTGCTAGAAACAGAATTTATCAAATAAAGGAGGTACAAACAAACCTACACTATTGCTTTATTAATCAAGAGGGAGGGCCAAGGAGGCAACTGCCACTGTGGAATGATGCAAGGGGGAAAGTGAAATGGAACCTTTTTTTCTGCCTCTACCTGTTGTCTCAGAAGAAAGCACCCCCTCCCCCTGTCCACCACAGGCCACAGGCGCATGCGTGCACGCACACACACACACACACACACACACACACACACACAGAGTTTGTTATGGTAGGTGAAATTCCTTGCTCTCTAGGAATTTGAAACCTAGACAAGCTTATACACAGCCACTGTTATGTGATACATCTGTGATAAAGTAGAAAAGACACTGATCTTCAATTTGGAAAATATGAATTCAACATTACCACTCAACATTACCACTTAACAACACTGTGACTATATTAGGTTGAATAATGCCCCCCCTCCCCGCCCACCCCCCCACCCCCCGCCAAGGATTTCTACATCCTAATCCCCAGAACCTGTGGATATGTTGCCTTATGTAGCAAATGGGACCTCACTGGTATAACTGAGTCAAGGATTTTGAGATGAGGAGATTATCCTGGATTATCCAGGAGGGCTCCGATAAGAGTAAGTAAGGAGGGTCAGAGTTAGAGAGAAATGGATTTGAAGATGTCACGCTGCTGTCTTTGAATAAAGAACAAGGGGCCACAAGTCAAGGCCATTGGAGGCTGGAGAAGGGCAGGAAACAAGCTCACCTGGAGACTCTAAAAGGAAAGCAACCCTGCTCACACCTTAATTTTATCCCCTTGGGGCTGGGTTTTGATTTCTGAGCTCCAGAAACATAATATGTTTGTGTTGTTTTAAGCCACTAAGTTTGTGGTACTTTGGTATAGCGGCCACAGGAAACTATGACAGTGAACTTGATTAAATCTACTATCTCTTTATGCCTCAGTTTCCAAATTTCTAAAATTTGGGCAGTATCTATGTAACCAGATTGTTTGGGTGATATAAAAAGGTAAAGTAGTAGGCATTGGTTATTTTAGCCATTTTACCATGTTTTAGTTATTCTTTTGATATAGCTTCTCAGTTTTCTTTCCAGCACTTAATGTTCAGACACTCAGATAGGGTTGACCACCTAACATAGTCATGTGGCAACAAATAACTTGGCCAACATATCAGCAGAACTGGTTGTGAGAAGGCAGGTGACGCAAGGCATGCCAACCACAAAATGTTTTACAAGGACAATAAGGAAGGAACTTGATCCACTGAGGCTGCCAAAGTAATGTAAACCTACAGTTGTTTGGGGAATTCTTTGCCACCACATAGGAGAGGCTGCCTGAGACAAATGCCAGCAGTGATGAGAACAGAGCTATGAGATTAGCAGTGATAGATTGCACATACTAGTTATTGAGTATCTAGATCTATCCATGCCTAAAGCTACTCTGTTCTGAGATTTTTCTGGTTACACGAGCAAATAGAATGTATGTGTGTATGTGTATATATATGTATGTATATCAGGTAGATTGGATTTTATTTGCTCAAAATGGAAAAAAAAAACTACTTAGAAGTGTGTCACAAGGAATATACTATAAATATATAAAATCAAGTTATTTTTCTCTATGAAGTATAAATGCTCATGGTAGAAAATTCAGATAGTACTGACAAAGTGCTTAGCCAAAATAACGAATCATCCCAAACCCCACAACTGTAGATAATCACTATTAATATATGAATTTGTTTTAACTCGACTATGAATGAATGCAAAGTGTAGTAAGTAGGAGACTTTGGGGTGGTTTTCTAGAGAGTGAGGCATCGAAACTTGATCTTGAAGGATAAGTTTGATTTTGATAGGCAAAAATAAGGAGGAATGTTTTGATAAAGGTACAAAGATAGTTCAATGGAGAAAGGATAGTCATTAAGCAGCAAGTACTGCAACAATTAGATATCCATATGCAAAACTGTGAACTTTGGTCCATACCTCATGCCACATGTGAAAATTAACTCAAAATGGTTCATAGCCCTAACTGTGAAGTGTGAAATTATAAAGCTTGCAGAAGAAAACATAGGAGAAAAATCTTCATGATCTTGATTTTGGCAAAAATATTTTAATATAATACACATGATCCATAAAAGAAAAAAATAATAAATAGGACTTCACCAAAGTTAAAAGCTTCAGCTCTTGGAAAGACATTTTTAAGAGCAAGGAAAGATAAGCTACAGACTGGAAGAAAATATTTCCAAACCATATATCTCACAAAAGACATAACCAGAATACATAAAGAACTCACAAAATCTAATAAGAAAACAGACAATTCTAACAAGAATGATGCAAATAAGCATATTAAAAGATGCTCAACATCATTAGTAGCTAGGGAAATGCAAGTTAAAACCACCATGAAATACGATAACACTATATACCTATTAGAATGACTAAGATCAAAAAGTGTTGGCAGGGAAGTGGAGGGTCTAGAACTGTCAGTCATTGCTGGTAGGAATGTAAAATATTAGAAGAGTCTGGTTTACTATATGATACAGCCATTCTACTGAGTATTTATGCAAAGGAAATGAAAGCATATGTCCATACAAAGATCTGAGTACCAACGTTCATAGCATCTTTAATTGCAATAGCTAAAAGCTGGAAACAAATGTACATCAAAACCTGAATGAATAAGCCAACTGCAGTATACATATATAATGGAATATTACTCAGCAATAAGGACCACTACACTTTTGAGAAATGAAGTGGCATGAATAAATAGGAGAATAATTATGAAAAGAATCTGGATGAAAAGAATTATATACTATATGATTCCTTGTACATAAAACTCCAGCAAACAAAAGTGAATCTCTAATGACAGAAAAAGATCAAGAGTGGCTTGGGAATGAGTTGGGGGAGGAGGTTCAGAATAGAAGGAGGACATGGGATCATGAGGAAACTTTTGGGGGTGATAGATAAGTTTATTATCTTGATTATCTCGATTGTGGAGACCAAGATCAAGAGTCTGTGGAGACTGTTTGGCAGTGTTCATATATATCCAAACTTATGATATTGTACACTTCAAATATGTCCAATTTATTATATACGAGTTATACCTCAAAGTTGTGGAGAAAAAATGAATGGGAAGGGAGAAAGCATATGAATAATTGCAAGGAAGGGCACGGGGGAGATCTGGGCACAGTAAGTACTCCCATGTGGCCGGATCATAGAGAATATCAAGATAGAGGAAGACTGTCAATTGCATGTGAAGGTATTTCAAGGTAGTTAAGAGCAGAGTTCTGAAGCCAGACTTCCCAAGTTCAAATCTTAACTTTGTCATTTACTAGCTGTGTGACCTTGGATAATTAATTTTTCTCAGTTTGTTCATATTAGAAAATGGAAATAAAAATAGTACCAGCTTCAGAGGGTTGTTCTGAGGGTTAAATAGATACACAAACTTAATATATGCAAAATATTTATCCCATGCAAACATGACATGGTTACAATAATTTTGGCCATTCCTGTTATTATTATTTTTTAACAGTTGTATTGAGGTATAATCCATATACCATGCAATTCAGTCATTTAAACGGACAATTCATGATTTTTAGTATATTTACAGTGGTACAACCATACTACAGTCTCATTTTAGAATATTTGGTCATCTCAAAAAGAACCTCCCTACCCATTAGTGGTCATTCCCCATCCTTCTCACCTGCTTTTGGCAACCACTAATCGGCTTTCTATTTCTACAGATTTGCTTAATCTGTATTCAAATTGATATTGAACTATATCTATATCATATTCATATTCAACATTTCATATAAATGGAATCATACCATATGTCATCTTTTGTGTCTGGTTTCTTTCATTCAACATAGTGTTTTCAAGTTTCATCCATGTCATAGGATATACCAGAATTTCATTCCTTTTGATTGCCAAAGAATTTTCCATTGTGTGGATATAACACATTTTATTCCAGTTATTATTATTGCAGAATAAAGTGTTTTTGACCAAAGGGGAAGGAAAAGGAAGGAGCAGAGGTGTGATCTTAGTAGCTGTCCAGAAGCCCAGGAGCAGCAGGGAATTATATTTGACTAGAGAAAAGAAAGAGTGGTTAAAGAAGAAAACTGAACATTTCACAAACACATGCCAGAGACTCACTCACTTCCTCAGGGCTGGCACAGCCTGGAGTCCAAGGAATAACAGGTGACTCATTCATTCTATGCAGAGGCAACATAAAGAAGAAATTCCTGCTTTCTTACTCCCTGGTTCTGTCAAGTCATTTCAATCCTTGAAATGTCAGTTTCCTCCAGTCATCTTCCCACCCCTCCATTCATCCCCTCCAGCCCTGGGCTTACCTCCCAGGCCCCTTGTGAGCATCATATCTTATAAAGGTAAAAGAATTTTATTAATCAGAACATATTTTTTAAACTACAAAAATGCTTCAACAGTACAGCGTTCTAGAGGCATTTTGAAATTGTTTTCTGATAACCAAAAATGCTTTAGAGAGCCCTGAATTTCTTAGGAATTGATAGATAAGTAAAGAACAAATCAGAACAAATCACCACCCCTACCTAGTCATTGCAGTTAGTTAAAAATGTTCCGATAGACACCAGTGTCCTTGTAGTAGGACTCTATTCTATTCATATTGTACCACATTACTTGCCACAATTTGCAGGATATCGTGATATCTCAATAAACCTATTTTTAAAGCAAAAACCAAATCGCATATTATTGTGCATCAATCAGTGTGTGCTATATTTTAATGAAACGGTCAAGAGGTATTATTGATAATAACCTAGCTTAAGTTTAATGAGCATGTATTATGTGTCTGACAGTATGCTAATTTCTTTACATTCATTGACTCCCAATAACCCTTCTGTATAGAGGATCTGAAGGCAAGAGAAGCAAGTAACTTTTTTAAGATTAAAAAGTAATTTGCAAAGCTGGGGCTTCATCCCAGTTTGATTTAAAGCCAAAGCCTTTGAAAAGGATTTCGGTTTACTTTTTTTTTTTTCTTCTTTGCTAGAATTAAGGGTAATAATTACGTATCATCTCACATGCAAAGGCTTTAGATTCTAAAGAAAGGATATGGAGAGGGTGTCTTGTTTTGCTTTTTCTTTAGACTCCACTTAAAAATATTCCAAAAAACATACACGTCAATTCTGCTATTTCAACCTCCACTAACCAGTTCACCTGAGCTATCTCCTAATTCAAATTACACTTCTTGAAGACATTGAGGATTCTTCAGATCCTCTGTGTCACTATCTCTGCCAAAACAGAATATGTCTCCATATTCTGTGCCACCATACTTTATGCTGTCATTTATTCCAAAACTTTTCAAAACTCAGCTCATCCATGAAATCTTCCGCAACTGAGGCGGAAGCCACCCAGACATTCTGTTAATATCTTCAGTGTGATTGATATTTCTCTCCTGCAGTGTGGCAAGAAAGCATATGCATATATGTGGGCAAGCGCATATATCTTTATGTTAATGTGCATCTGTTCTTCTCATCTCTACCATATACTATTAAGATATTAAGCTCCTCGGTTCTGTCCCTGCTTCACTCCACAAAAGAGAATATAAAATCACCTGGGTCACCCCAGTGCCTAGCTCCACAGCATGATATACACGTTCAATAAACATTTACTGAATGAGTGAGTGAATGCTCCATCATGACAGTGACAGCCTTGAAGGTACCATATACTATTAAGATATTAAGCTCCTCGGTTCTGTCCCTGCTTCACTCCACAAAAGAGAATATAAAATCACCTGGGTCACCCCAGTGCCTAGCTCCACAGCATGATATACACGTTCAATAAACATTTACTGAATGAGTGAGTGAATGCTCCATCATGACAGTGACAGCCTTGAAGGCTGTCTCGCACACAGAGAAAATAAGATCACATACAAATGTAACTGCAAATAGTTTGCCTTCTCAGGTATTTTATTTTTAAGCATTTTTAGCTGAAATGTGCTGTGGAACAGCTGAGACTTAGCAGGTAATTTTCATTTCACTTCTGTTTTCCAAATGGTTACCACTTAACCAAATACTCTATCCTTAGAGTGTGCTTTTCCCCCTTCAAGTATGATACTACCATACAATGCTATATGCTTTGGACAACTTTCCTTTAAAGCTATGGAAGTCTTTCATATCTTGTTATTTATCATAGATGTATTCCTTAGGTTAGGGCAGACGAAGAAAACTAAAGATGAGTCATGGGGTTCTAAGCCACCAATTCCCCTCTTTTGTTATTTAAAAAAAAAAAAAAAGAATATCTGAAAAATCCAAAGTCAGAGTCCTGTGGGTCTCTTGCTTTGTTATATCTGATGTCAGACTTTGTTAATGATTACTGTTACTTCAAACAACTGTCATCAGAAATAAACAGTATAATGTGTTCTGTTCTAAAGAGTCAGAAGAGCTACCAGAGTTTAAGAAGATTTGAACCATACTGCCTAGATTTTAATCCCACAGCCACCTCCTTTCTATTTGAATGACCTTGAAGTTACTTCTCTTCCCCTCAGTGTCTTTATCTTTGACATGAAGGTTGAAAGGGTGCTTGAGGATTCATTGAGATAATTCCTGTGAAGAGGCTTAGTTCCAGTAATATGCATAGAAGGTCCTTCCTCCATTACTGCTACCAGCCATTATTTTTATGACAATAGTAACAATAAGATAAGAGGTTACCATTCAAAATCTCTTAACAGAGAAATTCCTAACCTTTCATGGCACCAAAACAGATCCATCCAAGAATGCTAAGTGGAAAGCGATTTCCAGGGAACTTGGATCTACTGGGCTACTCCCGTCTTAGCCATAAGTGCAAAGGACCCTTTCTTTACCTCAGGGTTACTAACTACTCCATGAATGCAGTATGGTGGTTGTTCTCATTGACAAAAAATGTTGCCTGCCACTTCAGTAAACAATGAATGTTGCCCTCCATCAAGCCATCAGCCACTGCAACTTCCCCCAGTGGTGAACCCTGAGGGGAATTCAGGATGGAGAAAAACAGCATACTGGCCCTAGGTAGTTAAAATGCATATGAAAGGAATAATTTTGATGAGCCCAGACTCTTGGATCTTCCTATACATAGAAAAACACTAAGATTATTAAATTGAGATGTCTGTTTTTTGTGATTAGCAGTAATCTCTGGATGACCAACTACATGTTTTCTGGTTTTGTTTTTTCAGCAACATCTCCTATATATCCTGGCTTCTCCCTTACCTCTTTGCAAGAGTTCCTCAGAGTTATCGGAGAGGCTGATTCCTGGGCTATAGTCCTCAGTAAGTTCCTGGAATAAAAACATAATTCTCAACTTTTAGATTGTTCATTTTTTTAGTGGACATTCCAATATTCTAGAAGGGGTAGAGTCAGCAACTTGGATGAAAGAAAAGGGGGCTTAGCGTGAAGGGCATTTACTTGAGAATTTAGTTGTTTCCAAAGATTTGATAGTGGTTATACAAGAGCTCAAGTTCTCCCAAGCAACACGTTGGCATCTTCCTGAGCAGGCACCCTTTCTTTTGCACTTTACAGGCTTTCAGGGTTGTGAATCTGTCATTTTTGTCACTGCCACTCCAGTACTCTTTTCACTGAGAACCGAATATGTACCACACCAGAAGTAATCTTGGCTTTACCCTGTTACTGAGCAGCGCATATTATTGCCTTCCCCTTTCAATCATCCTCAATGTCTCTTTTCAATCCCTAGCCCTGGGAATGATATCTCACATTCTTGTTCTTTAGTCCTATTTGTAAATGACCAACTGGTTTTGTTTGAAGTTCCCCTCCCCCATGCTTTTTACCCTATTGCTAGTGGCCATAGCCCCTCAATTCTATGACTTACAGCAACAGGCAAGAGATGTCATCACTTATAAACTAGGACAATTGGAGTCACAGCTCAGCCCCATTCCCAGGAAAACATGATAGGTCCACAGATTCATCTCCTTTCAAGGCCTCCTTCTGGAGTGAAAACAATATGGATTATAAAGAGGTAGTATGCGTATATATCTTTTCATGGAGGTAGAGGGTCTTCTCTTACCCTTTGAAGAACTTTTCCCTTAGTTTGCAATTTATTTTTTTCTCTCAATTTATATACTCACATGCCTATTTCTTTCTATTAAAAAAAGAATATACAAAAAGAATAAGCTATAACCCTGTTATTCAGATATTTTTCTATACATATAAAATATATAATATATATGTAACATATAATTATTGATATCATATTTGCATAAATTACTGTAATCAGATTTTTAAAATTAATAATGTATTGTGAACATATTCTCATGTCTATATATTCAGAGCAGCAGCTTCACTACTAATGACTGTATAGTGGTTTATTATATCAACAGGCCATATTATAAGAAATCTTTTGTTTTCAGGTATTTAGGTTGTTTCTAATATATTGCAACTGTTTACAATGCTCCAATGCTTATGCATGTACATATATCTACATTCATTTGTTTACTGATTTCTTTAAGATAAATCTTAGAAAAGAAAACATTAGGTCAGAGGCAGGCACATTTTAAAGACTTTTGATAACATGCCATGTTAGTCTCCAGAAAGTTTTATCAAGTTACATACACTCTCAACATCCATTTATAAAAACACTATTTCTCTATACTCTTGTCATTACTGAGTGTTTTAATTCAGTTTTTAATTTAAAGATCTAGGAGGAGGCATCCCAAAGGGCTTGAGATCTCCCTGAATAGGGCTACATCAGATTTATGGTGTAAAGATTTGTTAACGAGGGCCCGAGTCATGGGAATGTGGGCATGCTTTTTCTATTACCATGAACTCTATGAATCAGCTCTAATAACTATTTCAGCCACTACCAATACTGCCACATTTCAGAGACAACCTAAACTGGAAAAAGCTATGTATTTTTTATCAAAAAATTCCCATGGATGTGATAATAGCAAATATCCTTTTAGTTCTCTTTAGACTGGGGCAATAATATTTGTTTCACTTGAAATTACATATCTCATTTTAGACATTGGGGGAACTAATTTATAGATAGGTTTCCAGGAATAAGTGGAACTCTATTTGTTCCTAAGTAAAAATGTCAATCATCAAGGAACAGCCACTGAAATTTACCCATGTAGATGTCTACTCTTTGTATATGAATCACAAGCCTGACAAGGCTATTTGGAACTTTACTTGTTCCAATCTGTTGCACTGTTCATTTAACCACCTTCCAGAAGACAATAATTCTCAGTCTTTCTATTAGCAAGGAGAAGTCAGAAATAAGTGCTGGTAGGCCAATTCCTATTAGGATAACATTTCCAAATGGGACAAAAATCTGCGTGCCAGAGTTTATACACAATAGATAGGGAAGAGCTGTGATAGTTAATCAAAGGAATGGTTGTATGCTCTGACCTCCCCTAAGATTTTAATATGTTCTTGCAGAAGGTTCTTGGAAAATTTCCCTGAATATCCAAGCATTCCTACAGAACCTGCTATCCATTCATTTTACTAACTGATTCAAAATATGATTAGATACTTCATAAATCTCAAGACAAAATTAAAATTAGAATGCTCCCACTCTGATTTGATTTTATTATGCTGTGATTTATTGGTGCACAGGAACCAGATAGCCTTGAACTTCTGAGATAAATTCTTTAGGATAGATCTATCAGGGATGGATAATAGCTTTCTCTTAAGTTACCTGTGTTTTTTTTGTTTTATGTTTTTTCATTTTGGTTTCCTAATGCTATGCTAAAAGAATAATGTTATAAAGGCTTTGAGGATATGGAAAAAGGGGAGATAACTGATATGGACTCATTTAAAAACAGATGGTTAAACATGTATATTTTGGAAAATTGTCTAATATATTTAAAATTAATCTAATTATTCATTCACTCATTTTTTTCAACATATTTATTTATTTTTACTAAATATCAGCAGTGAGCACATCTTTGGTTGAACTTAATCTGGAGGAATCCTGAGGTCTTAAATTAGGGTTCTAAATTAGGATTTGCATTTGTTTCTTTCTGGAGCAGGAAGTCCTACTAACCTAGAACCACTTTATCCCTCCCCTCTTTAAGGTTTTTGCTTTATGAAAGATTTTTAGCTTTGGCTCCCCCAGTGAATTTCCAGTCTTTTTATATCCTTACTGGTCCTCTTCTCTCTTTCAGCAAAAGATTTTTCATTTTGAGGGACTAGTTGATTTTGTATTTCAAGCTTACATAAACCTTGCAGAAATACAACTTTTGAGTGTCAAAATTAAAAGGTTGATCAATCTAGTAGTCCCTTGACATTCTTTAAGGATATACCCAAGAGACATTTGCCAATAATTAACTTTCTAAATGTCACTGTAGTACATACATTTTTGTAGATCACCCATGTCAATAGGTGATACACCCTTTATGCTACAAGGTGCTGTGGATTAAATAGTATTAAATATAGACTCCTTCATCCTGATGCTAGCCCTATCTCATTTTTGATGATTAATTATTCTCCATGATATGTATTTGTGGTGGAGTGGCAAATCCAGATGACTGCTGTTCCATCATAGAAGATAAAACTTTCCAATCCATTGTATGTTTTCTTTTGCTACTCCAGTATAACCAAGGGGAGGGCAAATCACCAAAATCTGACCAAATTGCATGGCCGAAATAAAACTTTTTCTTGCATGATCTTGAATCTCAGATGAAGAAATATCAATATGACAGGAACATGGTTCATTCATTCTAGAGGCACCAACCAGTTGAAAATATTAAGTGGGTGCTGCTACCAAGACCTTCTACAGATGCTTGGCTTGGTTCATAGTCCTATACCAAGTCTATTATTTTACTTTTCTTCAAGCTTATGATTGTTTCTCTATACTTTCAATAAGTTCCCTTTCCTTGGTTTTATGTTTACCAACAAATAAATCCAGGAGACACAGATGATATATTAAATTACAATTACAATTCCCATTGAGACAAGTTCACTGAAAAGTCAGCTAAGCTCACTTACCTGGATAAACTGTTCCCTCCACACCCTCTTTACAGAATAATTTAATAGTATGCCTGAAAAATTAAAAATTACTATATGTAATGGGCTTTTTAAAAACAGTAAAAACCACAAATGCCAGCAGTCTATCATATAGCCATATGCTCTGTGACAATACAGACAACATGCCCATTGTGATTCTAATAATACATGATGTCTAACAGGCAGTTGGCAAAAATTCTGCTTAGAATCTGGCTTGCTTCTTTAAGCAGGAGAAATCACAGTGCTGTGGCTGCCTCCATCACTCGGGAGGGGTTCTCTTAGTGTGCTACCAGGTTAACAAAATCCTCATGCAAACTGTAAAGAGCCCTTCCTCTTCTTGGCAGGACTCTCCTATTCTTCAATGGTATTTGGGAAGAATACTTATTCCTTATTTCTATTTTATTTCTCCATTTGAAAAAAATTCCATTATGTTAGCTATTCTGGCTTCTCTGTACTTGCCTTACTCTCTCCTTTCCTTGGTCATTAGAGTTGCTTATGTGATTGGTGAACTGGGGAGCAAGACTTTGTCGGTTATAGTTTAACCCATTCTCTTCACTTTCAGCTTTAGGGCTGGGTATTTACAGGAAGAAGAATTCACACCTGCTATCCACACTGGAAATTTTATGGGGCAGCCTGCCATGTTGAGAGAGCCTGCAGTTGCCTAGCACTTCCTGGAACTGGATGGGTAAATCTATCTAGTGCTGGAGTTAAATGTTAGGAAGCTTACATGCTGAAATAACATTTTCAGATATTAACTGCATCATTTATAAAAAGGGGAATCTGGCTTTCCATTTTCTACTCTTTTGACTTATAGAACATCACTTTTGTTCTGAACTTTGTAAGCTAGAATGGAAGCCACAAGAAAACAGGTTAGTGTTACTTGGAACTTACTTACCTTATCAAAATTTCTCAACAGGTCTTGATCTTCCCAAGAAAATCCAAAGAGGTTAGAGAAGTGTTCTGGATTTCTGTAGATAACGTTTCTTTTATACCTGGAGGAAGACAACACAAATATCATATTTTTAAATCATACTATACAATTGAGAATAAATTTAGTGTTAGATATTCCAGCCTGTCACACTCCCCCAACAGAATTTAGTCATTCATTTTTCTAATACAGATAGACAGACAGACATAGATATAAACATTGGCATAGATGTAAAGATAGAGATACAGATATTTACTTTAGTTTACCCATTTCTAAATTTGCTAATCTTTCTTTCCTTTGTCAATGGTCAGTGCACTGTATTACTGAAGTGTGTCATGTGTCATACACACTTCATTGGAGAAGCTTGGGAGACTTCTTACTTTTACCTCATCCCTCTGTCATAAGTTGAAAACAATAGAGATAATTATCAGTTTATTCTAACCCTAATAGCCAAATGGACATTAAAAAAACTAGAAAACATACACTGTAATTAACAGATTTCTCAGTTTGATATAGCAATAAAGAAAATAAGTAAATACGGGCATTGGACTAAGAATCAGAACTAGATTCAATTCATAACCCTACCATAATTAGGTAGGCAATTTTGGACAAGTATCTAAACTTCTCCGAGTCTTAATCTCTCCACATACAAAATTAAGAGCTTTGTGCAGAATTTCCTCCAAGTCCCCTTCCATCTTTCAAATTCTGTGATAATTTTCCTTCTGAGGATGTGGTGTGATATAGGTAGAATTGTCAGGAGGAATTTATGGTAGCAAAATCCTCATGTTTAGATAAATCTTGAATTTTTGTAAATTTATTCTAGGTACTCAGTTACTGGCTTCTATCTCTGCTGGGCAATTAGTTACTTGTAGGTAAATGATACTAGATTGACTGTAATCAATTTCAGGTTTTTCTATTGAATAAATCAACTATGTATCTCATGGACTTCAGTAAAATTGGAATTTTAATTCACAGGATTCATAACCATTTGGGGCCAGTGGCTCAGCTGTCTATCTTCCTGCTATGCTAATGTTGAGAGGAAGACGTTGGAATTCTATAGAAACTGGAGAACTAGAGGCTATTTGTAAGATAGCTTACAGAATTTGACATTATATCATGACTTTTTCTCCCCGTCAGATATCTTCCAAGGGAAAAATATTTCTGGTTGAAGTATTCATATCTAATTGTTATTTCATATATCATTGACCTGCAAAAACAATAATAATTCCTAAAATTGAGAATTGAGTGATAACTACAATTACTGTTTACAAAGATAATTTTAAAACTAACCCATGAACATTTTTTGTTGTTGTTTGTAAGTAATGGAGATTAATTTAAGCCTGTATTACATATCCGGTGCTGGAATAAACTCTCTACATAATTTTACAGATTAAGCCTTATAACTACCCTATTAAAATTTTGAATTATGATTCTCATTTTACAGGTGAAGAAACTGAGGCATGAGTCAACTCCCCAAAGAGAGATAATAAGTGGTGAAGTTAGCAGGTTTGTGTGATCCCAGAGCCTATAGTCCTTACTACGCTATATACCCTGGCCCTACAGAGCTTGTTGGCTACACCTAGGCCAGTAAATATTCAATTTCTATAGGTTCTCTCAGTCCTTTATTATCTGAGCCTCTGAATGCATTGGTTGATATTTTTCTTTTGATATATGAAGGTCTTGTCTGATTTCTCTCCAGGACTATGGTTTTTGTATTTCATTTCTGTGTTCAGGGGAACAAAATGCTGCTTTTTCCATCTTCTAGCCTGAGTTTTCTGCCTGGTATTTAGCATGTTTCAAAGAAATGTGTGCATATCAGGATGCTTACTTTGTATGCATGTGAGTACAGAGAAGTGAGCTAGATGGGGTTGCCTGCAGGTGCAGAGGCATCGGATGTGAAGAAGCACTGTAGTGGGTGGTTGTGAAGATAAGAACCAAGCAGAGAGTTTGTTGATCAGAACAAAGTGAATCATATCATTACACAGACTCACAGAATGTGGGGCTGGAAGAGGCCTCACTAATCAATTAGTTCAAATTTCATAGTGTATAGGTGAAGGAAATAAGATACAAGGTGTTCAGGAACTAAGAACCAGGTTTCTGGATTTCATCCATCCACCCAACGTCTCAATAGTAACACTAAATCCTTAATTACATGTTTATATGCATCTCTTCAAAAAGAAATTTGCTACTCTAGGTCTGCATGTATCAATCACACTGTGTGATGTAAGACCCAGAGAGCATAATGCTTACGAAAAAGACCTTGAGGTCAGACCAACCTGAGTCCTAGGGCCAGCAACATCCCTTTCTGCTTGTGGAACTTTAGGAAAGTGACTTAATCTCTTTATGGGACAGTTTCCTTATCTGTAAAATAGGGTAATGAGAGAAGACTCCTCTCTGTGCTGTTTTGTGGATTAAGTGAGAAATTGTTTTAAAAGACTTTGCATTAGGATCTGGCACAGAGTAAGGAAGCATATACAAAAATTACCAGATATCATCTCCATCATCATTATCATCAGCAGCATTAGCATTATTCCTCTTATGTGATGTCTTAAGACATCCTTTGAAAAATGTGTTTTCCTGTTAAATAAGGAAATATAAATCCCAATAAAAGAGATTCTAGATGAAGAACTAACGAAACAGACTGAAATCACCAGCATGGTCCCAGAGACTTTAGGTTTCTCATCAGTGAAATGGAAAAGACACTGATCTCCATATATATTTGAAATTACATATGCAATACTCTGAAAGAATACATTCAGAATTTGATCTTTTGCTGAGGACTGTCCAAATCAGTGGCACTCAAAGCCAGAAGTTCTCATAGCTTCTCATAGCCAGGCCTCATAAGTAAAACAAATGATTTTACCCAACAAAACAAGAGAGAGAAAAAGAGAAAGCCTCATTTTTTTTTCTTAATCATAAGTTGGTGTGAAGAGATGTCCATTTGGATTCTGCTTCTAGAGAGCTCAGTTATGCGGTATTCGTAAAAAGTAGTTCCAAATCAATACAACATGTTTTAAATTTACATTAACATTTAAATTAATGAGAAGCTTAATGTGAATTATGGCGCTTTAGCTGTTTAGGACTATGTTCCTTCTTGCCAACTTGGAACAGGGTCTATTGACTCACCTTCTCAGTCTCATAAACAGCCTCCAGACTTTATGTGTTTTCAGTGCCAGAGGACTTTCAGGCTGGTGAAAGCTGCCATATTGACATCACCAGGGATTGAAGTTGGCCCTCTCCAACTAAAGATGTAAAATGCTTCCAGCAACTACACACACTTTCCCTTAAGGTCAGATTGCCATACACCGTTGTCAACCCTGGGAATTCTCTAAGATCAGAGCTTACTCCACATCCTCTGGTCACCATTCATTTATCTAACAAATTTTTCTAGAGCACCAACTATGGACATAGAGCTGTGCTAAAACAACACAGATTCTACTTCAAGGAATTCATCATCTATTGAATGATACAGCACATATATACATATATAAACAATTCTAGAATAATATGACATCTTCTATGATAAAAGAAGATACATACTGGGTGCAATTAGAGGCACTTGAATTAGATTGGAGGAGAATTAAGCCTTCTGAAGAAATAAGGCTTGAAAGACAAGGAAGAATTAGACAATCAAAGAAGAGCAGAAACTCTCACCACTGAAGAGTGGACAGCTCTGAGTGACTTTGCTTCAATGAACAATAAGTTCTGAATGATTAGAGTGAGAGGTGGGGAAAATGTGTTTGTGTGTGTTTGTGTATGTGTATATACACATACACACAAAGTGTGGGCGTAAGAAATTAACATGCATTGTTAGGCAGGGACAAGTTCATGAGAGATCTCACATGCCACACTTAGAAGTTTGGACACAATCCTTAAAATGATACAAATGCCGATGGTCTGTTGTATTTTTGTCTATTTTAATAAACTTATAGAGAAGTTTCAAGTTCACAGCAAAATTGAACAAAAAGTACAGAGTTCCCATATATCTCCTATCCCCACACATGCAAAACCTCCCACACTATGGACATCCCACACCACAGTGATACATTTTTTACAATTAATGACCCTACATTGACTCACCATTATCACCCAAAATTTATGGTTTGCATGAGTTCAGTCTTGTTATTGTATATTTTATGGGTTTGGACAAAAGTATAATGACATGTATCCACCATTATAGTACCATACAGAGTAGTTTAACTGCCCTAAAAATCTTCTGTGCTTCACGTATTCATCTCTCCCCTCTCTCCCCACAACCCAGGGCAACGAATGATTTTTTTAATTGTCTCCATAGTTTTGACTTTTCCAGAATGTCACATAGTTAGAATTGTATAGTATGTAGCCTTTTCAGATTGGCTTCTTTCACTTAATAATATGCACTAAGATTCCTCCATGTTGTTTTTTGATGGCTTGATAGCTCATTTCTTTTTAGTACTGAATAATATTCCATTGTCTGGATATACAACAGTTTATTTATCCATTTACCTACTGAAGGACATATTGCTTGCTTCCAAGTTTTGGCAATTATGAATAAATCTGCTATAAACATCTGTGTGCAGGTGTTTGTGTGGACATAAGTTTTCAACTCTTTTGGGTAAATACCAAGAAGCACAATTGCTGGATAGTATAATAAGAGTATAGTTAGTTTTGTAAGAAATCATCAAACTGTCTTCCAAGGTGGCTGTACCATTTTGCATTCCCACCAGCAGTGAATGAGAGTTCCTGTTGCTCCACATCTTCACCAGCATTTGGTATTGTCAATGTTTTCAATTTTGGCCATTCTGATAGGTGTGTAGTGGCATGTTGTCATTGTTTTAATTTACATTGCCCTAATGACATAGGATAAGGAGCATCATTTCACATGTGTATTTGTTATCTGTATATCTTCTTTGGTGAGGTGTCTGTTCAGGTCTTTGTCCTGTTTTTTTAATGGGGTTGTTTTCTTATTGTTGAGTTTTACAAGTTCTTTGTGTATTTCGGATGACAGTCGATTATCAGATGTATCTTTTGCAAACATTTTCTCCCATTCCTCTCATTCTCTTGACAGTGTCTTTCACAGAGCAGAAAATTTTAATTTGAATAAAGTTCAACTTATCAATTATTTCTTTCATGGATCATACCTTTGGTGGCTTGACAAAAAAGTCATTGCTGTATCCAATGTCATCTGGGATTTCTTGTATGTTATCTTCTAGGAGTTTTATAATTTTCCATTTTACATTTGTGAAGGGTTTAAGGGTGTAAGGTCTGTGTCTAGATTCTTTTTTTTTTTTTTTTTTTTTGTATGTGGATGTCTAGTTGTTCCAACACCATTCCAGAGATAGCTACCAAAACTTTTTTTGTTTTCAAGCTCTTGGTCAACACCACATGGTCAGCTAATAATCATAATTATTAGAAACTAGTAAACTGGTATTGTATTTATTGGCAAATAAATGTCTTGATACTTGGCATTAAAATAATGGAAATGGGCCTCTACTGGTGAAATTAAAGGTATTCATGATATGTGGGTTGACTTACATATTTTGGGGACACGCCTCATTTTTATATTAACACAGTTTAAGAATCAAGTGAGGCATGAAGCTTATATCCTTATGTTATGAAAGATACCTGAGGCTTGATGCATAAATTTTTCTCTGCCCAGCCATGAGTTAGAAGAATATTTCATTGGCTGATCCAACTAAACAATATACAAATTCTGCCTTTGGAATGCTGTCTGCTGAAAGGTGGCATTCAGAGCATCTAAAAGAACAAAAGACAGAACTTTGTTGCATTTTCAGAACTATTTTTTGATTACTCACCAATGCAAGCATGTATGTCCAAAAAACATATGTGTTCTTGGCAAAATCAGGTCAGCAACTTTGCTTTGCTATGACCTAGTAATGAGAGTATAGCTAATTCTTATTCAGCTCAGGCTTCTTTGCCTGTTACTATCTACCAGAAAGAGTCTAGTGCCTACATGTTGTGCAGGACCAAAGCATGTTAGATCAATTTGCAACACTTAACATGTCCAAGGAGCAAACAGGAAACTGCTGCATCCTGAGTGTGATAAGAAAGATACTGTTAGAAATAGACATTGGAAGTGAGAGTAGCATGACATATATACACTACCGAATGTAAATTAGTTAGCTAGTGGGAAGCAGCAGCATAGCACAGGAAGATCAGCTCAGTGCTTTACGATGACCTAGAGGGGTGGGATGAGGAGGATGGGAGGAATATTCAGGAGGGAGGGGATATGGGGACATATGTATGCATATGGCTGATTCACTTTGTTGTACAACAGAAACTAACACAGTATTGTGAAGCATTTATACTCTAATAAAGATCTATTTAAAAAAAAGAAAAAGAAATAGACATTGAAGAGGTAGACAAGAAGAAAAAATGCCAGGACTTTTAGCTCCTGATAATATTTTTGGATTGAATTCTCAGTGTAATAGGAATCATGTAAGATATAAGAAGAGAGTGCCTCTGATCTGCTTTATATTTTTTAAACATGATATTAACCAATGTGTAGAAAATAGATTGCAATGGTAATATTGGGTTCAGGGAGGAAAGTTGAGGAATACTTCAGAAGTCCAGACAAGAGTAATAAAGGCTCAGACACAGTGATAGAAATGGATGTGAGAAATGTGGATGGACTTTGAGACATTTTTTGGGAAAAAATCTCAGTGGGATTTGCTTGTTGATTGGAAGTGAAAAATAGGACAAGGAAAGACTCCTAGGTTTGGGGCAGCTGGTGGGAAATCTTCAGTGCTGAATGTGGCTACCGGAGAAGGTATGTGCTGGAGGGTTGAGGTTCATGCTTACTGCTAAGGGGTGTCTCTAGCAATGGCAGAGGAAGACATATCATAAGCCTTCTGTTGACTTCCCCATGGATCCATGCAGAAAGTCACTGATTCCCACCACAGGGCTTTCAACACAGACTACCTGTGGAGGGAACTTGCCAGTGGGGTCATGTGAGATGTCTTGTTCACACTGGAAGCCCTCTTTTTTCAAGTCTAAATAGAAAGAACCAAATGGGAAGTGTCAGTGTTTCAGATTTATTTCAAATTCATTGAGCCTTAGTGTTTCGTTGTAGAAAATGAATGACCAAGAAGAAGGTGTCTATCTTTATCTACCATCATTAAGAAGATAATATTCATCAAAAGCTATAGAGCTTCAACATTATTCTTGGCTCTTAGTTCAGTGCATGAATATGTTTTCATAGTCATTGATTTAGTCAGTTAGTCATTCCATCTGTCAGTCTATTGGTCAGAGGTTTGCTTAATAAACATTTCCCATAAATTAGCCATGCACTGGCTAAGTACTGGAGATGAGTCTTATATAACTCTTCTTTGGTCTCTATATCTCCTAGATATTTAGCCTGTTAAGCACCAACAAAAGATCTCAAATTTATCTATATATTTATTTTTAAATTTTTTTTAAAAAAATTTTATTGGAGTATAGTTGATTTAGATTTTTTAAAAAAATTTTTATTGGAGTACAGTTGATTTACAATGTTGTATTAGTTTTAGGTATACAGCAAAGTGAATCTGTTATACATGTACATATATCCACTCTTTCTTAGATTCTTTTCCCATATAGGCCATTACAGAGTATTGAGTAGAGTTCCCTGTGCTATACAGTAGGTCATTATTAGTTATCTGTTTTATACATAGTAGTGTGTATATGTCAACCTCAATCTCCAAATTTATCCCCCCTTAACCCTTGGTAACCATACGTTTGTTTTCTACATTTGTAACTTTATTTCTGTTTTGTAGATAAGTTCATTTGTACCCCCATTTTTTTTTTTAGATTCCACATATAAGTGATATCATATGATATTTGTCTTTCTCATTACTCAGCCAAAAAAAATAAAAAGAACGAAATAATGCCATTTGCAGCAACATGGATGGACCTAGAGATTGCCAAACTGACTGTAGTAAGTCAGACAGAGAAAGTCAAATGCAATTTAGAAAATTGACTTCACTGCACTCTATATTGACTCTGGTACTATTGTAAAAATTAAGGATCAAACAAACAATAAAATTGATTGCTTTTATATTTGATTTATGAAATCTCTACATCCTTTAGAAAATCAGATTTTATTTTTATTTTAGACTTCCAATTTCTAATTGTGGATGTATTTGAGATTCTTTTTTTTAAGGAATGGGATCAATATATACATATATATAATTTCATGATCTTTACAAATGTTAATAGGTATGTAATGTAGATACTAACTAGATTTATACACTAGCCTACTCAAACTGAAATATTTTCATGTATATTTTAAAATAATTTTGTTTGCATAGGGAGATCTAAAATGAAAACATTTACACCCAAACTTGATATTATACTGTGCTTTTCCATGGCCTGTATAGCTTTGAATAGAGAGCTTTCAACATTTTGTGTCACAGTATTTCATCTAAAGTGAAGTTAATACTATGAAGCCACTTTAAACTATTCTTATTTAACATGAGAATCAGGAGGCTGGTGTCCAGGAAGTTTTCTAGGCTCTTTGGTTTTTATTCTCAAAATAACAGAGCATATCATTACTATTATCTGTAGTTAGGTTAAGAAAGCAAGAGGTGAATTGCCAAAGGAATACATTCACATCATTATCAGTTCAGTGATACAAGAAGTCAACGTGTTGTAATTTTTTTTCATAGTTTTCTTTAGTTATTGGAGACAACTAAAGTGGTTGACAAGTTACATGTATTTATGAAATCATGTAATCACATTTTCTCTTGTACTTCTCTAAGGCAGGCAATAAGAGTCAACTACTGAGATAACTCTTATTGGATCAACATTTAACAACTGAGGTACAGGACATTTCCTGAGGGTTTATGACCAGGTTGAAAAAAAATTGGTAACCTCAGGAATTCCCGGGTGGTATCACTTTTTAGTTTATTTTTGCCTCAGAGATTAATAATCATGATGATTATTTCTGCCATAATTTAAAAATAGGAGAGAACTTATATCTATTCAAATATGGACTATTTTATGGTTTCAGGGCTGTCAACTGAAGCCATGTCACATGAGCCATGCTCAAAGGCTATAAGGGTATGGAGTCTGAAGAAAGCAAATAGACTTGGAGGACACTGGCCAGGAATCTGGGTCCCTGCATTGTTCTGGGAAAATGCAATGAAAACTGTTTGGTGTGCCTCAAGGCATAGAATAAGAACTCAATGTGGTAATGACAGGAAATGCAATTTCAGCTCAGTGTAAAATTAAGTGTTTAAGCCATCAAAGCTATCCAAGGGTAGAACAGACTGCCTTTGAAGGTAGTGAGTTTATTGTCATTTGAGTATTCAAGTGTAGGCTGCACAGCCACTTGGTAATTACTTTCTTACTTAATATAGTGTCATTCTCTGAATCCAATGAGTTATGCCAGTTTGGTATTAACTTAATGAAGAAGAGGCAGTTGAATTATGAACATATATGAATTGCAGTTGCTTGTGTGGTAGAGTTTGAGATGGAATTAGTAGCATCGGCCTAAGTGCCATAACATATAAATGAACACGGGAGAAGCAGTTTTTCTGATGGAGCTTTCTCTACCTACGTGGCCTTTAAAAATCAAATACACTTGAGCAGTGTATTAATTTCCTAGGACTGCAATAACGAAGTACCATAAATGGAGTGGCTTTAAACAACAGAAATTTATTCTCTTACAGTTCTGGAAGCCAGAAGTTCAAAATCAGATGTGGGGGTGACATGACATCAGCAAAATGGCAATGAGATGTCCCTTGGACATATTCTCCCCTTAGCAACAATGATTTGGTATCCATTCACAGACAAAAGTGCCTTCATGGGAGCTCTGGGATTCAGGAGGAGATTGGGAAATCCTAGTGAAGTCCAAGACCAAAGAGAGCCAGTCAGGCTTGCAAGAAGGCAGCTGACTCACTGACCGTGGTCTTGGCTACAGAAACATAAATATCTCTGGACCCCTGAGAACTTGGCTATAGCCCCTTTTGGCTTTGGATCTGTCACCAACACCATATACCAAGAGACCTGGGAAAAGTCACATCCACCCATGCAGCAGGAAATAGACATATGGACATTGGTTCAAGCCATGGACCCTGAAGTGTCCTGTGAACCAGCTTCAGACCTTCTTGCCCACAGTCTGTGAGTCTCTGGAGGAGGGCCCACCAAATTCAGTCAGACTGTAGACTGAAAGTGCCCTGTAACTGGGCTCCAGCATGTCCCAGTCTGTGAGCATTCTTGCTGGCATAGGGACCCTGCAGGAAACACTCCTGTCTGCAACTACAGAGATCCTGAATGGGCCTTATACTAGGCATCAGCCCCTGCTGAGCTGCAGCCTCATGAACTGGAGAGTGGACACAGGAATCAGGCAAGAGAACCTCCTATCTGCACCCACAGAAATTCTGAAAGGTCCCTATATGCTGATCCAGCTTCCTCATGGCCACAGTCAGCCAGTCTGGCAGCAGGAGTCATTCCCATCTGTGCTCCTGGAGAGCCCTGGTCCTATACTCAGCTTCAACTCCTCCCGCCGTTGTCAGAGACCAGTCCAGTTTGCCTAGAGACCTGGCTCAAGACATTACAACTGCCACTACATAAATATAAAGGATTCTAAGAGGACACTATGAACAATTATAAGCCAAAAAATTGGATAACCTAGAATCAATGGATAAATTCCTAGAAACGTACAACCTACCAAGACTGAATCACAAAGAAATAGAAAATTTGAACAGATCAATAAGGATTAAGGACATTGACGCAGTCATCAAAAAACCTCTCAACAAAGAGAAGCCCAGGATGAAATGGCTCTACTGGTGAATTCCACCAAACATTTAAAGGAGAATTAATGCCAATCCTTCTCAGACATGTCTAAACAATTGAAGGGGAGGGAACACTTCCAAAATCATTTTGTATAGCCAGTATTACCCTGATATCAAAGCCAGATAAAGACACTGCAAGAAAATAAAACTACAGGCTAATATCCTTGATGAATATAGATATAAAAATTCTCAAAATAATTCTAGCAAACTGAATTCAATATGATCAGATGGAATTTATTTCTGAAATGCAAGGATGGTTCAACATACACAAATCAATTCACATGATACACCACATTAATATAATGAGGATAAAAATCATATAGCCCTCTCAATACATGCAGAAAAAAGTGTTTGATAAGATGCAATTCCCTTTCATGATAAAAGTTCTCAACAAATTGGGTATAGAAAAAACATACCTCAATATAATAAAGGTCATATATGGGAAACCCACAACTAGCATCATACTCAATGATGAAAAGCTTAAAGATTTTCTTCTAAGATCAGGAACAAGACAAGGGTGCCCACTATCACCACTCTTATTCAACATTGTATTAGAAGTCCTAGCCAGAGAAATTATGCAAGTAACAGAAACACAAGTCATCCAAATTGGAAAGAAAGAAGTAAAATTGTCTCTGCTTGCAGATGATGTGATTTATGTACAGAAAATGCTAAGAGTTCCACCAAAAAGCTGTTGGAACTAATAAATGAACTTAGTAAAGTTGCAGGATACAAAATCAGCATACAAAAATCAGTTTTGTTTCTATACACTAACAATAAAATATCTAAAAAAGAAATAAAACAATCCCATTTAGAAAGAAAACAGCATCGAAAACAATAAAATACTTAGGAATAAATTCAACCAAACAGTTGAAAGATCTAACTGAAAACTATAAGATATTGATGAAAGAAATTGAAGAAGACACAAATAAATGGAAAGATATCATGCATCCATTGATCAGAATTAGTACTGTTAAAATGTTTCTGCTAGATCTATACTAGTATACTAGACATATACCAGTATACTAGATGTATATAAACTTAAAGCTCTTTATAGATTCAATGTAATCCCTTATCAAAATTTTAATGTCATTTTTCACAGAAATGTTAAAACAAATTAAATTAGTATGGGACCACAAGGACCTCCAATTGCTTTCTCTTTCTTGAGAAAAACGTGGAGTTCCTGATTTCAAAATATACTTCAAAGCTATAGTAATAGAAACAGTATGGTACTGGCATAAAAAGAAATACATAGACTGATGGAAAAGAATAGAAAACCCAAAAATAAACTTAGGCAGATACAGTCAACTAATGTTTGACAAAGGAGCTGTGAATACTTGGGTCAAAGATAGTCTTATTAATAAATATTGTTAATGCTGAATATTTACACGTAAAAAATTGAAATTGGACTCCCATATTACACCAATCACAAATATAACTTGAAGTGGATTAAACACTTAAATGTAAGAACTCAAACCATAAAACTCCTAGAAGAACACATAGGGGAAAAGTTATTTAACATTGGTCTTGGCAACAATTTTTTGGATATGATACCAAAAGCAAAAGCAATAAAAAAAAAAAATTAACAAGTGGGACTACATCAAACTAAAAAAGTTTCTGCACAGCAAAAGAAACAATCAACAGAATGAAGAGGCATCCTACCGAATGGGAGAAAATATTTGCAAACCATATATCAGATAAAGGGTTAATATCTAAAATATATAAAGAACTCATATAACTCAGCAAAAAAACCCCCAAACAATCCAATTTAAAAAATGAACCAATGGGCTTCCCTGGTGGCGCAGTGGTTGAGAATCTGCCTGCTAATGCAGGGGACATGGGTTCGAGCCCTGGTCTGGGAAGATCCCACATGCCGCGGAGCGACTAGGCCTGTGAGCCACAACTACTGAGCCTGCGTGTCTGGAGCCTGTGTTCCGCAACAAGAGAGGCCACGATAGTGAGAGGTCCACGCACCGCGATGAAGAGTGGCCCCCACTTGCCACGACTAGAGGAAGCCCTCGTGCAGAAACGAAGACCCAACACAGCCATAAATAAATAAATAAATAAATAAATAAAGTTAAAAAAAAATGCGTTGATACAACCATGTCTCACTTTAAAAAAAAAAAAAAAATGGACCAAGGTATTAAATAGACATTTTTTCAAAGAAGACATACAAATGGCCAAAATGTACATGAAAAGATATTAAGTATCTACTAGTCACTAGGGAAATACAAATTAAAACCACAATGAAATATTATTTCATACCTGTTAGAATGGTTATTTTAAAAAAGACAAGGGATAACAAGTGCTGGTGAGGATGTGGAGTAAAGGGAACACTTGTGCACTGTTTGTGGAACGTAAATTAGTGCAGCCAGTATGGAAAACTGTGGAGGTTCTTCAAAAACTTAAAAATAGAACTACCATATGATTTAGCAATCCCATTTCTGGGTATATATCTGAAGAAAATGAAATCAAGATCTCAAAGAGATATCTGCAACACCCTGTTTGTTATATTCATTGTAGCATTATTTGCAATAGCCAAGATGTGGAAACAACTTGTGTCCACCAATGGATGAATGAATAAAGAAAATGTTGTGTATACATACACAATGGAATAGTATTCAGCAATGAGAAAGAAGGAAATCCTACCATTTGCAACAACATGGCTGGATCCTGAGGACTTTATACTAAATGACATGTCAGGCAGAGAAAGACAGATACTGTATGATCTGACTTATAAGGGGAATCTAAAAAAATCTCCAAACTCATAGAAACAGGGAGTAGATTGGTGGTTGCCAGGGGCAGGGTGGTGGGGAAAATGGGGAGATATTGGTCAAAGGGTACAAACTTCTAGTTGTAAGATGAATAAGTCTTGAGGATCTAATGTACAGCATGTTGACTATAGTTAACATGTTGTATTACATACCTGAAAGTTTCTAAGAGAGTAGATCTTAAATGTTCTCAGCACACACACAGAAAAATTGTAATCATATGAGGTGATAGATGTGTTAACCAACCTTATTTTGGTAATCATTTTGCAATATATACATCTATTAAATCATTACTTTGTACAAAAACTTACACAATGTTGTAAGTCAATTATATCTCAATAATGTTAGAAAAACCAAAATTGAATTTTAGATTAACAATGAATAATTGTTTAGTATAAGTATGTGTCAAATATATGAACTGTCGGTCTGAAAATCAAATTTAACTGGGGGAAAAAATGATGTGGGCAGGCCCTGCTGCCTTTCAAATTCTACTTGAGAATCTTTCCTGTCTCTTTTAGCTTTTGGTGATTCTAGCTGTTCCTTGGTTGGTAGCAGCATAACTCAAATTTCTGCCTCCATCTTTACATGGTCTTCTTCCTTCTACTGCGTGTCTCTTCCTTATTTCCAAATTTCCTTCTCTTTATAAAGTCATTGGATTTAGGGCCCGCCCTAACTCAGTGTGACTTCATCTTGACGTGATTACATCTGCAAAGTTACTATTTCCAAATAAGGTCACATTCATAGCTATCAGGGGTTAAGAACTCAACATATGTTTTGGGAAAATACAATTCAGCCCACAACAAGCAGTTTTACATCTTTTCATCATCAGCACTTACATGTGAATTAAGGTATCTGACTTTTCCTTTTAATGTTCTCCCTTTCTTGGGTTTCAATTTCCAAAATCCTATCACTTTTACTTTACAGTCTAACAAAACTGAAGCACGCGTGTCCTTAAATACATCATTTTCTCTCATATGATTGTTCATGAACTAGAGTGTCCTGCTCTGTCCACCTGACAACTCTCTAGTTGTTCTTCAAATTTTAGCACCATCATAACTTTTTTCTATCTACCAGGAAAAACTGAGTGTCCTTCTCCCTTTGTTTTCATCATACCATATACAGATATTTCCATTAAGCCAATTATCAGACCATATCACTAACATTTCCTTATTTATATATATATATATATATATATATATATATATATATATATAATTACAATGTATATTTAATTATAAAATAACCAAGGAAAAAATTGCTTATCTGATGTAATTACTGCAGGCTTCGTGCTCAAGATGGAAAAACCAAACAATATTTGGGCTCACTCTGTTTTAGTATGTACAGAGAGAATGCCACAGGGGATCCTGTTTCATTTTCTATTGAGGGACACCTATCATGCTTTTAAAAGTTTTTTCATTAAGACTCTTACATGATTTCTAAATATTAAGTTTATACCTACTGGGAACATTTACTTATTACCCAAGACACCGTGCAACATTTCAGTGAAAATTTTAATAATGGTTTCAGAAGATACTGTCAAGAAAAGCATGCCATTGGGTACCATTATCCATAAGGACAGTAGGATAGAGTTTAGGAAAGCATGTTGAGGACATAATAAAACATTTTAAGAGCAGTTTATATCAGTGCTTCACAGTAATACACCACAAAATATGGGTAGTGGGGGAAGGTAATTACATTTCATTTTGCCCTCTGCATGCTATCTCACTGGTGGTATTCACTCATAATTGGTTACTTGAAAGAATCCAGCAATTACAAGCATATTAATTAATGAGCAAAGCATTAAGCAGAATAATGAATTCACCAGACACATACATATACACATATGTTACATACATATGTGTGAACATACATAAATAAGCTAGCCAGCCAGTCAGCAGAGAGTGAGGTATGATAAGCATCAACATCGTCAGCCACTATGGAGAACATTATGGAATTTCCTTAAAAAACTAAAAATAGAGCTACCATATGATCCTGCAATCCCACTCCTGGGCATATATCTGGGGAAAACCATAATTTGAAAAATACATGCACCCCAATGTTCATTGAAGCACTATTTACAATAGCCAAGACATTGAAGCAACCTAAATGTCCATTGACAGATGAATGGATAAAGAAGATGTGGTATATTTATACAATGAAATATAACTCAGCCATAAAAGAGAATGAAATAATGCCATTTGCAGCAACATGGCTGGACCTAGAGATTATCATACTAAGTGAAGTAAGCCAGGCAGAAAAAGACAAATATCATATGATATCACTTATATGTGGAATCTAAAAAAAATGATGCAAATTAACTTATACACAAATCAGAAATAGACCCACAGACATAGAAAACAAATGTATGATTACCAAAGGGGACGGGGGATGGGATAAATGAAGAGTTTGGGATTAACATATATACACTACTATATATAAAATAGATAACACACATGGACCTACTATATAGCACAGGGAACTCTACTCAATATTTTGTAATAATTTATAAGGGAAAAGAATCTGAAAAATATATATGTGTGTATGTATAACTGAATCACTTTGCTATAAACCTGAAAGTAACAGAACATTGCCAATCAACTATACCACAATAAGAAAAAAACAAAACAAAACAAAACATAGTTGGGGGTATCTATCTCAAATTTTCACTTTATTTCTTTTTCTCATTCTCTATCTCTTCCACCCTCCTTTCATTTCTTCCTTTCCTTTTATTTTCTTTTTCCTTTTTATCATTTCATTATCTTCTGTGTAACAAATCACCATCTACAACTCAGGAAAATATAACATGAAAGCACTGTCTAAAACATTTAGTCTGAGCTCACTCTTCAATATTACGGCTCCTTTCCTAAATGGTAATTATATCTTGGGTATGACAACCCTTTGAAATTACTAGTGAAAGCACTTTTCCTCTCTCCCCCGCCATTTTGAAAGAATTAGATCTTTTTTCAGGTGCAAAACTTTCAAAAGGCTCAATATTAATGACATATTATTCAATAATCTCAAGTCATTCTACATTTCATATCCCAAACAAAATTATGATCCAACTATGAACCAATATGATCAAAATCATAAGTGAAATGAAGTAAGCACTAGAACTCAGCTTGTACACCTAACACTAATCTTATTCCTCAGAAGACTTGATAATATTGTTATGATGAAACTATTTGGGAAGTGATTTTTAAAATGAAAACGACTCTAGGGAAATAAATATCACCTAAACTTTCTCCAGAGGTCTATATAGAATATACATAAATCTCATCTATTCAGAGTTATCTTCATTACAAATAAAATTTTGGGGAGCCTGATAGAAAAAAGCTTGATACTATTTCTAGCCAGCTGATTATAAAGAGGAAAAGAGGCTCCTGATGTTACAGGTTTGCCAGAGAACTGAGGGGGCTGCAGAAAGCCAGAGATGGATGCTGTTTGCTGGAAGTTTATGTTCACACTTTTCATATTCCTGTTTCAAGAGGAGTAACCAGTTACAAAGGACCAGAGGGTGTTTTCGCACCTTTTCCTCCTCTTGATTAAGGTAGACTTCACAGCCCAAGTGTGACAGGCAGTGTTTCTGCAGACTGGAGTCCTCCCAGGAGCATATTATCTATCTCTGTAGGAGCTGGAGGCTTTAGATTGGTTCAGGGTTGATAGACACCACTTTGCCATCAGCAATTTCTTTGTATCCAGAAAAGAAAGTGGTGTCAGGTATGGTATATTTTCTTTGGATAGTTTACAGGAGTCATCCCATACAACAGAAAGCCATACGTTTCCACAATATAATGAAAATAGCCTGGGTTTTAGAATCAAAAACACCTCCAGTTCCACATCTGTTAGTTGGAAAAAGTGCTTAACATATGTGGGCCTGGTTTTTAATCTTTAAAATGGTAAAAACAAAACAAAACAAAACAACCTATTTCATGGGGCTCTCATGTGAATTAATGTGCTTTAAAAATTTTAATATTCTAGAATATAAATCCAGCAGAGTAGGTACCTTGATCATATTTTTCTCTCTCTTACCGCAAGGTCCTAGAGCAGCATCTTGAATAAAATAGGCCCTTAATATATCTTTTAGATTGTACTGCTTGAACATATTCAGCATACTGAACATTTTTTTTAACCCAGGTCCTAACATAAACAAGATCAACAGTGATACAATATGGTTTAAGGTGACCAGCTGGACAGTTGAAGAGAACTTATCAACTGTAATTCTATTCATTTGTTCTCCTCCATTTTTTGTGAACTTTCTCTAAAGAGCAATAGCAAAGGTTAAGTCCATGGTTTTGGATGATTATAAAATTTAAAGGTAATTTTAATACTTCAAGTAAAAAGAAAACCGGTATTTACTTGGAAATTTGGCATATGTGTTTCCAGGAGAGTAAAAATCTAATGACTTCATGGATGTATGACTTTTGCCACTTCTTCTTGCTGTGTTTTAAAATGAATAACTGAAAATTTTGTTTGGGAAACAATTTCATTCAAATTGCTTATATTTTCTATTGCTTTAGCATATTCTAATTTTTCTAAGTATTCTCCACTTCATCCTCCTTCCCATCCTGCCCAGGCATATGGTTATTTCTACTTCATATACTATTTTCCAACATACAAAACTAATAGGCAAAAGAAATTATGCATATGGCATTCTGATTTTTCTTTTGCTCCCATGGGCAGAAACATGAGAAGTTCACCATTGAGCCCAGTTTACAGTTCAAGTGTTGGTTAGTATTAAAACAGTGCTGGATAAGGATGTAATCACACACCTACTTTCACCCACCTACATTGTTTAAAAACTGCTCTCCTCTTAATACACTCTGATTAAGAAATGTGTGTATGGTGGGTGGGCTAATTTGGGATGGGGGTAGGGAGAGATAATTGAAAAATTAAATTTTTAAATTATTTTTCTCCATTATAATATACTATGTACATAAATATTAAATATGTACATAAATATATATATTAAATATAATAAATATTAAATAAATCTATTAAATATAAATAGTGTACAACATGTACAACATGTTGTTCATGTGTACAACAGATTTGTGAATGTTGAACCATCCTTGCAGCCCTGGAGTAAATTCCACTTGACAGGGTGTATGATCCTTTAAATGGGTTGCTGAATTCAGCTTGCTAATATTTTGTTGAGGATTTTTGCATTTATGTTCATCAGGGGTATTGGCCTGTAATTTTCTTTTTGATGGTGTCTTTGGTTTTGATAACAGGGTAACACTGGCCCTGTAAAATGAGTTTGGAACAATTCCTCTTCGATTGTTAGGAAGAGTTTGAGAAGGATAGAAATTAAATCTTTGAATGTTTGCTAGAATTCACCAGTGAAGACATCTGGTCCTAGACTTGTGCTTGTTGGAAGTTTTTGATTACTGCTTTAATCTCCTTGCTAGTTAATTGGTGTATGCAGACTTTCTATTTCTTCATGATTCAGTCTTAGAAGATTGTATGTTTCTAGGAATTTATCCATTTCTTCTAAGTTTTTCAATTTCTCAGCATATAATTGTTCTTAGTAGTTTCTTAGGATCCTTTGTATTTCTGTGGTATCAGTGGTAACTTCTCTTTTATTACTGATTTTATTTATTTGAGCCCTCTCTCTTTCTTTTTGATGAGTATAACTAAAGATCTGTCGATTTTGTTTATCTTTTCAATGAACCATCTCTTAGTTCCTTGATCTTTCTTATTGTCTTTTTATTCTCGTTTTCATTTATTTCTCCTTTGATCTTTACTATTTCCTTCCTTATACTAATTTGGGCTTCATTTTCTCTTCTTTGTCTAGTTCCTTTAGGTGTAAACTTAGATTGTTTATTTGAGATTTTTCTTGTTTCTTGAGGTAGGCCTGTATTGCTATGAGCGTATCTCTTAGAACTATTTTTATTGTTTCTCATAAATTTTGGTATGTTTCTGTTTTTATTTGTCTTTAAGTATTTTAAAATTTCTCCTTTGATTTTTTTTAATGACTCTTTGATTATACAGTAGCATGTTGTTTAATCTCCACATTTTTGTGATTTTTCCAGTTTTCTTTCTTGTAATTGATTTTTAGTTTCATATCATTGTTTGGAAAATATGTTTGATATAATTTAAATCTTCTTGAATTTATTGAGACTTGTTTTGTGGTCTAACATGTGATCTATCCTGGAGAATGTTTCATGTGCACTTGAGAACAATGTTTTCTGCTGTTTTTTGCATGGAATATTCTGTATATATCTTTTAAGTGCATATGATATAATATATAGTTTAAGGCACCTACTTGCTCATTGATTTTCTGTCTGGATGATATACCCATTGATGTAAATGGGGTATTAAAGTCCCCTAATATTATTGTATTGCTGTCAATTATTCCCTTTAGTTCTGTTAATTATTGCTTTGTATATTAGGTGCTCCTATATTAGGTGCATATATGTTTACAAATGTTATATCCTCTTCTTGGATTAAACCCTTTATCATCACATAATACCCTTCTTTGTCTTTTATTAGTCTTTATTTTAAAGTGTATTTTTCTGACACCAGCTTTCCTTTTGTTTCCAATTGCATGAAATATATTTCTCCATTCTTTAACTTTCAGTCTGTGTGTATCCTTATTTCTTCAGTGAGTCTCTTGTAGGTAGCATATAAATGAGTCTTTTCTTTTTTTAGTTCATTCAGCCACTCAGTCCTTTGATTGGAGGATTTAGTCCCTTTACATTTAAAGTAATTATTGATAGGTAAGTATTTATTGCCATTTAAAATATTTTTTTCTGTTTTTTTAGTTTTTTTCTGTTCCTTTCTGAGAGAAGCCATAATAACTTTTATTGACTGTTTACTTTGTGCAAGCACTCTGATAAGTGCACTGCAACACTCTCTCATTTAATTCTCCCAGTGTCACAGTATAAGAATTCTAACTTTATTTTACAAAAAAGTAAATTGTAAATCAGAGAAGTTAACCTAATTGTTTAGTACCATGATGCTAAAGCATAGCAGAGGTGAGGTTAAGTCTCAGGTCTGTTTATTCTGGCTCCCCTTCACTAAGGAGAAATGAGAGTTGTTTTTCATAAATACAAAGAAAAGAAAAAAATTAAATTGCAAAAGCCTAAAATTAAGCCTGTATGATGACTTATCTATGGTGAGAGAAGATTTAAAGATGAAGATTCTACCAGCAGAGATAAATTCAAAATTTTGTGTATTCTTGTTAGGTATGTAACATTCTGGTGGTGAATGCAGCACAAAACAAATTAACAAAACCTTGAACTTGCCATGGCTCCATGGCAAGTTGTCTGTTCGTGTCATGGAATCAAAGGTTGTAGGGGGGAAAATCAACTGTTGAAAACCTTAAAACCAGGTGATACCTGATATTTCTTATTTCTTTCTTCAATTAAAATATATGAACTTAAAAAACTTTTAAATTTATACTAATTTGGTTGCCTTATCTTCTTACAGAATTCAAAAGACAGAAGCAAAGACAGGCATCACAGTTGATACATCACTTTTCATATCTCATCTTTTCTTTGCCTGAGTGGCAAGGTTAGGTTCAATTGTAAAAAGAAATATAAATTGATGTTCCTGTGCTTGGAAAATATTAGGATGCCATTGAATATCTGAACCTTAATATGGAGTCTTTTCTGAGGTTTTCTTCATAGATAATAGCTCAGTATTAAGCTTTGGATTCTGATGATACAGAATATGTTACTGGTATTTTTCAAAGCAAGATGATTAAATCGTTCTAAAGAAAATACAGCAAAACTTGTCTGTATCTAAGCTCTATATTTGGAAAATCCAAATATAACCATACCCAAAATTAACCATACTCAGCTTTATCCATAGTATATTAATGCATACATTTGGAGCAAATTTAATTTTTGAAAATTCAATTTAAGCACTTGAAAAAGTAAAGGCTCGTACTTTATAAATCAGTGAAGGAAATACTTACAATTCAACAAAAAAATGGGTGAATAAAATGGAGAACCATTTGATAGAAAAATAAAGACAAAGTTTCCAAAAACTATGAAAAACTGTGTAGCATCACTATTTCAAAGAAGTAAATAACAATGAAATACTGGCTTCATCTATCAGTTTTGTAATTTTCTTTTAAATGTGATCATTAAAGCCTCAGTTAAAAGCACCTCTTCTGAGAGACTAGTTGTATTTAAAGTGGCTCTCTTTCCAAGTTACTTTGTTACCTTATCTATATACTAACTATTGCTTATCATACTATGTAATTTCCCTTTTACACTTATCTACCTATCTATCGATCTATCTATCACCTATCTATCTATCTATCTCTATCCATTCATCCATCATCTGCCCATACATCTACCTTTTTATCTATCCACATCTCCATTTATCCCTCTATTTTTTTTTTACTACCTATCTTTTGCCAAGTAGAACGTGGGCTCCATAAGTTCAGCAATAATGTTTCTCTTACTTACCACCTCATCCCTTGCCTAGGATAGTGTCTGAAACTTAAGTGGTGCTCATAAAGTGGTCCTTGAAGGAATGAGTACATGCTACAGAGTAAAGAATGTATAGATAAACTGGCTCACTACTGTTAGAAATGTATTAATAAAACCTAGCTTATATATACTTTGACACAGTTGCACAAAAATGAACTTTTGTGTATAGAGGAATACATAATGCAGTAATATTTGTGATAGCAAAAATCTGGAGTTACCCTAAATTTGTCAGTAGGAGGGTAGTTAAACAAATTTCTTGGTATCCATATGATGAGGATACTATTAACCATTAAAACCATTTGGTTATTTATATTTATATGGGATGATACCTAAAGATCTCAAAGTTCTATTTTTCATTTTTTAAAGGCTAGATGCAGTACAGTTTTTGTATAATACTTTTTTGTTTAAAACTTTTATAAATGTGTGTAACATTTTATATATACACACATATAGATAGAGAAAAATATACATAATAGTTACATTTGGAAAGTGTGAAGCTGGGGAAGGGATGGAGAAGATACTCTTCATTTTAGGCTTTTTTAGTACTGTTTGAATGTATTAATATGTTTATGTGGTGTTTTTCTAATGATGATGCTGATGATAATAAAACAACTTCTGAAAAAACATAATATAGACCTACACCTGCTATTTAATAAGATATTGCAACATAAAATTTTAAGTTAAAAAAAGCAAGTTGGGACTTCCCTGGTGGTGCAGTGGTTGGGAATCCGCCTGCCAATGCAGGGGACACGGGTTTGATACCTGGTCCGGGAGGATCCCACATGCCGTGGAGCATCTAAGCCCATGAGCCACAACTACTGAGCCCGAGCGCCTAGAGCCCGAGTGCCTAGAGCCTGTGCTCCGCAACGGGAGAAGCCACCGCAGTGAGGGGCCCGCGCACTGCAACAAGGAGTAGCCTCCACTTGCTGCAACTAGAGAAAAGCCTGCACGCAGCAACGAAGACCCAACACAGCCAAAACTAATTAATTAATTATTTAAAAAAAAAACAAGTTGTAGAAAAAAATGAAGTTAAGTAAAAGGAATGCAAGAAATTAAAAGTAAGACAGAACTCACATGTGTAGGTCCTAAGTGTTTATTTACAGATATATGCTAAAATCTAAACAGTCCTGGAAGAATGTCCACCAAGAGTTAACCACAATATATTTTGGAAAATAAATTGTAAGTGAGTCTGATGGGGAGATTTTCATGTTTTCTTTATGTTATACATGCTAGAATTTTTTAATAATGAGGATGTATACATGCATTACTTTGTAACCAAAAAAAAAATAATAAAGGGAGGAATTAAAGCCTCAATTATGTATAAAAACCAGGTATTACCAGATCTTGAAAGTGTCCACCTCTTGATACATTGGAAATAAAAAGAAATTCCTTAATAAGGCAAGATAAACTTGAGATATAAACATTAAATGAGATGTTGGGTCAGAAATTCAAAGTTAGTACTTTTATGGCTTCAGACAGAAGTGTACAGTCTACTCACACCAGATTACTTTCCTAAATAACCTGGGCTCTTTTAACGCTCGGGATTTAGGCTTAGCTAGTCTACCTAGAATTCCTATATGACCCTTTATATTAGGCACTCTGATGTCTCTTCCTCTCTGTTAACCCCTGACAGTTCAGGGAAGAATTACTCATTCCACATTCTGGGTTGCTCCAGCATTTATTACACTTATGTATATATGACTTTTTAGCTTTATGGTCTCCGAGTACCTTGAAGTCAAGGACTTTGTGAGGAACCTCTTGAAATCTCCAGATCACTGCAAAGTCTTGTATATAAGTGTTCGATATTTATGTGGTGATGTTGTGTCTGATTCTTGACTTCAGAAACAAAGTGAAGACTGCCACATGAGTGTAGCATCCATGGTCTCTGCTCACAGTATTGACTTGCTATTTGTATATCACTTCCTACTTTATAGTTCTTACATGACTTTATCATTTTCATGTATCATCTCAAGCCAGAAAAATAGGTATTACCACTCTTCACATTTTACTGTTAAAGAAACAAACATTTATTTTCCCACAGGCCCCAAGTGGCACAGCTGAGCCCGGCTCTTGAGCCATTTAAATCCAAAACCACAACCAATTAGTGTAAAGCGGGGGATGAAATGACACCATTCTGGAGACAATGTACTTCTGGGAGCTTAGACACAGCAACCTTCTGCAGACATAAATAAAGGTTGGTAGAGGCCCTCTACCACAGTCACTCTTCCTCTTATAGACTTCTTTTCATTTGCAGCAGGGATGGGGACATTCTTACAAATGGTATGTCTATCCCAGCTCCCAACAGCTCAGACAACAGCCAACGCTCAACAATACTGCTTCCTCCCTCCACTGAAACCCATGCACACTAAAGAGACTTGATGATCCAGATCTGTAGCTCCTTCTAATTATTTTAATGTATTATGTAAATAATAATAATAATAACAATAAATGTAACCCCTCCTGCACACCCAAGGTCAAGACCTGAGATTATGTGAGAAACTGGGGAGAAGAGAGAAAGAGGAAGAAAGAAAAGCAGTGAGGGAAATGCCTTTCTCAATGTTAATAATAGCTAACATTTTTTGAGCACTTACTATGCCGTGTTTAAAAGACATAGTATCATAACATAGAGGTTAAGTGAATAAACTTAGAAGTCAGACGGTATGGATTTGAATGTCAACTCTGGCACTTACTATGACTCTTGGACAAGTTGCTTACTTTTTCAGTGTCTTAGCTGTAAACTGGAGCTGATGATAATAGCACCTGCCTCACACAGTTGTTCAGTGATGTGGTGTCTGCCAATTTCCATAGTGTAAATTCTGGTACAAGTGCCCATTAGAAGCTACCAATGGCTTAACAAACAGCTCACAACATTTCTGAATATTTAACAATTGTCTCTCAAGAGCTGGAATGAGACAGCTCCAGCATACCCCTGTTGTTATGATGATTAAATAAATTAGTGGCATAAGCATTTAGAGGAGTTCCTGGGATATAGTGTGCATTACATTAGGTATTTTTAAAAGAGACACTAAGATTAACTCTTCTATTTTGGTATGAGATTCTGTTATCCTATTTCTTCTATTATTCTATGAGATTAGTGTTATTTTAATTTCAAGGGAGGTTAACAAGGTAGAAAAGAGCTTCAGTATCTGACTGCTAAGGAGAGTTGGGATTTAGGCAGCCTGCCACACCATATTGCCATCTTGCTTGGATTATCAGGAGATCATATCCTGTTGGGGATCACTGTGCCTACACAAGAATTTGACTGTGAATGCTCACACGGTGAAAGAAAATTAGAGAATCCTGGTACTATTACACAAGGTGAAATGCCAATATCAGCTCTAGAGGTTCCTTGGTCCCAGGGATTTTTCTATTGCCTTTGAGGTAAATTATTTATCATATCAAACAATGAGAAAACCATACTAATATGTATTCTCAAGAATGGGGCAGACAATAATGACAACTTCTGTTCCCTAGGCATTTATTGTGTGCTTGACATTTTATTAACCACTTGAAATGAATTATCTTATGCAATAATAACAGCAACTGGCTAAGGTAGGATTATTATTGCACCATTCTGCAGATGAAGAAACTGAAGCTCAGCAGTGTTAAGTAACTTCTTCAAGGGCACAAAGCTGTCATAAACATTAGCTCTGTCTGAATCAAAAGTCTATGGATACACTGAAAACCATACACTCAACTGCTATCTCTTAAATTCATGAAAAATTGTCAAGAAATTTAGAAATACATTGATGCTCTTTAGAGATGAAAGTATTATGAAGAAATCTAAGGTTCATACTGAAGCTTTTTAGGGTTGAGAATATTAAAGACCAATGTCAGGCCAAAGAGAGGGTGAAATTCATGTATTTCATGTGATTACTCCTTCCTAAAAAATAAAATTATATTTTAATAGAACTACCATATGATCCAGCAATTCCACTTCTGGGTATAAATCTGAAGGAAATGAAAACCCTAATTCAAAAAGATATATGCACCCCAGTGGTCATAGCAGAGTCATTTACAATAGCCAAGATATGGAAGCAACCTAAGTGTCCATCACAGATGAATGAATAAAGATGTAGTTTATATATACAATGGAATATTACTCAACCATAAAAAAGAATAAAATTCTGCCATTCACAGCAGCATAGATAGACCTAGAGGGTATTATGCTTAGTGAAATAAGTCAGACAGAGAAAGATGAAAACTACATATTATTATTTATATGTGAAAACTAAACACACACACACACACACACACACACACACACACAAATGAATGTAACAAAACAGAAAGACTCATAGATATAGAGGACAAACTAGTGGTTACCAGTGGGGAAAGGGAAGAGCAGAGGGGCAAGATAGGTGTATGCTATCGAGAGATACAAACTACTATGTATAAAACATAAGCAACAAGGATATATTGTACAGCACAGGGAAATAGAGTCATTATTTTACTTTAAACAGTATAATCTATAAAAATATTGAATCAATATGTTGTATACCTGAAACTAATATAATATTGTAAATCAGCTATACTTCAATTAAAAAAATACATGTATTTTACTGTCAACATCCCTTTACTTTACTTTGAGTATGTATATAGCTCTGAGACTGGAGGAGGGCAGGAAAAGAATTCTGTGCCTGTCAAAGAAACTCGTATTAGGAGATACGTAAGGGCCAACTTCGGGCTACTCTACATTCTGTTAGGCACTTTCATTGTATTGGAGGAAAAAAAAAATTAGTTGGTTCATTTAGCTTTTCACTTAATTCAGCCTTTTATTGTGCACTTCAGTTCTCACCCAAATGAACAGAGACAGTGCAAGAAACAGAACACAATTAATGGGGCTCTCAAGACATGCGGTTGTTGCTCTTGCTTCTTTAAGAGACACAAATTATTTATTCCCTTCTGTAAAACTCCATTACCCAGCAAAAAAAGAGTTTCTTAACAAATGTATATCTTACCAAAAATGGAGAACCCATCTCTGTCTCGTATGTGTAGAATCATGGGCACACATTCACAGTGTACCTACACACAGCAAGCCTGCCCACAAAGCATTCCCCTCCTTTTGCATGTTAAAGATATAATGTCTGTGCATGAAGCAAAGAATCACTATAAATTAGAAGTAGTATGGCCTTAGCTCAAATTATGTCGAGTCTTCCCATTTTCAGGATAAGGGAAGTGAGGCTTGGAGAGGTGAGATGATTCGCCCAGGGTCAAGCAGGTGGTCATTGGGGAACGTAAATCAAGTTCCCCTCTCTCAACTCTATATATAGCCTTTTCTTTTCTAGTCTAGGCTTCCTGCTTAATATTGATCATTGCCATGGTCCCACAGACTGATCTCCTTGGAAGCTTATCACCCAATCCTCTCAAAAAATGCATGTGCACTGGTGGAGAATCACTGGCCATCTTTCTGTTTCCACATACAAATATTTCCTTTTCCCTTTTAGAAAATACTCTGTGCTCCTCTTTTGGATGGTGATTATCTTTTGAGACCTGGCCTTGGGAAAGTACCAAGAAAGCAATTTCACTTTTATTTTTCAAACAAAAGCTCCCAAGTATGAGCTGGTGGCTGGTTTGAGTCTCTACTGATTCTCCCGCACATGCTTCTCCCCACACAAACAAATACATTACTTGCCCCATGCTAATGATTTTCATCAGCTTAAAGAGCCAGTTTAATTAATCTTCTGTTTAACAAAAAACAATTCAATCTGATAAAATGTTTAGGAGAAAAACTAAAGCTGGTGTTTTTCCTACAAGTAATATGTCAGGTAGGGTTAAGAAAAGGTGTTGGCAAGTGATACAGAAGAAGTAATTTGTTATTGAAAAATGATCTCGATATGTGTGATCATCTCAAAAGCTCGGTATTCACTAAGTGGCCTTCGTTTAATCACAAGTTGGCACATTGTATAAGCCAAACATCTCATCTTCTGTGACAAAGACAAAGCAGCCTCTGCTCTAGGGAACAGATCCAGGTGGTAGAAGTTCATGGCACATCCTGGTTGCTTGGGAAATAAGCTGCCATTTCATTCTGAACTTCTCAGTACTGTGAGTTCAGCTTCCTCAGTAGAGATAACATTTTTTTCCCCCCAAAGCCACCATTATTTGCAATGGAAACTCAGTGTTAATTTCACTGCTTGTCAATTAAGCTCATCCTTTAATTTAATTGGGATGTGTATACAAAACATGACAGTGCTAATTCTAGTCCTTAATTCATGCCTAGAATAAGCTATACTCTCCAAGCATCCTTGCCTCCAATCTTCCCATCTCACTTTATTTTATGGTCAGATTAATCCTCTTATGCGTAGGTTTAATGAGAACATCATCCTGCTTCAAAATCTCTTGGAGTCCCACTCACTACAGGGTAGAATCCAAGTTCTCTAACAAAGCAGCAAAGGCAGCAAACAATCTGAATCAACCCACCTGACTAGCCTTATCTCTCCTACTTCATTTCCAGGAATGCTGAATGCTTTATGCCATCTAAGACTTGTCTCATTGAAAATCAAAGTCAGGATTAAAAGAATGTCTGACTAGTAGCTCTGCAATAGCCTCTTCCAATCTAATACAATAGGGCCTATGAGACTTAGGGGAAAAGTGACATGAAATTCATTCATACTTAGTAGGGCACTTTTGAGAGCCTACTGAATGAGAGTTTAAAAAAAATTAAAGCAATACTTGCTGAAAATTAAGTTGGCTACTCTCTGGATTTAAACCAAAAAAAATATTTAAAAAAACACAATTCAAACTTAAACACTATGCATCCACAACAATTAAGAGAATTCAACAAATAAAAATGAAGAAAGTATATAAAACACTGTGCTGTGGACTGAATGTTCATGTTCCAACCCTCACTCCAAATTCTTATGTTGAAGCCTGATCCACAGTGTGATGGTATTTGGAAATGGAGCCTTTGGGAGGTAATTAGGTTTGGATGAAGTCATAGGGGTTGAGTCCTCATTATGGATTGGTGTTCTTACAAGGGGATTAAGAACCCAGAGCTCTCTGTTTACAGTATATGAGAGTACAATGAGAAGCTGACTTTCTGCAACCCAGAAGAGGGCTCTTGCCAGAGCTATGCTGCCACCCTGGTCTCAGATTTTCAGCCTCCAGAAATGTGAGAAATAAATTTCTGTTGTGCGTAAACCACCCAGACTATGATACTTTGTTATGGCAGCATGTACTGACTAAGACAGAATGGTTTTCAGACGTTGGTCCACAGAGAGTATAGGACAGTGATCTCTGAAAGAAGGCTAAAAAAGTGAGATGATGCTTATGGCTGTCCTACCTGACCACTTGGAGAGAGATTCCAGGCCCCAGTGCAAGGAGAAGGAATCCAAACAGGCTCTCTATCCTCTCTGGAGTTGAGGAGACAGTGTTTAAAGTTTGGGGATGCAAAAATGTCTAGAATTTGAGAAGCAGAATACTAGAGAGAGTAGCACATAGGAATCCAGAAATCTGATAAGGTTTCCATGCAAATCCTTAGATGATCAGTGCACAACTGTGAGGAAACTACTAAGTCTTGAAAAATAATCAGTAGAAAGAAGGAAGTGCACAAATCCCTGTTGCTCACACAGGAAGAGGAAAATTTCATGTTTTCACCAGACTTAAGGGAAAGACTTTCTAACAAATGAGCCATTGAATAGGGACCTCAGAGGGTATAGCTTTAGAAGGGAGGTCAATAAGATATAGACTAATGGCTGCTATGATCACTAAACAAAACTTCAAAGAAGGTTTCAAAAGAAATTAAATAGTACTATGTAACTTAATTGTATACAAAACCCAAGGTCAAAAATATTGGAAGAAACAATAACAGAAAATGTCCAGCAACCACTAAAAAAATTTTACAATGTCTGGCATTTAATAAAAAATTACCAGGCATGCAAAAAAGCAGGAACATATGGCCTATAATGAAAAGCATGTCAGTTAATAGAAATAGACTTTAAGCTGACATAGATGAAAGAGTTAATAGACAGAGATATTAAACTATTATTATAAATAAACTCCATACATTCAAGAAGGTAGATGAAAAGCATGAACAAGTTTAGAGATATAGAAGATACAAAAATGACCCAAACTGAACTTCTAAAGATAGAAAATGGATCGTCTCAGAAGAAAAATATACTGGATAGGATTAAAAACAGATTAGACACTGCAAATGCAAGTATAACTTGAAGACATAGAAATAAAAACTATCCAGAGTGAAACCCAGGTTTAAAAAGACTAAAAAAAAAAAAAAGTAACAGAGCATCAATTAGCTATAAGGCTACTTAAAGGGCCTAATATATATGTAATGATGTCTAAGAGTTAGGGAGCATGGACAGAAAAAACATTTTAGAAAAGACTAAAAAATTTCCAAATTTCATGAGAATTATTAACCCACTGGTTAATGAATCTCAATAAACTCAGAGAAATATGAAGAAAACACAAAGATACATCAAAATCATATCCCCTAAAACTGGTAACAAGTCTTATCAGCAACCAAGGGCAGGGAGTGGGGAAACATTATCTACAGAGGAACAAAAGATAACATACAGGGACTTAATGGGGAAAATGCAAGTCAGAAGAAAGTGGAGCAACATATGTAAAGTACTGATAAAGGGAAACGAACAAACAAACAAACAAACCTGTTAACCTAGAGTTCTATAGCCAACAAAAATATCTTTCCAAAATGAAGGTAAAATAACATCATTTTCAAAAATACAGAACCTGAGAGTATTCATCACCCATCAGACAGGCACCACAAGCAATGTGAACCGAGGTACTTTAGGCAGAACAAAAACAGTACCAGGTGGAAATCTGGATTTACGCAAAGGAATGCAGTGTACATTAAATGGTAAACATGTGGGAAAATTTAAAATTTTATTGACTGTTCAAAGCACTTTAATATGTCTAATATATATACCAAAATAAAGTATGATATTAAAATATATAGGATAAGATTTCCACCATAATCTAATCATCCTTTATTTTTTGCTGATTTTACCTCTATGAGGAAATGTGTATTAAAAACTTGAAGTCAGGAGCCTGAATTCTTTTCCCAGTTCTACTTCCAATTATGTAAGCTTAGAGAAGTTGCTTCCTCATTCTGTGCCCCTTTTCTCATGTGTGAAAGAAAGGCATGGGCCTTTATTAAATTCTGTGGTTCTTTTACCCTATGGTATATATCTTCCTTAATGTCTCTTGACAAACTCCTGTCACATGGGTTCTAGTGGACAACTGAAGGCAAGCTTGGGGAGTGTCAGAGGGGATTTTTAAGCAGGGTGATGTATTCATCAAAAAGAGGGTGAGGGCTAAACTTGTTTCTTTTTACAATAGTATGTTAAGAGAAGAAGCAAATGTCATGGGTGGTGACTCAAGCTGATGACTGTCAGATATTCACGATGCAGAACAAAAATGCCAATCTTGACATAGTGAGAACAATTAATTTCATTGTCACCATGATTTTTTCAAATATTTATTCTATTTAAAGTACCTGAGTGGGTTGTGTGAGGTATAGACATAGCTCCATTTTACTTTTTATATCTGACTTTGCAAGCCGATACATACTATCAATAATATTTTAAATTAGTCTCAGTAGGAATATACCTTATTTATACTTTCATGCACACACTACAAAGTTCAGTTCAGTTCAACAAAATTTACTGAATATCAATTGAGGAATTCAATATAGTGTATCAGAACAGTGTATGAAAATAGTGTATGAGACCAGAATTCTAATCTCAAAACAACCAACTAGCTTTAATACCTAGAAAAAAAAGCTTATTTAATTTTGTTTAAAATGTCTTCTATAATATGAGGAGACTGAATTAGATTATTCTTAAGATCTTTTCTGGTTATAAACTTTATGCACTCTATGTGTCTATGTATTCACAAATGTACTAGAAACTGTGAAGAAATTAAATGAGTGTAAAATATGCTTCTTACCCTTGAGGAAATTATGGTTTAATTGGGTAATAAACTATATACATATTTAACTCAGAATTAATTACTGAATGTTTGTTATGTTCAGAGTGCTAGGTTTGGTGCTGTTTGAAACGATTAGAATAGGCTTAAATTCTTAGATATTGTCAGCCAGGATTTCATAAATAGCTTTGTAAAGAATTTGAGGGCTTCCCTGGTGGCACAGTGGTTGAGAATCCGCCTGCCAATGCAGGGGACACGGGTTCAAGCCCTGGTCTGGGAAGATCCCACATGCCGCAGAGCAACTGGGCCCATGAGCCACAACTACTGAGCTTGCGCGTCTGGAGCCTGTGCTCCGCAACAGGAGAGGCCACGATAGTGAGAGGCCCGCGCACCGCGATGAAGAGTGGCCCCCGCTTGCCGCAACTAGAGAAAGCCCTCGCACAGAAACGGGGACCCAACACAGCCATAAATAAATAAATAAATAAATAAATAAATAAATAAATAAATAAATAAATAAATAAATTTATAAAGAACTCTCAAATCTCAGTAAGAAACAACTCTATAAAAAAAAAAAAGATAACATAAGTTGTTCATGCTGAATTTGATTATATTAACAAAACATTAAGATACTTTAAAAAAAAAAGAATTTGAGATTTAAGGTGAAATTTGTGGAATGAATGATATTAAACTGAGGGTTTTGTAAAAATATGCATCAGGGAGGTGGTAAGTTTTCAAAGAAAAATTTTAAAAGAATAATTTTACGCATATTATATATATATATATATATATATATATATATATATACATGTAAGGTTTACAATAGATAAGTGTTACTTAAATTTATTATGTGTGGGTGGATATATACATATAATTTAAGTACATCCACACACATTTCTCAACTAAGCCATCTAATGATGAGAAAGAAAAGGAAGACAGATGAAATGGGATGATATGGTAGAAATAGCACCCAGGTGTTCTCATTTCAAGTCCAGACACTGCAACTAATGATGTAACGCTCTGATCTCATGCAAGTGTCTTTACATTTCTCAGTGTTATTAGCTGTACACTATAATGGTGGGCAGTAGGTAGACTAGATGAGTTTTGACATTAGTGCTAGCTCTATCCTTACATACTGACAATTTAAATTGAGTTACTGCCCACTCTGATCACTGCACTATATCTGTTTCTGAGATACAGAGATACACAACTCCTTCCACAAGATTCTTGTCTGGTTTGGTAACCAAGGCATCGATATGGGATTGATACTACAAATGTTTATTTAATACCTGCATCCTCACTATATACTTTATCTCCATTTAGGCAGCAACCACATCTGCTTTGTTTTCCAGCATATCTCTAGTGCTTCGCATAGGACCAAGTACATTGTAGACATTAATTTAACTTGTTACTTAAATCATGAATGAATAAATTTAGGAAAGAACACAAGTTAACTAGTCCTGTATTTAGAGCTTTATCAGCTATTCACTTCTACTGATATAGAATAACACAGACCCATAGCAGTTCACACATACTCATTTTTCCATCTTGTCTGATTCATTTGATGGAAACAACTTCAACTGTTAATCCACATTCCATTCATAATAGAAGGGTCTATCACTAAATTACATCATGTGCAACACTTTGATGTAATATTTTTTGAAAAATTGTCATTGTTTCTGTCTTGTTACATTGAAATGCACTGGGCTATGCTGGCAATCTGGATAAGAACTAAGAGAAGAAAAGCAAAGTGACATTAGCTGGGAGGGGACACATGAGAAGAAAGGAGGGTAGAAGTCACAGTATTATATGTAAAGTTTTTTTGGTATCTTTCTAGTCATGAGGTCCTATTTTTTGTTTTTTTTGATAACATAGATATACACATATCTTGTGTCCCCACTAGCTTTAACCCTTTGGTAACATGTCATATTTTCTGGGAGGCTTTCCTTCCCATTCCTATTTAAAATTGTAGTTTCTTTCCCCCCTTTCTCTGTTTTCCTTTTCTCCATAGCTCTTATCTTCTAGAACATTATGTAAGTTACAAAAGTATTTGGTTATTATCTGGCTTCTCCTACTTGATTGTGAGCTTTATAAGGGTGGAGTTTTGTCTGTGTTAACATCTGTATCCCCAGTCTTTAGCATAATGTCTTCTACACAGTAGAATCTCAACCAACGATCAAAATATGAAATATTCATTGAACTTCACCTCTCACCCCTGCATACCACTCGCCGATCATGTTTTTATTCATTACCCTTGACTGTTATGTTTTTATTCATGACTCGACTGTGGTCACAGCTGATTGGCTTATGAAAGCTGGTACCTACTCAAAGGTGGCCTGTATGTATATATTAATTATAAAGTAGCATGGGAAAAAACAGATATTTTAAAAATCAACACACATAAGTAAATAATTGTAAGTTGCACTAAAGTTGTATGAAATAAAGTACAGGTTATGAGCAAATAATAGCGGAGATGCAATTACATCAGGAAGATCAGAGAAGATATTTCAGAAGTAATAACTTCTAAGTGCAGTCTTGAAAGGTAAGAGGACTTTGACTTGGAATGCTCGCTCATCTTACTTGTTTTAATTCTAGTCACTAACTCGTCAATGTTCAGATCAGGGAACATGAGACCTTCTGTGCAAGTCTGAATCATTTTTTTCAGACTTTTCCCTCAGTGTACTTCACACAGGGACATTTTTACATTTATTTGTGTGGTTAGTCAATTAATGCTTGTATTGTCACTACATTGAAAGCTTTATGAGAGAATGATCTCAGTTCCTGGGATCTCCCAGTTCATGATTTCAGCCTCACTTGAGGCATGGTTACCTATATGCACTTGCTTTTCAGAATATAATTCTGCATTCTCATAACAAGATTTCTATTATTATTATTTCATAGGTAAACCCAAGTGAGTTTACGTTCTGTGCAAATAAGAGCTTTCCAAGATATGGTAGTTTGCTCTACAAAGATAAGTGTGCCTTTAGGAGTGCTAAGGTGAATGATATAGCTGTCCCATGGGCTTTGCATACAGACAAACCAGGTTTCAAATCCGTGTTCCACCATTTAATGGTTATATCACCTTGGGCCAGTCTTTAAATCCCTCTGAGCTACAGTTTCCTAATCTGCAATAGTGTGATAATAATGCCTACCTCAAGGGATACTGTAAGATTCATTAGATGTTGTAAATAAAGTATCTACACTGTCTTAGCAAATAGATGAAGCTCATAAAATGGTTAATGAGATAACAAGACAGTGGTTATTGCATAATAAAAGAAATACACAGGGCTGTTATTTACTACATTCATCCAATAGAAACCTATTGATAATTATTATGTATCAAGTTTGTGCTTAGATATACAGTGGGACAGTCACAACCAGGACATAAGCCTGTCACCAAGGTGAAAACCAGTTGACTCCACATGAGAATTATATGAAGACAAGCGTTGAAATCAGCTCTGTGTCCTGCTATGGAATTGCTGGACCTTCTCTTCAACTGCCAGGGAGCAATGAATTTTAAGGACCTAAGCTACTCTTTTCCCATTATTTCCTTTCTTTTATGATGTCATTTTATTCTGTAATTTCTAAATAGCTATCAGAATGATTGAACAGAGGAAGCAAACACCTAAATATTATTTCCAAAATTTTAATTTAAAGCAAGATGTACGTTTCAAATAGAAAAAGTGGCAGACTTGCCAAATGTTTTTTAGGCACTCCATATTGATCAAGTTATTTCCACTGTTTCTTGGAGAGAGAATCAGAAGAAATTATTTTAAAGCAAAATGACCCTTCATAGGTACCCAAAAGACTTACATTTGCAAGAAGAAGTTATAAAAGAGAGTACCTTTAGAACTCATATATATGGAATGGATAAAGAAGATGTGGTACATATATATACAATGGGATACTACTCAGCCATAAAAAAGAATGAAATAATGCTATTTGCAGCAACATGGATGGAACTAGGGATTATCATACTAAGTGAAGTAAGCCATACAGAGATAGATAAATATCATATGATATTACTTATATGTGGAATCTTAAAAAATGATACAAATGAACTTATTTACAAAACAGAAATAGACTCACAGACATAGAAAACAAACATGGTTACCAAAGGGGAAAGGAGGGGGAGGGATACATTTGGAATTTGGGATTAACAGATGCTGACTACTATCTATAAAATAGATAAGTTTAGCAAAGGGGGCAAAAGAAAGTAGAAAACAACAGTAATAGCAACAAGAATGCCTTTACTTAATACATAGTATAAACAACCTATAATGGAAAAGAATCTGAATCACTTTGCTGTACACCTGAAACACTGTAGATCAACTATACTTCAATTTTAAAAAATTTTTGTTTAAAAACAAACAACAAGAAAAGAATTCTTATATCTGAATAAGGATGCAGGAATTTTATTGGCCTGCTGAGATAACTCTAGGCCAAATGGACCCACAATTCAGTTCACCTGTAGAGACAGAGCTGAGAGCTGGCCAGGAGGTTTCACTAATGTTGGTCAGATGGGAACTGACAGACAGCATGCAAAATGCCAACCTAATGCCTAGGGCAGAGACCTAAATACCACCTGAAACATTTAAAATATTCACAGAAACCACCACTATAGATAGTATAGGTAGTTCTTTACATCACCATTAGGATTGATGATCAGGAAAGGTGCTATTTTGAGAAAGTTTTAGAGATAAACCAATCTTCAGAAGTTAGTTTATTTAGCAAAGGGGACAAAAGAAAGCAGGCAACAACAATAACAGCAACAAAAATGCCTTTACTTAATACATATTATAAACAACCTTAACAAAAATGCACTAAAAATATCAAGGTTGAAGAAAGGCCTCAAAACAAACCTGTTAAGACTCAGGGTCATCAAGCTGTGATTCAAAAACCCAAGAACACAAAATCAAGCAACATATTGAGAGGGCTTCTGCCAGCCCACACTCTGGATCAAGAGGTAAAACAAAGCTGGCAAATGTTTTAGTAAAATCTTCCTAGCATGGGGTTTAAAAGGGAGAAAGAAGTAAATACTACTCATTGAGAGTTTATTTTCCAAGAGATGGGAAATTGTTTCCAAAATAAAATAAAATCTCCAAAAAATCTGAAAATGAAAACTTTAACATAAAAATTTGTTTCAATTCATTGCAGAATTTCTAGATTTTTATTGGCCCACTTTTTAAAATGAATCCCTTGTAAGCTGATTTTAGCAAATCCTTTGCAAAGTTTTAACGTGGGATGAGTCATATTTAATTGCCATTGTACATTGACTTTTTGAAAAATCCTGTCTAAATACAACCCTCAGACATAGAGACACTCATTTTTGCATAAGAAGTGCTGCTTGCTAGATCACAAAGACATCAATGAAAAAAATGTAAAAATACTCACATTATAGGCACTCTTCCTACAAAAACTGAGGCATAGGATTATTAGTTTTCATACTTTTCACTTTTTAGTTTAAAAATTCCATAGACAGTTGCATCTGAACTTGTCAATTTGGTTTTTTTTTTTTTTTTTTTTTAACTGCAGGCAATTCTCCAATATTATAAACTGCAGTTTACTTTATTCAAGCTTGTCCAGCTGAGATAATACATGCTTTGGCCACACATGCTCTGCAAAGCTGAGGAGATGGTTCTTTGCAATCAGGGAAGGTCTTGCCACTACATTTCGTACACCTCTGACAATGCCGTTGGCTGGACAATGTTTCCTTCAGATTCAGAGGTATGGACTTTGCTGTTTTATTATTATTAATTATTTTATTTTAATGATCAATTATTATTTTAATGATCAATTAATGATCAATTTAATGATCAATTCATTTATTACAAACTCCCAAATGCCTAAATCCCTAATTAAAGTGTAAAAGATGATGGAGCATGTGGACTCTTGTTTTTGTGACTAGGCTTCTCTGAGTTAAATAAACACTTGGACACATTAACCCTTTCAGTCATGGGTTTCATACACTTTGGGTGAGCCAACAACTATTTGCTTCTAGCTATGTGCTAGAAGATGAATATACAAGATGAAGCCTCTGCCCTTGATGGCCTCAGGGAAATTTCCAGAGAAATGTAGAAATAGAGTCAGTTCTAAGATAGATGCATATGCCAAAGCACTATGAGAATATTGAGACACAAATGGATCAAAGACACAATGAAGGTTGAGGCTCCCAACTGGAGGACATGGTTCAAAAAAAGATTGCTCTTTCATTGAAGCCTGATCAGCTCATAGAACTCACGATTAGATTGGTGGGGCGGCAGTGAGGAGAGAAAGAGAGAGAGAGAGAGAGAGAGAGAGAAAGAGAGAGGATGGATTAAGAAACGTAGAAATACAGGTCTTAGAAGCATGTCTAGAAATCTGACACATACATTGAAAGGACATGGGTGTGGCTTTTGGCTCATGGGATCAAATAGGTTTCTAAAGCAGTTGTACTGTCAAAGAAACTACCAGTCCAGACTAAAAATGTCTGTGACTAAGACATAAAACAACCCTTAGGATTCAACCAGCAGGAAACAGGCTGAAGGACTGTTCATTTCCAAAGGAGGTCAAATTCTTCAATGCCCATTTCTGATACAGTCATGGAAGATAACAGAGGAGAAAGAACACTCTGGAATGTGGAGGCAAGGACTCCAACCAGACAGCAACATTAGAGCCTAATCACAGGATATTTGGGATCTTCTCCATCCATGTCTGTCCAAGGGGATTTCAGGAATCCCTGCCAGATAATGGGCACTACGCAGAACAACACATAAATGTGCTCTGGATCATCACCCTATTGCTTCTGGATGGATCATCACCAACTTTTCTTTCATGGGCTTCTGAGATTACATTGTGCCCATTCAGATAATCCAGGATCTTTATTTTAAGGTTTGCAATCTTAATTACATTTGCAAAGTTTCTTTCACCATGTAACATAACATGTTTACACGTTCCAGAGATTAGAGCAGGGACATAGTTGGGGAGCAGGTGGAGAGTGAAGTGGGGAGGTGAAGTATCCAGCCTACCATACAAGTAATATTGAACTTTGTGCTTGATGCCATATGCCTGTATATGATTTTTGGATTGTCTTCCTTGGGAAGAGAGAGTAATATGTTGCTAGCAGGAGGGGTAAAAAGCTGAATGTTTGGTGACCAGAAAAGCAGACAAATTTTCATTAGACCTCTTCACCAAGTATTTCTGACCTTATGATTGCATGATGGGATAGAATTTTTGGCTCCTGCGTGATTGAGTAGGGGCATTTGACCAATTCTAGCAGAGATACCCTGCTGACCCAAAATGGACTGGCTTTAAGCCAGAGGATTTGGAAATGTTTTTTATTACAGTAGATTGAATAATTTAGCCAGTTATGGCTGGTACAAGATGTGCAACTATTATTTATGAATAAATGACTACTATGTCTGGCAATGGTGTGCTAGTTTCCCCAATACACATACTTGACCTTTCCAATAAAAGAGCAAATTCTTTATAAAAAATGGGTATCCATATGTACAAAATTAAATATTAGTTTCTACCTCACACCATACACTAGAAGCAATTTCATGTAAACAGAGACCTACATTTGAAAGTTAAAATATAAAAGTATATGTAAGATAATGTAGGAAAACATTTTCATGGCCTTGGGGGTAGGTACAAGAAGCCTTAATCATAAAAGCAAATTTGATAAATTTGATTATTAAAGTGAAGAAGTTTTGTTCATGGAAAGATATCATAAAAAGAGTGAAAATCAAGTGGTGAAATGGGAAAAGACATTTGCCACACAGAAAATCAACAAAAATTAATATGCAGATTATAAAAAAAACCTTTTTAAAATCAGTAGATGAAAAGACAGAGATGGGGGGTGGGATCATGATGGTGGAATGGGGAGACCCTGAGCTTACCTCCCCCCATGAACACATGAAAGCTACAACTACATGTAGAGCAACTCTCGCTGAGAGTGACCTAAAGACTAGCAGAAGGGGTCTTCTACAACCAAGGATGTAAAAAAGGAACCACATGGAGTCTAGTAGGAGGCGAGGAGTAGTGATCTAGTTGGGACCCACACCCCTAGTTGGTGACCCAGAAGAGGAGGGGGTCCTCCCTAAGGGGTGAGGGGTTTGAGCCCCATATTAGGCATCCCAGGCCTGGGGTCTGAGACTGGAAAGATAAGCCCACTTAGCTGGTTTGAAAACCAGTGGAGCTTACCAGAGAGCTGTGAGAAGCAGGACTCTGTTCTTGAGGAGCACACACAGACCTGCTTGCTCCTGGTCTCAGCACAGAGGTAGCAGACTAAAAACTGACGGGTGCTCTGGCCAGCCTGCCAGGACCACACCAGTGTGCAGCCCAGCCCATGCTAGTCTCATGCTTCAGCCCCTCCTGCTCTGGTGCTGCTCTCTGCTAAGGCAGAGACTGCCATTGCTGTCATGTGGACAACCTAGAAGAAATAGATAAATTCCAAGAAACATACAATCTTCCAAAACTGAATCAGAAAGAAATAGATAATCTGAACAGATGAATTATTAGTATTGAATTGAATCAGTAATCAAAAATCTTTCAACAAACAAAAGTCTTGGACTGGATGGCTTCACAGGAGAATTTTACCAATATTTAAAGAAGAGTTAATTTCTATTCTTCTCAAACTATTCCAACAAACTGAAGAGAAAGGAACCCTCCCAAATTCATTCTATGAGGCCAGATTACCCTAATACCAAAACCAGACCAAAACAATAAAGAAAATGCAGGACAATATCCCTGATAAACATAGATGCAAAAATCTTCAACAAAATATTAGCAAATCAAATTCAACAATACATAAAATGATCATACATCATGATCAAGTGGGATTTATTCCAGGGAAGCAAAGATGGTTCAGTGTTCGCAAATGAATCAATGTGATACACCACATGTGCAGAGAAAGTATTTGACAAAATTCAACCTTCATTCATGATAAAAACTCTCAACAAAGTTGGTATTAACATAATAAAGGCCATTTATGATAAACACACAGCTAACATGATACTCAACAGGGAAAGCTAAAAGCTATTCCTCTAAAATCAGGAACAAGACAAGGGTGCCCACTCTCACCATTTCCATTTAACATAATATTGGAATTCCTAGCCACAGCAATTAGACAAGAAAAAGAAATAAAAAGCATACAAATTGTAAAGGAAAAAGTAAAACTATCACTATTTACAGATGAAATGATACTATATATAGAAAACCCTAAAGAGTCCACCACAAAACTTTAGAACTAATAAATGAATTCAGTAAAGTTGCAGAATAGAAGATTAATATATGGAAATCTGTTGCATTTCTATACATTCATAATGAACTATCAGAAAAAGAAACCAAGAAAATAATCTCATTTACAATTGCATAAAAAGATTAAAGTACCTAGAAATAAATTTAACCAAGGGGTCGAAAACCTATACTTCAAAAAATGTAAGGCACTAATGAAGGAAATTGAACATGATACAAGTAAATGGAAATATATCCCATGTTTATGGATCAGAAGAATTAATATTTTTAAAACGTCCATACTACCCAAAGTAATCTACAGATTTAATGCAATTCCTATCAAAATACACATGATATTTTTCATAGAAAACAGTAGAACAAATAATCCTAGAATTTATATGGAACCACAAAACATCCCAAATAGCCAACACAATCTTGAGAAAAAAGAACAAAGCTGAGGTATCATGCTCCCTGACATCACACTATACTACAAAACTACAGTAATTAAAACAGTATGGTACTGGCACAAAAACAAACAAATAGATTAATGAAATAGAACCCAGAAATAAACCTGTGCATATATGGTCAATTAACCTATGACAAAGGAGGGAAGACTATACAATGGGGAAAAGACAGTGTCTTCAATAAGTGTTTTTTGGAAAAACTGGACAGCTACATGTAAAAGAATGAAATTAGAACATTTTCTCACACCATATACAAAAATAAACTCAAAATGGATTTTAAAGACCTAAATGTAAAACCTAAAACCATAAAATTCCTAGAAGAAAACTTAGGCAATACGCTCTTTGACATAGGTCTTAGCAATATTTTTGTATCTGTCTCCTCAGGCAAGGGAAATAAGAGCAAAAATAAACAAACAGGACTTAAACTTAAAACTGTTTGTACAGTGGAGGAAACCATCAACAAAACAAAAGGTAACTTAATGAATGGTGGAAGATATTTGTAAATGATAGTCTGATGAAAGGTTAATATTCAAAATATTGGGTTGGGCAAAAAGTTCATTCAGGTTTTTGCGGAAGATGTTGCGGAAAAACCCAAACAAACTTTTTGGCTAACCCAATGTATAAAGAACTCATAATGCTCAATATCAAAAAACAAACAAACAAATAAACGACCTGATTAAAAAATGGGCAGGGGGGGCTTCCCTGGTGGCGCAGTGGTTGAGAATCTGCCTGCCAATGCAGGGGACACGGGTTCGAGCCCTGGTCTGGGAAGATCCCACATGCCGCGGAGCCTAATCACTCCGCGAGCCACAATTGTTGAGCCTGCGCGTCTGGAGCCTCTGCTCCGTAACAAGACAGGCCGCGATAGTGAGAAACCCGCGCACCGTGATGAAGAGTGGCCTCCACTTGCCACAACTAGAGAAAGCCCTCACACAGAAACAAAGACCCAACACAGCCATAAATAAATAAATAATTTTTTTAAAAAAATGGGCAGAGGACCTGAATAGGTATTTTCCCAAGAAGACATACTGATGGCCAGCAAGCACATGAAAAGATGTTCAACATCACTACTCATCAGAGAAATCTAAAGAAAAACCACAATGAGATGACACCGCACACCTGTCAGAATAGCTATTGTCCAAAACACAAGAAATAACAAGTGTCAGTAAGGATGTGGAGAAAAGGGAACCCTAGTATAATACTGGTGGAAATGTAAACTGGTATAGCCACTATACACAGAGTTTCCTCAACAAATTAAAAATAAAACTACCATATGATCCAGAAATTCCACTCCTGGGAATACATCCAAAGAAAATGAAAACATTAATTTGAAAATATATATGCACCTCATTGTTCATAGTGGCATTATTTACAATAGCCAAGATATGGAAGCTACATTAGTGTTCATCAACAGAAGAATGGATAAAGAAGATGTGATATATATATATATATATATATATATATATATATATATATATATATGATGGACTATTACTCAGCCGTTGAAAAGAATGTCATTTTGCCATATGCAACAACATGGATGGACCTGGAGGGTATTATGTTTAGCAAAATGTCAGACAGAGAAAGCTAAATAGTGTATGTTTTCACTTATATGTAGAATCTAAAAAAATAAAACAATTGAATGAATTTAACAAAATAGAAACAGACTTATAGATACAGAGAACAAACCACTGATTACTGGTGGGAGTGAGGCCTACCCCAAGATTGGTAAAGGGATTAAGAGATACAAACAACTAGGTAAAAAAATAAATAAAATACTAGTACTTAATGCACAGCACAGGGAATATAGCCAATATTTTACAATAACTTTATATGAAGTATAATCTGTAAAATTTTTGAATCACTTTGTTGTATACCTGAAACTACTATAATATTGAAAGTCAACTATACTTCAATAAAAAATAGATGAAAAGGAATAAGATATAGACAGTGAATTTAATAAGAACTTTCCAAAGGAGAAATATCCAAAGAACTAGTAAACTTATGAATGACATACTAATAATTAGCATTCAGCATAATACAAATTAGACCAGAAGGATATGTCATTATCTCTTCAAAAGGTTGCCTAAAATTAAAAAAAATTAACAACAAGCATTGACAAGCTGAACCAATAGTAATTCTCATTCATTGGTCGTGGGAATGAGAATCATACAACCATTTTGTGATGATGAATGGAAGGTGCTAAATATTCAGGAAAGTTACTAAATAAATGTTTGTTTTTGGTGGTTGTGGTTCTGATGATGGTGGTTGTTATTCTTAGGCTTGTCCTGACTCTCATGGATAGCATTTATCTTATTCTTTCACTCAATATCCAGTCATTATTTCCTATTTTGTGCCACATACTGTGTTAGATTCTAAAAATACAGAGATGGATGAAAAATAATTACAGTTCCCGAGTTCAAATTGCATATTGTTTAATGGAGTTAATCGGTTTTGTTCGTTTTTCAAATTTCTGACTACAAGTTTCTCCATACAGATTCATATCATAAAATTGTTAATATCTATAATTTTTTGAATACTTAATATGTGCCAGGAAGACAGAGAGGATGTCAGCAAAAACAAAAATTCTGGGGAAGCATAAAGGTTTAAGGATTATTATCAAGTTCTTCTATATTCCTATCATGTCTTACTCTGAAATTTCAGACATTCTTTTTTAGGAACAGTTCATTTCATACCCAGCAAGCATAGCAGAAAGGACAATCAGAAAGGAGGAAATTTGCTAAATCTCTCCAAGATTCCTCTCCATCCCGTACAAAATGCTACTATGTTATTAATCAAGGTACTATATTTACCTCTTTAAGTGCCCCATTTATCATCAGGCAGTGAATTTCAGCATCCTTTGAATTTTAATGATGGGAAGAAAATAAAACCCCAAATACTTTGAGATGGCTTCTTCAATCTCATCTTACAAATGAAAAAACCTGAAGCACACAGAGGCTTAGTGGAAGGTCTAAAGTCACAAAGCTGACAAGCAACTACGTTTACACTCTAAACTCCTTTGTTAATTTTTGAAAAATTGTAAGAAGTATCCCTATGGATACCCTGAGATTGCTAAGATATTTTCTGGTTGAGCAGAAATTTCTGGTAATAGAATCAGGTGACAGATTGGTTTCTAAGCCATATAACTGAGTTATTAAATATTAACTTTAAGGCTCTGTAGTCATACATGGTAACACACTTTCCATTTTATTAGCAACATGTCATCTTAGAAGTGGAAAAATAACACTGGAAAACAGATTCCAATACTCCTTCCTCAACAGCAATGATTACACTGAAGTACTGTCTGCAAATGAGATAGAGGTAGCATACTCCATCCAAATAGATAAGGTGTCGGGTATTTGGGGAATATAACCAAGGAGGATAGTGAAACATCTAAAGGAATAGTGACAAAGTACAAATCAACAAACCCTCCCTGACACTGCACAGTATTTGGATGAAATAAGTGTAGCTCACAAAGTTACCTTAGTAACCAACTTAGCCTTTTTCCTTATAAGAAGCACAAGATCTACCTTAGTAAAATGCAATCGTTTTGGCCAAGGTATGACATTCTGTGGCATACAACTAGGCTACAGCCGGGTAGACATAAAAAGTCAAGCCTTCAAATATGCAGCAGCTTCTAATGAAGTTTAAATATTTTCAGACAAAATGTTGTATTGTGACCACACCATAATTGTGTAAAATTTCTGGAATAATTTTGATCTCTCATTTGATCATGAAAAACCACACACAGAAACAGACGCACATGGATGCATACAGACAGAAAGACAGTTCCTGTCCTCACCAAACTCCCAACAGCTGGGAGTATAGAGGGAGAAAAGCATGGGAGTTAAGTGCATAATCTCTACAACTAGGAAGGCTGGCTCCAAATCCCAGTCTTTATTTCTCAGCTATGAACATTAGTCAGATCACTTAATCTCTAGGTGCCTCAGTTACCTTTAAAATGAGGAAAATAAAAGTAATTATCTGAGTGCCGTTTAATCTTAAATGATTAAATTCATTTAAAGTTTTTAGGACAGTCCTGGAAGGTTGTTGAGTATCTCTGTTACTATTATCAACTAATACTCTTATGTAAGAAAGAGAGATATGAACCAAGTAATTATTAGTGATATGATAAAATAATTAAGGGTATGTTTTGTCATTTTACTTCTCGTATCTATTTTCACAAATATACTTCATCTGCAGAGTCATGGTTTAAAAAATGATTCAAAAAATCAAGATTAAAATAATACAATATCCACTCATGATAACCCCATTCGTCAGTATTTCCAAGGCTGAAATGGAGCTGTAGTCAACAGCCTCAAGCATAGTAAATTCTTAGAAGTTTTCCAGGTCAAGATCTTATAGATCCAATTCCTTGGTGCATTTATATGGAAACACAGAAAGGAACAGAGCAGAGCAGAGAAGAAATCTGTTTGAATTTCTCTGGAGTGTGAGAAATTTTGAGAAACTGCAGAGGAATGTACTCCAGATTCAAAAAAACTATAGGAGTTTAAAGACATCTGGTTTTGCCATATTTTTTATATGATTGTTAGTCATGGATTTAAACCAATAAACTCCCAGAGAAATTAAACAGCTTTGCAGCCAGATGCTGCAGCTTAGTGCTTGGCATGTAATGACTTGATGAAGTTACCAACTTGGAAGTGAGCAGGGGAATTTGCTAGTGTTCCTTCGCACCCAGAGACAAAAACCGGGACAGTGTGAGCACTTCAATGCCTCTGTGTGTGTGTCCGTGTGTCTTGGTGTGTCTGTGTGTGTATCTGGGGAGAGAGAGTTAAATATCTTTTAGCCACACAGTGGTCTGCATCTTTAGACTAGTTGGCAATACAAATGTGTAGCAAATAAAAGAGCCACAGGAGAAAATTAGGAGATTCCTTGAAGGACAGGACAAATACATGCTAGAAATACATGGTTCTCAACTCATATATCATGTTGGTTTGCTCATGATTTTTTTTCCTCTGAAATACAAGCGCCCATAACCACTGGACAGGCTTTATATTATATTCATTAGCAGATCTTCTTTTCCAAAATCACATTTACAAACCCTCAACATGTGTCTAATGTTTCATAAATAGCATAGCATGCGAGAAGCCAATAAGAATGTAAGCCAATGAGAAGACTCAAGAACAAAAAATAGAAGAGGTTATTCAAATCATGGCTTTGAGCTAGAGTTGATGGCCTTTGAGGCCACTAATGCAGCCTTGATTTGAAAATTCTTAGCAGAATCTAATGCCAAACAATGCTTGCCATCAATGCTTGCTACCTTACCCTTGCTTGGGTCTCTCCATGTCCACAACTACACAGTAGGAAAAAGATACAGCTCATTATTTAATAATGATGATGAGAGTAATATGTGTTATATAATGTATATCACTATGAAAAGACCTATTATTGGCACCTTCTCTCTGTGGGTAATTTATGCCATCACAATATTTCCCCCACCCATGTCTGGGTTACTTTGTTATTTCTCAATGTTGGTGTACATTTCTCTGTGGGCCATATATGTAACATTTCTCTTAAACTGTATTATATGATTTAATTTTGTTATATTTTGGGGAGGGTGAGGAACAAGGAGGTTCACTAAATTTGATTATTTTCAAATTTATAGTTCTTATTTTAGTGATTTGAATCTAACTTTTTGGCATTTTCTGTATTGGAATAGTCTACAGACTAGAATATAATTATTATTTTTTTCTTCTGGGAGAAATACTGATATTACACATCCTAAAGATTTCCAGAGAAAAATGAACATATTGTAAAAAGTATCTGGAGGCTTTATGAGAGGAAAGAAAACAAGAGGACACACCATTCTTTAATAATTTTCCCACTAAGGGCAAAATTATCAATGTTTGGAAACATTTTAGGTTATTGGAATTGGGAAAGTGCTGTCGGCATCTAGTCGGTAGAGGCCAGTGATGTTACCAAACACCCTACAATGCACAGAACAGATCTCAAAACAGAATTATCCACCATAAAAAGTCAGTCCTACTGTTGTTGAGAAACTCTGCAGCCATTTAAAGTTACGAAAACCTGATGAAGTAGTTCAGAGTTGCCATGACATATAAGAAACTCAGTACACAGCAATACATGATGTTTTTGCTAATCCAAGCCTGATAGGTTTTTGAGCATTATATTCTGGATTCACTTGGTAAGGCACCAAGCTTTAAATCTAGACATTCCATTATAAAGTGTATCAATTCACATCATATTCCAAGAAATGGGTCGATGTAAGACGACTAGAAACATTGATCTTTGGATCTCCTTTTGAAAGTGTTTCATGAATGACTTATTTCTCTTAATTAACTTTAGGGGACATCACAGAAAATTATTACAAATATAATTTAAGTACCTGATCAAAAAATTCTCATTTCCATGAACAATTAAATTAGGACTTTTTCTCTTGTAGGCATAATAAGGCCATATGAGGTCATTTCAAAGGTGATTTATTAATATTAACTCATCTTTTAAAAGATAGTCTTTGGGGTGTAGATGTTAAATGTATTTCTGTGAGGTAGAACTAGAATTAAATGAGGGAGCAAACTTTATAATATTAAAAGAAATATATTTCTAGAATTAATTATTAACCATAGATTGGATAGCCTTGCAGAGGAGTGAGTGTCTCATCTTATGCACTGTTCAGTGACTGCATTCTCATCCATCCTCCTAGGTAGTAGATCTGGCTTAGGCAGCCAAAAATGTCCCTTCCAGTTTGGAGTTAATAATTCTGATTATATCTCTTAGTTGTGAAAGGACACAGAAGTAAATATCAAACATACAAACCATGTTTGTGCTACAATAACTGATTATAAATCCCCTGTCACAATTGCTTTTGCAGAATTCAAGGAAGGTCTGATATGGAATTGGGATTCATAAATATATGGAGTCAGAAATAAAATATGTTTGAGTGTAGGTGTATTTGTGTGTTTCCCATTTCTTTACCAACAGGTATTTGACAGGTACAAAAGCCTTGATTTATTTAACTATTATAAATGAGGAATTAAACTTCGAACAAATACCAAGGGAGACAGTAGGACTTCAAGTCATAGTAAAGTGAAAATGACTAACATTAGAAGCTTCCCTAAAAAGCAATTTGAACAGGAGAGGAGAGGTCTAAATAATAGGTATCCCACCAGTCATTTTGGTCATTGAAATAAAACATATCAATCCAATTTTAATATCCAATTTTAATACAAAATGTGGAACTATTTTATTGAAGGACACCAATTAATTAATTTGATTTCATGTAGGCCCACACAACTATTTTATATCTAACAGTTTCCATAAAATGCTTAAAATCCAAGTCTAATTCCTATTGTGTGATATTTACCCCACCAAAATAAGGCAAACAAATGAGTTTTTGTATTTTGGATAAATGCATCAAAGTACCTAAAGACTCAAAGCAGAAGTCACAGAAATCTGAAGTTCCTTTTTTTCATTCAAAGCTAAAAGTCTGCCTTTCTACTTCCTACTCTCAGTTTGAAGTAACTGGTTAGGAAGATCGGAGAGAAAGACAAAACCTGGAGTATATTTCTGTAATCTCTTCTGATGCTCCATTCTCTCTGTGTGGGAATCAGTTTCATACCTGATGATTACAAGCTCATCACTCTTCATACTAAAAACTTAGCAGCAAATTGTTCTGAGGAATGAAAGCCATAGAGTAAGATGCTCCTTTAAAATGTTTTAGTGTGTCAGCTGATGCATAAGTGGTTCTCATATTGTGATCTACACCAGCAGTATCAATATTAACTGTGAACTTGTTAGAAATGCAAATTCATGGGCTCCACCTCTGACCTACTGGATTAGAATCTCTGGGTGGCAGGGCTCAGCAATCTGTGTTTTAAAGAGTACTGGATGCTTCTGGTACGTTCTGTAGTTCGAGAACCACTGTGCTGTGCCAATTAAAAAATGGCCTCTCACACCCCACAGAATTTACAGACTCTAAGGAAAATCATTGTCAATGCATTTATACTTCAGTGAAGCTATGTGCAAGATGCAAGGGGAAAAGAACACATCCTTCTCAGATCAGGAAAGGCTTCACAGAGGAGGCTACACTTCAATTGAAACTTGAGAGAGTAGGAGTTTTTCAGAATAAGTAGAACAGGCATTCCAGATAGAGGTAAATCAAATCAGAAGATTAAAATCTACAGCAATTAGGCAAGGATTTTGTGGTGGTTGAGGTTCTATAGAATCTTCTATAGAATCCTTTGCTCTTGATCTGGTTTTCAGAACTTCATGGTTAAATTCTTATCTGTTTGAAGTATGTACTAGGAATATCTAGAAAACAAGGCAGGGAAGCCAGACGCTGTAGGAGAGCAGTATAATACAGTGGTTTAAAGTTTGATTCAGAGGAAAAACGGAGCACAAATATTAATTTTTGTGTACTTGGTTCTTAATACTTGGGCATAATTAATACTTGTGTGTCCATAGACAAGTTGCTTCATTTCTATGGTTTAGTTTTCTTACACGTAAGTGGAGATAATAATACCTCCACTATAAGGCTATAGCTTGTTGGGATGATTAATTGATAAAATACATGTAAAGTATCTGTCTTTTAATCTATAAATTTCTCTGCTGGTTTTACATCAGAATAAATATCTTCAATAATAGTATCTGCTACACGCTTCATGGAAAACGTATCTAACTCAATGGGCTCTATGGTGAAAAATACCATTAAAACATAAAATATTATCACTATGAACAGAAAGCATGATAAGAATTTAATGCAAATGAAATCTGTGTTCACATACACATACACATGCATACACTCACACCCACACACACATAATTAGTAATGCCCTTGAAGAGAAAAAAGATCTTCTCTCTACCTGACACACATTTTACAAACTTATTGACAGCTATTGCATGTATGTGTGTGTGAGTGTGTGTGTGTGTGTGTGTGTGTGTGTGTGTGTGCACTTAGCTCAATATTGCAATAGATTGGATATTCACATTGTTTCCCTGACAACTGCTCAATCATTGCCTCAGTATCCCATGGCTCTGGATGATTGTACAATACACACTTAATCCCATAGTTAAAAGAATGAACATCCACAAGCCTGAACCAATGGATTAATTTGATTTGAGAGAAGAATTAGTCTTTGCTGAGGAAAGCATTAACCACTTAGTAATGTGCTAGGATAGTTAAAGCTGATCTTAAAATGAAAAAATAAAACATCTTGGTGATAAAGAAGTAGGAAAATGCGTGTCCAATCTGAGGGACACAATTGATTTGGGCAATACAAATATATGACATAAATTTGTCACAAACCAGTTGGGTCTGCCTTTAAGTTCTATTCCATAATCTTGTTGTAGAATAACTGTCATCTAGGAGAAATTTAATACAACGGTATATTTAATGTAAAGGTCGGAGATTTTAGTGTGTTGAAATCTGCTATTAACTTTCAGCACTTCTTATCCCTGTCAAATAAATATTGTCTCTAGGCTTAAAAATTGGCTGGATAATTTCATGTCATAATAAGTATTTCATGAGAGCAGATAAAGAAGATAAGTAAATCTCAGTCTTTGGGGCATAAACTGATCATCTGGAGCACACAGAAATATGCAGTGTGGGGCGTAGGCTGCTGTCTCTGAGCTTGGAAACTTGAACCTGTCCTCATGTGCTGATGACTAAGCCGTATCTATGCCATCAGTGGTTCTCTCTCCGTGATGCTACTACTATTATACCATTGGCCAGGCATCATACTGAATCTAGTTGTTCTGCGGAAATTCAGCCTTTGGGCATTGAGATACTGGATTAAGGTCCTGCAGTCTTCAATAATATATGATTAGAAATTATTCATTGTGTCGATGATCAGCTCCTGATTCTTATGTTACAACTTTAGAAAACAAATTACTGAAGCCCCCAAATAAACTACCATAACATTTGGACAAAATGGTTCTCAGCTATTGTGTGTTCTTAGAATTAAGTTACGTTATATGACAGGAATCCCCTAGGAAAATCTTTGCTTTATAGTGTTATGGGGATGTAGAGTGGATGGTTGTGGAAGTAGGAATTCTTAGAATCAAAATTAGGGGAAGGGAAGGAGTGGGAAACAAAACTGTACAAAATCGTCTTGCTTATAAAATAGTGCATATTACTATAGCTAAAACTTACTGGTAAACACTAGCAATTATACCTATTGCTATCTAATTGATCTTATTTGATCTTGTCTTATGAGGTAGGTACTATTATTATCCCTTCTATACAGATTTAAAAAATGAATTTAGACAAGTTAAGTAATTTTTGCAAGGTTATGCACCAAACGTATAGCAGGACCAGGATTCAACCTCGTGGCTGGTAGGTCCAACACTCAAATTGTTCTCACTATACTACCCTGTTGGGAAACCATCTGGCAGGAATACTAAGACTCTCCTAAAATTAGATACTTCAGACGTGATGAAAAATTAGACTTCCTATGCTTGATCTTTTCTTTCAGCTCCTACATTTTGATCTCTCTAGAGTCAGACCATCTCAGTTGATATATTCTCAATATTTTTTTCTTTTCTCTCTTTTTTTTTTTTGGTCACAAGGGATTGTTTTAATCGAATTAGAAACCCATTCCTGACAGGTTTATTATATTTTTCTACAAACAATTCATTATCTACTAGATTTCCACTGGGTACCTTTTAATAAATTCTGGAAATTCCCAAGCAAATGTAAACCACTAGTGACACATCCCTCAAAATTAATAGAATCTTTAAAAAACCCAACTATTTTTTACCACATTCTTTTGTGTATTTGTGTATTACTTTATGTATTAATTAGGTGTATTTCCAAAAATTGGCAGCATAATATAAATAGACATATTTAATTATATCATCTGTCCAACAATACTTCAGTATAAACGCTTACAGCGCTGCACTCAAAGTTATTCTCAGAGGCAAGGGTGGGTTTCCACAGACACGAGTTTCTAATATATGCTCACGTGGGCAACAGATGCGTGTTCCTGCCATTTCGTGGTGACGTCTGAAAAGTCTTCCTTCTGACTCTGAGAAGGAAATCTAAGAGAACGATGATTCATTCTTTTTGCTGGGGGAAAAACACATTGTCATCTCAAGGAAAGCTGTATCAGTAATCAAACACTGATTAAAACAGAGAAAAGTTTTTCCTCTGTTTAGGGAGTTCCCATTGGAGTTGTCAAGCCCTATCTATCTAACTCAAGTTATTCTGAACATACATCAGAGGGATTAAGATTCAGGGACATTTAGAAAATTGAAAAACTACCGGAGCAAATTATGTCATGTGGCAGTAAATAAGGATATCCAAATGGTCCCTAAGATGTTCTCAGCATTTCAATCTAGCATTTGACAATATCTTGAAAAATCCAGCTGCGTTGGGAACAAGGAGAAGGTAATAGGAACTTCTTGAGCTTGAGAATCAGACTGACCTGGGTCAAATTCCGATGCTTCCACTGAGCAGTCATTGGACTTTGGCTGATTTCATTAATCCTCCCAGAGATGGCTCTTTATCTGTAATGTGGAGGCAAGAATTCCTACCTTATCAGAGTGTTGCGAAGATTAAATGATATAGCTATAAAATAACTTAGTGAGTTTGTTCAATTACATTCGGTCATCCTCTATTCCCACTAGTATTTCTGGTAGGCTGCAAGGTACTATAGGCACTCCAAAGGAAATTCAAATCAGCAATTATTCATAACTATTATCCTTTCCATCATTTATTCCTTTTTCTTTCATTCTTATTCTCTCGTCTAGTTTTCCTCCCTTTTATTTTTATGATATCAGAAGTGCCAAAGTCTCAGTATAACACTTTAAGCTCTTTGAAGTAAAAATATTATACAAATGTAATAAACAAATATGTGGTAATAATAGCAAAATGTCTCTTACCAGATGGGGCTTATCAGCTACTCTTAAATTGGAAAGCCCACATACATAATTCTAAAGTGGGTTGCTTCCTTGGGTTAATCATTCCAGAAAGGTCTCAAGTTCCACTGGAGTTAAACTCTTCCATATTATGATGTCATATATATCTGTGTCTGTTGACTCACTGATTTGATTCAATGTGCAATTAGTAATGATGCACTTTATTACCCAGCAATATCTGAGGTATCTTGGATATTGTTATTTGCATATTTTTGTTTCAAAATAAAATTCTGCATTTCTCTAAAAGACAAAAGGGAGAGTTGGAGAAACAAAAGCACATAAAATTGACCTTTCTTTTATTCTTATTCTCTCTCCCAGCTTTCCTCACTTTTATTTTTATATCAGTTTATATATACTGATGTACAATGCATATACAATAAAACCATTTAATAATACTAAAAAGACAGAGATTTCTGATCTGGGTTTGAATGAGTCACCTCTCCTAATAAAATATCCCCATTTCCTGATAGAGATACTCGTTAAAAGAAGTGAAAAATTTGATTCAGATGCCCACAGATTTCATGGGACATTTGTCACTTTCTTCTGACACTTCCTTGGCAGGAATTACAAGATAGTGACCTAAGGATAGATGCAGTCATGTGTTCCTTTCGTTTTGTATTTTTTTGGTAAAGTGTTCATTAATTTTCCCCTTAGGTGGTTTTAATTTCTAACTTCTTATTTACTCCTTTAATTGGGGGCCCTCTCATAGCGATTGCTGTAGATATAAGAGCAAACCTAAGATTGTTTATTTCCATGAAGGTGACAGTTTCCCCAAGGCTGTGATCATATTTGGATCAAAAGGGATAGTGCATGTGCCAGAAAAAGGTATGGGGGAGCAAATTAACCATGATTTTACTGGCAGCAATGGTAGTAGTTCAAGTTAAATGAATTCATTCTCTCTTTTGGCCAAAGTAACTTTGTAAATGGTTGGTATAATATTTGCATTTATTGTCCTTTTTGAATGCTGTCCTTCAAATCTGCAATTGGACTGGCTTGCTTTTGGCATTTTGTTTTTAAAGGCTCTTTTGAGGCCAAGTTAATTTCCACCAAGATTTCCTTTTGCCTCAAACATTCCATCTCATTTTACTTCCTGCGCTCGGTGCTCATTACAGCATGATTGACTCAAGGATGAAATATGGCCGCTCATAAAGGTATTTTTTATCCCCTAATAGACCTCCTCAACCCTTCATCTGATTTTATACATATAGTAAAATATGCATGGAAAAAAGTAGCCTACAAATGGTCTGCTTCTACCTGAGAACTGCTGACTTATTTAACCTTCATTTGAAAAGACAGATTTTTCCCCAATTAGATGCATTCCCATGTATAAAAGTGGGTGAAAGAGGAGGCCCAGGAAAGATGTATTATCAGGCTACCTGTCTCTTGATCCATTGGAAATTCCTTAGGGCCTTTCAAAATGGGATACCTCTTTTAAAGAAGAAATTATATCAAGTTCAATTGCCCTGGTTTTATTGAGCTCATGGCACCCATAAGTACACTGTAAAAGGGTTATGGGCTGATGTGGCCAACTACAAAAGCTATTACCTGGGCTAAGAAGCTGGACATTCAGGATGAAAACTTTGAAGACACTCTTCCTGATTGCCCTTTCCCAAGCTCACAAGCTCTCATTCAGAGTCACAGGAGAGGCTAAACATCTTGTGGAGGAAAGAATTCACTGGGAGCCTCCTGCCATTGCTGGCAATTTTATAGTTGAGTGAGACAGTATCGCAGTGTGTGTTAGGGACCAGTCAGGGAACACCCAGGTACCAAGTTCCAATGCTGGCAGTCTGCATTTCATTAACATACTAATAGCAATCTGCTAACTGGGCCAGATGGGAGGTGGGAGGCAACCTGAACTGATCCTGGGGAATTGTGCAAATTGCCACATAAATTTAGTGTGCACATGGACTCAGCTTGAGACTCTTACTTATGCCACCAAGTCTCATTTGTATGTTTCTGGCTTTGTGTCAACTCAGGTATTTCCTGAAATTCAAAGGACAAGATACTGTACAGTCCAGATTTCAGCCTTTCCCCATTTCTTGAGTGACCAAGAGATGCTCAATATGTTTATTTTATATTTTTCACTCATATGTTCACCTGCTTTACATTCATCCTAGTACTGTCCTCCATTTTCTTAGGGAAAGAGAGAGGAGGAGAGCTGAAGCTTGTTTTTCTCTTTTCCTTGAGATGTACTTTGGGTACTAACTACTGGATGTGAATGAAAGGAGAAAGAGAGAATGGGTCATTAATTATTTAGTAAACTGAAGGTATGCAGGGGAGAATTCAGAGCTGCAGGAGGATTTTTGAAAAATGACCTAAATCGGAGATCCTAGTAGGCACATTAAACATGGGAGAACTTACTGGGGCCACCAGAAAGCAAAGTGATGGAGTCACTTTAGGGCACAGAGGAAAAGTACACTGCCACTGAGAACAGAGCAGGGAATCATTAATTCCACACCACACCCCATCTCTGCATTATACTAATCTTCTTAGAATACTGGGGGTGGGTTGGTCATCAGGAACTCATGGTTGTGGGCAGCATATGTGGTTCTTTTCCCATGTACTAAATATGTATAAATTATCTCATGTATGCCTCAAATAATAATTCTGGAGTACCGTTACCCGTTTTTAAAATAAGAGGAAACTAATTTACTTGTCCAAGATTTTACCTTGTAAGCAACAGAGATGGGATTTTAATCCAGGTAGAGTAATATCGTATCTTAGGTCCAAGGAGTTGGTTATAATCACCATGCTACACCTTCCTTGCTAACACCCTAAATATAGACTTCTAAAGACTAGAGGGTAAGATCATCTGATAAAACTTATCAGCCTGGACTGTACTGCTAGGTTCTGTGTTTTACTAATGCCTACCTGCTAGGGCTTCAGCAGGACCTTGTTCTAGGTGGCTGGAACACATGCACAGTTAGGAGAAGGACAAGCATCCAAACGTGCAGATAAGGAGGAAGGTTTCTTACAATAAGATGAGAGGAAAATAATAGCATCTCTGCACCAAGAATCGCTGGCTTACAGAGTGTTAGAGACAGGAGTCACCCTTAGTGCCATGTTCTAACTCAGGGTCATTATATTTTTGCCAGGATCAAAGGATCCCAAATGACACTTTACAACTGCATCAATGAGCATTTATAATTTCTGCCTCTATTTATAGGGAGTTATCACAAGGCTAAAATATCCACTCTGATCTTAGAGCTGACATGTTGAAAAATCAAAACACATCAGCTCATGCCATGAATAATATCTGTTTAAACAGTAAAGCAAATAAACTTTGATTAGTATGGCTGGCATTAATTTAGACATCATACTTCTGTCAGTGTTTAGCTGTACAAGACAGTTACAGAAGCATCAAGCATGTCTCTTTAAATAAAACAAGGAATTCAGCTAAATCTTGAGTGTTAAACTAAATTAACTGAATCCAAAATAGATTTCTGATCTGTTGATCCCCTGCTCACAAGTTGTTCAGAATATCCTAAACTTGTAATTATCTCTCTAAGGCTAGGAAACCTGTGAACAGGAAACTTTAAAAATCAGTTGTTTCTTACAATCTAAAATTTATCTAAACTATCAGATGAAAACCCACAGATTAATAGTGATAGCTAATATTTTTAAAGCACTAATTGTGTGTTAGGTGATCTATTAATTATGTCATCTAATCATCACATCCATCTTAGGAAGTAACTTAAATGTCTAATTCATGCTTAAAAATTGAATTGACGTTTGGAAATGATAAGGAAATTACAGAAGTATCCACAGCCAGGTGGTGGTTGAGCAGGGCCTGGGACCCAACTCTGACTCAGGAGTCTATGAATTAGCCTTTGTGCAAAATGGAGTTTTGTGTGCCAAAGGTCAGGAAAATGTCACTTTTCCTTATGAAACCCCAGATCTCCTTCACACTACATGGAAATGGCCTCCTTGCTTCTTTGGAGATGTTTGTTCCTTGAAAGCAGGGATTCTGTCTTTCCTCTCAATATCTCAAATATCAGCATAATTCCTGGCTCATAGTAACACTCAATAAATAGGTGATGGGAATGCATGAACAAATGACAAGCTTTGTTTATTTGTTTCTGAAGATCACCAGATTGATACTTTTAAAATTTTATTCCATTCACATAACTGATCTATGTAAGAAGATCTACACCTACATAATAACCCCTCTTAGAGCAGCTCACTTTTGTCAAGCACTGCTCTTAGCACTTACACATATTATCCTTTTAAGCATCAAGCAAAGGTGTGATATGCCACTATCACCCCATTCTGAGATGCGGTGAGGGAACTGAAGCAAAGTTAAGCAACTTCTCTAGGACCATGGAGTGAGAAGTTAAAAACACGGTATTTGAACACAATCTTATTTTCGAGGCTACCGACCCAACTACTGAACAATATTTCCCCTGAAAGCCCAAACTACAGTTTATAGACTTCCCGGTATTGTAACTCCCCTATTTTCACTAGGCAAATGTTGAAAATTGTTGTATGTGAAGTCACAAAACTTATCACCATTTACTATATATTAGCAGGAGCAGAAATAAAATGGAGATAAATGAAAAAAACATTTACTCAAATGAGTTGAAAATTTACATCCACACAAAAACCCGACCAGGGAGGCAGCGGCTTCATTCACAATTGCTAAAAATTGGAAGCAACCAAGATGCTCTTCAGTAGGTGAAGAGACAAACAAGCTATGGTACATCTATACAATAGAATAGTATTCGCTGATAAAAAGAAAGGAAATATCAAGTTATAAAATGACATGAAGGAACATTAACTGCATATTGCCAAGTGGAAGAGATAATATGAAAAGATGATGTAGTTGATGATTCCCAAATATATGACATTTTGGAAAAGACAAAACTGTAGAAACAGTTAAAAGATCAACGATTGCCAGGAGTTAGGGAAGTGAGGGGGTGATGGATGAATAGTTGGAGCACAGAAGAACAGGGGATTTTTAGGGCAGTGAAAATATTCTGTGTGATGGTGGATATATGACATTATGTACTTAATAAAAGCTATAGAACTTATAACACAAAGAGTGAACCCCAACATAAACTATGAACTTTAGTTAATAATAATGTATCAATATTGGTTCCCCAATTATCATCAATCATAAAAAATGTGCCATACTAATGCAAGATATTAATAATAGGGGAAATCGTGTGTGTGTGTGTGTGTGTGTGTGTGTGTCTCTATGTGATAAAGAAGAGGGCATATGGGAACTCTGTACAATCTACATAATTTTTCTGTAACCTAAAACTGCTCTAAAAAATAAAATCTATCAAAATTTAAAAAAATAAATGAATTACTTAATTAAAAAATTTAAGACACAAACCATTCAGGTGATCTAGAGTGTTCTTGAAGACATGGACCTTTCTTCTTGATAAGGTTAAAGAGTTTCTAGCAGCTCTCAGCTTAAATACTTGGTTATAATTTTTCATCTAAAGTTAAGCTTTAAATAGTAAAAAGAAAAAAAAATGCAGCATCTAGATTTATTGTTCTGAAAAATTATACACAGTTAAGAAGCAAACCAAGGTAATGAAAAACATTGTTGAATACCTATTATGTGCCATGCTCTACTGGGAGATAAAAATAATTATTGGTCTTAAATATAATTCCAGGACAAGAACAATTTGCTGAGTGCTCACAAAATGTCATGCCCCATGCCAGAATAGAGAACCAAGGCCTAGCTGTTGTCCTGGAAAATCCAGCCATGGAAGTAGAAAGGAGATATCAATAAGTTAATCTACTACAGCCACTAGGCACTTGATTAAAATAAAGGCAGGTATAATGGGTTGTAACAGAAGAGAAGATAGCTCTCAGAGAGCACGTAGCCTTACTAGGATGATGAGACAAAATCATGGAAAAGAAAATTACACAAAGACAGGATGTAATCCAGAGACAGACTACATAGCCTTCCATAGTTGTTCTGCATAATCAATTCAACTGGGGTTGGAATATTCCACAGATAAATGGAAACTTACACTTTATAATTAATATGGATGCTTTATCACTTTCTGCATAATATCCTACGTATGGTGCTTGTCTTGAACTAAATAATTTCATTACAAGTCATTTTAGATTTAGGTAGTTAATTCAAAAACATTTTGCTTTAAAATATAGAGGTCAGAAAAATAGATGTTCTTAAGAGACATTGAAGATTTATGGGGAAACTGAAATGAATATTGATAGATTAAGAAAGAATGCACTTTGCTTTGATTCCATCACAAATCCTTCAGCTCTAGTCCTTTTTTGAATAAAAAATTTAACAGACAGAATCCAAGCCAGGAAAAAAAAAAAAAACCTATGCAATAATTCTTTGGAGATAAAGGAAACAACAGTGGTAGAGGATAGCAGGGTATTTAATTTCAAAATAGGTGAACATTGACTTTGAACCTCCAACGATAATAAACAAGGTCTAAACAGCAACGCTACAACCCAAATGAAAAAAGAATTGCAATGTTGATTCATATGACAGGATGGAATGGCCCTTTAATGAATTCTACACTGTACCTGTCACAAAGAATTGGTACTACATGAGCTCAGAGCTATGCCTTCTGTCCCCCAGACCAAGTCTTCCAGAATGAGGAACTTCATGGGATTTGATTAGGGATTCTCCAGGCAAATCATAGGGAAACTAAAATGAAATGTTATTTTTGTACAGACACATGACAGCAGGATCTAGATTCACAAACAACGCTGAGGAAAGAGGAAAGACTGCATCAGAGAGTTAACATGGATTTATATTTTAAATTGTTCTGCAACAGGCAAGACAAGGAAGAGAAGGAAGGGGTTAAGGTAGGGCATCCTAGAGGGACAGAGGAGATAAAAATGGAAGTGAGAAATTTTGGTCATCTTGTATGGGAAGGGTTGGGAATATGTCTGGAAAAAAATGGAATAACAGCAGCAAGATGGTTCAGGGCCCCATTGCTCCAGGCTTCTGGAAGTTTTGAAGACATGACAACCATGGAAGATAAAAATGTCAGAAAACCAAGTCACCCTGTGTCCAGTTGGCTAGAAGAAGAATACAGCTCTCATTTATATACAGACAATGAATCTTCCTGGCAGAATAACCTTTCCCTCCTAAGGGAACAGGGCAGGCCATTGACCTTCAGTTAAGAATTATCTTGAAGGGCAGGACAAATGAGTAACCTGGAGATGGCTAGGAGCGGAAGAGCTGGTGAAGGAAGAGATAAATCCTCCTTCTGAGAGTTACTTGTTCATTTTTCTTCATCATAGATGCTTTCCTAAATAGTCTGTCAATAGCTGACTTCAGATTCCTGCTGATTCCTTCTCTGAGACTCTCAGATAAGATAGTCAACTGGACCAACTCACAAGATGAGCCCCTTGTCCATCCTGAATCTAGTCTCACGTACCACCTCAAGCAACTCCAAAGATACTCCTGGCTCATGACCACGTGACCAGGTGATACACAGCAGGTAGAGAATAGAAGAGACAAAGAGAAGAAAGAGAAGAAGAGGGGAGAGTGGGAGAGGCAGAGGGAAGCAGTGGTTTATTATCCTTTGGCAGTCTTTCATGCCCTCAGTGGGTTTCACTATTACCTCAAGTCAGAGGAGTTAGCACATTGCATGAAACTATGATCTGGGGAAAGGTAATTTTGTACTGTATCTATTTCTTTTTTTGTAATGCATCTCCCATCAATTATGATGGTCTCAATGGTAACTCTGAGCCTTTACCAATGATCCAACTGTCGGTCTAGAGATACTTAGTTTTATTATTTTTTACTTATCCTTTTATTGGAGGTCTATAACGATATGATATAAATAGGTAACATTCACAATTATCTTTAAAGAAAGCAACCTCATACTTTTCATCAGTGATATGTTCTAAAATGTGCATAGTTAAGGAATGCTTTTATTTAATTCAAATACCTTATACTCCAAGACAGCCTTCTTCTACATAGATATTTGGTGATTGACCTTTGCACTGCTTATTTGAAATTACCAATGTGAGCTGTGACAGTAATCCTCGGACCCCTACTTTGTGAAGCCCTGTGCTACAAAGCACTGATCAGTCACTCAGTTTCTTCATAATGTCTTATGGGTACAAGGTCCTGTACCAGATGCTTTCTTTCTCATATCTCACCTTTTCTAACTAGATGGCATAAAGGAGAAGAATTGGAGATCAATATCAAAACCAAGAAAATCTGAAAATATATCCAGTCTAGCATTGTAGAAAGAGCAGTGGATGGGTAATCAAAGACCTATATTGGGGTTCCAATAGGTCATGTAGGTGTACAACCTCGAAGATATTCTTAACTTTTCTACATTTTCTAAAAATTGGATTCCAACATATTTGCTTGTAGTTTTCAACTACTTAGAAAGTCTTTGATGTGCTTATTAAAGTACAGATTTCTGGGACCTAAACCCAGATATTCTGTCCACTTGATCTTTGATAGGACCCAGAAATATGGGTCCTATCCCATGTTTTGTGGAAGCATTTCTTTGTTCACACATTATCTACAGGGTTATCATGAAGCACATCAAAGACCATGTAGGAGTTTCTCATATTATAACATAAAAATTGTCCCTGGTTCTATTCTGAACATTTTTCTTGTTGATTTATACACTTCAGACCTCGGTTTTGAAATCTCTGAATGATTTAATTGATCATATTCATGTTTATAATTTCCTTCCCTGTTCTCTTTATCATATACTTTACTACTAAGGAAATGTAACACTTCTATTCCTCTGGTGCAAAATGACCCTTCTATTTTTATATTTAAAATAAAAATTTGGGGCTTCCCTGGTGGCACAGTGGCTAAGAATCCGCCTGCCAATGCAGAGGACACAGGTTCAAGCCCTGGGCCAGGAAGATCCCACATGCTGTGGAGCAACTAAGCCTGTGCACCACAACTACTGAGCCTGAGCTCTAGAGCCCACGAGCCACAACTACTGAGCCTGCGTGCCACAACTACTGAAGCCCGGGCACCTACAGCCCATGCTCTGCAACAAGAGAAGCCACTGAAATGAGAAGACCATGCACCACAATGAAGAGTAGCCCCCACTCGCCGCAACTAGAGAAAAGCCCGCGCGCAGCAACGAAGACCCAACGCAGCCAAAAATAAATAAATAAATAAATAAATAAACAAACAAATAAATAAATAAATAGAATTTTTTAGAAATGAAAATGCAACCTATAAAAAAAAATAAAGATTTGTTTACATCTCTGCAACTACCCTTACTTTGCCTTCAGAGGCATTCTTTTAATTACTTAAACTAAAAGAATTGGGATGTATAAGGGGTGATGTGGGAGAGGAATTAGAGGAAGTTTTAAATATAAGAGTACAGATTTATGCCAAAATATTAGAGAAGGTATAGAATATTTAATGGAGAAACACACTAGTAAAAATGGGCATCTATTTTGCACATTACAGCTTGGTGATATGTATTAGATGCTTATCCTATTCTTTTTTCTTTTTTAACATCTTTATTGGACTATAATTGCTTTACAATAGCAAAGTGAATCCGCTATACATATACATATACATATATCCCCATATCTCCTCCCTCTTGCATCCTATTCTTTTAAGTGATAAAAAGAAGATAAATTAAGGGAAGAAATCTGTGACATGATTTTGTTAGCAAACCTTTCACTTGCCTTTTGACATATAATTTTAACACATTCCAGTGACCTCAATATCATTTATGATTTGTTGAAGATGTAAAAATAAAAAAGAAATATAAGGTTCCCTAGAGGGTATTCTATTTGAGTTATAATGCATCTTAATGTTCTGTATTATACAACTATTAATAAGATGCAGATATTTTTCTTATATTGAAACATGAACCATTCATAGAATCAACACAAATATATTGGCAGAAAAGTAACCTGAGCTTTAACATACTGTAAATTGAAAACATACTTCAAATCTGAAAGACATCTAAAACTTACTAGGATTTTATAGGGCTTGTCATTTAGATGAACTCAATGACATGTACCATAAGATTCAGATATCCTGTGATTTATAACATGGATTTAAATGATCAGGATGATTTATCATCCCCTACCCAAACTCTGGAAACATTTCAAATAGATATAATTTAAAAAGCGGTTTTTATCTTCTAATCTCAGTGTGACAGAGAGTGTTCATAATGTTTTGATGACGAGGTGGAGAAAAATTTTTACTTCAAAAAATCAATTCAGGAAATAGTGTAATTAAGCAAAACATATGGGGTGATATAATATTACTGGCAGTCATCCTAGGCATCAATTTTGAAGTTAACTGAAAGTGAAGGAGTTCTGCTGTAACAAGAAAAAAAGAAAGTTTTTAAGAACTTAGACACATGAAATTTACAGCTCTGAGTAATAGAACTCGCTGTACCTACGTCATCATCTCTCCGTGGATGCTAAACAAAAATTAAAATTAAAATCTCCTTTGTCCCTTTTTTTGTCCAAGGATAACTGTTGACAAGTTGGAAGATCAGGAATTAGTGGGTGGGTAAAAGACATGTTTCAGAAACGGAAACTTCATTTCTCAGGACAGGGAGCTGGAAGCAAGTCCTGAACCTACTTTGAAGGAAGCACAATTTTGTCTCCTTGGACCAGTGTCCAAATGACATCTGAAAGCAGTAGGCTGAGAATGAGAAGCATGTAACTAGGATAGTGAAAGGTGTAGCAGCCTGAAATGTCAGACAAGCCAGAAAGAATTTTTAAGAATTAAAACTAAAAATAAAATTTAAATACTAGTGTGGGCAAGGCTGTAGGAAAATAAGCATTTCCACATAGTTCTGGTGGGAAAATGATTTAATTTTTCTAGAAGACAATTTTGCAATTTATCAAGAGATAACTTATGACACTGTAATGTTCCCTTTGGAAAATATAATGATGCAGTAATTAAGATGTATGTATATTTTAATTGTAAGGATGATTATAAAAAATGCTTATAATATAGAAAAGAGAGAAACAGCCTGTTTCCAAAAAGATGGTATTTTGGAATAATTTTACTTTTATGACATTATAGATTGTGAAGTGACTGTAACGATGTTGTAAAAGCTTATTTTTTATTTAGAAAGAAATTTATTATATCTTGGTTGGTGGAGATAGAAAAAGGGCTTAGCAATAGGCAGAGTATGGTATAATTTTGAATAAGAGAAAAAAACCCGAATACCATGCATGATAAAGTATTCAGAAGAATATAAGCCAATCTGTGAATTGCTATTTTTATTACATTTATAGTACACATCAGAAACTGAAAAATATTTATTTGTTTCGTATCTATTTCACCAATTAGAATATAAGCTCCATGAGTTCAGAGACTGTGCTTGCCTGGGTCACCAATGTACTCCAGTGCCTGACATGGTACAAACTCAGACTTCAATAAAACTTTATTGTTGTTGTTTTGTGTAAAATTTAAATAAGTGTTCACTAGATCTATGTTGATCAAGTGAATAAACCTAACAATGTTATATCTAATGATGGAAACTTGTAACTAGAATTTTGGTTATTTCTGTTTTCTTATTTCTGGTTGCTACTATCCTCTGACTTATTTCCTATAATGATATATTACATGCCATGGAGAGAAAAGCATCACAGTCAAGCCAAGAACCAACTACAGATGGTTAAACCAAGCATAAACATACAGGTCAAGACTCAGATGAAGGGAGATGAGAAGCACCTGAGGACCTGGTTCTAGATACCACACTATTTTTCTTTTTTAACAGTTGGGAAACCAATATTCCTTTTTTTTTTTTTTTTTTTTTTTTTTTACATCTTTATTGGAGTATAATTGCTTTACATGTTGTGTTAGTTTCTGCTGTACAACAAAGTGAATCAACTATAAGTATACATATATCCCCATATCCCCTCCCTCTTGCGCTTCCCTCCCACCCTCCCTGTCCCACCCCTCTAGGTGGTCACAAAGCATTGAGCTGATCTCCCTGTGTTATGCAGCAGCTTCCCACTAGCCATCCATTTTACATTTGGTAGTGGAGATACCACACTATTAAAATCAAAGTTAACACACGAGTAGCGTTATAAAAATATGAGGGATTTTTAAAAGGGTTCACTAATCAGTCATCTCAACAAATCAGCAACAAAGTCATCATCATCATTGCTGTCAATGGCTGTGAATATTTTATTGATGGGTAAAATATCAATTTCTAAACCAATTCCCTGCACACATCAGAGCTGCTTCTGAACATCGACTCTTACAGGTAACACTCCAAGTAATATAGTGGTGGAAAACGCTATTTTCCTTATGGAAATAATATCCTAATGGACATCCTAAGGAACATGATTTCTGAATTGGAACTAAACACTAAGATCAGAGTGTAATTAGAGAACAAGAGCCAGGATGGGAGGGGGATTAATAGAAACAACCAACAGATTACGTTAGAAGTTACAATGGTGATATCATGTGCTAATGGCTTTCTCTGTCAATCAATTTTTCACTAGTAGTGAAAGTGAAATGAAACCATCCCAAACCTTCATGTCACAAGAATAGCAGCTAGAGGAATTGGAGCAGTTTAGTCTATAAGACTATAAGAAAACACCCAGAAGGGGCATTTCCTCACTTCAAATACACAGCACACCAACACATGGAAGACATTTTAGACTTTCAAAAAATATGTCTAGAAAGGACAAAATTAAGACCAATGGTTGGAATCCCAAGAATACTGCCTAAAGTTCATTCCAACGTATAATTTCTAAAGTTGGAGATGATCTACAGATGCATTATATCCAGTTTTCCTGCGTTTTATAGAGAACTGGGAAATACTGATATAGCTTCCTCAACAGGTTGAGAAGAAGAACCTCAAGCGGAAAAGTATGATTTCCTGATGGTCTTGTGATTTCCTCAGCCATAACAGAGTACCTGGCACACTGTAAACCCACACCAACTATCCCAGGCATAAGCAGAATTTTCCCCATCACTGGGAAACTTCTTTCCCACTTTCCCTGGCTAACTCCTAGGTCTTGGTTTGGATAGTACCTCCTTCTAAAATATTCACTGATTTCAAAATCTGGATTAGAACCTCCAATAGCATCCTCTACTTCCTGTGTCCTACACTAGAGTGACTCAGGTTTCCTAATTTTCTTTCTCCCTTACCAAACTATAAATTCCAGGAGGATAATTATCATGTCTATCTTTTTTATTGAATAAATTTGGTATGTAACATTGTGTAAGTGCTACAGGGTAAGTTGCAACACTATCCAGTGACAAGACTTCCAATTATCTTTGAATATTTCACCAAATTCTCTAAATAGTTGTTTTTGTACACATTCATGGTCCCATAATAATTTTTAAATTGTATTTAAAGTGTGTGTGTATGTATGCACTCACACACACACACACAGCTACATAGAGCAGTTATAGGATTCATTATAGTTTAGAGGACCATGGTTTCCTAATTTTCTTTCTCCCTTACCAAACTATAAATTCCAGGAGGATAAGTGTCATGTCTATCTTTGTTTTTTTTTTTTTTTTATCTTTGTTTTTATTGAATAAATTTGGTAGTAACATTGTGTAAGTTTAAGATGCTCAACGTGTTACTTTGATACATTTATATATTGTGATGTAATGTGATTGCCATTGTAGTGGTATTTATCATACTGCATAATGATATTGTACAATATCACTGTCTATATTCACTGTACTATGCATTAGATCTATATGGCTTATTTACTACTGATTACAAGTTTGGAACTGTAAACACCATCAATCTTATTTCTCTTCCACATCTCCTGGTAAGCACCATTTTACTCTCTGTTTTTTAAAGGTTTAACTTTTTTAGATTCCACATATAAGTGATATCATACAGTACTTGTCTTTCTCTGACTTATCTCCCATAGCATAATGTGCTCAAGGTCCACCCATGTTGTTCCAAGTGGGAGGATTAATTTTTAAAATTTTATATCTCCATTGCTTAGTATAGAGTGCCTGCACATAGCAAGTGCTCAATAAATATTTGTTAAATGAAAGACTAATTGTTAGCTATTTGCAAGGCATGAATCAATAAGCTCTCAGAAATCTGAGTCTGTGTTTTCCCTTTCAAACTCATGCTCTGGCACAGAAAGCAATCTACATGGTGAGAAGGATTAGATTTAATTATTTTTTTAAAAATTGTTTTCCCTAATACATTTCTTATACCTTGGCATCAGTATGCAGTCACTCTCTCTCTCTCTCAAACACACACACAGAATAAGCTCTTATCTTACCACAAACATTTTCTTGAAGAACACAGTACAAACAGGGTGTTCACCCGAAATGTTATATGGAGCAGTCTGTCATCCTGTGTCTGCTTGGCATTCACTAATAGTTATGCAGGATGTGGTCCACAAAACCATGTGGCTTATTTTGGCTATCACTTACACTTTGAGTACCTTTGGTAATTGGCTGGGTCGACAGAAGCCACCAACATCTCATATTAGATGTTCCAATGGGTGCATCATGTGTTGATCGCTTTCTCTGTCAATTCATTCTTGTTGCCCAGTAATGAAATCGATGTGAAACTATTACAAATCGGTAGTTCATCAAATCTAAAGCAAGATGGACAGACTATTTCTTCTGAGTGGGGAATATTCCACGTGGATGTTCTTTACCCCCTGTAGACCCAGACACATGCACATTTTCTGGCAGGAAGGGGAAACATAATGAAATGAAAAGGTGTAAAATATTTTCCAGTATATGAACACTGTGTGTATAAATTCATAATCTGATAATTCATAAGGAACTACAGCCAAAGCTGTTGTGTGTTTCTTGTTGTATCTGGTACCTGCATCACTCTGCCTATAATATATATGAAATATTACATTTGTTCTGAAATAAGTAGCTATACTTCTTGTGGCTTTCAGACAAAGAGGAGATGGACTGAAGAAAACATGGAAAAATGGGTAGGGAGGTTGAAAGTGAAGGAAAGTCAGTTAACTAAACAGTGGATGCTAGAGTTTCAGACAACCATCTGAGAAGAGAACATTGCATAGAAATAGGGTTCAGTGGTCTCCTCCCATATCCAGTACTGAGAGAGTCTTAATTTTCAGGATCCCAATGGCAAACTGGATTTCACTATGTGTTTACACTCTGCTCTTTTTTGTCTCTACTTGCCAATGTAATAAAATTTGGTATCACGTAATGCCCTGATTGTTTGAAAAATACTTATTCTAGATGTTTCAATAACAAGTTCGTATTTTTGAAGGGTATTTGGCATTTTTTATTTTCAAAACGATTTGTCTGACCCTTCTAACTACCCTGTAAAGTTGGCCAGGCAGATATATTTTATTCCCATTTTAGCAGAGAAAACTGAGACTTATGACTACAGAGTTTACTGATGACAAAATGGAACTAGAATCCATATCTCCTGACCCAGTTCAATATTCTAGCTGTTAATTTTCCAGAAGATATAACATCTAGAAATATGATAAGAATTCACTTAGACAATTGTCAAATTAGGAACATAAAATCTTCACTTTATCAAAATAGATAACAAAATTTGTTCATTTTTATCTCTCTTCCCCCAAACAATAATCAATCCAAGACCATCCCAAATGGGTCAGAGAGCCGATGTACATACAAGGGGCAAAGGAAAGAACTAACACTTTTGGAAAATCTCTTATGGACTGAGTTCAATACCAGGCATGTTAAAGGCAGTAAGTAACTTGTCTTAATGGCTGGTAGAAGGTAGATCTGTAATAATAAGGCCAATCCCATCACACCACATTAGCTCCAGTCTACTTACAATGGCCTTAGCAGAAAGCATTTTTGCAACTTGTTGCCTATTATAGATAATTAAACTATTATTCAGTTGGAAACAATCTGACCCTAGTCAGGCTGAGTTTTGTGATGAAGTTGAACTTAGGTGTGAGTTACAATGTGGATGATCTTCTCACCATATGGCTTGACCCAATATGCTTACGTTTTCTGGGTGTTATTTTCATCCTATAAAATGAGTGATTTGAATAAAATTATTTACATTGTTTATTCTAGCTCTAAAATCACATCATATAGTTTTAGATAGTTCCTTGACATGTGATATACAGTATAAGCTAAGTGGTTATGGTGGCATGTGTTTCCACAACAGCTGATATCATAATTAGGCAGGAATTAAAATGCCAACTTTAGACAAACCAAGTTTGTAACCAAACAGGACCCTATGAGGCCTTCCCAGAAGAGACTCCCACCTATGTCCTCTGCCTGCCTTTTGTCTGTAGAAGAACTTTAGTCAAAGAATAAATTTAATCAGAGAAGTGAGAAAATGTAGAAAGAAGGAAAACAGTCAAACAACACAAAATAATAATAATTTAACCATTAAACAAAGTCAAGGACCTTTAGTTCTTCCTCAAGGACTATAGATAATATTCTGAGCCATGTCCTTTGAGATGTTTTGCAGATACTGAAACCCCACCAGGTGGAAGAAGTTAACTGTATGCTGCCCACAAGCTCATAGACCCCAAACCAGTTGGAACCAGAAGGTTGATGATGCTGACTCCTGATTACCTCACCACCGACCAATCAGAAGAAGGTCCACAAGCTGACCACGCCCTGCTCCTTGAACATTGTAAGACTCCTCACTATCCTCTCCAGGGCGGGACACACAGTTTTGAGGGCATTCGCCCACTGTAGCCCCTTTTGCCTGGCAAAGCAATAAGGCTAGTCCTTCCTACTTCACCCAAAACTATTTCTGCATTTCTATTCGGCAACAGAGGCCGAGTTTTAGCAACAAGTTGGCTAGTCACAGATTTACAGTTAATGTTACTAAACAAGTCACAAATATAACCTAGAAAACAATATAGGTTCCACAAGCTGTGATGAACATTAAAGAACACATTTCAAAATCATCATTTATCTATATTTTTAAATAAAAGTTATACAGAATAAGATCATTTATTTGCTGACTAATGCTGATACACTGGTTTCTATAAACAAATAAACATTAGCATAAGGCCAATGTGGCAAATGACAATTGGACAGTCAGTGTCAAATTGTGGAATCACAGGTCAATAGAACAGAAAAACCCAAAAGAACAAAGACTTTAGGTACTCCAATTTTTTTTCCCTCTATTTGAAAGAAACCAGATCTGACAGTCAAAGTTTCAAGATGGCCTTTTGCTTATACTATCAGAAACAAAATACTAATCAGTGTCATAAATCTTAGACATTGAGGTAAATCAAGCTCAGTCTCTAGGGATGCAGAAAATGAAGTCCAAAGAGGTGAAGTGATGTTCAAAATTATACAGATTTGGTTCGATTTGGTTCCCAGAAAGAACCTCCACTCTCCCTATTTCCAAAATTCAAGGCCAGTGAAATTTTTTCCACTACACCCTGTGCATTGTTTTCTATATCAGGTTTACAGATTCTTGCAACAATAGCCCTCAAGGTTTTCATGGCTCCTTTCCACAGTGACTGGGTGTAACCGTGTGCCTTGCATTGTTCAATGAGACCAAAGCATACAGGATACAAGCAGAGACTTTAAAAGTGCTCGTGCATAGGGTCACTTCCATTCTTTGTGCTCTTAGAATCTGCTGGCACCACGTGAATAAGCCCAGTAAGTCTAATCTGCTGACTGATGGAAAACTTGAATCCGAGATGTCCTTGTCATACCACTTCACCTCCAGAATCCTAGTTGACCCACAGGTGGCCTAAGATGCATGAGTCCAGCTGAGATTAGCAGAATATGGTTTAATTGAGCCCTGCGCAATTGACCCACACAATCAAAGCTAAATAAAGAGTTGTTATTTTAAGATACTAGATTTTGTGGTGATCTCTGAAATAGTGCAAACCCACGGATATAATCAGGGAATGGCACCATCCCACCAGTTACCAAGCCAGACGTTTTGACTTCTCGCTCTCCCTCACGATTACCCTCCACATAAAATGATGCATCCAGCTCTGCAATTCTGCCTCATAAATGACTCAATCTGACTCATAAATGAATGCTGCTTTCCTCGTAATTCCTCTGCCTCTGTCCCAGCCCAAGACGCCATTATCCCTTGCCTGAATTTGTTTCGTCACACAGCCTGTCAGCTAGTAGTCCTGTCTCCATTCCTGTTAGCCTCCAATTCATCTTCCACTCTACGGTCAAGTTCTACAATTCATATCTGACAATAATATCCCCTTGTTCAAAATTTTCAATGGCCTTCCATTATTTTTAAAATACAATCCAGACTTCAAATCATGGTGAGGAAAATATTCTCCTGTTCTTTTTAGCACAGAATTTTTCTTTCAAAGTTTAAGTGAGCAGGTATTCTGCCCTCTGAACTGGACGTACCATTTCCCAAGGTGCTCATGTTACCAATTTCTCAACAATGGAATACAGACAATTGTCAGTTTCTTAAAAGGAAATTGTGTATTGTCTATTTCCTCACTTCCTCCTGCAGGGTGGAAACTAGATGTGGTGCAAGGGAGCTAATAGACTGTATGACCATGTAGACAGCACCCTAGGGAATGAAGGAGCCCCAAAAAGAAGGAACTTAAGTCTCTAGATGATCAGGTTGAGTAGAGCTGGCTACCCACAACAGATCACTCACCTTTCTTCGTATGGATGCATGAGAGAAAAATAAGCTTCCATTTTGTTTGAGATACTGTATATGAGGTCTCTTTTTAGAGTTTCTTAGCTTATAGCCTAGTGAATATACATTATTTCCAAGGATTGCCACATATGGCTTCTGTCACTGTGTGGGTCCCACTTTTTTCCAATCTCCTCTTCACCCTCTGAAGCTATAATCATCAGCTATTTACTTTCAAGAACATCCACCAAACATTTTACCTGAGTCTTTCCTCTTAGTCAATGCTTTTCCACCTCTATCCTTCCTCTTTGTCTGACTAAATGCTACCCAATCTTAGGCCTATAGTCAATATTTTTCCTATAAACCTTCCCTATTGTCTCCCAAGTCTGGACAATTTTTTCCTTTCATGTGTGACTATCATATTCTGACTCATTCTATTAAGGCACAGAGCACATTATTTTGCATCAATTCGCTTGTCGCTGACTAAATGCTAAATTTTGTAAATGCAAAACAATGTCTCTTTCATTCACCATCATGTGTCCAAATGATAGTGTGATGCTTGGTATGTATTGGGCATTATACATATTAATTGAATAAATTAATGAAAAAGTATGAAAAAAAGACTGAAAAGAAATGTATTTGAAAATAAATAGTAGTTATTTCTAGGTAGTAGGGATATAAGGAATTTTTAAATTTTTTGTTTATTTCAGTGTTTTCCAAAATCTCTCAAGGGTGCATATGGTACTTTCATAATCACAAACCACAATATAACAAAATATTTTTTCTAAAGTACATATTGGAAACAAAAGCTACTTCTAATTTTGATTTACACACAACCATGAATATAAACATTAACTGGATAAAATATACTTCTGCCTACTAGTTAGGACAAATATTATATGCCCAGGCTAGCAGCAAGGAAATCTGAAATACTGTAATTGACCAATTTTGAAGTTCTGTCCCCGGAGAGATGAAGAAAATCAATAGGGGCTGCTTCTCCCTTTCTCTAAGACGAATTTGTGTGTAATAGGAGATACACTGCGGATGATGGATGTGGGCTACATATATTCCCTTGGAGCTTGTTTGCAAAGGCTTATTTGTCCTGTCTTCCACCTAAGTTTTCATAAACGCTTTAAGGATTAGAATTGTTTTGCAACTGAAATTTTGCTCTCTGGAGAGACTGTGAGAGAATCTTATGGTCTAGTCTCAGGACATTTGCATAGGATTGCATTTTATAATTGAAAATGTAAAAACTACCCCATTTATTCTAGCCTTTAGAACAAATTAGTAAATGTCCAGCTCATGTGGATTTGAGAAAGCAGAGCATCTATTGGAAGTATTTGCTCCTCACACGTGGGACCAAACATCAGACATGTTGATTTCTTTGTCAGCAGCTGGAAGATACTCTATTGTTTTCCTTTTTGCCCTTGAAATAGTTAGGATGATTTGATTGATTTTGGTTGGTGTACATTCACTTTTGGATTTCCCCTTGCTAAGCTCATTCTTCAGGAAGGTAATGTTTCATTGCATTGAATCAAAGGAAATCTCCCCCCAAATCATCAGTTTAATGAGGACTGGTCATTCATTCTGATGAGTTTTCCTCATTTTCTCTCGGAATGAGGACAAATGTCACAGATACATTATACACAGAGAAAGCCTGGGCTAAGGTGAAGGCAGAAATTAATTTAATCTCCTGCTCTAGCTTCAACCACCTACATCATTCAAACCAACAACAGCAACACAAAATTAATAGCTCGACATACTTTTGTATTCAACCTTGAAATATGGTCAGGCAATTTCAACCAATTCAACATGCAAATTCAATCAGTATAAAGAATCCATTAGTGATTGAGACCAATTTATTAACCCAAGAAATATAAACTCTTTGTAACTGTATCACACATTCTATACTTATAACTCAGCTGAAGAGCATGAAGGAATTGGCAAAGAGGATCAAAACATTGGGAGGGTATTTATTAAAAGTACACTTAAAATATTAATTATCAACTTATTTTCAGTCATTGGTTATATGTTCAAATAAATTGCAGATAATTCACTAATATTACTTTGATAGATAAAAGGAAGAATTAGGGCTTCCCTGGTGGCGCAGTGGTTGAGAGTCCGCCTGCCAGTGCAGGGGACACGGGTTCGAGCCCTGGTCTGGGAGGATCCCACATGCTGCGGAGCAACTAAGCCCGTGAGCCACAACTACTGAGCCTGCGCGTCTGGAGCCTGTGCTCCGCAAGGGGAGAGGCCGCGACAGTGAGAGGCCCGCGCACCGTGATGAAGAGTGGCCCCCACTTGCCACAACTGGAGAAAGCCCTCGCACAGAAACGAAGACCCAACACAGCCAAAAATAAATAATAAATAAATAAATAAATAAATTTATTAAAAAAAAAAAAAAAAAAGGAAGAATTATACCAGTCTACTTTCCATAATCTTATTTCCTTGTGTTAAAACCTTACCATATTCTACTACCAAAATGGAAAGAAATGCAATCCATCAGATTTGATATTCCTACTAAATCTTCGATGAATTGATGATTTTCAATATAATAAATTGATTATTTCTATGATAGGAGTCAGAACCTGAACTCTGAGATCTTTTGTTGAATTTTTCCCACAACATTTCAACTAAAATTGAGTTAATGTATAACAACAAAACAAAACAAAACAAAACGTGTTTGGGGTTTGTAAGGGAGTTATTACACATTGAATTAAATCATACACTTAGTATTTAATTTTCGTCTACAAAATCCTTTTCTAGAAACTTCCCTCTGTTTAAACATTTCTAATATCAGGAACTTTACTACTTTTAGAAACAGTTTATTCTATTCTTGGCCTATTTTATCTTTGTATCAAGTTGTAAAGTTATTTACTTGTCATGTCACTTGAAACTCAACAGCTTGGTGGGGGAGGGGGGACTCTATAATTAAGCTGTAAACATTACAATTTTTAAATAAGGATATAGACTAAGTCATTTTAGTAAGGGCCAAAGTTAGTAAGTGCAGAGTAAGGTCTAGAATAGGGGTTGGCAAACTATGGCCCATGAGCAGCCTGTTTCTATAGGCCAACGAATAGCTTTTGCATTTTAAAATTGTTTGAAAGAAAGAAAAAGTAATATTTCATAGTACATGAAAATGTATGGCATTTACAATTTAATATCCATAAATAGAGCTTTATTGGGACACAGCCACATTCATTTGGTGACATACTGCCTATCGCTGCTAGCGCACCATATAGAGTTGAGTAATTGTGACAGACACGTGTAAAATAGTTTTAACATCTAGCTCTTTACAGAAAAAGAAAATTTGATCCAGTCTAGAAAAACGTTGTCCAATAGAAACATAATGTAAAGCATAAATGTATTTTAAATTTTTTAGTAGCCACGTTAAAAACTATAAACAGAAATGGGTAAAATTAAATTTAATAATATATTTTATTTAAGTCAAAATACCCCAAACATGATATCAATTTTTAATCAATATAAAAATTATAAGTGCAATATTTTGCATTTTTTTCACATAAAACTTTAAAATTTAGTGTGTATTTCACATGCACAGTGCCTATCTATTCAGACTATCCATTTTAAGAACTCATGAACACCTATAGCTGGCAGTTACCGTATTGAGCAGTGTAGGTACAGATGATAGGTCTTCTCATGTTCGGTAGCATCTCTGGCTACTAAATAATATGTTTACATTTTATTGAGTTCATGTTTCCTGCCCTATTCTCCTGATTCTCCCCTTTCCTGCTGGAGGCCTGGGTCAAGGGTGGTTTGCTGGGGTTGGGGGAGTCTCGGTTAACAGGGTGTAGAAATGAGGCACTTATTAGTGCGCTTGTAGTTCATGGCTCTGGTGGCAAAATCCTGAAAGTACACTTGTTTATTTCTACCCAAGTTAAAATTCTACATTCTGAACGGAATGTAATAATCTGGATGTTGCCTCTCGATTACAGAACAGGAAGAAATGCCATTTCTTTTGCTCTAGCGATGATTTTGCTGTTACTGTAGTCTGTCCAATTAGTTTTCTTGGCAGCTACATCTCACCATTGATTCTTATTATACTCACAGGAAAATATCACCTCTATATCTTTTTTTAAACTGTTGCAATTAAAGCCACATAAGCCTGACTTACCCTTAAGTAGGGCTTCTTTCTGTTCTCACTTGTAGGTTGTGATTCAGAACTATGCTCACATGGAACACTGGTGGTTGACAAGCAGGACTGTGTCCTCCAGCTACAAAAACAAACAAACAAACAATGTCAGTATTCCCATTCTGAATGGGAAGAAAAGAGAAATTGATTGATCATATTGACTTCAGTTCATCTTATTTTATTAATAGTATACATTTTTCTGAATTTTATTTTTGTTAAACATCTTGATCATTAAAAGATAATAAAATGAGTGGCAAAATCTGTTACTGGAAGAACTCAAAAAATCACGCATGATTACTTAGCTCAAGCACTTTATTTTTTGCATACTTCTGTTCACAGAGCTGTGATTTTATAGTGTTTTTAATTTGCACAGTAATGTTTTAATGTAGTAAAATTATTCCCAGATTTTAAGATGGAATTAAACACATCAAAAGTGTACATCATTAAAAAATTCCATTTGGTTGTTTCAGATGATAACAGTATAGTTCCATGTGTTTCAGCATCTGAGCATGGCGAAGACCCGCTGTTTTAGAATATATTTCACTCTTCTTTGCCAGTGTTACCTTATTCTCTCTTTCCTTACTGTCTTTACATCAAACCCAGAGTGCTGAATGGATAGTGTGAAGTATGAATTCTGACTATGAAAGTGTACAAATCAGTTCCTATTTCTCTCCCTTTCAAACAATAAATTAAAGCAAATGTTAACAGTTACAGGTCTAAGAAAGAATAGTTTAAGAGTTATAAATATGGTTCTAAAACAACACTTATATGTTACTTCTCAACAAATATTAGGTACGTTCATCTTTTTCCAGTGAGGCATAGACTGTGAGGAAATTCAGTGAATATAAGAACTGACAGTAATAATATAACAATGGTAGCTAAAATTTTTATGGGGTCTTACTAGATGATAATGCTGTGCAAAGATTTCACATATGATATCTCACTGAATACTCACAACATCTCTATGAGATTACTCTGAATATTGTTCCCATTTTACAGGTGAGGAAACAGATTTATCGAAGTTGAATAACTTTTTCAAGGTTAAAAATATATGAGGAGAGAGAGGAGAAGATGGCGGAAGAGTGAGACGCGGAGATCACCTTCCTCCCCACAAATACAACAGAAACACATCTACATGTGGAACAACTCCTACAGAACACCTACTGAACGGTGGCAGAACACCTCAGACTTCCCAAAAGGCAAGAAACTCCCCACGTACCTGGGTAGGGCAAAAGAAAAAAGAAACAACAGAGACAAAAGAATAGGGATGGGACCTGCACCAGTGGGAGGGAGCCGTGAAGGAGGAAAGGTTTCCACACACTAGGAAGCCCCTTCGCAGGCACAGGCGGAGACGGCAGGGGCCGGAGTGGGGAAGCTTCGGAGCCACGGATGAGAGCGCAGCCACAGGGGTGCGGAGGGCAAAGCGGAGAGATTCCCGCACGGAGGCTCGGCGCCGAGCAGCACTCACCAGCCCGAGAGGCTTGTCTGCTCACCCGCCGGGGCGGGCGGGGGCTGGGAGCTGAGGCTCGGGCTTCGGAGGTCGGATCGCAGGGAGAGGACTGGGGTTGGCGGCGTGAACACAGCCTGAAGGGGCTAGTGCGCCACAGCTAGCCGGGAGGGAGTCCGGGAAAAAGTCTGGGGCTGCCGAAGAGGCAAGAGACTTTTTCTTACTTCTTTGTTTCCTGGTGCACGAGGAGAGGGGATTCAGAGCGCTGCCTAAACGAGCTCCAGAGACGGGCGCGAGCCGCGGCTACGAGCGCGGACCCCAGAGACGGGCGTGAGACGCTGGGGCTGCTGCTGCCGCCACCAAGAAGCCTGTGTGCGAGCACAGGTCACTACCCACACCGCCCCTCCCGGGAGCCTGTGCAGCCGTCACCGCGAGTGTCCCGTGAACCAGGGACACCTTACCCGGGAGAACGCACGGCGCGCCTCAGGCTGCTGCAACGTCACGCAGGCCTCTGTCGCCGCAGGCTCGCCCCGCCTCCTCCGTACCCTCCCTCCTCCCAGCCTGAGTGAGCCAGAGCCCCCGAAGCAGCTGCTCCTTTAACCCTGTCCTGTCTGAGCGAAGAACAGATGCCCTCAGGCGACCTACACGCAGAGGCGGGGCCAAATCCAAAGCTGAAACCCGGGAGCTGTGCGAACAAAGAAGAGAAAGGGAAATTTCTCCCAGCGGCCTCAGGAGCAGCAGCGGATTAAAGCTCCACAATCAACTTGATGTACCTGCATCTGTGGAATACCTGAGTAGACAACGAATCATCCCAAATTGAGGAGGTGGACCTTGGGAGCAAGATATATTATTTTTTCCCCTTTTCCTCTTTTTGTGAGTGTGTATGTGTATGCTTCTGTGAGATTTTGTCTGTATAGCTTTGCTTTCACCATTTGTCCTAGGGTTCTGTCAGTCCGTTTTTGTTTTTTTTTTTACTTAAAAAAATTTTTTTTCTTAATAATTATTTTTTATTTTAATTATTTTATTTTATTTTATCTTATTTTATCCTCTTTCTTTCTTTCTATTTTTTCTCCCTTTTATTCTGAGCTCTGTGGATGAAAGGCTCTTGGTGCTCCAGCCAGGCGTCGGGGCTGTGCCTCTGAGGTGGGAGAGCCAAGTTCAGGACACTGGTCCACAAGAGACCTCCCAGCTCCACGTAATACCAAACGACGAAAATCTCCCAGAGATCTCCATCTCAACACCAAGACCCAGCTTCACTCAACGACCAGCAAGCTACAGTGCTGGACACCCTATGCCAAACAGCTAGCAAGACAGGAACACAGCCCCATCCATTAGCAGAGAGGCTGCCTAAAATCATAATAAGGCCACAGACACCCCAAAACACACCACCAGATGTGGACCTGCCCACCAGAAAGACAAGATCCAGCCTCATCCACCAGAACACAGGCACTAATCCCCTCCACCAGGAAGCCTACACAACCCACTGAACCAACCTTAGCCACTGGGGACAGACACAAAAAACAACGGGAGCTACGAACCTGCAGCCTGTGAAAAGGAGACCCCAAACACAGTAAGATAAGCAAAATGAGAACACAGAAAAACACACAGCAGATAAAGGAGCAACGTAAAAACACACCAGACCTAACAAATGAAGAGAGAATAGGCAGTCTACCTGAAAAAGAATTCAGAATAATGATAGTAAAGATGATCCAAAATCTTGGAAATAGAATAGACAAAATGCAAGAAACATTTAACAAGGACCTACAAGAGCTAAAGAGGAAACAAACAACGATGAACAACACAATAAATGAAATTAAAAATTCTCTAGAAGGGATCAATAGCAAAATAACTGAGGCAGAAGAACAGATAAGTGACCTGGAAGATAAAATGGTGGAAATAACTACTGCAGAGCAGAATAAAGAAAAAAGAATGAAAAGAACTGAGGACAGTCTCAGAGACCTCTGGGACAACATTAAACGCACCAACATTCGAATTATAGGGGTCCCAGAAGAAGAAGAGAAAAAGAAAGGGACTGAGAAAATATTTGAACAGATTATAGTTGAGAACTTCCTTAATATAGGAAAGGAAATAGATAATCAAGTCCTGGAAGCACAGAGAGTCCCATACAGGATAAATCTGAGGAGAAACATGCCAAGACACATATTAATCAAACTATCAAAAATTAAATATAAAGAAAACATATTAAAAGCAGCAAGGGAAAAACAACAAATAACACACAAGGGAATCCCCATAAGGTAAACAGCTGATCTTTTAGCAGAAACTCTCCAAGCCAGAAGGGAGTGGCAGGACATATTTAAAGTGATGAAGGAGAAAAACCTACAACCAAGATTATTCTACCCAGCAAGGATCTCATTCAAATTTGATGGAGAAATTAAAACCTTTACAGACAAACAAAAGCTGAGAGAGTTCAGCACCACCAAACCAGCTTTACAACAAATGCTAAAGGAACTTCTCTAGGCAAGAAACACAAGAGAAGGAAAACACCTACAATAACAAACCCAAAACATTTAAGAAAATGGGAATATGAACATACATATCGATAATTACCTTACATGTAAATGGATTAAATGCTCCCATCAAAAGACACAGACTGGCTGAATGGATACAAAAACAAGACCTGTATATATGCTGTGTACAAGAGACCCACTTCAGACCTAGGGACACATACACACTGAAAGTGAGGGGATGGAAACAGATATTCCATGCAAATGGAAATCAAAAGAAAGCTGGAGTAGCAATTCTCATATCAGAAAAAATAGACTTTAAAATAAAGACTATTACAAGAGACAAAGAAGGACACTATATAATGATCAAGGGATCGATCCAAGAAGAAGATATAACAATTGTAAATATTTATGCACCCAACATAGGAGCACCTCAATACATAAGGCAAATACTAACAGCCATAAAAGGGGAAATCGACAGCAACACAATCATAGTAGGGGACTTTAACACCCCACTTTCACCAATGGACAGATCATCCAAAATGAAAATAAATAAGGAAACACAAGCTTTAAATGATACATTAAACAAGATGGACTTAATTGATATTTATAGGACACTCCACCCAAAAACAACAGAATACACATTTCTCTCAAGTGCTCATGGAACATTCTCCAGGATAGATCATATCTTGGGTCACAAATCAAGCCTTAGTAAATTTAAGAAAATTGAAATCGTATCAAGTATCTTTTCTGACCACAAAGCTATGAGACTAGATATCAATTACAGGAAAAGATCTGTAAAAAATACAAACACATGGAGGCTACACAATACACTACATAATAACGAAGTGATCACTGAAGAAATCAAAGGGGAAATCAAAAACTACCTAGAAACAAATGACAGTGGAGACACGATGACCCAAAACCTATGGGATGCAGCAAAAGCAGTTCTAAGACGGAAGTTTATAGCAATACAATCCTACCTTAAGAACAGGAAACATCTCAAATAAACAACCTAACCTTGCACCTAAAGCAATTAGAGAAAGAAGAACAAAAAACCCCCACAGTTAGCAGAAGGAAAGAAATCATAAAGATCTGATCAGAAATAAATGAAAAAGAAAGGAAGGAAATGATAGCAAAGATCAATAAAACTAAAAGCTGGTTCTTTGAGAAGATAAACAAAATTGATAAACCATTAGCCAGACTCATCAAGAGAAAAAGGGAGAAGACTCAGATCAATAGAATTAGAAATGAAAAAGGAGAAGTAACCACTGACACTGCAGAAATACAAAAGATCATGAGAGATTACTACAAGCAACTCTATGCCAATAAAATGGACAACCTGGAAGAAATGGACAGATTCTTAGAAATGCACAACCTGCCGAGACTGAACCAGGAAGAAATAGAAAATATGAACAGACCAATCACAAGCACTGAAATTGAAACTGTGATTATAAATCTTCCAACAAACAAAAGCCCAGGACCAGATGGCTTCACAGGCGGATTCTATCAAACATTTAGAGAAGAGCTAACACCTATCCTTCTCAAACTCTTCCAAAATATTGCAGAGGGAGGAACACTCCCAAACTCATTCTATGAGGCCACCATCACCCTGATACCAAAACCAGACAAAGATATCACAAAGAAAGAAAACTACAGGCCAATATCACTGATGAACATAGATGCAAAAATCCTCAACAAGATACTAGCAAACAGAATCCAACAGCACATTAAAAGGATCATACACCATGATCAAGTGGGGTTTATCCCAGGAATGCAAGGATTCTTCAATATACGCAAATCAATCAATGTGATACACCATATTAACAAACTGAAGGAGAAAAACCATATGATCATCTCAATAGATGCAGAGAAAGCTTTCGACAAAACTCAACACCCATTTATGATAAAAGCCCTGCAGAAAGTAGGCATAGAGGGAACTTTTCTCAACATAATAAAGGCCATATATGACAAACCCACAGCCAACATCATCCTCAATGGTGAAAAACTGAAACCATTTCCACTAAGATCAGAAACAAGACAAGGTTGCCCACTCTCACCACTATTATTCAACATAGTTTTGGAAGTTTTAGCCACAGCAATCAGAGAAGAAAAAGAAATAAAAGGAATCCAAATCGGAAAAGAAAAAGTAAACCTGTCACTGTTTGCAGGTGACATGATACTATACATAGAGAGTCCTAAAGATGCTACCAGAAAATTACTAGAGCTAATCAATGAATGTGGTAAAGTAGCAGGATACAAAATTAATGCACAGAAATCTGTTGCATTCCTATACACTAATGATGAAAAATCTGAAAGTGAAATTAAGAAAACACTCCCATTTACCACTGCAACAAAAAGAATAATATATCTAGGAGTATACCTACCTAAGGAGACAAAAGACCTGTATGCAGAAAATTATAAGACACTGATGAAAGAAATTAAAGAGGATACAAATAGATGGAGAGATATACCATGTTCTTGGATTGGAAGAATCAACATTGTGAAAATGACTCTACTACCCAAAGCAATCTACAGATTCAATGCAATCCCTATCAAACTACCACTGGCATTTTTCACAGAACTAGAACAAAAAATTTCACAATTTGTATGGAAACACAAAAGACCCCGAATAGCCAAAGCAATCTTGAGAACGAAAAATGGAGCTGGAGGAATCAGGCTGCCTGACTTCAAACTATCCTACAAAGCTACAGTAATCAAGACAGTATGGTACTGGCACAAAAACAGAAATGTAGATCAATGGAACAGGATAGAAAGCCCAGAGATAAACCCATGCACATATGGTCACCTTATCTTTGATAAAGGAGGCAAGCATACACAGTGGAGAAAAGACAGCCTCTTCAATAAGTGGTGCTGGGAAAACTGGACAGGTACATGTAAAAGTATGAAATTAGAACACTCCCTAACACCATACACAAAAATAAACTCAAAATGGATTAAAGACCTAAATGTAAGGCCAGACACTATCAAACTCTTAGAGGAAAACATAGGCAGAACACTCTATGACATAAATCACAGCAAGAACCTTTTTGACCCAGCTCCAAGAGAAATGGAAATAAAAACAAAAATAAACAAATGGGACCTAATGAAACTTAAAAGCTTTTGCACAGCAAAGGAAACCATAAACAAGACCAAAAGACAACCCTCAGAATGGGAGAAAATATTTGCAAATGATTAACTGACAAAGGATTAATCTCTAAGATTTACAAGCAGCTCATGCAGCTCAATAACAAAAAAACAAACAACCCAATCCAAAAATGGGCAGAAGACCTAAACAGACATTTCTTCAAAGAAGATATAGAGATTGCCAACAAACACATGAAAGAATGCTCAACATTACTAATCATTAGAGAAATGCAAATCAAAACTACATTGAGGTATCACCTCACACCGGCCAGAATGGCCATCATCAGAAAATCTGCAAACAATAAATGCTGGAGAGGGTGTGGAGAAAAGGGAACCCTCTTGCACTGTTGGTGGGAATGTAAATTGATACAGCCACTATGGAGAACAGTATGGAGGTTCCTTGAAAAACTAAAAATAGAACTACCATACGACCCAGCAATCCCACTACTGGGCATATACCCTGACAAAACCATAATTCAAAAAGAGTCATGTACCAAAATGTTCATTGCAGCTCTATTTACAATAGCCAGGACATGGAAGTAACCTAAGTGTCCATCAACAGAGGAATGGATAAAGAAGATGTGGCACATATATACAATGGAATATTACTCAGCCATAAAAAGAAACGAAATTGAGTTATTTGTAGTGAGGTGGATGGAGTTAGAGTCTGTCATACAGAGTGAAGTAAGTCAGAAAGAGAAAAATAAATACAGTATGCTAACACATATATATGGAATCTAAGGGAAAAAAAACAAACAAAAAAACGTCATGAAGAACCTAGTGGCAAGACGGGAATAAAGACACAGACCTACTAGAGAATGGACTTGAGGATATGGGGAGGGGGAAGGGTAAGCTGTGACAAAATGAGAGAGTGCCATGGACATATATACACTACCAAACGTAAAACAGGTATCTAGTGGGAAGCAACCATATAACACAGAGAGATCAGGGAAACTAACATAACCTGGTGGGCCTAAGATATGTGGCATTTCAGTGATACTTAAAATTTTGAGTATAAGTATCTTACATCTAAGACTGAGTAAGCAGGCATACTGACAGCACCCAGAGGCAACCCTTTCTGTTCTAACCAGAACGTACTTGAATGCAGAAAGAGGCTAATGACATCGAAAGAAATATGAACGACCAAGAAAGTCCATCATATCTTTTCTTATTCATGTTGCTTTCCTGTATCAGCCAATGACTTATGCTGGATATGATGACATTGAAGAGAAGGGGAGGAAAGGATAACCCATAGTTCCTTTTTGTTTCCGCCCTTCTTTATCCATCCGTAAGCTGGAAGTAGAGAACTTTGATAGAATATGTGCATACCAAGACATGAAATAAAAACATCTAAATTGGTTTTGTGCAACATTCCCTGTGTTCTGGTAAGAAGGAAATACACATGCATGTATGAGCGACAAAATAGGAATTGTGTAATTCCTATTTTTGCATATGTATTAACCTCATATTTGCACTAAAACTGGCTTTGCACACTATCATGATAGATGTCAAAATATAATAATTTAAAATTTTATACTATAATTTAATAATTTATTAAATGAATGCTAATAGTTACAAATTTTAACTTTTCTTTATGGAGAACAACATTAAATAACAAGTAAAAAAACACCATGACAAGTCAAGAGAGAAGGAAGAAGGGAAAACCTTTATAATCTAACACTTTTCACAATGCTTTGTTTTGCTTTTTGAACAAAGGGTTCCACATTTTCATTTTGGGCTGGGCTCTGCAAGTCACATCAACCGACCTACTGTAAGAGTGTGTAGCAAAGATCTGACTAAGCCTGGGACGTTAGGGGAGGACTTCTTGCCGAGTGACAATTAAACTGAGAGTAAAGAGGAGCAGGAGTGAGGCAGATAAAAAAGGCAGTAGGAGGCCTTAGAGGGAAGTTGGGAGGGTTAGATGTTCCAGGAAGAGGGTCAGATCCAAAGACACTAAAGGAAGAAGGAGATAGGAGTGTTTGTGGAACAGAAATAAAATTAGTATGGTTGGAACTTAAGCAGGCAAGGGATTGCTCTGGGCAAAGCTTCCACCATGCTGCAGCTCTTGAAAGAAGAAAAACAATAGGGCTGAAACCAGGGCAACTGGAATACCCAGGCTTGAATAGGACAAAAGCCACCCTAAGTTATTACTATGTGCCTGGCACTTTGCCGACTGACTTGCCAACATTACTTTTTTGGTCCTCCCAACGACAAAGCAAAGTGGGATTTTCTGGCTTCGTTATTCAGACAAGGAAATATGAGGCTCAGATAGATTGAGAAATTTGTCCCAGGTCATATAGCTGGTGAGTGACACTCACAGATGAAACATTCTTTCTGAATATAAACTAGTATGTAAGCCCCAGAAGGGAAGAGACCTTGCCTGTCTTTGTGTTTCTATATTCTTAGCATATAGACCAATGCCTGGCACAAAATAAGCTCTCAATATTTGTTAAATGAATGAACGAATGAATGACTTGGGTGAGCCTTATTTGGCAAATTCACTGTGTCTTCTTGACTTCAAAAGGATTTTAGAGTATTTGGATGGAATTTTTGTCTATTTTGAGAATCAGTAATGTTTCTTTTCAAATGAACTATAAAAATGAAAAGGGAAAGCAGCAGGTTTAGTTGAAACAGAAAAGACAGGAAGGTAGGGTATAGACTTTGCCTTTATTAACTGTATGACCTTGGTCAAGTCACTTCCCTTCAGTTCTTGGTCTTTTTCAGTAGAATAGAACAGGTCATGTGTGAGGTTCTTTCCAGTTCTTACACATTATGATTTGATCCTGTGAATTGTCTGGCAATAATAGAACTCAATGCATAAAGTTTCTCTTTACAACAGAGAGGAAACACAAACTATGATCATACAATTCTGAGGCACCAAATTCCTCAAACAATCTCACTCCATTCATTCATTCATTCTTTTATCAAGCCTTTCTGAGAGGTGTACCACGTGCCCACAAGAAGCCTTCTGCTGAAATGATGAAATGAACAAATGATCTACATTTCTGGAAGCAGGAAGACCTTGAGTCAGCAAAGCCTGGGTTAGAGTTTATCTGCTGCTCAAAGATGGTAAAAGCCAAATCTATTTCCATTTTGAATCATGATTCAGGTATCAAGCAGAGCCAATGCTGCTCTAATGCAGAAAAATAATGCCAGTACCCTTCAGAATAAATTCCGATGTGTGACTCATTTGACTACTTTCCTCACTTTGACTTTCCCTTGGTGAAACAGCAAAGGCAGAGAGCTGTAAAACCTCCTACACAAAACGAGATCAGTGCCTTCCACTCATCAAAACCAGTCCCATTGACACAGAGGCAAGCATGTGATCAAGAGGAGCAGGGCAGGAAGAATAATGGGCTCTGGCTCACGCAGGGTCCAAGAGGCAGAGCCCATGGAGAAGAGACAGACACAATGTTTCTACACTGAGGTATGACTTTCTTGGTAGTGCAAGAGGCATTTCTTACAGGAAGTGACAATCACAAAGGGATGAAGAATGAAGCACCGGGCCCAGATGTTTGGGGAACTTCTGTTGTTTCTCATATTTGGGGAGGATGAACGAGGGAAAAAGGCAAGTTTTACTTAACTGCTTATGAAGAGTAGAAAACCTCAGAAGGAGTTAAACAAAGTCAACACTAGCCAACACCTGGAGCAATCTAGCAAATATTACGAATAGATTTATCTTGAAATTGAAGGAGTTAATTACAGTTAACAGGCAATCACAGTTTTTCAAAGCAAGGAGATTGTAGAATGTGCCTCCCAGACCTCCAAGTTCAGAGAGCTTAACAGAAGGGACCCAGCTGCTGTGCTCTGAAATCAATTGCCACATTTGTACCCCAGCTATGTTTTCACTCAAGCTGCTTCCAGCCAAGGATTGAGCATAGTAGATTTGTCTCTGTAAGACATGGGACTCCTCTGACAGCTGACTCTGTCCTGAGGACTCCCTGACAGCCTTACTGAATCTTTCTTGTTCTTCACAGTGATCTATCTAGGATGCTTCCACCCAACCTCCGTTCCTTCTCTCCTTCACTTGGGATTAGAAGTGCATCCTGGTCTGATGGTTCTCCAGCCTTCCTATCAACTCCATCTTCATTTTCTTTCAATAACCTTAATTTTTAGAAAATCTGGTCTTTGTGACTGCTTCTTGGGAGACCTCGACTAACACAAAGATACATCTGGAGAAGATACATGCTGAGTAAACCACTCTTAGTCTCAATCTGGTGAATGATTCACTGAGAAGCACACCAGCTCAGCACTTACTGAATTGAAAGGAACATGAACAAGTGGGAATGTACTGAGTACTAATTACGTGTTGGGTGCTGTACTAACTGCTTCTCATGCCTTATTTCACTTAATTCTTTCAACAACCCCATGTAGTAGTTTCTTTATAGATGAAACTGTAGCTTGCCAGCTCATGAGTGTTGGAGCTAGAATTCCAAGCCAGGTTTTCATTTTACTTTATTGGTTTAAAGTAATTTATTGCTTTACGGTACTTTATCTGTTTTAAAGTCTATGTCTTTAACCTGTACTATAGCCATTACCAACAGTATCCTTGCTATTGTTTTATAGGGTAAGAAAACATTACTAATACACCTATAGTAGAAAAATATTCAATTTACCACCACTAACACCACCATAATTATCATCATCATTATCATCATCAGCCTCATGTTCATCGTCATCATCAGTCACAATTCTAAAAGGGACTTACAGTTATCGATCATATATATATATGATCTTATGATTACACAGTGAATGAGGCAAACCCTAGAAATAAAGCTCAGAGATGTCTTCTCGACCTAAGCCCGGCATTGTTTCACCGTATCATGCCGCCTCCTTGTCTATGCTACGTCTTTGCCCAAGGTGAATTAAAGATGTTGGAGATTTAAGACTTTCTTTATATACCAGTTTTTAGCTGCCAATAGGACACTTGAAATCTTGGTTTAATAGCTGGACTCAGTAAGACAAATCTAATGTTCTTATTCTAGAAACAGCTTTCTCTCTAGGACAAGGAGGATTGAGCAATTTGGGTGGTATTATAGGAAACCTTTTGCCTCTGGGTCAAAGTCACTGGGCTCCAGACCAAATCAGTGATGATCAAATGCCAGTCTGTCTAACAGCTGTCTGGTGGCCTCTGTGATAGGGCCTCCAGCCAGTCACTTGTGGGCAACTGTCCATGCTACATCCAGTGGCTGCTGCCATTTCTAATGACAGGCACAGTAGAAAGTTTGGCAGTTCAAATAGGCATGGAGGCCCCGGTATCCATTATTCGAGGCCAACACTTAAATTCTGATTTACTAACAGCTCCCAATCCAGTAGCAATTTCTCTCCAAAAGAAGGGTCTTTCACTGGCCCATCTGCCCTACTCATCAGCCCACCACTTTCCTTTTTCCAATAGTGAGATGGAACTTTACCTTTGAATTAAGCACAAGGTCAGATAAAATAAGTCACTGTGAGTAGTCATTACATTTTCTGTCACTGGACCAATTAAGATTTCCAGCTGTCATTTTCTGATGTTGTGGCTCCATAAAAAATGACACTGAGATGCACTGATCTGTGTCAAAGCCGCTTCTGAGGGAAAATTGGACCCAAAATAATGATAATTGTCATAGGATGTCACACCACTAAATGAAAACATAAAAAGCAAAATGCTGTGGGGAATCTTCAAAGTCATCCTCCTTGTCGAGGTGAGACCATATTATACCAAAGCAAGCCCATTGTTTCAGTGACTGTCCCCGCTCTGTAGTGGATACCCTCCCTGGTCTCTAAAGCAGATTATGCCCAGTTCATGCTAATTTGATTTCAGTTGGATTTTCAAACTGAAAAAAAAAAAAAAAATATATATATATATATATATATATATGTATATGTATCTATATATATGTATATGTATCTATATATATATATGTATATGTGTGTATATATATATATATATATATATATATATATATAGTCATTTGAATAAGAGAATCTTGTTGGAATCTCAAGATTTATGCAAAGTACTTTACCTACTTCTATACTTTCAAAAAGTTCAGCCCATTAGATTCACTTTACCAGAAATGTAAACTCCATCTAATCTTGGTATGACTGGAACCTAAACTTCTTTTTGTCCACCAACTTTGAGGGGCGTGTGTGTGTATGTGTGTGTGTGTGTGTGTGTGTGTATTTGGCTAATGGAGGTCTAGTTTAAAAAAGTATAGCATTTACTGGAAATGAAATGGAGAGTAAGTAAAAGAAGTGAAAAGTACATCTAATAATCACCATCACAAGAAGAAATGGCATCCAAGGATCACTAAAATTAAATAATGGAATTTTGTCCCTATTTTGCATTACTAGAAGCTCTTTTTAACATAAAAGCATAACCGTAAATATACTAAAAGCCATTGAAATATGTATTTTAAACATATGAATTTTATGGTATGTAACATATATCAAGAAAACTATTAAAAAAAACAAACAAAAAATACAAGAAATGAAATGCTCCAAGGACACAAAGGAGAAAGTTGCTCCTTGCCCCACAAATGATTGATGAGACAAAAAGCAGAGCTTAAGGAGCAAAGGTATTTTGGTAAGATGTGACTGAATTCATCACAAAATGAAAGAATGGGAGATGACCCTATAAGTATCTCATTGTTTGAATATTTATTTCTTAGAAGGAGGAGTTCATTATTTTATATTACCCTGAGCCTGGAACAAAAATGTAAATGTTTGAAATAACTTTAAACTCAAAGAACCATATTTTGTCTGAACACATTGTCAAATTGCTCAGTTGGTTTCTTGTTAGAGGGTACAACACATCTTTCCATGGGATATTGTTCTTGCTAGAATCTCAAGATCTATGCAGAGTAGGTTATCTTCTTGTGCATTAAAAAAAAAAAAAGTACAGTTGATTAAATTCATTTTTCCAAAAATGCAAACTCCATCCAATCTTTGCATGCCTAAGACCTAAAATTCTTCTTGTCTATCAGTCACGAGGGGCACTGAGGGACAGTCCTGAATGTAATAGATTTTGCCTCTTGAAAATGATAAGAAATAAACTAGTAGTGAGCTAGAACCACATGCACAAGCTCACAAGATTCAATGATCAAAATTTTAAGAGTTTCTTGAGTCAGTTATTGACCACTGCCATTATTAAACATAAAATTATATGTTTACAATTAAGTAAATTATATTAAGAACAAAGGTAATATATATTCAAAACACCACTTCCTAAAGATTTTCATACTTTGTACTATTATCTATGTCTATTGTAATGTATGGCAGGAATACTATATGTGCTATGTGCTATGCACATCTCCTCCCAGCTCTGTGTTCAGTGACATCACCTTGATAATTTTGTTTCATTGTTTTATTTTTGTCATTTGTTAACATTAGTGAAATATTAACCAACATTTATGTTGGAACTATGCTCATTTGTACTGCAAACAGATTGGCTATGAATATAACAGTTCAGCTAAAATCAGTGAGAGCACTGTACAAGAATCAATTAACTATTTGGAATAAAGTGGATTGCATATTTCATTAATAATGATAAATTCCGTCTTTTTACATCAGTCTAATGTATAATAAACTTCTGTATGTGTACTTTCACATTATGTATATTTTATATATAAATAAAATATATATTTTTTTCTTTCAGTAGGAGGTGAGCCAGTTGTTAAATATCTATTAGCAAACCACTGGATAAAATTGACTAGAGTATATACACTACCAAATGTAAAATAGATAGCTAGTGGGAAGCAACCGCATAGCATAGGGAGATCAGCTCTGTGTTTTGTGACCACCTAGAGGGGTGGGATAGGGAAGGTGGGAGGGAGGGAGATGCAAGAGGGAAGAGATATGGGAACATATGTATATGTATAACTGATTCACTTTGTTATAAGGCAGAAACTAACACACCATTGTAAAGCAATTATACTCCAATAAAGATGTTAAAAAAAAAAATTGACTAGAGAAGTAACATCAGATCATGGAGGGCCTTTCTTATAACCCAGGAAAGGTAAAATACAGCATTGCCCTACAGAGAGGTGGAAATCACCTTAATTAATCTTTGCATGGATCTAGGAAATTGTAGTGCCTTCACAAAATTTGGCACTTCTGCTCTGAGAAACCTGGAAAATGCATTTCGCTGTTTCTTTCAAGGCTGGTACTTGAGTGAAGCGTGAACTAACAAGTATCTTCTGATGAAGGGAGGGCACTAAGTGGAACTTCAAAATGAAGAGGAGTCATAATTTCATATTATTCCTGCATATTAAAGCATCTTAAATCCTTTTAGCTCACTGTAATTTGCCTTTTCTCCAAGAAGAAAAAAAATGATTAAGCATGAGCCACCTTCTAGTCAGTACCTATATTTTAGGGTTGCATGAAATAAGGTGTGCTTTGCAGCTCCCTTCTTATAGATTCCTTCTATACAGTTCATTTTTAAAGAAATAATATGAAATGCTTTTAAAAGCATTTTCAATAGATTTCAGTATCATCAAATAGATTTCAATGCACAAATATGTACGCACAGGAATTTCTTGCATCATTTGCAATAATGATAAAATGGAAAGAACATAAAATGGACCAGCTAAATACCTTAGAGCAATCCACCCAAGCAATACCATTTAATCTTTAGAAAGAATGAGGAAGATCTATACGCAACAACATGAAATGATGTAAAGCAAGTAAAGGCAGCACAGTCTGCATGGTTTGAATGCATTATTTAAAAATTATAAGCATACTATATTTGATGAAGCATAGACAAATTTTTGGAGAATTCACTTTAAACTGTTAACCCTGATAACCTCTGAGGAATGGGGAACTTGGTTTTGGGGCTTTTATGTTTTATTTTATTCTCTTACATAGTGTGCATTTTTTTTCCCAATGAGCAAGCATTAATCTAATAATAACAAGTGCCAAAAAGTCATCTTAGAAAAACAGATGTTCCAGGTAGATTTTGGTCTTTGCTTCTTCTTGCAGGTGGAAGTGGGGAAGGAGGGATTATAGCATTGACAGTCCAAATGTTATCAACTTAAATACTTGCCAAGGTGTGCAAAACCTCCAGCTCCTTCCAAGGTCATTCTAAACCTTACGTTCAGAGGAGAAATGAAGAAGTTCCACCTATGCACACACAAAAAACCCACTTATGGGTTGGGGGTGATAAATCATATCAGTATTTAATATCCTGTAAGATCTAGTAAAAATCCAACCAGTTCTCCACCTTTTTCATGATGTTGTAACATCTGGATTAAAGGTTGCTTCATGAAGTTAATGGCAGATAAATTAACCCATAAAAGGATCAACCTCTAGATGTGTTTAGCCAGCAGGAGGATTTTCACATTCCTCGAAGGACACACTGAGACAAATAGAAATGGATGGGATATTTTTTGATGACAAGGAGATTTTGCTTGTGTATTTGCTCTTAGCTTTATGGGGGTTTATGGGTATACAGCGCGGGCCTTTCTACCTTGCTGCTGTTAAGCCAAACGTTTTTAAATCTGGGTGAAACCACTGCTACTCATTGTTAACTTCCGCAAGCTCAGACTACCTCTGGGTGAGAAGTTAAAATGAATGAAAAATGGAAGTTGAAGAGAAGAGAGCAATAAAAGGAGGGGCAAGCAAGAAGAGTGGAGAGGAAAATGAAACAAGGATGGAATAACCAAATCAGACACAGTGACACTAATTATTTTGTCTCATGATGTACAACACTAGACCTAAATCATTACCCAATCTCTCTTTCAAATCAGAAAGACTTCAAACAAATCCAATCCATGACCATGCTAGCATATGTACAGATATTTAGCCATCTTGGACAGCAGGTGTCATCTCACCCCAGCTACACTTCTCATTTAAATGTTAGGGAGTTCTCGTAGATCCTACTCTTATTTCCACCTGTTTATTTGGTCATTCTTTCAGCATACGCTGAGCATTAACTCTATGCCAGGTACTGTGCTGAATGCTGGTGATAATAAGAATGAGTCAGATGCATTCTCTGCAATTTGGTGACCTCATTTCCTACCAACCTTCCTTCTCTCATTTTGATTCAGCCACTCTTTCCCTCCATGCTGCCATCTGTTTTTACACCTTCAGAAGTTCGCAATGAGTGGTTGCTCTACTTGGAATACCCCTTCCCTAGACATCCATATGGTTATCTCCCTCACTCCAATCAAGTCTTTGTTCAAATGTCATCTTCTCAAGGAGGCCTACCCTGCCCAATGCATTTAGTTCTGTAGCCACTGATCCTTTAGCACTTTTTCCTTAGCGTGATTCAACTTCTGAGATACTATATCCTTTATTTATTTAAGTTTGTAATTTACTGTCTGTCTCCCCACTCTACAACAGAAGCTTCTTAGGAGAAGGAATCTTACTGGTTTTGCTCATTGATGTATCTTGAGTACTAAGAATAGTGTCTGGTACATAGCACCTGTCCAATAAATATTTGTTTAATAAATGAATGAATGAATAAACAAACATGATAGACACAAAGAATGTTTTAAATTTCCTGCTCTTACTTTTTAGTTTTTGAAAGAACTTTCTTCTCCTTCTGACCTATACGAACTCAAATCTCCTCAATTTCTAGTACCAGATTATCCTCCTTCTGGTGTTTTCCTTCTTTCTGATACTCAGGTCGAGTTTTTTTTTTTTTTTTTTTTGCATTTCTCTATATAATCAGATTGCTTTATTGCAATCATCAGAAATTAACTTTGCTTAAGCATAATAGAAAATTTTTGGAAGACTATCAGGTCTTACAGAATTACATTATAGGCTAGATAATCAGGTCTAGAAAATGAACAGACTTCACCATCAGGTCGAGTTCTTTTTGTCTACTGGGTCAATTGCTCTTTACTAGAGTTCCCAAAACCTACCAAGAATTCACATTAACCATCATCTTCTGCAACATTTAAGTAAAAATACGGCAGTATGTAGCACAAAGTGGTTATGACTAAGAGATAGTTGGAGGACACAAAGTTTAATATTCATAAATATATATATATATATATATATATATATAGAGAGAGAGAGAGAGAGAGAGAGAGAGAGAGGGAAGAGAGAGAGAGAGAGAAGGGGGGAAGGTGGTGGGGGCTAGGAGCTGGGAAAAGATCCAGAAAAACTGGGATGGAGAAAAATAAGAGAAGGAAAAGCATCACCAATTTTTTGAAGAAAAGTTGAATTACAAATTCTCAGACAAAATGATTTGTATTCAACTTATATAGTAGAGTCCCTACTCTTCTCTCAAAGATTACCTGATTTTTTTAAAATCTAGTAAATGTATTATGATGTATGATGATTCAGATTCCACTGATGTATATTACTAGGCCTTCTGGGTCAGAAAATTTTTCATTCCCAAGAATTGTTCCTTTCTAAAAAATAAAATTCAAATCAATAAAGACTCCTATGAACACCAGCCCTGTCTGTTCCCAAGATTAGAGTATGCAAAGTCTCTTAAAAATTGGTTGTTTCTGAACTGTTGCTATATTCCAAGCCAAAGAATGTTAATTTTTAGGCTTGGATTAGACAACCTTGACTATCGGACCTGGAACACAGGCCTTTTCTGATTATGGAAGGGTTGTAGTATTGAGTAGTTGGCTTGGAATGCTGAAAAGAATTTTCGTAATTCTGCTATAGACTTGGTATGTGGCCTTAACAAATAAATCATCCTCAGTGAGTTTCCTCATCTGTAAAATGAGTTAATTTAGAATAGCTGATCTCTAAATTCTCTCTAATCTCTGATATAATATGATTTTATGAAATAATTAATGAACCATGATAAGATTTCCCATCCAGCTGGAGGTAAAGTAATTTACAGAAAATAACTGAAAGTATATAAATGTTTTCTGGGAAATGCATTCATATTTTTATTTGGATTTATATTCTTATTTGGAGAATCGAGAAACTTCTACTTCTGTAACTCTAGCAACAGGAATAGAAAATCTCCTTCCTTTAACGAGTTACTTGAATAAAGCCATTCAGCTGAATAAATGGCAGGACCTGCACTCCAAACTCTTAGCCTAGTCATTTACTGTCAGTTGTTATATCCAGAAAGTATTTTTCAGTGGTCTTGAGGCAGTCCACAGTGGTCAAGGAGTAACAAAGGAATAAATCCATTTTAGAATGGGAGAAAATACCACAATGTTCATTGCAGATCTATTTACAATAGCCAGGACATGGAAGCAACCTAAGTGTCCATCAACAGAGGAATGGATAAAGAAGATGTGGCACATATATACAATGGAATGTTACTCAGCCAGGAAAAGAAACGAAATTTAGTTATTTGTAGTGAGGTGGATGGTCCTAGAGACTGTCATACAGAGTGAAGTAAGTCAGAAAGAGAAAAACAAATACTGTATGCTAACACATATATATGGAATCTAAAAAAAAAAAAAATGGTTCTGAAGAACCTAGGGGCAGGACAGGAATAAAGATGTAGACAGAGAGAATGGACTTGAGGACACGGGGAGGGGGAAGGATAAACTGGGACAAAGTGAGATAGTGGCATGGACATATACACACTACCAAATGTAGAATAGATAGCTAGTGGGAAGCAGCCACATAGCACAGGGAGATCAGCTCGGTGCTTTGTGTCCACCTAGAGGGGTGGGATAGGGAGGGTTGGAGACGCAAGAGGGAGGAGATATGGGGATATATGTATATGTATAGCTGATTCACTTTGTTATACAGCAGAAACTAACATACCACTGTAAAGCAATTATACTCCAATAAAGATGTTTTTAAAAAATAGAATGGGAGAAAAGATAGTTAAGCTTAAATCAGTATTAAGGGCTTTTATTCCTATATATTATGAAGGGCTGCAAGTAGAGAGTAAATGCCCTATGAGTAAGCTACTTACCTTTAGCTTATTTAAATCTCTAATGAGTGGAAAGGACTGCCTCGACTGTGAAGGTTCTGGCTGGCGTTATTGGGAGCAAGAGTGCTGCAGGCCAAACCAGTGCAATTATGAAGACACTTACACACGCTTGCAGGAGGTTTCCTCTTGGAAATGAGGTTGGAAGTTCTCAGTGTGATGCCGAATGTGTCTCCTCTGGTTTCGTATTTGCTGAGACCAAAGACATCTCAAGTTGAGAACTAAAGTTAGTTCTGTTTTGTGTATAACCTTTTGTCTCAAATCATGAGACCTTGAGAGGAAGTCTAACTTTATAGCCAAGTGAGCTTGGACAAATGAATTCAACTATCTGAGACTCCGTGAAATAGGAATGTTTAGAATAGAGTTTGGATGAAATAATTTTTCAGAGCATCTTCCTGCTCTCCCAGTCTATGGTCCTAGGCAACCTCATTCCTCTTAATATCACCTTCCATCTGTTTATAATGAGTGACTTTGTTCAGTCAGTAGAAGGTAATGAGAAGCCCTGAGAAATTACACCATCATAATTGCTGGCCCAGTCACCTCCTCATCCCAGGTTTGGCTCCTCTAGATCATGAACAGTGAAGGCAAGACCAAGTAGTCACCAGCCCTCAACCCACTGACAATCTCTGTCTTCAATGCCCAGAAAGCAAGTCCAGCACCAAGGGTAGTAGCACAGGACATGGTAGTCTAGGAGGGTCACATTGGAAGGACCATGGCAGGAAGAACATGTCATTGCAAGGGAGATATTGGAGACAGTAAAATGGTTCAAACGTGATTTAGTCACCAAGAATGACAAGGAGAAATTTTTTTTGGAAATCAAACTGCCATAAAAGACTCCAGAAAATTCCATTACACTACAGGAGATGAAGAAGTTGTGAAGAGTGGTGTTGTTGAAAAAGAAAGGGGTGTGGAGTTAGGCCCTGGAGGGCTCCAGTGTAAGACAGTAATAATGATGCAGACCCTAAACATTCCACACTTTACTTATGTCCTAGGGCTTGTCTACACAATTTCCAGCAGAATGATGAGAAGATCAATCGTGGAGGAAAGGAAGAGGAAATGGGGAGTTCTCAAAAAGGCTTTGGATCTCTAAGTACTACGTACAGAGACTCAATGGGTTTTGATCATAGTTTTCTAACCCTGAATAGAGATGTATGGTGCTGACAATCAGGCTGTAGAAGACAAAGTGGACAAATGAGCTTGAATATGGATTGAGTTATAGACCAAGATAACCTTGGTCTTACCACAACTCATAAGCTATTGTGTAAAATAGTAGGGACACATGGAAGTGAGATGGATTAAAAAAAAATTCCAGGAGATGAAAACCAACATAAGGCATCATCTCAATGTGGGTAGCTCTGGAATTCTAGTACCCATACAAGTATGAAAAAAAAAATCCCTGAACCACATGATGGCATAGAATCAAAAACATAGAATGTCCACCAGCTGGAGATATGCCCACTTCTGAGGCTGAACAGAGAGAGACTTTATCAACCCTACTATTACTGAGTATAGCCATTTAATAAGAATAATAGGGAATTCCGACAGTAAGAACTATAAAATAAACTTGATCTCTAGATCTCAAAAGCTTGCATTTTCCCAATTACCTGGATAACTATAACTATCTTATTAACTGCCTGTATTATCTACACACATGGGTATGGATTGAATGACATTTTTTGTTTGTTTGTTTATATTAAAGACATTTCTCTTCAATAATGAGAAGCATACCATGAAAAAGCCTTTTTTTTTTTTTTTACCTAAAACACCTTTAAAATTGTAAAGTTGTTTGGCATCTGGTAAGCTGATATTTTAAAAAAACACATTTTAAACACATTTGAAATATAATTTTACAAATTGATTTTTTCAAATAAAATAAAACCTGCAAGCAGCTATTTAAAAGGGTCCTAAGTAACTGTAAAAAAAGTAGACGGTTTTATTTCATGAAACTGAAGATTTTTTGTTCTTCAAAAAAGTATTCTTGAAATTGGTATTAAGAAACTAGAGACAAAAGTAACAATAAAAAACAGTAAATATTAATATGTATTTAGTTGTGGTAATCTCTTAAACCACTTTTATTTATTATTTACATCCCTCCTAAGAGGTAGGCATGCTTGTTTTTATTCACACTTGAATTGCTTTTACATTGACTTGCTTTAGAATAGTAATTCTTAGTCTAGCATTCACTGAGCTAACGATTCATCATGGACCTGTGAACCTTTATGTATCAGGTTCAAAATATATAGATATATGAATTTCCAAAGATTAGTATATATATATATATTTTTTTTCTTTAGATCTCAAGGTGCTCTATAACCCTTTCCATTTAAAAAGGTCTAAGAATCTCATCTAAACAGATATTTGGAAAAAATAATTTGGCCCACCTTTTAAAAGATGATGGCAAAAAGTTTGTAGAAGAAATAGGATGCATCATAGGAGGTTTTAGCTAGCATTTATTGCATTTTGCAAGAACACTAAAAAGTGTTCTTTGATTAGTAATGTGTGTAGATTTTTGAAGTGTATGCCAACTTTCTCCTTTTGCTCTTTTTCTCCAGTGTTTAATATAATATATGAAATATGACCTAAGCTATTAATCTAAACATTATTCTCATTAGTTTCAAAGCACAGTTATTGCTCCAAAGTATTTTTATAAATGGCACCCTGCTTCATCTTGGCTCTGCTTTTACATTCAAGACCAAACAAATCTTGCTATTCCCCCTCCTCTTCGATGCTGACTCAAAAAGCAGAGCTTGGTATCTCCAATTCCAGCTGTGCTTTTATTGTGCTTTACATCAATCAAAGCTTCAAAAAGATTCCAGAAAGATTTTTCTCAGTTTTCACATCAGAGGGGTTTGCACAAAATCACTGTGCCGTAGGGGGGCCCTGATAAGAAATCTCAGAAGGAGAGAAAACATACAGGTAGGGAGGCTCTGGGAGACAAGGTTGGGGAAGGATTATCAATGTCCTAGAAAAAAAGTTTTCTGATGGAAAAGCAGTACAGTTTGGAGCACAGTGAAAGAGTCACTTAGAAGAATCGACAAGCTTTCAAGCAACACTGGGTGCTACAATGGGCTCCATGATAAGTAAGCAGAGATTTACATGGTCAGATGAACCCATTTGAACTCCTCTTACATGGGTGTTGAACTCCTCTTACATCATCCTCCTGAAGGACTCGGGAGCCTGTAGTTAGTTCTCTGGAAATGGCAGAAGAGAGCCTCTGGCTATAACTGGCTGGTCAGCACAAGAATTACTTCCTATGTTTCTTCAGAGATATTTTTTAAATTGGAGCCCCAATTACTACCATTCTTATATTCCGCTGCCACAAACCTCTCCCTTTCTCATCAGTATGTAATGTTCCACTTAATAAATAATGGTCAGCTATTCTTAACTAGGTGAAACTGAATCCTAGGCACGGGATGCCTGTTTGGCAAGATTACACATTTGCATAGTTGTAGAGATAGGCCTCCAACTCAGGACACTGCTATTCCAGGGGACTAAGCTCATCCGCACTATGCTATAATAACTCAAAATATTGAACAACGGCTGCGTCTGACCCCTGTAGGCCAGATTAGAAGGAAGGATGGCCAAGATCTTTAAAAGAAAAATTCACCTCGAATTCTTAATTCTCATCCCACCTCCAACAAGATGGAGACCTGTGTGTAAGCACCGGTTTTACCAGAAACTCACTATGAACCATCAGGCAAGTAGTCAGACCTCTCTGAGTTTACATATCAGTTGACACTTAGAATTTTTACTCTACCCCACATGCTGATACTCAGGCTTATCCTCTATTAACTCATCCACCCACAGATGCCATTCAATTTCAGCCTCCTGGGCATGTCCCTTGTTGTTTATCCTGCCAAATAATACTTCCTTCATATTGATGCATCTGTCTTTTAAGACACAGGTGAATTTCCAACATCTCATTGAAATCTCCCCTTACTCTTCCAGACCGCACTAATCTCTCCATGTGTACTGTCCACTCATAATACATGTTGTTAACAATACACGCACTTGATTCAATAAAAAGTCTTCCTTGAAAAACTGTAAGTGTCTTAAGGAAAGCTGCCAATTTATATGCTTTCATCTTTTCCTTTGGTTCTTAGGATAGTGCTAAAAAAACACACTGACAAGACTGGAGCTTTTCTTCTGAACTCTCTGTGTTATTTTGGGATAGGTACCAACTAAGAAAAGTGACAGCACCTGTCCAAGTGCTGAAACTTTCCTCATTATGGTTACAGGACATTCAGTATGAATTGGTCTTCTCCACACAGAGTAATGTGTGGGTATCTCCATGTCTTCTCTGAACCTAACCCCTAATTTCTGTCTGAACCCCTCATTTTGTTAAAAAATTCTCTGATGACCCCAAATAATGAGCAACCATAATCAAAAGTGCATTTCAAAGAGTTATTATTTTCCCAAGAGATATACTTATCTCAGACCAATAAATGGGCCCACGCTAGCACTGAATGTAGAATCAATAAACTCATTTATTTTTCATCTTAAATGGATATTAATAGTTTTTGTTTTGTGTTATAAATAATAAGTGTTCCTTATAGAAAATTTAGGCTAGCACAATGAATAAAATAAAAGCCACAACACAGAGGTAATTATTTAAATCATTTTACTACATTTGTCCAAACATGCACACGGCACTAAAATGGTTTTATACTGTACATATTTTTCTGTGGCTTCCTTTTTCACTTACTACATAAATAACATAGTTATAAAGTCAGCTATTATTCCATAATTGCTTTTAAAGGTTGAATTGTGGATATAATCTATTTTGACATTACATTGCTTTAAATGTTTTATATTATATAATATATATGAGATGTATAGTATACATAAATATTTTATGTATTATAAACAACACAGTGGACCACCTTGCTTGGATAACATATTTCAGAAGTTGAGAACGCAGAATTATTTGAAGCCAGGAATTGATGATATCTGATACGGCATGGAGGTGAGGAGATTGTTTGGAATGAGAATAAAAGTGCTAAGGAGACTATTTCAGAGCCTATAGCAACAATTTAGGTAACAGAGTATATGGGCTTATAAATTTTGACTTCCCAGGTTTCCACAAAATTGTGTGGGTTGGGGAGGGAGAGTTAGAGGAAGCTGGAAGATGGAAAAAATCACACAGTCACTAGCTTTGGTGATGGATTCATAATGACAGGCCCCCTGGCTGAGGTTTGCCTCTCAGCTGCAGACACCCCACAGGAGAGGTCTGGAATGGTAAGACAAGAATGAGGACACACACACACACACACACACACACACACATATCATATCATATGTATACCTTCATGATATGTAAATTCATGATATTGATAAAGTTGCCAACAGAGGATGTATATAAAGGAGAGAAGTGGTCCAAGGACTTAAACAAAGGTTGGGAAGATGAGGAGGCAGATAAGGAGCAGTGACTGAGAGAGGGAGAACACTAGGAAAGTGAGGAATCCTGAAAACCAGGAAAAGAAAGGAGTGACTGACTTTGTTAAAACTACAGTTGACTCAGGAAATTCGAGAATAAGGGTCTTTCAAAAAGTTGAATGAATGCTCTATTAAATAACTCTAAAGTTAAAAAAAAAACCCTCATAGGTAGACTCAAGCTAGATGAAAATAGTGATCAGAACATTTTTTTCTTCTTTTCCGATATGTACCTTTCTGGAAGTTTAGTTGGAAATTCACCAAATCTATCAACTCTATGATGACTATTTGTTTAGGGTCTCAATGCTCACTGTTGGCCTCTCCTGGTCCCCCACCTATAAAATGTTAATAATAGTACTTGCCAATTAGGATTAGCTGATAGAGTGTTGGCAAAGCACGTAGGAATCTTGGGATGATATAAACCAGGCAGGCACAATATGTTATCATTATACTCAGTGCTGTTTGCTTTCCTATTAGGAGACTGCTTATTTCTCAGCTACCCTAGAGCTTTAACAGGGGCTTTCAGGAGGGCAAGTTCTATTCTCCTGCTGTCTGGTAGAGTCTGATAGCTGTTAACCTTGCCAATGAGGCAACAATAGCTGAAGCCATGGCATCTCTTCATCTCCTTGGAGGGCTCCAAAGATGGCAAAGCACACAACCACACAGCATTCAGTGAGTGGAGGCATCTGCACATAGCCTTTCCTGAAGACTAAGAATCAGAAACAGAAACTCCAAGGGGATCTTAGAAGCAATGGCAGCCCGTGATTTTCAACACAACCCTAAGGACTCAGTCAGCTGGGGAAAGAACACCAGACCTAACGCTTATCTTTTCTGCTGCACCTGCAGGCTTCATGTATAAGTTATTCTTCAGAATTATTGCTGAACATAATAAAGTGTAAGGTCAGCACTGTGTAAGTAAAGGGGAAAATAAGCAAACCATCTGAACAATTTGGGCAAAAGTATTCTATTTGGTTTAAATGCACGTTTTCGGGAAAAAGGCAGGCTTTGGATTCCTCAGTTTTATTTTGCTTGAGTTTTACAGATTTTGAGAAAGGAATGTAGAATAGATCATGGTAAATGAATAGAGATTAATTGGTATGTTTAAAAATGTAGCAATATTTTAAAAATACCTTAGAAGCTTTATTAATTGATCACTAATCTATTTTTGCAAGGTGCTGAAAAAAAAAATCATTTCCCCACAAATCACAAGGGCATTCTCTACCACCTTACCTGCCAGATAAAGCTGAGTGTCAGGAGAGCTGAACATCTGGGCGAGAGTAAGATAAAAATATCTGGGACGCAACCACCAACTGTTGCAACAAAATGGCCAGTCCTGTTCATCCAGGCTTTGTTTATGCTTTATATTAATGGACCCAATCAGGGTAACCAGGCAGCCAACTAGCAGCATATGTTGCTCAGACTGTGGCTGCCTTGATTCTATTTTCACAGGCAGTGAAAATGCCCCCCTCTGCACCCAAACACCTAAGGCACTTGATCCAACTCCGGGATGTTGAGAAATTCACTTTACCTGCTTAACAAATAGAAGACATTTGAATTGATATCTTTTGTGAGAGTTCAGATGAAAAGATGGGAAGGGGTGATGGGGAGATTATGCATATTGTTCTATCTGCATGGATTTATTAGATGTTACTCAGTTCAAACTTTCTCATTGGCTCTCCAGTGCTTATAGGATAAAGCCCAAACCTTCACTGCAAAGGCCATGGTGAGGATGTTGGCTTCTACTTTGAATGAAATGGACAAAAACACAAACAACCCAATTGAAAAATGGGCAGAAGACCTAAACACACATATCTCCAAAGAAGATGTACAGACGGACAATAGGCACATGAAAAGATGCTCAATATCACTAATTACAAGAGAAATGCAAATCAAAACTACAATGAGGTACTACCTCAACACCGGTCAGAATGGCCATCATTAAAAAGTCTACAAATAACAAATGCTGGAGAGGATGTGGAGAAAAGGGAACCCTCCTACACTATTGGTGGGAATGTAAGTTGGTGGAGCCACTATAGAGAACAGTAAGGAGGTTCCTCAGAAAACTAAAAATAGAATTACCATATGATCCAGCAATCCCACTCCTATGCATATATCTGGACAAAACCATAATTCAAAAAGATACATGCACCCCTATGATCATAGCAGCACTATTCACAATAGCCAAGACATGGAAACAACTTAAATGTCCATCGACAGATGAATGGATAAAGAAGACGGGGTACATATATATAATGGAATACTACTCGGCCATGAAAAAGAATGAAATAATGCCATTTGCAGCAACATGGATGCAACTAGAGATCATCATACTAAATAAAGTAAGTCAAACAGAGAAAGACAAATACCATATGATATCACTTATATGTGGAATCTAAAGTATGACACAAATGAACCTATCTATGATCAGAAACAGAATCATGGACATAGAGAACAGACTGGTGGTTGCCAAGGGGGAGGGGGTTGGGGAAGGGATGGAGTGGGGGGTTGGGGTGAGCAGATGTAAATTTTTTTATATATAGGATGGATAAACAACAAGGTCCAACTGTATAGCACAGAGAACTATATTCAATATCCCATGATAAACAATAATGGAAAAGAATATTTTAAAATAAGAATGTATTAAAGAAAAAGAAATGGTAAGCGATTAGAGGGTTTTGAGCAGAAGAGACACAGGATCTAATTTATGATCTACAAAGATCATCGTGGCTGCTCAGTGGAAAAATAGATTGTAGGAGCAGAAGTAGTGAGAACAGATAAAAGGTGTCAGCAATTAAAATATTGATATGAAACACAAGTACACAAGAGTTGATCCCACCATTGTCTTGTTCCCTCCATTTGGTGCAGGGACACTGCTGGGGAGTGAGGAGATTAGAAAGGGAGAAGAGGGGAGAATATATCCAAAGATTAGTACATATTTTGGCTTTATTTTATTCATTTATCCTGCTTCTCTCTGCTCTTCAGCACTGGTTACAATTAGATGAGTGTCCTCACTGCTCCCATTACCCTTAATATGCAAAGTTCATCCCTACACTCATTTGTTTCTCTTTTTCTTCCCATCTAAAAATATTTTCCTCTTCTCAAAGTCTACGCTTCTTTGTCTAGCTCAAGCCTTACTACCTAAAGAAAATTTTCTCTCTCCTCTCCATTCTTGGAGTATCTGTGGATCTTAATCACATTCACACCTTGTGTATCGGTCCCTCAAAAATAAATGTTTATTGTAGTTCAGGCTGTATAGCTAACATGGACAAAAATTAGATATTCTCATGTATTCAGGAGACTGAACAATGGTAATAATTAAGCATAAACAGAAAGTTTGGGAAGCACCTGGGAGGCCTTTTCAAATACCTGGAGGCATTCATTCATTCAGTCAACTTTTAATAAGAGTGTTTGTAGGACGATAGGGATTTAAAGGCACATGAACTACGGGTTCTGTTCAAAGGAGTGTCAGTCTAAGGAAGTAGAAGTATGATCTTCTACAAGAAGATGAACTTCTTGATTAGAGAAGAAGCAAAGCCTACTAGAAAATGCCCCAATCCAGGCACACAGGGATGGCAAGAGTTAGAATCTATCAAACTGACATCTCTCCTGTCCTGCTTTTAGAGCCTGGTACGTGTGCCCAGGTGGGAAAGCTCTAACCCCAATCCTCCATGGTTCCATAGAGCTATTACGAACTGAATGCATGTCTGAGATGAGCCTTCAGTGCTTGGATGGGAAGAGGCTGAGACACAGTCCACCAGAGGCAGCCCACACTGTAACAGTAGCTGAGCTGGAGACAGTGGCAGTAAGGATTTCCGAGCACTAGACCCCAGTGTAATGAAGAACAGCACTGCCACTGCCTATTAGGCTGAGGGCTTCAGCTGCGGCTGGAGTTCTCAGCTGAGGTTGTAGAATTCTGGCTGCCCAACTCCAGAGGAAGAGCTCATTGATAGAGAGTATCACTGAGAGGGTGCTAGGGATGTAAAGGAAGGGGAAAAAAAGAGGTTCAGGCCTTTGAGGCCAGAGGAAATTTGGGATCCATAGTTCCCAAGGTCAGGGGAGGGCTGCCCATTTTAAACCCAGGACATTCAAGGATGAGAAGTTGCTATGGCTAGGAGGCAGTGTTTTTCTTTTTCATTATATTTTTTCATTGAGCTTAGCTTTTTGGATAGTTATTTGTGATTTCTGGGAACCACAGCAAATCATGTTCTCCCAGTTAATAAAGGAAGTGAGAACGGTGGGTGGATGGCTACTATTCAAGGATCTTTCTTTTTGCCCCACTAAACGAAGCAGTCCCAGACGAGGATTAGGTTAACCCGCACAAGTGTTTCACATACTCACACTGCAATCTTAGATCTTAGGATTCTGTGCCATCTGCCTACACTCCGATTTCACAGAGAAACCCCTTTGATCCTTGTAGTAACTCAGCCAGAGGCTGTGTCTCCTCTGCTCAGAACACTCCAGTGACTTCCCATTTCCTTAGAAGTAGAAGAAAAAGTCCCTACAGTAGCCCTCAAGGTCCCACGCTAACCAGGCTTCCTACATATCTACCTTACCTCTGTGACCTACTCTCCCCTTCACTCATTCTGAGCCTCCTGATGTAATGGTCTGCCTGCTGCTTCTAGAAACGAGGCATGGTCCCACTTCAGAGCCTTTACACTTATTTGCTTTGCCCGATCTGCTCATCCCCAAGAGGTCCCCAAGGCCCACTCTCTCATATTCTGTAAGCATTTTCTCAAATGTCACCTTCTCAGTAAGTCCTTCCTTAACCATCCTTAAAAAAACAAACAAATGAAAAAAAAAAAAAACTTCACCCACCACCCCTTAGAAACAAATTCTCCCAATTCATTCTCTCTCCTTTATCCCTCTCCACATGCGCACTCTATATTTTACTTGTGTATTCTGTTTGTCATCCGTATCCTTTCACCAGAGTTCGGGCTCCAGGATGGCAGGGGTGTTTGGCTTTTTAATTCAGTGCTCTGTCCTCAATGCCTAGAACAAAACCTGGCTAATAGTGGGTACTCAGTAAACATACTGAGTAAGCTAACAAACATCTTGTCTATCCAACCAGAATCCTCCAATCTGGTAAGGAAAACATTTTATGCATCTTTTGTGTGTCTTTTGTATGTTCCACAGTGCTCCACACAGAGAATCCAGACCCATCAGGCATGCATATATTCCTTGCCCGACCAGGAAATATTCTTAAATCACTGTTTTAACTACTGATAATTTATCATATAAAAAAGAAGTATCTAACTTTTTCTTATTTTACTTTTGCCAAGGCCATATTCATAATCAACGTAGGTATCTGCTTTTTAATAATGTTTATCCATATAAATTAAATTGGGATCAAGATGATCCTGGTTCTTCAAAGCTACAGGGTTATAAGTTGGTACTTTTTATTCACAGAGCTCAAAGAACTAGGGAACTAAAAACAACACAGCACAACGCAAACAACAAACAACAATGCATTGGTGACAAACCACAGAATGCATTTGCTATGGGACTCCCAAGTTTACTAGTTTCTGAATTTCTAAAATGAGGAATTAGGTTCAGCATTAACTGATACTAAGTTCCCACCAGGAGTTTTAGGACGTGTTTTATGCATTATTCCATTTACCCTTGCGATTCCTCTGTAAAGTAGCTGATATTAATAACATTTAAAATGTAATAAATTTGGAAGAATCAATAACAACAAGTTATACGGTAGAGCCTCAACCACTGTCCCACTAGACCAACGGTTGGCAAACTATGGCCATAAGCCAAATATAACCTGCTGCCTGTTATTTTAAATAAAGTTTTATTTGAAAACAATCACACTCATTTTTTCAATATAATTGATGGCTATTTTAACACCACAGTGACAGAGTTGAGTAGTTGCAACAGAGACTACCTGGCCTGCAAAGTCAATATTTTTACATATAGCTCTTTACAAAAATTTTTTTCCACATCCTGTACTAGACTGTACATTGCAGGAGGGCGCAGTGTTGCCTGTTATGTTCTCTGCTGCATTCCCAGCACCTAGAACATTGCCCAGCATAGAATAGGTGCTGAGCAAATCTTTTTTGAATGAATGAATCAACGACCCCAGATCTATGTGACTTCAAGTCACAAAATTTTCACTTTAGTCCTTATTTCCTTAATTCCAAACTGGTTTTCTATAAAGATCTGCTTAAAGAAAAACTCCATTATATTTAGAAGGAACTTGTAACAAAAATATAATTAAAGTAGAATATGTATATGGATGCTCTATCTTCAATCCCATTCCTGGCAATGATTAACAAAAGGCCAGGATAATATTCCACCTTTGGTGAATTTCTCATACTCCCTCTTACTTTTAAATTTCTATTGTGCTCTTGAAAAGTAACTTGAAAGACATGGAAGGATTTCTGTATTCATTCTCTATTGATGATGTCTTAATCCACTTGCTTCACTTTTCAAGAGATAGAAGGATTTTTCTATAGAGGGGTATTATTTATTCATACAGGTTAATAAAGATATTAATAAATGGTGATTATATTATAGCTCTTGCTGTGATCTGGAAATCCAGCTGTGTTCTCTTCACTTTCTTTACACCTAAAAATAATAGATGCTGTACAACTCAGCCAACAGTTCTGCTGACAATGCACCAGGTGGAAGGGAGTCAGTTCCTCTTGTGCACTGCAAGCTGCAATCTCTTAGCAAGTAGTTTTTTATTTTGATTAGCACAGCACATTGATAACATAGGTTTTCTCAGATTTCCTGTCTGAACAAGGTGATTTTTTACTTCATATTCAAGTTACTAAACCCACAATTTCTTAACATTTATTGGAATGACCTACCCATAAACAGGTGATCTCAATGTAAGTCAGAAGGGTTCCATCTGATAACACCTGAAACTTGCAAAGATATAGTAGAAGCTGTTGTTTTCATTAGCTCAGTATCCATTCCTTCTTCTCCTGGAAATGCACTCCTGTTTTCACTGAGGAAGCACTCCTCCCCTTTTATTCTAGGTCATTTTTTTGGGTTTGATGCCACAGGAGGCTCCAGGAATTTGTCCCTCATGCACTTGACATCAATCACAGGACTCTATTCTTATAACTGCAGTGACTGTGTCCGTGATGAACACAGACTCAGTGTGGGCCACTGACTGTCAGATCTTGGATATTCATTCAACTTCTACTCTTTGGGTTGCCAAGTTGTCATAATTCTGTAGCTGTTCACAGTCATTTTACAATTTCCAGGGGGAGAGACTGGTTGATTTTAAAGCCAACTCAGAGAGGAATTTGTCCAAAGGATGAGTAAAGCAAAATAATTATATCTGATAACCTAGTTTGAGTTGCTGGAACTAAGAATGCCTGAAGTTATATCTCTAGACTATTCTGAGCTGGGTTTCTATGCTTTGCAACCCAAGGAGCCTTACTGATTTAGAAAACAGATTCATTTGAGGATTTATTTTTCTGGAGAGTTCAAATGTTTTAAAAGGGCACCATTTAGTATTCAACAAGAACTAAATCTGGAGTCAGAAAACCTCAGTTCAAAATGGTATCCTTTGGATTATCTGAGGCTTATTGAACTCATCTTCTGTGAGAATGCTATAGGATCTGTGCTCGCCTATATTACAGGGTTATTGTGAAGACCAAATGAGACAATGAATGTAAAAATTTTCCAGAAATTGAAAGTGTTGTGTAAAAGTAATAGTAGGTCAATTTCCTTTAAAAATACAGCAGTCTACTGTGTTTCATAAAGAGATGAATTATCTAGTAGTGTTTTATTGAAGAGTCATTAGAAATGTACAAAGTACCTCATTATGAAGTTATTAAGTGAATGAGTTTGACTCTTGTCATGAGTTCTTAGGGAAGTTTTGTGGCAATGGCGAGGAAAGCTAGGAAAACACCAAATGTAGAATCCAAGTTAGAACATCATTTATTCATTCATTCAGAAAACATTTTAAGCACCAACTACCAAGTCAGTACCAAAAAGACCCCAGAGATTTAGACAGCAAAGAATTCCAGATGCAACTGGGGAGATAGACCAATATATAAATAATTGAAATGGGATAAGCTAAGTACTATGATAGAGATAAGAGTCAAATACTAGAGAAGCAGAGAGATGGAATCCACTATCAATGCTTAAAGGTACTGGGGAAAGTTTCAGTAAGAATGTGACCTTTAAGCTCTGTCTCAAGGGATAAAATATAGTGCTCCAGGGAGACAGAGTTGAAGGATATTCTGTAAATTTTAGATCTAAAGGTGACTGTGGAGATCAAATAAGCTTTGAGCAACATATATGATACTGAATTTCTATTGAAAACTTTTGTATTTCACTATCAGTTCTGCTGATAACTCACAAGGGTGACCTTGTAAAGTTTCCTTCATTTTTCTGGTCTTATATCTCAATTTAGAAAGGAAGGGGTTAGGTGACCATTAGTGTATGTTCCAGGTCAAAGAGCCTATACTCTATGTTTGAAACCCCATTTTATAGATGCAAAAGTTTGAGATCTAAAAAAAGGTAAGTTACTTGCCCAAAGAATGGTTATAAATGTAGAAGAATGAAATACCAATATAAAATTGTTATACATGTTCAAATTTATTGCACTTGAAGTGAATTTATTACATGTTCAATTTCTTCACAGGAATATTTGTGATTGGCAGCATGAGATTCACAAGAAGGGCTGGTTCAGCCTAGAGAGCAATCAGGCAACTAGCTGTAGTTCTTACTTTGTGTACTTTTACAGACAAGGGAAAGAATAGTAATGACCTACTGTACCAGAAAATTACATCTTGGTGTTTGGGCACCATAGGAATTTTCCCAGGAGTTGGGAAAGAGTACACAAGATATTACCTTGAATCTGTTCCTAAAACTCTGTGTGACAAAGCTGAGGTTACTATTAGGAATATAGACCTCAAGTAAATTACCATTCTTTGTAAGATGTGTTGGACTTTTGAATAGGCAAATTCCTATGTGAACTTTGCTTTGTCTTGCAGAATGATGTCATAGATGAGACTCATGATTTATTTCTTCATATACCACCTGGGGAAATGTTTTCAAACTAAGCATCAGCACTTTCACAATCTAGATTCCAAGATATGTCAAAAATTCACCAAATATTCACCTCCCCCAATGGCCAGTTGGCCATTTTCAGTAAAGCGCTCTGAGGAGACACACAAGAATTTACATAGCAGATCTTTATCACCCATTGTCAACTCACTAAATATTAATTAAATTGAAGTGTTAACATTTCACTCTTAATGAACAACAACAAATAGCAGAAAAATAAAAATTGGGTTCTAGCACATCTTTCCAGTTTCAGCCACATTTTAAGAGTTAAGTATATTCTATGTATCATTAACCACTTTTCACCTTTAAAAGGTACATTGATATCATTCATAAAAAAAATACTGTACAAAAATCTAAAATTTTGTTATAATATTTCTATTATAAAAGGGTTAGTCTCCTAACAAAGATTTTCAACCAAATTCCATTCAATACAACAAATTCTGCTTAAAGCCTTCCTGTGAGAAAATCATTTAGGGAGGCCTTACAGGGGATAAAAAGATGAATAATATTAACTAACATTTATTGAGTGTGCCAGGCACTGTTGAAATACTTTAAATTAAATTATCTAGTCTTCCCATCAATGCTATGAGGTAGATAGTATCATTAACCTACTTTTGCAGGTGAGAAAACTGAAGATCAAAGGGGTTACATAAATTTCTCAAAGTACACAAGTAGTAAGTGATAGAGTCTGGAATGAACCCAGGCAGGCTAATACCAGAGTGTGTTCTCCTAACCTCTGCCTTAACATTTTCAATTATTAATATTATAATAATTTTAGAATTATAAAAATCAGGATTGCGTTACCTAATGATTCCTCAATAAGTATTTTTTGATTAATAAGTGTGTTGAATTTAACTTTAAATAGAGGTAGTTCTATACAATATCGGTTATATAGATATTATAATAAAACAAAACTAGTCAAAAAAAGAAAAGAATGACCCTATACTATCTCTCATTTGCCTAGTTTTTTGTTTGTTTGTATGTGTTTTATTTGCTTTTAGATGAACTTATTTATATGAGTTAAATTGCCTAAGTTCGGAGGACCATTGCTAACATCCACTTAACTTTATATAGCATGGCTCTCTCAGCAAATCAGGGGTCTTATTATTTGTCTATATTTTTTTATCAAGGCATAAACAAAAGAATGTCACAGATGGCTCAAGAAATAAGCATTAGGTACTAAAATTCAGACTCAGGAAAATTGTGTTATAAGGAAAGTAAGCTGTACGAACTGGAACTTTGTATTATTTTCTCATCTGAGCAAAGCTTTCTGCCTGTAGGTGAAGGCTTCTGCATGATTTTAACCATATTGCGTGTAGAGAATGTGGATCCATCTTGGTAGTTTTTCTGTGTGAGTTTGCCTGCCAAAGATCCACACCAGTGGAAGATGCGTTCTAGACATTCTTGCCAAGCTACTACCATCGCAGTTCCACAAAACCCTACTTCACGTGTTTTCAGTGCTTCCAGAGAAATGCACAGAGACAAGAGACATTCTACTTAAAGTTCCACAAGCTTTTGGTCTTATTTTCCTCTTCACCTCTGAAGCATTCTGCTTTAATTATTACAAATATTGGTGTGGGTCTTTTGGTTTATTTGTTCGCTATTGTTGTTGTTTGCCACTCAACTAAAAAAACAAAAAACAACCCAACCCAAACAAACAAACAAAAAGCCCAGGCCCTTTGGATTCCTAAGAGAAGGCAGGTCCCTTTTAAAGCAGAAATACCAAAATCCTTTCTTTTTAACTCCCATTTACTATCATGGAGTCAAAAATTCTTAAACATGGGTTTTTAGTGATTAGTTAATCCAAGCCCTTTATTTTAAAAATAGGGGACGATGAGTCCCCAAAAGTTAAAGAAATTGTCCAAATTCTCTTATTTAGTTAATAGCAGAATCAAGGTTTCTTAAATTTATTTTTTTATGGAAGCATAGTTGAATTAGAATGTTGTGTTAATTACTGCTGTATAGCCAAGTGACTCAGTTATAAGTTTTGGTAACTAATTTCGTAGCCAGTTGCTTATGACTTCCAATTATGTCTCTGTTTCCATAAACACATGCTCCTCTCTAGGCACGGATGGGGAGTCATACGTTTAGCTGGTAAAACTCTGATGCTTTGATCATTCTTATAATGATATCCCAAGTGAAAGGAGCAGCACTGTCTTGAAATTACACACTTGAGCAAAATAAATACAGTAGGTACATCTGAGAAGAGAAAGCAAACAGCAATGAAGCTCAATAAAAGCTAATTATCTGAAGAAATATATTTTCACCTAAGGGGTAAGCTCTCAGAACTCACCCTGAGAGACATGAGCAGGATGAAACTCGAGTTTGATCTTCACTTTGGCAGATACCTTGGGTCTTCAATAAACTTTGGTTAATTATCCTTTAGAGCATAGTCTTATTATATTGGACATTATTTTTTATGTGTTTCACTATTTGTATTCATCCTCAGAAATAAAATAACTTCCACATATCTTGTTATTATAGCTATCTTTCATTATTATATGTATGCAGATGTAGAACAAAGGTCATGGAGAAGACCCACTCATAAAATAGACCATTCCCTCCCCCAACTCGTCTTGTCCATATCTATGCTTGCTTAATTAATATATATGATCTTCACACTCAGTAGACATAACAGGCAAGTTATTGTAACTGAACTTCCAGTCCATAGCTTTTGTGTATATGTGTTAAAAATTTGGTTGTTAATTAGGATTAAATAAATAAAATATATTTCTGTTTCTGCAAGAAGACAAAAAATTGTATATAATATAATATACATGTGTATGGGTATATATATAAATATATAATAACATAATAGCTATAAAGGAACATTTATTATTTAATTATTATTATTGATATAGCTATAAATATTAGTTATAGATACTGAGGATACAAAGGTCCAGAGAACTTAAGTGACTTGCCTAAACTTATTCTTCAAAACTGAGATAAGAGAACAAGTTTTCTGATGCATACATAAATAAGAGTATACTGATATTTCCTTAGTGCCATAATCCTTTAGCTAAAACCAGTCATGAAGCCTGTTAGGAAGAATCACTCATAATAAAACTAAAAATATTATAGTTATAAGGCCTTAAAGCATACCTCAATATATTTAAAGGTTTGAAATCATACAAAGTACGTTCTCCAACCATGATGAAATTAAATTAGAAATCAACAATAGAAGGAAATTTGGGGAATTCACAAATATATGGAAATGAAAAAACATGCTTCTAAAGATTCAATGAGTCAAAGAAAAAAAATCACAAGAAAATTAGAAAATACCTTGAGATAAGTGAAAATGAATACACAACATACCAGATTAATAGTATGTGAGCAAAGCAGTGCTCAGAGAGAAGCTCAGTATAAATGCCTATATTTTAAAAAAATCTCAAATTAATAGCCTAACTTAATATCTAAAGAAAGTAGAAAAAGAAACTAAACTCAAAGTAAGCAGAAGGAAGAAAATAATACAATTGTAGCAGAAATAAAATAGCTCATAAGAAAACAATAGAAGAAATCAATGAATCAAAAGACTGATTCTTCAAAATTATTAACAAAATTGACAAATATTTACTTATATAACCAAGAAAAAAGAGAGAAAACTCAAATCACTAAAATCAGGAATAAAAGAGGGAAATCATTACCAATCTGACAGAAACAATAATGATTTTGCAGGGATACCAGGAAGAGCCCTATGCCAATGAAACAGACTACTTAGATGAAGTGGACAAATTCCTAAAAGATACAAACTACCAGGCTGAGTTAAAAATAAACAGAAAGTCTGAACTGAACCATAACAACTAAAGAGATTGAATTAATAATTTTTAAACTTCCCATGAAGAAAAGCCCAAGCTCATATGGCTGGTGAATTCTACCAGACATCGAAAAAAAATAGGGCCAACTCAATTAATATGAAAGTCTTCCAAAAATATAAAGGGAGGGAATATTTCCCATCCCATTTATGATTCCATATTACCCTGATACCAAAACCTGGAAAAGATATTCCAAGGGAAGGAAACTACATATCAATATCCTCTATGAAAAAAGATGAATAAAGATTTTAACAGACTACTAGCAAACCATATTTGCAAACAAATAATAAGGTTTATACCTGCACATTATATGAAATGTCCAGAATAGGAAAATCTATAGAGAAAGAAAAGAGATTAGTGGTTACCTAGGACTGGAGGTTTGATGGGGAATAACTGCTAATCGGTACAACAATTCTTTTGGAGGTAATAAAACTGTTCAAAATTTAGATAGAGGTGATACTTACACAATTCTCTGAATATACTAAAATCACTGAGTTGTACACTTTAAAAAAGTCAAAATTTTTTTTAAAATTATTTATTTATTTATTTATTTTTATTTATGGCTGTGTTGGGTCTTCGTTTCTGTGCGAGGGCTTTCTCTAGTTGCGGTAAGTGGGGGCCACTCTTCATCGCGGTGTGCGGGCCTCTCACTATCGCGGCCTCTCCTGTTGCGGAGCACAGGCTCCAGACGTGCAGGCTCAGTAATTGTGGCTCATGGGCCTAGTTGCTCCGCGGCATGTGGGATCTTCCCAGACCAGGGCTCGAACCCGTGTCCCCTGCATTGGCAGGCAGATTCTCAACCACTGCGCCACTAGGGAAGCCCAAAAAAGTCAATTTTATGGCATGTGAATTATATCTCAATACAAATGTTAAAAATATTACAGCCATACACAACAAAGGCCTCTAGTAACATGGTTATTCTTTAATGAGCAGTGCTAGAAAGGGGGATCTATGAGATTTATGCATCTTCTATCTGTAACATTTTATTCTCTTCTGACTGAAATGTTTTCTATGGAGAAGCTTTCCCTAAGGCTTTGCCAATATGATTATGAAACAATTACTTGATAGCATTCTCTTTGCTTAGACAAGTGAGTGGTTTTTCACCAATAGGTATAAGGTAGCTGTAATGCTCATGTGTAATTTAGCATAGTTAAAATACTATTCTAGATAATACTTAGTGATATCTCTGTAACCTTGTCATTGTCACTCACTTGTGCTCTACTATCTTTTCTAATGTGAGAGAGCTATAGGTTGAGTTATAGGTAGAAAATGTATAATTTTTTTCTTTTTCTTTTAATCCTTCTACTTTTGCATTTAGAGTAAGAATATCCATTACCTTGGAAGTGTTGGGAAGAGATTATTTGCTTCATCCTATGGAAAAATAGCAATTTATCTGAAAGGAAATGATAGGAGAAAGAACTTGTGCAATTCAACCTCTTCTTGGTTCTCCCCTTTGAGCTTGCCTGCCCTGACAGTGTGTGCATCTTCTTTTGATCTTGATTTAATATGGTAAGCATATCTAGGTCAAGACTTATGTTTGTCTTTTCTGTGAATATCTGAACTCTTCCCTTTCTAATCCTGCTATTGGGGCTCAATGCAATAAAACAAATCCTTCTATTTTACCTTTCCAGGTACATATCTAATTAGTAGCCTCATCCTTCAGTGAGCTGGTCCAAGGAGTATGCTTGAGGATCAGACTGCAGTAGAGAATTTTTTTAAAATCCATGTATTTATTCTCCAATATATCTTTGTCAGTAGTAAAGTTGATATTTAATTCCTATTTCAATTCTCAAATGGTTCCAAAATTGGGAGGGTAAAGTGAGATGTTATTCACAAAGCCTTGGGTGGGTGTATTGTGCATGGGAAGGTCATCTGTCATATATATCACAACCCAAATAGAGCACAACTGGCTTTAATCACTTGTCCACCCTTGTAGAAAAGGAATTTACCTCAAAAATGACACCAGGTAACAAGTTCATGCCTTAAAAGATAACATATCTGGCCCATATGGGAAAACAGAGTGCTCCTGAAGCCCACCTCCCACCATGGAATCATGCAGAGTGTCATTTGAACAGCATGGTTCCTGTCTTTGTGCAAAACAAGGTATCCACTAGTTTCAGATGGAAGCAGACTGATGTGCCGCTTCTGGGTCCATCCTCACTCCTGTGTCCCTGCTTTCCAAGGCTAGGCATCCATCTGTCCAGAATTATTTAACTAGAATTCTGCCTGGAGGAAGGAAGCTGGGCAACATGGCCAGACTTATGTAATGCTCCCAAAGTGTACTTCCACCCTATTTATTTCAGTGATAGGTTTGAGATTCCCTAAGAGAGGAAGGGAAGATAAAATGGAGAGAGATTGGATTCCTATTTCCAGTGGTTAATATTCCACGCTTGAATTGTTCATCTGTCCCTATTCTCTTTTCCCTGAGTCCTAATTTCATTTTACACTCCCATGACAGAGAGGAAAGGTCCATTCTATCACCTTTCCCCAGGCACATTCTCTTTTTTGTAGACACTGTCGCCTCCTGAATTCATCAAAACCTTGTATGAGGCTCTCCTTTAAATGTCCCTTTGCAACTCTCTGTATTGGTGACATTGGTACTCTTACCCCAGACCTGTAATTGAAATAAATAGTGCGGAACTATATTCTGGGTATATTTTTTTTCTTTCTGTGCTGGCCAACTCATTTTATCTGAAAATTTTAAACTGCATGGAGATGAATATTAATGGCCATATTAGTAGATAAAGGTGGCATTGAGATTGATGCATGGTAAATGCTCCAACTAGGAGGTGTGGAATTGCCTATCTCTGATAATTCCATGTTCTCAATACCTAACTAGATACTCTTGAGACCTATATCTTTTGCTTTTATTTTGCAGGCATATGACTTCCTCTCATTTGAGAGGCTACCTGGGGAAAAATCCCTACCCAACTGAAGAAGAAACCAATGCCCATAACCTATATTAATCAGCCTAGACCTTCCCTTTAAAGGCATATAAATCATCAACTAAGGATTACCAGAAATTTGAGAAAAAAACAATGCTAAAGAGAACTCTCCAGATTAACAAACAATACCTGGCAGGAAATTTAATTTAAATGAATATTATCTATATGTATATTGTAGCAATTTATTAAAAATGATGATACTATTGTAAAAATAAGAGATCTAGTGAGTCCAAATTATGATTATCAATACAATTTGAATGGAATCCTAAACCTGATTACCTACCTGGAGAGCTGAAAGATAAAAATCAAGGAAACCTTCCAGAATACAGAACAAGAAGGAAAAAAAAAGTGATAGAAAATATGGGAGAAGTTAATTCAGAAGAAGTATAGATCTAGGGGGTCCAAAGGACATCTAAATGGAGTTTCACAATAAGAGACTAAAGACAAAAGAGAGAAAGAAGTAATAACATGTACAAGTAAATTTCCTCAAGTTAAGGAAAATCGCTAGTTTGTTTTCTGTATCCACGAGTCTGTTTCTGTTTTGTTATATACATTTTATTTTTTAGATTCCATGTATAAGTGATAACATACAGTATTTTTCTTTCTCTGTCTGACATATTTTATTAAGCATAATACTCTCTAGGTCCATCCACATTACTGTAAATGGCAGAATTTCATTATTTTCTATGGCTGAGTAATATTTCATTGCATATACATATCATTGTGTATATATATGTATGTGTGTGTGTGTGTATATATATATATATATATATATACCAGATCTTCTTTATCCATTCATCTGTTGATGGATACTTGGGTTGCTTCCATACCTTGGATATTATAAATAGTGTTGCTATGAACATTAGGGTACACTTTTCAAATTAGTGTTTTCATTTTCTTTGGATATATATACCCAGCAGTAGAACTGCTAGTTAATATGGTAGTTCTATTTTTAGTTTTTTGAGGAACCTCCATACTGTTTTCCATAGTAGCTGCACCAATTTACATTCCCACCAACAGTATACAAGGGTTCCTTTTTCTCCACATCCTAGCCAACATTTGTTCAAAATAAGGACATTTTTAAGAGTTGATGGCTCAGAATTTTTAGCTTTCATATATCTTTTTGAAAAAGATGTTACTTGACTGTATACTGCAGATAAACTTAAAAAAGGAATTCTAAAAAAGCACAATGAAATTTCATGTCGGTATAGATGAAGCAGAAACTGGTAAAATATAAAAGCAAATTGGAAGGCACAGAAAGTTATCCTCATGAAGAAAGTGCACCCCTTGCATAAATATATAATTAAGAGATGGAATTGCTCTAACTGTATGATTAAGGCACATGTTTCTATTAGAAAGAAAAACTCATTCACTCGGTTGAGCGTTTACTGCTACTAGATTTAGGATCTCCTTCAGGGTAAGGCACTTGCATAATTTACCTTTGCATCCCAAGTACCTGAACATTTAGCCAACATGAATGCCCCTTAGGCATTTCTCATGTCACCTATCCAAATCAAATTTCCTCTCTCATGATCATTCCCTTAGGTACACCAACATATCTGTCCTGAGAAAATAAGAATGAATGTTAACTTCAGTTCTTTCATACTCTGCAACCAGAGAATCATCAAATTTTGTTACCCTCTACCTCTTTCATGAAACTTCAATCCATAGAGTCTTCTATCTCCATTTTTCTAGCTTGGGCACTAATTATTAACAAAGAACCATTCCAAGAAGATCTTAACTGGTCTCCCTGCCTGATTGATGGGTCTTTCTCTTTGATTAAATCCATCATTTACATGCAAAGATTGGATATTGTGCAATAGAAAATAGAAAATAGAAAATTTATGCTATATCTTATTGTATAAATCACTATTTTTCTTATACTATCCATTCTCCTTTTCTTTTACAGCAATACTACTCAGTTTTTACCTAACCATGTGGCTGGGTAGAACAAAAGCTACCTTCCTCTTTGTCTTTTGCAGATAGTTGTAGCCATGTTTTGGATAAAAGAATGTAAACAAAAGTGGTTTTGCAACTTCCAGGAAATAGTATTTAAAGGACAGAGAATGTCCTTCTGATTTCTGAGAGGCTAGAAGGGAGATATTCTCACTGGAATGGAAGCAACCATACGAGGTATGAAATTGTAAGTCATTTTGAGGATGACGAAGTTGGGTCCCGGATCATGATGGAATCCTCATTTCTAGTCATGGACTGGGTATGTTTATGTACAGAAGAAATAAACCATTATAATAGTTAAACCTTATAATTCTGGGATTTCTGTCACTCATGCAAATGTTAAATTATACATTTTTTTTCTGGCTACAGATATATTCATCCCCAAACAATCTCCAACTTTACAGAGGTGGCTGACCACGTGCCACGACCAAATCCACCTCTAAAGGGGGATTTGGTTGCTGACCCAGCCTCACCTTTCTTGTCAGACCCTTTCCCCCACCATAATATTAGACTTCTTAAATGACCATCAAGGCTGTTCACAATGTGTCTACAACCTGCCTTTTAACATTGGATCCTACTACATTGTGCCATATGATATGTATTCTTTCCCCTGCAATCGTTCATCATTTCTTCTTCTTTCTGTTATCCTGTTTATTTCCACTTACTTCCTCTCTAAGACTTTGGTTTACCTGTCATGCTTTTCTGGTCTCAATATGTTTTTTTTTTTTTTTTTCCTGTACACATCAATTTCAACAATCTACCAAAAGACTAAGAGATATAGTATTCCTAATCATTTTGAAAACTCAAAAAATCCCATGGGATGCCAACCTTACTGAACCATTACTATATTCTAATATATTCACCTTTACTTGGCTTCAAAGAGTAAAAAATGAGAGGTGAATTTACTCCCCAATTTTTTGTTTGTACACCCTATTACAATATCTGTTTCTAAGAGTGGTTATAGTTTATCAGTACATTCTTTGGATATTTAAAGGAAGGGAGATAAAAACAGCATAGGTAAGGGTGCACACACACACACACACACTCAGGTGTGCAAAGTATAAATGCTTTATAGTCTTCATATTAATTGTATCTAGAACTGGGAAAACCAGCCACTGAATATTTTTGTGAACCTTTCCCCCTCCATATGCATATATACAATCACTGACTTCTATTTTATGTGTTCTCTTATTCAGTGTTTTAGTACTTCTTATTACCATTGAGTCCAAATTCAAAATTTGATGAACACCTTCCAATTACATCCAATTTGGTTGCCTTAGGCAATTTATTTTAAAGATCTATCACTTTCATTGGCACTCATTTACAGCATCGTTGTACTCCTTCTCATCTGCTGGCACGGTGATTGTCAGAGCTCAGGAATCTGCCAGGCAGCTTAAGGTTGCCCATCTCAATCAAGGGGAAAAATGACAAAAGGAAGCATTATGCCTCATTAAATGATATTACAGACACTGCAGTGCTCTAATCTATAATTGAAAATAATTTCAAAATCACACAAACAATGGCCTCCTGTGAATTTTCTAACACTTTCAAATTCAGATCAGTTTTAAGACATTTAATGGTTATATTATAGAGCCAATCCACCCAGGCCGGAAAAGCTGCCTCTCTCCATTCTGAGTAGGAGCAGATACGTTAGAGGCAAATCAGAACCTTCATGAGAGAAGAAAAATGATGACTCACAAAGCCCTCCTTGGGAGTCAGAATTCGGGAAGTATTTTACTGCCATAGACGGATGTCCGTTACACAAAGCCTTCACCACCAGGAGTCGCTGTTGTTGGTGCTTCAGAGCACAACCAGCCACCTGCATGTGTGTGGTGACTCTACCCCTTCACCTCTTGAGTTGTTCGTTCCAGGTGAAAGTTGAATCACATCCATGACATAGCATGAAGTTTGCATTACGTCTGCAAAGGCTGTTGAGGATGCTGGAGATAGACAAAGAGCCTTCACTATCTCTGGCTGACAATCAAGTTCCTTTAGCAACAATGCACTTTCACAGGAGGGAAAAGCTAAGAAGAGAAAGCAGCAAGACCACTGCAGCAGTCATTTCAATAGTTGGAATATCTGGGGTGGTTTGCTCTGCCTCAAATATTCCAATTCTGGAAGTGGTTAGTGGCTTCAGTGGGACCAACTACAGCCACTTGAAATGGGTTGCATGCAATCTTATATTATTTGAGCAAATACTCTACATCAGACACTGTGCAACACGTTAGCGATACATGGTGTCTCTACTACAAAAGCTAACATCTGCAGGGAAGGAGGAGGTAGGTCAAGGTGGGGACAAAGAAATGCCTAAGCTTGAAATTAAAATCAGGTCAAGATACAGACAAGGATTAAAACAAATAGTAATGATGCTGGAAAACATGTTATGTCCATGGGTAATACAATGGAAGAGGTGGAGTGAAAGAGACTTCAGTGAAAATTCTTTAGTATCCAGAGAAAGAATATCTTCATCAGTTGAGATAGCATTCTGGACAATTTAAATGGCCTTTCTTGTGTTATTATATGTGATGCACCAACCAAAGCCTAAAGAAAGTGTGCATTTTTCTGTCCACAGTCACATCACATTTTAAATACATCTGCAATAAGCTGAGGTAAGGAACAATTAATTCACTAAAATCTTATCACATTCGAAGGCTATAATAAAATAAAATCTGTAGACCTTTTCAACCATAGATTATGCACTAGAACAGATGATGCATGAGAGCAGGGACTTCGCCATTTTCACCTGCTGTACCTCTAGGGCCTAAAACACTTCAGGGTATATATTACAGGCTTGAGCATGAATGAATGAATAAATGAATGAATGGGAAAAGCCTTGCTACAGACACAGCTGTACTGAAGCAACCAAGTACATTTCCTCAGAATATGAAAAGAATAGTAAGATAACTTGATTTCCAATTTCATTCTACTGGCAGCAAACCAGATGCTGTTTCTAAGTAAATATAACTATGGTAAACAGTTTTTCAAAACAGTATCCTAAACTTTTCTTTCTATAGACTGTAGTGATTTAAAAAAAAACTTTGTTGTACCATATTACGTTAGTTTCAGGTGTACTACATAGTAATTTGATATGTGCATCCATGATGAAGTGATCACCACGGTAAGTCTAGTAACCATCTGTCCTTGTACAAAGTTATTACAATATTATTAACCATATTTTTTATGCTGTATACTAAATCCTCATAGCTTATTTACTGTATAACTAGAGGTTTGTATCTTTTAATCCCCTTCACCTGTTTTGCCCACCCTCCACCACCCTTCCCTCTGACAACCAGACATTTGTTCCCTGTACCTATGAATCTGGTTTTGTTCTATTTGTTTGTTTTGTTTTTAGATTCCACATATAAGTGACAACATATTATTTGTCTTTGTGTGACTTATTTCACATAGCATAATACCATCTAGATCCATCTGTTTGTGTAAATGGCAAGATTTCATTTTTTATGGCTGAGTAATGTATATATACTACATCTTATTTATCTATTCATCTGCTGATGGGCATTTAGATTACTTCCTTGTCTTGGCTATTGTGAATAATGCTGCAATGAACATTGGGGTGCATCTATCTTTTCAAATTAGTATTTTTGTTTTCTTTGGGTAAATGCCAATGAGTGTAATTACTAGATCATATGATAGTTCTATTTTTAATTTTTTGAGGAAACTCCACACTTTTTCATAGCGGCTGCACCAATTTACACTCCCACCAATGGTGCACGAAGGCCCCTTTTTCTCCACATCCTTGCTAACACCTGTTATTTGTTGTCTTTTTGATGATAGCCATTCTGACAGGTGTGAGATGGTATCTCATTGTGGTTTTGATTTGCATTTCCTTGATGATGAGTGATGCTGAGAATCTTTTCATGTGTCTGTTGGCGATCTCTATGTCTTCTTTTTGATGTTGAGTTGTATATTTTGGATATTAACCTCAGTCACAGTAATCAAAACAGTTTGTACTGGCACAAAAACAGACACATAGATCAATGAAACAGAATAGAGAGCCCAGAAATAAACCCATGCTTATATAGTCAATTAATCTACAACAAAGGGGGCAAGAATATACAGTGGGGGAAAGACAGCCTCTTCAATAAATGGTGTTGGGAGAACTGGACAGCTACATGCAAAAGAATGAAACTGAATTACTGTTCACAGCATTTACAAAAATAAATTCAAAATAAAGACTTAAATGTAAGATCTGAAACCATAAAACTCCTAGAAGAAAACAGGCAGTACACTCTGATATTAGTTTTAGCAATATTTTTTTGGGATCTGTCTCCTCAGGCAAGGGGCACAAAAACAAAAGTTAAAAAAAAAAAAAAAAAGGGACTATGTCAAACTAAAGAGAAGGAAGGAAACCATCAATAAAATGAAAAGGCAGCCTACTGAATGGAAGAAGATACTTGTAAATGATATATCTGATAAGGGATTAATACTCAAAATATACAAAGAACTCATACAACTCAACACCAGAAAAACAAACAACCTGATGAAGAGTTAATTGAGACCCCTCAGAGTTAACCAGCTTGTTCAAGAACACACTATTCATGGCAAAACCAGAAAGAGAACTCAGAACTTCTGAATTGCAGGACTTTAGTGGAGGAGTATGGAAAGCATATGGACTTTAACTCAGACCATCCTGGTACTGAATGCTGTCTCTGCCATAAGCTAGTAAGATAAAGTCAATCATAGTCCTTTGCCCAATTGCCTAGCTTTGAATCTCAGCTCTTCCATTTGCTAGCTGTGTGATCTCAAGAAAGACATGTAACTTCCCAGAACCCTGGTTTCTTCATCTGTAAAATGGAGATAATACAAGAAACTACTTGAAAAAGTTTCTGTGAAGATGAAATGAGTTAATGAAAGTGCTTAGTATGGTGTCTGGCATATAGTTAGTGCTCAACAAATAATTAGAGGTAATTCAGTTTTTTTTTTTCTTTCTCAAACCTGTTTGATAACTCAATGAAATAGCCCTTAATATAAACCCTCATCTCAGTGCCTAGAGCATATAAGGCTTTATCTTCTTTGTACCCTCCCATTATACTATACTATCTTCCTAAAAATTTGTGTGTGTAGTTTTGCACAAACATTCTATTGGGTGGGAATAATTCTTTTAAAGTAAATAACAGCTGGGAAATCATCAATTAGAAAGAGATATATGAAATAAAGTAAAAGTAAAGTCTGAAAACTGGACATGGGTTTTATAATAAACATAGACATGAATTTAAAACAGAAAAAAAAAAAGGAAGAAAGAAAGGAGGGAAAGAAGGAAGGAAGGGAAGAAGACCAGACAGTATATTACTTAGAATGGTTCCTTTCATTCCACTTGTCTATGATATCTCTGAATATTCTCTACCCATGTGAATGACAAAATAATTTTCCTGAACAGGGAGTCTGCTATATTTTCAGGATGGTCATTATAAGTGACCCAAACTGAAGTCTTCTCAACATTGCACCATTTTGGTGATACCAGTCTATGAACTCCAATTATTAAATCTCAGTCATAGTAATGGAGGGTTAAACTAAAAATCCTCTCCATCAATAACTTAAGAGTTTAAGATCTTGTCTAGGATCAATTATATCAGATACCCAAGGCAAAGGAGAAGGGAGTGGAGCAAAGAACACTGTATGTGGCTTATATCTTAATTATCTCAAAGACAACTGGGAGCCCAGATTTGCTTCTAAACTTCAAGAAAGCTCACACAGTCCAGATGACTTTATGTTATCTAAGTTAAAGGTGTAGGTTTCAGATTCTACATTCTTTCCTTTAAAGAGAGTATACACAGTGTTAAAACTAACAAGAAGCTCTGAGAAAGATTAACTTAAATTCAACAAAAATTACTGAATATTAATTATAGGTCAGGCATTCTGCTTTGTAAACATATGGGGATGACAAGACAGATAATAGGATTTCTGCTCTCAAAGAGTTCATGAAGGGGCACAGGAGGAGATATAAATACACACAAAACAAATATGTATTGTCTAGTCATAGACATTTTTTTTTTCAGTTTGGAGACTATATTTTACTAATCATTAAAATAGAACATTAAAAAGAATGAAGCAAAAAGGAGAATCACTGACTTGTACAACCACAAAGTAAAAATGTAGAGGTGACTTCAGCTAGAATTGATCCAGTGGCACCAAGGAGCAAGTTTCTCTTTCTTAAATGCTGTCATTCTTATTGACAGAAGCTCCTTCTCCAAAAGTCCACCACCCACAAGCCCTTTTGTGATCAAAAAATGAAAGGAGGGCCTTTGAGTCTCACATCACCCTTTTCCTAGGTCATTTATAAAATAAAGTGTTTCAGACAGTGGTCATCAAACAAGGCCTAAGGTTTACTGTTTTACCGGCTTTAATTGACACTTGTGCTTATCACTGAACAAGCAGTTGTGGTTAAAGGGATGAGACGTGCTGACCGATCCTTAGAGCTTGGGGCTGGGTAAATTGTCCCAAACTACTTGGCTGACAATGGGGAAAGAGGCACATTCCTCACTGAAGACAACTGAATTGATGGCTAGAGAAAGGTGTGAATGTTTATGTGTGTGTGTTAATGGAGGGGACAGGTGTGGTAGCAGGATGTTGTGACGGCATACTACAGATCCTAGGAAGGCAACTGACAAATACTCACCACAGATACTGAGTTCAATTTAAATTGGCACCAAAAACCGAAGGTAGCTTTCTCCATGGGGAGTGAGACAAAACTTCAAGAAGCTGATTTTTGAGTAGTGCTATCAAGGGTGAGTAGGATTTCATACCATTATTATCAGCTCAGGGCTGGGAATGAGTCCAAGTAAAGGAAAATTTGTAGACCTCTGGCCACTTCTTTTAAGACTAGCCTTGCAAAATTTGCCAACATATGTGCTAGGAAAGCCTAGACCTTCAACAATTTTTTTTAATAAATTTATTTTATTTATTTATTTTTGGCTGCATTTGGTCTTCATTGCTGCCCTCAGGCTTTCTCTAGTTGCGGCAAGCAGTGGTTACTCTTCATTGCGGTGCACGGGCTTGCAGTGGCTTCTCGTTGCGGAGTACAGGCTTCTCTTGTTGCAGTAGGTGCACAGGCTTCAATAGTTGTAGCTCGCGGGCTCTAGAGTACAGGCTCAGTAGTTGCGGCACATGGGCTTAGTTGCTCCGTGGCATGTGGGATCTTCCCGGACCAGGGCTCGAACCCGTGTCCCCTGCATTGGCAGGTGGATTCTTAACCACTGTGCCACCAGGGAAGCCCCATAGACCTTCAACATTTTTAATGAACAAAGGGTTACTTGATCAAATGCATTAGAACCACTGCCTTCAATATCTTCTTTTGGAGATTCATATTCAATTCATTCCAAACAATTTGTATTTTGTGTTTTATTCTTTAATTTCTTTCTTCTTCTCCTCCCAAATAAATTTTGTTCATTTCAGTTTAAACCACAATGCTTTCAAGTCATAGGCCTGGACGTGTCACGTTTAATTTACCAAATGAATATATGATCATTTATATGTTCACAAACTGTGCTTTTGTTTGATCAGGCATGAATGTTTGATTTGATTCATATGAGCTTCAATTTTCTTTCAAGGAAAAGATGCATCCACACGGCCATTACTGAGGAAAGAAAGCTGTGTATTTTTTGGAGAGGGACTGCCAAATTCCCACACCCTCTGGACCTCTGCTTTGAGGTTGGCTGTGGATTCTGCCACAGCTTTGCTGAAGCCAGGTTTGGGAGCAGAGAGTAAAGTGGGAGACTTGTATAAGAGGTGCAAAGCGCAGAGTAAGTTGAAAAACCTTTTTTTCCTCCTTCTTTGTTTGAAAACCTCTTCCTTGCCCCCACTTGTTTTGCTTCTGTGACTGATATCTTCCTTTTAATCATCCTTATTCTGAACTAGACAGAGCTCCCTTGTTAACTACGTAGGTAGGGCATGTGCTGGGATGAAGATGACTTCAGATGCATCTTTGCTACATTAACATTAGTACAATATTATTAACAAATGGAGGCTCTCAGCATTGCTACGTAAAGCTCATAGCACAGCAGAGCATGGTAAATATATATGATGGGAGGGGAAGGAGAGGGAAGTATGAGCTTTTAGGACTCTGGAAACATAGGAACAGTAGCCTGGGTACTGACTCTGCTGTGTTCCCCAGTTGAGGATGTGGTCTTACGAGGGCTCCATTTGTTGAAAGAATCAAGAGAATTGGATGTTTGCAAATATGCCCTTAAACAGAAACAAGTAGATTATTAGGAGAAAGTATATACAAATGGACAGTAGTATAATAAGAAATTTGATATTTTCACAATTCTTGCAGGACCCCAACTGTGCCAAAATACCATCTCTTGGTGCAACACACCCCAAGAAAAACATAGAGGCAACACAAACCCAGGCCAAAGCATGCTATATAGTAATAGAGATGTATATCCCTCCGAGGTTATCACACCTGAAATCATTGTGCGTTTTTTTTTCATTTGCTTTTTGTGTTTTTAAGTACATGATGGAGTTCCTGGGAAAGTAAAGGAATTCCTTACTGGCTAGATATGATAAAGATGTGTAAATTTAGTAGTAAGAAAGCATTTGATTGGACATTTATACTAGAAGCATCTGATAGCCTAGAGCTCAGATTTAAAGAGCATCACAGTTGGGAGGAGATACAACTTTACTCCTGGATTTTGTAGTTACCTCGTGTGCTAAATTCTTAGTATTTGTTTATATAAGTTGGGAATTATATTAGTCAGAGTTCTCCAGAACAACATATATATATATATATTTATATATATTTGTATACATATTCTGGCAGGAATGATGTTACTGTCTTGAGTCTTGAGTCTGAAGGCAGTCTAGAGACAGAATTCCCTCCTTCATGGGGAACCTCAGTATTTTCTCTTATGGTCTTCAGTTGATTGGATGAAGACCATGCACATAATGAGGGGTAATCTGCCTTACTCAAAGTCCACTGATTTAAATGTTAATCTCATCTAAAAAATACCTTCACAGAAACATCTAAACTGGTGTCTCACCAAACAAGTGGGCACCATAGCCTAACCAGTGGACACATAAAAATACCTATCAAAGGAACCAGTAGTTGAGATGCGTAACACAGGGAGCTCTTTCTTCCCATACTCTATTATAAACTATAATATTAAATTAATATGTATATATATTTGCACAGACATGTCTATTTCATATTTTGAAACAGATTGTTTTTTAACCCCAACCTCATAAGTGAAACTAAGTATTAGAAAAAAAGGAAGCTGCAAAAAACACTGGGGAAATATTTTCATGCTCCCAGCTCAGTTTGTCAGAGGCATCAATTTTATAAAGGCCAAGAGTGTATTAGGCTGTATTCTGCAGCTAAAGATTGGACTGATAAAAGGCAGAATTAAGAGAAAAACTAACCAGGTTCAAATGTTTCCTCTCTGTCACATATTCTCCCTAACCGTAAAATGAGAATGATAATACAAAGTTAGGCACTCAGCCCGACAAAACTGAAATATAGAAGAATGTATGCACTTGTGTGCTTTGGGAATAAAGAGAGGTTATAAATACTATAGCTTATTTAAACTCCTCTCCTCTTAGACAAACATCCCACAAATTGTTTTCTAATTTATCCTGCCCTAGGGTCAATTTAATTAATATGCTCCAAATGAGTTCAGAAGCTTATGCCACCATGGAACACAGAGTATAAAAAAAATGGGTTGATGCTTTTTCATTTCTATCGTTTTAAATTCCAGCAAATATTCACTTCGGTTCAGCTTCTAAGGCCATAGACGTCTGATTTATCTAAGTCAAAAACGAACAGCCTGCTGTGCTCAAGTGTTACTTTCATTTTCTCCAGTTTGTTTCATTAATTTTCTGGGATTCATTTATAAAAGGAGGGGGTTGAACTGGATGCCACTGAAGGTCCCTTTTAAATTTGATTCTAGAATTCTTAGTCATCATAAATGATACACTTTTAAGTGAAAAGGAAGAATGGCATGCACACTCTTTCTGCTTAAAGATGGCACTATTGAGTTTGGTAGAAGATAGATGTTAAGAAATAAAATCAGTCTACTTAACTCAGAACAGGCTGCTTATCCTTCCATTCGGTAGTTACGTCCTCTCTGCAAGAAACTAATGAGTGTTGTTTGTTTTTTTAATATTGAGCTGCATGAGCTGTTTATATATTGTGGAGATTAATCCTTTGTCCGTTGATTGGTTTGCAAACAACCCAATCCAAAAATGGGCAGAAGACCTAAATAGACATTTCTCCAAAGAAGCCATACAGATGGACAAGAAGCACATGAAAAGTTGCTCAACACCACTAATTATTAGAGAAATGCAAATCAAAACTACAATGAGGTATCACCTCACACCAGTTAGAATGGGCATCATCAGAAAATCTACAAACGACAAATGCTGGAGAGGGTGTGGAGAAAAGGGAACACTCTTGCACTGTTGGTGGGAATGTAAATTGATACAGCCACTATGGAGAACAGTATGGAGGTTCCTTAAAAAACTAAAAATAGAATTACCATATGACCCAGCAATCCTACTACTGGGCATATACCCAGAGAAAACCATAATTCAAAAAGACACATGCACCCCAATGTTCACTGCAGCACTATTTACAATAGCCAGGTCATGGAAGCAACCTAAATGCCCATCAACAGACGAATGGCTAAAGAAGATGTGGTACATAAATACAATGGAATATTACTCAGCCATAAAAAGGAACGAAATTGGGTCATTTGTTGAGACGTGGATGGACCTAGAGACTGTCATACAGAGTGAAGTAAGTCAGAAAGAGAAAAACAAATATCGTATATTAACGCATATATGTGGAACCTAGAAAAATGGTACAGATGAACCGGTTTGCAGGGCAGAAACTGAGACACAGATGTAGAGAACAAACGTATGGATACCAAGGGGGGAAAGTGGGGCGAGGGAGGTGTGTGTGATGAATTGGGAGATTGGGATTGACATGTATACACTGATGTGGATAAAACTGATGACTAATGAGAACCTGCTGTATAAAAAAATAAATTAAATTAAATTAAAAAAAAAAGAAACTAATGAGGGGAGGGATGATTCAGCTTGTGTGTAACCTGTCTGTTCTCAGCCGTATTCTCTTCTTAACAGGAATGTACAGTGTGCTAACTACCCATCTGTCTTTGTTTTCAGAATAATAACAATTGTTTTCATTGTTGTCCTCTTTCGCATAATTCCCCTCTTAAGACGAGGCCTCTGATCATTTATTTCTTTGGTTTTAAAAATATATATGGTTTGATTTCTTTCCCCTCTTTTATGTGATTGCCACATGATATTTTGGTTTGCTTGTTCTAGCCTTCATGTGGTTTTGAAAGTTCGTATAAGAAATGCATCTTTCAGGTAGTTCTGGAAACTACCTGGATTCATGGATTTCAGTCTTGGTTTGCCACTGATTGTGAGACTGAGTAAAGCTACTTTGTCTCACTGGTTCTCCTATTCCTTATATAAAAGACAGGAGTGTCAAGTTCTCTGAGCTCTCAATTTCTTTTGTTCTAAAACTTTTTAATATTTTACATATCAGCCTTGTTAAAAACAAGACAACAGGCTCCAAATGGAGTTGCTAATGCTAAGCCCCACGTCACCAAACTGAGACGTAATTACAGTTTTGGCTCTCCCAGAAATGGAATCTCAAATCAGTAAACCAGGAATCACCAGATCAGTACTAGTTAGGTAATTTGCCTGATAGACCCCAAATGTCCCCTAAAGGAAAGTAACATTGCAATAACCAATCCCCTTTCTTGCCCAGCATAACTTCCTCATTTCTGTTCCCTTCTGACTCTAAAAGTTTCTCATTTTGTACAGCTCCTCAGAGCTCCTGTCTATCTGCTAGATTGGATGCTGCCCAGTTCATGAATTGCTAAATAAAGCCAATAAGATATTTAAAATTTACTCAGTTGAATTTTGTTTTTTAACAGCCTAAATAGAAATAGAAATCAAAAGATAATCTAAAGCAAAGATTCATCTAGACTAAAGGAGTACATTTCTCAGAGAATGGATTTTTAAAGTCCTCCTTTTAAGTGAGGAAAGATATCCTTTGGACTATGGCAAGAAATATTTTGCACTGCAAGAGCCAGGGCAACTTAGGAAGCCTCGGCGCATGCTAAGGTTTCCTGGGCTTCTCTCTGCAAGTGAGTTTGTATGTTGGAGACTGAGTTTTTTAGTATCAGGTAGAATGTCCAGAGAACAAGTCTGGAGCAATTACAAGTAAAAAATGTTTACTTCCTCATTCTGGTTAGTTTAGTAAATTTAATGTTTACTTTAGGGCACAGAAGAATCTTGTGAGAACCTATTCAAAATATCAAAAAAAAAACCCAACTCATTAGGCCAAAAAAAAAGACTTCTAAAAATAGAGTTACCATATGATCCAGCAATGCCACTCCTGGGCATATATCCAGAAAAGACAAAAACTCTAATTCGAAAAGATACATGCACCCCAATGTTCATAGCAGCACTATCTACAATAGTCAAGACATGGAAGTAACCTAAATGTCCATCAACAGAGGAGTGGATAAAGAAGGAATATTCCATTTTATATATATATATATATATATATATATATATATATATATATATATATACACACACATATATATAAATAAAATGGAATATTACTTATCCATAAAAAAGAATGAAATAATGCCATTTGCAGCAACATGGAAGGATCTAGAGATTATTATACTAAGTGAAATCAGACAGAGAAAGACAAATATCATATGAGATCACTTATATGTGGAGTCTAAAAAAATGAAACAAATGAACTTATTTACAAAACAGAAATAGACTCACAGACTCACAGACATAGAAAACAAACTTATGGTTACCAAAGGGGAAATTGTGGAAGAGGGATAAATTAGGAATTTGAGATGAACAGATACAGACTACTGTATATAATATAATATAAACAACAAAGACCTACTATATAGCACAGGGAACTATGTTCAATATCTTATATAACCTATAGTAGAAAAGAATCTGAGAATCTGAAAAAAGAATATATATATAAACTGAATCACTTTGCTGTACACCCAAAACATTGTAATCAACTATACTTCAATAAAGAAAATATTAAAAGATAAAAACAATAGGCCAAAAAAAAAAAAAAAAAGGTTTCCCTAAACAAAGGACTTATTTAAATTATTGTTCTGGTTTCTTCTTCCTTTTCACTTCCTTTTCACTGCTAGATAGATGTGTATCAGAGGTGAGGTGGGAATATTGGAGGGAACTGACATAAGGGCTTTTGAAACCTTAGTAAAGTTTTGGAAGGTAGACTCCATTCTGTTAATGTTGGTTACTTCAGAGAAGTCCAATTACAATGCCCAGTAGAAGAGAAGAGGACTTTATTAACTTTTTAAATACTTTTCTTTGCTGTTTGATTGATTACAGTGAATGATTATTACTCTCAACTCCATATTTGTTTTTCTTAAAATTATATTATTTATCTATTGGTATATATTGGGCAGAATTGGGCTTGGACTGGGATGTCCAAGGTTAATAATTACAAACATCGAATGAGGTAGTTAACATAAAAGCATTTTGTAATTTTAGGTTATAAAAAAAGTAAGGGTGTGTGGTCCCTAGAAGTAGTCACTGAAAGCATTGTATTGTAATCCTACTAGTTTAGTAATGCTATTCAGCATAATTCCTAGAGTATGATCTACAGATGCCTTTTTAAAATATTTTTATTTTTTTATACAATTTTTAAAGGTTACTTTCCATTTTCAGCTATCACAAAATATTGGCTATATTCCGTGTTGTACAATATATCCTTAAGCCTATCTTACACCCAATAGTTTGTACCTGCCACCCTCTCACCCTTATAATGCCACCCCTGAAACTGGTAACCACTAGTTTGTTCTCTATATCTGTGAAGTTGCTTCTTTTTTTGTTTTATTCATTAGCTGGTTGTATTTTATTAGATTCCATATGTAAGTGATATCATACAGTATTGGTCTTTCTCTGTTTGACTTATTTCACTTAGTATAATGCCCTCCAAGTCCATCCATGTTGCTGCAAATGGCAAAGTTTCATTCTTCTTTATGCTGAGTAGTATTCTATTGTGTATATGTATACCACATCTTCTTTATCCATTCATCTGTTGATGGACACTTAGGTTGTTTCCATATCTTGCCAATTATAAATAATGCTGCTGTGAACATAGAGGTGCATGTATCTTTTTGAATTCATGTTTTTGTTCTTTTCAGATGTATACCCAGGAGTGGGATTGCTGGGTCATGTGGTAATTCTATTTTTAGTTTTTTGAGAAACCTTCATACTGTTTTCCAAAGAGGCTACACCAACAGTGTACAAGTGTTCCCTTTTCTCCACATCCTTGCCAACATTTGTTATCTGTGTGTTTTTTGTTTTGTTTTGTTTTGACGATAGCCATCCTGACAGGTGTGAGGTGATATCTCATCATGGTTTTGACTTGCATTTCCCTGATGATTAGCGATGTTGAGCATCTTTTCATGTGCCTTTGGCTATCTGCATTTCCTCTTTGGAAAAAATGTCTTTTATTCAATAAATCATTCATTTTTCTTTAAAACATATTTAGCTATTCCACTAATCTTCAGAAGGACCTGCTGTGTACTGAGTTCTCTTTTAGGAATGTGATCTACTATGAGTAAGCCAGATAAGGAACCTATTCTCTTGGATCTTACATTCCAGGGAGGAGAGAGAGCCAATATGCAAATATGTAAAACAAAACAAAACAATCTGACAATCACAGATGGTTGTGAGTACAGTGAAGAATGGAGATATGGCAGTGAAGGACTAGGGTAGGCCAAATTTAGATGGTGCATATGTGTCGTGGAAGAATCTCATCAAATTTATATATAAAATGAACAAAGAAAATTGGATCACATTATGCTGCCAGGTGAGGCCACTTCTTTCAAACACAGTGTCATGATCAAATTACACGCTGCTACCCATGAATCTCTTGAAGGGTGTTGTCGGGGCCTAGGGCAGGCTGCCCCAAAATATGCTTCAATGGCATATTAAATATTTTGAATTAAAGTTACTTGAGAAACAGCTGGTGGAAAAAAAAAAAAAAGATATTAAAAGAAAAGAAAACAAAACAAAACCACTCTGACCCTCCTCTCTCCCCCTGAAAGCGAGAAATAAATCTCCCGTGTAGAGACATCCTCTCTACAGCAGGAGGATAGAAGGCATCCTCATCACGGAGTTAGGGAATTCAAGGCTAAGAAAGCTGTAAACTGTTTCAAATAATAAATAAACTTATGCAGTTGAATGAGGGAAAAATAATAAAGCTATTAACCTAAAATACCAAAGAAAAAGATGTGAAAACACCCTCGGTTACTTCTTTATTTGTCTGCTATCCCAAGCATAAGCCCCACCCTTTTCGGTTAAATCTTCACAAATAATTATTTCTTTGTCTAAAAATGATATAAAAACAGCTTTCCCTGGTCACTTCAGGGGTCCTATTTCTATGAGACCTCCATGCATATAAATTCAATTTTTTTTTTAATCTCCTGTCAATCTGTCTTGTGTGAATTTAGTTATTAGACCTGCCAAAAGAACTCAAGTGGGGTAGGGGGGAAATTTTCCCCTCCCTGACACTTGGTGGTGTCAGCAGGATACTGACTGGACCCCAATCCCCCACTCCCCTCCCCCAACTGTTCCCGGGACACCTGACCTTCAGCAGAAGGTAACAGTTCATACCAAGTCAGCCTCCTGAATCTCTGCCTGCAGGGTCAGATGGAAGAAAAAAGTGGTGAGAGTCCTTTTTCTCTCTTTCTAAACTTAGATTACCTGGAGATAATATTTGTGAAACGGTATCCTTGGGTCATAGTGACTCTGCTATTGGGTAAATGAACACTCTCAATTTTTATAGATCATTTCCTCCCAGAGATGGTAATTATTTTTCTTTGTTTCTCTGTGTTGTGTCTTTTGTCATAAGGAGGAAGAACTATAGAAAAGAACAGCAGGCATAGACCCATTAAAAGCCTGCTGTTGTTTGAGCTGGCCTCACAGACTGTTGAGTTCATGCCTCATCAGACCAGAGTCTGTTTAGACAAGCCTTGCTGTGGGTCTCCCATATAAAAACTGGACGAAGATTTTCCTTTTGTCTGTTCCATGTCCTGAGAGTTTAGCTTTGTGACCAGTGAGAATATTTTTTCTGGTCTCAGCCAGCTAGAAGGTGCACTTACTGGGGTGCACCTGGTGACCAGCTGAATAGACTGGGGTTCTGAACAAGAAGTCAAGCAGTGCTCTCTTTGTCCAGCCATGCCAGCTCTCAGGGGAGTTTGTCATAAGGGGTCCTAGTCCATAAGGGGCCTTTGTCATCTCAACCTTCGTTACTTATTAGTGCTAGAAAAGTGTCATTCCAGTAGTCTGCTCAGAGTCATAGATTAGTAGATCTATAACTTGATGTGTCACACATTCTCATAGGAAACTGGAGACACCATTTTCATGACACCATTCTTACCACCTATACCAGCAAAGGGCTTTTACTCTCTTACACTAACTCTGGGAGTGAACTTTCTAGATCTTGTGAGGGCTACATACTCTCTTGTGAGATGTCCCTTGCATCTTTGATTAAGCCATAAAAAGGGCTTATTGGCTTGGGTCCCTATTTGAGAATAATATAAGAGCCCACTAATCAATAACCAGATGATGGATCTTTAAACTGGCTATATTTGAAAGGAATTATTTTGAGAGCTTTCATCATAAACAGCTGTTATATTGGTACTTATGGGAAGGTCAAATTGAAAGGAGAAGACACACACACACACACACACACACACACATTATATATATAATGGCTACCTTATGGAGTCCCTTATTAAGATGAACAAACAGAAATTAAACCTAAAACAAAGATCCAACATAAATTCCCTTTCTTAAAGGAAAGAAAAATCATCTAATCTCCTTGGTAATTCCCCAGGCGCTCCCACAAATAATCAAGAAATAGACCAGCTGGAAGTCAATATTCAAGGGCTAAGAGAACAACTATCTTTGTCTTGCAAATCTCTAAAAACCAGAAATGCAACTCTAGAAACAAGACAAGCCCCATCTATCTTTACCAATCCCCAAACTCACTTATTCTTCTCAAAATGCTTGTAGATATTATAAAAGATCAGGGTATTGGAGCAAAATTGTCCTGTACTTGAGAAAAATAAAAAAGGAATATTTGAAAAGGGACTTTATGTATTGTTAGGTCTAAGATTGGAATAAATTTAATTAAGTAAATGAGTTTTAATATCAAAAGTAAGCTGGTACAAAATTAATATTTGGTTTTTCTCTCTGTGAAAAGAATAAAGTTTTCTTAGATTATTGATCCGCTCTTAATGAGAAATTGCAAACAAAGGTTTCTTTACCTTTAAGGTAATCTGCCTAGAAAAACAAAGATTCAATATTTTGTCTTTATCATGTCTTCTATTACTTAGGAAGAAAAAAATGAATATTTCCAATATTAAAAGAGTTTTACAACTATTTAACTTTCCTTATTTTCCCATGAAGTCTTTGTCACTTTGATTAAATGGATAATTAAGTATTATTTCACAGTGACCTATGATCCTATTTGACCAAGTATTTTAAAACCTTTCTGATATTTTTTACAAACTTCCCCAAAATCAAATTCTGAATGAAGTCTTATTGACCTGAAACTAACTTTGGGGTTTTCCAAAGGGCTCCTGGAACACCTCAAAAGATTTGTTTTCTCTCCTTATGAGAGAGATTAAATGAATTAGGCTTATTTGGTATGTTAAATTATATGGGAGGTATTGTTAAATAAATGATGATAAAACTTCTTAGATTTTATTGTATAAGCAAATGTTATTAATATAAATGTTGTAAAAATCATATGGAATTTCTAAAATTTGGATATATCCTAACATAATGTTATCAGTCATAATTCCAATTATTATCTTAAAATGTATGTTACAGAGACAACCAAATCTCCTTGTCAGTTGCATTATAGTGAATAATCAGATCTTTAATGACGGACATTTTAAAATCTTTTATCATTCACAGACAATTACTGTTTTACTTAGATGCTTTTATAAAAGCTTCTTGCAAATGTGTTTTATCTTCAGTGAAATTCTTGGAAAGATATCTAACAAGTACTCTAAAAAACAAGTTTCTGATGACTTTCAAATTATACCACTAAACTGGGTAAGAATTTACAGAACCCTAATGGAGAAACTGATGGCTTCATAAAACTTCTAACAGAAGATCAAGCAAAACAAGAATTAATTATATGGGACTGAACGAACCAAGGAAGACAAATATTTTTTATTATTTTTTAATTTGAAAAGTTATTGATTTTTTTAATGTTTTGTTTCTCCAGATTTAAGGAAAACTTTTTTCTCGTTTCTCTTAAGCTAACTATGACTTAAAGCAATTTGGTAAATTATACCTTTGTAAGCAGAATTGAAAATTTATCCTTTTCTCACTACCTGATCCCCCCCAAATTCAGAAATGCTCAGGGAGTATTCTTACGTTCTTGGCAATACAGCTATTTGCATAAGTTCAATAAGAATCTGTTCTCCTTATAACAGAACACAATTGGAAATATTGTTATATTACCAAAGCTTTGACTGGAATGACATATTTGAGAGATAAATACATAGACTCACATATGACCAGACAGCTTTAAGGACCTAAGGTTGACTTTATGGAACCAATAAAGCCACTTGGACAAGTAGCCTTACAGGGTTGCCAGCAGCCTAACCACGTGAGTAAGGAAGGTCCCTTCCTGAAAAGGCAAGGAACCTCAGAATGTATGGGGGAACCTCAAGAAGAGAGGAATCCACACAAATCTATAGGTATTTCAGTCAAAGTCTGATGGCAAATGTTTGGCTTGATTTCTGTAGCCTCAAGAGGCTATTAAAAGTTCAATCGGTAAACTCCTCATAAAAAATTCCAGCAAAGTAGATGTAAAAGAGCCTATATGGTTAATTGCTATTCTTTCTGTACTTATGTAAATAACCAGGCCAAGATTAATGAATATAGACTTACTTTGTAAACAAATTAGTCTTACTTTGGCCATCTTTGGTAGAAACAAGGGTGAATTTAGAGAGAAAATTATGGTTCAGTAGAAACTATAATACACACTTGTGGATATTAGATTCTAGCACTATTAATTTTGCTTGAGGTTCTGTATTTACCTGAAAACTGAACTGGATCCTGAATCTTTCTAGTTTTTTCAAATATCTGGCTACAACTCTCCAAACTAACATTTCCAATTTTCCCCCACTCTTTATCTTAGAATCGTTGAGAACTAAAACTGCCCTTTCTCCTGAAGTTCTACTAACTGAAGCTACATGTCTCAGTATGAACTTTGGGGAAATCACCACAATAACTCATGTGTAGACAGTCTTCTTCATGTGTGTTGCTATATGGACCACTCTGAATGTTTACATGAACACTCGATGGCATCATCAGAGACCTTCAAACTACAAAAGATGCTTCAACCCTGACATTTAGAATCCTTCTCAACTAGCTACCCTCAAAACTCAAAAACTGATTGATAATTTTCTCCAATTCTTAACCATTGTTTTTCTTTTGTCTCCATCAAATGCCTGATTGCCTGCACCATAGGCTTAACTTTGGGAACCCACCTGTATCACCACATCCTGCAATGAGTTTAACTGAACTAACTTATTGTCAAGACTAATAGACTGGTTCAAGAAGATGGAACAATTTACCAGCCTAACTTTTAATATGTGAAACTTCCAAGGAAATTTCAGAGGAGGGAACTGTTCGGGCCCAGGACAGGCCAACTCAAAATATGCTTCAATGGCATATTGATTATTTTAAGTTAAAGTTACTTGAAAAACAGCTGATTAAAAAAAAAAAAAAGGATTAAAAAAACCCTTTGGGGCTTCCCTGGTGGCGCAGTGGTTGAGAATCTGCCTGCCAATGCAGGGGACACGGGTTCGAGCCTGGTCTGGGAAGATCCCACATGCCGCGGAGCAACTGGGCCCGTGAGCCACAACTACTGAGCCTGCGCGTCTGGAGCCTGTGCTCCGCAACAAGAGAGGCCGCGATAGTGAGAGGCCCGCACACCGCGATGAAGAGTGGCCCCCGCTTGCCACAACTAGAGAAAGCCCTCGCACAGAAACGAAGACCCAACACAGCCATAAATTAAAAAAAAAAAATAAAAATAAAAACCCTTTGCCCCTCCTGTTTCTCTCCAAAAGTGAGAAATAACTCTCCCATGTAAAGGTATCCCCTCTATACCAGGAGGATAGAAAGCACTCTTATCACAGAGTTAGGGAGTTCAAGGCTAAGAAAGCATATAAACAAACTTCATCACTTCTTTATTTGTCTGCTACCCTAGCACAAGCACCTTTGTTTTGTTAAATCTTCACAAATATTGTTTCTTTGTCTAAATGTGATATAAAAATAGCCTGCTTTGGTCATTTCAGGGGTCCTATTTATGTGAGAACTCCGTGCATACAAATTAAATTGTTTTTTTTTTCTCATTCAGTTTTGGGTCAATTTATTTGTTAGACCAGCCAAAAGAATTCAAGAGGGTTAGGGGGAAATTTCCCCCTCCCCAACAGTGTGTTCATATATAATTTATATTGATTTATTATTTTCTTTTGCAAGAAAGAAAACCCGCAGTTCATCATTTTCTTGCAGGATTTTTATGGAAAAAAAATCACTGGAGAGATTGAGGTAAAAGGTAATTGTACAGTTTTCTTTATTGGGAAGAATACAGGTTTGTGATATTAGAGATCTGGTTTCAGGCCTGCTCCTTTCCTAATTGTGATCTTGGGAAACCTCATTTTCTGCATCTGTATAACAAAAGCATTTGAAAAGATGACCTCTATTATTCCTTACTTCTACTGGATGTAGGAGTCTGAATATAAACAAATACTCGCTCTGTTTAAATTGTTTTTGCTTGAAGAGATTTAATCCTATATCTAAAGAGCAATTAAGTCTAAAGCAAAGACAGGATTAAAGCAAACTCAAGGACCAAACTTAAGGAAAACCAACCTCGGTAAAAGAGAGATATAAAGCTTTCCTTAGGCATGGACATATATACACTACCAAATGTAAAATAGATAGCTAGTGGGAAGCAGCTGCATAGCACAGGGAGATCAGTTCTGTGCTTTGTGACCACCTAGAGGGGTGGGATAGGGAGGATGGGAAGGAGATGCAAGAGGGAGGAGATGTGGGGATATATGTATATGTATAGCTGATTCACTTTGTTATAAAGCAGAAACTAACACACCATTGTAAAGCAATTATACTCCAATAAAGATGTTAAAAAAAACAAAAAACTGTTTATGTCTGAGGTTGCTAATCTAGGGGAAAAACCAGGGGGACTCGCATGTCAAATACATCTGATTAAAACCCTACTATCATCACTTATCAGTTATGTAACATTGTGCAAGTTTGTCTCTTTTTGAAAATCTACTTTCAGCTTCAGTTTTCTCATCTGTGAACTAGACACTAGGAATAAATGAAATGGTGTTTGTAATATACCCAGCACAAAGAAGGCACCCAGTAAATGCTAAGTGCAGGTAGACCTCACTTAGCAGCAAGTAAAAGTGTGATTTTTTTTTTCCTAGCACCCCTCAGTCAGGACAGTAGAGGGAACTCTCTAATACACTCTGATGCATCATGCCTAACTGTCCGTGCCTCCCTTTGAGTGGCATTCAACAAAATGCTTCTCTGTTTATAACACAGTGGTCTTTCCATCTGTCATTACTATCTTATTTTCTGGCCAATAATCATGAATATCAGCAAATATTTTGATGTTTTGCCAAAGAATAAGCATATAAAACATTATTTTAATATTTCAAGTCTATACTAAATGTTAAAATATAATTTTATTACCACCAGATAATATTGAATGTCAGATGGGTAAGGGTCTTACTCTAAACTTAGAAATGGCTACATTTGTACCACAAGGACAATTATAATAAATGCTTGAAAGAGGTTACCTAGTGGACTCCTCTAAACTTCTGTTGAAGATAAGTAATAAATTTTTCATAGGGATTAGTTTTTAGGTATCCCATATAATACTGATTCATTTAATACTCTCGTTTTCTCAAAAATATCCTGTGTGATAAATGAAGCAGAAATGTTAGACATTTTTAAAATGCTTGCTTCTTTTTATTATGTTCCCTTATTTTTGGTAGATTTTTGTTTCTTTGTTTATTTAGTCTTTTTTTTGCTTTGCCTATTTTGAAAAGTTAAGATATTGGATGAGCCCTAAAGAGGGACAAAATATGAGGTCTTTAAAATCAGATGTTTAAAAGAGATAGTTAAGTGGCTATCTGAGTGACTTGGCAAACATCAACTTCTTCACCTGTTATATGGGAATAATATTTACTACCTTGTAGGAATGTAGTGAAATATAATGAAATAATGTACATGAAAGTATTTATACATTTGTTATACCAAACAAATGACTAATTACTACTAAAATAAACAATGAAATAACTTCCATCATTTGTACTATTGAACACTTGGTTCATTGGAAAAGTAAATTTCACTTAGCTTGATGATAATTATGCAGAATTTTAACTCAAGAATGATGTTCTGTGACTGAAAACTCTATCTTCTATTATCAATAAAGTAGATCCAGGAGTTTTCACATGGATTAATGACAGTAAAAGAAGGACACCTGCTACTCAAGCAGATTGGCCAAAGAATCTTGGGCCAACAGTACAGCCAGAACAACAGATAGCATTTTAGTACTTCTAGATTAATTTTCTATTATAGTAAGAGGCAAATTTAATTCTATAAAACAAATTCTAATGAGTTTTCAGGGAGGGTATCAGAAGTTGAAGGAGACCATTTCTTCTACCTGTGAATGAAATATGTTGTCTGTCACAACTGTAAACAAAAGATGTTGCAGCCATCAAGCCACTACAGCCACACTCCACCCCATGGTGAGCCCCGAGGGAACTCAGGATGGAGGAAAATGGGCTGTCCACTGCCAAGCCCTCAGCCACTGCAGCCACCCTGCAACAGTACACCTTGAGGGAACTCAGGATGGGAAAGAACAGGATAATATCCCTAGATAGCTAAGGTGCATATCAAAGGAATGATTTCAAGGAGCCCAGACTCTTACAACTTCCAATACATAGAAAAGTGCTAAATTCATTAACTTGAGATGTCTAATTTTCTTTAATTAACAACAATCTTTTGAAGTTTGGACTACCTGGTCTTCGTTGCAAAAACTCTTACATATCCTGATTCTTCCCTTACCTCTCTAGAGTACCTCCCTTACCTCACTCAGAGATATCTGACCGTCTGTCTCTCAGCCTTGAAGTCCTAAGACAATCCATGGAATAAAACATAATCTTCAACTTTTAGGTTGTGCCTTTGTTTTTAGTTGACCTACCCTAACCATCAGAAAAAAAAAACAGTAAGCTAAAAAAAAATAAAATCAATTACAGCTTCTAAAATTCCATCAGAGTAGCTGAGGGTACAAAAACCTAAGTAAGCTAAATTCCAGAAAGAGACAATATCTTCCCAGGTAAGAAAGACCCATGTCTGGTTTCATTCCTAACAAAATGGCAAAAAAAGTATAAATGTACCATGAATGGGGGTAAAGAGAAAAAGGCCAAAGTTTTAATAAACTTCCAATGTCTCTGTGAGTTGGCATGATGTCTTACAATTCAAAGGAGCCGCATTCACAGACTAAGTCTCCATTCACCTGAACTTCTTTCCCCTGGGTCCTTGGGTGACTACACGCTCATGGAATACCCATGGCTGAGCACAGGGAAATCCCTTCCAGTTGTGCCAGACCTTCATGGGCTCAAAGCAGTGACCTGCATCTGGGATTAGGACACAAAAGCTAAGAAAGAATCCTGAGGAGCACTGGACATTATCTCTTGCGTGGTAGCAACTCACTGAAGATGGGGAGCAAAGCTGGAGGGAGAAGAAAAATCTCCTGTGGTGATGAAATTAGAAAAGGGTTGAAGAGGAAAAACAATTCCTCAGAGGCTCAAAATGTCTGTGACCACAGTTAAAAAAAAAAAAAAAAAAAAAAAGAGAGAGAGAGAGAGAGAGAGAACTCACCCATGGAAAGGAAACATGGTAATAGGCTAAAGTAGAGAGCTCCTAAGCCTTGCTGCAAAGAAGCAAGATAACGTGACCCACAATTTAGAAAACAAAATCAACAGAAGCAACCACTGTGAATTAAACAAGCAATTGCAGGCATGAAAAAAATCACACATCAGAAACTCAAGTATTCTGAATAAAAGTGGATAAAAATAAGGAAGATTGAAATAGCTGTTGACTGATTGCCAAAAGAAAAAATGGAAGAAAAAGGTAAAATCATCTTTAAAATAAAGAATGACTTAAAAGGAAACCCGGGGAGAGCTTATTCTACCAAAAGGGGCATTGATGCTAGGAATTAGAAGAACCCCAAATAAATGAAATTATAGTAAGAAGTAGGTAAAAATTATATTTAATGTAATTTAATATAGAAGATAGGCAATGAATATTCAATATATATATATATTATATTATTCTTTGAAGAGAAAAAAATACAACTCCTAAACAAAACTGATGTTTAGAACAATAATCAAAAGTACTCCAGAAATAAAGAAAACACAATTCATTGTTAAAAGAGAAACTAATGGTCCTAAAATGAATATAAAGGTGTTTAACTTAACTCACAATAAGTAATATGTAAACTAAAACAGTACTGAAATGCTATGCCACACCCTTCAATTTGGCAAAAATTAAAGTTTGGCAATATTCTCTATTGGAAAGGCTGGAAAGAAACAGATATTCTCATACATTTCTCATTTGAGCACAAAATGTACAAGTCCAATGTTTGAAAACTTTCCAATATCTCATAAATTATTTTTGTTCTCTGATCCAATAATCTCACTTCTAGGAATCTCTCCTAAAGACACATCTCCAGAAATATAAAATAAAATATGCACAAGATTATTCACTGTAGTATTAATTGTAATAGTAAAATACTTTAAACAATCCAACTGTCCATCAACAGGGGACAGAAAAACAATGGAATATTATGGCATATGAAAAAATAGACACACAAATAAGCAAATGAATCAAGGGAGTTTTCTGTATCCTATTTTGGAGTGACCTCCGAGAGAAAGAAGGCAAGATGAAGATCAATGTATCTAGTAGTCTTTTTTTAATATAAGAAAGGAATGGAAATAAGGATAAGTTAGGCAAGAAAGATTGCAGGAAGCATGAACAAGAAACTAATAATTATTAGTTATAAGATTTGGGATGGTGGAAACTGAGGTGGAAGAACAGAAGAACTTTTTTGAGTATGCAGTTTTGAATTATTTAAATGCCTTATCTATCTGAAAAGTAAAATGAAATTTAAAAGGTGTAAAACTTAGACTTGGAAACAAACTGAGAAATTCTTTTTAACTGTATATCAAGTTTCTAACATATCCATTGAAGGAAAAGAATTGGTCAAATAACATAAACATAATTCTCTGTAGGACATATCTGGCGGGGGAGGGTCGGGGGAGACCTGCAAATAACAAACTTCACTTACGTGGCCTACTGTTAACATACTATTGATTATGCAATTAGAGTTAATTTTTGAATCTCACAGGATAAAACAAACAAGTAAATATTTAAATATTATTGGGAAAAAAAGGTTTTGGTGTCAGAGAAAAGACATATAGACTTGTTAGCACCATTTACTGAAAGAGCCTTGTAAGAATAGCATCCCAGAAGACCTGGATTCCAGATCTTGGCTAATTCCAACCAGGGAAATTAGAGGGTGAACCTGGGAATTCTTGCTGTGCCTGAGAGTAGGGAGGGCTCAAAAATCACATAGGGACCTAACAAAAAGACACAGAAGCCAGGTTAAAGGGTCAGTCTCTGGCTAAATTTGACATTGAGCCTAAAAAAGAAAAACGATGATACTTGATTTTAAAACATTGAATAAATAAAAAATACGGTGATAATTAAAACAAAAGAGGGAAACACACACACACGCACCCTTTGTGTGATGGCAATCACTTCTGCCATCAGTGGTAATGATTGTTATACCAATGCGTTACTACGAAAATTAGTAATAAAAGGTAAATAAACTTTACCCTTTTTTTTAAAGATACTCAGTTGTTGTGGCAGTCTTTTCTCAGAAGAATACCTGCTAATATGTGGGGTAAATATGATAGAAAAACATTATTTTGAAACCCCCAATAAACCCATTCTTTCAGAAAGTGATGGATGCTAAAACCATTAGTCTCATGGCGCCAAAGAATCATTCAACAGGTGATTTGCTAATAGCCAAGAAAAAAACAAACCTTCTCAAACAAACGATCTGTCAACTGTATTTTCACAAAACTGTCAGGCTTAGAATCGCTAATATTGACACAACCTGATGATATATGCCTCCTGATGCGATGCAAAATAAAATACACAGCGTTGTTTATCAAGTCTTTTTTCCAGCAGCAAAAATTCAAGCCTTTAGACATAACATTTTACAATATAAAAGTGATAGGGAAAAACAGTTAATACACTCTGCAAGGAAACAATCTGACAAAGACAGAATATAAGACATTCTATAGGACAACTGGTCTGCTTTCTTCAAAAAGTCAATATCAGGGGAAAATGAGGAACTGTAGATTAGAAAAGACTAAAAAAAAAATCTAATAAATATGATGCATGAATTTAACCTGGTTTAACTCTCTGGTTTTAAAAAATACTGTGTTGGATTTTTTTTGAGGCAGAGGAGAAAATTTAAGCATTAACACTATATTAGCTAATATTAGAAAACTATTGTTATTTTTTTAAGTGTGATGATATTGAGGTAAAAAATATTATTATTTTTAGAAGAAACTTGAAGTATTTAGGGTGAACTATCATGACTTGTGTGGCTTATTTTCCATCTTTCAACTGGTTGAGAAGATTAGATAGGCTAGAAAGATGATAAAAAGATAGATGAATAGAGTGGTAAAAGAAATATGAGTAAATGTTAATTTTTAAATACAGTTAATTTTCAAATGTATAGATAATTATTACCACTCTTTTAATATCTTAAAATTCCTTTAATGTTTGTACATTTTCATAATAAAAGTTTTATTATGATTACCTCTAATGTAAACAGCTCTAGAAGAGAAATTAAATCTTTGGGTGATGTTCAAATTAGAACAGATTTCTGGTGAACTTGGCATTGGTTAGCTGCCTTTCATTTCTTCTTCTTTTTGATATTAGAAACTAGCAGTTGTGCCCTACTGAAAACTTCCTTTGCAAATAGGAAAAGCCAGTCTGAGTAATCAAAGTTATTTGGTGGAGCACCCCAGAAAGGCCTGTAATTCCTTTTTTTCTTGTTTTGTGCCAATTGGAACATAAGCTCAATGGCTGAAGCAAGTTTTAGCTACCATATTGGTTCAGGAGCTGACATGCCAAGGATTGTAGAGTAGGAATATATAAGATGCCTAATCCCCTTATGTGTGTGAACGTTCTACTGTTAGACTTATTTTAATGAGAGAAAAAAATAAAACATTTGTGTTCACACCACTGTAATTTTAAGGCTTCTATTATTTTCAGTTTAACCTAATCCAAACAAATACAGCATTTATAAATATTTTCCTGTCCAGATTCCAGATGTGGTTATGTGAAGAAAATTTTCACGGCTATTTGTTGTAGAATGATTAATGGTCCTTAAATGATATCCATGTTACCTTATATGGCAAAAAAAGACTGCAGATGTAATTAAATTAAGAATCTTGAAATGGAGAGATTATCCTGAATTAGCCAGGTGAGTTTTTAATGAAATCACATGCATTCATAATCCCTCTTATAAAAGAGGGAGGCAGAGAGTGATTACAGAAGGAGAGAAGACAATGTGACCATAAAGACAGACATTGGATTGATGTTTCCACAACCCAAGGAAACCTGGCATCCACCAGAAGCTGGAAGAAGTAAGAAATGGATTCTCCTGTAGAGCCTCCCAAGGGGGAGTAGCCTGACCAACACTTTCCTTTCAATGCAGTGAAACTGATAATGGGCTTCTGGCCTCCATAACAGTGAGAAAACAAATTTTTGTTGTTTTAAGTAATTACTTGGTAAATTACTTGTGGTAATTTGTTATAGCAGCCACAAGAAACTAATACAATATCTATTTCCACATGTAGAAGCAATTGGCCAGTTTTATGCTTTGCATTTGTTTCACATTTATAGCATCCCGACCAGATTGTGTTCTACAATCTGGCTAAATATTCACATTAAGATCCAATTGAAGGCACGTTCGAACGTTCGAAAGCAAAATTAAAGAGCTCTGCATTTCCTGATGTACACTACCACAACAGCAACACCAACTAACAGCCCCTGACTGTTTTCTCTGTGCTGGTGCTCACTAATCTCAACTAATCTGAGCAACTCAATGAAGTGGAGATTTTGCTAGTTTCCTATTTAAGGATGGCAAAACAGTGGCTTACATAGTTTAAGAGCCCACAGTTACAGTAGTGGCAGGGTCCATCTCAAGACCAGAGATGTCTGACTCCACAGCCTATACTTTTAACCAACATAACTAACTCACCATCTCTAAAAAGGAAGCACTGATCTTGGACTTGAGCCTACCTTAGTATACTTGGTACATATATCAATTATCTTCTTTTTCTAATTCACTAGCGTCAGGTATGAAATAGACTTCTATTTGTAATTTGGTGCTATCAGCTGTCACACTTCTTGGTTACAAACTTTTACCAGGTACTACAGAATGCTCAAATTTCAGCAGGTTTAAGACCTTATTAAACATTAATTGCAGCATCTTGTGATAGATGAAGACATCTTTGATGAATCATTAACAGAGAAGTTAGCTAGAATTTGACACCTGAAGAGTTAAGGAGCAAAGAAATTACAAAATGCATGCAAAATGCAATCTACTGTCTTGTATGGAATTTTCAAGCTATTGTCAAATAGATTACAAAAAACCTACCTGCTCCATGAGAGATGTGCATTTTCATTATGAGGGAAAAACTAGCAATGTAACTCACTTAAAAATATGACAAAAATATATCTAAATGGGCAATTAATCTTGAACTCTGTTCATAAAAACTAAATTGTTCAGAGTTTTTTGTTTGATTTAGCTTCAAGTTTGTATCGAGCCCCCCAAATTCAAGAATTTCTTTTTATTATAAGAAAAAAACAAATTCATCTTGATTCATGGGAAAATTATAGACCTTAATACTATTCACTTATTAATTTTTATGATATCTACCATTTTTATTAGTGCTTTGCATTTTCTAAACATTCCTACAAAATTATATAATCTCAAACCCATAACATTGTGAGGTATGTATATCAACATCCACATTATGTGTGAATAAAGTGAATTTCAAGATTTTAAGTAGCTATCCATACTCACATAGCAAATAAATGTTAAATTAGGTCTTGAAGTCTTTCAGATTTCAAAGTCTACACAGAATTTTAGCTGCATCATCCTGCCAGGGAGCTGTAAGAAAATCTCAGATGTGGGAAAATATATTAACGAGAAAAGGACAAACAGAATTTGCATGTGTGTAAGCACTTGGCAAATGTAATTCCAATTCTTCTGGCTTAATTTGAGTCACTTAAAGTCACATGGGAAAAAAAAAAAAGAAAGAAAGAAAAGTATCTGCAATGACCTTCCTGGCACCTTGTCCTTGTAACTCTGTAACTTGTACTGCAGAATCCATTAAATCTCTCTAGGCATTTGACCCCTGCTCAGATCATGAGACCACACATTCTTATGGGGGAAATACAAGAGTCTTTTGTCAGCAGTTTATTTACAAAGTAACAGTGAATCAACCTTGCTACCAGCTTTACTTAGACTATGGTGTTCTAGTTCTTCAAGAATGGGCTATTTCTAGGGGCAGGACAAGAATAAAGACGCAGATATAGAGAATGGACTTGAGGACACGGGGAGGAAGAAGGGTAAACTGGGGCTAAGTGAGAGAGTGGCATGGACTTACATATACTACCAAATGTAAAATAGATAGCTAGTGGGAAGCAGCCGCATAGCACAGGGAGATCAGCTCGGTGCTTTGTGACCACCTAGACGGGTGGGACAAGGAAGGTGGGAGGGAGACGCAAGAGGGAGGAGATATGGGGATATATGTATATGTATAGCTGATTCACTTTGTTATAAAGCAGAAACTAACACACCATTGTAAAGCAATTATACTCCAATAAAGATGTTAAAAAAAAAAAAAAAAAGGAATGGGTTCTTTCTTATTCAACAGTAATTTGGACCTTGTCTAGTATTTCATTTCTCCCAAAGTTGAAATTGTTACCCTTGACACTATGACTCCCAGTAATGGAATCTTTTCTTTCTGCTGCTGGATCTCCTGAATGTTGTTTGGATTTCTAAATAACTGAATTCTAGATGGATTTCTCTGGTTTATATAGCTCGGACTTCTGTCCTTTGGGTTCATTCTGGACTTTTTGCTGTTTTTTTCTACTTTCTGTGTCTTGAATCTTTCATTAGAGCATGCCATCTACCACCATCCTTCTACCTTCCTGCCCAGGTGGTCATCCTTGTCTCACCAACTTTCCATGGCTGCCTAACTCATATTTTCAGCTGTCTCTGGTTTGAATGCTCTTATGGCTGTCCAGTGGAATTATAAAGGTTTCGCCTTAATTTTTGATAAAAGAGAATGAGGGAATATCATTTTAAATGTTTGTAGGGCTTGTGAAGTTTTCTTCTTTATTTAAAAAAAAAAAAAAAAAGGAGTACAATATAACAGAAGATAGCATCATATGTTTGGGGCTCAGATAGATCTGGGTAAATGCCTGGCCCTTCCATTTAATCACTATGTAACTGAGAAAGCGACCTGGAAATAAATGGTCCCTTTCTCTTCTGTTGGGTTTATGCTCCCTATTTATAGTCACCAGGTCTTATCTATGTATTTCCTTAATTTCTGTCAAGCCCTGCTTCATTGATCCCATCGTACTGCACTACTTTAGCTCAAGCCCTTGAAATTTTCCACCTTTATCACATGGAGACTTGTAATGCACCCTCCTGCCTTGAGTTTCGCTCCTTTTAAAGTTCATTCTCTTCACTGCTTCTATGATCTCCCCTGATTTTACACATCATTCTCTGACTAGAATATCCTTTCCTCTTCTACTAAGAAATCCTACTCATTTTTCAAAACTCAGTTTAGATAATACCACTTGTGGGAATCTTTAGATGACCCCCTCCACTATTCCCTTTCTCTGCTCCACACATACTCACCAACTCTCTGGGTTAGGAGGGCCTCTTGCATAATCCTGCATAATCCCACAAAACATATTAGCATTTACCATGCTGGGTTTTCATTGTTTATATATGAGTTTATCCTTGAGTGCTTGAACTTTTTATTTCTATAAATCTATAGTTCCTAGTATAGTAGTTTGAACTTATTAATTACCCAAAAATGTTTGTTATGCAAAGATGGAAGTTACCACTGCAACTCTCAGAAGCAATTGAGAACTTCCAATAAAGGGAACTCTGCTTTATCCTTCAGCAATACATACTTTTTTTTCATCATTCCTTTTTTCACTTCTAGCTGCAAGTCTAATGTGTCAGCTTCCATTTACTGTTTGATTACCATAAGGCAGGGAAAGAGGATAATTTTGTTGACTAGATTTTATGAGTTCTGCTCTGATAAGTAGTAAGTGAACTGGTCATCCAATCATCCATTTATTCATTTAATATAAATTTATTAAGCCCTCACTATGTATCTGGACCTCTATTAAGGAGTCCTGGGTACCAAAAAACAAAAACAAAAACAAAACAATAGGCCTTCAAGCCCATAATCTAATAGAAATGTATTGTTGTAAATGCCCACTCTCCCCCTCTGATTGCCTTATGGAAAAGAAGTTCCTCTATCTATACAAATATATAAATATACATATTCATGCAAATATATGACTATATAAATAACATGTATAAATAAAAATAAAACCCAGTAGTTTCAACATCAAATATTCAGTCCCAGAATTTGGAGCTGACTCACAAAATTCTCGATTTTTCTTTCCCTCTCCGTCTGTCAGCAGTACTTGGCCAAGCACACACTGATTTTGTTATTATTACATAAAATACTCATCTGCCTTTTCACCACTCCTACACCCAAAGACATTGCCTTGCATTAGTGGACATTGGATATGACACAATGTCAAGCTGGGCTTCTCTAATGAAATTATGGATGACTCTGGGATAACCTATAACTTGACCTTGGAGTGGATACATGTATGTTACACCTATCTCCTTTCGAAGATCCCCTTCCATAATGACTTAACTAGTCAGATGGCTAATTGAAGAGAAGTTTAAAGAGAGAAAAAAAATCTAAAGTTCTTTATTTTCTAACATTCTTTCTGTTCTCAACCCTAAATTAAGCCCTGGGGCTGAGGAGTGAATTGCACTGTCCCTCCTGACCGCAACACCTTGGGAGAACACTTCTCTTTTTCCACTGGTGAAGATACCAAAGGAAGTAATACTAATTTGACATCTGAAAAATTTCTCCACATTTGCTATATAATGTATCCTATCGTGAGCATGACGTCTCATCATATTTACAGCCCCGCCCACAATGAAAGGGAGGAAATTATACCAGGAGAGTACACAAGGGGGCAGGGATCTTGGGAACTATCTGAGAATCCTGCCTACGATATCATACTATACCCTAAGTTTTAATAATTCAGAGGGCTTGGTTCAATGCTACTGAAAGCAGACAGATTTATAATTTGGATTAACACAACTCATTAAGCTCAGACAGTGTGGTGTCTTGCATATGCACTTAATTTTTCTAGAGACTTTCTTTAAAGAGATGACACTAGAGAATTCAGATAAAATTTTAAGAGATTAGGAAGCAAATTATTATACACATAATTGAAAGTGTTTACAAAACAAGCAAGACCATAGTTTTATCTTATTGATTTGAAAGATCTGTTGCTTTGAATTGTATTTTCATTTACACGTTTATCTCTCTACTACTGGGTCAGAGCTTTAATATTATTTGAAATATACTTCTAGAACCTTTTATTACATTAATGATTGGTTAATGGTTAAGAATTATTTAAAGTAGATTTTTCAGATACACAAATTATGACTATTAAAGTCCATTTTGCTTTCAGCTGCCATGGTTAATGCACTTTATTTACTTTCCGTTTTATTTTTAAAAAGTTTGGAGAAAATATTTTCTTTCAAAGATGATTTTCTTAGGGATATTGAATTTTCTTTGGTATCCTTTTTAATCTTTCCTAATAACGAAGTCACCTTACAAGTTACTGTCTGTCTTTAGTAAGTAATTCTTATCTCTTCCTCCGCCTTTAGGATATTGACTAGGTTGGTTGCAAATAATTTATCCATTTTCTCCCAGACTGACATTATCTCTACTCCCAGAGATCCTTCTAGGTAGTAGAGTCATGTCACTAAAACCTAATTTTTAGCTGTGTACCTCACAAGAAACTACCATGAAATATCCAGACAGATATACAAAAGCAAAACATCAACAGTTTTGACCTATGCCTCACCTGTAAAAGTATTCCCTCTCTCTGTCTGTGGTGATTTATTCAGAGATGGTGAAATGGCCCAAGGTAGGCTACACGAATCATCACAGAGGCTCTTGCTAGAAATACGGGAGGGTTTCTCTTTCTTCTGTGTCGCTGAGATTTTAGTCTATCACCTGTAACTTCCAATGCAACTTTGCAACTTTTGAATGTGAAACTAGTCTGCTTGAGAATAAAGCCAATACAGAGGAAAACAGTGGCAAGATGTAGATACAGATATAGGAATAGATATAACATATATTTCTATGTATATATAGTTATATATGTGAATGTAGAGGTAGATAGATTGAGAGATAGATAGCCAGATCTGTCTATACTCAGGAACATCACATAAGAAAAAAGAGTAATTATACTATCAGTTTTGAGCCTCTAGATTCAGCTGTACATTATTCACAACTATATCTGTGTAATTTAAAGATATGCAAGCCAATCAAGTATTTCATTTAAACTAGTTTGGATTCCATTTCTGATATTTAAAACCAGAAAAATCTCAACCAGTACAACAATCACACCAGGTATTGGTTATTAGAACACAAAACTCTAATGAAATAAGTAAAGAGATACAAAAGTAAAACTGAGACAATTAAAGCAATTGAGGATTTGCTCATGAAGATGACTGGGAGTTTTTCAGACTAAATGTCTAAAGGTCAAGAAGCAAGCACAATGTGACTAATGTGTACTCATTTTTTTTCAAGTTGTTCAGACAAGTTCTATGATGCTGGAATATAGAGAAATTCTTAGAAACTTGATTATGAAATATTAAAACAAAAAGTACTATATCACAGAGTAATGAATTACACAAATGCTTTATACCATGCTATCCAATGGCAGCATGAATAAATTCTGAGCCTAAGCCTCAGCAACACCAACTTAGGTTATTTAGTCTACTTTGGTGGAATGCTATATTACCAATTAGAAGGACCAAATTATTCCAGGTGCCGACTCTCTTTTCTTAGCCTTCCTAAATCTCTCTTCGCCCTTCTGCATCATATTCTAAATCCTGGGAGGCAGACCTTGAAGTTTCCCTTTCCTTGGTTTGCTTGCTTTCTGGCTTCTTTTTGGGTTTAGGCAGTGGAGGTTCCTTGAAGGACTTTCAGAGGTAATAGGAGGATGACATCAGGGAATGAATTTTCTCCATCCTTGTGGCTTGGCTGTGTTTATCTAATGAAGACCAATGCTTCTTTTACCCAACCCACTCCCATAAAGCTACTGCCCCACTGAAAATTCCCTCTACTTCTCCTTGCAGTCGTGGGGTGGTAAGGGTTCCCCAATATTGGATCTCCCAGAAACTTCTTAATTTGTCTAAACCTTGCCTAAATCACTTGGATTGAGTGTACCATGTTTTCTCACAGTACTCAAGTTATTTTTATTTGTTCTTTATAATACATCCTGTAATTTTTACTTTTTAAAAAAATTTTTAATTAATTAATTAATTTATTTTTGGCTGTGTTGGGTCTTCGTTTCCATGAGAGGGCTTTCCCTAGTTGCGGTGAGCGAGGGCCACTCTTCATCACGGTGCGCGGGCCTCTCTCTATGGCGGCCTCTCTTGCTGCAGAGCACAGGCTCCAGATGCTCAGGCTCAGTAGTTGTGGCTCACGGGCCTAGTTGCTCCGCGGCATGTGGGATCTTCCCAGACCAGGGCTCGAACCCATGTCCCCTGCATTGGCAGGCAGATTCTCAACCACTGCGCCACCAGGGAAGCCCCATCCTGTAATTTTTAAATATTCTATAAAGTACATGCATTGCTTTTAAAAATCAGAAAACAACAAATAATTTTTTGAAATATATTTTCTTAGGAAATGCCTGGTGAATATTCTAGAAACTTGCAACTCAGTAGTGATTATGTCTGAGGAAAAGGAATGAATGTATGTTGACATTTTTATACTGGGCAGCACATTAGGGGATTTGCATAAATTATCTCATTTATGCAAATGTAGTTTTCTAGATCCTATTTTACATATGAAATAATTGAAACTTTGGTCATATATCTAGCAAACAGAAGCAGCAATTCAAGATTACACCACATACATAGGTATAATCAGTTGGTATATAATATGCATTGATAAAGAGGATGATAAATTTACTATATATGAAGTGGGGATCTCTGTTCATCTGGGAGAATAAGCACTATTCCTTCTACTTTTTTTTTTTTTCAATTTATTTTTATATATTTATTTTTGGCTGTGTTGGTTCTTCGTTTCTGTGCGAGGGCTTTCTCTAGTTGCAGCAAGCGGGGACCACTCTTCATCACGGTGAGCGGGCCTCTCACTATCGTGGCCTCTCTTGTTGTGGAGCACAGGCTCCAGACGCGCAGGGACAGTAGTTGTGGCTCATGGGCCTAGTTGTGGCTCACGGGCCTAGTTGCTCCGCGGCATGTGGGATCTTCCCAGACCAGGGCTCGAACCCGTGTTCCCTGCATTGGCAGGCAGATTTTCAACCACTGCGCCACCTGGGAAGCCCCTTCTACTTTTAAAATATCAATAGTAAAGGGTTGCTGAGCAGGTAATGCACATCTTTTTATTGGAGACTCCACTGTATAGCAAATCACTGTCCAAAGTAGTTTAGCGCTGTAAATAAGTTCAAGTAATTTGCATTCAGACTCTGTGTTTGAATCCCAATTCTGTTGCTTGGCCATTATTTTAAATCTTGCTAATCTTCAATTTTTTATCTGTAAATTAGAGAAAATGATAGCTTCTCTCTCATAGGCTGTCTGGGATGATTAAAAAAATACATAATAAAGCTAAGTACAAGGCCTAGGAGTGAATTAATATTATTAATATAATAAATGGGTTGGACAATTATTATTAATAATAGTTCTTTTCTAATCCTGGTATTCCTGCTTATTGTACTCTATAGAATATTTGAATAAGTAATGCACACTACATCAAAGTGTAATGGAGATTTCAAAGTTCAGGTTAAATGTACTTCTACAAGTATTTATAAACCAAAATAGCACCTTTTTGTGCGTGAAGCAAGAAAGAACAAAAGGGGCAGAAAATAAAGACAGTAATAAAAGTTTGTTTGTTTGTTTCACCATGACCAAATATCCTGCCTAAATCCCACATCTTTGAAAAATGCCATAGAGGTCAATAATTGAGAAACATATCATACCCAAATAAGTATACTTGAGTAGAATAACATGCCAGTGTCTCAGGAATGACACTTACAGAATTCACTAAATCATATACAGTATAATCATGTAGGGTTGAAAGAAATTGCCCTGAGTTACAATATTACATTTAAGTTCTTTCCCTAAGAGAATTCTCAAGGCTTAGAAAGATGCCTTCAATACACATGTGGGAAGGAGAGGATGACCATGAAAATCCTGACAGATCACTTACAATGACAGCATATAGGACCACATCTAGTCAGGAAGCTTCTACCTGTTACCTTTCAATTGTTACTGGCCGTGTGCTTCATTTAATAAATTGTATAAAATAATCTTTCAGATTCAGTGTTGAAATGGGATTTGATTTCCACTCACGGTGAATGCTTTGCATTGGAAAATGCAGAATATTTGACATAGTCTGTATGAAAGTTCCCAATAAATACATCAAAAATAACTACAAGCATAGGATGAAGAAAAGAAGGAAGAAAAATATAACTTCACTTTTACCTCCTAGACCTACATGAATTATTTTATATTTGGTTATGCAGTTCAACGGACATGAATGTAATGTCTTCCTGTGAGTTGCCTTTGGTCTGATTGCAAACTTTTGTAAATAATCACATGAAGAGATATGATATCATTTTAACACTTCACATAGATTGTGGCCAGACCTTTCATTGTTCTGGTCTATTTTCACCAGATACCTAAGTTCGCTATTCTTAAGACTTGGAAGAAAGAATGTACCAGAAAGAAGCAAAAGGATCTGAATTTATGGTTGTCAACCAATATTGCAACTCCATGTACATCTGACGGATGTGAGAAAAATCCATCAGGGGCAAGAGAATGACTAGAATGAATCTCCTCTAGGGAGAGGAAAGGGTCTCTAGAATCTCTGAGACAGTGTCTTTATGTGTGTGATAGCTTGAGCCCAAGTTAATCCAATCACCCTCTGCCTCAAGGTGAGAAATTGTGATTAAGAGAGAGTAAGGTCATATGAATTCACATGTTTTTGAATTATGTTTTGAATTCACTAGAAGATTCCAAAAGCTCAGAATTTCACCAATTCCAAAATAAAAGCTCTAGAAATTGATGGCTATTGTCCTGGAGACAAAAGTGCAAAACAAATTGCATATATCTTGGTGTCCTCTCATGGCTCCTAAGGACCATCATTCTCCTCAACCTCTCTCCCACCCGCTGTTGAGCTCTTGCTCACTGATTTGAAAGGGAGGTGGCGGGGGTGGGGGGCAGTGGAGGATGGAGAGGGAGAGAAGTGTGGTTAAGCAACATTGTTCCAAATTGTCAAAGCTAATGAATTATCCCACCTCCCTTAAGGAGAAATATTGTATCAACTGAAATTTTAACAGGTAATTTTCACTGATATTTTAATACCTCCGAGGCATATTTGCTTCTTAAAGGTGAAAGTGAGGGGAAATATTTGATAATTGCAAAACTAAAAAAAAAAAAAAAAAAAAAAAAAGTTTAAAATGGTGAAGTTAGGAAAGAAATGGCACCATCGATTTTGTGGAAGCCAAGGTCCTGTTCTGTGCTGCAAGACATTACATCTTTATCACAGACCCTACTGCTGGACTTTCTAGATGGACTGTAGGGCCATGACAGTATGAGTCTCTCTGCAGAGTCACTGACCCTGGGTCCCATCCAGACTTGTTCTGTGCTCTTAGTCACCTGGGCTCACCAAACCAAAAATCATCAGAAATTCAAATAGTCTCTATTTGTATTTGACCCCTACGCTTCCTGAGGTGTTTGAGAAATGAAAATCAAGGGATTAGACATGAAATGTAGGTCCATAGGACAATCCTTTTTTAAGCAGTAGAGTGAAGATTTCAATTCTTCTGAAAACTGAATATAAAACTTTAAAAAACCTTCTAAAGATAAAATTTTCATTCATAGACATTATTTCTGGCTTTCATTTTATGGTGTAAGAAAATGTATCTATAATAAAAGTGCATTAGCCTTTTAGTATTTCTCTAAATTTCATTTAAAATTAACTGACAAAATAAAATATAAACTTTATCTACATGATTAATCCTTTTTTATTTCCAGCAAGACTAAGTCTGTGCAGTTATTCGAGTGGCTATGGAGACCACCTCGTAGGGAGTTCAAATTCAAGGCATCTTGGCTGTTCCACTTGTGTACCATGAGTCAGAATGATTGTGTTCTGGTCCTGGAGTTGACTCCTGAGTAATGACTGGAATTAGATAAATGAGCTAACCTCCCTCAACCAACAAATCTGGAACATATACTACAAAACAATTGGGCTGGATGAATTCTAGGGTAGCTTCCAAATGGAGCATCCAAATTAAGAAGATTTTTGTCCACCCTTTCCTCCCACCCTATTTCCACTACCCATGAATGCTAAAAAAAATTAAAAAGAACATATCACTTGCATTTTTAATAATATTTTGCATTACAAAGGGTTATTCATTTTACAAATGATGTTATTCCATTCCAGTATTGAAAATCAGTATGATGAAAAGGAAAATATTTCCTGTTCAAATTAGCAGAACTTGATAAAAACACTATCCCTTCTTGGATTTTATGGCCTTGGAAGATAAAATTAATCTATCTGGCCCTTGGTTTTCTCATAAGGAAAATGGTGATAATTGTTACCTAGTAATGTTGCGGTAAGAACTGATTCAGAATAAATGCAAAATGTTTACCGTGAAACAGGTGATGCAGAAATAACGCTGATGTTAAAAACAATGACGATAATGTCTTAGTATAATTAAATCCCTCAGGGATGTTTATAATATGATGTTATTCATATGAAATTCATACATACAGCATAACTTTGGAACATATCTACCAGGCAAAGTGGGATTTACTGGAAACACCGCCTTTAGAACTCAATAATTGTGGATAAAGCCAATCACCCACTAGAGTATGTTTAACAAATGTGAAAATTTTGAGGCGACGGAACGTTAGAATTTTTCCTTCACTTTGCCCATGTGTGGTCTGTGGATTTTTAGTTCTACATTATTAATTTGGGAATAGGTGGAGCTATTGTGATGAAGGATTTAGAAATCATCAGTTGCCTCAAGGAGTTAACAAGTACCAGGCATAACTGAAGGAACTATTTTAAGCTGGCTTGGCAGGGGAGTCTCCCTGCTGGACAGGAGGGGAGAACAGGACGTCAGCCTTGGCAGAAACCCTGTGCATTTGATGCCCAAACTGACAGTACTTAGGTGAACATCATGTCCTGGCTCTCCTGTCCAAAGAGATAACCTGTCAAACCCTTTGACTGAACTTATACAACCTCCATATGGCCACCGGGAAAATATTCTGACAGAGTCAGAAAATGCATCTGCGTTTTTTCTTTTTTTAAAATAAGTTTATTTATTTAGTCTTCGTTTCTGTGCGAGGGCTTCCTCTAATTGCGGCAAGCGGGGGCCACTCTTCATCGCGGTGCGCGGGCCTCTCACTATCGCGGCCTCTCTTGTTGCGGAGCACAGGCTCCAGACGCGCAGGCTCAGTAGTTGTGGCTCACGGGCCTAGTTGCTCCACGGCATGTGGGATCTTCCCAGACCAGGGCTCGAACCCGTGTCCCCTGCATTGGCAGGCAGATTCTCAACCACTGCGCCACCAGGGAAGCCCGCATCTGCGTTTTGAAGCATCCCATTCGGCAAGGGTCATAGGACCGGAGCAAACCAGCGCACCACACCACTGATTTCTAGAGTGGCTTCTGAATAAAATGTCCATGTCATTGACTACTGGAAAGATTGACTCCCTCACAGCCCATATTCCTTTTACGAGTAGAAAATAAACTATAACTTTGCCTTTTATGTGATTGATTTTCACATGCTTCCGTATCATTGGCATGAACAAAAGAACTACAGAAGATCTTTTCATTCCTACCCAATATAATGATGATGATGGAAATAATCGTATAATCAAGCATGTCGAGTGGACAACAAAGAACCTATCTGAATGAAGGTCAAGGAAACAGGCAGAAGGTGAAATGAGTGAATCCACTGAGGGCACAAGCCCTAGAAACAGCAAGAGGATTGGTCTCTGAAACTTCTGGGCAAAGACATAACTCACCTCCAATGGAGAGAAAGTGAAGCAGCATAGTGAGCCCCAGGCCAGGGATGATAGGTGGAGACCAGAGGGAAGGGAGTGTTGGCTGATCCCTGGTGGGCTGTTCCCGGATTCCCACCTATGAGCATAAGATTCTGGGAATTGGGTGGAAATACCTATAATAAACAAAGGAGCAGTGTTTCCTAATGGGCGAGGCCATGGGTTCTGGAGTCAGAGACAACTGGTGTGTGCTTTATTAGGTATGTGACTGTGGACCGTTCACTTAACCTCTCTGATCTGCAACTGAATTATCTTCATGGATCACAACACCAGCTTCATAAGATTGTTGGAAGGATTAAGCCAGATAAAATCTCTAGAATACATTAGTCCAGACTATGATAGATATTATCCATTGTTAAATAAGAACATTTGTGATTAATTACATGTATGCATGCCTGCATCTCTGTACCTATGTAGCTCTGCTTTAGGACTAACAGTGTGTGAACGGTCTAGGGCATCTTTCACTCCTTAACCATGACTTGGTTTGCTTCTCTGCCTGGTTATCTTCTCCACCTGGTTATCTTCTCCTTCATCTAAAATACAGGTAAACAATTACCAATTAGAAAAAATAAAGTGACTTTCCTGACAGAAGAAGTTCTCCAATAGGCCAAAATATCACTGGATGCATTCTCCCTGCCTTTAGCAAAATGAATATTTGGAGAGATCAGAACCCCACCCACTGTCTTGACGGCTTCAGACCTATCAAGGGGTGTCAGAGCAGTGACCTGAAAATTGAGGAAGCATGAGCCTAACATCAGGTGACAGATGTCTTATTCATGATCTCTAATGTTTGAGAAAAGAAGTACGAAAACGCAGCAGAGAGGCTAATACTATTGTCAGCTGTTACTCAGCTACTCAGTTATCACCTAGGTGCATACTTAGGTCTGTTTGACTCAACGCCCATGCCTTCCCCAAGACACATGGCTTTCATGCTGTTTCAATCTTGCCTCTTTCTCCCTCTGTACACATTATTTCTGCTACCTGGTAGTTCCCACCTTGGCAAACTTCTACTTCTGTCAAGATATATAAAAGCATTACCTTAACGATATCTTCCCACAAACTCCAGCATAGAACTAAGTGCTTCTTCAGTTTCAAAGCACCTTTTCTGAAACCCATGTTAAAGCATATAACGCAGTGTTCATGGCTATATTCCCAGTACTACCTGGAACAATGCCTAGCATATAGTACATGGTCAATAAATATTGGTTGAATAAATGAATTGCATTTTAATGATTTATATACAGCCTCTCTGTCTTTATTGACACTGAACGTCTTAAGAATAGTGTATAACCCATTTGCTAAAAATGCTGAACTAGTTACTGTGAAATCCTGAAAGAGTGTGGTTATATTTCCTATGCTCGTTCTCAGATATTAAAAAGCCCAGTGCAATCTAATAATGAAACTTTACTTTACTTCTATTATTCAATATAAGGCTTCTCCACTACTTGTCACATCCTTGGCAAGACCCAGACCTCAAAGACTGAAGGGGATAAATGAACATGCTCTGTGTCTGCTATCTTCTGTCAACCACCATTTTACCACACTCTCACATTTCTAATTGTGTCTGCTCAACGGTTAGGTTCAGCTGACAGTGAGAATTAGAGGGAAAGGGGTTGAAAAGGCCTTATTGCCTGGGTGCAGTTGTAATCGGGATTTGATGTCCTCAAAAAAGTGGATGCCCAGATGTTGGCTTTTTCTCTCATGAGAAACTTTGTAGGCTCTTTTGTGATACGGCATGGATGCCTTAGTTTAGTCTGCTGTAACAAAGTACCATTAATGGGTGGCTTAAAAAAAAAACATTTATTTTTCACAGTTCTGGAGGCTAGTAAGTCCACGATCAAGGCATCACAGATTCAGTGTGTGGTGAGAACCTACTTCTGGTTCATACATGGCCATTTTCTCACTGTGTCCTCATATAGGCACAAAGAGAACAGGAGAGAACTCTCTAAGGTCCCCTTATAAGGCATTGATCCCATTTATGAGGGCTTCACCCTCATGACATAATTACCTCCCCAAAGGCCCCACCTCCTAATACCACCACATTAGGGGTTAGGATTTCAACATGTAAATTTGGAGAGGACACAAATATTTAGTCTAATGCACTGGATTTTTTTTTTTTTTTTTTTTGCAACATTCCACATTTCAGTACACTCTCTAGCTCACCAACTATCAACTCACTTTTCAGAGATTTTCTGGCAGTAAACCCTGGCCTCTTATAGAGAAGATATGCACAGACTTTCAATAACCCTTTCCAAAGAAATTGTATTATTAATCTTTCTCATCTACTTTTCTATTTAAATAATAAGGATGGGTGGCAAACACTTTATTATATTTGGTCATGATTCCAAGACTTAACATTTCCCTTTTTTTTCTGTTTCTTTTAACTTTTACTCACTGGCATGTTGAAAATATCCTATACATATTAAGTGAATGATTAATAAATGGATAAATGGGTGAATAGATGAATGAAAAAATATGAACTTTGTGAGTTTGAAGGAATACAAATATTCTGTATATAAATCCTTCTGATAGAGATGAGGTGAAGCAGAGAGGATGGGGATAAGATTAATGCCACTGAGGACAGTCATAATTATCTGTTCCCAGTTCCCATACACACAGGCTCAGATTAATACTGTATGTCACTATTAATAGTGTATGTCAAGAGTCTGCTCTCCAAGTGGACAGAAACGAAGAATACAGGGCTCAGATCACAGTCTAATGACTTTGAATCTATACACAAGACTCTCCATTGAATGGCGGGAAAGCTCAAGACTCAAGATTTTTTCTATTTATTGAAGTACAGTTGACTTACAATATCATATTAGTTTTAGGTGTATATATAGTGATTATCTTCGTACATTAGAAAATGATCACCACTAGGAGCCTAGTTACCATCAGTCACCAAACAAGGTTATAATATTACTGACTATATTCCCTAAGCTGTACACCACATCCCTGTGACTTATTTATTTTATAACTGGAAGTCTGTACTTCTGAATCCTCTACACCTATTTTGTCTCTCCTCCCACACCCGTCCCCTCTGGCAACTACTAGCTTGTTCTCCGCACCTATGAGTCTGTTTCTGTTTTAATATGTTTGTTCTTTTGTTTTTTTAAATTCCACATATAAATGAAATCATAATGTATTTGTCTTTCTCTGTCTGACTTATTTCACTTGCATAATACTCTCTAGATCCATCGATGTTGTCGCAAATGTCAATTTTTCATTCTTTTTTATAGATGAGTTATACACCATTGTTTATTACTTGGATGTATATATATGTATATATACGTGTGTATATATACACACACACACACAGTGGTATATACATACTATATCTTCTTTATCCACTCATCTATTGATGAGCACTTAGGTTCCTGGCTTGGCATCAAACCCCACCCCAGAGTTGACTTCAGCTTTCCTAGGTGTAAGTCAGGCATCAGTCCCCAAATGCAGGAAGCTCATTTCACTATGATCCGGAAGATCCTTTTGAAACTCACTTTACTAGGTTTGGAGTGGGACAGAACAGATCCTGATTCTCCTCTCAAAGACCTACAACAGCTCCCTTCAGAGAAACTCATTTCCAAACTCCCTTTTTCTTCACATTCTTATGCCTTTTCCTATATACTTTCCCTGGTTGGAACATTCCAAGAGGTCTGAAAGTGCTTTTCCCTAACTTCCTTTGAAAATCTATGCATGGAAATTTGACCTTGGAATTTTGCCTCTATTCTATCTTTTAGTTTTCTAGAAACCTCATTTTTATTTTATTCATTTTTTTCAAATGAGGCAGTTCATTTATTTATTTATTTATTTATTTATTTATTATTTTTTGAAACCTCAATTTTAATGTACTGTTGTACAGTGGATAGATACATTCAAGGTTCAAACCCAGATTTAGACTGAACTTTCAGAGCTTAAACTATATGTAAATTAGAAACATTCTGTGTTTGGAAAAGCAGCTATGCATTTACTACATTCTTTATTTTCACTTGCATTTAGTGTCTCTAATTTTTTTTTAAACTGGGCTTAATTAACTGGCCAGTTAATTTAGCTAATTCAAGTTAATTCAACTTGTAATGATGAGATGAAGTGGAAGGTATTACTTGCTCTGAATCCCTGGTTTTTCTATGTAAGCAGTTTCTTTGCCTTTCTAGTTTCTTTGCGAATTCAAGAGCCAGCAGACTATAAGCAGCTGTGTGGCTTTTCATCTAAGCAAAAATCTTAAACTACTGAATAAAAATTTGTCTTTTTACTCCCTCATACAGTTTCAGTAAACTGAATTAGCCTATTTCACTACATGAAAATTCCCTCTGATGAGTAAAATGGCTACTAATGAATAAAGCTGTAAACAGTTAGATAAAGCAAGTTGCTAAAAATCTAAACTATTCATCTGCTTCAACAGCCAAGGGGAATGTGGCCAAAGGAAATAGCATCTTCTCTCTTCCCCTACGGCCCCAAAGTTTAGTTGTGAAAACCTTCATCAAACTGCCATCATTTTTTGTCACTTAAAATAAATAATTCTAATATTTGTACAGAGACTAACTATGACAAAAATAAGAAAAGAAATTGGTGGAATTAGCCCTACCAGATATAAAGGATCTCAGAATATTAGTGTAATTACAATAGAACACTGTCACAGGGATAAACTAGCAGGTAAATGAACATTTTTAAATTACAAGACACTTTTAAAGTAATTTAGCATGTGATAAAGATGTCATTAACCCAGATGTCATAACCCAATAACAATTTAAAAAATTATTCAATATTATTTAATGAATAATGCTAGAACAACTAGCTATTGATTTGAGGACGTATATACACGCATATGTAAAACATATGGAATGTATCTACCTAAATATATATCTTTAATGTTTCACTTGACAGTAAATTCTAGTTAAATCAAGACTTAAAGGTGAAAAAATGAAAGTAATAAAATTTACTAGAAAAGCACATAAATAAAGAAAATCATGTTACTATCATTGGAATAGGGATTGCCTTCATAGGCATGCCAGGAAAACCAAAGCCTTAAAAGAAAAAATAAATAAATAAGTTCGCATAAAAAATTACTCAGCAGCAAAGCTATGTCAATTGTTTAAAGACAGTAATAACTGGGAAGCATGTATAACACATGATCAGACAAAGTACCTCTTTTAGATGTATACAGTGAAAGCTTACAAATCATGAAGAAAAGCCCCCCAAACCCAATAGAAACCAGACACGGGATATAAAAAGTCAGCTTTCTAAAAATAAAATCCAAATAACTCTAAATACATAAAAAGATGGTCAACCTCATGCTAATTGAAAGCAAATTAAAACAGTGAGAATTTTTTCATCATTGAGATGAGCGAGAATAAAAACTAATGACTATATTCAGTGTTGGCAAGAGTATGGTAAATTTGGTAAACTTGTATGGTATTGATGGATATGTTGGAAACATTTTGAAAAGCAATATGGTAATGCCTATCAAAATTGTAAATGTGAATCGCCTTTGACTCAGTTTTTGCAGTTTAGACTTTAACAATCCACTTTTAGCAATTTAAGCTAGAAATATATTGGTGTATAAAGATGCTTATTTTAATGTTGGCAATAACTATACTGGGAAAAAACATAAATGTTCATCAGTAAATGGGCCAGATTTAAATTCTAATATCCCTCCAATGGAATACTCTGAAGCAAATGGAACACTGTACAGTCACAAATGACAAAAGCATGTGACAGAATAAGAGGTATAGAATGGGCCCAATTGTGTAAAAAAAAACCAAAAATGCTTAGAAAATACCAAAGGCTAACACCACACCACTAATGGTGACTTAGTCTGAAGATGTAGTTAAAGGCAAAAGGAGAGGGAATTGTTTACTTTTATTCTGTGAATTCTGTAGTTTAACTGAAATCATATAAAACACGAAGAAACAAGGTAGACAGAAGGCTTGGCAAAGACAATGCCTAGATTTAAACAAAACACAGCTTTTATAATATGGTACTGTCTGATGCTGTATAATTGAAATTATGGAACTCTGCCCCAAAAACCTTAGCTTGAGAAGAAATAAACTACAGCTCATCTATTCACAAGGCCAAGATGAAATAATACCTTCTCATCTTTATCCAAAAAGGATTAGTTCGAAGAAACAAATAGTTTTTCTAATCAACTCTGAGAATGGCAGGTCTCACTGAAGAAATTCACCCTAATTTTGAAATTTGGAGGTCTATGTATGACTACTTGTAGACACTAATTATTATGCTTTGTGACAGAATTTAACGATTATTGGTTCCATTATTTATCTTTGAAGGCTGCTGGGTATATTATGCAAAATAATAAATGTGAAAAATGTTGTCAAAGGGTACATTCGAGGTAATTATTGTTGTTCAACTGTTGGCTTAAGGCACAAAAACATCACCAGAAGTAATAACTATGAGTTTTGAAAATTGTAGCTATTAAAATAAGGAAATACTGCTTTTGGCCTCTCAAAACTGACAGAGCTTAAAAGAAAACTCGATAAATGCAGTGTTGTGGAGGAATAAAATTGGTTGTCTCTCTGGAAGGTAACTAGGAAATATATGTTAACGTGTTTTAAATAAGCAGATCTATTGAACCAGTAATTCCCTTTCTAAGAATATATCTCAAGGAAATAATTTATAGGTATTTCATCCCAGCATAATTATAAGAAAGCAATAAATTAGAAATGATCTCATAGCCAACAAGAGGACACTGGTTAAATAATTATGGTGTTCCATGTAGTCATTAAACATAATTCTGTAGGAAATTTGAAAATGTACATGAAATATTATGAAATAAAAAGATTAAACAATGTATGTACACTGTGATTTCATTTTGCTAAAGTTTTTGCTTTAAAAATAAATGAGGTTGAGATGGGTAAAATAACTTATCCATGTTAACAATGCCATTAAAATGGATCTGGTTGACTTTCAAACAAACACACATGCATGCACATAACAAATAAAATGTCTACCATAAAGACCCTTTATCTCAACATTTACTATGTGACAGGAAATCTGCACATAACATCTAACTGAATTCAATAAAAATCCTGTACATTAATTATGTGATTACAGAGATGTATAAATTAAGGTTCTATGAGGCTAATAAGTATCTACGTATATCCAAGTACAATAAAAACAAAACTAAGGTGACCATTGGGCATTTTCTACTTGATTGAAAGTTCCTCTACCTAGGCTTAGAGTTTTCGTATGTGATTGGAGACCCTAGCTGAGCCCAAACAGACACTTACAATGGAAGTATAAGGAATCTGGAATCTGGTGACTTGTTTACCCATCTAGTTGCCTAAGTTGATAGACAAGGAGAAAAACATTGTGGGTCTTGGAGGAGGATATTTTCACAGGGGTATTAGACAGAGATTCTAGAGAAATGGGGAAATGGAGACAACAGTATAATATCTGGACTCAGGATGGCCCTAGAATGACAAGAGGCAGATAAACTAAAGATAGAAAGGTTTAGATATTGGGCAAAATTTCCAGAAAAATTAAGGAAGCTAACAGGTTTGATGGAAAAAAGCAAAAAACAAAAACAACTTTTTCAGCCCTAGGCTTTCCCAAGAAAACATTCTCAAAGTAAGAAATGTCTGCAGGGCAAAAGATGAAACCCACGGTAGAGGGATAATACGCTCTATAATAAATGATGAATAATAACAGTGGCAATACCTGTTAAATAATAAAGGTTATAAGACTATTATGGGCATCTTACCACAGCAACCTCAGAGGGGAAGCAAAGTAGAGTATATTTTTTCTAATAGAATGAATTACAATTTAATACACAGAAAACCCACAAAGTTTTTAAAGGAATGATATCGTATTATGCCAAAAGTGACAGAAACAGTGCAAAATGAACAGAAGCCTAGGATACCCATATTACTTTGGTCAGTAAATGAGCTGTAAACACGATTCAGCTACAAACAGGGATTACTTCTTATGGAAAAGGAAGGGTGGTCCAGAAGGAGAAACCAAGGGCTCAACAAGTAAAGTCATGAGCTGCAAAAGATCATTCTTAAGGAGGGACTAGACCTTAATCCAGGGAATTCAGTTCCCATGAACCAATGACTGCTATCCACCTCTAGTTTGTATTATGGGACGAGGGACAGCTTCCACATTTCTGCACAGAACACATCATGAATCCAGTGAGGTGAGGACGGAAAGCCACACAATACTTGGTTGGTATCTCTTGTGTTTTGTATAACTGGGAACATTGGGAGAAGGCATCATGGATAGAAGAGCATTTGCTCCAAAGATCAGAAAGTGAAGCACCAGCAGAGCACATGGCACCCTTGGTAAATGGTAGATATGCAAAGAAGCATGATTGGAGAGTAGTCCAGAGGACTTGCTTCTGGGCACATGTAGAGAACCCTCTGGAAATACTGGAAAGAAGAGTTGTTTTTTGAAGGGGGTGAGGCCCTGCCATCAGCAATTTTGGCAGTAAAACAATAAAATTTGCTATTACATATTAAAGTGACTCTTTTAGTATGTACACGCTAGTGAGGCAAGAGTTAAGAGCCATGTGCTTTCATATCGACCACATAAACAGAATTTTGCAATTGATGAGCACAGAGGGTCCATAAGAGAAGAAAATCCTTACAGGTCTGACACCTTTTTCTACATTCTGAGTAAGAAGAATCCAATCATGAGAAAACTAGATTAATCTATAAATTTTACAATTTTTTATTATGTGTCTCTCTATCTCATGGTGTGTAACTAGCAATAACACTTATTGGCTTAAAATAATTACCATCAGGGACTTCCCTGGTGGCAAAGTGGTTAAGAATCTACCTGCCAATTCAGGCGACAGAGGTTCGATCCCTGGTCGGGGAAGATCCCACATGCTGCAGAGCAACTAAGCCCGTGTGCCACAACTACTCAGACTGCATGCCACAACTACTGAAGCCCGTGCGCTCTAGGGCCTGTGTGCCGCAACTACTGAGCCTGCATGCTGCAACTACTGAAGCTCACATGCCTAGAGCCTGTGCTCTGCGACAAGAAAAGCCACCTCAATAAGAAGCCCACACCCTGCAACTAACAGTAGCCCCCACTCGCCGTGACCAGAGAAAGCCCGCGCACAGCAACAAAGACCCAACACAGCCAAAAATAAATAAAATTTAAAAATAAATAAATAAAACAATTACCATCATATTGTATCTTATACATCATATTGTATCTCACAGTTCTGTGGGCTGCTTGGGCACAGATAGGCAGTTCTTTCTCTAGTCTCACTTGGAGCATCTTATGTAGATGTAACCAGATGGCAGGTGAGACAAAAGTCAACTGGAGGCTTGACTGAGACATTGGGAGAGCTGGACCTCTCCCCTTCCTCATGTAGCCTCAGGACTTCTTCTCTCCACATGGATCATGGGTTCTTCCCAGGGTCTCTCTAGAAGGGTTTCTGGACTCCTTACATGACATCTTAGTATTCCCCAAAAGCGCAAAAGTGAAAGCCATTGGGCCACCTTAAGGATTAGTCCCATCACTGGCACAGTGTCATTTCTTACATGTTCTATTGATAAAGTGAGTCATGGGGTCAGCTTATATTCAACATGGAAGGGGACTAGCCAAGGGCATGAATCCAGGAGACTGGCTTCCTTGCAAGTCAGTCTTGGAGAACAGCTACCACATTACAGTAGCTGACAGTCACAGTGTGAGGGCTAGGAAGACAATGGTAAGTATAAACTTGCTGCCTTCAATGAGCCCATAGTCTAGAGAGGGAGACAAACATCAGTCAAGAAAAATTCCACCATAATTATTGCTCCAAAGGGCAAGTACTGTTGTTCTCAGGTGGATTCTTATGCTAATCAAGGAGATCAGAGAAGGCTTCTGGGGAATATAAGGCTAGAGCTGATGGGAAGGGTGGATTCCATTATGCTACCTGGCTAGGGGAGGGGAAAAGCATTCCAGCAAGAGGAAAGAGCAAAAAGAAAAGTCATAACAGTACCAGACACTGCAAAAAAATGGACAGAAGACTTGTAGCTGAAAATGTGTGTTGGGGGGCAGCAAGATGTAAAAGCAGGCTGGAGAGGAAGATAGGAATCTTGCTTTGTCTTCATTTTAGAGCAATGGGAAGCTACTGAAAGGGTTCAAAAGTACAAGGTGGCAGGATTAGTCTTGTATTTGGAAAAACTCCCTCTGCCTGCAGGGTGGAGTGTGATTAAAGGCAGTGCATCAGAGATGACTTGATTCCACCTCGGAGGATACTGCAACCTTCCAGGTGAGAGGAGAGCTTCTTCCTCGATCTCATACATCTTAGGAGTGCTGGATTCATGAAGGACAGGTACTCACAGAATTGCTTTCATTTCTTTTCTAATCAGTTTTCTGTCTTCTAGTTTCTTTTTCTTACTCAGGTGAAAGGGATTCAGGATCCAACAACTCACAGGAAAGGTTGATTGAAACCAATCAAATGAGTAAAGAATACCTAAAAGGCATACAGGAAAACGAGCCAAACTTGATTCACTTTAAACTCTCAGTTCTTTCAGAGTCATCATCTCCACTATGAATCCTCTTGAAAATTCCAATAAGATGAACAAGGATCCCTTAATTTTCCTTTTTTTCGTTTGCTTTAAACTCAAGTCCTAAACAGTCTTTTTTTAAAAAATTTTTATTATTTATTTATTTATTTATTTTTGGCTGTGTTGGGTCTTCGTTTCTGTGAGAGGGCTTTCTCTCTAGTTGTGGCAAGCGGGGGCCACTCTTCATCGCGGTGCGTGGGCCTCTCACTATCGTGGCCTCTCTTGTTGCGGAGCACAGGCTCCAGATGCGCAGGCTCAGTAGTTGTGGCTCACGGGCCTAGTTGCTACGCGGCATGTGGGATCTTCCCAGACCAGGGCTTGAACCCGTGTCCCCTGCATTGGCAGGCAGATTCTCAACCACTGTGCCACCAGGGAAGCCCTCAAGTCCTCAAGTCCTCAAGTCCTCAACATTCTTATCAATTTACCCACTCCTCCAAAGGGAACTGTTGCTTGGTACAAAGAGTGACACAGACATGGGCTCAAACCTTGCTCTGCTGGGTGAACTTACATAATAAGTTCGTGAACCTCGCTGAACTTCAATATTTTTATCTAATAACAAAATAAAGAGCTTAATAGTATATGTCCAAAGTGTTACAATAAGTCAATGAGATGATGCACGCAAAGGGCTTAGCCCAGAGCAGTACATCCTAGTGGTTATGAGATAGACTTTGGAGCCAAATCAATGTTGGCTCAATTCCCAGCTTTGCCATTTATTAGCTCTATGGCTTCGAGCAAGTTATTTGCTGTATTGAAGCATCATTTTTTTTTGTAAAATGCATATAAACATAATATCACTTTATAGTGTTTTTATGAGGATTACTTGACAAAAGCCATAGGAAGTATTTAACAGAGTAACTGGCACATAGCCAACATTTAATAAGCGGTAACTGGTATTATCACAAAAATTATTAGCACTCAATACATTTAATTCAATTCCGCTTTCCCACTTCACGAGGATATTTTCCCCATACACCGTCTTCTCATAATTGCCAGCAACTGCCCTTATACTCTACAGATTCTCTTCCATCTCTCTCTCTTCCTCCTTCCTTCCCTTCCTCTCTCAAAATTTGACAACAAAAACAGTGAAATACTTGAAACAATCCAAACACCTAAATATTCAGAAAGTTAATTTTGGAAAAGTAAATTGTTGGGACACGGGGAAAGAAGTTACAATTTGAAAAGTGATCAAACTAATTTAATTCTTTTTTAAAAATGTATTTTATTGAAGTATAGTTGACTTACAATGTTGTGTTAATTTCTGCTGTAATGCAAAGTGATTCATATATATATGTATATACATTTTTTTTCATATTCTTTCTATTATGGTTTATCACAGGATGTTGGATATAGTTCCCTATGCTCTACAGTAAGACCTTGTTGTTTACCCAATTCTATATATATTGCAAACTAATTTCATTCTTAAGATAGGACTAGAGTTTTCAAAATCCCCCTACCTCATCAGCTGTTAGTGGACATACCAACAACTTGTTATTAAAACATTCATATACTTTCTCTGGTTAATAGCCTGCTGAGTGTTTATCAACCATGTGATGGCTATGATTTCAATATTTTATGGAGTTCATAACCCCTTTGAATTTACTCTACGTTCAAATATTGCTACTTTATATTCTGAAAACAAAACTCCTTTTATTTCTATGTGATACTTTGGTTTAGCATCTAAATCCTGTAGTGAACAAACCTGTCTTGTAAAATTGAATGAACATGGAAGCATAATTTAGGTCTTCTTTCACCTTTCCCCTTGTATTAGGAATAGAAGAGACATTTTGCAATACCAAGCAAATTTTTCTTTATTTATGAAAGAACAGCTGTTTCTTCCATATGGCTGCTGGAAGGAAACCCTCAGAGAACTTTTGGTTTACTGTTAGAATTGGTAGAAACTATAAAAAAATTATCAAAATATTTTAAATGTATAGTCAGGAAATAATAACTTTTCTTTCTATATGTGAATGGTCTAACATTACTATGAAAACTTGCTAGTTCCAATTTTAGAGATGACAAAATATCTGTGTGTTCATGTTAAACATTTTTATCCTATGGGTCATGTTTATATGACTGATCTCTTTGATGATATTTGACTTTATGCAGTGGGCTTGTTCTTTCGACTTTTAAATGTGCAGTTCTATTTTGTTCAGTTCTGTTTATACTAGGCTGTAAGACTTAATATGCTAAAACACAAAATAATTTACCTATGATGTGTTTCAGGAATAAAATAACTCACATCTTGTGAAACAAAATTTTCAGATACAGCAGAGTTTCCAACAATTAGTGGGAAACAGCTGTTCTTTTATCCCTCTTAAATATTAAATATCCCATATTTGGAGTGAGCCAATTAGGCCTCATGAAGTACTACAGCCAAGAAAGGGCCTTTAACGTGTATGATATTTAAATGATGTAATTTCATGATTAAGCACAACGTTAAATTTATGTAGCTCTGTCCATGTGATTAAAATTCCTTTTACTTATGATGGTGCACACGAAACAAAACCTCATTAACTCAGACCCTCTTCATTCAGAATGTGTGATAATTAAAGGGAAAGAAGCTTGAGATTATGTTCAGAGTTGTGTAAAGAAATCTTTTGCTGAGTGAAGGAGATGGGTGAAGATTTTCTTTTTTAAAAAAATATTTTATCATTGTAGTGATTATTTTACAATATATACAAATACTGAATCATTATGTTATACACATGAAATTAATATATGTCAATTATATCTCAATCAAATTTTTAAATAAAAATTATTTGATAAACCAAAATATTTCTAGTACTGTAGTAGTATTTACTCTCATGACTATGTTAATTAATTATATTAGCTGCTGTCACTGTGATAGAAAATATTCCATGTATTTTATTTATGTAATCATAATTAACCTTATGACATAAGGTTAATTAATTTCGGCTTACAAATTAAGAAATTTTTACAATTTCCACCAATTCTAAGAACTAAGGGCATATCCCAAGTCATTCTGCTAAATCAGGAAGGAGACTTATTCCATCTAGCTCCCAAATGCATTATTTTCCAACTACACTACCAGGTCTCCCATTTAAGAACAAGACTGCTAAACTAATTTAATCTAGAATTTTAAGCAGGACAGTAAATGCTTCTGCTTGGCATTGTTAGACATTTAAAAATATTCTATACATTTCATTAGTTTATATCCACCACCTGCCTCTCTTAGTAAGTTCTAAAGAAGGAGAGGGTAGCATTTCTCATAACTGGTATTGACAGAGTTTAAAGCAAACCAGGCACACGACTGGGGAACATTCTCTTTTTACTTCTTCCTGCATAATTTTGCATGAAATCAACAGGGTCCCATGAAAGAAGTCAAAAGGAGGTGTTCAAATAAGGACATACACAGCTCTGAGAACCCAACCCAATTTCCCTTCTGCATAAAATTACCTCTAACATGAAGCTAAAAATAAAGTCTCAATGTATAAAAAAAAAAAAAAAAAAAATTGTTGGAGTTAGAATAGGACCCTTTAGCCATATTTTAATTACTCCTCAGCTCTATTTGATGTGTATCTTGTTTCTAACTCACAGGAGGATTTGTCAAATAGTGTCAAGCAGATACTGTGCACTATTTATTAAGAACCCACACTACCCAGAGAATTGTATAGAGCAGGGAATTGTCCCTTAAATAGGCCAGAATTAAAGACTGGTTAATTGTTCCACATCACTGACCAGACTATAACAGGGTTGCATAATGGTCAGTTCCTGGCACTTGTTCACACTGGGTCTGGCTTGACCTCCCTGGATGACCAAGATTCAAATCTCAAATGTAAAGAAATAATGTATTACTTCTGGAAGTTCTAGGATGTCTCTCTTCAAAGTCATGGACATGCATAATTGATCAGTACAAAACACAACATGCTAACGTATATGTGAAATAATTGAAATAGCACCATATTATATGCTCATCTAACTTATATCCATTGCAATGTCAAAGAGAATGGGATAACAAAAGAGGTCATTTTGATAACTTTTCCAGTGTTCTGTTTTCCAGTGTCTACTCTGGAAGGTATTAATCCGGGAAAGCAGACTATCAAATAGAAAAGGAAAATGATATCAAATTTGTAATGTTTGGGGAAACAAAGACTAAATAAGGAGACTACAGAAATTTCACCAGGTTATATTACAGGTCTGGGAAGGCAGAGGTGGGTCACTTCCTCTTCAAACTTCTTTGCAACTGAATGTTTCAAGGAAACTTCCGCTTTCTAGAAGACCCAATCAGACCACACTGACACAGGACGATGAGGGTCCACTCATCTTCATATATGAGTTCTACCTGCAAGGGAAGCCTGGAAAAGTAGAAATTCCTGGGACTGTGAATCAGATTGATTTTAGATTAAATCTCAGATAAGGTTTTTACTAATTTATGGCCTCTAGATGTATACATCATTGACATGTAATATACTTTATCCTCTGGAGGACACAATGTTTCCTTCTTAGAGGGGCTATTGCTAGGATTAGTTGTTAAGTGTGCAGTGCACCTAAAATATAAGTGTTTAGCTTATGATAACTCTTCTCCTCTCTCTTTGTAATCTTCTTTTAATTAATATTATATTAATATTTTAATAGCACTAGATACTTTGCCTTGTTATTGGCTGATTTTCTTGTGCATTCAGTGTATATTGACGGTATACATCCAAGGCAGGAATAGGGGTTATTGTTATTTTTATAATATCTATTGAGATTAGTATAATTTAGTGCTTAAATGCAGAAATATTCAAGTCACATCCACTACTTATATAAAGACACATATGCATAAGCAGGAGAGACAAGGAGACAACAATCATTAATAAAGCCTGTGACCATTTGTGGAATGCAGAAGAAATACATTTTCCTGCACTTGGAGAGTAATGAAACTTTAGTTTACTATGGGAGCAGAAGAGGCAATCAATGTCTAAAACTAATCATGCTAGCTCTGAGAAAAAGCAACTCAGAAAGGAAAAATGGGCAAAATATCTGCATAGCTTGCACTTAAAATATAATTTAATTTAGACAAAAAGGTCCATTAGACAAAAAGCATTATAATATAATAGTAAAGATGATGAGTCATTTAATAATTCTTAATGAACAGCAAGTGCTAAGGAAGAGTCAGCTTGGAGGCTGGGTTTATAGCAATCAGCTCTTTTTTGAATATCACAATGCTTTGGATAGTTGTTATTCATGTTCATTCATTCACTCATTCATTTCATTCATTCATTCATTCATTTGTTCATTCAATCAAATGAGTATTGATTACATACTATGACAAACACTGGTGCATAGACAATGAAAGGACATATATGGTCACTGCCCTTATGAAATGCACAGCATAGTAGAAGAAACAGAAAATTATAAAGTAAACAAATACATGAATGGGAATTTTTCCCTTTGTAGTAAGCATATGCAGGAAATAAACAGGGTGATGAGTTAGTGAATAGTTGAGGGACACCATTAAGTTGCAGTAGGGAAGAAAGGCCTCTTCTGTAAAGATGCATTTATGCTGATTACTGAGGGAGTCAAAAAAGTAAAACACTCAAAGCCATGGAAGTGAGCATTTCAGCCAGATGGAAGAGGAATTTGCAGATCTGGCAAATTAGAAACACACCAGAGACCCAAATGGCTTGAGATTGGTGAGCAAAGTGGAGAATGCTATGAGGTTAATCTGGACAGGTGGACCTCCCTCAGGACTGGTGGCACGTGGGGTGTGTGGAAACAGGAAACTGTAAGGAAGCTGTTAGAATTGTCCAACTGAGAGGTGATGATGTGAAGGAGGGTGGTGAGAGTGGAGATGTATTTTAGTGTAGAAGAAAATACTTGCAAAATACTTGTTATGTACTTGCAGAACAAACAGGTGATTTGTGATTTTTAGTGATTCAGAGAAAGAGAAATCAAAGATGCCGTCTTTGAAGATTTGGTATATATATATACAATGGAATGCGACTTAGCTATAACAAAGAATGAAATAATGCCATTTGCAGTAACATGGATGGACCTAGAGATTATCATACTAAGTGAAGTAAGTCAGACAGAAAGACAAATATCATATGATATCATTTATACGTGGAATCTAAAATATGATCCAAATGAACTTATTTACAAAATAGAAATAGACTTACAGACAGAGAAAATAAACTTTTGGCTACCAAAGGGGAAAGTGGAAGCGGGGAGGGATAAATTAGGAGTTTACGATTGGCAGATGCAAGCTATTGTGTATAAAATAGATAAACAACAAGGTCCTACTGTACAGCACAGGGAACTATGTTCAATATCTTGTAATAAACTATAATGAAAAATAATATGAAAAAGAATATATACATATGTATAAGTGAATCACTTTGCTGTACACCAGACACTAAGACAACATTGTTAATCAACAATACTTGAATAAAAAATATAACAATAAAAAAGATGCTGTTTTTGTTTGTAAGTTGAACAACTGAAAGGATGAGTTTGCATTTCATTAAATGTTAATAAACAGTAGAGAAATAAACGGGAAAGACAGGAATGACTTAAATGCTTCTTTTGGACATCTCTGGTCTGATAGGCATGTTGTACCACCAAAATGGGCTTTCCCAAACAGTACATTGCTTTTTGTGGTGATAGAGGATATAACTAGTCATGTTGTTTTACAGGGCTCCTTTTGGAAAAAAATAATTTACATTCAGGAAACAGTTTGGTATTTTAAAAAATATTTGGTCTGAAACCCTGGGGCATAGTCCATCTAATTGCCCAAAAAGACAATGAAGCTTCTGATTTTGTTTATGAAATAATGTTCTTCATAAACCAAATCAGGAAACCAGACACAGACACCTGTATTTGCCTAGAGTTCATAGAAGTCTTATTAATAAAGCCAGAAGTCACCATTAGTACTGGAAAACAGGAAACAGCAGCAAAATGTTGGGGGGAAAAAATCATTAGACAAAAAGTCAATACCTAGGGTTGAATCTAAGCTCTTATTTATAAGCCCCATAATTCCTCAATTGTGTTTTCTTACTTGAAAATCAGACATAAATTTCTATCCCATTGTGTTGCTTTAGGGTTTATGAGAGAGTGATACACAAATACGTAAAAATGCTAAAGAAGTACAGACACACTAAAGATATTCACTGAAGCAATGTTCTGGTATCAAATCTGTGGCCCTGAGGGCACAAAGCCTATTATTGTATTACCGTCTTACTTCCTTTTGCCCACATGATCTCAATTTGTAGTTTCAGTAGAAACACTGTAGACCACAAGCTTTCTTTTTCATTTTGCACTTATTGTATTTATTCCAAAGTTCTGATAAATTGATAATTATCCCACATTATAAGGCGCTTTGTATTTCACCAAACATTTCCTAGTTCTGTGACTTATTGAAATGGGAAGACTTCTAAAGAGAATTTCACTTGAAATATTTCCACAGAAAACTAAATTCTTAGGAATGGCTTTGGGGCACGGAGAAGAAAATGATGGAAGGTGTTGATATACAGCATATCTCTAGCAGAGGTGCCTTCAACACTTTGGTATGAACACAAGACGATATCATCATAGCAGGGTAAACAGATGGTAAACATTACCATCAAAGAAAAACAAAAACAAAACAAAACAAATAGTGCCTACTTACAATCAGGGTTCTTGGTCTATATACATGACCTGTGTCATCCAGGAGGGGGACACACATGTTCAAAAATCCTGCATTTAATTGCAGAGATGTTGGATTGTTTCAACTGGAAGAAGAGAACTGTGTGGTGACATCCATAGTGAAAATGAAGTGCTTATTGTCTTATTCAAAATCAGCTGGGACAATTTTCATTTTGAGTAAGCTAAGCCTGGGTAAATAACCAGTTAGTAGGCACAAGCAGGATATTGGCAAAGGTGATTATTTGCTGGATTCTTCCAAAGCTCCACAAATTGTCTTATTTCATAGGTCCAAATTTTGAATTGCATGCTGGTATTATCTTTTCCAAGTCTTGATTTTTTTTTTTTTTTATTCAGGTAGTTAGATAGCAAGTGCTATCTACAAAGTGAAGATTCATTTCTTATTGACTCTACTGAATGACAGAGAGGGGAGGGAAGAAGGAAGGAAAAAGGTATAAGGAACATTTCATCAGGAAAATGCCCCATCTGTATGATGTTGAGACAGGGGATAGGGCCTTAGTTTTGCAGTTCCTCTCATGTTCTGTATCTGCTGAAAATGGTTTAACCCATGCTGTCAACTCCCAAAACTTCCCTTATTCTACCCACCTATTATTATCCTTCCAACCCTAAAGTTATTAATATTGCCTAGAGAAAAAGAAATCTCTAAACACTGATATTTTGGGGCTTCCCTGGTGGCACAGTGGTTAAAAATCTGCCTGCCAGCTCAGGGGACACGGGTTAGAGCTCTGGTCCGGGAAGATCCCACATGCTGTGGAGCAACTAAGCCTGTGCACCACAACTACTGAGCCTGTGCTCTAGAGCCCGCGAGCCAGAACTACTGAGCCCACGTGCCACAACTACTGAAGCCCACACGCCTAGGGCCCGTGCTCTGCAACAAGCCACCGTAATGAGAAGCACACTCACCGCAACGAAGAGTAGCCCCTGCTCGCCACAACTAGAGAAAGCCCGCGTGCAGCAACGAAGACCCAATGCAGCCAAAAATAAATTAAATAAATAAATAAATAAATTTATAAACTGATATTTTTAAAAATATGGTTATCAACTATACTTAAAAGAGCTAGAATGCAATAGTTTCTTTTACTAGTAGAATTCTCCTTCTAAAGTGACTTTAAGAAGTATTAATGGCATTTAATACAACATGAATTAATCATACTCCAATTTGCAAAGCTGAAGTCCAGCATACCTCAAATGAAGACAAACAGCATTTAAATGAAATGCTAACCTTGCACTTTATAGTGATGTGCAAATTCTGGGGAAGTGGTATAATCGAACCCTAGGACTCAAGCCTGACTCTCAATGTCATGGTCACACAGGGCTTGGTCCTGGGCTCTCCTGTTGCTCTCCCTCTGTCCATAAATGCACCTGTCAGTTGTCAACAATTTAATACTAATTTTACACGAATGCCTCCCACACTGATATCCAGCTCTGACCTTTCTCCAGACTCAAATATTCACAGGCCTAATATCATCTTCACATGCATGGCCAACAGATCTCTCAAACTTATCAAGTCTAAACATTTCTTTTGAGTTTTCACCAAAACATATTTCTGGCCCCCCTCACCTTTAATCAACTTTATCTCAGTAAACTGCACCACTGTTTACCCAGTTACTCAAAACATTGTCCAACTTTGTTTTGTTCCTTCCCTCACCTTCACTTAATCTATTAGGAAATCCTATTATTTATATTAGTCTTCATGATCCAGAAATATCTCAAAGGTTACCACTTCTTTCCATTTCCACTATTATCCCTCTGGTCTGAGCCATATAACCTCTTCCATGGATTACTGTGCTTATTTAACTTTTTGTTCTATTCCAACTCTTATTTTAATGTATTTGACACAGAAAACATCAAGATCCCTTTTCTGACAATATGCACTGGATCTCATCACTCCCTTGCTTCAATGGCTTTCCATTGCTTTCTCCATTGTTTTTCATAGCTTATCATGGCCTGTGTAGTCCTGTATGAATTACTCCTGTACCATTCAATATAGTGATCGCCAGCTTAAATTCAAGTCTAATTCAATTGAAATTAAACAAAATTTAATAATTTAGTCATTTAGTTATTCTAGCCACATTTCAATTGCTCGGTAATCCCAGGTGGCTAGTGGTCGCCATCAATACAGAAAGTCATAATAGAAAATGCTGATACTAGCTGCTGCTAATGTCCTCATATTCACACAATGCCATTCTTACCCTTGCTCACCACTTTTGTTTAAATTGAAGTATAGTTGATTTACAATGTTGTGTTAGTTTCAGGTGTACAGCAAAGTGATTCAGATATATATATATACATATATACATATATATATATATATATATATATATATATATATGTTCTGTTCTGTTCTAGATTCTTTTTCCTTATAGGTTATTACAAAATATTGAGTATAGTTCTCTGTGCTATACAATAGGTCCTTGTTGGTTATCTATTTCACCACTTTCTATTCACATTACTCCTCAGAATTCTGACCATGCCAAGCTCTTTATCACTTCAGAGCCTTTATGCAGGTTTTCTTCTCTGCATGGGATGCTCTTCTCTCTGTTGATTGTATGGGTAGTTTACCTTCATCTTTTAGATTTAAGCTTAAAATCTACCTCTGCGGAGAAGACTTCCTTGACCACCCTACCCAAAGTAGGTCTCCCTTTGCTGGTATCCAGCTTACCTTCCTATGTATTACTAATATTACCCTCATGACAATGTGAAAAAATAATTTACACAATTGTTTTCTTTGTTCCTCTATGTCTTTTTCATGAGAATAGAATCTTTAGGAAATTGGACTTTATGCTTATCTTGTTCACCACTGTGAAACCACAGCCTAGCACAGTTCCTAACACATAGAAAGAGCTCAACAATTATCTGTTGATGAAATGAAAGGAGGGCAAGAATTTAGTCATTCATAATAAACTCATATAGGTCTCACTTTAATAAATGTTCAAAAGTGTTCACAATTTTGTTCAGTTAAATTATATATTCTCTGTCCCATGGATGCCTGCCACTCACATGCATGTTATTAGTATATGTTCATAAAATAAGCATTCCCCAAATTTACCTCTATAAAAACATAACTTTAGAGTAAATATCATTTTCCTTATAATTGGCTTGCTATTTTTTATCTTTGAATATATTTAATAAAGGATTGATGTCACAGTCTCTCTCACTTTTTTTTTAATTAACTGTGGAAAATATACATAATATGAAAGGTACCATTTTAACCATTTTCAAGTGTATACAGTTCTGTGGCATTAAGTACATTCACACTGTAATGCAACCATCACCACCATCCATCTCCACAATTTCTCATCTTCTCCAGCTGAAACTCTGTACCCATTAAACACAGACTCCCTATTCCCTATGTCCCCAGCCCTTGGCAATCACCATTCTACTTTCTGTCTCTATAAATTTGACAACTCTATGAACCACATATAAGAGGGATTACACAATATTTTCCTTTTGTGACTGTCTTATTTCACATAGAATAATGTCTTCAAGGTTCATCCACGTTGTAGCATGTGTCAAAAATTCCTTCCTTTTTAAGGCTTCATGATATTGTACTGTAGGTATACACTGCATTGTTTATCTATTCAACTGTTGATGGAACACTTGGTTTGTTTTCCACTTTTTGGCTACTGTGAATAATGCTGTTATGAGTGTAGGTATACAAATATTTCCTCAAAACCTTGCTTTCAATTATTTTGGGTATATACCCAAATTGATATCTCAGTGGTTTGATCTGCATTTCCCTAATGACTAATGATGTTGAGTATCTTTTTGTGTACTTTTTGCTCATCTGTATATCTCCTTTGGAGAAATGTCTATTCAGGTTTTTGGCCCATTTTTAATCAGGTTGTTTGTTTTTGTTGTTAAAATGTAGGACTTCTTTATATGTTCTGAGTATCAATCATTTACCAGATATATTATTTGCAAACATTTTCCTTCATTTTGTGGTATCAGGGGTTTATAATCACTTTTAATATATGTTGATAGCCATGTCATAGACATGTACAAAATATTAAGTAGAATGCTATTCATATATACTTGGATTCCCTTGAGGGGACATACATTTTACTCCCCAGGTAAGAAGAGTGTTAACATTACAGCTGGGTCTCCTCTTTCTTGCCTTTTACTCCTCCCTTTGGGAAAAAGACTGATTTATCTAATTGACGAATCAGTGAGGATCTAACATCCATTACTTGTTTGGCTGGAATCAATAATGTAAAAGCCATATTCACATGTGTTTTCACTCTATCTCAGCATTAAGTGCCCCTCAAACTAGAGAATCAGTTCCTGGTGTTCATGTTGTCCCTTCAGGTAAATCTAGCTTCAAAGGAAGTAGAAATAAGTCTCATTTTTTAATTGTATACAAAACAGTAGACTCCAATCTAGATTTAATGGCAATAAAGTTGATATTTTGATCCCTATCTGATGGCACTTTCTGTTTCTCTCTTGATTCGGAATCCAGACGGGAAGGGATGTGATTAATTATCACTCTCAAAATCCCCAACAAGTAACACTGAAGTAAGCCTTTTTCTATGCTTGCCTCATTATCCCAGTCTCACTGCTGCTGATGCTGTTTCCTGCAAATCTTTATTAGTGCAATATCAATGTCACAGGGGACCCCCAAAAATAATTCCTGCCACTTCAAATATTCAGGCTGAGTCTTGATGATTTTCTATCAGGTACTTTGTGGAGAAGATTGTCACAATAGAAGGAGAGCTAGACTAGATGACGATGGAGTTATTTTTCTACACAAGCTTATTGAATTTTATGAAATTACAATTAAAATTACAGTCATCAGCCAAGAGGTAGGAGATTCTCTCTCACCTTCTTATTGAATGTATACTGTCACAAAGTGCTTGGAACAAAGTTGAAGCTCATTCATTCATTCACTAAAAAAAAAAATCTTTATTTGGATCCTACTATGGGCCAGGTGTTTTGCTAGGCCCTGCAGATAGTAGGGTAAAAATACACAGATGTGGTCCTGCCCTTTCAGAACTTACATAGGCACAAATCAAATGATTACAAACATAAACTTTCAACTGTGATAAGTAATATGAGAAAAAAAGGTTAGGAACTGCCATAGTAGATTAAATAGGGAGGTAATAACTAAGGTAGCTTGAGGAAGGCATTCCTGAAGATATGAAATTTAGCTGAAATGTAGAGAATGCATAGGGATTAGTTGTATGAGGGAAATTCAGGAGGCAATCATTGCAAGAAGAGGAATGATAGAAGAAAAAAGCCTGTTGAAGGAGAGAAACGAGGGAATGCAAAAGGCCTGTGTATGTAGAACAGAGAAAGAAATTAAGATCAAAAAAGGAGCTGGATAGCAACAAACCCACAATTCTATGTTTTTAAAGCATAAAGAAACACTAATGCTTAGAAATAAATCTAATGTAAGATGTGAAAAACCTCTAGACTGAAAACTAAAAACCATAATTGAGATAAATTAAGGTAAACCTAAATGGATGGAGGGATTATGTTTTTATGTATTGGAAAATTCAGTATTGTAGGATATAAATTCTCTTCAAATGGCTTTATAGAGTCAATAAAACCCCAAACAAAATTTTAGCAATTTATTTTGAGATTGGCAAACTGATTCTAAAATGCCCATGGAAATGCAAATAGCAAGGCAGTCATAAAGAAGAACCAACTGTAGGAGCTATATTACCAGACATCAAAATTAATTATAAAGCTATAGAAATGAAAACAAGGTGATATTGGTGGCGGTACAGACCATTAGACCAATTGGTCAATGAGTCTAGAACAGATTCAGACATGAACAATCACTTGATTCATAACAAAAGGAGTATTTCAGTGTTGTAGGGAAAGGCATGGTCTTTTGATAAACGGTGCTAGGTCAGTTGTACCTCCATTTATAAGAAAAAGTTTCTTGAACCATACTGCATAGCTAACAGAAAAAAAAAAAAAAAAAAAATCAATCCCAGATGTGGTTTAGATCTAGTTGTGAAAGGTAAAAATAATAAAGATTTTGGGAAAAAAAGACTATTACATAATTTATGTTGGGTAGATAAAGATATATTAAATAGGACACAGAAAAGGCTAACCATAAAAAAATGATAAATCAGAATACATTTTAAAAATGAGTGTTATTCATCAAAATACACCATTATGAGAGTGAAGAAGAAAGGCACAGTCTGGAAAAGGATATTGCAATATGTGTTTTCAACAAAGGACTCATAGCCAGAATAAATGAAAAAAAAAAAAAAAAAGTAACAGCCCTTAAATCCATTTGAAATTTTCAACAATACAATAGAAAAATTGAGCATAAAGCTTGGGAAGGCACTCCATAAAGAGGATATCCAAATAGTCAATAAACAAATGAAAGGCACTCAACTTTTATTAGTTATCACGGTAATACCAATTAAGACCCAATTTGATATTACTGCAGAGCCACTGTTAAAAGGAAAAGAACATAAAATACCAAGTGTCAGGACACTGAAACTCTGATACAATGCTGGTGGGAGTATCAACTGGTATAAGCATTTTGGAAAATATCAGAAATATCTAACTCAGACATATGCATGCCTGCTATCTAGATATAAACCTCACAGAATGGCATAGGTATACACACCAAAAGACATGTACAAGAATGCTCACAGTAGCATTATTTGTAATAGTTAAAAGCTGCAAACAACATATTTCCATCAACAGTACAGAGGATTTTTAAAAGTGTAGTGTATCGTACAATGAATTTTATACCGCAACAGAATAAATGGCATGTCAGTATACACAACAATGTATGATGTTGGTGCAAGAATAAAATAGATTGATGGAACAGAGTTAGGACAGAAATAACTCACACACACAGTCAACTTATGTATGACAAAAAGGATATTTCAGTGTAGTGAGAACAAGGTAATTTGGAACAAAAGAAGCTAGATTTAGAAACTACACAGCATTAATTTCCACTTATATAATGTTGGAAAACAGGCAACAAGAATGTGTTGTAGTAGAGGTCAAGACGGTCGTCACCTTTGTGGAGTGGTGATCAAAGGGGGCAGGCAGGACACTTCTGGGTACAGGAAACATTTTGTTTCTTGATTCTAGGAACCCATTCCATGGGTACATTAACCTCATGAAAATTAATCAAACTGTACATCTAAGATTTGTGCACATTTCTGTAACATGTGATACTTTAGTGAAAGGTTTGCTTAAGAATTTAAAGAAAGAAATCTGTTGAAACTGAAAGAAGAGGCAGACAAAGCCCAGTTTAAAAAACTAGTATATCTTTATCTTTAGTCTAAGAAATAGAGGAAATAGTTGAAGGATTTTGATCGGTAGTGTGGATATGATCAGATGGCTGTGATGGGATAAATGGAAACATATGGACAGAATAGGGATATTTGGTGGGTTATATCAATAAGATTTGCTGATGGATTTGATATTAAGGGAGACAGAGTTGTCATGATCCCCAGTCTCAGGCTTGCACAAATGGATGGATGGCAGCACCATACTCTTTGAATTCAAATTATGAGTTTCAAGTTTTTTGGAACAGAAAATTATGAGTTGGCCTTTAGAAAAATTAAATATGAATTTCCACTGAACCATTTAAATAGATGTTGATAGTTCAATATAGAGGTCTACAGTACAAAGAGGAGTCAGTGCTAGAAATCTATATTTATAAGTTATTTATGGATGGGGTCAAATTGCATAGGGAGAATATAAATAACATGAGAAATGTAGAAGGTTTAAGACTGAGCCGTGAGGACGGTCAGCAGCGAATGGCACGGTAGTGTGAGCAAGTAAAGAAGGCAAAAAAAGAAGTTGTCAAACAGGTAAAATAAAAACTAGGAGACAGATGGATCATAGAAGGTAAGAGAACAAATTAAGAAAAAGGGAAAGCCTAGCAATGTTGGCTGTTGAGAGGTCAAATAAGGGGAAATTGAGATTGCATATTTATTTGGTAGGATAATTGTTGAATGAATAAATAAATGAATGAAGTTATATTTTTTGTACAGTTAACAATGTAAAAGAAAACCATTGGTTTAAAAAATACTGGATTGAACTGGGCAAAAGTAAAGCAACACAAAATTCACATTGTGGAGAATGGCTCCAACCTTGAATTTCTTTATACTTTGTCTTTCTAGTAACCCCATGCTGATCATCTTCCAAAAGCTCACTAAAGAGGTTCTAGCTTGACACTGCAGAACCTGATGTTTTAGATATCTGCTTACAATTCTGCTTTAGTTGCCTAAAGTAAGGTTTATTTATCAAAACACTTTGCATTTCTTAAATTTAAAGCAAAGACTCAAAATGTTTGTTTTGACATCCTGAAACAACTGTTTTTTAGGAGAGCAATTTAAAAATGTGGCACTTAGGCTGAACATTTCAGACTAGGCATCTTAAAAAGCAAATGCCAAGAATTAGAATCAACTTTAAAACATCTTCTAAGGTGAAAGGTTTCAGAATTTACTAGAATTCTAAAATTCTGATTTCTGTAATGCCTAATTTAACATCATATTTTATTAATCAGGATGTTTAATCATTCAGAAGTACTGTCCCAAATTTTTACCTCTAATAAAAAGTCTTATAATACAAAAAATAAGCAATAGTTGATTGGATGTCATAGTACTTAAGAACACAATTTTAGAATCAGAAAGATGTGTTTTTGAATCCTCATAGTCACATATTAGATACATGCTAAGCCCAGGTTCTCTCAGAATAAATCGGCTTACTAGTGGGATGTATCTCATAAGTGTAAGAGGAGTTAATGAGATCTTGTTTATAAAGTAGTTAGCACAGGACCCAGTGTTCAGAGAGCATTCAACGAGTATAGCTGTTATTATTGTTATCAGCTAAGAATGTATAACAACAATACCAAATAGGATCTCATGGATTTGTCCATGAATTCAAAAACAATTTAGGAAGGATATATTAATCATAGGGAACCATCATAATGCTGTGGAAGACACAGTGATGAATGAGATAAGGCCCCTGTCCTTAAGATGCTTATAATATAGACAGATAACGAAGATACAAATAGTGACTATCATACAAGATGCGAAGTGGCATGTGCCAAAAGAAAAGAAGAGAGAAGAATAGGAGAATTTAGAAAAGCCAAAGACTTCTAGCTTCTGAACACTTGGGGAAAATTTCATTGCCAAAGACAAATGTAGTAGAGTCACAAGTTTAGGCTGAGGCGTGGGGAGTGGGTTCTGTTTGACCCTGACTCTGCCATTTGTTAGTCGTGTGACCCTGTGCAAGTTACTTGTACTTTCAGTAACTCAGTGTTTTCATCCAAAAAAATGGGATTTCTAATAATATCTAGTGAAAAAATGAGGTAACATATTTAAAGCATTTAAAAGAGTACCTGGCGTTGTAACAAATTCAATAAAGACTCTAAAAATGGTCCACATCAAAAAAAAAGAAAGAATCTAAAAAAAAGGGGGGGGGGGGACTTCCCTGGTGGTCCAGTGGTTAATATTTCACCTTCCAATGCAGGGGCTGCGTGTTCGATCCCTGGTCACGGAGCTAAGATCCCACATGCCTCGCGGCCAAAAAAACAAAACATAAAACGGAAGCAATATTGTAACAAATTCAATAAAGACTTTAAAAATGGTCCACATTAAAAAAAATAATAATCTAAGAGCACCTGGCGCATAGTGAGTTATCCATAAATGTCAGTGGGCAACTTTAGTGGGTATATACAGCCCATCAGCCACCTACCTGTTCTTCATGTGCTACCCACCCTTTCTCTTTGGGTGGGTTCTTTTTAGCGAAGGTAATGCACAAAGATCCCACCCATCTCACCTCCTCCACCCCACTTGACCTAATGCTAGTTGGGCCAATCAGAATCAAAATTAGAGGGATTTAATACTGTGACTAAAAGAGAGTTGAGTCCATCTCCAAGTGAGAAGAGACCTGTTTCATGTTTCCCTGTAAACCAGGGAACTGTGGGCAGCATATTCTGCTAAGTAGACTACACTGCAGAGAAATACACACACACACACACACACACACACCCATAGAGACATGAAAAGAAAAGCAGAGGTAGAAAATGAAAAGTCTCAACAACTATTTAGATCTCAGTTCCAGTTCTTTCCTTAAACCACTTTCACTCTTCCAATTTGCTAACTTTCCTATTTTGCCTAAGGGAATATGGATTAATTTCTATCACTGACAACCAGAAAACTAACGACTTCAAGATGGCATGTGAACTCTGTTTCAGAGAATAGGAAGTAATAAGGTGAAGCAAGGAAAGAAAAGGACCCCTTGACAGCTGAATCATCTTGATCAAAGAGACTCATTATATATAATTCACTTCAGTTTAGCTTGAGGACATGGCAGAGAAAAGGAGGTAGGGAAGGTTGAGTCTGTGGCAAACTCTGGCTAACTGCAAGGTGCATTCAACTTCTATGAGCATTCAAATTCATTTTTTTGTAAATTGAATCTCTGAACCATATATTGCCCTTGGATCAAGGCTGATTAGATTAGAAGCTGGAGGTAAGAAGAATGATTGCATGATAATTTCAAGTTAGGAAAGAGAAAGTGAGATTTGAGACCAGGGTGGAAGTAGTGGTAAAAGAGAGGAAGGACTATAATTCAGATACAGGGAGACCCTGGTGTCGTGCAGGGAATATAAAGTGAAAGGGAGAAGTAAGCTCTATTGTTAACCTTTCAACACTGTGTGACTAGAATGGCAGTAGAAATAGAACATAGAAGGATGGAAAGGAGAAGGAGGAGTAGGTGAGTGGATACGGTATATATAGGCATGGGGCTGCTGAATCTAAGATATTGCCTGGTATCGATTTGGAGGGTTGTTTTTTTTTTTCCCAAGTACTTGAAAATAGGAGACCAAAATAGCAAAGTTTGCCTTTAAACTAAGGTTATTTTATTGATTCATACAGTTATTTGTTTTAGAAAATTAGAACATTCTCTAGGTCAGAAATCCCTAGCTTGGCTTACCTATCTAGTAGGAGTGACTAACATGTTCTGAATTTGGGGACCTGAGAACCCCACTCCCAAAATAACAGGGGCTTCCAACTAGTTCACGTGGGCCTTTAGACAGAAAAGCCAATACAATATGATGATGTTCCTTTGTGTATCTTTTTTCTGGTCAGGACTATGTTCCTTTGGTTCTCTTCCTCAGCTGGTCTCGGACTGAGAGAAGAGGAACTGACCCCAAAGGTTTAATTCCTCACCCTCTGGGAGCTGGACAATGTTTCATGTTGTTTTTTCTTTCCTTACTCTCTGTCCTGTTCTCCAGCTCCTGCTTCAGGACAAAGATTTGCACAAGTTTATAACTATCACTTTCTTTCACACAGGGGTATGGGATTCACACTCTCTTTTCAGAAAGGCATAGAGAAGTTATCTCAATATTAATCACATTTAGGATACAGGGCAAGATATTCCAATCATAATCATGTAATCTCGCCTTTCAGGAAACTCTTGCTGAGAGAAGACGTGGATAGAGGAACCAGGAAATTTGAGTGAATCCTGGTTCCTCATCCTTAGCCATGTGGCCATGGACACAAGACTTCACCTCTCAAGACTCTCTGTTCCCAAGACTGCAAAATGAGGACAGTAATCACACCTGCTTCCAAAGTTTATCACTGGCACAGTGCAGTGATTCACTAAGTATTCATAAGCCTTTGAGGCATGTGTGTTAATGATTTAGGAGTACTGGTTATGAACTTGAATAAATGAAAATCATGGGTCAACCTTTCATTGTATGGATGAATTAAGGAAGTGACTTAAGTTAGTTGAGTCTCAGTTTCCTCATCTGTCAAATGGCGTAATAATGTCTACTAATCAAAATGGTTGGGACAATAAAGTGGGATGGCTCTTAGCACACGGCCTGGTATATATGCTGTGTCCAGTAATAATAATTATTGTCTTTTGTTGCTGTTATTATAATTGCCAAAATTATCATTACTTCACTATGCCATGTATTTTCCAGTTTATTAATTTCATGGCTTATGATATTATATACTTAAAACACTACCAGTATCCGCTGATTTTATTTAACTGAGAGCATAGAGTTAAGAGTATAAATTCTGAAGTCAAATAGAATAGTTAGAATTTTTGTTCCCCTGCTTTCTAGCTGTGTGGCTTTGTCTGGACACTTTCTAAGTAGTTAACTCCTAGGATATTATGGGGGTAAAATGTAATAATGGACAGACACATCTAGCCCTGTTCCTAGCACACAGTAAGCTCTCAATAAATGCTAGCTACTATTGACATTCTTTTCGGTTTTAGAGCAAATTGTCAGTTATTATTTGAAATTCAAGAAGTTGGAGAGGATGGCACTGATGAGTTATGAAGGAAGATAGTGTTTAGCTACAGTTGAATATCATCACACAAGCCTTAAGAGGAGTAAAACTAAAGAGGAGGCAGCTTGCTCTCAGAGCAAATACTGTTTTCTCCAATGTCAGAGTGCCCTGTGCTTTCAGTGTCTAAGCATATATTCCATGGAAAATGTTATTTCGGTAAAGTATGTGGTATTCTTACAAAGCAATCAAAAGGACAAATGCTGCAGGAAAAAATATATCCTAGAAAGTTAAGAAAACTAGGCTTGTGGGTGGCAGTGTAGTATGGGAATAAATTTATTTACATTTGGAGTTGTAGTCATCTTCATTGGAGAACTGATTTCCATCAATAATAATTGATTTTTTATGTTAAAAAAAAAGGAAAAGAAAGGAAAAGAAAATATGTTCTGCTTGGATAAGCAAGGAGTTTAAAATAAAGCTTAATGAAACTAATATTAGGTCTGCAATTTTTATCTGGAGAAACATTGATAGAAAAAAATAAATATGAAGAACTGAATGCAGTAGGCCAGAGAGATTTACCAACTACAGTGGCTACCTTGAGGCACCGGCTAGAATCATATTATTCATGAAGGGTGTTCTTGATGTATGTTGTTTGACAGCTCTTGCCTTCAACAAAGCTACACAGAAAGGCAATGGAGCCTGCCACTTTAAAATATCACTGTATCAAACAAAAGAAAACTTTGATCAGACAAGGTTGGATTGATTTAATTTTTCCTGTTCTTAAAAAGAAGGTTACCTTTCTGAATATGGTATTGTATTATGGATAGCACAGAAGTTTAACAAGGTGATGGCAATAATTGTATTAATCTGTACCACCCACGAACATAATTAATCCTAGTGGAAGGTAATATTTAGAAAGTGTTAACACCAACGCAATGAGCTTGCCCACAGGATGTCAACATGATTACTCAAAAGAAAACTTTTTCAAACAAATTACCTGTTGTTGAGCAACCTGGTTTAGATTTATACTGGGTTGACTTCGGGGTGAAATCAGACTGAACTAGTATACAGCTATATTTGATGTTGATATCAGCTCATTTGACCAAATATGTCAATAAGCTGAAGTGCAAGTCTACAAAGTAGACATGATAAGGTGAAATATGTCTTACCAAATGAGTTGAAAAGCTTGAAAATTTTCATATACATTGAAACAATATCACATCATGTAGATCACAAGGAAGCCATAGAGCTCAACCTATCCTAATTTTGTCAGAAAGATGATTTTGCATAACCTGTGCACTTGATTAAACTACTGCTCTGATGAAAACCCTCTAGTCACTTTGCTTTTCACTTAGAGTAAAATGCAAAACCCTTATAATGTCTCATAAAGCTCTCTCTGATCTGCCTGCCACTATTACACTCAATGTAATCTAATATTTCTCAATGTGACGTTCCTCACCGTACCCTCCCACCCCACCCTTATCATCTGGGAATTTGTTAGAAATGAATGCAGTCCTACAGGCTCTTCCCCAGACTTCATGAATCAGAAGCTCTGAGCATGGGGCCCAGCAGTCTGTATTTTTACAAGGCTTCCAGGTGATTCTGATACATGCTCAAATCTGAGAACCTCTGCGCTAACCCATCTGCTATTACTGTCCCCCTCATTCACTCAACTCAAACTAGTTCCCAGTTTACATTATAGCCTTCCTTTTACATTATAGCTTTCCTTTTACATTATAGCTTTCCTTTTACATTATAGCTTTCCAAGCCTTCCCGCCTCAAAACCTTTGCTTTTGCTAGTCTTTCTTCCTGGAATGCCCTTTCCTCAAATCTCTACAAGGCTTCCTTACTCTTGACCTACAGATACACAAAATATCACCACCAACAGGGCTTCCCTGACCCCCTTATTTAGTTCTGCTAACCCTTTCCTCTCTCCTCTGGCACTTCTTCTCTTCCTCTCCTACTTTAACTTTCTCTATACCAATTACCATCACCCAGCATACTACATACTCTACTTCTCTTTTTTCTTTCTTCTCATTTTTAGAGACATCTTCTAGAATGTTAGCTTCATGAAAGCAGAAAGTTTGGTCTGTTTCCTTCACTGCTTTAACACCAGCATCTAGAACAGTGACTGTTACATAGCAGGCACTTAATAAATACTGTAATGTGTTAATAATTGAATGAACCCTCTCAAGTTACAAGCTGTAAATAATGGCCAGGGGGGAATAAATGGAAGTGAGGAAATTAATGAACTTTATTAACAAAGAATGACCATATCTTTTTTTAATTTATTTATTTTTAATACATCTTTATAGGAGTATAATTGCTTTACAATGTTGTGTTCATTTCTGCTGTACAACAAAGTGAATCAGCTATATGTATACATATATCCCCATATACCCTCCCTCTTGTGTCTCCCTCCCACCCTCCCTATCCCACCCCTCTAGGTCGTCAAAAAGCACCAAGGTGACCTCCCTGTGCTTTGCAGCAGCTTCCACTAGCCATCCATATTACGTTTGGTAGTGTCTATATGTCAATGCTACTCTCTCACTATGTCCCACCCTCCCCATCCCCCCACGCCCCATGTCCTCAAGTCCGTTCACTACATCTGCAGCTTTATTCCTGCCCTGCCACTAGGTCCATCTGTACTGTTTTTCTAGATTCCATATATATTCATTAGCATACGGTATTTGTTTTTCTCTTTCTGACTGACTTCACTCTGTATGACAGACTCTAGGTCCATCCACCTCACTGCAAATAATTCAATATCGTTCCTTTTTATGGTTGAGTAATATTCCACTGTATATATGTGTCACATCTTCTTTATACATTCATCTGTCGGACATTTACATTGCTTCCATGTCCTGGCTACTGGAAATAGTGCTGCAATGAACATTATGGTATATGTATCTTTTTGAATTATGGTTTTCTCCAGGTATATGCCCGGTAGTGGGATTGCTGGGTCATATGGTAGTTCTATTTTTAGTTTTTTTAAGGAACCTCCATACTGTTCTCCATAGTGGCTGTATCAATTTACATTCCCACCAACAGTGCAGGAGGGTTCCCCTTTCTCCACACCCTCTCCCCTCTCCAGCATTTATTGTTTCTAGATTTTTTGATGATGGCCATTCTGACTAGTGTGAGGTGATACCTCATTGTGGTTTTGATTTTCATTTCTCTAATGATTAGTGATGTTGAGCATCCTTTCATGTGTTTTTTGGCAATCTGTATATCTTCTTTGGAGAAATGTCTATTTAGGTCTTCTGCCCATTTTTGGATTGTGTTGTTTGTTTTTTTGATATTGAGCTGCATGAGCTGCTTGTATATTTTGGAGATTAATCCTTTGTCAGTTGCTTTGTTTGCAAACATTTTCTCCTGTTCTGAGGGTTGTCTTTTCGTCTTGCTTATGGTTTCCTTTGCTGTGCAAAAGCTTTGAAGTTTCATTAGGTCCCATTTGTTTATTTTTGTTTTTATTTCCATTACTCTAGGAGGAGGGTCAAAAAGGATCTTGCTGTGATTTATGTCATAGAGTGTTCTGCCTATGTTTTCCTCTAAGAGTTTTATAGTGTCTGGACTTATATTTAAGTCTTTAATCCATTTTGAGTTTATTTTTGTGTATGGTGTTAGGAAGTTGTTTAATTTCATTCTTTTACATGTACCTGTCCAGTTTTCCCAGCACCACTTATTGAAGAGGCTGTCTTTTCTCCACTGTATATTCTTGCCTCCTTTGTCAAAGATAAGGTGACCATATATGCATGGGCTTATCTCTGGGCTTTCTATCCTGTTCCATTGATCTATACTTCTGTTTTTGTGCCAGTACCATACTGTCTTGACTACTGTAGCTTTGTAGTATAATCTGAAGTCAGGGAGCCTGATTCCTCCATTTGTCTTTTTCAAGATTGCTTTGGCTATTTGGGGTCTTTTGTGTTTCCATACGAATTGTAAAATTGTTTTTTCTAGGTCTGTGGAAAATGCCATCGGTAATTTGATAGGGATTGCATTGAATCTGTAGATTGCATTGGGTAGTCTAGTCATTTTCACAGTGTTGATTCTTCCAATCCAAGAACATGGTATATCTCTCCATCTGTCTGTATCGTCTTTGATTTCTTTCATCAGTGTCTTACAGGTTTCTGCATACATGTCTCTTGCCTCCTTAGGTAGGTTTATTCCTAGGTATTTTATTCTTTTTGTTGCAGTGGTAAATGGGAGTGTTTCCTTAATTTCTCTTTCAGATTTTTCATCATTAGTGTATAGGAATGTAAGAGATTTCTGTGCATTAAATTTGTATCCTGCTACTTTATCAAATTCATCGATTAGCTGTAGTAGTTTTTTGGTGGCATCTTTAGGATTTTCTATGTAAAGTATCATGTCATCTGTAAACAGTGACAGTTCTACTTCTTCTTTTCCAATTTGGATTCCTTTTATTTCTTTTTCTTCTCCAATTGCCATGGCTAAAACTTCCAAAACTATGTTGAATTATAGTGGTGAGAGTGGGCACCCTTGTCTTTTTCCTGATCTTAGAGGAAATACTTTCTGTTTTTCTCCACTGAGAATGATATTGGTTGTGGGTTTGTCATATATGACCTTTATTATGGTCAGGTAGGTTCTCGCTATGCCCACTTTCTGGAGAGTTTTTATCATAAATGGTGTTGAATTTTGTCAAAAGATTTTTCTGCATCTATTGAGATTATCATATGGTTTTTATCCTTCAATTTGTTAATATGGGGTATCACACTGATTGATTTGTGTATATCGAAGAATCCTTGCATTCCTGGGATAAACCCCACTTGATCATGGTGTATGATCCTTTTAATGTGCTGTTGGATCCTGTTTGCTAGTATTTTGTTGAGGATTTTGCATCTATGTTCATCAGTGATATTGGCCTGTAGTTTTCTTTTTTGTAACATCTTTGTCTGGTTTTAGTATCAGGGTGATGGTGGCCTCGTAGAATGAGTTTGGGAGTGTTCCTCCATCTGCTGTATTTTGGAAGAGTTTGAGAAGAATAGGTGTTAGCTCTTCTCTAAATGTTTGATAGAATTTGCCTGTGAAGCCATCTGGTCCTGGACTTTTGTTTGTTGGAAGATTTTTAATCACTTTCAATTTCAGTGCTTGTGATTGGTCTGTTCATATTTTCTATTTCTTCCTGGTTCAGTCTCAGAGGGTTGTGTTTTTCTAAGAACTTGTCTATTTCTTCCAGCTTGTCCATGTTATTGGCATATAGTTGCTTGTAGTAGCCTCACATGATCCTTTGTATTTCTGCAGTGTCAGTTGTTACTTCTCCTTTTTCATTTCTAATTCTCTTGACTTGAGTCTTCTCCCTTTTTTTCTTGATGAGCCTGGCTAATGGTTTATCAATTTTGTTTATCTTCTCAAAGAATCAGCTTTTAGTTTTATTGATCTTTGCTATTGTTTCCTTCATTTCTTTTTCATTTATTTCTGATCTCATCTTTATGATTTCTTTCCTTCTACTAACTTCGGGGTTTCTTTGTTCTTCTTTCTCTAATTGCCTTAGGTGTAAGTTTAGGTTGTTTGAGATTTTTCTTGTTTCTTGAGGTAGGATTGTATTGCTATAAATTTCCCTCTTACAACTGCTTTTGCTGCATCCCATAGGTTTTGGGTTGTCGTGTTTTCACTGTAATTTGTTTCTGGGTATTTTTTGATTTCCTCTTCGATTTCTTCAGTGACCTCTTCGTTATTTAGTCGCGTGTTGTTTAGCTTCCATGTGTTTGTATTTTTTACAGTTTTTTTCCTGTAATTGATATCTAGTCTCATAGCGTTGTGGTCGGAAAAGATGCTTGATAAGATTGCAATTTTCTTAATTTTAGCAAGGCTTGATTTGTGACCCAAGATGTGATCTATCCTGGAGAATGTTCTGTGTGCACTTGAGAGGAAAGAGTATTCTCTTGTTTCTGGATGGAATGTCCTACAAATATCAATTAAGTCCATCTGATCTAATGTGTCATTTAAAGCTTGTGTTTCCTTATTTGTTTTCTGTTTGGATGATCTGTCCAGTGGTGTAAGTGGGGTGTTAAAGTCCCCTACTATTATTGTGTTACTGTTGATTTCCCCTTTTATGGCTGTTAGCTTTTGCCTTGTGTATTGAGGTGCTCCTATGTTGGGTGCATAAATATTTACAATTGTTATATCTTCTTCTTGGATTGATCCCTTGATCACTATGTAGTGTCCTTCCTTGCCTCTTGTAACAGTCTTTATTTTAAAGTCTATTTCATCTTATATGAGTATTGTTATTCCAGCTTTCTTTTGACTTCCATTTGCATGGAATATCTTTTTCCATCCCCTCAATTTCTGTCTGTATGTGTCCCTACGTCTGAAGTGGGTCACTTGTAGACTGACTGTATCTTTTAATTCTCCAAATGGCTGTCTGTTCTAGGAAAGGTTGGGGTGTTTCCTTTTAGCTTCTGTCTCTCTGATGAAAGTGAGACGGTAATAGATTACATCCATAGTAGTTGATAGTCATGCTCTATTCTCAGTGCCTGTAAATGCCGCCTCATTCAATCCTCATAGCAACCACTTGTAAGAGGTCTTATTTTTATCCCCATTGTAAAGAAAATGAGAGAGGCTGGGTATTCTCATTCAGAATGCTGTAGATGCAGGATCTGAACTTCAGCAGTCTGACACTGGAGACCATAATTGTTACCCATTTACACTTCTGTATCTCAGATTATATGGGGTTTGTAAGAGATAGCTTTAACTGTATGAGAGTCTGGCAAAGTTCCAAAATAGCTAATTTAGCCATTTTCACAAAGATTGTACAAGCTCAAAAACTCACAATAACCAATAACTTAAATCATCCACTTCTATATAAAGGAAGTTTGGCCTCCAACTCCACCCAGTTCCCGAAAAGTGTATCTTAGATTTTAATGTTCTTAATAAACCATGGCCAGACTCTCAGCTCCTAATGCCAAATCCCTTGAATCCTATGTTATATAGATCAGTTCTTTGGGAAAGAAAAGGAAAAAAAAGAAAGATATTATATAAAAGTTATAGCACCAGTACAACCACCTTACCTTGAGAGTTTGGGCAGAGATTGGAAAGCTAGCAAATTAGAAGTTTTCTAACTCCTAAATGACCGTAGCCCCTTATAGCAACACAGGCATCACATAGGAACCTGTTAGAAATGCAGAATCTCAGGCCCTAACCCAGACTCACTGAATCAGAATCTACATTTCAACAAGACCACCCCCCAGGACACCCACCAGGTGATTTGTAGCTGATTACAGCTTGAGAAGCATGGTTCTAACTCACTGATTCTCAAACTTTTCTATACATTGGATTCATCCATAACGTTTGAAAACCTGGGTCCAATCCCCAGAGACTGTGATTTAATTAGCATGGGGTACAAGACAGGACATATTTTTTTAACATTCTCCTTGTGATTCCAATGTGCAACTGACTCTGAGAACTGCTGCTTTCATCCCTCTGGGTGTATCTTTAAGCAGCAGTTCTTGTTATATTGATTGAATACTTTAGTCCCTCTGCAAATACTGAGTCCCCTGCTCAAGAGGAGTATAAGCGTTTGCCAACCGAACTGTAATAGAATTATTATTTTGCAAGGGTCATATTGAGAAACATGAGACTGCTAATGTGACACAAATTAACCAGAGCTTTCATCAGTGAGTCATTTATCAGGAGCCACAGATGCTTCCCACACTGATGTCTTCTCAGTGTTGACTTTCGGACCAAAGTAAACTATCCCTCTCACATGCTTCACCACCTTAATGGAGAATTTGTCTAGTGTTGCTTGGACATGTAAAGTTATCACTTCAATGTTTAGTGCTCTATATTGATCTCTAACCCTATGCTTATAGCATTATCTATTTTTCGGTCCTTTTTATCGGCTAGAAGCCTAAAGGGCACGGATTGTCTCATTTATCTCTATAACCTCAGAGCCTAGCGTAGCCTCTGTTTAATCAATGTTGGTTAAATTTCAAACTCCATCCTTTCTTACACTGTAAAAAATTCCCGTGCCTATTTTAGCATCATACTCTACATATGTGCTCAATTTGAATATACAAAAGACATACAAAAAGGGATGGAGAAGATTGCAAAGGTCCAATTCATTAAATGTTTGAGTATATAACTACTTGCAAAACACCTGGCTGGTCGCTCTACACAGAATATCATGTCCTTTCATTAGCTTACAGTCTAGTGGAGAAAATGAACACATACTTTAAAAAATATTTTTTATATAATATACACGATGATGAAGACTAAGTATAAGTGACCAAGTCAAATACTAAGTGAATTTCTTGGAAAAGTACATTAATTCAGGCTAGTAGCTGGCAATACCTTCCAAACTGTATTCCTGAAAGATAAGAGATACAGAATATGCATAAGTGATTCTGAAAAATAATACAATATGGAGTGGTAGCATGATGGTATGGCAGTCACCTAAGAAGTGTAATTTTATTTTTTCTCATTGTGGAGGTTTAGGCCCAGATTAGATATCCCAGCTCAGTGTGTTGTGAGAATACACTTTCCAACTCTCCAAGTTGGAAAAAGTTTTCCTTCTTGACTCTCCCTACTCATTGAGACTCACTGAGACTCTATAGTAGACATAATGGAAATGCCTTTCAGCACCAACTCTGCTATTCACTGCTTGGAACACACAATAAATAGAAAGAACAAGAATTGAAAGTCTTTCTTTTCCCGCTTAGCTTTTTCTAAGTGCTGAACTGAATAGGTGTCAACTCTCTGTTGTAGCCCCGGCAGTCCTGACTTTCAAAAGAACAATCAGAAGGAAACCCTTTCAGAAAATTGATCCGCCAAAGTTTGAAATGCTTAAAAATAAGCTGTCAGGTCTGTCTGTTTCCCCTACACAACCCGTCAACCTCACCTCTGCCTTCTTATTTTCCAAACAGTAATAGCCGGGCATTCTCTTTCAAAAGGCTCCTTCTGAAGTGCCTTCTTTGTCAGGAGTATTGTAAACCCTGACCAAATATTTTATAAATTGGAGGGAGACCTGAATGGGGATAAAAGTCAACTAGTGCTCCCTTCTGCCCTGACACCTCCACCTACAGAGCTCTGAAATTTGGGTTAAGAAAGAGTGCTCCTTCTAAATTCAGTGTGACAATTTTAATTCTCACTATTTAGAAACATATACATGTGTGTGTGTGTGTGTGTTGTGTGTGTGTGTGTGTGTGTGTGTGTGTGTGTGTGTGTGTGTAGATATATATGCACATTCCTTGTTCATCCAGCATCCTAGATTTGAGCTTCTTTTTTTTGGGCCCCTAGTAGAAATAGGTTCAAATAGTTTCAAACAGTTTTTGGTTGTTATTGTTGTTGTTTTCCCTAGAACATGTTCTTCTCAAAGGATTTCTCTACTATAATAAAGCCCTATAAGTGGGGGTGTGTAGTCACCTATAAATGGGGGTTTGTGCTCAAGTAACTTACTAGATGCCATGTGTCAAATCTGACATGTCAATAGGGATTATGTCTCAAAGTCCATATTAACCTGCCCAGAGGGATGTATTGTGACTTTGCAGTGTCATTCCTGATATTAGAGTCTTCATCAAAGCACCTACAGGTAAGAGTTGGAAATCAACAAAGTTATTACATGTTTCAACTAAGAAATCAATTTCTGAAGGGATCCTTCACCTCTCTAGTAGAAATAAGACACACACAAAAATTTAAGTGGTGATAATTACTAGCTTTACAGAATGTCAGTAATTTATAACCTAAGGTTAGCTCGTGGGTTGATAATTCTGCCTGTTTGTTTTAAATATGTGGGCCCTTGCATAAAAGGTTGTAATTAGCCATCCTTTCTGTAATTTCAGATTGGGAAGGATGAGCAAGTCCAATTGAAGAAATCCAGATCACACGTATCATCTTTAATTGAAGAGTGGTCTTGCCTCTGGTCTGGGTTAGAGATGCCTCAATGACAGTCCTAATGTTCTGTTGGGATTAAAAGGCTGACTAGTTGCATCCCCAGCCTGTATTGTAGCACATTCTCTGTCCTCTTTGGATAACCCTCGTTATTCTTGTACTCCCTTCACGAAATTGCATATTTCTTAAATGACAGATCATGACTCACTCAATCACCTCTATATATATGACACTGCCTAACCTTGAAGTTTTGCCTGTGATAGCTGCTTAATAAATGTCAGTTAAATACATAAAAGTCAAGAATGCTATGGGTAAGAAAATCAACACTGCAATTTTCTCTGACATCACCTCTCGCCTTCCATAAACAGAGCTTCTATAGACCTAAATCTTCTACCCAGTTTGTTGTGGTGATTGATATTTGATACTCCTTTTTCTGGTATAACCAGTGAATCACCAAATAACACTGATTTCACATTTCTTTCTTCCTTTCCACATTTCTTTACATGCTTGCTCTAATCCTGTGGTGTTAGGGTCAGAGACTTAAATTCTACTTCTTGCTCTTGTATTTTAAAAAATTGCATTGCTGTGGGCAAATTATTTACTTTCCCCACTTCCTTTCCCTACAAAAATAAAGAGGTATGATCATTAAAAAAGGGACATCACTGTGATTCTGCATGTGAGTTTACATCTGGCTTCTAGAATGTGCTAATCCTCTTAAACGTTGTGTTTTTTCAGTCTCTATCCAAAAAAAAAAGCTTCTGTTTGCTAAAGTTCTCAAAGCTCTGGCCCTACTGCTTCATGAGTCTGAAGATACTCCCTCTTACTATGATTTATATTTTTAACTTGTGAGTATACCTTACACTGCTTTTTATCTATAGAAATCCTTTAAAACTCAGATTGTTGGTTCTCCATTTGTTTACAACAGAGGTAATAACAACTGGGATTGTGTTAGTTTCTGCTGTATAACAAAGTGAATCAGCTATACATATACATATATCCCCATAACCCTTCCCTCTTGCTTCTCCCTCCCACCCTCCCTATCCCACCCCTCTAGGTGGTCACAAAGCACCGAGCTGATCTCCCTGTGCTATGCAGCTGCTTCCCACTAGCTATCTATTTTATATTTGGTAGTGCATATATGTCAATGCTACTCTCTCACTTCGTCCCAGCTTACCCTTGCCCCTCCCCATGTCCTCAAGTCCATTCTCTACGTCTGTGTCTTTATTCCTGTTCTGCCCCGAGTTTCTTCATAACCATTTTTTTTTTTTTTTAGATTCCATATATATGTGTTAGCATACAGTATTTGTTTTTCTCTTTCTGACTTACTTCACTCTGTACGACAGACTCTAGGTCCATCCACCTCACTACAAATAACTCAATTTCGTTTCTTTTTATGGCTGAGTAATATTCCGTTGTATATATGTGCCACATCTTCTTTATCCATTCATCTGTTGATGGACACCTAGGTTGCTTCCATGTCCTGGCTATTGTAAATAGTGCTGCAATGAACGTTGTGGTACATGACTCTTTTTGAATTCTGGTTTTCTCCAAGAGCAAACCCTGTGTTCACAGAAGAGTCAAATCTCTGCCCCACCACCACCACTCCCTCCATCCCTCCCTCCACTCCCCTAGAGCACAGGTTAAGACAGACCAGCTTCTGGCCACTGGGTGGATTGATTCTCATCCATCTCTTTGAGGGTCTGGCTTTATGCAGATGTCTTGGGTTCATATTCCTAAAGTATGGGCCAAAGCCTAGTCTTTAGACCCCACACAGCTATTCACACTCTACCTCTTTCTCCTTTCCATAGAGCAATCCAAGCATCTGCTCGTATTTTCTACTCTCATATTTCATTGCCTCTTTTTATGTTGGTTTTTGAGAATTTTCTTTACGTACTTATGAGTTAAGATACACATTTAAACTGATAGCTCTGTTTTATACATTTCTTATTATTATTTTAAGTTATGAGTTAATTTACATATTTGCACACAGGTTTCCAAGTTGCTGTAGGTGGAATCTTCCAAAAGCTTCTTAAGTAGTATGATGCTTTATTTTCCCTTATTGGAGGACATCTGACATACCATGGTCACTATAATGATCTGAAAATATCATCTTAATCTACTCTGTGACCTCCAGGATAAAAGCAAAATGTCTAGGCCAGTCATGTAGGACTCCCTACAAATCTTGCCCTATCCTTCCCTGTCAAGCTTACCTTTTAAGTCCTCTCCACAGAACTGTGCCTTCCCACTGCCTAGCCATTGTGGATGATCCTGGGCATATCCAAAGTTACCTACGTGCATCCCTCCCTCAGTTCAAATCTCATCCTTCTTTCGGGGGTGGTCAATTCAAGCCTTGCTGTCTTTGAAAGCTTCCTGGATTACTCAGACACCTATAAGCCTTACCCTGTCCTTGTGAACTCATTGTCTGCTCTAAACCATGTACCCTACACAAGGGCTCACAACCTCTAATTTGTATTGGGACAGGCATGTGACGTGAAAAAGTGATGTAGATTTGCTATAAGAGGTCCAAAGTGAGAACATAACAAAAAATGGTACTTGACATCTGATCACAGTAGAAGGGAGTAGCTGGGGGAGTAGTAAGGTGGGCAGTGTAACAAAACTGGAAAGAGAGCCACTGTTACTGAGTTTCACCTCATTATTCTCATTCATAAAGACCAGCCAGTGTTGTTAGAGATTCCAATTTTTGAGAAAATCCAGGAGTCTGCATTTTAGGTAAAAATCTAGTGACTCTTTTTTCGCCCAACTTTATTGAGGTATAATTGACAAGTAATATTGTAAAATATTTAAAGTGTGCATTATGATAATTTGATATACATATACATTGTGAAAGGATTTTTCCCATCTAGGTAATGAACACGTACATCACTTAATTAGGTAATTATTTGTTTAATTAATTATTTAAGTGAGATCATTTAAGTTTTACCCTCTTTGCAAGTTTCAGTTATAAAATACAGTGTTATCAACTCTAGCCACCATGTTATACATTAGATCCTCAGACCTTATTCATCTTATAGCTGGAAGTTTCTACCATTTTACCAGCCTCACCTTATTTCCCCCACTCCCAACCCCCTGGCAACCACATTTTCTACTCCCTGTTTCAATATCTAGTCATTCTTAATGTTACCAACTCATTTAACAACTTAAAAGCAAAAATACCATGAGGGCCAACAGTATCAAGGCCAAGGTAGCTAGTTTGCAACTTCTAGTTTGTAGAGTCTTGTGCTTGCTTGGAAGCAGTGGAAGTGCTTCATGCCTTCATGAAAGTGGAAGTGCTTCCATGCCTTCATGCCTCTGTTATGGCAGACTGTACACTTACCAAAACTACACATTCCTTAAAGGTCACTGTCTAACTTATACTTCTTGTGTTTTCCTATTCACAAAGATAAGCATGCACACAGATCTTCAGAAACCATTCACTGACTTGAAGTACTTTCTTACTGGTTTCTAGTATTCCCCAAGTCTGAATAAAGAAGGTAGGGTAGAGAGTCCCCTGGAAAGAGTTTGATGGCAATGTAGAATAAAAATTGGGTCCTCTAATTCTTCAAGAGGAAAAATAATACAGTTTTCTCAGGTAGACCATGCCCTTATTAGACAAGTCAAAGTAATAGCAGCTGTAAGCAAGGGGAAAGGGTAGAAGAATGAATTAGACATTTTAAGTTTTAAGATGACTTATAGCCTTGAGTTTTATGACAAAGCTCTGACTCCCTCTTAATTAATTTTAAAAGGAATCTTGTTGGCCTGAATACTACCCATTTTGTATTAAAATATGTGAATGTATTTCCTATTTATTTATTTTCTTGTCCTTCTGCCTTCCAAAACCATCTATCAGTGACAGTCAAAGGAGGGTCTTCTGAGAACAAATGTTCCTGGAATCCTTATATAGACAGCTGATAAAGAAAAGAAAGTCCTTGTAGCCTTCTAGTTTTAAGGGTATGCCCTTTTCCTAAGCAATCTTTGCCACACCATTTTTCCCACAAAAGTTTAAAAAATGTCTACAGTTCCATACTAGGTTAAATTACATGGCATGATACCTACACTTTCCTACAGTAGTTTCTCTTCTGTGTTCTACTAAGCAGAGAACACCCACACTTATCCAGAAGAAAAAGGAATGGGATTTGAGATCTTTGATAATTGAGTAGTCAGTGGGTTTTTATGTGTTAACTTGGATGAAGAAAGATCCAGGTCACACGAGGCTACAACCACTGGGATTTAAGCATAACTGTTCAGCTTTAAGAAGTTGAACTCTAAGATGATTGAAATTAGGATGATTCCCTTCTCACCCTGCGCTATTCTCCTCTCCCTTCATGCCGGGTGCTTGACAATGACTGAGCACACACAGGTTCTTCATAAATCCTTCACATGTGCTTCATGGTTGCAAAGCTCCACAAGTGTGAAAATTTGCCCCTCGCAAATGCATACACACATTCAGCCAAAATATACATGACTACTTTCCAAACAATTAGGTTACAGTGAAATATACTTGACGTTACATATCTTTGGGGAATCAAATTCTTTCATTGTCACCTTAGGGATATAAATTCTCTTACTGCCACAGCATCACCAGATAAGGCCACTAGAAGAGAATCCATCAGATAGTTACTTAGATATGTTGTTTTCATGTTGGAGTATAGATAAAGTAAACTTTTAAGGTATGATCACATGTGCAAACATGACTCTGTGTGTGTGTGAATGCGTGTGTGTGTTGTAATGTATCTTTCAATCTATTTGGGAAGATCACTTTTATTTTTTCTTTTTCTATCCTTTCCCTTTCCCTCTACAAAAGTTAGCACATGGTCAGAATCTAAAAACTATCAAATGTTCATCAATTCACTCTCTCTAACTTCATTTTTTGGTTTTACCTTTCCACACCTACATACCTTCCATGTACCCTTTTGGGCCATTCCCTGGACATGCTGTGTTTAATGATATTTCGTGCCGTTTTCTCTGCTTAGGGATGCTTTTTCCCTTCTTTCTACTTTTTAATTCCCTTCTAGCCTCCAAGTTTCAGCTCAAATAGCACCTCCTCTCTGAAGCCTTCCATGGTTTCACAAGCTGAGAGAGGCAATCTCTCTCCTGTATTTTCACAGCACTCTATAGATATATCTATTATAATAATGATCTTATCATATTTTAATTATGTATTTGTGTATCTGCTCCCCCTTCCCCCCAGTTAGGCCACCAGTTCTTTAAGTGTAGGGCTTGACATAATAGCATGCACTAGATAAATGCTTGTTAAAAGATGGTGGGAATAAAGAAGTGAATAAATAAATTAAATTAATAAAGAAAAAGCCAACCATGTTCCTCCAATATTTTCAAGCATTTCTCTGACATCTTATAAAAATATGTGTTTTTATTGAATATCCACTGATGTTTTTAAAAATCAAAAAAAAAAATTATATTCAAGACCTGGGGAATAAATAGAAGAAAATTAATAGCTGCAGGGGAAAGTGTGGGTTCAGGGAACCCAGAGTTTGCAGTCCAGGCAAAACATAAATATATCTTAGCCTACTCTTTCAGGATTGAGTGCCACAGGATGACCCCCATTGCTGTGTTATAATCATCAGAGACACATATTAAGTATAATCAAGGATACACAGGAAAAACAATCATTCCCCTTGCAAGTGAAAGGTGCTTTTTTTGTAAAGGGCAGTTTAGAATCTCTAAGTAGAGAGCCTTGGTCAACATAATTATGTCAAAATATTTCAAGGTTCATTCAGGTGCTTGCTGGCAGAAGCTTTGACAGCAAGAGAGTTTGACAGTCATTAAAGAAACAGAGCCACTTGTCTTGTTCCATTCATCTGTACAGGCACTTTGGAAAATGGCATACTACCAACTGAAACCATGATTGCTAATAAGCCTGCCACGTTCCACATTAATAGCGCTCTTGAAATTGTCAACAGGTGAGAAACATGATAGCAGATGTATGAGAAGGCAACATGTATGAATTTTATCCATGCATATCTGACTTCTTTCTTTCCTTCTTTCCTCTTTTTTTCCCTTCCTCCTTCTCTCCTTCCTTTTCTTTTGTTTTCTTCATTTCTCTCTCTAAGCCCTTACTGAGTGTCTGTTCAGTAATCTAGTTTGTAATGATAAACAGTGTATTTGTGATATACTCCCTGTTCTCCCAGAGATCACATGGTGGTAGAGGAGATTACATTGTGGATAACATGAGTATGAGGGTCATGATGTTGATGATATTAATAATGACAATTACAATCTTACTTAATCTCTACCAGATATTATGCTAGTAACTTTAGATTTTTACCACCTTCTATTTGTATTACTATGGACAAGCTACTTAACATCTGGAAACCAGTTTCCTCATCTGTAAAATAAGATCATTGTGATAGGACTGATTTCAGATGGTTCTGATAACACTCAGCACAATATCTTGTACATGGCAGGCACTGCATAGTTGTTAACTCTTATTATCATCGTCATTGGTCTCCCACTTTGCAGATGAGAAAACTGAGCCTTAAAGAACTTAATGTGCTCATGAAATCAACAGTTGTAATGCATATGTGCTGAAATGGAGAAATGAACCATAAAGATGAGGCTAAAGAAATGAGATTTATAGCACCAAGCACCAGAATAGCAGATATACAACCAGCATTGAATTACCTCCAAATAATTGAATTTAACTATCACACATACACCTAGAGAGAATATTATTAGCTCCATTTTAAAGATGGACGTATCAGGTTTAGAAAGACAGAGACTTGACCATCAGAGTTAGTAAGTAGCTGAGCTGCATTGTTTCGACTTACAAGCCCAAGCTCTTTCTGGCACCCCACGCAGCCTGCACCAGAAAATGGCAATAGTTTAAATTCACACCTAGCTTTGGCAGCACTTGAGTCCATTACAGATAGATAGCATTGAAATAATGGATTTTGCACAGTCTTCCTTGTAAATTAGCTTCCAGCCTTAATATAGTGTTCCTAAAGTTGATTTTTTGCTAAATGTTGCTTTATTACAGCAACACTATGTGTGGATTTAGTCCTTTCTGAAATGTCTTTTCCCCAGAGGCATATCAGCCAACAATAACAGTAGCTATATTCAGCTAAGAGCACCAGATAACTGATTTATTTTGTCACTGGCACCTTTATGAGCTTCATTTGCTGGAGATGAGCTGGAAAAAAAAATCCTGCCTTTCATTTCTTTCTAAAATCATGGCAGTGAAAGGCTAAAGTACCAAAAGTGATCTTGAAGCCAAATTCTGAGTAGAGAAACATAATTATTTTAATGAGTACCATTGCTCATTGAATCTGCATGGTGTTCAAGGTTTATAAGCAGCGAACTGAGAGCATCTCTAGTTCTCCAAAAGTGAATACACAGAAGCTGAGAAGTTGCCCTGCTGTCATTTCACTACCACCTGATGTCTGGCCCCCAAATTTCTTTCTCCTGCCTTTGATGCTATCTAAATGGGTATTTCCAATATTGAAACCCCCATGACAGCTTTAAAAATAAGATAAAACTTATAATGGTCTGAAATCCCTGTTACCTCTGGTTTTCTAGCTGAGAATTGCAGCTGAATAACACAGTGAACTTACGCATACTATAGGACATAGAGAGCTCTTTAGTAATGTTTCATTGAATTGAACTTTACAGATATGTTGGTTGCTCTCACTAAGATGCTGAGAGGGGAGATAACGTGGTTCAGAACTTGAGTTCCCCCCTCCCCAGACTGTTGGTGGGAATATAAGTTGGTGCAGCCACTATGGAACACAGTATGGAGGTTCCTCAAAAAACTAAAAATAGAGCTGTCATATGATCCTGCAATGCCACTCCTGGGCACATATTCAGACACAATTCTAATTCAAAAGGAGGCATGCACCCATATGTTCATAGCAGCACAATTCACAATAGCCAACACATGGAAACAACCTAAATGTCCATTGACAGAGGAATGGATAAAGAAGATGTGGTATAGCAGCAAACATTTATTGAGCATCTACTATGAGCCAGGTACTTTTCTAGTGACTGGAAGACAGAACTGAACAAAACAAACCAAGACCCCTACTCCCATGGGGCTTTTAATCAAGTGGAATGACTCAGACAATAAACAAGGAAGTTAGGGAAATAAATAGTATGTCAGTGGTAGCAAGTGCTATTGATTAAATCAAAGCAGGGAGAGGGTGCACATATGTGTCTGGGAACACGTATTTTTAAATGGGGTGGCCAGAGAGGGATTCATCAGAGAGTAAAAACCTAGAAGAAATGAGGGGGTCATGTAGCTCTTTGGGGACTACTGTGTGTTGAACCTTTAAAAAAGCTGTGTTGATGTCCTCACACCCAGTACCTCAGAATGTTACCTTATTTGGAGACAGGGTCTTTACAGAGTTGATCAAGTTAAAATGAGGTCTTTAGTGTGGGCCCTAATCCAATATGACTGGTGTCCTTATCAGAAGAGGAAACAGGGATAGATACATAGAGGGAAAAAAATGGGAAGAGACACAGAGAACAGACAGCTATCTTTAAGCCAGGTAGAGAGCCTTGAGAGAGATCCTTCCCTCAATCCTGCTGACACCTTGATTTCAGACTTCTGGCCCCCAAAACTATGCAGTCATTTCCATTCTGAGCCAGCCAGTTTGTGGTACTTTGTTATGGCATCCTTAGCAAACTAATACAGGGGCAAAGAGAACAGTAAATGGGAAGGCACTGGGAGGGAGTATTCCTGATGTGTCCAATGGTGATCAAGGGACCAGTGACTGGCAGAGGGGGGGTATTTAGAGCCACTCAATTTGTCCTAGTGCTTCACGGTTAGCAAAGTACTTTCATGTTAGTTTTTCATTTGCATTTTCCCACAGCTCTATGTAATAGATTATATGAGTGTGAGTAAACTACACATATGTGTGAGAGTGTGCGCCCCCTGACCCCCAAAGGAGCTGAACCTCAGAGACTTAAATTCCTTCTGCAAAGCCACAGAGCTGGCTGTTGACATAGGATTCCTTAAGCTGACAATATCTGACTCCAAATCAAGTGTTCCTTCTATATATCATGTGGGTTGAGTGAATATCTATTTCTTAAGCCATATTTGTCCTGATCAAAGCAACTCTTCCCTTCCCTCATTATCGATTATTAGACAGAATATGGTGTTCATGATACAATCAGGGGAGGATACAGTTTGGTCAACACACTATGCTTGAAATAATATTTTAAGACTGCCCTGGCTATTCTACAACAACTACAATATCATCTTGATTGCATTTGAGACAACCATGAGTACAAACAGGATGAACCACCTTTCCTTTTCCCCTGTGGTGTGCACAGGTACAGAGAACAGGTCTTGTAATAAACTGGTTGGGTTATATGTGGAAAAGGACAGCAATGCCATCTTATCTTGGAGTCCAACCACAGGACCTAAACAAATTTCTTACACAGAGCTTATGGGCAGATTGGTGTTCAGATGTGTGTATAAGAAAAATGAACCACATTTTGGAAACAGAATCAATCAACAACTAATCAACCATGTTTAGGAAATAGAGTAGGGTATTCCCAGTTCTGGGAGAATTGGTAAGCTTATCAACTTCTCCAGATGATAGTCACCATTTTGTAACTAGTAGTGTATGAAACTCTGATGACTTCATGGAAAGAGCATCAACGGGTAAATTAAAAACCAGGGATCCAGTGAACTAAATATTGAGAGGAAAAAAGTAGAAATATAGGGGGAGAAGCAGTTAAACGCTGTTGAATCTATTGCATCATATAATTGCAGGCCATAATTTCATTACATAATACGTAGATGCTAATGATATTGTAGCAAATTATATCAGAGTATAAACTCTCATTATTGTTGAAATATGTATTATATGAAAATGTTAACTGACAAAATTAAAGACATGCTGTCTATTTTATAATAACAATGGAATGACCATGTTTTAAATCTAATTATCATCTTCTCGTGTCTCCCCAAGACACCTAGAACTTTAATCGAATAATAATAATGACATGCCTATAAAACTAATAGGTTACAGATATCAAGGGACCTGATGTGGAAATTATGCAGCTAGAGGTCAACAAGCTTATTCACTCTAAATTAGTTAATATGCATTATTAAATAATATTAATTAGATAATTTAATAATGATACTGAAGCAGACTTTAATGCTTAGCCCAGTGCTTAGCCTTGATCCCATGTCTGCCTCTCCCTTAAAAGCAGTCTTTTTCTCTCCTTTGATTTGCAGGCTTATCCAGATTTCACCTCCAATGCATCCCCTTTCAGAATACTTCGTCTGTGCTATGAATGCAGAGACCAACTCTGATGTAACTAAAGTTTATTTATGTTTCCATACTTTACAGTCAGTCTCATAATGATCTTTCCTAAGAAAAGGAAACAAATGGTCTATGTGTTGCAAACACAACCAACAAAATGCTCTTTAATGTCCTGCCAGCCTCCAGACTAATTGACACTCTTACTTGCATAAGTGGAGAAGCAGGAAGTACAGAGAGACGGGTGAATATCAATTGATGTTCATAAACCTGAACAATGCTGTTTGCATTCATCATTCCAGCTTCTCAAACAGCAAGTATTATTTACAGTATATCACAACCCAGTAGTGACACATAGAATACCATTTGGGCAGAGGTTCACTGGCATTGCCCTTGATTTACCTGCATGGTAAGGACCACCACAGTGTTGTTCATATTACATAGCTTGCAGCTGAGGGAAACTTTAAATGTGGGGTGGAAAAGAAAATTTTTTTTAAAAGACCAAAAAGAGGCCTAACCTGCTCCCAGTTGTGGTTGAAGTTGGGAAGAATCTGCTTCAATTAATACTTATTTACAAAGAGGTATTACTCCCACATTGTAGAATGTTGACTTATAGAGTCTGTCAAGTATGTTTAACTCAAAGAAAGCAAGTAGAAATAAACTCTCATTGCTGTTGTGACTTTTTGAGTGGTCAGTCATCTGCCATATAGGGAGGACTAGAGAGATCTCAATACACCTCCCTGGCCTGGCTTCCTTCTTCTCCAATCTAGCTTAGCCTTTGAAATCCTATATTCATGTCACACCATGTTAAAACGTTAATAGGTCTGTCTTAGTCAGTTCAGGCTAATGTAATAAAAATCCACAGACTGCGTGGTTAAATAACAGAAATTTCTGTTCTGTTGGCTGGGATGTCCAAAATCAAGGGACCAGCTGATTTGGTTTCTGGTGAGGGTCCTCTTCTTAGTTTGCCAGAGGGATGCCTTCTTGCTGTAACCTCATGAGGCTGAGAGAGAGATCATCTCGTATTTTTAAGAATAAGGGTACTAATTCCATTCATGAGGCCTCCACCCTCATGACCTAATTATCATCCAAAGCCCCCACCTTCAAATATCATCACACTGGGGATTAAGGCTCTAATACCAGAATTTTAGGGGGTCACAACTATTCATTTCAAAGCAAGTTCCCTCTGGAAATCCAAATGTATTACTTGGTTCTAGAACTTGCATTATAAGATCTATGGTTGAATGGCTAAAATGGGAACTCAGGACCCAAGAGATACACACACAAGTTATGGCTCCATCACAAACAGAATTTTGAATTTAAGCAGGACATTTCCCCTCCATCCACTTCCTTTGCTCGTCTATAAAATGAATGGCAAGGTTGAATGAAATAATCTCCTTCCTGTCCCAACACTCCAAGATTCTATGCACTGTTAAGTTAATTTTAAATCTTTAAGAGAATAGAAAGAGAAGTCACATTTAATTGCCATCTGCTATATGCCAGATATTCTCTTCAAGGAGTTTTAAATGAGTTAACTCATTTAGTTTAGTCCTTGCTTGGGACTCTCTTCCCCTATATATCTCAAGGCAAAGTCGCATTCTGCTTTCCCATCTTTTCTCACATGTCAGTCCGTTGTTCCATACTCCATATTTCTGATCTGCCTCAATCTCATTAATTTCCCATAAGTCTTCGTGCATTATAAATTACCATTTGATTTACTTGTGTATTATTTTTACTGTTTATTATCTCTCTCCGTCTGTTAGAAAGTAGGTTTCACAAATTGTAGGACTCTTTTTTTAAAATTGAGGTCTAATTGACATAAAACATTATACTAGTTTCAGATGTACAACATAATGATATGATATTTGTATATACTGGGAACTGATCAAACTCCAGGGCTTAGAAGTGTGCCTGACTCAGAGAAGGAGCCTATGATGGTTAATTTTATGTATCAACTTGACTAGACCATGGCACCCATATATCCAGTGAAACATTGAATGTTGTGGAGATACTATTTAGATGAGATTAACATTTACATCAGTAGACTTTGAGTAAAGCAGATCACCTTCCACAATGTAGGTGAGTCTCATTGAATCAGCTGAAGGCCTGAAGAGAAAAAAAGACCTCACTGAGAAAGAGAGAATTCTATCAGCAGACTGCCTTCAATTGAGTTGCAACATCAACTCTTCCCTGGGCTTCCAGCCTGCTGGCCTACCCTGCAGATTTTGGACTTGCCAGCCTCTACAACTGCATGAACCATTCCTTAAAATAAATCTCTTTCAAGAGAATGAAAAGGCAAGTCACAAACCAGGAGAAGATATTTTCAAAAGACATGTCTGATAAAGGACAGTTATCTAAAATATACAAAGAACTCTTAACTCAACAATAAGAAAATAAACAACCCAATTAAAAAATGAGCAAAAGACCTGAACAGACACCTAACCAAAGAAGAAGATATACAGATGGCAATTAAGCATATGAAAAGATGCTCTACATCATGTTTCATCAGTGAAATGCAAACTGAAACAACAATGACATATCACTACACACCTACTAGAATGGCCAAAATCCAGAGCACTGACAACACTAAATGCTGGAGAGAATATGGAGCAATAGGAACTCTCATCCATTGCTGGTGAGAATGCAAAATAGTACAGCCACATTGGAAGACATTTTGGAAGTTTCCTACAAAATGAAATATACTTTTATCCTACAATCCAGCAATTGCATTCCTTGGTATTCATCCAAAAGTGTTGAAAACTATGTCCACAAAAAAACTTGTACATGGATGTTTACAGCAACTTATTCATAATTCCCAAACTTGGAAGCAACTAAGATGTCCTTCAGTAGGTGAATGGATTTATAAACTGAGGTATGTTCAGGCAATAGAATATTATTCAGTGCTAAAAACAAATGAGCTATCAAGTCGTGAAAAGACTTGGAGGAAGCTTAAATGGATATTACTAAGTGAAAGAAGCCAATCTGAAAGTCTACATGATGTATGATTCCAACTCTATGATATTCCGGAAAAGCCAAAATTATGGAGATGGTAAAAAGATCAGTTGTTGCCAGGGGTTGGGGAGTGGAGGGATGAACAGGTGGAGCATAGAGAATTTTCAGGGCAGTGAAACTACTCTGTATGATACTATAATGGTAGACACATGTCATTATAATTTTGTCCAAACCCATAGAATGTACAATACCAAGAGTGAACTCTAATGTAAACTATGAACTTTGGGTGATAATGAGTCAATGTAGGTTCATCAAATGTTGTAAATGTATCACTCTGGTGGGGGATGTTGATTAATGAAGAAGGTTATGCCTTCAGGGGTACAGGGGTGTGTGGGAACTCTGTACTTTTTGCTCAATTTTGCTGTGAACCTAAAACTCCTCTAAAGAAATAGTCTATTAAAAATAATAAATAAATAAATAAAAATAAATAAATACTTTTCCATACAGACTACTGGTTCTGTTTCTCTGGAGAATCCTAATAGAAAGCTCAAAATATATTTGTGGAATGGATGAATGTGTCCCCAAGCACTCTTTGAGGAAAATTAAACTGAGAAAAGTTAAGGGACTTGCTTAAGGACATACAGCCACCCAACAGAGATGGGATTTGATCCTAGTTGCTTCCAAAGCCTAAGCCCTGGCTCTCTCCTGATCACCTCTTGATCATCATCCAAAATCTGATGGAAAGAGAGCCCAAGATAAACTTGTTGGAATCTTGAACTGTGGAAAGGATATGCTATTAAGGAGCCCTCCCAGTATAGGGAACTCTTCCAGAGCCTTCTCCATCATCAGGCCCATAAGGGCACCAGATGTCCAGTAGACATGAATGTTTCAGATGCTATTATATATGAGGCCAACTTCACACACAGCTGCATAGCTTCCCTAGTCAGAAAGAGTAACATATCATAGAACATCCACCTTAGTAAAAGATGGCTATTTCCTTGTTTTAAACCAATAATCTTAAACAATGTGTCTTCTTATTATGAAAATGGGTCCAAATTTATACCGATTTTAATGTGAAAACAACAGTTTATGTAATATGTGTCCTTTATCATTCTAAAATATGTTAATCTCTTTTTTCACATCTCCAAGACTATATGCTTCATGTAAGTCCTGATGTACCAGCCAACAAATCCTGAGAGTAATAATCACTTTAGTCTTGAAAAATAAAAAGAAAAAGAAATAAAATATGTCAGATTTTGATGATGAAGATTTTAATGCCTATATCTGCACATGAAAATGCTTAGAAGCAGTGAAAATATATGTATCAACAATTTTTTGGAGGAATACATTTAAAAGTCTTTATATTCAAATGCTGTTCTATATAACCTCACATCCAGGAGAACTTTTAATATCTCTCTAGATTCTTGAAATGACATGATTTTCAGTTAAAACAGACTCTGACAGTATCTTTTTCTCTGTCATCACTATCATAGAAACTATATTGTTTATAAAACTGTTAGCAATCATGATACTGTCTATACTGCCAGAGGGGATTCTGTGCCACACCACTAAAAGTAGATCTAGTGAGTTATAAATAACATCTTACAGAATAGGGAGGACCTAAAAACTTCAAATGTAAAGGAACAACACATTTCAGGAACCTTTCAATTAACCCTTAAATATTTGGAGCTTTTTTTTTTTTTTTTTTTTCTGAGAGTTGAATTATATTAAATTTTATTTTCAAATAATGTCAGTATAAATAAGGATACAATGATAATAATTATACCTGTCAAACATCTCTCCCCTTGATCCTGTGATCCATACTATCAAATAATTTTTCTAAGTGTTTTAATTTTGGATTATCTTCTATAATATCTTGATTTAAAGTAATACCAGAAAAGAGTTATTGACTAAATGCTATCTACTATGAATTCTCTGATATTTCTTTAGATCTGATTTTTTAATTAAATACTTTCCTACATTTTTTTACAACATCAAACATTCTTCCCAGTATGAACTCTCTGGCATTTTCTAATGTGTATGTTTAGGACAAATGTCATTCATCACTTATTACATTTGTAGGGTCTCTCTCCACCATGCACTTTCTGATGTTGAGTGAGGTGACAGCTCACTTAAAGGCTTTGTCACATTATCTATATTTGTAAGGCTTCTCTGCAGTATGAATTATCTTATGTCGAATAAGGTTTGAGTGGCAATTAAAAGCTTTGCCACATTCTTTACATCTGAAAGGTTTCTTTCCAGTGTGAGGTCTCTGATGCTGAGTAAAATATGAATGCCTGTTAAAGGCTTTGCCACATTCTGTACATTTGAAAGGTTTCTTTCCAGTGTGAGGTCTCTGATGCTGAGTGAAATATGAACGCCTGTTAAAGGCTTTGCCACATTCTGTACATTTATATAGTTTCTTCTCAGTATGAATTCTCTCATGACGGGTAAGATTCAAGCGGCAGTTAAAGGCTTTGCCACATTCTTTACATTTATAAGGTTTCTCTCCAGTATGAATTCGCTGAGCAAGATATGAACGCCTGTTAAAGGCTTTGCCACATTCTGTACATTTGTAAGGCTTCTCTGCAGTATGAATTCTCTGATGTCGAGCAAGGCTTGAGTGTCGGTTAAAGGCTTTGCCACATTCTTCACATCTGTAATGTTTCCCTCTGGTATGGATTTCCCTATGTCTATTTAGATTTAATAATTGATTAAAGACTTTCCCACATGCATTACACTTGTAACGTTCCTCCCTAGCATGAATACTCGGATGTTGAGTAACTCTCGAAGACTGGTTAAAAACTTTACCACATTCACTAAATTTGTAATTATTTTCTCCAATATGGATATTCTTATGTGTAATAAGATTTGAGCTTTGATAAAAGACATTTCTACATTCATTCCCTTTATAATGGTTCTCTGAAAATTGAGTTCTCTGATGTTTCATGAGACTTGAGTCTTGGTCAAAGTTAGTCCCAGATTCAATGTATGGATAGATTCTCGCTCCATTATAAATACTGTTGTAATTATTGAAGATAGAGCTCTCACTTAAGGCCTCACTTGTTTGATTACATGTGTAAGGTTGCTCCATATCATCTATACTGTAATACCCTTTGAATGATGATGGTTGGATAAAGACTCCCCCATTATCATCAACATTACAGATATTGGAAGAGGGAGAAAATATTTGTTGGTTGAAAAATAATGAGCCCTTGCTAAAGGATCTCTCAAACTGGTCATAATGAGATTTTTTTCCTTCATTTTCAAATCTCTGGCTTTCAGACATGTTTGAATGACTGTTTAATTCAAACCTATATTCATAATGGTTTGAATGATTATTTGTAGTATGTTTCATGTGGTTGTACTGTTTGGTACAATAAAATCTTCTCCAACTGGCATATGCAAATTTAACTTTTAAATTTGCTATTCAATCAATAATGAGATACTATAATTCTCTGGTGATAATGTTTTTTTTTAAAGTATAATGTGCAGTGAAATAGGAATCTCCTACCCTGTTAGGGAGAGCAAAATTTGATGCAACCTTACTGGAAACAATTTGATATTAGGTATCCAGTCCTAAAGTGAGTTCATACCATTTGAACTAATAAGTCTAATTCTAGAAGTATATACCATTTTTCAAAAAATTAAAGGTATGGACAAAATATTTATTATCTCAGCCAACTAAAAGAAATTGCTGGGCCCTCTCTAGGCATCCTTTCAACAGGGCTGAAGAAAAGCTGTCTCTTCGGGGTGTCTATGAGGCAGCCTCCCCCCGCTAAAATTTTGCATTTATTATCTAGTGGTGTGCAGGAGCCAGCTCCAACCTGCTCAGGAAAGATGATGCTTATATTTTCAAAAATTCTGTGAGCCAGTTGTTTAAATAAAGTCTTTAATCGAAATAAAATTACATAAATGTCCAATTTAATAATCTATATTAAGATACTTAAAACTCATTGCTTGCTAATTATTTTATCGCATTTTACTATGCTCTATACTCTTGAGGTTCTTCTTTATACCCGTTATGCCTGCATGGTGGAAATATTATATAATGGTATGGTGCTGTACCTCTCTTCCCAACTCCATGTTCAGTGATATCACATTGGTAGCTTGAAATTGGCCACGATGGGAGTACTTACTAGAAATCAGCAAACACTACAAATCAGGGTTTTATTTCTTGTTTGGTTGATTTTCTAAACAAGTGTTTCTCAACTTTTTGTTTTGTTATTGTTACCCCCGAGTAGTCCTTTTAGATATTTTTGGCCTAATTGTCCCCTCTCCATGAAATATTTAAAACACAGATATATTATTGTTTGTATACTGTATGTATACATGCTTTATATATGAAAAAGTAACATTTTTTGTTCCATCCAAAGAGCCACTGTTTGCCCCCAAGGGGCCGTATTATCCTCTTTGAGAAGGCATAGTTTAAACTTAAAAAGTGATGGAAAAAATGTTAATAATGTAGATTAAACATACATTTCATACCTATAGACATTACATTGCAGATAGCAGAGCAAACTGAGAAATATTCTTCCAGTATTTAAACACTATTATCCAGTTCAACAAAGAGGTTGCTTACTTAATTTATAAACTAGTGAAGTTTCAATATGTCTTTGTTGTTTCACTTTTGACTTACATGTTAATGTAAATGAAAATATCAATCGATATTCATATTGGAAACATATTCATTTGTCACTTGCAACCATAGGTTGGCTGTAGATGCAAGACTTCTGTAAAAATCAACAAATGCAGTCTGTGAGAATAAATCAGCTGTATGGAATTTACAATAAAGAATATTTTATATTTTATTATCATTTTTAAATTGTGTGGTATATATCTTTTATATCACTAAGGTTTGTAAATATATATATATATATGTACATATATATGTATGTATGTACACATATGCATATATTTTGTTCAAAGAGCTGGCTGTTAAACATTTATCAGCACACCGCTGTATATAATCTACATTTAAAATCAAAGTAGCATAAATATCTGCACCAAATTGGTGAAACTCCTTCCAGACATTTTCAGAAACAAAAATCTACAAACATGGTTGCAAAGGTTAACCCTGGGAGAGAGATTAGGAGAAACATTTTAACATCTCTTTTAGTCTTTTTCAAATTTTCTGAAAGGAATATTTCAGAAAATTTTTTTTATACAAAAATTTTCTGTTTTCTATCCCCTCCCCAATCCCACACAAATGTCTAATGAATTTTACAACAGTGTAAGTGTGTGACGTATGGACCCCTATGGAGAATGGAAGAGCCAGTCTGGGGAGAGAATGCAAAATAGTGGAAAAGAAGAGGGATAAAGAGGGTCTAATTAAAATGAGGGGAAAAAGAGAATAGAATAGATAACTGAAGGCATCCCAAGGTTGTTTTGGGAGTAGGGATTGTACAATTCCAGAGGATGGGGATAAGCACACAGCACAACCACCAAAAGAATCAAAGTTGCAAATAAAAATATACAGGAAATAAGCAAAAAAAAAAAAAAAAAAAGCAGTAGAAGAACAGACTGCACCTTTGTCCTTTGTCCATCCTAAATCCATTAATTATTCACATTCAAATCTGGGAAGGTAGCTATCTCCTGTGAGGTGAGAGACGAATTGCCAGCTCGCCAGTGAGTAAACGCTGCCTTTGTACTGCTGTTTTAAACTTGTTAATCGAATTCTACGTCAGCAGTGCTGGAAAAATGTATATTTGGGGTAAAATCACTCTGAAATGTTCTTACTGATATTTGGGGGGAATACGTATCCCAATTCAAGCATGATAGTCTTGCAATTCCTTTTCTGGACCCAAAGAATAGCATCAGGAGGAATAGGTATTCTTCCAATGAATGTGACAGTATGCTTTACAGACCAGTCTTACCAGCACTCAGATGTAGACATTTCTGAGGAAGAATCAAGGAGCTTTTAGCAGATCTCCTTATAGCTTTAAAGTAGCAATGCGGCATCATCCTTTTCTATTGAAAATTGTGGAGAGCAATGGGTAATATTTCTTTGGGTTCTGACAATTAAGTGTAAACCCTCAGGAAAACAATACAATAATCAGGAATCAAATTTTAAAAATCTAGATCTTAAGATGCATTCATTTAAAATGTTCGTGGGGGAGTGTGAGGTACAAACTGTTGGGTATGAGATAGGCTCAAGGATGTATTGTACAACAGTTTGCAATGACTGTAAATGGAAAGTAACCTTTAAAAATTATATAAAAATTAAAACTGAACAGTAAAATAAGAAAGAGCCAAAAAACCCAAAATAAATAAATAAAATTTTTTTACAATTGTATAAGAACCAAGAAGTATAAAATTCTCACTTTGACCTAATCAAAAAATGAGGTTAATAAATTCTTCTTTCTCTCTCTAGTCCTCTCCACTCCATTTCCCAGCTAAAATTTTCATCTGTATCCCTGACTTATCATCTAGTTCTAATACTTCTTAAAAAAAACCAACAAAACCGGGAATTAACAGTTAAAAGAGGCAAGTTCCAAGGTTGGCATATTTTAGTCATAGCAAGAAATAATATTCTTTCACATAAGTAATACGCCATGTCTTTCTGACGCATATATCCTATAGGGGTCTCTAATCGGAACATTTAATGTATAGAAAACAGATGGCTGTAGCTTTCCTACCAGCTTCTGTTTATTATGATCAATCTGAAGCCAGAGATATTTCCCTTAGCGAGCCTAAAAATCTAGAGAGAGGATGTAGAAAGAGAAAGACTTAGCTATAGGAATAAATCCTGAGACGTTATCATTCGCTGGTCTAAAAAGTCTGGTCTGTAGCCTCAGAAAGATTATCAGTTGTTTGCCCCAAATGACATAAATCAAGTGTGAAAGTGGGTTTTGTACATGTCTCAATAGACTCCACAGTCCAACTGATCCTCCCATTTCTGTGCTGGCTGCTGATTGTAAATCATCAGCTCTCCATGTATCTAGGCTTTGTGGATAAACTAACAGGCAGCTCTGGCTCTCTCTGGGGCTGTAACATTCTGCCATAAGGAGTTGGCAGTGTGACCACAGTCAAAGAAAAATCAGGACAAAATGATTCACACAGAGGAGATGATATACACCTCCACAGTTCAAGTTGATGGCTAATTACAAGAGGTAAAAGATAAAAAATCAAAAATGTTATAATAATCCTAACAGTTGCAAGCATGTTTCACTTTCGTGAAACACTTCCATATAATAAGATGATGAATAAAGCTTCAGAGTCAAACAGATCAGGGTTCGAAGCACCTTTCTGCCACATCTTATTAGCCATACGTATAATCTGAGGCATCACAAGTTACTAATTTCCCTGAGTCTCAGTTTTCTTATCCATAAAATGAAACAAAACAAAATAAAAATTTAAAAAAACCCAAAAAAACAAAAAAGAAGAACCATGTGCTAATCTGACAGTTAACTGATGTGATTAATGTAACACCATTAGCACATATTAAGATTGAAATAAAATCGTGGCTATTTTTAGTTCCAGCTCCATAACAAAAATTGTGCACTATTCTTATGTCATTTTTTTACAGGAGAACCCAACTGCAAGAGTAAGAGTTAGACTGAGGTTCAAGCAAAAGAACAATGCAGGAAAGTACAGTGGAAAGAACGCAGACTTTAGGAGCAGATCTGATTATCAACCCAGGCTCCACCACTTACTCAATTGTGAGCAGGTCAATTTGTCTCTTCGAATTTCTCTGGTGCAAACTGCCAATAAGGGCAACAACCGTGAAGGGTTATTAAGAAGAGTTTGCACCATGTGTGCAAAGCACACAAACATTATACCTGGCACACAGGATTTTTATGTGCAAAAAGTGTTATTGAACTGGAAAATTTATCTTTGGGGTTGAAAAACAAGGCAGTTCCTAACAATAATAATAATTATACCAGCTTACATTATTATTACACTTCATCATTGCAAGAATCATCTATCTCAAGCACTTTTTGAACTAGGCAGGACAGGAATTACGCCCATTCTCAAGATGAGGAAAATGAAGCACTCTAACATTTTTGTAAAGCTGTGCTTGTGTGTGTGTGTGTGTGTGTGTGTGTGTGTGTGTGAGAGAGAGAGAGAGAGAGAGAGAAAGAGTCGCATTAATGGATAATTATATTTTAATGAAGTGGGAAAATCTCCAACAGTGACTGATGTTATTTAAAATGAAGAATGCTGAGAAGTGAAAAATGTTTTGAATCCTATGAGCCTTCATTGTCTCTGCTTTTCCACTTCCACATATTTATGACTGAATCACTATTGTTTGATGAGCCATTTCATCCTAAGTGGCGCTATTGAAGAGATTAATGAGTCAGGAGACCTGGTGAGTTAAATTAATGTTTTTAAAGTTAAAATTTATCCAGAGTAATAATAATTAAGCCCACAAAATATGCCCGGGCAACACCACCAAGATTAATCCTATCCCACCATAAAAATAATTCACTTTGTATACTTGAATTAGTCATGAAAAGGTCTGTCTCTGAACACCAACTACAGTAATTGTTTAGAACTGCAATTATTGCTCAGAAATACAAGTTTAAAGATTCAAACATAATGGAATGCTAGATAAAAAGCACACAACTTATTAGGAGTCAGAATGAAAATGTATGTACTGAATGAATAAAAACTCATATTTGAGGCAATAACAAATTCTTAAAACATTCAAGCCTTTTAATTTACTGTTTTGGAGACTAGGTAATTGGGCAAATCCTATTTAAACTTTGTCCAATCATTGCAGGAGTAAGAATTTCAATGTGTACAGTAATTCTGGAGAGCATATTTCCTTCATTTAGACTTGGTCTTGCTTTATGACTATATCAGCATCATTGACCACATGCTGCTCTTAAAAATATCCAAACCCAGTACTTTCAAGGTCTTTTTATTTCGAGGTGGAAAAGAATCAGCTCATTAAGAAAAACTTCTACTATCTCCCTAAGCATCTCTCTTTCTCGATTCTCTCACTTAAATTAATTTTGTCATCACTCCACCACCTCTGCCCCCAAATGTGTACTGTCTCCCCTTAATTTTATAATCTTGACCAGTCATGTCCATTAAGGTAGACAGACATGGATTTTGAAATGTATTAAGGAGGGGGCAAAAAGAAATAAATATATAAAAATTATCAAAACATCTTGCGCTTATGCTTGGATTACCGACTTCAGAGTTTATGGCCGCCTCAACAGAGGAATTTTCTCTTGGACATCTTTACACCTTCTTATAGCAAAAACAAAACATGAGTCAGAACCCCACTTGCATCCATTTTATGGTCTTGTTTCCAAATCCCATAGCCTATCCCATAAGTTATATTTGGGGAATACTCTAGGTGACTAGTTCTGGGAATATTCTTGTCTTCTAGTTGTCAATCGCGGTTTACCGACAGGAGACAATCCTAGCCGCAGAGCAATTTTATACTAAAAGATGCTGTAGAGTAGACGAATACACAGAGCAAATAGGAGAATCCAAGACAAGATTTACCTGTTTGGCATAAGACATTGTTACTCTCATAACACCATAGCCAAGGAAAGAGTTCCAAAATCAATTAAATACTCATTGCTTTCTTAGAGAGGCATCATGCCAAGAATTAATTCGAGTAATTCATTAACCTAACTAGCCAGCAATATGTGTGGTTGTGAGTGTGGGTATGTATGTGTGTCCAGAACAAAACTTTAACTTTCTTTCCCCAATTATTCTCATTTCATTTATATAATAGCTGGAGTAGAAATGCAGTAAGAAAACTTACTAATAGAAACTTAGATTTTATGTGAAAAGAATAAAGGAGAGAATAGGTAGAGGGGTTATTCTGAGATAAGGGAAGGAGGTCTGGAGTCAGAAGACCCCTGTTTGAGCTCTGTTTCCACCATTTATTATGTGTTTGTTTATATACGACACCATTTATTTTGAAAGTTCAAAGGTGATAGTTCTAGTTTGAATCAATGCCCATCAACCAGATGCTCTCTTTTAGAAGTGGTGAAGGAGTGAAGATTTTGAAGTTACAGATAATCTGCATTTAGAAACTATACATCCGTGCACAACTCACTTAACCTTCTGAGCCTCAGTTACTTCATCTACTAAGCAGGAAAATGCAACACATCACTTCAGAGTGTTACAAAGAATAAGATGAGATTAGGTACATACAATTATTTTCAAGGAATGAAAGATCAATAAATATCCACTGCTTTTCTTTTTTCATTTCTCAGTGCAACACATTAGTATATTTAGATGATCTTGTCTTCATTAAGAACTGTTATCACAAAAACTGATATCAATTAAATTGGAAAAATGAGGAAAAGTGTCTGTGTTTCTTTTGTATTTCCCAGATGGCTGAACACAATGCTAAACACATACCAGATGCATTTAGGGGAAAGTGTACCTGTCTGGGGGACAAAAATCCGACTTTGTATTTAAGTCCTGCTACTACTGGCCTCAGTCACCTTTGATAAATTACTTACCCTCTCTGCACGTGTGTGGAGTGAGGGGGTTAGCATGCATGATCTCTAAGGCTTCTTCCAGCAATATTCTCTCATTATCTAATATCTATTTGCTCACTGATAGATTATCCTCATTCTTTGTTCTAAGGATTGATACTGTTGTTGCTTTTTAATGTACTGATAGACCACTAAAGAAGGAAGTTACATAAACATACCAACACATGTTGATTACAAAAGCATCCACACACAAACAATTTAACTAAATACCAAACAAAACTGAGTAGGAGTTGTTTGGTGGCCATTAGTGGTGATTTTATTTGTGTAATCTACAATGGAGCTGAAATTGACAAATAGTTGTAATCTGTTATTCCATAATAGAACACATGAAACAATTCTTTACAAGCCTGAGAAAGCAGACATATTTACAGCAGACATAGTTCTTAGATGTTGTAATAAAATTATATAATACGCTGAGAGGAAATATACACACAGGCAGTCCAGAGAAGGTCCATAGTTGATTTATATGTCTTCTGCCAGTATTAGAGATATAGTGATTTCCAAACAGTAAAAATTTTTATCTAAAATGATAATAATATCAAATTTCAATAATAAAATCTCCAAGCAAAAGTGTACATGTTCCATAACAAGTGGTAAAACTCCTAATTGGTAGGTTTATCTAATTATCAACTTGAAGTAAGCAGATTTCCAAAATGTTGACAAAATAAAATTCAATAATAATTATTTTTAGTTTTGATTTTTTGCAGGACACTAATATTATCCCTAATTTAAAATGCAAGATCAATTAAAACAGACTGGAGACAAGAGGAATTTGATGCAAGGTTGGTGAGGAAAATGACATTTTTCTAGACCTACTCTATGTGAATCATCATGCTGTGTAATTTTACATACTTCATATTAAATCATTACAAACTATGAAGAAGGTAAGAGTGTCTTTGTAGTATATATGAGGAAACAGACCCCCATAAATATCAAGTGACTTGTGCTGATCACAGATCCAGTGAAAGTAAGCTGGCATAGAAACTCATACTTATCTTGCTCTAGACCACAGTTGGTGCTTCTTTTTTGCATTACATCTAACTACATAGAAGTGCACCATTCAGACCTCGACACGAGAAAACTGCCTCCAGTTGTGGCACCTGCAGATCAGCTGCAGGGTTCACATTGACCTCATCCTCCCAGGGCTGCTCCAAGCTGATGACTGAGCAAACTGAGGCTATCAAAGGCAAACCCAACTTGCACCTTCTGAAATGGGCCATCTTTGCTCCAGGCCTCCCCGTCTGTCTGGCTCAGACTTTCTCAGTATGACATTCCATCTGAGGCTTGGCTCTTCATACTCCTTCCCTTGCTCTTTTCTTGAACATCAGACTCACTTTGTGGTCTTGAAGGCTCTTTCCACCCACTGTTTCTTCTCCCCTTTATCATTCATAGACATTTCTACCAATAAATATCTTGCATATCAAATTGCCTTTTGTTCTCAGCTTTTTAGAGGACCCAAACTGACACTCCTGGTACAGAGAGTGGTCTGAGAAAGCAGGTAGTATAACGAGATTTTCAGACCCTATCACTCCCAACCCATCTGGCAGGAAGGGCTTCATATATTGCGGAATATGGGTCAAGGAGAGTCCCTGGCCCAAGTCTTGGACCCATCGCTGAAGATTGCAGTGGTGGTAACCTGGAAAACAGCCTGGTAGAGGGAGATGCTCTTGCCTGTGAGATTACTCAGGCACTGGAAAAGTGTGGGAGCAAAAATACCTAAAAGGATGGCAGAGTGGGCTGATTACTATTAAACTGTATTGACATCAGATAGAGGAAGAATGAAAAACTGGGGGTGGTTAAGAAATAGTTAAAGGGCTAAATGTGAGGGCGAGAGGACCTCTTTGGCAGCATAGAAAGAGGTCCTTATTTCTCGCAGTGGAATAGCAGGCACAGCTGATAGCAAATACAAGAGTTCATAGTTGGAAGCAGAGCGCTCCCAAGACAAATAAACGCTCAGACCCAGTAGATTTGTTATGCTGATTTGGGAAACTGAAATATGGAACAAGGACATCTGGAGAGGAATCTCTTAAGAAATTTGGCTTTGCAGAGTCCCTTGAACCATCTGAGTTTGAAGACATGGCCCACCCCCTCAATTAGGATGTACCCTAATGCTTCCCCTGTTCAGAAAGATGTTTCAGAGCCCTCTTCTTCTTAAGGCAATAAGTTCTGCTCTCAGGAATTGCTGCTGCTTCATCTCCCATTTGCCAGGCCAATAACTAGGGTTACATTTCAATGTAAATTGGCTGGGGATTTGCTGGGCCTGATAACCAAGGAAAGAGATTGCACTCTAAAGAGGCTCTAGGAATTAGCTAATATACACCAGCAAGAGCCAGAGGAGAATCCCTGGCATTGGATTTTGAGGGTGATTGATCAAGTGAGGCCAGAAGGTATGACTGAATTTGTAGACTTGTCCTTAGGACATAGAATTTAATGCTCTGGCAAGGACCATGGGTAATGGACAAATTCACTGGTAAGGTGGTCCTTAGAAGCCTGGGAAAAAGAAAACCAAACAAAAACAGATGGCCAATGCTCAGTGAAGTGTGAGTGTCTGTAAGACAGAAAAGGAATAAATGAAAAAGCCTGTTCTTGTAGGCATGCTGGAATGGGTATATTAAGTGAGTCTATAATACCCACCAGAGGATTCTCTTCTCCTATGGGAAGGCCTAGAGGACACATAATTCAGCCTGGCCATTATGAATGCACTGGTGAGAGGGACACACAAATCATTAAGAAGTTCAATGTTGGCTCTCCTCCACAGGTCAAGGTTCATGGTGGAAGAGGTGGACAGAGGGCTGGGCCTGTTAATAGCCAAGGGAGCAATGGGGGTTGCACCAAATGCCAAGTATATCAATCCAAATTATATGCTCTTAGATCTGGGAAATAACAACAGAATGATTCCATGGCCCCATTTACTATCACTCCTGATGACCTACTGGAGACCTTTGTGCTTTGTCCTTCCCATCCTCTCAGTGTTGGGCTCTTTTGGGTTAGAGTTACGGCCCCTGAAGGGGGAATGTTCTTTCCATGGGCCGAAGCAAGTGCCCATTAAACTACAAGCTTCTGCGAAGGCACTTGGATTTATTCTGTAGACAAGAAGACAAGTCACCACTTTGACTGGCATGGGTAATTGGTCCTGGTTGGCAAGAGGAAGTAGGGCTGCTGATCTACAGTGCAGGCATGGAGGAGGAATACGTGTGGAACCCAAGTGGACCACTGGGTGCCTCTGGTTCTTACCCAACGTTAATGATGAATGGACCCATGCAACTAATAAAGCCTGAAACACGCATACGTTCTAGGAGCTTAGAACACTCAGGGATAAGGGTTTGGGTCACACCATCAGATAAGCCACCAAGACCAGCTGAAGTGATAGCTGAGAATGAAGAAGGTTTAGAATGGACACTGTAGGAGGGAAATAATAAATCATGGCTGCCCTGAAACTGTGACTGCAGTGAACTGTAGTTGATTCCACTCTCTCCCTTCTTTAAAGTTTCTTTTCAGTAGGAGAAGCCCACAGCAACCACAGAAGAGTTGCTCCCCTAAAGTGGATGGAGAAGTGAGTAGACTATGGCTGCCTTGGGAGTGTGCCTTTCATGAAAAAACTGCTGTGAGTCATCAGCAGTGAATTGACAGCCTCCAGGGCCACAATTTCCAGATCCACAGCAGATGTCAAGAGAAAAGTCACACTCTTCCAAGGCTGCTCTCACTCAATGACTGAGCTTGAAGAGGGCACTAGAGCTTGGTCAGTCCTGCCCAGCATGATTCTCATTAATGGGAAGTATTTCTCTGGGGGCTACCCAATGGCCTGGCTGAGATGTTCTCACAGGGCCATGGCAGTTGGGGCGCTTCCTACCCAAACCCCCTTCTTCCGCTCACTCCTTCCACAGATGCCAGATCCAATCTGTGGTATGAAGGCTCTCCTGCATCTTTCTGCTTCCTCTCCCCATTCTCCTTCAGAGGTGTCTCCCTCTGATAAATTCCTTATAAATCTGATTCTTTCTTGACATCCAATTCTTGGATTTCCCAAACAGTTAAAAACCACCTTAAGGAGCAAAACATTTCTCAAGTCCCATAAAAATCTGGTTTGTATAAAATGTTCTTGTTTTTCAGTTAAACTTTTTGACCACAGAGGAAAAAGTAAAGACAATCTCTATACGTTGGAGTCTAGTTATTCAGAAAACCCTTAATATTTTAGACATACCCAATGAAACTTCAAATATATCCTCAAATTCATTTCATAGAAACTTTTATAGAGTCTAGATTTATTCTACTAAAATTCATATTTCCATTAAAATTATCTGTTTCTTCTGTATATATTTCTCTTCATAAATTAGCTGTCTTTTCATCTTTCCCTAAGGTTTTTTTTTCCTTTCAATTCTGCCATATATTTCCCTCCAATTTTTTTTTTTTGTTGTTGTTGTTGTTGTTTTTGCCACTTCACTGGAAAAGCTGGGGAAGTGAAATTAAGCAGAACAAAGCCACATTTGAGGTTTGCATGCTGGATATTCAACTGGATTTGCTCATTATTTAATTATTTTGCACATCACCCTTATAGATCACTTAATTCATATTAGCGTTTCATCAAAACTGCAAGGACTTTTAGGGTTGCTCTGAAAGAATCAAAACTTTTCAGTGTTCATACCTTAAATACTAAGTTTCTGCTGCATGTATCAGATTAAAACAGAAAGCAAATAAAATCTCTATAATGATGAGGTAGACGATGTCACATAATCTTTACATTTGGATAACAACAGAGAGTGATGCAAACTACCACAAATTATAGACTCATTACTAGAAGTTAGATAGATTTAGGACTACAAAAGATTCTTTAACTTTCAACAAGTCCTATATTCAAATATGTTGATTATGGAGGTACGTTCTTTGTGCAATCATGGGACTTTCCAAGGAAAGTATGGGTCTACTTCTTGGTGTATCTTGTTTTCTTTCTTTCATTGCTAATGAACGCAAACAGCAGCATCAATTTGTTTTTTCCTAAGGAAGGTACAGGATAAGCTAGCATTATTGCTGAAAGCATTTTTATTATGTTTTTAAATTTATTTTACTGAAGTATGGCTGACTTACAATATTGTGTTATTTTTGGCTCTACAGCAAAGTGATTCCATTATATATATATATATATATATATATATATATACACACACACACACATATATACATATATGTATATATATTCCTTTTATATATATATATATTCTTCTTCATATTCTTTTTCATGGTGGCTTATCACAGGATACTGAATATCCCTGTGCTGTACAGTAAGACCTTGTTGTTTTCCCATTCTATATGTAATAGTTGCATCTGAAAGCATTTTTAAATGTTGGAATTAAGCTTAGCCATAGTTTGCATAAAAGCCTCAGAAGCGTGGAACACCTCATGCAAAGGAACCTAATTTCTTTAAATAAAGAAGAAATCAGAATAGAAGCATAAATTACAATGTGTCAGGCAGTGCTGTATCTATAATTAGCCCAGGTATTAAATGTCTTTCTTAAGATAAAAATACACAGATTCTTAAGTCATTTAAACTAACCATCTGTTTGCTTAGTACTTATTATAGTTCTCCAGATTTTCTACAATTATTGGTGTTAGTATTACCTTTCAGAAGATTATATTACTTTTGACTACAAGCTAGAAAATAACTAATTTAAGAAGCATCTATCTAGTGTGTATTATGTGCAATAAATTGTCTGGTGGGACTTCCCTGGTGGTACAGTGGTTAAGAATCTGCATGCCAATGCAGGGGACACAGGTTCAATCCCTGGTCCAGGAAGATACCACATGCCACAGAGCAACTAAGCCCGTGCACCACAAATACTGAGCTCGCGCGCCACAGCTACTGAAGCCCATGTACCCTAGAGCCCGCGTGCTGCAACTACTGAGCCCACGTGCCTAGAGCCCATGCTCTGCAACAAGAGAAGCCAACGCAATGAGAAGCCCGTGCACCGCAACAAAGAGTAGCCCCCGCTCGCTGCAACTAGAGAAAGTTCGCATGCAGCAATGAAGACCCAATGCAGCCAAAATAAGTAAATAATTAAAAAAATAAATTGTCTAGGAATAATATAATAAAAATGAGGTTGATTTTGTCCTAATTTTGAAGTCCTTAAAGCTTTGCCTCTAGGATAGCAAAGATGTCAAAGCTTTAGAATGATGTAAGAATGGCCAACTGTCCTTGCTGGCTTTGTAAAGACTTGGAAATCTTTTTTTTGTTGCTGTTGTTAATGATGTAGGATAATTTCTAAATGGATTTGGGAAAAAAGAGAGGAAAAGAAGTAGAGAAGAAAAGCAAGGCAAGCTTATTGAATGTCTATTACATACCAGGCATTGAACTGTGTGTTTTCACAAATGTCATCTCCTTTAATCCTTCCAGCAGCAGCTTGATGTAATTATAATTGCTCCATATTATAGCTGTGGACACTTGGATTTAGCAAGGTTAAGTGATTTGGGCAAAGGGCTGATAAGTGGCCCAAATGGGATTCAGATGTTTCAGATATTGATGTCTATTCTTTTTACATAAACCGAGATAAGCTACATGACTTCTTATAATGCTCTCCAGTCCCAGGATTCTATAATGAAGTTTGACATACAGTTACTGGTCTAGAAAAATGATGTACATCATTTAACAGCAGTAAGAACACTGGGTTAATGCTCTTTCTGGTGAGAGTCAGTTAAGACATACGATTTGTCCTGTGCTCTAGCTCTACCAGGCTACTACTCTGCCATGTGGTAGTCACTCTGAAATGTCATTTGAATGAATGAGTCCCAGAACTTCGATTCCTCTGTGCCTTTATATATGCGAGTACCCCTTCTCTTACGTTTATTTTCTTGTGAAATCCCCCTTTACATTAAGGTTACAGTCTTCAAAGTCCAGTTCAACTACTATTTCTTCAAGGAAGACATTTGAAAGTCCCTACACAGAATAATCCATTCCTCTCCTTTGGTTTACTGCTGTGCAAGGCGATTCTTGATGATTTCCAATGATCCCTGCTTCCTGATATGTTTGCTGTTGTGTAATCTCCTCCCCTTGCAAGTGTGCCGGACCCAGTGACTTGCTTCAAGTGAAGAGAATACAGCAGAAGTGGTGGGAGGTCATTTCTGAGATTAGGTTACAAAAATATTGTGCCTTCCATCTTGCTAGTCAACTCTCACTCTTTCTGTCAGACTGCTAACTCCGGGGGAAGCAAACTGCTATGTTATAAGTAGTCCTATGGAGAGAGCAACACAGGATGGAACTGATGTCTTCGATCATTGGCCCAAGAGGACCTGAGACCCTCAATTCTACGGCCCATAAGTCACAAACACGTGAGTAAACTTGGAAGTGGTTTCTCCCCAGTTAAGCCTTGATACAACTACAGCTCCAGCCAATGCCTTGATATCAGGCTTGTGAGAGCCCTTGAGCCAGAGGAGGCAGCTAAGCCATGCCTGGATTCCTGATTCACAGAAATTATGAGATAATAAATGTTTGCATTTGTGAGCCACTAAATTTGGGGGTAACTTGTTCCATAGAAATAAATAACCAGTATAATCTTTATTTTAGCACTTACCATAATCTGACTTGCCTGATACTATTAGAGTCTTCCTTAAGATTTAAAGGATTTGACTCACATGGGCAGAAATCTTTTCTGGCCCACACTAACTATCCAGTATCTAGCACACAGCAAGGAGTAAGTGATACCATCCTTACCCAAGAATCACATGCCTAGAATACTGAAAATAGGAAATGTTTACTGAGTAAAAATAAATCAGATTAGTTACAACAGAGTTTGTTCAATATGATAATATTATATACAATGTGTGTATATAAATAATAGATTACATTTATACTTATATACAATATACACATATATAATATGCACATATTGTGTATATGAATATATGTACATAAATATACACATGAATATGTGTATACATACACTATAGATACATATATTCATACATATCCATACGCATATGATAGTACTAGCAAAGCATATACCAAAATAGTACAATACCTGAATGGTGTAATTATGCGTGTATTATTTTTTTCTTTGCATTTTTGTAGTTCTCAAATTTTGGGGTTGAATACATACCACTTTTATACAGGGGAAAAAATCAATACTTGCAAATTAAGACTAGATGAGACCAGCCTCAGCTTGGCAGCAAGGGCTAGAGTTCTGTGGATGGAAGACATTACCACACCCAACTCAAAGCCTGTCTGACACGAAAGACTGTCACTGTGCTGGGTGGGCGGCCCAAGGACTGCCGGGCAGAGGGACGCAGATGCTGCTGCCTGTCACACAGGACACCCTAACAACAGGCTACTTGTACATTTAGTACATGTAATTTGGGTTTATGTGTCCCTCTACCCTGAAGGATTTCTTCCCCCATGTCTCTATAACTGTAATGCTACCAAGAATTAAGGAGTGAATAAACTCCCTAACCTGTATGTCTGTTTTGGGGGAAATTCAACATTCATTCAGGATACAGAGGTGCCTCTAATTCAATCACAGTGGCTCAGTATATGTTATGTATTTATTTTGTTCCCCACCTTATCTCTCTGGAATCTGATCCTTTTTCTTTATAATGTGTGCTCTAAAGACACTTTTCCTCTTATCTTCTAAGATCCCAAATATTTAAGTGGATTCCTTGAGGTATCAACAGCCATTGCAAATCCTGAATATTCTAGAAAAGGGTAGCATGCAATCAAATCTCTGATTTACTAAATAAAAGAAAAAAGGACGCAATACATAAATAAGGAATAAATTCAATAAGTTTTTAGAAAGACAAGAAAGATCTTTTAATATGCTACCATACACTGTTCTATAGAATTTTATGTTATTTGATGCCTTTTTCACTGATGGAAAACTATATATGTTGGAACTATTATTATAAATTCTGATGTCAAGCATGCAAATTGTTTCCTCGTTTGTACCTAAAGAGCCTCGTGAATATATAACTAGATTAGAATAAAACTGCATTCATGGTAGTAATACAGGTCATTTAATTATGGCTTCTGTAGATAGCATATACAAGATCTCTTCTGGATTGTTAGGGCTGAACTTCCTTCCATGGACATAGCCATTCATTTAATGGATATTCTGGGAATGACAACCATGTGCAGAGTACTACTCTAAAACCCTGGAGACCCCTCAGTGAACAAGATAAAACTCCTCCCAACATGGGGCTCACATTCTGATGAGAGAAGACAGATAGCAATCAAGTCAAAAATATTACATGAGCTAGAAACAGATGTTTTGTAGAAACAAAATAGGGAATCAAGGTAAAAAGGACTCAGCAATGGGCTGTACATTAGCTGGGTGAGCTGGAGAAGGTCTCTTTGCAAAGATGTGGAGCTGAGACCTGTTTGGTGCGGAGGAACCAATGATGCCAAGATCTCAGACAAGGTATCCAAGGCAGACAAACCAGCATGTGCAACAACCCTATTTAAGGAATGACTTTGGGGTAGCTGAAGGGTTGAAAGAAGGCTCTTGTATTTGAACTTAGTGGAGAGGTAACAAGTTGCAGACAATGAGGGGGGGTCACGGCAGGGGGGGTGGGGTGTGGCACGACTGTTTATATAGATGACTGTAGAGGCCATGATAAGATGCTTGGATGTTGTCTTAATAGCAGGAGGGATTCATCAGGGAGAGTATCAAAGAAAAGAATATCATAGTCTTACTTAGGCTTTAGGAAGATATCTCAGCTGTTATACAGAAAAAAGGACTATAGGAGGATGAGAATGGAAATAGGGCATCCAGTTAGGAAAGTGTTATGCATTAATTACAAAATGTTTGTATTACATTGAATTACGAGTAAAAACTAAAATGCATACTGATATTCATTGCCCGCAAATGTTCACATGATATTTTTAGTTATATTTTCTTTGTTCATATTTTGACTTTCACTGTTGACTAATAGTATTTACAGAGAATGTTCATATATCCTCATAGAACAGAATTCCCCAGGAGAGGAGTGTAAAAAATGAAGCACTTAATTCCCACCAATATACATCGGAACACTCTGAGGACAGATAAGTCAGCTGACTTAGTCAGGGGCACTTTCTAGAACCAGTTACAATGAGTGACTGGGACTGGAACACAGGGCTCCTGACTCCCAGCCTAATGATCCCTCCAAATACTGTCCTGTTTTATCTATAATTAGAAATAGCTCAGAGGCTCTTTCTAAATAAAACAATATCTGATCCCAACCTTTCCATTATATTATGTTTCCATCTGTTCTTCTTGACAATTATAGATCTTGAAATATTTCTTGTGGCTTAGAACATCTTTCCAGAATTCGGGTTTCAGGTTTCTTTGGAAACTTTTTCTCCTGATGAAGTGAGAGCTGGACAAATTCAGAAGCCCAGTTTTAAGAATAAAAGGGGAGTCTCGTAGGTTTCCAAATCACTTGGCAAACAGAACCTTTCTCTTCAGCAGTGGTACATCTGTGTTCTTCGGATAGATGAATTTTCCCTGGATACCACTAACTACTTCACCAAAAAGTGGGCTTTCCTGAAATTCCACTCCCTGGAACCCAACTCCCTTCTAAAGAAATATCACCACACCATCTCCTTGATCCTCTTTTAATCTCTACCATTCCACACCCCCTCCTTAACAAAGGGCTTCCTACATTATAGGAAGTAGCTACCTGATTTAACACAAGGCAGGCACAAGCAACAGCAGTGAAGTTCCTATGAAAAATATAAATATTTTTCTAAAGGTCTTAATCGAGGTGTGCCAGAATTAATCTCTCCTCATACAGGTGAACATCCTCTGAGAGAAAGAGTAACAGCAGATGATACCTCAGCATGTCAGCAAGTATCACAGGCATTTAAGGAAGAGTTTTGCTATTTCCCAGAAGGTGGAAAGGGCTCATACATGAGTATATGTGTTTAGAAACCCAAGAAGATGGCTGGACCAAAAATATCTACAGAAAAACAGTGGAATTCAATTACAGGCTGGAGTTTAGTGCTTAATACAACATCTTGGGGGAAGACTGGAAAGGGCAGAACAGACCCAGGTTATAATATGAGGGCCCATTTATCAGAATAGACGGTACAGTCTTGGTTTGGGGAATAAGACAAAAGCCCGGCTATATAAATAGGGATGTTGATCTAAAATGTTGACACTCGATCCCTTCCATACAGAGTCAGGATTGGTCCTAGAATTGGGACCAGAATGGTTGAGATGGGAATGATACAGTGAAGGAAAATCTGAGAGGTCTTCTCGTTAACATAAGAGCTGATCAGCTTTCAAAAAGACACTCTAGTTGCAAATAATAGTTGCCGTTATAGTAAAAGTATGAAATTAGAACACTCCCTAACACCATGCACAAAAATAAACTCAAAATGGATTAAAGACCTAAATGTAAGGCCAGACACTATCAAACTCTTAGAGGAAAACATAGGCAGAACATTCTATGACATAAATCACAGCAAGATTCTTTTTGACCCACCTCCAAGAGAAATGGAAATAAAAACAAAAATAAACAAATGGAACCTAATGAAACTTAAAAGCTTTTGCACAGCAAAGGAAACCATAAACAAGACCAAAAGACAACCCTCAGAATGGGAGAAAATATTTGCAAATGAAGCAACTGACAAAGGATTAATCTCCAAGATTTACAAGCAGCTCATGCAGCTCAATATCAAAAAAACAAACAACCCAATCCAAAAATGGGCAGAAGACCTAAATAGACATTTCTCCAAAGAAGATATACAGATTGCCAACAAACACATGAAAGAATGCTCAACATCATTAATCATTAGAGAAACGCAAATCAAAACTACAATGAGATATCATCTCACACTGGTCAGAATGGCCATCATCAAAAAATCTAGAAACAATAAATGCTGGAGAGGGTGTGGAGAAAAGGGAACCCTCTTGCACTGTTGGTGGGAATGTAAATTGATACAGGCACTATGGAGAACAGTATGGAGGTTCCTTAAAAAACTACAAATAGAACTACCATACGACCCAGCAATCCCACTACTGGGCATATACCCTGAGAAAACCATAGTTCAAAAAGAGTCATGTACCAAAATGTTCACTGCAGCTCTATTTACAATAGCCAGGACATGGAAGCAACCTAAGTGTCCATCAACAGATGAATGGATAAAGAAGATGTGGCACATATATACAATGGAATATTACTTAGCCATAAAAAAAACGAAATTGAGTTATTTGTAGTGAGGTGGATGGACCTAGAGTCTGTCATACAGAGTGAGGTAAGTCAGAAAGAGAAAAACAAATACCGTATGCTAACACATATATATGGAATCTAAGAAAAAAAAAAAAAAAAAGGTCATGAAGAACCTAGAGGTAAGACGGGAATAAAGACACAGACCTACTAGAGTGTGGACTTGAGGATATGGGGAGGGGGAAGGGTAAGCTGGGACAAAGTGAGAGAGTGGCATGGACCTATATACACTACCAAACGTAAAATAGATAGCTAGTGGGAAGCAGCCGCATAGCACAGGGAGATCAGCTCGGTGCTTTGTGACCACCTAGAGGGGTGGGATAGGGAGGGTGGGAGGGAGGGAGACGCAAGAGGGAAGAGATATGGGAACATATGTATATGTATAACTGATTCACTTGGTTATAAAGCAGAAACTAACACACCATTGTAAAGCAATTATACTCCAATAAAGATGTTAAAAAAAAAAAGTTGCCGTTATAATAGCATTTTACATTCAACAAGTGAGGTGACTATTGAAAATGAAATGGTTATAAATCTTTTTGCAAATGGATAATAGCCCTCATTGCAGTCTATCCACATTCATTTGTTCTTCTACAAAAATATGTTCACTAAAATCCAGTCTGAAAATAGGGAACATTTATTAGATTTGAATTTATTTGTTAGATTAGTTAAGGTAAAATAAAATAATAGTCTCAAAGGTGACTATTCAAGCCTTAAGCCTTGGGATTGAGGATTCAGAAGACAAGCACTCCACTAATTTTTAGCTCTAAGCTGAGCAAGTCACTTAACTATACCCAGGTTTTATTTCTTCATCTTCAAGATGTTAAAGAGAATGATGAGATTTCCAGAGTTCTTCGTGCAGTGATATTTTATACAACTATGGACCTACAAAGACAAAATCCACAGGTGTTTTCCAGATCATGAGGATTTTCTTTAATGTTCTCTATCTTTTTAAAAATGCTTTAGCTTTATTTGTTCCACCATTATAGACCCTCTGACCATAGGATAGTAACTGCTATTCTCTACACCTTCTAGAAATAGTCATGCCTCCATGACTTTGCATATGCTCTTCCCCTGGCCTAACAAGTCTGTCCTCACTCCATCAGTCTTAGAAAATACCTGTTTCTTCTTTCAGACTCAGCTCCAGCATTGACTCTACAGGAAAACCTTTTCAGACATTTGTTCCACTCAGGGTTGAGTTCAATGCCCCTCTTCTGATTTCCCCACAAATCCTAAACCATCCAGATTATAGTAAATTCAGTAAATAACTGTTTTTGTTGTCCATTTACCTAACACACTAGGAGACTTAGCCCAGGCCATGACGTATGGAAGGTTTGCAATAAATGGTTTGACAGAGGACAAATTGCTACACACTAGTTATGTTACTGGGGCAAGAGAGACACTCTTTAAGCTTCAGTTTTCTCCTTTGTATAATGGAACCGTACAGTCATTGGGGTGTTGCAAGAATTAACTGTGACAATGGACATGTATGTAAATTATTTGGTACAAAGTCAGTATATTATAAATGCTCAGTGAAGAGAGACTGCTGCTAATGGTTAGGTTTGCTAATGATCCTATCTGAATTTATGAGATTAGGCTACTGTGTTAATGTATCTCAGGAATTTACTAACACGGCAATGTGTACAGCCGCAAACTGAGAGTAACTGAGCGTGAGAAACTATGTGTGCGATATAAAACATAAAATATCTTTTCTGCACTTGAACTATGTTGAAAAAAAATTACTGTCTCCAGTGAAGCAAGTGTAGTTCAACTGATTCCACTGTATCTGTCTCAGATGACAATTCCCTCCATCTTTATCTATCCAAGAGGAGCTTTTTATTTACTTTCAATAAAGGAGATAACCCAAAAGCAGACCAAATCTCTCTCTGACTGCAGTTGTTGGGAACTATTGGCAAGCCAGAGTAATGAAGTCGGGGTTTAAAACAGTATGAAATGGACCCTAAAACCTTGACATAAAAAGCAGGCATAACAGTCACTCACGTGTCATAAGTTTATTTGATTATCATGTTGCTCAGAGAGACAATGTTTCTGGATCCATCTAGAGGTGACATCAGGAAGCAATCTGACCTGAGGGAACGCAGCGGTCAGGCCCTCCTGTGAGTGTCAGAGCTTGTCCTTGAGGGACAAGCGCACAAATGCAAACCCAAACACCATATGAATGAATATCTGAAAATTCTAAATCAAGCTAACCATCTGTGAAATAAAAAGTGTTCAAGCCTCCTATCTTGACAAGTGCCCCTTCATACTAGTGTAGAAGGCCTGGTTCAAATTTAGGCTTCTTGGAAGTTTTGGAAATCAGGGCAGGAACCCGGGAAAAGGTGCAGGGAGGGTGGGGAGGAGCTGGGTCCAGCTGCTGGCTTCACCCTCCCCTTTCCCTTCACCCTGATCTCCTTCTCAGGCCACCAGGAAATGTGTGCACAGATGTTCAGATGCCCAGCTCGCTTACTCAAGTGCCTTCCACACCTTCCTCCCCAGGCTCCTGCAAACAGCTGCTCTCAGCCACATTTACAGGGAGGTGCACGTAGAGGGGTTAGCAGGCCTGTGCTTGCCCCAGAAGGGTGCATGTCATCCTCAAGGTTCCTTGGTACCTGGAGCATTGGCTAGAAAGGAAGCATGATCTCTGTGTGGGCACATCCTATTGGCTGCAAGGCTCCTCACGCCATGGGCTGGGGCCTGCTCAAAGGAGGACCAGAGAGTCTCCCTTGAAGGATGAGGCCAAGGCTGAAGCCCCTGTTGTCCATATTTCAGGGTAATATAGTCAGAGCTTTTCAGCACATGGCATGAAAGTAAGAAAGCAAACACAATACAGCTTAAGAAAATCTCAAGTTTCTAGCTCACCAGTGCAAGTGTAAGTAAGAGAGAAAGAGAAAGAACATGAAATAAATATTCGTCATAAGATGACCACCTGTCCAGGTTTTCCTGGGACTGAGGTATTTCTTGGGAACTGAAAATTTGAGTGCTAAAATTAGTAAAGTCCCAGGCAAACTGGGATGCATCCATCATTTTACTTTTACAATTGCAGGGCTCCAAAATTATCTTACTAGAAAATATTTTAGGCTGCAGAAAGGGCATGTAACTAGATATAAAAATATTGAATTTCTAGTCTGAAGTTTACTACTCATTAGCTGTGTGAATTTAAGCCTCTCAATTTGGGTTTCATCTATAAAATAAAGAATTTGGTTCCCTGCAAGATTTAAGGTTGAATACTACATAAATGTGTTGACAGGACAGTTCTTATTTGGAAGCCAGAATTTTTTTCCATCAGTGGCACACAATAGCAATCATAAGGATGACACATTTCTAGGAATAAGAAAATATTTGTAAGCTATACCACTCTCACAAGCCCTAGATGGAAAAACCTTCACACAGCAGTGGGTTGGATAATGTAGATGGACACATTGCAAATGTGGCTGTGATCAAATAGAATTATATCACATACAAAATAGCTAACACTGAAGACAAATCACAGCTTCCCTGACCACATTCTCATTTTCTTTTATTTTCTTCCAGTTTATTTTCCTGCTTCTGAAGGGTAAAGCAAATGACCACAGAAATCTGAACCTGGGAATGTGTCTGTTGTTTTAATTTCATAAAGGAAAAGTGTAAGTCAAGCCAAAGGTCTTTCATAGAGGGATGAAGGAGAATAAAACACCTGTATGGATTACCAACTGCTCTCCTGGACTGAGGCTTATTGACCGGTAAAGCTTTGAGCTTGAGGACAGCAGGTTTCAACACCTTACATTTTATTTCCAAATCATGGAACCAAGCTGACAGATGTGTCCAACATTCGAAGTTTGGAATCAGGATCTTCAGTCATTGTCTTACTCTTATGACTGAAATGTGTGCTCCTACACCAGTTCTTTGTTCTAATTTTTGGTCTGGACCCTTAGCCTTGAGTATTGCATTTTCTTTGGTATGAAGTCTGTAACCCTTAATGACTACACAGGTTTCAAGGGAGCTTAGGGATACTAACTAATTGATCCCAGGAAGGGGTATCATACATCTCACCCGCATCCTCTGAATCTGTCAAAGGGAGCTTTTATGACAGCTCAACGTTCTGAAGAAGAAAGGTGGAAGGAATTTTAAAGTATAATAATTCTACACCACCACCCAATCCTTAGCCTGACTTACTCCTTCCCCTACTTTGGTAGAATTCTTGTTCCCTTTTTTGGTCTTCTTAATGCACTTAGCATATAACCTTAATCAGGAAAATAATCACATTGTGTTATAATTATTTGTTCCCCTGTTAAACTCCTTTGTGAGAAGGAGACAAGATTTCCTAGAGTGGAAGTCATGCCTTTGTGGGTTTCACGCCTAGTTCTGTATTTGATATCTGGTAAGTGCTCATTAAATGTTTTTGAAATCAATCAATGAGTGAATAAGTAAATAACTATAATTGAGTATTTGAGGCTATCATCATGGTACATTAACTCTGTTTTTAGAGGTTGGGGATTTCCCCACAAATGACTAATGCCAGATTAAATTCTATAAGGTAAACATGAGTGGATTTAGTTTTTTTAGCCTTAAAATGGTAAGATATTACAGAAGATCAGAGACAGATGAACACTGAGTGAGTCTGTATCACAGTGTGGCCTAGAGTATGCACTTCTGACACTGAGAGAGAGGGGTATTAAGACTTTTAGAATAAGGGCACTCCAAAGCTAACATTCGCAAACTAAAGCTAAGAGAGCCAACTCCTACCTGAACTAAAGGAAAAGAAAGGGCATGGAAAACCACGCTCTCTAGTCACCGTCCTACAGGAACCTCTGTACTGCCCCATAAAGGCACAGTGCAGATGGAGGGAAAGTGCTCTATTCTCAGACTGCTCATATAGGTTACACTATAAACAGAGAATTCAGAGAGGGAAACGGCCACTATTAGTAATTATGTCAATATAACAGGGATAAACCAGGACTTTCCCAGGCAAACCTGGACACACAGTCACCCTGTAATCTTCTACAGCTCTTCATTTTATACCAGTAGTTTGGTACTGGTACAGGGTGAGGAAGAAGAGAGGTAATTTTGCCCCTTAGGGGACATTTGACTAGATTTAGAGACAGTTTAGGTTGTTGCAGCTGGGGAGTTATTTGATTTGTATTGACATCAAATAAGTAAAGACCAGAGATGTTGCTAAACATCCTACAATGTACAGCACAGCTCCTTAGAAAGAAAAAAAAAAAAAAGAACTTATAAGGCTCGAAATGGTAGTAGCACTACTTTTGAGAGACCCTGTTCTACAACTTCTAAAGCTCTCCAAAATGTTTAAACTGCATAATCATTTATTTCCTTCCTTCCTAGTTAAGGATTTGGCTTTCTGTAATTTGTATCTCTCAACCCATCTCTCTGTCCCACGTCTGAACTTGCTTCCCAAATATGGCTACCTGGTAAGCAGGTAAGATCTAAAACAGTGGGAAAACTTTACATACAGGTGGCAAAGTATTTTTGATCAGGAAATATACCTGAGCAATGGGAAGTCTTTTCAAATGTCAGTTGTATTCTAAAATTCTACATCTCCTTACTTTTATTAAACCCAATTTCAGGTATTTATTGCCCAAATATTGAAGATATTTTCATAAGGGATAATATTACAATAATAATTTTTCAGTCATAAGATGACTTACTTCTCATTTTTCTACCCAAATACCATACACGCGCATGTGCGTGCCCTCACACACACACACACATCAATCTCTCCCCCCTCTCTCTTTCTCACTCATATACACACACAAACACACACACAAATACACATCAAAAGCATGAAAAAGATTAGAAATAAAATCCCATCTGTGGTGGAGAGATTAAGACACACCCCCACTGAAAAGACTTTCAACTCATATTTTTGAAGTGACGTTGAGAGATGGGAACAATTTTAATAGTATGCCTGGCAGCACAGATCCACACTTTCTATAGATATTTTACAAATACTACAAACTAATCAATAAACTCTACAAAGTGCAATTTTAATTAGAGCTGTTTTAATTAGAGATGTTTGTTTTGTTCATTGTGAATAACCGGCACCGGGAAGAAAACCACGATCATGGTTGGCACATGGCATGTATTTGTTAGTGCTGTTTTTCTTGTTTACTGCAGACCTATCAACAAAAAAAGTTCCTTATCAGAAATACCTAAAATAAATATGATAGTTTTGAAGTCATTGACTTGGTTAGACTAGAATGGATTAGATAATAGAAATACAGTAAATATTCTAGGTAAGCATTAAAGTTAGGTTTATGGAAATGTATAGAACTTAAATAACAACAGCCTACAGTGGTCTTTCTATATTTCTTCTTTTTTAACAGTTTTGATAAGATATAATAACATACAATAACATTCACCCATTGCAAGTGTAAAAATCTTATGATATTTAGTAAATGTCTAGAGTTGTGTAATTATCACCACAATTCAATTTTAGAACATTTCCATCACTCCAAAATGTTGTCTGGTGCCTATTTCCAGTTAATCCCTGCTCACTCCTGTCAGCCATTGTCTATATTTATTATGTGTTTGGACAAGCTGACTCTCCAAGCCAACAAGGAGTGACCCTCCAAAGGAAAGAGTTCCCCCAAAGAATACAGTGTATATCACTGCCTTCTGTTCCTTTTGCTTTCTGCCCCAAGTTTATGTCAATCACAGTAACTCACCTGAGATTGGCAGAAATAGGGTTGAGGAGAGGATATAGAGATACTTGAAACCATGCCTGAGACTAAGGGAAAAGGAAGTGACGGGGCTGCTTTGCTCAAATGTGGTTTTCAGGTGTGAGTGTGTGTGTGTGTGTGTGTGTGTGTGTGTGTAGATGAAAGAATATGAGAAAAAAGTGGTACTGGCTTAAGGGAAATGAACCCTAAGATTGAGAGTGCATGGAACATAGCAATGGTTGAGGAATTGATAATAAAGCATTCTTGACTTTAACCAATTTCTAAGACTTTTCAATTTTACTGTCTAAATATTTTTTTATCTATCAATTTTCCTCCATCTCCACTTCTACCTTCATCCAGGGAACCCGGGGAACTGATATGCCTAGTCAGGATTATTGTCACAGCCTCCTAAATCCAGTTGCCTGAACTCTCGGACAGCTCCTGGTCAATCAGCTCTTTGCATAGAAAATGGGTAATAATGAGTAATATTTTTATGACTCCTACTTGACAATGTCACTCTTCTCGAAGCAAGTCACTGTCTTCTGCTATCATCTCATTGCCTTAAGTGTGTTGATCTGGTCCCTACTGATGATTGTATCTTCATCCCTTGCATCTCTCCATCCTTACCTAATTCCTCTGTATTGACGTATTTTATTTTCTGACATATGAGTCGCAATTTGCTCTCCATATTTTATAACTTCTGAAAATCAGAGTGTTTACCATTGACTCTATAGTATTCCCCCCACCCAATCTGATATTGAATGGATAATGTACTGATAGTGTTTTAAAATTGAAAATGTAATACTTTCAATCTTCAAAATGTACCATGCTTTTTCCTATTCCCATTCTTTTCCAGCTGCTGTTCTCACTGCCTAAATACTTCCTGTAGCCCATTTCCACTGTTAACTCCTTTTCACTTTCCAGGATTCAGTCTAACTGTTTATTCCTTAAAGAGGTCTTTCTTGATGTGATCAAAGAGAGGGTGAGCAGACTTCGCACGTTTTATTCTGTTCACTTTTATCTATCCAGCTTCATTCCCACACTGACTCAGCAACTGATCAAAATGCATAATTGAACAAAACTAAGAATAATTCAGTTAAGCACAGTCCAGTTTACTAACTTGCAGAATTGTGAGCTAAACAAACGCTTATTATTTTAAGCCAGTTGGTTTGGTGCAATTTATTGGGCCGCAGAAGCTAACTGCTATAGCTCAAAGGTGAGAAGCACTACGTTATCTGGTAAGATTTCTTGTCCTGGGTGGTGGATTCAGCTGAACCCAGTGTCAACTGAAGTTTAATATCTTCCCTCAAATAAAACACTGTGGCAGAAACTATTAGAACAGAGAATATACATATATATATATATATATATATATATATATATATATATATATATAAAATCCCATTTTATATATATATGTGTGTGTGTGTATATATATATATATATATATATATATATATATATATATATATAAGCTTATATATAACCTTTAATAGTTATAAAAGGGTAAAATTCCATGTTTCAATCAAGGGGTATTTACTACTTTTAATATCTTAATGGAACATAATTATAATCCCAATAAAACTACACTTTATTATCAAGATCACAGAATGAATAAGTGAAAGCACTAAAACTAAAATAAGACTAAGAATAGTTCTCTTTGCACAATACCATGTGATTGGTCGTTCATGTCATCTTCTTAATTAATAGTACCATTGAAAACATGGAGCTTCCTCAGAAGCCTATTAGTTCCAAGCAAGGATACCCTCTCCTACAATGGACAACTCAAGAAAGGTCTCCTCTGAGAGAAAGACAAATACTGCATGCTATCACTTACAGGTGAAATCTTAAAAGCCACGCTCATAGAAACAGAGAGTGGAATGGTGATTACCAGGGGCTAGGTTGCAAAATTCCAGTTATAAGACAGGTTCTGGGGATCGAATGCATAGGTTGGTGATTATAATTAATGACACTGAAAGTTGCTAAGAGAGATCTTACATATAAGATTTTACTCATCACGTATAAGAAATGTTAATTATGTGATGTGATGGAGTTGTTACCTAATGCTACGGTAGTAACCATTTTGCAATATACATGTATCAGATCACCTTAAACTTATACAGTATTATACGGCAGTTATTCCTCAGCAAAACTGGGAGAAAAAAACAAAGGTCTGCTAAGGGTCAGCTCTTCTAAGGAGAAAAATATACTATTTTCTGGTTTCAGAGTTACGAGCATATAGGTGAATAGAAACTGTGTGCTCAATTTAATATTCTGACCTAAGTTGATCCTTTTTTTTTCCTAAGGAAAAAATGAAATATGAATCATGTAAATGTTTAGATAATCTTAATTACCTAAATAATTATCTAAGTGTTCTTGGGGTCATGGCCAAACCTCAGAACAGCAGATTACAAAACTGAAGTAGAAATTTAGCAACATATCTGAGCTTGGAATAATCTCTTCTTTATTCATGGATGAAATTACTAAAAGTTTCCTTTTTTTAATTAAGCAAGAAAACTCTAAGTGTAACCTAAATTTAGTACGACCACTTTCACATGCTACTTTCCCATTTTTCTCAAAGATCAAGACGGGGTGGGGAAAAAGAAACCATATAAAATCTTTACAACCCTCTGAATTTTACCAGCTGTCCTCTGAGAATGAAATATACACCTTCTTCTCCTGAATGTATGCCTGAAGTTTCCCATTCTCAAAATAAATCAGCCATAATCTTTATCGTCCCCATTTTGTAAGTATCCAAAACCAAAAATAAATAAATACTCCAACCTTCTTCATAGAATAACTCGGTGGCATGTTTCATTTTTACAATGAAATGCAGATGTAGATTCCCCATTAAAAGGAAAATCTTCAATTTTCCAATCTTGAATAGCTCAGTACTTCAAAAAGAATTGCTGCTGATGAAATTTATGGCATTGATAAGAGTCCAATTCAAAAATCTTAACTTGGATAAACAGGATTTTCATTTGATGGGGAATTGGATAGATGGGCATTCACTTTAAACCCTTGCCTCTCAGTATCTAGTTCTGAAGTAGTTAAACAAGTTTTGATAGCTACTTTGGACTGGGTAATACTGCTTCTTTTTGTTAAATGAACTATTTCAGGTGTATTATTGCCACTTAAATATGAGCTTGTACTCCCAGATATTGAGCCAGTGAATAATTGTGCAAGCAAGCAATATTGATATTTTTCTAAACTGTTTATCTCCTTCATGCATCAAGCCTGGTCTTTTTGTTTTCATTCCTTTGAATCCTTTCCCTTTTCTTCTTTCTAAAACCATTATCTTTGTGGCATAGCAAATGGGCTTTGGCTAATTACACTAGCAGAAAATTGCCCCATTAAATGTCAATGTGTTTAACTATGGAAACTTCAGTGAAAACTATAACTCAGTGCAAATTCTGCAGTATATTACTTTCTATAAAATTGGAGTTTTCTTTTGTAAAGGTAATGATTAAATCACCTTTGGCGCATTGGACAATACTGTTTCATTAGAAATGCTTCTAATAATGTTGGAGATTTTTTTTAAATGGACTTGTCTCCAAACACTAGCCATCAGCTGAGTTGACTCTATTTTAAACCTAGCTTATGTTATTAGCAGTGTTGGAGCTTATTCTTTTATTTGTGTTTGTTTTGTTCTGTTATGTTTTTGTTTGTTTAACAGTAATTTATGTTAGTTCTGTTTGTTTTTATCTTCTAACAACAATATGTTGCCTTGCCACCTTCCAGTAAAATCCCCTGCAAAAGAGTGCTTAAATATCGAAAAGAAGAATAAAATTATATGTGTGAAATATTGAAGTTTCTGGAAATTTTATGTATAGTCAGGAATGCGAAGAAAATAGATCCAGTTATATCACAATGGGGAAAGTCCCAGAAAAATCAGAACCCATCAATTCTATGGGTTATTATTTAGCCATAAGAAAGGATAAAGTTTAAGACTATGTAGCTAGACAGGAAATAGTTACAGGAAATGTAAAGTTAAAAAAATAGGGGTGTGTATTCTAGTGTTTGTACAGTGTAAAAATATCCACTGCTGATCCTTAGATACAGAAAGGCAATATGTAAAATAGCAATTTAAGATTTTAAAATTCTGTTCCACTTTCAAACTGTGATTTTTAATTAATTTCACAATTGCAAAATTACAGTGCCAGATTTATCAGTGAACTAGTTGTTATACATGTGTTTCGAGCAACAGATAGTACAAAACGATGACTTTTTTGTACTTAAAAATGTTCAATTTTATAGGAAAAAAAAATTAACTCTCTACTTCAGTCACAGACAGGCTCAAACCAATCATAGCATTTTTCCTTTTTAAAATATTGTTTGGAGAGCTGAACTTTCTTCTCCTTGTACCTAATTTTCCCCCTTGTTCAGGTTCATATCTTCTCCTTCACTCAACATTTCCCATTCTATACATCCCTGTCTCCAGTTACCACACGGAGGATCATTTTAAATGCCCATTCTGGGACCTTCTTCCGGGATTCCTATCTATGCCGTCTCTGACAGTTTAACCATCAATTTCCTCTTACTCTTTAGTTTTACCTGTTCGACTCTAACCTATACCGTAGCCACTGTAACAATAAATAGCAAATAAAAACCACCATGCAAGAGAAAGACTACAGAAGAAAGGAAAAGAGTTTTGCATTTGAACACCTCTAATGGATCCCCTTTCCTGCTTTTTGAACATGAGGCCCTGCATTTCATTTTACACTGAGCTCCACAAATTCTGTGGCTGGCCCTGTCTATCCCAAATCATCTTTCTCATCTCTGTGTCTTGAGCACACTTTATATCCTTGCCTGACAAATCCTACTCCTCATTTTTCTCATCAAAATTTCTTTTACCCCAATTCTTATCCCACCGACTAATAATTCCTCCTGTGTCCTGGCCACCTGTACATTCACTTGGTATTTAGTAATCCTCTCTCTGCTTCCTCAGCACTCTGAACTTAGCTTTCTAACCAATCTCATCATACTATATCTTTGTAGTATATTTATTTTCCTTTCTCATTTAACCATGAGTACATTGAAGTTCAGGTCAAACTTCGGTCCCACTTTTACTCAATGATGCCTAACAAATCACTATGCCATCAGGACAAATACAGAGAATACAATGCATGGTTTTCGAGGCAGGAAGGACAACTTGGACTTGTGGCATGTGAATCTGCTCGCTAGGAATACAGTGGAAGGCTAGGGACCGGTGCCCTATGCTGAAGTTAGTGACAAAACAAAATTTCTCAAGTCTCTCCAATTTGCCAAGGTTGCAAAGGGATCAGGGATGGAAGAAACCAAGATTAAAAGCCAACAATCACTTATTGAACACCTGTGTTGTGCCACTGTTCACAGCATTTAACGCAGAGCTTCATGGGGAGCAGGCTTTCTCAACCTTGGCATGGCCCTGCTGAGATTCTGGACCAGTTAATTCTTTGTGGTGGCGGCAGTCTTGTGCCTCATAGGATGTTTGGAAGCATCACTGACCTCTACTCACTAGATGCCAGGAGAGCATTCCCCTAAGAAGTGACAATCAAAAATGTTTCCAGATATTACCAAATGTCTTCTGGAGGGCAAAGTGGCCCCCATTTGAGAATCACTGGTATGGAGGTCTATAATTTTGATGATAGTTTTTCCTCACCTCAGGCAGAAACTCTTGAGCCCACTGTCTCAAAAAGAGGATGTAGTAGGGTGAAAAATTAGAAACACCTTCTGGTTTTCCTGGATTTTGTTTCCAAAAACTTAAATCTCCGAATGCAGAAAGAATGTGTTGTTAGAGGGGAAAGGCACTGGTCAAAAGCAAGGGAGAGAGAATCCAGGGGCATGGTTACAAGGTATTAGGCAGAAACATCAAGGAAGAAAAATTAGCCTGCAGTAAAAAAGAGATTCCTATGGGCTGATGGGATGTAAGAGATGGGAATGGGAGCAGAGAGGTCTCTGGATTCTAGAGCAGGGGAACACTGTGTCCTAGCAATGCAGGCAAGATCTCAGGGCAGAGTGAGTACAGTTGAGCTTAGGCAGATAGCGCCACGTAACCCCAGCAGACAGCTATTTAACAAGCGAATCACAGAAATAGCAGGGAGAATCGGATTTTGAAGGGTCTTAGTGTGGGTTGAGAATATGGGCATTTCAGCAGGTCCTTTTATGTCCTAAAATTGGAAAATTAAATACCTCCATACACTCACATTATATTGCCAAGGCACCTCATATTATGCTAGAGTGGAGGGTCACCCCACTTTGGGGAAGGACGTACAAGGAACACTAAGGTAGACACACAGTGGCAAAATAGAATTTTCAGTGAGAAACTAACAAATATATATATATATAGAGAGAGAGAGATAGATATATATATATATATATACATATACTTTAAGACATTGGGTGTGTTAACTACAGTTTGAATTTATAATCCCTTAGCTCACTTATGCTCTATATTCCAATCCCTTAGCTCACTTATGCTCCATATGTTTTATTGTGCCCATTTTAAAGAGAAGTAAATTGAGTCTCTGCAAGTTTAAGTGATTTGTTCAAGGTTAACTTTCATCTAAATGACAAAATGTCATTGTGTCCCCTCTATGTGGCAGGCGCTTTGCTGGATGGGACCACAATGATGAACCAACACAGACACAACCCTGGCCTTATGGAGCAATTAAACACTCACACCATCAACTGCAAATTACAACTTTCAATTAACCCATGATGGGGGAATTTAATCTGGTGGGAGAGTGCAGAGAAGGTGCTCCTTAGGAAGGAATAAAGTGGAATGTTACCCAGGCGACAGTTCTCAAACATTTGTGGGCATCAGAATCATGAGGAGAAATGAGTAAATCACAGAGTGGTGAGTCCCTCTCACAGTGTTTCTAAAGGATAGGTCTGGGGCTGACCTAAGAATCTGCATTATTAACAAATTCCCGTATGATCAAGTGCTGCTTATGCTGCTGGTCTGGGAACCACACTTTGGGAACCACTGAACATGGCAAGCAGAGCAAAAAATGTGGGAGGAATCAAGGCCCTTCTGTGCTCTTTCATCACCATAGTAGAGAGCCCTGACTTTCTACACATGAAAAATATCCAAGTGAACATTGGGGTGCATGTATCTTTTTGAATTATGGTTTTCTCTGGGTATATGCCCAGTAGTGGGATTGCTGGGTCCAATGTTCATAGCAGCACTATTTACAATAGCCAGGACATGGAAGCAACCTAAGTGTCCATCAACAGAGGAATGGATAAAGAAGATGTGGTACACATATACAATGGAATATTACTCAGCCATAAAAAAGAATGAAATTGGGTCATTTGTAGAGACGTGGATGGACTGACAGACTGTCATACAGAGGGAAGTAAGTCAGAAAGAGGAAAAAAAATATCGCATATTAACACATATATGTGGAACCTAGAAAAATGGTATAGATAATCCTATTTGCAAAGCAGAAATAGAGACACAGAAGTAGAGAACTAATGTATGGATACCAAGGGCGGGGTGGTGGTGGAAGGAATTGGGAGATTGGGATTGACATATATACACTACTATGTATAAAATAGGTAACTAATGAGAACCTACTGTATATCACAGGGAACTCTACTTAATGCACTGTGGTGACCTGAATGGGAAGGAAATCCAAATGGTAGGGGACATATGTATATGTAAGGCTGATTCATTTTGCTGTACAGTGGAAACTAATACAACATTGTAAAGCAACTTTACTTCAATAAAAATTTAAAAAAAAATCTCCAAGTGAAATTGCAATGACTTGCCTTAATCACTCCTAGTAAATGGCAGATGGGGGACCAACTCCAAGATCTTGTAACTTCCAGCCTGGCAATCTCTTTCCTCCCAGTGGGTCAGGCCACTCTGCCATCTTCCACTCTAGGATTTATGAATCGCCTTCAAGATTGCGATCCAGAGAAAGGCAAACAGCAGCCCTGTTACCTAAAAAATAGTGAGCCAGCTCTGCCTGGCATATCTTGTCTTTGGTTGAGAGAATGCTGACTATTTTAAGAAACACTTCAGGATATTCTTCCTCTTCTCTGAGATGGAGGACTTAATCTTACTGAAAACACATTTCTTGTCTCAAGAGTGCCCTTGAACTAATACAGCAGAAACTCTGACTCCAGTGGGGCTTTCTGATATGCCTTTGAAGAGGGTGAATTTACTAATCAATATAAATTACAATTTCTCAACTGGCAATTCAGCAAGCCAGGCACAGCTTTGCTGCTTGATTATTCACAGCCCAAACTTTCAGGACTGGAGCAGAGAGAAACCAGAGATAGAGACTCTATGCAAGTACATCAGACAAAGGAAGAAATTGTTTTAGACGGACTCAACATGGGAATAATTGTATGACCAGGAATGAAGTGTACATTTTTAAAAGCTATCTTAGCTTAAACAGTTTTTGAGAGAGCTAGCACACATTATGTTTTAGGGTATGGACTAATAACCTTTCATAGAAAGGAAAATCATTTATTTTTTTCTCTGTCTCTATCCTTTACACACTTTCTACAGGCACATACAGACACAATTTGTATGTATAGCACATACAATTATCAATTATACATATATATATACCTCTCTACACACATGTATACACATGTGTATATAATGATATATAATAAACAGGGAGAAAAAAAGCACAGACACAGAATGTGCAATGATGTTGTAAAAACTATGCTTTCCTGAGAGTCTAGATTTTAGCTCTTGCATTCAGTTACTGTGTAACTCTGGGTGTAAGTTACCTGTTCTACACCTCAGTTTCTGCATCTGCAAAATGAGAGAATTGGGTAAGAGATGTAAAGACTTTTCTGGACAGATAATTCCTGTTTATAGGGGACTGAAAAATTGCTTAGGCATGCATTTTATCTCCTAAAATTTCTTCCCCCTACATATGAAGATTGAAAACTCTTCCTTTTCATGTTATTTTTAAACCCATACCTCTATTTAATTAAAATGAAAATCTCACAATATCCTTTAGGGTTATTTAAACCTTAAAAATAATTGAAATGTGACTAAAATAAGTCAAAGAAAAAATACTTTTAGAAGAAAAATCTATTTTGAAATATGTAGATGTTATTGTTTGCAATTACATAAAATCAGTAATGATGTGAAGCACGCTTACTTGCTGAAGCTTTGGAAGCTCGGATACTATCTAGGTCACTTTCAACGTCTTATCTCTTGGCGTGCTTTGTTTTTCAACAAAGCCTCTCCAACTCTCCGTGACCCTCCCTCACCCTATGAGCCCCTTAATCCCTGCAATCTCTGTAGTGGACTATACCATTTTTCATTTAACTGCTTGCTCGTTAATGGCTGGGAAAGATAGAAGGAACTAATATTTACTGACTCCTTGCTATGTGCTCAGTCCTGTATTATGCTGGGTTTGTTATGTATATCATCCTGTATAATCCTCAGGGCTTTCCCATGAAGGGGGAAGAACAATTACCCTCATTTTAACCATGAGGAAATAAGAGCTCAGGGACACTAGAGACCTTATCTAGGGTGTATCAAAATTTGCAAAGCTTTCATGTGATTCCTGGTTTCTCTGATTGGGAACCTTGTGCTCTTCCCACTATTCTACACGGCGTCCCTAATTAACAATCAAGAGGAAGCGCAGAAAACAAATGTTTACTGCTGACCTACTAGGTGATTAATTATATACCAACATCTCATCTCTTTTATTTAATTCTCGAATGTAAGCTGGAAAGTACTATCCCCATTTTTTAAAAATAAAGAGAGGTTAAGTATCTTAGCTGAGATCACATGCCCAGTATTTAACACAACTGGGGTATGAACACAGGTTGCCCAAGTGATGGCTGACGTCTCTGATTCCGGACGGCTTATGGTGTCTGCGGTCAGCTAAATACGTCTTGGGCAATGATCACAATAACATGTAATGCTCTTTCTCATTTTCTAATATTAATTCATACTTTTATAGGCACATTAGCAAATTAAAAAAAAAGCAGAAAGAAAATCCTATATAGCTGAGCTGCTCAGAAATTTAGTTTTAATACACACATTTATACAACATATACAAATAGTCCCTGATTTACCGTGGTTCAATTTAAGATTTTTCGAATTTATGATGGTGCGAAAGAGCTTCGCATTCAATAGAAACTCTATTTTGAATTTTGAATTGTGATCTTTCCCGGGACTATATGGTAGGGGACTCTCTCATGATGCTGGGCAGTGGCGGCCGCACTTCCCAGCCAGCCAATTGATCGCGAGAGCAAACAACGATACACCTGCAATCATTCTGTACCCAGACAACCATTCTGTTTTTCACTTTCAGTAAAGTATTCAATAAATTACGTGAAACAGTCAACACTTTATTATATAATAAGCTTGTGTTAGATGATTTTGCCCAACTGTAGGCTGATATGAATGTTCTGAGCATGTTTAGACTAGGCTAGGCTACGCTATGGTGTTTGGTAGTTAGGTGTATTAAATGCACTTGTGGCTTATGATATTTTCTTCCTCCAACTCCTTTTTCTTTAACCACAGAGACATTCTTTGGTGCATGATCTATGTGATACTTGAATAATAAAAGAGGACAACACATTTGTAAGTACTAAGATATCAGGGTTTTTTTCTCTGATTTTCCCTTTTCTCTCCCACCCATTCAAACAGCTTTCTCTGTACTTCACTGCCTCCCAGGAGGTTCACAGGGACGGAAGGCAGAAATATCCTATGGGTCTTTCTGCTTACCCCCTCCAGAATAAATCCAAGAACTTGGAGGGATATTGAAGGCTTTTAGAGGAGGTAGAAAGGAAGTAAAGTCTGTTTCTCGGTAGAAGCAGGGTAGCCTGAAAGAAGCTGAGGGAAGGAGAATATAGCTATGGGGTAATGCCCGAGCAGCTCAGATCCTTTACAGCAACACAGAGAGCCAGCAGGATGGTGGCAGGGTGTAAACGACTCCAGACATGGGATGCCCATCCTCACCAAAGAGTCTTGTGTTGCCAGGGAAGCACAGAAACTGCACAGAATCACCAAAGCTGAAATGATCATGGATACAGGAGAGAGGGAAGTCTCTACATTGTGGATAGATAAACAATGACAGCTGAAGGGAGAAGGACCATATTTTGGCATGGCATAAAACCCCGGAACCCATGGCAACAACCTAGGAAGTAGTCCTAAAAATGCCCAAGTTCAATTTACCTACCATTCCTGCAATATGAAGATTCAAATTTAGGTTATTTACTTAAAAGTATAGAAATTTGATAGTTCACATTCTTAACAAATAGAAATGTGATACTTACCAAAAAATAGATGTGATCTTGCTTACTGAATTTGTGCACTGAAATTCACACTGCCACATACAGTCACAGGAAAACCATTAGCTCTAGAATCATGTTCATCTCTATTCTGCTTGCATTTAGAGGATTTCTGTAATTGGACCCAAAAGACTAACAGGGTAATTAACACTTGGGAATAGCCCTTTCTTCTCCTTGGCAGTTTATGTAACTTGAACTTTTAAATATCTTTAATTATTTGCACTGTATCAGTCAAGAAACTAAGCTTCAGACAGGTGTATTGACTTGTCCAAGATTACATAATTCAGCAGTAGTGCCTGAATTTCCACCCAGATCTGACTGGACTCTAAACCCCATGTTTGATCTTTCCACTCCAACTTCAAAGTACCTAAGACCCATATCCTGGGAGTTTTATCCAACTGGTACTTCACAGTTCCAAAATCTCTATTGTTCTGCCATCAGTCCACTCTATTTTAACACCCAGCATTTTTTTAAGCCACAGATATTAAATCTGCATAAAATATAGTCACAAATGTAGCAGAAGTGATTTGAGGAACATCCAACAGGAAGGAAGAAATCCACTACCACGGGTTCAATTATTCAAGTCCTATTCACTAAAAGAACATGCTAGAACAAGGACTACCCCTGGGGGGAGGAAGGTAAGGCTTCAGGGAAGTTGGGCCCAAATCCAATCACTCTGCCTCTTCCCCTGGATGACTGCCCTTGTGCACACTGACTTGGCAGTCAGTCCTAGAATAATACAGTAATGAAAAGGGATTGCAGTCAATGAGGGTCCAATAACAGGAACAAAATTGGCCAACTGTTTGCATAATATTTTTGTCCCTGAAACGGCTTTATTACCATCAAGCCTATAAACAAGCATGAAGTCCAGATGACTGCTGTGAGGTTTGGTCAATTAAAGTTTGAAAGCTTTTTTTATTTGCTTGGATGCATAGTTCAGAGTGCAATCCATTATCAATTGTCACTCATAGGTGCTTTTTCAAAATTTCCCTCTGAAGTAGCAGGGGAACTATTCCTTAGAGAAAACAGGCCACACGAGACATTTGAAAGTCTAGTTATTTTTAGTGATGTTGAGTGGATATCTCTTGCTGAAACTAAGAAAAGCATTGCTTTTACTCTCTTCCCATGAGCTGGAAAAGAAAGAAAAAGATTTCTGAAGCATCTCTGCTAATCCAGTTTTCTTCTACTCAATCACATTAGGGTTTAAACCAAACAGAAAAAAATGTAAAGATGATTTCGTTCCCGGAAAAAAAAAAAAAAAAGGCTAAGTTTTTAAGAAAATGCCATTAGAAAGGCATTTTTATTTTACCAACCTCCTCTCTGAAAAAACAAATCATCCCACTTTGGGTAGACATGTCACAAACCAGTCTGTTACTCAGACACTGGCAAAGCACTTAGCACACTGCGTAGTAAGCACTCAAAACACGTTGGCTGTTAAATGCCAGGTGAGAAAGAAAAGGTCAAAACAAGCTGTGTTATTACTTATAAAAGCCAATCTGGAATGTTCTGTGCATCTAAATGTTCAGAGTGAGTCTAAATCCTCCATCTCTTTCAACATATATGACACTTACACTGATTAATCCCATGCTCTAAGATCTGTGTTTTCAGGGCATTTATTATATATTGCTCTACCTTTTTCTTTATTATACATGAGATTTTTTAGTTAATTGTTTTTAATTGTATGTAAGTCTTATCTCTATTAGTTGCACATCTTCTGTTGTAACTCTGCTTTGGCTTTGCCCAGGGGAAGTTACTAAGCTGATGGTTCTGGCATGACGGAAAGGTGGGTACAATGAAATGGCCACAGAATCATTCCCCTAAAATCCACTTTGCTCCAGGCTTGTGGGGTTCGGATTCTGGGGAGGGACTGACTGTCAAATGAAAACGTAGGAGGTGTGCTCCCCCTTGGAGCGCTGAGCAGGACCATGCTGGGGAGAAAGCTCAATGAAGATGGCAAAGTTGATTGGCCCTGGATCTGCTCCAGGTTTAGAATAAAATTCAGACCCCCAAGTGGCACATGAATGGGCTGATGCCTGCATTTCTGAGCTTACCTCCTTACTGACTTTGCCTCCTTACTATTGTTTAATGGCTGTACTGGCTTCTTCTTTTTTATTTTTTTTAAGGTTTTGAAACTTCAGTTCTTAGGACATTTGCCTGGAACACTTTCCCTTCCCCATCCCCACATCTTCACTTAGATGGCTCTTTAAGTTTCAGCTCAAATGTCTCCTTCAGAGAGGCCTTCCTGAGTACCTCATTTCCCCACTTCCATCTTGTTACTCTTCATCAAAGTACCCTATTTCATTTTTTGACCATGTTTTTGCCTTTCTGAAATTACCCTGCACTATTTATATATTTGACATCGTGTTCATCGCCTGCTTCCTCTACTAGAATGAACGCTGGGTGAGGACAGACACCATGTCTGTCTTTCACAAAGCTGTATCCTTAGTGCCTAGAATGATATCTGCTGTATAGTTGATACCCAATAAAGAGTTGTTAGAAGAATGAATAAATGAATGGAGAAAGTGGATGTAAGAGGTACTTTTAGATGTCAGCAAGTACAAACTGAGTTTATCAGGAGAGGAGAGCAGACGGGGATTTAGGGCAGAAATACAAATAAGAGGTGAGTTTTACTCAGTGTAGCCAACGTCAGATACTCTTTAGGCACAAAGGCAGCAATGTAAGTGATTCACGAAAGTACAGGACCAACAGAAAAGACGTCAGGAAATTTCAACTCCTAGGATTTCCTAGAGGCACACAGTCTCTGTGACAAGTGAAAAATGGTAGGACCAGTGTGTTCTCACCTACTGTAGGAATGAACACTGATACTCAATAATTGATTTCACAAGCCCCATCTCTGCATCTAGTTTGCTATTTAGAAAAGAATCAGCCTTGAAGAATCTGAACGTTCAGGGTTAGTGGAGGATTTGAGCTCAGTATAGGGACTTCATAGTCATTCAATGGCCACTGGCACTGATCATTTTTCTTGGCTACTTACTATGTCCCAAGCATTATGCTAAACCATTTAGAACCATTATCTTGTTTGATACTCACAGATCTCTGTGTGGAGGTATTACTTTTGTTCCCTTTAACAAAGAGTTTGCAGAAGCTTCAGAGATGAGTTGCCCAAGGTTACACAGGAAATTATAGTTTACCTTGAACTCATTACCAGGTTGGCTTCATTCTAAGCCCACACTCAAAACCATTTCATTACTAAAGTGTTTCTCAATAGGACACTGCTGACATTTTGGCAAACAACTATTTATTTAGCAGGACAATCTCTTACATACATAGCATCTCTGGCTCTCTGCACTAAATGCTTGTAATACCCCCAGTGCTGTTGTTCCACGTCTTTTGAGGAACTTTGGCTTAGTGAACCTAAGATGACCTACCGAGTGATGTCTCCACTACCAATCTCCTAGATAGTTCAAACTTCCCAAATCAGAGATAACTTATTTCTTTGTAGTCCCCAGGCCCATATTAGACCAAAGAGACTTTACTAGCATCTCTCACAAATAAATAAGAAATTTGGATAGAACAAACAAGACATCTTCTCTTGGTACATTCAGTGCATGACACTTTCATGTTTGATTTGATTACATTCTCAGGAGTAAATCATAATGTATACACATCACCATAATGTAGGGCATCATCCTATGCAAAGGTCATGGAAGTGTCAAGATTAAAATTAGTTATTATCTCATATAGAAATGCAACTTCAATTTTTACTATTATGACCTAAGATTTTTACTACACTAATTAATTGGACTCCTACTTCAATACTTGTTCCTCTCCAACTCAGCCTCTGCACTCTTGTAGATGAATCATTCTAAAATGCTGCTTTCATGATGGTATATCTAACCCTAAAGCATGCAGTGGTGTCCCACTAATTAAACCCTTCATGTTTTCCCTTCCCTGGCTTCAAGATCCTCTACAATCGAGACTTTAATGCTCCAGCTTTATCTTTAGTTTCTCACCAAGTGTCATAAATATCTGTCAATCTAGTCCCTTTACTATCCCCTGATGCCTGTTATTTTTCACCTTCAGACATCTACTCTTCATTTTTTCCTGCTGAGAATTCCCTTCTTAATACTCTCTGCTTATCCAAGTGCTATCAATCCCTTACTGGACAAACATTTCCTCCTTCACAGTCATGTGAACCTAAAGCCATTTCTCTTCACTAAAGACACTGAGTTTATTTTCCCCCTGTCAGTAGTTCTCCAACCTGGCTGGTCATCAGAATCATCTGTGGATATTTTTGAACGTACAATTCTATGTCTCCAACTCCAGTGGTTCCGATTCAATATATGTGGAGTAGGGTCCATGAATCTTTATTGAAAGAAAAAAATATATACATATATGACTAGGTGATTTCTGATGGTCAATCAGGTTCAGAAATCACTCAACAGAAACATTTAATTATTTTGCCTTAATGGCTTTATTTTCATTTTATCATCATCATTATCATTACCTTCATCATTATTTTGTCATTTCACGTATCACAAAAATTTCCTTGATGGGTGGATCTGTGTCTAATCCAACAAGGTCTTAATTTACAGAAAGCATTTAAATCTTTTCTGATGAACATGTTGTATTGTGAATTAAGCAATAATATTCTATTTGATAATTATTTTGACTTTTTTTCTTACACTCAAAGAATACACATATGAGAATATATCTTATTCTAATAATAAATAAAATTCCATTCTTTTGTACTGTGGCCAATTCTAGATTAGAATATGAAATTGTACAGCTAACACGCCACTCTCGTACCTCAAGAAAGACAAGAATATCTACTAAGTGAAAACCTTTAGGAACTTTTAACAAAGCTTTATTCTTGTATTCTGCTGGTCTCACAAGATATTTTCACAGGTACAAACACTGTGGGCTCCTTCTTGATAAACTCATTTGAAATCCCAGTTTGAGATGTGTATTCTGTACAGCTTTGATACATGTGAAAATCTACATGTGCAAAATTGTGTTCATGAGAAAGGAATGAAAGCGAAAATGAATGCTAGTCTTCAAAAGGTTGGATATTTTTAGTCAAATCATAAATGCATCGATGGTACCCAAGAGAGTAAAAAAAAAAGAAGAAAAATGTTTTAAAATTATCATAAGATGAGAAAAGATGAGAAAAAGTTGAGAGAAAAAAAGAAAGAAAATGAGAAGGCAAGGAGAAAAAAATAAAGAGGGATTAAGGTAATGGTGAGTTAAAAAGAAGGGAAAAAGGGAAAGCGAAAAAGATATCATCAAGGGTCTTCATGGGCTATGTACATCCACATGGGGAGCACTGGATCTTATAAAAATTATAGTTTATTCCAACTCAGGTGTCTTTAAGTAAAATAACACAAAGTAACGGATACAGTATTGGCTATTGGAAACACCCTGTAAGTACAGAGCTCGAAGCTTAGTTTTATTAGCATCACTATGTTTCTGCTTCTGATCATGATTCTTGATGTTATTTGGGGCATGGGTCCTATAAATTCTTGAATCTGTCTTTGTTGAGCCACCCCTCCACACTGTGACTACTTAGGAAGAGATATTCATATAGAGAATAAAGATAAAGGGAAATCTTAAAAGGACAATGACAAATGACAATCAGTATATCTCTTTATTTTGGGGAGATTTTGTAGCTGAGACACTAAAGCCACTCTGATTAAAGGGAATGGACACAGGCACAAGGCAAGGAAACACAGGGGAGAGGGGATGAGTCCAAGGACAATTCCTAGGAATGCAGATGCAGTCATATGAACACCAAATATACCATTATGGTAACATCAAGACACTGAGACATAATTCACCCTCCAAACATTACACCAGCAATGAGTTTTGATAATTACCAAAGGAATTATCATTTCAAGATTGATATGTGAGTTGTGGCGGGCTTGTGAGCACCTGCCAAAGCAGGCAAGAAAAGAACCACTTACTGCCAAGACTTGCTTCCTTGCTTCAGTCATATCTTACGGCTGTTTTAGCTCCTGTCCTAATATTCAAGTGAGTTTAATTCCCAGCAACACTACATGTAAGGTGTGCAGAAACAAACTTGGAATGCTAATATAGAAAATCCAATACAGATCTTAACAGAGTTTATGGAAAAAGCAAAGCTTGTGCACAGAGCAGAAGGTGGCTAAATGTTAGTGCAGACCTGTGAGCAGTTATGGATTGTGTACAGAGATTCAGCGTAACCCCAATTCTCTAGAATATGGCAAAAAAGTTAGGAAAATCTTCTGGATTGCATAAAGGGCCTTCGCTGGGTTTATTCAGTTTATGACACAGAAGAGGCCCTCAAGATGTCACTAAGAGCCAATTTATTTGTAATTTAGACACACATTTCAATTAAGTGATTATCAGATTCCCAAGCTACAGCAGCTCAGAGAAAAAGTGGAGGTGGAGTTGGAAAGGGGTTGCTATGATAAAATACAAAAATTATAGAAAACAATAAAGTCACATAAACACTCTAAAAGTCTGGCAGAATAATTCAAAATGTCAGAAGTCTGGGTTTATTTACTGAAGCTGCTAAAAGTTATACATAACACTTGGCTAAAAGCTCTTTGAATTATCAGCTATTGACCTTGGGTCATTGCAAGGTGCAATCTACTTATGCATATTTGTATATTACAACTCAATTACAAATACAAACACATATAGATAGAGAGAGGGAAAGGACATTTATCCAAGCGTTAAGACTCAACCTGAAGTTTAAATATTAAAGTAATCAACATATTTAAAACAAATAATGCTTGGAAAGATAAATATTATCTAAAACTTTGTTATCTAAGGAAGTTTTCAATTTGTTAAATTTCCAAAAAATATAATCATTTTCTCTTGTTATCTTCTCCTTTCTGGGACTGCTAGATACTTTCCCTTAAGCAGGGAAGCAAAAGATTTATACACTGAAAAATACAAATCATTGCAGAATGAAATTAAAGGACACAAATAAATGGAAATACATCCCATGTTCATGGTTTGGAAACTCATTATTGTCAAAATGTCCATACTACCCAACATAATCTACAGATTCAATGCAATCCCTACCAAAATCTCAATGGTATTTTTTGCAGAAAGAGCAAAAACGATCCTAAAATTCATAACTAAATAGCCAAAATCAACCTGAGAAAGAAAACAAAAATATAGACCTGACACGTCCTGGCTTCAAAACACATTATGAAGGTACAGTAATCAAAACAGTATGGTACTGGCATAAAAGACATACAGAGCCCAGAAATAAACCCAAGCATACACAGTCAAATGATCTTTGACAGAGGGGACGAGGTTACACAATGAGGAAAAGACAATCTCTTCAAATGATGTTGAGAAAACTGGACTTTCACATGCAAAAGAAAGAAAGTGAACCTTATTTTGTACCATTCACAAAAATCAACTCAAAATGGATTAAAGACTTAAATGTAAGACCTAAAACTAAAACTCCTAGAAGAAAACATAGGGGGAAACTTCATGAGATTGGTTTTGGCAATGATTTCTTGGCTAAGACACCAAAAGCAAGGACAACAAAAACAAAAATGAACAACTGGAACTACCTCAAACTAAAAAGCTCTGCATAGCAAATGAAATCATCAACAGCTTGAAAAGGCAATCTACATAATGGGTGAATATAGTTGAAAGCTGTATATCTGATAAAGGGTTAAAATTCAAAATATATAGGAAACTCCTACAACTCAACAACAACAACTAATCCAATTAAAATGGGCACAAGACATGAATAGACATTTCTGAAAAGAAGACATACAAATGACCAACAGGTATAGGGAAAGATGCTCAACACCACTAATCATTAGGGAAACGTAAATCAAAACCACAATAAGATATCACCTAACATGTGTTAGCATACGATGGCATACATATATATATATATATTTTTTTTTTAACAGAAAATAACAGATGTGGTGAGGATGTGGAAAATTTGGAACCCTTGTGAAATCTCGGTGAGTGTAAAATCATGCAGCTGCTATGAAAACAGTGTAAAACTTCCTCAAAAATTAAAAATAGAACTACCATATGATCCAGCAACCCCATTTCTGGGTATTTATCCAAAAGTATTGAAATCAGGATCTCAAAGAGATACTTGCACTCCCATGTTCATCACAGTATAATTCACAACAGCCAAAAGGTGGAAACAGCTTGAGTGTCCGTTAGCAGATGAATGGATAAACAAAATGTGGTTAATACATGCTATGGAAAATTATTCAACCTTTAAAAAGGAAATTATGTCATATACTATAATAGATGAACCTTGAGAATACTAGGCTAAGTGAAACAAGCTAGTCACAGAAGGAAAAACTGCATAATTCCACTTATAAGAGGTATATGAAATAGTCAAACTCATAGAAGCAGAAAGTTGAATGGTGGTTGCCAGGGACCATGGGGAGGTAGGAATGGGGAGTTGTTCAGTGGCTACAGAGTCTTAGTCGTGCAAGATGAAAAAGTTCTAGAGATCTGCTGTACGACAATAAGAATATAGTTAACAATACTGCACAGTACACTTAAAAATGTGTTAAGAAGTAAGATTTCATGTTATGTGTATTTTACCACAATTTTTAAAAAGAATATTAACTGAAATATACACCTGAGAATAAAATTCAATATATACATAGTCAAAGAAAAGCATGTAAATATAAGAACATGAAACATGAGTAGTTTTTCAGTATTGATGGTCTGAACACATAAAACAATTCATATGTTTGAACACAGATACAAACATGCATGCACACACCTATAGACAAACACTTTTTACCACTCTGAGTCTCTTTATTGGACATGTTCCAATCTATTTTCTTAAAATGCAAGATCCAGAATAAGCACAAAAGTTGATAGTATCTGATCAGTGTAGAGAACTTTCTGATTCTAGACACCATACTTGATTTAACACCGCCAAATCAGTCAATTTATATTTATTATATGCAATATATATATATTTCCATAAACTCTTTCTCAGTCGATTAGTTAGTGTGTGTTGATACTAAGTTTGTGGTCCAGTTTCTAGACAGAGGATTCCACCAACCTGAACTCTGTATCCAATCTCTTTACAAAATAAAGCTGGCAATATACTGCTTATGATCACTAGCTTCATTAATATCATGTAAAAATGTGTCTCCATTTCTCCATCCCAAACTATTTGGGACATCACAGTCTTATTCACATCAGTATTTACTGGATAATCCTAATCTTCATTATATTAAAATAAACAAACTCCAACAGACACTAGTCTCCCTTTCTAAACTGGGTGAACTGTTTTTAAAGCATTAAATAAATCTACTAAGTTAGAAAGGTGAGGACATTTCCATTTCTATGCCTGATAGAACTTACTAAAATTGGCTTTAATTGACAGTTTTCAAAAGTTACATTAAAAATTCCATGTAATCACTTGCTTTACTGGAAGAAACATATTCTCTTTAAATCTAGAAATTTGAAATAATCTAGTCTAATGGGTCTCTGTGGCACTTTAGATATTTGTTGGAACATTTTTTGCTTGTCACAATAAACGTTAGATACATAGGTGTCCCACCAGACACTCAAATAAGTGAAGCAAAATCTGAATATAATTATCTAAGCCGGGAGTCCAATTCTGTTTTACATATAAATTAAAATATTTTTGCAAGCTTTAAGGGACTTCCCTGGTGGTGCAGTGGTTAAGAATCTGCCTGCCAATGCAGGAGACACAAGTTTGAGCCCTGGTCCGGGAAGATCCCACATGCTGCAGAGCAACTAGGCCCGTGCGCCACAACTACTGAGCTTGCGCTCTAGAGCCCACCAGCCACAACTACTGAGCCCGCGTGCCACAACTACTGAAGCCCATGTGCCTAGAGCCGAGCTCCTAAACAAGAGAAGCCACTGCAATGAGAAGCCTGTGCACCACAACGCAGAGCAGTCCCCGCTCGCCGCAACTAGAGAAAGCCTGAGCGCAGCAACGAAAACCCAACAAAGAAGACCCAACACAGCCAAAAATAAATAAATAAATAAATAAATAAATAAATAAATAATAAATAAATTTATTTAAAAAATATATTTTGCAAGCTTGAAATATGCATGGACTTTACAGGGAATGAAACGACCATATAAATCAAGAGAAGACTGTATTCTATTTTGTTCAGATCTTTACCAATGGTTGGCCATTGTTTCAGAAATTAGCATCCCAGCTAGCCACTCTGCTCATGATTTTTCAGTCACCAATACCATGTACTTGCATTTGCAGCTGTCTTATTCTCAGCAACTCTACATCTAGGTGGAGGCATCTGATTGCTTTATTGTGTTTTCTGGTGGAAGAGCCTAGGTATTTATATATCAACAAACATTTTTAAAACTTGATTTTATTTCTTCTTTCATTACAGTTAGATGGCTATATTGATTACAAACTATTTGCCTTATATGTGCGAGGTAGATAACATTAACTATGCTTTTCATTTTTATATAGGAAAAGGGGCAGTTTATTTGATACTTGTTATATAAAGGGGGCGTTAGTGCTCAAAGGCCCCATAGGTCTACAGTCCTCATTGTCCTATGGCTGTCCTAAGCTCTGGAATCTATTCAAAGTTACCCTAGCATCCTAGTCAAGGAACTGACCATCAGTTCAATATTGTTCCTGGCCTTATGTGATCTACTTGCCTGAAAATTATCTTTGAATATTTCCTAATTCTGGATTCTTTATTATGAGGTAGACTGGGCATATGATCATACTTGCCTAGGACAGATTATTATGCAGCTTTTGTAAATAATTCAACTCCTATAATATTTTAGCAGCCTTTATTCACAGTCATAAGGGTACAAATTTGAAAGACAAATGTTAGAGTCATCCTTCTTACAAACAAGTAAAGAGTATAACTTACTGAGGACTCAAGAGATCTTTTGCAATAAAGAGTCTGACTCTATTTTCGATGTCTGATTGCTGACAGCTCCCAAAATCCCATACCACCATCTTTCCCTCTTGCCCCACATCTGAGCGAGTCAATCAGAAAATTCATGAGCTTTCTTGTTGGGCATCAGCAGGAAGTTCTAACCACATGCACTGGGTTGAATCATGTCTTCCCCAAAATTCATGTCCATCTGGAACCTCAGAATGTGCCTATATTTTGAAATAGGGTCTTTGCAGATGTAATTGGCTAAGTTAAAATGAGGTCATACTGGATTAGGGTGGGCCTTTAATCCAATATGACTGATGTCTTTATAAGAAGAGGAGAGACACAGAGAAGGCCATATTATGATGGAGGCATAGATTGGAATGAGGCGGCTACTAGCCAAGTAATCCCAAGGATTTCTAGCAACCATCAGAGACTAGGAGAGAGGCATGGAACAGATTTTCTGTCAGAGTCAATTCCCACAATGAACTAACCCTACTGCCACTGACATCACAGAAATGATTTTAGACTTCTAGACTCCAGGAATGTCAGAGAAAAAGTTTCTGGTGTTTAGGCCACCTGGTTTGTGATAGTTTGTTACAACAACGCTAAAAAACTAAGATACCATGAAATCCCTGACCCAGGCATAAGAAAGCTTACCCTGGCCCTACCACCTATGCACAATAAAATCCAAAAGCCAGAGAGAACCTTCCTTTTGCTCTCAAGTCATTTTTGGATTTGCTTGGGAGCCTGCACTGGTATCCCCAGAAAGCTTCATTATATGAAAGTAAATCTCTTCATACCCTCTTGGTATGATGATGTGAGGCAGCTTCAACCTCAACATCTGAACCAACCTTGGGTTGGAGGTTTATCCCACTTCCATTAGGATGACTGTATTACCTCTCTTCTAAGTCAAGTTCTGTCACTGAATGACTACTTAGATTTTAGGAACGCAGATAGCATTTGGCAATTTCTGGTTTTTTCATCTACAAATTGGTAGGTTGAACCATAATTATAGTCACCAAATATGAGAACTGAGTGTTGTAACACCCTATTCTGAGGTCCATGACCAACAGCTCTGTGAAATCACTGTACTCTTTCCAACTAAGCCTAGATGGAGCCTCATTTTCCTTCTCAACTGAGTAGCATAAGAAATTACCCCCAGTAGTTCTTCTGTTCCTATGAAAAGCCTATGAAAACTATGGATGCCCATCACTAATAGTTTGCCACTCAATCTCTGGCCATTACTTTCTACTGTCTTGGTAGACTTTCCCCCCCAAATCCTATAGCTCTATTCTTGCCTTCTTCTACTGCTTCTTCTTTAGTGTTCATGACCTGGTCTCCAACCTCATCCTTCTCAGTATTTACTTTTGCTTCCAAGTTGACCTGCAATTCTCAGGATGGAAACTTTCAACATTTAGTAATATATCAGTAACTCTTATTTTATCCTGGTTTGTTGTAGGGTGAAGTACTAATGAATGCACAGGAAATGTCAAGACATGCTTATTCCATTCTTCAAACCGTGCATAATATTGGTATTTATTATTCATTGCAGATGGTTTACATTCTACACAAAAAGAAAAAAAAAGGTCTGTTATGAGTGCATCAGCCAACAAATGTAAAAGTCCATTACATATGTAGCATCTTTAGAGGTGAAAAATTGAAGTTTAAAGGAAACCTATGTGAAAGGAAAAGAAAGAGTCCAGCTGAGAGTTGAGCTGGCTGTTTCTACAATGTGCTCTCCATTAACTCCTGAAATCTGCTTTAGCATTCAGAGATAAGGAGAGGAGTTTCTTTGTGTGACCTCTTCTATGCCTTCCATTCCATTTTATGTGCTAGCAAAACTATCAGAAATTAACTATAAGAGACTACAATAATAAATGATTAAAGCCTAGTGAAGTAGACCAAAAAAAAAAAAAAAAAACAAATCTACAGGGCAAGGAGTCTTGGATTCTGCTCTGCTTTTCTCCTGCTCAACAGCCTTAGGCCAGTTGCTAAACCTCTCTGAGTCAGAAAGTTACTCCTCTTTGATAGGAAGGAGGTAGACTAGAAAGCACTTAAGTCCCTTTACAGCCCCCTGAATTTCTTTGATTCAACTGGTGTTGTATTGGGATCACTGAGGGACAGGATGCAATAAAAATAAACCTTCCATTCAAAACTCACCTTCATTGTGGAACATGAAATAATATGTTAGAACTACAAACAAAAAGATAAGTGTGAATGAAGTCCTCATCATTTTACACTGGACTAAAAGGAATTATGTCTTACAGCAGCACCATTCAAGCTGCTACTTATTATGTATTGGGTTAATGTGTATTTAAGAGACAGAGATAGTGTCATTCTCTATTCACGCATTGATCATTTAGGAAACATCTTTGCAGTCATTAAACTTTTCATATAAGGATCCTAACACTGCATAACTTTCTCTTTTCACTGGTAGGGAAAGTATAATAATATCTGAGACTTTGCATTATAAGATGTAGAATGATATAAGTAACACTATATATCTTCAATTTGCAAGTGTCTTTCAGAAAATCCATAGTCGAGAAGGAAATTTATGCTTCGTTGCTTCATGTGCTCTAGAGGTTTGTTTTCTTTCCCCCTATGAGGACGTGATGTGTGGAGAGTGTGTATACCACTGAATTTAATCAAGTAAACTGATGCCATAATTCTCACATTTTTCTTCTTTGTTTTCTTCTGCCCTTTTCATCTCAGTTATGAATCAGAAGAACATCCTCTTACAAAGTGGCTCTTTTCTTTGTTTTCTTCATCCAGTTGGGAACCCAGTGCGGCCAGAGTGAAGATAACAGGGACCCTTTTTAGTATCACATAGTGTATTTGTATCTAGCCCTTTCCTACAGCTCTCATCTTATCTTTACCATTCACCACTCCCTCTCCACAAGCAACACCAACTACTTCTAGTTGCCTAGACACCATGAAGCTTCACACTCCATCACTCTGCACCTGCTGTTCATTCAGTGTTAATCCAAAACCTTTCTCCCCATTGTTCACCTGTCATCAGTTAAAATCCTGTTTAGTTATGAAAATCTGTTTTATAATCTTTTGTTTTTGGAATTTTTGAATTTTATTTCATTTATTTTTTTATACAGCAGTTTCTTATTAGTTATCCATTTTATACATATTAGTGTATATATGTCAATCCCAATCTCCCAATTCATCACACCACCACTTTTCCACTTGGTGTCCATATGTTTGTTCTCTACATCTGTGTCTCTATTTCTGCCCTGCAAACTGGTTCATCTGTACCATTTTTCTAGGCTCCACATATATGTGTTAATATACAATATTTGTTTTACTCTTTCTGACTTACTTCACTCTGTATGACAGTCTCTAGATCCATCCACATCTCTACAAATGACCCATTTTCGTTCCTTTTTATGGCCGAGTAATATTCCATTGTATATATGTACCACATCTTCTTTAGCCATTCGTCTGTCGATGGGCATTTAGTTTGCTTCCATGACCTGCCTATTGTAAATAGTGCTGCAATGAACATTGGGGTGCATGTGTCTTTTTGAATTATGGTTTTCTCTGGGTATATGCCCAGTAGTAGGATTGCTGGGTCATATGGTAATTCTATATTTAGTTTTTTAAGGAACCTCCACACTGTTCTCCATAGTGGCTGTATCAATTTACATTCCCACCAACAGTGCAAGAGGGTTCCCTTTTCCCCACACCCTCTCCAGCATTTGTTGTTTGTACATTTTCTGATGATGCCCATTCTAACTGGTGTGAGGTGATACCTCATTGTAGTTTTGATTTGCAATTCTCTAATAATTAGTGATGTTGAGCAGCTTTTCATGTGCTTCTTGGCCATCTGTATGTCTTCTTTGGAGAAATGTCTATTTAGGTCTTCTGCCCATTTTTGTATTGGGTTGTTTGTTTTTTTTAATATTGAGCTGCATGAGCTGTTTATATATTTTGGAGATTAATCCTTTGTCCATTGATTTGTTTGCAAATATTTTCTCCCATTCTGACGGTTGTCTTTTCGTCTTGATTGTAGTTTCCTTTGCTTTGCAAAAGCTTGTAAGTTTCATTAGGTCCCATTTGTTTATTTTTATTTCCATTACTCTAGGAGGTGGATCAAAAAAGATCTTGCTGTGATTTATGTCATACAGTGTTCTTCCTATGTTTTCCTCTAAGAGTTTTATAGTGTCCAGTCTTACATTTAGGTCTCTAATCCATTTTAAGTTTATTTTTGTGTATGGTGTTAGGGAGTGTTCTCATTTCATTCTTTTACATGTAGCTGTCCAGTTTTCCCAGCACCACTTATGGAAGAGACTGTCTTTACTCCATTGTATATCCTTGCCTCCTTTGTCATAGATTAGTTGACAACAGGTGCGTGGGTTTATCTCTGGGCTTTCTATCCTGTTCCATTGATCTATATTTCTGTTTTTGTACCAGTACCATATTGTCTTCATTACTGTAGCTTCGTAGTATAGTCTGAAGTCAGGGAGTCTGATTCCTCCAGCTCCGTTTTTTTCCCTCAAGATTGCTTTGGATATTAGGGGTCTTTTGTATCTCCATACAAATTTTAAGATTTTTTCTTCTGGTTCTGTAAAAAATGCCATTGGTAATTTGATAGGGATTGCATTGGATCTGTAGATTGCTTTGGGTAATATACTCATTTTCACAATATTGATTCTTCCAATCCAAGAACATGGTATATCTCTCCATCTGTTTGTATCATATTTAATTTCTTTCATCAGTGTCTTATAGTTTTCTTCATACAGGTCTTTTGTCTCCCTAGGCAGGTTTATTCCTAGGTATTTTATTCTTTTTGTTGCATTGATAAATGGGAGTGTTTCCTTAATTTCTCTTGCAGATTTTTCATCAGTGTATAGGAATGCAAGAGATTTCTGTGCATTAATTTTGTATCCTGCAACTTTACCAAATTCATTGATTAGCTCTAGTAGTTTTCTGGTGGAATCTTTAGGATCTCTATGTATAGTATCATGTCATCTGCAAACAGTGACAGTTTTACTTCTTCTTTTCCAATTTGTATTCGTTTTATTTCTTTTTCTTCTCTGATTGCTGTGGCTAGGACTTCCAAAACTATGTTGAATAATAGTGGCGAGAGTGGACATCCTTGTCTTGTTCCTGATCTTAGAGGAAATACTTTCAATTTTTCACTATTGAGAATGATGTTTGCTGTGGGTTTGTCATATATGGCCTTTATTATGTTGAGGTAGGTTCCCTCTATGCCCACTTTCTGGAGAGTTTTTATCATAAATGGGTGTTGAATTTTGTCAGAAGCTTTTTCTTCATCTATTGAGATGATCATATGGTTTTTCTTCTTCAATTTGTTAATATGGTGTATCATATTGATTGATTTGCATATATTGAAGAATCCTTGCATCCCTGGGATAAATCCCACTTGATCATGGTGTATGATCCTTTTAATGTGTTGTTGGATTCTGTTTGCTAGTATTTTGTTGAGGATTTTTGCATCTATATTCAACAGTGATATTGGTCTGTAATTTTATTTGTTTGTATTATCTTTGTCTGGTTTTGGTATCAGGGTGATGGTGGCCTCATAGAATGAGTTTGGGAGTGTTCCTTCCTCTGCAATTTTTTGGAAAAGTTTGAGAAGGATGGGTGTTAGCTCTTCTCTAAAATTTTGATAGAATTCACCTCTGAAGCCATGTGGTCCTAGACTTTTGTTTGTTGGAAGATTTTTAATCACAGTTTCAATTTCATTACTTGTGATTGGTCTGTTCATATTTTCTCTTTCTTCCTGGTTCAGTGTTGGAAGGTTATATCTTTCTAAAAATTTGTCCATTTCTTCCAGGTTGTCCATTTTATTGGCATAGAGTTGCTTGTAGTAGTCTCTTAGGATGCTTTGTATTTCTGTGGTGTCTGTTGTAACTTCTCCTTTTTCAGTTCTAAGAAAATCTGTTATATAATCTCAAAGAAAATTGCTTTCTCATCCAAACAACTTCTGCATCACGAGGCACTTTCAATTATGTTTGTTTCATATCAAACATAACCATGTCTGTCTCTGTTTACATGTTATACACTAAACCATAAGCGGCACAAAGGATGTGACTTGGTCTTATTCTTTTTTACTACCCCCAGTTCCTTGCTCAGTGTCTGGCACACAGTATATGCTCAATTAATAGTTGATGGATCTAAAATACTAATAGTCAGAATTTATTGGGTACTTAATATTCGCCAGGCACTGTTGTCTGTCCTGGGAGATTTTCAATTATTAACTCAATTAATTTGCATACAAACTTAAGGAGATGGGTACTTTTTTGTCTTTAGTATTCAGAAAATGATTCCGAGACATAGACAAGTTATAGACTTTGCCCTAGGCCACATAACTGGGATGAAGACCTGGGATTTAAATCTGGGAAGTCCAGTTCAAGAGCTTGGGCTCTCATAGACCATGAGATAGCATATGTAGGCAACTTGATCCAAGTTTATTTGAACGTTTAATGACAAAGTAACTAAAAATAATCTCTCATGGTTTCCAATCCTGTGGTCTTTTTACTTTATCATAAAACAAATTCCTACATCTACTTAATCACACACTAAACAAATTTCTGGTTTTACGTATGCTTCCTTTCACACAGAACTTTTAAAAATAAAATTTAAATTTAAATATAATAAATTAAAATATTTAATAAAATTGCATTTTATGTTTTTCAGCTCCACATTTATACTATGAAATACAATTTCCCGATTAGAAAGAGTTTTATTTAATGATAATTACATATAAGAAACTAAAACAAAATGTATGGTCCATAATGACAATGGATGTGAGGGCAAGGTGTAGGAATAGACTTTTACACAAAAGATTCTATAGAGAATCACAGGAACAGACGGAAGACCAGTTCCCATGAATTCAGTCTTCTGCCTTTTGTCCCATAATATACTCCATGCCTAGAACAACCAGATTTGTCTCTTGGCCATGAAAGAAGACAGACTAAAAAAGATGAGTGAAGAAAGCAAGCCACATTCCAGTTTTGTGTTTCTGGAAAGTTTTTGAGCATAGAGGAAACATCTACTCTTCACTGTAACTAATATTTCAATTCCTAGAATCATACTTTAGAGGATCATCTGAATGAATTAACACAGCCTCATATTGGTTAAACTTTTTGCTAAAGGAAGCAATAATCAGAGTAAGAAGAGCATTGGATTTAAGCCCCAGCTCCCTTGCTTTCTAAATATGAGACTTTGGGCAAAGGGCTTAGCTTCATTCCTGTTCTTTGTTTGTAAAATAGAGGAAACATAATATCTATATCTTAGAGCACTTTTAATGTGCTTAGCTAATGAATAATTTCATTATAGCTAGTAAAATCCTAGCAGTGACTAATTTTAGTGAGTATTCCAATAATCGGGTAACAATAATAATAAACTCACTTTGGGGAAGATCTACCTGTTAAAACTCACATTTAAAAAAAATCCATACACATACCTACCATTTACAGTTTCCTTTCCCCAATCTCTAAGCATGATGGGATGACTGTAAGTGTGTTAAGTTTTCTTATGGACATTTATTTTATGGCACCAAATTCTGGCTGAAGGAGCTTTATATCCTATTTCAGGATCTGCCAAGATCTGCCAGGATCCTGTTAATTAGCTAACAAGAGACAAGTCTCTATTTCCTCATTTATAAAATGATTTGGAGAAGATGGTCACTAAGTTATTTTCAGCTGAAAGTATGACTTGATATGCCCATATTTGTATTCTGCGAGTATTGTAAAAGTCACATAAAATAATTTTGCTTCAGTTTTCTCATCCATAAAGTAGTGATGATAATTGTGTTTACCTCAAAGAGTTGTTGGATCAATTAAAACTTTTTAAAAAGAATCAACTGAGTTAGTACATGTGAAACACTTAATATGGGACCTGGCATATAGAATGTTCTTAACAAGCAGTAGCAGTTATCACACATATGAAATACTTCTTGAAGAATTTAAACAGAAGTATGTCCCCTTTGAAGGAATACAGGGTACATTCAGGCAATCTCTATACCAGGCTACCAGTTATATCCATTTAATCAAATCAGATCATTCTGTACAAACACTTACTTTTACTGAATTAACCAAATTAACAAGGTTTTTTTGGCATCGCAAAGATTAGTTTTCCCAAAGTGTCTTCTAAGGAGCACAGATTCTGTCCAATATTAAGAGCATTAAAAAAAAAAAAAAAAAGAAACAGATAAAAGACTAAAGGATTTCATTGTCAAATATATTCTGTGGTCTACTAGAGATTCAGACAGGTTTTCAGTTAAAATAATTGTAGATGGTATTTAACTAACAGGCGGCAACATTTCTTGACCTAAAAAACCTCTTTTTCAAGAATGCATTTATTGAAAGGAATTACAGGGAAAGACTATTCAGAAAATGCTGAGGCATATAAACCACTGTCTCTATTTTAATTTTAAATGATTTTCTTGATGCTGTTCCAGCAATAGGGAATCTCTTTAACCTAATTTTCTTTGCTTAATTACCCAGCCATAAAAATAAATTTATTGGTTTGCACTCATTTTCTTGCCAGTTGCTTCGATTCTGACAGAAGTTTGGAATGCCCAAAGTAACTCCTATCATCCATAAAGTAATATTATTTTGGAATTCACCATCTTTATTTGCAGTGGTGCCAAGCACCAAAGCTTTGATTTCTGATTAACAAAATTAATTTCTTCTGCTCATCAGAGACTGCATGAACATACCACATACTCAAGAAAACCTACTGAGGTGCCAGCCTGTTCTAACAATGTCCTGGGTTCCGGATAGCAAGCTGAGCCACACAACTGTTATCTCTGCATAATACCACACAAGTGGTATTATGATAACATATCATGATGCCACACAAGTGTTATCTCTTCATAAAAGGAGGTCACTTCTTCCCTGGAAATGCTGCACAGGGACCACAAGGGAATGCATTTCCTCACAAGAGGTTCTATTTTTCAATGATAGTGTTGGAACCCTCCTCCTAGCCCAACAGAGAGAATGAAAAATAATTTATCATAGCTCTCTACATTATAGAAACTAGCAAATTAAACACAACTTCTTCAAAATGTTGGAAGACTTTATGAAATTAATCATTTCTTTATATTTGTTTCCAATATTGTGTGTTTGTATAGAGAGCATCTTCTGGTAGAGAAGGTATTGTTTCTTTACATTTCAGCATATCAAAAGCCAGTTGAATTTACAAATGTAAATTCATTCCTTCTTTCAAAAATAAAGAGCACCTGGAAAGCTGGCTACTACTCTGTTTGGTCAATGTATACCATTTTTGAACAGAAAGTTAGAAACATGTTCTATGATCATACAGTTTCCAAACTCTTATTCTGCAATCACTGTACTATATTTGCTTGACCTTCGGTTACTTTAGTGATACAGAGAGGGTTATAAAACTTGGTTAAGAAGAAGCTGCCTTAATGAATATGTTTGAATTAGACTCCAGTTCACTTATTTCCCCATCACTAATTCTAACTGGATTAAAAAACATATGAGGACAGTAGTTTTTTGATAGTCTGTAGCAGTTTGCGGTCAAAACAAAATCCCCAAATTTGGTAATGAACTGTATTTTCAGAAACCTGCTCCCCACCCCCCCCAAATAACCCTGGTAACTTGAGAATTAGTTCAGTGATACAAAATCACTTTGGATGTGCCCCAAATGGCTTTTTCTTTGACAGTTCTTAATCTCCAGTTTGGCTCTCTAATGCACCAACAAGATGCACAGACACTAACTCTGTGTCAAAAAGTGAGGCTGATTGCTTGGTCAGACCCAAAGATTCCTGCCTAATGAAGAATAAACTTGGCTGGTATGCAGGATTTGGGACTCCTGTTGGGTATAATGCAACCTGTGTTCCTAAGAAGTGTGAGCACAACAGAAAAAGCACTGGATTGAAGTCATGAGACCCAAATTAGCCTTAATATCTACAATCAATAAGGCTGGGTAAATAACCACCACATTTGAAGTTAGGTGTTTTAATTTCAAGTCCAGTGTTTTTGTATTCTAATACAAGGCCTTTAAGGTCATATATTACTGTCAAACCCAACAAATTTCTGTGGCCATCGTAAGCTTAACGAGATGGGTAATAATATTTAGTCATCATTCACTAGAGTCCAAACATTGTAATAAGCAACTCAGACTGTGTAATGTTCAGGATAATACTGTGATGTTGGTATTATTGCTCTTTTTTTCAGATAACAAAAGTGAGCATTTTAAATAAGACACTTAAGGCCACATTGTTAAAATTTTAATGTAGATATAGCCCATGTTATATAGATATGATCATTGTATTTTATTGTATTCACCGCATTAGAATAACTATTGCCAAGTTTTGCTATAGTATGTTCTTCCAAAGTACTCCATAACAATTTGAGCCACTGTCTACCATACAATTTACTGTTACAAAATTTCTCATTTTTTTTTCCTAATTTCCTTGTCCATTGTATTCCAAATAGTTAAAGTAGTTGAGCAAAAGTGACTTGCTACTGCGTGTAAAATAAATCCAGTCATCTCTACCTTCAAAAATTACCCAGACTCTGACCACTTTCCCTACCTCCACTGTAACCACTCTTATCCAAACTCACAATCTTTTTTATGTGAATTATCTCAATATTCTCCTAAGTAATCTTGCTGAGTCTGCTTCATTTTCCCTCACTCAGTCTTATCCCGAAAGAGTAGCCAAAGTGAGTCCATTAAATTATAAGTTGGATTGTTTCTGTCTTCTGCTCAAAACTATCCAATGGTCTTATTTTTCAATCAGAATAAAAGTGTTTAAGTCCTTTCCAGTGGAGCCCAAGACGCTACATGGTCTCCTCCTCCCCTTACCCTTTGCCTTCATCTTCTGTGAACTGACCTTCTGATACACTCTTCTCTGCTCACTATTCTTCAAACACATTAGCCCCGCTTTGTTCCTCAAAATTGTCACTCCGTCGTCTGGAATGCGCATTTCCCAGCTATCCTGATAGCTTACTTCCTCACTTTTCTCTCGTCTTCACTCAAATGTCATCTTTTCAGTGACATTTTTCCTAGCCATTCTATCTAAAATTGCAACCCCAAGATACTTCCTACCTTCTTTTTCTGTTTTGTTTATTTTTTCTTTATCACTTATTGCTGTCAAAATACTATGTATTTCTTTGATTCTTATTTACATCTGGATCCACCTAGTCAAAGGTAAGCTCTATTAGAATTTTTGCTGACTGTTGCATCCTGAGTACCTATGAATGTGTTTGATATAAAATAGGCTTTTAATAAACATTTAACAAATGCATGAATAAATGAATGAATGAGTGTTTCCTATTTGTCCAGTGCTGTGCAATCCATTTATGTTTTTCCGCAGTCACTACACGAGGCACCAAGTACTAGATAAGAAGGAAATGCTAAGACTTGTGCACCTTTAACATCCAGCTGCTAAAAGTTTTGTGCAACTTTCATTAAGCTCCACACATAGTCCTGACTGCCACCATCCAGATTCACATATGCTAATTCCTTCTCTTGTTTCTAGCTTAGTTATGCCAGAATCATTCTGTTTAAATGACAGCAATTTGGGATCACTTTCCACCTAAAGCCTTCTCAGGAGAATATTCCTTCTACCCTAACCCAGCTGATGTGCTCTCCATCCAAGTGCCACATCAGCACGAGTGATACATCCCCTCAGTTTGCAAAAGATAGATAAACCAGACATATTTTCTTCTTCTTCATGTAACAAGAATGCTTCCCCCCCCCCTTTCTCAATTCCATATCTCCCCTGTTTTTATTTAAGTCTCCTAGGTCTGACACCACTTAATTTCTTAATCATTCATCTCCCATGTAATTCAGGGTTTCCTTTTTTATTTATCAGCTCTATCAGCTCTACTTTTTTCTTTTGCCATGTTCTAGGATGGGTCTGCAAATTGCTAAGCAAATGTAGACAACACCCTGTAGGGTTACATTTTATCTTAAGAGGAATTCTCAAAATAACACAGAATGACAAGCATCACATATTTCCCTTTAGGAGCAAGCTGTTTCCAGAGAGAGAGAGAGAGGAGAGAGGAGAGAAATATCATTAATTAAATGAGGTGGCAGAGGAAATAGCTTGATATTAAAAGACAAATTACGATTTTCAAGATTAGAAACTACGGGAGTCCACAGTTGAATGTCTGTAGTATGTGACTATCAAGCATTGTGAAAATGAGTGTCTGACTTTCGAATGAAGTGAGTCTTAAGTATGTCTCATCTTGTAAAATATAATTTTTAAAGGATTTTGCACTTAGGGAATAAAACTCTGGCTAAGCTGCTCAGGGGAAAAAAATACATCGTGAGCTGCATTTGCCTAGAGAGGAAGCTGCACTCTGATCCTAAGACCTCCTTCCAGATGGTGTGTGAAGAGTCTGCCCTTTTGGCATTTATGATTGATTAGAGTCAGCCTGTGATTGCCTCCCTAGTGAGAACATATATTCAAGAGAGTACAATTCCTTCTCTGCCTCTATGCTGCCATCTGAACACTTCGATGTTAAGAAACTCAAACATGAAAAAACATTTCTCTAAATTCAAACTTCTTTTAGAATTTCATCCTTCTAGTCAATTATTCCTCCTATAGAAAGTCTTCAGTTCTATTTCAAGTCAAAGAAGCAGCAGTGGACATAGAGTCCTGTACTTTTGTAATGATGTCCAAGATTGGTCATTAGGACCTATTTGGTGTCCTACTGTGTCTTAATTTTCTTACATGTAAAACAGAGGTTCCAAACCTATCCAGGATGATTTGAGTAACAAATCTGTTAATGGACATAATGGCACTTGAAAGTTATAAAGCTCTCTAGCGAAGGCAAAATTTTATAATGAAAGAGTTATTTTAAACCGAGGTCTAGTTTTATCATAACCATGTAAAAGGCACTGCATGATACTAGAAAGGATTATAGGACGTAGAGTCCAAAGAGGAGAGATCAAGACCTAATTCAGCCTCTTTTAGGGTATAAGACCCACAGGGAAATCACTTAATCATACTTGATTTTTCTTATATATAAATTAGAGGTAATGGTACTACCTACCTCACAGTGATATTGCTAGTTAATTTTTGTAAATGTGCTATGTAAATTGTTGAGTGTTGAGTTCGCATATTTTCAGCAACACATTGCAGATCTAACTGCAAAACTGTAGGAAGTAGACTTGACTATTTCAGAAGTCTTTGCAAGGCCGACGTATTTTATTGCTATTTTCTAGATCTCTAGTAAGAAAAAAAGATCTAGCTCTAACCAGAAGTTAGAGGATCCTTGGACAAATTTGATATGTTTCCAATGAGTCTGATGGAGCTTGAAAATTTGAGTCTTAAGTAAATGCAGTGCTTATTTTTCTTATATGTTTATAGAAAGTAGAAAATATTGTATTTCCTCAATTGTAATCATACAATTCCACTTTTATTTCACTTGTTATCTAAATAAGCTTTGGCCTGTTTTGGTAAAAATACAAACAAACAAACAAAAAAATCAGAGCTCTCATCTTTTGACCAACTTATATCCGTTAGCAAGTTATAATTAAACCATCTCTGTCCTTTGTTATCAACTTTAGAAAAATTTTTAAGGGTTGATTTTTTATAAGACAGTGTAAAAATTGGTTCTGATTTCAGCCTGCTGATAATAACATTTAGTCATGCAAATGTTGTTATTGACAGTTGACCATTCATTCTATTAAAAATAAAATGCTTTGGGTAGCTATTCCCTTTTCTTACAAACACTATTTTAAAAGGCCTACTGGCTATTTTGTAAGCATCCCACTCAAATGCTTATGGAAGAAGACTCTGATGCCCTTGACCAAATATCCCATAACTGCCCAGGCTGGATTTTTCACATAATGTGGCTTTTATCATCTAGGTGTCTTTCCACATGCCTACCTAATTCCATCTTCTTCCTCCAAACTAAGGCATCTGTTTGTCTGTTGAAGTAACTGTCATGAAGAAGACAATGCTAGGCACCCAAGGATGTGTGCTTCATGAAATACACTTTCTTGTGACAAGAATGGATTCACTCTATGTTATGCACTCCTACTTGTTAAATCCCTCACTTGTGTCACCACAGCTTCAACTGAGAACACTGAGTATGGGCATTTGAAAGAGCGCAGATTTCCCATCCACATGCAAATAGAATGGTAATGACCTCATTGATCCTTCTCATGTCAGCCTGAGTCATCTAATGCTCACAGCAGCTTAGATTATAGAGGTTAATAGCACAAAACCATTTACCTTTAATTCTATTTAAAACAAACATCTTTGTCTATATAGCTATAGAGCCTATATCACTATCCATAGATATATACAGATAGACATAGAACATATTTAGACATTTAGTTAATATATTTGATGGGAATATATCAGATATCAAGTTAGGTCTTCTCTCTAAAATGTTTCCTCAACACTGAAATCACCAATATCATATATGTATCATTTTGAAGCAACGTTTATTATCCTTTTTAAACTTCTGGTTGTAGACTTTGTGAATTTTAAGATGCATCCGTCTTATAAAAGTTCTTATATTTGGACAAAGTCAAAACCCTATTTAAGAAAATCTCATGATCATTTTTCCAAAAAGGACAAATACAAGAATCACGATGGGACAAAAACAAAAAAACACTAAGATCAGATACAATTTGGAGATCTGGAGCTTTAAGACATTCCCTTGCTTTTCTTACTTGTTTTGTTTGTTTGTTTTTTCATAGTCAGGTTACCTCTACTAGCACTTTTGCCACTAGCTGATGTTCACTGCAAGCTTATAATGCAGCAAGCATTGAACTAAACGTTTCATACACTTACTTTTTACAATCAGAACAATGCTGCATGAAGTATGTTCTCTCATTACCACCATTTGGTAGGTAGTTCATAATACTGCATTTCAGAAATGTTAAAGAACCCAGCAGAAAAGTGGTTAATCTGGGGTTCTGACTTCAGAGCTGCTGCACAATAACATCTCAATGTGATTCAGTTGCCAGTAGATCCTCTAATTGTTACTCTCACCAAAATAACACCCAAACTCAGTGCTTTGGCTGCTTGCCTTTCAGAATCGAAAGTAGACTCTGGCTGCAATGACTGACCAAAGCATCAGTGATCTTAACATTCCCAAAGTTTCCCACAATTCTAAGCCATTTCACTTTGTAACAGACAGAGACTTTTATGATATAAAATGTGCTTTATACCTTCATAGCCCACTCATGAACATACTCATTTTCCCTGGGGCACAGTTTCTAAAACAGAGACATTTAAAAGAAATTCCATTTCTATGAGTAATTCCTCAATGTGAAATGATGATGATATTTTAAAATTAAACATAAGCCCTTTAAAGAGAAAGAAAAGAATTTACTGTGCTTCCTCTAGATAATAAAGGGAGTTTTCTGACTTTCCTAATCCACCTCTTGAACGTGTGATGTGTCCTTCCACTGTGAGGAGAAAGCAGCTTTGACTTTTACTCTCTGAAATGAACTGGACTCCCTTCTGCCTATCTGATGCTCTTTCCTGGGCTCTTATCACCGTTCAAAAAAGGAGTGAAGCTGATTGGGTTTTCTTTGTGTGCCTAGTGTTGGCTGATGCCCGCAAATGGTAAATCACACTGGAGATGCGTCCACCATGGAGCACTTGGATTCTCTTAAACTGCAGGGAGACGGGGAGCAGAGCAAGGGTGGTAACCCAGTAATTGCTGGAGCTGTTTTGGGTTAGAGTCAGTTTGAAACTATGAAGATGTCACACTAGCAATCTCAATATGTGGCAGCTCAATATTGTGACAGATATATGGTTGCAAAATGGGAAAGGCAATTATAGCTTTACCCTGGGAACTGTTATTCTATTGCTATTTCCCCCAATACGGCATCGAGGTATTTGCATATGGGAAACTTCAGAAAGTTTTTAGGCTCTCTTTCTTCATTTCTCTCCTACCTTCACTCCAACTTGACTTTTTTCTAACACCCAAAGGATTGCATGAGTATTACTTTAAGACTATAACAACGAAGCATTGGTAAAGGAGTTAGGAAAACGTCTACCTGAAATCGCACTATGGAAGTATTGTCTGGGGTCCAAAGTAACTTAATTAGCTTGGAATCACTTGACCATATTAGTTTTATATTGTTTGCCAATGATGTCATGCACGCAGTGTATTTGCCCCATTATGTAATTGCTTTGGGTTTCAGGAGCCCTATAACGATCTTATTGGCAGATACAGAATGTGATATATTATTATAATTCACAACTAGTACTTAACACAAATCTATCAGTGAAGTCTCTTATCAAATATTGTTTTATTTAATGTTCGTGACAACCACTTGAGGGAGTAATTATTAGCACCATTTCAACAAAGAGAAAATTGAGGTTCAGGGAAGTTAAGTGACTTGGCCAAGGTTACATAGTAAGTGGCAGCCCTAGATCTGTACTCCAGAATTACTGATTTTAATTACACTGCTGTCCTTACCACCTTATGCCTCTTAAAAAATGTTTGTTAAATAAATTTGTATTCAAGGAAAATATAGCTGCATATTGGAGAAAGAATTCAAAATTCAGCATTTGGTTTTGAAAAGGCTGGCCCAGACTCAAAAGTGAAACATTGCGTTTGATCTTTTGCGCTGGAGACATATTCTTGAATTCGTTCAAAGAACACCCCCAAAAGCACACATGCCCACTGACTCAAGAGAACCATGTGTGACCCAGGGAACTCACTCAAAGCTTCTGAAGTGTTGCTGGGGTCAAGAAGGAAGACTGATGGGATTATTCCCTGATGTTTTCCATGCAGACATTCTTCTCTTTCTATTGGCCCTTCCATATCTATATTTTGAAGGCACCAGAATTTGTTCAAGCTATGAACTAAGTAGAATGAAGATGAAAGGAATGCAGGAATGGAATAAGGAAGTCGGGGCATAGACAGGAACACGGTTTATATTTTAGATGTAGCCTTAAATACTGTTAAAAGCAACTGAAACTCTTCCATAACCTGAGGAAGCTGTTGTAAAGCCTCACAGATAAGTGCCATGGAGGGCTTCTCATTACTGAACTTGGACATCACAAAGTCAGGGATTTCATCTCTTTTATCTTTGAATCCGATGCCCAGGATAGTGTGTGGTATTTAGCTAGGACTGCTTTTCCCTCCAGGGGGTTGTGACTCTGGAGTGACTGAGCAATAAAGATACTTTAGTAATGAAAACCTTCAGGGGAACGTATCAGTTGAACAGTACATCAGAGGTAAGAGGCATTGCACAATACTTAAGAGCATAGAGCTTAGAATGGGAGTTTGTTTTAATCCAGACTCAGCTCCTTCTTTCCTAATTGAAATTCAATCCCTTTATCTTTGCCAAGGTTACTTTACTCCCTTTTCTCAACAACTGTACCTCCTTTTTCCTCTTCTTATGTCCTTTATTTTTCTAATTCTTACTCAGATTTATTATCCAGTAAGTGGTAGTATGAATATGTGGATAAACGAATGAATCATCAGATAGGGTCTGCAGAATGTTATCAAGCAGAAAAGAGAATTCATCTTTGTCTATAGAATGTGAAAGGAATGGAAACACACACACACACACACACACACACACACACACACACACACACACACAAATGCCTGCCAGGGATTTTGCAATAAGAAGCCTTGATTTAAATCACAGCTTGGCCAAGTTACATTTCTGAGTTCCAGTTACCTCTTCTACAAAGTGGGGATAAGAATATTTAACAGAAATAGACAAATAGCATACACTATTATGGGGATATGGAACTATGGGGAAATTAGACTTTTTTATATTTGCACTTCTATAGTGTCTGATTTTTACTTTATGTGATTATTTTACAGGAGAAAATTGATGGAAATGAGAGGAAGGAAGGAAGGAAGGGAGGGAGGGAGGGAGGAAGGAAGGAAGAAAGGTATTCCTAAATTAAAAGCCCATTTTGTGGACTAAATGACAGTACAAGGTTGGGTAAAAAATGACACTTGTAAATGTATGTTCCCCTCTTCCCTCCTGTATACAGTTGTGGGTAGAGTAGTGTGCTAGGTCATAGTCACACTTTGAAGAGCTTCAATTTCTCACGATTAGTTGCCAGGTTTTGGATGGTTTTGTTTGTTTGTTTGATTCTGGATTTCAAGGCAGATGATAACATTAGTATTAGGTGAAAGGTTTCAGAATGAAGAAATCCTGACTAGTAAAGATGGAGAATTGTAGGAAAGCAGTACAGAGTGCTAATTTCATAATTTCCAATTCCTAGTAGTTCCAACCTAAAGGCCACTGAATTCATGTTTATGTCTTATACTGAAAGGAGCTTGATTTCTCACCACTGGCAATACTGCAACTTCATATATTTATATATCAAAGAATCTTTAAGTTCATTATAGGAAAGGAAATTATTTTCAGGGTTTACAGATTTTAATAAATAATTATGCTGTTTTCTCAAATGATCTATGAAAAATCACCCAAGTCAAATATTTGTTTTATTGGTACTGTATACATGGAGTAACATGTAACTTTCTCCTAAGTCTGAAAATTATGATGTTTTTGCCAGCATTTAGACATGGTTTGTTTTAGAAACAATTGCTTTATATTTGTGGCTAGCAACAAAACCTGGATTCTATTCTTTTTAGATTTACCTGGTCTAACTCTAGTCAATTTAAAGAAAAAAGGTGGAAGAGTGTCTATGGCTAATTATAAGACATATTATCAAAATGCTACAAATTGAAAAGCTTTTGTCTTTGGCCACAGACCTTTCCTTATAGCCTAAGGCAGTCTTATAAAGATATTCCCAACATCCCTACCCCTCCAAATAAAACAACAGTAAAATAAACAAACTAATAACTTTAACAGACTACTAATATTTACCAGCTCTTTCTTATCTTACTGGTTTTGCCCTGGTGATGCATGATAAAATTCACAGCCTTGAACACTAGTACCCTGAATGTAGGTTACCAAAATGAATTTAAATCTCAATTATAATTAAAGCTAGTTGTCTACAGGAAGATTTTTCTTAAGCCTTTCCTAATACATCCCAGGCTCCTGGCCTATGGGCCTCATTAAATTTCTCAGCCACCCTAGGGATTCTTAGGCTTTGGAGATCTAAGGGATGCTTATTGTTCGAGCCTTACTGAAGGAGCTCACCTTCAAGTAGAAGGGAAAGAACATATACACAAATACATATAAAGTAATATATTTAAGACACAATCAGACATGGCCACTAACATGCAATGGCAATTCAAGGAACTCATATGCAATAGAGGAAAATCAGGAGAAGCTTCATAAAGATGATAGTCACTCTAGTATTGAGGAAAAGCCTGGTTTCTGAAGGCAGAAGTAGGGAGAAGACACTTCAGGAAAAAGGAGCCATATATGAGTAAAAAGCAGATATGAGAAAAGGAGTGTAGCACGTGTGCTCTGCCTTGTCAGATAAGCAGCAAATCATTGACCACTCAGAACTTGAGGCAACCTAGTAGGGGCTACGGTGACCCTGCCCCCAGGGAAAGCATGCTAGTCCATGCCTGGCACTCACTGCTCAGCTATGCTGTGGAAGTGAACCCAAGGAAGCACTCTCCCTGCAGGCACGACATCTGTTTCAACAGCCAGCTGCCAACAGTCTCTACTCATTGTGGAAAATAGGTTCATGGAAGAGCTGAAGTAGTCTGCATGGCAGGAGGCCAAGGCACTCAGCCCAAGGAATATAGCACACAGGCAAGGGAAGATCAGGTGGGAGCACCGAATCTTTTTTACAGGAAGAGCAAGAAAAATTAGAGCTGGGAAAACTGCATCATCTTAGGGGCAATCATGAGTATAAAGACATGGGGAATGGCATCTCAGAAAATAAAGGAAGGGGCTTCCCTGGTGGAGCAGTGGTTGAGAATCTGCCTGCTAATGCAGGGGACACGGGTTCGAGCCCTGGTCTGGGAAGATCCCACATGCCGCGGAGCAACTAGGCCCGTGAGCCACAACTACTGAGCCTGCGCATCTGGAGCCTGTGCTCCGCAACAAGAGAGGCCGCGATAGTGAGAGGCCCGCGCACCGCGATGAAGAGTGGCCCCCGCTCGCCACAGCTAGAGAAAGCCCTCGCACAGAAACGAAGACCCAACACAGCCAAATAAATAAATAAATAAATAATAATTAAAGGTGCTAATAATTAAAAAAAAAAAAAAGAAAAAGAAAATAAAGGAAAACAATCTAAAGCCCTAAAGCATGAGAAAGCCACAGAATGGCATACAAGGAGCACACTCAGGATAGAGAAGTGATACTGGATTTAGCTTTCAGAGTGCCCACGAAAGTCCCTAATGCCTCCAGATGGGCAGGCCATCATCCAGTACACCAGGGCTGCTTGGAGAAATGGCTATCATATAGAACATATCGCAGGGATAATCACTGGCATCTCCAACTAGAGAGTGAAAATGATGCCTCGTTAATGGCCAGATGAGATACTTGCTAACTTGCTCAGAGGCCAAGGCTCACTTTCTTCCTGAAAATGTCCGTAGTTATTCCTGGAAATGTCTGGGATGTCTCGCATTGCTCAGGAAATGTCCACTTAGTCTTCTCAGTCAAGGTGCTGTGCTCTGTTTGGCAGTGAGTGCCCTGAGAACATGGCTTTGAGGCACAACAATCTTCTCTGATGGCTCTATAACACCTTCAGTTGACATCGCACTTGTGCCTGAGGAAGGAGAGTCATTGCCTCCTTACCCTGAATCTGATACTAAAATCGGGACTCCCAGACCAGCACGGATCGTATCCAGAGTCAATTACCCTTTCCTTCACCCAGATTCATCAGGTTCTGTTCTTAATGACTCTATAGACATTTTTTTAAATATTTTTTTTAAATTGAAGTATAGTTGATTTACAATGTTGGGTTAGTTTCAGGTGTACAGCAAAGTGATTCAGTTATTGGTACAGCCACTATGGAAAACGGTATGGAGGTTCCTTTAAAAAACTAAAAATAGAGCTACCATGTGATCCTGCAATCCCACTCCGGGGCATATATCCGGAGAAAACCATAATTCAAAAAGGCACCCTAATGTTCATTGCAGCACTATTTACAATAGCCAAGACGTGGAAGCAACCTAAATGTCCATTGACAGATGAATGGGTAAAGAAGATGGGGTATATTTATACAATGGAATATTAGTCATTAAAAAGAATGAAATAATGCCATTTGTAGCAACATAGATGGACCTAGAGATTATCATACTAAGTGAAGTAAGTCAGAGGAAGACAACATATGATATTACTTACATGTGGAATCTAAAAATATGATACAAATGAAATTACTTACAAAGCAGAAACAGACTCACAGACATAGAAAACAAATTTATGGTTACCAAAGGGGGAAGGGGGGGGAGATAAATTGAAGTTTGGGATTAACATATATGCACTACTATGTATAAACTAGATAACCAACAAGGACCTACTGTATAGCATAGGAAACACTATTCAATATTGTGTAATAATGTATAAGGGAGAAGAACCTGAAAAAAATAGATGTATATCCATAGACATTTAAAAATGACTTCAGGGGCTTCCCTGGTGGCGCAGTGGTTGAGAATCTGCCTGCCAATGCAAGGGACACGGGTTCGAGCCCTGGTCTGGGAAGATCCCACATGCCGCGGAGCAACTAGGCCCGTGAGCCACAACTACTGAGCCTGCGCGTCTGGAGCCTGTGCTCCGCAACAAGAGAGGCCGCGATAGTGAGAGGCCCGCACACCGCGGTGAAGAGTGGCCCCCACTTACCGCAACTAGAGAAAGCCCTCGCACAGAAACGAAGACCCAACACAGCCATAAATAAATAAATAAATAAATATTAAAAAAAAAAATAAAAGTCTACAGCATACAAGCTACTCTTACATGCATGTCTTTAAAAAAATGACTTCAGCAGGACCAAATCATACCACCTTCTTCATCTCTCTTGACTCTTACTTCTCTCTGAGAAACTTGGTCCCACAGATACACATCAGCTTGTTCTGATTTTTTAATCCAAGTTTAGAAACTGGCCCTTCTCTGTTTATGAAATCGTGCCCACAGTCCACCAATTCTATTATAGCCAGTCTTTAAATCTTAGTCTTGACATAATTATATCACACAACTGAGAATAGAATGAAGAAAAAGAGCTAATTAACATTTATAGTGCTTTTATATAGATTAACTTATTGAAACTTATACTTTGAAGTAGATAATGTTGTTTTATTCTTGCATCTCCTCCATCTTACCACATTTGAAAAACAAATTCCTTCTCTTCCTTCCCAAATCTTTCCTTCTACAGTCCTCCCCATCTTCGTAAATGGAAGCTTCTGTTTATTCAGATCAAAAACTTTAGAGTTATTCTTAATCTCTCTCTCACTCACAGCCTACTTTTAATCATTCCGCAAATCATATCTTCTCAAAATATATTCAGAATCCAACCAGTTCTTACTTGTACCTCTACCATCACGGTGCAAGAGACTATCATCCTTCACACGGATTATCGCAACAGCCTGCTGACTGTCCTCTCTTCTTTCACCTGCACCTCCCTCCAGTCTACACTCACCACAGAAGCCAAAGGAGTCGAGCATACTCCCCCATACCTCCCACTTCTAGGACCTCGACTCCCATCACTTTCTCCCGAGCCTGCTTCTGTTTAGCTACTCCGTAAACCTTGATGTTCCTCAAATGCACTAAGCCTGCTGTCACTTGAAAGCCTCTGCACACGTTTCCTCTTTGCTCCCAGATATTTGCATACCCCAGTGTCTCACTTCCTTCTGGTCATTCTCATCTTCTTAGTGATGCCTTCCCTGATTATTAGTTTAAAATTGCGAGGCACTCCTACACCTATACTACATGTTCCTTCCTTACTTTGTATTCTTCTATAGAACTTATCGTCATCCAACATAACATTAATTTCATATTCTTCTGTTTTGCTTATTTGCTTGTTGACTGTCTCTGCCCACTAAAATGGGGATCGGTGAGAGCCAGAATTTCTATTGATGTGGTTCTCTGCTGTGTCCCTGAAGCCAAGAAGAGTCCCTGACTCATAGTGGGTGCTCAATAAACATTTGTGGAATGACTGAATTAATTAACACATGTTAAGCAATAAATTTGGAGGAACACTGACTTGTGATCCAGTTTCTCCTCTTTATTAGTTCATGACCTCATGCATAACATTCTCAGTCTCAGTCTCATTTACCCCAACTATAAAATAGAAATAATGTTGGGTATTAACTAATATGGTAAATGTGAACTGTCTAGGACATAGTTGACATTTAACAGATGGTAACTGCTATTGCTATTAAAATATTATTTTTAATAACTTTGGGGATGCCCTCTTCTATCTTCATTAAATGAAAGAATTTCTACTTTTATCATAAAGAGTAAAGGCACATGAATTAAATAAAAAATATAAAATAAGTGAGAATGTCCAGCTCAGAGTCTGATCCATAAAGTTCTGTAATGAATGATGTTTTAATCATAAACCAACCTCAAGATTTCTTTATTCTTGTATGCACTAAATTTCTTTTTTTTTCCTGAAATACCTAGTTTTATTTTTTTTGACATCTTTATTGTAGTATAATTGCTTTACATTGTTGTGTTAGTTTCTGCTGTATAACAAAGTGAATTAGCTATACGTATACATATATCCCCATATCCCCTCCCTCTTGCCTCTCTCTCCCACCCTCCTTATCCCACCCCCTAGGTGGTCACAAAGCACCAAGCTGATCTCCCTGTGCTATGTGGCTGCTTCCCACTAGCTATCTATTTTACATTTGGTAGTGTATACATGTCAATGCTACTCTCTCACTTCATCTCAGCTTACCCTTCCCCCTTCCCACATCCTCAGGTCCATTCTCTACGTCTGTGTCTTTATTCCTGTCCTGCCCCTAGGTTCTTCAGAAACTTTTTCTTTTTTTTTTAGATTCCATATACATGTGTTAGTGTACAGTATTTGTTTTTCTCTTTCTGACTTACTTCACTCTGTATTGCACTAAATTTCTTGACTTCAAAAGTAGTTCAGCATCATGGGGGATTGGAAGGATTTTATAAATTCTAAGAGTTAATATACCATGTTGCTAAAGCGTGCTTTGCCTAAGGCTTTCCTATTCAGTTTTTGAGCTTAGACTGGCTAAGAATAAGGATTCTTCAAGGCGTGCTTAACAGTGCCCAGGGCCCAAAGTAGGTGGCCCTAGTTAAAGAGATTTCTTTTTCAACTTCAGGAAAATCCTCAAGGCCTTCCTTGCTTTTTATTTGCTTTCAAAAGCATGGGAACTCCTGGGGAGGTATTCTTACAACTTTTCTTCCTGCAGGTAGCCTACCTGGAAAAAAGTAACACTTTATTATCATTACTGGTGAAAGGCCCACATCAAAATCAAGTCAGCTAATTAACCAACAGGAAATCGGTGGCATGATTTTCTTTTGCCAAATCACATGAATGCAAGTCAAGGGGCCTTAACCAGTAGGGGACTGGAGCCAGCTTGTACCAGCCTGCAAGACAACATTCTGGACATCTTTTCCCACCTCTGTGTTCAGTGACTCCACATTGGTAGTTAAAATGGGTCATAGGGGGAGTATTTACACCCCAGAAAGAAGAAAACACTACCAATTAGAGCTTTCTTCTCTTTCTTTTCTTTTTTCTTTTCCCTCAGAGAGCTGGTTTTACAGCGCACCTTTGGTTCTACCTTGTTATTTTCAGGTGTATGAAAAACACAATCATTCATTCAACAATTTGTTACCACTGTGCCATCTCTGTGCAAGGCACTCAATTTAGGAGTTGCTCTCTGAAGTAGAAGCACACCATTCAGTTGAATAGAATGCTTGTCCCAAATTGTTTTACTGCCTTTGAAATTTCTGGTTTCTGGTTTGGTTTCGTGAACAGTAAATGTGCACTGTGAAACATTTTGCTTTACTGCAGAGATATTTCATTGTATTTGCACCATGAATATGGAGCTTTAAGCTCCATATTACATCTTTAAGATGTAAAATGTGACAAATTGAGCATAAGGAATTCCCATGATATTTAGCACATTTGTCACTTAAAAAAAAGTTGAGAACATTGAGGTACTGCCAATGATATGATCGTTTTACTTATCTGACAGGCAGGATAGAGACTTAACAGACATGGGCTGATTTTTCTTTCAAAAAGTGCTTCAAATACACCTGGAAACTTTTAAATTATGTTTGATAAGCTGGAATATGGCAAGAGTGCAATCGCTCTGATGATGTTCTCTGGGTTTCTTAACTCCACCTCTCAGCCCTCAACTAGCTCAGAAATGTTGGCTAAATCTGCATTATAGATTCAGAAAAACTGCAGAATCACATTCAGGATGATGGCAATAAGAAGTAACTGCCACTCACTCTCAAACATCTTTTTGATGCCTTTAATCTCTTTTCCTTAACAAAGTAATTGTTATCTTGTTATTTTGTTTCTAAGTTTCTAATAATAAAAACATGTTTTGCTTATGATAATGTCAATATATTTTTTAGAGATATTTCAAAATGTATTTTAAAAGAAATAATAACTTAATACATGGGCAATTTTTTAAATCTAATAACCTTTGTAAACTTTAAAACCCACAGAGTAGTGCAACTTTCTGCTAATATAGGCTATTTTCTATGTTGAACACTATATGGCACCCTGATCATTTCATTCTGTGGCAACTATAAAGTTTACATGACAGATAGAATGCTGCCATAATGTTCTAAATTCTTGGAAGTTTTAAGGGTGTGAGTTCTAAGTGTAATTTTCTGTCTCAGGAACCTATTAAAATGAATTTCCAAGAAACAAGGTGTACCACGTGAAAATATCATCTTTCTTGTTCAATGTGTTATCCCTATTCTTCACCGAAAATCATATAAAGTAGAACTCACCCCACTTCAAACTTTGCTCTTTCCTTTTATTTTACAGAACTAGGCACTCACAGAGAGCTCTTCATCCAAAGAGCAAGACTTTTATGATAAAGCCAACCAAACAAAAACCAGGATGCTTTTTTTAAAACTTGATCCTGTAAATACTCAATATTTAAAAAGCTCCCCTAAGGCTACCGCTGCTTTATCAAATACAGAAGTCAAAGTTTATGTCCTCTGAGTGTCTATGACATAAGTCAGAAAGATCTCTTTTCATCTGTCTACGATGAGTAGAACTCTTTTGCTTTCGCAGGAGGCCCCTTGCCGTGCATTAAACATGACTGTTTCTGTCCCATCAAGATTCCTAGCATCAGGGCTCTTGTTGGTTTCCCTAAGCCTCTGGCATCCCCTGGTCCAGGACCGAAATGCTAGAGAGTTTGTTAGCTGTGATTCTGACTTTCTGCCAAGGGACTTTTATATGTGTGCATAAAGTTCTGTCCTTAGGTAACTGAAAAGCCATTGTTTATGTGATGCCCAGCCTGTTAGACTTTACAATAAATTGATGAAATTCAGAGCTTCTCCATGGGCTATGTTTAAGGATAGATTTCATGCCTGTCTTAAAGGACAGTGATGTTAAATCATCTTGTTACCATATGTTGCTATTTTTTTTAATTCATTTTAGTTATTTGTTTTTTTCTTGTGTGTGCTGGGATGAGTGGGATTGACACTTCACTCACAGACCGCCATCATATGTATATATATATAAAAACATGAAGCTATGGTGGTTGGTATTTAGAGTTAGAGCATGTATGATGAGATAGAGGGGGCACTTGATCTTAAATATTTAAAAGTATATGCGTGAAGAATGATGCTTATCTCTGCTCTTCTCCTACCCAAGTTAGAAGAATAAGCACCTCGGTTCATTTGCAGGGATAGGGTTCACATAAAGAATTCTCTAACTTGGTAAAGGAATGTGCAGAAGTGTGAGAATACATTACTTAGTAATGTTATGGAACTCCCCTTCTGCCGAGCTTTTGGAAAATACAGGACAGATTATTTCCCAGCAGTTTGAAGTGCTCGCTCCCCGTCTGCTAAACGCCTAAAGCAAGTCATGTATGATGAGTAATGTGCTCCAATAGGCACTAGCAGCAAAGATGAACAAGACACTGCCTTGTTCCGAAGAGATGAAAGATACCTTTCTACCTTATATATTATAGTTACAGTAGCCTTTCCATTTTAGCACTGTTAATGGTTTGCAGATAACTTGATAGTTAGGTCTATATCATAAATATATATGTGCTCTGCCCTCCTTGGTGCCTAGAATAGTGTTTCACATGTTGGAGACAATGTGCCAAATTAATTCATTTAGCGATTATTCCTTCATTCAATAATTATTTGTAAGCTTCTACTGTGTAAAGTAATCATCTCTTTGAGATGGGTTTGCATGTGTTCCTACCCAAATACGGGGGAACAGACTTAGTGAAAGCTTGAGTGTTTTTGTTTGTCTGTTTGCTTTGTTTTGTTTTGTTTTACAGCTGTATGGTTCTACCTGAATTATTATTTTTAAAATTTAACCATAAAAGCGGACCCATCGAAATATCTTCAAAAATGCCTCCAAAGGATTCTACTTCCAGGAGGATAGTAAGTAGATGTAAGTAGACTTACATTTTCCTATTCACCCCATTAAGTACAGTTATAACCCCTGGACATTATATGTTAAAAGAAATATATAAGAAGAAGTTGAAAGGTGCAGAGTAGGAGACAGGCTGTCAAAGAAGCTTAGAGCCAAGTAATGACATGATGGTGAATTCCTGGGTTTTCCTTTTGCCTCATATGCCCCAGACTTGAAGTAGAAGAGACCAGAAACCCAGAAACGCTGACAGGTACAGACAAGAAAAGAAAGAAACAACAAAAGTCTCTTCTCTCTATCCTAAGGACAAGGAAAATGCAGTTTCGCAACAGGGAAAACTCTAAGACAATTCCTCTCTTATCCAGCTGAACACCTCCAAAAACATATTGCTTTATCCTTACCCAAGCCAGGAAAGCCCTAATGGGACCCTAGACTTTCACCTTCAACAAGTTGTGACAAGGTCCCCTAAACTCCCCACCAAGGTGGTATCAGAGAAGGCCAAGTAGGAAACTAGAACTTTTATGTCTGCCAGGTACCCACAAGGCCACCTTCCACCCCTTGCTTTGCTAGTGGAGGTGACATGCGGAGCCTGGATTTCTACCTCCAGTCAGCAGTAACAGGGGACCTTCTCTGACATACTGGAAATATATCAGATTTTGCCTCATGGAGAGTCAGGCCTTTCACTACTTCCCAGCAGGAACGAGGCCACTCTTCTGCCCATAGTGTCAGTGGTGGCCAAATGGGTAGCAGTTACACCACTCTCCTATTCCTCCCAGCCAGGGACATATCGGTGGATGTCTAGTGGGAGCTGGAACTCCTGCCCACGCTCAGAAGTAATGAGGAGGCCCCATCCACTCATGTGTCAACAGAGGCCAAGTAAGGAACATGAATTTCCACTCCCACCTGATGTAATTTACCCACCTTGCCCCTGCTGAAGCAATATCAGAAGAAGGCAGCTAAAAGTGAAGGTTTAAATAAGATATAGAGTCTCATAATATAATACCCAAAAGATCCAAGTATCAGTTGCAAATTATTCATTACACCAACAACCAGGCAGGTTTCAAATGGATGAAAACCTCAATAGATGCCAACGCCAAGAAGAGCAAATGGATGCCCATAAGCATGTCTTTAATGTGACTTAAGTTTCACATCTCATACAAAAATCAACTCAAGGTGGGTTATGAGTCATGCACTTAAATATAATAAAGACTATAAAATTTTTAGAAAAAAACACATAGAAGAAAACCTTTGGGGTCTAGGGCTAGGAAAAGAGTTCTTAGACTGGACACCAAAGCATGATCCACAAAGGGAAAATCTGATAAACTGGACTTTATCGAAATTCAGAACTTTTTCTCTGCAAATGAACACCACAATGGATATTACCGTATACCTGTCAGACAGACTATTACCAACAAGACAAATGCTGGTGACGGTGTGGAGAAAAGAGAATCCTGGTGCACTGTTGGTGGGGATGTAGATTGGTGCAGCCACTATGGAAGACAGTATGGAGGTTCCTCAAAAAATGAAAAATAGTACTACCATATGATCCACCTACCCCACTGCTAGGTGTATATACAAAGGAAATGAAATCGTTATCTTGAACAGGTATCTGCACTTCCATGTTCATTGCAGCATTATTCACAGTAACCGAGATATGGAAACAACCTAAGTGTCAACCAATAAATGAGTGGATAATGAAAATGTTATGTGTAACATATATAGATATATGAAATTTATTCAGTCATAAAAAGAAGGAAACCCTGCCATTTATAACAACATGGGTGGACCTTGAGGGCATTATGCTAAGTGAAATAAGTCAGACAGGGAAAGGCAAATACTGTATGATCTCACTTATATGTGGAATCTAAAAACATCGAACTCATAGACACCAATAGTAGATTAATTGTTACCAGGGGTGGGAGGTGGGAGTAATAGACATTGGTCAAAAGGTACAAACTTTCTGTTACGAGATGATAAGTTCTGGGAATCTAAGGTACAGCGTGGTGACTATAGTTAACAACACTGTATTATATAGTTAAATGTTGCTAGGAGAGTAGCTCTTAAATGTTTTCACCACAACAACAGTAACAAAATGGTAATTATCTGAGATGAAGCATGTGTTAACTAACCTTATTATGGTAAACATTTCACAGCCTGTATATGTATCAAATCATCACACTGTGCACCTTAAACTTTCACAATGTTATGTGTCAATTAACTCTCAATAAAGCTGGAAAAAACCCACTATATATACAACCACCATATAATCTAGCAACTGCACTTTGGAGCAATGAAATGAAATCTTATGTTTACACAAAAATCTGTACATTAATGCTTCTAGCAACTTTGTAATAGCCTCAAAGTGAAACAATCAAGACATCCTTCAAAAGGTGAATGGTAAAATAAACTGTTGTATATCTTTACCATAAAATACTACTAGCTGGAAAAATAAAGGGACTGTTGATGCACCCAATAACTTGGATGAATCTTCTGAGAATTGGGTTGAGTGAAAAAAAGCCAGTCCCAAAATGTTACATACTGTGTGATTCCATTTACATAACATTTTTGTAATGACAAAATTATGGAAATGCTCGTGCTTAAGGAAGAAGTTGGGGATGGGAATGAAGTGGGTGTGGCTATAAAAAGGCAACAGGAGGGGCCCTTGTGGTGACAGAAAATCTCTGTTCCTTGTACGAATGTCAATATCATGGTTGTCTTATTTACTGTTCTATAGTTTTGTAAGATATTATCATCGGGGGGGATGGGAGAAGAGGACATGGGGTCTCTCCATGTTATTTCTTAAAACTACATGTTAATGTACAATTGTTTCACAATTAAAAAGCTTAATTAAAAAGTCAGTCATTAACAATATCACATTTACATATTTTACATCTGTACTACATAGCAATCACATGAATGCCCCTAGTTGATTTTCAGAAAAAGAGATTATGGCCCTAAGAGGAATGTTTTCCATTGCATTCTATTATAATCCACCATCCGATGCCACTCAATTAAGCCAGGAGCGGCACTGGACTAAAAGTCAGGCAAATCTTAGGTAAGTCAAAATCTGTCACCTCAGTGAAGAGACGAATCAAGCCAATCAGAGTCTCGCTTTTGAAAATTTAAACACACACACACACACACCTTTACACATAAACAAGGGATAAGCTATGTGCTCACTGTTAAATTGCTATCTCTCAGTTCAAATCCATCCTCCATCCTCCTCTATCTTGCTTTGAAATGCTGAGCCTGGGTCTCTGCAAAGCACAGTTCCCCTTTGCCACCTGATTCCCTACTTCTGCCAACAGAGAGAGCTAGAGGGAGACCGGAAAGTTGGAGGGGGAACTGTTCCTGACCTATACCCCACACAATAGTTGGTTCCATTTTGCATTTTTTCCTACACACCTAGAAACAGCCTAATCGCCCCCCTCTCCAAGTGATGTAACAGCACTAGCTGCCTGGTATCCTTTCCTCAGAGATGTGGTCCCACCTCTGCCTGTGGATTCGCTTCTAATTCGTCGGGCTGTTACATTGTCTCAACACCATTCCTCACAAAATTCTGAGTCCCAGATCTTTGCGGTCGCCAATTTAAGCTCCTGGGGCACTACACCAGCTAGCTAGCATAATTCTTCTTAGAGACATTAATCCCAGCAAGGTTGAGTCCTCCCTTCCCAAGCCTCTAAAGTTCCTGTAGCTTTCAGGCAACACCCCTACCCAAGACTGCTAAATTCCAGTTCTGTAAAGCCCCTCCTCCAATATTCTAAATTCTAATCATCTCAAACTCTTGCTTGTTGTTCCTGCAGCCAAAGTAGCCACTTCCTGCAACTTCTACCTCTATGACTTATCAGTGACCCTTTTCGTCTTTTTAATTCTCCGATATCTGGTAAATCATTCTTAAATTACATTTTATCTCTTAAAATAACCAGTGTGGTTTCTGTCTCCTGAGTGTAACCCAACAGAGGCAGGCCGTTAGCAGCAAGATTTGAAGGTGAATACATGGGAGGTGGCCAAAGAGGCCATGATAAGCTATGTGCAAGGCAAAATTATGAGAGAAGCAAACAAAAGAGGGGTAAAAAAAGCAACCAGAAGCCGACAGAGAGGAAGAGTTGGGGGGGTGGGGAGAGAGAGAGAGGAAGGAATGGAATATATGTTCAGAGAGAAGTTGAATTGCAAAAAGGATAAGTTCCCTGTTGCTTATGAGAATGGTACAGACATTTAAGAAGGTTCTAGAACTGTCTTTTCTTTTTCTTGTTCAAATTCTGTTTCAGTTCCAGCCCACACATGTTAACAGAATAATTCTCTTTTCACTTGAGTCACTCATGTGAGTCTTTCTTCCCTATAAACACAAGAGTAGAAGTAAAAGAAAACAACATCCTCCCTTTTGTATAAATAGAAGGACTAAGATATAAGGCAAAGAAAGGGGACCATCACATATACTTTAAAAAAAAACAAGAAAACAAGTGAACAAAAAAACAAGAGCTTCAGGTCTTTTTCTCTCTTTGTTGATTCATGTTCCTCTTGAGGGGCTGCTACCATATCTTTATCTTATCATCACCTCCTCATCTTTAGAGAGCACTTTACATGCTAGAAAACACCTCCATATCTATGTTCTTATGCGACTTTCCAAACAAAGTGGTTTTCCAGAAGACAGATAACATGTCTTCTATTTAGCTTAATCTACACAATGTGATGCACTTGATGCAAGAAAGAACACTTGTCTTCAGGAAAGCTCTTCAGTTATGAATTCAGGACAGACAGCTGTTATACAAGCAACCCGGAGAGAGCTAAATATTAACAGGAAAATGTAAGAGCAATTCCTCTTGCCCTGGTGCCAGGTTCTAATAACATTTCTACTTCACCCGTAAAACAGCAGGAATGATTCAAGTAAGTATTTGCCAATTAAAATGACAAGTAGAAATGTCTCCCTTGCCATAGATGGAGCTTGATAGAACTATGACTTGATCTTACTTTTTTTTCTCCTCAACACAGTGAAACGCCACAGATGAATGAACAGATTACTTCCATTTCGCAGAGCTGGACAGCTCCTATTTCTAGGCTCAAGCAGCCTTGATTGTTGATGATACAACATTTAGCTACGGACCATGCCACAGCCCGTGCCCTCAGCCCACAAACTGCCACTTGTATGAGTCACTTAGACTTTCATTCTTCCCCACTGGTTCATTCAGACAAGTTCATCTTTTGCAATAGCCAAGAGAAAATATTTTCATGCTGTCACCACATCAAGCTTTCCAACCTCACCAGGTTTTCAAAGGGAGAATAAAAAGCCAGTTACTTTTCCTAAACACTTTGTTCCATATCAATGAGCTAACTGCTGCCCCAGTTTCAAAGAAGGAGGGGGGCATCACCATTTGTCTGCTTGTTTCATTCTGAATCCTGGACAGACCAATCTGCTGCTCTTTCTACTCCCCGGGCAGTGCAAAGAAACATCTGTCCCAGGAACAGTTTGACTCGCACCCCTCCGCATAAATCACCACTAGTAAAAGTTTTATGAGGTGGGTACTTTTTCCCCCTGCTTCCTCCTTTTGTAATTGACTGAAGCCCAAATGAACAAGATGAAATGGCCAGACGTTTAACCATATGATGGCATCCACATGTGTACGTTTGGGAGAGAAGAGAAGCTGTCAGCTGTACCGAACGAACATTACAATCATCTGAAATGTAATTAAGAACCCCACAGTCAGTGAATCTTTGAAAGATCCTAACGAAGTAAATTACACCTCTCACTTACCTGTAGCAAATTGTCCATGGGCCAGTTTCCCTGTTTGTGAAACTTGAATCCAGTCAATTTACTGAGACTCCAAAGTGGTTTCAGGATGTTTCCATATTGTTAATCTACATAGGTTATCTCTGCTTTTCCAGTAACTCCTATATAAAAAAAAAATAAAAGGATATACTTAGGAATATATAATGCTCAATAAATGCTGGTGGATCAATTAGATTATAGCGCCCATAACTCACACTAAAAATATTTGAACATTTTATTATTTGTTTAATAGAAAGGTTTAGGAAGAAAAAATTTCTCTTTTAAAAACAATATTGCATGTTAATGTGGTTTTGTATCTCCAATTAACATCTAGTAGAAGCCCAGGTGAGTGGCAAAGGCTTAATAAAAGTTTATTGATTAGAGTCTCAATATAATACATTTCACTAAAAATTTCTTATTCTTGCATGCTCTGAGAAGGTGGAAAGGAATTTAACATTTGAGAAGTTACCATGGGCCTGGGGCTTTGTTTGTTAGTTACTATATATGTATACACTCATATATATATGCATATATATATATATATATGTACATATAATCTTATTCAATTAGTACAAACACCTTTCTAAGCACTTACTACCTATAATTCTCTGTCTGGCAAGTTTTTATTAGCCTCATTTTTCAGATCATAGGGGAAAGACTTACATATTGGGGAGATCAGATTTTAAGAATAGCTAAGCTGAATTCATTGCTCTTTCATCACTCAGGTGTGGGAGAGGACCATCAATTATTGTTTTGTTTTGTTTAAATAATTAATATCAAAACATTTTTTTGCATTGAATCTGTCTTAAGACAAAAGAAAAAGAGTGGCTTGGACATTGGGCTATGGTGACTTCCAAGGAAAAACTGATACTAAATTTCATGTCATTATGTATCATATAATTATGGTCAGATTCTTTAACCACATGCTTTTTATTTCCCCCATCACAACTGTTTTGGCCTAAAATTTCAGATGTCTATCTTGGATTCATGGGGCTCTTTTAACTAAATTCAACAAAATCATTTCATGCACATCTAAACCATATTACTTCTTGAACTCTCACTTGTATTAACTGGTTTATATTAAGAAACCATCAGTCATAGTGGTCCTCTCCTCCCAGTCTAGAAGGATCGTTATGACAGGAACAAAGAACCCCATGGACACCTTCTTGTTCTAGGAAATAGCCACAGAAAACCCTCTGCTCTCACACTAAACAATCCTTACTCTTTTGAACCCCAAATTTCTTACTTGTCCCCTTTAGCCAACCAAGAACTGGCGTCAAATGTATCAATTAGAAAGTCTCCCGCACTTCCCCTAATTCCATCTTAATAGAACACCTGCCAATTAGATACAGCCTCAGTATTTTCTCCTTTTACTCCATAAAACAGACGACCCTTTTCAACACTTTGAACTGTTGCTTAAACAAAAGTGACAGCAGAGGAGTCTTCCTTCCACAAACATATGAATAAACATCCATTGTTACGTTTGCCTCGAACTTGGTTTTGCTATTGTCATTCTGGGTTATTGTAAGAATTCCCATTAGGATAGTATTGTATTTAACGCAGAGAGAAATGTTTAAATTTGTTCGGCAATTTGCAGACTCTTCTTGGCACATGTTAAAGAAACATAGTAGAGTTTATATTTTAAAAGAGGAGGAGGACCCTGAATTACATGAGACAACAAATAACAAACCTAAGAAATAGACTAAGGCGTTGTTAGAGTTGCAGTTCTGATTCAATTTATTGAGTATCTACAAAACAGTCTATTTCATTGTTACAATTTTTAAAAGTAATCATTTATTGGAAATTCACTGTGTGCTAGGCACCAGTTAAGTAATTTACATGATTATCTAATTAATTTATGTGGGGAAAATTTTGTGCTTCAATGGAAAACTATATACATTGTCTACAGCACACCTTTCTGTTTATGTGATTCTATGGAAGAATTCTACAGAATTTACAACTCTGTAAAATATAAATAGCTATTAGCAGTACAAAATAATTCTTCTCTAAAGTCAAATGTTATTCTGTCTAGTAGAGGTTCAATTGACTTCCCTCTTCACTGTGCAAGAAGCTAGTTTTACCTCCTTAGCACATTAATTTCAATATTCTTGATCTATAAATGTGTCTTTATTTTGGATTTTTCTCTTAACTGGTTGTAACACTCCTGGTTCTTTCATTGATTAATGAGTTATGTAAAATATTTTACACTTGATCATTTTATATCTGTGTGAGAGTCATGAATTTACCTTTTTTGAAATGATCTTTTACTATTTTTTATAAGATTCTATGTGGGGTAGATATTGTTGAATACATTTTACAGCCAAACTGAGACCCAGCAAGATCACATGATTTGCCTGAGGGTCACAAACATCCACTGGGAATTCCTGACTCTTTGGCACGGTGCTACATACTGGGAGTGCAAAGCTGAACAAGGCTGTCTCTATCCTCAGGGTCAAGGAGACCAGAGTAAATCTTTATTGAGGGTTGCCTACGTGTAAGGCGCTTCCAAAGACATCCAGGAACAAAAAACATTTGATAAATCTTCACTATCGAAAACTCACCACTTAGTATATGAAATACTGAACTGAAATAGACTCAAACAGTGTGGTACTTCTCACTATCTGAACTCATGCTATGAACTCTTAATAACTAAATTCAGGAATCAGGTAGATTTGTATAGGGAAAGATACCCAATTGCTATCTTTTAATACTCAAAGTCACCTTGTGATGTAGACATTCTTCCCATTTTTACAGATAAGAAAAATGAGGCTTAGAGAAGTGATGTTAAAAAAAAAATCACAGCACGTTAGAATAGAAAGAGATAGCAAGATCACATAGCCCAAATGCCTCATTTTATAGCTGGAAAAGCAGAGCTCGGAGAAACAGAGGGATTCTCTTAAATCTCTCACCCAGCAAGGAGCAGGGTCTGATTCAACATCCATCGCTTTTACCTTCTCATACATCTTTCCACTTATCTGGGACTAGTAGCTAGGAAAATGGGCCACATATCTGTCAGAATCAGGGATAAAAGAGAGGGGAAAATTAACACTTGCTTAAGACCAGCAGGGAGCCCCAGGGTCTCTTTCCAACCTCTCTTACCTCATTATTTTTCCCTCCAGATGATCTGAAGTTTTCTGTCTCAATTCACTTCCCTTTCTACTTTAATATTATCATTTTATATGTTTACTAATCTCCTACGAAAGCAATATCCAGCACTATCTTCAGTATTTCAAAAGAAGCAGTGACTAATATCATTTACAATAAGATAAGGGATATCTAAAAGATCAAGTGTCTTTGTGGCTGGATTTAAACCAACTCAGAGGCAACCATGTTTTCTAATATCAGTCTGGAGTGACAACAGAAGTAGATAGCAGACTGCTTAATAAGAATATGAATAACACACTGTGCCATTAAATCCATGGACTCTGTTCAGTAGAAAAAAAAAAATCAAATTATGGGGTTCATGGGATAGAAAGAAAATGCTGGAGGAGTCTTTGGTGGTGAAAGTTTTGGGAAGCATTTGCCTATGTTCTACTGCTGCCCATGAAGTTTGACGATCTCTACAGATACCCACTGTCCTGGACAGCGTTGCACTTAAGTCACCTTTTGCTCACAAATTCAGGTATAAGTTCCTACTGTCAGTACCAACAGGAGGACAGCAGTGATTTCTTATTATCCCCCTTTGCAGAGTGTGGCTGGAAATGTGGGCAGATCTCAGAAGCTTGGGCACATTAAACTACCTTTTATCTGCTTATAGTCCCACATTCTAAAAACTTTTGAGACTACATCCTCACGACTGCTAAACCGTAAAATCAAGCAGATCCCATAGTTTCCTTTTTTCTTTTCCTTTTTTTTTTCTGCTCACCTCTTCCCAACTCTTCTTGTCTTCCCTTCCCTCCTCTACTCTCCCTTCTTCTCCCATTTTTGTCCTCTCCCTTTCCTGATTTTTCCTCTTCTCCATTGGAAAAGGTATTTCTATGAGGTCATAGGTATCTAATGAATAGGCTTATACGATATCACCTCTCAACAAGCAGCAAAGAGAAAGCCTACCAGTTATTAGCAACCCTTAAAAAGTGAGAGGACCGTGTCACACAAGCTGCAATGGGTCACTGTTTGTTAGGAAAAATGCAACACATTTGTCCTGTGATGATGGGTTTTTCTATTTTTTCAGCCATTCACAACACACCTGTCACATTGGCCTGATTTTGTTTCAGGTCTTCACACCCTCCAGAGACTCTCCCTTAGGAAATTTACAACCTTCTGTTCCTTTCCAAGCCATCAAAATTCTAATGGAGCTGTGTTCTATGTAAACCTATGCTAAGTTCAGTCATTATGCAGATGTCCAAGTCTATTGAAGGTTTCCACCTAAAAGTGTTATTTCCCTCTAGAGTCAAAGGTACTTGGATGAGATGTTGATCTCTTTGTTAAAATACAATCCATATATCATGAGGCCACCAAATTTGTTGAACTTCTGCCAGGAAAACAGGATGCCCCCAGAGAGGTTGGCGAATTGAACAGTGTTGAATTGCAGCTTGTATTTAAAATGAATTGATGGAAAAAAACATTCTAAAAAAAACTTAACTTTTTAATTAATCATAATCTCCCACCATTATGCATTTTAAATATTTTTGCTGTTGTTTTCCTTTAACAAGCTCTATTTGGCTACCTCTGAGTTGCCAGAAAAACAGTGTAAAAGAATATTCGTGTGTGTGTGTGGTCCCATATAATCCTCAAGACAATTTAAAAGTCTCTATCTAGAATGCATAATTTTAAACATTTACAAGCTGATGTTTAGTGAAGTTACAAGGTACATGACCAAGACCACACATCTAGTTACTTGTTTAACAAGTGTTAAAACCTAGACCTTACATCAGCCTCCATGTTCTTTTCTACTTCCACCACAGGTATTTTCTCTTTAAAATGGTTAGTCTAATGATTGGTCCAAGTTGGACTCCGCTCATGTAAATATCTCTAAGTGTTTAAAGTGAATACCTTCTACACAAAGTAAGATGCTTCAAAGAAAATAATGTCGCATCTAAAGGAAATAGGGAAGCTACCATTTAGTCTTGTAACCAGTTATATCTATGATATTAATACAGTTGGGTTAAGGGAAAATTGCAAAGTTAAGATATATTCGATGATAAAGTCAGATTTTTCAGACAGAAGTAGGTTGCAAGTTGATATTTCCTTAGGTGCACTCAATCACTGTGGTCTTTCCATATGTCTGAATCAAAGAGCTAGTGCTTCCTCTAAAAACTAAACCACATAATTAAAATAAAGGAATTTACCTTGTAGTAAATACTAGGCTGGGAAAAATATTAACTATTCCTTATATATGTTCTTCATATAAAAGGAAGAGCAAAGTTTTGGAGTCCGACAGGGGGCAGATGTGGCTTCAGACTTCTAGTATAGAGTTTATAGCACCTATCCTCCACCCCTACCCACCATCCTGGTTTGATATGAGAATTAAAAGAACTGCTTTTAGTGTGACATCATACTGCTTAAACACCAGTTTATGCTTAAGCTCATAAATAGTTAGAACTCTTCTTATCCCCTTCCCATTTGGCTGTAGATCTGTCTTAGGGATCCACTCTAACAAGAGCCCAATTCTCTTTCTCCAGTCGTTCATTTTGCCACATGATGTTGTCGACCCTGCAGAGTACAACACAGAGCAAGAGTAAAGGGAGGTGAAGATGCAGTGATTCTCTCCTGATTCTTAAAGTCCAGAAAACACTGACACTCCCACAGGGCTCAAGGCCTGATGTTAATACATGCTATCCTCTCTTGCACATTTGACCACCCCCTCTTTCAAATCTGACAGTTGCTGTGTGCCCATTTACTGTGATTATTCCAAAAATATATATTTTCACCACTTAAGTGTAAACACATACTTTATAATGAAAGCCAAAGCAGAGTCACTAATGCTAACGACTGAATCTTTGCAAATTATATTCCAACAAATAATAAATTTAATAGAGAATCATGAGACCCAAAGTGCTAACCATCAGGAAGAGGGAATGTATCATCTTCTAATATTGTTTTATTGAATATAAATGAATAAAGGGATCTTTTATTGTATTTGTGTCATCAGCATTCCAAATCTCAATGGGATTTTTGACATAAACATACAATCAAGAACTGAGTTATTATATTTATAATGACAATATTCTATCTGATATCTTCAATCAGAAACATGACAAATAATCACAATTCATATAACTCAATAACAAATGTGCTGATATATTGATTTCAAAAAAGAGACTGATGTTAGTATCTTTCATTCATTTCTATTTTCTGATGTTTTGAAACAAAATCTAAGTTTAAATATGCTTATGGTACTCTAGTTAGCTGTTCAAGTCCCACCTGCCCAGAAAAACATCAAAATAAGATGTGCAGGGTATATGATTATGCTACATCCAACAACTGGTTCAGCTAGGTTTTCAGGATAAGCTTGACTTTAAGGAAAATCATGGGTATTTTTTTCATTCATTCATTCTTGTAGAAGCAAATAACTTTACAGTCATCTGCACTCATTAGAAAGTCATATGGCCTTGTTCAAATCCAGGTGGCAATCACTGACTTTGTCACCTTGAGATAGTTTACTTTCTGAGTTGTTTCCTCATCTGCAAAAGGATATAATGGTATTTTCCTAAAAATCTTGTTTTAATATTAAATAAGATAACCTATGGAAAGCAAAAAGCACTACTTCTGACATGAGATAAATGCTAAGTTAAGGGTAGCTATTATTTTTCACTAATCCACAATGCCTTTTTGGAATGCCTACTAAATGTTAGGCAACATATGGATAAAACAGCAATCTTCTGAGTTTGATTGTTAATCGTCTATGTGTCAACTATGACCCCTTCTTGTCATACACAACCCCAACCCCAAACCCCAAGCACAAAGACACCAGAGAATTCTCAGAGAGCAGCAAAGAAAGGAATCCATATTCAGGAGTCACCTCTTTAAATCTGGTTGAAGGAAAGAATGATGAAGCACCCATATTAGAGGCGAGTCCAAGGATAGGCAGTATGTGTTTTACACAGCCTCACTCTTAGCATTTGCAGTTACCCAATGAATGGAGGCCAACTTTCAAATAATTGAATATTTCAAAGTTACCAATAAAGCTAAGATATTGTTAAAGATAGCCATTTTATCAGCTGCATAATAGCCTCAATGGTTCCTTTCCAACTTAGAATTCTCAGATGCCTTAGAGTTTTGTACTGGCATGAGGTGGCATAGGGAAAGGCAGCCCTTGCTGCCCATCCCTCTCCTTACACACACCCCCACCCCCAACTTCCTACCCCTGTTAAGTCCGGTTTTGTATAAGGGACCTCATGTGCAGGCGTGTCGACATTTGAGCCTCCAGTCTGAGCTCCAAACACATACCCTATACAAAGCCACCCTTGGACTTACAGATATGCACTACAGTAGTGAGGTCTGCTCTCTGGAGGACACACTAAGGGAAGAGACCCATGCAGACACTGAAAACGAGTCTAGGTAGGCAATTCCAGGTATTAAGTAAGTCAAAGTCAAGAAGACGGCTGGGTGCTCTAGGTGGGCACGTCCCCTTAGTTCCATGAAGTCCATGTCTGTAAAAAGAGAATTGACTGGAGAAATCCTGTTTGGATATTTTTGAAGAATGGGGCCCAGGGCAGGGACTCCTCTTGCTTGAGTCTAAATGAAGTCTTGGTGTTGTGATGAGAAAGGGGGCTTTGCAGCCAGAATATCTGGGTTCAGATTCTGCTTCTGTTATTTAACAATTAAATCTTGGGTAGGTTATTTAACCTCTATTGCTCAGTTTCTTGGTTTGTGAAATGAGAATAATGATAACATTTACTTCATAGTATTTGTGTGAGGATAAAGTGAGGAGTTAATACAAGTAAAGCAGTTTAAAATGTAGCTAGCACAGAGTATGTACTGCATAAATATTAACTATTAGTTGTTATTGCTTTAGGTAGAAAGAGTAGTAGAGATGTTGCTGGTAGTGGTAATAGTAGTAAAAATGGCTAGTTCTGAAATAATTTAGTAAATTAGATCTCTTACAAATAGAATGCAATAAAGCTTTTATTTTGTTTTGTTTTGTTTGAAATAAGAATCCCTTAGATCAGATTTACTTAGTTAGAATGTAAGTTCTTACTTTGGGTAAGTTATTAAGGTTTGGATCCCTGATCTGACAAGAGATTGAACTAACCTGGACACACTTCCCATTACAAAATAAATAGAAATGTTGGACATGAGTCTAAGAAAGACAACAACAACAAATACACAGCTATGAAGAAAAGATAAGGTCGAGGAGGAACTGTCAGATATAAGAAATGAAGAAGGAAATCTAGCAAGTGGGACGAGCTAAATAAAATGATGCATATCTGAATAGAAGCTGACAAGACTCTAGCAGCAGAGGGAATCTCTACAAAGCCTGAAGGTAGGTATATAACTGTAAGGTATACCATTTGTAAATCTGAATGCACCTAATGTCAGTAACATGCACCAAAACATATAAAGCTACAGATGACAGAACTGAAAGGAGAAACCGGCAATCCCCTAATCATAGCAGAAGATTTTTAACATACCTCACTTAGTCACTTAAAGAAAAACATCAAGATAATATCACAAATGAATAAACATAAGAACAGGAACTATAAAGGAAACATAGAGATTCTCAGCAAAACTAAAACTAGTTCCAATCCTGCTGACGATTTCATCTTATCAAAATGTCAAATTTATAGAAGATTTGAATCCAATGAATGAACTTAACCTAACTGACATATATAGAACACTTTGACCACTAAATTATTCATGTAAAGTAAGAGAAATTATACTTGATATTATAAAATATTTGGAACTGAACGACAGTGAGTTCAGTATACTTTTAATATTTAGGAGATGCAATGATAAGACTACCTTTCATGACAATTGGAGCTTTAATTAAATACATATATTAAAAGGGAAGAAATATAGCAATTAGTGGGCTTTGCATTTAACTAAAGAAGTTAGATTTTTTTAAAAAAGGAAGATGTGAAAAACAATTGGAAAAAAAAGTTTGGGATGAGTGCAGAAATGAAAGAAAACAGCAACAAGGACAAAGGGACCACAGAGATTTTCAGCAATAGCAAAACTGTTTCCATGGGGGAAAAAAAATGCAAAGGAAACATTCGAAATAACTCAGAGAAACAACAGGCTATAATTAGAAATAAAATTGATATTTAAAAATTGTAGTAGAGCACCGTGAACAATTTTATGCCAAAGTATTAGAAAGCTTACTAAAAGAAAATTTTTAAGAAAAATATTCAATACCAAAACTGACTAAAGAATATATAGGAAATGTAAATAAACTAATGCCCATTAAATAAGCTGAACTGGAAGTAAATGATATACTCTTCAATGAGCACTATCACCCCTTATGATTCCCCCAATCCAAACAAAAATCAAGCCTAATGATTTTATAGTCAGATTCTTCTAAACCTTCAAGGTACAAATAACCCCAAAGAACTATGTCAGGCACCAAAGTTGTTCTGTTTTTGAGGTTTGGTGAGATTGACTATTTGACTTCTGGTAGGGTGCTTTCAATCTGGCTTAATAACAGACCTACAAATAAGTTGTGCAAAATATATGTAGGAGATTAAAGGTATAAGTGAATGAATGTAGACTCCTGCAACTTCCACTTTTACTCTTGGAAAAAACTGAATTTGGTGATTTCTGCCAAGTTTCTGTAAAGTAAAGAAGCCACGGTTGAGAAGAACCCAGTGACCGGGATTCATTGTCTTTTATGTTACTGGGAGTGAAAGTGGGAGGCACACTAAAGAAATATCTGCTACCCATAGGTAGAGAATTCCACATTCTATTTCCCATTGTGTTCCAAGATTTATGCACATTTTCAGTGCAAGCCAACCAGGAGTCTTTCAGAGAATCTCAGTATCTCTCCAAATACAGACAAGGACAGTCTGAGAAAACAAGGATAAGCCAGACACAGAATGACAAATATTGCATGATCTCACTTATATGTGGAATCTGAAATAGGCAAACTCATAGAAACACAGGATAAAACGGTGGTTGCCAAGTGGGTGGGGTGGGGGAATGAGGAGATGTTGGTCAAAGGGTACAAAGTTTCAGTTATACAAGATGGATATGTTCTGGAGATCTAAGGTACAGAGTGGTGACTGTAGTTGGCAATGCTATATTGTATACTTGAAATGTGCTGAGAAGGTAGATTTTAAGTGTTCTCATGACAGAGAGAGAGAGAGAGAGAGAAAAGAAGGAAGGAAAGAAGAAAGGAAGGAAAGGAAGGAGGGAGGGAGGAAGGAAGGAAGAACGAAAGAACGAAAGAAAGGAAGAGGAGAAAAATAGCGACTATATGAGGTGATGGATATGTTAATTAGTTTGATTATGGTGATCATTTCACAATGTACAGATACATCAACATATCAAGTTGTACATCTTAAAATATATACAACTTTTTTGTCAGTTATACCTCAATTTAAAAAAAAAAAAAAACTACAAGATGTAGGGAACTGAGAAGAAAACAAAATATAAGGAAATAGAAACTTATTTAAACCACTGGTGAGAGTGTAAAATTTTTTAACTCTTTAAAGAGCAACATGAAAAAGTTGAAGATGCCCATTTTCTATAATAGTTCTGTTATTAGTTATATAGCCTATGTCATCATTTTTCAAATTGCTGATTATAACCCATTAAGAGATTGACAATTCAATTTAGTGAATCTCTACCCACTTTAATTTATCCACAACAGGATAGAATATAAAATAACAGAGTAAATTGTATTCATAGTTTTTTTTTGTGTGTGTGTGTGTGTAAGTGTGTGCATGCATGTGTATGTGAATGTAGAAAAGGTAAAGGTAAGTATATTTCCATATATAGGTATGTATGTGCATGTGCAGGTCCTGGGTCCCAAAATAAAATATATTTATTTCTGTGAGATTACAGTACAACAAGTTTAAATACAACTTTCCTGGAGAAACATTCCCACGTAAGTACATGGACACACTTACAGAGATGTTTACTGAAGCATTTGTTATAATCATGAGTAATGGTAAATAATTAAGTGTCTTCCAATTAAATGTGGGTAAATAATTAATGTTAGACTTATATAACAGAATACTAGCATTCAATAATAAAAATAAATGAACTAGTTCCTTATGAATCACATTATAATATTAAGCACAAACAGCAAGTTGAAAAAGTATGTCTATAAAATTTATGCAAATGAAAAGCATAAAATACATAAAATAACATTACATACCTTTATAGATACATATATACTGTGTAAATGTATAACAATATACATGGCGAGAATGCACAAATGCTGCAGGTACTAGTTATCTCTAGCCTGGTTATCTTTATCCAGTAAGGACAGCAGGTCATGATTGGGGTAATAAGGAATCATCTGTAACTACAAAATTATATTTCTTTCCCAAAAAGGAATATAAAGCATATCTGACAATATTGTACCAGCATACCTGAGTGCTTGCAATATCTCAAAAATAATTTTTAAATGAAATTAGATGAACTAGCTTTAGGAACTGCACCTGGGGCAAGAGGAGAAGTCTAACTAGTTATAATCATAGCATCTGTATTTAAATGCGCTAATAAAGCAATAGAAAAACTGATACCTCCCCAAATACATTCAACATATGCCCATGGTTGTTATTGGTGTGTCAAGATGGAATAATTTTAAACAGAAAAAAAGATATTGGAAAGAACTTCCCAACTGCAAAATTAGGAGACTTTAGAGATTTAGAAACAGATGGTAATCGACTGAATTTCAGACTTGTATATGTTATCTTAGCCAGGGGTCAGTTAGAATAACTAGCTTCTTCCTGAGGTGCCTCCACATATTTGTGAAATGCTAACTCCAAAAATATTTAAGAAGCTATATGACTGCTAAAAATTGGAAAACGCCTTCAACTCACATTGTCATCCATGGTTTTTGCCAAATACTTAACTTTCCTTTAGGCTGGAATGTTTGCCACATGAATGATTTCAGTCACAAGTGCAGACTCTTCAAAATGTGGTTGCACTCTCCACAAAAATCAGCTTCAGCAGAAAGTAGTATTTTCCAAACCACTGCTATATGTTAAGGCCAAAGGCTCTTTGTAAATTAACTATTTAGTATTTTTACATAAATACTTTACCTACATGATAAGAGGAAAATGAGCAGACTCATAAATTGGTGCTTTCACATTCTACAGAGAGCTCAATGCAGAAACACATGCTCACTATATCAGCATTTAACCCTGAATGCTGTATTTCAAAAAAAATAAGAGAGAGAGAGATTTTGTTTTTACTTTTGTTTGCTATTGAAAGACCACCCAGACTAATAAGAATATCCATATTGCACCAATTTGTTATACAAACTCAATTGGTCAGTTGAGCTCCTTGGAACTTAGTTCTCTGTGGAGGACAAAGTCTGAGGTGACCCTGATGCATCAAATTTTTATATAATCCATTTCCCTTGAGTGTGGGAAGAATCTGAGACTTGCTTTCAGCCAACAGAATATGACAAAGGTGATGGGACAGTCACTCTGTGATTACGTTCCATTACAGAATGTATCTTAGTAGGATGTAGCAAGAGAGTCTCCTGGGCTTAAAGGCATAGCTGCCATATTGTAAGATGGTCCGTAAGGGCATCTATAAGAAGGCCCGTGGGAAGAGATTATAGTGCCCTGTAGGAGCAGTGTGCCACCCTCAGCTAAGCCAGTAACAAATGTGCACCTCAGTCCTAGAATCACAAGGAATTTGACCAAAACCCACAAAAGCTGGGACAAGTATTCCGAGCTTCAGAAAGGAACACAGCCCTGCTGATAAACTGATTGCAGCCTCGTTGGGCAATGAGCAGAGAACCACTTCTGCTGTGCCCGGACTTCTGATTCACAGGATTGTGAGATAATAAATTTATGCTGTGCTAAGCACCTAAATTTGGGTAATCTGTTACGCAGCAATAGACAACTAACACAATTCCCCTTCTGTGAAAAAGTTAGGTTATCAGCGGTCTTCAATTCTGAGTTTGCATCACAATTACTCAAGTTCTCTTTAAATTTTTTTTAAAGAAATATGCAAGTCTGAACCCCTCCAGCAAACTGATTGATCAGAGTTTTGAGAGATGAGGCTGAGATATACTAATGTTTTAAAGATTCCCAGCTGATTCTGAAGACACTAATTTGATCCCTAAGATCTTTTTTTAGTTATAAATATCTTTATAAACGATATTTGGCATCCAGAGGTTGCTGCACTTACTTCCTCTCATTTCTTTGTACAGTAAATCACACATGATATTTGCTGTAGCTCCAGAGACCAATTTTTAAAGTATGGAAATGGTTATGTTTGATAAATATATCTATCTTTGGCCATGTTTCAAACCAATATATCCTCAACCAGTGTGTGATTATTTGCTTTCCCTCTTAAAAAAGAGAGGGAGAGAGAGAGAAAGAGAAACACATAGAGATACAAATATACGGATTTTAAATGGCCTACACAAAAAGTGACTACAAATGAAGTTTGGGGAGCGGTGGAACAGGTACTTCTTATTACTTTCATTTTCCTTATCTCTAAAACCAGAACTTTCTCTCCCATCCCAACTCCTGCTGGACAAAAATCCTCATTTTCTACTGACTATTTTTTTTTTCTCAATACCTGAGAAAAACTCTGTTGCTCACCATCATCAATCTATAATGAGAGAGAAAAATATAGGGAAGGAGAGGAGAAACTAAACCTTGGAGAACTCTCACCTATAAATTAAAGTTCGATCTTATATTTTTAAAGTAATAGCCCAATGGAATAGAGAATAGAGAGTTTTTCCTTCCTCCATTCGCTTCTAATTTATATTTTCCAAGGTACCATGGAGAAAAGCTGTAGAAACTGTGGGGCTAGATGAATTGATTATTGGTTTTTGTTTTCAAAGAATAGGGATAACAGGAGCAGACAGCAGCAGATGGTAACTTATCAGGGCACGTGCCTCAGTTATGATCTTGGTTTGATGTGCTGACCTCTGTAACCCTGTTTCAAGGCCCTATGGTTGCTGAGTTTTTAAAGGCAAATATAAATCCTGCATAGATGGTTCATTCTGGGTTGCCCTCTTTTTGAATGGGGTCAAACCACCTTCTTGGCAGATTTCCTTTAAACTGATTTATTATATTGCTGAAAAAAAAAAGAATGAATGAATGAATGAACCCTTTCTCCCTTTCTCCTAATCACTATTCCCACGCAGAATGCATAAGATCCATTGATCATGTACTGGGATTGAATGAGTCTTTAAGAGTTCAAAAGGCAGCCTCCTAGAAACCCAAGTGGAGTTTTCCTTTTATGAATGCAACAATAAACCAAAAAAGTTAGAAGAGAAGTAAATATTTGGCAGTCTCATCTTCAAAGTCAGAGAGTTCTCAGAGACTCCTTTTTCCCTGCTTTTGGATTTCAGGTCAGTTACCTGTGATTAGGAATCCTTAGATAGCTAATGTTTCACATAGAAAGTTTGGTCGGTGCTGTTTTTTATTTCCCTCTCCTTTCTCTTTCCAGCACTACTCCCCTCTCCCCTCACCCCCACCCCAAGTCCTACTACTGCTCTGTTCTGTTGTAGCTGCTTTTGGAGCAAAGACTGACCTTCAGTCAACACTAGTGTGCTTTAATAAGACCCTTTGTTGTGTTTCACTCAGCATTTATACTCTCAATAACTCTAATAATGACTTCGGATTGGGGCCTCACATTTCAAATTCTGATTGGGCTGTGACACTTCGCACTTTGATGAGGGGATATCATCTGTCACTTGCACTTTTCTGCTTTATAAATATTTATGTTCAATCTAAACCTCTGCTGGTTACACTTACTTTTTTTTTTTTTTTTTTTTTATAGCTACTTTTATTTTTTATTTATTTATTTATTTTATTTTTGGCTGTGCTGGGTCTTCGGTTCGTGCGAGGGCTTTCTCTCGTTGTGGCAAGCGGGGGCCACTCTTCATCGCGGTGCGCGGGGCTCTCACTATCGCGGCCCCTCCCGTTGCGGGGCACAGGCTCCAGACGCGCAGGCTCAGCAGTTGTGGCTCACGGGCCCAGCTGCTCCGCGGCATGTGGGATCTTCCCAGACCAGGGCTCGAACCCGTGTCCCCTGCATTGGCAGGCAGACTCTCAACCACTGCGCCACCAGGGAAGCCCTACACTTACCTTTTAACTCTGATACAGAATCTAACATCTCTCCCCAGGATACTCTCACTTAACATTGAACTCATTATAGGAAGAGTGGATATGACATCTCTTCTCTTATCATAAACCCAACCAACCACACCATATTCTCATTGCCACTAGAATGTTTAATTTCCTTGATAATAGCTTTAATTGTTGCTAAGATCAATATTTTTCAGAGCTCTGCATTTTCATCAGCACCAATAAGATTTGTTTATTTCCTTTTCCAGGAGCAACATTTCCCCCAGGGGGGAAAAAAGTGTTATTTCAAAACCACACAAGATAGACTGTGCATTCTAGGGAGTAGAGAACAATATACCAAATAGAGCAGTAAAGTCTGGAGTACCTGCTGCCTTCACTAGATAAGGACTTTCTTTTTACACTTCAGTGTCCCTTCACCCATAATGAAAATTTCTGCCTTGGTAAAAAACGCTAAAGTTTCTCCACTTTAGGATTGCAGGATAGTGATCTCACTGAAAGTAGTAAATCCCTAAAGCTCCCACGTACACTTCTCTCCCTTCACATGTCCTCATGCAAATGGTGAACATTAGGGGGAGGAACGTGGTTCTGAGGAGACCATATTTGCATCTGACCAATTTAAGCATCATTTTTTTTATGTGGCTACATTGATGGTACACTTGCCTGAAATAGGAACTTTCTAGGAATATTGATTATTATTTTTTTGTGTCCATTTCGTAAAGCATAATATCAATCCTGTTTTTTTCAGAAACAAAACAAAACAATGCATATGTTGTAGTACCAACAAGCAAAATTGCAGAACGTGGGGAAAGAAGGGTATGTGCCAACATCTCGTTTGTCAGTTTGGTCACTCACCTTGATGAACCTTTGTTTACCCATCTACAAATCTGGAAATTGAATTAGACCAGTGATGAGGAACCATTTTTTATGAGCACTGCTTGGGGTCAAAAAAGTGCAGGGACTGCATTTGGAAAAAATTGTATATATCTATACCTACACCTACACCTGCACCTATTTCTATGACTCTCTGTATCTATATTGATATCTTTAGGAAATATAACATCTGTAACTGCAACTGAGAATTATTTTCTTATTTCTAAAGTAATGAAGGCTCTTTTGGCAAAAATCTCTGAAAATGCATTACTAGCCTGTGAAATAGCATCTTCTGTTAACCTGGAAATATTAAATGTTACAAAAGATCCACTGATGTAAAGGGCTTAAAGGAGGGGATAGAATTATTACAGTATTAGAGTTCAGTACACAATAGGATTTAAAAAATCTCCATTAAAGGATTGGTAAGCAGGTGGGAAAATGTTGCCTCTATTGTTTCACCTCCTACTACCCTTCACCTCATATATTCTGTTATAGCAACAATGTCTCTCTTTGCATTTATATAACATACAAGTTAATTTCTGCCTCAGGATCTTTGCATTCCCCTCTATCTGGAACTCTTTGACCCAGTACCTCTGAATGGCTCATTCATTCATTCTTCTCTTTATTCAGCATATAATCACTATCTCAGAGAGAAATCCTGACTTCCTTAGGGACTTATCTCCCAGTTTATCCCTGTTTATAACATACCCTGTTTTATTTTCTCAGAGTACCCATCACTATCTAAAATAATTTTAAGCACATTCATTATCTGTTTCTGTTTGAGAATGTAAAGTTTTGAAGGTCAGAGGTTTTGTTTGTCTTATTCACATTCCCAGCATATAGCCAGTGCTCATTAAGTATTGGATGAATAAATGAATATGTTTTTTTTTTTCTTGTCCCTGAGATGATGTCTTAGGCCAAGTCTCAAGACATGGTAAGTCATTAGTTGCTCCTTACTGGAGCATATGGTTATAAAGGATAAATGAGATATTATAACTATCTCTACTTTGAGGACAAGTTCCTGCTTTGTCATTCTGGTTGTAGATCAGCTCCAGGATCTTGACAGAAAAACTATTTTTAACATCATAAATTAAAGATGTCCAAACTGCACTGTTTTGCCAGATACATAGATGTCCCTCAATATCCATTAACGATGAATCTCTAACCTCATTCTTAGAGCTCTTATAGTTGTGAAAAACAAGTTAACATCACATACTGTAAGAGCAAATTAAGTTTGCTTTTTGACAGAGGAATAAAATCTCAGACAAATCATGTTTTTGTGAAAAAAAAAAAAAAACAAACCAGCCAGTTTGTAATGTATCAGCCAGGATTAGTAACACTTAAAAGGGTAACCAGGGACCCTGACCTTTTCACCTCAAACTGTTTGCTAGACTTTTAGATAATGCACTTCATATTTGAACCTCAGAAATAGTCGTGTTTAGTAGAGGCATAGATAGACAATTTCTGGACTTCTTAGAAAATCAAACAGAACATTACCCAAGCCTATTCTTAAAAAAAAAAAAATAAGTGACAAGAGATGAAGATACTGACTATTTATATGATTTAAAGGAGTTGTGCATGTGATTACTTTTTTCATTTGAAATAGCTACTTGATTTTGTACCCTACTTTGTATTTATAATTTTGTGTTTATCTGTTCCTTACAGAAAGCCTCTAAAAATGTTATGACCTTTAGGCCCCAGAAAAACCAGATCTGCCCTGGCCATGGGTGTTAAGTTAGGACAGAGATAGAAGGAGACTTGGGAAACCAGTTAAGCACTATTTTTTTTCACTCTTCTCTCTTCCTACTCACACTTCAGGCTTCAACGTGGCATCACTTTCTGATGTACTGAATCTAGGTTAGTTTCCCTTTCTGTGATCTCCCTAGTAACAATTTCTTCCCCTATCACTGCATTTTCACAATTTATCTTATATTACTCTTCAGCTGCTGGGCTAATGCACCTCAAAGACAGGCTGTGCCTGACTTCTTACCATTTTATCTTCAATGCCAAGTTCAGCAATCAACACAAGGTAGGTATGCAAGGACTCAAATGAATAGGTACTGAATAAGCAAATGTCTTTCTCTCTCCTTACATGCATTCATTCAGGTCTCGAATGTCCCATGCACCTTGTTGAAAAACAGAATTATATTCAACCTAACATTTTTCATAGCACTCTATCCTTACCAAAGAACTCAGTCCAAAACTCTGAATTTGAAGACAAGTGCAGACAGGAAGCTCACACACTGTTCGTGTGAACAGTCAAAGCAACAGAAAAAGAAAAGTTCAAAATACAGCGACATGGATTTAGATGTCATTAAAAAGAATCGTCCCCCCATGTCACCAACCAACACAAATCCCAAGACTTGCTAAACGTACATGTACCAAAAAATGAGCACATTTTCTATAGAACAAAATACATTTCCTAAAGCAGCGGTCCCCACGCCCTGGGCCGCGGATGGGTAGCAGGCCGCACGGCAGGAGGTGAGCAGTGAGGGGCGAAGCTTCATCTGCCTCCCCTACACTCGCCTTACTGCCTGAACCATCCCCATCCCCCAACCCCACCCACACCACCGGTCCGTAGACAAATTGTCTTCCAGGAAACTGGTCCCCGGTGCCCAAAAGGTTGGGGACCGCTGTCCTAAAGAATCAAATGTAATTTATAGAGATCTTTTGTTTCATGATTACTCTCTTGGGTCAGGAATCCAAAGTAGATCAAATGGCCACGGAAACACTGTGTCAGAAACTCCAATAGATCAAAAGTTCAACTAGAAGATGAAGACTGAACAATCTTAACATTTTGGCTGCTCTAGAAGGAGTAGCATAAATCTTTCATGGCAGCTTACAACTCAATTTGATATGTTTCTGTGGTTGCTTCATGCCTCTCTGGGGTCTTCTGAATCAATACTTGTCCAATCCTTGTCTTTGGTTTCACAGAATCATAGAAACTTACAAGACAGGGTCAGATGGAACCCTAGAGATGATCTAGAAAGTCCCTCTTTAGCAGCCCTGAAAACTAGGGAGGGAAGCTCACCAGGCAAACTTCCAGATTTGGGGCAGTTCCAATTATTGGAAAGGGTGTTTATTTTGTTTTGTTCTATTTTTTTTTCTTTCAAGTTTCATCAGTATCTGCTTTCCTATAATTTACTTCTGCTAGATATTGTTTTGCCTTCAAACAAAGCAAGATGAATATTCTCCTTTGCTACCTGCCAGTGCATCAGTAGTACAAGATGACTAACAGGTCTTTTCTTGGGACTACATTCATCCAGTTTGGCACCAGTTTCACATTGTATACAGACTCTGATTATCTTAAACAAGTTTGGCTTAATACACCTTAGACAAGATTGTTGGACATGGTTATTTATACATAGGATGAGCAAACAGGCCAGATTATTAACAAATTTTAAGGGAATTATGTTACCAAAATATAGCATATGACTATTAATCCTAAAAACATTTTCTGTTCTCTTAATCTTGCACCAAAAGATAGAGCCCCTCAAGAAGTGCATATTTTCTAATTCCCCCCTAAAATATGGACATGGAGATGAACGGATAATGAAGATCTCCTGAACGACAGAACCAGAGTAAGGAGCTTTCACTATTCCTGCCCAGTAGATCTGACCATTGTGGTTCACCCTTGACTACCCTTGAGTTTCGTATTCTCTCCTTTTCTCGAAAGGGAGTTTAAATTTTCTTTCTTACATTTTATATATTAGATGTGTTAGCATTTAATAACTGACATTTTTAGTCTATTGGTCTTCAGATCACACAAAATTATTTCAGAACCTGCAGGAAAGGACTGCCTATCCCTCATATTTCCTTGACTATGTGTGGGTACAGTAACTAGACACAGTTTTGAGGTTTAGGGAGGCAGTGTATGCATAGATACTGGGGAAACAAATGTATAGACCATGGCACGGTCTGCCACCAGCTGACCCCAGAATCTACTTTCTCCTGTTCCTTTATAACAAAGACACCAATTTTTAGCAGTGTTTTTGCTGTCCAGTTACACACACACACACTTTTTCCAGCCTTCACACACTGAAATGTGTTCACGTGACTGAGTTCTGGCCAATGAGTTGTAAGTGGAGTTGTCATATGAGATTTCAAGGACATCTCTTCTTTAAAGGGAGCACTGATATGACTATTCATGCTTTTTCTTCAATCAGCTTTCTGAAACACACCTTTGATATCTGGAGTTTCACCTGTTATCTTGGGTCATGAGGATAAGGCACACAACCCAGGAATGGCAGAAAAGAGAATTGGAAGAAGACTGTGTTTCTGATGGATTCTGTCACTTCCATAGCAACCTTAGAGTGCCAATGCCCACCTTTCTCTATGTGAAAGGATTAAAAACATGAGATGTAAGCTACTCTCTTGGGGGAGAGGTATGTTCTGCTAATACCAGATGATCACAACTCCTCACATAGTACTTTTCAATTGTTCTAAATAACCTTTCATGGTATTTCTGAATGATTATTTCCTTTTCATCTTTGAACCCAACATTGGCTTCAAAAAGTTTCAAATGTCTGTATTCTATCCCAGTTCATTTAAATAAGCATATTATAAACAAAGTTACACTAATGCTATTATTTATATATCATGTTTCATTATTTTTCATGAATTGTTTCTTAACTCTGAACATGTTTATAGCCTACATACTTAGTGGTAAATGGATATGGGTCTAGAATTTGTAATTTCAATTAAATTATAGATATATGAGAAATAATCGTGAAGGAAAACTCTCTCACCTCATTCCCCTCAAACGGTATGCGAAATCACAAATTTATAACTGAATTTGGGATTAGCTACAGTTTTAGATTACTTGACTATCTGACTCTTTCCATTTACACAGCTTAACAACTATACAATTGTTATGTATCTGAAGTTTGTTTTTCTATAAGGAATCAAAAGGGTTTATATTGGATAGTTCAATTTCCCAAAACCTGTGATAAAAGAAAATGATAAGAAGCAGATAAAAATTTCTGATTCCAGTTTTCTTTTTCCTTATAAAACATTTTATGATCAATGTTCAAGAGATATCATTTCATATCATTAAAGCAGTTTTATATTAATATATGTTCATTTGAAGATCATAAGGGCTAACCTTAAAAGCAATGTTGAATACAGGAGAAGGCATCAGACAGCAAAACTCAGGCCACAAGCTATTATTTCTAATATTAACCCATTCTATGTTCTTGGGTAACTCATTTTCCATTGCCGGACCTCATTTTGCAAAACTACGAAATGAGGGAATTTAAATATAATTGTTTTTTGTTAAATCTCAAGTCTAAAACAGTGCTTTGAAATAGAAATATGATATGAGCCACATGTGTAATCTTAAATTTTCTTATAGCCACATTAAAAAAAGATAAAAAAGAAATAGCTATAATCAATTTTAATGATAAATTTTATTTAACCCAACGTGTCCAGGATAGGATCATTTTAGCATGCAATCAATACAAAATAATTAATGAGATATATTCAATTCTACCATCTTCAAGATATGATGTGCAGTTTACACGTACAGCACACCTAAATTTGAACAAGCTACATTTCAAGTGTTCAATAGCCAGATGTGCCTTGTGGCCATGGTATTGGACTGCACAGGTCTCACACAATCCAGAAATTGGTCTATGGATCTATGAAAAATTACCCACATTTTTGCATTGAGTGGGAAGGAGTAGCAGGAGAAGCAGTGGCTGAAAATCTCAAGTGAGGCTTCCCTGAACTCTCAGAGCAGTCTAACAGAGGACATAAAAAAAAAAACACTTAATAGCCAGTAGAGCATGGGTACTGACAAATCAAAATAGACACTGGTTCCATAAGGAGAGCCATCATTCAAAACAGCCAGTCAGGAGTACATGAATACCAGGTGCATATAAGCGATGCCTGTGTATCTTTCCAAAAAATCCCAGTCACAACTATTATTGATTAGTCTTTTGATAACTATCTGCCCCAATATACAATAGTCTTCTTGTGAAAGAGTCCTGTATGTTTTCATTTGTTGTAATACAATAACTTATAAAGCAAAGGGTACATAATATATAGTGCTTCTCATTCTATATGAGGAAATCTTTGGACTGGCAATATGGTACTAAGGCAGGCTTTGAAATCTCATTTGTAAAGAATTTTGAGGATAATGTATTATCTAGTTCAAAGAATGGGTGAGAGTTAATGAAAATGGGGATTGGGACTAAAAGTACCTCAGGTGGCATCAGTGGACACAGGGTAAGGTATTCAGTAAATATTTACTAAAGAGATGAATGAACCAATGTCTTGCATAGAAACATTACCCCATAAAATCTGTCAAGTGTGGTTCTTACTAGGTGTCTCACCAATAGCATGGGCATTAAGAAATACTTTCCCATCATGTAACATTTTTTACCTAATGGCATCTTGTTTTGTACGTACTCTTTCCTAACTAACTACTTACAGTCACTAACTTATCTTCTGATAACTGACTGATTAACAAATATTTACATGAGATATCCTAAACTGGAGGGAGAACTAGCTGGGTTGCTGGCTATTTCCTGATCTCAAAGGTAGAAAATACTATAGAAGAGAGAGAAAAGTTGATGGAACGGTGTGAAACTTTTGGGAAACAGATGGATGGATCCAAGTGTGAGAAAGAAACAGTGGCCAAGAAAAGAATAATACCAGGTGACATATATAAGGATAATTCAAGAAAGAACTTTCTAGGTATGTACTTCCTCTTCTTCACATGGTCTGCGTCATGCTAGCTCAGTGCAGTAAAGAAGCAAAAGTTTGATGCAATGGGGTAAGATTACAGCAATGTTGCCCTTGTGCTGGGGAGCACTGGATAAAAAAGTATACATAGACTAGGTATCACCTTTTCACTCTACACCAGCTTCCCTTCCCCTACCCCCCACAACATGAACTATACCATAAAAATATCCAAGGAACAGTACAGTACGTTTGTATTTTTGGAAACTTTACTGTTGCCTAAGATACTTTACAATATTATCATAACCTTGATACCAATTACTTATAGAGATAGTTTTATATTTGGCAAAATGACTGAGAAGATCAATTGAAGATTCTGCAACAAATACTTGCAAATGCTGGATAAAATATTGCCATTTTAAAATAAATAATTGACGCAAGAAAAAAAAGAAATTCCTAGGTACCAGGAAAAATGAATCACAGAGATATAATTGTACATACGAATGCTGCAGCTGTTCCAGATAAGTGCAGAGATTTGGAGGTGTGGGAAGGAAGTAGATGTGCATTAAAGGTTATACAGAAACAGTAGAAAAGGTTTGGTTCTGCATGAGGAAGCTTTGGGGCCCTGCATAAAGCTGCAAACCCATGAGGGCTTCACCTTCAATAAAAAGAAAGGCTAGAAAAATCCCATAGTACAGGAAACCAACGAGGAAATACGTCACAACTATAGACCTGGGAGGGGAAAACATAGACACTGCTGAAATGTCAGGCTCACTGTTCAATGTACTGAGTTTAAATGTATCATAGCTATTTGTCATTAGAACCTGAAGTTAGCATAAAACCTTGCCAAGTCTAATGATATTGCTGGTATAACTCTTATTATAAGCATTGGCAGAGCTACACTGGAGTGATTTCCATAAATACAATAAAACTAAGCTCATTTTAAAATATTACAAAACACTTAAATAATATCTTCACCATGAATGACAATTCAGCAGACATAGTATATAGGTGATGTCAAACCAAATATTTTAAAATTGAAACAATAAACTGAATAAAGACTAAAATTATACGCTTACAAATCTTATAAACATAACATGATTTCATAACAAATATAAAAAAGGAATTAATTTGAATAAAGAACAGGAAGAGTTGAAAAATCACCAAACAGAACTACTACAATTAAAAAAGCACAGTTGGAAGAATTATTAAAACCTTAATGTATGCATTGAATTTTTAATTAGACACAATTGAAACTAATGTTTGTTAACTGGAAGATAGAATTGAAGAATTAACACATAATCCATTCCAAAAAAATAAATGCATGAAAAACATAAGAAGGAAAGTTAAGAAAATCAAGATTTGCAGTGAGAATATACAAAGTATGTCTAAAAGAATTCATAAATGGGTGTTCAGAGCAATTTTTGTGAAGTAATGTGTAAAGAGTTAATGCATAAATTTTTCTAGAATTGATGATGGTCATAAACATCTAGATTAAGGCACATAAAGAATCTTGAGAAGTAAAAACATAGTAAAAGTGAAAGGAATACATTAGAATGAATTTACCAAATATCAAAGGCAAAAAATATTTTAAAAGAAATCAGAGAGAAAACAATAGGTTACATGCAAATGAACAAAAATTTCTCGGACAAAAAACTTAACAATGACAGTAGAGACTAGAAGACAATGAATATAAAGAGAGAAAATAATATCAACCTATAATTCCGTATCCAACTATTACTTCTCATCAGAAAAGAATATTATAGAAAGATACCTGACTGGTAACATATTGGAATAAGACTTTTGCAAAGTCTAAAGAGATTAACATAAAGAACTTTTACAAGTCTTTGAGAAAAATACAAAAAGCCCATTAGAAAATAATGAGTAGGGTATATGAAACAGAAAAGAAGAAACAAATGGCTAATAGATTCACTGAGATGGTCACACTCTAATAACATGAAAAATAGAAATCAAAAGAGTGAAATAGCATTTGATACCAATCAGAATGACAAATAGTTTTTTTAATCAAATGTTAAAGAAGATGTGAAAAAATGGAATCATAGTGGGAGGGTAAACTGACACTGTTCTTCTGGAGATCAAACTACTTTAGAGATATTAAGTGTTTGACCGAACTTCCTTCCCTCCCTGTGTGTGTGTGTATATGTGTGTGCACATCAATAAAACTCTTGCATTTTATGTTGTAATAAGATGCATTAGCAGTTTTTTTTTTTCTGTAGTAAGAAAACTATGGATAAAGAAACTTAGATTTTTATTAAAAAAGGGAATTATATAAGTAAAATATATAAATTCATACTATGGAATAAACTGTAATAATCAGAAACAATAAACTAGATTTAAATTGGGCAACCTGGATAGATCCAAAAACACATTTAAAGAAGATTCAAGAAAATAATAAAATTTAGAGTGAAATATCATTTATATAAATATAAAATTCACAGAACAGGGACATGTGTTAATTTTAGTATACCAATACCTAGAAAACATGTGAAAAGTAGAATGAGAGGACATATATTAAATCCATTAGAGTGAAGAGGCAGACTGAAGGAGAAAAATGATAAAATTAAATTTAAAGAGAGGGCTTGATTTGACCAATAGTAGCAGTACAATTCTGTATACTTGTGGCCTCAAAGACAGTTTAAATATAAATGTAAACATGACCGTATATGTATGTGTATATATATATACAGAGAGAAAGAAAAAGGAGAGAGAGAGAGAGAGAGAGAATGAGAAAACACACTTTGTTTTCAATCTCGTGCTATGTTCTAGGGTAAAAAAAGGTTCAGTCCTATCATTACAAAACATGATCCTTGACCTTAAGGATTCTGCACTGTATCCGAGCAGATAAACCAAACAGTCAGAAAAAAAGGAAAAGAAATCCAAGATGGGGAATTGTGAAGAACATATTCCAAACTTAATCTGTGTATCTGTGTTCCCACAGCCTACCACAGCCATCTAGAGAGCAGGGTTGTCATGTGCCTAAGAGATTGGGGCTTGAATTCTCACTCACTAGCTCGGGACCCTGGACAAGTTTCATGACCGTTCTGAGCCTCAGTTTCCTCATCCACAAGATAGTAATGATAACAATATCTACCTTACAGGTTAGCTGTAAAAATGGTAAAGTGATTAGTACCAAGATGTTGATACATTATTGCTATTTATCACTCATTTTTTATCCATCCCACTGCCCAGCACAATGCTGGCATGTAGCAGAAACTCAGTACATGCTGCTTGGATAAAAGACCTAGTAAATGGAATGTAGAGAATCAAATGATCAGGGGTGCTCAACCAGAGCGGCATACTGGAATCATCCCCAGAGATACTGAATAGTTTGTCTGGTGGGGGGCTCAGGCATTGGGTATGCTGTGAAATGTTCCCAGGAGATTGCAGGAGAACCATGGAGCTAAAGGATGATACAGCCAGGATGGAGAACCATGGAGCTAGAGGATGATAGGTGTGGGCTGAAAGGCTGTGTAAGCTTTGGGGCCAGAAACGATGACTAGCCTTTGCCTAATTAAGAGCGAAAGAGAAGGGATTTAAAATAAAATTTCTAAGAATCAGTTATAATCCATCCTAGGAAGGGACGACTCTCCCTAATTATGTCAATATTTTGAGGGAAACTGGGTTGAAATCAGTATTATAAGATGTATATGTCGTATGATTGGCACTGTGCCTGATGACTAGTCTTTCCATCAGCTCTCCAGGAGCTATCTCTATTTTCAAGAGGACATAATTGTAGGCTAGAACTTTTCTACTTAAAGTGTGGCCCTCGGAAAGACAGCATTAACCTCACCTGGGAGCCTGTGAGACATGCAGTATCTCAGGCCCCACTCCAGGCCTCCTGAATGATCACCTGCATTTTTCCTCGTGAACAAGGCAATTGATATTCACATTAAAGGTTGAGAAACAGATTAATCATTCTGTATCTTGTGTGCTCATTGAAGTCACCCTGAAATCTAAATTTTAGAAAATGCTGATGCCTGGGTGTGGAGGCTTTTAAAAACTACCTTAGGTGATTCTGATATGCAGCTGTTTGACAATCACTGGGCTAGAAAATGTGTATAAAATGCCTAAGGTCATACAGCTAGTAATGATGAAGCTGGGATTTAATCCAGGACTCCCAAACCATTGTGCCACGTCCCTTCCTGAATTAAACCTCTTAGATTCAATAAACCTTCAAGTTCAGATAAAAATGTCAATTAATACATTTCTGTATTTATTATATATAATATATGTATATATACATATATATGTATATACCCTCTTCTCAATGGAAATGTGATGTCTCTGATGGTCCTGACCATATTTCAAAATTATTTATATGCCCCTACGTGCCAACATTCAGCGCAGTGCTAAGAAAATACTGTTGCTTACTAAATATTGTTTGTTTAACACACAATGCTATTCAAACAATGAGCTCCACACTAACTGTACCAAAGAAATACTTCTTTGCCCTGTCAAGCTGAAACTCAAATTGAACACCAGTATTAATACATGAGAATCTTTAAATCTTTTCTTTCTTGTTGTGACTGATGCATGCAAATTATTTCACTTATCAAGACAAAGCCTCTGTATAATTTTATATTGAATGTGATAAAATAATGAGGGCTAGAATCTAAATTTCCTAATGTGTAAATGGCCTGAAAATAAGCTTCATAGTTATTCATTAACTGTTGCAGTGACTACTTCTCAAGATTATTTTTTGGTATGGAATTAAACTATACAAACATCCGGAACACCTCACTCAATAGCTAATTCACAGCAAGATCATTATCTTACTATAATAAATATCTGGATAAACAATATTTAAATGAGCATAGTCCTGCTTTACAGATTTTTTTTCCCTGAGGATATTGTAATCACTATCGTTCCGTAATAATGCCTGGCAATGGATAGAATGTGGTTTATGAAAAGAATCTGAATTATTTTTGTCAGTCATTCAGCAGCAGAGATTTTCCTGTGCTGCATTACAAATTCATTACCCCATAGTCAGGTCTTGAAATCTCAGAGCAGAAGGTAAAAGTGAGCTACTGCTAAGGTTAGATGTTATCACATAGAGCTGCCCACATCATATGTAGATGAGCGTGGAAATAAACTCCAGACCGGAACATTGGCAAATGTATTTGATTTGACAGAAGTGTTTCAAGACACTTTCCTGTTAACTTTGCCTGTGAATATCATCAAGATTAGGGTAAGGAACACAGCAAACTCCTAAAGAACAAGGAAAAACACTTCTCTTTTCTAATTCTTTTCCTGGTAGAGTGATCTGGCAGCTTTTAATGGTTTAAACATTCATTCCCAAAGCATTTATTGAGTTAGGAATTCAGTAATTAGACATTAAATGTTGAAAAGCTCAGGTCATCATGCTCAAGGCATTCACAAGGCAGAGGGGGAAATCAGACAAGGAGATGATAGTAATAGACAATAAAGCTCTGACTGCAGTAACCACAGGATGTATGCCACAGAAAAACAGAATGTTCCCCATCTTGGTGGAGAGGTCCGGGGAGTGGAATACCAAGCAAAACTTTTTACCAGAGATGACCCGGAAGGTTATTTAAAAGCCCAGTCTGCACTGGATAGATACTTAGGAGGTATGTTTGATAGGTGGGAGATCAATTTACACTTTCACACATAAAGAACCACGATGACTTTCAGGTTTTTCCATAAGCAACCAAATAAGAAGAAGCAATTTAAACTTGCAACACAGGTGGTCCAGGAACTTCGTTTTCAGGGCTGTGGTGTGGTAGAGGTTACAGCACCTTCTTTGCAAGAGGTATAAACAAGAATAAGAACAAAGAAAGGAGCTTTTATTCTGGAATTTTCTCACCTGTGGAGATTCTAGTCTGAAAGTAGAAGATGATAGTATTTTTCTTGTAAATTCTGTCTTCTAGTTCAAATCTAAAAAGAGCCCTGGATTAGAAACAGCATAAACTTGTGTTCTAGGTCCAGTTCTGTCTTTAGTTCAGCTATCTAAAATGGGCAACTAAAATTAATTCTTTACGTTTTAGTTTCCTCATTGGTAAAGTGAAGGAAATTTGCCTGAACCAGTGGTCCTCAACTGGGGGCACTAGGCAATGTCTAGAGACAATTTTGGTTGTCACAACCTGGGAAGTTTCTACTGGTATCTAGTGGGTTGAGGTCAAGGATATTGCTAAAGATCCCTGAATGCACATGACACACCCCACAACACAGAACGTCAGTGGTACCAAAGTCAAGAAACCTTGGCCTGAGCCCTGCCTTTCCCAGCTGCATTAAGCAGTGAGCTGGCTGTGGCCTCTAGGAAGCACCTCCTGGGATGCAGTTAGGATGCAGAGTTAGACCTGACAAAATCTCTTTCAGTCCAATGAGCACTCTGGAAAAGACTACCCATTAGAGGAATCCTAGCTTGGATGGAAATAATGAAGTCCTTGGACCTTTAAACCACTACCTTGCTCTGTGATTTTCTGGGGGCTTTTCTGGGAAGAGCTGACATCAGCTACTATTGACTTGCATGGTCATCAGCTGGAGTTTGGCTCAAGAAGAGTGTGACCTTGACTTGAAAGCTGAAGCAGATCCTAAAAATCTTAACAACTGAAGGTTTTCTTCTCACCGCACTCCTTGCTTCTGGGCAATGAGTCCTTTCCTGTAGGGTCAGTTCTGAGTCTGCCTTAAGAACTAAAAGGAAACAAATGGCTCTTTTCTACCTTTAAAAGTGATAATAGCGAAGGATCATAGAGAATTCCTATTTACACGTGCTGTAGTAAAGATTAGAGCATCTTCTATTCAGATGTGTGAACAAACAAAACAAAACAAAACCCCAAAGAACAATGGTTTTGCTTCTGGAATTTCTGCATCATCTTGTTTAAATCTCCCAATAACCAGAGGGGTGTGTACTATGAATGTTCTCATTTTTCAGAAGGAGACTTAGAGAGGCTCAGTATCCTGCCCAAAGTCAACCAGCAGGCAGAAGTATGGGATTTGAATCCAGGTCTTTCTGATCAAGCTTATCTTGTAAGAAATATGTTACCATGAGTCTCTCTAATCCTCATTTTCTTCACCCAAAAGATGGGATTTTAATGTCTGCTCTACATGCTTCACAAGGTTATTACAGTGATGTGGTCATATGAGGGAATATGAGTATGTAAACCATTGTAAACATGAGATCTTATAATAATTATCATTAATACTATTAAACAGCATTAAGAAGTAGTATCATTAATAACATCCATGACTTCCCTAAGTGGAAGTTCTTAGTTTAGAGAGCTCTAGATTGGCTTTAGTTTGGAATGGCCATGAATTGAACCTAGAGTGGGTACATATCAAGAGCTGTTTTGTCCATAAAATTCCTGGTACCCTATGGTACAGCCTGGTGGAGATGGCTCTGCAAAGGAGCAAGGAGGAGAAGAGGAGGAGGGAGAGAGGGAAGGAAGGAAGGAAGGAAAGAGAGAGGGAAGGAGAGAGGAAGAGAGAGGGAAAGATCCAAGTACCTTCTACTACCCAGGGCCTAGCAGTATCCCAAGTTTAGTTTGTCCTTCCAGAAGCCTCCTATGAAATGTAGTCAAGAACTGGTTGAGAGTCTTGCAGGCTTTCTACTCACTTTGCCTGGGTTTGAATCATAATTCCACAGTTCACTATCTGTGTAATCTTGGACAATGTACTTAATGTCTCAGTGGCCCCAGTATATTCATCGGGAAAATGGGGATGTTACGAATGGTACATCACTGGGCCCTTGAGAGGACTGAGTAAGTTAATGTGTATAAAGGTACTTAAGACAGTAACTGGTACATATCAAGCCCTTACAGTTATAGTATAGGTTTTGTGTGTTCTGTATGAAACTGTTTCTTTCAAACAAACGAGACTAACACACCATGCTAGTGAAAACTCTTTGCAAAGTGCTTGCATAATACACTTTATATGGGTCTATGATACATTTACTCATCTGTGTGATATTGTCCATGTAGATTATTTATTGTTTTAAACTATTCTGAATGCTTCAAGAAAAAACTGTTTTTTTTTTTTTCATATATTCCCATTTTTCCCTAGGCTGTAATTTCAGAAATGGAATAATTGAATCAAAGGGAATGAACAACTTTAAGCCCTTGATGTGGATGACCAAATTGCCTTCCAAAAGGTAGTATCCCTCAGAGTCCTCATTCACCACACCCTAGGCAGCCTATGTGAGAAATCTAGATCTCAGTTTTAATTAACTTTTCAGATTAATGGAACCAAGAACACCCCCTCCCCAGTGTTTTTACCATTTCCATTCTATCTTTTATGAATTACCTTTCCTGACTTCTACCTATTTCTCTGTCAGCCTTTTTTTTCTTCCTTTTTATCTCTTTCCTTATGCATAATTTATGCATGAAAGAGAAAATCATTGGTCACATTTATTTTTTCTTCACTTTATCATTTGCCTTTTATAACATCACTAGTTTTGATAAAGACACGGATCTAAGACAAATATCTTAACCAGTGTTTTTTTCAAGTTAAAACTTTGTGTAGCAGACATTGTCCTGCCCAGGTTGTAGCCTCTTGGGTTACCCTGGAGGTCTTCTGCAGACAATTCCCAAGAACACCTATCACTTCCTGTCTCTCTCTGGCTGGAGATGTTCTCTTGTCATCAAAGAGCCTCTAGTCTGTATGAGATGCAAGCAAGGAGTACAAGGGAGTAATCATCTCTTAGTCCAAGAAGTACTGAAGTCTTAGTCTCCTCACACCTCATAGGAACAATTCTGTAGATATTCCTCACTGTCTCTCAGAGTGTCCCCAGATTAACTGAGCCCCAGTTGCCCACAGAAGGAATATGTTTATCAATATACATTTTATCAGCTCTACCCTATTTCCTATCTCACTTCCCACTACTTCACATATTCCCTGGGATTATCTCTCAAATAAACTACTTGTACACAAATCCTTATCCCAGCGTCTACTTTTGAGAGAATCCAAAATAAAATACATAAGTCTTATTAAAGTATTTCAGTGGATTCTTATTTTGGTTATGATACATCCATTTCCTGAAAGTTATGGTTGATGTGGTAGATTTTTAACAAACAAGATTTACAGGAAGAATCAATTTGAAGAAAGAATTGAAAATTTCTCTCAGTCTTTCATTTAAAGGCAAAAATGACTTACGATTAGAGTTTAGTTTGATTTTATTACTATTTAGATATGATTGTGGAAACGTTTCCTTTCTGAATTTCTATGATTGAAGTTTGAAAACCATGGGACTAAATGATCTCTAATATACTTTCCAGCTCGCAAATCATTTTACATGCTTACAAGATTTAACATAGTTTGGTTCTGGACACATACATTTTTTTGTTGATTGAATGATTCCTCCCCTTATCTATACTTGTATTTTCAACTTATGTAACAATGTAGTCTGTTCACTCATTTACTTATTCTCTCATGCATTCACTTAGGAAACACTTGCTGATTATGTTCTGCATGCAAAGTAGTGTTTGCTTGGATTAGGAGAAGCAACACTAAACTTGAACCCAGCAGAGTTTGCACCCAGATGAGACATTTAAGTTCTGTGGACTTCATGCAAGTTTTTTATTCTCAGTTTATTTCCTCATGTCTAATAATAAATAAGTATAATGAATAAAAATACTGAGAACTATTATGGGCTTACAGTGTACCAGACTTTTTTTTAGGAGTTTTACATGTATTTTATTCACTGATTTGATTCTATGTGGTAGGTGTCACTAACGTCTCCCTCCTAGAATGAGGAAACTAAGACTCACAGAGGTTAAGAAACATGCACAAAGTTATGTAACTCATAAGTGACAGTAATAGGATTTGAACAATGGGAATAAATGAAGACCACCTACCTGAGGACAAGCAATAACTCTTTATTCAGGACTTGCTCTAGCAAGGGATTAGCCATCACCACTTGCATTTAGCAGAGACACGAAGGCAGGCGGGGGAGTTGGAAATCAATAGCAGAATAAAGGGATGCTTCAAGTATGCTTGATTGGAGGATGTTGCCCTGGGGAAGCTGGAGCAGGCTAATTAGAAGTAGGACATCCTATGTGATTGGTCAGGGGACCATATTTGGCTTTCTCTGACCTAATCTGGAAGTAGGGGGCAAAAATTAGGGAAGTTGGCAGTTATTGATCAAGTCCTGACTTTTTAGAGCCAACTGCTACCTAGGTAGGGGTTTGGCTTCCTGGTCTAGTTGCTGCAGATTGTGGGTTAGAGTTCTATTTTCGTATATTGTTTGGCCATTGTACCTTTGTTTATTCAGTCTCTCATAACCAAGGAATTTTTACTTCAAATCTCACTCATTAAACCAGACTCTATTTTTCTTAAAAGAATATATGTTCATGCAAATTATAAACCCCAAATATGACATTTATGAAATTAGTGTAAGAATTCAGAACACTGCACTAAATATTTAAGAAAAGAGAAATTCAAACTGTTCTTTATGTACATATTTTTGTTTAGTTCAGGAAAGCAAACATGTAGAGTTGAAAGATGGAGTTTGATGGAAAAGAACAATGTGGGAAAAGTCTGCTGATATCACAAGCCATGAAGTCTTTGAAGAAGCTAACTTTATAGAAGAGAGTCTTAAACTCAAATGACCCCAGAGGCAATGGGGAAGCATGAATGAATGAAAGCAGGAAATAAGGAAATAGACAGTGACAAACTGCCAAACACCCATCTAAAAGTTGTATTCTTTTTTTTTACAGTTTAGGTAGCTGTAAAGCATATTTATTGATTTGATTTTTAAAAATTGTGCCCTTTGGGAATTACCTCAGTACACAATTAAAGCAAAAAGACAGTTGATGACAACAAAACATGAACAACTAAAACAATCATAGAATGAAATACTGGTTTGAAAAAGTCACACTTTTAATGACATACTACTGTGGAAAGTCAATACTTTTAACTCAGCTCCTAATTACACAGAGCAAATAGAAAATAGATGTTGGTGTGGAGGATAGTACCTCGGAGCTATTAAACCAATACCTTTTCATCTTTAGTAATCCCTAGTTGCAAGTTGATCCAAGGCTTCTGTAATTTAGAATCATGCCAAGATGACTCAGATCCCAATTTTCTTCCATAATAGGGCAAAGATAAGCCTTCTACCATTCAGACTGAGAACATTAGGTTTAGTACCCCAAAGAAGAGGAGGATGTCATGCTCTGGAAGACTCTGCCGGAGGAAAGTGAAAGGCCTGTTTCTTCCGGTTCCAGAACATGTGGGAAAGATCTGTGTCTGACTGCTCTTCTCCAGGCTGATAGATTCGTAAGAAAGCAAAACATAGAGTAGGTTTTGTTCATTCTCCTTTTGGAATGTTGGCGTGAGGCTGCCACTCCGGGTGGCCCTGTGTCAACATGGGAGGCAACAGTGTGGCCATAGTTGGTGAAGGTGAACGATCACATGAGCCTGAGGCAGTACTGGCTCCTACCGTCCAGCGGTATCTGGAAGGGATCTTGCTGCGAACTTGCTCGGAGTGGTTTGCTGCAGCGGTGGGCAAGGCCAGACCCTCAATGGGAGCCACCTCCAGACTCCAGGAAGACCTCTGCACAGCAGACAAGGTCTGATTGGGGGTTGAATCACTGAGGGTGGGCTGAGGTGGAGGTGGAGTCTCACTAGACCACGATCGAGTAAAGATAACGGAACTTATATTCTTCAGTTGTGCAACTGGCGCACCCAGGATCACGTCCACCATCCCTCCATGGAGACCAGCACCAGGATGGAAGGCTACACGGAAGGGATAAGCCCTTGAATTCTCTAATCTTTCCCATATACTGGGATGCGTCAGCTTGGGAAGAGGAGGGTGAGAATAGCTCTGATGGGGAGCTAAACTGTGAGTTGATTGACTATTTTACATTATAAAGGCCATTTACACTGGAACTGTTAATTGGTAGGTTTTAGATAAGTCTCTGTCATTTCACTTCCCCCCAAACGGGGTGGGGTATTGAGAAGTGTATTAATGAGTTATAGAAAATTAAAACGTTAGACTTTTCCTTGCTCATTTCAGGAGCTGTAGAAATTTGAGAATTTACTAGTGAAATATGCTATCCCTCTTCCTACTTCCCCTTCCTCAGTCGTCACTCTCAGCTGGTATTCTGGCTTCCTCTTTCACTAAGAAAATGGAAGCAATCTGAAGAGAACATCCACAACTTTCCATTACTACAAATACTCACCTACAAACTTCTGTGACCATATGCTCTATTTTCACTTCTGTAACTACAGAGGAATTGTTGGCTCTCCAATCCATGGGCAACATGCAAATTGTATTCTTACTCAGCTTCAGCCATATGGGACTGCAGCCAAATGTGGCAGGACTTGTAGATTTTTATATGAAAACTTTTGATTTGGAAATACTGACAACTAGTTACTTTATAAAAAAAAAAAAAAAAAAAAAAAACTCACAAATAAATAAACAAACGAACTCTTCCAGTAACCAAAGAGACGATGGCTGTGAGTCTCATGTGGCCCACTGGCCACCAATATAAACTAGTATGCACAGAAACATTCCAGAATGCTCAAAGGGGACTCATAGGGGGTTCCCCCTTTACCAGTGGTGGGCTAAGCAGGTTACCCAAGCTTTTCCCTTTCCCAAGTATCTGATTTCCTCTATCTCCACAGCTGTAACAGGACCAAGAGGTGGGAATCAACATATGTTCTTTCACAGAAACTTCATGGCAACTCAGTGAGTTAGGTATTATTATACCTTCAGGCATTCACAAAACTAGAGACAAAATGCAAACAACTGCGCAAGAGGATACGAAAATAACTGCACACTGGTGTGCAGAGGAAATACGCAGGAAAGAAACAGTCAGTGCCTAATGAGGTTAATTACTTCTACACCAAGGTGGGGACCTTAGAGGAAGTCTTTCAAAAAAAGTGACCAGAATTGGTAAACTTAGGGCTTGCCGCAGGTTACAAGTCTGGAAAAGAACTAGAATTAGTTTAAATATTATTAACATCAAATGTTTACCTTAGCAAAAAGCTGTAATTGAAGTTATACGGAGTTCTCCTTAAATACGCATGTATTTTAAATATTTATTTACTTATCTATCAATTTATTTATTTATATACATTTATTTATTTTATTTGGCTGCGTTGGGTCTTTCTTGCTGCTCATGGGCTTTCTCTAGTTGCGGCGAGCGGGGGCTACTCTTCGTTGCGGTGCGCGGGCTTCTCGCTGCGGTGGCTTCTCTTGTTGCGGAGCACAGGCTCTAGGCACGCGGGCTTCAGTAGTTGTGGCTTGCAGGCTCTAGAGCACAGGCTCAGTAGTTGTGGCGCACGGACTTAGTTGCTCTGCAGCATGTGGGATCTTCCTGGACCAGGGATCGAACCCGTGTCCCCTGCATTGTCTGGCAGATTCTTAACCACTGCGCCACCAGGGAAGTCCAATTTATTTTTTATTATTTATTTTGGCGGCGCCGGATCTTAGCTGCGGCATGCAGGATCTTCGTTGCAGCATGCGGGATCTATTAGTTCCCTGACCAGGGATTGAACCCGGGCCCCTTGCATTGGGAGTGCGGAGTCTTACCCACTGGACCACCAGGGAAGTCCCATTTTTTAAAAAAATATTTATATATAGTGCACATGTATTTTTAAATAAATTCTTTCCTTGAGGGGCAGGACAAAATGGCAGATTAGGAAGATCCTGGGCTTGCCTCTTCCCAGGGTACACCCAAATTACAACTCTATCAAAGAAACTACCTCTGAGAATGACCTGAAGACTAGCAGAAAAGATTTTCCACAACTAAAAAATTTTAAAAGCCAGGTTGCGATGAGTAGCAGGGGCAGAGACATGGTCTGGCCAGGACTCACACCTCAGGTGTTATGACCCACAGGCAGGGGGTATATAACAGCCTCAGAGGACCTCCCCAAGGAGCAAGGGCTCCAAACCCCACATCAGGCTTCCCAGCCCAGGGGCCTGCACCAGAATAATGAGCCTCCATAATGCCCGCCTTTGAAAACCTGGGGCTTATGTCTGAGAGAGCTGGAGAGCTGTGGGAAATGGAGAAATCCCTCTTAATGGGCAGGCACAAAAACTCACTCTCTCCAAGTCTTGGCACAGAGGCAGCAGTTTGAAAAGCAACTGGGTCACACAGGAAGGAAGTTGATTGCTTAACTTTAGGGCATGCACCCAAGGGCAGGGATCTGTTGGAAATTTCTCTGGGTATAGACAGATGCCAATCTTAGGGTTTCTTTCTTTGTTTTTGGTTCACCCTCTACCTAGCTGGCCCAGTACTGACAGAGGCCATTTCTGACTCTCTCCATCTAACTTAATAGCACCACTTGCCCTGCCCCAGCGTCACCTGAAGACTCGACACAGCTGGCACACTTCCAAAGCAGCTTGCCACCCTGCCAGTCCTGGCAGGCACCCTCAGCTAGCACCAGAGCCCCTACAAAGCAACCCCCACCCTGCCAGATCTGGCAGGAGCCCTCAGCCAACACCGAACTCTGCTAAAGTGGCCTCCTAGCCTGGGGACTCTCGCCCACACCAGCGTGTCTACAACAGATGTAGCTGAGCCTTACCGTCAGCCACAGAATGGGTCTCCCCACACACCAGTGGGCTAGCAACATCCAGCTACAATAGGAGGGCATGCAGTCCTCACAGGGGACACTACTGGAGCACTTGTCCCTTGCAACCACAGGGGACCATATACTGGGTCCCATAGGATACCATCTATACAAAGCCACTATTTCAAAACCAGATGTAGCTAATCTACTTAATACATAGAAACAAACATAGAGAGTCAGACAAAATGAGGAAACAAAGGAATATGTTCCAAACAGAAGAACAAGATGAAACCTCAGAAAAAGAACTAAAGGAAATGAAGATCAGAAATCTTCCAGATAAAGAGTTGAAAGTAATGATCCTAAACATGTTCACTGAACTCAGGAGAAAAATGGAGGAACACAGTGAGAACCTCAACAAAGAGATTAAAAAAGAACTAATCAGAGCTTTAAAATATAATAACTGATATGAAAAATACATTAAATGGAACCAACAACAGATTAGATGTTTTAGGTGTTGCAAAAGAATGGATCAGCAATCTAGAAGACAAGCTATTGGAATTCACTCAATCAGAACAGAAAAAATTTTAAAAAGAAACAAACAAACAATGAGGATAGTTTAAGGGATCTCTGGGACAACATCAAGTATACTAATAATTATAAGGGTTGAAGGAAGAGAGAGAGAGAAGGGACAGAAAATTTATTTTAAGAAATAATCACTGTAAACTTCTTTAACCTGGCAAAGGAAACAGACATCCAAGTTCACGAAGCATAGAGAGTCCCAAACAAGATAAAACTGAAGAGGCTTTCACCAAGACACATTATTATTATATGTCACATTTAAAGATAGAGTATCTTAAAGCTACCACATGTTACATATAGGGGAGCCCCAATAAGACTATCAGCTGACTTTTCAGCAGAAACGACAGAGGCCAGAAGGGAGTGGCACAATATATACAAAGTACTGAAAGAAAGTAAATAAATAAAACTTACAAACAAGAATACTCTACCCAACAAGGTTATCGTTCAAACTGAAGGAGAGGGACTTCCCTGGTGGTCCAGCAGTTAAGACTCCATGCTCCCAGTGAAGGGGGCCCAGGTTCGATTCCTGGTCAGGGAACTAGATCCCACATGCTGCAACTAAGAGTCTGCATGCCACAACTGAAAGATCCCACACACTACAACTAAAGATCCTGCATGCTGCAACTGAAGATTCCAAATGCCACAACTAAAGATCCTGCATGCCACAATGAAGATCCCGTGTGCCACAACTAAGATCCAGCACATCCAAATAAATAAATTAATAAATACTGAAAAAAAAAATCTGAAGGAGAGAAATAATTTCTGAGACAAGCAAAGGCTAAAGGAGTTCATCACCACTAAACCAACCTTACAATGAACATTAAAGGGACTTCTTTAAACAGAAAAAAAAAAAAAATAACCATAACTAGAAATGAAAAAAATTATAAAAAGAAAAATCTCACTGGGAAAGGAAAACATGTAGCAGAGGCAGTTGATCAACTACATAGCTAGTATGAAGGTTAAAAGACAAAATTAATAAAATCACATATTTCTACAAAAATTAGTTAAGGAATATTCAAAAATAAAATGATTCTACCCCCGCCCCCCCCAAAAAAGTATTAGAGCTAATAAATGAAGTCAGTAAATTTCAGGATACAAAATTAATACACAATATTTTTTTGCATTTCTATATACTAATAATGATATATCAGAAAGAGACATAGAAAAACAATTTCATTTACAATTCATTTAAATTACATTTAAAATACCTAGGAATAAATTTGATGAAAAAGGTTAAAGACCTGTACATTACCTGTACACTAAAAACTATGACACTGATGAAAGAAATTGAAGATGACACAAATAAATGAAAAGATATACAGTGATCATGGACTGGAAGAATTAATATTGCTAAAATCACCAAACTACCCAATGAAATCTAAAGATTCAATGTAATCTCTATGAAAATACTAATGATATTTTTCACAAAACTAGAACAAATAACCCTAAAATGTGTATAGAACCACAAAAGACCCCAAATAGCCAAAACAAACTTGAGAAAGAAGAGCAAAGCTGGAGGTATCATGCTCCCTGATTTCAAACTATATTACAAAGCTACAGTAATCAACAGTGTGGTACTGGCACAAAACCAGACATGTAGATCAATGGAACATAGTAAAGAGCCCAGACATAAACCCATACTTATATAGTCAATTAATCTATGACAAAGGAGGCAAGATACAATGGTGTACAGACAGTCTTTCCAATAAATGGTGTTAGGAAAATTGGATAGCTACACACAGAAGAATAAAACTGGACAATTTTCTCACACCTTATACAAAAATAAACACAAAATGGATTAAAGACTTAAATATAAGACCTGAAACCACAAATCCCAGAAGAAAACATAGGCAGTATGCTCTTTGACATCAGTTTTAACAATATATTTTTTTTTTTGATCTGTCTCCTCAGGCAAAGGCAATAAAAGCAAAACTAGACAAATGGGACTGCATCAAATTAAAAAGCTTTTTCACAGAGAAAGAAACTATCAACAAAATGAAAAGGCAATCAACTGAATGGGACAAGATATTTGCAAACAATATATCTGATAAGGGGTTAATATCCAAAATATACAAAGGAATCATAGAACTCAATATAAAAAAATTTTTTTTAAAAAATTAAGAAACGGACAGAGAACCTGAACAGACATTTCTCTGAAGAAGAAATACAAATGGCCAACAGACACAAAAAAATATACTCAAGATCACTGTTCACCAGGGAAGTACAAATCAAAACCACAATGAGATATCCCTCACACCTGTCAGAATGACTATCACCGAAAAGATAACAAATAACAAGTGTTGACAAGGATGTGGAGAGAAAGAAACCCTGCTATGCTGTTGGTGGGAATGTAAATTGGTGCAGCTGCAATGGAAAAAAGTATGGAGAGTCCTCAAAAAATTAAGAATAGAACTACTGTACAATCCAGCAAGTCTACTTCTGAGTATTTACCCGAATAAAGCAAAAATACTAATTCAAAATGATATATGCACACCTATGTTCATTTCAGCACTATTTACAATAACCAAAATGTGAAAGCAACCTAAGTGTTCATCAACCGATGAATGGATAAAGAAGATGTGGGAGATGTGTACACACACACACACACACACACACACACACACACACACACACAGAGAGGAATATTACTCAGTCATAAATGAGAATTAAGTCTTGCCATTTGTGACAACATGGATGGACCTAGAGGGTATTTATTATGCTAAGTGAAATAAGTCAGAAGAAAAGACTAGTATTATATAATCTCACTTATACGTGGACTCTATAAACAAAACACACACACAAAAGAAAACAAAAACAGACTTATACATACAGAAAGCAAACTGGCGGTTGCCAAAGGGGAGAAGGGAGGAGGGTGGACAAAATAGGTGACAAGGATTAAGAGGTACAAACTTCCAGATATAAAATAAATAAATCACAGGGATGTAATATATATCATAAAGAATACGGTCAATAATACTGCAATAATTTTGTATTTTGACATGTGGTTACTAGACTTATCATGGTGAACATTTCTTAATGTATTTAAATATTAAATCACTATGTCATACACCTGAAACTAACATAATACCTATTTTAAAGTACTGGTCCTTAAATGGATGACTTCTAATTTGGGATTGTGTTGCATTTGAAAGTCATTTGTTCCACCACTGGCTCCATGGGTAGGCAGAGGTTTTCTTGAAGATAAGCCAGAAATCTCTTTTTCTTAGAATATTGAAGGGACCAGCCCCCTTCCTTTCAGAAAAAAAGATGCCTATTATTTTGATTTGCTCCCTTGTATCTGAGTTTTCATGAAGGTAAATTAGGATTTAATCTCCCCACCCCTAGCCTAATAATCAGGGATGTGCATAGTACAGATTAAGCATCATTGTCCCTGAGAAAATGAACCCAAGAGAGAGATCAGCATACAATGCATCAATTCCCCAGGCATTCAGCAGAAAATGAACATGTATTGACCAATGAGTGGAATAATAGCTTTGTTGACAATGTCACAGGAGGTGTTCAATCTCCAGGCAGAGTGAGTGGTGAAATGAAAGGAGGCAGACAAAGAACAGCACCTCTCTGCTCTCTTCACTTCTCCATCAGTTTTCCCAACACACAGGTGGGCAGTTTCCATCATATTGTCATATTAGTTTGAAAGTTAAACCTTTGTCACTCTCTTTCTCTGAAAAGTTTTGGTCACAGTTCAAAGAACTTAAAATATGAAAATTTAACAATGCAGCAGTGGAAATAAGGCAAAGAAAGTTAGAGAAAAACTGTAAATCACTAGTGGATCAAGAGGTGGAAGGAAAAGCTTTTTATTGCAGAAATCATTTCTGAACAGGAGGCCTTGAAGAATTCTCTTTGTTCATGGGATGATGCTAATACTGTCTTAAGGACAGTTAAGTTACTGTCTTAAGGAAGTTAAGGAAATTCTCGGCAGATCAGTCACCCCAAGCAACAGTCTGCTTTACCACATTATCTCAGCTTTGTTTTTCCTTTGCTAATTTTTTTTTGATATTTACATGAATTAATAAGGCAAAATCAGTTCCTATTTGGATTATATGCATAGGCTGATGCTTATCCCATGCTACCACACATTCGATTCCATTACAAATGCATTCATGGTATGAAAAGAACCTTATCTATGAAATTTACATTAAAAAAGGTAGGAAAGTAAGCTTTTTGTGGAGAATCAGGAAGGAGGCAAGATGCCTTATACATAGCAAACTATGGGATTCATACAGAAAGTGAAATTGGAAGTCCTCTATATCAAAACCAATGAACCAGATGAATATTGTCCCTGGGCCATTTTGTAGTGGATTTTTATTCAGTGTGTTATGATTATTACTGTTTTCTACAACACACTTGCAAACACCTACATATATACATGTTAAAAAATTAGATAAATTGGTTATGTAGCATTAGAGAAAAGCTGGTTAGGCATATCACAGATTTATAAAGAAGTGAGATATAGACAAATAAAATAAAATCTAAATTACTGACTAAAATCATCACATTGCAAATAATGAGGTTTGGGCGAGAGAATGCTGAAAAGTAGAAAGCTGTATAGAATGATTAGCATCCTATTTGTACAACGTTGGCAATAACAGATATTGAGTTTACAAAGGCAGCAATTCTTTAGCTAAAGATGACTGAATAGAACTGAAAGCTTACTTACCAATTTTGGAACAGCTCTAAAGGAAGCAAAGTATGTGTGTGTGTTCTGTGGGGGGAGGGTGTGTCTGTAGTGGGTAACTAGTCCAGGGACTTTCTCTACATCACTCCCCTCTTATACATTTAAGGATAAAGCCAAGGAGTGTGTTAGTTGCTACATACATCTAGGAAGTTACTATAATGAGTTAGCAGGGAGGTGAGTCAGAGAAGCACAAAACCCTTTGGGAAGAGAGATTACTAGAGAGTCATCTTTGAGCTACTTAGCAAGAGACACAGTGGCAGAGGCAGCTATGGAATCACAGTGTGTCTGTGGCAAAGAAGGAAGAGTTAATTCATCCTAAAAAAAATTCTCCAGGTCAAGGAAGAGGAGGGAAAATAAAAGGTGAGTTGGAATGACAAAATGACACGGTCTATTTTCCACCAGGGAATGAGCGTTGACATTGCCAAAAGCCCTAGTGTGTCCAGACACACTCTGTTATTACTGTTCTGCTTTCAATGCCAACATAGCAATTCCGAACACTTTATGCTGCATCCTGATTTGCCCTGCAGGGTGTTAGCTGCTGATATCTAGTCATTTTGAGACCGTGGAAAACAAAACAGTTGCATTTGCTACTTGGGAGATGGAAGGCAAGGCATACTAGCTCTGTTACCTTCTGCAGCTCTCTTTGGAGCTGTACTGATGTAGCTGGAAGTAACTGAACCAGAATCGCTACGTAAAATAAACCCCCTGCAATCTTTAATACCAATAGGTCTTTATTGAAGGAAATAAAAGCAAGAATGAGGTAAACAGAACATCAGGGAAGTTTGCTTCACCCACTTGGTCTGGAATGGCTGAGGAGAAATGAACAGTTTTCTGTCCAGGACTGGGGCAGCATTTGAGAAAACAAGTAGTGAATATGAATCGAGGCTGCATTCTTTCCTAGGTCTTTCATTCTTACCCTCTGTGGAAATCATCTGGCCCATTTTCATCACTTTCTTTTATTGAGTTTTATAACTCAATTTTTATTGAGTTTTCAAAAGTTTTATAAAATAGATGATTCGAGAGCATAGTAGATAAATTCATAGTTCACTGATGAGTAGAATTGAGAGAAACAGAGTTTCTGTTTGCTAGAGGTGATAGCAGCTAAGTGCTGCCTTTGTATTTGATAAACCCATAATGTAATACCCTTAAAATGCCAGAGAGTTGTGTTGTTGTTGTCCTTGTTGTTTTTCTTTTATTGATTCCCATGGCTAAAGGGAAACATCACAGAAGTCAAGCTCCAGCTGCCACAGGCAACAAGATGTCTTAGGTTAATGGGGACAGTCTGTCTTAAGGAGACAGCATAGTGCCACAGCCAGTAAGACAGATGTAATGTCACACCTATGCATGGCAGCACAGGAGGATCACCTCCTAAGTGTTACACTGCACAAACTGCTGTCAATTGGCTTGTCTGTGGGAATACAATGTATCCCATTCCATATCCATTCATCTCTTTCAATTAGTTCCTTTCCCTCAAGCATTTTAAGGAATGGAGCAAATGTCTACCCTTTGCAATCTTTCATTTCTATATATCTCTCTGAAAGGGACATGAAGAATGATTCCAAATATCTGTATGAATTAACAAACTCCAAGAAGCAATATTTTCCCCAGACTAAAACAAACTTATAAAGACTTGATAATTCTTTAACTTCTTATTGACTCTCATGGATCCATGGTTCCAAATATCAGAATATTAAAAAGAACACAAAGTTTGGAAACTAGAACGTTCTCTTTTAATTTGGATTTTCACTCATCTGAATTTTGGGAAAGTAACTGACACTCTCTGAGCCTCAATTTCTCATCTATAAAGTGAAGAAAATAGTATCAATCCTATAGCTTACAAACAATGTATTTTTGTTCAATGATGTCTTAGTTAATTTGGGCTGCTATAACAAAAGTACAATAGACTGGGTGGCTTAAAGAACACATATTTATTTCTCACTGTTCAGGAGGCTGGGAAACCCAAGATCAAGAGAATGACAGATTCAATGTCTGGTGAGGACGTGCTTCCTGGTTGTTCTCCTTGCTGTAACCTCACATGGCAGAAAAGCACTCTCTGGAGTCTCTTTTATAAAGGCACTAATCCCATTCATGATGGTCCCATCCTCATGACCTTAGCACTTAAAGGCCCCACTTTCAAATACCATCACATTGGGGATTAGGCTTTAACATATGAATCGGGGTGGGGGGGCACAACATTGTCTGTAGCATTTGGGCGGTTCATTCTTTTATTTATTCAATGAATATATGTGTGTTAGATGCTTTGGTTGAACAGACAGAAGTAAAACATTATCTGAAAAGGAGTGAGTAGCAGGTTAAAAAAAGACTTCATCAAAGAGTGACACTGAACTGAGTCTTAAGAAGTAAGGTGAGCATCACAAATGAGGTTGGGAAGGAGAGCACTTTTTTTAGATTCAAATAAAGTGATGCAGATAGAAATGCTTTTCAAACTACAAAGCACTATTTGAATGTAAATTATTATTTTCTTCTAACTAAGGAACATGTAATTCTCTAATAGCACTTTCTTTTTATGAAAAATAATTTTTTTTACATAAAATTTTGAGAATACTAAAAGGAAAGAAAAATCACAGTCAATCCGAACATTTTGAGATGACTATTAATGATTCTACATCTTTCCTCTGATTCTTTGATCTCTGAATATATTTTACAATCTGTGCATCACACCTTAATTTGTTTTTCACTTTCAGTAATTGAGAGTGAGCATATTCCCTTTAAATATTGTTTAGGAATGTCATTTTAATGACTGTATAGTATTCTGATATGAATATACAATTATTTTTAAGCATTCTGCTCCTTCTGACCTTAGTTATTTCCACTTTGGGCAATTCTTAAAAACCACTGCAATACCCTTTAACATAGATCTTTGTACACATCTGTGACGCTTAAAGGCTATATTCATAAGAACATGTTTAAAAATTTCAAAACAAATGAACATTTTAAAAATTGCTTTTCCATATGGTTGTGCAGCATAGTACAAGCGAATGCCCCTTTCACCTTACTTTTCCCAACTTTTATTATTATTTTAAAAGCTTTGCTCTTTTGACAGTTACAAAATGTTATCTCATTAGTATAATTTGCATTTCTTATATTGACACTGAGGTTGAACTTCCTTCATATGCTTATTAGTTACTTTCATTTCTTCTCTATCTTCTCAGTTCTTGGCTTTTGGAGAAGAATCCTATTATGGTGAACGCAGAGAATCAATGAGAACACATCTTCCATTTACTCTTCCCCTTGGTCAAATCCTGACCAATCCTGCCTCACCTACTGTCCTTCTTCATTCATACATACTTTATTTTCAGGAGAAGAATTGAAAAAAAACAGGGAGACGATAAAAAGAAGATAAAGAAAAACTTCCTGGAAAGAAGGAAGGGAGAGAAAAAGAAAAAACAAAAAAACCCAAAAAACTAAGTGGAATTGGATGAAAGAATATGAAAGGCAAGTTTTCATGCCTGAGTCCCTTACCACCCACCCCTATCAACTCAGTCCCTCTCAACACACACACAGCTCAGCAGACAGAATGAAATTAAAGCCCCAGTGTTCCTACTCTACCTAACACGATTCATTATAATCATCTGAATTTTGAAGAATTTTGAAGTATTTGCAACAAAATCTTACACTAAAGAATTGTAGGAAAAATATGGTGAATCATCATTCTCTCCCTAGCCATGGATCAATTACAACATCGTCCAGGAATGAATCAGTAATTAAAGATGTCAAATCATCTTTGGTACAACACACCAAATGGCTAAACAAAGATTAACTGGGCCCAGCAAAGAAAGTGTCCCCACACCGTACAGAAACCCACTAAAATTTTTTAGATTATTTAAATTGAAAGAGAACTTAAATTTCACCTTATCCAACCTGTTCGTTATGAAGATCAAAAAATTAAAAGAGATGATATGATTTGTTCAAAGACACGCAGTAAGTAAATGAAGGAAGTTGGAATCCAATTCAGTCTTGTACATTTTCCCAAGTACCATTCTGTCTCTGAGTTTAGGTAAATAGAAATATGGTAAAATCTCCACAAGTGTATCCATTTAATGTCTTAGAGATAATATCTCCACAATTAATTAATTGATTCAAATAATAGCAATTATATGCTATGTGTTAGTGATACAACAAAGAAACACACAAACACACACACACAAACATACAATGACTATCTACATAGAGATAGTTCTAAGGGATATTGGTGGAGTTAATATCCACTTGCATGAATGACAGTACATGAAGCAATTCAAATACCATAGTCTGTAGGGTATTCACAACACATTTGTCACTGTTACAAGATATCATATTGTGGTACCTAAGAATACAAACAGATAATCCCACATTGAATATACATAAAGAAACAGAATTTCTAATATTTAAGTTTGAAAGTCTGTGTTTTTTAGAAAAACACAGTTTTTAGCAAAAAAAAAATTTTTTTAAATAGCTTTAAAATTCAGAACAATATCCTATATTTCCTATTGGATACCCTCCATGGTATTCTTTGAGCAGCCATTTTCCCCATGTGAAGTTAACAAGAGGGATGCTTTTCGAATGTTTCAATTTCTGGGAAATGATTGAATGTCTTAGATGATTGAAGATAACTTAGCTTAGCCTTACAGCTGTGTATAATGCCAAACAGATTAATCCTCAAGAAATCCCTCTAGCCATCCACTTTCCTGTCATGTCAGTTTGTTTAAACATGAGACAGTCTTTGAATATTTCATGGTTGGTAAAACTTCAATTATAGAAAAACACATTGGTTTTTATTGTTCTTTTCTTTGTTCTTTATTGTAATTTTCAACTACCTTCATACAGCAAATAGTGTGTAAAATAAGAATGTTTAAAAAGGTGAAATCTTAGCACCATGTAGCATAAATTACAGAAATATAAATGTAATAGTTTTTAAATTAATAAGTTATATTTTTATACCAATCTTAAGTTTCAATGTAATTTCATAGTTTTATCTCATGTAATTATTACACTAACTCTAAAAGGGAGATATTAATCCTATTTTAGGGGGAATGGAATGTGGTTCAGGGAGATTAGGTTATTTGCCCAAGATTATAAAGCTAAAAAATGACAGAATTAGTGCTTGAATTGTCTTGGGAATCCAAATCAAGTGTGCTTTCTACCAAAACAAGGATGTATATACTGGATTCATTTTAATTAACAGCTTTGTCACTTAATTTAATAATTCTTTACACAAAGCACAATTTCAGTATTTTAGAAAAAGCCACAGAATAAAAAACAAAAGGAATACTATTTTTGTTTATCCATTTACAGATATGCACATATCCATGCCAAGATCAAGTCACTGACATTGCTCTGCCCAACTCATTCCCCTCAAAGAACTTTGAGAATACTTATTTCCGTTTTCCCCTGAAAGGGCTGCCATATTGTTTTTTATCATTTACACTATGAATCTTTCACTACATGATCAAGAAAATATAAATTATGTGGCTTCACCTCTCCTTAAAAGTGTCTAATTAAGATTAAACTTGTCCCTGTGTTAAATGTAAAATGATTTAATTATAATCAAAATGATCTCAATTGAATGGATTCTGTTTCAAAGAGTCACTCTCCCAGTGCTAAGAAGCTCATTAAATTCAATTTGCAGTAATGTACTGCTGTCATGTTTCCTTTCTGAACCACAATATTATATTCAAGTTCTTTGATTATTTCCCTGTAGGGCAGCATTAATGTGACACACCATGTAAAAGAAAAGCTTAAAAGAGACTCAAAGATGCACTACCTTTTTATTTTCTCAATAGATGTTAATGTTGAGCAGCATGAAAAATATGCAATAGTTTTTTCAGCCTGCCCAACGAAGGTAGAGAAAATAGTGAAAAAAAGTTGATATTGCTGTTTTACCTAAAAGTCTAAAGACTTTATTTGATACTTATGTGGTTGTAAACCTGTGGGAATTTCCATACAATGTAGATGATGTATTTATGTTTTTCTTAGGCATATGTTTTTCATGTATATATGAACATTAAATGTAGAATTGGTATTTTTAAGATGATAAATCCTCTTTAATCTAAAATTATTAAATATTTCAAAGTTTGTATAAGAGCCACTCCATTTAATCATTAGTTATTTAGATGAATCAAATAGAGATTTAAAAAATGGTTTTTCCTTTTAAAGACAAAAATTATTTCTGGTTCATCTCTCCACATAAAAATATATACTAAATGATTTGAGGTTTTGAGGTAACTAATCCACAACTTGAAATTTAAAAATCACTTAAAGGATGTTAGACAAAATAACTGTATAGTAGGCACAGTTGAAATAATTGGTAAAAATAATACACCCAAATCTTTTTAAAAAATGCATTCTATTTCAACAGTCATACCTAAAATTATGTAACTATGCCACATCTGTTTTGCAAAACATGTTGCTATCATTTAAAATGTGTAACAGAAAGAAAGGCTATTATGCAGCTGGGAATTCTGAAAGCTGTTGCGATTTACACAAATATATACACATCAAGGTTGTTGTTTCCCTGTTTTGGTTATTCTATCAAATAGCGATATAAAGACAAAGATAAAATGCAATATAAAATAAAATATGAATACTTCTATCCAGCACCAAAATAACAGGTCTCTTGATTATCTTCCAATGAGTCCATTAATTCAATTGGATAATCAGTCTAGATATTGCATGAAGAGGAAGCTATCTTACCAAACTTTAAAAACTTATTTTATTTAACTTTTGAAGACATTTTATTTACTTCTCTTTTTTTCCTTCCTTCTTTGCTTCTTTTTCATTTTTCTCTTCCTTTATTCCTTCCTTTTAAAAATTGCAAATGTTAGTTTTAATTATACAACTTATGTAAAAAACATTCTTGGCAGAAAGATTGGACCAATTCATCCTCTTCTAACAGCAAGATGGTGCCCATTTTCCACATCTTCATCAGCACAATTTAGTTTTGATCATGCTGATTGGTGAAAAATGAGATCATATTGCCAATTTAATTTGCTCTTACTTGATTATTAGTGAGGTGGAACATGTTTTATGTATTAATATCTCAGGTATATTTGTTGCTTTTTAGATGTGTTTTATTTTTGTTATTTTCCTGTTGGTATCTTTTGTCCAATAGGAACTTTCCTTTATCTCATCAACAATTAAGTTCTCTCTCTAATAAAGATATTTACTACCCATCATATTTATACTATAAATATTTTCTCCCACATTGTCAGTGAACTACCTATTGATGAATAATATTTCCCTCATTCTGAAAATTCTCAGTACATAGGAATTTGATTAGCCTCAATAGAGTTTAAACTTCTTGAGGGTAGGAAATACATCTTATTCAATTTTAGAATGCTTATATAGTTTAGCATGGTGTCTAGTAGGTAGTAGGCGGCTGAAATATGTTGGAATGAATTACTGTCTTTTGAAAATTCCATCCTCTGTCCTTCCATCCCCTGTCCTTCCATCCTACTTTCTAAAGCTACAGTTTGCAACTGGCTTCCTCTATTGCACACTACTTAGCAGGTACTATTATAGCCAAATCAGGAAAGATACTCAAATATTGGTTGAACTGTATTGTTTTAACTTTAATTCTACATAATACAGACTCCATTTGCTAAAAATGCTTACCTAATATTCATTAAGGGCCATATAATCACTACACACTTCTAATTATTTTTTTGTGTGTGTGATCTCATTTTATTTTATTTCTACATTTATATCCTTGCTATTTTGTAGTATTCCACAATAGATTCAAGGAGGCGTTCAAACCATTTAACAAATAGACAGATATTTTAACACAGCCTACATAGAATAATAGATGACACATATTATACTCTCACTATATAACAGGCACTTTACATGTCCGAACTCATTTAATCCTCACAATTATTTCCATTCAACAAGTGAAGAAACTGAAGCACAGAATGATTAAGTGATTTATCCAAGAGTACAAAGCTAGGACGTCACAGAGCTGAGCTTTGAACCAGATCCCTGGTCCGGGAAGATCCCACATGCTGTGGAGCAACTAAGCCCGTGTGCCACAACTACTGAGGCTGCACTTTACAGCCTGCGAGCCACAACTACTGAGCCCACATGCCACAACTACTGAGCCTGCATGCCACAACTACTGAAGCCCACGTGCCTAGAGCCCATGCTCTGCAACAAGAGAAGCCCGTGCACCACAACAAAGAGCAGCCCCCGCTCACTGCAACTAGAGAAAGCCCACATGCAGCAACAAACGCAGCCAAAAATAAATAATAAATAAATAAATTAATTAAAAAAAAAAAAGAGCTTAGGCTAGTGCCTGGTTCATGGTAGATGCTCATAAATGTTATATATTATTTTTAACAATATTAGAATTTATAACATTATTATATACACTTTTCCCCAGGGAATTACACTCTCTTAAAAACTAAAATGTACCTAATCTCTTTTATAAGTATATACATATGTGTGTGCCTGGGTGTATATACACAAACATTATAGATGATCATTCCATCATTATATTTTAAAGACCATTAACTTTTAGTGTAACCTATATGCCATTCATATATTTCATCGTGATAGGTTCTAAATGAATATTTATGGTCAAGTGCTAAAACATAAAATTCACTCCTTAGGAATTTAAGTATTTTATTGAAGAGAAAACATGTTAACAATTACATCATTCCAAATATTGGATAGGAACATTACATTTCATAGGAATTCATAAGAATATTACTGTAATATATATACAAACATAGATATGATAATGAAGTACCTTTACACACACATAAATATTACATGATTTAATTCTTATAAAAATCCAGTTTGGTAAATTCCACAGCACTCCCATTTTACCTTTGAAAATGTCAAGATAAAGTAACTTGCCCAAGATATCACAACTATTCAGTTGCTCCCAAGTTTGAAACTCAGATTTATTTAATTTCTAAGTCCATGACCTTAATTTTTGTTTACTTATACCCCAAACAGGGGCTAGCACATCTTCCACAGTTACTGATCAAATTTTGGTATAATAAAGTATTTTGAAAATTGTAAGTTGTTATTAGAAACAATGCAGATTGTGATGGAGAGAATGTTTTATGGAGGCAACAGTCAACATTTTTGAGCAAAATATGTAGAATTTTTGTCAACAGAGAATAGAAAATTGCATTTATGTGTTATTTTATAGACCTAAAAGAGAATGTTTTGCCGGACCTTTTTCTTTTGGATTAGTTTGGCTGATACTATATAGATATGACCTGAATAAAGAACCAGGGAAATCTGTGAGTGGGAAAGAAAATATAATTTGTGGACCTAGAATTTAAATACACACCCACACCCCTCCTTCCCCACATGCAAACACTGAGATTCTTATCATGGATAGTAACTGAAAATGTTCTTCCTTTTGAGTGAAATCGTGAAAGAAATAACTGGGCTTAATGTTTTTTTAATTTACAAGTTCGGAACATAAATGCATGTCCTAATGAGAAGCCTAAGATAGAATAACAAATTAATCACATTAGAAGAACTTTGCCCTTTGCATTTCCTTGCTCCTGGGAACTTAAATGTTGAATTTTAATGTTGCATTAACATGTGCAATAAAAGTTAAAACCCTAAAACTAAAATGCAAACTTCCTTGCAGACTAATGTAATTGTACAAAGTAACTACATCTAATAACTCAGGAAGGCTAAAGGGAAGGATAAATTGTTGCCACTTGAAATGACAAAGGAATTTCCAAGGTGGTTTGATGAAGTTACTGACTTAATTAAAGTTTGCCATAATATCAAAGAAAATGCTGCACATTTGTCTTGCTTTATTTAATAGACGACTTCTGAAAAGGCATGTATCTCAAGCCGTTGTAAATATTTCCTCAGTTGCTAACATTATTATTTTAGATATATTGTATTTTCATTTGGTTCAGACAACACTTGAATTTTTTTTTTTTTTTTTGACTTAAAACACTTTGATTTTCATTTACTGGATTTTGGCAGTGCCCCATAGCTAACACATTTGCATAATCCATATATAGGAGGATTTAAAGAGCTAAAAGTCAAAATTAAGTGCTACAAAATATTTTTGAAAGAAGTATTAAACCTGAGCTTCTGTAGCCAAGGGTACTTGTGAGGATAAGAATAAGAAACAAACATAAAGAAAAAGAACTTCTGAATAACTGGCATGGTTCATTTTAGGTACCACTTAGCCCCAAAGATATTATCTTTCTGCTGAACCCAGGACCAATTCAAAATACTTCCTAAGGCAGCAGAAAAACCATTTCCACACAAAGCTATTTCTAGAATAAATTCACAAATAGTATTTATAGGAATGTTTCATTTTATCAGTATTATTCTGCCTGTGGAATTAATATAATCCCCTTAATATGAAGAATTTACCAATACAGTGTGGATCAGTGTGGCAAATAAAGCAAAATTTTAAAGAAGGAAGAGCACCATCTCATGACTCCCTTGAAAGAAAGACTCTAGCAGCAGCATAAACTCACTAGACTAGAGTCATACATATTGTGGGTATTTCATGTATTTAAAAAAAAAAAAACATTTAGTGAAAAAAAGTGTTCCATCCTGAAGTTATTTTCATTTCAGTGGAACTTTTTGCTGTATCTTTTTACATTTCTCGTCTAAAGGAATTCCTTCTGGCACTGTTGAGGGAGGAGAGATTTCTTAACAGAATGACTCTAAGCAATTTCTGAAGTTCTGCCACTCATGTGAAATTTGGACAGAACAAATAAGTACACCCTTTATAAAATTCATACCTGAAGAGTTCCTGTCAATATTTTTATCTGGAAATGCCATGAAACTCCTCCTACTTATTCACTGGGCAAATGGTTACCAGGAAGGCGCATGAGATTTGAGGACTAATATTCCAGATTTAGAAGCACATCTCTGCAACTTTGCAGCTATTTACATTTGAACAAGTTACATGAGCACTGAATTTCCTTCTCCAACTTGAAAATGAGGATATTAATACCTACTTAAAAAGGAGGAAGAGTAGTTATGAGGATTAACATATATAACACATCCATAATTCTGTACTGAGAAATTACTCTATAATGGGAACTATTTTAAAACCACAATCTGAGTAAGACATTTAAAACTATAAACCTCATTTTCTGATTCCTCCCTCCTCCCTGATATAAATCTGTCTTTAAATATATCTGCATTTTAAAATCCAAAGAGGAGTTGTTCCTAAGAATATGTAGATTTACTGCAATTTATGTTTCAATCAAAAAAAAAAAAAAAAGATTGTGGAAAACAGTCTCCAAGATTTCTCTTGATGATTCTCTCCTTCTGGCCTCCTAGTATTCGTAGGATATTGTGGAAAGGACAAGCGTGGAAATTATGGCTCTCTCATAAAAGACAGTCAGGTTTCCACCATGCTCTCTCTTGGATGAACGCTCTGGGGAAGCCAGATGCTGTATTGTGAGAACAGTGATGGAACCCTATGGAAAGAACCCCATGATGCTGAACTCAGGTGTCCAACAGCCAGCAGCACCTCCTTGTCAGCCATGTGCGTGAGCCACCATGGATGCAAATCTTGCAGCTCCAGCCACGCGTTCCGATGACAGCACCCTGGCAACGCCTTGACAGCAACCTCATTGAGAGTCATGAGGCAGAATGACCCACCTAAGACACTCCCAAATTCCTGACCATAATATTATGTAAGGAAGCAAGTATGTATTATTCTTAAGCCTCCATGTTTTGGGGTGGATTCTTATGCAATAATAGATAACTGATAAAGATGTAACCCTGCATCTGGTAATAACATCTGTATTATTACATCTTAATTATTTAACAGCAGCCAGTCCTGGCTCAGGCCGGAAGGACAATCCAACTGAGCCTAGCCCACTTTGTCAAACCATAGAATCTTGAGCTAAATAAGTGGTTGTTATAAATCAACTGTCTGGGGTTGTTAGTCACACAGAAAAAGCTAAGTGATGTATGTCATCTCTGTTGTTGTTTTATCTTGTGGGATTTGCCAAGCTGATTCTCAAGTTCTTATAGAAAAGCCAAACATCGAAAATGATTAAACACTCCCTATAAAGAATAAATTGATGGGGGGAGGGACTGATATCAATAATTATTATAAAACTGTAGTGAGTAAGAAGGTGTAGTACCAGTAGGAGAATACAAAAGTTGATCCAAGGACCAGTATAGAGAGACCAGAAAGTGACACATGTAATTAAGGAAACTCAATTGATTATGACTAAGCTGGTCATTTTCAGTGGGAAAAGTGAGAATTTTCAATAGAGGTATCTGGGAAAATTATTTATTCGTATGGAAATAATGATACTCTGCCACTACCTTATGCTTTAGGCAAAATCAATTCCACACGGCTGAAAGATTGACATTTGAAGGACAAACCTTAAATGTTTAGAGGATATTATATGAGAATACCTTGATGACCATGACAGGAAAGCATTTCTTAACAATACACACATGCGTATACAAAGCACAAACCATAAAGAGGAAAGTGGAAAAATTCAACTATATAAAAATAGCGATAATCTATTTATCCAAAGTATCAAAACAGAGTGAAAAGTATAAGCCACAAATTGAGACAAGGGACATAAACTACTCTCAAAAACTATTTTGCAGAATATATAAAGAATGTTACAACTGAATATGAAACAAACTACAAGTAGAGAAATGGGCAAAAGTATAAATTAGGCTCTTCACAGAAAAGGGAAACCAAATAATCACAAGCTTTAAAATAGTGTTCACCCATTAGTAATCAGGGAATTATAATTTATAACTTCAGTAAGATGCTATTTCAATTCACCAGATTGGCAAATTATTTTTAAAAGCTAGATGATACCAAATATTGGCAAGTATATAGAGTACCAGCAACGATCACCACAGTGGTTGGGAATGAAAAGCAGTACCATTACTTCGGAAAATCATTTGATATTATCTCGAAATTTTGAATGTGCAGCTACCATGTGATACAACAATTTCACGCCTAAATCCATAATCTAGAAAATTTCTCTACATGAGCGCTGGGCGTCATTGACAAGAATGTACATAAGCACAACGTGTAGTCACAAAAACTGGAAATGCCACAGATCCATCAAGAGTAGGATGGAATAATATGCAGCAGGAAAAACAAATGAGTTGCAACAATATACATGTATTTCAGGAACATTAGAGTGAATTAAAAGAGCACAAACTAAGAGAAATCTTGTAGTATGAGTCTATTTTTATAAATTGCAAAAATATGCAAAAAATTCAAATGACATCCAAATACATACAGTAACACCTTAAAAAGAAAGAAAGGGGATGATAAACACAAAATTTAGAACAGCAGTTATCTCTGTGAGGGAAGGATATAAATAGAACTGTGGATGAGGCCCTTAAGGGACCGAGTGGTAGATACACAAGTTTTGTATACTGTTATTATTGATATTTTACATATGTTATAAATATTCTCTCATATCTACTTGATGTTAAAAATAATATTAATTTTTAAAAGAAAACCTTATGTCATCAGTTTTCTTATTGGAATTGATCATCAAGGAAGCAATTTTCCATGCCAGTAATTCTTACTCGAGGTCCTATAAAAGCACTCTGCTTCACATTTGGACCTCTGGGCAGGGGGTCATAGCGATGTTTGCTATGAGCTGAAAGGAAGCTGGATGGATGCCAAGAGCAGTGCTTATGACATTGCTCCCACCCTGGCAGAGACATTAAAGTCAGCATTTAAAGAAAAGCAGTGATGTGCTATACCCAAGAGGAGGTCATGGATCCCTGAAAGTCTTGACACACTTCATAACTGCCTTAAAACCATATTGAAAAAGCGCCCCTCCTCTGCCCACCTCTTCCTGAGAATTTGCCAAACCTTTTTGCCATTAACCTTTTTATTCTAAAGGCAATGATTTCCCTATAGGTCCAGAGAGCCAGGAAGGAGATTGTGACAGGTGGTGGTGGAGAGCTGCTGTTTATAGAGTTGTAGAAAGGTGACAATAGAACAAGAAAGAGGATTCTGATGCTTGGCTGTGCTTTACCAACAGGGAAGCGGGAACCTGCTTGAGTAACTCAAACTTGAAGGGTGCTGCCAGTCACACTGAGAAATGGACCGTTACCTTGCCCTTTTCCTGCAGGGCTGACCCTTTTAGCAGCTTTGTTCTGACCCTGGAAGATTCCAATGCATTCACAGCCTCTGTATTTTGTTGACGGGCATCACCAGGTTCTCTGCAGTCCTCCCTGGGCTTACAAGTTTATAACTTACTTGGCATTAGTAGGAATGCAATACTCAGTGGGGACAAGTACTTCTGTCTGTTTGTCTTTCTGGATTATTTACCAATCATAAAAAAGAACCATGCATCCTCCATGCTTCCGAATTTATAAGTATTTTCAAATTTATGTGTTTTTTTTTCATCTTTTCAAGAAAACTGAGGCTCTAAGAAGTTAACAATTTTTAAGATTTGTTACATCAGATAAGAATCAGAGCCAGGGGCTTCCCTGGTGGCGCAGTGGTTGAGAGTCTGCCTGCCAATGCAGGGGACAGGGGTTCGAGCCCTGGTCTGGGAAGATCCCACATGCCGCGAAGCAACTGGGCCCGTGAGCCACAACCACTGAGCCTGCGCGTCTGGAGCTTGTGCTCCGCAACAAGAGAGGCCGCGATAGTGAGAGGCCCGCGCACCGCGATGAAGAGTGGCCGCCGCTCGCCGCAACTAGAGAAAGCCCTCGCACAGAAACGAAGACCCAACACAGCCAAAAATAAATAAATAAATAAATAATAAAATCAATTTGCTTTAAAAAAAAAAAAAAAAAGAATCAGAGCCAGAAGTCAATCCCAGGTCTTTTGAAGTCTTTTGAAGTCCCAGAGCTTCAAGCCTTTTCCATTACAATCCAAAGACTCTTCAAAATCATGCTTGATGGAGAGGTTTGAGGAGTGGGGAAATTACACCTTCATAATGCTTAACAGTTCATAATTTTAACAGTTGAAAGTAGTGTTTTTTTGAGTACAGTTGAGGTACCAGTTACTGTGCTGTATACTTTCACACAGTTTTCCCATTTTGTCTTTTCAACCATCTGATATTATTATTATTATTACGTTGCCGTTGTCATTATTGACACAGTTTTACAGATGAGGCTCTGACGGGACTTACGACAACCAAGTTGCAAAGGAAATTTAAAACTAGATTCTGTTAAAATACAATGCTTAATTGCTATGAAAACACCTGGCTTCCAAGTTATATAAGATATGGAGATGTGTACCATATTTCTGAAAATGCAAGGGTAACTTAAATATGTAGTAATATATACTAAAATCACTATTCTGCTTACCATAACTTGCATATGTGCAAGTGTGTGTGTGCATGTCAGTGTGTGTATGTGAGTGTCTGTGTTAAATGTACAACAGCTCAGAAACTGATATGTTCAGATTAGGCAAAGAGGATCTGTATATAGATCCATACCTTCACAATTTCCTTTATTCTTCAGATACCATGGAAGACATGGTGGATCCCTCTGTAATCATTTTCAAAGAATTTCAGACATGTGCATAGGTATGTGTGCATGGGGTAGAGAAGTGGTTCTAAGTCAGGAATAATTTTGTTCTCCAGGGGACATTTGGTAATGTTTGCAGACATTTTTACCTGTCACAAATGAGGGGGGTGCTATAGGCATCTTACGGGTAGATGCCAGGGATACTGATAAAAATCCTACAATGTATAAAACTGCCCTCCACAACAAATAATTAACCATCTCAAAATGTCAGTAGTGCTGAGGTTGAGAAACCCTGGAGCTCTGGGCAAATGAGAGATAGAAGCAAAATGCCAGGGTTTGGCCATTAGTAAAAATATTGCAAATTTAAACCACTGCTTACAGGCCCACTAGCTGTGGCTCCAAAAGAATTTGCTTTGTGCAAAGGTATAATAAACATTATAGATTAGAGGACATTTAATTCACCTACTAACTATGTGTTTCCAAGAGATGAAAGAGTTTAAGTAAACTACCAGTAAGATATCACCAAAATTAACGTTACTGCACAAACTTAATTAAAAAATATGTTCAGAAACTTCTGGAAGAAGTCAAACTAGCAAAGACATGCTGTTATTTTTAAATAAGGAGGGGTTTTCTGAATACAGTGGTATTAGTCAACATGGCTACAGCCATCCCTTACTTTTATTACTCCTATGAGGATAAGGAAACTGGCACTGAGCAGTCCTTGGAGAGAGAAGGAAAATATTCATTTCCTACCCTCTCATTTATTTTCTTTTCCTGCTCTAAGGCTTGCATTAATAAAGCATAGAAGGAAGAAGAAACCAGCACTAAAGAAATTTGAATGCATCCTCCTTCCCATATAAAACCTATAATTTTCTGAAATTTTCAGAAATGCGTTACTTCTTTTCCCTTTTGACTGCCTGTGTTGAAATTCACAGAAACCAACAAAAGACATCATGAAGTCTCCCGCATGAATCATTTATTTGGACAAAATAGGGAGGCTATTTAAAAAAGGGCAGTAATTCCTTCTTGCTGTCAAAAGATAAAGGCTTACAATTTCCTACTGAAATGTGTACAATACCTTGTAAATTGTGAACATGTAATCATCTTTCGAAAAAGAAGAGAAAAACACCAATTGGCAACATTTTGCCATAGAAGTGAATGCATTACTGCAAACCATAAATATTTTTAATTCTACTCTTCTAGGGGAAGAAGATAAAAGTCAATTGTTCAGTATCAGACAATAGTTAAAGTCAACTAAAAGTTGGTTAAAGTTAGAAAAGTGACCATAATAAAACTAGTCTTTGTTCAAGTAAACTTTTGCTCTCATTAGAACTTGGAGTCTTACCTAACAACAATAATGTGAGGTCTGTAATATTCCAAAGAGGCACAGAATGAGCAATTCAATTCCATCTGTCCTGAATAATACTGAGGAGAGCAAAGCTTCTTTTGGATGGTGAGAATATACCAAGACTGGCTGCAATAATTACAATGAGCAAAATGATGTTTGTCCATGCAAACTGCCGTGGTTTTATATTGTTCCCCATCTTTCAACAGAGGATTATAAGAAAACATTTGCAGTAAGAAATTATATTTGTACACTGTCATCTGGGAATCATTATCACCCTTTAAACCACAATTATTGGTGTCAGTGGTAGAGCTTTGTGGATACTCTGTGGCCTTTAAAATCTTTCCCTGCAACAATGAAGACAATCCTATTCAAAATGACCAGTGAGATCATAGTTAGATTAGAATGAGAATGAAAATTTCTTTTTGAAAATTATCTGTCTCCCTTTGCTTAATTAAAAAAATAAACAATTTTAATCTGATTGATTTCTGGAGTTCTGAGACAATATTGGGAAGTGGATGGTTTGTTCTTGGTGAATCCTCTCCTCTCATTTCAGCCCTGTCCTTGGACTCTCTCTGCCCTGCTTATCCCTCCACTTTGATGCTTAGATAGCAACCCATTATCACAAGACTCACTTCCTTTCCCCCTCTCCCCTTTTGCTACTGTCATCTCCTTCTCCCATTAGTTGTAGAGCTATTTTATCTCCTAATCTCATGAAAGATCACACATCTGAATTACAAAATCCAGGTTCTCTTCATTATGCTTCTGTCTTATAACAATAACCTCCACTTAGTGCTTTCAAACATAGACCCGTTTCCTTTGTTTCATCCTCAGGAAACCAAGTTCAAACTATCAGAAAGGATTGTGGATCCCTATGGCTTGCCAAAGCTATCAAGGAGATGAAAGAATGACAAAACTAAAACATCTCTGGTATGATTTCTATTGTATAGTCATCATTATCTTCTGAAAAAATATTTGAAAATTTAATAGACTTGATTTTTGCATTCAAGTTGCTTAAGAGACATAAGCTCATGAAAAAAATAGTTAGCAGTACAAGAGAATGCCTAAGGGACAAAGTGAATCATAGAAATTATATAAACCAGGGAGTTCAGATACAGGAGCAAGGGCATGGCCCTGGCAGGTCAGGGATCAGTTCATCTTCATCTTCCAGGTAGCTGAAATTTGCTTATGATCTATGTTTAGGGCAAAGGGAGGGATCATTATGTCATTTGATAAAGATCTCAGAACAGTATAGAATTAGAATCTTCCCATTTTTCTGCCGAAGGAATAGTTCAATCATGAAGAAAAAAGTCGCATGTTTAATTCATAAAATAAAATCTCTGTGATTTACAGTATGATGTATAGGTGCAATGCATGAACAAAGGAAAGTAATCATATTTTCATGGGTGATATCTCAAGTGAGGTAAGGGTGATTCATTTCAGTTGAAATGGAAGAATTTAAGTCTGCAGCTCCTGCTGCTTGGACGGGACACTGGCCACAGGAGATGAGACTATTAATTATAGCCAGAGAGAGATGTGACCCTCAATAAAGGAAATTCATTCCACTCTATAGTCACATCAGGTGAAGAAGTCACAGGATGCTGTTTTCTGTAGAGATCTTTAGGGTTTGATTCAGAAATGTGTAAGAAATGCCTTCACTTGGTAAGGATTCCAAGAGCAGTTGGTATTAGCTGACTTTTGCCAACCTAGTCCAACAGCTTCATTTTTCTCTTTTCTTCCTTAGTGCCACTGTGGCCACAGGGAGCATGGTTGGGTAGATTCCTAATAGTGGTAGGTCACTTGTGGTCACCAGCAAAATAGGACCATCTAAGGAAGTAAGAAAGCTTGAAACACTGATAACATTGCCCCTCAAACTGAGCTCTCAGGGGTGAATGAGATGAGGAAACCCTGGTTAGATTCATGTGTGTGTTTCTATATATGTTTTCACATCTACAGAAAATTCACAGACAAATATGTATAAACATTGCTTAACAGCACCTGTTTCTAGGGAGCATATACATGTATGTATGTGTGGACAGGGAAGGATTCTGAGTTAAGGCTTTTAAAAAAATTTGGTGTATTTTATACTATATGGTAATCATATGTTACTTCTGAAAAAATAATTTTAAATATATGTTCAGTTGATTCCAAAGTAATTATTCCTGATATGTTTTAATCTCAGTTAATGTATTTTGACACAAACTAGATTTTTTTTCAATATCTAATGCTGTATAAATATTTTATAGATTCATTAAGGCCAAAATAAAAGTACTAAGGGCTAAGGAAGATGCAGAAGCTAAATAGCTAGGCTTCTGGGGTCAAAACAGGATGAACACATATGTGATGTATTTTTATTCTTTTCTACTTTCCTTTAAAATAAAATCTCAGTCCAGACTTTTCTGACTCCTCTTCTGGGCTAATAAGCATCACCTCTGCTTCAGATTCTTGATGTTGCCCGAACTCCATGTTTTCTGTTTTTGGCCTTACCTTACACAGCATGATGTGCCAGAATAACCATATCACAAAGCCTGCACACTGTCCTTCACCCACGGCTTGCCTGCTCTCTGGTCAATGCCCAAGGACAGATGAGGTTCCCTCTGCAAATACACATGTTACCCCTTGACTCCTTTGGAGGTTGTTCCTGACCATCTCATCCCTCTGCATCTAGACCTCCACTTGCGAAACTTGATCGGGAGATAAATCCATGTTCTCAAACATCCCATGATGAATCTATCCTATGATGAAACTGATACACCACAGACAGGCAGGGAGGCACAGCAGAAAGGGCACTGGCTTCTGAGTCAAATCAAATTGGGTCATGGCTTTTCTTCCTCCACTTTCTAGTTGTGGACATTTTTGGACCAATTAACTCCCTTGACTCTAGTTTTCTTATCAATAAAATGGGCAAAACTATATGAAAAACTGGAAGCTTGGTCCATGCACCACAATACAGATTTGCTTTTCTTATTGTCTGAAAGGATGACATCATATAATTTTTCAACTTACTTTTCTTCAAAAACTTCTCACTGAGCTTTGAAAAAAAAAATCAAAACTTTGCAGTCTCTAAAGTCCTGTCACTGCCATCTCTCACTGCTCCTCTGCCCTCACCTTAGTCCCCCCTTCAATCATACCACACACCCTAATTACTGGTCTTTGGTTTCCTCTATCCTTCCCTTTGCTTTTCTCATGGCTGATTCTATCTCATCCTTCAAATCTCATTTGTAATGTAGCAAACTGATGGTTCTGTCTAAATAATTCATTCCTGTCATTTACATAATTGCAACACTTTGCTTCTTTGCTTACATCTACAAAATTTTAATTTAATTATGAACTAACTTTTTGTTTTCCTATTATTCTCTATCTTCCCAATCAGACTGTGAGCAACTTCAAGGTCTTTTTCTTTTTTTTTTCCCCCAGCAAAACATACGTGGCATCAATCACAATATGAGTGGGGAGACCTTCAAGATGGCCAAGGAGTAAGACGTGGAGATCACCTTCCTCCCCACATATACATCAGAAATACATCTACATGTGGAACAACTCCTACAGAACACCTACTGAACGCTGGCAGAAGACCTCAGACTTCCCAAAAGGCAAGAAACTCCCCATGTACCTGGGTAGGGTAAAAGAAAAAAGAAAAAACAGAGACAAAGAATAGGGACGGGACCTGCACCTCTGGGAGGGAGCTGTGAAGGAGGAAAGGTTTCCACACACTAGGAAGCCCCTTCGCAGGCGGAGACTGTGGGTGGCGGAGTGGGGGGAGCTTCGGAGCCACGGAGGAGAGCGCAGCCACAGGGGTGCGGAGGGCAAAGCAGAGAGATTCCCGCACAGAGGATTGGTGCCGACCAGCACTCACCAGCCTGAGAGGCTTGTCTGCTCACCTGCCAGGGCGGGTGGGGGCTGGGAGCTGAGGCTCGGGCTACAGAGGTCAGATCCCAGGGAGAGGACTGGGGTTGGCTGCGTGAACACAGCCTGAAGGGGCTAGTGCGCCACAGCTAGCCGGGAAGGAGTCTGGGAAAAAGTCTGGACCTACCGGAGAGGCAAGAGACGAATGTTTTGGGGTGCACAAGGAGAGGGGCTCCCTGCTCCATGTGCCCACAGATGGCAGAACACCACCTAACTGAGTTCCAGAGATGGGTGCGAGCTGTGGCTATCATTTTGGACCCCAGAGATGGGCACAGATGCTACCACTGCTGCCATTGCCACAAAGAATCCTGTGTGCAAGCACAGGTCAATACCCACACTCCCCAGGAACCTGCGCAGCACGCCACTGCCAGGGTCCCATGAACCAGGGCCCCTGGAGAACACACCGCATGCCTCAGGCTACTGCAAAGTCATTCCGGCCTCTGCCACTGCAGGCACGCCCGGCATTCCGATTATGACTACCATATCCCTCCCTCTCCCCAGCCTGAGTGAGAAAGAAAGCTCTAATCAGCCTCTGCTTTAACCCCCTCCTGTCTGGGAGGGGAATAGATGCCTGAGGGCAGCCTACAGACAGAGGCGGGGCCAGAACCAAAGATGAACCCCAGGAGCTGTGCGAACAAAGAAGAGAAAGGGAAATTTTTCTGTGCAGCCTAAGGAGCAGTGGATTAAATCCCCACAATTGGCCTGATAAACCCTGCATCTGTAGAATACCTGAATAGAAAATGAACGTTCCCAAAATTGAGGCCGTGGACTTTGGGAGCAACTGTAGACTTGGGGTTGGCTCTCTGCATTTGATTTGTTTTTGGTATGATGTTTATCTTAGTTTAGTTCTTAGTGCTTGCTTTCATTGGTGGGTTTCTTTACTGGTTTGGTTGCTCTCCTCCTTTTTTTTTTTTTTTTTCTTTTTGTGAGTGTGGGTCTACCTGAAAAAGAACTCAGAGTAATGACAGTAAAGATGATGCAAAATCTCAGAAATGGAATGGAGAAAATACAAGAAACGTTTAACAAGGACCTAGAAGAACTAAAGAGCAAACAATGATGAACAACACAATAAATGAAATTAAAAATTTTCTAGAAGGAATCAAAAGCAGAATAACTGAGGCAGAAGAACGGATAAGTGACCTGGAAGATAAAATAGTGGAAATAACTACCGCAGAGCAGAATAAAGAAAAAAGAATGAAAAGAATTGAGGACAGTCTCAATTGGGACAACATTAAATGCACCAACTTTCGAATTAGAGGGGTCCCAGAAGAAAAAGAGAAAAAGAAAGGGTCTGAGAAAATATTTGAAGAGATTATATTTGAAAACTTCTCTAACATGGGAAAGGAAATAGTCAATCAAGTCCAGGAAGCCCAGAGAGTCCCAAACAGGATAAATCCAAGGAGAAACAAACCAAGACACATGTTAAGCAAACTATCAAAAATTAAATACAAAGAAAAAATATTAAAAGCAGCAAGGGAAAATCAATAACTAACATACAAGGGAATCCCCATAAGGTTAACAGCTGATCTTTCAGCAGAAACTCTGCAAGCCAGAAAGGAGTGGCAGGACATATTTAAAGTGATGAAAGGGAAAAACCTACAAGCAAGATGACTCTACTCAGCAAGGACCTCATTCAGATTCGACGGAGAAATTAAAACATTTACAGACAAGCAAAAGTTAAGAGAATTCAGCACCACCAAACCAGCTTTACAACAAATGCTAAAGGAACTTCTCTAGGCAGGAAACAAAAGAGAAGGAAAAGACCTACAAAAACAAACCCAAAACAACTAAGAAAATTGTAATAGGAACACACATATCAGTAATTACCTTAAATGTAAATGGATTAAATGCTCCAACCAAAATACACAGACTGGCTGAATGGATACAAAAAACAAGACCCATATATATGCTGTCTACAAGAGACTCGCTTCAGACCTAGAGACAGATACAGACTGAAAGTGAGGGGATGGAAAAAGGTATTCCATGTAAATTGACATCAAAAGAAAGCTGGAGTATCAATACTCATATCAGACAAAATAGACTTTAAAATAAAGACTATTACAAGAGACAAAGAAGGACACTATATAATGATCAAGGGATCAATCCAAGAAGAAGATATAAGAATTGTAAATATTTAGGCACCCAACATAGGAGTACCTCAATACATAAGGCAAACACTAACAGCCATAAAAGGGGAAATCAACAGTAACACAATAATAGTAGGGGACTTTAACACCCCACTTTCACCAAAGGACAGATCACGCAAAATGAAAATAAATAAGGAAACACAAGCTTTAAATGACACATTAGACAAGATGGACTTAATTGATATTTATAGGACATTCCATCCAAAAACAACAGAATACACTTTCTTCTCAAGAGCATACGGAACATAGATCATATCTTGTGACACAAATCAAGCCTTGGTAAATTTAAGAAAACTTAAATAGTATCAAGTATCTTTTCCAACCACAGCGCTATGAGACTAGATATCAAGTACAGGAAAAAAACTAAAAAAATACAAAACACATGGAGGCTAAAAAATATGCTACTAAATAACCAAGAGATAACTGAAGAAATCGAAGAGGAAATCAAAAAATACCTAGAAACAAATGACAATGAAAACATGATGAACCAAAACCTATGGGATGCAGCAAAAGCAGCCCTAAGAGGGAAGTTTATACCAATATAATCTTACCTCAAGAAACAAGAAAAACCTCAAATAAACAACCTAACCTTACACCTAAAGCAATTAGAGAAAGAACAACAACAAAAACAAAGTTAGCAGAAGGAAAGAAATCATAAAGATCAGATCAGAAATAAATGAAAAAGAAATGTAAGAAACAACAGCAAACATCAATAAAAGTAAAAGCTGTTTCTTTGAGAAGACAAAGAAAATTGATAAATCATTAGCCAGACTCATCAAGAAAAAAAGGGAGAAGACTCAAATCAACAGAATTAGAAATGAAAAAGGAGAAGTAACAACTGACACAGCAGAAATGCAAAGGATCATGAGACACTACTACAAGCAACTCTACGTCAATAAAATGGACAACCTGGAAGAAATGGACAAATTCTTAGAAAAGTACAATGTTCCAAGACTGAACCAGGAAGAAACAGAAAATATGAACAGACCAATCATAAGAACTGAAACTGAGACTGTGATTAAAAATCTCCCAACAAACAAAAGACCAGGACCAGATGGCTTCACAGGCGAATTCTATCAAACATTTAGAGAAGAGCTAATACCTATCCGTTTCAAACTATCTGAAAATATAGCACAGGAAGGAACACTCCCAAACTCATTCTACAAGGCCACCATCACCCTAATACCAAAACCAGACAAAGATGTCACAAAAAAAGAAAACTACAGGCCAATATCACTGATGAACACAGATGCAGTAATCCTCATCAAAATACTAGCAAACAAAATCCAACAGCACATTAAAAGGATCATACACCATGATCAAGTGGGGTTTATCCTGGGAATGCAAGGATTCTTCAATATATGCAAATCAATCAATGTGATACACCATATTAACCAACTGAAGGATAAAATCCATATGATCACCTCAATAGATGCAGAAAAACCTTTTGAAAAAATTCAACACCTATTTATGATAAAAACTCTCCAGAAGGTGGGCATAGAGGGAACCTACCTGAACATAATAAAGGACATATATGACAAACCCACAGCCAACATCATTCTCAGTGGATTCTCAACTTAAAGCATTTCCTCTAAGATCAGGATCAAGACAAAGGTGTCCACTCTCACCAGTATTATTCAACAAAGTTTTGGAAGTTTTAGCCACAGCAATCAGAGAAGAAAAAGAAATAAAAGTAATCTAAACAGGAAAAGAAGACGTAAAACTGTCACTGTTTGTATATGACATGATACTATACATAGAGAATCCTAAAGATGCTACCAGAAAACTACTAGAGCTAATCAATGAATTTGGTAAAGTAGCAGGATAAAAAATTAATGCACAGAAATCTCTTGCATTCCTATACACTAATGATGAAAAATCTGAAAGAGAAATTAAGGAAACACTCCCATTTACCACTGCAACAAAAAGAATAAAATACCTAGGAATAAACCTCCCTAAGGAGGCAAAAGACTTGTATGCAGAAAACTATATGACACTGATAAAAGTAATCAAAGACAATACAAACAGATGGAGAGATATACCACATTCTTGGATTGGAAGAATCAACACTGTAAAAATGACTCTACTACCCAAAGCAATCTACAGATTCAATGCAATCCCTATCAAACTACCAATGGCATTTTTCACAGAACCAGAAAAAAAATTTTCACAATTTGTATGGAGGCACAAAAGACCCCGAATAGCCAAAGCAATCTTGGGAAAGAAAAACGGAGCTGGAGGAATCAAACTCCCTGACATCAGACTATACTACAAAGCTACAGTAATCAAGACAGTACGGTACTTGCACCAAAAGAGAAATATAGATCAATGGAACAGGATAGAAAGCCCAGAGACAAACCCACACACATAAGGTCACCTTCGTTTTGATAAAGGAGGCAAGAATATACAATGGAGAAAAGACAGCCTCTTCAATAAGTGGTGCGGGGATAACTGGACAGCTACATGTAAAAGAATGAAATTAGAACACTCCCTAACACCATACACAAAAATAAACTCAAAATGGATTAAAGACCTAAATGTAAGGCCAGACGATATAAAATTCTTAGAGGAAAACATAGGAAGAACACTTTATGACATATATCACAGCAAGATCCTTTTTGACCCACCTCCTAGAGAAATGGAAATAAAAACAGAAATATACAAAGGGGACCTAATGAAACTTAAAAGCTTTTGCACAGCAAAGGAAACCATAAATAAGATGAAAAGCCAACCCTCAGAATGGGAGAAAATATTTGCAAATGAAGCAACTGACAAAGGATTAATCTCCAAAATATACAAGCAGCTCATGCAGTTCAATATCAAAAAAGCAAACAACCCAATCCAAAAATGGGCAGAAGACCTAAATAGACATTTCTCCAGAGAAGATATACAGATTGCCAACAAACAGATGAAAGGATGCTCAACATCACTAATCATTAGAGAAATGCAAATCAAAACTACAGTGAGGTATCACCTCACACAAGTCAGAATGGCCATCATCAAAAAAATCTACAAACAGTAAATGCTGGAGAGGGTGTGGAGAAAAGGGAACCCTCTTGCATTGTTGGTGGAAATGTAAATTAATACAGCCACTATGGAGAACAGTATGGAGGTTCCTTAAAAAACTAAAAATAGAACTACCATATGACCCAGCAATCCCACTACTGGGTATGTACCCTAATAAAACCATAATTCAAAAAGTGTCATGTACCACAATGTTCATTGAAGCTCTATTTACAATAGTCAGGACATGGAAGCAACCTAAGTGTCCATCATTGGATGAATGAATAAAGAAGATGTGGCATATATATACAATGGAATATTACTCAGCCATAAAAAGAAACGAAATTGAGTTATTTGTAGTGAGGTGGATGGACGTAGACTCTGTCATACAGAGTGAAGTAAGTCAGAAGGAGAAAAACAAATACCGTATGCTAACACATATATATGGAATCTAAAAAAAAAAAAAAGGTTCTGAAGAACCTAGAGGCAGGACAGGAATAAAGACATAGATGTAGAGAATGGACTTGAGGACACGGGGAGTGGGAAGGGTAAGCTGGGATGAAGTGAGAGAGTGGCATGGACATATATATATATATACTACCTAATGTAAAATAGATAGCTAGTGGGAATCAGCCACATAGCACAGGGTGATCAGCTCGGTGCTTTGTGACCACCTAGAGGGGTAGGTTAGGGAAGGTGGGAGGGAGACACAAGAGGGAGGAGATATGGGGATATACGTATATGTATAGCTGATTCACTTTGTTATAAAGCAGAAACTAACACACCATTGTAAAGCAATTATACTCCAATAAAGATGTTAAAAAAAAAAAAAAAAGAGGATCCGCCTGCCAATGCAGGGGACACGGGTTTGAGCCCTAGTCCGGGAGGATCCCACATGCCGCAGAGCAACTAAGCCCATGCGCCACAACTACTGAGCCTGCGCTCTAGAGCCCACGAGCCACAACTACTGAAGCCCGCGCGCCTAGAGCCCATGCTCTGCAACAAGAGAAGCCACCGCAATGAGAAGCCCGTGCACCACAACGAAGAGTAGCTGCTCACTGCAACTAGAGGAAGCCTGCACACAGCAACAAAGACCCAACACAGCCAAAAAGAAAAGAATGGATGCCTCCCTAGGAGTTAAGTGGATACTAGCTGACATTTTTCTTAAGGCCATCACCATCAATACCCTCTACCACTAATCTTCTGACTCATTAAACAGCCCTGAAATGGATTTTGCTGCTGACCTTTCTGGCTGATAAAATTAAGTCCTAGCCAAGAGCTCTGATAGTTTGTCCATACAATCGTAAGAGTAATAAAACAACCCAACACATTGAATCCTGAGCAATTAGAGGAAGAGAGAGGAGCCAGTATTTTATATGAACACATTTGGAAAGCTGAGTAGCGATGTGTTGAAATAATACAATCAATTCTTTGTCACCCCAACTGAATGAATATACAGGAATATATATGCATCCCCCACCCTTCCAATAAACACAGCATTACTCCATTTTTTTAAAAACATACCAAGACTTGAGTCCTTCCAGATTCTGCAGTGTTACCCTAGCAATCCCCTGGATGACTGAATAGCAGCATTTTACATGGGTCACCTCCATGACAATGCAGGACCCTAGCATAAACCCTAACTGGATCCAAGCCCAACTTTCCGTGCTCTTTGTTCATAGCCCATTTAGGATGGTAGAGTAGACTCATACCTCCTTAACTTTCCTATTTATACAAAACCAGCAGTCACCCTCTTATAGAGCTCCTCATTAATCCATGATTTTATATTTGGCACAGAATAAAAATTGCCTTCTAAACTTAGCAATATTATTATTATAGGCATTAAAATCTGAATCTTAGGTTTATCCCCTAATGAAGATTTTTCAAAGGGACTTTGTTGATAATGTGGGTTTTGTTATCTAATCACGGTTTAGAATGATCTGATTATCACTCCTTTAAAAAAATCCATTGATTAGCAAATCAAATAAGAAGGCTTTCTGCTCTTCATTACAGATTTTGGTTTTATTAGCTTTCATGCTAGCTAAAGATAGAATTTCAACTGGAATAAAGAAAGCTCTTCTCATCTAGGAATATGAGATCTTTATAGTTTAGAATTCCACCTGCCCTTGTTACTCCTAGCTAGAATCACTATATTTTATTCCTGACAATACATTTTGGTAAAGCAGAAAGAGACGAAAGTCATAAAGGAGTATTATCACTTCACAAGGAAGGGCTAAGCAGCAAGAGAAGATGAAATTCAAATCAGCCAAGATCCTGTTTCCATGATAATGTATCTCTCTAGCTTTGAAATCACATCAGAATAGCTACTATACTGAGTAGTTTTCAAAGTTGTCTTTGAGGCATGGGGACTTTTTAAATAGAAAGCATCTAGTAGAGTTAGACTCCTAAGAAAGAAGACTTTGTATCTGAACAGGCTTAGTTCTCATTTCCAGAGGGATGCAAAACATGGCAAGTGGGATGTCTTGAAATATATATTTTTTTCTTCTTCAAATTCATTACAATTTTCTAATTCAGGCTTGGTTTCCTAAGCAAGTACGACAAGTTCCTTTGTCAAAAGCTACCGATGGCTCTTCATTCTATGACGTTTTTCACTAGGATCTGTTAAGTAATGATTAGAGATGTAAACTAGTGTCACCTAAAAGAAAGAATAATTAGCAAGTAGATGGTGTATCTTAATTGCCTGGGCAGTTCAAGGGTTCCACGGAAACTAAGAAAGCAATCATTTACCATCACATGCACCTAATTATCTTTGTGGTTGATGGCTAGAATCCTCAGAGTAAAGAGAAAGTGCACTTGTTTATTTCTTCATTCAGTATTTGAATGTTCTAGTACTTGGGATCTGTGATTTTCTCTTCCACTTTCTGATGGTTGCCTGTCCACTGACTAGTGTTACATAGTTATACATGTGAGTGAACACCATTTGCTTTTAATGCGGATCTCTTTGTAATGAGGTCATATAAAAACCATCATAATTATGAAGTTTTATAATGTGTGAGTACAGAGTAGCCTGTTCCCTCCCTCACACCCTCCTGCGTATCAGCAGGGGGGCTTGGGGGCAACAAATATCATATGAGATTAGCATCAGGAAGGGGGAGGCAAAATGACACAAACATTTTATATTCTGCACTGCTCATCTGAATCTACAACTTGTGAAAGATGGAGGGAGTCAAGGTCTTGAGGTCAATTATGGCCCATTTTAGGTTCTTTGGCAAGAACTCATGAAGATTAAAATACTGTTTGATTACGGTTTTCAGTACAGGAAAAGGTACATTAGGGACAGCTCCATGTAACCAATAAATGTGTACTTCTTATTGATATCAACAGCCTTAAAAATGATATCAACAACAAAAACAACAAAAGCTTACATTTAATGACTGTTTATTGATACTTTACTAAGCACCCTATGTATGTAATCTCATAATTCCTCAAACAATTACTCTTGTGACCCTTCTATATTAGTTTCCTGTTAGGCTTATAACAAATTATCACAAGCTATTGGCTTAAAACAATGCACATTTATTATCTTACAGTTCTTGAGGTCAGAGGTCCAAAACGGATCTCACTGGGCTAAAGTCAAGGTACCGGCAGGGCTGGAAACCTTTCTGGAAGCTCTCCAGGAGAATCCATCCCCTTGCCTATTCCAGATCCTAGAGGTCACCTGCATTCCTTGGCCTGTGGCTTCCTCCCAGGTGGGCTGACATATTTACAGGTTTTAGGACTAAGACCTACACATCTTTGGAGGGTCATTATCCTGCTACCACATTTCCCAATCTCAGTGAAAATGAGAATTCCACATAAAAATTCTGATCACATCTCTGCCTGTTACCTTCCCTCCCCCCTTTTAAACCTTTTACTGGTTTAAATCCTTGTTACTGGTATGAAAACAAAATCCTCTAACATGACCTTCATGATCCAGCAGCTCTAGCTCCTCCCTCTCTTATTTTCCCTATAGTCCCCTTCAACTTTGCTCTAGCTACACCTGCCTTGTTCTGGACCTGCAGCCTGATGTAGACATTCCTATTTTCCAAGCCTTGGTATCTGCTGCCTTCTATCTGGAATGCTCATCCAACACAGCTTTGCACAATTAACTTCTATTTATTCTTCTGCCTCTGCCACGTGCCACTTCCTCAGGGAAGCCTGCACTAACTACAAATCTCCCTATGGTCAATTAACTGACTCCTTTATTAATTTATTTATGTACATATATTTCTTTTCTGTTCACCTTGTTCCAGGCACTTCTCTCAGTGCTGGGGATATAGCAGGGCACAGAACAGACAAAGCTCTGGCTTTCATGAAGCTCAAGTTCTGATGATGGAAGATAGATGATACATAATAAACAGATATTCAATATATCAGATGGAATAAGTGCTACGAAGAAAACTAAAGCAGGGTAAGAGAGGAGAGAAATGAGTGTGGGCGTTACTTTAGACAAAGAGGTCAGGCAAGGATTCCGTAATGAGGTGGCCTTTGAAGAAGGGATGATGATTCTTGTGGATCTTTGAGGGAAGAGCATTCTAGGCAGAGGCGACAATAAGTGTGAAGACCCAGAGATGCAGTGTGTTTGGTGCTCTGGCACCAGATCTCTACTTCATTGTAAATGTGGTGATGTTAATCTTACATATCAGCGTTACCATTAGAACAATCTCTGTTTCCTCTTACCATAGTATCCATACAGTTTGTCACATTGTTGATCCTCCTAAATGTTTATTGGATGAACAAGTAAACAACGCTATGCATTGCTATTCTGATCTCCAACATATTTTTGAGGAAGTTGAGGACTACAGTACTTAATAACTTCCCCATCCCCTAAATCCAAAGCTATTTGACACCATGGTGTATGTTCTTAACCACTTTGCTCTGTTGTCTACTTTCTAATTTTCATGGAAGTGCTTAACTTCAACTCTCTCTTTTAATGAGGGAAATGACTTAGAGTAGCTATGAATGTTGATTACCAACTGGAGTATTCTCTTACATGAACAGAGGTATAGCTGCTCAGAGCCCCAGCCTTCTTATAAAATGGTGAGATTAATAATCATTTCAAATATTGTTTAAAGATATAAGCTGTTGCATGAGATGATAAACATGAAAACAATAAGAAAATGGTAAAATATTTCCCTAGCCAACACCATAATGCACATGGAATGAATAAGGAATAGAACTGCTGAGATGTTTGTGATCCTGACACAAGTTCAGTGACATTACACAAAAAGAGTTCATAGGTATGCATGACTTGTGGCTATTCTTTTTGCTTATAACCCCATCAGGAAATGACTCTTCCCTCAAAAAGGGGTGGACTATCTTTTATTCCTATAGAGAAAAAAGTGAACCATTTCCTCCAAAATGGGGATTGAGTGGTTTTTAGAAACAGAGAGAACAAGAGACAGAGAGAGAGAAATTCAAAGAATATTTCAGAAGGCAAATGTGCAAAGTGTATTGGAATGAGTATACTATTAATAACTTTATAGATGCTGTGACTTAAAGTGAACCTTAAAAGAAATTGAATACTGTTTTAAGCACATTAATAAGGGCCTTGATTTAAGTAAGAACTGAATTAGCACACAAAAGATCCCGAATAGCCAAAGCAATCCTGGGAAAGAAAAACAGAACTGGAGGAATCAGTCTCCCTGATCCAGACTATACTACAAAGCTATAGAAGAACATAAATATAGATCAGTGGAATAGAATAGAAACCCAGAAATAAACCCACGCACCTATAGTCAATTAATCTATGGCAAAGGAGGCAAGGATATACAATATACTGAAGAGGCAGTCTCTTTAATAAGTGGTGCTGGGAAAACTGGACAGCTACATGTAAAAGAATGAATTTAGAGCACTCCCTAACACCATACACAAAAATAAACTCAAAATGGATCAAAGACCTAAATGTAAGGCTGGACACTATAAAACTCTTAGAGAAAAACATAGGCAGAACACTATTGGACATAAATTGCAGCAATACTTTTTGGGATTCATCTCCTAGAGTAATGGAAATAAAAACACAAATAAACAAATGGGACCTAATGAAACTTAAAAGCTTTTGCACAGCAAAGGAAACCATAAACAAAACAAAAAGACAACTTACGGACTGGGAGAAAATATTTGCAAATGATGCTGCCGACAAGGGATTAATTTCCAAAATACATAAACAGTTCATACAACAACCCAATCAAAAAATGGGCAGAAGACCTAAATAGACATTTCTCCAAAGAAGGTATACAGATGGCAAACAGGCACATGAAAATATGCTCAATATCACTAATAATTAGAGAACTACAATCAAAACTACAATGAGGTATCATCTCACACCAGTCAGAATGGCCATCATTAAAATGTCTACAAGTAATAAATGTTGGAGAGGGTGTGGAAAAAAGAGAAGCCTCCTACACTGTTGGTGGGAATGTAAGTTGGTACAGCCAGTGTGGAGAATAGTATGGAGGTTCCTTAAAAAACTAAAACTAGAACTACCATATGATCCAGCAATCCCACTCCTGGACACATATCCAAAGAAAACCACACTTCGAAAAGATACATGCACCCCAATCTTCATTGCAGCACTATTTACAATAGCCAGTACATGGAAGCAACCTAAATGTCCATCAACAGACGAATGGATAAAGAAGATGTGGAACATATACACAATGGAATATTACTCAGCCATAAAAAAGAATGAAATAATGCCCTTTGCAGCAACATGAATGAACCTAGAGATTATCATACTAAGTGAAGTAAGTCAGACAGAGAAAGACAAATATCATATGATATCACTCATATGTGGAATCTAATTTTTTAAATGATACAAATGAACTTATTTACAAAACAGAAACAGACTCTCAGATTTCAAAAACAAACTTATGGTTATCAAAGTGGAAACATAGTGGGGAGGGATGCATTAGGAGCTTGGGATTAACATACAGACACTACTATATATAAAACAGATAACTAACAAGGATCTACTGTATAGCACAGGGAACTCTACTCAATATTCTGTAATAACCTATATGCGTAAAGAATCTGAAAAAGAATGAATATATGTATACGTATAACTGAATCACTTTACTGTACACCTGAAACTAACACAACATTGTAAACCAACTATATTCCAATAAAATAAAATAAATAGTGACTAAGGCAAAAAAAAAAAAAAGAACTGAATTAGCATGGAACACACAGTAGATGGTAATTTGGACAATGTGGGCTGAAAGAATCCATCCTAGAAGAGGATGGATTCCATCCTATTTCTGAAAATAATTTTACTATTTTTAGTGAAAACTTTTTTACTAAGAATTTTTCACAATTCTTTACCAGGGAGAAAATTTATATTTACATAAGAAATACAATAAATATCACTTATTGTTTATTATATATAATTTTGCTTACTTTAGCCTCATTTAGATTATATCTGGCTCTCATTCCATTGTATGGGTTGAGTTGTTCTCAATTAAACTTACTGTTTTTCCTGGAAGAAAAGTTTAATTCAGGATATTATGAACATTGTTATTATTAATCAAAAGTAAAGATTATTTTAAAATATATTTTAGTTATGCAATTTAAAAAGGCAATATATGCAGATGGTATAAAACTCAAAATTGCAGAGTGGTATAAACTGAAAAGTAAGTCTCCTTCTGATACCTGGAGCTATTTAAATTGTTCATATCCCCAGAGGCAGTGTTTTTTTTTCTATTTGCTACTGTAAAATGAGCCATATCTATTATAATTTGTATATGTAAATATGTACACATTCTGCATATCAATTTTAAATAATTAAATTACTGAATTATAATTTGTAAGAGTTTTACAGCTGATTTTCTTGGGGTTTCCACATCAATGGTAATCATTTTTAGAAAGTCATCATTTACAAGTTTCTTTTCAATTTTCATAACTCATACTTCTTTCTCTAATCTTGTTGGCTAATATTCCAATACTGTGTTAAATACCGTTGGTTATAAAGGGCATACTGGCTTAATCCTGACTCTAATATTTTAATGCGGATGCTTCTGATGAGCTCTACTAAGCATGATGCCGTCCTTAATTGATACAGCAGCACTATTCGTGTCTAAGAAGGAACAAGCAAATTGCCTCCTTTCAGACACATAATCAATAGATGCGTGATAGGCAGACAGATAGACAGATGCTTTGCACAAATAACTACTAAGATACCATGGCCCAGACTAGTTGTCCTCAAGAAATGACAGGCTATTTGAGCCCTTGTCCTGGGGCTCAGGAACGGAAAGAGGATTCTAGCCAGTGACATGTTGATGGAGACCAGGCAAAAGCCCCAGGCTAGGAGGCCATCTGGCTCCCACAGAGGCCATACACTGTCAGAGCATGAGAGCAAGGAGAGGTCAGGGATCCCAGCTTAAACATCGTGCACCTTATGATTATCAATAAAATATCAGTACATAATGCATATTTATTTATTAGCGTTGAAATGAACCAAGCAGTCTTAGAAGTTATCCTTTAATTTCCTTTGCTCATATTAATATCTCTTTTTATTTCTTATTTTGGGTATTTGTACTTCACTTCCATTTTTTATGGCTAGGTTAGCTAATGGTTTATCATGTCTACAATTTTTCCCCAAAAGACCAGCTTTTGAACTTTATATTTTGATTCATTAATATGTGTGAAGCAGCACTTTATAGTTTTGTAGTATCTAGGTCTTTCAGTGAACAAGATTAAAAATTATGGTCTTTTCTTCTGAAAAATACATATGCTCACACATCCTTTGAAAGTTGCATGCAGATATTCGGGAGTTTATTTACCATGACATTTATTCATGGATCTTCAATTAGAAGTCCTATTCTCAAGCATTGTCAAATAACACATCTGTTGAGTTTGCAAGGTAAAGTTCAGCTCAGCCCTGGGACATAGTACATTTTAGAATTGAAGACACTATTAACAGTTTTAGGTTCTTCTACTACTGCTTCTAGTACTACTACTACCGCTGCTACAACAAAAGACTTCCATTGCAGTTATTATGTGCCAGGCACCATGTAAGTTCTTTATTTATTATCACAGATAACCTAGGACATAGGAACTATTATCAACGCCATTTTATGATAATAAAACTAAGACACAGAAAAGACTCAGTTTTAGCAGAAACTTGCCTAAAACCACACAGCTAGCATCTGTTTGAGCCAGAATGCAAACCCCAGCCAGTCTAGTACTAAAGGTGATAGATATTTATTAGAAGAAAAGTCATAATAAGCTCCATTCATTCTCAACGCTCTTCTTACAACTGCCCTGTTTTTTTTTTTTTTTTTTTTTTTCCATTCCCTTCACTTTAGGCCAATGCTTATCAACTCGGAGTGATTTTGGACTCCAGGGAATATATGGCAATGTCTGGAGACATTTTAAGTTGCATATTTGCAGGGTGGGGAGTTGCTACTGGTATCTGATAGGTAGAGGCCAGAAATGCCGCTAAACATTCTATAATGCAGAGAACTCCGGACAAGCAAAGAATTATCCAGCCCACATGTCCACAGTGCCGAGGTTGATAAACTGCTTTAGAGAAACTGACCATGCCAGTTTCAGAACTCTGTATTTGGCAGCAATATGGCAAAATGAAAATTACTTATTATGGGTTGAACTGTGCTCTCCCCCTCCCCCAAATGCATATATTTTAGCCATAACCCCCAATATCACAGAATGTGACGTTTTTGGATATAGGGCTTTTAAGGAAGTAATCAAGTTAAAATAAGGCCATCAGAATGGACCCTAATCCAATCTGACTGGCGTCCTTATAGGAAATTTGGACACACAGAGAGACACCAGAGATGCGAGGTGTGCTCCGAGGGACAGACACGTGAAGAGGCCGCAAGAGGGGGGCCGCCTGTAAGCCAAGGAGAGCTGTCTGCAACAGGTCTTTCCCTTATGGTCCTCAGAGGAAACCACCCTTGCTGGCACCCTGATATTGGACTTCCAACCTCCAGAACTGTGAAAAAACAAATTTCTGTTGTTTGAGCCACCTACTCTATGATACTTCGTTACGGCAGCCCTAGCAAATGAATACATTACTTAAGGCTATAAATTATTTTCAAGAACTTTTAGCTCTCCTAAAGTATTTTTTACATAGTCTATTGCTATGCTAATTAAAAATGATTCACCTCTTCAGTAAACCTGGGGTTTCACTTCATTTATTACGCAGCACTTTGTTAACTTCATTTCCTTTTTGGAACAAAATCCACTTTTGCTTCCCATTTCAGGCTGCAAGGAACTTCGAAAGTCTTCAAATCTTACACCCAAGTATCCTGCTCCAGTGAACATGCTGTGTGCACTGGGGAAGCTGGAGCTGGGCAGTTTCTCCACATGAAAAAGATTCATTAGTATTTGTGTAATTTGAAAGCTGTTGTCTTTCAAAGATTTACAAATCACTTTACCTCAAAAGTTAAACAGGTCAAATGAAACCTCTCAAAATGCAAAACTCTTGGCTTTGCTAATATGAGATGTAATGAAGCATTCTAAGCAATATGTTTTTTTACATTTTCTCTAACATTATATAGAAACTGACTTTAAAAATCAGTATTTCTCATCCCAACCATTTGAAAAACAATGGATGTATGATAGATGCAAAAGGGAGGCCTGAGCTTCAGTTTTATGTTCATTTCCTTCCATCAGGCTCTTTTCATGCTTTCCTAGGAGTTGATCATGATTGAGTAGCAAAAGTGCATATCCCACAAAAACACTTCCTTACCATCCTTTTTTGTAGATAAAGAAGCCTCTTTTGCTTATATGATGGAACAAGTAAGTTACACACACACACACAGAGCTTCTGAAACTCTTCTCCTTTCCCATGACAACCTAACAACATGACTTCTGTCACCTTGTCATTCTACCTGCCCTCTGTTGAGACAGGTCCTTTCAGATAATTTACTGTGAATATAATAGCCTCTTACCCTAGTCCTGAGACAGTTCATAAAGCTAGCCTGTGCCTTAGTTCCACTAAGAACTCTCTTCTGGATAATGGAAGTTTGGGAATGAGGGGAGTAGGTTGTGGGTGGCATGTCTGCATTATCTCACACTTACTGCATTTTGATGCTTGCACCTGTCTCTGTGGCTTTTTCTCAGTACCCATTGCCTGAAAGTTCATGCGTTACTAGAAAAATCATTATATTGCTTAGAGATACACTGCTGTCCCTGTACTTTTCCTCCAGAAAATAATTGCATCTCTCTTTTGTTTTTCTCCTTTGGTGAGTCACACCTCTCATCCTCTATCTGCTCCCAGAGTTAGCTAGTTGAATCAAAGCAAGCTCTTTGAGCTTAATTTTTGCTATTTCTTTCTTAGCAGTCTCCTGCCTTCTGCTACTAGTTTCCTTTTGGTTCCAGGGACATGTTCTGTTTTTTCACAATGACTAGGGCAGCAAGTGCTACGGGCATAAGAGGGCAGGGTCAAGGGATGCTAAACATCCTGCAACATGCAGAGCAGTTCCCACACAAAGAAGAGTTGCCCTGCCCCAAATGATAATAGCATACCTGTTGGAAACCACTGACAGATAGTAACACTCCGGGTGTTACACTCTAGGTCAGGCTATTAGAGACAGAAATTTTGGCTTTCTCATCCTCAGAGATAAAACATTCCTTCACAAGACACTTTTGTTATTTTGTGCCTCTGAAACCTTAAATGTTTTACATCTCAGGCCTCTGAGAGTAAGGATGCATTATGTGCTGATGATGACATCTGGAGAATGACATTGAACATTGCTTCAATGCAGTGCTGCTGTGGAAGGTTTATGGAGGGGAATATATCTCCTGCAGAGTGCAAGTCAGAGCTGAGGGAACAAACATCATTCACCATTTATTCAGCAAACATTTCCTGGGCAGCTTTTCTCTTCTCTACTTTTCTAAGGTGCTCTGGAGCTAAAGATAAAGTATATAAGACCCTTGCCTCTAAGGAGCTATGTCTTATCGAATAATTGCCTTCAAAAAAATTAAAGCTGCTCCAATGGTTGACCTTATCAATGATTCTGAGTCTTTAGGAGTCTTTGGATTTATATGTTACTTGCTCAGGGGATGACTTGGGGTCCTGTTCCCTGCCATTTGAATGGCAATGAGGACCTGGAGAAATAAGGTTCCTGGTTTACTGGTTCAATGGATTTAAATGTTCTCCTGGAGAAATAGATTACATGATTTCAGATATAGGCAAATTAAGGGCCACAGGAGCCCCAAGGAGGGTTTCTTTATGCTTGAATTAATATAGTAATAACCAATATTTTGTGAATAGTGCATTTAATAGGATGGGTCTCTGTAAGACATTGAAGAGTTTTATGGATCTCTAAGGCTCTGGGAAAAAAGAAGGGGCAAAGAATGTAAAGATACTAAAAATGGGTGAAAAGGTTGGGACTCAGGAGCAGACAGAACAATGGAAACTAGAATCAGCCTGGCTCATATATAAAATTCTCATGGCTCTGCTTATTTTTCATCTCCCCATTTATTTAAATTTGGAACCTTGAAAGTATAGAGCAAGTTCCCTTTGTCTTCTTCTGATACCAACATTCACTCACATAATCATCCAACCCACAAAAAATGTGATAAAATTCAGGATCACAGAAGGAAAGTGAGGGCTCAGTAACCATTGGTAATCAACATTTCTCTTCCTTTTATATATTCAGTCTTTCCTTCTTAATAGCATCATATCATTTGTTATTTAAATATGTCCAAGTCTCACTGTATAAAATCCATCAAAAAACACACCTCTTGTCTTGCCTCCACATTCTTTATCTACTATCTTGTCTCTCAGTTCCCTTTCACAGATAAGCCTCTCAAGAATATTTTATTTTATTAATTTATACCCATTTTTCAATGTCATGCATTTGATTCTATGCCCATCATGCATCTAGAAAAAAATTTCACTAAGGTCACCAAAGACTTCCATATCACTAGATCCTATGGGTTATTTTTTCAATCCTCATATTACATTACTTCTCAGTAGCACCTCAGTGCTGCTCACTACTCTCCCTTCTTGAAACATTGGCTTAATTAAGCTTCTGTTTTATTCTGGCCACGCCTTCTTTACCTCTTCTCCTGGTGCCTCTTCTTATTGTGCATCATAAAACATCAGAGTTCCTCAAGGTTCAGCCTCATGACATTCTACTTTGTTTTATTTTTTCATTGAATAATTTCTCTGTAAGTAATCTGTTCTTTTTCTCCTAAAGACACTTAAAATTCAATCTGTCCAAAATGAACTCATCATCTGATGACCTTTTCCCACAGATACTCAGTCCATATCTGTATTCACCATCTCAATGAGTATACATCATCCACCTACTTTTGTAAACCATAAAGCCAGAAATTATCCTCAATATCAGACTTTTCTTTAACCCACTGTCTACTCCATCCAATGCACCATCTATTTATGTTCATATTTTAATTTTTATGTACTTAATGAATATTTCTGCTATCTTCCATATCAATTAATAAGACCCAAGTCCAAGTTACCATTATCTCTTATCTAGACTCCTATAATGAACTACTAATTGGATTCCCCAAATTTGCTCCTTTATTAGTACATGCATTATACTTATATATATACATATTAGTGTATATATTAGCATATATATTAATGTGTATATATATAATATACATAATCTCCCTATCCTACTTTAATATATATAAAGAGATTTATTATAAGGTAATGGCTATGCGATTACGGAGGCTGAGAAGTCCTCAGATCTAGTTGACAATCTGGAGACCCAGGAGAATCAGTGATGTAGTTCTAGTCTACAGCCAAAGGCCTGAGAGCCAGGAGCACCAATATAAGTTCCAGTCCCAGGGCAGGAGAAGACCAACATTTCAGCTCCATCTTTCAGGCAAGTGAAGTTTCCTACTGCTCAACAATTTTGTTTTACTCAGGTCTTCAGTTGATTGGTGGAGGGACTCCCACATTATGAAGCAAATCTGCTTTACTCAGTCTACTGATTTAAATGTTAATCTCATCAAAAAACCCCGCATAGTCACATCCAGAATGATGTTTGACCAAATGTCTGGGCATACTGTGACTCAGTCAAGTTGACATATAAGATGAACCATCATACTCTTATGTATCCCACCTTTCATACATACTCATGACCAAAATTATTTTTCCCCCAAATGCATGTCCTTAACAGAGCTTACAAAGCCTTGCATGATTTGGTCCTTACAAACCTCTTTAACCTAATCTCTCATTGCTTTTCCCCTTGATTTCGACATTCAACCTGTACTGGTTGCTTTCAGTTCCTCAGACATGCCTTGCTCAGGCTGGTTTGTCCTGCTGAAGTGGTTTCTTGCCTCTTTTGGTATCTGATTCCTCTGCATCCTTCAAATCTCTGTTCGAATGCCATTTCCACAGGGAAGACTTCCATGAGTACTCAGAAGAGGTTGGATATCCCTGTCATATGTTCTTACAGCACCATTTACCTTCTCTTCATACATTTTACTTTAGTGACACTTTACGAGATTAAATTTACATGATAATTTACATAACAACATATTTGATTAATTTTTGCTAGTCCAAGAGACCATAAGCCATGTTGAATTTTGCTCAAAACTGTACCTTCAGGGCCCAGCCTAATCTTTGGTATACGGGAGGTATTTAGCACATATTTGATTGGGTGATCTGTACCTCCATTGTACCTACAGTCCACTAAATCAGCAAGGAAATTAGAGTTAGATGGTCTGGAGTTCCACTTCTTGTCCAAATTACCATATTCTATTTATCAACTTGTTGGTCATATCATTAACATCTTTATAGATTTTTCTCTTTTCTTTATCAGCCAACTTCCTCAAAGCAATTAGACTAGGGGGCCTACTAATCATTAGAGTTACCTTCCTTGAAAGGTGGGAACCAGAAAACATACATGCATTCAGAGTAAAAGAAGGAAGAAAAGGCAGAGTGAAGCAGAGGATAAGAAAGAAACTGAAGGAAAAAGAAACAATCAGTTTTGACCAACTCCTCGCATTAATCTGAGATTAGATTGGGGGCAGATGGAAGATAATTTGTGATTCAGTAGAGCAGGGTCGGCCAACTATGGCATCTTGGTCAAATCCTGCCTGCCATCTGTTTTTGTATAGCTTGTGAACTAAGAATAATTTCTATATTTTTAAATGGTAAAAAGTAAAAAGAAAAATTATATTTAGTGACGTGAAAATTTTGTGAAATTCAAACGTTTGTGTTCATAAATAAAGTTTTATTAGAAAATAGCAATGCATATTATTTACATATTGCCTGTGGCTGCTTATGTCTATGGCTACTAGGCCTACAAAGGCGGAGCTGAGTACTTGCAACAGAGACCATATGGTTCACAAAGTCTAAAATATTTACTCTCTGGTCCTTTACCAAAAAGAGAGGTCACTTTGCTGACCTCTGTAAAAACCTGCTATTCATTTCTGCCAGAAAAAATTCTTTGCAGACTCATTTGGTTGAAGCATAATGCTCACTAGTGCTCAATGTAACATATAAAAGGACATTTCAAGGCTAAATTATTTTGGGGTCATTCATCACTTGGGTTTATCCATATCATGCACTTCCCCCTGAGCTAGCACAGAGAGTCAAGATATGAGGGAATATTTCATGACATAAAACTCATCCAATTATAGACCACTTGAGGAATATGTTTATCATCATGTTTAGTTGTACTTCTGGCTCTGCCGCTAACTAACATGGGTGATAGCAGAGGACATGTTATAGAGTTTCCAACACTTTCTCTGGATTCAGAAAAACCTTGCATCAAATTTGGACCTTGCCGTTTGCTAGCTACATGTCCTTGGGCAGTTTATGCTACAATTTGAAGCCTGCATCTTCAGCTCTAAAATTGCAATGTTAACAATAATAGCATCATACTTTCAGAGGATTAAGTGAGAAAATAGATGGGAATCATTTAGCTCACTTCCTACCGCATGAAAAAAGCTTGAGATTAGCTGTTGCACCTTGAGAAAGCTACTTAGTCTGGTATATGGGGGTCGGGTGGAGTGGGGTCGGGGGAGGTTGAATTGAATGAAGGCTCACATGTAGCATCAGCTTTCCTGCTGTTGAAGCTGGGTGTTAAAAGCAATGTTGAAATTGGTTACAATGGATTTCTAAAAAGATAGTACGGTCCTAGATCTCTTTATGAAGATACAAAGCTGACCAATTTTTACAGACTCTGCTGAAGATATATCACTTTATATCAGGCACTCAGAAAAATATACTTACTAGTTATCACAGGAAAAACTGAGTTATGTTTTCATATAGCATCAGACTAGTGAACTACTTCGAGCAAATGTTTTCAAGGCATAATAAAGTGCCAGTTTTTGGTCAGCTGCCATGTATTAAGATAAGGCATCAGGAAAGAGCTCCATGGTTCTGTTTTCTTTCGTACTGAGGTGTTTCCATATTAAAGCAACAATCTTTCTGGGGTAAAGGTTGGAATGATTTGTAGACAAACTTCCATCCTTGGTATTGTAGAAGGCTCTTCAAAATTTGGAGTATGGTACCATTTTCTTCATTTCTGGCATTTGACAATATTGTTATATTTTCACATATGTTACCAACAAGGTACTCAACATGTCCAGGGGTTGAAACTATGGCGATGGGTCATTGTCACTGTAGGACTTCTCTAGAACATACATTTTCCAAGAGATGATTGTTCCTGATATTGCCTAGACTCTCTGCAGTTTTGGGGAGGGAAGCAGGAGAGAGTATGAAAGGCTACCCCTCTTAGGAATTCATGTTGACATTGGCTGATGATTTGGCCTGTGGAGAAATATAACAATCATGTCGCATGGCTTGTCTTGTCATGCCTTGTAGCACACACACAGTGATCTAAAATAGGTAATAAACTTCCATAAGAATATAACTGTAGCTTAATCACTTAGTATGAGACATTTCTTTCTTTCCATTAAAGTTTCAGATAGAATCAATCTCTCAGTTACATTCATCTGGCAAACCAGGGCGGCTCTGACTCAAAACACTGTCCAATTCCTGACATAATCAACAAAACTATATTGATTTAGGACACCTAATGTGATTGCTATGATTTGTAAAGATCCGAAAGACACAGATGGTGTAGTCTAGGCATTTATAGAGTACAATCTAGTTGTCACTGGTTCCTTCTTCCTCTGTGTGCTCTCTTTTATGAGCAAGACAGAATTAACTAATACATGGTTCAGAAACCACACATCTAAGAAAATTATACAGTTTCTACTACTCTTCTTCATCCTAAAATCACACTTGAGGGAATGATAAGATTAACAGTATTAACATGTGTTTGCAGAGCAGAACCTTCTCTGGAGAGTGAAATATTCCATGCCACTCCTAGAATAATTTTCCCAGTTTAGAACAAAAATTAATGAAAATATGGGACTACCAAAGATGAGTCATTTCTTCTTTCTTACAGGCAAAAATGATTTCAGTGAGGAAAGCAAAATTTTTTTTGTTTTTTTGGTTTTTTTTTTGCCTGACTTTAAATAGGTTTTATTAAACTTTACATCAAGTTTATTGAAGTATAATTTTAAATCATTAAAATAGACCATTTATTTATGTGTACAGTTTGATGAGTTTTGATAAATGCATGCATCCAAGTAACTTCCACCACAAGCAAGATACACAACATGTTTTTCACTCCAAAAGTAAAGAGGCATAATTCGCTCCTGCACCTTTGCAGGTAATTACCTTCTCCATTCCTAGCCTGACAGCTACTGATTGGCGGGTTTCTGTTAGTCATGTTTGATTTATCTTTTCTATAATTCCATATAAATGAAATCACATGCCATATGTCCTTTTATGTCTGGTTTCTTTCATTCAGCATAATTTTGTGATACACTCATATTGTTTCCTGTAGCAATAATTTGTTACTTTTATTGATGAATAATATTTCATTTTAAGAATGTATAGCAATTTGTTTATCCATTACCTATTGATGGATATTTGAACTGTTCCCAGTTTAAAGCTATTATGAAGTTGCTATGAATATTTATTTGAGTCTTTGTGTGGACATATGTTTTTATTTTTCTTGTATAAATACCTAGATTTGACATTTCTGGGTCATATGGCAACTAGATGTTTAACTTTCAAGAAACTGCCTCACCTTTTCCCCAAATGGTTGACCCATTTTATTTTTACATCAACATAGGTCCACATTCTCTTGAACATTTGATATTATCAGTATTTATTTTTAAATTTTTATAATCCTAGATGTGCAGCAGTATGCCTTTGTGGTTTTAAGTTGCATATCCCCAATGATTAATGATGCTGAGCATTTTTCCACAAGCGTATCGGCCATCTTCTTTAATGAAGTGTCTATTCAAATTCTTCACATTTTTCTTTTGATTGGGCCCTTGTCACTTTATTTTTTAGTTGTATGTGTTCTTTACATATGCTAGAAACAGACTCAAATGGAATTTTAAGTCAAGAATTTAAGAATAACTTATTAATTATTCTTAAATTATTCTCTGACTAGTCAGTATATACAGAGATTCTAACCCTGTTTGCATTCTAAGAATTATTCTGTCTACAACTCCTGGTCATTCTTTGCTTGGCTATAGGTAGTTTCAATCTACTCATGCTGGATTAATATTCTGCAACAAATGCAAAGTGACTCCATAGCAGAATTCTGGCACTTTTTCTCTGCATAACTCCCTTATCTCCAGTTCTCCATCCTACAAAGTCAAATGACTTCAGCCTCCACGAATATCCATCTTTGTCTCCTCAACTCACTAAGACTGATGTGCTCTATTTACACTATTATTCAGGAATTGAATGCAAGTTGCTCATAGGGATCATCTTGTTTCTCTTCTCTCATGGACCAATGAGTCCTGTGTTTCCTGTTGTCCAATGTGTATAAACAGTTGTCTTATAATTGTTGTCCGATCCTCTAGTTGTTCATGGTAGGAAGATAATCCATTCCAATTATTTCATTATGACCAGAAGCAGAAGTCTCAATGTGCTTCTTAAGATCAGCTTAGCCACACAGATGAAATGAAGGGCATGTGTATCCAATAACACATTTCATTTGGGAATTTCAAAGTTATTTTATTTTAGGATAATATAGCTAAAGACAAGAAGATGAAGAGGAAAATGGCAGTGTATATATGTGTGTAAAGATATATTCTGCTCCGTGTGCTTGATCTAACAAAGATTAAAATATCAAAAATATAAGAAACTAAACATGTTTGTTGAGCAATCAAGAGTTTGAATCTGTGATTTCCTATAATGGGTAAGGAAAATACAGTTTATTGTAAACTTGTTGGCACAAATGTGGCTCATGAAAATATTCTTTGTCAGTGTGGGGAGTCCAGATTGGACACACCCCACTCTAGTCTGCTCCTCTGCTATAGTATATACTGACATGAGTGAAAACAAGTCAAATGTATTTTGAAGAAAAAGGTGACATTTGTTTAAATTAGATATATAATTCAGGACTCATCAATGTTTGCCAAAGAGGGGGATATGAGAGGTAGCTTTGCTAGATTAGCCTGGCTACCAATTGCATACCTGTAGCACAAAATACAGATGTTTTAATATGGTCCAGCCTCTGTTTTTTTTGTTGTTGTTGTTCTTTTTTCCCCTTTACCTTTTCTCATTGTTGGATCTTCTACACTAACCTCTTTTGAGGCTCACTCCTGATCCCCTACTAAACCTTGCATTTCTTTTTCTTTTTTTTTTTTTTAAAGTCCTTAACTCTTTTTTTAAAAAATTAATTAATTTATTTATTTATTTATGGCTGTGTTGGGTCTTCGTTTCTGTGCGAGGGCTTTCTCTAGTTGCGGCAAGTGGGGTGCACTCTTCATCGCGGTGCGCGGGCCTCTCATTATCGCGGCCTCTCTTGTTGCGGAGCACAGGCTCCAGAAGCGCAAGCTCAGTAGTTGTGGCTCACGGGCCTAGTTGCTCCGCGGCATGTGGGATCTTCCCAGACCAGGGCTCGAACCCGTGTCCCCTGCATTAGCAGGCAGATTCTCAACCACTGCGCCACCAGGGAAGTCCCGTAAACTTTGCATTTCTGAGATGAGATGATGAGCTTGTTTCCATGGAGACTTAAATTCCAGGTAAGCATTACTTAATCTCACAAATTTCTGCATATTAACAGGACACAAGGCTTGACTCAAAAACTAGGAAATGTACTCAAATTTATGGCCACCTTAAAAATGCTCTCTCTTCAAAGAAAAAGAACATATATATATATATATATATATATATATACACACACTATTCAACAATGTGTGTATGTGTACATTATGTGTACTTAGATGTTGACTTTGTTGGGTTCCTTCCAAGTGCCTCTACAAGGGGTGAGAGCCAGCGAGTGCTGGTTATATTTAAATCCATCCTGTCTGTTCTGAGTCTCCTAGAATGAGCTGTGCAAACCATGATACATATAGAGCTAATCTAACAAAATGAATGTGAACTGTACAAGAATAACCATTTGGGAAATAGCAATAAAAGAAAAAAATCCTATTCAAAATATCCCAAACAGAATAGTACCTAGTAAGCAATATATACAAAATAAATGTACAAAATCCATATGAAGAAATTATAAAACCTTTTGAGGAACATAAGAGATGTCGATAAAGACTGAATTTGTTGGAAACATTGTTACCTCTTTACACAGTAACTCAGAAATTTAATAAAAACAGAATAATTTTTTAAGTTGATAAAATGATTCAGAGTTACCTTGTAAGGATGGACAGTAAGTCATGCACTTGCCCAACAATACACTGACTTGTATTTTACATTTCACTTGCATTACTTGCATAGTAAATTGATTAATTTGTTGAAAAATAAGTTACAGAAAACAAAAAAAAGAATGTTAATATAAAATTTGCTATCATATTTACTCAACTCTTAGTCTGATCCAGTCTTCAAAATATTTTCAAGTTCATGATATTGATAGATTAAAAGGTCTATTGCTAAATACAAGAGAGTTCAAGTATTTCCATTTATCTTGGTCACATATAAACAAAATTTCATGGAGAGAATTATGATATAGTGTTATGGATCTTGAAATCAGAAGTTTCCTTAGAATTAAGGCTGAGCAGAGCCCAAAACACTGAAACTCTTCCTGATACAGTTAAGGTATACTGGTTTCTGGCAGAGCAAGGCAGCTTGTAAAAATATCATGGATATTTACATGGAGACAATGATACAGCTGTGGGTGTAATGAAATTCTACGTTTTAGAGTAGCTACCTATGAATGGCCATTGGTTAAAGTGGGTGGTGTTTGAAATGACAATCACTTAGGAATAATTCCAAGCATGAAGTGTATCCTTTTGAATATTATCTGCGAATTGCTATTTTCAACTGAATATAAGTTTGGAGTTGCTTAAAATATATGATGCTACATTTAAGGTTGCATCAAGGGAAATCAAAGGAAAATGGCATGATGTTGCAGAAGATCCAGGCAGGGGAGGCAAGGTGAATGATTCTAGATACATCTCACTATTTATTAACATTGTTACATAGAGTAAGTCACTCCAATGTCATAAAGCTTGTTTCTTTTTCTCAAAAATGAATTAGTTGGTTTTAAATATTTTATACCTCTTTAGGTTATAGTGAAAATCAAATCAGATCACATATGTGAGAAAGCTATATAAACTGAAAGTGATATTATGATTATCCTCCTTAGTACTCAATTGTTTTCAAAGTTTCAAGCGCCCCAAAGACGTCAATCAGATGAAACGTTGTGCTCAAATGGAATGCATCAATCAAAAGAGTTAAGGTGATACAGTGGCCAGCTCATAGTTAGAAAGGAAAAGCTATTATGTTTTCTTTCCATCATCTCCCCTCACATGCCACCTTAGAGCTATAATGTTGTTAGTTGCTTAAGCAACACTTGAGTGAGAAAAATAATCCATTCTAAATTATATACGGTTTTACCAACCTATCTTGGCCATACCAGGGGTATCAATAGGATGCAATGGAAACACTGTAGGACTAAGAGGTAGGCATTCCAGCATTGATCTTTATTAGCAGAATAGCTTAGGTTCTTCATCTTTAAAATAAGGCTTAGATAGGATCCATCTAGTTCTAATATGCCGACTCTGAAAAAATTCACAAGATAACACACCCATCAAATCAAAAGTACTTTGAGTATTCTTTGGCAAGAGATGTGGTATTTGCTTACATAAAAATTGTTTTTTCACCTCTAGGTAACTACGAATATAACATACTTTTTCATTATCATCCTAGAAATGCCAGTGTCTTGAAAGCATTTACAGCACTGTAGACTTCTTTGTGGACCCACATACATAGGAATGAAAAGAAAATTCAGAAATGTATGATGGTAAATGGATGCCCTCATTCTACACACCACGTTTCATTTTTCTCATCTAATTTCTAAGATGACAAAGCAGAAATAGAAAAGATCTTGAGAAGGGTAAGAGATATGATTACGGTAAAGCAATTTCCTAATAGGAGAGTTTCAGAGAACAAGGGCTATTTAATATGAAAAGAAGACGATACCAAGGAAGATAATAGAGCTACAGTAATGATGAATGGCATACGGAAGGGTAAATGTTTCTGTCTGACCTATTTTAAATATTATAAAATAGATAAAAAGGATCATCACCAAAGCCCTGTTCCTAAACACCATATAACAAATGGCATTTAGAGACTGTTCTTTGAAACTGACCCATATATAGAGTTCTGATAACACGTACTAGAGTGAAAGAACACTTGATAAAATCAGACAGCTAGCAAATTGAAAACCGGTTAGAGGCTTTTCTTTTTACTGAATGCGGAAAGCTAATAAACAGGCAAATTGCCAGTAAAATTTCATGGAGGTAAAAGGGGTACAGAGACTGGTAAGGGAAGAAAGAAGTAAGTGAGAAACAGTGAAAGATGCAGAGATTGTAAAATGAAAAACATATACATATATATGAAATCCAAAAATATATACAAAATAATATCAACCAATTGCCAATTGATAATCAAGTCATTATGATGGGTTCAAGAAACACCCTAAGCCTTCACTTTAGGCTTGCCCAGGAAAACATGACATTCTTTTTAATTTAATTAGTTTTGTGATGGCTTCTTGTTTAGGAAGTTTTCCAAATAATAGGCCCTCACCTTTCACATAAGGATCCATTTTCTGATTTGGCATAAAATTGTCTATACCTAGAAACACAAAGGATTAATGACTAATGGATCTGACTTTTCAGTATAGGGAAAAATCTTTTCTTGAGAAATGGGTTCTCCTTATGTCAGAGTAGCTAAAACTCTCAGTCCACATTTTAATGCATTCAAATGCAGTGTAAGTAGAGTCAAGGCTTAGTAAAGTAGATATTATTGTAGTCAGAAAAGTGAAATGGCAGGCTTTCTATGCCAAAATTAACAAAGCCATCACTTAAGGTTTACAGTGGAATACAAAAATGCCATTTACAATTTGAAACAAAAGAACCTACCCCCTTTTTTGCATTATTGATTTACAATCCTTTACTTTCATTTATTGCAGCCAAAGCCTGCATGCTTAACAATTTATTTCTTCTTTAAAGTGGTTGTCGCTGATTGTGCTTCCAAACAGCAGCCTACCAACCCTCTTTTCTCACTGTCAGCTTCTCAATTTGTTTCATGAATAACAACTTTCATTTTCCTTAATTATGTTTTTGGAATATTTACTTGCAGACACCTCTTACCACACTACAATAACATTTTGCAGATCCCCTGTTTTAGGATTGAATCACTGGAAACAATGACTACTGAATTCTGCAAAGTTTGAATGTATTTGCTACATTTATTCTGACTTCTGCTTTAAGCTATATCCAGGTTGCTCTCATTTGCAGAGAGATGGGAATAATATAACATTACTTCTTACTTTTCTCTGGCCCATAGCTCATCCCACCAAACCACAAACTTTTTATTTTAATCATAGCATCTTTGTTAGTAGTGGCAAAATGACTTTAATAAAACTAAAATACTCAGCTGAATCTAAATTTACCAACTTCAATCTCATACTTTCTGCATTCCTCTAGGGTGTCCTACTACAATTAGTAACTGGCACAAGAATCAGTTCAAGAAGGCTGAGTTTTGGGCAAACAATTAATTTGGTAATGTCAATTTATTTAGAGCCTTTGTTACTTGTGTTCTCTGTGGCAAAGACTATTAATAGAATTTGTGCATCTTTTATAAACCTAAAGGATATTATTCCTATTCATTAGATATGATTCAAAGTAATAGGATTTCAGTGTTGTCAATTACAGTAAAGACTTTACACACGCACACACACACACACACACATATACACACGTATATATCCATCTAGTTGGGTTTGTCCACTGGTTTGCTTTCACCAGGAATTATTTTTAGACATTAATATAACAATTTTGCTACAATGAAGACCACTGTATTCAAATTACTAGTATTTGAACTATTACTGTTTCAAAGCATAAACAGAGTGTTGGTTAATCACCAACCCTTAAAATTTCTGTTATTAATAATGATCTTTGCTTAAATGGCACCACAGTTTAAACAACTGGACAAAATGCTCTATCACAGGAACAAAGTTGTAAGTGTAAGTCTATTCAGGAGATGTGAGTTTCCAAGTTGTTCAATAATCTGACAAGAGATTACTTGTCTAAATGGGCACTGCCTTGTTTTTCTTTCTTAACATAATTACTTGTGCAAATTATATTCTTTCTCCAGAAATTCTACTTTTGGTTATAACATTTTTGGAATTTGATTTGAAAAGGGTATACAGTATTTGATGTGATTATCTATAACACTATATTAGGGGAAAATTTCAGTTTGGAGATTGACACCAACAACTCAAGACTAATGAATAAGGAAGGTAAATGTTCAAGTTGGATTAATTCATTTGGATTAAGAATATGTTCCGATTTTAGGGTAATAAGATATGTTTTCACGTGTCTTGTAAATCAATTCTGAAGGTAATTCTGAAAGTTGAGTCCCGGAATTATTTTGAAAAATGGGATAAAACCATGTTCTCGAAAGTAGTGGCTTACAAACAAGTTCCTAGTGCAACATTCATTGTACAGATACTGCTGTTTTAAAAAACTGATTTGCATATTTTGTCAGAGTATTCATTTCGAGTTATCTTTCAGTTCAAAGAAGGAATGTTTATCAAGATTCTAATCAGGTAAAGATAAACCTAAACATATCTATTTCACTAAAGCCTAATCTTATCCATTATGTCCACTTAATTTCATCCTCATGGGTTTCTACTTCACTCATTCACTATATCTACCTTCACATCTCACAGAGAATTTAGAAATAGTGAAGCACCACCTTCAAATATCATCTAAAACCTCTGAGCAGCTGGCAAGCAGTCAATAAGCAACTACCCTAGATTAACCTAGAGAAAGTTGAAGAGTTGAACCCTGTTATAAAATGGGTCAAGGGACCAAGGAAACACATGCCTTCTCTAATAAAAATCTGCCCTACCTCTCTCATTGATTGGATTGCCGTCATACTCAAAGGTGATAATAGATCGGGAAAGAACACGGGAAGGCAGAAACAAAATACTCAATATGAGGTAGAGATAAAATGACTTAGATTTTTTTTTTTTTGCTATAATTAATCCAGCAATAGTAGTAACATTTTTGAGCACCATTTTAAGTGAGATTCATTGATATCTCACAATTACTCCCATTTTGCCGCTCCCTTGTTCTCATTTTGATTACTTGCAGATTATTTTTGTTGTGTGTTGATTTCAAATAAGGTAAATTAATTGGAAATATTTGGTCTATAATAGTGCATGCTGTAATCTGTTCCACATGACACTTATAGTGAATATTCCATAACTAAAGACCCCTGGGCAGTGTCTAAAACATCACTGATCTTTAAGTTAAGGAGGACATCGAACAGTGCATTTTTTACAGTTTACTAAGTGTTTTTAAGAGTAAATAAATTAAAAAAGAAGAAACAAAGGAAGGGAGGGGAGGAAGAAGCAAAGAAGGAAGAAAAAAAAGAAGGTAAAAAGGAAGGAGAAAGGGAGGAAGAAAATTTGACTATTTGAGATGATAAAAAAATGAGGGTTACCTTCAACTTGCAGGAAAAAGAACATTTTAAAAATACCTGCCAAGTTTCAAAATGATAAGATTCTGCCCATTAATTGCCATGATAATGTATTTGTAGAGTTAGAATTTAGTGACATCAGCTATAGTTTTATAACTATCACACAGTTATACAACCTATGGTGTTACGCTAATTAACACATTTCTGTCTGGATAAGATAAGAGATGGTGCCCAGGACTGAATGCAAGCCTAAGATTCTCAGGCTGAAGAATTCTGGTAATGTCAGGCAAGATTTATGAGTAATAACAAAAACTGGGTGTGAATTTCAGCTTCATCACGTTCCTATAGTTACAGCATGTCCTTCAACTTTTAAATTTCCAGTCTCATAGTTTGCAAGATCTTTTCATTAGCTTCTAACATCATAAATTGACAGTTAATTTATTTAATACATTTTTTAACAGTTTCCTTTCACTTTAGGAGAAGTGTATCACTAAAGGGTATTATTAGAGATCTTATTGATGTCTCTGAAATGGCATCTCTTGGTAGAGGCTACTAGAGAAAGAATCCATAATCATCATTTCCTCTTTTTCATAATATGCAGTTTAAAATGTTTTCTTGTCACTATACAATTAGAGAAAAAATGGATCTGCACACCGGACACAGATACTTGCAGGCAATCTTCACTGGAAGCGCCAAGATTAGGTCCACTCTGGGGCGATGGAGGAAAGTGAAGTTTTCCCAAATGACTCAGGACAATAAAATTTCAGCTGTTCCTGGGAAAACAGCTTCAAATTCTATTCAGATATTTGTCATCTAATCCCAAGTGATTTACCAGGTTCTGTCCAAAATTGACTGGTACCTCTAAGAAAATGCAAATTTCACCTCAGCCTTATGCAAATTCCACCATCAGGCATTACCATCTTATTGCTCACTGAGCAGTGGATATTGGCGGGGAAAATATAAGTTAAGAAACTTCCACTAGAAATAAGGATTGTTTTTCTTTTTTCTCATTCCTACAGAATCCAATGACTCTCTACCAAATTATACAAGGAAGCTGCTGTCCTTTCTTCTTTCCTATTAATTTTTCTAAAATGTTCACTGACCCCTGGATATAAACTTACATGAAAGGTGAGGGACCAAACTGATTGGTTCTGGAAGCTGGTATGGTTTTGTGAGTTTTGGTCTCTTTCTCTGCGATAAATTGAATTATTGGTCTCAAATGTTCACTTCCCTAGAATCGTTTTATACGTTTACACCTGTGTCACATCCTCATGGTAAGTTGGATAAACTTTGGGATTACTGACTTTGGGTTTGGCCTCCTGACTTGCTTTGGCCAATGGGATGCTAGTGGAAATGACTTGAGTAGACGCTTGATATATGCTTGAGCGCTTGGGCTTGCCATCTTTGCTTCTTCCACCATCATGAGAACAAAATACCCCAAGTTGCCATAGTCCTTGGGCTCCATAAAGAGACTTGAGATTCAGAGCCACCACACCTGATGCTTGTAGATCCTAAATCTGAACCAGACACACCCTAGCCAACATGCAGTTGTGTGAGATATAAATGTATATTATATGCCTCTGAGTTTTTTTGTTTGTTAGCAGCAAAAGCTGATACTGACCCCAGTAGGCTTCTGCCCTGAATAGAAGAACTGACCAAAAACTTGTGTAAGTGGAATAAATGTTTGTTACCTGGCAGTCTTTGTGTAGGTAGCAAGGATCAACACGGAATAATGTTGGGTTATTTTTCTTCCTCTACCCCATACCCTTCATTAGCATCTTCTTAGCCACCCCAAATAAACACATGAGCCTTTCCCTCTAAATACATTCAGAGCAGCTAGATACGTATTCAACTTTAATCAAGCAAATTAACATTTCTTTCTCTTCCTTTCTTCTAGAGTTTCTTTCACCTCTGTCTTGGGGGGTCATCTGGATACCTTTTGATGTTCTAAGATTTGCAGTCTGCCTATCTCTGAGGATAAAATTAAATCTCAGTACTTGCTGTAAGTGTTTAAGTTCTCAACATTTTCATGCAATAAAAATATCATCACAGTCGAATATGAGCAAAGCTACCCAGGATACGATACTTATTAGCAGTTACATTAAGTGATATTTCTACTGTTGTTTGGAATTGACTTAATGAGCAAAGATATAATTTTCCCCTCATTTTTTTGCCCTTAATTTTGTTCCATGACACGAAAGGCCCATTTCATCTGTCTTCAGTAGGAGCTCCTCAAGCATCTTTATGAAAATAGTTTATAAACTTATAATGCTTCCTCTTTTCAAATCTCCTGGAATATCTATTGAATATAGGTATGGTGTATATAAGACACCTATTTAGGTATAACACAATGCAGATTATAGGCTCGTGGGCTAGTGGGTTCATAGGTAAGAAAAGAAAAGGAATGAAGTTTGGAATTTTAGACCATTCTTTCATTATTTAACATCTATAGTTATAAGTAATTTAGGTTAGAAAGGGAACTGAAAAAAATTGAAATTCTGTTGTTATAAATACAGTGTTTACTTCAGGTAAGGTATGAGCTGGCAATCAGTTTAGTCTCTCTTCACTGATAACCAGTCTGTTCCACCCAAAATGTACCTGGTCCATTACGCATCAATATCTAAAGTGCGTTGGTCTTCTCCCTCTCCTAATTTACATGCTTTCCAGTTTTGGTACAATAAAAATGCAAGGTCATAATTCAACCTTAATAACTTTTTAAGCATGTCTTTCATCTCTCTACTTTTTTTAATTGGCATACTCAGTAAGTCAATGAGATTTTAAAAATAAGGTTACTATACTCCTCTGTACTTTAGATCTACTTGTGGAACACAGTCGCCACTTATCAGTCATCTTTCAACTCAGAAAAACCTCATCCTTTGTTGAGCCTATGTTAAATATAAGCATAGAAACACACAATTGTTTTGTGCAAGAGGAAATAAACAAGTATGCTAAATAGTACATTAACAAGTCTTTTCAATGAACACTTATGGAGTCAGATATCCTCCAAGGTGATGAAGTATATGGGACAGATATTCTCTAGGTGTTGGGTATGCACAATCCATGCCCTTCAAGTGTTAGAGCATAAACCGACGGGCATGACAATAGAGGCAAACACAAAATGCTATATTAGCTCTGATGTTGGATGCATTATTAACCATGAAGTGGACATAGAAAAGGTTAGACCAAAAAAGAGATTCAAATAATAGTTACACATGTGCCTGAAGTTTTAAATTTTAAATGTTGAGTAGGAACTTTTCAGATTGAGAAGAGCAAAGACAGGGAGATTTGAAAGCATATATTGAGGCCCTGAAGTTTTAATGTGTAAGATTGGAGCAACATTAGAAAATATAAGGGGCTGAGATATGTATAAGGTGTGCCTAGATTACAATGGCTTTTACCACATGATTTTTAAAAAAGGAGTGATTGTCCTTGAAGAAGTCCACAATGTGGAGTGACAATCCTAGATTTTTATGTAAAAAGAATATTCCGGAAGTGGTCTGGAGATTAGAGGTAGGGGCAACTATAGTACATTAGCAGTTTTCGTCCAATAGCTTCTCTTCTGAAGTTACTATTTGCAAATTGGAATTGTTGTAAAATAAGATTTTATTCTCTTATAGTCCTAAATAGACATTAACACCATCTTACCTGTCAGCTCAAAAACATTAATGATTTATAGGGGAGTTACCTAACTCCATTTATGCAAATTTGAGTTCCTTTGTCCATTTTGATCGAGTGAGGTGATCACAAAATTCCAAATATAAATACCTTGGAAAAGAAGACTCCAACACTTAACTAAAGAACTAATTCCTTCCTGCTGTGTCTGCACTGGTTGCATTATGCTCTCTGAGGTGAGCATGTAGTCCAAGTCTCCACACTGAACATGCTGTCTTAGCCAAAGGAAGCCAGGGGGATTTTCCCTTATGACCACTTCAAATAGGAACAATGACAAGAACATCTCATTAGGAGAACATACTGCATTGTCCTAAAATCTCTGTAAAACACAGCTCTGAGGGACTCACGCCTATGTATTTAAGTCCCACATCAACAAAGCTTTCCATTTAAATAGTCCCTACTGGGAAAATTGCATTAGTGTTTGTGATCTGTTAATTATAAATAGGCAGACTCCTAATGTCTCCTGTAAGGTCTCCAAGACATCCTGTGAAAATTAATCATAATGGATTTTTTAAAGTTTTTGTTTCTCTCCAATGGTTAATTATAGCTCCAATGAGTCTATTAAAACTGTGCCACAATGCTTCTATTGATAGTCCTTAGAATTGCAGGAAGCCAAAAGTTCAAGTTAGTTAATCAGAGGGCTTGATTTGTTTGGAACATTATCACAATATGAGCTGGATTTTGTCACTCAGGGCCTATTAGGTGAAAGACTGTGAGCATTTTCATTTTCCTTGCTCCAGATGAAGATTATTTAAAGATCTCCCCCTGCTCCCTCCAGAGTTTCTTTTGCATGAACATCCTGGTATAGGAGATAAAGTGCACGTGGCTAATTCTGGATAATAGAGCAAAATCACTTGGTCTATGACAGCATTGTATGGTATTGGTAATAAACGCTAACAATTTACACCAATCGTCTATGGGAAGTACTTTGTCTGAGTCTTTTACATTTAAAAAAAAATATGAAGTTATTCTGTCGAATCAGTTAATTTCTCCCACCTGGTTTTATGTCTTGGCAGTCCGAGAACAGTCTCTTCTGAATATATAGAGCAAGTGATGAACAAGGAATAAGGCTGCTAAAAATGCATAATCCCATACAGACGGGCTCTTCATCCACTCTAGGTACAACTTGAATTTGATGTCTCTAATGTTTTATAATCTCCATCAGAAACACTTAGCAGAAGAAATACTATTTGTGCAAAAGGTTGAGGACCAACAATAGGGTTATGTTCTAGCTGAAAGACTATTTGAAAGTAAATATCCAGGAAATTTGCCTTCTGTACATGAAATACACCTGAATTTCATGAAGTACATTCGCTAATTCACTGAGAATCCAGAGTTGTGTGGAAGAGGGAAATAAAACTGCCTCATGAAGAGAGATGATCTTTGCATGCTAGAATCCCTTCTCTTCCTTCTGGGACACAGAATAGATCAGATTCAGTAAGGTCTCTTGGATATTAAAACAGGCTAGTCCTTTGTTTGTTATAATATTCAAATGGAGTGTGATAATTCATTTCATGCAGATAAGTCTCTGTAAACTCAGGAGTTTTATTCTATCTGGTAGAAAGGCTCTGGCTTATTTTCCCTTTGGTGGCTTTGGTGAACTAAATGTTTTTTTTCCCCTTACTCCACCAAGTAGCTCTAAAGCACTAAACATTTTTAGAGTGTGCACTTATATAACTATTAGAACCAAGCAATAAGCAATAAATTACATTTTTTCCCTTCTTCATCCACATGTGGCCAAAGATATTCCAGCCTTAGCTCTATCCTAGCATTTGTTAGTTTGATTATTGGGGAAAAAATATATGTTTCATTATTTTTATCCTTTAAAATAATTATAAAATCAATAGTGAAGCTTCCAAGAAGTCAAAGAATGAACAAAATAAGATTTTCCTTTACTGTTGAAGTTTATTTCTCAACAATAATGTTAGGTTTGTAAGGTAAGCAGACATGTGGGCTGATGGGGAAAGAAGTTTAATTATCAAAGAAAAGAAATAGCCTTTTTTAAGCCCAAAAGGAGAGGTTTAAGAATATTTATATTATTGAATATCTTGCTTCACTCAGATTTGAAAGAATCAACCAAAAATGCCCAGCAGTAAGGTATTTCTAAAACACTCAAGAAATAATGTATTTACTGTTGTTGTTTTAAAAGTGAGGCCTCAAAAAAGCAATTAAGAAATAGTAGTTAGGGCTTCCCTGGTGGCGCAGTGGTTGAGAATCCGCCTGCCAACGCAGGGGACACGGGTTCGAGCCCTGGTCTGGGAAGATCCCACATGCCGCGGAGCAACTGGGTCCGTGAGCCACAGTTACTGAGCCTGCGCATCTGGAGCCTGTGCTCCACAACAAGAGAGGCCGCGACAGTGAGAGGCCCGCGCACCGCGATGAAGAGTGGCCCCCGCTTGCCGCAACTAGAGAAAGCCCTCGCATAGAAATGAAGACCCAACACAGCCATAAGTAAATAAATAAATAAATAAAATTAAAAAAAAAAAAAGAAATAGTTGTTAGTAAGCTTTGTTAGTTTCTACCAATAAAACTACTTAGTTCAAATAATAGGCTACCAAAAGAATTCCCTGGCAATCCAGTGGTTAGGGCTCAGTGCTCCCACTGCCAGGGCCCTGGATTCGATCCCTGGTCAGGGAACTAAGATCCTGCAAGCCACACGGTGCAGCCAAAAAAAAAAAAAAAAAAGGCTACCAAGTGTTTTTTTGTTTGTTTTCTCTTTTTTTCACAACTCACACACACACACTGTATTTTATTTTTACAATAGATAAATAAACTGACACCAAGCATTGTAAATGGATGACCACAACAAAAGCAACAATGATTGCAATTACCAAACACAAAACACCCTCATACTATGGCATAATATTGACATTCAGTCCAGTAATCCTCCACTGTAACAGCTCCCTTACACCAAGTGTTAAAAGTAGTTAATTTAGGTAACTAGAAGAAAAGCAGCACAGAATTTTCAATGAGAACAACCAACTACATTCATGTAACCAGGCATGATTTTAAAAGCTGTGCATGTACTAACTCATTTCATCCTCACAAGAAATGAGACAAATAGGTCAATACTACTATTGTTCTTATTCTACAAATAAGGAAACTGAGGCACAGAGCAGTTAAATAGATTGCCCAAAGTTACCCTCTCAGGAAGTGATGGAGCTGTGATTTGAACCTAGGCAGTCTGGAAACAGAGTCCATGATCTTAACCAGGATGTGGGGTGTACATTTAAAAGGGAATGTGCCAAAATGTTATAAAATTGGATATATTTGAATGGTGGAAATATAGGTCATGTTCAACTTCTTTGGGCTTTGATGTACGTTTCACATTTTCTATCATGAACACAAATAATTCTATAATTAAGAGTCAAGTATCCTGGGTCTACTTTAAAAATACTCTTACTAGCTTCCATCCTTCTCTGTTACCTTCATATATCACACATGGCTGGTCAGGCTTCTCTTTCTAAATGAAATCTCTAATGTGAAAAAAAAAATCTTTAAAAATAAACTTTCTTTTTTCAGATATGCATCCTTTCTGTATTAATATCCTGTATTATTAAACCAACAGAGCCCTGAAATATCCTTTACTGGTTCACAAATCAGTCCCCTATAGATGGCATAATTATGATTCTGAAGTCTTGTATTAGTTGAAGGCAGAAAAGGGTAACCAATACCTTCTAGGAGCCTCAGAATGAACAAACTAGAGAGTGTGGGCTATAGGCCTTCACTGAATAAACATGAAGAAAGAAAATGAAATATGTTCAATACATATAAATTACAAAGGCAATTTAGAAGTTAAGAATTAGAGAAATTTCTCATATAAGCCAGCAGAGAAAGTAGCTGACAGGGGTCAGGTGATGAAAGAATGGTCAGGCATATTTTTTTGTCCAGAGTGACTTACTAGTCATCCCATCTCTGCTTCTCCATCATAGGACTCACAATTCTATACCACTTTTGCTTATAAAAAATCATTCTCTTGTGTAGAATGAAAAAGAGAGAATTGAAACTATATCAGTGTGTTGAACTAGGGAATTCCAAATAAATAGGCTTCTATACTACAAGTGTTACAGGTACTAAATTCTAAGGGCTTTGGGGAAGTATTAGGCAAATTTGTGACACCTGTTTCTACCGATAAATCTGTGAGAACATTCAGTTGAATTCTATGAGGACATTAGTGGAACCCATCAAATAATCCAGGGAGGCCAGAGCTACTAGGAAAATCAGATCCTGACCCAAAGTCTGCAACCATGATTTAGTGTCAATGTCACCATAGGTTCCAATATTAGTAAATAAGGTTTGGTATTTGACCTGGGACCAAGTATTGGGCAGGTAACACAAAAACAATGTACAATACTCAATGCTTCTAATTCATTTCCTCTCAAAATGGCTCCCATTTTTTACCCCAACCCCCTCAATCATTGATTAAATATCATCTTTTACTACAGTGGATGTCTCTACCTCAAACCTTTCCACCACTTTTCAGATGGTAATTCTTCACTTGTGTTTTTCATAATGGTTTCCTTCCATTGGTAGCACTCAATGACTTCTGGTCTTACAAAGCAATAACATACTCTCTATATACGTATGTATGTGTATATATATATACACACACACACATTGTATCAGTTGATGTAAAACAGAAGAAGCAATTGCCAGGCATGGACTCTTTGCTTCTTCATAGCCAAAAATGTGTTACCATCACAAAGGTAGGAAAAAGTAGAAATAGTAATTATGCAGACAGTCTCAGCAGGGTTGTTTTGTCTCAGGTAGAAATTTTGACATATGCAGTTTAAAAAATAAATCCATCTGTCCTCTTATCAAACAAGAATGTTTATTTTGGGGAAATATTTATAATATACCCTTAATTTTCAAAAGAAAGGTGATATAATTGCCAAAATTTTTCAAAGGAGAGCTAATAACTTTCTTCTTGGGTTATGAAAAACCAACTTCAATCTATAATATATAAATTAGAGAAAAGCATTCAAAATCTTCTAATTAGACTTGTAGCACTTCAAGAAAGAAAAAATTGTGCCCCTTTCACTTAGGAAGAAGGTTGAAAGGTAAAATAGGTATAAATTGCCAAAAAGAACTGGCAGTTGAAAGAAAAATGTATTCTTTACTCCTATGTTCATAAAATAATAACATGCTAATACATTATCTTTAAAATTTAATATGAACATAAGATGAAAATATGTAGGTGTCCAAAATGATGTTTTTCTTCAACTATTTAGGGAACTGCCGAATAAGGGTGCTTTGGTATCATACCCAGACTTTGGGGATCTATTTTATAGAAAATGTACAAATTTCTCCAGTCACTATGCATGCCTTGGGTAGGGGTTTGGGCAGGGGTGGAGGGCAAAACCATTGCAATAGAGGAGAGTAAAGAGATAGAAGAATAAATGTCTCATCGCCAAAGGAGCTTAGCGTCAAGAAGAGAGGTGTACCAGATGTTCAAATAGCAGGGCCATATGTTTTGTTGAGTTACATATCAATGTATATGGTGCAGACTAAGTTCCTAAGTTCACAGAAGTACACCTAAGGACATCTGATGTTAAAATAATGAATGGGTATAGGATGAAAATGTAAAATTAATATAATAGGGTGAAAGGATCACTTTAGCCATTCTGAAAGAGATAAAGTATTTGATTGATGGGATCAATGAGTTGGACTTGTCAAACTGAGACTTACCAGTGCCAAAGCCTAGGGCCTTTAGAAAAGTTGTAATACATGAACAGTTTATATATATTCATGGAAGTTAGTATAAAAAAGGGAGCAATGAGAATGAAATATGACAGCCGGGTTTGGGAAAGCAGAGGGAGAATAGAGAGGACTTTCCATGGGCTGCCATAGATATCACACACTGTAGGACTTGGACAGTATCTCTGGACAAGATGGATAAGTGGGTAGACAGTGGAGAAAAATTGGGATAGAGTGATTCTAGCTTGCTTTTAAAAAAATGAAAATTTCAACAATGGTAACAACCATGTAAGGACAAATACTTAAGAAGGGAGATAATTAGTCCATCTGGGAGAAAAGCAAAAATGATGGAAAAGGTCTGGTGAAAAATAACTCCAAAGGTCTGAACCAAGAAAGATAGCAGTGTCTCTGTTTGGGATGTGGAAATAGAAATGGACAGAGTGAGGTGGGTTGAGGTAGGCAATGAACCTAAATTAGTTTGACTTTGAAAAAGTTATGTTTCAGATTGCTCTGAGACATCTGAGAGAAGATATTCTATGGCAAATTAAGGTAAGGTCCTGGAGGGTCCTGGTGGGAAATCTAGTTGAAAATGTAGATTTGAAAATCATGGGAATAGAACAACCATATGACCCAGCAATTTGTAGAGATGTGGATGGACCTAGAGTCCATCATACAGAATGAAGTAAGTCAGAAAGAGAAAAACAAGTATCATATTATTAACACGTATATGTGGAATCTAGAAAAATGGTACAGATGAACCTATTTGCAGGGCAGGAATAGAGACATGGATGTAGAGAATAGACATGTGGACACAGGGTGGGGGAAGGGGAGGGTGGGATAATTGGGAGATTAGGATTGATATATATATACACTACCATGGGTGAAATAGATAGCTAGTGGGAACCTGCTATATAGCACAGGGAGCTCAGCTCGGTGCTCTGTGATGACCTAGATGGGTGGGATTGGGGGTGGCGGGGTCCAAGAGGGAGGGGATATATGTATATGCATAGCTGATTCACTTCATTTACAGCAGAAACTAACACAACATCATAAAGCAATTATACTCCAATTAAAAAAAGAAAATCATGGGGATTTTTGGCCATAAATGAAATCATCAAAGCAAAGAGATACATACAACACATCTGAGTCTTAAAGATTATCCACAGCTAGTATGTTAGGAAAAGAAGAACAAAAGAGAATGTCTTATTATAAAGACTAAAACGATAACTTTGATGTGGAATGAAACAATATTTCCAATTTTCCAGGACCCACCTATGAAAGACGAGTAAAAGGAGAATAAAAGAATGAAAAATTACCTTGTACTACTCTAAGAGGCTATTATGTATTTTCTAGGACATCAAGAGTTTCTCTTGATCCTTTAGCTAATATTAACCTTACCTGTAAATAAAATTTTGGAGCTGGATTGCCACTTAGCTTGACCAAAAAGAAAAATGTGTTTAGATGATGATAAGCTTCCTGGGGAACAGAGACTCAGTATTTGCTGGCTGAAGACAAAGTATTATACAGCACCACACTCCATCTAAATGACAAATAACAAATTAGAATATTAGCATGGTTATTTAGCTAAATTCCTTAAAGTGTGTAGGAGTAAGGCTCAGACTTAGAAATAATATTATTAATTACAACGTCTTTTTCCAAAAATTGCAACCTGAGGCTGAACAGTGAAATTCCAATTGGGTCTACAATCTGTAATGTCAGCATTTCACCCTTATCCATGTAGTTTTCAAGTTCCCCATTTCAAAAAAATCTTTGTCCTTTAAACGAAAGGGTGGAAGCCTAGGTCTGCATGTACAAGATGCTGACTTGCAGTACACATCTAGTGGACATCAACTGCAAAATTTTAATGAAACACTTTCTTGCCTGCTTTTGACCTTGCCAAGAATGCTACGTGTGCAGGAATCAAGAAACCTGTGAAGCCATATGCTGTGGGCCAGCCTTTGATCAGTTTCCCTCAACTGCAAAATTTTAATGAAACACTTTCTTGCCTGCTTTTGACCTTGCCAAGAATGCTACGTGTGCAGGAATCAAGAAACCTGTGAAGCCATATGCTGTGGGCCAGCCTTTGATCAGTTTCCCCCATCCAGCTGTCACTCTGAAAGTAACATTGCATGCATATATATTTTTTTATGCACACAGTTGTCCTGAATTTTGGCCACAGGGGAACCTTATTGAGAAATGGTGTATTGGCGTTGTTCAAAGCAAGTTAGTTTTCTGATTTCAAACTTGAAATTTGGAAGCTGTGAGTGACCTTAGACAATACCTTTCTCATTTATATCACCTGATTTTAATCCTTAACAAACATGTTACATCATGTAATAAAATCAATAATAAGACAATAGACACACAGTAAAAATAAAATTCTCACTTTCTCCGTCCATGGAAGTGTTTACTATTAGCAGCTTCTTTTAAATTTTAAATTTCTTCCAGAAATTTAAATGCTTATAAACAAGTATGTTATTATATCATCTTTGTAACATAAAATCACATTGTTCACATTATTCTGCTTTGGTTATAGTTAGCAATGAATCCTAGAATCTTTGCCTATCAACACATATGGCCTTATTTCAGGATTTTTAAGGATTGTGTAATATTTCACTTTATACAACTACTATACTTCATTTGATCAATCCCCTATTCATGGGAATTTTTAATTATGCTCTTTTCTAATTACTTTTTCTCATCACAAACAATTCTGTAATGTTTAGTTTTGTATATCTTGGCAGTATTTTTTTATTATAAATGTGGATTAAAATACTAATCAGGGAAATTCTGTTATCCATTTGTTTTAAATATAAGCAGCAGCACAGTAGAGTCAAAAGATAATTGACTTGTAGTCACATTGACCTAGGTTTGAATCCTAGGAAAGCCACTTACTTCTGTGAGCAAAACACTTAACCCCTCTGAGTCTCAGATTTCCTCTTTATACAATAATGACAAGCCCAGTACAATTAAGATTTTAAGGTAATCTTCCTTAAAGGATGGTATAAGTAAGTATTCCAAAACTTGTAGCTTAAGAGAGGAAGAAGAGGAGGAAGAGGACAAAGAACAAAGTCTAAGTGCAGAATTTGAAGTCAGAACTGGACAAAGTATAAAGTCCTCTAGAGTCTTAGATGAGTGTTTTTCTATTTCATTGCATTGACGTATTCTACGCCCCATTTCTTTATCTCTCCTTGCCCATTGACTGTGAGGGTGTCTTCACCTTGTCCCACATGGCACAAAGACTAAGAAACTATTGGCAATGTCCATATAAACAGCTATGAGAAAGCTCTGTAGGGTATGTATGACTATTGTTGCTCTGCCTGTGGTCCCTTCCTACTGATGAATTATTGATGATAATATTCAGCCATGACAGCATTTATGGTTTGAGGGAGAGATTCTACTGTGGCCATAGATGATACGCCCTTGATCAATACCCATATTCTGTGAATCTACTCATTACTAAGAGGCATCATTCCAATGACATCCATCCTTGCTTAAAGTTGCTCTTTTAAAGTGCCACCTCACAATCAGACTTTCACATTTGTCTGAGAGAGATAATTATCGCTATCTGGCATATATTCTTGACAACAACCTCGTGAACTTAACAAAGTCAGGAGTCATTAACTCTCTTTTTAGGGTTTGAGGGAATTAAGCTTTAGAAGCATCAATTAATTTGCCCATATCTTCTAACTTCAAGTTCACTTTTCTTTCTATTATATAATACTGAAGCCATTATATTTTAATACAAGAAAAGGATGATCTGTCCAATATGTCTTCCTCTAGTTCCGTGTCTTAGCTCTTTCAGGAAAAAGTAGTCTTCTGCCAGATATTTTCAATGATGTCCCATGGAATATAATACAAATTGCCCCACATGACCATCAAACCTCTCCTTTGTTTAGTCCAGTGTTTGTGAATAGCCTCACCTCTATCATAGATGAGCTCCAGGCTCACAAGACCATGATACTGTCTCTTAAGTGTGCCATGCACTTCTTTCCTGCCATACCTTCCCTACTGGCTTTCCTTCAACTTAGAGATCTTTTCCTCCATCATCCACCCTTGTAAATTATATTCTTCTTCTAAGCAAGTCAAGTGAAGCCTTGACTGAGAAGCCCTTGCTGATTTCTTCAGTCACGATGAATTACTCCTCTTGCATAAAGAAAAACAAATGTGATATACCTACAGTCAACTCACATATTCTGCTTTGTATTAAAATTAATTGTTTTTATGTTGCCTCACTGACCAATTGGAAACAATCTATGTGCCAGACTCTTAACTGTGTCCCATAGGAACTGAACACCTACCTAGGTGCATTTATAATTCCCTCTACCTAGTGTCCCCTTCCGCATTAAATCCTACCCAATAATCAAGGACCAGCTCATTACCACCATCATCATAAACCCTCTTCTGAATCCCTTTAGAAAGACATGTTATTCTCTTTTGAACTCCAATACCAACTTGTGGCAATTACCTCTTCCTTATACTACAATGGTTTAAGTACCTTTTGATTCTTCTGAAAGATTTGAACCTCCATATAGCCATGGAGTGCCTCTATTTTGTTGCAGTTTACCACTGTATCCTCAGAGTTCAAAGCACGATAGGTGTTTAATAAAGATGCATTGTATATATGGAAAGACACATATTCTTCTGGTTCATATCATCTATGCTTATGTCTAATAAATGTTTACTCTCTCACAGTTACTTTTAATCAGAATTTAAAGTTTTCTTTTGAACCATATGAAATTACCATTCCTGAGGTCCTAAACAGTTAAGTATATGCAATTTCATTTGATTCAACCTAAAATTTACGGGGTGAAGGGAATGATGGATAGTCAAATGAATGAGAATTCCCCACAGTTGTAATTCATAGCATGGCTGCATTAATCACATACATAAATATTATTTCATTTGACAGAAAGTCATTGGGAGGTCAAGAAGGGAGAATTTGCATTAAAATATGTCACTCCCCCATATGGAGGAAAATGCATTTCAAATACATCATTAGCCACAGGGAGGACTAATACAGACTATACATCCACCAGGCTTTTTTACCATCACATTCATTTTCCTCTGTGTTCACTGAAATGAAAAATCCCTGTACCCAAGTAAAACAAGCTTGCGTCTTCTTTCATCCTTCCCTGGTGAGAATTCCAGCTGGGAGAAGTCATCTTGCTACATCCCATTGTCAGACCCGTGCTAGTAAAGTCAGGGAAATCACAATGGCTCAGAAGGTAGCCCAACTGCACATATCAGGGGATTGCCTTTGCTATGGGACACGTACACAGCAGTTGCTTAACAGATGTGCATTGCCCACACCTCCTACCTGGCATTAGCGTCGAATGTCTTAGATACTACTGATGGGCCAGGTTTTCCTCTACAGTACAGTCAGCCCTTTTGGGAATTTAGGATTGTGTCATAACAGCATTGTTAGAAATTAAGGCATGGATTTTAGAAGCTAAAATGTCATGGTTCAAACCCCATCTTTTAATTTTTGCTAAATTTTGCAATCGAAACTTCATGTCCTTATTTGTAAAATTGCATAAGACTAAAGTTATCTTATAAGGTTATTGTGACAGTATCAATGCTTCAGAGAAAGCCAATTTAATAGATTATCTGTCCATACAATGGGTGTTTAATTAATGTTAGCTTAAAAAAAAAAAAACTTTCTGGTTCATTTCTAAATTGTTTAATATTTCTCTGGCTGGCTGAACAAAAATTTACACATACTAGATGCAGAGGCAGCCTACTGAAACCAGAGCATTTAATCAAAACCCCAGAAATTAGACATATTGCTTGGGAAGTAGAAATAATGAAGAAGAAGAAAAAGAAAAAGCAACAGGAAGGAAAAAAGAAAGAGGAACAGAAAGAAAAAGAAGAGAAAAAGGAAGAGGAGAAAGGTACTATTTCTTTAGCACTTGCTGTACACCAAGACCTTTCTAAGTCCCTTTCATGTATCGAGGATCATATAATACTTTAATAAACATTTCAAAATAGATAGTAAATAGAAAAGACATAGAAAATAGGAGAGAAAAGATGAGAATTTTAAGAATCAGTTCTGGAAGATTAATATCCAAATAATAGGAGTTATAGAAAGTATGAAGAATAAACACAGAAAAAAGAAATTTATCAAGGTAATAACTCAATTCAATTTCTCAAACACAAAGCACATTAGTTTTGAGATTTAGCAGACTCACACCAAGGAACATCTCCTTGGCTCACAACAAGGAACACCAAGGAACATCTTTGTGAATTTCAAGATATTGAAGTAAAAAGAGAAAAATCTTCAAATACACTGCGAAAGAAGAGACAATGGACACAAAAAGGATTCAGGATTATAATGGCACTGAAATTCAATAAAATACTAAAATCTAGGCTAAAAACATGCCATTGTTTTTCAAAGTTCTGCAGGAAGAAGAAGATGGTTTCCAACCTAAAATTCTATAACTAGCCAAACTACTAGTCAAGTACCTAGTACTTCTGTGATATTTACTATATAGTAGGCCCTGCTGAAAACACACTACACTTATTAACAAATGTACTTCTTCAATAATCCCCAAAGGTGGATGTTGTAATTATCCTCATTTTACACATGAGAAAATGGAGGCACAGAAAGATTAAAATAATGTGTTTGAAAGACACACCACTGTTGTACGGGAGGACCAGGGTTTAAAAACCCACAATCTTGGTCCAAACATGGCATCCTGCACCTTAATCAAAAATAAACTACTAGCCTAACAAAAAATACTGCCTTTATCAGGTGTGTCTTTATCAGGCTAAACATAAAACCCTTTCATCACTAAATTCAAGGAAATGTCTCCCTTATCTCTAAATACTTCCTTTAGAAGTAATTAGTTTGCCTAGAAGTTTGTTATTTTTTTTGCTACTACCTAAGAAAAAATCAGGTAATTGATCAAAAGTTAACTTTATTATGTGTTTCCTTCTATTTCCCTTTCCCTATGGTCCTTTTCCTAATATTACTAAAATGCTAACCTTCTCATAGACTCCATTTACTTATATAAATTTGATGAACATGTCTATACACTGAGCTCATCCTTACCCTGAATTAAAATGCAAACATATTCAGTAGAATAAGAAACATTTCAGTAGAATAAGAATATTTCTAAAGCTTTAGTTTAAAAACATGCTTCCAAGAAATTTGACTTTTCCAGTGACCCAAATATTCTTTAAGCTCCTCTCTTCTCTGGGATGTGCACTGCCTAACTGAAGTAGTTTCATAACCACCCTTGTTCTTCACGTGTTTAATGATACAACTTAAAGTAACACATCAGTCACTTGGCTAATAAGGATTTTCTGAAGTTCACAGAAATGGAGGGAAAAGCTTCCTTTATTATTCCACTGTGTATTATGTTCCCCAAGCATGTATTATTGTTATTCTTATTACCCAGTTGAACTAGTCTAATTTGAAGTTGGATAAATCATAAGCCAATTGATTCTCAAGCCTCCCCAAGTTATTACTTTACTTCATCCAAAGATTTTATAGCAGAGAACACTGGGGATATTCCAGATGACTCAAAGTTATTTCTTCTTCTCTCTCTAAAGCCTATAAAATCTAAAAACTCTTATGCAGTAGAAAGTTCCCATAAATAATTAGCATTGCATTGCAATGGTCAAAAAAAAAAAATACTTAAAAGTAACCCATAAAAATGCAAGGTTAACTCACTCGCAAGTGCTAGTTTTTCTAGGTATGGAAATATATTGGTTCCTAATAGATATTGGAATATATTGGTTCTTAAAATACTTTTTCAGGTAGACATTTCTAGGTTTGGCGACCCAGAATCCAACTCTCCTTCTTATAATAATAATACCCTAATGAGTGGGGAATGTAGAACCCCTCTCAGTTCAGACTATGCTGCAGGGAACACTTTCTGCACTTTGTATCCAAGACTGGGGCCTGAGCTAAACTAATCCTCAATCCTATTACTTTGTCCCCAGAAATGGTTTAGTGAAATGCACATCAGTTAACTTGATCTAGCAAAAACAAGAAATTCCATTCAGTAGCTGGGAGAGGAGATTGATTAGAAATCATGCAGATTTAGGATTCTCTGGCAGCCACAGACTAAGCTCAGAAGTGGAAAGAGGCAGAGGAAAACCAGGTCTCTTCACATCACTTGAGTTATTGGATCAGTTTTCACTTATAGTCAGATCACCCTCTGGAGTTTTCAATAATGAGAGTCATTCATTTTTTAAACCAGGTTGACTTGGTTTTTCCAGTTTCCTATAATAAAAATATCTAGGGCTTCCCTGGTGGTGCAGTGGTTAAGAATCCACCTGCCAATGTAGGGGACACGGGTTTGAGCCCTGGTCCAGGAAGGTCCCACATGTCACAGAGCAACTAAGCCCGTGCGCCACAACTACTGAGCCTGCGCCCTAGAGCCCACAAGCCACAACTACTGAGCCCATGCACCACAACTACTGAAGCCCATATGTTTAGAGCCTGTCCTTCGCAACAAGAGAAGCCACTGCAAGCCCATGTGCACCGCAACGAAGAGTAGCCCCCGCTCACCGCAACTAGAGACAGCCCGCACACAGCAACGAAGACCCAATGCAGCCAAAAATAAATAAATAAAATAAATAAATTTATTTTAAAAAATATCTAAAATAACATCTACTTGTATGCAATTCTGAGACTGTAAATATTTCAGTGATAGATGTGTCCACAGATGAAACTAGGAATTCTGGGTGTACTAAATACTAGTTTCAGGAGCATAAATATAAATTAGACATCATTTCCACCCTCAACCAACAGTGAAGTTCTCTTTCCAGGCTCCTCACTGATACATGGGCTAGAGAATCTTGTTCTCCACTTCCTCATACCAACTACACAAAAAACAGGGATATAGTTGTCACAATTCTAATTCTTAGGCAAACAATATTTAATTTCAGTTTAGTAACACTACTACTAAGTTGGTTCAGAGATGTGAAATGTATGGGCTTCATGAGATTGTCAGATTCATTCTGTTTATTTAGAGATGACTCTTTCAGCTAATAAAGAGAGTTTCATGGTGTTCACAGGGAAAGAGCATGGTCCTAGGAGTTAGCACATTTCCTGTTGTTCTGTCCTTCCTACTTGACTGTGATAATTGAACTGCTGGGAAAGTCAGTACTGTACGAAGTCCCTAATGTCCTACCACCCACCTTGAGTATTATATAGTCATCATTTCTAGATGCATAGAATTCCTCTTATTCATATTAATAAAAGAGAAAGATATTTACCACCATGCTTATGTAGTGCAGTGTAAATAGCCATCACAAAATTTAATGTCTAAAACAAACAAACAAACAAACAAAACATTTATTTTGCTCATGAAGCTGCATTTCAAGAAAGGCTTTTTTTGTTCCACTTGGTATCAGTTGGGTAGCTCAAAGACGAGTTGGAATCATCCAAAAGGTCACATGCTCTTATGTCTGGAACCTGGGACGGGATAACTCAAACAGCATGGTGGGGTGGAATAGTTAGGATTCTTTGGGCTTCTCTCCACCTACATCTCCATCTCCATCTCCATCTTCATCTCCATCTCTGTCTCCATTTGTGTCTCTCTCTAGCTCCAGCTCCATAACCTCTGTCGCTGATCTCTCGAGCATGCTAATTTAGGGAAGCTAGACATCTTGCATCGCAGCTCAGAGCTTCCATGGCCCATGCCCCAAGAGAGAGGATATATCACCTTTTTTGATTTAGTCTCAAATCACACAGCACCTCCTCTACTGCAATCTCTGTACTGAGGCAGCCATAAAAACCTTCTCCTTTTCAAGGAGAGTGAAAATACAAACTATCTCTTGATGGAGCAGTTACAAGGTTCTGAAAAAAGCAGGTGAGATCATAGATGTTGCAGCCATTTTTTATAAATTTGCCAAAATCACAATATACAGTTACGCATGAGTCACATATCTGTGTGCATTTGACTTAGGTCATTATATTTCATTTTAGTTCCAGAAATGTGTGCATGATTACCATATGTGCTGCTAGAATCAATCATTATTTCTCAAAAACACAGCACTAGGCAGGTAGGAAGAAAGGCATTTTCCAGATGTGTGCTTAGAGACAAAGTAAGCCTGCCTTGAATTGAAATTTTCCTTCAGTTAATCTACATTATAGAAAATTAAAAGGACAGAGATGTGTGTTTGTGTTGAGTAAGATTAAAAATAGAACAAAACAAAACTTCTCTGCTTTTTTTTTCTTGAATTCATCAAAAATAGCTACATTTATATTACATTTTTAATGACCCAAGTGGATGCTTTCTTTTGATTTTCTTTCCACTCCTTTAAGAAAACTGAATGTGGTTGTTTCCCAAATACCCAGCTAACTTTCTGGCCACCTCCCTCAACTTGGTTCAACAACTACTCCCAACCTCCACACAGCTTTCTCCAATACACTGACAAGTTGTCAATAAGTACAGGGGTCAATTTCACAGTCTGCCAGAGATACATCTCAACAGATCTCGAAGACAACAGGACATTTCATTTTCACGCTGTAACCTGCTGGTGCTACTTGTTCCATGACAGGCTATAAGGGGTGGCTCTCACCTCTTGTTTTTATCATCACCCCAAACCCTGGCATCCTAAGTCTATCTGTTAAGACAGAGGGACACAAATAAACTGCAAGCACACCATTTGTTTCTTTATTTCGTCTTCTCTGATCCCTCTCTCAGTATTGATGCGATTGACTCTGAGACAGAACTCCATCACTGACCTTGTTGTGTGAGGAACAAAAAAGTTGTATACTCCCAAGCTCTCTCTGACAAGAGAGAAACCATAAAGACTGTGCCATTCCTTCCTTTCCTGTGACCCAATGAAAATCTATTTTCTGAAGAGCAAACAGAGCTATCTTCTTAAGTCGTAAATACTATCCAACTAGTAAGCACTGCGGGTCTCTGCCCCTGGATTTTATTGCTTCTTTTGAATCTCTGGTTTTCAGACACAGCGTCACATGTTGACAGTAATTCAACATTTAAATCTCAACTTTGGAGAACCAGCATAAGGCAAGGGATACAAAATGGCGTTCTATTTGTATAGGACCTTAAGGTAAAGCTGTAATTTAGATATTATCATATTGCCGGGTACCATACTCAAAGAACTGATACAAGCCTTTGCTCCTGACTCTGCCTATGTGCAATAGCTTCCAACACCATGCTGTGTAGCACTGTTTTTGATTATCTGGGAAAACACAGGTATCACACACATCTGAGTCTGAATCCTGTTTCTGTTAATTACTAGTTTTACGATCATGGACAAGTTAACTTAATAGCCTATGTCTTGGTTTCCTTATTTGTAAAATGGAAAGAACAATAATAGCTGTTACGCAAATTTGTTTGTGAGAATGAGAGTTGATAATTAATGAAAACCCATGACAGTGCTAAGTAATAATTGATCAAATAAGAGTAATAAGAATAATGAAATTATAAATTATATTGTATATCATGTTGTATATATAATATACTATATAATATTTTATACTATAATATTATTATATATGTGTATAGATGGCATAATTATTACTATTTCCAGGCTACTAAAGAGTCCACTTTCTACCTTAGTTTTGATAAAGATGATAATAAAAATTGAGATGATGAATCTATCAGCATTTTCAGAAATATATATTCATACCCCCTACTTTTCTTTTCAATGTATAATCTTCCCTTATGCATCACCCAAGTCAGCCAGAGTTCTTGCTCTCAACTCTGACCTGCCACTGTATCTGAAGTAATTCGATTGTAGCACTTAGGACACATTCTGTAATTTTTGTCTTACTGTTTATGCTTTCTTTTCCTCTCTCTCTTCTTAGCTATTATGAAAGAAGGGAGACTCTCTATTTCCCCTACCAACCCAGGCACAACTAAGCAGAACTGGAAAACTCTCACTTAAAATGCATGACCACCAAACTTGATGGGGACCCAGTGCTTCCTAACAGTCTATAGTATTTCTAGTCCTTTCACTTTTGACATGACTGTTTCTACCTGCTCTTGTATCATCCAACTTCCAAAATCTTCTCCAACTTCTCAGTTGATAACTTGCTTCCTCTTCCAATAAAGAGGATCAGTCATGAGGAATTTCCTCAAGCTTCTACCACATATTCACACCTATCTGAGCCCAGACACCCTGTCTTTCTTCCTGTGGCTAAGGTCTACCTCTGTGTCTACTGCCAAAACTTCCACTTTTGTATAACTTCCCAGCCCCTCTCACCTCTTCAGGGACATTGCTTCGGCAATTCTTTGTCTCTTCATCATCAGTTCTACTCTCTCTGCTGGATAATTCCTATCAGTATGCACACATACTGTTATGGCTCTGTCTTTAAAGAAAATCCCTCTCTGGATCCCATTCCCCTCCAGCTACTACCCCATTTCTCTGCTTCTTTTCATGGCAACACTCAAAATAATTTTTTATATCCTCTATCTCTAATTAAATTCCTCCTCTTCTTTTTGGTACTCACTCCAACCAGGCTTTCTCTTCCATCATTCTACTGAACTGCTCTTGTCAAAATCAAGAAGGACTTTGCACTACAGAGCTAACCTACTGGAAACAATGGACACAGCCTCTCTCTCTCTCTCTCTGTCCCTCTCTCTCTCTTTCTTGAAACACTTGTGAAACTTGGTTTGGAAAGATCCTACTTCAGGGCCTTTGCATTTGCAGTTTCCTCTGCTGGATCTAATTTTCACATACACATCTATATTTCTCAGTATTGTTTCTCCTTCATATATTTGTTCAGTTCTTATTTTCTTACTATGACTGTCTCGTCTATATGTTTTAAAACTTCTACATCTTCCCACCTTCCAGTCCTACTCATATCCCTCCCTTGTTGTATTTTTCTTCATAGCACTTTTAGCTGTAAACTTTATATTTTACTTTTTTATTTATTTACTATATGTCTCTCTCCTTCCCATTAGAATAATAGCATCATAAAGAAAGGGACATTTTCTTACTATTTGTTTGTTTCATTATTAAAACTCCGGCACCCAGTATAGCACTTGACATTAGTAAATACTCATTTAACATTCTATTTTGAACCAATAAATGCATTTATCTTCATATCCCCAGATCCTGGCATCGAATCTTACAAAGCAGACCCTCAGTAAGTGGTGACTGTTACTCAATGTGTTCAAATTTGTTTATCCTGTTCTCCCCGAAATAGGAAGGCCACACTTTTCATTCTATTTTTTTCAAACTCTGATGACCTTTAGAATGGTGATAGATTAAAATGTAAAAGTAGTAATTGTTTGAAACCATAAGACTGCTCACAGTAAAGATTTAAACAACTCCTCCTTTAGTTCACATCGTTTTCGGCTACTTCATTTATTTATTTCTGTTCACAGCAAACCTCTTTAGAAACTTTGTCCCTGTTCATTACTTCCATTTTCTCACTTCCTCTTTATCCTGTACTAGACTCAGCATTGATTTCCATTTCAACTAGTCCACTAAAATCACTGTTACCCAGGTTACCAGTGATCTTTGTGTAGACTATCCAGTGTTCAATTATCTGCCCTCACTTTATCTTTCAGCAGCAATTGATATAGGTGAATACTCTCTCCTTGTGGAAGTACTTTCTTCTCTTGGCCTCTGTGTCTCTGTGGGTTTCCCATCTTTTTCAACAGCAATCTCTCAGTCTCCTTTGTGAGCTCCTTCTCCATTTGAGCTAAGAATGTGGGAGCACTCCTATGTAGTTCCTGGGTCTTCGTCAGTTCATTATCCACACTCTCTCCCAAGATAATCTCATTCTGTCCAATGGTTTTAAATAATATCTCTATGCCAATGACTCCCAATTTTCTGTCTCCATCCCTGATCTCCCTTGTGAGGTTAGACTCATTTACTAAACACAGTATCTCTCACTGGATATCTAACAAGCATTTCAAAATAACCGTATCCCAAATGGAACTCCTGGTTCTCACTTCTCAGTTCTGCAATATGCTGCTTCCCTTGCCTTCTTCATCTCAGTAAATGGCACCAACACCTATCTGGTGACTTACACCAAACACATAATTACTCATAACCTTCCATTTCCTTCATCCCCACACTCAATCAACACACCTTTTTAGTTATGTTTCCAAAATGTATCCACCCAACTCTCTTCAAACCCACTGTAACCACCCTAGCTCAAGTCATCATCATGGTTTCTTTAGATTGCTACCGTGGCTACCTAAATGATATCCCTGTACCCCTACGCATGGCTTTAAAAGCCAGAGTAATTTTTCTAAAAATTTATATGAGATAATAACATCTTTTTGCTTAAACACTCCAAGGTCTTTCCATTTCACTTAGAATAAAATCCAGACTCGTCTCATGTTCCTAGAGGCTCTACATAATCAGACCTTTGTCTTCTTCAAGCTTGTTCTCTGTGTTTTAGAAATCTTGGATTTCTTTTAGTTCCTCAAGCATGGGACTCTGATTCTTTCCTCTGGGTATTTGAGCTTGGCCTTCCTTCATCTGGAAGGTGCTTTCTCAAGGTTTTTTTTTAGGTCCAACTCTTTTCTTCTCAATGATCTCACTCCAAATGTGACCTTCTAAAAGAGGCCTTCCCCAGCTCCACTGCCTAAAGCACCAAACCATCTTCTCCCTTCTTGTACCCTAGGTCTAGTCACTATTACAATTCTTTATTCATTTCCTTCATAGCAGCTAAGATTATTTGAAATATTCATGCTTATTATACCTTAAACTTTTGTATTTCAAACTTATTATATTTAATAACTGATAAACTGTCTTCCTTTACAGGAATGTAAATTTCTTGAGGACAGGAACCTTGACTATCTTATTGACAACTGCTTCCACAGAACCTAGAACATACGGTGCATATCATATGGAATCTATCAAATATACCTTGGATGAATTTATCAATGGCCATCTACTTTAGGCAGGCTGCTCATCCCTTTTGTGTTTCAATGTCCATGTGTGTAAGGTGGGGAGGATAATACCCACTTTGCTAGGATGCCAGGAAGATCAAACATATAGAAGCCACTGTAAATGCTATGGACCCTTCAGAACACAGCAATAATTACTGTTGAGACTTAGTTTAATTCCAAACTATATATACCTTTTCTCTCTTATTTCATTTATTATCTTTTCTCTTGCTATTGCATTGTAAGTATTGCCCAGCTTAACATGTAATTCTTTGTATTTTTTGCTAGCTTATGTTATAACCTCCCAAAGATTATTACACTCAATAAATGTCAAATGTAGTGGAAAAGGAGATTTGCGCTTCTATTATTCATCCCAATTTGTAGCAAAATAATGTAATGGCAAGTGCATGGGTTTTTGAATCACATATAACAAGGTTTTTTCCTGGTTTCATAAACTTTACTAGTTATGTGACTTAGGCCTCTGACTTAAACTCTCTGACTCAAAGTCTTTTCATTTATAGAATGTATATAGTTATATAAAATTTTGGAACACATCAATATATTATAAGTGCTTACTAAATAACAGCAGTAGTACTACTACTACTAATAAAATGATGATAATGACATCTTGTGAACTAGGCTTCAGCAAAGAAACTTAGCCTTCAATATAACCATTACTTTTGGTTCTCTCTGTTAAAGTGTTATAAGATTCTTAGTGCTTTCAAAAAGCTGATTTCAGAGCATCCAAATGGGGAAAGAAAATAAATACCTGTGCTCTATAATCTAAGCCACAAAAACATGTAGGTGATAAGGCATTATATAAGAAGAATAAGACTCTGAAGGCAAACATCCCAGCACACAGTTTAATTTTCATTCATCATAAAAGAAGTTTCTGTAGATAATGGGAAACTGTAATTGCCAACATTAGGATAATTGAAGATTAAGGCACCAAAGGGCAAGAGAAACTTTCAATTACCTATTTGTTTGCAACACATCTGTGGAGCCTGTTCTCTGCAAAATGTCTGCGTTGAAAAAAGAGAAGAAAATGAAGTGGGAAAGGAAACAGAAAGAATAGAAGAAGACCCTAGATTCTGAAGGGCGGGAAGGAATATATATAGTACATTATATATATAACATATATTTAATATAACATACATATATATAGAGAGAGAGAGAGCATTTCTTCATTTTTTCATGCAAACTTCTTGAAATACATTATTTGAATTTTAAAATTCCATAAAATTTCCCAAAGTATTTCCTCAAGATCTGAGACTTCATCATTTCATGCAGGGTAAAGTTTGGTCACCTTGGATGGTTAGCCGATCAGGTCAGGATATGATCTAACTGGTCAGGTCACCTTAGTGAATGTTGGAATCCATAGCACAACTCCTTCTTTCTTCTGTTACACTATATAGTCTTCCCTCGGATCCTAATTTCCTAATCAGACTTGATATATACTCAGTTCTGATTGTCTTTGAGTGTCAGTAATTCTTGTCTTTATAGTTCTTGGATGTTTTTCCAGAAGAGCCCTGATTGCTCTTCACTGGGGGCTATCTTCTTGTGTCACCCATAATTCTTTTATTTCCTTTCTGGCTTCCTTTTTGCCTCTTCTTCCCAGAGCTGATAATTTATGGCCCATGTCCTTCCCAAGGAGTGCCAGTCTCATTAAAATTGACTCCTGTTGCTATCATTCTGTCAACTTCAGTGGGAATGCCATTAGCTAAGTGCACTGGTTGACCTGTACCATCCTCTTTAACTCTAGTCCAAATGGTTGTCAGATAAACATCAAGAAAAGGAGCTTGTTATAAAAGCAAGACTTTTATCAGCACTATTTGATTATGTGTGTTCAATAGAGAAATGACCTACATTTTTACTTCCCAGCAGAGAAACTAATAATTAAATATCTTGCTTGTTAGAATATAGGCTGCTTTCCACACAAGTAATCAAAATGGTTTAATGCAAAATGAATAAAAGTGAAAGTAAAAACGTAAGAGGACCCCTTTTTGACCTCCCAACACAAAGAGAAAGGAGTCACCACCCACTTGGACAAGATGAGAGACTTGGGTCCATCCGGTGAAGTAGTAAGTAAAGCTCAAAGAGATAAAAGTTGAGGCTTGCTGTGACTTTAAAAGTTTTACACATATTGACTATCATCTGCTCCTTTTGGGGATGCAAATGGCAGGTCCTTATCTTTAGGCAACTAGGATAAACTGGAATGTGAAAGCGAGAATATTACAATCACTCTGCATCTGTGTGTGGACAGGTTGCCTGGATTTCACTCTCAGCTTTCCATTGAGAGCTGAGAGCAGCAAACACAGTAGAAGTTAAGTTACCCAAGGGCAAATGTAAAAACCTAAGCCAGATGTCCTATACTATCACAGATCCATAGCAGATACTAGGAGGCTCTTTACAAACTACTCTGTCTGAAGTTTCCTTGCCTTTTTTATTTCATGTGAGGGGTGGGTGTTATGTTGCACGCAAGGCAAGAGTTCAGAATGGCAGCCAATGGATCCATATTCTGAATCACCTATAATGCCTATGTTAATACAATTACTATGTTTTTCAGCCACATTCACGAAGAGTCACCATTGTTAGCATCATACTCTTGGATAGGATAGCACTATATGGACAATATTGATTGATGGAAAATTTCCATTGTTAAGGTAAGTTCTAGGGGACCACTGAGATGCAAATACTTGGGGGATTTCTAGGCTTAGAAAGCAGCCTTGAAATGACTTTAAAGTTGAGAAATCCAACAGAACTAGTTTCCATAGGGCAGGCTGATATTTTTTCATCATCACACTTGCAAAATATATTACATCCAGATTTGATTGTGAAGGTCTTTAAACGACTCTCCATGTATAGGTGGAATAATCATGGTTCCTTCATGATAACATCTGTTAAGAAAAGGCTGGTAGTACTGGATGGACCACAGTGCAGAAGCTGAGAGACTGCTGTTTCCTTTTCCCTCTGAACCTTGTCTACAACAGTTAGTTTGATCCACGACCAGTATAATGACAGCTGTCTCCGTTCTAAGATAAATTGTAGCAGCATAATAAATGAAGATCGAGAGCTAGAATAGCCAACCTGATCAAGCCTTTGCCTCATTCAGAACACTTGCTTGCCAGAGTGTCTGTACTAGGCAGAAAACTGACACAATATTTATCTAACTGAAGGGAAATCCAGGTGACATCTATATGAAATATCCCTCTCCTCAATGACTCTTCTTCACAGTAATGAAAAAAGAAAAAAAAAAGTTTTTGAGACTATGATTCTCCAAGGACTGGTTCTTTATAAAAGGAAAGCTGAGAGTAATTTTTCAGATCCTTCTAACACATAAGGATACCTGGATCTCAATGACCCTGATAGATATGATGTATTACTTTAGGGTTATTTTGGTAGGACTCAATCTACTTGTCTTAGTTGAACTACATTTTGATGCAAGAATTGCATGATTAATAAGACCTTAAGCATTTTATTGAGGAAATCTACTTTCTGGTCTCTGATATCATCCAACCCCCACCCAAATTCTGCTCCTTCTCCTGAACTCTTTTACTTAGTGAATGACAAGCATCATCCACTAATTTGTCCAAGTCAGAAACCTGGGAATCCTTGTTAACCCTTATCTTTATTTTATATTGCAAATTCAGTTTAACTTTCCAGCTTTTATCAATGCTAACTCTAATATGCTTGGAACTGTATCCTCTCTATTCCCACTGCCAATGTCTCAGCTCTGGCCTTCAACTTTCCTTACCGCCATTATAACATAATAAATATCCTATATAATGTCCTTGTAATTAGCACCAGTCTTTTCTTCTATGCCCCCCTGACAGCCCACTGCACATCTTTGTTCAGACATGTGATCATGTCAAGAACTCAGCCAAGTTAATTATGCCACATGGGCCTCAGAATTTGGTTTTATTTATTTGTTGTTTGTTAAAGCTATGAAAATATCTACATAAAGTGACTTAATCAATGCCTAACTTACAGGAAGTACAAAATAGACGTTACTTCTCTCATTATTTCACTTGTTTAACCCATCTTACATGTGAGGGTTATATCCAGGCACCATCTTGCTTAAGAAGCCAAAATTAAGATGATCTCCCTCTGCTATAAGTATAACATCTCTGAAAAGTTCTCTCATGGCATTCAACTCACTGAGCTATAATTTAGTGTTCTGCTCTCCCAAAGGATTACAAGTTCCTGGATGTTAAGGGCTTTTCTTTCCACCTTTATATACACACTGCCTGACTCAATGTGTGAGTAGGTGCTCGATAAATCTTACTTGATATATTATATCTTGCTACAGCAAATTACTGATTATTCAAATAAGCTCAGGTATACAACAGTTTAGTTTTATTTTTTTATAGCTGTCAGATGCTTAATAGCATTAAGCATTATCATCATTACTACCACTATTACTAAGAAGAAGTAGCTTAACTTTTTTTTCCTATTCTCAGTCAAGTTCTATGAGAAGGGGGGAAAAACCCAGAAGTGATTTACTTCTAAAAACGAATTCAAGAGCATTTTTTTAATTAACATTTCTAACACCAATATTCTATACCTTCTCCCTTTTGAGTCTGTATTTTCTATTGAGATTACATGTTTGGAATGATGACTTTAAAATGTATAGCAATTATCAGTTGCCAAAGACAGATCTGAATCAATAAGTTACAAACTAGATTAGGAAAGTAGATTCATAATTTCTAAAAGAGTTGAATTTACCATTCTTTGATCAATCCCTGGTTAACTAAAAAATTCAACTCCAATCATTTTCATGGCATGTCAAGTCATTGAAGAGTTATTCAACAAGGATAACCATCTTACTTTAATTACTGCAGAAGAATACAAAGTGGAACAGGAAATACAATACATGGAAATATTCAGTTTTAGGAAAGACATGATTCACTTTGTATAAAACTTACAAAGAGGTTCTAAAATGAAGGAGATGTCCAATGCTCTAACACAATCAGAGAAAGAACATAAATAAAAGACATCCTGATAGAAAAAGAAGAACAACTACTTTTATTTACAGACAAAATGATCCTGTACATAGGAAATCTCAAGAAATCCACACACACACACACACACACACACACACACACACACACACACAAATCCATTAGAACTAACAAACAAGTAAAGCAACTTTGCAAAATACAAGATCAGTATACAAAAACAAAGATCAAAATACAATATCAATTGTACTTCTACACACTAGCAACAAAAAAACTGTAAAATGAAATTAAGACAACTATAACACTCACAATATATTTAAAAGAACAAACTACTTGGGAAGAAATCTAACAAAAGACATGCAAGACTTGTACAATGAAAACTATAAAACGTTGCTGAGATAAATTAGACAAGATCTTAAATAAATGAAGAAATATTCCATGTTCACGAATTGAAATACTCAATAATTTTAAAATAATTCTCCCAAAATTGATCTAAAAATTCAGTGCAATCCCTATCAAAATACTAATAAGTTTTTTTTAAGGAACTGACAAACTGTTTCCAAAAGTTATGTAAAAATGTAAAAGACCTAGACTAGCTAAACAATTTTGAAAAAGAACAAAGTTGGAGGGCTTAAACTATCAGATTTCAATACTTACTACAAAGTCACAATAATGTAGGGCATTGCTAGGATAGGCATAAAAATTAATTGTTACAGAATTGAGAGTTCAAAAGAAAACCTTAATATTTACAGTCAATTAATTTTTGACAAATGTGCCAAGACCATTGAATGGGGAAATCTTAGTCTTTTTAACAGATAGTTTTGGGATAATTGTATGTCCACATGACAAACATAAACTTAGACCTTTACCTCACTATATATAGAAATTAACACAAAATCAATCATAAACCTAAATATAAGAACTAAAACTATTAAAAGTACTAGAATAAAACTTAAGAGAAATTCTTCATTACCTTGGGTTGGGCAAGTGTTCCTTCATACAACACCAAAAGCCCAATCAATAAGAGAAAAAAACATGATAAATGAATTTCATCAAAATTTAAAATGTTTGCGCTTCAAAAGACACCAATCAGAAAATGAAAAGGTAAGCAACATAGTGGGGAAATATAGTTTTATAATCATGTAACTGATAAAGAATTTGAACAAAGAATAGTTATAACTCAAAAATAAGAAAATGAACAAGCAATTTAAAAAGTAACAAAGGATTTGAATAGACCTTTTACTAAAGAGGATATATAAATAGCTAATTGACACATTAAAGAAGACACTCAACATCTTTAGTCATGAGGGAGATATGAGTTAAAACCACAAGAAGATATCACAGCACAGCTTCTAAAAAAAGGCAGATAATATCGTGTTGATAATGATATGGAGAAATCGAAATGCTCATACATTGCTGGAAGGAATGTAGAATGGTACAGCTACTTTAGAGAACAGTTTGGCAGTTGTAATGTTTAATATAAACTTAGTATATGATCTAGCAACTCCACTCTTAAAAATGTATCCCCCAAATGAAAATAATGTGTTCATACAAGACATGTACCCAATATTCATAGCAACAACATTCAAAGTAGCCCAAACTAGAAACAATCTGAAGCCCATCACTTGAAAAATTGATAAACAAAATGTGGCATAACCACAAAGTAAAATATTCTTCATCAGTAAAAGAATGGGCTACTGATGGATGCTACAACAGGGATGACTTTCAAAAATATTCTACTAAGTAAAAGAAGCCTGATGCAAAAGACTACACATTGTATGATTCCACTTATATGAACTACACAAAAAAGGCAAATTTACAGACACAAAACAGATCAGGATCAGTGTTTGTCCAGGGCTGAGGGTGGGAGTAGGAAGTAACTGAAAAAGCCATGAGGGAAATTTTGGACTGATTGAAATTTAAAAAACTTGGATTGTAGCAATGGTTGTACTCTATAAATTTATTTAAAATCACAGAATTGTATATTTCCAATTTGTGAATTTTGTGGCATTATATCACCCTGAAGCTCTTAAAAATGTGTAGGGTTTTTATATCCAAGTAAAAATTAAAAATAAAGTAGATTAAAATGAAAAATTAAAAAATTAAAAATTAAAGTAGAAACACCCCTTGATTAGTTCCTTAACAGAGTTTGCTTCATATATAAACTAGGTAGCAAGATAAGGCAGCTTACAAAAATCCATCATTCCGAATCTCTAAATTTATCTTTTCACTACTAAAAATCTCCAAGTTTAAATATTCATTCCAACTAGGCTTTGTTTTTCTAACCATTCTATTAGTACTCATCTAAATTCATGAATATGAGATGTTATTCATGATGCTAATAGTCTTCTTAATCAAAGTATCCAATACATATTTCTAAGCAGACCTGCAAGTCTAAGTGTTACATTATTAGAAATGTCAACATGTTGCCATGGGTGGAGACCCAGAGTAAATTGCCACCAGTCAGAACATGAATTGTAGTCACTGTTTCTTGTTAATGGTGTCTATGTACTCAATTGTCGCTAGTATCTCTAGGCCACATAGGGAACTGGTAAAGATAAGTCTGCTCTTTCACAACACATGACTACTATAAAATGCTGCCATTACTTCTGCCACACTGCTTTGTCACGTCACTGCTCGGTAACAGCTAATGGGTCCTTGTTTTTAAGTGGGTGTTACAGAGCCCATAATGGCATTTCAGGCTGAAAGAAAGGAGAACTGATATTTATTGGGTACCTGCTAAAGACCAAACATTATGTAGATGCTTCCACGTACATTAGTTGACTTAACAACAATGCTAAGCTAGATGTTAAAACTTCCTCTTTACATAGAGAGAAAATGAGACTTAGAGAAGTTAAATAAATTACTCAAGTCTGCCCAGTAGTTTCCTGAAATGCTCAGATTGGAACCTCAGTTTATAAAAAGGATGGCTCTTCTTATGCTAAAGACACTGAAATATGGATGATTAATATTATATGATCAGAGAAGAATACTCCATCATCTCACCTCTTAAAGAAGACTTCTCAAAGTCAGTTTCTTTAGAATTTCTTTAGAATTACTGAGTCTGTGGTTGGCCAAACTGGCAAATAAATAAAATCAAATACCATTCAGAAAAAAAAAAAAAAAAAGGAATATCTGTCACTATACAAAACCACCAAGATATGGATGATTAATGTATGCCTAGTTCCCTTCTCCCTGTCAAATTACATTCTGCCATCACAAGTTGACATCTAAACTCACCCCACTCTCTTGGAAACAAAAGAACATGGCATTCAGAGCAAGGACTCAATCATACATTAGCTGTAAGAAAAAGGAAAAAGTCACTTTAAATGACTTAAATAATTAAGAGCTATACAGTATAATGTATAATCATCCGAAACTGCACAAAAGCTGAAGCGTATGTCACAACACATAGATGGCTCTGACCTGGCTTTCATTTTTCCCACTTCCATTTCCTTTAAAGAATAGTAGACTAATACAGGGGAGTGTTTCCTTTCCTCTCCTGACAAAAGACATGTTGTGTCCCCATGAAAGAGTCTGCTAGAGTGCACTTAGCGTTGACACGTGTTGGATGGATGTCAGGGAGCCAGGATTGGTTAGAGATTCCTGGAATCTAAGAAGGCACTTTGTGTGTGTGTGTGTGTGTGTGTGTGTGTGTGTGTGTGTGTGTGTGTACATATACGTGTACATAAAAATATATAAATTTTCTTTCAAGAAAAAAGAATAAAAATTTTGAAACTGTACCTTTTTTCTTTCACTTCATGTATCTCTTTCATGTTACTTTTTATTCTTTGGGCCTCACATATATTCAATGGGTACAGGATGATTGAATCAGAAAACTGCTGGGCTTATGAAGATTTCTTTCTGTGTGGCACACTCTTATATAGTTCTCAAGGCACAAAACCAGGAGGAGATTTATACAGGGGAGAGAGACAGTTATTTTCCCTCCCAGGTAGAACTAACTGCTTGTTAAAGAGCAAATCATTCCTTTCTATTTAGCCAGACTGCTGTCTCTCAATTGCTTATTAAATCATGGAAATGGAACTTTCTTCCTGCAGATACAATTCTTCTTTGCAGTCAGTATGTAGTCAATGCATGTTAATACAGTCAAGCTCTTCCTTCCTCCTCCCTCTCTACCCAAAGTCCCATTAATAAGGGCAATAACGCAACATTTGACATTTAAACAGCCTGAAGGGTTCCAAAAAGATTTCACCAACTGCTGTGAATAGAGTTCTGAGGAGCTGCAGCTACTTTTGAGGCAGGAGGAGAATAAGCAGAAACACAAAGTCCCAATAAGGGAGATTCTGCCCAAGGGTATGTGCCAGATGCCCCCTCTTTAAAAGCAGCAAAATATTACATCCACACAGAAAAATCAGGTCTTTTACTCTTAATATATTGAAAATATATCATTGGAAGTCAAATGACATTGAGCTAGCCAACTGAAATGAGACATTAGGAAGGCTAGAACTCTCCACAGCAAGCTTATTTCCAGTGAATTCTATTTTTGAGATGATTATTAACCATTTGACTGGCTTTCATATCAATTGGAAGCATGGATACAAAACAGGACATTCCAGTTGTCCTGATATTTTAAATGTTCCCATATATTCTCATATAGTGTAAGGGGCTGGCTAGGGTTCAGGAAAACATTTGAACTTGGGGGATTTCAATTCAATAAGCAAAATATTCCCATATGAGCAAAGAATGAGAGTTTCCCGAAGATTTAAATACCTAATTTTTAATCCTTATTAAAAACAAAACAATAATACTAACAACAGAAACCAAAACTTTTATGAGATTTGTGAGATGATACTCTCTTTAGAAGACCCTAAAAACTGTATTTTACTAAAAATGTATGTAGCATCTTCAGATAACTTGATCATTCAGAAATAATTCATGAATAACACAATATGCAATAAAGGTAGTATCTCTTGATTAATTTAAAAGCAAAATGTCAAAAGCTTGGACTTACCCAAACCCCACAAAAACTCAGTTCCACTATGATACGAGTATTTAGTCAAGTTTTTAGCGGCTGCTGCAATTTGAATATTCAATTGAGCATGTCTAGGAGATTGGTGGCTGAACCTATTTGCTTAAATCCATTCTAGGCTAATGAATGCTTTTTTTTTTTTCATCCTGGATTGCAAAACAGTGGGCTGTACTGATTCATATTCTCTAAGGAAGCCAAAGGCCTTGGCCGCCAAGAGAATATCAAGTGCAGAGTTCCCAGATGGGTACTGTGGTCCATTATTACATACATCTGTGAAAATCAGACAAGGTATATCTGTTAAATAGTCAGAAAACTAGAAGGGAAAGATGAAAAGGAAAGTTATTCTTGAACCCAAAGCTAGAAGTGAAGACAAAAATCTTTATAATCATCTTCTAGGCAGACATGTACTGACTCTTTAAGATTAACTAAAGCCTAATAATACTAAAATCTGCATAATACAGTTATAAATATGAAGTAACATGTAAATTCTACTTTATGGTTCCCCAGAGAGGAGTAATAGATAATTCTCACAGTAAAGAAGGCTGATAAGTAATCTGAGGATGTTTTAAACTAGAAAAATTAACTACGTAATTTCTTTTTCTTTTTCTTTTTTTTTGGTACAATGAAACATGTGTGTGTACATGCAATTAAATATCAAATTATTAATGGTCCCAGTTCCAGAGGGCATACTGTATAGGTTTTCATATATTTCATTTATCAAGTAAATAAAGTAAGTACCATACGTGAAGGATTAAGTAAGGTAAAATATATCATTTTGCTGATGAAGAGGCATGACCCTTTACAGGCAAGCTGTATTGGTGCTCCTCAAAGATAAAAAAACATTACCGTCCCTTGTTAGATCCCGAAAAATTTAGCAGTCCATCAATAAAGCAGATTCACACAATCTTATTAATTGATAAATGTTTCTAAAAGCAGTGCCTAAGATAAAAATTGCATATAGCCAAAATTATGCTTGAACAAGTTTTGAGATGTACTGGTTTTTATTTTGTCTGTATACACATACACACACACATATTCTAAAAAACATACAAAATATATGGTATATAAATGTATGTATTATACACACACACAACCCAACCATATATATATATTTTGCATAATTTTCTTGATTTGACTATTTGAAGTATACCTTTTAAATTCTATTTTTCCCAGTATAGTGAAAATAAGAAGTGAATTTACTTTAAGATTATGTAATTATAATGCAAAAGACTATCTTAAATATTTTCCTGATTTCTATAAAGGATATGTTTTAATTTGCTATTGTCAAAAATATTGAAAAGCTTTGGACTAATGGAAACATGCATCAACATGTTATAGTGACAAATACTTTATATAGATTTAAACAATATAAAGTTTTGAACTGTGCTTTAATATCAAATTTACATTTTCTACCTTTATACTAATGGAAACATTCAGGTTTTTAGCATTAAGTGGTTTGGATATGGAAAACCTTTATGCAAATACATATTGCCAAATTTTAAACTCAGAAAACTAATAGGAAAAAAAAAAAAAAACACCCCAAAAAGCTTAGTTCTTGTTCTGGGTCTGCCAGTGTCTGCTTGACTAGCCTACAGCAAGTTAACTATACCCTACAGGGTTTCATTTCTTCATTTGTAAAATGAATGGTTTGGACTAGACAACTGGTCTTCAAACTGTGCTTCTGAAATATTACTAAAGGTCTTAGGGTGACAAAGCCCCCATTCTAATTTCCAATACTGTCTGCCATCAAAACTACCTAAATCATAAATCTAAATACTTACAAAACTATACTAGAGCAATTATTAAAACTATTTATTTCCTAGCATGTAAGTCATTTTTTACTCAACACATTTGCTGATTTCTTCTAGTTGTATCCTGGTTTCTAAATTTAATAATGCACAAATAAAAATCTTGGTTGGAATTCAACACTTCCTGCTGTTCATTCTCCCACTGAAGTCTCAGTCCTGTTTACATCATAATTGGTTTCTATGGAAATGATTATGTCATCATAAACAAGATACCTGAATTCTGCTTTGATGCAAATATTGTTTTAATGGGAAATGAAATAAAAAGCAGTATAATAAACAGAACATATTTAGGCATTACTGTTTGTGATATTGGGAGTGGGAAAATAAAAAGATAGTTTTGAAAACTCCGCCAGATCATTAAGTCATATTGTTAAGCAGTATGGACAGACAACCATAAAGCAAGCTGAAATGCTGGATGAAGTCTTATTCTTGCCTCAGAGACGGAAAGGTTTTTAGCCTCTGGAAATGTAAAGCAGAAACAATCTGGACTGTTTTTGCAGAGCAACATATGGTCACAGAATTGCTTAGGAATACTAGCAGTTTCTTTGGCAATGTAGTAACTCAAAAACTATTGCTACAGATTCATCCCTGAATATAGCTAAAAGCTGCTTAAATTATTTGATTGAATGATATTTAATACCGAGCATTTTGGAATATTTGGAAAATTAAGTAAAAAAATTCAAAGAATATTCATTTTGCTAAAACTAAGGCCATTTGATCAATCTTGTCCAAATTAAGATCTGTACTATAGAAAGAGGAAAATAAGAGACTCTATTCTGGTTACCGCTGTTATTCATTCACCAAATCATTAATCGTTCTCCACATAATCAAAAAGCATATATTAATGCTAAGCCCAAGATTTATCAACCACTGTGCTGGGTGCTGGGCTATAGAAATAAAGATGATGTAACCTCTCTGCTCAGAATATCACTCTATATTACAAAGAGACATACAGATTAATAATACAGACACAGAAAGATGCTTTTAGAGGTACCCACAAATACCTTCAAAAACACTGAAAATCAAGTAGTATTGCCTCTGGAAATGTGTGGCGTCAAGACGAATTCATAGAAGACTCAACAGAAGAGGTAATAGTGGAGCAGGGTCTTGAGGGATGAGTAGGTGTTTGCCAGCAAGACAAGCAGTGGAATAAATTGCATATTTAGGGGTCTTAAGTATAGAAACAAGCATGGGCTGTTCAGAACTACAGTGTGACTGGAACATTGAGAGGGAAATGGCAGGGATGCTTTAGCTAAAACTGAAAGTGGCTTTTCATGGAAAATTAAGTATAAAAATGCATTCAATATGGAGTTGACTGTGAATCAATACTCCCTCATAAAATTTGAGATCGAGTGTCAAAAATGTTAATAAGGGCAGTTATGTAGATTTTTTCCCCAACTCTGCAATGCTTTGTTGATCTGTATAATCCCGACTGTCTCTCATTGTGTCCCTGTACCTGCTTTAGATGCTGAAAAAGTTACAGTGGAAACACTCAACTCCTGACTGTCTCTGACATCCAAAATCCAGCCAATGGTGGACTCCCCCACTCCTAACACTGTTCCAAGTTTTCTTGGAAGAGAAATTGCTCACACTGAACAAAGATTAAGTGGCCAGGACCAATGCTGAATGATAGCCCTCTATTGCTGCAGAGATTATACACTGAGTTCATCAGTTAGTAAGCACTTTACCAAACATCAAAGAAAACCCAAATTAAATTGGTATAAAATAAAAGGGAGATATAACAGCTCACACATGAAGGAGATCATACCTGGCCAGGGTTCAGAGCTGACTGATATAGAAGTTTCCCTTCACTCTTCATGTTTACATCCACAATATGAGTCTTGCACTGCACTGAATTATGTTACCTTGAAATTCATATAATGAAGCCCTAACCCCCCAATGTGATAGTTTTTGGAAATCAGGGCTTTCAGAGGTACTTAGGTTCAGATAAGGTTATGAGGGCCAGTACCTCATGGTGAGATTAGTGCCCTTATAAGAGTACAGATATACAATGGAATATTACCCAGCCATTAAAAAGAATGAAATAATGCCATTTGCAGAAACATGGATGGACCTGGAGATTATCATACTAAGTGAAGTAAGTCAGACAAAGACAAATATCATATGATATAGCTTATATGAGGAAACTAAAAAAAGAATGATACAAATGAACTTATTTACTAAACAGAAACAAACTCAGAGACTTAGAGAATGAACTTGTGGCTACCAGTGGGGAAGGGTGGAGGGGAAGAATAGATTGGGAGTTTGGAATTGATATGTACACACTGCTATATTTAAAATAGATAACCAACAAGGACCTGCTTTAAAAAAATTTTTTTTTAATTAAAAAAAAAAAGTATCTCATGTGGAAAAAAAAAAAAAAAGAGACACCAGAGCTCGCTCTCTCTAGCCATGTAAGGGCACAAATAGATTGCAGCGGTCTGCAAGCCAAGAAGAGGGCTCTCACTAGAAATCAACCATACTGGCACTTTAATTTTGGACTTCTAGCCTCCAGGACTGTGAGACCATCAATTTCTGTTGTTTAAGTCACCCGCTGTATGGCATTTTGTTATGGCAGCTCAAGCTAAGACAAGTCTGCCTTGGTTTGTAGGCTGGTCACCAATAACAATTTGATTTACATTTTTTTCCTTAGTTACATGACTAATTTCCCATGGCTCCCAAGAACAAAACATTTCTTTTGCTAACATTCCCAACCCTTGACCCAATCTACAAAATATGGTTGAAAAAAAAAAAGATGAAAGATGAAATTATCATGGTAGATGTCAATTTCTTTGCTGCAGTGAAATGGCTGTTGAGACATGAATTACAATGTCCTGTGTGAACCACCAAAAGAAACAGGCTGGAATCACCAATACTGCCACAAACAGTATCTTCATGTCACTCTATTAGCAGAGCCTCAAACACTGATTCTGTTTCCTGGCAGTTCTCCAGAGGGCAGATATCACATTCTCGGCAATGGGCAGCAGTGACAGAAAGGCAGGAGAAAGGCATGACTCAGCAAGCTTGCATCTGAAACTTTGTATCTCATTCACATAGACTTTTTGTTGGATTCTAAGTAATAATTTCTAAGCATAAGATGAATATTTATAATGTTACTTTTGCTTTCTGGTAAATGCATAAAAGGAAAAAATTGAATCTCATAATTCTCTGTTAGGAGAGAGAAAGGATTCAAATATTTGGGATATGATCCATTCTCTTAATAACCAGGTAAGAATTAGATGAGGTTTTGAAATAGACCCAATCAGAGGTCCCCAAGCATGCATATCTGGTGCAGCTGTCTTCCTGCCCTTCATCTACAGGTTATGTAGACTGAAGCAGTTCTTTGTGACTAAAATAAAATAAAGTTATTAAATTTTAAATTCAAATTTTAAAATAAATATTAATATTAAAATTATAATCAAATGTAAATAATTAAAACAAAAATATATAGTCATAAAATATGTAAGTATAGATTTTAAATTATTAAAATATAAATTTAAAATATCAAAAATAACAGGTTAATCATCTAGAACTGATACAGTATACTTGCTTTTTGACATTTACAAACACTTTGTCGTATGTCAGACTCTGTTCTAGGCACTGGAGATATAACGGTTACTACCACAAATCAAAATAACATAGAACCGTTATGTTCCATTAAGAAATCTCACAAGTGAGATCTCAAAATAATGGATGGAATTGGAAGGGCCTTGAGGACACCTACTACCATTTCAGGTTATCTATGAAGGCCACACATAAATCAAAAGACAAGGTTGTAAAAATGAAGGTTGGAATCTTGTTCTTCTCTTTCCCTACTACTTATTTTCACTTATTGCACAACATATTGAAAGAAAAAGATTTTTTGATTTGGTACACTTATTACTTACATAAAACTTTACCCCAACCATTAAAAGTATCAAAACAGAAACTTAGATTGGATTTAAATACAACTACCAAATGAACTAGGATGAGGCAGAACATTTGGAAGGAGAATGACTTGTCACATGGAAAAAAAGGTAATAGTATCTACAATTATAAACATTAAGATCATACAAATTTATTTATTTTGAGCATTTTTTAAACACCTTTTTTGGAGTACAATTGCTTTACAACAGGAATAAAGATGCAGACATAGAGAATGGACTTGAGGAAATGGGGAAGGGGAAGGGGAAGGGGAAGTGGGAACGAAGTGAGAGAGTGGCATGGACATATATACACTACCAATTGTAAAACAGACAGCTAGTGGGAAGCAGCCACTTAGCACAGGGAGATCAGCTATGTGCTTTGTGACCACCTAGAGGGGTGGGATAGGGAGGGTGGGAGGGAGGAGATATGGGGATATGTGTATATGTATAGCTGATTCACTTTGTTGTAAAGCAGAAACTGACACACCAGTATTTTGAGCATTTTTCAAGGAAGTCTGTTATGGTTAAAATTGTGAGCACAGGGAATTCAACATGAGCATGTGAAGGATTCACAAGAGCTTGAAATATTTATTACACTTGCAAAATGTTAACATATAGCACCAATCATTAACATTCTTTTGACATTTTTACTTCCATTAAAGCTGTTTAAAACTCACTTCATGGGTGTGGGTATTTAGAAAGCCATAGTGGATCAGGGCTTGATACTCATCTAAAATTCACTGTGAAGGAAATTTCCCAATCTCAGACTTAAACTTTTTTTCTGTGACTTATTCTCATCTTCTTAGATGAAGTCTCTGATGGGCATTATTAGCAGAATGGGCATGATTTACAGACATAGAGAAGAAGAATAGGTTCTAAACCAGTGTTCTTTGATGGAAATATGGGAGACACGTATGCAATTTTAAGTTGTTTAGCAGTAACATTTAATAAGATAAAAAGGAACAGGCACAACTAATTCTAATAATATGTATTATTTAGACAAATATATCCAAAACGCTATCACCACAACCCAATACAAAAAGTATCAATGAGATATTATAAATTATTTTTTCATATTAGAACTTTCATCTCTGGAATATATTTCATCTTTAAAACACATCCCAAATTGCACAGCCTTGGGTCAAGCACCCAATGGCCACATATACGTATTAGCTTCCATATTGATTAGCAAAGTTATATACTATAAATATCCTTTATACTTCCTGAAAATATCAATATAACAATTTTAAATTATTATGTTTCTTCCAAATAATTATGTTTAAAAATTTTAAACCACAAGATTTCTAATCCTGCACTTTAAAACTTGACTTGAAAAACCAATGTGTATATATTGAATTTCTAGAAACAATTAATGAAATGTGCGTGAATGTGTGTGTGTGACTGCTGGAAATTAGGAAGTTGAGAACTGACATAGGCTGTTTTACGTAGGCTACAGAATGAATGACTTCAGGCAAATAATTTCATCCCTGTTGATAGGTACTTGATTTTTTTCATTTGTCACATAAGGGAGTTGATCTAGGTAAACTCTAAGATCATTATCTATCTTATAATCTTTTATTTAAAAATCTGTTTGCTATATATGTGTACACCAAACTTGTGTATCTGTGTATGTGCTCTTTTATTTAATAAGCAGGTCACAACTGTAGGATTGTGACACACTGGTCCATCAGAGTAATTTGTGAGATGAAAAATAGTCTATGACAAAATTATGAAATAATGCATTTTAAAATAGTCAATGACAAAATTACAAAGAGTTAAAGTTAGAAAGATGATGTACTTAAAGCTAATCTAAAAAGGAATATACTTCATATCCTCTTGAAATCCAATGTACTTCTTGGAGTGAAAGAGCAGGAAGGGAAGTTGTAAATGGCACACTAGAAATTAGGTACATTGTGGGCTCTACCCATAGATATCCATCATCAAATGTCTCATGTGTAAATGTCATTCATTACATACGCCATGCATTCAAAGGATAGAAATAAGTGGTTTTATTTATATATATACATATATATATATATATATATATATATATATATATATATATATATAAAATAAAAAATATATATACTTCTTTGTTACCAATTTGACAATTATGCATGCAGGCTAAATACTAAATGAAACTGTCACTTCTCTCCTGTCCGTCATATCTCTCGAAGAGCGTTCAAATAAACAAGATTCCTGGAAATAAGAATCAACTGAATGTATACATTTAGTAAACCACAATTCCATAAATACAGCCCTCAATAAGTCTATCTTAATATTTATATTCCATCTGTGTGTTGTGGATTTGGGAGATGGACTGGCAAAATAGCTCAACAAAAGGCTTGCAAAGAAACTTTAAAAAAAAGCTGAGCATGGTATATCTCTCCATCTGTTTGTGTCATCTTTGATTTCTTTCCTCAGTGTTTTATAGTTTTCTGAGTACAGGTCTTTTGCCTCCTTTGGTAGGTTTATTCCTAGGTATTTTATTCTTTTTGTTGCAATTGTAAATGGGACTGTTTCCTTAATTTCTCTTTCTGATCTTTCATTGTTAGTGTATAGGAATGCAAGAGATTTCTGTGCATTAATTTTGTATCCTGCAACTTTACCAAATTCATTGATTAGCTCTAGGAGTTTTCTGGTGGCATCTTTAGGATTTTCTATGTATAGTATCATGTCATCTGCAAACTGTGACATTGTCACTTCTTCTTTTCCAATTTGTATTCCTTTTATTCCTTTTTCTCGTCTGATTGCTGTGGCTAGGACTTCCAAAACTATGTTGAATAATAGGGGCAAGAGTGGGCACCCTTGTCTTATTCCTGATCTTAGAAGAAATGCTTTCAGTTTTTCACCATTGAGAATAATGTTTGCTGTGAGTTTGTCATATATGGCCTTTATTATGTTGAGGTAGGTTCCCTCTATGCCCACTTTCTGGAGAGTTCTTATCATAAATTGGTGTTGAATTTTGTCAAAAGATTTTTTTCATCTATTGAAATGATCATATGGTTTTTATTCTTTAATTTGTTAATATGGTGTATCACATTGTTTGATTTGCATATATTGAAGAATCCTTGCATCCATGGGATAAATCCCACTTGATCATGGTGTATGATCCTTTTAATGTTGTTGGATCCTGTTTGCTAGTATTTCGTTGAGGATTTCTGCATCTATGTTCATCAGTGACATTGGTCTGTAATTTTCTTTTTGTGTGTGTGATATCTTTGTCTGGTTTTGGTAACAGGGTGATGGTGGCCTCGTAGAATGAGTTTGGGGGTGTTCCTCCCTCTGCAATATTTTGGAAGAGTTTGAGAAGGATAGGTGTTAGCTCTCCTCTAAATGTTTGATAGAATTCACCTGTGAAGCCATCTAGTCCTGGACTTTTGTTTGTTAGAAGATTTTTAATCACAGTTTCAATTTCATTACTTGTGATTCCTCTGTTTATATTTTCTAATTCTTCCTGGTTCAGTCTTGGAAAGTTGTACCTTTCCAAGAATTTGTCCATTTCTTCCAGCTTGTCCATTTTATTGGCATATAGTTGTAACATCACTAATTATTAGAGAAATGCAAATCAAAACTACAATGAGGTATCACCTCACACCAGTCAGAAAGGCCATCATCAAAAAATCTACAAACAATAAATGTTGGAGAGGGTGTAGAGAAAAGGGAACCCTCTTGCATTGTTGTGGGAATGTATATTGATACAGCCACTGTGGAGAAGAGTATGGAGGTTCTTTAAATATGTAAAAATAGAACTACCATATGACCCAGCAATCCCACTACTGGGCATATACCCTGAGAAAACCATAATTCAAAAAGTCACATGCAACCCAATGTTCTTTGCAGCACTATTTACAATAGCCAGGACATGGAACAACCTAAATGCCCATTGACAGATGACTGGATAAAGAAGATACGGTATTTATATATATCATGGAATATTACTCAGCCATAAAATGGAACGAAATTGGGTCATTTGTAGAGATGTGGATGGACCTAGAGTTTGTCATACAGAGTGAAGTAAATCAGAAACAGAAAAACAAATATCGTATAGTAACGCATACATGTGGAATCTTAAAAAATGGTACAGATGAACCTATTTGCAGGGCAGGAATAAAGATGTAGACGTAGAGAACGGACATGTGGACACAGTGAGGGGAAGGGGAGGGAGGGATGAATTTGGAGATTAGGTTTGACATAAGTACACTACCATGTGTAAAATAGCTAGCTAGTGGGAATCTGCTGTACAGCACAGGGAGCTCAGCTCAGTGCTCTCTGATGACTTAGATGGGTGGGATTGTAGGGGGGAGGGAGGTCCAAGAGGGAGGGTATATATGTATACATATAGCTGATTCACTGCATTTTACAGCAGAAACTAACACAACATTGTAAAGCAATTACACTCCAATAGGAAAAAAAAAAAAAAGCTGAGTAACATAACCTAAGATTCTGAAATTTGAATATATATGCTTCCTTTCTAACTCTATTTTCAAAACTTTGATTATTTGATCAGAATGCAGCACTGGGTGTCTCAAACTCATACTTTCCAGTAGGAATATTCATATACAGAAAATATTGAAGCTTAAAGGAAACAAAGATAGAATTCATCTAGCTCAACCACTAACCCAATATTCCTTTTCCTTCTACAACAATACTTCTCAAACCACCAACCGATTAATTTTTTCCATTATTGCAGACTGACACTTCTGTGAAATATAAAAATGAATTACTAAGAGAATAAGACAAAAAAACAAGACTTACAAAGTGCAAGACCACATATTTTATTATTAGATTCAAAAGACATAAAATTGTTCTATCAAATTGCTGTAAAATTCTAAACATCTGCACTCAATTTCTGTACTTATGTTTTTAGGGATTGATGTTAAGTTTACATACTGTCACTGGTCTGTGGTCTATACTTTTTGGCTAACGCAACTCTAGACTATCTCTCTGAATATATGTTGTTGTTTTTAATGCCATACCTGACCCTTACAAAGACAGGGAACTTACAAAGTACAAACACTTGATTTTAGAAATCTACTTATTAGAAAACAAGCCAGATTCTCATTGTATTATCGCTATACTTTATCACTGACCTAGAAGTTCCTTCCAGAATATACAAAATAAAATATGAAAAATAAATGAAAATTATAAATAAATGAAGGTGCAAAAGATGAATGCAGGCATAAAAAATTAGGATTTGAAGGTTATATAGTTGTATATTTAGAAAATACCAAATAATTCACTATAAAATTTAGAATTAAAAGAAATATTAGTATGTTGCTCAGATTAAATCATAAAATTGTCAATAGTTTTCCCTTATAGCAGCAATAAGCAGTAAAAATATAATTGCAATTAAATTTGCTAGTGTATATTCTTATTACGTTTCATCTTATTAGATTCAGTCCATTGCTCCCTTTGGTGAAGATATTTTTGGATTTAAATTTGTCACCTAACATATTTCATATTCACAGCACTTCGTTTGCAACATTGGTAAACATGTCTCTACAACTTAATTTTCCAGTCATTGTAGTTTCAAACAGAAAAATGGAACCATCTAAAAAGGAAGCACTAGTTACCACAAAAATAGCACACTTAGGGACCCCAGAGCCATATGACTTCCTTTCATGATTACAGAGCTCTGGTTTCAGAAGCACACATTTAAACTCTCAGCTTGACCAACCTTCTCTCAAATGCAGGTCTCCTATTGCAGGAGAGTAAATGAATCCATGCCATCACGGTTTCTTCACTGAGAAAAAAGGATTTAATCTCACGCCTCATGAAAGGTAAAACTTCATATGAAAGAGCAGGTGGCCTGTTTTTATAGTAGAGATTAGATTTGCCATAAGGCTTGACTCATTTTATGGGAGCAGGTCAGGTGCTCAGAGAGAGGTATTAGGTACATCATATGCTCTGAAATTACATGAATATGCAAATAATAAAATACATATGGTAAGAAAGTTTTAGAATTGACTCTGCACTATTTGCCCAGAGCGGGGCGGGGTGGCAGTGTATGAAAGACTCTTAAATATACTTCTTCATGTTCTCCTCTGTAAGTCAGTATTTCCTTATAAGACAGAAACCCATTTCAAATTATTAGAAAACCTTATTTTATGACAGAATCCTCAGGTAGGATAGGGATGTGTCGCATAGTTGTTTAAAAAAATACTAAAAATTCTAAAACAGCATTGACTTTGGATTCAGACCCAAATTTGATTTTCAGCCCCAGCGTTTACTAGCTAAATGTCCTAGGGTGAGTTATTTATTCCCTCTGAGCTTTACCTTCCTCTTTCTAAACTAGAATAATAGCCTCCTTAGTGGGTGGTTGTAAGGCTTAAATAAGATAAACTATTGAAAGAGTGCCAGGCATGGCTACTATTATTATTATTATCTCATTCACAACATCATCTTTATTCTCATGTCATCTTCATCTCTATAGCTCCATCCAGTTTGTCATCATCATAGGATAACCATGGCTTCATATTCTGACATCTCACTAGTTGTGTGACCTAGAATAAGTCCCTTGGTTTTCCCAACTTCCATTTCTTAAAATTTTAAGGGAAGGAGTTGAGGTAGATTTCTATGTAGCTATAGTTTTTAGTATTAAAAGTGGGATTCTATATTTAATAGTCATTGTACAATTAGTTGTACTTAACTGATACAATACACTGGTGCACCGAAGAATTCGCAAACTTCTTTTTTGATGCCTGCTCACCTGTGTAAAGCAGGTGTGACTTGAAGTTTGATAACCTCTGTAGTACTGATAGTTATTTCAAAGACTTATTTCAGGTCCAAACTTTTGATCCCATACTTATACAAAATCAATCTCTGATATATTAAATAAAAAAGAACCTACTTTATGATGTTCATGAAATTCTATAATGCTTATTTAGTGACCACTAATTATATTTTATATCTAGTATAAATCATGCTGGAACTGCTCCTTCCATAGATACAGTAATTTTTCCATTCATTATTATGGGAAGGATAATAGCTAAAGCTGAAGAAATATGTTTACCTATTTGATAGCCAAACAAACTGGCATTTCGTGGAGATGATCAAAACTACTGAAATCCTTAAGATTCAAGAGGGAAAAATGACCAATGAGTGTTAAACATATTAACACACTCATGTACAAAGCTGTTCATTTGATCTTTTGGAAAGAATATATTTTAAACTTGTAAACAAAAACAATACTAATGAAAATAATATATTTTATTAAATTCATCAACTAGCGCCAAAACAACATCAAATATTGGCTGCTCATAAGATTTATTGTGAAAAGGATACCATAGAAGTAGATATCTGTGCTGGTATTTTCTATGTTATTTTCCTGAGGGCTCTAAATGAACTAGAAACTCTAACTCCTTTTTTACATCCAAATCCTTCTCAATGAGAAGTAGTTCTAGAAATCTAAAATCGAATGAGAAAGATTATTTCCACATGTTTTTATTTTCTTGTTTTCAAAAAGGGTTTCAGATGGCTTTAGTTAATTGAAACAACTGTTGAAAATTTTGACATTTTTAATAATTTCTCAATATTTTCAATCCTGATGAAAATGTTTTGTCTTTCAGAACATCTACTCTGGGATCTGGCCACTCACTTCATGAAAAATATATATTCAAAATTTCACGTGATCTATTCATCCATCTAGGTAGTTACCACCTGGACTCTGCTAAGTCAAATATTCCCCAGTGTCCCCACTTTTTCCTTTATGTAAGCTACCTTGGCAATGAACATGAATTCCTCTTTCTAGACCTGCAAGCACACAAAGTCTGCTCTATAGGTCCACGAAGTTTGTTTTTATAAGACACAATTATAAACACACAATTGGAGACATATGAGTAGCAGTAACTGACCCAAACACCTAGATTCTTTGGTTTGGTTTGGTTTGATTTTAGAAGTTCCCATTTCAATTGTGACTTTGGAAATATAGTAAAAATGGAATGTTAGTGAAAACTCCCACAAGTTATTCCAGTTTATAAACCACTTATCATACTTATTACAAAAGAATAAGTGTCTCTCCCTTAATCCAATCAATTATCCATTCCTACAGGACAATCAGAAGAAAATTCTATCTTTCTTCAAGATTTTAAGGAAGGAAATAGGAATGAAGAGGTATTTGTAACAGTTCACTTAAATATTTTCCCAAAAATGTATTCCTAGAAGAGGGCAAATGGGTAGGAGAGACCAGAAACTTTGCTATACTAACATGTGATATTATAACAGCATCTATCTTCCCTGTCAAATATACAAGTGCAGCATTGCCTCTAAGTTTTGCCATATTTTTCATATATTTTCTAGAAAAGTTTCTCTACTGTGTGCTCAACTTCCAGATATAAGATATTATTTGCTATAATCATTCATCACCTATTTCAACACTTTCTTAGCCTAGAGTTAAGACATGGCATCATTTAAGATGAAGTAAACTGGCCAAGAGGTAGAAAGCAACTGAATTTCCCAAGAAGGGTATTCATTATTCTTGATGCTCTTATGACTATTAGCAGTCTGGAGGTGAAAAGGATACTTGTTGTTAGCAGATCTCTAAAATTATTAAAGACTAAAGCAGTGACTTACAGGGTTACTACCTTAGAAAGCAGCATAAGGGAAGTATGGGCAGATGCCCACTGATGAAGAGGAAGAAATTACTACCTTAGCAAGCGGAATAAGGGAAGTATGGGCAGATGCCCATGGATGGAAGAGGAAGAAATTCTGTTGATGGTATCTATTCTCTAATCCTCTTAAAAAAATTCAGTCCGGAATCGAAAAGTTTGGGACCTCTAGAAAAAAATCAAGACTGGTTCTGACAAAATTTATAGACTAGATAAAGAAATAACCTATGATGCTGTAAAACAAATACACTGTGATTCATTTTTCTCTCTCCCAAACTGACAGTCCCCATTTCAGTGAGTGGCAATTTTATTCTTTCAAGAAGCTTAAGCAAAACAACAATAACAAACAACAATCACAAAAACCTTTCTTCTCTTTATTTTACATTCCATGTCAAGTTCATCAGCAAGCCTTGTCATCTCTATATTCAAAGCATATTGAGAAACATAATGAAATAAACAATTCCATATAGATTTTTTACATATTCACAATGAATTAATATTTAAGCTGAAAATAGCTAAAAAGTGATACAAAATTGTTAAAACTTACTATTTAGTGTAAGTCACTGGTATCCACAAAAACTACTTTGACATTTTCTGTAATAGGCATAAAATGAGAATGAAAAGTATTTGACTATAGGGGGGAAAAAGGTGTGAAAACAACTTATAGAGAAACTAAATTTCCAAAGAGTGCCAAAAACCTAAGATGTATGTACTTGTATCACCTCTATCAACATTTAATGTGAAGAAAGGATGTATAATACTCCATGATAAAACTCTAGGGATGATATTACAGTGGCTGTAATCAACGCAATAGCACTAAGACAGCAAACTGTTTTCAGAGCAAAACAAATTTAAACATATATCAAAAGATTAGATGCACAACGATATTGTTTCCATTTATTACTCAGCACATCTCCCAAACCACCAGGCTTCATCCTACCAAGGTTACTTCTATTTCTTTATTTTACTACCAGGCATTTGATTGTATAATCTACTCCCACACCCCCTCTAACTACAAAACTGATTTTTCGGTACTCTTATAAATCTGCGTTGAAAGGAATAGAATATAAAAAGCAGATTTTAGGGTTGTGCCTAATGAATTTTTGCAATAAATGAAATAGTTGGAAATCCAAATAACATAAAAATTACAAATAACATTGAGTTGAAAATAGTAAACACCATTAGAGGTAACACTGATCCATTTACCATCTGGTGATATATCACTGCTTCTGATTTCCTTGAACTGGGAAATAAATTTTGATCGGTTGCTATTTCTCTGTTTAATCAAATCAAATTTTTATCCCTTTGCACTGTTTGACTTGAAAAAATTAGAAAGTTTTAGAAAAGAATTCACTTTCAAGTCAAGGTTTATAAAACAAAGAGCAGTGAAGGAAAAGAAAAAAATCAGAAAATATGTCTTGCTGAGACTTCTTAATATTAGTGACTTTGATTTATATTCATGCTCTGGGAATCAAATGGACTTTTTCATCTCTTCTCTTTACCATTTGCCAATCAAATGCTTGTCTTATTATTAGAATTAATGGACAGGGAAAGGTCACAAAAACACTACCACCTTCACAGGAACAGACAAACATTTTGTTTGTTTACACTGATTACATATGGGAGTCATTGAAACTTAGAAAATATAATAAGATATACAATCAACATGGTTTTAAATATCCATTGCATCTATATCACCCTATAGAGTTCAAATATTATTACTAAATTTTTACCTGTTCTTTAGTAGAATTTTGAAATGAGTTTGGCTGATTTAAGGGAAGGAAATAGAGTCATCTTCCTAACCTCTAAGCCAAAATCAGTATATTTCATTGCTAAAGGTCAGGATTTATGGTACAGTTTATATCATTTTTAGCCTCATTCCTAATCTTTGTGTAATAAGACTTTTATGTCCATCTATGGTCTGTGTATTGGACTGATGTCTGTATTCCCCCAGAATTCCTATACTGAATCCCTAACCCCCAGTGTGGTTGTATGTGGAGATGGGGCCTCTAAGGAAGTAGTTAAGGTTAAATGAAGTCATAAAGGTGGGGACCTGATTCAATAGTATTAGTATCCTTATAAGGAGAGGCACCAGAGAACAAACACTCTCTCTCTGTCTCTCTCTCTTACCCCACTTGCACCAATGAAGAGGTCATGTGAGCACACACCAAGATGGCAGCTGCCCACAAGACAAGAGAAGAGGCCTCAGAATAAAACCTACTTTCCCAACACTTTGATCTTGGACAGCCAGCATCCAGAAATGTGAGAAATACATTTCTATTGTTTAGGCAACCCAGTCTGTGGTATTTTCTTATGGCAGCCCAAGCAGAAAGTAGAGAAATACAGTCTGGGAGGCAATGAAAACACTGGGGATAATGAAGTTCTGAGAAAGCATGTTTTCTCTTAGTGGAAGCCAACCAAGATTACTAATCTTGCATAGTACACTGATTTAGCTCTATTAAAGGATAGCTGTAGATAATTAACTCAGTCCTCTGGCAACTACACTTTAGGCTCTCATTTCTCACTGGCACATGTCCATTCCTGCTCCATTTGCCTTGCCTTGCCTGACACTGCACATACACTGCTGTCAAGTGAGTAGCCATAATGTCTCCTGTACTTATTCAGACTTGGGTTGTAAATCACTGCCCGTTCCTTGTCATTCACTGTTTAAGGTTAATATGTGATTGGACTACAGTGCTTGATGTTATTACTTTGTTATCAGTTACTACTGTTTGCCTTTGGACACAGGCAATCAAATGCAGCGACTCAGGTGCCAGATTCCAACGCTGAATTTCGAATACTACAATTCTGTCCCAATTAGCTCAGTCCCAGGCATCTCTGGTTTCTTTCATCCTATTTGGACGTCCTCATTTCCCAGCAACTGCTCTTAATATTCTAATGTTCTACAGAATGTCCTTATAGATAGCAATAAAGTCCCGACTATCTTCAGCTCTTGCCCAACCAATTCGAAGAGAACAAAAAAATTTTCATCATGCTACCCTACAAACTAGCCTGGTGGCTCTCAGAGACATTGGAATCACCTAGGAACTTGTTTAACCAGCCCTCCCCCGCCCATACACACATCCACCACCACCATTCCTGAGCTCCATACAGACCTACAGACTCTGTAACTCAATGGGCCCAACAATCAGTTTTAACTCGCCCTCCAGTTGATTCTAGTTGTTCTAGAACTACTTGCCTGGGGGCAAACTGACCCTGAATATCCACACTGTGCAGTAACCACATTGAATGATTACTACAATTTACCCCCATTAAAGTAGCCAATTGGCCTTATTGGCCCACTTTATTCTTCTGCTCTTTTTCCTTGGATATCTGGACTTTCTCCTAGCCCTTTGATCTCAATAACCCTCCATCCCAGATAACTGACTGGAAACATCACCCCCCCCACCCACCCCTGCCCCATCCCGGGGATCCTAAGATTCCCTTCCCTGGACTCATTCTTCTACTTCTTATACTATCTGCCTCCCATTTGGTTGACATTCCCTAATAACACCCTACCTTCACCTGACCTTAAGCATCATTATTATCAACAATTTTCAAAACACCCAAGCTAATTAATAAATGTCTAGAGTTTAGATTCTCCCTCTCTGGGATGAACTGTAATTTTCCTAATCAATTAAATGGCAGATGGTTTTCCTGCTCTCTACCTCCAACAAATTTAAATAGTAAACCTAAGGAATCTGTTTTTTGACATTGATAAGGCTCCAAACAACTGTTCAAAACAAGTTTAGGTAGATTCTTAAACCATTCACTCCATAAGAGTTGTTTGCCAAGCACTACTCTCAATATTTTAGATGTATTTATCTCATTGAAATGGTGGTGTGCACATGACATCTAAAATTGTTATTTTTGCAAGTTGAATATGGCAAGGTATTGGCAATTTCACACGGCTAAGTCTAAGTACCATTTTTATCTCCCTTTAATACCTGGGACAACTGAGAGTTTAGAGTATGAGAAACCTTACATTAGTAGAAGAGAATAAACAAAACAAAGCATAACAATTTTTGGAACCATAAATTTGTACAATACAAGATGAATACAGAGACCTGTTGGTGCTCAAAACTTTTTTTTCTTTTTTTTTTTCCCCCAGTAAGTGAGTGGCTCTGGAGTCAGCAGAGAGAGATTAAAATGGCCCTTGAAACATCTACATGGGGTACGGAGAAGGCTGTGTCTTTGCAAATGTAGTGGTTGATTCTGCAACATTTATTTGTTTAAATCTTGATTGCTTGCTCTAAACCAAACATAGTAATCTCATTTCCATTTTAATGATTGGTAGAGGTATAGAAACGTTACCTAATTTGACTAATGAGGCAAGTGCGGTTATCTGCTAGGGATCTTTCAACATTCCTGAAAAAACTGTCACAAAAATAAATGGTCCCTCCACTTTCCATTGGACATTGATAGATCTGGGGGTGGTGCAGCCATCTTGCTACTGATCTGAATATAAAGGCCACCAAAAGAAAAACAGGTTAGACAGATAGAAAGAATGCTGGATCTTACTGAATCACTGGATCAACCCAATCCTGAAGCCAGACCTACATTTGAATTCCAATTTTTAATCATGGTTTTCTGTTACTTACTGCTCCAAACAGACTATTACAAAAGAGAGATTCATTTCTTCCATTAGAATTTCCTAGGAAACTTCCCATTTCTAAATGGTACTTAAATACAGTAACTAGGTATTAAAAATCACACAACCTAAGGACCCTGATGAGTTGACATTATGTAGTCTAGAATCTGTTCTTATTGATTTGGTCTTTGGATAAAGTAAGGTCTCAGTTCCAAACCACTCCCTTCAAATACTGGCTTTGGGACGTTGGGCACATCATTTAAGACCTCTCTAAGCCACCAATTATTTATCTGCAAACTGGAATAATAATGTGACTCCACAAATGTTCAAAATAAAAGTTAGATGAGACAACATATGAAACAATGTTATATGGATAGCATTGTGACCGGTATAAAAGAGAAATACGATAAATGTGATTTCCTTCAGGTTCCTTTTGTCTTCTTTTTCATGGTATACTTTAACACTTTAACATACAGATAGTATCTAACTGGGGAGAAGACTCAGAAGGGTAGGGGAAACCATTTGACTTAAAAAGAATAAAAGTAATTTATCATAAATAATCAAAGGATAGACATGAGCCTTCAATCAAGAACATCAGCTTCTGAGCACTACATCTGCTCACCTGGCTGCCTAGGCTTGGGGCTCGCCCTGGTCTCCGCCTAAAGTGCCCAGCAGGAGCCGCAGGCTTTGATCATCCACTGCCTGCATCTGTGTCCCAGTAGCCGCAACTGCCCCAGGGGCTGTTCTGGAAGAGATCTGAGAGCGGGGTGGCCTGGGTCATGAGAGCCCCACACCTCTCATGTAGTGGTGAAGAAGACCAGTATTCCCAATGGGTCTGGGAGAAGGTAAAGACTTCTTAATGATCAGCACCCTCAAAGTGATGTACAGATAGAGGATTATGACTATGTCAACACTGGACCTGCCCAGAGGAACTCTGGCACTGATAACCGCAGAGGCAGAAACAAGAGATACTGGACACAGGATTAAAATGGCTCCAAGAGGGGGGACCTTCAAGATGGTGGAAGAGTAAGACATGGAGATCACCTTCCTCCCCACAAAAACATCAGAAATACATCTACATGTGGAACAACTCCTACAGAACACATACCGAACGCTGGCAGAAGACCTCAGACCTCCCAAAAGGCAAGAAACTCCCCACGTACCTGGGTAGGGCAAAAGAAAAAAGAAAAAACAGACAAAAGAATAGGGATGGGACCTGCACCAGTGGGAGGGAGCTGTGAAGGAGAAAAGGCTTCCACACACTAGGAAGCCCCTTCACTGGCGGAGCAGGGGGTGGCAGGGGGGGAAGCTTTGGAGCCACGGAGGAGAGCACAGACACAGGGGTGCAGAGGGCAAAGCAGAGAGATTCCCGCACAGAGGACCGGTGCCGACCAGCACTCACCAGCCCGAGAGGCTTGTCTGCTCACCCGCCGGGGCGGGCAGGGCCTGGGAGCTGAGGCTCGGGCTTCGGTCGGATCCCAGGAAGAGGACTGGGGTTGGCGGTGTGAACACAGCCTGAAAGGGCTAGTGCGCCACAGGTAGCCGGGAGGGAGTCCAGAAAAAGTCTTGAGCTGCCGAAGAGGCAAGAGACCATTGTTTCGGGGTGCACGAGGAGAGGGGATTCCTTCCCAGTGTGCCCAAAGAAGGCAGAGCACCACCTAAACGAACTGCAGAGATGGGCGTGAGCCACGGCTATCAGCTCGGACCCCAGAGACAGGCATGAAACGTTAACGCTGCTACTGCCACCAAGAATCCTGTGTGCAAGCACAGGTCACTATCCACACCGCACCCCACCCCCCCAGGAGACTGTGCAGCCCGCCACTGCCAGTGTCCCCTGATCCAGGGACAACCTCCCCAGGAGGACATACAGTGTGCCTCAGGCTGTTGCAACACTATGCTGGCCTCTGCCGCTGTAGGCTCGCCCGCATTCCAATTATGACTACCGTACCCCTCCCTCCCCTCAGCCTGAGTGAGCCAGAGCACCCTAATCAGACTCTGCTTTAACCCCCTCCTGTCTGGGTGGGAGCAGATGCCTGAGGGTGACCTACATGCAGAGGTGGGGCCAAAACCAAAGCTGAACCCCAGGAGTTTTGTGAACACAGAAGAGAAAGGGAAATCTCTTCCAGCAGCCTCAGGAGTAGTGGATTAAATTGCCAAAATCAACTTGATGTACCCTGCGTCTGTGGAATACCTGAATAGACAACGAATCATCCCAAAATTTAGGTGGTGGACATTGGGAGCAACTGTGGACTTGGGGTTTGTGTCTGTGACTGACTTTTCTGATTTTTATGTTTATGTTAGTTTAGTTTTTAGCACTTGTTATCATTGGTGGATTTGTTTATTGGTCTGGTTGCTCTCTACTTTTTTATCATTATTTTTTAATTTTAATAATTAAAAATATTTTTTTTTAATAATTTTTTTTTTCTCTTTCTCTTTTTCTCCCTTTTCTCCTGAGCTGTGTGACTGACAGGGTCTTGGTGCTCCGGCCTGGTGTCAGGCCTGAGCCTCTGAGGTGGGAGAACTGAGTACAGGACACTGGCCCACCTGAGACCTCCCAGCCACATGTAAAATCAGTCAGTGAGAGCTCTCCCAGAGATCTCTGTCTCAACACTAAGAACCAGCTCCACCCAACGGCCAGCAAGCTCCAGTGCCGGACGCCCCATGCCAAACAACTAGCAAGACAGGAACACAACCCCATCCATTAGCAGAGAGGCTGCCTAAAATCATAATAAAATCACAGACTCCCCGAAACACACCACCGGACGTGGTCCTGCCCACCAGAAAGACAAGATCCAGCCCCACCCACCAGAACACAGGCACCAGTCCCCTCCACCAGGAAGCCTACACAAGCCACTGAAACAACCTCACCGACTGGAGGCAGACACCAAAAACAATGGGAACTACAAATCTGCAGCCTGCGAAAAGAAGAGCCCAAACAGAGTAAGTTAAACAAAATGAGAAGACAGAAATATGTAGCAGATGAAGGAGCAACGTAAAAACCCACCAGCCCAAACAAATGAAGAGAAAATAGGCAGTCTGCCTGAAAAAGAACTCAGAGCAATGATAGTAAAGATGATCCAAAATCTTGGAAATAGAATGGAGAAAATACAAGAAACGTTTAACAAGGGCCTAGAAGAACTAAAGAACAAACAAACGAAGAACAACACAATAAATGAAATTAAAAACTCTCTAGAAGGAAGCAATAGCAAAATAACTGAGGCAAAAGAACGGATAAGTCACCTGCAAGATAAAATAGTGGAAATAACTACAACAGAGCAGAGTAAAGAACAAGAATGAAAAGAATTGAGGACAGTCTCAGAGACCTCTGGGACAACATTAAACACACCAACATTTGAATTATAGGGCTCCCATAAGAAAAATAGAAAAAGAAATGGTCTGAGAAAATATTTGAAGAGATTATAGTTGAAATCTACCCTAATATGGGAAAGGAAATACTCAGTCACAACAGGAAGTGCAGAGAGTCCCAAAGAGGATAAATCCAAGGAGAAAAATGCCAAGACACATATTAATCAAACTATAAAATATTAAATACAAAAAAAATATTAAAAGCAGCAAGGGAAAAGCAACAAATAACACACAAGGGAATCCCCATAAGGTTAACAACTGAACTTCCAGCAGAAACTCTGCAAGCCAGAACGGAGTGGCAGGACATATCTAAAGTGAAAAAAGGAAAAAACCTACAAGCAAGATTACTCTACCCAGCAAGGATCTCATTCAGATTCGACGGAGAAATTAAAACCTTTACAGACAAGCAAAAGTTAAGAGAATTCAGCACCACCAAACCAGCTTTACAACAAATGCTAAAGGAAGTTCTCTAGGCAGGAAACACAAGAGAAGGAAAAGACCTACAAAAAGAAACCCAAAACAATTAAGAAAATGGTAAATAGGAACATACATATCAATAATTACCTTAAATGTAAATGGATTAAATGCTCCAAGCAAAAGACATAGACTGGCTGAATGGATACAAACACAAGACCCATATAAATGCTGTTTATAAGAGACCCACTTCAGACCTAGGGACTCATACAGACTGAAAGTGAGGGGATGGAAAAAGATATTCCATGAAAATGGAAATCAAAAGAAAGCTGGAGTAGCAATTTTCATATCAGACAAAATAGACTTTAAAATAAAGACTATTACAAGAGACAAAGAAGGGCACTATATAATGATCAAGGGATCAATCCAAGAAGAAGATATAAGAATTGTAAATTTTTAGGCCCCCAACATAGGAGCACCTCAATACATAAGGCAAATGCTAACAGCCACAAAAGGGGAAACCATCAGTAACACAATAATAGTAGGGGACTTTAATACCCCATTTTCACCAATGGACAAATAATCCAAAATGAAAATAAATAAGGAAAAACAAGCTTTAAATGACACATTAGACAAGATGGACTTAATTGATATTTAGAGGACATTCCATCCAAAAACAACAGAATACACTTTCTTCTCAAGTGCTCATGGAACATTCTCCAGGATAGATCATATCGTGGGACACAAATCAAGCCTTGGTAACTTTAAGAAAATTGAAATCGTGTCAAGTATCTTTTCTGACCACAACGCTACGAGACTAGATATCAATTACAGGAAAAAATCTGTAAAAAATAAAAATACATGGAGGCTAAACAATATACTGTATAATAACCGAGAGATCACTGAAGACATCAAAGAGGAAATCAAAAAATACCTAGAAACAAATGACAATGAAAACACAATGACCCAAAACCTATGGGATGCAAAAAAAAGCAGCTGTAAGAGGGAAATTTATAGCAATACAATCCTAACTCAAGAAATAAGAAAAATCTCAAGTAAACAATCTAAACTTACACCTAAGGCAAATAGAGAAAGAAGAACAAAAAAACCCCAAAGTTAGTAGAACGAAAGAAATCATAAAGATGAGATCAGAAATAAATGAAATAGAAATGAAGGAAACAATAGAAAAGATCAATAAAACTAAAAGCTGGTTCTTTGAGAAGATAAATAAAATTGATAAACCATTAGCCAGATTCATCAAGAAAAAAAAGGAGAAGACTCAATTTAACAGAATCAGAAATGAAAAAGGAGAAGTAACAACAGACACTGCAGAAATACAAAGGATCATGAGAGACTACTACAAGAAACTATATGCCAATAAAATGGCCAACCTGGAAGAAATGGACAAATTCTTAGAAAAACAGAACCCTACGAGACTGAACCAGGAAGAAAGAGAAAATATAAACAGACGAATCACAAGCACTGAAATTGGAACTGTGATTAAAAACCTTCGAACAAACAAAAACCCAGGACCAGATGGCTTCACAGGCAAATTCTATCAAACATTTAGAGAAGAGCTAACACCTATCCTTCTCAAACTCTTCCAAAATATAGCAGAGGGAGGAACACTCCCAAACTCATTCTACGAGTCCACCATCACCCTGATACCAAAACCAGACAAAGATGTCACAAAAAAAGAAAAGTACAGGCCAGTATCACTGATGAACATAGATGCAAAAGTCCTCAACAAAATACTAGCAAACAGAATCCAACAGCACATTAAAAGGATCATACACCATGATCCAGTGTGGTTTATCCCAGGAATGCAAGGATTCTTCAATATACACAAATCAATCTCATTAACAAACTGAAGGATAAAAACCATATGATAATCTCAGTAGATGCAGAAAAATCTTTCGCCAAAAGTCAACAGCCATTTATGATAAAAACTCTGCAGAACGTAGGCATAGAGGGAACCTACCGCAACATAAAAAAGGCCATATATGACAAACCCACAGCCAACAACATTCTCAGTGGTGAAAGAATGAAACCATTTCCTCTAAGATCAGGAACAAGACAAGGTTGCCCACTCTCACTACTATTATCCAACACAGGTTTGGAAGTTTTAGCCACAGCAATCAGAGGAGAAAAAGAAATAAAAGGAATACAAATTGGAAAAGAAGAAGTAAAGCTGTCACTGTTTGCATATGACATGATACTATACATAGAGAATCCTAAAGACACTACCAGAAAACTACTAGAGCTAATCAATGAATTTGGTAAAGCAGCAGGATACAAAATTAATGCACAGAAATCTCTTACATTCCTATACACTAACAACGAAAAATCTGAAAGAGAAATTAAGGAAACACTCCCATTTACCATTGGAACAAAAAGAATAAAATACCCAGGAACAAACCAACCTAAGGAGACAAAAGACTTGTATGCAGAAAACTATAAGACACTGATGAAAGAAATTAAAGATGATACAAACAGATAGAGAGATATACGATGTTCTTGGACAGGAATAATCCACATTGTGAAAATGACTCTACTACCCAAAGCAATCTACAGATTCAATGCAATCCCTATCAAACTACCACTGGCATTTTTCACAGAACTAGAACAAAAAATTTCACAATTTCTATGGACACACAAAAGACCCCAAATACCCAAAGCAATCATGAGAAGTAAAAACAGAGTTGGAGGAATCAGGCTCCCTGAATTCAGACTGTACTACAAAGCTACAATAATGAAGACAGTATGGTACTGGTATAAAAACAAAAATTTAGATCAATGGAACAGGATAGAAAGCCCAGAGATAAACCCACGCACATATGGTCACCTTACCTTTGATAAAGGAGGCAAGAGTATACAATGGAGAAAAGACAGCCTCTTCAATAAGTGGTGCTGCGAAAACTGGACAGCTACATGTAAAAGAATGAAATTAGAACACTCCCTAACACCATATACAGTAATAAACTTCAAATGGATTACAGACCTAAATGTAAGGCCAGACACTATAAAACTCATCGAGGAAAACGTAGGAAGAACACTTCATGACAGACATCACAGCAAGACCCTATTTCACCCACCTCCTAAAGAAATGAAAATAAAAACAAAAATAAACAAATGGGACCTAATGAAACTCAAAAGCTTTTGCACAGCAAAGGAAACCATAAACAAGATGAAAAGACAACCCTCAGAATGGCAGAAAATATTTGCAAAGAAAGCATCTGACAAAGGATTAATCTCCAAAATATACAAGCAGTTCATGAAGCTCAATATGAAAAAAAGCAACCCTATCCAAAAATGGGCAGAAGACCTAAATAGACATTTCTCCAGAGAAGATATACAGACTGCCAACAAACACATGAAAGGATGCTCAACATCACTAATCATTAAGGAAATGCAAATCAAAACTACAATGAGGTATCACTTCACACCAGTCAGAATGGCCATCATCAAAAAAATCTACAAACAGTAAATGCTGGAGAGGGTGTGGAGAAAAGGGAACCCTCTTGCACTGTTGGTGGGAATGTAAATTGATACAGCCACTATGGAGAACAGTATGGAGGGTCCTTAAAAAACTAAAAATAGAACTACCATATGACCCAGCAATCCCACTACTGGGCATATCCCCTGAGAAAACCATAATTCAAAAAGAGACATGAGACATGTACCACAATGTTCATTGAAGCACTATTTACAATACCCAGGACATGGATTCAACCTAAGTGTCCATCGACAGATGAATGGATAAAGAAGATGTGGCACATATATTCAATGGAATATTACTCAGCTATAAAAAGAAACAAAATTGAGTTATTTGTAGTGAGGTGGATGGTCCTAGAGTCTGTCATACAGAGTGAAGTAAGTCAGAAAGAGGAAAACAAATACCGTATGCTAACACATATATATGGAATTAAAAAAAAAAAAAGGTTCTGAAGAACCTAGGGGCAGGACAGGAATAAAGACATAGACGTAGAGAATGGACTTGAGGATACGAGGGGTGGGGAGGAAGGGTAAGCTGGGACGAAGTGAGAGAGTGGCATGGACATATATACACTACCAAATGTAAAGCAGATAGCTAGTGGGAAGCAGCTTCATCACACAGGGAGATCAGCTCCGTGCTTTGTGACCACCTAGAGGGGTGGGATACGGAGTGTGGCAGGGAGACGCACGAGGGAGGGGATATGGTGATATATGTATCCATATAGCTGATTCGCTTTGTTATACAACAGAAACTAACACAACATTGTAATTATACTCCAATTAAGATGTTAAAAAACAAATATGTCAAAGATATTCCACTTAAGTGGAAAAAACCTAAAGGAAAATTTTAGATTGATTAAAAGAGACCTTGTTTTAAAGGGGTACAAAAGCCAGATGACAGCAAAGACAGAATTCTTCCTGCCCTCTTCCTTTTAACTTACCCAGTACTGGCAGGCCTAAGTAACACAACATATTAGTAATTTGGATAAGAAGGGACTGTAGCAGGAAAAAAAACAGAGTTCTTTATAGAAACTATTGAATATTTATGTTAAAAACTTGCTAGGATTATCATACAAATGTATATTTCACTAGAGGCTTATTAAAAGACAGGTTTTAAGTTTAAACATACATGAAAAGCAAAAACTACAATTTAAAATAGGTGATTCATTAGCCTTCTTCAGCTTCTCAGTGTCAAAGGAATATTTTAGAAGAGACTGTCTGTAAGTAACATAATCCACTGATTTGCTGTAACACCAAAATGATTCTGCTATTCTCTTTAACTTCATAATCTAAGAAAAAAATAGGCAAATGTAGCTGTGGTCCTGATTCTTTCTGCAACATGAAGAGGGGCCTATAAAATATGTCCCACCTCCTTTCATGCAAGATGCATCCTTCCATTAAGGACCTTAACCCTCTATTTACTTTACCATGTTGCACCATGCAATGATTCTGCTCACCATCACCATCTGACTGTTGGTAAAAAAGTATATTTTACTCTTTTCCATGAAGTTTGAGTCCTGTTTTATCTCTGATTATAATTAACACTTGCTTCTGCAAGATTAGCAAAATGATGACAATTGATGAAGTTCTATAATGGGCACATTGATGTGTATTGCATTATTCTACTTTGTGTTTGAAAATTCTCATAATAAAAAGTTAAAAATAAAAAAAATCAAGATAATAGCATAATTAACAGGAATAAAATTATTATACATTCTCAAACATTATCTTTCACCTAGCATCTTCAGTTACAAATATTGAAGTAAGAATTGAAATTTTCTGGTATCAACTGAGAACTCAGTTCATAATGAATTAGAAAATATTTAAGAAAATACATTTAATATATTTCTATTTAGGATAGTTGAAGAAGTATATATAGGTGTTTTAAAAGTGATAGATTTTGAATAAGAACTGGCATGTGCTAATATATCAAGCATATTAATACATGGACCCTTATGTTGATCAAGAGGGATGGAGAAGTGAACAATTCATTCAAAGACCCATTTCATAACATTTTTTTTTTTTTGCTTCAGTCATAGACAATACCCATTCTGTTCTATTGCCACCTGGAAATCATATCCTGAAATTCAAATCATACTCATATAGTTAGTTTAGTCTTAAAAACATCTCCATCTCTGTGATGGAGTTGATATAGCAATTAGTTGTAACATTTAGTCCTAGTTAAGGGAAAAAGGGTGTGGGCATATATAGGTTCCTTTCTTTGCTTCAACCATTCAACTACACACACCCACACACACACACACACACACACACACACACACACACTACTATAACACTAGAAGCAGGGGTGGCAACTTCTGCTGATCCATTAGTGGTTGCCTGAAAGGCTGGGTTGAGAAGGACTCTTAAGGCTTCATCTGAATTCAGAGAGAATGAGTGCTGAGATGGATTGATGATATCTGACATGGGAATGTAAGGGGATAACAGCTGTGTATGTGTCAAGTTTTTTTGCTTTAGACAGATTGAACAACTACCATGTTCTTTAACTTGAACTGTAGCAAAAAAAAAAAAACACAAGGCAAAACAAATTTTAGTCCATCCAAAACCATTTTCCCAAAGATTTACTATCACTTAGATGTATCCAGAAAGCTCCAAAGGTCAAAAACAAGAAAAGAGAAATGCAGGAATCGTTTGGATTGTCTACTGACCTATTTTAAATTATGAACATCCATGGGATCATTAAGGAATTAGGCTGTAAGGATCATTCAGAACTCAGGTAGAATTTGTGTAATAAACAAATGTCCTCTTAGCAACGATCAGAGGACTGAACAAGGTGAGCTGTGATGCAGAAAAAAGGAAAGCTAAGTTTAGAGTACGGAACTGAGCCTTGCCATGATTGAAAATTTAAAGGCAACACAACCAGATATAGAAGACAGGTGATAGCTGGGTAGAAAAAAGACAAGTGGTGGGAGGGTGTGGAAGATACATTTAATTGATCTGAATATTCTGCCCAAGGTGGGTTAATTCAGTGCGTGCCTACACCACCAACTCAACATTAATTGGAGAAGAGAAGATCAAGAATATCACAAATCAACAACAAGTTGTACCGTTCTGTTTATTGCCAATTGGTCCCTCATCATTGCTGTTTTCCTCATTCTTCAGGAGCAATTTCCTGACTCCGTCTCTCAAAATATCATCTCTTACCCCCAAACTACTCTGCTTCTGAAACTATATTCTCTTGGAACCAATTGCCTTAAAGGAAAGAAAAACATTCCCAGGTCGTAGCAGCTTTTATCCACTCATCAGTATTTGATTAAAAGGCAACCAATTGTTACAATTCTTTTTTTTTTTTTTCCTGGAGCCAAGAACCACTAGCATTTTGAAATCTCTCCATTGAGGCTTAAACTCAGTTTCCTGACAAGGGAAGATTAGATTCTAACAAGAGTGGGAGTTTTCTCATCACTCCAGAATCTTAACAACACTTTGCCAAAAATAGCCAACCTCTGCAGTGGCACTGCTGTTGCACTGATTGAAAAGAGAAGGGCCACATGTGTAGACCAGGGTTATGTTCTGTGTTTGCAAATGGGGACCCATTCTTTATCTGCCTAATTACTGAACTCATCTGGATAAGTGAGTTTGGTTCAGGTCTTCAGTGAGTATTAACTCACGTTATTCAGAATAATGGAGAATTTTCCATTCTCTATTTTCCATATCCATCAGCTATAGATGTTTTTAGCTAAAAATAGTTGTCATACTCTTTTCATACAATGCCTTTTTTTTCCAGTGTAGTTTTGTTGCTACACTTGGCAAACCTGCAAAAGTTTAAACATTTTAAATATTTTCGTGGCACCAGAGAACTAGTTAATGAAATAGTCTAATTAACTAGAAATTCAGTTTATACATTTTCTGTGTTCTTAAGTTGACTGGTCAGTCACACGACTTTGTCAGCCTTGATAAAAACAGTTACAGATGGCTTTGACATTTGAAGGCAAGAGCTAAATTGGCTGAATGGAAAAGAGGCACATCCTGAGACAAATATTTAGAAAATGATTTTCCCCTATTGTAATACTAACTAAAGTTAATGTTGTAATTGCAATTTGGGAGTTAATTTCCTTTTAATAGCTGATACTGCCATTTCTCTGCTCAAAATAATTGTCAGAATGAAACTCATAATCCAAAATGCCTGGAAATAAAGATCATTTTCTGTGTCCTCCCACTGTATTATGAAAGTAAGGATTTCTTTTCTTCCTTGTGCTCAGATTTCAAAAAAGAGATTAGTGCAAAATGAATTATAAAGTGCCTAAACTGTTCCAACACTCATCTCCATTCTGGCGAATTTAGTAAATGCCTTTTATCTCTCCACTGAGATGTTTTTACTATAATGAAAAACTCAATGAAATGTTTCCTTATTAGGTCTATTATTCATCTCCTATGTCTTTTCTACCTTTAAAGTAGTAACCAAAAGGGCATAGTGAAGATCCAATTTTTCTTTTGCATTATAACATCATGTTAATTAACTCAAGCATCCATATACAGTGGATCACAGTGGCTTGGCCCACTTATGTATGCATAGACTTGCTTGGGCCCTTTCTGGGATGTGTGTTTTAGGATTATTTCACAGCATTAAACTAACCAATGCAAAAGAAGTAAAGTTTTAAAATCTCCATGGGACATTTATTAACCCAAACTTTATTTTCATGTATTTTTACATAGAGTGTCACCAGAGAAAATGGTGTTAGCCTGCATGTTTTTCAAAAGGCATTTTACAATTAGCTGCCTATCTATGAAACTGAGGATGTGACGTGGGTGTGACCACCATACATATGCCTTCCTGCTTTGGCAGGAGAACTTCTTGGAATAAATCCTTTTTTAAAAAAAAACTTAAAGGTAGATAATTTAAACTGATAACAGACTCTATAGCTACGACTCCCATTGCACAATGTAAACACTCAGACTCAGGGTAGTTTTATGTTACTTATCATTTTTATTTTATGATATTATGTGACTGTAGTATATTTTATAGCATAGTATCATCTTATTTTTTATTATTATTTATTTTCCTCTGGGGGGAGGACACAAGTATAGAAACAAAGAGAGTCTCATCTTTATTTTTTCATCTTTTCTTCCTCTGGTACATATTCCACTTATACAGAATTTCATATCTCAACTTTATACTGAAACCTATTCTAAAATATCTGGGAGCCATCCATTCCTGTATGTTAAAACTTTGGTTTAAAGGGAACATCATAAAGTCTGTGGGGTGTGAATTCTTAAAATTCTGTGAAAACGCAAGCAGTCTAGAAATCAATCTGTTTCTGAAACAGTTTGGATATATAGTTATATGAAAGAAAGTTCTTTTGCAGAAATTATTATTAACTAAATACAGATTTACAGTCCATCTCAAAGCCTTACTTACTACCTCATGCTGAAAATATAAAATGTGCAGGTAATGACTATGTTGCAATACACATTCTTAGGAGAGAGAGAGTTGGGAATGTTTCCTTTGTTCAGAAGAAAAAACAGTTTTAAAATGTAGTTTACCCTGTGCTTCTGGAATTGGCACAGATTGTTTGATACATTTATATATTTTCATACTTAATGATCTTTATGGAAGATTTTCTGCTTACAGCCTTGGTTAAACATGTGTCTCCTAACAGAATTAAAATGCATAAGACGGAATATTCCTGGCATTGACATTTCGGAAGTAGCATATTTTTTTGTATTTGCTTATGGGAGTAAACAAAGTAAAACACAAACAATTATTCCTAATTGATTCAGATGTTTCAAAGGAAACTGTTTCATCCTGCAATATTCAGGAGAGGATGAGATCAAGACAAACTTTACTCCATAAAGGAACGGAGTGCAGAGAACATCTGTCCTATTCACCAAAGCTGAGAGACACATTCCAGAGTTTATGTTATCCCAGAGAGACCAGAGATTTAGGGAGTGGGAGTTTCCTAGGATGCAGACTGAGGTGTATGTCATATGATGACGGTAGAGGAGACAAAGGAAAAAGGATGCTCCAATTGATCAGGTCTAGTTAGGTGCCCAATCCAAACCACTCACTTGACAGATGAGGCATGAAAACAAGGGCTGGGGAAGTGACTGCTGTGCAACTGGAGTTAAAACTCAGGTTTTCCATTTTTCAACTTATCCATCAAATTTATCTATTTGTTTAAATGTTACAAGATGTAAAGCCTTACAATGCAATAAAAAATTATAATCATATTATTTGTTTAGAACAACACATTTTTATCTAAATGCAGGTTGCAGTACCACACTGAAGGAAAGATGGACTACCTAAGATATCACTATCCATAAAACCAAAATTTGGATTTTATTTTAGGAATATACAGAGTTAACTATTCTGGGACCTTGAAGAGGCCAGCTTACGAGGACATATAAATCTAGAAGAAACGGAAAAATTCTAAAGTTACATTGTCCATATGTTAGCTATTAGCCAGATGTGGCTATTTAAATTTAAATACAATTAAATCAAAAATTTAGTTCCTCAGTAACATTCGTTCGGCACATTTCAACTGCTCAGTAGTCCCTGTGGCTAGGAGATAGTATATTAGATAGTGCAAAACTGCACAACATTTTCATCATTACAGAAAGTTCTGTTGGACAGAACTGGTCTAAAGCATGTGGTATTGAAGAAAGGGTCATACACTAGGGGTTGTCTTGAAAAACAGGTGCAATAAAAAGGTCAATTGTTTTTTAGAAATAGTATGGTTATGTCTTAACCCACTTATGTAATTCTGCTCTATTTCTTAGCAGCAATGATAGGAGTAGGTTGAGAATGGACATAGATTCTGTGTACAGGAATGTGCTTTAATGGATCAAACCCATAGCCCTACTAGTGTCAAGCTTTAACCAACAAAAGTCATTGTTCTGGGACAGGGATAATGTAATCAAAGAAACCAAATAGACTGGATCAATTTCACTGAAAAAGTTCAAGCTGCATGGATGAAAACTGCTAAGTCTTAAATTCTTCCTGCGGTGACATAGAACATACCAACCACTGGAAACACATATAGTAGGCAATCCTTTATTAATGCCTGGTCTATCAGTAAGGTGGGGATTTAGAACGCAGTGCAGTAGGCAAGAGCATATGATTTAGAGCTCGAGACAAAAGATTTGAACCCTACCTCTGTCACAGCGTATCTGAGAAACCTACGTCAGTTAATGTACACTTTCTAACCCTTGATTCTCTCATCTGTAAAATGGGGATAACAATAGTGACTGATTCACTGAGCTGTTGTAATGAGACTGATGCCTGAAAATCTCCTAATTTTATACATATGGGAAGGAATATCTAGCATAGAGTAGAAACTTAGTAAATGTTTGTTATCTTATTATTTTATGGATAGTTAGTAAAACTATACTCATGAAGATAATGTCAATAAAACATGATAACTGTTTATAAAGTAAGGTTAAGAGAAGAGTTATAAATAAAATGCTATGCATCCTCAGAAATACAAGCATAGAATTACCATATGACCCAGCAATTTCTCTCTTGGGTATGTGCCCCTCAAAATTGAAAATAGGTACTCAAAAAGAAAAAAAAAGCTTGTACACAAATATTCATAGCAGAACTATTTATAATAGACAAAAGATAAAAACAATCCAAATATCCACCAGCAGATGAATAGATAAACAACTTGTGATATACCCATACAACGGAGTTGTATTCAGCCATAAAATAAAGTACTGGTACCTTACAATATGAATGAGCCTCAAAAACCTTTTGCTAAGTGAAAAAAATCAGACACAAAGGGTCACTTAACTGTAGGACTCCTTTTATATGTAATATCAGGTTGCAGGGGCTGAGCGCAGAAGGGAACACGGGCATATCAGTTTATTGGGGCTGCCATTATAAAGTACTTAAAACAACAAAAATTTATTGTCGCACGATTCTGAAGGCAAGAAGTCCAAAATCAAGGTGTCAGTGGGGCTATATTCCCTCTGAAACCGGTAGGGTATCTTTCCTTGCTTAGTCCTACCTTCTGCTGGTTTGCCTACCATCTTTGATCTTAGATGTTCCTTGTCTTCAAGCTGCATAATTCCATTCTCTGCCTTTGTAGTCATATGGCAATCTCTCAGCATGTCTCTGTCTACACATGACTGTCATCTTATTAGAATACCAGTCATACTGGATTAGTAGCCCACTCTACTCCAGTATGACCTCATCTCAATTTAACTAATCACATCTGCAACAATCCTCTATCCAAAGAAGACAACATTCTGAAATGCTGGGGATTAGAACCTTAAAGTATCCTTTTTTTTTGAGGGCGAGGTGGGGGATACAATTCAACGCATAACAGGGAGTGACTGCTTAGTGAGTACAGGGTTTTATTTTGGCATCATGGAAACGTTTTGGAACTTGAGAGAGGTGATGGCTGGACAATATTGTAAGTATACTAAATGCCACTGAATTGTTTACTTTTAAATGGTTAATTTCATGTTATATGAGTTTCACCTCAATTTAAACAATGCAGTGCTATCTTATAACTATATCAGAACTTTTTTTATGTAGGATGTAAACCAAGGTCTTCCTTTAAAGGGCTAGAAGAACTTTAAAGCGGGAAGTGAGGTCTTCATATATTATAACACTTTCACGGACCATTTTAATTACATAAGGAACACCCTAGATCAAACCTGAGAAGGGTGAATGTAGAAAAAGGAAAAGCTAAACCACCTCAAAGCAGAATAAATTTTGAGATCCTTGGATATACAGAAGAGGGCAAAAGCATCAGCAAAATGGGAGCGCTGGTTCTAGAGGATAAACATCAGCCCAGAAGGAAACACTTGCCAAGAAAGGTCTAGTACTTTTCAGAACAGTGATGTGTAAAGTTTATTATTCATTTCTTTATTATGCAAAACTCCAATATTCAGTTAATTTAATTTCAGGTAGTTAAATTCTACCTGAAAAACCTGCACTGTGATTGAGGTTTAGGGAGGATCTGGGAATAGGACCAGGAATGAAGAAGAGAGGAATCCTGAAGGAGGAAGATCCAGGAGCTCAGGGTAAATATGGAAAGGTAACAAGAGAGACCATGAGAAAACATGTCCCCTAGAAGGCACGGCAGACTCGGGAAGGACTATGTATTTCCTACAGGACATGGGACAGTGGGGTAAGGGAGGGCTCTTATCTACACAAGCCCATGATTTCAGGTCTCATTTAAACTGCCTGGGAATGCTACCAAATATAAATGGAAGAAAGTTTTAAAATTATTTAATGACACTATTCATCTCACATGACTAAGTTATCCTTATAAGAAAAATAAAAGAGAGGTACATTTTTTTTTTTTTTTTGGTGGTAACAAAAACAAAGTGATTAAAGAAGATTTAGGCTCTTATTAAAAAAAAAATTGGATTTCACAAATACATAAAGTCTGAACTGCCTGGGACCTTGCTATTTGTAAGAGGCAAAGAGTCGTTCCTTTAGAATACTTTCAGGAAAATAGAAATTGCTTATTAAATGAACACACTTAAAAAGAAATCCAGATATCTTGTTGCCTTATTTATGTTTTATCATTTTAAATATTAACCTTTGTATCATGGTATGGAATCCCACACAACTTGGTGATAGAAACACAAGGGTTGACAACTCCCATCTCTTCCAGCTATGTCATTCTGAAAGCAATTTTCAGCTATGCTTCTTCTTGTTTGTTTTTGTTTTGCTTTTTTCTGAGAGACCAAAAATTGCTGAGGAATGAAAGGACATCATAAAAAGTGAATCAAGCACTTAAATGTTGAGGTCCTGATCCTGTCACCAAGAACCACAATTTCACATCTCCTGTTGGTCAGGGGCTGCTCCTGGAGAAGCATAGGAGAAAAATCTACAAAAATCTCTTTGGCACTTCCATTTTGAGCCAATGTTCTCATCCAAAAATGCTCAATTGCTGAGGGGCAGTTATTACGTAGCAGCAGTTCAGCTTCACAAACAGAAAAAAAAAAATTTAATTTGGCTGAGGAACAAGTGATTTCTTCTGAGATAGGGTCATGTGTGCTTTGGGGTCCTTCAACAGGGAACACGTTATTTCGGACCATCATTTGCCACTTTCAATAGGTTCTGAGATACAGGCACCGAAGGTTATCATCACGGTGCAGGGAAGAAGATGGGATAATTATGTAGCTTAAACAGAGCACAAAAAGGTGAGCAGAGCTAATCGGATCCTTTACATTCAATTCCACTGTCCTCACTTGAGTAGCCTTTCAGCCTAAGGCTCATTGGCCCAACAACAAAGCACAGACTAATTCATTTTCACCCATGGTCGGCTTACCAAGAATGTCATGTGATGTTTCCAAACACTCAGAAGTCCGCTGCCTTGGAAGTGCCCAACTGTCATGAAATAGTCCAGGAGAATGTAGAGGCTAATTTACTATGCCAAATAGGAATTTAAAAGACAAAGACATTCTCTCTCTAAGCCAGTAAATAAGGCTTGTGCTTTTTACTTAAACACTTCCCCTTGTACAAAAACTCTTTCCTGAGATCGTGTCTCACAGCATCATGGGCCACCCAGGTGCTATCATTTGTGTAACTGCTATTGGTGCCCATGAGGAAGGAGACAGATGGGCCCCAGGCTGAGCAGCTGCAAACAGTCTCCTGTTGACACTTCGAGATAAAGACAGGACCAAAGCCCTGTTTGGGTAAAAAAAATAAGGCAACCGCATTTTTCTCAGTCTTGTGATCAAGGGGACCTTCCACCCCACATATGTGCAGAGAAGATCCTCAAGGGTCAAAGGAGGGAGGGGGTGTGCCAGCCCACAATATGTGTTGCCAACCTTCCAGACACCATCGTGCTGGAATTCATCTTGCCTGAAAGAGGCATGTGCACATTGGGGAAGGCCCTGAGTCAGACCAAATATGAGCACGGACAAGATGACTGGTCAAAGGGAACCCAGAAAACTGTCCCCATATAAGTGATTTAAGCCACCCTTATGGGGCACGGCTCACTCTGAGTCCGCCCATGTGTTCTTCCACACGTACTTTGCTTCTAATAAATGTTTTCTCTCCTTCACAATCTCTGTCTCTTTGCTAAATTCTTTCTTCAAAGAAGACAAGGACTGAGGTCCTGCTTCAAGCCTCCACACCCCATGGCCCCCCAAGATCACCCATAGCTCCTGGCTCTGGACTGTTTTCCAAACTGCCCCATGAAGCCCTTTCCTCAGACCCACCTCTCTCAGGGTTAGGTATTTGACCCAAGAGTCCTTTCTCAGAATTAAAGTAAAATCAAGGAAGAGTTGATCTTTCTCTGAGGCTGAAACTATAGGTTCAGAGACTTTTGACAGCAATATTTCTCTTCAAGTGGATTAGACCTAAGGAGGAAATTAGTCTGGCAAATAGGAGGGAAGCATAATGCAAGCACACAGATGTAAGTAAGCAGAGACTAAAGATGGAAACATGTCCTGTAGCTATTCATGAAATCCCTTGTTAAAATTGGCCATAAATTTCAGGTAATTTTTTTTTAAAGACATTATGGTATCACTGTGATATGTTTTCTGTCTTTCCTTAGCTTATCTGAATTTTGTTCATGGTGATTGTAACCAAAAGACTTTTTACAAATACAGCCTCATGTTTCAACAACTATTGCATGTCATCCTCTTTCTATCAAAAATGGAATCTATAGGTCTGGGGTGGGGGGTGGGAGGCACAAACTACTGGATGTAAGGAAGGTTTAAGGATGTATTGTACAACATGGGCATCTTAGCCAATATTTTGTAATAACTGTAAATGGAAAGTAACCCTTAAAAATTTTATAAAAAATTAAAAATTAAAAAAAATGGAAACTATACTAGACTTAGGTCACATAGAAATGCAGTCATTCAACTTAAGAAAAAATAATTATAATAATGAGAAAAAAAAAACAGTGAAAACAACGCATGTGACAGGTACTAATTTTTACAATAATAGGTACTCATGCAACCTCAGGTCACCTATCTGAAGATGCACCAGCTTCTTTCCAGGTGATACATAGTCATGCAAGATCCTCACCAAATTTCTGGCCAGGTGAATAGTTTCATGTTCTAGAAAATCATGATATGAATTTCTCTCAAATGAAGCCATGTGTTATACTATTCAGACCAGAGGTCAGCAAACTGTATGATCTATGGGCCAAATCTGGGCTGCTACCAGTTTTTGTGAGTGAAATTTTATTGGAAACGGAATGCTTTAGCAGTACAATGGCAAAGTTGAGCCCTTACAACAGTGACTGTATGTCCTGCAATTCCTCAATATTTACTATCTGTCCCTTTATGGGAACAGCTTGCTGGTCCCTGATTCACACCAACTTCACGCAGCTAAGGCAAGATTAAAAAAACACATGGCTTACCTTTTCCTATTTCGTGCCAAAGACAGACATCCCTAATGGATCGTGATTCTCTTTCAAAGTAGGCAAATACATAAATACATAGCTACAAATTCTTAGCTAGTATGCTAGGAAGACATTGATAATTAATGAGCATGGCAAATGAGATATCTTTGTTCTTTCTGAACTAATATATTTAATAGATTCATATTGTCAGATTCCTGGTTTTTCATCAAGTTTTACATAATCTCTACACTCAGCAAATACACCCTTTCATGTGTAAAACATATACTATACAGTATTATACAGAAGGACAGGTGATAAGTAGCTGTTTAAACCATCATCTGGTTCACGTAACTTTTTTAACCTAAAAAAATGATTTAACAAAACTAAAAGCCATTCCTAAAGTCCCAATACCGGGTTACCTCTGAGGTAAGCACACACCTTAGTTCTAATCCAAAGAAACAAAACTGGAAGTAGGATACAAGAAACACAAAATTAAAGAAATTTCACCTTTGGGTGAAGGTAAATTTTTTTCATATATTAAATATAAAGTGCAAACAAAAGGTCAAATTGCAATATAATAGAAAGGAAAATTAAGGGAGCAATTGTGATGCTGTGATTTATAACAAGAAATTTATATTTGGTCTTGGTCCCTTTTTCTGGCACAAAGCCCCTAAAACACTAGAAATTTCTCAAGTGGAAAAAGAAAAAATAAAGTGTCATTTGTTATGTTAATGAGGTGACCTTTGGAAAGCCTCAGGTTAACTTAAGGATGTGGGTTGGTTGCCTTGGGAACCAACTGTGTGATTAAAGGTTTGGAAATTTTAGTTCCACCCTGGACCTCCTGGGAGGGGAGGGGAGCTGGAGATTGAGTTCAATTACCAATGGCCAATAATTTCATCAATCATGCCTGTGTAATGAAGCCTCCTTAAAGGCCAAAAGTACAAGGTTTAGAGATCTTCCATTTGGTGAACATAGGGTGACTGAGGCAGAGTGGCACTCAGAGGGGGCATGGAAGCTCTGTGCCCTTTCCCCATACCTTGCCCTATGTATCTCTTCCATCTGGCTCCTCCTGAGTTACATCCTTTTCTAATAAACTGGTAATCTAGTAAGAAAGATGCTTCCCTGAGTTCTGTAAGCAGCTGGCTCTGGCAGATTAATGAAAGCCAAGGAGGGGGGCTTTGGACCCTCAGATCTATAGCCAATTGGTCAGAATCTCAGGTGACAACCCAGACTTGCGATTGACATCTGAAGTTGTGGTGGGGGGTTAGTCTTGTGGGCCTGAGCCCTTAACCTGTGGGATGTGATGCTCTCTCCAAGCCCATAGTGTTAGAACTGAGGTGAATGGTAGCACACCCAGCTGGTGTCTGAGAATTGCTTGGTGGTGTGGAGAAACTGCCCCGCCACACAAACACACATATTGTAATAAGGTGCCGAGTCTTACTAATTCATAGGGTTAATTTAAGATGTATGATTAGGGACATAACCACTTTACCAGAGAAGTAAATGCTATCTACAGAGATCATAAAATAATTGCATTATGTTAAATATGGATTCGGAAAAACTAGTTTTTTAAATCTATTGGATGAAATATGGAGATTTATTCTATTAAATTATCTGTGTGAGACTGTAGCAGTAAGTAACAAATAAAAATATGAAAGCAAAGACTATAAATGAATCCTTGCCAATTTGGACAGATGCATATGGTCTGATCTTTATATAGAACAGACAGATCAATAAAAGAGCAGCCCAAAGTCTCTGGTTGAAAGCCCAGGATAATTCTACTTTAAAAGAAAAGAAAAAAAAAAGTAGTAAGAAATGTGGTCTTTATCTTTTTTTTTCCCTTTATTTTTTTTTCTATAAATACTAATACAGTTGGCTTTCTTCTGCTGTAACAGAGGGAGAGGAATACAGAAAAGATATTTCCTTTTAACAACCCAAAAAGGTCAGCAAAGTATAAAATGTCAAATCTACAAAGTTGGATAAATGTGGTTAAAGCATTAAATGTTAATGATGTTCTTGGTTGCAAAGTTTCACAAAAAATCATGTATATTTTCAATTATGTCCTAAGACTACACGATCCCACTTGTCATCACAAAATGAATTGATTAGACATGCGGTCTGGGTCATCTTTCACATTTACAGTAAAGACCAACAGGAAGATAATTTGACTCTGTCCCTGTTCAGTTTGTATCTAAGTGACAAGGTGAGTCAGTAGTGGCAGGTACCTTCATGATGAAGGGCTTTGGGCCAAGCCAACAGTTTTGTTGGTCCTAATCAGAGTCCCAGAGTTTTGGGACCCTAGTTCTATGAGTCCCAGCTTCTCTATTGGTAAATAGTATGATGATATCTAACTTGTAGTATCAAGTAACAAGTAATAGTAACTTGTAGTATTGTTGTAAACATCAGAATACTAATTATTATTATTCTCAACAGAGTATTTAGCACAATGATAGTCTTACAAAGTGCTCTACAATATGACCTCTGCTTCCCTCTAAAGCTTCATAGCCCATCAACATCTTCTTCACTCTCCATCCCGTAGCTCTTTCTCCATCCAGGCCATCTTTCATTTTCTTCAGTAACCGTGTGTTTTCTCAACCCTGATTCTTTGCCATTCCTTTTGTTCAGACTTTCCCTTCTTCTAACCTCATGCTTACTTTACCCATCATTACCTGGCCAAATGCTACTGTTCAATTTTCCTGTGCATATTCCCTTACAGAACATGTGCAGTTCATCTGCTATATGATGCCAGAGTGCCCTCTTGTTCCTCTTTAAGCATGTAAATGGCACTTTAATCACTTGTTTAGCTTTATTTTTTTTTTAGTTAGATTATAATGCAGCTGAAGCTAAAGACTGCATTTGCCTTGTTCACCAACACAATCTTGCTTTGGACATAGTATGAAGTAAATTATAGCCATCTTAATCACTGTGCTCTACGTATATCTGCAATGTAGTAGAACAGATGGATGTAGCTTTGCAGTTAGAAAGATGGGAGTTTGAATACTTGACCTACTGCTCACTAGCCCTGAAACCTTGGCCAAGTGAGTCAAGGTAGACCTGGCCTCCTAGGTCTCAGTTCCTCACTTATGAACTTGCAATTACATTGCCTCTCTATAAAACGTGAATGAGAAACTTATGAACTGTTATCTTTTACAATAACTAGTGTCACTATTACTGTCCAATGAGTTAAACAACAAGTTCAATTTTCTGATTAGTAGCACAGACCACTCAGAGGTTCAAATAAACACTTCTGGAAGAGAAAAGGCAGATGCGATTGCTAAGGCAACACATTTCGTGTCTAGTTCATTTTAGTCTACCAAAGTGGCTTCCTAGCATTATGTTAATGCACAGGATTTTTCTGGGACTGCAGTTTTATGCAGGGCCTTCCGTCAGAAAGCATGTGATGCTAAGATGGAAATGATAACAGCTGAATTTAAATTGGAGGCTAATCCAAAGTGACGGGCATATCTAATTTGCAAATCAGACTTGAAAGCCAGTCTCTCAGAGGTCTGCACCTGTGACAAGTGCACCTGATGCACACCTCAGCTTGCCTTGCCCCATCCGAATGCTCATTAGGTTATGTGGCTCTGGCAATGCACCAGGGAAATGGTTCAGAAAAACCCACGTGACTTCAGCCTTTTGCAGGATCCAGTGAGAGAAACTCATGCTAACTCATGAAATGCCCCTCCTTTTGGCTGTTTTTCAACCTCCAGAGAGAAGAGATTTGGGGAAGGCTCCTGAATTTGTGTCTAGGAAGCACTTGGGTATAGTCATCTGGTTTTAAGGAAACCTATGAGACTTGTCTTGAGAGCATTTGCATTGCAAGCATATAGCTTTTCCTTAAACTGTGTGTGCCCTGGGGTGTCTGGCGGATGTTTATGAGGATAAGGGAAGTCAGTGGAGTGGAGTGGAAAAAGTCCCACTAAGCTACTCCTGAGTTAGCACAATCACTATGGAAAAGGAACAGGGAAGCTGTTTTTAATCACGGCGATCACTGGGCTCAGGCTTCAACTGTTAGAGACTGAAATTTAAAATTTCACTATGACCCCACTGTGGGAGAGGCAATTCAGAACATCAGAACTTCACCTTCAGAGGGAGCCTTTGGAGGGCTCTCTTTATGGCAGAAACTCCTGCTACGCCCACATTGTTAACACACCACTTTAAGATGAGTCAGCATGGAAACTCAGATGGGGATTTTCATTATAAACTTCAGAAGATTTAGCTCTGCAGCCTTGAATGCAAATCGACACCACTCTATAGGGGAATTTCTTCCTGTTTTCTAACCCCTGAGGACCACCCACAACCACCAAGTTTCAAGGAGAACAGGACCGCCTACTTCCCATGTCTACAGTCAGCACTTGCAGTATTGTGTCTACTTCCCATGCCTATAGTCAGCACTTGCAGTATCAAGTGTCTGATCATCTCGGGGGATTACTTCTGTGCTTCATAATACATAATCAAAGCTGCAATTAAAAAGGCTAGAAATGATTTCTTTTATATCTTCTTAAAGATAAAAACTGAAACTATGTTTCATAATATGAATAATGATTTTTGAGAGATCCTGTTTTTCTGGGCCATCTTGTCCCCTTCTCCCTGTACAGGATGATGTTAAGTCATCTAGAAGAAAATAACTTTCTGTTATTCTCTAAGAAACTATTTTGGTCTCAGAGACATGACATTTGTTTTGTCCCTTATACTACTTTAGCTTACTTAAGGTCACTAAAAACGACTCTTGAGGGCTTCCCTGGTGGCGCAGTGGTTGAGAATCTGCCTGCCAATGCAGGGGACACGGGTTCGAGCCCTGGTCTGGGAGGATCCCACATGCCGCGGAGCAACTGGGCCCGTGAGCCACAACTACTGAGCCTGCGCATCTGGAGCCTGTGCTCCACAACAAGAGAGGCCACGACAGTGAGAGGCCCGCGCACCGCGATGAAGAGTGGCCCCGCTCGCCGCAACTAGAGAAAGCCCTCGCACAGAAACGAAGACCCAACACCGCCAAAAATAAATAAATTAATTAATTAAAAAAAAAAAAACAAAAAACGACTCTTGAGAGCTTAAGATCGCTTTCAAACACATTATCTCATTCAGCCTTGAAAACAAATCTGTGGGGGGCTGAATTATCCTCATTTGGGAGTTAAGGAAACTGAGATGAAAAAAAGTTGAAAAAAATGATCTCTGAGCACATGGAACTAACTGAAGCAAGCACAACCCAATGTTTTCCAGGAAATAAAGGTAAGACAAATTTATTACAAATGTAAAAATTGTTCATTGACATCTCTGTCACTTTCAACAACAATAATGGCATCTACTACTATTATTACTGAAGGCTTATCATGTACCAGGCACTGTATGATGAAAAACAAGACAAGGCCCCAGCCTCAAGGAGCTCCCATTCTCAAATGGGCATAAGGCCAAATAAAAAGAAAACAAGAAGGCATCTAGAGAAGGTCAAAGTTATATAAAAATATAATTAAGAGCCCTTTCATCTGCAGAGTATTCTATAGCTGAAAATAATTTCAAATCTAATCTATTATTTGGTTCTCCTACAACTTGACAACCAACAGCGTTCATTGGAGATAGCCAGCATTTGGAGGGTGCTGTGTAGTAAGTGGACTGGTGGTATGTGGGTGTCGTGGTGTAAAGGATAGTATGTCTCTGGCATATGTGTCACTGGCTGAAAGTTATAAAAGCACAGCAAATATTTTTTTTCCCTGTTTGTCTAAGAAGCTACAGTATATATTCTGGGACAAACAACTTAATTACATGGTTGGAAGAAAAGTTTGCAAGCTCCTTATTGGTCCACTTATAAAATTAAAGCAAATTATTCCATTATGACAAGAATTTCCTATTATTCTCATTATTTTTGAGCATCTACTACAGCCTAGACATTTTCCTATAAACTCTTTTTTGTAATGGGAGTAATCTTGGACCCCTGCTATTAAAATGGCTCTTCTTATAGACTACCACTTCAATATTTTACTGTATAAGCATACCTAAACCAGATCTGATAAATCATATACCTTTATTTGCCCCAAAATATATGCTGAAACTATACAAAATGCCAGCTACTTTATGAGCTTTGAGGACATAGTGGGGATCAAGAGAGGCCTACATACTGTGTCATGAAATTTATATTCTAGTTGTCTATATGGACAAGTAAAACAGCAAAACACATTTCCTGTGTGCTCTGTGAAATATGTGTGTGTGTGTGTGTGTTGTATGTGTGTGTATTTGGCTTAAATATCTCACTTTGATGTCACTATCTCACTTTGTTTCTCACTTTGAGAATCAGAATCACAACATTTTTCATTAGTGTTTTTGGTCTACTAGATATTAAAAACTAAAACTCGAATCCCTAAATTTAAAACAAAAATTAACCTTCAGTTCTGTTTTTATTCACTGTAAGTTAAACTTTCAACCTGTACAGCTAAAAAGAGAATTTAATGCTAAATCCTTTTAACTTTTTTTCATTCATTGAAGTCTCATTTGGAGTTATGCACTTCTAATACACGTATTTCATGCTTCATGTTTCTTATGGTAAGAATCCAAAACAATACATTTCCCAACATTGAATAGAATACTTGTGAAAACCATATTTTAATAACCAGTTTTGCACCCCTGACATAAAAGAGCAGAATGTGATATATATGAGTACTATTTAGTGCACCATTTAAATTCCCTCCGGAAGGACCACCACCAGCTATGGGACAGGCCAGTTGGCCATTAATAAAGATCAGGAAATAAAAGCATAGAGTAAATGTCCAGTATGAGAGAAAGCCTCTTTCCAGTGGAATTAAAAGTATCTCCCAACAGCTCTGAACAAGTTGATCAAGATTTATGTATTGCACTGGGGTTTTCTCCTCATGCCCCTACACTTAGAACACAAAATAAATCTCACAGCCTAGACTCAGATTGCACAGGGTTTGTTCTATACAGAGTTTGACCACAGCTCCATTTAAACAAACATGTAAGGTTTTGATGCATTTTTCCAATAACACTCCTCATCCCACCATTCATTAGTTTAGGCAAGGAAACATTATTCTCTGCCTAGCTGGCCCAGATTCAGCCTCTGCGAGCTGCCCTGTCTAAACGGACCATGAACAATGAGAGCACACTTTTCCTACACTGGGAAGAATAAAGCTCACGGATTATTTCCTCAGCTTCAAAGCACATCGTTCCTCCTGTATTTGGGAAAATGATGTCCTTACCATTTCCTTCTTTCCCCATCAGAAAAGCACCTACCCCAAATGCTACAATTGTGGAGAAAGTGCTAAAATTCAAAAATAAGAGGCCTGTGTATGCTTTGCAAAGTGCTCCGACCCAGCTGCACATTAGAATCACTTGGGAAGCTTTTGGAAAGTATAAATGCACAAATCTCATCTCTAGAGATTCAGGTTCACTGGGTTTGCACTGGGGCCAGAGCACCTGTTTCCTCCAGCTACAAAAGGTAATCAGTTTAGAAGTCCTTTTACATTCAGCCTAATAACTAATACAATAAAGATAGGCTTGTCAGTATAAAGTGACAGAATTTATACAAAGGTTTTTTTTTTTTTAGTTGACAAAAATACAACTAAATGATAAAGAAATCTACTCAAAAATTTTTCAGAACCAAGAAGAATATTTATATCAAAGAAATATTTTCAAGATTACAACTTTTATCAAAAAATGTTTCCACCCCTATCAGTCTAATTCTAAAGATACAATACATCATTTCTTACTAGAGCTTACAAATGAGGCCACTTTGATGTCCAAAATTCATACTTCTGATCTGTTGGGAGCATTGAGTCAAGATTCAAAAATTTGTGAGTAATGGAGCAAAATGCACAATGTGATCATCTTTTCAGCAGAAATGAACACTGCAACTCTTATTTGATGAATTAAATAAGGGGCCCTACATGCACTGACCTTTCCTCTAGGATAGAAATGTAGCTCGTCTTGGTCTCTTGAACAATCTGTTGTTATTCACTGGTGGTGAGTTTAAGCCAAACCTTTCTTTCCAAATGGATCTTCTCTGTCAATTTCATGACTATGTCTCTCTCAGTTGGGAGGTATATACATCGTGGTTTCTATCTAATCATAGACGCTTAACTGCACATCAACTCAAAATAGTAGAACCTAGGAAGTAGCTTACTTCTACCTGAATCTCGTCATGACAGAGGTCCATTTTTGGTTGTTAGTAAGCATAGCAAATTCTATGAATTTCCTGGTTTTTATTTTTTCAGTGAACTAGCCCACCTTTTAATCTTGTATTAAAAAAAAAAGTTTGTTTAATGGCCAGAGTTTCATATTTCATATGAGTCTCAAAGATTATACATAATTTTTCCCTTTTAACTTTAATATGAATGGGTTTGATTCTGTCCAAGGTTAATTCTTCCTCCTTCACCAGGATTTGAAATTAATCTCTCATGAACTTTTTGGTCCCTTCTAAGATGTCATTTGATGTTGTGTCAGAAAGCCACATAACTTAAGTACTTGTATTTTAAAATAATCTCTCATAATTGATCCCTTAACCCATGGCTCAGCATTTCATCTGCTTTATCCAAGCACATTGATCTCTTGGAGAAATCATGTTCTCAGGTTTTTAGCAATGCTGTGGTGTCTCTGCCTTTGGTTTTGAGGCAGGAATGATGTTATTCATATAAAGTCTATGATAATCAGTGATAGTATTTGGTTATGTTGAGCTAGGGATGTCACCCTGAACTCATTTTTCAACTCTGCAAGGAAAGAACTAGCAAATGAAGTTGTTGCTACCCCACAACTAGTTGTGAGCAGCCCATCTTTCAATACAGTGGGTACTGACTCTTTTGATGGCAGCTGACTTGTTCTGATAGGCAGCAGCAGACTGAATTTCAAAGAGCAGCTGTTCATTCCACAAACATTAGCTGAGTATTAAGGTGCAACAAGTGAGTAGGCATGTGGGGGAAACAGAAGGAAAATACATCCTCAAAGAAGTCACAAGTAAGAGGAAAGAAAGAGTACTTACAAATAAGTACTAGGATTTGTTAAACACAAATTAAAGGCAAGTTTAAGATAAAATTGTAGCACGCACACCCCCAACCCCTTCTTTCCCCCACAAAGAAATTAACTGTGTGTGAAAAGAAGGGAGAATGTTCAGGGAAGGTAGCAGTATAATTTCTACCTTATTTTGGATTGAAAGGAAAAAACAGGAGTGTAAGATAAAAGAAAAATGGAAGGAAATTTAGAACAGGATATACACCATGTTAAAGACTCAGAAGCATGGAAAATCTTGGAACATCGTGGTGGACTGTATTTTTCAAAGAGGTCCGCCCAAATACATCCTATCCCACATGCTCTTATGATGTGACACTGCCACTCCTCTTATTGAGAGTTGGGGTCAATGTCATCTCTCCGTGTATCCAGGCAAGGCTATTACTGGAGAAAGTGATGCTCTGTGACTTCTGAAGCTAGGTTCTAAAAGGCAATATGGCTTCTGTCTGGATCTCTTAGAACGCTCAGTCTTGGAACTAGCTGCCACACTTTGAGAAAGCCAAACAGCCACTTGCAGCCCAGGTTAAGTCGTAGCCAACTGCCAGCATCAACTGTCAGACCTGAGAGTGGGGAAGCCTTTGAGATGAGTCCAGCTCCAACCAACATCTGGATGCAAGAGCATGGCAATTCCTGTGTAATTACCACCTAGCTGGATCCCAGTCAAATCTGAGAACCATGAAAAAGAATAATAACAAGTGCTGTTGTTTTAAGATACTAAATTCTGGATTGACTCATTAAATAACAACAGCTAACTGAACAGCTATTGTGGACCCTGGGAGGAATTTGTCTTTTTTTTTTTTTTTTTTTTTTTTTTTAATGCCACGGTTTCCTGTGGAAATCTGGCGACACCTATGGGTCCCTTCTCAGATTACTGTTTAAAAAACCAAACAAAAAACAATACATAGCGTTACAGAGCAAAAAGTATTGCTATATCATTATCAGTGTTAAAATTTTTTGATATGAGTATATGTGCATCTTTATTAATGAATTAAATTACATCTAGTGGTAATTCTAATTATAATAAATTCAGAGTAGTGATGAGTATGAATGATATTTTATGGTATCTGACACAACTCTGATATGATATGAAAACTGATACTTTTTTATGAAAAAATAATGCAACTATGGTTTATTGCCTACATTCACAATTGACAGAAATGATAATTTGTCTTAGATACTAGTGCAAATACTAATCTGTATAAAATAGATAAGTAATAAGAACCTGTTGTATAAAAAATAAATAGAATTCAAAAAAAATATGCTAGTGCAAATAAAGTATTGATATATACGTGTGTGTGTGTGTATATATATATATATATTTTTTTTTTCCCCCTATCCCAAGAGCAAGTACCCCTGAATTCTACCACAAGTGTCACGGAAAACAGTAAGAAGTAAGATAATGGGTGGTCCTTGCACAAGGGCCAGAAAATAAGCAACATTCTTGCATTCTGAAAGCCTGAGTTCATGAACTTACTCCAATTACATGGGCTTCAAAAAATCATACCTTTCTTCTGAGACTCAGTCCTCCTATCTATAAGTACTTCAACCTCTTGATACAAGAATCTTATCCAGTAAAGATTACATCACATGGTTTGGTAGAAGTAAAAATAAAATACTATCTCAGTGCTTTATAATATTTACAGAGATCTTATAAATGTAAGGAAGTACTGTCCCTTCTCTGATTTTATAATCTTATAACATTCACTCCAACAGAATACCTTTCTTGTTGATTACTGTATATCTTACACAACTAAAATCTTGGACACGTGTCTCATTCATTTCTGAGGCCATTGGCAACACAAATACTTTTCCTTTGCAGGTTATTTAAGGGCAACATATATTGGGTTGTGGTGCTTTGAGTCAGAGCAATAAAAACCAATCAGAACTGGCACTTGTCCTTCCTTCCCAAGAAAAAAGGCATGGGTGGGGTTGCTATTTACTGTCCCTATGATTTATGCTATTGAAGCCATTTTCAGCCTGAACCATTTATGCTCATTTTGTGTGACCTTCTATGTAATTACTTTCATATTTGAGGTTTATTTATTTTATATGTTTAATGGCAGCTGGAGTCTTCTTACTGGGCAAGAACCTTTGGAACAAAAAGATCTGAAAATAAATTTCTTTTGTATTTTAGATGCAATAGTTTGAGCACCTTTGTGGGCTTTTGCCAGGGCTCTCTGTTAATGTGAAGAAGGACATCTTAGAACAAAATGTCACTATCCAAATATCCATATTTTAATAAACCTGCCACTTGGTACCAAAACTTAAATATTACTGGAGATGAAAAAGACATATACTCATATTTTTAAAAGACATTATGATTCTACTTCCAGTCTTATGTCCTCCATCCTTGCTCTATACTGGGGGTCAGAAAATGTTTTCTGTAAAAAGCCAGACAGTAAATATTTTCAGCTTTGTAGATCATATGATCTCTATCACAGCCATTCAACTTTGTTGTTGAGAATTAGTAAAAATCAGGAATGACTGTGTTTCATTAAAACTTTATTTACAAAAACATGCCACAAGTTGGATTCGACTAGACCAGGCCTTAGTTTGCTGCTGTACACAATTCCAAGAATGACAGTTGTAAAATGAAGATTTACTTAGGTTATTCTCCAGCCAAAACCCTTTAGTAGCTCCCTATGGGCATAGTGGCCAAATACAAAATTGCCTAAACTGTGACACTCTTGAGAATGAGAAAGGGGTGCTATTGATAATGGTACTAAGATGGTGAGTAGCAATTACAACAGTTCCTGGCAAACTGGGACGTATGATCACACAACCTATGGCCTGTGGGATAAAATTCAAATACCCTAGGCTAGAATTCAAGGCCATTTTGACATTGCTCTGTCTTTCCAGGCTTGTATTCCCAAATGCATTCCTTCTTCCTGGCCACTTTTGTATCTTTTTTTCATGCTATTCTCTCTAATTTTCAAAACTCCTTCTCCCTTTTCTCTGCCTAGTGATGTCCTACTTATCTAAGACTTTTCAGATGCCATCTTTCCTGTGAAGTGCATCCCAATGTCCCACACTCTGTCCTTCTTATATAATTTACCATATTCTGCTATTTCAATACTTAACGCAGCGTAATGTAATTTCTTACTACCCACACTGACTTCTACTTTTTTCTCCTCCTCGTCTTTCTCCTTCTTCTCTAAATAGGATGAAGTTGAGGTCAGAGTGGTGTTTACTGTCTTACGTTTTTTCTCTGAATTCTTAGCCTAGAATCTAATAGGTCTGCAATACTTAATGAAATTGCAGTTCTGAGAAAACACTCTTGATTGCATATTATAGAACTCCTCCAAAGCTTGCTTCAATGAAATGGAGTCTGTTATACTAGAGCTATTTCCTTATCCGTGAGCCATGCCTCTGAAGTATAGCAGTAAGTCTGAAAGCCTTTCCAACTAAGGGGCCACGTTCCCAGTGTCAGTCTCATGGTGTGTGTCATCTTGGTCTCTTTTGGGGATCACTTTCATTTCCATATCTTCTCATTAGCTGTCTCTGTGTTGCCTTGCACACTGCTAATGATAATCAGACTTACTCTTTTTTAATTTTGTCACTTCCCAGTTCCACTACCTAGAAGAGCTTAATAAAAGTCTCTGATATGCAACTCCAAATTCTCAAAAGAGAAATGCAACTTCCTAGTCTCGAGTCAATGCATGCCATCGTCTAATCAACTGTGACCAGGGAGGGGCATTGTTTTATAAAATGAACATGATTTTAGTGGATCACTCCTATAGATGACTACTACCTACTGTAGGATTATATTGCGAAAAATATGGATATAAATTGGACTGACATCCTAAAAGATTTCTATAATCATGTATGTTTAAATTTTTATGATCAGTTAGAAGAAATATTAATATAAACACTTGGATGTAGAAGGATTCTAAACTCATGATGCATTGCCATTCGAATCCAAAACCAACTCGTCAACTCAAATGATCTCTCATCAGTCAAATGAGAAGTCTTACATTCTGAGTTAGAAGTGTACAAATATACATCAACATACAACAACAACATATATATAAATTACATATATATTATAATTTTACATACATAATATAGTTACATACATAAGTAGTTAGAGCTTTGACAATCATTCTTTTTCTATAATTTTTCTTTCTTTCTTTCTTTAAATGCTTTTAAGAAAATGCCCCTTTCCTGGTAGGAAATTACGCAAAAATGTGTTGTAGACGTGGAATCATTAATTCATGTTAGCTACTAGAGAATCACTATAGAAAGTGAATTTTTGTTACGGTATTCAAAATATTGGACTTGAAAATCATATAAGGTTGTTTCCAAAATAATAAGACTGATATTCATATGTTGGCCATAAACTTGCTCTATGAAATAAATGTTCTAAAATGATGCAGTGCAGAGTATGTTGGAAATAGTTATTATTATACAGATAATTCTATGCCTTTGGACATGGTGAGTTCTGAAAGCCACCTTGTAATTCTGTTTCTAGGTAAAATTTGATTTTGATACTATATATGTGGAAAATGTATATAATACTATGAAATATTTAGTTTTGTGGGAAAAATTTTAGCTATTGATTGAATGATTTCTGAATATTTTTTGATTAAAAAACTCTTTAAAATACATCCCAAAGTGTATGTATTTTGGCTTACTTTTATGTCATATATAAATTTATTACTAGACACCACGCTTAACACACAAATGCACTGCTGAGCAGTGAATAATACAATTGCTAAGTTTAAAATTACTGCTCAGTACTTACTTAGCTAAAATACGGACACTGACATTTTTCAAGATTGCTAGTCTTCTTAGAGGAAGTACATCTAGGCTCGACAAGAAACAAGAAGTACAAGATCTAAATCGCAAGATGTGGGTAGCTGATGGAGGCATTGTTAAACAACCACCAGGCTATGCCAAGTATGGTAGGCAGCAGTCCTATTGCTATTATCCAAAGCCATGATTAGCATTAGAGGTCAAGGATCCTGTGGCTTATATTTGGGACATGTATAAAAGATGATTTATCTATTTGCATCCTCTGATGTATGGGCTCTGTAATGACTTTAGGGCTACATTAAAATGGAATTGTAAGCAGTTCCATGATTAAATAGGCAGTATCATCAGAAAATGCTCCAGAATTCATATTATCTGGTATCTAACTGAAGAGAAAATGCTGAAAGGTAGCTTCTTGAAGTGCATGCAGTCTCCCAAGGCTGAGTAATCTAAAAGGTTGAGTCTACTTGTCCAGAGTACATATCATTCAAAACCACATTCACTCAACAAATATGTTTTGGCATCTACCATGTACTAGGTACCATGTTAAGTGCTTATTTAGCAAAGCCCTTATTGATTTCGCATCAACCTGAAATTCCCTGAGGGTATTACCATGCTCAGAATCACCCTGTATTTTGGATGGCTGCACAATGGGAAATGCACAGGGCTTTGGCTGGGAGGAAGTAGGTAGACCTCACACATGCCCGTTACTGAAGAATTGATGGTGTCTGGATATAAACTGTGCTACCCGAGAATGTGGGCAGCAGATGGAAGCTGTTGTGAATGGCACATTTCTCCTACAAACTTGAAGACTGCCTCAAGAGGCATAGTAATAAATCAACAATAAATAGTATACTTACATTTATTTACCTGAATTACATCAATTATTTAGTCACTAAATACATACTGATTTACTTCACTTGGAGTCCAAACTGCTGCCAGAGACTTCAGTGGTGAAATTCATGTTCTCAATATCTCTTAGCCCTAGAATAATCCTGTTGAGGTGAAACCAAGAAGGAGCCTGTGGGGCCCTTGGGTACAAATCCTTTCTGTGTCTCCTGTTTCTCGTTTGAGGGAAATAGGCTTTATTCAGCCTCCTTAACCTTCCCTGAACTCCAAAGGGCAGATTCAAACAGTTACTAATCAGGGAAGGCAGGGGATGCAGAGACAAGGGAGGAGTAGTCAAGAAACAACAGTGCAGCCTTGGGGCAGGGTCCTGGTTCCTCCTCAAGGGATATACATAGTAATATCTTTGAGCTCTTCTGCAGAACTAAGGCCCCCACCCAGGTGGAGGATGGTAACTTCAGGCTGAGCACAAGATTCCTGGAGCACCACCCTGTTACCTCATCACCAACCAATCAGAAGAAATCCACACACCCTGCAGCCCTCACTCCAAATTTTGCCTATAAAAACTTCTCCCCCCACACCATTGGGGAGTTTGGGTTTTTTGAGCATGAGCCACCCATTCTCCTTGCTTGGCCCTGCAATAAACCTTTCTCTGCTCCAAATTCCAACATTTTGGTTTATTTGGCTTCACTGTGTGTCAGGCACACAAACTTTGGTAACAGAGGTAGCTTTGGCTACACTTGCAAACCTCACACCTATAATTTTTAATACATTCATTAGCATGTCGAGTGTCCTTTTTCGTCCCAGACGAGCAGAAAACAGGGAAGTTTCTTTTAAAAATTAAGGAGCAAAGATATAGTCTTTCCTTGGACACAACTTGCTTATTAAATAATACAAAGAGTCCCAACATCTGTCTACTTTCCTCCACTCCCATCTGTGATGCCAACAACGAAATCCAATTGTTTACTGCCCATACTTAGCTTTACCACTCACATCTGACTAGACTGCAGATTGGAGGAGGGATTGCACTGAACATTTGACATGGTAAATACATAAGTGGCCAGAGTCCATTTGAATGTCCATGTCTCAATTCTAAAGAAATGTTTAAATAGAGCTATGAAAGGTAACTGCTGAAAAGCTTCACTTTTAGGCATGACATTAGCTTTTATTTTCCCTTTAGTGTCTATGCAGTGGGGGTAAAATGCCAGATACAATGCCAGTGTAGAAACTGAAAAGCAAATGTTTGAGAATATAAAAACAATTCACCAATAACCCCTATATCTTTATGATAAGGTGATAGGTATGACCATGTCTTTTGAAAAGAGATAGTTTTTGTTTAAAAACTATGTGCTATGTGACAGGTGTTTGGGATTGTTACTTCTGATGCTTGCAAATCCATAAAGATGAATGTTAATTTACATAAAGGAGATGGAATGAATCAGATATGAAAACCAGTTTAATTTCATGTCTCATAATTTATTATACATTAATTTTCAAACATATCAAAATAACTCCTACAGAGTCCATATAGATTCTCAAGAGAGCATAATTTTGAAATATATTTCAGCTCCTAGATCTTCTGTACATCTGTTCTGTGGGTTCACAGAAGGCAGATTCTGGACTAACTATGAATCTTAAAATGTTAATTTGAGTTGATAGTAATGAATATATTAGAAATATGGTTTATTCTTCAACACAGTATTTTCATTCATTTACCTATAACAACATATTTTCAAAGTATTAAAATTTTACATCTAAATGACAGTATTCAACCTATTGCATGTGGTGTTCAAAGATTACCCATGAAAATATATTTTTTGACACTTGCATCTAATGTAAGTTTAAAGCAGAATGTTGAACCAGTTTTAACCAACTTGGAAGCAGTTCTTTGCTGAAAAACAGTTCTCACTTATTTGGAAATGTTGTTCCCTCAAGGAAACTAAATAGCACATCCATGACATCAGCTTTCTCATAAAAAGAATTGGAAAGAGCTCTTTTATTTCATGGTGATTAAAAAAACATATGCTAATGTCCTCATTAAAATATGGAAATTTCTCCTGATTAACCAAATCTCAAACTTTTAGGCCATGCTATGTTGAATGTTTATAATGAAATATCTTCTCCAGATATTTGAAGGCTCTTGTGTGAACATTTATGATGTTCAAGGTAAATGTTTATGAAATAGCAATGGCCCTATAAGGCAAGTGCAATTTTCACACTAAAACGCTTATCTGCCTTTATATTTTTCTCCTTCAGGAATTTTGGACTAAATTAACATGTTAAATATCTTTATTTAAAGCAATGAGCCATTATTAATAAAACGATGAAATATTCTCCTATATAAAGAGTTCTGACTTCCTGGAGGGCAATTTGGCAATACTGATCAAAAGTTGTAAAATTTAGTGTACCACATAACGCAGCTAGTATACTTGTAGGAACTTATGTTGATGAACTAATTTAGAATGTGCACAAAGATTTCATTAAAAGCATGTTCACTGCAGCATTAAACCTAAATGCTCAAGAAAAGAGTAAAATACATTGCAGAACACCTTTATACATACTACACAGAAAAAAATAAAGCTCAGTTTTGTGAAAGCAAATTTCTTGTCAAGGAAAGATGCTCATGATATATTATTTAATGTGAATAAAAAGTTGCAAAATAGTATTATGGTATGCTTCTATTTTATGGATAATAAATCTATTTGCGTGTGTTCATCTGTGCGCAAGTATTTTTCTGCTAGTATATATACAAAAATGTAAACAATTGTTTCCTTTGTTGAATGAGTTTATGTGACTTTCTGTGTCTTTTATTTGCTAAGCTTTTGTTTGTATATATATATATATATATATATATATATATATATATATATTTAATACCATTAACAGTTATTCCTTATGAAAATAAACTCAGAAAGAAAAAAATCTAGACCATGTCATGATTTAAGAAAAATGAACACAAACAAAATACATTATTTTGAATCATATTTCTTGAAAAAGAAAACCTGTATACAATGCACATTGACTATTTGTAATTCAAGATAGCATTAAATAAAAATCTATTTATGTTTTTTTGGCATGTTCTGCATTCAGGCATTCCTATACTAATACTCCAGAAGCATCACTGGGTCAGAAAATCTGTCTGTGATTTGACATTCCCACTTTCTATTTAACTTTAAATAAGTTACTCAAGCTTTCTGGATGTCAACATATTTTTTTGCAAAAAGGGCATAATAATAGTATATATTTGTAGAGTTGTTGAATAGATTAAATGAGAAAATGAATATAGTGTTTACATAATATCTGGCTTATAATCCGTGTATATTAAAAAGCCTAATAGAGCTTAGTACATGCTGTGTCCCATATTTCCTCAATTTATGACCAGTAGGAAGTTCACATATTTAGACTCATTCTAAAGACCACACACCTAGCAATCCTTGCATTGTCAAATAGTTAATCATAGCTCTCCTAAGGATTTAGATTGTACGAGAGCCCTAATCAAAGAGCTGAAACTAACACATTTTAAATCAACTATACTCCCATAAAAAATTTTTTTAAAGAGCTTAATATAACATATAGAAATTTGTGTCATAATAAAATAAGAAAAAGAAAATACACACAATGCTGCATACACTGTGAGCAATTAATTTGTCCTAGTAACTTGGATCAAAAATTTAGAATGCGGTTTCCACTGGTAAGGAGACCATCCACTTAATGGAGTAGGATAGCTTGGCATGAAGTGGAAATACAGAATGGAATGTCCAACACCTATCAAGCTCTTAAGTGTCAGGGATTGTAAGCTAGACTTTTTTCTTATTACAACATACTTAATCTTCAAAATTACCCTGAAAGTTAGGTGTCTTAGTCTCAATTTTTAAACTAAGGACAACAAGACTCAGAGAAATTTAGAAACTTGCCCAAGATCAAAAGCTATCAGGAGGAGAGAAGCCAGGATTTGAACCTAAGTCAATTCAAATCTACACCAAGCTCTCTTCTTAATGTCTCAAGCTGCCACACAATAAGGAAGAAAGTGGGAACAAACTTAAGAGAAAATTTCAGTAGGATCCTGGAGGTTTTACTTTTATTATTTAAAGAGATAAGTTTCTGAAGTTAATTAGATTAGTTGTTCTCAGGGGCACAATTAGGGGTAAATCATATTCATGGTTTTACACAGTCTTTCAGCTGAGTCCAGAAAGTTTACCAACTTATGACCAAGGAGCAACGTTACAGTGTTAAAAGACTATAATCTGTATGATTTCAAATTTGAAGGTGTTGGACTTCCCTCGTAGCGCAGTAGTTAGGAATCCACCTGCCAATGCAGGGGACGTGGCTTCAAGCCCTGGTCCGGAGGCAACTAAGCCTGTGTGCCACAACTACTGAACCTGCACTCTAGAGCCCGCGAGCCACAACTACTGAGCCCATGTGTCTAGAGCCGGTGCTCCACAACAAAGAGAAGCCACTGCAATGAGAAGCCCGCGCACCACAATGAAGAGTAGCTCCCGCTCGCCTCAACTAGAGAAAGCCTGCATGCAGCAACGAAGACCCAACGCGCTAAAAATAAATTAATTAATTAACTAATTAAAAAAAAAAAATTGAAGGTGTTGGCTTGATTTTGAAAGGACCACCAAAAAAAGGTATTTTAGTTACATTTTTTAACACAGACACATACAAAAGTCATATGTATCTTCTGCCTACTGGCTTGCATATCTAAGCATAAGAAACCAAGCTGCCCATTTCTTGATAATATCAAAACAGGCACAGTGAATTTTCAGGGAATATACATGTGGCTTTGAGTTAACCCTAAGGTCACAAATCTGCACATTATCTGACGCATTAATAGCCATGAAATCATTTGCAAATTATATTTGGTTCAAATCATTAATTGAATTAACAGATGCTTGCCAAATCAATTTTTTCCTTACCAATTTCTTTAGGGCTAAAATGGTTAGATACTTTCTATTCAAAATTCATAATTTCACCTCCAATTGTTTATAGTCTTTAAGTCCAAAGATGGAAAACATTTCAACAAATATTTCCAAAACTCTTTGGTACTGTTGGGTCCTGCTCAGTTTCAGTAGCTTGGTTTTAATCAAATTATAAATATTCCCCCAAATCAGTATCTTATTTTACAAATTAATTAATTTAAAAAAACAGCTAGGAAAAGAGTTTCCCTGGTTTCTGAGGGGTCTGATATTGTAGGTATTCTAGGAGTCTCATTAGAACTGTGGGCAGTCTACACTTCGGATAAATCTATTACAAGTCCAGCACAATCATTTCACAGAGATAATAGTGACCATGTATTACTCGCATTTCATGAATGGAGAAAAGAAAAAAAAATTATACAATATTAACAAACAATTTGATTATGGGATTTTGTTAGAGACTTTCTAATGCCTGGCTCTGAATACAGGCACTTCCCACATCCCAGAATTTTAGTATTTCCCAGCAATAGAATTATGTGCAAATTCCTTAAACTCTTTACCCTACTGATATTCAAGCCCTCCACCCAAAACAAAAAGAATATATGTTAACTTCCTTTAGAATTTCTGCCAAGCGCTATTTCTTTAAATGCTATCCCTTCTTTGAACCCGTGCACAGTTCGCCCACACTTCAAGACCCAGCACTCCTTTCATTTTTTTCCAAGTACGTCCATTGAGATAAGATGTGATCCCCTTTTGACCTCTGTAACTGTGGTATATAGTATACTCTGCCTTGCATAATCATTATTTATGTTCTTATCTGAGCATCCATTAGATGCTCAGATCCATTAGCTTACTTAGAAAGTAAGCTCCATAAGAGGACGTGTCCTCTCCACCTCGTTCATCATTGTCTCTCTACGTAATAGTAGTCTCTTTTGTAATGCAGAATCTTAATAAATATCTGTTGATTGACTAGATGATTGGTTTCTAATATTTTTGGTGCAGTATTTGCATCTTTTTTTTTTTCAGTATTTGCATCTTGATTACCTTTGTATTCGCTGAAGCACTTAGCAGGGTTCTGGGTGGAAAAAATTTTTCAATGAAAAAATGTGAAACTGAAAAGTTGAGAGTAAAAATTGCTAAAATTGTTTTAATGAAACAATAAAATTTAACTCTAGGAGTAATTGTACCTTAGAATCAATTGTGTTTGTCATCATTTCTAACAAAATTTGAGTTATGAAGACTGCTATAATCTATATATTTTTAATCTTATATAGTGGATCAAAAAAATAACCCCTCCTAAATTTTGTGAAGACTATATAAAATATAACAAAACAAAACAAAACGAAATTACATTTAGTTGATAATCAGCAGAGATGTCACAACAGTGGGTGTTACACATCCTCATTCATATAGGAATGAACTTGAAAAAAAGTGCCTGCAGCAGCCCCAGTGCTTCTGAATTCCAGGGAAACCATCTCCTGTGCCTGACAAAGTCAACACTTGATTCTCCAATTTTTAAAGATATTTAGAAATAAAAATATACAATACACAGCTTTGTGTTATTTTTTTCTGGACACAAGCCACTAAAAACTATGCTCGTCTCTTTTATTCTTTTTCTCTGTTCTGTAAAAGTGAAATTCATCTGGTCATTGGCTACTCTTTGTAGCTTTCTCTGCTATAATTACATGTAGGTGACTTTATAACTTACAAAATTATTTTTATATATTGTTTTCTGCTAATAATTAGGTCCAAATAGCCCCATAGGCTTTGAAATGGTCCTGACATCTGCACCCTGCTCTCCAATCCTAGAGGCTATGTGTGCAATTTCAGTCATATTTCCCTTGGTGCTTTTGAACCAGCAAACTGCTCTCTTGGCTCATCTGACTTGACTAAAATGAGAAAAGGCATAAAATCTTCCAAGAAGGTGTGTCCTAACAAGATTTCGGACCCAATTCCAGCCACCAAGGGGGTTTAGATAAGGCTTAGATACACAGTTCATCCTTTGGATTCTTTCATCCAACTCCAACCTTGGAACCTTTTGTGATTCCTTCATCTCTATTCACTTCACAGGACTACGTCCATCACTAATCATAATATAGGATTTTGCTTAGAAGTTTGATCAGCTTTAAAGTTTGCTCTAGCTCAGCACAGACCATACCCTTAGCTCTTCAGGGTGACAGGATAAAGGGATTCTTTGCCCTGCACACTCTAGGAATTAATTGAACCAACTATAAATAGCCATTCTAAGCAGAAAGGAAACACTCAATGCATTACCTTGAAATATATCATTTCAAGATTTCCTTGAGTTCTTTATGAGGGAGAAAAATCACATCTTCTCACTGGTGAATCTTCATTTCAATTAGTATAAGTGCACCTCAAATCCATTGGATTCTACATTAATATTTTAAGATCTTGTACACATTTCAGGTAACTTGAGACTATAATAAAGGATAGAAAGTAGTCTGTACAAACAATTCAAAAATACCCGTATTTTTTAAGTTATATTTTAAAATGTACTAGAACTTAAAATCTGAGAACTATAAATAATGGCATTTCCCCCTTCTTTCATATATATAGAGAGAGCAAAATCATATGTATATTTGTGCATATATATCCATATAGAACACGTATAAATACATAGACACAGTAAAACAAGAAAGTATTACATATAGTGAAAGAAGAGAAATGTGCTATTTTAAAATATCAAAGGAATCATCAGTAGCACACTTAAGGAGGTTTTATATATGTGTATGCTTCTGCTCCTAGTTTATAAGGCATCGTGCTAGGCATTGGTAGGGAGAAGTGTGTAAGCACATCATCACTGACTTCATTGAGACCACAGAGGTGAAACAGATGCATCTAATTCCAAAGAGAAATTTTTAACAGTGTAATAAAGGAAAAGCAAACATATAAAATATTAAGAAAGTTATGAAGGAAGAGAAACCATGATTAAGGACCTAAAAAGTAAAGAGAAAATTTTCAATATGAAAAATTTCTAACAGTCTGAACTATGTGTATTTATGATAAAAGGATAATTTGGAGAGACTATCTAGTATCCAGATTTTCAAATGAATTTACAATTTTGTTCACTCAATGTTTCTCGTCTACGTAGGTTTTTCAGAAGTAATACTTGAAATGTATTGAGATGCTGAGGAATAATGCTCAGTGTTCTGACAAGAGTGGTCTGAGTTCAGAAGAAAAAAAAAATAGAGCAAAGCTATGTGTCGTGTATATTTTTAGTTCTAAATTTGTTTAAAAACAGAAGGACCAAGCTTTGACTTTAGCAAGCACAGGGAATGGTTTCCCTGGAATTCAGAAACCCTACACAAAACCAAGAAGAGTTAACTGAACCATGATTTAAAAAATGCAAGCTATGAAATGCAGGACAATGGCTCAGTCCATTAATTAATTCATCATAAGACATAAGTTCTAATGTAATCCAAATAATAGCAGGGATTCAATGATTAGACAGTAAATGTTCCAATCTTCCATCGCAGGGAGAAAATTTAAAATTCACAGGAAGTGCCAAGGAATTTTGCAAATCAAGAACTTACTTCTAGACTTCCATAAGGAATGATTTTTCCTATCCAAAAGGACTAAAAACCTTATCCCATTTTAGAGATTACATAACAAAGCTTACCTTTCAGAGGGAACACTTCTAGAGATGGAAAGATAGCAGTATGCACATATTACTGCTGGTAGAGAGCCAAAGTACATGAATTACAATCTAAACTCTCTTAACTGACCTGCACTTAACAGACTGGCTGGATTAATCAAAGCTCCCTGATTCTCTATAAAACATACTTATTGATGTCTACAGCTGGTTGACCAATCATGGACAACCATCAAGTCTATGGCATACTTTGCACCTCTGCTTCCAAAACTGACTTGTATGCTGAGCAACAATATTTGTTTGTATCCAAAACTTTTATGCAGTTTTGCCTTTATTATTATAATTAAAGAATTTGATTAAATATTACCTAATATTACCTAATATTACCTATGAAATATCTTGGCAAAGTGAAAGAGTTGTTGTTTCTATGAAATATAAATTGACTTCTTTGAAAATATTCAATAAAGGAGAATCAGTAAAAATCTTTTGCTGAATATTAGTTGTATTTGAGACTGATAAAGATGGGAAAAATCGTATGAATATAAAAGAAATCTAATTTCAGATTGTATATCAAATGGCTGTGAGTTCATGCTTCACACAAGAAAAGAAAAGAAAAAGTAAAAACCAAGTAGAAACTATGGACGTATTTTGAGGTCTGGTGTACAAATGATAGAAAACTTAGAATTCCTTGGTCTTAGATTAAAAAATTGGCAAGATAATGTGGGTTCAAAGTTAACGTAAAATGTTGAAGTTATGAATTTTATCAGTTTTAATAATTCTCTGCTTTATTTGATTTAAAAAATATTTGACCAACACCGGTCCCAACTGCATCAATATTTTAAAAATCAGTAACGAGGGCCCTCCAGACGAACAGTGGTCCTGATACGCACAGGTCTGTGATAGCTGCATAAGAGCCATGTGGCAACAATAGAAGAAATGTCAGAACCAGCTCAACCTGCTTCCTGAAATATATGTATTAAGATTAAAAATCAAAATCTTTTAAAGAAGTTCCTAAAGATGGATAACAGAACACACGCTGTATTCTCTACACTTTATTGTATTTAATCACATAGAGTCAAATATCTAGAATGCTCATTACAGAATATTGATGTAGTCATTTCAAAGTCAAAGCAACTCTTTTTCTTTTAGTTTGTAAAGAATCCATTCCAAGTGTTGTCATTTATAGATGCCTGGACTGGGATGATGGACCATATTTCAAGGACTTCTAGATATACCCCCAAATTAGTTCTCTTTTTCTTTGGCTGAACATTTACATTTGTCAGCTTGTCTTGCACTAGGAATGGCCATATGACTAAGTTTTCTCCAACAGGATGTAAGTTGAAATGATGCCTAGGTCATGAAGACTTTCATGCCATGATCCTCTGTGCCCTTCTTTATGACACCAGCTAAAAGCAGATGAAACCATATCCCTAGGAGTACTCAGCACGAATACCTATAAGGGACTGTTTCTTGAGAGAGAAATAAACTTGTGTCTTGTTGAGCCATGAAATTTTGGATCTGTTTTTTAAAACAGCTAGTATGATTCTAATTCAGATCCTTTGATTATCCACAGACAAAATTGGGCTTTCCCCAACATAGATTTGTGTTCTTTATAAAACTGTGTCTTAATGAAGAGTATTTCTGAGTAGGAGAGCTATATGTAACAGAGGCACAGAGGACGGCAGGCATGGTGATTGCACACATAGCAGTTTTGTAGAAAGGCTCAAATGATTAATTGGGCAAGTCTTATTCTTAGGAGTAAAGGCATGAATATAGGAAAAAGCTGGAAACAAAATTTAGGATCAGGATTAGTAGATTAAAGAATAATATATCTGCTTTTCACATCACTTGGTGCTGTGTAATTATTTGGTTTAAGTATGGCTTTCAGTTTTTTCCATTTCAAGATACTTTCTTCCCTTTGTGGATAAAAATGAAAATATATGTGTGTGGGGGGAAACAGCTTGAGACTGTGTGAATATCCTGTATCTGGGCAATTTTTGCTCCATGTCTTTAGTGTTCATGGATGATTCTTGCCTGAATTATTACTACTGTGGATGTTAAATGTTGACTTTATAATTTTTGCACTTTGTATCATTTGTTATTCTTCTGTTAATAGCAGCTTTCCCTTCTTCATTCACCTAAAAAAATTAGGATTCATGTATATTCATGGCTTCTTTATTAAATTTATAATATATGTTTCCATTATTCATTTTGATGCATAAATTGCCCTAAATTTGGCCAGTTGGAACACCCTCAGATTGGTTTCTGTGTTATTTTGAAATGTACTCTTTGGTTTTGAGCATCTTCTTACTCTGTGAATCAAGATGTTCCAGGCTCAACTTGTGCGTTCCCAAGTCACCTGTGGAATGAAACATTTCTCTGAAGACCAATGGTCCTTTCTAAGGGAAAGCAGTTTTTAGAAACAAAATCTTGGTGCTTAGTGTGCTAATTACTACTGAGTATCATTGTTTTTAAGATTCATACTTAGACCAAGTTAAGGAAACAAAAAAAAAAAGATGGATAGGTGATAGGTATTTTAAATTATGGGTTCATGTTAATTCTGGGGTTTCTTCTCCACTTTTACCCCATTTCATATTTCTATTTCTCTTTCCCCAAAATGATAACACAAATATTTACCCATCCTACAATACGTAAAAAATAATTTGGAATAGCTACTCCAGTACCAACATCAAGCCTACTAACTAAAATGCAATTGTTTTTATCCTTAGGTTATAATCCCATTGAAAGTGTAAAACAGAATACTCTGTTCAAAATGCGTTTAGATTTAGTCTTTTGCCATACATTTGATTAAAATTTAGACTTTGATTTTTATTTGTTTCAGTTTTAGTGTTTTTTACTCCATAATTATTTACTTATTTTTGAATGAGTATAAAGTTATTCTAGAATAAAAGGCAAAAGTATATGAAAAGATAGACAAGTCTCATCTTCTCTAACTCTTATACCTTATAACAACCTACCCCTTGTAGATAACCAACTTCACTAGTTTCTGGCTTATTCTTTCTAAGTTTCTGTTTGTAAACATATGCAAATACAAATAAATATTCTTATTTGTTTACACAAAGATAATACATGAACATATATATAAAGATAGCATACTATACAGGTATGTGTGTATACATACATTTTATATAAATATATAATTACATATGTGTGCATGTGTGAAGTATGATACCTTTTATATATAATCTTTTGAACTTTGCTTTTCACTTAAAAAGATATACTGGAAATCATTATCAATCTTAATGAAGATTTAAACATATTGTGGGGGGAAGGGGAGAACCAGCTGAATAGGAATCCACTGTCTGTGCATTTAAGTTTTTGCAATGTTTTGAAACTTATACAAAATCCTGCAATGAATAAACTCACGCATATGTTTTCTCACACTTTTGAGCTATATATTCAGGATAAATTCCTAGTAGGACAGCTGGGTCAAATGATAACTACATACATACTGCGGTAATATTTTGCCAAACTCTTTCCAATATGGATGTTATCATTCTACATTCTCATTAGAATCATAGGAGATGATTTATTTTCTCACAACCATATGAGCAGAGCGTGTTGTCAAGCTCTCAAATTTTTGCCATTTGGAGAGGTGAGAAAGAGACAAGTATATTTTTAATTTGCATTTTTCTTATTATGAATGAAATTGACTATATTTTCATCTAAGAGCCTTTTGTATGTCTTTTATTGTGTCAAATGGCTATTTATGTCTTTTGCCCACTTTATGAGCTTTTGGTCTTCCTCCTTATTTAAAAAATGTGATTTATATTAGGGATTTTAGCCCTTTATCTGTGATATAATTTGCCAATATTTTCTTTATTTTCATCATTGGCCTTTTAACTTTGATTTGTTAGTATTTGTCATGAAATATTTCTTTATCTTATGCAGTCAAATTTATCAATTTCAAATATGTTGAATCTAGATTTTGAGTCAGTGTTAAAAAATATTCCTCTACAGTCAAATTATAAATGAATTCAATTTTTTTGCTTCTAGTACTTTTATGATGAATTAAAATAAACAAAACTAATGCATCACATCTGATGGATTTGGTGTAATTTCTTATGTATAAGAAGGGGTACAGATCCAAATTGATCTTTTTATTTAAAATTTCTCTTTAATGGTTTGAGATGCCACTTTAATTATATAAACATAAAAAAAAATAAAAACAAATCCTATATATTTGGGTCTATTTCTAAATTTTTCTATTGTGTCTTCCTGCTCTATTCATGTGCCTGTCATCACTCTTTCTCATTTTTTTTTCTGAGTTATGTGTACATATTTATTATCCTATATGATCTTTAGCATCAATTCATCTGGCATCAGTAAAATACTTGTTGATATTTTTATTGGTACCAGCTAATTTAACTAATTCACTTTACTATCAATTTTCTCACTTAGGGAGAGATTATATCTTTCTGATGTTAAGAAATCCTATCCAGGAATAATAGATGTCTGTTCATTTGTTCAAATCTACTTGTTTTGGAGTGGTTTGTTTTATAGCAATAGCTAACTAATACAGAAGGCTATTGACTTTGTATATTAATTTTACATCTTATTACCTTATTGAATTATTGTACTGTTTAAATTATTTTTAACATTGATTCTCCAGGATTTTCTAAGTATACTATTATGTCATTTGCAAATAATCTTACTTCTCTTTCAGTTCCATGCTTTTATGTGTTACCTTAATTCCAAGGGCTAATATCTCCTATATAGTGTCAAACAGTTGGAGAAGTAGTAGGCACCTCTGCCTAATTCCTGAGTTTAGTGGGGATGCCTCTATAATTTTTCCAGTAGAGAAGTCTATGGCTTTAGGATTGAGGTATTCCTATTTCACTGAATTAAGAAAGTATCCATATATTTTTTTTATTATTGAGTGTTTGTGGGAAATGGATGTTAAGTGTTTTGGAGAACTTTTCAATATTTATATATAGTATTGAATTCTGTAAGGCAGAGTTCTTCCTGCCAAGTAACCTCACAAATTGGTACTCCAGCTTTTTCTCCTCTTTAAGAGGCATGAACATTCAAATGTGATATTTCTAAACATCCATGAAGGCCATACAAGAATGTTTTGATACACTGAAAGTAAAATTGTGCAATTACTTGATATGGCATTTTTCAAAAGTTTTTGTTAGACTTGTAGCACACCTCTTCCAGTGTTTTCCAACTTGAAAATTACTGCCTGATGGGTACTCTAAGTATATTCTCTAAGTGAATCCTAAATGTGAGAAGAGAAGAAGGAAAAGAGAGGTGTACTTATTGTCAGAATACAGAGATGGGCTGTGGGAGCAGAGAATGGAGAGGGCAGTGCAATTCTGACTTCTGCAAAGATCTGTAGGGAGAACCCTACAATACTGCAAGATCCTATCAACCTGAATGATACAAATAATTGATTTTCCTTTTTTGGAGGGGAGGAAGAGGGACTGGATTCAGTTGCGTGTGTTATAGTGTTAAGTTTTAAAAATATAAAATTGATAGTATAATGATATAACACTCTCACTGGAATACGGGTGATTACCTGGCAAATGGAATGATTTTATTGCCTTTTCAGAAGCTAATACATAAGAAAAGGCAATCTCTTTCTCTTTCTCTCTTTCTTAAAACTCATATTATATAGCATATGATCATACATGCATATATTCTATTTATACTCTATATGTTCTCTATGTATGTGTGTGTGTTTATATAGATAAATATTTGTGTGTGTGTGTTCTGTAGGTATATATTATTCACACACAAAGAAAAAAAGGATAAAGGGTAAAAACCATTATTACTTGCTTTGAGGGTATTTATAATCTGTTAGGGGTAAGAGTCATTTTAATATCTTATAATGATATGAGACAGAATAAAATATAGGTTAAATAGAGTTACAAACATTGTACTACGGAAATACTAGTGAAAGGTGTGATTGCTTTTGATATATGGAGTGAGCAGAGAAACAAAGGAAACACAAACAGTTCAATTAAAATAGTTACCTCTGAGCTGAACCTGGAACAACAGGGTTTCAATGTATAATGGTAACGATGGTGGTGGTGGCTTGTGTATGTACGTGTACGTGTTGTTGAGGGGTGTGGCTGTGTTCCAGGCTGACAAACTTGGCTGAAACCACAGCCACTGGTAGAGAGTGACGTGTTGTGGAACTTTTTCTTCCAGCCAAAATGACTAGTACCTGTGGTGCTGAGTTACGTTTCCTTCCACCTGGACACGTAGGAGCAGATGACTTTCAGAAGGAGTCTCTGCTAACCAGGCTGCAATGAGGAAAGTTATTAAGGGGATGGCCTACAGCATTTTTTCCTTTAAGAAACTCACCCAAAGCAAGGAACAAAATGCGGCAATCACTATTCAAGAGAGTGTCAAAATCATTCAGACATCAAAACAGGCTATTGGAGTTCACGGGTTCTTCAATATGAACAGCTACTATCTTCCCTTTAGCTTAATTAAAGGGTTGCATATCCTTACAATTAAAGATAATTGCAGAGTGTAAAAACTGCATTGTGATTATAGAAACACCAAATGAAGCTTGGTGACTACAAGACAAAGACCTCATCAACTGAACACCTTGGACGTGTGTAGCCTTTAAAACACAATTCCTCCACTCTACAGCTTTTTCTTTTTATAGAGCCCCCTTCTTTCTTTATTCCCAACAGAAATACATTGTTCAAAGTCTTGACTGATTGGAAACTAAGCTGTGGTTTTTCATTAAAATTTTTTTAAGTTCATAAGTATCGATGGTGCTTCTTTGAATCATTTAGAAGTTGAGTTTGTTCTAAAATCACGGTTCACTGCATTATTGTTTTGTGGTTTCTTTGGAAACCCTGTCAAAAATATCTTGCTAAATCTCATCTTGTTAAATAATGCCAGTATCTTTCACTTAAAATTATCTACGTAGACAGAAGAAGCCAGCTTCAGATGCTATGAAATATGAAGCACAGGTATTTTTGCCTGATCAGGCACATAGCTTCAATTTAGGGGCACTGCAATAGAAAAAGCAAGGTGATTTTTTTTTTTTTTTTTTTTTTTTTTTTTTTTGCATACTGAATAGGCACTCTAGCTTGATAAACATCATGTTGGATTTTTCTCTCTGAGAATTTATATAAAGATTTGTAGAACTAACTTAATTGGATAAAAGAATGAGAAGGAGGGTAAAAGAAATTGAAAAGAAGCCAGTTTAATTTCTCTTTAAATTGACAAAGAGGCCAATTTCTATCATAAGTTTATATGAGCTTCTCTAAAGAAAAGGTACATGTATTGCAATGCCACAAGCCACGAGCGTGTTCTCTTTCTTGAATGAAATATGACTATTCAATAAAACAACAAATTGGCAAAGAGCTAAATCTTTAAACTGCTTCAGCTACATGTCATCATTTACTTACAAGACCTGATCAGCTTTATTTATCAAAGAAGCATCCAGCAGTGTCCCTCAAACTAAGCACATGAAGTCAACAAAGCGACAGGGCTCAAAGAGTGGTGAACGAATAACTGTAAATAAAAATCTCCAAGGAGAGTTCATTTGGAAAAAAAAAAATCAATTGGTAAATAAACAAACATCTGGGCAATCTTCTAAAAAATTGTCAATTCCCAAAAATGAATAAGGTCATCTTTCTGTCCTATCCAATGTGTTGGTCAGTGGTAACACTTCAAACTACCTAAGTGAGTTCGTGGAAATACATATAAATTAGACACTGATTTGGGCTTAATATATTCATTTTAAATAATATGCAAATTTGTGTAAACCTAGATTTTAAAATAAGATTTAAAGGCTGTAAACTCCTCAATCTCACAACTTACATGTTAATGTGGTAATTCAATTCAACAAACATTTATTGAACTCCTAGCAAAGTACTGTGCTGGGTATTATGGGAGCATTACCATACCATTTAGGGAACATACATCTAGGAGGTGAGATAGGAAGCATAAAGTGTAATTTTGCCCCTGATATTATACCTATATTAGCAGTTAATGCAAAATGAGATAACATATGGAACAACTAACACTTGTAAGGTGTCTTTTTCTGTATGTGATACCGTCCTTTAATGTGGACTTTCCTGTAACATTGCCATTGAACCTTTGGTGGATAAGAGTTGGAAATAATATCTTGCTTTCTTTCTTACTTTAAATGAGAAAATTTTCTCTACTCTGGATAAGCTATACATTTATCCATTTTTGCATCAATTCTTCTTTATGTAAAATTCTATGTGTTTCATATTTTAGTTTGTGGTTTCAACAACTGAGTTGAACCACACCGCCGCCATCATAGGTCGCATTCATGCTCCAGGGAAGGGCCTGTCCCAGTTGGCTCTGCCCTACCGCCGCAGCATCTCCATCTGGCTGAAGCTGACGTCTGATGACGTAAAGGAGCAGATCTACAAACTGGCCAAGAAGGGCCTGACGCCCTCGCAAATCGGTGTGATCCTGAGAGACTCACATGGTGTTGCACAAGTACGTTTTGTGACAGGCAATAAAATCTTGAGAATTCTTAAGTCCAAAGGACTTGCTCCTGATCTTCCTGAGGAGCTCTATCATTTAATGAAGAAACCTGTTGCTGTTCGAAAGCATCTTGAGAGAAACAGAAAGGATAAAGATGCTAAATTCCATCTGATTCTGCTTTAGAGCCTTATTCACCGGTTGGCTCGATATTACAACACCAAACGAGTCCTCCCCCCCCACTGGAGATACAAGTCATCCACAGCCTCTGCCCTGGTTGCATAAATTTGTCTGTTTACTCAAGCAATAAAATCATTGTTTAACTAGAAAAAAAAAATTGAGTTGATGAATTGTACACTGCTTTCATTGAATTTGCCTTAGTAAACACTGATTTCAACTGACAATATTTGGAGTCAACATACAATTCACTTTCATAGAATTATCAAATAAAATACATTGAAAAGAATGAAAAATGGTGAAAAGGATAAGGCTATTAAAAAACAAAAAGTAGACAAAAGCACAGTAACCACTCACTGAACACAATGGGAATTTTCTGATGACTTAATCCATCCACTTAAGGCGGTGTATCCACAGAAATTTCAAACACAGCACAATGCTTTTTCCTATTAATGAAGTGTATAGACCAGCCGCATGTATCCTATTTCAATGAGTTACTATTTTTACTTTGTCAGTTGTATTATGCAAGTATAGCAGAGTGATAGGAAACCTGGGAATTCACACCTTTTGACCTTCTGTCTTTGTGAAGCATTTATTTACAGTCCTTTTATATATGGTAGTTTCTTTAATTCTCAGATCCATCTTGCATAGCAAATATAATTATTATACTAATTGTCCAAAGGAGACAACGGAAACTCAAAAAGGTTAATGATTTGGCCTAATTCACAAAGGTACTGAAGGGCAGTGCTTGAATGACAAGCCACATTTTCGGGATCTCAGAAAACAACCTCTTTCCACTCTACCTGTCTGCCTTGATTAAGATCAGGAGATATAATAGACAACTGTGAATCTCTCATTTTAAGTAACCAAGGGGAATTTTCTTCATTTTCTTATTTCCTTCCTTTTATAATTGTACTTTAAAATTCAGGAATAAGGTTATCTTTTAGTCATACAATATTAAGAATCAAAATAAGACCTTTAAAAAAATTATTGTATGCATTCTGATAGGAATATAGATGTGATTCTATGGGGGCTAAGATTCTCACACATAAGTTTAGGACGTATCCATCATTGATCAATAAGAATTTATTGTGTTCTTTTCGTATGATCTAGACTGCTCTGGGTGCCACAGGAGAGAGAAAAATAACATATTCAATTCAGAAAATATATATTGAGCATCTATTTTATTCTATGCATTACCCAAGAGAAAGAGCAGAGGTTTAGGAAGCAAGAAGAATTTCACCAGAAGAATATATAGATGAAAAAGACCTAAAACTATTATTTGAAATTTTTAAATCTGATCGTGGAAACACAACTGACACACATGAAGCAATTCAAGGAATTGAATTTGATGCGAGGTCTAAAAATCATGACAATCCTAGGGTTTAATAAGCTATGTTCATTAAAATTCAGAAAGAATATTAGTAACACAACTATTTAAGACATTTAATCAACCTTAATTTGAAGGTAGAAAACTGGTTGATATTCATATTCATGAATTTATAAGTGTGGTTTTTAAGAGTATCATAAAATCTGTACATCAAGTCCATTAGATGAATTTAGGTAATTGCAGTAGACAAAATCCAATTAAGTCACTTCTTAGAGGAAAAGTAAATAAAATATATTATCTCCAATATTTTCCAACTATATCATATGGTTTATTTCATAGAGTTCAAGAGAATAAAACGTATGCCTATCTAATCACGGACCTACAAACCCATCACGGCACATACTTTGTGATGTTTCCCAGGAAGTGGTGATGAATTTACTCCAATGACATTTGTTCAGCCTGCTCACACCAACTACAATATTTGCATCTCGCTTGGCTGGGGTATTAAGGTGGGAAAAGGAGCAGCAGGAAGGCAAAACTATGGTCATGAAACAAAATAAAAATGACTGTCAAAAGAGGAACAAAGCTTATGGACTCATTAAGCTGGCATTCTTTTTCTCTCTGCTAAGTAACCACATTAACATTGTAGTAGCACATATTCTTCATTTTAATCTGTATTTAAATAAAGATGATTTTTCTTTGCAGAGTCATAATCAGCATCAACTTTTTTTGAGATATCACAGCTTCTCTCCATTAAGTATTAAACAGTAAAAAGAAACTTAAAATTAATGAACTATCCCGAGTATATTCAAAGGCGTACACTGCGTGGGTGGCAAATCTGAGAATGTTGGTATAGCAAGACTAGTATCGTATACTCTATCCCCCGCTCAAGTACATAACAAACTATGATTCATGACATTGAAATCCACTTCTTTCAAATTTGCATATGCTTTAGTTCCTTTTAACCTCTACCCATTCACTCTGCTGATGTTTGTCATCATTAAATATATATTTACATCAACTTTTACTGTGGCCACATAAAAATACTCTTCCCTAGTGCTAGAAAAAGTAGAGAGAATTAATGAGTGTCACCGTTCAGACATAAAACCAATTAACCTTGATATATGTATGTGTTATTCAACAGGAGGTAAAATTTTCATATTTAAATTCTAAAATTTTGGGGTGACAGGTTTAATCCTGTCAACAGTTTTTTGTTTGTTTGTTTGTCTTTTGTTTTTTTCTTCTCTTCATAATGTGGCTAGGAAAAAAACCAGAAACATGTATCTGTAACAGAAAGATTATTGCTGAGAGACTTCCTGGGCAGGTCTCAAAAAGGAGAAGTTTAAGAAAAAATTCTGCATGACCCCTCAACTTGTAAATGTTCAGCTTTTAAAAAGTGGCTGGATCTGTAGTTTGTGCCTTTACCTAGAAGGGACAGCTGCTGCAAGGCATTATTTTTCCTCTAAGATAAATGATATAAATGGCCCCTAATGTATGATTTCCACTTATAAAAGAACCTTGGGGTAATTGTGAGTGATCAGCCATTTGATAGTATTATAACAATACGCTTCATGGAATAATAAATTTATTGTGGCTTTAGCATCATTTGGATCCAAATATCAACCCAGCTCTGCCATTTAATAGCTATGTGATTTTAATGCTTTTGAGGCTCAATGTTCTCATCTTAGAAAAGGGAATAATAAAAACTACCTATTTGATTTTTGTGATGATTAAGCAAGATAAGTGAGAACCATCACATTCTCCCATTCAGGGGGCCACCATTTATATGATATATAAATAAGTAGTGCCTCTTGGCATTGTGAAATATGGTAGGCTTGAGTAACATGTGAAAAGCCCTTGCCTCACAGTTACAAGTAGATGCTCAGTATTTGTATTATTCAACACCACTGCAATAACAAAAACAGTGTGAACTTGACATCCTTTGCATATCAAAACACTTGTTTACTGAGCACAGCCACTATATCTTATACCTGTTTCGGATTTCACATGCCTAGGACAATGTCTGGCTCACAGAACTAGCTCAATATCAATATGTTGAATAGATGAAGATAACATTAATCTTGTATGATTGGTAGATCAGGAGGCCTTTGAAAAGCTTTATCCTTCAGTAAGAATTCCCAAAGAGTTTATGAATAAGAACAGGTGTAACCTGGGGCACAGCTCTTTTGTTCCCTAAAGTGAAATAAGCTTTTGTGAATTTTTATTATGAAGATATATGTGTTAATGGTATACACGTAGCCTTCTCAAACTTAAAGTAATGCTAGTGTGTGTGTGGGTGTGTGTTCTGAATTTAAAAAGAGAGTGGACGTGGGCCAAATAAATACATGATGCTGGCATTAAAGCATAGACAGATTTAAAGAATTGTAGGAAAACATTCAAAAGGGGAAATGAAATTTAATTTATGAAGTTAATAATTTACTTTTTTTTCTGTTTTGGGGGATCTATACCAATGATATTTTCTGGAACTGTCTACAAGGTGCACTGTGCTTCCTTTAAGCAGCCCTCTCTGAAGATGGTGTTCTTCACTAGAGGTCGAATTTTTTTTTTTTTTTAAATTATTATTTATTTATTTACTTATGGCTGTGTTGGGTCTTCGTTTCTGTGCAAGGGTTTTCTCTAGTTGCGGCAAGCGGGGGCCACTCTTCATCGCGGTGCGCGGGCCTCTCGCTATCGCGGCCTCTCTTGTTGCGGAGCACAGGCTCCAGACGCGCAGGCTCAGTAATTGTGGCTCACAGGCCTAGTTGCTCCGCGGCATGTGGGATCTTCCCAGACTAGAGATCGAACCCGTGTCCTCTGCATTGGCAGGCAGATTCTCAACCACTGCGCCACCAGGGAAGCCCCTAGAGGTCGAATTTTTGCATGAAGCTTGACTCTTAAACTCACATCTTTGTTTCCATCAACTTTTTATATATGAAGAAGAGATTGGCTTTTACAGCTTTGTCACTCACACTGTCAGAAAGCCTTTGAGCGTGACGAGGAAACTGAGTTTCAGAGAAGTAATACAGCTTCTTCCAATGTTACATACTAGCAGGGGTAGCTGGTACTACTGCACAGGTCTCTTCCTCATCCAGATTTGCCCCCTGACTTAACCCTACTCTCAGTGATGAGTTAAACCCAAGATAAGGAACTACTTGTCTTCAGTAGGTATATTCATCCTGGATACCTAAATTTCTTTTATTCGACCAATGTACATTTAATACATCAACAATATCAAAATGGCATCAAAGTAAACTGGGAAATTGTCTTTCACCGATTTCTGTCTCTGAGTCTACCACAATCCATGTCCAAAACAAAAATTGTAACTAGCACCATCTGCTTTAGAGTATATTTCCGAGTCACAGTATTCTAACTCCTTCATGAAAGTTTAGCATTTGTCAAGTTACCAGTGAATTCACTAGCCCGACAGAGAGAGAATAGCATGCCCTATATGTTCACTCTGTCCAAGTTGTACTAGTCAGTTTCACTCACAGAAACTCAGAGTCAGAAGGGACCTAAAAACTAAAGGTCATGGATTCCAGCCCTAACAGGTTGTGGGATCCTAAAGATTCAAGTCCCAGTTCAAGCTTTACCAACCTTGAGCATTTAAACTTGTGCTCAAGGTAAATCTTTGTTAAGTCTCAGTTTCTTCCTCTATGAAATTAAGACAATAGTAGTTCTCAACTCATAGTGATATTGAAAGGATTAATAACTCATAAGGTTATGTAAAGGAGCTGGCCCTTTCTTACACTTCAGATTCAGTTTAAATGTCAGCTCCTCTGAAAGTTCTTCCCTAATTACCTTATTTAAATTGGTCTTTCTGCTACTCTTTTTAACCCATCATCCTGCTTATCTTCTTTATATCATAATCTGTGAGAAATGATCTGTTCATCTGCTCATTAGTTTAGCTTCTGTCTCCCCCTTAAATCCGTAAGCTTTGTGAAGCCTGGGTCTGTCTGTATTCTCAAAACCAAGCGGGATAATGCTTCACATAAAACAAATATTAGGGACTACTCTGGTGGCGCAGTGGTTAGGATTCCACACTCCCAATTCAGGGGACCCGGGTTAGATCTCTGGTCGGGGAACTAGATCCCACACGCATGCCACAACTAAGAGTTCGAGTGCCGCAACTGAGAGTCTGCATGCCGCAACTAAGGAGCCCGCCTGCCACAACTAAGACCCGGCGCAACCAAATAAATAAATAAATAAATAAAACTTTAAAAAAATATATTAACAAATGAATAGTGTGCAGTAATCAATTGATATATGTTTATAATCATTAGCATATAGAAATCTGCACATTTCATGTAAATGTTATGCTTTTCAATTATGGCAGTTTGTCTATTTCAAACAACTTGAGATTTAATTTTTACATGTTTGAAAGACATAAAAAGCTAGACAAAAATATTGTCAGACTAAGAATTGGCAATCCCACTACTGGGCATATACCCTGAGAAAACCATAATTCAAAAAGAGTCATGTACCAAAATGTTCATTGCAGCTCTATTTACAATAGCCAGGACACGGAAGCAACCTAAGTGTCCATCAACAAATGAATGGGTAAAGAAGATGTGGCACATATATACAATGGAATATTACTCAGCCCAGCCATAAAAAGAAACAAAATTGAGTTATTTGTAGTGAGGTGGATGGACCTAGAGTCTGTCATACAGAGTGAAGTAAGCCAGAAAAAGAAAAACAATTACCGTATGCTAACGCATACATATGGAATGTAAAAAAAAAAAAAAAATGGTCATGAAGAACCTAGGGGCAAGATGAGAATAAAGACGCAGACCTACTAGAGAACGGACTTGAGGATACGGGGAGGGGGAAGGGTAAGCTGGGACAAAGTGAGAGAGTGGCATGGACATATATACACTACCAAACGTAAAATAGATAGCTAGTGGGAAGCAGCTGTAAAGCACAGGGAGATTAGCTTGGTGCTTTGTGACCACCTAGAGGGGTGGGATAGGGAAGGTGGAAGGGAGGGAGATGCAAGAGGGAAGAGATATGGGGACATATGTATATGTATAACTGATTCACTTTGTTATAAAGCAGAAACTGACACACCATTGTAAAGCAATTATACTCCAATAAAGATGTTAAAAAAAAAAAAAAGAAAGAAAGAAAATTTGATTAGGAAAAAAGGACCACACTACTAAAAACTGTATATAACCCTTCTCTTTAGTGCTTAAAATCTATCCAAAATACCCCTACTAAGGGCTCATCCACCACTGTTGGTTGACCTCTAAGTGACAGGAAGTTTATGATCTTATGATGCAGTCCTATCCATTTTTAGACTGCTCAGATTATTAGAAAATCTTGCTTTATGTAGAACAGAAATCAGTATCCTGGAAGCAAGCATTCATTGGGACCACTTCAATCGTCAAAAATGCACAGCACATTTCTAATTTCATATTAGTCCCTTATAAAAATAAAGACACCTTTCAAATACTCGCTGATTTTTCTCTTCTCCAGGTTAATTAAATCCACTTCAGTCAAGTTTAATCACACATCCATATTTGTATTCATCTTTGTAGGACACGTTTAGCAGATATGGTCACACATTCAGAATCATAACTTGGTGAAGATATTAAAGGAAAACCTTTTATTTGTATAATTATTTATGGGCCCACAAAGCACTTTCACATTCCTAAGCTAATGAGACTGCATCTTGGTTTCCTGTTCCTTTATGCATCGTTTTATGGAACCTCATCTAGAAACACTTCTGGGCTAAGAATAATAAATTTTCTATATTTTTGTAGTGAGAAAGGTATACAATTATTTCCCCCATGCTAATAGGGTAAACTGCATTTAGGTTTTTCCAAATCCGTGAGTGGCTAGTTTCCTGTTTACTTCTAACATTCACTCATTTATCTCAGAGAAGCCCACACATGGATAAGACACTTAGACCTTTGCGGTAGGCAGAATAATGTACACCCTCCCTAAAATGTCCACATCCTAATTTGTTACATTACATAGCAAAAGTTTTTTTTTTTTTTTTGCACTTATGATTTAAGTTAAAAACTTTGAGATGAGGGGATTATTTTGTATTATCAGGTAGGCCCAATCTAAGCAAAGGAGTCCTTAAAAGTGGAAGAGAAGCGCAGAAGAATGGATTGGAGAGATTCAGAAGTGAGAAGGAATTGACCTGCGATTACTGGCTTTGAAGATAGAGAAGGCCATGAGCCAAGGCATGTGAAAGGCCTCAAGAAGCTGAGAATGACCCTCAGCTGACAGCCAGAAAGTAAACAGGGATCTCAGTCCTACAACTGCAAGGAACTAAATTTTAATTAGCAAAGAAATGGATTCTTCCCTAGAGCCTTCAGAAAGAAATGCAGTCCTCCTGACACCTAAATTTTAGCCCAGTGAGACCTGTGGTCAGACTTCTGCCATACAGAATTGTAAGATATTAAGTTGGCTGTTTTAAGCCATGAAGTTTGTATTAACTTGGTACATCAGCAATGGAAAACTAATACAATCTGGCTCTTTGTAAATTAGTATCAACGCTCTGAGGGGGATATAATTCAGTAAGTTTGAGGTTCAGCAAGAACTGCATTTTTGGAATCCTCCAACCAGTGCTACTCCATACAAACATACTAAAACCCACTCTTTGATGCTTCTGTAGACAAACGGCACAACTTCTCGTTGGGTACAACAAATGCAAAGTTTGGGAATACTCTTAATGATCAGTGACTTTGCAGCTGAGTTTGTGTATTGCAAAGCAATTTTATTTTTAGTTTAGGGGAAAAAATGTAGATATATGTAATTCAACACGTAAGAACAGTAAATTAACCTCTTCTGTTTCTCTGTCTCTCTCATTTCTATCTTCTCCTCTTTCCCCTTCCTTTCCTCCTCACACTCAACACCACACTATACATGTATTCATATTTTTGGAGTAGGGATTATAAGTACCATTTTAATGAAAACGTAATGCATTGTTTAATGAGAATATATTTGTCCCCCAGAAAATGACTGGCTTTTCTCCTCAGCTGTCCTAACGTTGAATAAGCTATTCCTTGAACCACACCTATTATCTTTGGAGTTGTCTGATCATTGTTTACAACTCCTTTGAAGATACTTGCAATAGAGGAAGAATAAAGTTGGTATTGGTTACAAAAGCCCTAAACTTGGCGTTGCCTTAGGATAGTTCCTGGCAGTTCATTCATTCTCTTGTCAAGATTATTTGAAATATGTTTCTGGTACAGAAAGTAATTCATCAGCAAAAGTATACCCCAATGCCAGAATCCCCCTTCCAGCTTGTTTTCTCTCTGTGCTTTTTAAAAATGCCTCCAGTTTGTTAATAATTTTATACTCTTCTTTGGAAAGTTGGCCATCACTCATAACTTTCATGGCATAGAGAGAGAAAATATCCAAGAGAAAAAGCCATATACATTTTGCAAATCAATGCAAAGGCAGTGAGAGCTTGTATTTGATGGAATGGTTGAAGTGCACTCTACAAATCTGAAATGTCATGCATCTTCTATCAGTATTAAGAAAACATTGTAACATCCAATTAATTAAACAAATGTTTATTGAGTACAGACTTACTTCTATGCACTGAGCCAAGGATATGGCAATCAACAAGAAAAAAATGGTGTTGCCCTTTTGGAGATTACAATCTGGCATTCTTCTCAAAAATAAAGTATTGTCGGGTATAAGCATGTAGCAGTCATTAATATTGTTCACTCAATATTTCTAGTTTTTCTTCCAGGCATATGGTAGGATTGCACATTCCCACCCCTTTGAAGTTTATTGTGGTCATGTGTATTGCTTTGTCCATTAACACATGAGGAGAAGTCACACATGTCATTTTGGGGGGGAGGATTTAATAGTCAGTGTGCAATATTCATGTTCCTATTTGTCTCCCTCAGCAAACATGGAAGCATAAAGATGAAACCTTCCACAGCTGGCAGTCCTAAATAAGAATGGCATAGAACAGAGCTGATTTCCAATGCATAATAAAGAAGTATATATGTATATATATATATATGTATATATATATATATATATACATATATATATATTTATATATTTATATATGCCTTTGTTATTTGAAGCCACTGATATGTTGGAGTTGCTTTTACTAAACTAGTCTATTTAAACTCATGAAAAAATTGATACCTAAAAGAAGACCACTATCATATCAAGACCTAAAGGCTTAATGGATAAAAATAGTGAGAAAATTGTTAAAGGAGACAAAAAAAGATGGTAACTTCTCTTATGTCACAGCAAGGCATTTGGTGAAGATGTCACCTCTTGTAAGTTGGCAATTATTCCATAGAACTAATGAACTTGTATCTTTATGGAAAAATTAGAACATATAATGTTAATTCATTGTGTTGTCTATGTTTAGCAAATCACTAAGGAAAAAAAAAAAAAAAGATGAGCTCAGAACATAATCTGCCTGCTTATAAGTAATTAAAGAGAATAAAGACAGTCCACAAATTCAAGGACTTGCAGCATAAAATATAAAGCAAGAAAAACAAGAAGACCTTCAGGGCATAGTTCATTAGAACTCAGGCTGGAGTAAGGATTCAATCAAAAGTATGACCAGCACACTCATTGTTAAAAGCCCTGAAGTGATTAAGGTGTCTTAGAGTAAGGATTCAGCTGCCTAGTAATTCATTTCAATTAGACACATTGGCTATGAAATTAGAGACAAGGGGTGTTGTTTCCCCACTGAAACCTAATAAGTCTAGGTGCCCATAATTCAGCCTAGAGAGAGAAAGAAGTAATTGGAGAAGAAAACCAAAGAAATGTAGCAAAAGCTAAGAGATACACCCTAAAAAGTACCACTAGAGTAGCTACCAGCATACAGAGTCTACCAGATAAGTAAGGAGCCAACTAAGTTTTTGAGACAAAGACTTACACATGAAATTTTAAAAAGACCCTTGGGCAGAAAGTGGGTTGAAAAAGCTGCTCATCTCTCCTAGGAGAGCATATTTTCCAAGGTACATTTCAGATGCAGCCAAGAAGAATGCTGAAAAAAGAATAACACCCCTAAAGGACAAACCAAAAGAATATAAATTGGAATTCATGAACAGAGGAACCCCTCCAATAGAGCAGAACTATACCTAATCAAAGAACATATCCAATCCTCCAGAAGTGTTTATTCCCATCAGTGTTTGATTACTACCTATAAGCTGTGAAAGGGGCACATAATTTGCCCTTTGATTCATAGATCTCCAGGGCTCTAGCCACACTGATGAAGAATACAGGGCCTCTTTTAGGGTCTGAGACTCTGAGCTGGACACAGCAACTGGATGCCTGTTATGGGGGAATGAATGTGTTCTACACAGAAATACAAGTCTGTATTAGTCAGGGTTCTCCAGAGAAGCAGAACCGATAGGATATGTGTTTGTTTATTATCCTCTTGGACCGTATAAATTTCATCCCTCTCCAATCTTGGTACTCTGCCTGAGGATTGCACTGCCTGTTAGAAGTTGGACTAATGCCTTTGAATCTCATTGGATACCATCTTTTACCCATTCAAACATGATCTCTTTTAAACGAAGAACTTGTTCTGTCAGGAATATTTGCAATTCCAGTCCAAACACAGACTATAGGCAGAATTTCTTCTTGCTCAGAAGAGGTTGGCCTTTGTTCCATTAAGGCTTTCAACTGGTTGAATGAGGCCCACCCACATTATGCAAAATAATCTGTTTTACTCAAAGTCTATTCGTTTAAATGTTACTCTCAACCAAAAATTACCTTCACAGAAACATCCAGAATAATATTTGACCAAATATCTAGATATTGTGGCTCAGTCAAGTTGACACATAAAATTAACTATCACAGAGTTATTTGAGTATTTGGTGACCAGAGGGAGGAGGTGTCCACAATATTTAGCTTTTTCTTTCCCCCTACTGTGTACCATCTTCATATCTCCTTCTCAGACTCGGCTTTTCCTGCCATCCTCTTTCACTCAAAAGTACCCTTGTCACTACCTTGGGCCCACCCAATTTCATTTTCCCACGCTTAAGCACCCATAAAGTTTCATGACACTCATGAAATTAGGTGACTTGCTTTGACTAGTGAAATGCGACCAGATATACATGTCACTGCTGAATGGAGCTTTAACAAGCCAGGACAAGATTTTTGTGCTTTGTTCCTTAGTCTTGGTAATCATAAATGGTCCAGGGAGGATTTGCTACCTCACCTTAGATCCTGGAGAGAAGACAGTGAGAAGCAGAGCCCTTGGCTAACAAGCAATTATTACATGGTATACACGAGAACGAACACTTGTTGTTTGTAAACAATTGAGATGGTTGGGTTATTTGTTCCACAGCATTATCTAGCCTTTCTTGCACTAGAATGAATGTATAACAAGAGAAACATTATCTTAGGAAGAGATGTTAGATGAAATATTTAGAGTATAGAGTTTGGGTTTGGACAAACTGATGTTGAATTTGGAGACAATCCCTTTTGAGCTGTGTGACTCAGGTCAACATTACTCAGTTTCTCTGATGATTGGTTTTTATTGTCTGTAAATCAGAGATAATTATGCATTTTTTGAACTTTTAATATATGGCCGGTATTATTCTAGGCACTGGGGAAATAAAGATGGATAAAATGGATTCTGAAACAAAAATTACATGTCTACTGTCAAAAAGAATGTAACATAAGTGAATTCTTAGTCCACCACCTCAAACACTGTAGTCAATACATTTTCCTGATTTCTTTTGAGTTCTTACTTTAATGTAGAAAGATCTTGACCTTCCCTGTTAACAGTGCTGATACCACCTGCTAACAGGTGGCTTTAAAAAGAAAGTGAAAGTCTAAGTTGTTTTTCCCTTAATCAACATAAATGCCAAGAACCAGTCAGACTGGAGTTTCACTAAAATGCACGTTTGCTTTGGCATTCGGTAAAAATGCCAAATTCATCACAAGTCCCCAGGGGGAAGAGATTACTTTTCAGCAGGCACTGATGCTTACTGGGGAGAATGCCTTCTTTCCTTTTTCCCTATGACTTCCATGTTCTACATTATGTTCTCTCCTCTTAGTTTGTCCTGAGTAAACATGACCCAGATGAGGACATAAATGCATAATTAACAAAAGGAAAAATAAAAATAGACAATAAATGTATGAAAAATATTAATGCTTATTAAGGATGAAGAAAGAAAAATCAAAGTAATAATAGAAGAGCATTGTCATATGCTATAGACTAAATGTTTGTGTCCCCTCAAATTCATATGTTGAAACCTAATCCCCAGTATGATGGTATTTGGAGGTGGGCCCTTGGGAGGTGCTTAAGTCATGAGGGTGGAGCCCTCATAATGGGATCAGAGCCCTTATTAGAGACCCCAGAGATTCCTCTCACCTTCTGCCATGTGAAGACACAGAGAGAAGAAAGCTGTCTCTGGACCACGAAGTGGGGGCTCACCAGACACCCAATCTGCTGGTCCCTTGATCTTGGACTTCCAGCCTCCAGAACCATGAGAAATAAATGTTTGTTGTTTAAGCCACCCAGTCTATGGTACTTTGTTATAGCAGCCCAAATGGACTAATAAATATTGGTAAAATAATAAATATTTTTAAAATACTGAATCACTTTCCTACATTGCTAGATAATTTTTTTTTTCATTTAGATATAGCATGGATGTAAAACACTCAAATTATGTGTGATTGCTACTCCAATATTTTATTTGGGGGAATTGATTCTACTAAAATAGAATCAATCCATAAAAAAGTTATGAGCATGTCCATCCTGGCACTTTCCTAACAATATAACTTTGGATATAATATACTTTTAACACTAGAGTATTAGCTAAATAAATCAAGATAGAAGTCTACAAAGAAATACCACACAAACTTTAAAAAAAATTTATACACATACTAAAAAGAAAAAATATTTACAATAAATAAAAAATTTAAATACATGCATAGAGACAATATTTGCATGCATCCAAGCATCTGTGATAATGAAGGTTATGTTTGGCAAGGGAGTAGCATGAGTGTTCAAGTTCATAAGGGTGTTCTATGTACTCTCTGATATTTCTAAAATGAGTGTGCATTGCTATTTTATAAAGTAAAATTAATAAAAATAAAAAGCAAATTTGGTAAAAGTAAAACCTAGCTTATAGCTGTATTACAGCAGGCACTGACCATTAGAGAATACCATCAAACATCTAGTCCTTACCAAAGGTAAGAAAATGTATATTTGCTGATTGGTGATCAATTTGTGTCACCAATAAAAAACCATAGCTGATTTTTTAAGTTACTAAGAAAAATATTGAGTACACAATGAAATGCTAGGTTCTTCCAAGAGTAGCAAGAATGTAAAATATACATATCAATTCTGTACATGCTGAATTAGAAATGAAAGAATTCCAGCACTTTTCTCTTTGGAATGACTTATTGGATGGATGATTTTCCTAACCTGTTATTAAAATCTCTTCAGGCAGTCAAAAATGGATTAATAGCAAAGGGCATATTGATTAAAATGTAATTTCTATTATTACAACGAAATGATGTCTTTGCCTGCAAGTGGGAAGTACTCAGAGGCATTTTTTTTTTTTTTTTTGACATATTATAGTTCACTTTAGTGTTCCACACAGAACTTGATTTCTGCTGAATTATTGGGAGGACAGGTATGTGTATTAGGCCACTATATAATTATTTTTAAACAGAAGATGTTGTCTTAGAGGGAGGAAAAACTTTTCATCTATTTTTAACACTTTTTCCTAAGGAATCAACGTAAACATTTTTCTTTTTGTAAATTGATCCCAAATATACTTGACTTCAAACATTGTTTAAAAGTTTAAAAGGGAAATGTAGAACAAATATTTTCTTAAAAACATTATAACTCAAGCAATGAAATTAACCAGTTTCTTTTGGTTTCACTGTCTAAATTTTATGGGGTTTTTTTGGTAGCAGTTTTCATGGTTTAAAACAGAAAGGACTTCCAGACAGCATCTAAGTGAGGAGGTATAATCTTTCTTTCAGTATTCACTGTCACATTCACACACACACACACACAATCACCAATGTCTGATAATCTAATCTCAGAAATTAAAATACTAAGATATCATGGACTCCTTGCTATTTTACATATCACATAAAAGAAAAACATGCTGAAAATTAAACTATTTTGTACTATAATAAAATGTGCTTCAGTTTTAGAGTTTGAAAATTGTGCAAAAATGTACATCCTAGAATTAATGACATTTGCTAATTCATTATATGGAAATATGTGGATATCAAAGAGTGTTATTATAACTAAAGCATTCTAACTTTTTAAGCTGTATTAAATATCTGTTTCATTAAATAATAGCTAACATTTATTGAACATTTACTCTGTGGAAAGAAGTTTTTTAAAGATATCTAAAATTAATTGTTATAAAACTATGTAGGAATTTGGAAAAATTCTTGGCCTATGGATGCAAATAATTGTTTATGAGCTAAGATTAAAACTATATAAGAAAATTGAGGTCAATGTACTAAAATTATAATAGTTCTAGGTTAGAGTTATAAACTTCTTTTTTCTCAATTTCTCAAACTTTCTCTAATAGTTCTATAGTTTCTTTTATAATTTCAAAGCAGCAACTAAATTTCAAACACTCAAATGCTGTGGAAATGTTTTGGTGGGTGATTATAAACAGTATTAAATTTACTATCAAGAACTGCCTCTCTCCTTTAAAATAGACATTAAAAAAGTTCAGAATCTAATTTGTTTAATTGAATAAAAAAGCATATTTCTCATTTAAGTTTTTCTCAGATGAAAGAGATCTAATTCTGTTGCTTTTCGACATCTCCTCTTTAAAAATACAAAAAAAAAAATAAGCAAATCATTAAGAAATATTTCTGAACTGTTGAATACCAACAATACTAATATAGTCAAACTTCTTTTTTGATTAATATGGCCTCCCACCAGATTCATCCCTTTGTCAAGGTCCGAAAGAGCTCAGCTACTGGCCCCATTAGTCAATTAACTTGTAACACCTCTAAAAGGAAAAATTAAATTGGTAAAAGTTTGATTTATATATCCTGGCAGATTCAGCATAATTTCAGTGCTATCCATCAACAGAAAAAAAAAAAGAAAAAAAAAAAAAAAAGAAAGATAAAGTACCTGAAAAATGGTACCACCTCCTAATAATTCAATTCCTGAATGTGTTTTGGGTTCAATCTAAATGTTCAGAAGGAAACAACAAACATTGCTAATGCAATATTTTCTCATATTTTCTCAAGACCTCTTTCTGTATTGACACTTAGTTCATGCCTATTATCTAAATACTTATATTTAATTTGTTGCTCACCACTATTAGTGATCACTTTGCAAAGTTGTAGTCAGTATGAGGCTAATTAAAGAATCTCAAAAAGAGACCTTATCCCAGTGTTCTGATAAGAAATAGCTGGCACACTCAGATTAAGATAATTTGAGAAGGGTATACTTTAAAAGAGGCTATTCATAAAGAAGTAACCAGGATGTAGAGAAGCCAGGTGCAGGACTCTGAGCTAGTAAGAAAAAAGGAGTATGACACCCCTAGGTCAGAAGGGTGTGGGAGAGGAAGCAGTGCATGTAGGCAGTATCTATGTATTTCTTGCCTAGAAGGTAGCCTTGAAAGGAATAGACCTTTGGCTGAGGGAGCCAGCCAGCCTTTGATGAACTTGCAGAGAGGGATCCTGGGGAATGAATATCCTGATCTCACTTTTCCTTTCCTATTTTCTCTTGCTGGGGCCTCCCATTGGCTGTAGAGGGACTAGAGCCCATTGTTCTAGCCTGTACAGATCAGCCTCCAAAACAGAGTGGCATAGAGGGAGCAAATAAAGCATATCCACCTGAAAAACTAAATGAAGCCCAAATGAAAGTAATAGAATTGGGGGTCCTTTGGTTCAGTGTCTCTGATGCATCCTCTACAGACCGGGTTGCAGGAATTGGCCAAATGCATATGCCAAATAATTACAGAAGATGCATAGATCACACAGTCATCCAAGTGACTGAATTAGAGACAGAGAGACCTCCCAAAAAGAAGCCTTTGTGGTTCTCCCTGAATTGATACTGATTCTAGATTTTCAAAATGTTACTGCTTTGAATATTATTTAGATTTTGCAGATGCCTCTATGATAAACAACGATCATCTGAGTGAGCATAACACAAGTAATAGAATTCAAACTTAAAATCTGCATGAGGGTCACACTCAAGACTTTTTGCAGGGAGAAAAACAAGTTGAATCCGCCATATTTTCTTAAGTAAGTTATTTCTCTTTATACAAAGTTACAACGAAAGGAGAAACAGATCAGTTAATTAAACAATAAAGTACTTGGCCTGCAAGTCACCAAATAATCACTTTGGATTTGCCTAATCTCTTTCCACTGACCTGTGAGTTCTCCTAATGGCCAGAGCCGGGTGCATGGGGAGAAACTTTAATCCATGGTTTCAGTACATTCAGCCACAGGTCATACTGGACATAGTGTCCCAAAGGAGTCTTAGAAAATCAGACCTGGGGAAAATATTCTCAACCTAGGCTGCAAATTCATGTGAGTTGGAGGAAGAAGTGTATCAAACAGGATAAAAAAATAAGAACATATTTTGGAAAGGCAAAAATGAGTATAGCAGGAAGGCAAGTGTAGAGTAATTCTATTTTTTTTTTAAATTTTAATTACATATTTTATTTAACCCAATAAATTCAAAATAGGATAATTTCAGCATATAATCAATATAAAAGTATTAATGAGACATTTTACTCTCTCTTTTCTGTATTTGGCGTTAGAAACCTGGGGTAAATGTTACACCTCTAGTGCATCTCAGTATAATTACTAAATTCACATCAGATATACTTGATCTGTATTTAGGTTTCAATTTACAACTGCAAGAGGAGATTCATAAACCCAGGTTGTTCCAAGCATACTTAAAAGTTTTCCAATACCTGAATCAAGTATTAGCTTTTTAAACTCAAATTTCTTAAAATTAAAGAAAATTAAAATTCAGTTCCTCGCTTGCCTTGGACACATTCCCAGTGGTGAAGACCATGTGCAGGTTCAGGCCACCAACAACATAGTATCCCATCATGCTTGTAACTGTTTCTCAAATATTCCAAATCTTTGCTCATTTTTGTGTCCTTGATCAGACAACTTTTATTTTAAAGATTCATTGATATCTCCTGCTCCAGTTGTCTTATCTATGAGCCTCTGCTTTCCAAAGGTGTGTGTGTTTTCATCCCTATTGAATTTTTCTCTTTCTGGGACTCCTGTTATGTGGATAGTGACACTTCTACCCTCCATAGTCTTACTTTTCTTTTGCATTTTCCATCTTTATCTTCCTGAGGTCCTCAGAGGTTCTTTTTTATTTTTTTCCCCGTCTACCCTTATTTATTTTTATTTTTAAACATCTTTATTGGAGTATAATTGCTTTGCAATGGTGTGTAAGTTTCTGCTGTATAACAAAGTGAATCAGCCATACATATACATATATCCCCATATCTCCTCCCTCTTGTGTCTCCCTCCCACCTTCCCTATCCCACACCTCTAGGTGGTCACAAAGCACTGAGCTGATCTCCCTGTGCTATGCAGCTGCTTCCCACTAGCTATCTATTTTACGTTTGGTAGTGTATATATGTCCATGCCACTCTCTCACTTTGTCCCAGCTTACCCTTCCCCCTCCTCGTATCCTCAAGTCCATTCTCTAGTAGGTCTGTGTCTTTATTCTCATCTTGCCCCTAGGTTCTTCATGACCATTTTTTTTTGTTTTGTTTTACATTCCATATGTGTGCGTTAGCATACGGTAATTGTTTTTCTCTTTCTGGCTTACTTCACTCTGTATGACAGACTCTAGGTCCATCCACCTCACTACAAATAACTCAGTTTCGTTTATTATTATGGCTGAGTAATATTCCATTGTATATATGTGCCACATCTTCTTTATCCATTCATCTGTTGAAGGACACTTAGGTTGCTTCCATATCCTAGCTATTGTAAATAGAGTTGCAATGAACATTGTGGTACATGACTCTCTTTGAATTATGGTTTTCTCAGGGTATATGCCCAGTAGTGGGATTGCTGGGTCATATGGTAGTTCTATTTTTAGTTTTGTAAGGAACCTCCATATTGTTCTCCATAGTGGCTGTAACAATTTACATTCCCACCAACAGTGCAAGAGGGTTCCCTTTACTCCACACCCTCTCCAGCATTTATTGTTTGTAGATTTTTTGATGATGGCCATTTTGACCAGTGTGAGGTGATACCTCATTGTAGTTTTGATTTGCATTTCTCTAATGATTAGTGATGTTGAGCATCCTTTCATCTGTTTGTTGGCAATCTGTATATCTTCTTTGGAGAAATGTCTATTTAGGTCTTCTGCCCATTTTTGGATTGAGTTGTTTGTTTCTTTGATACTGAGCTGCATGAGCTGCTTGTAAATTTTGGATATTAATCCTTTGTCAGTTGCTTCATTTGCAAATATTTTCTCCCATTCTGAGGGTTGTCTTTTCGTTTTGTTTATGTTTTCCTTTACTGTGCAAAAGCTTTTAATTTCATTAGGACCCATTTCTTTATTTTTGTTTTTATTTCCATTTCTCTAGGAGGTGGATCAACAAGGATCTTGCTGTGATTTATGTCATAAAGTGTTCTGCCCATGTTTTCCTCTAGGAGTTTTATAGTGTCTGGCCTTATATTTAAGTCTTTAATCCATTTTGAGTTTATTTTTGTGTATGGGGTTAGGGAGTGTTCTCATTTCATTCCTTTACATGTAGCTGTCCAGTTTTCCCAGCACCACTTATTGAAGAGGCGGTCTTTTCTCCATTGTATATTCTTGCCTCCTTTATCAAAACGAAGGTGACCCTATGTGTGTGGGTTTATCTCTGGGCTTTCTATCCTGTTCCATTGATCTATATGTCTGTTTTTGTGCCAGTACCATACTGTCTTCATTACTGTAGCTTTGTAGTATAGTCTGAAGTCCGGGAGCCTGATTCCTCCAGCTCCGTTTTTCTTTCTCAGGATTGCTATTGGCTATTCGGGGTCTTTTGTGCTTCCATATAAATTGTGAAACTTTTTGTTTTAGTTCTGTGAAAAATGCCTTTGGTAGTTTCATAGGGATTGCATTGAATCTGTAGATTGCTCTGTGTAGTAGAGTCATTTTTACAGTGTTGATTCTTCCAATCCAAGAACATGGTATATCTCTCCATCTGTTTGTATCATCTTTAATTTCTTTCATCAGTGCCTTATAGTTTTCTGCATACAGTTCTTTTGTCTCCTTCGGTAGGTTTGTTCCTAGGTATTTTATTCTTTTTGTTGCAAAGGTAAATGGGAGTGTTTCCTTAATTTCTCTTTCAGATTTTTCATCATTAGTGCATAGGGATGCAAGAGACTTCTGTGCATTAATTTTGTATCCTGCTACTTTACCAAATTCATTGATTAGCTCTAGTAGTTTTCTGGTAGCATGTTTAGGATTCTCTATGTATAGTATCATGTCATCTGCAAACAGTGACAGATTTACTTCTTTTATTTTTAAAGGGAGAGCTAATTTATTTATTTATTTATTTATTTATTCATTTATTTTTATAACGAATACTTTTTAATTTATTTATTTTTATATATTTATTTTTGGTTGTGTTGGGTCTTCGTTTCTGTGCGAGGGCTTTCTCTAGTTGCGGCGAGCGGGGGCCACTCCTCATTGCGGTGCGTGGACCTCTCACTGTCGGGCCTCTCTTGTTGCGGAGCACAGGCTCCAGATGCGCAGGCTCAGTAGTTGTGGCTCACGGGCCTAGTTGCTCCGCGGCATGTGGGATCCTCCCAGACCAGGGCTCCATCCCGCGTCCCCTGCATTAGCAGGCAGATTCTCAGCCACTGCGCCACCAGGGAAGCCCTGTGACAGATTTACTTCCTATTTTCCAATTTGGATTCCTTTTATTTCTTTCTCGTCTCTGATTGCTGTGGTTAAAACTTCCAAAACTGTGTTGAATAATAGTGGTGAGAGTGCACAACCTTGTCTTGTTCCTGATCTTAGAGGTAATGGTTTCAGTTTTTCACCATTGAGAATGATGTTGGCTGTGTAGAATCCTTGCATTCCTGGGATAAACCCCACTTGATCATGGTGTATGATCCTTTTAATGTGCTGTTGGATTCTGTTTGCTAGTATTTTGTTGAGGATTTTTGCATCTATATTCATCAGTGATATTGGCCTGTAGTTTTCTTTCTTTGTGACATCTTTGTCTGGTTTTGGTATCAGGGTGATGGTGGCCTCGTAGAATGAGTTTGGGAGTGTTTAGAGTAAATCTTAAGTCTCTGTTGGCTCCTGAAACAGTTTCTAAGAGATTTTCTATTTTCTCTTGTGTGCATTTATTGGGTGCATTTAAAGAACCTCGAAGAGAATTTTATTTTCTTGGAAATAATTAAACAATGGTTATTCTTTTATCAAATGGTTACAAGCAATGTTTTTGTGTGTACGTATGTACGTGTACATATAATATACGTATGGATAAATATTTATAATTGTTGAAATAAAGTGATCATAAATACAAAACACATATATCATGATTCATTCAGCATAGGGTTTTAAAAAAATTATTACTTTAATGATTTGAAATGGTTTATAAAAGGCTATCCAATTATATTTTCACATTTTTATTTTAGGAGCAAAATATTTCATCAAAGGTAATACTAATGTGGTCAGAGCAATGTTAGAGGACCCTTCAATATTTAAAGGTATGAATTCAACTCACTAGTAAATACTGACTAGTAAACACTTTGTTAAGAGTTGTGGGGGCTAAGGAAATACCAGGTTAATTTTCCTGAGCTCTAGGGGCTGAGGCGTTGATGAAGCGATGAGGCATACACACAGTTAATGGTAATTAAGATAGATTATGATATAGCATATAAGAGGAGTATTTGAAACATGGTCCCGTACTGAATAACAGAGAAAGGAGCTATTTTGGTTAGTTATTTGGTAAGATTAATTTAAGCAGTGCTTGAAGCAAAATTTTAACACTCAGGTGGAGAGTGGGAAGTGAAAGGGTAGCTAAATTAACTCATTTAATCATTGAGCCCCTACCATTTTAGATATTGTGCTAGGTACTGGTAATACACTGTACTACAAAAATAAAAATAGCCCCTTCTTTTCTTGAATTTAACATGAATTGGCAAAGAACACTGACTGTTCTACAGAGACTTTGAATGGGTAAAAGTGGCTAAGTGGGGGGAAAAATAAGATAATAGTGAGATGAAGGAGGCTTGTTTTGTTTTGATTTTGGTTGGTTGAATTTGTTCCAAGATAAGGGACCTAAAAGCATGATGGTTTTTTTTGCCTGTGTGGAAAGAATCAGAAAAATGGAGAAATGCAAATCAGGAAGGAATAGCTGATTTAATAAAGTTGATAAAGAAATGTAAAATGTTAGGATTAAAATCTAATATGTATAAAAATTTATTTTGGGAAACAGGAAATAGACTATAGATAGATACAGAGATATTTTAAGGTCTAAAGAAGAAAAATTCAGTGATGTTCATAACAGATAGCCTCATCTTTTCTAGAAAGCAAGAGGCTGTTTTATTTCAAACTGAGACAATCTGGGGAAGATTTGAGCCCCAAAAGTACAGAGATTTTGAACAACCATAAGTTTGCAGCAACAAGGATGGACCTGGATATCATCAAACTAAGTGAAGCAAGTCATACAGAGAAAGACAAATATCATATGATATTACTTATATGCAGAATCTAAAAAAATGATACAAACAAGCCTACTTACAAAACAAAACAGACTCACATACTTAGAGAATGAACTTATGGTTACCGGGAGAAGAGTCGGGAGGGGGGAGGGATAGGTTGGGATTTGGGATTGACGTGTACACACGGCTATATTTAAAATAAGATAACCAACAAGGATCTACTGTATAGCACAGGGAACTCTGCTCAATACTCTGTCATAACCTAAATGGGAAAAGAATTTGAAAAAGAATAGATACATGTATACGTATAACTGAATCACTCAGCTGTACACCTGAAACTAACACAGCATTAATCAACTATACTCCAATATAAAATAAAATTTTTTTTAAAAAGTAAAAAACAGTCAAAATGTCCATAAACTGATGAATTGATTGACAAATGTGGATTATTTATACAATGGAATGTTATTTGGCAATAAAAACAATGAATAACCGATATATGCTAAAACATGGATGAACCTTGAAAATGTTTAGCTAAGTGAGAGACGCTAATTACAAAAGACCACATACTGTATGATTCCAATATTATCTGGATACTTCTATTCTGAAGTATCAAGAATCAATGGAAACAAAATACATTGGTGGTCGCCCAGGGCTGTGGGCAAGTGTCAACATAGAGTTGGGATGGGGGAATAACTAATAGGTACATGGTTTATTTTTGGGGTAATGAAAATGTTCTAAATTTAGATTGTGGTGATGGTTGCAAAAGTATAAATATACTATAAACCATTGAATGGTACAATTTAAATGTGTGAAGTGTATGGTTTAAGAATTATACCACTATAAAATTGTTAAAAATGATCAATAACTTTTGCCCTTTAAACATCTGTCTTGTATGAAAAACAAATGTGTAAAGCAAACAAATTTATAATGTGGTGAGTGCAATAAAGTGAAGGTATTTCAAAAAAAAAGCCACTAGGATATATGGACTGCTTCCCACCCAGGCAGCCAGGTAATTGCACCTCACAGCCACTGGTGTGTGATGGTCCCATGAGACCAGAAGGAAATACAGCAGGAGACCATATCGGAAGGGGAGAAAGCTGTCCATTTGGGAAGAATTCTGAGGAGGAAGCATGTGATATAGGCCTAAGCCAATCAATACATTGCATCTCCACGGTCACAGTAATTGGCTTAGAAGTGTGCATGTGACCCACTCAGAGCCAATGAGACATAATGACACCTGGAAATGCTGTAAGAGAGAAGGCATGATTCTCTCCTGACTGGATTTGGAGCTGAGGAGATACAGAGTCTGGAGATACTGTCTCCTCCTAGCCAGAGTAAGGGAAAACCTGGAGCTGACTGGGGCCACCTTGGAGCTCCTGACATCTTAACTATCTCAGTGGAAGAACCTCAAGACGGAGGGAAATTGAGTCCTGATGACATTGTTTGAGCCCGGAATCCAGCCATGCCTGAAGTCAATGAGAGTCCTGGGTTTTCAGCAAGGCAATGAGTTCCCCTTGTGCCCATTAGAACTGCACTCCTATGTCTCCTGGGGTGGGAGACATGACACAGGTGTTCCCTGAGCAAGTTCTGACATCTGATATACTTAGGATTCCTGATATGGAGGTGGATCTGAGATAAACCCAGTTGGCCAAGGCAAGCTGCTCAGGCTCAAAAGGTCACCAGAAGTTGTCTTACAAACATCCAGACCATTCTGAATCTTGGTGACCATTCTTGACCCCAGAGTGGGAACAAACAACTTCAAGTTATGAATTTGAACTCTAAGATCAACACCAAAATACCAGCATTTCTATTGCATATCACCTGTAGAAAACAGCACACCTTGAGAAGCATCTCCTTAAAACTAAAGTTGAAACTTCAACTTAAGATTTAGAAGAGCTTCCAGCTGGAGAAGGATAATAAATAATTGCATTATTCCCACAATTACTAATTTAAACGTGTAAAGTGTCACTGATTTTCCCTTTAACAGAATGGGGCAAAAATATATAAAACATATTCAAAAGACAAAAAAAAAAAAAAAGGGATGAACGTTTTAAGTGGCCAAATTCCACTCAGGAACAGGCAGGGGCAGGCAGCCTAGAAACGTGGACCAGCTATGTTATATCAGCAAACAAGCATGATCTTTGTCTGCATGGAGCAATTGATCTAGTGAAAGGTACATAAAATAACCAAATAATTACACAAATAAATACTAACTTGACAATTGGCAAGGTAAGTATGGCAGGACATAAAGTTGATAGAGAATAAGAGGATTAGGGAGAACTGTCCAGTTGGCTGACGTTGTATTCAGGAAGGCAAATAAAACTAAATGTGGTGTCTGAGGGACCAGAATGACAGAGAAAGCTAAAAGGAGGGTAAAGAATGGGTTCAGTAGGAATCTGGGAGCGGAAGAAGTGGGGAATATATGCAGCTGTGGTCAGAAAGCAAGCTTTCAAAGTTTTACTAGAAGCAGAGCAGTTATCAGAGACAGTAATTCCCGCTAAAAATGGAATGTGTATCCTTAGAGGAGAAATCAAGCCTTTGTCACAGGTGCACACACAAACCCCCTTCTCACCAGTGAGAGCTTGCCCATGCCAAGGATCCAGCAATTAGCCATATTAATTCACAAACAGTCTATATACTCCAAAGCACTTTAAGTCATATACAAGACAATTTTTCTTTTTCCTTTTTGTAAAAACGCTGTTAATATTGTACTCACATACATTCAGTGTGTCAGACGTTCTGGTCTGTTTGGTCCCACTCTCCCTGGGTGATCTTGCAGCCTCACAATACAGAGAACCATTTCTAGGAAAGAGATAAAATTAAAACACATTACATTTAAGGAAGTTAGAAAAGAGCCCAAGCAAAATTATTTGAAATTAAAATCTGCCTAATGGAGTAACCTACAGGGAACAATTTATATTTCCATATATTTTTCCAAGGGTACATTCATTTTACACTATGTCGTCATTGAGGCTTTTCCCAGAATATAAAGGCTTTTTAAAAAATTATATTAATTATAATATTTGGTTCTGGATAAATATCTCACTTTATCAAGCTTTTCTTTCTACTGGACTGTTGAGCAAGATTTTCCATAAAGGCAAAAAAGTATATCTACTGCTATTTTACCCCCATTTTACTTTGCATACTCTATTTCAGTCAAATGAATTTATTCTTCATCCCTGTACATATTCTGTCTTCTCGTACCTCTATGGCATTTCTCGTGCCATCTTATCTGCCTGAAATGTCATTAATCTTTTGTCCATTCCCATTTCCGACCCAACAAACTTATAGTCATTCTTTAATGCCCAGCTCAAATGTGACCTTTATTCCCTCCTGAAGCTGCCTATCAAAATTAATTTCTACTTCATCTATCTATATATATATAGTCCCACAGACTGTTGATGGTCATGCATTATGAGACTTATAACCTATGTTCCAAATTCTGTCTCCCTGCCTTTGAGCTTTAAAGGCAGAGAATGTTTTTATCTGTGAGTGTTTTCGCTGTTGCTGTATTATTTTTGTTGTATTATTTTTCTTTAATCACCACCTTCCCTGTGCACACAATGGACATTCAAATATAAGGAATAATTGTTCCTTACTCTATCTTGGTGTAAATCAGACATTAGTAATGCTGTAGTCAAGGCCTTACACTATGCCAATCTGATACTTCTTTTCAATTAAAATACTTTTTTTACTTGGCTTCCAAAACATCATTCTCTCCAGTTTTCCTTCTTCAATGGATTACACTTTTTTTGTCTCCTCTGAGGTTTTCTCCTCATTTCCCCAGCTTTGTAATAATACAATACACCATGGCTCACATCTTGAACATCTCTTATTTTCTATTAGACTAACCAGATCCAATCCAGGCTTAAACTTTTAAAGATCATCCTTACATCTGGGACTGTCAAATTTCTATTTTAGTGCCTAACTCTGCATGAGTGCCATACTTATAAGCAACTGTCTACTTGCTAGACCCACTTTGAGTTCTAATAGGCAATTTAAAATGAGCATATACTGAGCTTGCTGTCATCACCAATTTGCTCATCCTACAGTTTCTTCTCAGAAAAACAACTTCATCCTTCCATTTTCTCATTCCAAAAAATCTTGAATCCACTCTTTCTCCCATACTCCATAGCAAGTGTATTAACAAATGTCATTGGTGCTAACTTCAAAACATACCCAAAATGTGTCTAAACTATGACTGCTTTTCTCCATCTTCACTTCTAATATGCTGGTCCAAGCCACTATAAGTTCTGTTAAGTTTTATTCCAATGGAGACCTACTTTACTCCATTCCTTCCTTTTGTCTATTGTCAAAATAGCAGCTAGAATGATTCTATTAACAGGTAAATCAGATTATGTCTTTTCTGTGCTCAAAAGCTTCCAGTAGCTTCCATCTCATTCTAATAAAAGCCCAAATCTCTAAAAAGGGTTGGTGAGATCCTACACAAGTTAAGCCCATGTTAGCTCACAGACCTCTCTTCCTTTTTTTTTTTTTCTTAATTGAAGTATAGTTGATTTACAGTGATTCAGGTGTACAGCAAAGTGATTCAGTTATACATGAATCACTTATATATATATTCCTTTTCAGATTTCAGATTTATATATATTCCTTTTCAGATTTCAGATTTACTTGAAGGAGTTTATTCTTTTGACATGAGAGAACCTAGGTTCTAGTTCCTGTCCTACTGCGTTTTGGTTACGTAACTTCATTCTAACTGAGTCTCAGATCCTTAGCTATGAAACTAGTGTAGTAACATCTTCCCAATTGCTTTCCCAAGGGAGCTGAGGTAATAAAATGGGACAATCAGTAAAAATATTTGAGTATCAAAAGGTATTAAGCAAGATGTGATAACTTGAATATACAACATAGTTGAGCCTTACCTCAATCCTGATACAATTGTGTATTGTTACGCTTTACACATACAGCTTAGTTTCAGTGATTTACGGAGATCTGACTTGGTTCAAAAAGTCAATTTTTGCTGAACTCCGTACGAAAGGTGGATCTTCAGACTCTAAAGTAGGCCATTTTATACCACAATAATTTTTATTAACACTTAAAAATAAGTAATTTATATTTGCCTGAATTATAGAGCCAGAAAAATACATCTGGTATATATAATATCTAACAGTTTTGGGGACTCACTGTACACAGAGTACTACCCTAAATGACTACCTGTACTATTTTATTTAATTCTTAAATAATGCGGCATGGTTGAGGCTGTAAACATCTCCATTTAAAAATGGAAAAACAGGAGGAGAAGATGGCGGAAGAGTAAGACGCGGAGATCACCTTCCTCCCCACAGATACATCAGAAATACATCTACGTGTGGAACAACCTCACAGAACACCTACTGACGCTGGCAGAAGACCTCAGACCTCCCAAAAGGCAAGAAACTCCCCACGTACCTGGGTACGGACGGACCTGCACCAGTGGGAGGGAGCTGTGAAGGAGGAAAGGTTTCCACAAACTAGGAAGCCCCTTCGCAGGCGGAGACTGTGGGTGGCGGAGGGGGGGAGCTTTGGAGCCATGGAGGAGAGCGTAGCAACAAGGGTGCAGAGAGCAAAGCGGAGAGATTCCCGCACGGACGCTCGGCGCCGACCAGCACTCACCAGCCCGAGAGGATTGTCTGCACACCCGCTGGGACGGGCGGGGCTGGGAGCTGAGGCTCTGGCTTCGGAGGTCGGATCCCAGGGAGAGGACTGGGGTTGGCGGCGTGAACAGAGCCTGAAGGGGTTAGTGCACCACAGCTAGCTGGGAGGGAGTCTGGGAAAAAGTCTGCAGCTGCCGAACAGGAAAGAGACTTTTTCTTGCCTCTTTGTTTCCTGGTGCGCGAGGAGAGGGGATTCAGAGCGTCGCCTATACGAGCTCCAGAGACGGGTGCGAGCCACGGCTATCAGCGTGGCCCCCAGAGACGGGCATGAGACGCTAAGGCTGTTGCTGCCACCACCAAGAAGCCTGTGGGCGAGCACAGGTGACTGTCCACACCTCCCCTCCCGGGAGCCTGTGCAGCCCGCCACTGCCAGGCTCCCGTGATCCAGGGACAACTTCCCCGGGAGAATGCACGGCGCGCCTCACGCAGGTGCTACGTCACGCTGGCCTCTGCCGCCGCAGGCTCGCCCCGCCTCCATACCCCTCCCTCTCCCCGGCCTGAGTGAGCCAGAGCCCCCGAAGCAGCTGCTCCTTTAACCCCGTCCTGTCTGAGCGAAGAACAGACGCCCTCAGGTGACCTACACGCAGAGGTGGGTCCAAATCCAAAGCTAAAACCCGGGAGCTGTGCAAACAAAGAAGAGAAAGGGAAATTTCTCCCAGCAGCCTCAGGAGCAGCGGATTAAATCTCCACAAACAACTTGATGTACCTGCATCTGTGGAATACCTGAATACACAACGAATCATCCCAAATTGAGGAGGTGGACTTTGGGAGCAAGATATATTAGTTTTTCCCCTTTTCCTCTTTTTGTGAGTGTGTATGCTTCTGTGTGACATTTTGTCTATATAGCTTTGCTTTCACCATTTGTCCTAGGGTTCGGTCCGTTCATTTTTTTTTTTTTTTTTTACTTAAAAATTTTTCTTTCTTAATAAGTATTTTTTATTTTAATTATTTTATTTTATCTTACTTTATTTTATTTTATCCTCTTTTTGTTCTTTCTATTTTTTCCCCCTTTTATTCTGAGCCGTGTGGATGAAAGGCTCTTGGTGCTCCAGCCAGGCATCAGGGCTGTGCCTCTGAGGTGGGAGAGCCAACTTCAGGACACTGCTCCACAAGAGACCTCCCAGCTCCACGTAATACCAAACGACGAAAATCTCCCAGAGATCTCCATCTCAACACCAAGACCCAGCTTCACTCAACGACCAGCAAGCTACAGTGCTGGACACCCTATGCCAAACAACTAGCAAGACAGGAACATAGCCCATCCATTAGCAGAGAGGCTGCCTAAAATCATAATAAGGCCACAGACACCCCAAAATACACCACCAGACGTGGACCTGCCCATCAGAAAGACAAGATCCAGCCTCATTCACCAGAACACAGGCACTAGTCCCCTCTACCAGGAAGCCTACACAGCCCACTGAACCAACCTTAGCCACTGGGGACAGATACCAAAAACAACAGGAACTACGAACCTGCAGCCTGTGAAAAGGAGACTCCAAACACGGTAAGATAAGCAAAATGAGAAGACAGAAAAACACACAGCAGATGAAGGAGCAAGGTAAAAACCCACCAGACCTAACAAATGAAGAGGAAATAGGTAGTCTACCTGAAAAAGACTTCAGAATAATGATAGTAAAGATGATGCAAAATCTTGGAAATAGAATAGACAAAATGCAAGAAACATTTAACAAGGACTTAGAAGAACTAAAGAGGAACAAAGCAACGATGAAAAACACAATAAATGAAATTAAAAATACTCTAGAAGGGATCAATAGCAGAATAACTGAGGCAGGAAAACGGATAAGTGACCTGGAAGATAAAATGGTGGAAATAACTACTGCAGAGCAGAATAAAGAAAAAAGAATGAAAAGAACTGAGGACAGCCTCAGAGACCTCTGGGACAACATTAAATGCACCAACATTCGAATTATAGGGGTCCCAGAAGAAGAAGAGAAAAAGAAGGGGACTGAGAAAATATTTGAAGAGATTATAGTTGAAAACTTCCCTAATATGGGAAAGGAAATAGTTAATCAAGTCCTGGAAGCACAGAGAGTCCCATACAGGATAAATCCAAGGAGAAACAGCCAAGACACATATTAATCAAACTATCAAAAATTAAATATAAAGAAAACATATTAAAAGCAGCAAGGGAAAAACAACAAATAACATACAAGGGAATCCCCATAAGGTTAACAGCTGATCTTTCAGCAGAAACTCTGCAAGCCAGAAGGGAGTGGCAGAACATATTTAAAGTGATGAAGGAGGAAAACCTACAACCAAGATTATTCTACCCAGCAAGGATCTCATTCAGATTTGATGGAGAAATTAAAACCTTTACAGACAAGCAAAAGCTGAGAGAGTTCAGCACCACCAAGCCAGCTTTACAACAAATGCTAAAGGAACTTCTATAGGCAAGAAACACAAGAGAAGGAAAACACCTACAATAACAAACCCAAAACATTTAAGAAAATGGGAACAGGAACATACATATCGATAATTACCTTAAATGTAAATGGATTAAATGCTCCCACCAAAAGACAAAGACTGGCTGAATGGATACAAAAACAAGACCCGTAAATATGCTGTCTACAAGAGACCCACTTCAGACCTAGGGACACATACACACTGAAAGTGAGGGGATGGAAAAAGATATTCCATGCAAATGGAAATCAAAAGAAAGCTGGAGTAGCAATTCTCATATCAGACAAAATAGACTTTAAAATAAAGACTATTACAAGAGACAAAGAAGTACACTATATAATGATCAAGGGATCAATTCAAGAAGAAGATATAACAATTGTAAATATTTATGCACCCACCATAGGAGCACCTCAATACATAAGGCAAATACTAACAGCCATGAAAGGGGAAATAGACAGTAACACAATCATAGTAGGGGACTTTAACACCCCACTTTCACCAATGGACAGATCATCCAATGAAAATAAATAAGGAAACACAAGCTTTAAATGATACCTTAAACAAGATGGACTTAATTGATATTTATAGGACATTCCACCCTAAAACAGCAGAATACACATTTTTCTCAAGTGCTCATGGAACATTCTCCAGGATAGATCATATCATGGGTCACAAATCAAGCCTTGGTAAATTTAAGAAAATTGAAATCGTATCAAGTATCTTTTCCGACCACAAAGCTATGAGACTAGATATCAATTACAGGAAAAGATCTGTAAAAAATACAAACACATGGAGGCTACACAATACACTACTTAATAACGAAGTGATCACTGAAGAAATCAAAGGGGAAATAAAAAAATACCTAGAAACAAATGACAATGGAGACACGATGACCCAAAACCTATGGGATGCAGCAAAAGCAGTTCTAAGACGGAAGTTTATAGCAATACAAGCCTACCTCAAGAAACAGGAAACATCTCGAATAAAAAACCTAAACTTGCACCTAAAGCAATTAGAGAAAGAAGAACAAAAAAACCCCAAAGCCAGCAGAAGGAAAGAAATCATAAAGATCAGATCAGAAATAAATGAAAAAGAAATGAAGGAAACAATAGCAAAGATCAATAAAACTAAAAGATGGTTCTTTGAGAAGATAAACAAAATTGATAAACCATTAGCCAGACTCATCAAGAAAAAAAGGGAGAAGACTCAAATCAATAGAATTAGAAATGAAAAAGGAGAAGTAACAACTGACACTGCAGAAATACAAACGATCATGAGAGATTACTACAAGCAACTCTATGCCAATAAAATGGACAACCTGGAAGAAATGGACAAATTCTTAGAAATGCACAACCTGCCAAGACTGAACCAGAAAGAAATAGAAAATATGAACAGACCAATCACAAGCACTGAAATTGAAACTGTGATTAAAAATCTTCCAACAAACAAAAGCCCAGGACCAGATGAGTTCACAGGCAAATTCTATCAAACATTTAGAGAAGAGCTAACACCTATACTTCTCAGACTCTTCCAAAATATTGCAGAGGGGGGAACACTCCTCAACTCATTCTACGAGGCCACCATCACCTTGACACCAAAACCGGACAAAGATGTCACAAAGAAAGAAAACTACAGGCCAATATCACTGATGAACATAGATGCAAAAATCCTCGACAAAATACTAGCAAACAGAATCCAACAGCACATTAAAAGGATCATACACCATGATCAAGTGGGGTTCATTCCAGGAATGCAAGGATTCTTCAATATATGCAAATCAATCAACGTGATACATCATATTAACAAATTGAAGGAGAAAAACCATATGATCATCTCAATAGATGCAGAGAAAGCTTTCGACAAAATTCAACACCCATTTATGATAAAAGCCCTGCAGAAAGTAGGCATAGAGGGAACTATCCTCAACATAATAAAGGCCATATAAGACAAACCCACAGCCAACATTGTCCTCAATGGTGAAAAACTGAAACCGTTTCCACTAAGATCAGGAAGGTTGCCCACTCTCACCACTATTATTCAACATACTTTTGGAAGTTTCAGCCACAGGAGTCAGAGAAGAAAAAGAAATAAAAGGAATCCAAATTGGAAAAGAAGAAGTAAAGCTGTCACTGTTTGCAGATGACATGATACCATACATAGAGAATCCTAAACATGCTACCAGAAAACTACTAGAGCTAATCAATGAATTTGGTAAAGCAGCAGGATACAAAATTAATGCACAGAAATCTCTTGCATTCTTATATACTAATGATGAAAAATCTGAAAGTGAAATTAAGAAAACACTCCCATTTACCATTACAACAAAAAGAATAAAATATCTAGGAATAAACCTACCTAAGTAGACAAAAGACCTGTATGCAGAAAATTATAAGACACTGATGAAAGAAATTAAAGAGGATACAAATAGATGGAGAGATATACCATGTTCTTGGATTGGAAGAATCAACATTGTGAAAATGACTCTACTACCCAAAGCAATCTACAGATTCAATGCAATCCCTATCAAACTACCACTGGCGTTTTTCACAGACATAGAACAAAAAACTTCACAATTTGTATGGAAACACAAAAGACCCCGAATAGCCAAAGCAATCTTGAGAACGAAAAATGGAGCTGGAGGAATCAGGCTCGTTGACTTCAGACGATCCTACAAAGCTACAGTAATCAAGACAGTATGGTACTGGCACAAAAACAGAAACATAGATCAATGGAACAGTATAGAAAGCCCAGAGATAAACCCCTGCACATATGGTCACCTTAATTTTGATAAAGGAGGCAAGAATATACAATGGAGAAAAGAGAGCCTCTTCAATAAGTGGTGCTGGGAAAACTGGACAGCTACATGTAAAAGTATGAAATTAGAACACTCCCTAACAGCATACACAAAAATAAACTCAAAATGGATTAAAGACCTAAATGTAAGGCCAGACACTATCAAACTCTTAGAGGAAAACATAGGCAGAACACTCTATGACATAAATCACAGCAAGATCCTTTTTGACCTACCTCCTAGAGAAAAGGAAATAAAGACAAAAATAAACAAATGGGACCTAATGAAACTTAAAAGCTTTTGCACAGCAAAGGAAACCATAAACAAGACCAAAAGACAACCCTCAGAGTGGGAGAAAATATTTGCAAATGAAGCAACTGACAAAGGATTAATCTCCAAAATATACAAGCAGCTCATGCATCTCAATAACAAAAAAACAAACAACCCAATCCAAAAATGGGCAGAAGACCTAAATAGACATTTCTCCAAAGAAGATATACAGATGGCCAACAAACACATGAAAGAATGCTCAACATCATTAATCATTAGAGAAATGCAAATCAAAACTACAATGAGATATCATCTCACACCGGTCAGAATGGCCATCATCAAAAAATCTAGAAACAATAAATGCTGGAGAGGGTGTGGAGAAAAGGGAACACTCTTGCACTGTTGGTGGGAATGTAAATTGATACAGCCACTATGGAGAACAGTATGGAGGTTCCTTTAAAAACTAAAAATAGAACTACCATACAACCCAGCAATCCCACTACTGGGTATATACCCTGAGAAAACCATAATTCAAAAAGAGTCATGTACCAAAATGTTCACTGCAGCTCTATTTACAATAGCCAGGACGTGGAAGCAACCTAAGTGTCCATCATCGGATGAATGGATAAAGAAGATGTTGCACATATATACAATGGAATATTACTCAGCCATAAAAAGAAACGAAATGGAGTTATTTGTAGTGAGGTGGATGGAGTTAGAGTCTGTCATACAGAGTGAAGTAAGTCAGAAAGAGAAAAACAAATACAGTATGGTAACACATATATATGGAATCTAAGGGGGGAAAAAAAAAGGTCATGAAGAACCTAGTGGCAAGATGGGAATAAAGACACAGACCTACTAGAGAATGGACTTGAGGATATGGGGAGGGGGAAGGGTAAGATGTTACAAAGTGAGAGTGGCATGGACATATATACACTACCAAACGTAAAATAGATAGCTAGTGGGAAGCAACCGCATAGCACAGGGAGATCAGCTCGGTGCTTTGCGACCACCTAGAGGGGTGGGATAGGGAGGGTGGGAGGGAGGGAGATGCAAGAGGGAAGAGATATGGGAACATATGTATATGTATAACTGATTCACTTTGTTGTAAAGCAGAAACTAACACACCATTGTAACACAATTATACTCCAATAAAGATGTTAAAAAAAAATTTAAAAATAAAAAAATAAAGGTGGGCCCGTGGCCCAATTTTGGCCAATAAGTCATAAAAAGAAGTTTTCAGGAAAGATTTTACTCCCTGATAAAAAGAGAACCATATGCTAGGAGAGGAGCCCTCGTTACCTGCTTTTGGATACTGTGGTGTGAGTATGTGATGTGGCAGCCATTTTGTGATCATGAGCAAAAACCTGGCTGACACTCTGAGAATAGCTGAGTGGAATGATGAGCAGAAATGAGGTCCAGGATAATGTACTGTATCTACCCAAGCTCTTGCCATTTTGTTAAGCAAGCTTGTGACCTTGAGCAAGATGCTTCTGCCTCCTCATTTGCAAAAAAACCAATAATAATACCTACCTCATAGGCGGTTATTAGGATAAAAGTGAGTTATTATTTGTAAGGCTCTTAAAGATATGCCTGCACATATGCCTGGAAATATTGGTGTTAAATAAATAGAAATAATAAAAACTCGTATTGGCTAAGCAAAAAAAAAAAAAAAGGAAAAACAGGCATAGATAGATGAAGCAATTTGTACAAGGACACAGAACTAGTAAGTAGTGAAACTGAGCTGTTAACCTAGGCACATTTGTGACACAAAAACTATTTTTAATTCAAAATTTTTTTTCTTTTTTTCCCAGTTTCCCTGAGATATAATTGACATATAACATTGTATACATTTAAAGTGTACAACATAACGATTTGATATATGTACATATTGCCACAATATATATGATTACCACAATAAATTTAGTTAACATCCATCACTTCACATTGTGGCTTTTTTTTCCCTGGTGATGAGAACTTTAAAAATTGACTCTATTAGCAACTTTCAGGTGTACAACACTATATTTTTAACTATAGTTATCATGCTGCCATCCTCAGAATACTTCATTTGGAGCCAATACAGTAGAGTTCCTAAAAGCCATTCACTTTTACACCTAAATGAAAAAGTTTAGTATCTGTAAGCCTAATAATGAGTTAAGAAACAGAGTAACTGATATTATGATAACATTCTTTAGGATCTGGTTACTTCACAGCATCTAGTTACTTGAGAGAGACTAGTTACTCTGTCTCCCTAGTAATTCACTCTTCTTTGTAATTGCCTCTGTGAACTGATTCATTGTGATGTTGGAGAGTAAGAGCAGTAATTCACTCTGTGATTATTATCAAGAGCCAATAAAATAGTTATGACAAATATCAATCTAATTGGAAGTGCCACTACTAGAGTCACTTAAAAAGAATCACTTGAGAATATTCTATCAGTAATGATCGTGCATTAGCGGAAGGGGGAGAAGAATGAATGAACAAGCCCAAGTCCTCCTCCAGTTATGACAGTTCGTTTCCTTTTGATAAACAACTATTCTGGCATGAAAAAAAAACCCACTTAATCTCCCTCTGACCTTTCTACATTTGGTCGAGAGCACTACAACGATTCTGAATTCTCATATAAATAAGTTCCAAGAGAAGGGTGAAGAAATCCTATAGATAATTCACTCTACTTGACAACAAACTAAGGAATAATTTTAGCATACACTTATCCCACACCAAGTAGAGACTTGATTCAAATCATTATCACTATAATAAAAATCACAGCAGTATGTAGAATATGTTGAACATACACAATGTGTTCGATATGATGGTTAGCACATTACATGATTTATTTTGATTCTCTGTTGTACAGACTGGTTTGGAAATGCCATTGCTTAGTTTGAGCCAGGTAGGGCATCTTAGGTAGATAAACATTACATTCCCCCAAATATACTCTAAAGTGAGGCAGACTCAAAAACACTGAGGCACAAAGGATGTAAGTGATGGCCTGAGATTACATATTAACATCACATCTAAAGAACTTCCACATGGCCCTCTACCGTTCTCACCAGACTACTCTGCTTCCCACAGCCCCCTTCAGTTTCTCTGTCTTTATCCTTAAATGAAGAGAATTATTTAATTGTACGGATTTCAAGCTCTTCACCAACTAGAAAATGCTCGCAAGATTCTATCTTGCAAATGTATATTTTAGACACAATTGGGAACGGATAAAATTCCACAGCTCTGCTGAAGGTAAGTGAGTGGGTGGCCACATAGGACTGGGGCAAGTAGAGGAAATATCATCCAGATAGGAAAAAGATAATCATATAATTGCATAGTGTTATATAAACATGCTCATGATATAATATCACATGAAAGAAGGGAATTTCAAAATGGCATATTTTCTAAACTTATGTACATACTATATGTGTCCATGTACAAGGATGAGATAGGAAAACATAGAACAGTTTTCTCATGATTTGTAGGGCATGATGTAAGACTGAGTGACACATTCATTTTGAACATTAATGTTTTTACAAAATTGTGATCTGAATTTTGAAAGTGAGATTTAATTTTAAAAAAAGGATGGCATAATGACACTTCTGAAATTCAGAGATGCTGTGGTTTTGGTGCTTACAAAAATTATCTCCTCAGAGCTTGTTATAAACGACTCTTAAGAACCACTTTCAAATTGTTATATCTTTTTTGCACAACATAAATCCTAGCATACATTCTACTTAGTAATTAACCTTAAATACTCAGTTTTTCCCTTAGAGATCAACTTACTGTATGTAAAGAATGGATAGTCTGAAAAATGAAAAATGCCTTTATTTATTCATTCACTCATCTATTCATTCAATACACAGTAATTAAGTGCTGACTGTTTTAGGTACTATTTTAAGAGCTGAGGATGTAACAGAAAATAAGTTAGTTTGTAACTAGCTTTGGGGCCTATAATAGGCCAGAGCTAAAAGTTAACTCTATGAAAAGGGAAAAGGCTCAAGAAAGGAACTGAAACAAATTTGTTCCTAGTCCTCACTGAAAAGGCTGTAAAGTGGAGAAAGTTTACAGTGTCTTACTCCTGTGTCAGCTTTCTGAGCAAATGTTTACAGGAAAAAAATATGTCACAGAAAATAATTTAGAAATAGTTTTCCAACTATGCTCCTTTTACTCAACCACCTAGTCATCAGAACATCTGTTCGTGCAGAAGGAAAATATCATGAAGGCAGGGGCTGGTTTGCCACCAGGTCTTCAGCACCAAGGACAGTACCTGTGCTGTGTCCATGATGATCCAATCAAGCGGTTCTGCCCACTCCACATTCTAGATTACCTTGTTCAAAAATGAGTCAGATTTGGTTCTCCTTTTCAAGGGCATTAGTCCAGGTGGCTAATTATACTCGTTTATAGAGCACCTTCTATGTATCAGACATATAATACCTGCTATTATTTTAATCTCATGTTACCACAGCACCATCACTTTTTTTTTTTACTTCACCTCACTGTGCCTCAGTTTCCTCATCTGTAAAACTGGTAATGATGATACTTAGTTACTGGAGTTGTTGTGAGAAGTAAATTCCTAGTATAAATAAAGTTCCCCATGGAAGTGCCTAGACTCACAGTATGTGACATACAAGTATATGATAGTATACTATTACTTGAAGCTCCCGGTAACACTTTGAAATAGATGTTATTATCTCTATTTTACAGAAGAGGAAACAGATGCAGGGTAACTAGGGAATCTGACCAAAAATCCCATGGTCCATACATTGCTGAGCCACTGGTTTTAGAAATGTTCCTCCAGTCTTCTCTTCCTCCCGTCCATACCCTTGCTGACACTATTAAATCAGACCTTAACCACTTCTTGTTTAGGCTTTGTCAGTAACTAGCTTCCAAGTCACCCTTTTTCTAGTTTTATATGCCGTCCTTTACATTTTTTAAACTGTCTCCTTCAGACATGTTTTTTTAAAGTATATATCAAATTACATTATTTTCCTCTGTGTTAGAAGCCAAGTGGCTCTCTATTTCCTCTAGAGGAAACTGCAAAGCTCTTAGAAGAACATTGTATGCTTTCGATTTAATAGACTATTGTTCAAATTTTATAGTCAAAACTCTAGACAATTAAACTAAGATTAGATAATCCAAAAATTAGGCAGATCTGGGTTCAGGTCACTGACAATCCATTTACTAGTTGTACAATCACCTCCAAGCTATTTTACTTCTCTGATTCTTAGTATCTCATTTGGAAAATTGTGATGATAGCATTTAAGACATAATTTTTCGTACACATAATAGACTCAGTAAATGGTATTTATTATTACCATTATCTATAGAACAAGACAAAACATATTTAGGAGATTATACTGAAAAATTCTAAGAGAGATCCCAAGTATGAAAAATGGAGTGGAACAAAGTAAAAAATTATCTGGAATCAATCAATGACATAGGATTTTAGTTGGTGGCCAAACCAGTGTAATTTTGTGTGAAGAGAAATTTAATGGTAAATGGAATATTTAATTATTTTTTCCTTTTTAGCATAAATAACCCAACAACAAAGAAATAATGAGTTCTATTGCTGTATGGATCAGAACAGGTTTGTAATGGATTTACCAGTAATGAATAGAAATGTTCTATATCCTTCTCCTCACTTGAAATATTAAGAAGAATTACTACGTGAATTTATAGCTCTCTAAGAATATGCTTTCCTACTAATGAATGTTCTCATATAGATTTTACACATGCTTATGTTAAATATAGGTTAACTGACAGAATATTTTGAAATGCTCAGAGTGATTAATCAAGGCTGCTTCATTTAGTGATGAGAGATATTCAGTGAGATTTCAAGATTTAAAGTTTAGTTAAATTAAGTTCATAAGCATAAAAACTCATTTGAACTCAAGATAATATTTTGGGCCTATAGAAGCTAAATGGCAATACTCTGAAACACAAGCCTAGCATTAGTGACCATAAACTAACTCCCAGGTATCTTCACATTGATTGGCAGTGCTAGCTGAGAAGTTAACACACAGTTTTGCTTGTTTTGACCTAAATAAACTCATGTTAGATAACATCATAATTTTAGAATTCATTTATGCAAGTTCATTAAATACTCACTAAGTACCAAACAGTATACTAAGGGCTAAAAATAAAAGAAGTAATACAATGTTTTTCCTAATTTTACTGGCCTCATATTTGAAAAGCAAAATAACAAATACAATATTTTATTAGTGGTGGTATGTGTACAGGAGAGAGAAAGGCACCTGCAGGGCTGTATTTACTCAGGTCCATCAAGAAGCAGACACCAAGATGGGAATAGACAGATAAGAAATTTATCGGGAAAGCCTGTGAAGGATAAAGGGGGAATGATCAAGAGAAAGACTGGAGACCTTTCAAACTACAGCAGAAGTCTGACACGTGTAAAGGAGAATAGAAGGACAGAAGGTTGGACGGAAGATTCTGGAACGACAGCACATTTTAAGAAAGATTCAGCTAAGCCAATGGGCAGTCCTAGAGCCACAGTTCCCCATCAGAGGAGTCTTATACTTCACAAGAATGAGCCTGAGCCAGTAGCAGTCATTGGCTGGGAGCAGCCCAATGGAAGAACAGCCTAGTAGCAAAAGCCCTGGTGGATACAGAAAGCAGCAGCTAGGGCTGTCAATCAATTATGTTTCCAGCAGCAGGCCAAGTAGCATACTTTGATGGCTGCCACCATGAAGTGGCCAATTTTACTTGTGGTCCAGAACTTCAGAAGGGTTTTGAAAGATGAATAGGAAGTCAAAGGGTAGACAAAATGGGTAAACGCATTCAGGAATGAATCAAATGCAGAAAAACATAAAACAACATGGCAGAGTTACAAGTAGTGCATTAGGCTGGAGGATGTACTCAAGGGTGTTGGCAGGCAGGGCACCAAGAAGTGAGACTAGAGAGGGAAGCAGGATTCTCACCAGGGAGAGGTTGGCAAGTTCTAAAAAGATGTTTGGCTTTATAGGTAATGTGAAGTCATTGAGGGATTACTTCTGGGCACAGTCAGTGTGGGGTCTACATTGCAGAAAGAGTCCTGAAGGACAGAGTGTGTTCAGATGGAGAATTCAAAGAGTAAAGGAGAGGGAGATACCAGTAATAAAGACAAGGTAGTATCACACAGACCTGGGTCCCCAAACTGGCTCCACCACTTACTAACCATGTGACCATAAGCGAGTCATTTAATGCCCAAGAGCCTGTACGACTAATTTCCTATGCTGGCAATGACACACTTAACTTACTTCATAGTGACAGAAAGATCACAGGTATAAAAGGAATAGGGGCATGCTTAGGAGGTGTTGAAAGTAGACATAAACCTACATTCATACTCCGGCCTAAATGTGTGCCTATAGTTATATTTTCTGTAAAGTTCTGTAAAATTCAGTTTTCTTAATTATAAAATGGCAACAAAATCATATCTATCTCATGGAGTCATTCCTTATGAGGTGACACCAGTGAAGTCTTAGCTCACCCCTTGGGAGTAGGAAATGCTCAGTGACTAAGTGCTCATGGGTGTCAGGCATACTTGGAATGTTCTGTTCTCACAGAATCTCTGCAGGCAGCTGATTTTCTGCCCCTGAGTTTAGAGGAGAAAACTGATGCTTGAAGCGTTTAAGTGAGTGGCTCAGTGCCACACAAATGACTGTACTGGGTTACAATTCTCTGTTGCCTGACTTCAAAATCCATGTTCTTAACCACGATTCTCCATTCCAGCGTTAAAAACATTCCTATCGTCCTGCCAAAGAAAATGCAATTTTAAGAACTCACTTGTTATTTAGAGAAGAGCTAACAACTATCCTTCTCAAACTCTTCCAAAATATAGCAGAGGGAGGAATACTCCCAAACTCATTCTACGAGGCCACCATCGCTCTGATACCAAAACCAGACAAAGATGTCACAAAGAAAGAAAACTACAGGCCAATATCACTGATGAACATAGATGCAAAAATTCTCAACAAAATACTAGAAAACAGAATCCAACAGCAAATTAAAAGGATCATACATTATGATCAAATGGGGTTTATCCCAGGAATGCAAGGATTCTTCAATATACGCAAATCAATCAACGTGATACACCATATTAACAAATTGAAGAACAAAAACCATATGATCATCTCAATAGATGAAGAGAAAGCTTTCGACAAAATTAAACACCCATTTATGATAAAAACCCTCCAGAAAGTAGGCATAGAGGGAACTTTCCTCAACATAATAAAGGCCATAAATGACAAAACCACAGCCAACATCGTCCTCAATGGTGAAAAACTGAAACCATTTCCACTAAAATAAGGAACAAGGCAAGGTTGCCCAGTATCACCACTATTATTCAACATAGTTTTGGAAGTTTTAGCCACAGCAATCAGAGACAAAAAAGAAATAAAAGGAATCCAAATTGGAAAAGAAGAAGTAAAGCTGTCACTGTTTGCAGATGACATGATACTATACATACATAGAGAATCCTAAAGATGCTACCAGAAAAGTACTAGAGCTAATCAATGAATTTGGTAAAGTAGCAGGATAAAAAATTAATGCAGAGAAATCTCTTGCATTCCTATATACTAATAATGAAAAATTTGAAAGTGAATTTAAGAAAACACTCCCATTTACCATTACAACAAAAAGAATAAAATACCTAGGAATAAACCTACCTAAGGAGACAAAAGACCTGTATGCAAAATATTATAAGACACTGATGAAAGAAATTAAAGATGATACAAATAGATGGAGAGATATACCATGTTCTTGGATTGGAAGAATCAATATTGTGAAAATGACTCTACTACCCAAAACAATCTACAGAGTCAATGCAATCCCTATCAAACTACCAATGGCATTTTTCACAGAACTAGAACAAAAAATTTCACAATGTGTATGGAAACATAAAAGACCCTGAATAGCCAAAGCCATCTTGAGAAAGAAAAATGGAGCTGGAGGAATCAGACTCCCTGACTTCAGACTATACTACAAAGCTACAGTAATCAAGACAGTATGGTACTGGCACAAAAACAGGAATATAGATCAATGGAACAGGATAGAAAGCCCAGGGATAAACCCACGCACATATGGTCACCTTATCTTTGATAAAGGAGGCAAGAATATACAGTGGAGAAAAGGCAGCCTCTTCAATAAGTGGTGCTCGGAAAACTGGACAGCTACATGTAAAAGAATGAAATTAGAACACTCTCTAACACCATACACAAAAATAAACTCAAAATGGATTAAAGACCTAAATGTAAGGCCAGACACTATCAAACTCTTAGAGGAAAACACAGGCACAACACTCTATGGCATAAATCACAGCAAGATCCTTTTTGATCCACCTCCTAGAGAAAAGGAAATAAAAACAAAAATAAAGGAATGGGCCCCAATGAAACTTAAAAGTTTTTGCAGAGCAAAGAAAACCATAAACAAGATGAAAAGACAACCCTCAGAATGGGAGAAAATATTTGCAAATGAAGCAACTGACAAAGGATTAATCTCCAAAACATACAAGCAACTCATGCAGCTCAATATCAAAAAAACAAACAACCCAATCCAGAAATGGGCAGAAGATCTAAATAGACATTCCTCCAAAGAAGATATACAGATTGACAACAAACACATGAATGGATGCTCAACATCATTAATCATTAGAGAAATGCAAATCAAAACTACAATGAGATATCATCTCACACTGCTCAGAATGGCCATCATCAAAAAATCTAGAAACAATAAATGCCGGAGAGGGTGTGGAGAAAAGGGAACACTCTTGCACTGTTGGTGGGAATGTAAATTGATACAGCCACTATGGAAAACAGTATGGAGGTTCCTTAAAAAACTAAAAGTAGAACTACCATACGACCCAGCAATCCCACTACTGGGTATATACCCTGAGAAAACCATAAATCAAAAAGAGTCATGTACCAAAATGTTCACTGCAGCTCTATTTACAATAGCCAGGACATGGAAGCAACCTAAGTGTCCATCATCAGATGAATGGATAAAGAAGATGTGGCACCTATATACAATGGAATATTACTCAGCCATAAAAAGAAACGAAATGGAGTTATTTTTAGTGAGGTGGATGGAGTTAGAGTCTGTCATACAGAGTGAAGTAAGTCAGAAAGAGAAAAACAAATACAGTATGGTAACACATATATATGGAATCTAAGGGGGAAAGAATAAAGGTCATGAAGAACCTAGTGGCAAGATGGGAATAAAGACACAGACCTTCTAGAGAATGGACTTGAGGATATGGGGAGGGGGAAGGGTAAGATGTGACAAAGTGAGAGAGTGGCATGGACACATATACACTGCCAAACGTAAAATAGATCGCTAGTGGGAAGCAGCCGCATAGCACAGAGAGATCAGCTCGGTGCTTTGTGACCACCTAGAGGGGTGGGATAGGGAGGGTGGGAGGGAGGGAGATGCAAGAGGGAAGAGATATGGGAACATATGTATATGTATAACTGATTCACTTTGTTATAAAGCAGAAACTAACACACCATTGTAAAGCAATTATACTCCAATAAAGATGTTAAAAAAAAAAAAGATGCAGTCCTACTAGAGAATGGACTTAAGGATACAGGGAGGGGGAAGGGTAAGCTGGGACAAAGTGTGAGAGTGGCATGGACATATATACACTACCAAACGTAAAATAGATAGCTAGTGGGAAGTAGCCGCATAGCACAGGGAGATCAGCTCGGTGCTTTGCGACCACCTAGAGGGGTGGGATAGGGAGGGTGGGAGGGAGGGAGATGCAAGAGGGAAGAGATATGGGAACATATGTATATGTATAACTGATTCACTTTGTTATAAAGCAGAAACTGACACACCATTGTAAAGCAATTATACTCTAATAAAGATGTTTAAAAAAAAAAAAAAAACCTCACTTGTTGGCTATGGTTGGGTTTCCTTGTATTACTAGGAGGCTTTAAAGCAGAGTTAGGGACCACTGAAACAAAACTTCCTTGTTGGCTCCAAGAGAGGTTTTATTCAGTTTTTAAATGAGACATCACAGACATTACCCAGATTCTGATATAAGCTGTGTTCCACCATGGGCTTCACTGAGGGGTGCATGTATAAAAATGATGAAGGCAGGCAGCTGTTTTCAAAATTATCTCACCATATGGGGCGGTCTTTAGAATATTCACATAATTGTTCTCTTCATTCTAATGAGGAATACCTTTCACTCCCAACAAAGAACAGCCTTGATTTATATAATCAAAACCCATGAAAAATTGACCTATTATGTCAGGTCTACAGGAATTAGGCACAAGGCCCTGATGCATGTAGCCCTCTTTCTTCCTAATCTCTACTTCCAAAAAGTGACCTGGTTTTACTCCAGGTTCTGGCATATTTTATTAGGCAAAACACTTAACACTTAACTTTACTAAGCTTCAGTTTTCTTAGCTGAAATAACATTATTTTGAGGTTACTAAGCTTCAGTTTTCTTAGCTGAAATGACACTATTTTGAGGTTGCCTTAAGTACTAAATGTAAATACTGATGATTATGTCTAGCACCTATTAGCTACTCCACAAACATGATTTTCCCTTGGATGAGTGGGAAAGAATCATTCTCAAGGCAGCTTCAAGATGGCAGAGGAGTGAGACGTGGAGATCGCCTTCCTCCCCATAAATACATCAGAAATACATCTACATGTGGAACAACTCCTACAGAACACCTACTGAATGCTGGCAGAAGACCTCAGACTTCTCAAAAGGCAAGAAACTCCCCACGTACCTGCATAGGGCAAAAGAAAAAAGAAAAAACAGAGACAAAAGGATAGGGATGGGACCTGCACCAGTGGGAGGGAGCTGTGAAGGAGGAAAGGTTTCCACACACTAGGAAGCCCCTTCACTGGTGGAAATGGGGGTTGGGCAGGGGGGAAGTTTCAGAGCAACAGAGAAGAGCACAGCAACAGGGGTGCAGAGGGCAAAGCAGAGAGATTCCCGCACAGAGGACTGGTGCCGACCAGCACTCACCAGGCTGAGAGGCTTGTCTGCTCACCCGCCGGGGCAGGCGGGGCCTGGGAGCTGAGGCTCGGGCTTCGGAGGTCAGATCCCAGGGAGAGGACTGGGGTTCGCTGTATGAACACAGCCTGAACGGGGCTAATACATCACAACTAGCAGGGAGGGAGCCCAGGAAAACGTCTGGACCTGCCTAAGAGGCAAGAAACCATTGTTTCGGGGTGCACGAGGAGAGGGGATTCAGAGCACTGCCTAAACAAGCTCCAGAGATGGGCACGAGCCGCGGCTATCAGCGCGGACCTCAGAGATGGGCATGAGACGCTAAGGCTGCTGCTACAGCCACCAAGAAGCCTGTGTACAAGCACAGGTCACTACCCACACCTCCCCTCCCGGGAGCCTGTTCAGCCCGCCACTGCCACAGTCCCGCGATCCAGGGACAACTTCCCCAGGAGAGCACACGGTGCACCTCAGGCTGGTGCAACGTCATGTCGGCCTCTGCCGCCGCAGGCTCACCCCACATTGTGTTCCCTTCCCTCCCCTTGGCCTGAGTGAGCCAGAGCCCCCTAATCAGCTGCTCCTTTAACCCTGTCCTGTCTGAGCAAAGAAGAGATGCCCTCAGGCGACCTACATGCAGAGGCGGGGCCAAATCCAAAGCTGAACCCCAGGAGCTGTACGAACAAAGAAGAGAAAGGGAAATCTCTCCCAGCAGCCTCAGGAGCAAAGGATTAAATCTCCACAATCAACTTGATGTACCCTGTATCTGTGGAATACCTGAATAGACAATGAATCATCCCAAAATTGAGGCCGTGGACTTTGGGAGAAACGATATATATATTTTTTTCCTTTTCTTCTTTTTGTGAGTGTGTATGTGTATCCTTCTGTGTGTGATTTTGTCTGTATGCCTTTGCTTTAAACATTTGTCCTAGGGTTCTCTCTGTCCATATTTCTTTGTTTTTTGGGTTTTTTTAGTATAGTTTTTAGCGCTTGTTATCATTGATGGATTTGTTTTTTGGTTTGGTTGCTCTCTTCTTTCTTTCTTTCTTTTTATATTACTTTTAAATTTTTTATTTTTAATAATTATTTTTTATTTTAATAACTTTATTTTATTTTATTTCTTGTTTCTTTCTTACTTTTTTCTCCCTTTTCTTGTGAGCCTTGTGGCTGACAGGGTCTTGTCGCTCCGGCCGGGTATCAGGCCTGTGCCTCTGAGGTGGGAGAGCCAAGTTTAGGACACTGGTCCACTAGAGACCTCGTGGCTCCACATAATATCAAATGGCGAAAGCTCTCCCAGAGATCTCAGTCTCAACACTAAGACCCAGCTCCACTCAACGACCAGCAAGCAACAGTGCTGGAAACCCTATGACAAACAACTAGCAAGACAGGAACATAGCCCCATCCATTAGCAGAGAGGCTGCCTAAAATCATAATAAGTTCACAGACACCCCAAAACACACCACCGGATGCAGCCCTGCCCACCAGAAAGAAGATCCAGCCTCATCCACCAGAACACAGACACCAGTCCCCTCCACCAGGAAGCCTACACAACACGCTGAACCAAACTTAGCCACTGGGGGCAGACGCCAAAAACAAAAGGAACTATGACCCTGCAGCCTGTGAAAAGGAGACCCCAAATGCAGGAACTTAAGCAAAATGAGAAGACAGAGAAATACACAGCAGATGAAGGAGCAAGGTAAAAACCCACCAGACCAAACAAATGAAGAGGAAACAGGCAGTCTACCTGAAAAAAAATTCAGAGTAATGATAGTAAAGATGATCCAAAATCTTGGAAATACAATGGAGAAAATACAAGAAATATTTAACCAAAGAGCAAACAATGATGAAGAGCAAAATAAATGAAATTAAAAACTCTCTAGAAGGAATCAATAGCAGAATAATTGAGGCAGAAGAACGGATAATTGACCTGCAAGATAAAATAGTGGAAATAACAACTGCAGAGCAAAATAAAGAAAAAAGAATGAAAAGAATTGAGGACAGTCTCAGAGACTTTTGGGACAACATTAAATGCACCAACGTTTGAATTATAGGGGTCCAAGAAGAAGAAGAGACAAAGAAAGGGACTAAGAAAATATATGAAGAGATTACAGTTGAAAACTTCCCTAATATGGGAGAGGAAATTGTTAATCAACTCCAGGAAGCACAGAGAGTCTCATGCAGGATAAATCCAAGGAAAAACATGCCAAGACACATATTAATCAAACTATCAAAAATTAAATACAAAGAAAAAATATTAAAAGCAGCAAGGGAAAAACAACAAATAACATACAAGGGAATCCCCATAAGGTTAACAGCTGATCTTTCAGCAGAAACTCTGCAAGCCAGAAGGGAGTGGCAGGACATATTTAAAGTGATGAAAGGGAAAAACCTACAACCAAGATTACTCTACCCAGCAAGGATCTCATTCAGATTCGACGGAGAAATTAAAACCTTTACAGACAAGCAAAAGCTGAGAGAATTCAGCACCACCAAACCAGCTTTACAACTAATGCTAAAGGAACTTCTCTAGGCAGGAAACACAAGAGAAAGAAAAGACCTACAATAACAAACCCAAAACAATTAAGAAAATGGTCATAGGAACATACATATCAATAACTACCTTAAATGTAAATGGATTAAATGCTCCAACCAAAAGACATAGACTGGCTGAATGGATACAAAAACAAGACCCATATATATGCTGTCTACAAGAGACCCATTTCAGACCTAGGGAAACATACAGACTGAAACTGAGGGGATGGAAAAAGATATTCCATGCAAATGGAAATCAAAACAAAGTTGGAGTAGCAATTCTCATATCAGAAAAATAGATTTTAAAATAAAGACTGTTATGAGACAAAGAAGGACACTACATAATGATCAAGGGATCAATCCAAGAAGAAGATATAACAATTGTAAATATTTATGCACCCAACAGAGGAGCACCTCAATACATAAGGCAAATGCTAACAGCCATAAAAGGAGAAATTGACAGTAACACAATCATAGTAGGGAACTTTAGCACCCCACTTTCACCAATGAACAGATCATCCAAAATGAAAATAAATAAGGAAACAGAAGCTTTAAATGACACATTGAATAAGATGGACTTAATTGATATTTATAGGACATTCCATCCAAAAACAACAGAATGCACTTTCGTATCAAGTGCTCCTGGAACGTTCTCCAGGATAGATCATATCTTGGGTCACAAATCAAGCCTTGGTAAATTTAAGAAAATTGAAATTGTATCAAGTATCTTTTCTGACCACAACGCTATGAGACTAGATATCAATTTGAGGAAAAAATCTGTAAAAAATACAAACACATGGAGGCTAAACAATACACTACTTAATAACCAAGAGATCACTGAAGAAATCAAAGAGGAAATCAAAAAATACCTAGAAATAAATGACAATGAAACACGACGACCCAAAACCTATGGGATGCAGCAAAAGCAGTTCAAAGAGGAACGTTTATAGCAATACAATCCTACCTCAAAAAAGAAGAAACATCTCAAATAAACAGCCTAACCTTATACCTAAGGCAATTAGAGAACGAAGAACAAAAAGCCCACAAAGTTAGCAGAAGGAAAGAAATCATAAAGACCAGATCAGAAATAAATGAAAAAGAAATGAAGGAAATGAAAGCAAAGATCAATAAAACTAAAAGCTGGTTCTTTGAGAAAATACACAAAATTGATAAACCATTAGCCAGACTCATCAAGAAAAAAGGGAGAAGACTCATATCAATAGAATTAGAAATGAAGAAGGAGAAGTAACAATTGACACTGCAGAAATACAAAGGATCATGAGAGATTACTACAAGCAATTATATGCCAATAAAATGGACAACCTGGAAGAAATGGACAAATTCTTAGAAAAGCACAACCTTCCAAGACTGAACCAGGAAGAAATAGATAATATAAACAGACCAATCACAAGCACTGAAACTGAGACTGTGATTAAAAATCTTCACACAAACAAAAACCCAGGACCAGATGGCTTCACAGGCGAATTCTATCAAATATTTAGAGAAGAGTTAACACCTATTCTTCTCAAACTCTTCCAAAATATAGCAGAGGGAGGAACACTCCCAAACTCATTCTATGAGGCCACCATCACCCTGACACCAAAACCAGACAAAGATGTCACAAAGAAAGAAAACTACAGGCCAATCACTGATGAATATAGATGCAAAAATCCTCAACAAAATACTAGCAAACAGAATCCAACAGCACATATAAAAGATCATACACCATGATCAAGTGGGGTCTATCCCAGGAATGCAAGGATTCTTCAATATATGCAAATCAATCAATGTGATACACCATATCAACAAACTGAACGATAAAAACCATATGATCAGCTCAGTAGATGCAGAAAGTGCTTTTGACAAAACTCAATAACATTTATGATAAAAACCCTCCAGAAAGTGGGCATAGAGGGAACTTACCTCAACATAATAAAGGCCATATATGACAAACCCACAGCCAACATCATTCTCCATGGTGAAAAACTGAAACCATTTCCACTAAAATCAGGAACAAGACAAGGTTGTCTACTCTCACCACTATTATTCAACATAGCTTTGGAAGTTTTCGCCACAGCAATCAGAGAAGAAAAATAAAAGAAAACCAAATTGGAAAAGAAGAAGTAAAGCTGTCACTGTTTGCAGATGACATGATACAATACATAGAGAATCCTAAACATGCCACCAGAAAACTACTAGAGCTAATCAATGAATTTGGTAAAGCAGCAGGATACAAAATTAATGCACAGAAATCTCTTGCATTCCTATATACTAATGATGAAAAATCTGAAAGAGAAATTAAGGAAACACTCCCATTTACCATTGCAACAAAAAGAATAAAATACCTAGGAAAAAACCTACCTAGGGAGACAAAAGACCTGTATGCAGAAAACTATAAGACACTGACAAAAGAAATTGAAGATGATACAAACAGATGGAGAGATATACCATGTTCTTGGATTGGAAGATTCAACATTGTGAAAATGACTCTACTACCCAAAGCAATCTACAGATTCAATGAAATCCCTATGAAACTACCAATGGCATTTTTCACAGAACTAGAACAAAAAAATTCACAATTTGAATGGAAGCAAAAAAGACCCTGAATAGCCAAACCAATCTTGAGAAAGAAAAACGGAGCTGGAGGAATCAGGCTCTCTGACTTCAGACTATACTACAAAGATACAGTAATCAAAACAGTATGGTACTGGCACAAAAACAGGAATATAGATCAATGGAACAGCATAGAAAGCCCAGAGATAAACCCCTGCACATATGGTCACCTTAATTTTGATAAAGGAGGCAAGAATATACAATGGAGAACGACAGCCTCTTCAATAAGTGGTGCTGGGAAAACTGGACAGCTACACGTAAAAGAATGAAATTAGAACACTCCCTAACACCATACACAAAAATAAACTCAAAATGGATTAAAGACCTAAATGTAAGGCCAGACACTATAAAACTCCTAGTGGAAAACATAGGCACAACACTTTACAACATAACTCACAGCAAGATACTTTTTGACCCACCTCCTAGAGAAATGGAAAGAAAAACAAAAATAAACAAATGGGACCTAATGAAACTTAAAAGCTTTTGCACAGCAAAGAAAACCATAAACAAGATAGAAAGACAACCCTCAGAATGGAAGAAAATATTTGCAAATGAAGCAACTGACAATGGATTAATCTCCAAAATTTACAAGCAGCTCATGCAGCTCAATATCAAAAAACAAAAAACCCAATCCAAAAATGGGCAGAAGACCTAAATAGACATTTCTCCAAAGAAGATATACAGATAGACAACAAACACATGAAAGTATGCTCAACATCACTAACCATTAGAGAAATGCAAATCAAAACTACAATGAGGTATCACCTCACACCAGTCAGAATGGCCATCATCAAAAAATCTAGAAACAATAAATGCTGGAGAGGGTGTGGAGAAAAGGGAACCCTCTTGCACTGTTGGTGGGAATGTAAATTGATACAGGCACTATGGAGAACAGTATGGAGGTTCCTTAAAAAATTAAAAATAGAACTACCATGTGACCCAGCAATCCCACTCCTGGGCATATACCCTGAGAAAACCATGATTCAAAAAGAGTCATGTACCACAATGTTCACTGCATCTGTATTTACAATAGCCAGTATATGGATGCAACCTAAGTGTCCATTGACAGATGAATGGATAAAAAAGATGTAGCACATATATACAATGGAATGTTACTCAGCCATAAAAAGAAATGAAATTGAGCTATTTGTAGTGAGGTGGATGGACGTAGAGTGTGTCATACAGAGTGTAGTAAGTCGGAAAGAGAAAAACAAATACCGTATGCTAACAGATATGTACGGAATCTAAAAAAAAAAAAAAAGGTTATGAAGAACCTAGGGGCAGGACAGGAATAAAGACGCAGATGTAGAGAATGGACTTGAGGACATGGGGAGGGGGAAGGGTAAGTTGGGGCGAAGTGAGACAGTGGCATGGACTTACATATACTACCAAATGTAAATAGATAGCTAGTGGGAAGCAGCCGCATAGCATAGGGAGATCAGCTTGGTGCTTTGTGACCACTTAGAGAGGTGGCATAGGGAGGGCAGGAGGGAGATGCAAGAGGGAGGAGATATGGGGACATCTGTAAATGTATAGCTGATTCACTATGTTATAAAGCAGAAACTAACACACCATTGTAAAGCAATTATACTCCAATAAAGATGTTAAGAAAAAAAGGAATCGTTCTGTAAATCAACAGATTATCAGCAAACAAGGGAATGTGGTATTAATAGCTGGGGAAGAGTTTAAGCCTTTATCATTAATATTTGTAATAAAAAAAACTTAGAATTATTTAGTATTCACAGATGCCTCAGCCATACATTTGGATCGTATAATTTGAAGATAAGGTATTTTATCTTAATCTATCAGGTGTGAGACTTTTATTTTCAAGAATAAGTTTAATGATCGCCCCTCTGAGGGTGTTCACTTTCAATACCGAAACTTATAAATTTGCAAGACTTGCGAAACACAGATCCATTATTTTCCCACCTTCATTGGAAAGGAGACAAAGAAATTGCCTCTGGCATTAAGAAACCCATGGGCTGTAATAACCTGAAGTCTGCTGATTCTATTAACCATAGCCCACTTTGGACAATTTAGCTAGAACCTCTGTCTCCCAAAAGCTCTCTGCCTGGGGAGTGACATAGGTTCTTGAGGTGCTTGCCCTTCCCCTGCACCTCTGGAAAGCTTAGCAGTTAGCTCTCAGTCCTTGGATGATTCTGTAAACATCTGATAGGTCTGATACAATCGTTTGATCATTTTTTTCCCCTGAAATTATGTTCCAGAAAAGATCTTTGTGGATACTTTCGCAGCATAAGTCAAGACTATTCTGTTCTTAGTAATCTTGGCCCATATATTAACATTTAATATAACATCTAACTTGACTTTTGACTAATGCTCGTCAATAAAAGAGATGGCACATTTCACAATGTATACTTCTACATTCTTCCTATTCATCTCAGCTTGTATATCCTCAATGTTCATATGTAGGTTGAACTGGGCATCAGTGCTCATTTTGTCTGTTGGAAGAGCCATGCTCTCCTCAGTGACATTCATCTTGGCCGTCTCTCTCTGCCACTGGCCATACTCTACCAAATCAGCTAGTGAAACACCTATTTTTCTTCCTAATTTGATATCAAATTCTGGCTAATTTACCACAGGAATTAAAGCAAGATAACCTTTAAATCGACTATGTAAACCCATAAAAATTAAAAGCAGTGGAACACAATCTTACCCTTTAATACATAGTATGTGTTGGAGTTTCTATGACCCCAATTTAAAAACTCATGAAACAGGTACCAGTCACAGGCATGAGGGTGACTATAAATTCTTTCAGGAATCCTTTCAAGACAACCTTTGCTATTAAAATGAATCAGCTGTGGCCTTCAGAAATTCAACATCTTCAAGGAGGAGAGGAACAATGAGTATACACTAACCACCCAGCCACCTGCCTCCCCATCAATTCTACCGATTTTGCTTCTTGTGGTTTCAGTTACCCAAGTTCAACCATGGTCCAAAAATAGTAAATGAAAAAAATTCAAAAATAAACAATTCATGAGTTTTAAATTACATGCCATCCTGAGCAGCGTGATAAAATCTCGCACAGTCCAGCTCTGTCCTGCCTGAGACGTGAATCATCTCTTTGTTCAGTGTTTCCTCCCCGTTAGTCACTTAGTAGCTTTCTCAGTTATCAGATCTACTATCAGGGTATTGCAGAGCTTGTGTTCAAGTAATCCTTATTTTATTTAAAAATGTCCCCAAAGCACAAGAGTAGTGAGGCTGGCAATTTGGATATGTCAAAAAGAAGCCGTAAAGTGATTCCTTTAAGTGAAAAGGTGAATGTTCTTGAATTAAAAAAAGAAAAAAAATCATATGCTAAGATCCTATACACAATGGGGCACCATGATGGAATCATAACATTCTTCTGAAGAGCATTAAAGCATGAAATGAGATAATCTTTATATTCTGCCCAGCTCTAAATTTCTATGACCAGGTGATTATTTCATTATACTTCATATCTCCCTTCCGTCTTTCTCTTTCCTACAATCTTCATTTATTGAGCACATAACATATTCTCCACACTGGCAACAAAAAAGAGAAAAGACAGTTAAATACCTCAGCCTGCTAAAACCCTTTCTTTCCCAATCAAATACCACTTATCTGTGTCTATCTCCTCAATATGCCCAGTGATTTTCTCCTAATCGCAAATATATGTGCAATTCTCTTATGGAACTGATTACTTTTGTCTCTTTGTATTATAATGATTGTTTCTACTTGTCTTATCCCATCTGTTAGATTACAGTATCATCAAATTCAGAACTGTCCCACTGGTCTTTGCATATACATGGAATCCTATAATAACAGATATGATATCAATTGTATATTTCTAATTACTATAATAATACTATATAGTACAAAACTGAACATTACAGAAAAAACTATATAAAACTAAACAATACAAAATTATATGAGTAAGAAAGAATGCTTCATCTTGTCCCTCACTGCCCTCACACCCAAGTAAGTTTACTTCTCAGAGGTGGGTAACTGCTAACATTTTGGAATACATCTTTCCAGATTTTTTCTATATACACATGTACACATGGGATCATTTTACTTTTTTTTTTTTTTTTTTGGAAAACAAAAATATCAGAGCTTGGTAAATATATTGTTTTGCAATTTGCTTTTTTTAAAAAACTTAATATATCTTGAGCATCCTTTCATGTCAGAATATATAAAACTACCACATTCTTTTTAAAGGCTGTGTAATATTTTTGATGAATAAATGCATGACTCAGTACAGGATGAGCCCAGATAGGGTCTTAGTAACCAATATCCTTCCACTAAGGTGAAACATTAGCTGCAATGTAGAGAAAGTAATGGAAATAATGTAGCACTGTTCTTCATAGAAATAAGGCCATTGTCATATATAATAAAATCTGGAGGGTAGAGACAGGGAGGTAAGCTGTGCATTGATTTTTCTGGAAAATTTGATGGTGAATTGTTTTATACTATTTCTGCTAAGCTCTCAAATAAAAAGCTACAAAAAAGAAGGAAAACTTGTTTTCCAAAACTCTTCCCAGAGAAGGAAATGGATTCTATATTGAGACATATTGCCTAGGATGAGACAACTGGGTTCAATACTGAAGCACACGTTGTGTGATATGAAATTCATTCTACTGTGTTTGTTAGTTCAATGTGACAGGGAGGAGGAAACCAGGGTAATGAAATAAAGAAAACATTTTTTCCTCATGCAAAAAAGGTAGTGTAGATATTACAAAACAAGACAGGCTTGGAGGAAAGTAGGTCACCAGCATGTGTTTACACAGATTTTATTATGTACATAAATTGTACATATAGCCATTTTGCTGCCTAGAGTTATAGAAAAATTAATATGTTGACATTTAAATATTTTAACTAGTATCTTAAATCTCTGGAGAATTTGGATGATATTCATAATAGCGTGCAACAAGTTCTACTGTAAGAGAATCATTTATAAACAAATAATCATTAAAGGATATTAATCCTAAAAGAAAGTGTTAAATTAAGGGGTTTCTTAAAGGTAAAATTAAGAAGAGGATCAGATGTGACAATATCCCAGTAGGACAAGAAGACAGAAGTAGTAGTGATAACACTACCTACTGATAGTCACATTTTATTGAGTAGAGCACAGTGCCTGGAAGTTTAGTTTCTGTAGGTAGGCAGACTGCCTCAGAGTTAATTCTGGCTCAGAATTAACTAATTAATTAATTAATTGCTGCTTCTATAGCCCTGGGAAAGATATTTAATTTCACTATGCCTCAATTTTCTAATCTGTGAAATGGGCATAAAAGTAATTACTTCCTGATTTGGTTTAAGAGTTAAATGAGTTCATACAGGCCGTGTTAGATTATTAGTTTTTTTTTTTTAGCATGACTTGCTGAGAAAAATTAGTTATTGTTCATTTAATTCATATGTGGCATGTATATAATGCCCAAATCTTACATGCCATTCTCTTCACCCTTTCAATGTTATTATAAGGTAGACATTACTATTCTTTAAGAATGGTGAAATTAGCAATCCAAATGCCAAAGAAACATACACAGATAGAACAGCTAAGAAGTCAAAGAAGAGGGATTGTACCCAAGCCTTTGTGTCATCAAAGGCCACTCTCTTTAGACCACAAGATGTCTCCACAGAGAAAACATTTTCAACATTTACTTTGGGGACTTGGAAGCATGTAGACTGGCTTTGAAGACTGGTTTTGAAACAGTTTTCCTTCCCCCCTTTTATTTCATATTACTATTTACTCTAAAACAGAGTCTGACTTAAAGGTTCTAATACTTTTCTCTTTTGGCCACGCATGTTGCCTCTGAGCTCTCTCACCCTTTTAATCGTGGTGTCTTCTCCTTTCCTAGAATTAAGTTATCCTTGTATTGGAGGGGTAGCCTTTCAGCAATGTAAATGTAAATTATGTAAATAATATATTGAGACTGGCCAAACATGAAGCCCACTGGATGTATCTATGATTAGGGTGAAGCAAAGCAGATGGGCAGAGGTCTTCCTGTACTTGCAAGTCAATAGTTTATTCAAGGAGTCTCTGCATAACTCCTCTGTCCCTGATATACACCTCTTACTTTCTACCCCCGGCCACAAACACATGAGCACACACATACGTGGGCATGAGGCATGCATGCTTTTGCTTTGCCTGTGTCTGTATATCTCAGATGCTTTTACCCCTACACAGTTGCAAAATCAACTCCTTAAAAACAGTGTAAATAGAGTTCTCTGCATAAAATAGTACTAATAATTATGCAAAGGTACTAATGAGGAAGTCTTCATAAAATAAAATTTTTCTAGGTTGTTTCTTCTTTAAGGTGTAATGATTTTTGTTTTAGACTTGAGACACTATCTTACTTTTATAACACAGTTTATTAGAAAGCTCTCCAGAGAGGGATCCTATTTAAAAGATATAAACTCTTATGGAAATAAGGTAAGGGAAGTATGGAAAAACAAATTATCTGGTCTGCATATCCTCGAGGCCAATTGCTATATAGTAATAGTTTTATAATTTATTACCAAGGCTTTTTTCCCCTTTTCCTGACTTTTACAAGGTGGGCAGTGACAAAGATATGTACCACCTACCCCTCAGTTCCAAACTTTAACCTCATCTCTTTAATAAAGGCCTCCTTGATTCTTCTAACTCATAGCAATCTTCACCTTCTCTGGACCTCTGAATATATTGCATTATAATTGGTCTTGTCACCCTAATGAAGATGCAAAGCTGTGTGTAATTTCATATACCTATTTTCCCCAATAGATTTTACATTTCGGAAAAACATCACAATGACTGACAAATCTACTTTCACGCTTTCAACATCCTGCCCATGCCACTGGGTACAGTGAATACTTAACTGATGTCCGTTAGATAAAAATGAACCAATGGCTAAACCAGCAAGGACTTTATCTTCCCAACCAGCTTGGGAAATTTGGCATAGAGAGCAGGAACCTTCCAAATTGTCCAGGTGCAATCAACAACCTTTGAGCATTCTTGGTCCTTTCAATACCATTCTTCCCTGTTCTAGAGTAGCAATCAAGGCTAACCGTAGGATAACACATAATTTTAATACTTTTAAACAAACGTTCTCATATTTTCTATCTTATTTCATTATGTCATAGAGAAAAGCTGCATGCTACTGCACCTCATATAATTCTTAACTCCAATGTGATCAAGAGTCTTAGGAATTCACTTAGGGAATAATCATAGATCTACCCCAAAACAGTTAGACATTAATTATAAGGAAGTCTAATAACACAGATGAGAAACTAGAAACTTTTCTGCTCTCTGTCCACACAACATTAGGGCGACATCGCAGCAAAGCTTGTCAGGGCACCCACTGCAAAGGCCTTTTCTTTCTTCCTGCTTTTGTTCTAGCAATCATTTAAAACTTTTCTACTATGCGTAGGATCCTCTTGGCACCAACCATATCTATGTGTAAATTTAGGTAAAGTTAACATCTTCAAAGCACAAGAAATAAGAGTTGATTTATACATTTTGGAATACAATGCCAAAATAAAAATCTTAGAATACAGGCAAGATGCTATACAATCAAGGAGTGTCTTATAATCAATTTGTTCCATAATTTTGGAATTCAATATAAATGAGTAAATTGAAAAGCTACAATTATTTTGGTTCTATAATATCATCTTGAAACTAAAAATTAGGTCTGAGGCAGAAGCATGATTCCAATCACAGTGGCCAACACGTACAGGCATTTTTCTCTCTATCTGGAGAGCGCTCTTATTTTTTTAGTAGCACTTGGATGACTGGTATTATAAGGATGTTAATACTACAGGATCACTTTTTAAAGGCCTAATTTGTGATTAAATTGAGGCTATTTCAAGTATGGCGAACCCTGTCTCAATATAACAAAATAGCCCAAATAATTTAATCATGAAAATACAGGAACGTGTTACTGTGTGGTTGATGCAATAATAGAGCGTTTCCAGAGAGATAGCAGGTGAGTAGTTCTGGGTCGTCCCTCCTGGATTCAAAAATTGGCTGTGGCTTGGCACCAACATTTGCAATTGTTTTCCCCAGCAAATATCATTGGAGATGATCTGGGGTATTGACTGGCTGGGGGTTCTTAGACAACAGCAGAAATTCCAGAAATTCTGCTTAATTTGTGACCATTTCCTCAGCTTGATCCCCAGAGACTGGGCCAGAGAACCTTGGGAACAACATAGGGATCATATTTTTGCCTACCTTTCACATCCAACACCATTCTAGAAGGTGAGACTTTTTTAAATTGAAGGATAGTTGATTTACAATGTTATATTAGTTTCAGGTATACAACATAGTGGTTTGATATTTTTATAGATTATACCCCATTCAATGTTAATATAAAATATTAATTATATTCCCTGTGCTCTACATTATATCCTTGTATCTTATTTATTTTATACCTCTGAATCCCCTTTCTTTATCTTGCCCCTCCTCCCACCATTCTCCCCACTTGTAACCACTAGCTTGTTCTCTGTAGACTGTTTCTGTCTTGTTATATTCATTCATTTGTTGTATTTTTTTAGATTTCACATATTAGTGACAACATACAGTATTTGCCTTTCTCTGACTTACCTCAGTAAGCATAATACCCTCTTGGTCCATCCACGTTGTTGCAAATGGCAAAATTTCATTCTTTTTTTATGGCTAATATTGTATTGTATATATATGACACATCTTTTATTATCCATATGTCTGCTGATGGACACTTAGGCTGCTTCAATAACTTGACTATTGTAAATAATGCTGCTGTGAACATTGGGGTGCACATATCTTTTCGAATTAGTATTTTTGTTTTCTTTGGGTAAATAGCCAGGAGTGTAATTGCTGGATCACATGGTAGTATTATTTTTAATTTTTTGAGAAACCTCCATATTGTTTTTCATAGTGGCTCTACCAATTTACATTCCCACCAACAGTGAATGAGGGTTTCCTTTTCTCTACATCCTCACCAAAATTTATTATTTGTTGTCTTTTTGATTATACCATTCTGACAGGTGTGAGGTGATATCTCATAGTGGCTTTGACCTGCGTTTCCCTGATGATTAGTGATGTTGAGCATCTTTTCATGTGGCTATTGGTCATCTGTATGTCTTCTTTGGCAAAATGTCTATTCAGGTCTTCTTCCCAATTTTTAATCTTTTTTTTTTTCTATATTGAGTGGTATGAGCTTTTAATATTTTGGATATTAACCCCTTATTAGACATACCATTTGCAAATATCTTATCCCATTCAGTAGGTTGTCTTTTTGTTTTGTTGATTGTTTCCTTCACTGTGTAAAATCTTTTAAGTTTAATCAGGTCCAATCTGTTTAATTTGCTTTTATTTCCCTTGCCTGAGGAGACAGATAAAAAAATATTGCTAAGACTTAAGTTAAAGAGTATACTACCTATGTTTTCTTCCAGGAGTTTTATGGTTTCCAGTATTACATTTAGTTTTTAAATTCATTTTAGGCTTAGTTTTTATGGCGTGAGAAAATGTTCTAATTTCATTTTTTTACATTTAGCTATCAATTTTTCCCAATATGGTTTACTGAAGATACTGTCTTTTCTCTATTATATATTTTTGCCTTCTTTGTCATATGTTAATTGACCATAGGTGTGTGGGTTTATTTCTAGGCTCTTTATTCTGTTCCATTGATCTACATGTCTGATTTTGTGCCAGTACATTATTGTTTTGATGTCTATAGTTTTGTAGTATAGTCTGAAGTCAGGGAGCATGATATTTCCAGGTTTGTTCCTTTTTCTCAAGATTGCTTTGGCTATCTGGGTTTTTTTGTGATTCCACACAAATTTTAAGATTATTTGCTATAGTTCTGTGGAAGATGTCATGGGTATTTTGATAAGAATTGCATTAAATCTGTATATTGCTTTGGGTAGTATTGACATTTTAACAATATTAATTCTTCTAATCCATGAACATGGGATATCTTTCCATTTATTCATATCATCCTCAATTTCCTGCATCAGTGTCCTACAGTTTTCAGAATATAGGTTTTCACCTCCTTGGTTAAATTTATTCTTAGGTATTTTATTCTTCTAGATGTGATTTTAAATAGTATTGCTTTCTTGGTTTCTCTTTCTGATAGTTCATTATTAGCATATAGAAAAGGAACAGATTTCTGAATATTAATCTTGTATTCTGAAACCTTACTGAATTCATTTCTTAGTTCTAAGAGTTTATTGTTGAGACTTTAGGTTTTATATATATATATTATCATATCAGCTGCAAATAGTGAGAATTTTAATTCTTCTCTTCCAATTTGGATGCCTTTTATTTCTTTTTCTTCTTTGATTGCTGTGGCTAAGACTTCCAATATGATGTTAAATAGAAATGACAAGAGTGAAGATCCTTGCCTTGTCCCTGATTTTAGAGGAAAAGCTTTCAGTTTTTCAGCACTGAGTGTGATGTTAGCTGTGGGTTTGTTATAAATGACTTTCATTATGTTGAGATATGTTCCTTCTATACCAACTCCGTTGAGAGTTTTTATTGTGAACACATGTTGAATTTTGTTAAATACTTTTTCTGCATGATGATCATTTGATTTTTATCCTTCATTTTGTTAACGTGGTATATTTCATTAATTGTTTTGCAGATACTGAAATATACTTTCATAGCTGGAATAAATCCCTCTTGATCATGGTGTGTGATTCTTTACATATGTATATTGTTGAATTAGGTTTGCTAATATTTTGCTGAAGACTTTTGTATCTATATTCATTAGGGATATTGGCCGGTAATTTTTTTTTTTTTTTTTTTTTGTAGTGTCTTTGCCTGGATTTGGTATCAGGGTAATAGTGGCCTCACAGAATAAATTTGGGAGTGTTCTGTCCTCTTCAATTTTTTTGGAATAGTTTGAAAACAATATACATTAACTCTTTATATGTTTGTTAGAATTCCCCTGTGGATCCATCTGGTCCTGGACTTTGGTTTGTTGGAAGTTTTTTGGTCACTGATTCAATTTCAATACCAGTAATCACTCTGTTCAGATTATCTATTTCTTCCTGATTCAGTCTTGGAAGACTGTATGTTCCTAGGAATTTATCTATTTCTTCTAATGTCCAATTTGTTGGCATATAACTGTTCATGGTATTCTCTTATGATTGTTGGTATCTCTATGGTATCAGTTGTAATTTCTCCTCTTTCATTTTTTATTTTATTTGGGTCCTCTTTCTTTTTTTCATAATGAGGCTATCTAAAGATGTATGCATTTTGTTTATCTTTTCTAAAACCAGCTGTTGGTTTCATTGATCTTTCCTATTGTTTTTGTTTGTTTGTTTTTGGTCTCTTTTTTTTTCCCTCTCTGATCTTTATTATTTCCTTCTGGAAAGGCACTTTTAGCCCACTCTTCTTACAGAACAAAGGCTATGTGGAAGATGTGAAACAATTCCAAGTAAAGGGATATTAAAAGCTGTGTTACCTTCAGGCTTTTTTTTTTTTTTAAGATTTTTTTTTAATGTGGACCATTTTTAAAGTCTTTATTGAATTTGTTACAACATTGCTTCTGTTTTATGTTTTGTTTTGTTGGCCACAGGGCATGGGGGATCTTAGCTCCCTGACCAGGGATTGAACCCACACCCCCTGCATTGGAAGGTGAAGTCTTAACCACTGGACCACCAGGGAAGTCCCTCTTCAGGTTTTAATTTATGTTACATCCATATTACAAATACTGTGAGGTGATGCTTTGAAGACTATCACTGATATAGAAACTGACTCATGAGAGATTCAATATTTAAAAACAGGGAGAAGACTTATACATATAATATGGTATATATGAATGTATTGTGGAGAGACCTAATGAGAAACTGGAACAACATACTTTAAATGCTTTCTCTAGGAGGAAATAGAAGAGATGATTTTCATTTTCTTCTTTAGAGTTTTCTTTCTTCAAAATGTTCTAATGACGTTGCATTATTTTCCTCACCATGTGGTCGGGGGGAGGGGCGTGGAAATGTACCCTTTCGAAGATGTAAAATGGGAAATAAATATCTCTTCTTTTAATTATAATCTCTTTGACCACAATTATAATCTAAAACTAGTGTAGAGAGTTAGGAATCTGGCTTGATGGGCAAAGACTCCGTTTTGAGATATACGGAGTCTGCTTAAGCTTATGGAATGTTCTTTCTGTTTCCAAAAAGTGTCTTAAAACACATTGGAAATTGACGACTATAATTCAACAAAGATTCTCCTTTGCTTTAGCAAATTCTGACATGTATTCAAAGTAGTAGAAAGAGCTCTAAAACCCAGGAAGCTCTTCATTTTATCGTGACTCTCCTTACAAAATTTTGATTAACGCCTCTGCTTCACTATAGAAAAATACACATGGGAGACAAATTGCTTTGTCCAGGGAGTCAAGTTCCATATGAACATTGTGCAATTCTCATTCACATGCTTCGATGGAGTCTTCTCCAAATTAAAATTTGAGGTTATATTGACACAGCCCTGAAGCCAACTGGCCTTTTTGGCTTTCATTATATTCCTATGTGCTTCACTCACAAAGGGCCAGATTGTAGATGAGAAAGTGAAGCTGAGAGCTCTTGAACTAAGAGCCGTGGAACATTACATATCCAAGGGTAGCGCAAGTGACTGGCATGCCTGGAACTAATAACTTTCTGCTGATCCATTGTGAAAATTCAGCAAACTCAATAGCCCTCTAAATTCCTCATTTCATTCCTGGAGACTAAAGTTGATTCTTGTACTTATTTGCTGGCTAACATTCTGTCCAGAGTCTTTTAAGAAAGAATTCTTATAAATTATCAGCAAACATTCTGCCTGAGTTTCAGTGCTTTAGATAGTGAGCACTGCAATTTGCTGGCTGACACTGTCTGCAATAGAAAATATTAACTTTCTGGCATTTCCAGGTCAATATTCAGAAAGATTGGGCACTGTTTAATACAAGATCTGCTATGTATTTACCAAGGGACCTTAAATGAGATGACTAGCAAATGGATCTAAATTTCTCATTTCTATTAGGGGGATAATATTACATTTTTTAAGCCTATCTCATGGAGTTTTGGTGAAGAAATTCGAATAACTTGAAAATATAAGAAACACAGGATTATGGCACACTAACTTCCACAAATGTCCCTATATGTCTACCTGAAAATCAACAAAATTCCTGATTTATCTCTTCTCTATGTTGCTACTTCTATACTTTTATAACAAGCTATTTTGTACTGGCACCCTCTTTCTCTCTCCCATTAGTATAAACTCCCTCTACTCCTATCCTATTTCCATCCAGACTCCTAATGAATTTTTAGAAATCTCTTCATATGCATAAATTTTTTTTTTTTTAATTTTATTTATTTATTTATTTATGGCTGTGTTGGGTCTTCGTTTCTGTGCGAGGGCTTTCTCTAGTTGTGGCAAGCGGGGGCCGCTCTTCATCGCGGTGCGCGGGCGTCTCACTATCGCGGCCTCTCTTGTTGTGGAGCACAGGCTCCAGACGCGCAGGCTCAGTAATTGTGGCTCACGGGCCCAATTGCTCCGCGGCATGTGGGATCTTCCCAGACCAGGGCTCGAACCCGTGTCCCCTGCATTGGCAGGCAGATTCTCAACCACTACGCCACCAGGGAAGCCCAATTTTTTTTTTCTATGACTGGGGAAATAAAAGAGAAGTTTAATTGGAAGAAAGAGTTGGATACTTGCCAGGTACCTTGGGCTGGTTTTTGGTTCTCAATGGAGAAAGAGAATGCAGAGGCAAAATCTAATGGAAGCAATTTTTAGCAAAGATATGAATGTTTTTGGGCACATGCAGATCTGACTCTGTCCCAAGAGACAAAGTATGTCAGAATCAGGAAGAAGATCCTTCTCCCTACATCTGAATGGGACTCAGCACTGTGCTGACACTCAACATTTTTGGTAACTCTAAAGACAGAAACTGTGGCATGCACATTGACTTTTTTAAAGGGATATTGTGGCAGTAAACTTCACTTTCTAAAAGGATTTACGAAAAGCAGATGTAAAAGCTAGAAAAAGACAGGAAAAACAGGGTACAAGTTTCATGGTCACCTGTTGGTAACAGGTGGGCTAGAATCATGCATGAAACATCCCTGTGGGTGCTCTTATTTTTCCAGGAGCACTTGACAGAGGGCCATGAGATGCAACTCTTACTGAGTTAATCCAATCAAGACACGTTAGACTATTTCTTCCACAGCTATACCTCTCTGCCTTTCTATTTCCTCTTCTCTTCTCTCCCTCTTCTTTATTCTCTTTTTCAGCGTTCATAGTATTTAGCTGTATCTTCTGAGTTATTTCCGGATTCACTTAAAATTCTGTTTTCTCATCTACATATGCAGTTGGGGTTATATCATGTTCAAGAGTCCTTTGCCAATCACCAAACTATGATTTTTTGAATCTAATGACAGAGGAGATCATACAAAAAGTGTATTGCATGGGTGCCAAGTCTGGGCTTATACCCCCTGCTCCTACTCACCAGGGAGAATCTTTAAACCTGGTGGAGTAGAGTATGTGAAAACTGGAATCTTACACTCCCTTCCCTTATGTAAAGCCATAAAGTCACTTCCAAAGCAGGTTTCTGCCAACTTCCATTCTGACAGGAGGTGGTATAAAGGAGGGATTAAGGGCATGGGCTCCAGAGCAAGGTTGCCTCTGTTTGAAACTCAGTCCTTCTACTTACTAGCTTTGTGGCTTTGGCAATTTAATTAACTTCTTTATGCTCCCACTTTCCTCAACTGTAAACTGAGGATGAGTGCAATATTACCTAAGTCATGAGTTTGTAACAAGGGTAAATAAATTTATATACAAGTGTCTGTTACATAATTTATATAATATAAAATTTGATAATAATCAAGAAAGAGCTACTCTGACAGATTAGAGTATTTGTCACATTAAAATCATTGTCTGATTATAATTTTAATATTCCCTCTAAGTCTGTGCATCCCACGAAGGCTGGACCAAATGGCACGTGAAACATATTTGATGACTGTTAGTTAAATAAATGAAATCTTCGGGTGAAGCCCTTCATTTCTTTCATTAAAGGAAAAATTCTATGATTGACAAATAAATTGAATATTCTGCATATGGCACTACAAGTTATAGAGTTAAATAAGTCACAGTCTTTGTTCTCTGAAAATGTTTAGTCTATTTCTTTTAATCCTTAATATCTCAAATCTTGAATTCTCAGTTTATAGAATAGTTTACAGAATTCAGATCTCATATTGAAGTAGAAGATTCCTACATGGCGAGGAGTTGGAGAGGAGGAGAGTAGCAAGCTTTAGAGAGAAAACTAGGGCCTGCCTCCCCCTACCACTGGGCAAGTTCATGGTAAGGGCCCAGTAGGATTAGGTCCAATCATCCCTGGGCACGGATTATGTCTTCATTTTGCTGTTTTTCTTCCTGACTCTATGGACTGACATTCGGAGGACCCGGGAACAGGTTGTTGTTAGCTCTGCTACACATTAGAATCACCTGGGAGCTTTCAAAATGTATTGACTCTAATGTAATTGCTCTTGGGTGAGCCTGAAAAACCCTCCCAAGATAATTATAATGCATAGCCAGAATTGGAACCCAGGGGATGAAGTGAAGCTGTTGTAATTAATTATAGCCTTACTAAGGATGCAGAACTTAGCACAGTGATTTCTAAAACATGGTTCAGTGGTATAACTAGAGTTACCAACTTGTTCTGTTTCACCCAGAACTTCCCAGGCTTATCACTAAAAGTTCCATGTCCCTGGAACACCCCCTACCCCACAGTCCCAGGCAAACCAAGATAGTTGATCATCCTAGATATAACAAAAAATGACAGAAAGTTATTTTATTTATAATATTCAGTATGAAAATGTACTGCAAAGCTATGGATATAATCAATTATACTTAATGCCAAAGTTTTAAATAATGGAAACCACCAATGCATTAATTTTGTGAGGTAATTGTATTTCAGTGCATGTCAGACTTTATAATAAAATGACTCCTGTCACTTCTGCACCTATATTTAAACATTTTAAAAGACATTTCCAATTTGCAAGTTTGTTACCCTGCACTTTATTTTTAAAGTCATCCCTGAGCAAGCCTGTTCACAAAAAATTATAAGTACTCTCACGAAAGTGTGTCACGTTCAATTAAGTGCTGAGAAGGTTCAAGTACATCTGCTCTGTGATTGCTCTTTTAACAGCATCAGAGTCAGTTATGCAAGAACAAGGAAACGCACAACAATCCACAGTGGTATCATTTTAATAGATATTTTAGGCTTCATTTTAAATTTTAGGTGTTTTTTTCTGACTTTCATTTTTAATAAGGAACACAAGCAATTGTAAAATGTTCGATGGTGTTAATTTTATTTTGAATTATTAGTAAGGGTTGGTACATAGTAGGCAATCAATAAGAATATGTTAAAAGAAAGAAGGAAGGAAGGAAGGAAGGGGGGAAGGGGGTGAAGGAGGGAAGTCTTTTCTACTATTCTTATTGAAAGCTCTTCTGGACTACTGTATTTATGGAAAAAAAAATCTTAAAATTGCATTGTAAAGTCTTTAGAAAAGTTTCATTACCAAACTTCTAATCTATGTGAATTCATACTTCCTTTTTGATATCTAGCCAAGATAAAACAGTAATAATTAGATGTCAATGCTGATTTCAAATTTGTTCTCCAATTGAAGAATTATACACACACATATATATTTAAAGCATTCTTGAGCTAAAGTGACACTGAACTAGACAAGGTATAAAATTAAGTTTCTAGGTTTAATCTTTCTGGATCAGTTCTGTGGGGAGACAAATGGATTACTTCATGGATTGAGAACATAATTTAGCTCCTAGATACATGAGATAATTCGTCCCCCCCCCCCCCATTTATTCCTGGAAATTAAATTCCACAGTTCTCTTTGCAATATCTGCCTGATAGGGCATGTTCTAGCACAGCGGAAAGCTAAAGATGTTGGCCACCCAAGTCAGAGAATTTTTACATACTCACTGGGCTCAAGGTAGACCTTAGTTGCCTGAAAATTGCTGAGAGGTTGTATGTCTCTCAAGTTAGATGCTGAAACTTGGCAGTTTACCCAAAGAAACACCAGTTTTGAAAGAGTAAGAGATGGGGAGTTTGCTTCTGGTGTTAGAGGGTTGCTACCATGACTAAAAACAGCTTTGGAGATTCAAGGGAAAAGCAGATAATAACCTTTTCTACTGGGACAGCCCCTCAAAGGGCTCAGATTATATGCACGTACATTGCTTTTGCTTCCTATTTTTCTGTCTAAATCCAGCTGAAGCTGTCAGCTCTCTGACACACTTGAGATCTTGAGTCCTGGTCACACTGTAACTCTAGCACATAGTGATGCTTGATGAAAGTATGTTGGATAAACCTGCCTTTTCACAGGCCATCCTGTACACCCAGATGGAAGGGTGGAAGGGTTAAGATGAACAGGAAATTTGGAAAAGGTTCAGCAGTATAAGTTATTACAAGTCTTCTGATAATAGAGCAGTATTAAATTCATGAGACACTGAAAATTGAATTGCTGAGACAAGAGCTATTGTGACTAGAATAGCAAATGTCAGATCATGAATCTATTCGCATGGCAAGGATCAAAAGATGATTAGTACAGGTGACAGAGTTGATCTACTTTACTTGAAACATTGAGGCTTCATTTGGTTACTAGGAGGTAGGAAGATGGGCTGCAAACATTTCTTCCATGTTATCTGTGCTCTGTGTTCCAACTCTTTTAGCCTTCAGAGTTTGGGAGATAAAAGCATAGCAAACTTGTTAATATCAATTTCATAATTTCTTCTTACCTATTTCTTCTTTCATGACTTTTGAAAAATGCACAACTGGTCTTATATCAATAGGCATTTATATTTTCAAAATGGCTCTATATTTTATGGAGAGTAAAAAGGAAGTCAATAGTGATTCTCTGGGTTCCATTTGCATGAATGCATTTATACAGGGTCTATGGCAAGAGAAAGGACTTACAGAGTGAGAGTTAATCTCATACTGAGGTCAGGATTTAGAGCTATTAAAAAATAAGTGGATAAAATTCCTATTATATAGGAGTTTTTCCTTAGAACACCAAACCCAAAAATCTGTAAGAACTTCTCCCAATCCTTGATTGATTGATTGATGGATCAATCTGTGTATTTACTTATTTATTTACTTATTAAAACATTATCAGAAATATATTTTAGGAACAGCCATATAAGATGCTATGTATCTAGGCCATGGGTTTTCAAACTATAGCCCATGAGCCAAATCCTGACCATTGCCTATTTTTGTAAATAAAGTTTTATTGGAACACAGCCATGCCCATTTGTTTACAAATTACCCATGGCTGAGTTGAGTAGTTGCCACAGAAACTGTCTGACCTGCAAAATCTAAAATATTTACTATCTGGCCTACAGTAAGCAGAATAATGGCCCCTCAAAGATGTCCATGTCCCAATTTCCAGAACTTGTGATTATGTTACCTTGCATGGTAAGAGAGACTTTGCAGGTATGTTTAAGGATAACAAGGGTCCTTATAAGAGGATCAGAGCCAGAAGACATAAGGATGGGTGCGGAAGTCAAGGAGGAAAACAGATGCTACACTGCTAGCTTTGAAGATGAAGGAAGGGACCATAAGCCAAAGAATGCAGGCAGCTCCTAGAAACTGGGAAATGGATTCTCCCCCAGAGCCTCCAGAGGTAAAGCAGGACTCCTCATGGCTTGGTTTAAGCCCAGTGAAACTGATTTCAGATTCCTGACCTCCAGAACTCTAAGATAATAAATTGGTGTTACATTAAGCCACCAAGTTTGTGAGTTACAATTGTGGCTGAGCTTGTGAGTTTCCTATTGCTGCTGTTTGTGAGCAGCAACAGGAAACTCACACAGGGTCCTTTACTGAAAATGTTTACTGACCCTGGACTAGGATTTAGTGTTTCCAGAATAATAATCTGTTGTAATAAACAAAAACCTTCAGCCAGGGCAAGTAACCCAAATATAGAGAAAAGCTGCTTTTCAGTGTGGTCTTGGGCAAATATCTTACCCAAGTAAATCCTCTTTAAAGCATTTAAGACAGACCAACTAGGCAAGATAAGTGAAGGGGCCTTTAATCCTTCTGTAAACATATAGGGTGTCGTGCATTTCCTCAACAGATAGAAAGGTATACCTATGTTCTCATAGATCCCAACGGGGGACAACTCACTTGGCTAAATTCTAAAAAAACGACCATGAACTTTAAGGCAGGTTAATTTTTCCTCTAATTAACTCACCATTTCTGAGATGGAAGCTGGGAAGTCTCACAGTTGTGCAATATTATTTGAGATAAACAGGTCAGGAAGCAGAAGGAATGCCTTACTAGTAAAGTGAATAGCAAGGTAAGCTTATTAAGACTTAATTCTTAAATTCTGAATTTAAACTATATGGACTTATTCCAGGAGGCAGACATGCTTTTAGTTGTGTGATAAGGAGTAAATACCTGGACACTTTTCACAAGTGCAAAGGATTAATATCTCAGTTGTCTGGAATAATCAGCAGTGCTATCTTTAGATATAAAGGAAAGTTAATTTTTCAGGTCGATAACTATTATTTTTATTACAACCCATTTTAAATGATATACATAAAATGACAAAATTTCCTTCTGTGTTAACACAGCTTCATTGATTTACCTTAATAAAAAAATCTTTAAATAATACAATGCTGTCACAATGAACATCTATTAGATCTTTCAATTTTACACTGTTCTGAAAGTGGTATGAAGTTACAGACTGTCTGTACTGATCTTTGGTTATAAACATGAACTTAGTTCCTCAAATAAGTCTCATCAATGATGCAAAACTCAAAAGGAAACAAATTTTTCCAACACCAGTGTGCATATTCTTCTGAGTCACACAGAAATTAAACAATTTTCCCCATGTCGTTTAGTAAGTGGAAAAGATGAGATCTGAACTCCAGCGATAATTCTTCCCTTGACTACCTCACAATATGGCTCAAGAATCAATGAAGATGATGTAAAACGAAAAGGCTTTGCTAACTCCAAGTACTCATTTGTTTGTGAGTATATTACAGAAATTCATCACTTAGCACTGAGTCTTAGTTTTTAACAGCAAAGCTCTCCTTCCAAAAAGCACCCAGGGTTAACAAAATCAAATAGCTCAAAAACATTTTTTGTCTTGTCAGCAAATATTGGAAGAGATGGGGTATCTTTCAAAGAGAGTCACACACACAAATAAATGTTTTAAGTGTTTGATCTTATTTAGGCACAAGGAAAGATGGCATATCTACCTGTAAAGAGTTTGACTGGCAATGTTTTCTTAGCCTTATTATCATAAAATGCAGAAATGCCAATTTTGGGGAAGCCCTTAAAAATACATGAAATGGGAATATCTGGCTTTGAATCTGAACTCCACCACTCACTATGTGGTTTGGGCCCATTATTTGATCTCTTGGTGCCTTGGTTTTCTCATCTGTTAATGAGAGTTACTACAAATACCTACTTCTATTCCTCAGTGCATCTCAGTTCCTTCATCCGTAAATCAGTGTAACAATACTATCAACCTCATAGGGAGGTTGTGAGGATGAAAATCCATAACACAGGTAAAACACTTACAGCAGAGTCTGGTGCATGGCAAATAAGCCTTAAATGGTAGCTACTATTTTTATTATTGCTTTAGGCCAGACACCCCAGACACCATGCAGAGAAGCTGCAAATGGTAGAAACAAATCAAAACAAAACCAAACCAAAACAAAAATCAAGCAAACAACAACGGAAAAGAAAGCAGAAACAAACACTGAATTTACCTTTAAGGAGCTAGTCTCTGAATTTAGAGTCTAGTAGAAGTATTTGTGAGTAAAGATGATCTAGAGCAGACGTGATTCCATTAGCATGTTATAGGCTCATCCTTAACCAGAAACAAACAGGACAACATTTCATTAAAGACCTTTGTGTACACTTTACCTATTTCCAGGTTTGCAAGTATATATATATATATATATATTTTTTTTTTTTTTTTAATAGAGAATTAGAAAGTCCTTTAAGTTTGCAGACTGGCATGGAAGAAAGAGAGTAAGTTTAGAGTTGGAGAAGCCCAAGTTTGCCCTCAACTCACCTGGGATTCTGTTCCCACTGGAGAATGGAGGTGAAGCAGAGGAAGTTTACACAGATGAGGCTTAGTTGACCACAGCTCATATTTCTTACGTGATAGAGCAAGGCTTCAGACTGGGGTCTATCCCTGCTTCACGCAGCATTAAACTCCTCCCAAACTGCATTTAGTCTGACAGTGTTTGCGCCTAGGATCCTTACAATTCCGTTCTGTTCTTTCTCTTCTTTAGACCCCTCCATCCTATCCTTCTCTTCTATAGACTCCACTCCCATCTGTACCTCTGCTCAGGCACCCTCCACGGAGCATGTGGACCACCTGCCAGCTCTTGCTCTCTGGCCTCTGGCCTCACTAACAACCTCTGTTTCCTTCCTCACTACTGCTCTGTCTCCACACTGCTTTACTCCTTCCAAACTGCTGCTTCTCTTCCTGGTCACCCACCCTGCTGGATTGTTCTGCCTTTTCCTCCACCTTTCCCATGCTACCTGAATAAGAGTTCCGCAGTTATGGTTGGCCTTGTCTTCACTGAGTAGAGAATTTCCCAGATACCAGTCCTACTGATGTTACCACCAATATGAGGCATACCTTGTTACTGTCTTGCAGATGCTCACAATATAGCTTTCATGAAAGAAATGACATTCTTGTATTAAGAGTCCTATAAAGGTGGGCAGAGGTCTATGACAGTTAGTAGAGAAATCACCTATGAGTGTGGTAATCTGGGAGGGCCTCATGGAAGATGTGGCACTTAGGCAAGGAAATGAGGATATTTGTCACTCATTTTATCACCTAGTTGACTAATCTGATCTTGACTTTAATAGTTGGGAATTTTTGTTTTTAAAGAAAAAATCCAGAGAAGTGGGAAGAGAGAAAAGGGCATAGTAAGTAGCAAGATAAAGAAGTGATGGCATGAATAAAAAGCAGGATCAGAAAAATGAAGGATACAGCCCTGAAAAATTTCCTTTTTGATATGTAACTTTTTGTAAAGGATGGAGGCTTAGGAATCCTGCCTCTGAAACTGGCTGAGCAATCTTGGATAAATTATTTTCACTTTCTAAGCCTTAATTTCAGTGTCAGTTCAATGTAGATAAAAATAATAGAAACTTGCTCCATGAGGTATTGAGAGTATTAAATGAGATAATGTGTGATAAACATTTAGATATTAGCTGTTATACAGTAAACAGCCAATTACCCTGAGCTATTTTTATGGGGATAAGGGGGCCAGGCAGATACACTGTATAGAGGCTTCTCTGAATCATCCATATTCAGACAAGGCAATAGAACAGTTAGCTTGATGGACGTCATTCCCTGTGACACTGGTTTCTTCTTAACTGGTCATGGAAGAAACTTAAAGATATTACACACCAAGGCTCTAAGTATGGTGCTTTGCATACAAAAATATCACAGTTGAAGAATTCCCAGTAAAATGGCTGCTGCTTCTGGAGAAGTGTGTGCTTAAGAAAGTACATTTCTTAAAGACTTTCTCCTCCAGGAAGTGTCCAAGGATAATTAAAAGGAAATGTCAACAAAGTACAGGGATAGAAGACTCAAATGGCTAAGAATTACATCTTCCCAGAGACATAAGTATCCTTGTCTCTTTATTTTTGTTTACTATGTATTTGTTAAATTTACTGTTCAACTGAACATACACTGCTCCCTTCAGTTTGCCAAAGTTGTGTTAACCTGTAGGGATCCGTGGCTTTCAATGTCAAAGAAGACACTGGGGACATCACCCATCCTCCTCGAGCCTGGCACTGATGAAGTATTTAGGTACTGGATGTGTGACCTTGGATAAATTACTTTTCCTTTCTCACACTTTCTCCCATCTGCCTTTCATAAGCTCTCTTCTGCCTTCCCATCCTCCCATGCTCCTTCCAGAATGTTCTTCAAGCACAGTGTCTCTGAACTCAAGGATTCTGGTCACTGTTTCTTTTGCATGGTGTCCCTACCCTGACCCTAGTCATTGTGAAATTCAAGGAAGAAGTCTGAAGCATGTGAACCCAGGACTACTCCAACCCCTTGTTTGTGACTTAACTAAGCAGTATAACCTTCCATAGGCACATCTACTTTCTGAGCCTCACTTCCTTCATTTGTGAAGTGGTGATAACCAACTCCATGGCTTTTGTGAGGATAACAGGAAATAAATCACTAAACACAGAAATAGGCACAAGGCGCTTTGGGATTATTTTGTTTTTGTTGTTGTTATTTTACTTTCAGGAATCCTGAAAATAACTATGGGAATGTTATGGGAATCTATGAAGTGAAGGAAAAGTACTTTTAGCCCAGAATTTTATAGCAGTGTATACTAAATATTACAGAAATTAATTCAGTAGTCTGTATGTGAATGTAAGACCCCCCCTCCACACTGCTCTCAATGCTATAGATGTCTGATCCTGTCTGTATCTGACACTGGACTTTCTTTCTGTTTAAGTTTGCACCCTCAAAAATATGCCCCAATGACACTCTTGCTGCCCTGGTTACCGCTAGTCACTCTATATGCCCGCTGCTTTGCTTAATCTACGGATCTTTGCTTCATCTGTGGCTCCTCAGGCCTATGTCTGTACTTTAGCTCAGATGTCAGTCACCTTGCCTTTAGTTGTGTACTTTGTTCTGCATGTCCTTTACAAGCTCTCTTCTGCCCACTCACCGTCCTCCCTTCGTGCACTCTACATCCACCCTTCAGACTCAATTCCTTCTGACCTCCATTCTCCCCAGCACCTTCGCATGGACACACATGCATTCGTATACTTTGCATCACACTGACAATGCTCCAGTGCAATTTTTGTTTGGGTATTGTTGCCACTGCTGAGCCTGCAGCTCCTACTGCATGCTGACATTTTTCTTTTGTTTTTTGGTTTTTTGCAAACTTACTCTGTACCTGATGATGGGCTAAACAATGTCCTATATAAATGTATTTCATTCTCAAGTATTTTTATTAAACTTATTTTATAGATAAAAAAAAAAGGTCAAGGTGTTTACAATAATTTATGCAACTTGTATATTTTGGACCATAGGCATCTGACTTCAATATTTTAACAAATATTTATTGGTTAAAAATAAGTGAATGAATAAATGTCAGAGAAGATGAATTCAGTCAACAATTCTCAAGGTCCTACTCTGAGCAGACCATCACTCTGAGCAGATTTATCAGGAGATGAATATGAAACTATTTTATACATATCATATAATGTCATATAATATGTATAACACATAACACATACGCATACATATATGTGTATATATGCATATACATACATATGTGCATGTTTTTATATCTTTGTTATTTTTTACAGAACACATTTTTTCAAATCCGAGGTGTCTTAGCCATCTCAAAGTCAGAGAAAAGAGCCTAAATATCAAACCACTTACTGTGTGTCTCTCAACAGTGTCCTGAAAACAGCATGGCCTCATACTATTCTTATTAAGATGGTCAGATATAAAGGGGAAAAGAATTCAATGGCTTAATTTAACATGACTCAAAACCTAGTTACATCATCTTTGGAAAGTTCTGGAGCTTAAGAGAGCCTCTGATTGTTCAATGCTCCTTTAATCACTACATGTGGAGAATTGGAATGTCACGTTATTTGCCGTTGCTACATCAATATCTACCAATGTATTATTGTAAATGCAAAGGTTAAATAAAGCAGCCAGAATTGATTTATGCTCTATGGCTGATGTCAAAAGTGCATGGGAGAAAGTAATGAGATTTTTCCCATTTTCCTCAGCACCCTCCCACAGACACACTTGCATTTACGTACTTAACATAATCCTGAGAGAAACCCAAAATACCTCTTGGTGTTGTGCATAAAGGCATAGGGCAGATAGCAGTAAGAGACTGCTTCTTTGCCATTCTGTAATTTTGCAACGCTCTCCAACTGTGTGTGGGGTGATCTGCCCGTACTCTGACTAGGCTTGGCCAGGGGACTTGCTCTGATCACTAGAATGAATCAGAATTGATAATCTGCCAGTTCCAAACCTGAGCCTCAAGTGTTTCTCTGGCTCTCTGCGCCATGAGAACTCGCCGAGGGTGAAAGTTCTGGAGAATGAAAAACAGGAGGGGCAGAGACCCAAGTTTCTGGGTTCCTCCAGTTGAAGTTAACCTGTATCCTGATATTCAGCTGACCCCAGACTCTTCAATAAGACCAGTGAAGATCAACAGAGCCATCTAGCTAATCCCAAACCAAGAGATGCTAGTTGTTGCAAGACTTCATTGAGGGTTTGTGGTTGTTGGCTTGACAGGAAATGGTGATACAAGACTCAGTTTAACTGGGGATGTAACTGATGAAGGAGAGAGAAATGAAAAAGATAATAATAATAACAGAGGAAGCCAAACAGTGCCTTATCTAGAGATGCAGACAGCTCTCCTTGAAGAAATCCCTAGCTGATTTACAGGAGACCAGCTAGAGTTGCCTCTGGGGTGTCACCAGAAGGTCTAAGAGGTCACTTGGAATAGAAAAGATGTAGAAGGAGAAAAGCCACTGAAGTTGGTCAAAGGAAGGATTTGGAAAATGTAATAGGTCCAAATGAGCCAAAATTACAGAAGCTCTGGCTTATTTATTATTGAAAAATAAGTGTAAATTCTTATACCAGAAAAAAAAAAAATCAGAGTTTAAGATTATGGCTAGTGCTGGAGGAGTTAATTAGCTACTGGAGCTGAGATAAAAATTAGAACAAGATTTTTTTTTTTTTTTTAATTTGAAAGAGATTTGAAAGTGACTCAATCCAGTTGTTGGTTTTTAAAAGCTTTTATGCTTCACTCCCTTTCTTCAAGTAACTATCCCAGTGGGATCCTCATATATAGTAGATAAATGAGCCCCTAGCTGAGTTTGGGATGGAGTAGGGAGCATGGAACCCTTTTCCCCAGTCTCCATGGTGCTCTCTGAGTCACTGCTGTGGAACTTCTAGGGCTTCACTGGCCACGTGTGCAAACCAGCCACAATAGCAATGTTGGGACTTGAATGCCTCACAAAGGGCTTTATTATACAACTGAGTGCCTCTATATGGCCTAAAAATTATTTCTATACTTGTGAACATTATGATGTTTACATTTTTCCTCTTCCACCCAATACAGGATACATTGAAGGCTGATTTGGGTATCTTTTCTTTGGAAAAACTTAATTTCAAGGACTATTCATCCACTTAATTGTTAGTATTTTACATGAATGGTAGTTTTTCAGAGGACCTTTCCTTATGAATAATCACTCTACATCTTGATTTTCCAGTCTCTGCCAAGGGAAGTTTTCTTTCCTTCTGGCTTAGAGTTCAGTACATTTCTATGTCCAGCATAATATTTTATTTCACTGGCTGATGAATCTTAACATTTAGTGTCCATCTGAGGGTGACATGGGATAGTTCTCCTATATCACCTTTAAAATGGTGTCAACTACAACCACATCCGGTTAAAGTGAATGTTGGATAAATAAACGAAGCCAAGATACACTTACAATATAATGTCTAAGTTAGAGCAAACATATACTAGAGTCCTTATCCTTTTACCATAAGGTTCAAGCTCTTCAGTATGGTAGGCATGACCCTTCATTACATAAACTCTGCCCATTACTTCTCCATCTACAACTTTGAAATCATATTCAAAGTTTTTGTACTTCATCAAAAATGCCACGATGCCTAATCTTGTTAAATTTTCACAAATGCTGTTCCCTTGCCTGGGATGCTCTTTCTCACTTGTCCACATATTAAATTTCTCTTCTTCCTTTAAAACACTGCCTCAGCCTTACTTCCTACAGTGAAGTTAAATAGTCCCTCTTCTCTACTACTTGTTTTCTATATATATATATATATATATATATATATATATATATATATATATTCTTTTGCCATTGCACTGTACCATAACTGTGTATGTGTCCTGCCTCTACCCAATGAGAAGAGCAAAGTCCAATATAGCATTTTCTGTATGGCAGACATTCGTCACATATATAAACTCATTTAACCTTCATAGCTTTATGGGAGTAGGACTATTATTATCATCTTCCCCTTTTACAGATGAGGAAACTGAGGTATCAAGAGTTTACATAGTTAGTTGGGATCCGAATCCAGGCAGGCAGGTTCCAGAGGCTGTATATACTATGTTGTCTCTTGACATTGTAGCCTCCCTGAAAGCACAGAGAATGTCTTGATGCTTCCATATTTGCCAATCTGAACCAAAGTTAATATGGCACACACAATTTCCACTACTGCTATTAAGAGGTGCAACAGTATCTTATCTGGGATACTCTTGCTTTCTAGAGGGATACTAGTATTCTGGCAACTATAAATCCCTCCATGAACTTGAACGGCAACAGTGAAAACAATCTGTATGCATTCACTCAGATCACAGCAATCTAGCCAGTTATATGCTGCTTGGCTCAGATCACATTTCTTCAAAGACCTTTTATTACATGATATCCTATATGCATTTGTTTAATGAAACTGATGCTATCACCACTCACATATGGTTGTCCCACAATTCTACTGCTAAAGCAGACTGGGGAAACATATTTTCTTTGATTCCAAGAGATGAATTGACTTGACTTACCAATGTATGCTTGCTTTCCTGATTTTACTTTGGCTATTGGAAGAATTGTGTCTGGGTAGATTTCCCATTCTAATCACTCAGAAGACAGCTGTGGGGCCCCTGAATATTAACAAACAAGTGTTCCAAGGAAAACAAGACTCTGGCTTGAGGGCATTTTCAGTGATTTGACAGGTCAGCCAAGCATTCATGTTGTGAACACCCGTCACAAGGTATTCGTAGCCAGCATGATGCTGCTGGGTCTCAAAAGTGGTGCACAGCAAACAAAGTAGAGAAACGCTTCAGAATGTGGAGAAAGGCAGTCACTAAACTAGCAAAGCCAATTATGATTTTTCAAAATGCAGTTGGTGGGGAGTTCAGCAGTCAGTCAGTGAAATGCAATTTTCTGTGAGGTAGCAGGGATTTATTGTACTATAGTGCTTTTATTTCTCCAGTTATGGAATTAAAGGACATTACAGAATAGAGAGTAGAAAAGAAGGATTCCAGAGAGAAGGACTGGATAACCGTAAGGGAAAGCATCCCTGATAAATATATATCCTAGAGCATCTGGTAATTAGACTGGCACTTAATTTCTGATACTTAAGTCTGGGGTTTGCATACACTACTAGTTTTGATGTCACATATCTACGACTGAATTTGTGCTTTCCCCGTGTAACTGTAGAGGGTCAGGTAAAAGACTCCTCTCCATTCTCTTTTTAATCAAGTAATTTCTACATAGTGTGTAAGTCATTTTCCAAGGGAATACAGTGACTATATCGTATTGGGGACTGTAAAAGTTCTCCCCTGGTCAACTAGTTAAGGGCCAATGTGGAAGTGCCTCTGCCCGTATATTGCCAGTCCAGACTCATCTTACAAACTCTGTTTCTATAGTAACCTATCACTACTTTTTAACTCCATTTGGGCATCTCACAGGGCCCTCAAAACTCAACGAATCCCAAATGCAACTCAATTATCGCTCTCCTGACAAAACGTCTATTTTTTTTTTATTCTCGTGCTTATTATTTCAGTAAATACTAACATATCTGCCTACTGTCCAAGTCAGAAAGCCAAGTGGATTCAGAGGGTTTGCCAGAAGGACTGTGGGAAGGCATAAGGCAGAAGAAGGGTTATGGAAGGCATACCAGAGTAGGGCGCAGAAATAAAAGACAAACACTAAAATATGGGAATGGGCACCTAATTCTTCCCTGTTCCGATGCCTGTGTTGCATCTATCACTAAAATCAGCCATATCTATCCCTGGGAGAGCCCTCCATCTCTCCATTTCTTTCTTCCTACCTCTCTAGTCAAGCCACCATCATTTCTTCCATTTATTACTGCACTGGTCTCCCCATTGACCTCGGAAATCCTCTCTACTTTCTACAATCCACAGACTCACATTTGTAATCAGAGCTTTTTTTTTTTCTTTTCAGTGCAAAGCTTACCATTTCACCCTCCAACTTAAAATCCTTCATGGTTTTCCATTGTCTCCCAAAACAAACCTTTAAATTCCTAGCAAGGCTTTGACGAGACCAACTAGGACCAGGCTTTGATTCTGCACTGGCCCTCCCCTCTGGTTCTTAACTGGGTGTAGATTTGGTATCTCAGGGGGTGTTTGACAATGTTTGGAGACAGTTCTGATTGTCATAAGTGATCAAGAGTGTGCTGGTTTCTAGTCTGTAGAGGCAGGGATACTGCTAAATAGTCTACATTATACAGGACAGCTTTCTCACAACAAAGGATTACTTGGCCCAAAATGTCAATAGTGTTGAAGCTGATAAACCCTGAAATCACCTTATCTCATGGCCTCTTTCCTTTCACTTCCTTCATTTTAGCTATTTGTTACTTTTTTCACTTCCATGGATACACTATATTTAACCACATCTTTAATTCTTCCATATGGTATTTCTTTTTCCTGGAATAATCTACACATTTTCCCCTCTGACCCCTAACCCTTGACTTGACCAACTCCCTCTCATCCTTAGTTTTCAGCTTACTTACTTACTCAGGGAAGCTTTTCCTGAACCATCATACTAGATTTGTTTCCTTTGCCATATGTTCTCAGAGAACTCAGTATCTTTCCTCATAAACACACTTTTATTGTCAGCTCTCCCACAATACTGTGGAATTAATTCCTCAAGGGTAGAGACCATGTCTGTCTCATTCACCTGAACTCCAGGGCCTAATATACTATAATATGCTGCCCTTAAGAGTCTCCCTATATACAATTAAAGTACTCAATGAGTAAGGCCTAAATTCATGCATGAATAAATGAATTAAAATTGCTTCCATTAAACTACAAAATTTTGTCAAACCAGATCTTAGCTCAAATTTCAGTTGGCCTGTATTGGAGGCAGTTGGTCTGTAACTCCCATCACCACCAATCCTTTTTCCAGTGTAGGGCACAGGCTAACTAATGACATCCATGAATGTTCTGTGACCTTTTATATTTTGGAAGTATGATTTCAAGTATCCTCACTGTGAATGAAGTTTAAGAAGCCTGAATCTATCCTTACCACTTTTTAGTACCAGTAAAAGTCTTTGAAAATCCACAACCAAGTGTGATGTGAAAGCAACAAGAGATGAAAAGTTTCTCTCTTGGAATCACAATATGTGAGTTTGCCAGTTTATGTGTTTCACCTAGAAAGACATATTTTCTTAGATCCAAATACAATTGGATTTGTAAATACCCATTCCTATCATCATCTCTTTAAAACAGCAAGGTTGGATGTCCTTTGCTTTCCTTGGTATGAAGTGTTCTCATCACCTTTTATACTTATCTATTTCCTCTCTCTGGAGAAAAATACCATCTTCCCAGTGCAAGGGGCTCAATGAAGACTTTCACACAATTTTTTAGAGACAGGAAATTTTTGTTGTTCCCACCAGACACTAGTTTCCTCAAAATTCCAGATACAGAGTAGATGGCATTTGAATATCTTGATCACAAAGGAAAGGCCCATCTGGTTGAAACGAAAGGAAAGTGGCTGTCCTGTAGCCTTCGCAGACATAGATGCAGCTCACAAACTACTCATTCAAGCTGCAGACAATAATACAATGATGTAATTTCGGATGTATTCCATTGCGATTGGAACAATCTGTAACCCTCCTAATACTGGGCATAAGGATACTGAAGCAGGAATGACACCGGTTTCTTTCAACAGGGCGACATTTAACGGAACCATACAGGAAATTTCATGACTTGGCCAAATGTGAAAGAGAAATATTCTCTTGGGCGGAAAGAGTGTGTATCTGTCCAAGGGGTATTTATACTCTACTCTCGTGCAGAGAGAAAGAAGGAAACTTACAGAGTAGATTAAGAAAAAAAAAAAAAAAAGGTGTCTGTAATAGTTGATAGTCCCCAGCACAGACTGTGCTACACACTTTGCAGCCATTTCGGGGTGTACAAACAAGAACTCAGAATTTAGGCAAGAACTTTAGACATCAAACAAACAAACAAAAAACCGAAACAAACAAAAAGTAGGCAAAAAGAATTGGATGAAGACAGATCAAGAACTGAGACTTTTGGGAACTCCTAGCTGTCCAGTGGTTAGGACTGCAAGGTTTCACTACAAAAGGCGAGGGTTCAGTCCCTGGTCGGGGAACTAAGATCCTGCAAGCCGCTTGGCATGGCCAAAAAAAAAAAAGCCCTGAGACTTCCTTATATTTGAATGGTTATAAGGGTTACATTCAGTTCCCCAAGCAAGAAGTAAACAGGTTGAGAGCTCAATCTTTTGTCTACTGTGGCAGTTCATGATCGATCCCTCACTACTGAACGAGAGTAAGCAGTGTGTAGTCCCCTTTATAGAACAGTATGGTTATTCATACTTTATAACTTCTTTTGACATATTCAAAATGTGATGAGTTAAGAAACCTCTTCAAGTTTATGTAAATGCCTAGACTAGGCGAACCCTATTAGCATGTGAGCTTTGTGCTCGGACTGGACCATCCCAAATAAAAAAACAGCGACACATATCTGCAGGCACTAAGCATCCCATTTATATTAAAATATTTAATTCTTATAACAATCTGTAACAATTCAACAAGAAAGGTACTATTATGATTTTCATTTTACATCTAAGGAAACCAGGCCTAAAGAGGTAAAATGACATGCCTGAGGTCACATAGCTAGTGAACAGCTGAGACTCAAATATCTGAAATATTCGTGGTTTAATTAAGCTCATTTGTGATAAGCATGTATATTTCTTCCTGTTCCAGCAGGAGTGTTATACTGTTTGCACCTCTCTACTCTGTAGCTTCACCACCAACTTAAGCAGCTCTCAACGCTCCAGCTCAGGCTGGAACAAGAATATTGTTCAGGCGGAAGTTTTCCCTAGGGCAGGGCAGAAATTACATGCACTGCCATGCACACTACACATTCAAAATACCATGTGCAGCTCTTTCCTTGTAATTTAGGAAATGAGCTGTCCCCTTGAAACACCACTGATGACACAGAGAGACCCAGTGTACCCATCCAAGTTAAAGGAGATGGATCAAGTGTATGAAAGCAAAAGTTTTGTTTTTTTTTTTTAAATCTATAAGCTACAATATTCCATTGGCCAAGGTGATAATATCAATACAGATAAGTATCAAGGATTTTCCCCTAACGATCTTTATCTCAAGATGAGTCCTTCGGCTTAGCAAAGTGTTTATACAACAAAGCATTAAAGATTAATATCTATAATATTTTCAAAGGAAGGGAAATTTTCCCTTGACATATCTTATTTCCCTTAAGGTCCCAGAAGAGGGAGAAAATGATATACCCTGCAGTTCGCTACTCAATCAAACTTAAATTCCCCGTGACTAACTTCCCATAAATATTTCTGGATAAATCATACAGTGTTTCTCTTGCGGCACCTAGAAACACCATGACTGTCACCCCCTAGAACCAACAGCTAAGAAATGGCAGGTAGAGATTATGGAGACATGCTAATATATTTTGATGAATAAGGTACCCTGAAACAGTGGCTGAAAAATGTAAAATACTTGATTCAGTCATATATCAACTACATATTTTACATAGCCTAATCCTTCATTTATTCTCCCTAAAAAATATAATGATGTAGAAAGGGAAATAAGGATGCTAAGTAGAAACTGGTGATTCTAATTTAAAAGTGATTCACTGGATTCCAAGGGCTTCCTTTCTTTCCTTTATGTAAAATAAAGGAGGACATTCTCATTCATTTGTTTCTTCATTCAAGAAACACTTACTGCATACTATGATTATTAACTAGACCAGTACGTTACATACTTTAATGTGAATGCAAATGATCCTGTAACATTGTAAACTGCAGATTGGTTTTGGGGTGGGGTCCAAGAGTCTGCATTTCTAGGAGGAGTCGATGCTGCTGGTCTGTGGACCACCCTTTGAGTAGCAAGAGTCTAGATCAGAATTATCCAACTGAAATTTCTGTAATGATAGAAATATTCTATATTAATTAGCCCAACGTGATAACCAGTAGACACATGTAATTACAGAGTATGTGAAATGTGGCTAGAGTGACTGAGGAAATTTTAATTTAATTATATAAAGTTTAATTTAAATAGCCACATATGGCTATTATTGACTACATTATTGGAGAATTCAGTCTCATAAGGAAGAACAAGTTTACCATTTAATGGAAGATATTTAACCAGATTATTAGGATGTGATATGTTCAGTCCTTTAATGATATTATTAATAAAATGAAATGAATAAGAGAGGAAGAAATGAGGGGACGTGAGGTATGAGCAGGTTCCAGTTAAATGATCTGGTCTTCAATTCTCCTGAGCTCAAACGCAATGGCTCTCTAGCTCTGTACATATGGCTAGAGCCCTAAAAGCAAGGTGAAAAGGAAAAGAGGAATGCATGTTGAATTTTACATCGTCAAGGTATGAATTAGCCATGGTGACCCCTCCAAAGACAGGAAAAGACTCTTGTCTGAGCTGCTGTATCGCTGCAACTTTGTACCTTTAGTTAGAAGGACTAGATGAAGACATCATCTTTGCATCAATTGGATTATGATTAGGGAAAGCTGGTTGACACCCATTATTCCCCTACTCCAAGGAAGAAATAATTTGGTGTGATAGTTATAGGCAACATCTGACCTAAAGAACCACATCAGATTGTCATGACAACTGATGGTCTGTAGTCTGGAGATAACCATCTGATCTCGCTGACACTCATAAATGGAACTCCAGCTGTGCCTGCTTTTGAAGCAGAGAAAAGCAAGACAGGGAAGGGGGAAAATGCCAGAGGTCTCTGTGACTTGTTAATAGTTCTCAGGATTCTTTCCTAATGGGCTTAGTTTGACATGAAAACAATAATATTTGGTGTCATCAGCATTGTCTTTTGAAATACACACTTTTTTCCTCCTGGTACATGTTTCAGAAAGAATGAGTCGGTCATTAAAATTTACACAGTTCCGAGTCTATTGCTTTTTCTTCCCCTAAATTATTGCTGACTAGAAGAGGGTAAATTTATCTCCCTTTTTGTTTTTGTTGTTTTGTTTTTCAGTTAATGGGGGGAAAATTACTTCATTGTAACTATGGTAACAAAGATGCACTTTGTTTTTCTTTCTTCTCCTGTAGTTTGGTAGATGTTCAGCTTTGGGATGTGGAAAATCTCAAAGGTCTTAACCAGTTTATCATTAAAAATAAAACCCCAAACCATTTTCTTCTTAAGTTTTAATAGCTATGAAATACCCATTAGAAGAATAATATCACAACCATGTATGAACTGCAGAATGTTCATGTCATATACACTAAGGTTCTATAAACCATTTTTGCTGTATCTTATCTTTTATGAAATAGGAATGGGTGACAAACTTCCTAGAAGATAGATCCAGCCCCATTTAGTTAAAGCACAACTCTTATCAAATAGAACCCTATTTAAAGACCTTCAGTAACTTGTGGTTGCTTATCAGATCAATTCTAAACAGTTTCGCCTTCTATTTTCACACAAAGAACCTAGGACCTTCTAGGAAACCTAAGAGGACTCAAACTTAGGACTCAATCTTATTCAATAGATGCCCTTGCCTTGCTTATATGCCTGATTTTACTGATTGTAGCTTATATGGTTTTTCTCATCTCGTTCATGCTCCCTTCTCTATACTTCCTTCCTCTCTCTCTAGTTCCTTAATTCTAATTCAAATACCAAGGCACATGGATCTCACAGATATCCTTTACCTAAATCCGGCAACACACTTTGGGACATGCTCACATATTCTGCACTCTCTACTCTAATTAATATAACACTGTCAACTTAGTCTGTCTCTATGTTATTGCCCACTCACCTTTCCATCTTCTGACATACATCTAATGAGAGAAATAGAGGAATAAAAAGCTGTGATCATTCACAAATGTCCTTGATAGTTTCCCATGGAATTCCAAGGGTGTTCTGAAGTATTATATTTTTGTGTGTTTGTTTGTTTTTGTGGTTGCAGTTGTGGTCGATGCTGCTGTGCTTTTGGTGAGCCTCTGATAAATCTGTTCAAACAAATTCTTGTTCCAATCCTCCTGCTTCATTTAGCTTATTCATTTATTTAATCATTCATAATGAACATGTAGTAGGTGCAACCTATGTACCATTTACCATGCTAGACGATGAAAGAATTGCAAACGAAAATACAAAATAATGCTGTCTTCAAAGTGCTTAGGTCTAATAGAGACCAGAAAGTAAACAATTACAAATCAACATGAGAGGCCAAAGATATATGACAACTAAATGCAATATGTGCTCACGATCCTAAACTGTATCCAATATTGGAGTTTTTTTAAAAATAGCCATAAATGACATTTTTGGAACAAGTGGACAAGAATATCATTGTAAATTAGATAAAATGATTGTGTCAATATTAAATATCCTGAACTTGATAACTGTACTGTAGGTGAAAATCAAGGGGTAAGAAGGCATAATGAATATAACCTACTCTCAAATGATTAAAAATAAACCATTATAAAATTGTTATAAATATATATATATATATACACGTACACATATACACACACACAGACTATAAAACAAATGTAGCGAAAATACAAAAAATGGTGAATGTGGTTAAAGGGTATATGAAAGTTCTCCAAATTACCCTTGCAACTTTTCCGTAAATTTGAAATTGTCTCAAAATAAAATCAATATGGTGTACCACTAAAGAGATTTGGGTCAGGATGTTCTGGATGTGGTGAGAAGAGAGAGCTTCGCTCTGCTTGGTCAGGTGGGGAAAAAATCGGTAAAGAAATGTCTGACCCATGATTTTAAAGGGTGACAAGTTCAAATAAAATAGAAAGAGAATTGGGGCTGCAGGCAGGGTTGAGAAAACTGCAGGGATGCTATTGTACAATTTATGAATATAAAAGCTAGTTCTCCATTTTTCCTGCCCCACCACCATAAAACAAGAACAATGGTTATAGTTAAAATATAGTTATTATCATTCCCATTAGCCTTGAGAGCAGTGGTACTCTGTAATTAAATCTATCTATCTAAATGATATATTATATATTTCTACAATTTATAGAGCAATATTTAGTATTTTGAACTGTCAATTAAAAATGCAAAAGTGATGAACATATAAGAATTCAAAGTACAAAATATAAAAATACAAGAATGAGACAGTTGCCAGTTTGTCAAAAAATACTCAGGATGCAAAGGCAAGACCAATGTTTGCCTTCAGTTTCTCAAGTAGATAGTAACAACATAAGCTGTGTTGAGTTCTGGTTCTTTCCTTGGAACTCTGTAAGCACTTTTTGCATAATACTATATTTAGTATATATCCTCACAAAAACCCTCTGACATAGGATACATTTTTATATTAAGCTATATCTGAGCAAACAGTGATTTGAAGAAATGCAGTACCCTCTCCCAGGTCAAGCATCCAGGATGTGGCAGAGGTGGGATTCCAACCCTAACAAACTCGTGACAAAAGCCTCCGAACTTGACCATGCCTATGTAAAGGGAGAGGAGTTCAGTCTAAGGAAATATTTTCAATTTGTCAAACTCTTGATATAAGTTGAATATTTAATTATAAAGCACCTGCGAAGTAGTAATATTCCTATTTTACCTATGAGAGAACAGAAACTCAGAGAGTACAATAACTTGCCTAAAATAACAAATGTCTGACTTTTGATTTACTCTCATCTGTCTGACTTCAAAGCTCCTCGTAATTTTTGCTCTGCTTTCAAATCACTCTTCAGAAATCCCTGCTTTTCAGCTGGCATCCTTCATTCATGATTCCAATTTCCCCCAGGGGTTTCCAAATTGAATCTGGTATCTGAGCGCAGAACTGTGGTGTTGCTTAATTGGTTGTCTGCTGCTGAGTGACGGGCTCAGCAGGTAACAGGTGGGTAATGGGTATTTATATGTATATATATATATATATATATTTTTTTTTCTTGGTTTCTGACTTGAGGAGAATTTTGGGCTATTTTACAGAAGCTTATTCAGAAGCAAGAAAATATAATTCTGCCCATCACTCACCACCGCTCGAAACACAGTGATAGCTCAAAGATAGACTTGACAAATGGTGCCATGCTGGTCTCTTTTCTTTTAATGATGCCTTGATTGAATTTTCTCAGTGAACAAATTAAAAGAGGATTTGCCTAGTGCCAATGCCTCTGACTCCTTGTGGGATTAAAAAAACCCAGCTGAACTCTTCCTGCCTCTGTGAGGATCATTGCTTAGGAGATTTTGCAACGGTAACTGACCTCCCAAGGCTTTTGATGAGTTGCAGGACAGGATCAAGTCCAGCTGCTTCTTCCATAGATATATTGGCTCCTGCAGTGTCTGCTCACAGGTGTAAAGCAGTTGTTGTTGTGTTTTTTTTTTTTTTGTCTTTGATGATAATATAGACTGGTTCTCAAGTTACTCCATTTTTTCCAGTTCATAAGAAGCTAGGGATAGAACTCCTATGCTCGAACCCCTAAACTTGTCACGTCACTCTGGAAATTATTCCTTTTCTAGTATTGAGAGAGGATAAAACAAACTGATCAGCAGCCAGTAAAATCATGCTTACCATTCCTTTTGGAATGAATTAGCCGATAGGCTTGAGTACAGCTATGCTGAGCCCACAGATAATGCTGTGGTCATTCTTATAGAAAAAACCCGAACAAACTTTTTGGCCAACCCAATAGTTATGTAATTAATGCTCACTGACAATTCTTTTAAAGCCGTCTTTACATTTTGACTCTTAGAGCCTTGAAGGATATGAAATTAGTTTATTTACCTCTGAAATCCCAAGCCTAGGACAGTTCCAAAAAACATGAAATACATACATTGCCCATTAGGTATGTAAAAGTTTGCCAGAAATGGTACCTTTTTTGACAAAGGAAATTGAGAACTTTTTCTGAATATCTATTCTGTATCAGGCCCTGTTCTAGGCACTTTACAAATGTGAATCTTCATACCTGCTCCATGAAGTAGGTGCAAATATTATCCTCATTCTTCAGAGGAAGAAACTGAGGTTCCAAGCGGGGAAGGAAAATGCCCCTAGCCCCGCTGCTAGTAAAAGAGAATGGTGGGATTCAAACTCAGACACACATTTCACAGCCCTCATGAATCACTATGTCACGCTGTAAAAAGTTAGAAATAAGGCAAAAGTACGGCACTAACTTTTATACAGAAGGGATTTACATACAACATACTAGTTGGAAGGGGTAGGCTTGAAGTTGACTTTACCTAGCATTCTTTCTATTTTTACTCATAGGTGTGTTTATTTGGGTTGACTTTGTTTGGAAATGGGAAAGATTTAGCCTCCTCCCCTCAAAACATCTTCTGATGCAGCTATATCCTAAGTTCGGTGGTAATAGTAGTGGTGGTTTTTACACGTCAAAAATAATCAGAGAATCTCAAACTTGAATGTATTTTAAAGGTAATTTATTCTAACTTCTACTTGCTCAAAATCACACACTTTTACTCTCTTTTACAATGTAACCACTGGATCGTTATCACCATAGCAGTGACATATGTCAAGTAGCGTGCTACTTGGCTTATAACATTTTCTCCTTAACTATTCACAACTGCCTGTGTGATAGTTGTTTTGATTTTCCCCACTTTATAGATGAGGAAAGAGAAGTGTTGTGTACCTTGCCCAAAGTCACGCAACTTGTAAGTAGCTGAGCCAGAATTCGAAACAAAGTAGTCTCATCCAGACTCTGTGCTATTGATCACTAGATCAGTGGGTCTGAAATCGTGGTTTGTGGAAGACTGAGGAGTCCCTAGACTATCTCAGGATTCCACAAGGTCAAAAGAATATTTAGTTTGCAGGGCAGAAATAGAGACACAGATGTAGAGAACAAACATATGGACTCCAAGGGGGGAAAGTGGCCGGGGGGCGGGGGGGTGGGATGATTTGGGCGATTGGGATTGACATGTATACACTAATATGTATAAAATGGATAACTAATAAGAACCTGCTGTATAAAAAATAAATAAAACGCAAAAAAAAAGAGTATTTATTCTTATACTAATACATGGTTTGCCTTTTTCACTGAGTTGATATTTTCACTGATGGCACAGAAGCAATGCTGGGGGTACCTTAGCAGGTATCAAGGTGGCAGCACTAGATTAAATTAGTAGTCACTGTATTTCAAACTCACATACTGGTAGCAAAACAATGTCCATTTCACTTAAGATTGTCTTTAATGAAGCAGTAAATGTTATTAATTTTATTTAATCTTGACTTTTGAGTAACACTTTTTTCTTTATTCCATGTAATAAAATGTGAAATACAAAGAAAGTGCTTTCTTCTACACTAAGGAAGTATAATGGTCATCTCAAAGAAAAGCACTTGTATGATTGTGTTGTGAGCTAAACCAGATGCTTTTTCATAGAACTCCATTTTCATCTGATAAAAAAACTGACAAACAACCTATGGTTTTTCTTGCTTGGATACTTGCAGGCAAGCATTTGTTCCAAAATTGACAAGTAAGCCCATCACGTCAAAGAGAACAACTGACACTATTTGTGTCCTATGATCAAATTTGATCTTTCATGAAAATATTAGAATTTTGGAAGACTGTTCATCACAATGAGTTTGACAGCTTCCCAGTACTTAAAACAATTTTATTATTAGATGGGTGATGATATTAATAAATGTTTTTTGATATCATATAATAAAATTTGTCGATAGTCATATCTATATAACTCAGTGAACCTGTATTTTCCAAATGACCAACCCATGTTGTTACAAAGCCATCCATGGGTAAAAGATCAAAGGGCAAATTAGACCAATGCCTTGTAATGTAACAGATAAGGAGAGCTCATTGGTATGGTCTCAGATTCCACATTGCAGTTAACCTTTAAGAAACTTCTGCTTGTTGAGCTTTCATATATTCACAATTATCTGAAAAGATAATTAAAACAACCTCCTTTCAAACTACATATCTGTGTGAGGGCCTATATCTTTCTGTACCTAAAATAAAACCACGTATCTCTACAGACTGAATGAGAACCCAGCTCTCTGCTGTTAAACCAGAGAAAGGTAAGATAATGCTACTCTTCTCATTACATTTTATTGAAAAAGAGATATCTTCATATAACTGTGCTATTCATGTTAACATGTAACACATTTACTATTGTTATTTGAAGCCAATTACTAACTGTCTTAAAATTTTGTTTCATTTTATTAATAGATATAATGTACATAAACAAAAGCTTTTTTTGGATCTCAGTAATTTTATATGAATATAAATGGATTTTGACACCAAATATTCTGAGAACTGTTGTACTAGATTATCTCAAACCCTGTCAGATGTAGGCTTTTATCTCTTTGGTTGACTACTTCCAAAGATGGTAAAATCACTACCTCTTAAGAAATTCTGTTATATTTGAAAACCAATCAAATTATATCTTTGACTTCTACCCATTGGTCCTGGTACCATGTTCTGAAACCACAAAAAGGAAAGCTAATCCCTCTTCCTTAAAACAGACCTTAAAAACTATAAGACTGATACAATATTAATTTAAAATAAACTATGAACCCACCAATTAGTACTCTCATCTAACATTTATTTTTCTATCTTGTTCGTAAGGATATTGAAAGATTTTATCAATTGTCTTTCGGAAATGCAGTCAAACAAGAAAACTATTTTCTCCTAATCTGCCAATGAAGGAACCCTAGAGAAGAAAACTATGAAGTAAGTGTGACACCGTATCTTCTCAGAGGAGCCATGTTGGCTCCTGGGAATTACAACTTCTTTTGCTAACTGTTCACAAACTGTCCATGCCTGAAGCTTGAATGAGATCTGACACACTTATTAGAAAACTATGGCAACCAAAACAAAAAAATCATTATAGTTGACTAAGTATTTATAAATCCAAGTTACATTTTGTGCATATGAAATTATATGACTCAGCTGTACTGCAGTACCATCTTTAATTGCATTGTTGCGAGAAATATTGGCCTTAGAAGTAAGCATGCCCTGCTCTGTCTTCATATTGGGCATATATAATTTTTTTCTCATTTTAAGTTTCCTTAATTATCAAATTAAAAAAACTTGAGTTAGATCATCTTAGATGTCCTTTATCAGTCCTTATGTTTGATGCTGACCATATATTATATATAATCTACCCATAATAAATTAGGAATTGGAAAAAGTTCCAGATGAGTTTATTGCCTGTTTTTCTTTTTAAGCACCGATTAAAGTCATCTGTTTATGACAAAAAATAATTTAAGAAATATCTAACCCTTCTTAATGAAAAGACTGCAGAACTGAAACTTCTTCATCGTTCTGTTGATTGCTTTTTTTCTTCTCCCTTTTGGACAAAGGGAGTCTCAGTTAAAAATTTCAGGTTTGAATGTTTTTTCCCCTTCAGAGACCTTCTCAGCATCATTCATATTTTTTTTTCTTGTTGACGGCTAATATTTCTATTGCAAAATATCAAACAGAAAAACACAGTGTTACACAAGTCACTGGAGACAAAAAGGCAGAAAGTAATGACTCTATGTTTTGGTTCATTTACTGTGAATCCCAAGTCAAGAATATGATACTCAAAACTTGGGGAGCAGCAGTGAGACAATGTAAAAGCATCAGATAAACATAACAATTTGAGAATGATACGGCAGAAAGTTTGTGCACAAGGTGGAGAATAAAGCTCAAAATGGTCCCAGTAGCAGGAAACACTGGCCCTCAGCATTTATAAAAGCTATTATTGTCCCCCTGCTGCAGATAACAGGATCTGGAATTGAGCATATTACTATTGCTTTTCACTACTTTTTCCTCCGAACCATTGGAAAGTACTGTTTTTAAAGAAGTTCAATGTGTAGTGGAGTGTTACTCAATTTTCCTGGAAAACTATTGATTTGCCACCCACAAACTTTGGCATAATTAGTGCATTTCAGAATTATGATATCTTACCCATGCCCACGTAAGTTTCTTCTTCCATAAAATTCACGAAAGCAGCATAGAGCATTACTCCACTCCTAGAAAAGCACTCTTTCCTCAGCATTTTTATTAACTAACAGTGAGGCGTGATGTGACATTGCTGGCTAATTGGCAGCCCAGGCACTCCCAGGGCAAAGAGTTGGCAATAATCTCCCCAGAAGCATAAACACTGGCTGCACTGTCGCAGTGGGGGATGCTGAAAATGTGGGGGCTTCCCTCTCTAGACATGTTAATTTGCAGTTAACATAGGATGAAGGAGAGCCTTTCAGAATTTCTGGCTTGGAGGTCCACCACTGAGACTCGGGCGTTGTTCCTACCCAGAGTTGAAAACTCTGGCAATGTATATTATATAATTTCCACTGCTGCCAAAGGTACCTCCAAAACGAGCTTGTTGCTGTTTCCCCGTGCCCTCACATTTGCAGGGCTCCAAATCCGCATCCCTTAGAAAGCAATAATTACATTCCATAGAAACTAAATTGTCCACTAAATAATTATAAATTAATCTTTAGAGGTCAAAGTATTCAACCCTTTATCCCAGCTTGGAATTCCACCATCATTCCTTCAATCTCTCTGTACCTTTTCTCTCTCTATTACTTTTCCTTCACAACTGCATTAGCCATTTTTCCCCAATGCCTCTAACTCTTAGGCACCTTACTCTTCCCTTTCCCTTTCATTCCAATTTCCCTAACATAACCAACAGGACCAGAAACCTGACTCAGCCAGAAAATATGTCTTCTTTACCAAGACAGGCACCAAAAATGACCAGAGGTGAAGTTCAGACAAGACTGACATACAACCTCCCTGTGATCTGGGAATTTTTGTTGATAACATTGTAACATCTCTCAGAAACATTTTAGAAATACAACTTAAAGTATCCCCCCCTACCCGAGAACTGATTATTTCCTTTCTTAAAGTTGTATAAGTAGGTAGACTAGGAATCAGTGTAGCCAGATGTGACTGTGTTGTTTGTGCCCAATAAGAAGCCTCCTGCATTGTCAGGTTTTAGGTCTCCGTATCTTTAGAGCTATGTCAGCCCAGAGGAAAACCTGGTTCCTATTTATATAAAAGCAACTAAACATGATAGGGTTCTCCTCCTATGAAATATAACAACTAATACAACTTCAGACTGATATACACAACTGCACACTGCACTTAACCATCTAATAGGCACTTCTAATTTAACACAGCTAAAACACTAACTTTTTTATTTTAACATCTTTATTGGAGTGTAATTGCTTTACGATGTGTTAGTTTCTGCTGTATAACAAAGTGAATCAGCTATACATATACATATATCCCCATATCTCCTCCCTCTTGCGCCTCCCTCCCACCCTCCCTATCCCACCCCTCTAGGTGGTCACAAGCACCAAGCTGATCTCCCAGTGCTATGCAGCTGCTTCCCACTAGCTAAAACACTCTTTTTTTTTTCTTCAAATCATCATATTTTACACTTTATTTTATTTTTTATGGAGAGGTGTCAAGGGTTGTGTTTTAGAGGTATCAAGGGTTAGTAAAACTTGATACCTCTAAAACACAACCCTTGACACCTCTCCAAATTCTGTTTCTCCTCCTGTCTTATAATTAGTACTGTTATCCACCCACTTGCTCAAGCAAAGAACCTAGGAGACATTTTTGATGCTTTCTAATCACACCCAGTCCGTCAAAAGATTTGGTAATGCTAACTTCAAAATATACTTCCAAATTTTTCATTTCTCTCCATGTCTATTACTACCTAACTTTAGACATTGTCATATATTGATCCTTTTTTTGCTTATAGAAATAAAACCAAGTCACACAGATGACAGAATTATATTACATCCCAGCTAAAAAAGCTTAGGAAGCTTCCCACTGCATTTGGGACAAATGCTAAACCACTGCTTGGTCTACAGGGTCTTTCCATCAACCTGACCCAGACTGTATCTTCAAATTCATCTTGTAGTAGCCTCTATCCTCCCTCACTATGATTTGTACAGCATAGTGGATTTCTTGTCCAAAGCACACTGCCTTAATCAAATCAAGGTTGACTTTTAATTATCTTGTAATAGGATACAGGGAAGTCTGTATTAATCAATTCCTTACTTAACTCCATAGTTTTTGAGATTCCTTCAGTAGGAATACTTTTCTTTGTGTTTATGAATCTGAATCATTCTTTTAGAAATGCAGACAATGCTTGTTTCTTATAATGAAATAAAATAATTTGTGGGTGATAAATTTGTTTTCCTCATGCCATTTGGCATCAGAGGCATCCTGGGGGATAGAAAGAGGAGTAGCTAAATTATGAAGTTGGATAACAGTCATCACCTATTCTACACATTTGCTAACCGTGGACCCTAATCTTCTCTGCCCTAGTATCAGACATGGTCCTAGTCTAGCAATTCTCTGTGATTCTAGCTGTCTTCAGATTTCATAGTGCCTTTTTTGAAATTAATGAGAAAAAAATTGTCAAGGTTTTAGAAATAGTCACTGGTTTTTAATGGCAGGTAAATATAAAAGAGGTAAAACCAATAGGAATGTGGTGGGGTTCATAAAGGTCAAGAAATAGTGGAGTCTGACAAACAGAATGTGATTGGTGGTTGGTGTCATTCCATGGATAGACAGGAAACATAGGAGAAGGGGTTGGCCAGGAGTGGCATGAGAAGTTCAGTGTTGGACGCTCTAAGTCACAGAGGCTTGAAGTATATGCAAGTAAAACTATGCAACATACAATGAGTGTTAAGGCTTAGCTCGGCAAAGATATCTGTGTGGGAGACAGAGATTTGTGACTTACCAGAATACTAAGGGTAACTGAAGAACTGGAAGTTGAGAAAATCAATAAAAAGAGTATACACTGTGAGAAGAAAAGAGAGAGAGATATGAAATGAGGATAAAAATGGAACCACAGGGATCACCATTACTTGTGATGCAAGTTAAGAGAAAGGAAACTGAAAGAGACAGTAAAGGGCATGGCAGCAGGAGGAGGAGAGGTGCTTTGGAAGCCAAAGAAAGAGAAGGTTTCCTAAGGTAGAGAGTAGTCAAGGATGCCGTAGGCTGCAAAGGGGTCAAATGAGATAGGAGTCAAAAGCTCCTTGGCACCCCAAAGCAATCTTTGTCAGACCTATATTGGAGGAGCAGTAGGAATTGTAGCCAGATATCAATAGGTTAAGGAGTGACAGGGATATGTATAATTATTTCAGAAAAGTTAGCGATGAAAGAAAGGCCATAATTTGGGTGATATCTAGGGATGGGCAAAAGACCAAAGAAGATTGTTTATGTCTCTACCTCTGTCTCTATATTTTTATAAGCTATAAGTGAGTAAGATTCCTAAGAAAGAGCAAGAAATGATGTGCAGATCTGAGGTAGATGAAAACAATCTAAATGAACATAAGGAAGGCTGTTCCACTCTGACCAATGGTTTTAAAAATTTACTGACACATTAATAGTGAAATAAGCAATAATATCAAACCTGCAGCTATTCACTTCCAAGAAGCCCTCACTAAAGCTTCCCCACAACCCAGGCTTGGGTAGGTGTTCCTTTGAGCTTCCCAAATACCCTGAGTAAAGATTGTCTTTTTTTTCCTATTAAACTGTGATAAATGTTTTTAGAACATTATTCCTAGCATCATACCTGGGTAGACAGTATGTTGGTTCAAATAACTGATAAATTAATAATCAAGTACATTACAGGATGAGAGCTTCAGAACTGATTGTTTTTATGAGAAACTAATTATGAATTTAATATTTAATGATAAAAAAAGAATTATAAGTCAATGCCATTTATAAATTTAAAATTGAAATTAATATCTCAAACTGCACTTTACAGGTCTATAGGATTTTTTGTTTTGTTTTTTCTTTATACAATATATGGGTTTTCCCTCTTGGAGACAGGAAAGTGGATTGCATAACCTTTCAAAGTCCTTCTTAGGCCTATGACTTTATGATCTACTGACATGCCCTAATTCATTCTGCCCCATGAATATACCCACTCACAAATGAGACATGTATTAAAATTCTCTCAGCTTTTCGTACCATTTTCTTAGAGGACAGTTTTGCTCCATTGGTCCCCCCGGTCAAGATTCATCACCTGCTGCAATAGAGGATTTCAGTAACAAAGTACTGTAGAAATTCCACAATAGCAGCCACGTACAATACAGTTTGGGCAGATTTCATACTCCGTTCACTTTCTGGGGCTTTGCAATTTTCTTCAGCAACCCACCCAAAATAATTTGATGAGATACTCAATATCCCTCCTTTCCTGCATCACCTATGTATATATTAAGTTCTTAAATGACAGTACCAACATGACATGAAAAATGAATGTGGTGACTCCAATTCCCCTCTCAGCTGGCAGGAGCTCCATCAATAAAACCACTCAAGACATTCAAAAATATGTGGAGTTTTCCATGGGAGACTGCAGATCGATGAACACACAGAACTCGTCCTTGTCACCCTGCTGCGGTGCCTTCTTTTCTCAGCCTGTTGACACATTAGTAAAGCTGTCTGAGTCCCTGGCTACTGTTACAGACTTCAATGTCTCCTGGCATTAGTCTTGCTGAACAGGATTTCCTGCATGCCTCCCTGTCACATTGTCTAGCCCTCGCCTCCACAGAGATTTCTAGCTCCTGAGCAGGGTACACTTAAATTGGGACCGAAACTTCAACAAAGAGATTGACATTTTTTTTTTTTTTTAATTTATTTTTGGCTGTGTTGGGTCTTCGTTTCTGTGTGAGGGCTTTCTCTAGTTGCGGCAAGCGGGGGCCACTCTTCATCGCGGTGCGCGGGCCTCTCACTATCGCGGCCTCTCTTGTTGCGGAGCACAGGCTCCAGACGCGCAGGCTCAGTAATTGTGGCTCACGGGCCCAGTTGCTTCACGGCATGTGGGATCTTCCCAGACCAGGGCTCGAACCCGTGTCCCCTGCATTGGCAGGCGGATTCTCAACCACTGCGCCACCAGGGAAGCCCCAAGAGATTGACATTTTAAAAAACTGTAGCATTATCATGGGTACCATGTGATTTGCAGCATTTTCAAAACCATGTATGACTAAAGTGATGGAAGAATTTTTTTAAATGATTTAGAAAATGAATTTTTTGCTTTAGTCTTAGTTCAAATTTTAAGGGGCAAAATCAAGATTTAAAAACTTAAGTCCTGCAAATTAAGTACCTAGTGGATTGCTTCTGATTCACTCTAATTTTCCTTAATGGAACATCCCCCAGTAAGTGAATAAAATGAGAACTTAACCAAAGTTACTATAAACCAAAGTTACTATACTTGCTAATCTCTATTCAGATTAATATTTTCATTTTTTTGCTATCAAACATTTTCTAGAAACCTGAATATGCCCTGAACACTATGTACTAAATGGATGTGTCCCCTTAAAATTCATCTGTTGAAGCTCTAATCCCCAATGTGATGGTATTTGGAGATAGGTCATGAGGGTGGATCCCTCATGATTAGAATTAGTGCCTTTATAAGAAGAGACACAAGAGAGATGATTGCTCTCTTGGCTATAGGAGGACACAGTGAGAAGACAGCCATCTGCAAACCAGGAAGCTGAACCTCCACAGACACTGAATCTGCTGGTACCTTGATCTAAGACTTTCAAGCCTCCATAGCTGCGAGAAATAAATGTTTGCTGCTTAAGCCACCCCGTCTATGATATATATTTGTTATAGCAGTTCAAGCTGACTAAGGCAATAGGTAGTGAGAAGACACATATAGGAACAAATAATGAAAATACATCATGGCAGAGATCATTAATTCAGGTAAGTCTAAAGTGTTTTGACTTTGCAAAGAAGGAACAGCCAAGTTTACCTAATAGAACACAAAGGCATTGGAGAAGATGTAACATTGGAAATGGTGCTTGAAAGATCAGTAAGAGTTTTGTGTGAGAGAAGGTAGACAAAGTGGGCTTTATTGGCCAATGCATCAAGCATGAAAGTCATGCCACATACCTTCCTGGTGTGGCTGGAGACTGAGGGTAAGAGAATATTAATCAGTGAAATAAAAAGATAATGTTTTGAAGGAAGTTTTATGCTAAAAAGTTTATCCTTCATTCTGTATATCCTTAGTTCCCATGCCTGGCTCATCATCAGGATCATCTGGGAAAGTATTTTAAAAGGACAGATTATTTACTATATTTTTAGAGATTCTAATTAGTAGGCTGAGTTCTAGAAACTTGTATTTTTAAGTTTCCAGAGGTGATTGTGATGCTCACCAGATGTGAACATCTTCTAATGTAGAAAATGAAGAGACTCTGAAGGACTTGGAGAAAGAGAGATGATCTGATTTAATCTGGGTTTAATAATCATCAATCCTGTAGGTAGATATATGAGCAAAAAGCTATTAGAGTACAGAGGTTACAGACACATGGGCTATTGATTTATTTTACTATGTGTGCAAAGAATTGCTATACTCTGTGTGTGTGTTTATTAATTAGTTGCCTATACTTCACAATCTGGAAATTTCAGATAATAAACTGGATTTCCTACTTCCCTTGCAAATTAGGAGATATGGCAATACTGAGCTCATTTATCACCATGACAACAATTGGCTGGAATTCCTTATAGACTTGACATGTGTCCTCGTGGCTGCACATTCCCCACCACTGCCGTTTTCTTTCACTGCAACTCAATTCACTCATTTACCTCTCTGGCTGGACGTTAAAGGTATTTAAATTTGTTATCAATTGGTAGAGGATGTTATATTTAAAATGGACAAGACTAATCTTGTCTGTTGTTTAATAAGTCTACATTTGACAGGGAAAGGTTAAGTCAAAAGGTGTCAAAGTCCTACTATGCTGGCTTAAGATTTTTATTCATGAATTTGGAAAGAGTAGTATATTGGAGAAACAGAAGGAACATGAACATTTATTGAGTACTTACTCTGTACTAGGCACTATGCAAGAAGATTTAAATACATGCTCTCACTTAATCAGCTTAATAATCCTAAAAGTATTAGAAGATAAACTCTGGAAGGGGCAGAGTTCTTTTATTGCTAAAAATTTACAGTAGTTGGAATAATGCCTGGTACAAAGGAAGGGCCCAATAAGTATTTTTGATTTATCAAATAATAGGTAAGTTGCAATTAATAAAATTGACATTCAGAGGCTCTGACCAAGGTCATACAGGTAGTAAATTTTTGAATCAGAATTAAGTTCAATCTGTTGACCTTCAGAACCTACGAGTTTCCACTGCCCAGTATTGGCTTCTCCTCAGTCACATGGCTCATTTCTTGACATAGAGCAGGAAGAAAATCCATTCCCATATGTCAATTCAATTTCTAACCAAATCTTTTTATGCACTATCTTGTTTTTCTTTCTTTCTCTTTCTTTCTTTCTTTCTTTCTTTCTTTCTTTTTTTCTTTCATTCTACTTAGACAAACCTCTTAACTTCTTAAGACATGCCTATAAGTGTGTTAGTGGTAAATGAAGTTCCTAGAGAAACCAAGCTTCATACTATCAGGGGCCTTGTAAGACCATGTTTGAAAGTCACCCAACCTGGCATCTCTTTTCTGGCCTGCCTTAAGTCTAGTCTAGGTTTTGTTTGACAAGCTAAGAGGACTTTACATAATTAAAAACAAATACACCCACAATGCAAATATCTTCTGAATTTTAATGCAACTCTTACTTGACCCAAGATATTAATCAAATGGAATTAGATTTCTGGAAAAGATCTTGATTATTGATGAGATGATTTAGCATAGCATAGCTTGGCTACTTTCTACCTCTAACATGTATTAGGCAGTGCCATATTTGAATCTTACTCTGTCCTTTTCCAGCTTCATACATCTTCCTGCTGGTCAATAAGCTCAGCTCTCTTCTCATGGTCTATGGCAGTTTTAGGCATCCAGGATTCCTAAGGAGGCTATAGATATTTGTGATCCTAAGAATAAATTGTCTTCCATTTAACATGTGTTTACATTAAAACAGGAGTCAAACAACTGCCTAGATTTACTTAGAGAGTTTTTCCTCTTTCATTTAGTTTTTTCATAATCGGGTTGCAGTTTTGCAAATCCTTCAAAGGGCAATAGAGATTTATCATAAGTCTTCTTTGAACTACTTACCTCCGTGTACTTTGTAGTTAAATACTACAAACAAATAAGCCAACAATTGTTATCTAGTAAATTACTTCAATTTAAGTAACAGAACCTCTGAATAGAGAGTCCTATGGGGTAAGAAGATATATGTATATAAGTTATACATAGATCCACATGTAGATGTGACTGATTTGGTTGGCCCTACCTTGCAGGGGGTTCTTTATTCTAATGAACCCAGGGTCACTGTGTTAACACAGTCTGCCACAGGTCTCTCCAAGTGTTGCTCTCAGATTGCCCTTTATTCATCTTGCCACTGGATCTGCCTGCCTTTGTTAAGCCTTAGCTGAGCAGCTTCAATTAAAATTGGAACAAACCTCAAGAGGAGCAAGGTTCCAAACACCTAGCTGTAAGTCTCGGCAGTCATCAGACAGTGTTATGAGTCACAGACCTATGTCTGTGTTTCTGTTGCCAACTTCATCAAGAGCTCCTCATTACATGGTAGGTAGAGAGAAAGAGCTACAAAACACCAAATTAAGGCCAGAATTGCAAGCAATGGTATTCCATGTTATTCATGCTGAACACTTTAGTCTAGCAGTCTTGAATAATGACAAGCCTTCATATTTCAAAGCATGGGTAAGAAGCCACAGTGATTTATGTTTAAAGTAAACCTTATGACCATTTACCATTATAAGAAGAGGAGTAAAAACTCAATATTCAATGTTTATGATAACTACATAACAATACGGGGAAATGCTCAGGATATGTATTAAGTGAAAAAAAGCAAGAGAAACACAATATGCTTCTCATGGTTACAACTTTCAAAATATGCATAGGAATACACATGCAAGAGAATACTTTAAAATATTAATTTGAGATGTTACATTAAGGGTATGGAGTTGAGTGATTTGTTTATTTATATACTCTTTTGCAAACTCCTATTATATAGATATATTACTTCTGTAATGAAAAAAATTGAAAAGTCACCCATATAAAACAAAATAATGTGCAAGATAATAATTTGTCACTGACTTTGTCTAATTTTTGATATGAGGAGTATTGCCTGCATAAATACAAGCACCATTACACCAGTTTAAAGGTTATAGTTTTTTCAAGTATTTTCTTAATATTCCAATACTTTTAAAATAAGATTTTTCAGAGGGAATACTCATTATTCAGTTTAATAAAAGCAAAAAATAAGTCTACATGTGAAGTAAGACATGTTCTTTGTCAAAAGAAGAAAGAAAATGTAGAATAGGCACGTAGGCCATTATGACTATACTACAAGTAACACGGTAAATGCTGATGAGATAGTGTTCATGTTGAGAAAGCAAAGTAAAGGACATCCAGAATCTTACAGTTTGACTTTGACTTATTTGGAAATGCTACATTCACAGACACCTTGGGGAATACGGCACAGAGGCTACAAGAAGGTTATTTGAGATCCATTTGAGATTATGTCAACCGACAGAGCTAAGGGATTGACAAGATAAAAAGGCAAGATGTTTTTCCATATCCAGGTCTTCTGATATGCTTCACTGAACACATAAAAACAAAGACAAAACACAAAGGGAAACTGTTTACACAGTTTCAGTTTTACGAATAGTTTCAAGGGAGGGAAGGGACGTCATGAGGGCATCTGGTAGGCTGTCATAAATACTTTAAAATATTACTTGTTGTGCACAATTTGCAGTGTCCTTGGCAATCAAAGTAGACTTCCTTTCTTTTCTTGGTTCTGAGGGACATCTTCTAGCAGGGTCTTTTACGTGTAAGGTTCCTAAGTGGAAAGAGCCGATAGGATGAATCTGAGCCAAGTACTTTAAAGAATGGCACCTTATGGGGGCTTCCCTGGTGACTCAGTGGTTGAGAATCTGCCTGCCAATGCAGGGGACACGGGTTCGAGCCCTGGTCTGGGAAGATCCCACATGCCGCGGAGCAACTAGGCCCGTGAGCCACAACTACTGAGCCTGCGCGTCTGGAGCCTGTGCTCCACAACGGGAGAGGCCGCGACAGTGAGAGGCCCGCGCACCGCGATGAAGAGTGGCCCCTGCTCGCCGCAACTAGAGAAAGCCCTAGCACAGAAACGAAGACCCAACACAGCCAAAACTAAATAAATAAATTTATTTTAAAAAAAAAAGAAGAATGGCAGCCTAGTAAAAAATGACAATGTGTACTTATGGGCAGCAAATGGAGTCAAGGACAAAGAGAAGATCAAATAGACAGGTGGATAGGAAACAGGGAGTTGTCTGGGACAGAATATGGTTATAAAGAGCATGGCACACCTACTGCTTACCTCTATAGTCAATAGGTTTGTGGAAGCTGACACAGCAGATGAGCTGGAAGACTCTTCACGTCTAGCAATGCCCTCTTTTCAGTGTCCTCAACACTTACTCTAGGGGGTTTCCAAACCCATAGCCAAAAATGTTACTAGCACCAAGTTGAATGGCTACTGTAGCTGTGGCTAGTTCTCACCATGCTGGGTCCTCCTCTAATTTTCCTAAAGTTTTACTGAAACAAGACCATCTGTTTTTTGTAGTTGGGTAGGAAATTTTTGAGCATTATCAGCAAAATGCTCCGTTTACCCTCTGCCCACTCACATGCCAGAGAAATACGTGAAAGGGTTAAGTCTCGTGTTAATGTCCACTGGTTCTTGAAATAGGCTAAAACAATGAAAAAGCCACCAACAGCCAACGTGTTAGATTGGTCACCTTAAATTTGAAAAAGTATATATTTATTTTCTCTTTTCTTAGCACATTCCTTTAGAGAAGGGACCATACCTTATTCATTCTCATATCACCATGATCTACATAGCACAGGAGGTGACATATGGTATGTAAACAAAAAGTGAATGAATAAATGCAAAATAACCTAGTGTATTTCTTGACAAAAGTAAGCAGACAATCAGATGTATGAATTTTGAGCCCCTGGAGTTGCGTACTACCAATGACTCTCTTCTTATTAAAATGTCATGCTCTTTTAACCATGCAATCCTAACTATGGATGCTGCAAGATAGTTAGAAAATATAGGAAAAGTGTTAGGGAAATCAGTTAGATCTTAACATTTTTTTGTAAAGCTTTACTTATTTTCTGGAGAATTCAGTGTTGTAGAATCAGTCAAATAACTAGAAACCATTCAAAATGAGTGCCAGGGATCTGGCAGACACCTATCTCTCCCTGCTGTGATGTTTAGATTTAATAGTTTAACTTGAGTATCATAGGGATACTTATCTGATGTGAGGTAAGGAAGAAAACACTTCTAATAATAATTCCTGGTCACTTTAGGGTACAGAGTAGGGACTGAGAAATTGTTCTCTCTATTCTCTCTTCTCTTTCCTCCTTCCTACTCTCCATTCCTTCCTCCTTTCCCTCCTTACCTTTTCCCTTCTTTCCTCCCTCCCTCCTTCATTTCCTTCTTTCTAACAGCTGTTAGTAGCAAACTAGTCCCAGAATTTAATGTCTAAGCCAGAAATTAGGCAAAGATAATACAATAAGGGGTTTTCAAAATGTGTTTTACAAAGACATTTTAAGGGTTCTGTAAAACCTGATGCTGTTACTTTATTTTATTTTTGTTGATGAAGAGGCGAGGACTGAGTCTGCCATTCAGAATCCTAAATTTGAATTTGAGTTTTTTGCTCATTGAAAGGGTAACGTTCTTCTGATTGATTGAGTTTTAAAATAAGTAAATGCTGTAACTTTTATTTTATAAGATGACATAGTAATAAATCACTACTACAAAGTCAGTAAGAGACTCAGCTTCCTCTCCGGTCTTCAGACTCTCAGGTGAGTGCTCTTCCCTTTGCACAGTTTGACCACTTCACAGGGAGTTATGAACACATCCTTCCTCTCTTCCTCAGTACTGGTGACTCCCCAGTTACCCAGCCAAATTCATCAGCATGTTTAACTATCAACCAGATGTCATAAAAAAGATGCAGAGGACAGAGTTTCTGGTGATCACCAAGCACGTATTTTCCTTATCAGTTTACAAATTTATCCAGATTGGTGTGCACTGCAGTTTTCCACCAAAATGATGGCAACCAGAAATACTGTCACATGTAACAGAAAAATAAAAGAGAAGGGGAAAGAAGACAAGGAGAAAGACGAGAATAAAAAGGAGAAGGGAGATAAGAAGGAGTAGGGAAAGATGAAGCTTTAGAGATTATACGACACTCTGGAACTTCTTAGTATTTTGCAATGTTGTGTATTCAATATGTTATTGAATCTACCTGGCATGCATAAATTCCTATGTTGAGAGTATTTAAAAGCCAAAAGAGAGTTATTATATTTATTCATAGATTCCTTCTTAAATAAGTTCTTGAAGGTAAGGCAGAGACTGTGCTTTCCATTTTGCAAGGAGGAAACTAAGACACATGATTAAATGACTGTCCCAGTGGCACCCAGCAAATCTGCAGCAGAATGAGAATCGTAATATACTAACTCCTACCACTTTCATAACTTCATCTCCAGTGTCGTCATGCTGAATATATGACTATGATCAGTTAAGCCATAAACTTGTGTTAAAAACAAACGTTTCAAAAATCCTGCTGCCAAAAAAATGCCAAAGTTCAAAGACAAGTAAAAATTCAGAAAATATTTATCCTATCATGCAACAGAGAACGAAAAAACTCCAGAAATAAACCATAACAGCTCAGTGGGACAATAGGCAAAAGATAAAACAGGCAGTTCCATTCACAGAAAAAGAGATTCAAGGAGCTTAAAACCATATGGATAGATGCTCAACCTCACTAATTATTCTATAAAATGCAAATTAAATAACAAAACAACCTTCTTTTTTAACCTATCAGATTGGCAAAGATTATGAAATTTGGCTAGGATATGAGGAAGCAGACATTCTTATATATTGTTGTTGGGAGTACTTGGCAATATCCGTCAAAAATTTAAATGCACATATGTTTGAATGCAGCATTCCCACTTCTAGGAATTTCTCTGATAGATAAATACCCACATGTGTGCAAAGATATACTTACAAACATGGCCATTGCAGCCCGTTAAATGCCCATCAGTAGAATACAATGGAAATCCACTCTGTCATTAAACAGATAATGTATAATACAGATATTGTTGTGGAAAGCTTTCCAGATAGATGATTTTTAACAAATAAAATGTAGAATATTTTTTAGCCATGTCTCCATTTTGTGTAAAAACAACTTATCCATCCCATCTATATGTTGATGACTCTAAAATGGAGATATACAGTCTTGACCTCTTCCTTGAACTCTAGGTTTGTATCCAAGTTAACATGACCATTACAGAACACTTGATTTCCGCCCTTCCCTAAACCTACTTTCTCATTCTAAGAGTTAGCAGCACTATCAATCTGGTTACTTAGGACTGAATCTCCATCTTTTCTTTCTCCCATACAGTAAGTCCCCTCCATATGACTGAGTTCCGTTCCGAGAGTGCATTCATAAGTCCCATTTGTTCATTAAGTCCAACAAAGTTAGCCTAGATACCCAACTAACACAATTGGATACGTGTGCTGTACTGTAATAGGTTTATAATACTTTTCACACAAATAATATGCACATAAAAACCAACACACACAAAAAAAGAAAACATTTTTAATCTTACAGTACAGCACCTGGAAAATACAGTAGTCCAGTACAACAGCTGGCATACAGGGGCTGGCAGGCACGTTCGCATCTTTGAAAGTTTGCAACTTGAAGGTTCGTATGTAGGGGACTTAACTGTACTCCATTTCCGATCAATCAGCAAGTTCTATTGCCTAAATCCCCAAAACTCGCTAAAAATAAGCCATTTTCTTCTCACTCCAGTGATGGCACTCCAATCCAATCCACGCCACCAGCGTTTTCCAGAGATGTTTGCCTCATATGCCTTTCTTCCACTTTGCCTTCCCTAAATCCATATTACACACAGTAGTGAGAGTGAGGTTACTATACAAACATTACTCCTCACCTAAAATCTTCTAACGTTGTCCCATCACATTTGGAATGAGATCTTAACTCTTTAAGTGGCTGACAAAGCCCTACATTATCTGGCCCCTGCTTATCTCTCTGACCTCAACCCCTGCCTTGCAAAGTGCATAGAAAACTTAGTGCAAATGCACACGAGCGGATAACAGATTGATTCTAGTGAGAGCTACTTTGATATTTTGAATTTTCAGAACTTACAGCCCAGACTGCTTCCATCCTGATTGCTGTACTCACTCACACATATATCCTGCAGATCCTCCTCTCAGTTTTAGCTGCTGTCCTCAGATTGGCTCTTGGCTGATTTCAAGTGGTTTCCCTATTCTCAGGGCCATTAGTGGAGATGCTATTATGACCCTTTCCTTCCTCCTATACCAATGAGAACACCACGGGTGTTTTGTAGCTGTCAATGGTTTGTCCTCATCTACTTGTATTTGGGATTTGGAGGCTACTTTCTCATCTAGCTAGATTGTAAATTTTCTTATTAAGTGTTGGATTTTTCGGCCCAAATTTCTTTCTTAAGGGAGGGACTATGAGAGATTCGTAAACTTTTTTATAGCTTCCCCCATCACTCCCAAATCCTCTTCACATACCCACAGTATATTCTGGGTATCATTTTTGCTTTTTTATAACTTGCCTTACGCACTTATTTCTTCTTCAATTAAATTATTTTTATAAAGGAGAAAATCTCAACAGAAAGCACAATTTTTCATACATAATATGGTTCCAAGTTTTAAAAGACAGAGAAAGAGAAATGATACATCAAAATAGCAAAAAAATTAAAAAAATTTAAAAATAAAGAAAACTATTTATTTGATTCAGGTAGCTATTTAAAAAGCTAAATATGTTTTGTTTTGATTATATATAACAATTATGTAATCAATCAATATCTATATGCATCTGTATATAATTTTTTGAACAGACCTTCCTTTTTCACTTTGTATATCATTATCTGGCAAAATTTGAGAAGTTGAAGGAAGATTTTTCTAAACAGTTAGGACTTGATGTAACTGAATGCAGAAAGGAAGGCTGTTTGATCACTAACAAAGATTGTCTCTAATCAATCCCTGCTTTTTGTCCAAAGAAAACAAAATTAGGAGCAGGAGACTGTGAGCCTTTCTCTTACACTAACAGCTGTGTTGCCACAGGCAAAGTTTTCAGCCCTTTGGGGCAATGGATTAGGACAACCAGAGAATCTGGGGACTCGCTGAAGTCTCGGACCTTAACACATGCTTAGTTTGATTATCACAAAACAGGAAGAATAACTTGCAGATATTTTCCATAAAATGTTCAGATTTCCAGTTTCCCTTAAAGAAGAATAAGATTTAAAATTAGAGCAATAGGCTGGAGCTGAATGACTGCCACCCTTTTGGAGATAGTATGTACGTTCCAATTTATCGTTTTATGGGTTAAATTCTGTCCCTCCAAAAAAGATATATTGAAGTCCTAATCCCCAGTACCTCAAAATGTGATGTTATTTAACAAAGGTAAGTAAATTTAAATAATGTCATTAGAGTGGGCCCCAATTCAATACAAAAAGGGGGAAATTTCATCACAGAGACAGACTTGCAAAGAGAGAAGACAACGTGAAGACACACAGGAGGAAGGCAGCTATGTAGTAGGAGTGATGCACCTATAAGCCAAAGAATGCCAAGGATCGTCAGCCAACAACAGAAGCTAGAGGAGGCAAAGAAAGCTTTTCCCCTAGACCTGTCAGAGAGAGCATGCCCTGCAGAAAACTTGATTTTGGACTTCTAGCCTCTGGACCTGTGAAATAATACATATCTGCTATTTTAAGCCACCTAGTGTTTGGCACTTTGTTACAGTAGCCCTGGGAAACTAATACAATCCCAGTACATACTTGATGTTCCTTAGTCACCTAGGTTGCCTTTCTAGCCCCTGGAGTCTTCGGAATATTTTGTCCTTTAGATGAATTTTGTGCCTTCTTCTTGCCTTTATAATCTATGTTTCCCCACTATTTAGATAAGAAAACTCATTTAGAACATAGCACTTTAAAATAAGTAGTGAAAATTCACCAGGCATTCAAATACTGAACTCAGACTGCTTTTATACAGGCAAAGCCCTTGGATAATTTCATGTAAAGAGACCAAGAAAGTGGAGTTGGTTTGGCAACAAAGGATGTCGCCAGAAGGGAACTTGCTGGGAAACAATGCTTTGCCTGAGAAGTTCTCCAAAAGAGATTTAACAACTGTTTTTAAGATACTGTATTGGCCAGATTCTTGCAAAGACTATGCTGTTAAAGAAGGCCTGCAAAATCATATTATCGAGAGAAATCAGGAAATAGACAAAGGGTGATCACTTCATTAAGAGTTTACTCCTCCCCCAAGAATGACTAGCCCCCTTCCCACTGCTGTCTTCCCACGGCTATGGCTACGGATGCCATCGCCACCTTGGAGAGAGCCAATGAACATATTGCAAATACAGTAACAGGTTGACTCTTGGGAATGAAAGATAAAGTTGCCAAATGAGTCTTGGATGTTCCTACTTCATCAGATGGTAGGATCAAAAATATTGGAACCGGAAGGAAGGAAAGATATCATGGAAATAGCATGAAATGGACAGCTAGAAGCTCAGTATTTTAGTTCTCCCTCTGGTTGTTACTGGCTTGAAGGAGTGATTTGACCTTTCTGGGGCACAGGAAATTTACTTGTATAAGCTATGAATAAAACACCTATCTGTTCTATTTCACAGGTATCAAACAAAAGAAAATGGTTGAAATTGACTTGTAAACTATATATCAATGTCTATGACTTATTTGTTACTATTGTTGTTAACATGATTATCACCATCATCATCATCACTACGACTTCATGGAAATTTATCTGATGGGAGTTTATACCTTTATTCATTAGAGTGTTAATTTTTTTATGTTCATCTGAAACTTGCAGATTAGGATTTCTTCAGAACTGAATAAAACTGAACAAATATACCATACATCTTTTGATAATGGTCAGCTAAATACAAATGTTAATTGTTTTGATATTCTGTAGACAATTGGGTCGTTCAGTTCAGTCTAAATTATTAAGCTGATTCTGCAAACTTGATCTCATTTATTTTTTGTTGTTGTGATTTGCACTAGCAATTAACTACGTATAAAATGTGCTATTTTAAGAAAGAGAAAGCAGTAGTTGCTGCTACCCTGACCTTCAAGACAGGGAAAGCTGGTTACTATAGAAATATTGTGCAGCATGGGTATATTTCTAGCATGCCAGAGAAACTGGGCCTGTGATGCAAATTGATGACAATGTTCCCTGTGACACAGTGGGGCACACAGTAGTTACAGAGTCACAAAGCCTAGGTCTCAGTCCAGACTCACCATTTGCTAGCTAAATCACCTTGGTGCCTCATTAATCTCTGAGACCCTCAATTTTGCATTTGAAAGTAATGCATAACTCGCATAATTTTCTGGAGACCAAGTAAAACAATGCACGTGAAAGTGTTTTGTAGACTTAGAGTTCCATAGTTTCTTTAGGGAATAGGAATTCATGTAGGACTGTTCAGTGGAATTCAACTGAAACAGCAAGCAAACCATTCAGCGACTAGCACCTGAGCTATTGAACTATCTCTTAACTGAATCCCTGGACTCATTTTTAATACCTAGTTTAATACCTACTCACTCCACTTCTTTCAATCTGTTTCCTAACTTAGCTTTGAAAACATACTTGTTTTCAATGTCCAGCAATTACTTTTTTTTTTTTTTTTTTTAATTTTCTGTTACTTGACGTCTTCCTTGGGCTGCAAGTTTCACAGCTGAAGTCCTACAACTGTTGGTTACTGACTTACTGATCTCCCAATTATTAGTGATAATAATAATAAGTAGATATCTTTTAGAAAAATCTAATCTTATGAAGCTAGCACTGTACTAAGCACTTAAGAGACAGTGCATTATATAATCTTTAAAGAAGCCTAAATTTTACAAATAAGATGCTACAATTTATAAAGTTTCAGTAAATTTCTCATTGGAAATGGGGGCCAGAAATTTCAACCCAGGTCTGGCTATCTACAAGGAATCTCAACCTCCACAACAAGGAGAATCTAAGATGAAAAGCAATGGAGGGCACACACATGTGTCACTGACCATAGTTGAAACTATTTTTCTTACCCCAGAATTTTGTCTAGGCCCAGAGCTCTTCTGAGTCTTTGTTTGGATAATGTGATGTTATAGAAGATATACTTGGCTTAGGTTAGAATATGAACTTGGAGGCTCATAAAATTTCATCAAAATATTTTACAATGGTAAATATGTCTTTAATTGCTTGCATGTGTAGAGACTATTCTTGCTCAAAAGTGGTTTTTCTGTTTGTTTGTTTTGTGTGTGTGTGTGTGTGTATTTACCTCTACTACAAGTCTGTGAAGCAAGGCAAAATGTAGGGTAAACAACCAGCCTCGTTTGCCTGGGACTGAGAGGGATCAGACCCCTCAGTGGGACTTTCAGGGCTAAAACTAGTGAAAGTCCTAGGGAACCCGGGACAAGTTATTTACCATGAAAAGAAGGAGATTATTTCCATTTTATAGATGAGGAAGCCAGGATAAAGCCACACAGCCAGCACCTGGCAGAGCCAAAGCTTTGATTGACATTTTCTGACTCAAGGTCTAGTGTACAATCTGCCACATGACCGGGAACAACTTATTTTAGTAAAGTGGGGAAATCGTAAGTGACTTGGGGCTAAATGAATGTCATCATGTGGGATAATAGACTAGAACAATAATCTAGCTTTTTAAGCCAGAGCAAATATTAGCACTTAAACTGCTAATTCCTGCTCTAAATTGATTTTTCTCTACTTTTTTTCTAATGGCTAATAGAGAATGAACATTTCAGGAGTCCACCAGTTCTATGAGAATTAAAAATACTCAGTTTTCTTTGCTATTACACTATAAAAATAAATTATTTTACCTGCAGTCAATAAAAGTGATGCTGTAATAATAACTTGTTACTAAAAGACATTTTTATACAATCTTAAGGGATTTATGTCAATGAGGGCATGCAGATGTATTTTAGGACAGTGGCCTGAATTTATTAATGTTATTTAAATTTGAGAAAAAAATAGCAAGTGTTAAAGTGGGAAGTAAAATTCTTGGGCAGGTCCTGTTGCACATTTAAAATCAATAGTGCAACTGAATACATTAGGGAAATTGGCCATTGAAACAGTCCTTTAAGAAGGTACTAAATACTCAGAAGAGCCATAGCTGTATTTCTATACTAGGGCAAGGCAGGGAACTGAAAATAATATGAAAAACCTTGCACACTCTTCTTTCTCCTGGAACATCCCCTTGGAGTGGTTCTAATAAAATGGAACTAGAAACGTGATGCTCTTCCTCTTTAAAACATTCAAGAATCTGTAGCTAGCATGCAAATACAATCTACATTTTCAGAGAGAGGAGGGCAAGCTATAGATGGAAAAACACTTACATAGAAAGAAAAAAGATCTAAAAAAAACCACAGACATATCTTACTACAGAAAAAAAAGAGACTATTAACTCATACCATTCACATCAGGACAGTTTCTCCTAAAAAATAAGGAGAAATCATACAAGGGCTTCACATATTTCTCTGTCTCAAATCACTTTAGGTAGGAGTGAAGACGATGTTTTCTGAAAAATTGTGTAGATGACTCAAGGGGCTCTACTCAGAAAAAAAAGCCTTGGTAGCGGGAGTGCTATGAGAATGGGAAAAACATGTCTTTCTAAATTAGCATATAATATATATTGTGTAACTACTAGAAAAGAAGGAGGAAAAAGAGGAGCAGGACTGAACTCAATTACTTTTCTTTTCTTTTTTTTTTTTTTTTTCTTTTGGCTGTGTTGGGTTTTCGTTGCTGCGCATGGGCTTTCTCTACTTGCGGTGAGCCGGGGCTACTTTTTGTTGCGGTGCACGGTCTTCTCATTGTGGTGGCTTCTTTTGTTGTGGAGCATAGGCTCTAGACATGCAGGCTTCAGTAGCTGTGGCACACAGTATCAGTAGTTGTGGCACACGGGCTCAGTAGTTGTGGCTCTCGGGCTTCAAAGCACAGGCTCAGTAGTTGTGGCACATGGGCTTAGTTGCTCTGTGGCACGTGGGATCTTCCTGGACCAGGGATCGAACCCATCTCCCCTGCATTGGCAGGCAGATTCTCAACCACTGCACCATGAGTGAAGTCCCTCAATTACTTTTCCAACCACGAAGAATACTTCTGTGGACAGATGTCTCCCATTTTGTGATCTTGCTACAAATAGGTATTTAGTCCTTTTCCATTGTCCTCTTCATAACAACATGATTCTCAGAAGGAATTATGAGAGCATTGCCCAGTGGTGAACTCTAGAAGATGCAAGCCCGGCTCAGCCTTGAGAAGGTTGAGGCCACACTCTGTTTACTCTAATAATGGTGAATGAGTACAGAGAGGTTTTCATCCTGGAGGACCAGAGAGTTAAATCCACAGCTTCCCTTTAGCAGCTCACTCAGCTCTTTTAAGGATGTGATAATTACCAGAAGTATGTGCATCGTCCCCTGAATTAACTTTCTTCCAGAGGAGACTTCTGCCTCTAAAATTCTCCAGCAACAGTTTCATTAGGTGCCGTGGAATTAAACATGCCAATAAAACATGGCCATGTTTGAAGGAACGGGAAGGATTTCCGGCAACGCCAAACTTACACAACTCAGAGAATTTTTAGATTACATCAATCAAAGGAATGAATGAATAAAGCTGTCTATTTTTTGCTCCAGAGACAGGATCGTTGCTATCTGAGCCAGAATTCAAAATCAAGAGAGCCTTTCACTCTGCCTTATACTGAGAACATTTCCTTCTTAGGGTGAACAAGCGTAAAAATAAAAGTTTTTTCTCATATTCCATTCCATTATTCATGAATAGCTCTATATTTGGAGGGTCAGGTGATGTCCAAAGTACAGAAGCTGAACAAACACTGGGGTCAGGACGCTCTCCTAGGCTTTGCTCCTTCCTCCCAGCTACTAATACCCTGGATTTCTGTTATTTTTACCTGATTGGGCAAGGAAAGGAGTTTTCATCCAATTTAAGGTTGTGAAGCCTTTATTTTCACTTGCACCTAGGGCAAAGACTTTGATTGTATCCAAGGAACAGCTAGGAAATCATGCTACTGAGAAACTTCACACTTTTTAAACTTATATACTGCTGATGAAGGGAAGAGACTAGTATTATTACTAAGAATCATTTGTTCATTAATTGAACAATTATTTTTTGTCACCTACCAGCCACTGATCTAGGCACTGAGGTTACAGAAGTAAATAAAACAAACTATTCTCATGGTTTTACATTCTATTATGGAGAGAAAGAGAAAAGAAATAAGATATAATATATGCTATATAACAAGTGCTATGGGGAAAAGCAAAGGGGAGTAAGAATTAATGAAGTGAAAAATAAATTACAATGTTCTACCTAGAATAATTTCAATATCCAAATTTACTAAGTAGATAATACATATACACACATATATATATATTGCATATGATATATTACAGAGGAGGATATCTGATCTAAGAGAGACATACTAATTTGCACAAGATCACATAACTATTAATTCATAGGGCTAAGATTAAACTCTGGATTTTTACTATGTCAAGGTCTAGAGTTAGTGTGACTTTTAAGCTATCTGTGGTACATTTTCTCTTTATAGAAATAGCCTTCAAAATGATATTCCATTTCATGGGTCCAACACTGGTCCCTCTAAGATTTATTAGAGTTTAGCTTATTCCATGCATCAATGGCAGTAAAAGAGCTTGAAAACATGTTAACTGATTATTTCTCCTACAAAAAGACTGCAAATAGGAAAAGAAAGTATTTTTTATTTAACAAAAATAAGTTATAAAAGTCTTCCTTGTCCCAACTAAAATACACCAATAACAAAAGTGACTGTTAAGAAAAAAATACATATATTCACTTTTTCCAGAGCACCTTGTTTTTGCAAATTTCTTCTTTTTCTATTTTCAATGAAATAGAAATTTTTTTTTTCAGCAATTTTTTTTTTCAATGAAATTTTTTCTATTGTCAATGAAACACTTCTAGATCAGCACTAAAGTCTTTCTTGGGAAATTTAAACTGCAAAGCACAGCTGAGGGAGAGCAAGTTTCTGCAGCTAATCCTTGGCAACCTCTTTGGGGTGGGGGAGCATTCCTAATCCTCCCGGCCTCTGGTTTCTTCTCAACACATCCCAACAGACTGACCTTCAACTCACATGGGACAGTGAGACACTTCATTCAGCTCTCTACTTTCCTTCTTAGGCATCTGTGTTTTCTTTCTCCTTAATTATTCTGAGCAGTAACAACCCTTGGGAAAGCTGTGTAATTCCTGTCTTCTGTTGACATCAAGGCCCACTGACCTCTACTCAGGCCCTCCTCTGGCAGGTGCCCCAGGTTCGGAGCCTCTTCCTTCACTTCTCTTGTCACTAAAAGCTCTTTTCAGCAAGCTGCCAGAATGGTAAGCTGACAAATTAATAACTGATTCCAAGCAGACTCTGCACAGCAGTGAAGTAGAACAACAAGAGAGCTTATGACCACCCTAATCTAAGCAACAACTTTGTCTCAACTAGACCACCAGAGCAGAGTCCGATATGAGTCCATTCTCACTGCTTGTTTGATGTTGAGTATCATTTATGAACAGTAAAATTTTCCCATTTCAGGTGTACACATCCATAGATGTTTATGTAATTATATTACAGTCAAGATATCAAATATTTCCATCCATCCCTCAAATCATCTATGGCCCCTTTGTGGTTGATCTCCCTAACCCCTGGCAACTAGCAGACTGATTTTTGCCCCTATACTTTTGCCCTTTCTAACATGTTCTATAAGTGGAATTACACAGTAGACAATAAGTCAGATCATGCTAATCCTCTGCTTAAACCATTCTAATGGCTTCTTAGTGAACAAAACAATCACTCCTCAGCAGAGTTTACAGACTCTACTGCTGTGGGTTGAATTGTTCCCCAAAACATACGCTGAAGCACTAATCCCTTGGTACCTGGGAATGTGATCTTATTTGGAAACAGAATCTTTGTAAATGTAATTAAGGTGCAAATTAAGATTAGGTCACCCTGGAGCAGAGCAGGACCTTATTCCAATATGACTGGTGTCCTTATAAGAAGAGAAGAGACACAGAGACAGACACACAGAGGGAAGACAGGCAGAGATGGAGTTATGCAGATGTTGGTCAAGGAATGCCAAGGACCGCCAGCAACTACCCAAAGCTAGGAGAGAGAGCATGGCCCGGCCATGCGGCTTCCTCAGCTATTCAAATGCAGGCCAGATTTCCCACCTCAGATGCTTCACACGGGTTGTTTTCTCTTTCAGGAACATTCTTTCCTCTATTTCTCTGCCTGGTTAAAATCCTACTCATCTGTCAAAGCTCAGCTGAAATGTCATTTTCTCGGAAAAGAATTCCTTGATCCCCTCAAATAAATTAGGCTGATTTGCATTGTTCTCTGACCTTTTCCTTTGTAGCATTCATTTCAATTTACAATTATATAAATTGTATCTGTTGACTTATTTATTTACCATGTGTCCCTCAGAATAAATCATAAGCTGTGAGGACCAGACCCATTTTGTTTTGTCCCCTATTGTGTGTTTGTGAGTGTGTGTATATGTGTGTATCTGATTCAGAAAATTTAATTCATAATCTCCAGCTTGTATTACTGGGAAGAAAATTCTCCAAAAAAATGAGGAAAGCCTGACCCTAGAGTTTCTCTTACTTCAAATGTTATGGCCACCTCCATTCTGGCTCTAGAATGCTCTTTTTCTCTGTAATGATAATGTAAGTAAAAAGAAAAGCAAACAAAATCCTACCCTAGACTCCTTTAACATTGCTGGGGCAGAGTGGAATATTTCAAAGACTTAACCAAACCCTAAGGGAATATAAGATTTTAATACTTTTTGAGAGTTGGTTGATAAAAGGTTGATACACAAAAATCTCAAGTTATATATCTTATAACTCAAATCTATCCTATAACCACTACTCCAGATATTCTATCTCCAGAAACAGCCTGTGGGAGCTCCTGTTTAGACATCATGATAACATTCGTTTCTTTCAGATAAAGAAACAAAGATTTCCATATTGTGTATACCAAGGGCTGTTCCTTAAAGTCCTTGCTGTCTGCCTAAGAAACAGAATTTGTTTCTAGGTGTGTGACCTCAGGAATGAGTATTCTTTCAGAAAAGATCCCCTTCCCACACCCTTCTACATGCATGAAGGTGCCATGTCCTCTCTATGTAATGAATTCTATGACAAACTCATAACCACATCCTAAACAGAGGATCTTTTAAACAAAAGTTTCTTGTATTCACTCAAAAAGGCTTACTTCCATCAATATTTTCCACTGAAAAGTTTGAAAGAAAATCAAGTTTTTTTCTTTTTTATATCTCCATCGTGCTAGTACAGTGCTGGGTACATAGTATGTACTTAGATAATCCATGTTGACAGAATCAATATTCACCGTATGGGCTTCCCTGGTGGCGCAGTGGTTGAGAATCTGCCTGCCAATGCAGGGGACACAGGTTCGAGCCCTGGTCTGGGAAGATCCCACATGCCGCGAAGCAACTAGGCCCGTGAGCCACAATTACTGAGCCTGCGCGTCTGGAGCCTGTGCTCCGCAACAAGAGAGGCCACGATAGTGAGAGGCCCGCGCACCGTGATGAAGAGTGGCCCCCGCTTGCCGCAACTAGAGAAAGCCCTCGCACACAAACGAAGACCCAACACAGCCAAAAATAAAATAAATGAATAAATAAATAAATAAAAGTGAAATTCTTAAAAAAAAAAAAATTCACCGTATGTTATCTTAGCTCTCCACAGGAATGCTTTCCTGAGCACTTGTGCTAACTTTTCTTTTATGAGCTTAGAATTTTATTTGTATATACACAACTGAACTGAAAGCAATTCCCCTTTCTGAATATACATAAAGTATAGAGATGTATATACAAGTAGGATACATAGACCACTGTTGAGAGGACACTGTTTGACATTAGGTGCTGAGAGTCTTAGGTTGTTACCCTTACAGTAAAGTAAACCTTTAATCTGAGTAAACCTTTAATCAAGTGCCCTGGAAGTACCTGGGTCATAGGTAAGCAAGGACAATCGCCCTCTACACAGAACTCTGAGTTAGTTAGATCAAGTGTTGTGGGCGCTGCAAGAGGTCCGTGATGCTCTATGTACTGTATTTCAGAGCACTTGTCAGGTCACAGGTGGTACATCATTATGTGAATTAGATGTGTATCAGGTCATTAGGCCTTTTGCCAGTACCAAGAGAACAGAAACCCCAGGTATAATAGTACACATCCTCTTTCCATCAGAGGACAAAATGTGTTTTGTACATGTGTATAACCTGTCAATGGTCACACTGGTCTGGCTTGGGTCTGAAATAATGGATATTTCAAAGGTTGGGAGGAGATGACATTAGCAAAGCAACTGAAGAGATTTTCTATTGTGACTTTAAAAACAGAAATGCAACTCTTTCCCCGTCATCAACTTGGTGACCTAGGAAAACACATTTTAGAAGCTATGCCTGAAAATGAGAACAGTAGCCTTTTGTCAGAGTGGAAAAATGATAAACTACAGAAGGCGTGGAAAACTGACTTCTCTTTGGGTCAGGGGTTAGCACCGTGCACTTTATCTCAGGAATTACTGTGACTCCCGTGTCTGTAGGTAAAAATCCAGATGGGGAAATTGATGACTCCAAAGTCATATATCTTTACTCTACGGTATAACTATATAAAACTTAAAATGCATTTTGATTTTTTGAAAGATAAAATAAATAGAAGAAAAGGAGACAGAGAGAAAACCACTCTGAACAGTAGGAGACACAATGTCAAGTCCCTGTTCTGCTTTTTACTGACCTTGCAAATGGAAATTTAAAAACTGACAGATATAAAACTAAACATATTAATTATATCAACAAATTTAAATAGGGGCAAACTCGCCTATCGTTAAAGATTATCATATTGGTCAAACCAGTATCTAACTATATGCAGTTTATATGACACTCCAAACAATGTGATATATTAAAATTAACAATAAAAGCGGGCTTCCCTGGTGGCGCAGTGGTTGAGAATCTGCCTGCTAATGCAGGGGACACGGGTTCGAGCCCTGGTCTGGGAAGATCCCACATGCCACGGAGCAGCTGGGCCCGTGAGCCACAACTACTGAGCCTGCGCGTCTGGAGCCTGTGCCCCACAACGGGAGGGGCCGCGATAGTGAAAGGCCCGCGCACCGCGATGAAGGGCGGTCCCCGCACCGCGATGAAGAGTGGCCCCCGCTTGCCGCAACTAGAGAAAGCCCTCGCACGAACCGAAGACCCAACACAGCCAAAAATAATAAATAAATAAATAAATAAAGTAGCTATAAAGTTTAAAAAAAAAAAAAAATACAAGGACAAGTGAGGACCTGAAGGAAACATGAACAAAATAAGAAAGAAGGGCAGTGATATCACATAAAATCACATCCAAGGTAAAAGAACTAAGTGGGATAAAGGGTGATATCTTTAAATTATAAAAGTTGAAAAACTAAAATGAAGATAAAATAATGAAATGGTAAATGCTGGGAAAACATCTCTATCGGTATTTTATCAACTCAACCGAGTAACATTCTAAACAGAGCAACTCCAGAAATTCTAGACATAAGGAGCTTAAGAACAGTAATGGAGTTGGAAAAGAGAGCCAGGAGAATATTTTAAAACTGTGTTTGCATAGTAGGCAGACTTAATTCAGACTGCATGTCATAAATTAAAAAAAAAAAATAGTAAAATTTTCTAAAAATGTTTTAAGTCACACAACACAGGATTGAGAGACTGTTAATTGTCCACGTTGAAAAATACTGTACTTACTTTTAGGGTCGTATTTAGGGATAGGAGATTGATGGCTTGAACAGCAGAAAGAAAAATTGGAATTAAAAAATAAAGTCAGGGATAGCTATTCTTTTGCCCCTAAACCAGACCTGCTGTTCAAGCCAAACTTACTGGCCATTCATCAGTTATCCCCTGTCAGTTTGTAAAGTGCTTGACTTGAACTGACATAATTATAATTGGACAAGCAATTTTTTTTTTCAGTTGGGTTTGGATCAATTCCTTAATTCTTCTATATTTGTTTGTGATGATCTTCCTCATCATCCATCTTTGGTAAAGTAAATAGTCCTTCCTGAGAGCCAAACTATGCCTTAATTTATTTACTATCTAAGTCTGGGTACTGGCATACTGGCTTTTTTAAAGCGCTGTGTAAAGGTATATGATGCTAGCCAGAAGGCAAGCACAGGTATATGAATGAGACAGAAACATTTTCACATCCTGGTGAAGGACTAATTAAGCAGATCAAATCAGCAAGAATGACCTGGATCATATTTTCAGGCCTGAGAAAAGTATGTTTACTTTTTAACAGCAACATAAATTTCGTCATGAAATCTTGGTCTTCATACTATGGGCACCAAGCTGGATTAATCTTGTGTTCATTGTCAAAATAATAAAATAAAATACAGTAAGTCCCCTATATACAAACGAGTTCCATTCCGAGAGTACATTCGTAAGTCCAGTTTGTTCCTAAGTCACACAGAGTTAGCCTAGGTACCCAACTAGCACAATCAGCTCTACAGTACTGTACTGTAAAAGGTTTATAATACTTTTCACACAAATAATACATAAAAAACAAACAAAAAATAAAGAAAACATTTTTAATCTTACTGTATAGTACCTTGCGAAGTACAGTAGTACAGTACAACAGCTGGCATACAGGGGCTGGCATCGAGTGAACAGGCAAGAAGAGTTACTGACTGGAGGAGGGAGAGGAGGTGGGAGATGGTAGAGCTGAAGGATCGTCAGCAATAGGAGATGGAGGGCAAGCTGCAATTTCACTCACGCCTGATGTTGAGTGAAACCAACCACAGGTTCTGGTTCCTAGCTGGATTCAATTCTACCTACCCTCTAGAAAAAATGATCTAGAGTAGTAATTCTAGATCTGGGTAGTAACTCTTTTTTTCTTGTCATATATGACACAGTAGCACTGGATTGCATTCTGAATGGCTGCTGCAACCCTCGTGTACTGTTCTACATTCGGGTCCTGTGCCTCAAAAACTAACAGTGCCTCCTCAAATAAAGAAAATCCCCTTGCCATTTCCTGCATTGTGAATCTCTTCGATTCTTCAGTTACTTCTTCCTCTTGTCTCTCTTTGTCCTTTCTTGGCACTTAGCTTTTCTTAGCAGTACCAGCTATATCACCATTGCTTTTACGCTTGCTTCCAGACATCCTGGGCTTGAAATAAAGATACTGTACTACTGTACTCTATACAGTACTGTACAGTAAAAGTACACAAAAGCACAACCACTTGTAGAGGATGCATGCAAGAGACAATGTACACCAGACACGTGAACTAACTTAACGTGACTGGACATGTGAACACACGTTTGCATCTTTGAAAGTTCGCAACTTGAATGTTTGTATGTAGGGGACTTACTGTCTATTGCTGAAATGTTTTAACGATGATTCTAAACCATTTACAAGTATTAATTTACTTAATCCTCCCGATGGTCTTCTGAGACATCCCTTTTTCCCAGCAACTTCAATGAGGCACAGAAAGAAGACATAGCAAGTAGATGGCAAACCTGGCATTCACACCAGGCACTTAGTCTCTGCACTACATTGCCCTTCTTCCTAGGATCCATTTGTAGATGTGTCTTCCTTTTGTTTATACACCACTTTGTGGGATGGGGGTAATGTGGTCTATAAAATTAGAAAAATTATTACTCTTTACTTTTTATAATTAGAACTTACACCTAGCTTGCTGTCAGCCCAGTGTTTGCAACATAGAAGGCACTCAGTATTTTATTTAAAAAGTAAGCAAATCATGTCAAATTTCTCTCTCTTGCTCACAAACAGCCCAGCATTGATCCAACAAGTTCACATCTCAACAAAGGTAGCAAACATCTATTGTAACCTGACCTAACCTGGATCACAGAGAGAATATCTATTTGTTTCTCATCTCTTCATTGTAAAGTGATCAACTCTTACTTTTTTTTTTACTAAACCAAGGACTTGGGAAGAAAGAAAGAAGAAAAATCTCTTACTCGTAAAGATGCCGGTCCCAGCATTGTCATATCGTGTGCCAGGGAGCTCAAAGCAATGCAGGTTTCTATTAGTACCGCTGGAAGGCACTTGACCTTGGGAAAACTTAGCATTGACTGGTACCAAAGGGATTAGCAAATGCTCCATTTTCCCACTCTGTCTTCAATTACTTTGATGAGCAATTAAAATGCTAATTAAAAAACAATCCAAAACTTAGCACTCAGAAGGTTATGAAATAATGCATTCACATGTCCTACCATACAGATAACTAATAAGGTCACCAAACAAAGAACAGGTAGAAAAAAGAGTTGAATCATCACAATAATTTTAATGTTAAATTCTTTTTCTGTGTTCACAAGGAGCGTACACACCATTATTCTCCAAACAATGTGAATTAGTTTATTTATTTATTATAACTTTCCCTTAGGAAAACAACTTTTTATTAAAATAGACAGTCATAAGGAGATTCTGAGCATTTTCCTAAAGATAGGATAAGGTTTAAATTAGTCATGCTCAGGATGATTAATTAAAATATCGATAACTCAATTTGCATAATGTTGCAGGGTATGGGGTTTTCACATTTCCTTCTTAATTAGCTGGACTTTGGGCTTTTTGTCATTCATTCACAATCACTCTTGAGAGTGAGTTGAAACAGTTTTGAATTATGTAGTTTTTCTTGGTGTTGCCCCAGCATTCAAGCAGCACTGCAGTGATATTCTTTACTTACAGTCTATAAAAATTAAAATATTAATTAAAAATCCAAGAAAGCATATTAATAGTTAATAGTGAGAATCTTTATGTAAACAAAAAAAATAGGCTGCATGAGGGAAGCACATTTTCCTAATCATTGCTATATGCCTAAGGCCTAAAACTGTACTCAGCACAAAGGAGATGCTATTTGTTGAGGAAACGAATTCACATAACTTTTTTTTTTGTACACTACAGCAAGCTTTTTTTTTTTTTAATTTATTTTATATATTTATTTTTGGTTGCTTTGGTTCTTCGTTGCTGTGTGCAGCTTTCTCTATATGCAGTGAGCGGGGGCTACTCTTTGTTGCAGTGCGCAGACTTCTCATTGCGGTGGCCTCTCCTGTTCCGGAGCTTGGGCTCCAGGCGTGAGGGCTTCAGTAGTCGTGGCACGCAGGCTCAGTAGTTGTGCCTCGTGGGCCCTAGAGCACAGGCTCAGTAGTTGTGGCGCACAGGCTTAGTTGCTCTGCGGCATGTGGGATCCTCCTGGACCAGGGCTCGAACCCGTGTCCCCTGCATTGGCAGGCGGATTCTTAACCACTGCGTCACCAGGGAGGCCCGAATTCACATAATTTTAACCAAATGTAATCTCTCTTAGGAATGCCAGTCTTTAAAATGTGAGAATCATCTGTTTTTTAAATAAACTAAGTGATAGAAATATAAACATTTAAATGTTTATATGTCTAACCCACCTGGGAACTAACTTCAGTACATTCAAATAACCAAATACCAATCTAATTATCTAAAAAAAAAAAATTCTACAGACATTTGTGAGGAGATGGGTCCCAGCTCTTGAAACATTTCCTTTCAAAATAGACTTTTGAAAAAAATACTTTATGTTTCCTCCCATTTTATCTGCAAAGGAATGGTCTCTCAAATTCAGTCTATTTTCTCTACTACTGAAAATCAATTCCTGCTACTATGATTGCAATTCCTTTTCACTGGTCTCCTTAACCCCAGTCTCACCCTACTTTAATTTACCTTCCACAATGTCATCATCTCTCTTTCTGAAATGGAAATTGTCTGCAGTATTTAAAACACACACTCAGAAGGCTATACAAGAGAACCAAGTCCAAACTCTTTACCGTATCATTCTTTTTAACAGGACTTCAAGTTCTCTAGCCTCCTTAGACATCCTTTGCTAATAAGCCAAATAGATCATTTTACCCTCTGAATCTTTGTTCATATGGTCTCTTCTGCTCGGAATGCCTTATTCCTTTTCTGTGTACCTAAATATTACTTCATCTTTTGAACTGACAGAAGTTTTTTCATACAAGTTGATTTATTTATGAGATTAAAAAGATCCTCTCCCGATGTGACTAGAGATTTGGAGTCGACACAAGATTATGAGAGAAATGTATAATGTAACAAGTTGTGAGAATCAGCATCACACAACGTACGCGTATATGCACTAATGTGTGTAGCTATGTGCTTATGGAATACACTGCTGAGAGACACTTTACCATCGAACTGTCTCTTTTATCCTAAAGAGATGTTAACTGGGAAATGATGTGTAAAATTGACACAAAAGCCTATTTTTGGTAATCCAATATCGCCCAAACGAGTAAATTACATCACAGCTGAATAGACGTGCTGACAAAGCAGCAGGTTTTATACGTGGGAGCATTTTTGCAAACCACATAGAAGAGGCCCCAAACTCAAATACCTGCAGGGAGTGTGCCTTTAGCATATGCTGTCTGTAAGGCTGCCCATGGTAAGCTGTTTGTATGCTTATGTAAGCATAACACCTGCCTACTTTTATGTCCTTTAAAATACTGTGTGGGCCTATCAGTCAAGCAAAATATATTCTGTGGATTGTATTTCTCAACAACTGCAGGTTTGAGATCTCTGACGTTAGGCTTTACATGGAGGCTGCTACCTTTTTCAGCTTTAGCCTTCCATGGTAAGTATGCTTCCTATTCAGAGAAAGCACCGAGGATAACTTTGAATATAACTATATTTGCAAATCATAATGATCAAGTGATTTAATAGTAACACACAGTGCGTTGGCTCATTTACCCTTGTAATTAGATTAGCTTTGATAAGAGTACCCCACAGCTTCTATCAGTGACTCAGTACGACAAACACTTATTAAGCATCTACTGTCTCTAGAATTGGTTTGGTACCTGGGGATTAGAAAATAAATCAGACCTGATCTCTACATGTAAGATGCTTATAAAACAGTGGGGGAGACTATTATAAACAGGTAATTTCAACATAGAATATTTTAGGTCACTATAAACATTTAATATATGTTTATGGGAAGAATATGTGATGAATAAACAAAAGAATAGATGATGTAAGTGTGGATGGGGTGCTCTGGGAACACAGAGGAAGACCATACGACCCAAACATGGTAGGAAGAAAGGAATAAAATGGGTTCCTGGGAGAGATGATTCTTGAGGACAAGCAGGGATTTGCCAAGCTAAGAACAGAAGCTGGGGTACTGGAGGGGGTAAAAGAGGACGTAACGGAAACAACATCAAGAAATATAACTTAGTATGTAATTTCGTAACTCAATGTTCATAAGTCTTTTTAAATTGCCATATATCATACAGGCTAAAAAAACATGCATAATTAATGTCTGTAATATATAGCTACTAATATTGTTAATTGAAAATATGGAAAGTGCAGCAGTGAAAAAGGCAGAGCTATGGAGAAAACAATAAGACACACTTTCTAAAGTTTTCAATTCATTATTTTTACATGCCGAGCTCTGCTAGGGATGCAGCTATTCCTCAAGAGAACTGAGTTGAAATATTGAACCTAAGGGAGAAGATAGGAGAGTCATTCAGTGCAGACAGCCTCAAAAGGAATCCTCCAGGCTTCTGAAATATTGTTTTGATCACATTCAGGCCTGTATCATAACCCTCAATGATACCCTTGGGGACTGACCTTCTTTCACTGTATCAAAAGCCTAGATAGAATTGCAGGAGGAAGCTTTCCAGGATACCAAAATGCTGTGTATATCTCAAACCGAAAGTCATAGAACATGTGAAAGTGACAATCACAACCTCTGTCTTATCATTAAACACCATTACAAACACCGAGAAAACATAGACTGAGTAGCTAAATCATTAGCCCCTTGGGGAAGCCTTTCAAATAGTAGACCTAGTTTTCTATCATCACGTATGATTCCAAAGTAAATTTCTTGTTTAAATTCTGTTGCCATAGAGTACTTGGAATAAGACATCAGAATATAAGAGAAAGAAAAAAATATGTGTCTGTATAGACATTTCTGGGGTTATATGCATATATATGTACATATATATAAATAAACTCATATATATAAACTCATATATATACATTCATACAGATATAAACTCAAATATACAAATTCTCATACTTCTAAATTCTAAAACTCTCATTATATATGAAGCCAGCTATTAGGTTTAAATACACTTAAAATGCATTTGCATTTCTAAAATTTTTCTGGCTTTGCAAACCCTATGCTGTTCTCTTGCTTTTTCCTTATCTCAGTTTAATTAGGCCTGCTAAAGAAAATGTAAGACACACTGGTATAAATTACCAATGCAGAACTTTGTCCAATATATGACTCAAACCAAGTAGCTTTTAAGAAAAATCATGTTATTACCTTCACAAGACTCCTTAGAGCTGAAGAACTCTCTACCTGAAGACGATGCTATTGAAAATTATCAGTCGGTATTTGTACACTCTGCCTGAAGAGGCTAAAGGTCAAGCAATGGCCCACAGTGACTACAGAAGCACTACTACTGTTATTGATAACAACACCGCCACCGTTTAGCTTTCCCTCCAGACTACAAAATTTGGGGGCTGTGCCATGTCACTTCGTTTCTGTGTTGTAAGCACTAGTGTAGTGCTCATGCTATTGTGGGCATCTACTATATCCTTGCTAAATAAAAAAGATAACATTGAATGCTTTAGAGACTACAAAGGACTACTTAGTATGTTACTTCATTTAACCTACAAAACAAACTGTCTAGGGGTTATTATCCAAATATGAGGAAAATGCTGCTCAGAGTTTAAATTACTTGACAAGTTTATACAGCTAACAAATCAAAGATCTAACATTATAACTCAGGCACTCTGGAAGTATTACTCTGCCCACCACAGCAGCTTGCCAGAAAATAAACCGTTCTAAGTTCAACTTAATAATCTAAGCGTTCTCAGTAATGGGATATTCCGGGTGCTCACCAAGTCCAGTGGAAAGAGAAGAGAAAATTAAGACCCCGCAAAATTGGGATTCCGATAGTAATTGGATCTAGAGATGCACCTCAATTCGGAAGACCTAGTAGTCCAAGACACCAAATTCCAGAAAAGGCAGCATAAGTTGGGTTGGTATCCATATCTAAGGAAACTGCTCTGGTTATGGAGACACGCCAGAAGCCAACCCTGGGCGAAGGTGATACTGGTAGGTTGTACCCTCATAATTTTGATTAGAAAGGTACATCGGGGAGAAAGACAAAACCCATGATTTCAAAAAATCTCCTTGTGGGTAAAATGGTTCAAGGATTAGGTAGGTTGTCAGATCTCCAGTTAAATTGGGTGTCAAGGAAGGTCTCTAAGTCCAGCAGGGAACAAGGGAATAAACAGAAGAAAAATAACCTAGGCATAGGAGACACACAATGGGAGTTTTGGAGAAAGATACAGCTTGATTGTCTTATAAGTACCTGTGAGTTCGTTCCAGCCTCAAAAATCTCAAGCCTTCTACAAGAAGTTAATTTCAGACCCTCTGCTGGGGTAGCATGGATGAAATAACTCAGGCTTGATTCTTATTAAGACTCTGCGGAGCTGGATCTTCAGGTTGAAGTAATATATCAATACATCATGGTTCTGGGAAGCAACTAAATCTGTTAGACTTTTCTTTCTCTGTTCTGCAATTAACACCCACCTAACTATGTGATCCAGAAAAGGGATTTGAAAATCTTGTTCCAAACTGAAAGTTCCTTGTAAACCCTAAGAGAGAGGGTTTGATTGAAACCTTCAATGGCAGTCCGTTTTCTTAAGTCAATTTTTTAACATTTTAATTATGATAAAAAGTGTGTCACAAAATTTACAATATTGCTATTAATAGAATCCTTGAAATAGTTTATCATAATTTCCAAAAATAGTTTATCAGTAGGGTCGACTAAACCAATGCCACTTTATAGTACAAACATTAAAGTGATGAAAATATTTAGTTTATGAAGAAAACGCAGTTCTTTTAATTTAATAGATATTATAGATGTTGCCCACCATCTAGTAGTTGAAAAAAAGAAAAAAGAAAAATATGTGATAATACATCGCAATACGTTTTCACATCTGTGTTATAATTTAAATTAGTTATGGTTAATGCATTTGTTTTGCTCATTTTAATTAAGTATTTATAAAGATAATTCCATTTTCCATTAAATTATCACCACTCAGAATCAACATACCAGGTAAGCACCATTTTGCATAAACATTGGCATTTTATAAAACCAATTCTCGGGACTTCCCTGGTGGCCCAGTGGTTGGGAGTCCGCCTTCCAGCGCAGGGCATGCGGGTTCGCTCCCTGGTTGGGGGAACTGGGATCCCATGTGCCGCGGGGCAGCTAGGCCTGTGCACCACAACTAGAGAGCCCATGCACCTCAACTACTGAGCCCGTGTGCCGCAATGAAAGATCCTGCATGGCACAACTAAGACCCGATGCAGCCAAGTAAATAAATATATATATAAAAAAAAAAAAAACAATTCTCTGTCCTTTGGATTAGAAAAAATATATACACACTTACTTGGTACTATGAAATGTTACCAGCACACTTTTTAATACAGAAGGATCTGTTTTCGACACACTTAATTGTCAGTCTCTGTCCCCAATCAGAGCTGTGTTCTGATGATTATCCAGTCAACCTCAGGCTACTTAACAGATGAGAGCAAGACCCAGCTGCATCCTTATGCTTGCTTAGGTCCTCATGGGGAAGACTGGGTAAAAAGAATATTCTGGGGTCATTTCAGAGTTTAGTTATAGTGAAACTGGTCTGAAAAACTAGAACGTGGGAGGAGTAAACAAACCTCAAGCCTGGAGGGGAAATGTGAGCTACACTGACTAGGGTCTCAGATAAGTTTAAGCACTGGGCCTAGAAGCAGTATATACTCTAGTGCATTGAGGCAGGAGTCAAAGCGCAGACAGTCATGACGCTATGGATGGGTAAGGGAAAGGACTGAGCTGGGATACAACTCGACAGAGTCTCTGTGCTTCCACCACATGATGTTCTCAGGATTTATGCATAGGGTGACCACTTCATCCTCATTTACCAGAGACTTCCCTGGTTTAGCAATGAAATTGCTAACAGTTGTCCAGGTTATTGTTCACATGAATTTTCCTACTTTTTGGTGGTTTAAATTTTTTTAGACAATATTATTCCTAAGTTCAATTATTCTGCAACTTCACCCTTTTGTCCATAGCTAAAGGACAGCCAACTCTGAAAAACGTGTCTGGCCACTACCAGAGATAAACTATACTAAAAACGATTACTTCTAATATGGTTGTCTGTATTTCAGATTGTTAGAAAGTCTAAAAATGTTGGGAAGGCTGTAAATCCCCTTTCGCCTTGGATTCCAACCCATCACCATTAATAACAATGCAAATGACAACATAGCAATCAGGCAGGCAAGGTTACTCAGGTGTCAGCTTCTAGGCGCAGGTGGTACACTGAGGAAGAAAGCAAATGTCCTTATGTACTTCGTATTTCCTATTTTGTATTTCGTATTTTGTAAGTACTGGTCCAATGCTTACAAATCAGAAGTAGCAGCAAAGCAAGAGATACACACACACACACACACACACACACATACATATATTCATACACACATAAACACACAGACATCTAGAACAATACCAGCTTTAATTCTGTTGAGGGGAAGGAGATACCAAAGGGTTTCAGTGATCTTCTCTTTATTTTATATAAATCCTTGTAAGCCAGTTAATCCTCTTAATTTCCCTAACCTCATTTACATCTCCAATGCTAATTTCCCACCAGGTTCTAAAATCCTTGGGTGAGGTATTTTCTTAGTCTTGTTTCTCTTTTATTTGCCTCCCCCAATCCTTCCAATTTCAGCAGGAAGCTTTCCTGCTTCCTACTCCTAAAGTCTGACACTATCGTGGACCTTAACAAGGTGAGAGGCGGTTCATTCTAATAAGGGAATCAAAAAGAAGAGATAATATAAAGTCAACCTTTGGCCTTATGGACATTTGGGGATTGTCTATGGGGACTTTATATAAGTTCAAGTTTATAAACTCAGGAAAACAAGGAAAGAAATATGTATTCACTCATGTTCATGAAGGAAACATGCACGCGCACACGCACACACACACCTACACATGCATATTCGTTCTGCACAAAGAAATCCCATTCACAAATTCTTGTTTTCATTATAATGCGTAGGGCAGGCATTACAGAGTTGAATTTAAACATACCTTGCCAGTTTTAAAATAGGAATACGCTGGATATTTGTATTTGTAGAATGATTCCTGTATGCACTACTATTATTATGAAAACTCTAGCTGGAAGGGAATCTTTTTACTTGCAAGTACTGCGGGGCCATCGCACTAAGGAACAATTAAAGGAAAGAATGGGAACTGAATATAATTCCCTTTTTTTGCTGTCAAGTCTCTCTCCATGGAGCCTCATATATCCCCAGGGGGATGTATCCCTCCCCAGTTCCACCACGAAATCGATAACAGTCTAAAGTAGACTTCAGACAAAGAGAGAACACTTGTGGACTTTACAGGAGGTATAACCCTGCTGCATGCCAGGTTATATGGGTTAACATGATAGAAATTCAGCAAACCATCAGAGGACCCAGAACATTGCTTTGTTTTTTTCCATATCACTAAGTGTTCTCTCCACATAAACATCAGCATGACCTTTTTTGTCTATTATACATTAAGATCCCTATATTAAGTTCAGGGCTATCAAATATCCTTGTATTCATCTTTGTACTTTTTACAGAGTTTGGCCCAGGGTTTTGAATATATCAAAGCTTAATGAATATTTGTAATATGAATGGAACAACCTGAATAGTTAGAAATACAGTATTTGAAAGAAAGATAAACTGTTGAATTGTAACCAGAAATAGGCTGTTAGGATAGTTCTTTTGCCCAGTCCATTATTTTATTTATTTATGAATTTATTTATTTATTTTTTGGCTGCATCGCATGGCATGTGGGATCTTAGTTCCCCAACTAGGGATGAAACCTGTGCTCTCTGCAGTGGAAGCATAGATTCTTAACCACTGGACCACCAGGGAACTCCCCAGTCCATTATTTTTTAAATAACTGGTATTAGTTATCACTGATTTAAATTTAAAATTTTTTTTACATTTAAACAAATATTTTTTAGACTTCTCTTGACATACCAGGAAATCTGATGCCACTGGGCCTGTTTCCCACCTGCCAAGCATTGGCTGGAGTGGTATAAAGAACCTCCTTTGGAAGGGCTCTGTGCTTTCAGTTTGACACAAGCCTCAGGGTTCCCTACTACTTTATACCAGGCTTCCTCTATTCATTTGCCCTCTTGGCCTCAGTTTTTGCTTGTGGGAAAAAGGAATTAAACTGCTTTGTGGAGATGTATTTGGAGGTTCAGTAGCCTCTGTGTATCCACAACAGTCTTCAGCTAATCTTTAATCCCCTGGGCATTTTACGTAAAATTGTGTATGTGTTCATGTGTGGCTTTTTCTTAGGAATGGTTTCATCAAATTTTCAAAAGACTGTATATCTCAAAAAAAAGTCTTAACAAGAAAATATCTACTTAATGTCTACTATATGCAGAGTCCTGAGATCTCTCAGGTCCTTTAAACCCTGAATACCTTAAATTACATACATAGGTGTGTATACACACAGACACACACACACACACGCTATCTCTAATCACACACACACACACCTCAACTTTAACAAGGACTTTACATATAGCAAAGAAGTCATCAAAGACTCAGAGGAACACTGACTTAATTCACATTGTACTTAAAACTGAATGGCACTCTCTCAATATCGAGTCTCAGCTGAAACACACTTTTCCCTTGGACTGTGACCTCCAATCAGACTCCTCAGCCTCTACACTTCAGTCTTTTTTCAGCCATGAAAAGGGAGTTCAAGTACAGAGAAAGTCTTCCGACTCGTGATAAAAGGCTTCCCAACCTGAATCTCAAAGTACAAACACGGCTTGCCCACCTTCTTTCTAAACACCTCCGATTTATACAAACTGTGATAGTTTAGAAAATCAAAGGGTTTAATAGTGACCCAACTCAATCCGAAGTATTCCATCTGATTAAATATACAAGAACCTTCTTCTGGTATTTAATGACCCTTGAAGCTAGATGCCATCTTCCAAGAAGCTGGAGCCTCTTCCTTGTTTAAAAACTTTATTTTTTCTTTTTTAAAAGATTTTGAGAGTGAGCTACATATGCCCCAGAACAGTTCTCTCTATGTTCTGTGCAGATTTACTTAACACCACTTGGGTTATAAATGTACATTAAAACAAGAGGAAGTTTTTAGTCCCACTAAAAGAATTGCTATTAAAAGGAATTTGTTTTAGAATTGCTAAAAACAAGACAACAGGCCCAAATGGAGATGCTTATGCTAAGACCCACATCACCAAACTAAGACTCAATTACAGTTTCAACTTTTCCAGAAATGTAATCTTAAACCAGTCAATCGGGAATCACCTGATCAGCACTAGTTAGGTCATCTATCTGACAGACCCCTGCTATCTCCTAAAGGACACCTTGCAGTAACCAACCAGCTTTTATGTTGAGTGTAACTTTCTTGTTGCTGCTGCCTTCTGCCTATAAAAGTCTTTCATTTTGTACAGCTCCTTTCTATCTGCTAGATTGGATGCTGCCCGATTCAAATTGATTTTTGCTCAAATAGACTCTTAAAATGTTTAATATGCCTCAGTTTATCTTTTAACAGAATCCAAGAGGTCACCTACAAAATGGATAAGCTTTCCTGGAATATTACATTGAATACCTTTTCAGAAATGAGAACCATCTTATTTGAAACACTGTCATATATGCAGAAGCAACTCTCATTCCAGTTTTCTGCATAGAGAGGAGTATCTTGTTCCAAAACTGCAAAATATTAATGGTAAATTCTTAGCAAGAATAGCTACAGTTACTGGTGCCAAGTCAAGGGGAGAGGGGATAAAGAATAGGCAAAGGAGATCGTTTTTAATGGTGTTAGAAATGCCTTTTCAAAATTATTGGGAAGGGAAGCTCATGAGTTAGGAATGACAGAAGGATATAAAAGTTTTATTTCAAATATATGTATTTTTATATATATAATATCTATCTCTATATATGTATATATATATATACACATATATAATATCTATCTATTGATATTTCTCTCTATATCTATCTCCCAATGTTTTAAACTGGATTTGCTGACCAAATATAGGCATAAAGATATTCAGACACTATGATGATTGACTTGCAGAACTGTTCCATTCTTAAAGCATTAAAATTGTGTATTTTATGTAGGTATCTATAACAATGAAATTGACTTGTATAGCACTGTGGATTCCACAGAGTGTTATCACATACATTATGTCACATGACCGCTAAAAGCTGAGAGAAGTCACAGTCAGTAAGTGGTGGAATCATAATCTATGATCACACATTCATACACATACACACCAAACCCACACAATTCAAATATACGGTACTTGAATATGTACACACACACACATTCTCACACACTTGTACCTGTACACACTCAGAATTCACACATGCTCAAAAATGTATATAGGTATATACCCACAAATATGGTCATACGTTCAATACACTCACACATATGTACACTTCAGAAATTTGTATGGGTCTGTTTTTTTGCTCTTCTACAAGTGTACCGTGCTAAAGATGAATTTCCCGAATCAAAATATGCTGACAAGAATTTATGCACCTCAATTCTCTAGCGCAGATCTCTAAATTAAAGGGCAAAAGAGGAAGAAAAAGAACTGTAATCCCATCCCAACTAAGAAGGTTTACAATTCTAAGAGTTTACTTTTTAACCTTTATGTGTCTTGAATGTCTCCTCTTTGATATACAACAGGCTACTTGCTCCATGATGATAAACCTTTGTCAAATGATAGCAGATCTGTTGGGTTTCTGAAACACCCAGGTCTTGAACTGCAGTTACAATGCTTGTAAACAGAGGCAAAACCTTCCATGGGAAGAGGAAGCAGGTGCAGAATCTACGGAACAAGGATTTACTTAAAGCCTTATTTGTGAGCTAATATCACGAGCAAATCACCCAAATCTGACCTCTGAGTTCCGTTATAGGCATCTAACTTTATGTTCCTCCCCAAAACAAAATTCTCTCCAATTTATACTTTTAAGTTACTTAAAAGTCAGAGCAAAAATGAGCCACATGGAGAGACCATAAGGAGTGTAGGTGGAAAGATTAAAACTGAAGCATAATTCACTGTCTAATGCACATTTCCTTGCCGTAACTCTGCTCTCTCCACCTCCTTAAAGCTCCCTTCTTCATCACCTTCTCTCTAATATTTCTCTGTGGTTCACCCACATCATTTTTCTCTTAGATCTTCAGGGAGCTGGGCTGTAATGCAATCTCCAGTTTGCTAATGGGCAATAGAATAATAGAGTTGCATGCTGACCCATATTTCACATGTTAATTTGTGTCAGTCACAGAGATACCTTCTTTCTTTGGTTAAATGTTTCTACCCTGGGTGAAATAATAGATGAAAAACCTCAGACAAAGCACGGACACAAACGACTAGTAGTAAACGAGCAGCTGTCTTTCAGTTCTTAACACATGGAAAGACATTGATCTTGCTCTAATTGGCATGGATGGTAATCGGGAGCCGTGAGACAATTAACGGATAAAAGACTCCCTGGTTTGTACCTTCTCATTCCAATGAACTACTGTCACCTGTTTTTTTGCTTCTTTGTTTTATGAAAGCCTCACTGATACCCAAAAAGATGATACAGAGTAGAACCTTTTGGCATGATGAGAAGGAATATAAAAGAAGGGATTTAATTCAGATCATTTGATTTGATAGAGTTGAACTGTTCCTTCTTATGTTTCAGCAGTGCCTGAAATGGACATGGGAGAACATGGTTCTCTGAGGTTGACTTGTATCCCAAACAGGTGGGTCCTAGGAAGAGAAACTCAAATCTTCTTGATTCTTGAACTTTATGGCCTTAGACCAAACCATGAGCATGTGTAAAAAGACTATGTTATTGAATTATAAGCAGTTCTTTCCTATCTTCCCAAGATGTTGGATGTGGCGAGGGTATTTTATTCATTGAAGATGTTATATGTCATTCCGATTCTTCAGACTTGCTGTGTAAGGAAGTTTATATCAAGGCTTCTTCTTTCTACTTACTTTCCAAGGTCAATAATAATGTCTAATGCTTCAGTCCTCACTCTGTGTCAGGCTAAGTTATTTGCATACATTATCTCAGTGAAATATCCAGAATACCTAGTCATTCTTATGCCCATTTTACAGATGAGGCAACTGAGGCTCAGAGAAATTAGACACATTAGCCAAGCTTGTGTAGTTAGTGATAAAATGAGCTATTGTACCCACAGCTCTCTGACACTACACTATCACCGCTAACGTTTTTTATCACCATGATGTAAAAGAGGCAAAATCATACAGGTACTAAATAATCATGCATAACGGTCTATATCATTAGTGAGCATTGTTCAATGTTATACCATTTCTATTGCATTTTAGCACATTTCTCACCTGAACCTCACAACCACCAAGAATGATAGATAAGGATTTATAGTCCCCATTTAATGGATGAGAACTTTGAAATGAGAGGTCAAGTGACTTTTCAAAATCACAGAACATATATGCAACCCCCCATCCCCATTATCACATACACACAATGTGGAGCAGTAGAGGGAAGACTCCTACATTCTGATAATTTGAAAATTGTCATCTTTCCTGTGGGTGACATCTTACAGGCTAAAGTATGAGTGTCACATGTCCCCAGGAAAATTTTAGCTAGACAATATGAATAATAATGCTATTGGTAGTACTCTGTATAAGTGCAAGAGGGAATGTATACATTCTAGTAACGAGAGAAAGAATTGAAGAAAAACTTTGCACCATGTCACAGTGGTGGAAGAAGCAATGCAAGTATACATAAATAAACAAAGGGAATCTTTGGTGTGAATGTAGGATAATGATTTTGCCAAAGAATCCATTGGTCATCTAGACAATGGTTTAGCATAGGAGGGAGAATTCAGGAAATCAGTGCATTCAGAATAGTCTTTCCCCAAATATCCCTTATTTATCTTGACTGGTTTCTTGACTCCAAAACAGTGAGAGATATAATCAGTAATAGTTTTTGGAATGATATCCTTTTGACCAGACTGGGTCTAGGTCCTGGTGAGAATAACAATAGAATCAAATTTGTTAACTGCCATCAGGGAACTTACAAATGAAAATGGTGGCAATACATACATGCATACACACAGTCCACGTTCAGATCTAACAACATGTTAAATAGTGTGCTATAGATTTCAGAAGTTCAAAGAAGAATAAAGTAAATATGTACCAATTTCATAAGTTACTTAGAGTGTAATTACATGATACACTGGTATAGAAAACTGTATTAAAGCTCCCCCCACTGAAACTAACTTATCCATGAGCTAAAAGACATTTAAATTGCCTTTAAAAGTCATAGTATTTAGTGTGGTTGAGTGTAGCTGTATTAATCCAAGTCTCTCCTGGAATATTTTCACTGTAGTTCAACCATAAAAGCTATAGGGGCATTTCAGTATGTGGGATAAGTAAGACAAAACACCTGAAGTCTATTGTTCTTCTCCCTTGAATATGTAACCTTGAGCCCTCTTTATAGTTCATTAACATCCATTTTTCTTTAGCTTTAGTTAGATGCTTGCTGTCATCCATTTCAACAAGCATTTCTTGAAAATCATTACTCATCACTGATTTTTTTCCCTTGTTTGCTATTTACTGGCCAAGATTCTACACTGATGTCATTTAATCGCATAAGTTTTATGCTAAGACAAAGGATATTTCTCCTTAATGACTCACATACAGAGTTTAAAATTGGAAGAGACCTAAGAGTTTTCTGCTTGATTTCCTTTATTTTGTCAGTGAGGAAACTGAGCCACCGAAAATGGTTAAATGGAGAACCCAGGCAGCATAGTTAATGGTTGGCATTGCAAGAGACCCTTTTCCTTTCTTTTTACATTTCTCCAAGCTGTCTCTCTCCCATGGGAATATTTATACCCTCCTGGCATTTGAAAGCAAGTTAGTAGAAATATAATTACTACTCAACATTTGCTACTGAATGGATAGAGTAATCCAGACCATGGAGACAGAAGGATGGGTTGACGCTGGTGCCTTTAATCTGCCACGTCCAAATGTTCCTCCTTTTCTGGGAGCTCCTGCTGACTTCCAGTAAAGATATGTGCTCCCTTGGTGTTAAACAGATGAGAGAAGGCCAATGGTGAGTTCATACAGCTTTGGTGAGGACAACAAAACATCTCAGTGATGTGAGGGGCCCAAGGAGTCCCTGTCCAGACTGGATTAGCAATCTCTATGTAATGCCAAAAAAGTCCAGCTGTTGTAGGGGGCTGACTTCTATCAGGAAATTATTTTCCTAGCTCCATGTGAGAAGTGAACCTTTGATGAGGGTGAGTCAAAAAGCACCCTGTACCCACTCCAGGGAATAATGTAACTTTCTAGATGGTAAATTTTAAGTACATACAAAACTCACAGCACCCTTCTCAATTTATGGCCATTGTGTCTACTAGAAGGAAGTAACAAACATAAAACTTACAGAACTAGGTGTGCCTTGTATTTTTCATCCTGACTCCTAAGATTTAAGACCAGAGAGCTAATCAGTAGAAAGAAAAAGAGCAGACAAACTAGCTCTGCTTTATTAGCAGGATCATTTGAACTGACTATATTGTTGGTTAATATCATAATTTCAAAGAGCTTTAATGGTTAATTTGTTCTTGAAAATGCTAATAAAGTAATAATTATGTATCATCTTTATAACAATATGATTGTAACACATGCTAACGTATTTTGAGTGCCAGGTATAGCACCATGGTTCATTTCCTTTCCTCTTCCTCTTTCACTCTACAAGGACACAGATTGGTGAGACCAAGTAACCTAAAGCACATAGCTAATAAGTGGAGGGACCATCTAGTATGCCTTTCTGACTCTAATTCTTAGGCTCCAGAGGGAGTATGAAAATAAAATATTTGCTCAGCGACGGTGTATGTGCTATGTGACCAAATCTACAGATATCACAGTGTCTGACTCTAGGGCAAAGAGAAGATTAAAGAAATTGCTCTTGATAAAAATGTGATGGCAATTGGGGATAGAACAGTCATCATTTAGAGTATTCCAGAGCAATTCCATAGATCTCTGGCTTATAGTTATTTCTAATTTTGTTAGAAGAAGAATTTAAATTGTGTACATCTTGAGGCTGACTGACCACTGTACATCACTGAATCAGTTATTTGGGAGTGAGACTAGCCAACACCCAGCATCTTCACATCAGTGTCGTTTTTTTTCTCTGCTGGTCACTGCTCTGATCATAAGTCTCATGAAATGATAAACAGGTTCACGGTGAAAAGTGGCTCAGATAACAAAGCTATTTACAGCTATTTACTGAACTATAGAGAAAGCTAAGTAGTCTAAAAATGTGACAGTTCTTGGCTATAAAAGCAAACAAATAAAGACTACTAAAAGATACAAAGAAGGACAGTACATAATGATCAAGGGATCAATCCAAGAAGAAGATATAACAATTGTAAATATTTATGCACCCAACATAGGAGCACCTCAATACATAAGGCAAATGTTAACAGGAATAAAAGGGGAAATCGACAGTAATGCAATCATAGTTGGGGACTCTAACACCCCATTTTCACCAATGGACAGATCATCCAAGATGAAAATAAATGAAGAAAAACAAGCTTTAAATGATACATTAAACAAGATGAACTTAATTGACATTTATAGGACATTCAATCCAAAAACAACAAAATACACTTTCTTCTCAAGTGCTCATGGAGCATTCTCCAGGATAGATCATATCTTGGGTCACAAATCAAGCCTTGGTAAATTTAAGAAAATTGAAATCATACCAAGTATCTTTTCTGACTACAATGCTATGAGACTAAACATCAATTACAGGAAAAAATCTGTAAAAAATACAAACACATGGAGGCTAAGCAATACACTACTAAATAACCAAGAGATCATTGAAGAAATAAAAGAGGAAAACAAAAAATACCTAGAAACAAATGGCAATGAAAACACAACAGCCCAAACCCTATGGGATGCAGCAAAAGTAGTTCTAAGAGGGAAGTTTATAGCAATAAAATCCTATCACAAGAAACAAGAAACATCTCAAATAAACAACCTAACCTTACACCTAAAGCAATTAGCGAAATAAGAACAAAAAAAACCCCAAAGTTAGCAGAAGAAATCAGAAAGATCAGATCAGAAATAAATGAAAAAGAAATGAGGAAACAATAGCAAAGATCAATAAAACTAAAAGCTGGTACTATAAGAAGATAAAAAATATTGATAAACCATTAGCCAGACTCATCAAGGAAAAAAGGGAGAAGACTCGAATCAATAGAATTCGAAATGAAAAAGGAGAAGACACAACTGACACTGCAGAAATACAAAGGATCATGAGAGATTACTACAAGCAACTATATGCCAATAAAATGGACAACCTGAAAGAAATGGACAAATTCTTAGAAAAGCACAACCTTCCAAGACTGAACCTGGAAGAAATAGAAAATATAAACAGACCAATCACAAGCACTGAAATTGAAACTGTGATTAAAAGTCTTCCAACAAACAAAAGCCCAGGACCAGATGGCTTCACAGGCGAATTCTATCAAACATTTAGAGAAGAGCTAACACCTATCCTTCTCAAACTCTTCCAAAATATTGCAGAGGGAGGAACACTCCCAAACTTATTCTACGAGGCCACCATCACCCTGATACCAAAACCAGACAAAGATGCCACAAAAAAAGAAAACTACAGGCCAATATCACTGATGAACATAGATGCAAAAATCCTCAACAAAATACTAGCAAACAGAATACAACAGCACATTAGAAGGATCATAAACCATGATCAAGTGGGGTTATCCCAGGAATGCAAGGATTCTTCAATATACACAAATCAATCAATGTGATAAACCATATTAACAAATTGAAGGAGAAAACCCATATGATCATCTCAATAGATGCAGAAAAAGCTTTTGACAAAATTTAACACCCCATTATGATAAAAACACTCCAGAAAGTAGGCATAGAGGGAACTTATCTCAAAATAATAAAGACCATATATGGCAAACCCACAGCCAACATTGTTCTCAATGGTGAAAAGCTTAAACCATTTCCTCTAAGATCAGGAACAAGACAAGGTTGTCTGCTCTCACCACTATTATTCAACATAGTTTTGGAAGTTTTAGCCACAGCAGAGAAGAAAAAGAAATAAAAGGAATCCAAATGGGAAAAGAAGAAGTAAAGCTGTCACTCTTTGCAGATGACATGATACTATACATAGAGAATCCTAAAGAAGCTACCAGAAAACTACTAGAGCTAATCAGTGAATTTGGTAAAGTAGCAGGATACAAAGTTAATGCACAGAAATCTCTTGCATTCCTATACACTAATGATGAAAAACCTGAAAGAGAAATTAAGGAAACACTCCCATTTACCATTGCAACAAAAAGAATAAAATACCTAGGAATACCTTTTGTCTACCTAAGGAGAAAAAAGACCTGTATGCAGAAAACGATAAGACACTGATGAAAGAAATTAAAGATGATACAAACAGATGGAGAGATATATACCATGTTCTTGGATTGGAAGAATCAACATTGTGAAAATGACTCCACTACCCAAAGCAATCTACAGATTCAGTACAATCCCTATCAAACTACCAATGGCATTTGTCACAGAACTAGAACCAAAAATTTCACAATTTGTATGGAAACACAAAAGACCCTGAACAGCTAAAGCAATCTTGAGAAAGAAAAACGGAGCTGGAAGAATCAGGCTCCCTGACTTCAGACTATACTACAAAGCTACAGTAATCAAGACATTATGGTACTGGCACAAAAACAGATATATAGACCAATGGAACAGGATAGAAAGCCCAGAGATAAACCCACACACATAGGGTCACCTTATTTTTGATAAAGGAGGCAAGGATATACAATGGAGAAAAGACAGCCTCTTCAATAAGTGGTACTGGGAAAACTGGACAGCTACATGTAAAAGAATGAAATGAGAACACTCCCTAACACCATACACAAAAATAAACTCAAAATGGATTGAAGACTTAAATATAAGGCCAGACACTATAAAACTCCTAGAGGAAAACATGGGCAGAACACTTTATGACATAAATCACAGCAAGATCCTTGTTGATCCACCTCCTAGAGAAATGGAAATAAAAACAAAAATAAAGGAATGGGCCCCAATGAAACTTAAAAGGTTTTGCATAGTAAAGGAAAACATAAACAAAATGAAAAGACAACCCTCAGAATGGGAGAAAATATTTGCAAATAAAGCAACTGACAAGGGATTAATCTCCAAAATTTACAAGTAGTTCATGCAGCTCAATATCAAAAAAACAAACAACCCAATCCAAAAATGGGCAGAAGACCTAAATAGACATTTCTCCAAAGAAGAGATACAGATTGCCAACAGACACATGAAAGGATGCTCAACATCATTTGAGCATTAATCATTAAAGAAATGCAAATCAAAACTACAATGAGGTATCACCTCCCACCAGTGAAATGGCCATCATCAAAAAATCTACGAACAATAAATGCTGGAGAGGGTATGGAGAAAAGGGAACCCTCTTGCACTGTTGGTGAGAATGTAAATTGATACAGCCAGTATGGAGAACAATATGGAGTTTCCTTAAAAAACTAAAAATAGAACTACCATACAACCCAGCAACCTCACTACTGGGCATATACCCTGAGAAAACCATAATTCAAAAAGAGTCATGTACCACAATGTTCATTGCAGCTCTATTTACAATAGCCAGGACATGGAAGCAACCTAAGTGTCCATCGACAGGTGAATGGATAAAGAAGGTGTGGCACATATATACAATGGAGTATTACTCAGCCGTAAAAGGAAATGAAATTGTGTTATTTGTAGTGAGGTGGATGGACCTAGAGTCTGTCATACAGAGTGAAGTAAGTCAGAAAGAGAAAAACAAATACCGTATGCTAACACATATGTATGGAATCTAAAAAAAAAAAAGAAAAGAAAATGGTTCTGAAGAACCTAGGGGCAGGACAGGAATAAAGATGCAGATGTAGAGAATGGACTTGAGGACACAGGGAGGGGGAAGAATAAGCTGGGACGAAGTGAGAGAGTGGTATGGACATATATACACTACCAAATGTAAAATAGATAGCTAGTGGGAAGCAGCCATATAGCACAGGGAGATTAGCTTGGTGCTTTGTGACCACCTAGAGGGGTGGGATAGGAAGGATGGAAGGGAGTCATAAGAGGGAGGGGGTATGGGGATATATGTATATGTATAGCTGATTCACTTTGTTATAAAGCAGAAACTAACACACTATTGTAGAGCAATTATATTCCAATAAAGATGTTAAAAAAAAAGAAGCAAACATAATAAAACTCTTTATAAATTACTTCCATTTGGCAGATCTTAAGGGATCAGTTATAGTCTATGGTTTACAGGGACTATCATAAGAACAGTGATATTTGCAAATTGAGAATATAACCCTTCTGAATATCAAGATTACTCAGGTTCTGGATATCTACATGCAAAATAATGAATTTGGACCCCCTAAATCAAACCATATAAAATAAATAACTCAACATGGATAAAAGACCAAAATGTAAGCATTAATATTAGAAATAAAACTCTTAGAATAAAATATAGGTGTAAATCTTAGTTCTTAAATTGGGCAATAGCTTTTTGGCGCTGATACCAAAAGGCAAAAGCAACCATAGGAAAAAAACAAATAAATAGGACTTTACCAAAATTTGAAACGTTGTTGCACCAAAGAATACCACGAAGAAAGTGGAAAGGCAATTCACAGCATAGGAGAAAACATGTGCAAATCATACATCTGACAAGGGTCTTGTATTCAGAATATATAAAGAACTCTCAGCACTCAATAATGAAAAGACAACCCAATTTTAAAAATTGGCAAAAGGATTTAAACAGATGTTTTTCCAAAGAAGACACACAAAAGGCAAATAATACCTATAATGATGCTCAACATCATCAGTCATTAGAAAAATTCAAATCGAAACCACAATGAGATACTACTTAATACCTCTAAGATAATTATAGTATAATGATGATGATGATGATGATGATGATGAAAGTAAGGATGTGGAAAAGGTGTAACTCTCCTACGCTGCTGGTGGTAGTGTAAAATGGTGCAGCCACTGTGGAAAACAGTTTGACAGTTCCTCAAAAAGCTGAACATAGAATCACCATACCATCCAGCAACTCTACTCTGTAATATGATCTAACTCCATTCTTTGATGTTTGACGGCTAACAGCTTTTAAGTCTCAACCTTCCCTCTTTCTTGGACTCCAGATCTGGCCAAACTGATACAAAAGCTCAAGTACTCCCTCTTTTAGCACTGTTGGGAGGTTCAAACTACTCAACCTTCTTCCCTTGTGCGGGCACATCACCCAGGCTCTACTCTCTAGCCACAAAATAAAAACCCGAAGCCAGTCCTCTTTTCTTTCTCCCTTAAGCAATTTTCGGGCCAGCTTGGGAGGCCTGCCTTGCTCTGCCCTGAAAGCCTCATTGCTGTAAAACTTTTCATACCCTCTTGGTATGTGTGTGGCAACATCCGTCTTGACATGCAAACCAAATTTTGGGTGCAGGTCCACCCTCTTTCTGCATAATGACCTCAGCATACTCCTAGGTATATGCCCAAGATAGCTGAAAGCATATGTTCATACAAAACTGGACATGAATGTTCATGGCTATATTATCCATAATAGCCAAAAAGTAGGAAAAAATCCAAATGTCCCTCAACTGAGGAATATATAATTAAAATGTAGTTTATCCATACAATGGAATATTGGGCATAAAAATGAAGTTCTGATATGTGACATATGATGAATACACTCTGAAAAATTTATACTAAGTGAAAGAAACTAGTCATAAAAGGTCACATCTCATATGATTGCATTTATGTGAAATGTCCAGAATAGGCAACTCCCTAGGGATAGAAAGTGGATTATTGTTTGTCAGGAGCTGGGGAGAGGGGAGTAATGGGGGATGACTGGTCAATGGGTATGCAGTTTCTTTTTGGGATGAGGAAATGTTCTGGAATTAGATAGTGGTGAGGGTTGTGAATACACTAAAACCCACCAACCTGTGCATATTAAAATGGTGAATGTTATAGCATGTGAATTATATTTAAATGAAAAATAATAACAAAATAAAACAACATTTTTTAAATGAAGAAAGATTACTCAGGTTTATCTCCTTCAAGTAGAGCCTTGGTAACCCCATTCATTGCTCAAAGATTGCTGATCACTCCATATTAATCAGAGAGTTAAAAATCTAATTTCTTATAACATTTGTCAGGACTGTGAAGTATAATCAAGCCCAAGTCTCATCTCTTTATATTTTTCACTATTTGCCTTGAGCTCTTATGTTCCAGAAAACCCAAATGTATCCAGACTTCCTTCCTTGTATACCTTTCTCCTGGTGCCCCTCTGCTTGGGACATATCCATCCATGCTTTTGGAGTTCTTTGTCCTTTGAGGGCAAATTATAAAGCTAACCTTCATGTCCCCTCTAGAGTTTTTTCTCCTCTTTTTCCTCTAAAGCATTTTATCAATAGATCTCTCACCTAGCACATTCCTCTCTCAACTTTGTACTTGACTTATTTTTGTCCCCGTCATAACTTTTCTACCTTATGCTAAAATCCTTGGCAGCAGAAGGATTTTAACCTTTGTTTTAACCTTTTCTTTTTAAGATGTAGATGCTAAAAACAAATGTATTCAAGAAAAGGTAAGTGAATGAGTAGATGAATAAATTGAAATTTGAGTAACCCAGCAAAGTGCCCTGGGAATGTGCATGAGAGGAAATATTTGAGCTAAGCCTTTCAGTTTAGTTTTGATCCCTCTTCTATTTATTTATTTTTTTCACCTTGCAGTAGTACTTTTGAAAATTTCTAGTGTTCCTTGTACGGTGGTTAATAGGTTACCGGGAGACATTTTGCATTTTCATTCATCTCAGAAAGCTCTATGGTATCATTCTGTGATGACTATAGATTTATTGAAAGGATTTAAAATCTTAGTCTTTTATTCCATTATACTATACACATTGATTGAGTTTCTTCTATCTGATAGATCTTGTACTACGTGCCATGGATATTGCAGTGAACCTTGTGTTGCGATCAAGGACCCTGGTGGGAGAAGAGTGCTCTTGGGAGAGAAAATAAGTCTAAAGCCTTGAAAACAGGAATGTGCTTGGCTTGTTGGATCATAAAGAAAGAAGGGGGAGTGACTGAAGCATTGCGAACAATGGGGAGACTAATCTGTAATGAGTTTCAAGAGTTAGGTGCTAGATTATGCAGGGCTTGGTAGGCCATTGTAAAGAGTATGCTTTATGCTAAGAACAATGTAGATCCGCTGAAGGGATTGAAGTAGTGACACACCCCGAGTAAATTTAAGCTTTGGAAAGTTAACTCAGTTAAGTCAGTATGCTGCAGTGTTACAAATGGATTGGATAGAAGCAAAGATGGAATCAGAGAATGGCTAATAGGATGCTATTGTATTCAGATGAGAGGTGACGGTGGCTTGGACCAACTGGAAGTGAAGCCAAGAAGAAATGTACAGGTTTAGGATGAATTTTGCATTTAGAAGTAACAGAATTTCTGTGTCATTTACTAAAATGGGAAAATGCCCTGTCCTGGGCATTGGCATAATGCTTATGTGGCTTTGAGTGGTATCCCAGGCATAAAGATTGTGAATCCAGTGATTTGGATGGTGGCTTTCCAGGACGGAGTGGCTAGAAATACATTATGGAAAGTTCTAAAGGCATGGACTTTGTCTTGCTGGTCTGTAAGTATCTATAACAATTTTTGGTACACAGTTGACAATCAATAAACATTTGTTTAATGAATAAAATAGAATTTACCAATGACCCATTAGAACATATTCCATCAGACGGGATATGGAAGAAAATTCCACTGATTTGGAGGAAAATGTTAATTTATAGGTTCATTTTTTTTTTTTTTTCGGCTGCGTTGGATCTTTGTTGCTGCACGTGGGGCTTTTCTCCAGTTGTGGTGAGCAGGGGTTTCTCATTGCAGTAGCTTCTCTTGTTGCGAGCACAGGCTCTAGGCACGCGGGCTTCAGTAGTTGTGGCATGTGGGCTCAGTAATTGTGCCTTGTGGGCTCTAGAGTGCAGGCTCAGTAGTTGTGGCACACGGGCTTAGTTGCTCCGTGGCCCATGGGATCTTCCCGGACCAGGGTTCGAACCCGTGTTCCTTGCACTGGCAGGTGGATTCTCAACCACTGCACCACCAGGGAAACCCTATAGGTTCATTTTTACCATCTTCTCTGATAATAACTCCAAATGCACTAGTATTAGCAGTTAGTATCAAGGAGGCATTCTGGGAAGCATCAGAGCACATAGGGGAAGAATGCAGTGTTTAGAATCAGTCAGAACTGAATTTAATTCACAATTTCATCACTTTATAGCTCTGTGACCATGAAAAATGTACTTAACTTTTCTCAGCTTAAGTGTACTTAACTGTAAATTGGATATACTATTATATTTCTTTAACAGTTGTAGTGAGGTCAATTACATGTGAATATATAAGCAATACCAAGTATAGTAGCTCTTAATAAATGGTGATTCTTAAAACGAATTATAGATTCCCTAGTTACTGAGAGGCCTGCAAACAAAGAATTACCTCCAGACTAAATTAAGGCTGTATTTCCTCTAAGACAGTGTCTCTCTGGATGTGATCTTTCGACTGCCAGCATTAGACAAGCCCCGGGAGTTTGTAATAAATTTACGTTCTAGAGCTTCTCAAGCTGAATGAGTTGGAATCTCTGAGACTTTTTTTTTTTTAATTAAAAAAAAAAAAATCTCGAACTTCTTACACAATATTTTGCATCCTGAAGTTTGATACCATGGTTTCACGAGCTCTTGATAAAAATCTGTGTCCTCCGTTCCAAAAGCTCTCTCTAGTTCTACTGCATAAAGATCTCTTGGGACATTTAACATGTAAATTGCTGATGATTTTACTGATCTAGATCATCTTCCATTCCTTACTTCTACTTCTCTGCATATTTGAACTGCAAAGAAGTGAACAATGAATACAATAACAAACACTTTAAACATTTTTTATTAGCCTAACCAAATTTGATTTCTACTCTCACAGAAACAGAACAAAGGTAATTCCACTTTTCCTCTAACTTCTCAATTGCTGTAGCAATCACATGCTTTACTCAATTATTCTTATCATGAAGAATTCAGTTTACCAAAGGCATACCTGGAACTCAGCCCCTGCAAGAGTCTCAGGGCAATTAAAAAAAAAAAAAAAAAAAAAAACCAATTACATTCTAATGGCCTATTTTTTTGTTTGTTTGTTTTTTAAACTGACCCCTGTGAGACCTTGTACTTTAAAAAAGTTTATTTTTTTAAACATTATCAGATTTCATAGAGACAGAGGAAATAATACTCACCCAAACCACTCAATCTTCCTATCTCTAACACCTTGTATTAAATCCTCTAGGTTCTGCTTTGTATTAGGCAACATAATCCTGGGATAAAACACTGTATCTGAGTTCCCAGCCATCCTATCTCCTTTGTATCCACCTTACCCACCATGAGCAATACAATGGTTACAATGATTAAAGGGAGATAAAGAAGGATAAGGGAGAAGTCTGAAGAAGTATTACTTCTTCTGTAAATATTAACAACTCTCTTTAAAAGACATTGCTCAAAATTCTAGAAAACTCTAAGATAAGACTCCTTAACAGAAGAACTCATGGGCTAAATTCTGATTGAGTTCAAGTCCAAGGAAAAAAATAATCTCTCCTCAGTTAGAGTCACACATTCTCTTATCCAAACTTGTCATCTGCATAAGGAAACTTGATGGCCAAAGACCTTAGAGCCAAATTTGGTGCCCTACTTTCTGCTCATTTCTTTTTGGCATCTGGTATTGTCTATTCCATCTGCTTCCTTTAATAGTCTCTGTTCCCTTTCATATTTAAAAGTTTCATTTTGCTCCATATTTAAGTTGTAAATCTGGTTAACTTCTTTAGGAGTTAAGCATGCTATACATCTTAAATTATTAAAAAAGAATCTCATCGCTATGCTACAATAGTTCCCGAATGCAAATCTGAGAACTGGTGAGTGGTGGTGACTAACTTTTTACTGGTCTGTAGTAAAGAAATAAAAACAAAAATCTAGAATTTTTAAACAAAAAATAAATTCATGTAATAAAAGGAATATTCTTTATTCTGAGACTTTTGTCCTTTTTTGGTGTTTAATCATTCAATTTTTAAAAATGATAATCATATTAACTTTTTTTTCTTTCATATATTTTTGGTGACATAAAAGTTGGCAATCCTTTATCAGTTCCCCATTTTTGTTTTTATTTCTCTCTTCTCAACCAAATTGCACCAATCCTTAAATCTAATTCTAGATTAGATTTAGAATTGAAACTAAAACACACATTTGGAATTGAAAATTTGTGCTTCTGAAAGTCAAACAATATATTTCTTAGCTCTATCGGTTCAAAGTCATCAACCAGGCAAGAGACACTGATTCTCATTTCATGGACAAGTATGGCAGAAAACTATAAGATGAGTACCAATTATCCCTGCCTCTTAGAACTCATGCCCTGTATTACCCCCTCCCCTTGAGCGTGGGCAGGACTCAGGGTTTGCTCTGAATCCATATATTACGGCAAAGGTGAAGGGATGTCATTTCCCTGATTCTGTTACATAAGATTAAATGCTCCTCATGCTAGAAGACTATCCCTTGCTGACTTTGATAGAACAAGCAGCCATGGTGAAGCACCCATATGGCAAGGAACGGAGAGCAGTCTCTGCCTGACAGCAAGTAACTGAGACCCGCTGCCCTACAGGTTGTTAATAACCATGTGAGCTTGGAAGAGGATCCTTCCCCGGTCACAGACAGATGAAACTCCAGACCTGGCTGACACCTTTGCTTGCATCCTTGAGAAACCCTGAAACAGAAGATGCAGCTAAGTCATGCTTGGAGTCCTGACCCAGAGAAACAGTGAGATAATAAATGTATGTTTTGTAAACTGCTAACTTTGTGGTAATATTGTAACACAGCAATAGATAACTAATATAGATACAAATTGAATGAACTATTCTCAATTGGAGAGCCCTAAAGTAGTTCTAGACTAGAAAGTATTGAGTTATGCAACTTCATAAAGGCCCATGTTGAGGTGATTTTAAAGGAGTTATATCTCTTTTCATGTTTTTCCTATTTAAAATGTTAAAAGTCTTTGTGGTCTTAATTATTAGGGCTCAAAAGAATATTTAGTGTTTTTTAACTGAAATGGTTTTAGTACAATAATTTCTACTTGTCTCCTTTAATGGGAAATGCTTTAGTAATCCCAGTGTTAGGGAGTTATAGAACTTAATTGTCATGTTAAGTCACTTGCACTGTTCACTGAGTCATGTATTAGTGTGACTGGAACTATTCATTAGTTAAGATCAGAATAGTTATCAGACAAAAATGTGCGATACCAAGTATGAGTTGCTAATCCAGTTCTGAATCACAGGTCTGAATCAAATCTTTTCCTGTGCATTTTTGGATCCTCGTTTGCTTTGGAATCCCTATACCAACTATCATTCACCCTCTGGTTATCCATTCCCTCATACAGACTTTTGGCTGCCATAGGAAAGGAAGGCTAATTATTTCCTATATTTTTGAGGTGAACAATACAGCACTTCTCTGCTGAGAAAGAGATTTAATTTAAAATGATAAACATTCACTGGACAACTTACAACAACATGGAAGCAAGGGTAGGGAACTGAACAGAGAGCATAAAACTTGCTCCCTATCAGACAGAAGACATTCAGAGAAGGGAGTTCTCAAGGAATGTTTGTTTGTTGGTTGGTTGGCTGGTTGGTTGGTTGGTTTTTTAACAGGCTCCTTAGCAAATAAGTCAGAAGTTTTTAGAACAGGTAAACAATGAGTGGTATTGCTGGAGATACTCAAAGGTAACTATTTTCCAAAACACCACACTAGCCTAAAATTCCACAGTTGCTGATTAAAATATAACACAGAGAAACTGTGTCATTTCCAGTCCAAAGGCCTGAGTAACCTGGGCTTTTAACTTATAACCAACCATCTACCATCAAATCATCAATTAAAGTGAATTGACTGAATGTCTCTTCTTCTTTACTTTCTAATAGATACGTTGACCCTCTACTGTTTATTTTTTTTAACATTTATTGTTTTAATCAAGGCCATTTTGTAATATATAAGTGGAGGAGTTGAACTATATGGCTTCCCAGAGATAGGAAGTACATGATTCAGGGTGACTTTATTTATCTGGCAAGATGGATAAAAAACAGCAATATAAAACATACTTTGAAGAAGACTGAAAAGCTACAGAAAAGTGAATTTGGGGTTGGTGGTTTTTATTGTAATTTGGAAAGCAACTTGTCTTTTCAATTGATTGATTCATCTGGGAGAAGAAACCTGCTTTTTGGAATCAAAAACATGACTCTGTTAAATTTAATTCCATAAAACAAGCAGTTCCCTGCTACAGGCCAGGCACTATGCTAGGCACTAGGGATCTGGCAGTGGACAGACCGACATGGTTCTTGTCCCATGGAGTGTACAAGTCAGGAGGAATGCAGAAATTAAACGTATAATCACAAGTGTGATGAGTGCTGTAAAAAGAGAAGCATGAGATATCATGCGAACATGTTGGAAAAAGAAGTCGCATACTCTCAAGTGTGAGGGAAACACATAGGAATTGAGGATTTTTTTCATTTACCAAAAAATCAGTGTAGGTAGCCTCCCAAAGGGAAGGCTTCCTATTTTCACTACTAGACTTTCCATGTGCCATCAGCACACAGGTAATGTGTTTTAGTCTAGGCCTTGCTTTGGGAATCAAACTGGTCTCTAACCTCTTTAGCATAAGTTCACCCTTCTCAATTGTTCCTCACTACTCCAGCCAGCCATTACAGGCACGGGACTAAGAGACTGTCCTGTGAATCACCTTAGGTAGGGGCTATTGTAGACAGGAAGACTGCAAATATACAGCATGAATAAAAGTTTAGTTTTGCCTACTTGGATGGGTGTTTTAGAATTTGGGTTAGAGTCAAGCACTCTTGCAACCTGCAGTTTTGCATTATATCTGTGTGGGTGGCCAAAGCAAAAGAAAAGGTATTAACAGTGAACCCTGGAACCATTCTCTAAGTTACCTGACATAGCATCTGTCCATTCCCTGACAACCCTGTTGAAATCTATGATTTGATATACATGTATTTACTCATTTAACAGATATTTGTCGTACGTCTGCCCTATGCCTCTCACTGTACTAGGTGCTGGAGATAATATGGATGGTAAGAGAGATATAATCTCTGTCATATAGATATTTATATTCTAGCAAGAAACCATAGCTACTCTTAGGCTAGACAAAGACCTAGGATGATATAGGGGGATTCAAATATCAGATAAGTGAAGGAGAGTTTTGTAAGTTGTCATAAAGGTACTTTCAGGCCCAAAGAGTCTATAACTCTATGAAAATAAAATCAAGATTGATAATAAAAAGGTGTATATACTTTAAATAATAATATAGAAGGAGAAGCATGCTTTAGCTTTCCAAAGTGATTGGAAATACCCCAAATTTGACTCAGGATACCTTCTTCAAATTAATATTTTCTCCTGGTGCTTTAAGAGTATTGCATAGGAATTAAATTTTGAATAACACAGTTGTTTAAGGGGGTGAAGAATTAACCTGCCACGTGACTAGTTGCTCTGCTTGGCTTATTGTCTTCTCCTTCATAGGACAAAAGTTTCCATTACATATTTTAATACAAATGTACTCTTTCTTTCTTCTATTGCTTGACCACCAAAACTTCTCCCAAAATAATAAATAAAAATCTATTGCATCAAATCCAGGAAATAACTTTGCTAGTTACTGTGGGCGTACAGAGATAAGCAGGAATCCATGGTCCCTGTCCTCAAGGAATTTATAATATTATGGAAAACAACCAGCAATGAGTTGAATAATGTCCTCAAAAAATCATATGCACCCAGAACCTCAGAATGGGACGTGGTTTAAGAACATGGCCTCTGCATATGCAACTGGTTAAGATGAGATATACTGGATTCAAGAGAGCCATGATCCAATGACTAGCGCCCTCACAAGAAGAGAACACACACACACACACACACACACACACACACACACACACACACACACACACACAGAAGACAGGCATGTGAAGATGGAGGCAGAGATTAGAGTTATGCTGCTACAAACCAATAACTCCCTCTAAGGATTGTTGGCAACCCCCAGAAGTTGGAAAAAGGCAAGGACAAATCCTTCCCTAGAGTGTTCAGACAGGGAGCAGGGACCTGCTGACACCTTGATTTTAGATGTCTAGCCTTCAGAACTATGAGTTAATAAATTTGTTATTTTAAGCCACCCGGTATGTGGTAATTTGTTTTGACACCCCCCCCCCAAGAAAACTAATATACAACCCACAACAGTAGTTTAAAGCAGAATATATTTTCAAATATAAGAAGTCAGAGGAAAGGACTTAATTCTTGGTGAGCAGCATCTGTACTGCATGTCATGGAACGTGCCAGGCACAAAATCTCAACAGTCCTGCAAAGGAGGCATTATTTTCCAATTTCGTACGAGAGAAACTACACCTTTCTTATTTATTCAGTAAATGTTATGGCCAAATATTGTTTTCTGTGCTGGAGATATAATAGTAAACAAAATAAATATGATCCTTGCCCTAAATGAGCTAAGAATCTTGTTGAGAGTGGAGAAGACACAGAATCATCAAGTAAATTAAAAAAAAAAAAGATTCTTATTTAATAAGTGCTAAGGAGCAAATCAGTGATATGACACAGAGTGATGGAAAGAATGTTATAGCTCAGAGATCAGGCATGATAGACAGCTGAGTCTGGGATGGCCACTTTGAAGAAGCAAGTTAAAAAGTGATAGGAGTTGCCATTTTGAGGAGCTGGGGATAAATATCCCAATTAGTAAGAAAAGCTAAGGGAAAGGGTAATCTTGTATGTCTGAGAAACAGAAGGATGGCCAGGGTGGCCCAGAGGAGTAAATAAAAAAGAGAGTGGTATCCAGTGAGGTCAGAGAATTCGGCAAGAAACAGCTTTGAAAGCCAAGATAAGGCGCTTGAGTTTTTTTTTTTAACCTTGTTAAGGACCATTGAAGGACTCTGTGCACAGGAATGACATGATCAGAATTACATTTTGAAAGATGATTCTGGCTGCCATGTAGAGAATGATCTGGGAGGATCAATCACATGAGAGTAAGTGGTGAAAGAGGCTCTGCTGCCTTGGACCAGAGTCATGGCTGTGGGGACTGGATGTGGTGTGGAGACAGAACTGGCAGGTCTTATGATGGACCGGAGGTGGGTAATGAGGAAATGGGCCAATCAAAGATGACACTCAATATCCCATGGTTGAAAAGAACATATCTCTGATTTAAATCCAAATGGGTCTGATTTTTAAAACCCATGCTTACTCTACATCCCTAAAGAATGCTCTGGGGGAAAAAAAGTGATTCATAACTTTCAGCTGCTCTAACCACTTAAAACTATTTTATTTCTTCACCAATTCACCCCGATAGGTACCTAACATGTTGTAACATAATTCTTGTTATGCATATTGACAATGCTATAGTTTAGTATTGAATAACGTCATTAGTCCTTGATATACAAGATTAATCTATTCTATTTATCCAAACTCCATTTTTCTGGCTTAGGACAAAATCACTCTTCCCTACTAAGCCTTCACTAAATTCCTATATTCCATCTGTTCTGATACAATGTGTGTCTTTGAAATGTAAAGTAGCCCATTTGTGTTTGATAAATAGGAAATAATAACAATTTAAGGCATAAGTAATGTTGGTTCATACATGATTTTTCCTGGCATGCTCATATTTTTCAGAGTACAATGGAGTAGCAAGGCTTAGAGGAATAGAGTCGTGTTGAGGATGCCTATTTATTCCTCATGCTTGCTCTTTGTTTAGTTTGTACACATGCTGTGGCTTGGAAGTGCTCCCTGTGCAATTTTCCCTGATCTTTGTGCATTTTTTTCCCAAGTCTCCCTAACTTCTCAGCCTCAATTCTTTTTTATATCCCATTCTATCAAATAACCCTCATCATCCTGTATGCTCAATGTGAAGTCTGATGTTTCCTCTAGCTTTTATTGAATAGATATCAAACATATTGTAATAGTTCTAGTAATTTTTATTAGGATTGCTATTGTTTTTGTTCAGTGCTCTGATTATAGAATTGTTGGTCCTTAGTTCTATGGTGAATATGTTTTAGCTGTCCAAAAGTAGATTGGTAGCTTCTAGATCTTTAAGTAAAACGTGGATCGTGTGATATCGATTTTGTAATTCTCATCATTTCTTTCTCTTCCTCTCTCGTTTCCCCTCAGTGCCTACTTGGTATAGTATTAAGCATACAACAAGGGGCTCAAGAATGTTTATTAAACGTAATTAAATAGTCCTGCCTCCAACATGTATACATAGTAAATGAGACCCATGGTGCTTTGCATTGTTTTGGTAATTAAAGTTTTGCAGGATATGTCATGACCTCTCTCCTTCGACTTGATATTATTAAAAAATACTACTTCAGACATAACTTTGAAATAAATTTATGTTTAAAATATTACTAGACCATTTTAGATTAGCTGTCCTCAGCATTAATAACTAATTGTCAGGATTTTCTTTGCCCTTAGTTAAATTTCTTAAAAATGTATTGTTAGATTTTAAAAAGAAACTTCACAAAATTAAGGATTCTGAAGTACTAAAAGTAAACTCTCCCTTCTTTAAGATTCAATGCATTTACTAACTACATAGGCATAAAAGATGATAAATTTACATTTTATATGTGACTTCTTAAACCTCCTGAATAAAATATAAACAGATATCGTTTCATCTTAAGGGTGCTCTTTATTCTATAATGAAATCATTGGCCTTGCCATTCTGGGCATGTAGGCATTGTCTGTGCTTGATTTTTCATATTAAAATAAAGACTCCCAATTACCTCTCATTAGCATTTACTCAGTCTTCCCCAAAGCAGAGCAAACACTGTTTCACTTTCAACTCTTTTCTTAAATAAACAAGACATTTCATTTCCAACACTTACTGTCCTAACCACAGTCCCTCAGAGGCTGCAGATATTATAAGCAGAGCCTCGAGCTCAAAAGGCTTGACAAAATAATCAGCACTTACAGCAAATTGCCAGAAAGAACGGGGGAAATAGGCCATTTTAAGTCCTCTCTGACTTAGTGAAATACCAGTTTGGAATTATAGCTGGAGTTCATAGAAAGTCCTTGAAAACTCTGCAATTTAACAACCAACTCTCTGCTTGTCCATGAGCAATGGCCTTCATTATGGAGTAGCAATATTTCAAGCTCACTACCTAGCAGGTTAAGCTTGTTTCAGGCATGGTTTTCTACAAATTAAACCAACAAACAAAAAGACATAATGGGAGCCAATTCCTGAAATGGGTTTCAATAGTCCTGGAAATCCAAGTCAGGCCTGGGAGAGGACAATTGCGCTGAGTGCTTCAGGATTGGAGTCTCCTCCCAACTCCTCCCACCACCACCAATTCTCAATGAAGCCATGGGGAAGCCAGTTTGCAGGAGGTGTTTAAGCTGAGTCATTTTGCCCCAGGCTGTTCTCCTTGAAAGAAGAAACAAATTTCCTCCTTGAGAGAATCAATTCCAGCAGTGAAGGTGAGACTAACAATGGCCAATGGTGCTCATAAATTTCTTCAACGGATTTTCAACAACTTCAATTTCCAATGAGAAAATATCATAATAAGTTTATCAGAATATGAATAAATAATATGTACACGCTTCTAGATAATAATAACAGCCAGCCTTTATTAAACCTCTATGATGGGCCACTCATTTTCTCTCTCTCTCTCTTTTACCTACATCTAACACAAACAACATTAACACAAAAGTCCAGAGTTTGGGGAGAAATAAGGTGCAAGGATTTGAAGGAATAGACATGTTTAATTTAAATTGTGTTGCTAAAATGTTTGCTCAAAATAGATTAAAAAACCTTCAGGAATGTCTGCTAAAATAAATAAATATATAAATTACATGTCTTCTGTGTGTGGTTTACGTGGAACACGAGAGCAAAATGGTATGTTGCAATATCTGGGTCTGTAAGTTCAGAAAAGAGATGCCATGTCTCTATCAGTGAGTTCTTAAACTGAACAAAGACAGTGGGAGAGCTCAGACCTAGGTGATGAGGAAAATGCAATTTCCCCCTCTACTCAAAGCTGTAGAGATATTGAATAGGTCACTCTCCTCCCACCACCCATAGATGGGATGGGGTTTGTGTCCACTTCCTTTAAAGGTATTGACCTGGTCATCATTACCACCATCATCACATAATGGGACTCATAATGGGAGTCATGGTGACTTCTGGTGTCCAGAGTTTATAACTTTCTGTGTTGTTAACCCCATATCCAAAAACGAATCCAGAAGTTAGTTTTTTTGGTTTGTTTTTTTTTTTAATTATTTTTATTTATTTATTTATTTATTTTTGGCTGTGTTGGGTCTTCGTCTCTGTGCGAGGGCCCTCTCCAGCTGCGGTGAGCGGGGGCCACTCTTCATCGCCGTGCGCAAGCCTCTCACTGTCGCGGCCTCTCTAGTTGGCGGAGCACAGGCTCCAGACGCGCAGGCTCAGTAGTTGTGGCTCACGGGCCTAGTTGCTCCGCGGCATGTGGGATCTTCCCAGACCAGGGCTCGAACCCGTGTCCCCTGCACTAGCAGGCAGACTCTCAACCACTGCGCCACCAGGGAAGCCCCAGAAGTTAGTTTTAAGGGTGAATTCACATCCATAAACGCTACTCTGAAGCATTTATAAACAGCATATCAAAGGCATTTTCTAAGGGACATGTTCCGCTATTTCTACTCCTTTTTTCTGGGTGGAGAAACTCAGGAAGACATTAAGGGATTAGTGCAAGGCTACTCAGTTGTAGGCATGGGATGTCAACCCAGACGTCATAGTTCTCTTACAATACCTTGCTCTCAAAATTTCTAGGAAATGATCACCATCTCCAATTAAGGCTAACACAGAAACTGCTCATTGTCTGCTCTTATTTGAGCTTTGGATTCAAGAAGCGATTTTGCAGTTAGAGGTACTTGTATCTTAATAGGCATTCCTGCTAATTTTTTTTTTTTTTGGCATGGTCAAATTCCCCTAAAATTTACATTTTAGTTGCTTGTCTGGGCAGAAATTTGATACCTTCTTGCAGTCCTGCATTGTTTCATCTTAACAACAGATTCTTTACAATGTCTATAAGGCAATAATTGAGTCCTCTTCTAGTCACTTTGGACACAGGTACATTTCTGATGGTTGCAGTTGTCTCCTAATATGAAAACAATGGCCAAATTGTCAGACCCTGAGCTTATATGGAGTCATAGGAAAGAAACATTATTACATCTGAGTTATTGTATCTATCAGTCAAGTTTTCTAAATGGGAAGCTGTAATTAGACATCCAATGTATCATTAATTCAAATGTGTCTCAAAAAGCAAGCAAGCAAGAGACCTTTGAGTGGGAATGCATGTGAGGAATCCCATATGAAGTAGACTGAACTTAAAACTGCATTATTTTAATGAAGTCAATGGACCCCTCCATGGAAATATCAAAGACAAGAGAGAATTGTTTTTATTTTACATAGACAAGAAGGCACTGAATGAAAAGGTCCCAGAAGAATGCAGCAGAAAATCCTCACCCAGCAGTCTTAACCTCATACCAGCACATCCAAGCATCAAGATTATTTGCTGCCTTCAAAATTCATGTTTATTTGAGGAGTTATTTCTGCCTGCTAAGCTTCTGGCCCTCTCTTTCACCAGGTCCCACAGGATAAGGAGAACAACCTTGGTTTTGGTTCACCTTATTATCTACCTATTGCTGGGAAACCTCAGCTTAAAATAAGGAGAGCCAAAGGGCATTCACCATTGTGATTCCCAGTGTTTTTCCTAGAAATAAAGTTGCATTTAACAGTCCTATGAAGAATAAAATAAATCAATAAACAAACAAAATGGAAAAATTTTCACACACATACACACACACACACTATAGGCTATAGGCTCATAGTTTTACATTCTTTTATTCTGAAGCTAAGGCACACAAAAGTAGCCTGAGAATGTGTCATTACAATTCAGCCAAGCTACTAGCTACTATTCAGTGTTAATTATGCATAAAAACCAAAGAGTGTTATTTATGGCTCCTCTGGGATAGATGTATTTATACTGTACAGTAAGGGTCTCCCTATGGGTAGCTCCTTCATCAGTGCTTATTGAATTTAAAAGGCACTCAGGTGGGGGTCTCTGAACCCAAGGGCCACCTTGATTGAACTGGTTTCAATGGTTGCTGGTCTCATACCCTGAGAAGCTGCTGGCTTTGAGCTTGATTAGGCTCTGATTGATGTGTGCATCTGAAATCAGCTCCCAGGAACACCATGAAGAAGGAAATGCCACAAGACTGCATGAACTCAGATAAATGCACACAGTGGAATCAGCTCCGATGGAGACTTATCTCGGAGACACGGTGCATATGGATGTTGGCTGGTGGGTCAGACCATTTGCTTGGCTTCTAAATATGGAGTTGGAACAACATTAACATGAAATTAGAGACTGGCTCAGGGGTTAGCCGCATTTGGTGCGGCTGACCCTGAATGAGAGTAGAAACTGCAGTGTCTGGCAAATCTACCCCTTCCAATTCTATCTGCAACTCCCTTGCCCCCCCATTTTTTTTTTCCCCTAGAGAAAGTAAAGTCTTATAGAGGGTTCCTGCTTATTGGCAGTAACTGTGTGGCAGGCACTAAGCTAAGTGTTTTATGAAAAATGCCATTGAATTCTCACAATGACATGGAAAACAGACAGGGATCATCACGACCGTTTTCAATAAAGGAAATATGGTGAAATAATTTGTCCAAGGTGACATAACTAACAAGTGAGACAGCCAGCAAGTCAATGCAGGTGAATCTGCTCCAAAGCTTTGGCTCTTACCTGTTGCTTTATATACTCCATCCCTGCCAATCCTTTGTGCTGCTTTCTTTCTTCTTTGCTTTTCATACTCTAATATGGTTTCTTCTCCTTTTTTCCTTCCCCTTTGACCTATTGCTGATTTCTTCCACCCACTTCTCCCATCAGGTCTTCTCCTTGAACCAGAGGTCTCAAAAAATAGCTAGGTTAGGTGTTTATTATAGTGATAATATGTTTGAACAAAACGTAAAATCCTTTTTCACCAGTGAGTGGTTTGGCTGCTAAATTATATGCTTTCCCTTTAGAATATGAAATGCCCACACCTCATGTCTCAGAACATCATAATGGAACAAAGCACTAGAGAAAAGTCACACTGGCCTACGGATGTTAGGGCACTTTTTTTTTTTTTTTCACCAGATTGTACAAGACATAAAGAAAAATATTTCTAAGCAAATTTCAAACACAACAGCTATTTAGGTGTCCATGAAGAAAATCTTGAAGATTTGACAAAATCTGACAAAGAAACCCTAGTTAATCCTCAAAGGGTTATTAATCTGATTCTACTAGTCACCTTATTGTTCAATTCATTTTTGCAAGGAGGTTAGGAGGATAAATATCAATATTGTATAGAGAGATGTCAAACGCAACTTATCCTGCACTATCTGGTAAGCAGGTCATTACTTATTGAGGGGATTGAGCAGCTTTCTTATCAAAAACTAAGCTTATAGGGTAAAATGTGATTAAGAACGCAGCGCAGAACACTGACTCACTTCTTCAACCTACCCACATTCATCAGCCCGCCCAGAGCTGTGCTTCCCATTCACACACACCACTAGGGAATCCTCCTGCATCCGCAGGTTCACTATAAATGATACAGCTATGCAGGAAGACGCACTCTTTCTAATCACATTTCTGATTTATTCCAGGACGTCCAGGATGGTAAAATGAGACCTTTTTTGGCCTCATTATGATATATTATATCCTCCTTAATAAGAAATGATTATACCATAGGTGTCAAAAGCATTGGTAGGACAGGCAAAATGGACATTGTAGAGACCCTTAGAAAACCAAAATTTGGTCAGTCCAAATTGAAGCAGAGATAGAAGACATATTTTTCCTATTTGCCTGTTTTGACAAGATGGCAAAAGATTATGAACCATCCAGCGTTGGAAGGGTGTGGTGTATTACAGTGGAAAAGTGTGAGAGAATAAAATACATACTTTCATTGGGTGAATCTGTAGAGAATATCTAAGTTTGCAAGGCTCCTTACTCTCATGTGTGTTTTGTTTTGTTTTTTTATAAATTTGTTTATTTTATTTATTTATTTTTGGCTGTACTGGGTCTTCGTTGCTGCGCGCGGGCTTTCTCTAGTTGCGGGAAGCAGTGGCTGCTCTTCACTGCGGTGTGCGGACTTATTGCAGTGGCTTCCCTTGTTGCGGAGCACAGGATCTAGGTGCGGGCTTCAGTAGTTGTGGCATGCAGGCTCAATAGTTGTGGCTCGTGGGCCCTAGAGCGCAGGCTCAGTAGTTGTGGCGCACCGGCCTAGTTGCTGAGCAGCATGTGGGATATTCCCGGGCCAGGGCTCGAACCCCTGTCCCCTGCCTTGGCAGGCAGATTCTTAACTACTGCGCCACCAGGGAAACCCTCTCATGTATTTCTGATGTTTGCAAGGTTGTAAACTCCCGAGTTATGAGCCCACATCTTTGTGCAGACCTCTCGAGTATGCAATGCAGTATCTCACATATTAATTGATATTTGTTGAATAATATTTTCCAAAGAAAACACAGGATTTGATGTGAGTTAATGCCTGTAGGGAATCCGTGGGTTGTCAAGGAAAGAACACTATCAAGAGATCTTCTCCAAAAAAGAAACAGTAGTAGAACCAGTTAACAGCAATGAGAGAATTAACCTCTTCTTCTAAAATGTGAACTAAAAGCATACATGATCTGGTGTAGTGATTAAGAAAAAGAACTTTGGAGTCGGAGAGATCTGGTTTTAAACACACCAGCTCTTCCTATTACTAGCTGTGTGATCTTGGGCAAATTACTTAATCTCTCTGAGCCTGTGTCCTTGGCTATATCTTGGAAACATAAATAGTTCCTGTCTCTTAAAGTTGTGATAATTAAAGATACTATGTATTAATGCTAAACACATTGTCTGGCAAATATAAATCCTTGAATGTCACTGTTGATACTTCCGGCCTTCTTCCATCTAAATGTTACACACTCTGAAATCAAATCTTCTAATTCTAGCTGAAAAATTAAAACAAATGTATCCTCTATATTAATACTAAGTTAAGTGGTTGAAACCTAATTTTTAAAAAGGATATTTAGAATTCCATGTCAAAATGCTTAGCATACTTCGAATAGTAGTTAGAAGATAAAGTCCTAATATTACCTGAGATCAACTCAGGCATTTTATCTGCATGTATAATTTCCCAAACTTTAGCTCACAAGACTAGAAAAGAAACTTTTCTTTAATTTTCCAGCTGATGAAGTTCAAGAGTTGGCTATTTCCATATACACAGAGTAAATCAAGGTATCTATCCAATGCTCAAGAACAAGAATGACAGATCCATTCTTAGTTTTCAACTCCTCTTGAATATTGATGCACACTTGGAGCAGAAAAAAAAGTAAATGCCATATTATCTTTATCTTGGGCTCTCATACTTGGCTGCCCAAGTCAATCATGTTGGGACTTTTGGAAAACATAGATTCCACAGCTAATTTTTGCCTTTTTCATACAAGTGTACCTCCCTTTAAGTTGTGGTGCAGAAGCATTAATGGTAGTGGTGGTGGTGGTTTTAATGGTGAGAGTTAATGTTGATTTGTTGGTTTAGTGTTTTTTGTGAGCCATGCATTCTTCTAAGAATGTTATATGTACCTGATCAGATAATCTTCACCATGTTGCCATGAGATCAGTTTATCACAACCCAGTAGGCAAGCTCTGCCAATCAGTACAGTATGAAGTCAGCCAGCAGTTCCAAGTCTTTGGTGTAGAAGAAAAACTACAGGATATCATAACATGTATTGTATCCATAGTACAAAAAATAATATTGACAAATTGGTATTGCTACACTTTGGTTTAAAATTGACATTATTTTTCACATTTTAAATATATAAAATTAGTAAGCACCTTTCAGTCAATGGTGTGGTAAAATTATAATAGTAGTATTTTCTTTTCCTAGATGTACAAAAAATAATAGTGCATCTTAAACTAAGGAGCAACGTTGAACCACCATTTTCTCAATGACACTTGAAAGAAATAATTCCTTTATGGAACCACTGAGAACTAAACTGTCCTAGTCACATATTTACACACATCAACATATACAAACACACACACTTTTTGTTCTTTAATTCAAGAGCTAACTATCTCAAAGTCCAAATCCTAAAACACAATAACAACTCTGAAGTTCAGCGAAGCAGGAGGAACTGAAATTTATGTTTTTGGAGGAAGCCCATGTGAAATTTCAAGAGCCCAGAATATCATCAGAGATCCAAGTTGCCTTTAAACATGGCAGCTTGCGTTATAGCTGTCAATTACTGGAGGTAAGTGGGATTGCCCAGTTAAGAAAAAGGAAGCTATAAAGAAGAAGGGTTGCAGAGTATTTAAAAGACTTCCCCTTCAGAAGACCTATAGGGTAATAATGAAGACTCTTCCCCAGGGCCACAGAAAATGACTAACGGGCCATATACCTCAATCAGTGTAAATTCGGATGTCTTTCACTAGAGGTACAAATACAGACTTTTCAAATCTCCAGCATTAAAAAAATGTTATTATCATATAGTAAAAAAATAATAAAAATAAAATAAAATAAAAGCCTTAACTTCAGAGTCTGACAGATCTATATTCAAATTCTGGTTCTACCTCTTACTAGCTGTGTGTTTCTGGGAAAGTTACTTAACCTCTCAAAGCTATTTATAAAATGGGGATAACAGTACTACTTACCACTGGTAAGTAGTACTGGAGGATCAAACAAAGCAATGTGCTCACCAATGTGCCTAATGCAAAGTGGCCATCATTGCTGATAGCCGTTCCTTTATTCTCCAGGAATTGGAGATGGCTGAGGCTCTGAATGTTTGGAAATGTTTCCAGAAGAGCAAAGATCACTTCCTTATGGAACTCAACAATGATTAGCAAAACATGGATTTAAGAGATTATAACTCTAAGCTTTGTACCTTATCCTTAGTACCTGATTGGTAACAGATACGGAAGTGAGCAGGTAAGCACTAGAAGAGGAATATTTAGACAATGTAAATCTCAATGCAAAGCTGAGTTCCTGTTGCATTAGTTTCAAGTCACCCTGGAGGAAGGGGATTCTCTCCTTCAGAAGAGATTTTTAAGACACCCCAAACACAATGTAAACATTCCACTCATTTTTTTCTCTACTTTTCAAAAAAAAAAGTTTTTCAGCTTTTTAAACTCAAGGATCCATTTTCCACCAAACCAACAGTTTCTGAATATTTGTACATCAAACTCCAAATTCCCCTTAAATGAGTACAATAATATTTCAATTATATTTTTCAATATGTCAACATGAACCATATATGCACATTGAGGCATTATGCCTGATTTTCAGTATTTTAAAGAACAAAAGACCCATAGTAAGTCTGCATTCATTACATAAAATATCAAAAGTTATTAGTTTGGCTGAAATTATATTACCATAGTTGATAAAATATCATTGTATTCATTAACATTCTGTCGGGGACTACTTTGCTACTGATAATGGAACAGCAAAATTAAGCTGTTAATACCTAAAAAAGACAGTTTCTCCAATAAACAAACACTTTTAAGTCATGGGACTTATTGGTGAATAAATATGGTAAAGCATTGCTATATAATGTTTCAGAACTTTAATTTTTAAAAATTACAGGCCACCTTTTATACAGTATGCTTCCTCAATTTAAATGATAAAAAGTCAGCTTTATTTTAATTGGCTTATTAGTGATCTGAAATATTTAGTTTAATGATGAGAGTAATTATATATTCTAACCGAAAGGAGTTTACAATTTCTTTCTGTATGATTTGTGGCAGGCCTGTTGACTTTATCTTTGGCCTCAGAATCTATTTTTAAGACAAAAGGAATGTAGTTCAAAGCATCTGAATCGCAGCCCCCATGAAAGAGTAACTTCACAAGGTGTTAAAAGTTAAAAGAAAAAAAAAAAAAAGGATTACTCTTAAGGTTTGATCCCTGGTGATGTATGGAATAAGGCCAAACAAGATTAATAAGTCTCTAGGGAAATAGAGATCAGTCTTTTTTGATCAATATTGCGGAACTCGCTAACACTGTTTGTTCAGAAAAATGTAGCATGCAGTTTTTCGGGCAGGGAATTGGTGACAAAATTCTAAGTATGATTCTACTTCTTTACTATTACTCTATCATTGCTATATCCAAAGGATGCAACTATAGTCCGTGAGTATGGAATTAATGGCATCGACATCTAATTACTTTCTCAAATCAGAAATCTGGACATCACCCTGCACTAGTTTTCCCCTCTCATTTCCAATACTAAATCAATCATCACTGTTCCTTCAATCTACCTCCCAAATATCAGTCACATTTTTGTATTTCTCTCCAGTCCCATGGCCATAGCTGACACCCAGGCCATTCCAGTTTTACTTGTGTAATATCCAGCTAACTGGTCTCTGAACATCTGCACATGCTCACACTTCAAACCATTTTCTACTCAGCAGTCAGAGTGATTTTGTAAACATGCAAATGTAAATTATTACTCCCCGCCCCCACAGAACTTACAATGGCACCCATCAACATGCCCAATGGTTTTGCTCCATCTTTTGACTTTTTCTACATTGTCCTGATATCATGTACTTCCCCTTCATCATTCTCATCAGAACTGCAACTAATTTAGTACATGTTTATTGATGATTTTTAATAGATGTCTTCCCAGTGCTGTAACTGTTAAGCCAGATCATCTGATTTCAAATGCCATCTGGACTGTATACTACACATTTTATATATTCAGGATCTGTTAAATGTCTCAAAAATTCAGTTTTCTCATGTATAGAACAAGGATACAGTTATTCCTAGTACATAGGTGATTATTGGCATTAAATATCTTACCATTGGAAAAACTCTTAGATGTCTGGCACATGGCAAATTGTCAGTAAGTATTAGCTATCAGTTATTAGACTATAAGTTGTTTGAGGGCACTGCATCTTTTGTTCACATGAATGAACAAATAAGTGAGGTGACTTATTTATTAGATGGCTCTACTAAGTTGTCAGAGGGTTCAGTTGCCAAGAACAAAATTCATACTAGCTAGTTTAAGCGGAAATGAGTTATTACAGCATGCTAAATGGTGCACAGAATCATTGGAAAAGTGGAAGAAATAGACCACTTTATGCTTTAAGAATTTACTCCTAAAGCCAGAACACAGAATCTGGACTCCAAGGACCTTTCTGAATCTTTAATTATCAGATGCTTCTCATGAACTTGAGAAGTTCCTACGATAGCTGCTAGCTTCTGAACCACACAATTGCTGCCATCATTGGAAGCAGCTGATATTGGAAAGATTCCACAATCATAAAACAGCCATAGCCAGGGAAGCTGCCACAATTCAGTAAACTGCAGCTACTGATGTATACTCAAGAACTCTGTTGTGTCTACTGCAGTCTGCAACTGCAAAATGCATGTTCTATACCCACAGAGCCACCAAATGGACAGTGGGACCTGTATCTCACTCTTTCTCCCCAGATCTAATCGACAAAATCTAAATCACGTTCAAAAACATGAAGAAGGCTTTATAAAATCAGATATCCCAGAATAGAGCTTGGAATTTTTCATTAAAGGAGTGGGTGAATGTGTTAGAATAGTAATGGAGTCGGATGGTGAACTCAGATACTTAGATGGCTAAAGGGATGGAGTGTGTAAATAAATACTGGTTGCCTCCCAATAACAATTATTTTCTTTGATAGCAATAAAATCCCATTTGTTCAGTGGGATACATGGCTTTCCAGAATATAAAAAAAGAAAAGAAAAAGACATATCCCAGCCTCTCTTGCAGCTATGTATGGACATGAGCCCAAGATCACAACAAATGATGTGAGGAAAATGAAATGTGCAATTTCCAGGCAATATTCCTAAATTGAGGAAATTTATACTTCTTTCTTGCTGGCAAAAATGTCTGTGAAGCGATAAGCCATCTTCAATCATGTACAGATGGCAATGCCCTAGGGAAGATAGAAGAAGACAGAAAAAACCTGGGTTCCTAACATCATGGACCTAGCCTAGACTATGATGTGATATCAAAGATAGACTATATTTTAATTTGCTGTTATTTGGAATCTCTAGTACAATAGCTGACCCTGTAACCACACTAATAAGTTTGACAGTAAACTTGTAGTGTAGCAGGTGAGCAGGATAACATCAAAATACTCCAGATATTTCAGAACCATCCATAAGATCTACCTATAACAAAATCCTTTCTTTAATATTCTAATTTTTTAGCAGATTTGTCTCTGAACTGACTCTGAATATCTGACTTTGGCTTGGAAGTCCCTTGGAGCCTCCTCGTGAAACAAATTATTTTGAAAATACGTCTGCTCTTACAGAGGAGACTTTACCGGGTGTGAATTCCTAATGCTAAACCTTTCACACCAAAAGATGGCGGAGGAGTAAGATGTGGAGATCACCTTCCTCCCCACAAATACATCAAAAATACATCTACAGGTGGAACAACTCCTACAGAACACCTACTGAATGCTGGCAGAAGACATCAGACGTCCCAAAAGGCAAGAGAATCCCCACGTACCTGGGTAGGGCAAAAGAAAAAAGAAAAAACATAGACAAAAGAATAAGCATGGGACTTGCACCTCTGGGAGGGAGCTGTGAAGGAGGAAAGTTTCCACACACTAAGAAGCCCCTTCACTGGCAGAGACGAGGGTGGCAGAGGGGAAGCTTCAGAGCCTCGGAGGAGAGTGCAGCAACAGGGGTGCAGAGGGCAAAGCAGAGAGATTCCCGCACAGAGGATCAGTGCCAACCAGCACTCACCAGCCTGAGAGGCTTGTCTGCTCACCGGCCAGGGCGGGCGGGGGCTGGGAGCTGAGGGTCGGGCTTCAGAGGTCAGATCCCAGGGAGAGGACTGGGGTTGGTGGCGTGAACACAGCCTGAAGGGGCTAGTGCGCCACAGCTAGCCGGGAGGGAGTCCGGGAAAAGGTCTGGAGCTGCCGAAGAGGCAAGAGACTATTGTTTCAGGGGCCCCGAGGAGAGGGGATTCCTTCCCTATCTGCCAATAGAAGGCAGAGCACCGCCTAAACAAGCTTCAGAGAGAGGTGTGAGCAGTGGTCATCAGCACAGGCACCAGAGACGGGCATGAGACGCTAAGGCTGCTGCTGCCACCACCAAGAAGCCTGTGTGCGAGCACAGGTCACTCTCCACACTGCCCCTCCCGGGAGCCTGCGCAGCCCACCACTGCCAGGGTCCCGTGATCCAGGGACAACCTCTCTGGGAGAACACACAGCGCGCCTCAGGCCACTGCAATGTCATGCTGGCCTCCGCCACTGCAGGCTCGCCCCGCATTCTGTACCCCTCCCTCCACCCATCCTGAGTGAGCCAGAGCCCCCTAATCAGCCACTCTTTTAACCCCCTCTTGTCTGGGTGAACAACAGCCACCAGAGGGCAACCTACATGCAGAGTCAGGGCCAAAACCAAAGCTGAAGCCCAGGAGCTGTGCGAACAAAGAGGAGAAAGGGAAATTTCTCCTTGCAGCCTCAGGAGCAGCAGATTAAATATCCACAATCAACGTGAGGTGTCCTGCATCTGTGGAATACCTGAATAGACAACGAATCATCCCAAAAGTGAGACAGTGGACTTTGGAAGCAACTGTAGACTTGGGGTTTGCTGTACGTGACTGACTAGTTTCTGATTTTATGTTTATCTTAGTACAGTTTTTAGCGCTTGTTATCACTGGTGGATTTGTTTATGGGTTTGGCTGCTCTCTTCTTTTTTACTTTTTTATTTTAATAATATGTTTTTAATTTTTTATTTTAGAAACGAATTTATTTTATTTTATGTTATTTATCTTATCTTATCTTATTTTTCATTCTCTTTTTTCTCCCTTTTCTTCTGAGCCTTGTGGCTAACAGTGTCTTGGTCCTCCAGCTGGATGTCAGGCCTGAGCCTCTGAGGTGGGAGAGCCAAGTTCAGGACACTGGACCACCAGAGACCTCCCGGCCCCTTGTAATACCAGTTGGCGAGAGCTCTCCCAGAGATCCCCATCTCAATGCCAAGACCCAGCTCCACTCAACAACCACCAAGCTTCAGTGCTGGACACCCCATGCCATACAATTCATGAGCCAGGAACACAACATCACCCATTAGCAGAGAGGCTGCTTAAAATCATAATAAGATGAAAAACACCCCAAAACACACCACTGGACTTGGTCCTGCCCACCAGAAAAACAAGATCCAGCCTCATCCACAAGAACACAGGCACCAGTACACCCTGACCAGGAAGGCTACAAAACTCACTGAACCAACATTACCCACTGGGGGCAGACACCAAAAACAATGGAAACTAGGAACCTGCAGCCTGCAAAAAGTAAACCCCAAACACAGTAAGTTAAGCAAAATGAGAAGACAGAGAAATACACAAGAGATGAAGGAGCAAGGTTAAAACCCACCAGACCAAATAAACGAAGAGGAAATAGGCACTCTACCTGCAATAGAATTCAGAGTAATGATAGTAAAGATGATCCAAAATCTTGGAAATACAATGGAGAAAATACAAGAAACATTTAACAAGGACCTAGAAGAACTAAAGAGCAAACAAACAATGGTGAACAACACAATAAATGAAATTAAAATTTCTCTAGAAGGAACCAATAGCAGAATAACTGAGGCAGAAGAACAGATAAGTGACCTGGAAGATAAAACAGTGGAAATAACTACCCCACAGCAGAATAAAGAAAAAAGAATGAAAGAATTGAGGACAGTGTTAGAGTCGTCTGGGACAACATTAAATGCACCAACATTCGAATTATAGGTGTCCCAGAAGAAGAAGAGAAAAAGAAAGGGACTGAGAAAATATTTGAAGAGATTATAGTTGAAAACTTCCCTAATACAGGAAAGGAAATATCAATCAAGTCCAGTAGGTGCAGAGAGTCCCATACAGGATAAATCCAAGGAGAGCCATGCCAAGACACATATTATTCAAACTGTCAAAAATTAAATACAAAAAAATATTAAAAGCAGCAACGGAAAAGCAACAAATGACACACAAGGGAATTCCCATAAGGTTAACAGCTGATCTTTCAGCAGAAACTCTGCAAGCCAGAAGGGTGTGGCAGGACATATTTAAAGTGATGAAAGGGAAAAACCTACAACCAAGATTACTCTACCCAGCAAGGATCTCATTCAGATTCGACGGAGAAATTAAAACCTTTACAAACAAGCAAAAGCTAAGAGAATTCAGCACCACCAAACCAGCTTTAAAACAAATGTTGAAGGAAATTCTCTAGGCAGGAAACACAAGAGAAAGAAAAGACCTACAATAACAAACTCAAAACAATTAAGAAAATGGTAATAGGAACACACATATCGATAATTACCTTAAATGTAAATGGATTAAATGCTCCAACCAAAAGACATAGACTGGCCGAATGGATACAAAAACAAGACCCATATATATGCTGTCTACAAGAGACCCACTTCAGACCTAGGGACACATACAGACTGAAAGTGAGGGGATGGAAAAATATATTTCATGCAAATGGAAATCAAAAGAAAGCTGGAGTAGCAATTCTCATATCAGACAAAATAGAGTTTAAAATAAAGACTATTACAGGAGACAAAGAAGGACACTACATAATGATCAAGGGATCAATCCAAGAAGAAGATATAACAATTATAAATATTTATGCACCCAACATAGGAGCACCTCAATACATAAGGCAAATGCTAACAGCTATAAAAGGGGAAATAGACAGTAATACAATCATAGTAGGGGACTTTAACACCCCACTTTCACCAATTGACAGATCATCCAAAATGAAAATAAATAAGGAAACACAAGCTTTAAATGATACATCAAATAAGATGGACTTAATTGATATTTATAGGACATGCCATCCAAAAACAACAGAGTACACTTTCTTCTCAAGTGCTTATGGAACATTCTCCAGGATAGATCATTTCCTGGGTCACAAATCAAGCCTTGGTAAATTTAAGAAAATTGAAATTGTATCAAGTATCTTTTCCGACCACAATGCTATGAGACTAGATATCAATTACAGGAAAAAAAGTGTAAAAATATACAAACACATGGAGGTTAAACAATACACTACTAAATAACCAAGAGATCACTGAAGAAATGAAAGTGGATATCAAAAAATACCTAGAAACAAATGACAATGAAAACACGATGGCCCAAAACCTATGGGAAGCAGCAAAAACGGTTCTAAGAGGGAAGTTTATAGCAATATTATCCTAACGCAAGAAACAAGAAACATCTCAAATAAACAACCTAACCTTATACCTAAGGCAATTGGAGAAAGAATAACAAAAAAACCCCAAAGTTAGCAGAAGGAAAGAAATCATAAAGATTTGATAGGAAATAAATGAAAAAGAAATGAAGGAAACAATAGCAAAGATCAATAAAACTAAAAGTTGGTTCTTTGAGAAGATAAACACAATTGCTAAATCATTAGCCAGATTCATCAAGAAAAAAAGGGAGAAGACTCAAGTCAAAAGAATTAGAAATGAAAAAGGAGAATAACTGACACTGCAGAAATAAAAAGGATCCTGAGAATCACTACAAGCAACTCTATGCCAATAAATAGGACAACCTGGAAAAATGAACATATTCTTAGAAAAGCACAACCTTCTGAGGCTGAACCAGGAAGAAATAGAAAATATAAACAGACCAATCACAAGCATTGAAATTGAAACAGTGATTAAAAATCTTCCAACAAACAAAAACCCAGGACCAGATGGCTTCACAGGCGAATTCTATCAAAATTTTAGAGACAAGCTAACACTTATCCTTCTCAAACTCTTCCAAAATATAGCAGAGGGAGGAACACTCCCAAACTCATTCTATGAGGCCACCATCACCCTGATACCAAAACCAGACAAAGATGTCACAAAGAAAGAAAACTACAGGCCAATATCACTGATGAACATAGATGCAAAAATCCTCAACAAAATACTAGCAAGCAGAGTCTAGCAGCATATTAAAAGCATCTTACACCATGATCAACTGGGGTTTATCACAGGAATGCAAGGATTCTTCAATATATGCAAATCAATCAATGTTATATACCATATTAACAAACTGAATGATAAAACCCATATGATCATCTCAATAGATGCAGGAAAAGCTTTTGACAAAATTCAACATCCATTTATGATAGAAACTCTTCAGAAAGCAGGCATAGAGGGAACTTACCTCAACATAATAAAGGACATATATGACAAGCCCACAGCCAACAACGTTCTCAATGGTGAAAAACTGAAACCATTTCCACTAAGATCAGGAACAAGACAAGTTTGCCCACTCTCACCACTATTATTCAACATCGTTTTGGAAGTTTTAGCCACAGCAATCAGAGAGGAAAAAGAAGTAAAAGGAATCCAAATCAGAAAAGAAGAAGTAAAACTGTCACTGTTAGCAATGACATGATATTATACATAGAGAATCCTACAGATGCTACCAGAAAACTACTAGAGCTAATCAATGAATTTGGTAAAGTAGCAGGATACAAAATTAATGCACAGAAATCTCTTGCATTCCTATACACTAATGATGAAAAATCTGAAAGAGAAATTAAGGAAACACTCCCATTTACAATTGCAACAAAAAGAATAAAATACCTAGGAGTAAACTTACCTAAGGAGACAAAGGACCTGTATGCAGAAAAGTATAAGACACTGATGAAAGAAATTAAGATGATATAAACAGATGGAGAGATATACCGTGTCCTTGCATTGGAAGAATCAACATTGTGAAAATGACTCTACTACCCAAAGCAGTATACAGATTCAATGCAATCCCTATCAAACTACCAATGGCATTTTTCACAGAACTAGAACAAAGAAATTCACAATTTTTATGGAAGCACAAAAGACCCCGAATAGCCAAACAATCTTGAGAAAGACAAACAGTGCTGGACGAATCAGGCTCCTGGACTTCAGACTAAACTACAAAGCAACAGTAATTAAGACAGTATGGTACTGGCACAAAAACAGAAACACAGATCAATGCAACAGGATAGAAAGCCCAGAGATAAGCCCACGTACATTTGGTCACCTTATCTTTGATAAAGGAGGCAAGAATATACAATGGAGAAAAGACAGCCTCTTCAGTAAGTGGTGCTGGGAAAACTGGACAGCTACATGTAAAAGAATGAAATTAGAGCACTCCCTAACACCATACACAAAAATAAACTCAAGATGGATTAAAGACCTAAATATAAGGCCAGACACTATAAACTCTTAGAGGAAAACATAGGCAGAACACTCTATGTCATAAATCACAGCAAGATTCTTTTTGACCCACCTCCAAGAGGAATGGAAAAAAACAACAACAACAAAAAAAAATGGGTCCTAATGAAACTTAAAAGCTTTTGCACAGGAAAGGAAACCATAAACAAGACGAAAAGACAACCCTCAGAATGGGACAAAATATTTGCAAACGAAGCAACTGACAAAGGATTAATCTCCAAAATATACAGGCAGCTCATGCAGCTCAATATCAAAAAAACAAACAACCCAATCCAAAAATGGGCAGAAGACCTAAATAGACATTCTCCAAAGAAGATATACAGATGGCCAACAAACACATCAAAGGATGCTCAACATCACTAATCATTAGAGAAATGCAAATCAAAACTACAGTGAGACTAGAGCTAATCAATGAATTTGGTAAAGTAGCAGGATACAAAATTAATGCACAGAAATCTCTTTCATTCCTATATACTAATGATGAAAAATCTGAAAGTAAAATTAAGAAAACACTCCCATTTACCATTGCAACAAAAAGAATAAAATATCTAGGAATAAACCTACCTAAGGAGACAAAAGACCTGTATGCAGAAAATTATAGGACACTGATGAAAGAAATTAAAGATGATACAAATAGATGGAGAGATATACCATGTACTTGGATTGGAAGAATCAACATTGTGAAAATGACTATACTACCCAAAGCAATCTACAGATTCAATGCAATCCCTATCAAACTACCAATGGCATTTGTCACAGAACTGGAACAAAAAATTTCACAATTTGTATGGAGACACAAAAGACCCCGAATAGCCAAAGCAATCTTGAGAACGAAAAATGGAGCTGGAGGAATCAGGATCCCTGACTTCAGACTATATTACAAAGCTACAGTAATCAAGACAGTTTGGTACTGGCACAAAAACAGAAATATAGATCAATGGAACAGGATAGAAAGCCCAGAGATAAACCCATGCACATATGGTCACCTTATCTTTGATAAAGGAGGCAAGCATATACAGTGGAGAAAAGACAGCCTCTTCAGTAAGTGGTGCTGGGAAAATTGGACAGCTACATGTAAAAGTATGAAATTAGAACACTCCCTGACACCATACACAAAAATAAACTCAAAATGGATTAAAGACCTAAGAGTAAAGCCAGACACTATCAAACTCTTAAAGGAAAACATAGGCAGAACACTCTATGACATACATCACAGCAAGATCCTTTTTGACCCAGCTCCTAGAGAAATGGAAATAAAAACACAAATAAACAAATGGGACCTAATGAAACTTAAAAGCTTTTGCACAGCAAAGGAAACCATAAACAAGACAAAAAGACAACCCTCAGAATGGGAGAAAATATTTGCAAATGAAGCAACTGACAAAGGATTAATCTCCAAGATTTACAAGCAGCTCATGCAGCTTAATAACAAAAAATCAAACAACCCAATCCAAAAATGGGCAGAAGACCTAAATAGACATTTCTCCAAAGAAGATATACAGATGGCCAACAGACACATGAAAGAATGCTCAACATCATTAATCATTAGAGAAATGCAAATCAAAACTACAATGAGGTATCATCTCACACCGGTCAGAATGGCCATCATCAAAAAATCTAGAAACAATAAATGCTGGAGAGGGTGTGGAGAAAAGGGAACACTCTTGCACTGTTGGTGGGAATGTAAATTGATACAGCCACTATGGAAAACAGTATGGAGGTTCCTTAAAAAACTAAAAATAGAACTACCATACGACCCAGCAATCCCACTACTGGGCATATACCCTGAGAAAACCATAATTCAAAAAGAGTCATGTACCAAAATGTTCATTGCAGCTCTATTTACAATAGCCAGGACATGGAAGCAACCTAAGTGTCCATCATCGGATGAATGGATAAAGAAGATGTGGCACATATATACAATGGAATATTACTCAGCCATAAAAAGAAATGAAATGGAGGTATTTGTAATGAGGTGGATGGAGTTAGAGTCTGTCATACAGAGTGAAGTAAGTCAGAAAGAGAAAAACAAATACAGTATGCTAACACATATATACGGAATCTAAGGGGAAAAAAAGGTCATGAAGAACCTAGTGGCAAGATGGGAATAAAGACCCAGACCTACTAAAGAATGGACTTGAGGATATGGGGAGGGGGAGGGGTGAGATGTGACAGGGTGAGAGAGTGTCATGGACATATATACACTACCAAATGTAAAATAGATAGCTAGTGGGAAGCAGCCACATAGCACAGGGAGATCAGCTCGGTGCTTTGTGACCACCTGGGGGGGTGGGATGGGGAGGGTGGGAGGGAGGGAGATGCGGGAGGGAGGAGATATGGGAACGTGTGTATATGTGTAGCTGATTCACTTTGTTATAAAGCAGAAACTAACACACCATTGTGAAGCAACTATACTTCAATAAAGATGTTTAAAAAAAAAAGTAAAAAAAAAAACTACAGTGAGGTATCACCTCACACCAGTCAGAATGGCCATCATCAAAAAAAAAATGTACAAACAATAAATGCTGGAGAGGGTGTGGAGAAAAATGAACCCTCTTGCACTGTTGGTGGGAATGTAAATTGATACAGCCACTATGGAGATCAGTATGGAGGCTCCTTAAAAAACTAAAAATAGAACTACCATACGACCCAGCAATCCCATCACCGGGCATATACCCTGAGAAAACCATAATTCAAAAAGAGTCATGTACCACAATGTTCATTGCAGCTGTATTTACAATAACTAGGACATGGAAGCAACCTAAGTGTCCATCTACAGATGAATGGATAAAGAAGATGTGGCACGTATATAGAATGGAATATTACCTCGCCATAAAAAGAAACGAAATTGAGTTATTTGTAGTGAGGTGGATGAACCTAGACTCTGTCATACAGAGTGAAGTAAGTCAGAAGGAGAAAAATACCGTATGTTAACACATATATATGGAATCTAAAAAAAAAAAAAAAGTTTCTGAAGAACCTCGGGGCAAGATAGGAATAAAGACGCAGATGTAGAGAATGGACTTGAGGACACGGGAAGGGGGAAGGGCAAGCTGGGACGAAGTGAGAGAGTGGCATGGACTTATATATATTACCAAATGTAAAATAGATAGCTAGTGGGAAGCAGCCGCATAGCATAAGGAGATCAGCTCGGTGCTTTGTGTCCACCTAGAGGGGTGGTATAGGGAGGGTGGGAGGGAGACGCAAGAGGGAGGGGATATGGAGATGTATGTATACATATAGCTGATTCACTTAGTTATAAAGCAGAAACTAACACACCATTTTAAAGCAATTATACTCCAATAAAGATGTTAAAAAAAAAAGAAAAAGAAGGAGGGGATATGGGGATATATGTATATGTATGGCTGATTCACTTTGTTATACAGCAGATACTAACACAACAATGTAAAGCAATTATACTCCCATAAAGATGTTAAAAAAACAAAACAAACAAACAAAAAAACCTTCCACATCACTGGACTCTACTTCTCTTGTATCTTGCTTAGTAATTGGAGAGCACTTGAAATAATCATCAGTCCCCCTATTTGCCACAGTCTCTAATATTAAGTGATATTTTTCTCCATTACTGGTGTTTCCTTGTGTTTGTTAGTAAAGAACTCATAAGAATAACTGAAGGACATGACAGAATAAGCCATACGTAACCCCTTAGGATAGGTAAATTTTTCTAATTCTAATAGCAAACCCATTGGGAGTTCAATAATTATGCCTTTATAAAGTAAAACACAGTCTTTATAAATAATAAAGATAGTAATCTGGCTTCCACATTCTGCCTTTGCCTTATTTCTCAATTGGCTCTGAAACAAGTTAGAGGAAGAAGAGATAATTATTTAATCATTCAAAGGCACTATTAACCTTCTCCTTCCTTCTATCTCCAATTATCCTCTCTACCTCATAGCTTATGTTCTCTCACTTTTTTATCACACACCCCACTTCCTCCACCTCACCTCACTCCAATCCTATCCTCTTTTTTTAATGACCTGAAGGTTTACCATTTCCTAGAGGTGCTGTGGGTGCGCAGATTCAGACATCTTGATGGTTCTTTATCTAGGGTGTCTCAGGGGTCATAAGACTACTGCCACGTTCAGTGATTTGCTAAGAAGACTAAGAGGACTCAGCATATAGTCATACTCATGGCTGTGACTTATTATAGCAAAAAGATACAAAGCAAAATCAGCAAAGGCAAAAGGCACACGGAGCCAAATCGAGAAGGAATGAAAGACAAGCTCCCAAGATTCCTCTCCCAGTGGGTTCACACTGTATGTGCTTAATTACTCTAGCAGTGAATTTTGACAACACATGTGAAATGCCATCTACCAGGAAAGCTCACTAGAGCCTCAGTGCCTGGGGTTTTTATTGGGGGCTGACTACTTAGGCACCTTCTGCCTGGCATGTACCAAAATTCCAGACTCATAAAAAGAAAGCAGGTGTTCAACACAAACCATATTGTTTGTTCACTTAGTTGCAATGAGCCACTCTCAATTCTGAGAATGGTAGGCATTCTCCCAAAATCCAAGTTTAGGCACCAGTGAAGAGTCAACTTCACAAACAAGCCTTTCTAAGGACAGCAGTCTCCGGTCTATGTTGATCTTCTCTGCATACAGGGTATCTGTGGTCCAGAGACACCCTTTAAAGGCACTTTATCATAATTATATAATGGGCACTTAATATCCTAGTACTGTGTGAGGTATACTAACAAAACAAAGAAACTGAGAGCATTGTTTCATTATCTAAAAGGAAAAAGTTAATTACATAAGAAAAAGAAGAATATAGAAGAAAACAATCATTTATATAACCAAATTTACCTTCATTACTCTCACAATCTATAATCATATTTAATTCATCAATTATTGAAAATCCCCATGAATTTACATCACCATGCCTACATGCATCTTATTATGTCCCAGAATACTCATAGTACACCGTCTTCAAATTTTCCTTTATAGAGCTTCCATGATGAATTAATGAGTTCTCTGATAAAATGAGTTTGTTTGTGGTCCACTCCTAGAAACTAAAGAGAAGTGTGATTTGGGGTATTAATACCAACCACTTAGTTATTATTATGTATCCTTTAGAAACATTATTTCTTTTCATCTCTCTAGAAACCTTATGATATGCATATTCTATTATCCTTTGACAACAAATAATTCGAGGCCCAGAGAAGTAATTTGATCAAGCTCATCTAGTAAGTAAAAAATCCCTGGCGGTCCAGTGGTTAAGACTCTGAGCTTCCAAGCTTCCACTGCAGGGGGCGTGGGTTTGGTTTCTGGTGGGGGGACTAAGATCCCACTTGCCGCGTGGCCGAAAAAAAAAAAAAGTAATGAGCTGACCAAGGCCTGAGTCTAAAGTGAATAGTTAAATAATTCTGATTTTTGTTTTTTTAATCTAAAAATTGGACAATAATGCCTATCTCCTGGGGGGCTTTCAGTAAAAATTGAAGAAGATTATATGTAAAATGCCTAATACGATGCTTTGGCATTTATCACACTATCAATAAATAATGGTAGTTGTCATTTGTCTATTCTATAGTCACTGATAGCACCTACTACCTAAACCAGTTTCCTAATAAACAGCCACTAAGTGGCCTCTTTGGGAGAATGAAAACAGTTTACAGGATACTGAGGCAGTAGGATTATCTTTAGGGTTAACATTTGGCTTAAGAACCACGCTTCACCACCAAGTTGATAACTTGAGGAGAAAAAGAAAAGGAAAAATAAAATTAAACAGTGATTTTAAAGAGGGCAGTAATTTTTTACTTATTTTTCCCAAAGTCTAAACAAGTAATAATTTAAATAGGTCAGAGAGGAAAATGAGATATGAGAAAAAACTGCACTATGACCCAAGTTAAGTCCCGAAGGAGACTATTCATAAAATGGAGATTGTCTCCAATACTACTGAACCTTTGTTAGAGGACTTGATTAGCAGAAGAGTCTAGATAAGAAACCAACTTCTTTTTTTATCTCTTTTGGATTTTAAATAACAAAAACATAGGAAGCTATTTAAAGGATTCATGTTATTTCCAAGCTACGTGTTAACAATCTGGCTCCCTACAAAAACAATCTCACATACATACGTCTTGGAAATTAGTTATACAACCATCCCTTGTACAAGTACACATATGCCGGACATAAAATCCCATATTTCTGTTAGGATTTAATACTGGCTCAGAAAATATTTTTGGAATCCACACATACAAAGAATAATTACATCCTAGATCCAGTCACTATAGAGTTTACATAGTTTCTCATTTGCTTTCTGTACACAAGAATTTAAATGTGTAGGTTTATATGTCTATGTGCTAATAAATGACATTTGGTAATTATGGAGCTAAAAATAAGCAGCTATTTCAAACGGCCACTTGATGAGTAACCTAAAGTAAACAATCAAGAAAAATAAAATAAGCAAGATAGCTCTTAAAAGTGTCAATTATTGTCATAGCAGCAATGATGCTTTCACCTAATCCATCATTACTCCAGTTAATGACTGGTGAGTAAGAGTACAGATGACTTTTTCTTTGGTCCAGAAAACTCAGGACATTAACCAAGGAACTGACCATTAATCTCAGGTAATGTAAAGGCCAGCTTTCACAGGATCATTGCTCAAGCAATCTTCTATTCGAACATAAGTGTAGTTCAGACTGTTAAATCTACAATAATTAAAAAATATTGGTGCATTTTTACAAAGAAGCCTGGCTTGGAGTCAGTTGATTTAATGTTGCCTTTTCTTAATACAGCATCTAATATCCCCAGCTGTATACCTGACATGTAACTTACAATGTTTGGATCATAGATTTTTAGCTATTTCTTGTAAACTACTAATTCCTTATTCATCCACCATCTGAATCGACTGCAAATTATGTTAAAACAACAACAGATGTTTCATCAAAATCAAAAGGGATAATGAAAGAAATTATATACTTCTAATTTTTAGAAATACGACTAATAATAACCATGCAATAAACATTATACATTTAGAAGTGATCCCTGGAAATATAAATACTGTGCTAGTAGATACGAATATTTGCAATTAATAAGATGAATGGAAACAAAATTTAATTATAAGAATTGAATGTTGATATTCCAAAGAAAATGTTTTCATGGACAGGCTAAATGTCCAATAATAGGAACTTTTCTGCTACCTGTATTTAAAGAAATAGTATTTAGCCATTAAAAATAATACTGCAAGTATATGCAGAACCATTTAGTTAATTGGCTAATTAATTGATAATTTTCAACTTAATTGGCTTAGAGGATGTTTGCTATATATCGTTAAGTAAGAATCTAGTGTAAGAAGAATGTGCATAATATGAATTATACAGGGAGATGAACAAACATATCAAGAGTATGTATGATATGAGAAAGAGGGAGGCAGGTAGGGAGGGGAAGGGAGGGACAGAGGGAGAAAAGAACACCATCCAGAAAAATTAACCATGAAGGTGTGCACATCTCACAGTCTTCATTTCTGGGGTAAGGGAAGGAATTATATGTTCTGTTTTGTTGTTTTTTATTATTACTTATCTCTTTCAAATTTCTTTATAATGAAGATGCACTGCTGTTTTAAATTAGACAAACGAACATAATTTTAGCCTCAAAAAGATCTATGCACTTGATAGTCGTCAAACAATAAGAAATACCACATCTCTGAGGACACAGAGCAAACTTAACCCAGTTGAACTTTTCTACCACTGACCATTGCAGCCACTCTGCCCTGGACACCTGCCACTTAGTGATAAACATTAGTCAACCACTAACACTGCAGCACAAGAAAGAATAGACCACGGGTGTCCAGCTGTCACTGAGGACCCTTTGTGTTGGTGAAAGTTGAGATGCACACGGGTTAACCTTCCAGATCAGGAGAACTATTGGCATTACTATATAGGCAGGAGGTGCAGCTTAGTCCTTCTGATAAATTTCATTTACACAGAGAAACAAAGACCACTAAATGGAAGACAATGCCTCTTAATAATGTCCCTCTGGCATTAGTAATGAGAATCACTTTTATCATGGGCTCACTACTAACACCAACAGTGAACAAGTTGCTTGTGGATTACAGGGTTAAACAATTGTCTTAATGACACCCAGCGAGTAAGGGGCAGACAGAATTTGAATTCAGGAATTTCTAATTCTAAAAGTCTTACTCTTCCCATCCTTTTGGAATAGAAAGAAGTGGAATTCCTTAGGGCCATTCTTCAAGCTATATCTCCTTTATGGACAATGCACAAGTCTCACTGTTATTCTCAATAAATGAGAAAGTGTAACTTGGGTACTATTTGAGCAAAACTTGGGGAAAAAAACTAGATGGCCTACAATAAGAGTATAATAAACAGAGGCATTCATATAATGAGTTATTATATCATGTAGTCATTAAATATGATTTTTAAGAGTTTGTAATAACAGATACATATTTGTTCCATTTTAATACTAATAGTTAACATTTCTTTTTGAAAACTAACCAGGTACTAGGCATGTTCTAAGCACTTTCCATGTATTACCTCTTTTAGGTCCCATAAATGTCCTATGAATTAGATCCATTCAACCTTATTGTACAGATGCGCTTAGTAATGTACACAATTTCTCAGAGCTGGAAAACTGTTAGCCAGAATTTGAAATCAAGGAGTAATAAATGAGTGGACAAAACATTGCCAATAAAGTATTATCAAAACTGCATTAAATGCATAAAATAAAGTCTGGGATGAAATATGCAAATATAATTATAATAGAAGTCTCTGCATGGGAGGATTTTAAATATTTTCTCCATCTTCAATTCTTTCAAATATTTTCTCTTTTTCTACAATGAAAATATACTATTAGGTTGACTCATAAAAATATTCGCAATTTTTATACAGCAAAAATGTGTGGATGTTGCCATTTTTGTATAGTTCAACCTAATTAACTTTATGATAAGAATCTTTCATTTATAAAAGAAGATGTGGTACATATATACAATGGAGTATTACTCAGCCATAAAAAGGAACGAAATTGGGTCATTTGTAGAGATGTGGATGGACCTAGAGTCTGTCATACAGAGTGAAGTAAGCAAGAAAGAGAAAAACAAATATTGTATACTAACACATAGATGTGGAATCTAGAAGAATGGTATAGATGAACCTATTTGTAGGGCAGGAATAGAGACATAGACGCAGAGAATGGACATGTGGACACAGGGTGGGAAGGGGAGGGTGGGACAAATTGGGAGATTAGGTTCGACATAAATACACTACCATGTGTAAAATAGCTAGCTAGTGGGAACCTGCTGTATAGCACAGGGAGCTCAGCTCGGTGCTCTGTGACAACCTAGATGGGTGGGATGGGGGGGTGGGAGGGAGGTCCAAGAGGGAGGGGATATATGTATACATATAGCTGATTCACTTCATTGTACAACAGAAACTAACACAACATTGTAAAGCAATTATACTCCAATTAAAAAATTAAAAAATAAAATAAAATAAAACCCAATTCCATTTGTTAGGGAAAAAAAAAAAAAAAAAAACACATCTGAGCTCACTCAGACACTGATGTCTGCTATCTTAGTGACATGAGGTATTCAAGAAGAATGAGTCCCAGAGGAAGCAGCCCATGAGAAAGGAAGCTTTCTACCCCACATTACTATTATTTGTTTTCTTTGAATTCCTCACGGTGCCTGGTCAGTGCTTTGTGCCAGGGACGCTCAATCACCATTACACGTTGACAGATATTTGTAGAGTGAATGATCCACATCTCAACTCAGCTAATTTCCTTAAGAGGTTATGGTATGGCCTCTCTGAATCCAGAGAGAGTCATGTTGGGCATTCTCTAGAGCCACTGCACTCTGAGATTTATTGAAGGATAACAGCTGGAAGATGGAAGAGAATGAAGCTGCCTCTAATCAATTCATTCTGTCAATGCTGAATGACTCCCTCACGTTCCTAACCAAGTACACTGTCCACTGTTGTATTTATGCATGACTCAGTCTAACATCCTGCTGCTTAGTCTAACTACAAAATTACTGAACATGCTGACAGCCAGACCTATCATTAGTAAAGCAGTGGATCAGATGGCATCAGAATGATGCTTACTGAGATACCTCATGTCACATACTTGCAATGATGAAATACATTTTGCATTAGCATGAAAATAACTTAAAAGATGTTCTTTCAATTCTAGAACAGGTAAGTGTGACTGGAGTTCTCTGTGAAATTTTATGCAAAGTATTTCATCGGTTTCTAGAACATAGAATGTGTCTGAGTAAACAGTGATTACTAGTGGTATTATGTTACTGTGATGTATGTATGTATCCATAGGGGTAATCTGTTAATAACAGTGATTATTATTTATCCAAGTGCCTCTGGAGTATGTAATCAGCTCTGCAAAACCATTTCACCTCAATCAAATTCTGTACATCTCTGTTCTTCAATCATTTTCCCATCCATCTTTCACAGGAAAGAAAGGATGATTAAGAGGTTTATCCAAAACTCATACAGGTATCCAGAGGCAGATCTAATACCTAACCTGACTTTTTTCTCATCAACAACATGCCTGAATATAACTCTAAAAGGTAATACTTTATTACTTTGTTTGGAGAATGAGTCCAACCTGCAGCAATAACTTGTGAGCCAATCAAAATGCCATCATATTTATGGTGGGAGCACATCAACTATTTGATGATCAATTGCCTTGAATTCTTAGTAATATCTCTGGGCATGCTCTCTCTTTCTTTGTTTCTTTCTTCCTTCCTTTCCTTTTCTCCCTCCCTCCCTCCCTCCCTCTCTCCCTCCCTTCCTTCCTTCCTTTTCTCTCTTTCTCTCTTCCTTGCTTTTCTCTCTTTCTTCCACTCTAAATACTTAGAAGCAGAATATGTGTACTTATTGCCCTTCATTTCTGCTTTACATGATTTCTCTACATGCTCCCCTAAAAACAACATGTCCTTTGAATAGCATATCATATGACTATATGTCCGTAAATGCTTATTAAAGTCCTCTTATGTTCCCCTAGATAATTATCTCAATGGAGTCTTGCTGCTTCCATTCTAGAATTGATATGGCCATTTTACTGAAAGCATCCAGTGAGGTTTTTATTTTATTTTATTTTATTTTTTAAACATCTTTATTGAAGTATAATTGCCTTACAATGGTGTGTTAGCTTTTGCTTTATAACAAAGTGAATCAGTTATACATATACAATATGTTCCCATTTCTCTTCCCTCTTGCATCTCCCTCCCTCCCACCCTCCCCATCCCACCCCTCTAGGTGGTCACAAAGCACCGAGCTGATCTCCCTGTGCTATGCGGCTGCTTCCCACTAGTTATCTATTTTACATTTGGTAGTGTATATATGTCCATGACACTCTCTTACCCTGTCACATCTCACCCCACCCCCTCCCCATATCCTCAAGTCCATTCTCTAGTAGGTCTGTGCCTTTATTCCCGTCTTGCCACTAGGTTCTTCATGGCCTTTTTTTTTTTTTTTTTCCCTTAGATTCCGTATATATGTGTTAGCATACTGTATTTGTTTTTCTCTTTCTGACTTACTTCACTCTGTATGACGGACTCTAACTCCATCCACCTCATTATCCAGTGAGGTTTTTAAAAACTACATTTGATCATTTTACTCTTATGCTCTAAACCTTTAGTGGTTTTCCACTATCTTCAGGAAAAAATAAAAAATCTTATTATTTGTTTGTTTTAAAATCCAAAGTACCAAAGAATCAACATTGTGAAAATGACTATACTACCCAAAGCAATCTACAGATTCAATGCAATCCTTATCAAACTACCAATGGCATTTGTCACAGAACTAGAACAAAAAATTTCACAATTTGTATGGAAACACAAAAGACCCCGAATAGCCAAAGCCATCTTGAGAAAGAAAAACGGAGCTGGAGGAATCAGGCTCCCAGACTTCAGACTATACTTCAAAGCTACAGTAATCAAGACACTATGGTACTGGCACAAACACAGAAATACAGATCAATGCAACAGGATTGAAATCTCAGAGATAAACCCACACACATATGGTCACCTTATTTTTGATGAAGGAGGCAAGAATATACAATGGAGAAAAGACAGCCCCTTCAATAAGTGGTGCTGGGAAAACAGGACAGCTACGTGTAAAAGAATGAAATTAGAACACTCCCTAACACCATACACAAAAATAAACTCAAAATGGATTAAAGACCTAAATGTAAGACCAGATACTATAAAACTCTTAGAGGAAAACATAGGCAGAACACTCCATGTCATAAATCGCAGCAAGATCCTTTTTGACCCACCTCCAAGAGGAATGGAAATAAAACCAAAAATAAACAAGTGGGACCTAATGAAACTTAAAAGCTTTTGCACAGCAAAGGAAACCATAAACAAGATGAAAGACAACCCTCAGAATGGGAGAAAATATTTACAAATGAAGCAACTGACAGGATTAATCTCTAAAATGTACAAGCAGCTCATTCAGCTCAATATCAATAAAACAAACAACCCAATACACAAATGGGCAGAAGACCTAAATAGACATTTCTCCAAAGAAGATATACAGATTGCCAACAAACACATCAAAGAATGCTCAACATCACTAACCATTAGAGAAATGCAAATCAAAACTACAATGAGGTATCACCTCACACCAGTCAGAATGGCCATCATCAAAAAAATGTACAAACAATAATTGGTGGAGAGGGTGTGGAGAAAAGGGAACCCTCTTGCACTGTTGGTGGGAATGTAAATTGATACAGCCACTATGGAGAACAGTATGGAGGTTCCTTAAAAAACTAAAAATAGAACTACCATATGACCCAGCAATCCCACCACTGGGCGTATACCCTGAGAAAACCATAATTCAAAAAGAGTCATGTACCACAATGTTCATTGCAGCTCTATTTACAATAGCTAGGACATGGAAGCAACTTAAGTGTCCATCGACAGATGAATGGATAAAGAAGATGTGGCACATATATAGAATGGAATGTTACTCAGCCATAAAAAGAAATGAAACTGAGTTATTTGTAGTGAGGTGGATGGACCTAGAGTCTGTCATACAGAGTGAAGTAAGTCAGAAGGAGAAAAACAAATACTGTATGCTAACACATATATATGGAATCTAAAAAAAAAAAAAAAAAGTTTCTGAAGAACCTCGGGGAAAGATAGGAATAAAGACACAGATGTAGAGAATGGACTTGAGGACACAGGGAGGGGGAAGAGTAGGCTAGGACGAAGTGAGAGAGTGGCATGGACTTATATATATTACCAAATGTAAAATAGATAGCTAGTGGGAAGCAGCCGCATAGCACAAGGAGATCAGCTTGGTGCTTTGTGACCACCTACAGGGGTGGCATAGGGATGGCAGGAGGGAGATGCAAGACAGAGGAGATATGGGGATATATGTAAATGTATAGCTGATTCACTATGTTATAAAGCAGAAACTAACACACTATTTTAAAGCAATTATACTCCAATAAAGATGTTAAAAAAAAAAATCCGAAGTACCAGACCTTACTCTTTTCCTATTTCTAAAGAACCTATTATTCATTCCTAATTAGCCACATTCCCCTCACAAGCTAGTTTCTGCCTCAGGACCTTTGCACGTGCTATAAGCTCTGGTTGGAACGCCCTGGCCTGGAACTTTGCTTTATTGGCTTCCTCATTTCCTTCTGGTTCCTACACAGATATCATGTTCTCAGAGAATCCTTCTCCAATGATCCCATGTTAATAGCTATCTACTTCTTATCATTCCTTAACTTATTACACTACTTCATGTTTCTTCACAGCACTTAATGTACTTTTCATTATTTAGTTTATATTATGTACTTTTTTTCTCTTTTTGCCTTTATTTTCTGTTTTCTGCATTGAAATGTAAGGTCTATACAAGGTCAAGATGTATCTCTCTCTTGTTTAAAGGTCCATCCCTCTTACCTAGAACGGTAACTGCCACATAGTAGATATTCAGTAGATATTGATTTATTGAATAAATAATTTTTAAAAAATAGGTAAAAAATAATTATAGAGCTTGTGACAAGTGGCTCTTATTTTCTTCTGTGTAGCTCGTTTAAAGCTTAAAGGCTGAGTTTCAAGCCTTAAAATACAACTTTGACCTTTCTCTGATATCTTCCTCTAAGTCCATTAAGAAGTTTCAGATTTCCTTTTTATCCAACTTTTGAAGAGGAAAATGTGAATACTTAATGCCTACTTCCTGTGTTTTCATGAGAAGAAAGAATTTCCTAGATGGAAAGGAACACGTAAGGTTTCTTTCACCAGAACTCTTCTCCCTGGGAGGAGGAATGACTTAGCTGATGAAGAGATAGAGAAAAGGAACATGGCCCCTGTAGCTCAGTACACTGAAATTTCATTCAGGTTGACCTGTCTTCTCAGAAGTTTTTTTAACATTTTCTCTCCTACAGAGGCAGAGCCTGTCCCCAGGCCTGGGGTAGAGACAGGAGTTGGGTTGGAACGGAGACGAGAACGATGTAGTCATATCTCTGACAGACTATCTAAGTTTTTTAGTTCAGGGGTGCAGGGTTTATATTAGGAAATCGCACTTTGATTGTAGGTCAAGAAATATTCTCAGAATTAGTTTTATTAGCATTGAACCTGATATTTAATCTTTTACCTGACTCCAATGTTTGGTTTTTCAACCGTTTCAGACCTCAGAGTGAGAAGAGGAGAACAATTTATTTTTACTCCTAAAACCCAAACACATATGCTGATTCCCTCTATGCTACATTGTTCTTCACTATGTACATGGTCGCTTACTCAATATTTAATGAGAGCCCACTAAGGACAGTACCCTCTGTGAAATATCAGGGACAAAAAGATTAATAAAATATAGTATTGACCTCATGGAATTAGTATTCTAGCGGTTGCTCAAGTTAACTCTAACTCTAATTGACCATACAACATACCCAGGGCACTCTAGCTTGAATGAATATGCAAAGTACAGAATTCTATTTTTTCAAAAATTAGATGATTAATATTCTTTCCCATTTTATGGTCCTTCACCTTATTACTCCAAGCCACTCAGGTCAAGGATGATAATGTGATTCAAGCACCATTAAATCTTGATATTATTCTTTTATTTCAAAGGGGAAAAAAGTACATACACAATAAATAAGCATGAAGTAATCTAAAGCAGATATAAAGACATCAATCCCATCATAGAAGCCAGGAGACAAGTCATCAGTCAGACTTTAATCAGTAGCAATGAATGGGATGAAAAATGAACAGCATTCTGGGGGTAATCTTAAAGACTATACGCTTTTCTCCAAGATCATTTGTTTCATCAGTGGCAATTGTTTCAGTGTTCCATTGTGTTTATAATGAACATTTGTTTTTTAAGGGAAACAAAAAAGGAGACAGGGAGGAAGGAAGGGAAGACAGAAAGATTGGAGGAGAGAAATAAGAGGCCTAGAGGGAGTGTCTATCCAGTTTGCTTAGCTGGGATATTTGTGAATGTAACGGCTTGGGGGTGGGGTGCCTGGGGAGGGGTGTTAAAGAAAGGCTGTAGCATCCAGACAAGGCTTTGTAAGCCATAGTAAGAAATTTTGACTCTATTCAAGGAGAAAAGGAAGGCTGCCGAAAGATTTTATCTAGAAGAATGATGTATTTTAATTAGCGCGTGTAAAGATCAACTTGGCTGCAGCAAGAATACATTTGATGCAGCATGACTACCATTTCCAGGATATTTTTAGTCTAATACCTTATATGCTTTTCAAAGGTATGAAAAGAGAATGAATACGAAAGGGTACGTGGTTTAGAAACAAGGCAAGTCCCAAGTTCCTACCCACTGAGGCACTGTTTTTTCCTAAGTGACAGGGCAGATTCTCAAGTGGCCAAGCCACGGGACAGACCTTCTCAGAAGATTCCTGAAGGCACAGAAAGCATGGAAGGATCCAGATGCTCATGCATCACGTTCCAGGAGTAGGATTGTGACAGCTTCTCACCCAACTTGACTTAACACATCAAGATATATTCAAGAAGCCTAAACACCCCTGGGAAAAGCATAACATGGTACACTGGAAGGAAAACTTGGCTGGGGAATTCTAGAAGACCTTTGTTTGAGTTCTAATATAGGATTCCAATTTGAATACCTCTGTTCCATCCCATAGATGCCAGGTTGTGTCAACACGATGAGCTCTTTATACAAACTAAGGATCCCTAAAGATGGAGTAGACACAAGTGTTACCATGGTCTTATTATGTACGTATTGATTATGGGTAGCCATCCTATCACCACGATAGGAACAGTGTACTACTATGAGATTTGAGGGAGCTCCCAGGATATAGCTGCCATTCCAAACTGAGAATAGTAACACCCCAGAGGTACCCCAGACTACTAGTAGCCTGTGGAACAACCATCATGGTACCTCCAATATCACCTCATAAAGTAGTTGGAACCAATCCCTCAGATAATTTGTCTACTCCATTCTAAGAGATTACCAGGAACAATTTTACCAGTCTCTAAAGGAATGTAGTTTACTTCTTAGACATCAGGGATGTATACATTTATTATGATACTTTTCCTGTAGATGGCCACAAACTGTCTCACTTCAAAAATTTTCCAAAAGGTAGGTCTTGAATAAAGGACTCATTTCCTGAATCACACCAAGACACTGCACGAACCAGGTGTGACCCTGCCTCACATCCCTGTTTACATGGTGGCCATCGGAAGTTTGAACCCTCCTAGTTTTACATCCTTATGGTGCTTTGCGCATCTCTAATCTAACCCTTTCCCTCATTGCTTCCCTGTGTTTGTGCCACTATAACCTCCACTTATTTAAATACTCCTCCCTGTGATAAGCTACTAGAGCTGTAGGTTTTCCCAACGTTCCTGAAAGCACAGCAGGCTCTAGAAGTGAAGAGGAAGGTGAAGAAAGTAAGTCTTGGTTTGGGGGGGGCACACCCATATAGGCTGCTTCTTTGCTTTGCTCCCTTCCCTCAAACCTCAAGTTTCCACTCTGGGAGGACAGGTCACGGCAATGAAGAGATTTCATGTTATAAATTTTGTGCTTAGAAGTTCTAGAGAAAATCACTGTGGTCACTCTTCATGTAACATCCTTGACTATTTGTCAATTCTTCCATTGGTCAGATATCCAAGATCCCTTCAGTTTTCTTCAATTTTAAACTCACTGTAGCCTTTTAGCCAGTCTCTGATGGCTCTTTTTATGGATAAAAGATTCATTAACCTACAAAATAATAGCATAGCTCAGATGGCTTGCTTTCTGCAAAATTATTAACTTGTACAAAAGATATTGAAATCCATTCCTAAAACTCTAGGACTAACATTCTGGGAATAAACATTTCAGTACTAAATATCTATATCAAATAACTTTCTGTGAGTCTCAAATAAAACAGATTTTGAATTTTTGCTTGTACCATAGTGACCTAAGAAAATAAATTTAATAAAAGACCTGGTAGTGGTGTAAAACCCTTAGGGCAAAACCTACAAAATGAATTAAACATACCAAATTTCTCTTCACTGAAAAGGCAATTTGGGTATTACTCTACACTCTCTCCCTTATAGAAAGAAGAAGCAGTCATTACTATCATTAAGGTTGATTCTGAAGAAGTTTGAATATGAAACGTTTATCCCACTTATTGCATTTTATCCTCCATGGGTAATACGGATTGATGCATTGCTGTAACTTGTGTTTCTAGTCAATTATACTCTCCAGTACTCTTGCCTTATGGCTGAACATCCACAGAAGAATAACTTTTTGAAGAAGAAAGATTAAATAGCTCCCACTGAGGTTTGTTTTTCAAAATTCATTAAAGAGTAACTAATTTCTGATGCCATACACAAACTCTTAGAGAAATATATTCTCTCTAACAAACCACAGGACTGTGTGGCTAAAATACCACTTTTTTTTGGTTTGTTTTTTCATTATTTATTTATTTATTTATTTTTATTTTTGGCTGCATTGGGTCTTCATTGCCATGCACAGGCTTTCTCTAGTTGCATCGAGCGGGGGCCACTCTTTGTTGCAGTGCAGGGCTTCTCATTGCAAGAAGGGTTCTCTTCTTGCGGAGCACAGGCTCTAGGCGCATGGGCTCAGTAGTTGTGGCTTGCAGGCTCTAGAGCACCGGCTCAGTAGTTGTGGCACATGGGCTTAGTTGCTCCTCGGCATGTGGGATCTTCCCAGACCAGGGCTCGAACCCGTGTCCCCTGCATTTGCAGGTGGATTCTTAATCACTGTGCCACCAGGGAAGGCCCTAAAATACCACTTTTATACTAAATGAAAAATCATAATGCAAACCATGAAAGTAGAGCTGCCTACTTGGGATTTCTGAGAAGTGGTTGCTGTAATAGTAAATGATCACGGAAATAAGATACTATATTTGGGTTATTCATCCCATTTCTCTCTTCCTCTAACATTTTTAGATTGCATGCAATGTTTCTGATCAAAGGGCAGAGGAAATGCACTCACTGGATTTAAACAACTCTGTTCTCATTCCCAAAATCTCAAATATGGCATATGAGATAATTGTTCTGTCACATAAGTTAAAGCAGAGGAACAAAGAATGCTAATGTAACTAAATTCCTATGCTTGATCCACAAAGCTTGAGCACTAAGAAAAATCAAAATGTATTAAAATGAAGATGCTGATGACTAGCCAGGTATAACTGGAATTTGGCAGAATTACATTCCATACCTGAATGTCAGTGTAAAAGGAAGCCGTCCATATCAAAGGTAAGGCATAAAAGAAAAGAAGGTATAATATTCTGTAATAATGATGTTTATGAATGTTGAAAATAAAGCATTATTTTACATCTGTATATCTTACAACCTGATCTAGATTACAAGTTCCTTGATAATACAGATCATCCCTTACATGTCTTTTATCCTTTTATTGTACTACCTGTCCCATAGCAATTGGTCAGTAAAATATCATTTTTCCTAACACTGGTAAAGCTATCTTACACTAACAAAGAATTTTAGAGCCAGGGACTTCCCTGGCGGTCCAATGGTTAAGACTCTGCGCTTCTATTTCAGGGGGCACAGGTTTGATCCCTGGTCAGGGAACTAGAGATCCTGCAAGCGGTGTGGTGTGGCCAATAAATAAATAAATAAATAAATAAAATGAGGGAGTCACTTTGAAAAAGAAAAAGAATTTTAGAGCCAGAAGATTACAATTAATCTGGAAAACAATTAACACTAAAGTCACCTTCATAGATGTGGAAATTGTGACTCAGAATTGCTCCTCACTTTCTCAAGGTCAAATACTAGTCTATCATAGATGAAGGACTGGAATCAGGGTTTCCATTTCCCAACCCATTGTTCTTTCCAATGCAGTCTATCCAATCTCATCAGTATATATGAAATAATTACACTGAGAAATTATAATGTCACCTTGCATAATGTAAATATTATGGCTTCAACAAATATCTTTTGAGGCTACACAATGTGCCAGCTGCTATGGAGAGAGCAATGAGTAGGACAAACCCCCCCTCTCTAAAGAAGCTGACAGTTTGACAGAGATGATAATCTATATATAAATAATTGTTTCCATTGCCTAAAGGATAAAGCAGTGTTTCCTAAAACAGCATAAAAGAATGGCCAAAACAATCTTTTTAAACAAATGAACAAGATTGTAGGACTTGAACTTTCTGGTTTCAAAACTTACTACAAAGCTACAGTAATCAAGACAGTGTGGTACTTGCAAAAGATAGACATAGATCACTGGCAAAGAGTTAAGAATTCAGAAATAAACTTTACATTTATGGTCAATTGATTTGTAAGCAAGATGCTAAGGCAGTTTAATAGGGAAAAATAATTATTACCACAAATCATGCTGGTACAATTAGATATCCACATTTGCAAGATGAATTTAGACCTTTACTTCAAACTGTATACAAACGTTAAGTCAAAATGAATCATAGAGCTAAATGTAAGTGCTAAAACTCTAAAACTCCTAAAAGAAAACATAGGAGCTGATCTTTGTATTGGGGTTAGGCAAAGATTTCTTAGATATGACACCAAGAGCACAAGCAACCTAAGAAAAAAAATTGACAAATCAGATGTTATCAAAATTAGTAACTTCTGCACTTCAAAAGATATCATCAAGAAAGCAAAAAGACAGGCCATAGATTGGGGGGAAATATATGCAAATCACATATCCAATAAGGGACATGTATCCAGAATATGTAAAAAAAATCTTAAGACTTAAATCTTAAAACTCAAATTACCCAATTAAAAAAATGGACAGTAGATCTGAATAAATATTTCATCAATGAAGGCACACAAAGAGCCAGGAAGCATTCAAATAGTCTCAACATCATTACACTATTAGAGAATGCAAATTTAAACTACAATGAGATGTAACTTCGTGCCCACTAAGATGGCTATAACCAAAAAGACAGATAAAAAATGTTGTCAAGGTTGTGGAGAAACTGGAACCCTCATATACTGCAGATGAGAATGTAAAATGGTAGAGCCATTTTGGAAAACAGTTTGGCAGTTTCTTAAAATGTTAAATGTAGAGTTACCTTATGCCAGCTCCCATTATATCTTATACATATTGCCACCCACATACTCAATTGATTGTGTTTAATTTATCTGTTTATGTTCCTGTCTGCTCATTAGGACAGGAAGCTCTCTAGGAACAAAGGTATATATCTCATTTATTTTTGTTTCTGTTCTCAGTGTTTAGTACATACAGTAGCTTTTCAATAAATATTTGTTGAATTAAAACTTATACAGTAAGGTGTAATGAATCCTAGGAAGTCAGTAAGAAATACCTTCAGTGAAGGCACAGAGACTTAACAGCTTTGCTTGGGAAGATCAAGAGTTATTCAGATAATTGAAGCAGCAATCCAGACTGAGAGGCAACTATGGCTTATCTACATATGGAGGAATTGTGTTGGAAATTTACAAACAGAGAAACAGCTTCTCATTGTAAAGAGACTTGTGCAGAAAAAGCTTGTCCAACTTCAAAAAGTAATTCAGAGGGTTGTGTCAGGAAGGGGAATAAAAATACAAGACATAGTTTGGAACAAATCTATTAAGATGAAGTAAGAAAGAAGAGTTTTAAAAAATGAAATGATAATAATACAAAAAAAAAGACTTATCTTTCCTTTCACGAAGCACCAAATGAAAGAATGATTGCAGGGCTGCTTGTCCTTTGTTGTGTCATTTGGAGGTAGTGTTGTTATCATTTCACCTTCTTTTGAAACATTCAATCAAGAAATACAGGGAGCCCAAAATTTTCATCTTAACTGCAAGGAAATTGAAGACTAGAGAGATAAAATTTTTTATCCAATGTGACTCAACAACTCAGTGACAGAACTTAAGTATCAACCTAGGACCTTGGGTTCTTGGTCCAGAGCTTTCTCTTCTTAATTTTATTATGCTCTTACTGTTATTATATTTTTTCCATTCTTCTTATTATAAGTGTGTGTGTGTATGTGTGTGTGTGTTTGTGTTTGGAAATATGGAGGTGAGGAGTGGGGCAGAGCCATGGCAGCAGCTTGCCAAGTAAAGTTGTGATGTTTAATAATAGTAATGGTTAAAGTGTATTATTAAGTGTTTATCTGGCATAAGGCACTGTGCTAAGTATTTTATATATGCGATTTCTGTTGATTATCTCAGCCTCCTAAGAATTATCTATGAAAAAACTGAGGCTCAGGAAAGTTAAGAAAGTTGTTTAATGTCATCTAACTAGTAAGAGATAGTGTCTGGGGCTGCACGACTCAGAAGTCCATCCTGCTACATGCCATATTATACTGCGATCCATTCCTCTCAATCTACTGCTCAGCGTCTACTGCTTGTGTTTTAAGTCATCATTTGGTTTATAAATATTCTTTTTAATGCTATTTCTCATATTTCTGTAGTGAAAGTAATGAATACATCACAGAATAATATTAATAAACACCTCCCATTGCAGTTACTTAATTGGTAGCATTTAATACGAATTCTTGAATAGTTTTGCTATTGGACTTTTTCTTATAAAACTGTAAAAAAAAATAGTGTTTTTAAAACAGTTAGCTATAGCAATATATCTTCAAATATAAATTGGCATACTAATTAAAATATGTCATTTATGGTTTTTTTAGAGAGTATTTATGTTGTACTTATAAAACAGAAGCTAAAAAAGAATCCACAGAATATATCAAATTCATTAATTTGAAGGACACTTAAATGAGAAGGTTTGATTATGTCGCTGAGAAACTTAAGTTTACCTTTATGGGATGAGAAAAAAAAAAAAAAGCGCTCTCTAAGCCAATTAAGAGTACAAACATAATTTCAGGGCAAATGCTCAACATAACACTTGAGAATAAAATGTTTCCTGATAAGAATTAATGGGCTAGTTACAAGTGATTCTTATCAAGTACAACAAATGTTGTATCATTATACTGTGTCTGGATCCTCCAAGCCTTTTCTCTCCTAGCCCCACCCTCAGCCTCTAAGCCATGTAACCATCACAACAGACAAGCAGATGTCTGCACCCTCATTTTTCACTTACTCTTGTAGTACTTGTCTGAGCTTTACTTGATACAGCCAAATTCTTACCTACTTACCCATTCTTTCACGTAAAGCCTTACCATAATTAAGGGTTGGGGAGCTGGCACTACTTTATAATCTACAAACAAGGCTTCCCTACTTGATTACCATCCAGAGTCTGTCTTTAGTGCTATTATCTCATATAAAGGCAGAGAAGTATCTCTCTTTGTTCATCTTTCCCTCAAAGTGTGAATTTTAGGAGGCACTTCAGTCAGAATTATACTTATTCTTTAAGATGGTCTCAGATAGTAGGTCCACTAAGATATCCACTTGTCAATTGTACTACTGTCCATTAAATTGTGTATTATGTGTGGGTGAAGGTTATAAAATGGCATTTTCATAAAATCATTAGTATATTGCTAATTATAAAGCTTTACCTTTTGTCTGAATTATTGACTCTTGACAGAAAATGTCCTCCTTTTAAAAGATTCTCAATATTTCCACTGGAAACATGTATTCTAAATGTGAAGTGAATCTTTCTTGTATTCCACAATAACACAGGTCATTATGATGATTGATTTACGTAAAAATTAACAACCTATCAAGAATAATAGAAAATGTGTTTACTGGATGTCTGATATACTTAATGCTTGAGGTGCTGCTTGGAAAAATCAGCATATCCACATTCGTCATCAAACTCAAATTCAGAAAACACTGGTGAGGATTACATTTAATGATGGATTTCAACTACTAAAAAATAGCTTCATGCCCTCATATGTTCTTTTTAAAGCAAGTCCATATAATCTTGAATCAAGCATTTTATATAATCGTGAACTGGGAGAAATTGTCATGATAGAGATGGTTTATATATATGCTATAGAAAAATCACAGACGCTTTATTCAGAACCAGAAGCAAAGTTAGAAGGAAATCCACATTGCTTTGGCCTCAGGGTCACAATTTTGAGGCCTCAAGGACTTTTTTTTCTTTTTTTGGTTTTGGTTTTGGTTTTGGTTTGCTTTGTTTTTGTTTGTTTATTTTTTATTTCTTACTGAAGTATAGTTGATTTACAATGTTGTGTTAATTTCTGCTGTACAGCAAAGTGATTCAGTTATACATATATATACATTCTTTTTAAAAAAATATTCTTTTCCATTATGGTCTATCATAGGATACTGAATATTGTACTCTGTGCTATATAGTAGGATCTTGTTGTTTATCCATTCTATATATAATAGTTTGCATCTGCTAACCCCAAAATCCCATTCCATCCCTCTCCCACCCAGCCCCCTTGGCAACCACAAGTCTGTTCTCCAGGTGAGTCTGTTTCTGTTTCATAAAAGTTCAGTTGTGTCATATTTAGATTCCACATGTAAGTGATACCATACAGTATTTGTCTTTCTCTTTCTGACTGACTTCACTTAGTATGATAATCTCTAGTTGCACTCATGTTGCTGCAAGTGGCATTATTTCATTCTTTTTTATGGTTGATAGTATTCCACTACATATATGTGTCACATCTTCTTTATCCATTCATCTGTGGATGGACATTTAGGCTGCTTCCATGTCTTGGCTATTGTGAATAATGCTGCTATGAACATAGGGGTGCATGTATGTTTTTGAATTAGAGTGCTGTCTGGATATATGCCCAGGAGTGGGGTTGCTGGATTACATGGTAATTCTATTTTTAGTTTTATGAGGAACCTCCATATTGTTTTCCATAGTGGCTGTACCAGCTTACATTCCCACCAACAGTGTAGGAGGGTTCCCTTTTCTCCACACCCTCTCCAACATTTGTTATTTGCAGACTTTTTAATGATGGCCATTCTGACTGCTGTGAAGTGGTACCTCATTGTAGTTTTGATTTGCATTTCCCTAATAATTAGTGATGTTAAGCATCTTTTCATGTGCCTATTGGCCATTTGTACTTCTTCTTTGGAGAAATGTCTATTTAGGTCTTCTGCTCATTTTTTGATTAGGTTGTTTGTTTTTTTGTTGTTGAGTTGTATGAGCTGTTTGTATATTTTGGAACTTAAGCCCTTACTGGTCGCGTCATTGGCAAATATTTTCTCCCATTGTGTAGGTTGTCTTTTCATTTTGTTTATGGTTTCCTTTGCTGTACAAAAGCTTGTAAGTTTGATTAGGTCCCATTTGTTTATTTTTGTTTTTATTTCTATTGCCTTGGGGGACTGACCTAAGAAAACATTGGTATGATTTATCTCAGAGAAAGTCTTGCCCATGATCACTTCTGGGAGTTTTATGGTATCATGTCTCATGTTTAAGACTTTAAGCCATTTTGAGTTTATTTTTATGTATGGGTTGTTCTAACTTCATTGATTTACACGTGGCTGTCCAACTTTCCCAATACCACTTGCTGAAGAGACTGTCTTTTTCCCATTGTATATCCTTGTGAGGCCTCAAGGACTTTGAGCTATGATTTAATCAAGTGTCAAACCCAAAATATTGGCAAGTCTCCTTCCCTGCAGTCTCAAAATATCTTCTCTTTTATATTGTACCTGTATCCTGATACTTAAAAAAATATTTTAAAAGGGGAAGGGGATTTTCTAAAGGAATCAAATGGCTTGTCAAACCCTTCCCACAACATAATTTGTCCTCACTGCAGCTCTTAAGTCTAATCCAAAGTAACCTCTTTAATTCATCTCTTTAAGAATAAGGAGGACAAGGAAGGGAATACTTGCCTCAACTTTAGGGTGTTCCTTTCTCCTCCAACACTGTTTATTTCTTTAATATCAATGTCTGAGATAATGGTCTCTAATTCTTCCTCCACCATGACAGGATGTATCAAAGACAAAAAGCAATGCCATCTTCTCCTCGTGGAGAACCTTGACCAGTGCCTCAGAGTTTATCTTTCTCAAGTTTCTTCCTGACCTAATTATTTTCTTTATTGCTCTAGGGGAAGTCAGAAATACCAATAACTATCTGCCCATCTTTATTTCAGTGGATAGCTCTGGAATTAGATCCTACAGTTTGAATCTTGGCTCTAGCACATAATAGCTGAGAGAGGTATGGCTTGTTTTTCAATCTCTGACTCTCCAATTCCTTATCAACAAGATGAGGACCATAAGAACAGTGCTTACTGTGTGTGATTACTGAGAGGATTAAATGATTTCATATAGAGCACAAAGTCATGCTTAATAATAACTAATATTTCTTTTCTTAAAATATACATAACTGAAAAAAAACAAAAAACAAACAAACAAGATATACATAACTGCTTTATATATTTATATTCAAATGTTTTTATATTTATTTATTTATTTTTGGCTGCGTTGGGCCTTTGTTGCTGCACGTGGGCTTTCTCTAGTTGCGGCAAGTGGGGGCTACTCTTCGTTGCGGTGAGCAGGCATTGTGATGCCTTCTCCTGCTGTGGAGTGCGGGCTCTAGGTGCGCGGGCTTCAGTAGTTGTGGCACGTGGGTTCAGTAGTTGTGGTTCTCGGGCTCTAGTGCACAGGCTCAGTAGTTGTGGCGCATGGGCTTAGTTGCTCTGCGGCACGTGGGCTCTTCCGGGACCAGGGCTCAAACCCGTGTCTCCTGCATTGGCAGGTGGGCTCTTAACCACTGCGCCACCAGGGAAGTCCCAATAACTAATATTTCTCGAGAACTGATTTTTTGAGAACTGTAGTTTCCACTTTACATTTAATTCTCACAACAAACTATTATGTATGATTATCATTCTCATCTTGCAAAAGAGTAAATGAAGAAAAAGAGAAGGTAAATAACTTATCCAGTCTCAGTAAGATGATAAATAGTGGAACTGAGATTTTATTCCTAAACTGTACTCTTAGAGCTTAAGCTAAATTTTAGCTTTTGTTATCATCACTGACATACCTGAGGACAATAAATTAGTCCACATGTGGTGAATATAATGCTGTGCTCAACTTTTCACTATTACTTTTTGCAAGTTTTATCACCCCATTATTAAAAATATCTTTTTACAGGGCTGAATGTCAATATTTCATCGCTTCTTGACTCTTCACCACTTGATATTAATCCAAATGTTGGGAAAGTTTCAATACTGAATATACAAGGTCAGAACTGGTTTCTTTCGTAAAAGGGAGCTTTCTTTTTCCTTAGCATTTGTGTACTTACAGTGTCCTATTCCAGTGGTTTTTAAATGTTAGCAAGCAACAGAATAACCTGGAGAGCTTGTGAAAACACATATTAATAAGACTCACCCCCAGGGTTTCTGATTCAGGATGCCTATGTTGGGATCCAAGAATGTACATTTCTAAAAAGTTCTCAGAGATGCAGATGCTGATGGTCTGGAGACCACTTTGAGAACCACTGTGCTGGGCATTATACTAATATATTTATGTCTTAATTCATTTAATCCTCATCATCAATATAGGAGGAAGGTGCTATTATTATCCACATTCTATAAATGAAGAAATTGAGGGGTCTCCAGTCACACAGCTAGTAAGAGGGAGCATCATGATTTGAGCAGGCAAGCTATTTCCAAACCCCTTACACACTCTTCACAACCCCTCCATTCTGCCTTCTTGAAGCTGTAGGTAATAAAACTCATCACTAATTGTCTCACAAGGTTTTTATGAGATGCCAGTGAATTACAAAATTTGGATGCACACAGCAGTGTGTCTGGCCTGGGGGAGGGAGTTATTAATGCTGTTTTCTGTCAACATATCGGAATTAGTAACCACCACTCTTTCTGAACTTCTACTTCCTTCAGATAAAATACCAATTGTTATGGTACAGACGAATTTGTTTGCAAGGCAGAAATAGAGTCGAGTCGCAGATGTAGAGAACAGACTTGTGGTTGCCAGCAGGGAAGGGGGGATGGGACGAATTGGGAGACTGGGATTGATATAGATACACTACTGTGTATAAAATAGATAACTAATGAGAACCTACTGTATGGCACAGTGAACTCTACTCAGTGATCTCTGGTGAACTAAATGGGAAGAAAAGCTAAAAAAGAGTGGATATATGTATATGTATAACTGATTCACTTTGCTGTACAGCAGAAATTAACACAACATTGTAAAGCAACTATCCTCTAATAAAAAAAAAAAGGTGAAAAAAAAGTCTCCTCTAGCTTTCACTTTATCCCATCAAAATCTAATTGGGTTTTTTCCATAGTTGGCAAAGAAGCAGAATGAAAAAGGCAATACAAATACATGCAGGTGTCTGAGTAGTTAAAATGGAGGGGTGAAGGGATGAAAGTCCAGCATCTCCATAGTTTCTTAAAATTTTGGAACATTAAATTACGGAAAGGTTGTTCCACTGTGATTGGAACTAAGGGACTTACAGAGGCTACAGAGCACCTGTGGCATATACACAACCTTAATTTAGAAGCACGAGTAAAAGCAGCCATTCCTTGTATGGATTTTGCATACCTGATGTTGGTACAAGCATAAAACCCATCAGTACCTTTGTGGAGGCTATCTGTCATCATCAATTTTACAGAAAAATGCTCCATCCATCCTAGATTCTAGAAATGTATCCAAATTCAATGTTATCCCATCAGGCACCAGACACAAGGTTTCTCATAGTACAAAATTTCTCTAGTAGAAGAGGTTTAGTAACAACCAAGTTGAGAGATGATGATAAACGTTTTAGAAATACTTTGCTTATTATCTATTTTATACCCAACGACGCTTACAAATAAAAGCAAAAGTTCATCAGACAAGGTTAATTTGCTGCATGACCAATTTGGGAAGTAAATGAATCCAGGATGCCAAAAGCCAGGAGCTATCATGGTCCTGCTGACTCTTTGGCAAGCTGATGTATCAAGATGTCACCTCTGCCTCCGATGAGGTAAGTTCTTCACATCCTGACACTGACTGTTTCATGACAGAAATAAGTTGAGCCTCTCTGGCCAGTTTATAATCTCAGTATCTCCTGGAGAGCAGGCACTTTGGCAGAAATTGGCATCTCCTTGACAGCCCCAGACAGGAAGGCTGAGATCTGGATAAACTAGGAGAATGGGTTCTTCTTTTGCCTTAAATGCTGTCTCTCAGGTGAGCGGGGTGGCTAGGGTTTGTCTGGAGGAAAGTTATAGAACTTTAACCTGTTTTCTTGTCAATCTGCAGGTGTATTCCATAATTAAATCAGGGGAGCCGGAGTAATGGCTTTGAATCAAGGCGATGGACACAGAGCAAGCTCTTTCCTTTCTATAAAATTCTCTAAACAAATGTGTGTCTGTTTCTCTCCAGAATGACAGTGTACCTACTATAATTTTATAGTTTCACTCATGTTCTCCCTCCTTCTTGCCTTTTGCACATCATTACATGCATATTTTGGGAAAGTCTTTTCCGTAATTGTCATACCCGAGAATTAATGCACTGGCACAGATTTTTCTAAAATACAAATAAAAAGGCAGCCAGAGTACATTCAACTTACTTGAGATTGTGATGAGTTCTCATTGGACTCCGATTTCCACTAAGTGGTCAGAAAAACACAGATAGGAGTGTGTGTGTATATATGCCTGGGTACATATGCATGTTTTTCAATGTGTGTGTGTATGACTGTGCATGCATAAATTAGCATATGCTGGGTTATAGTACACAAACAGAATTAAAAGACAAACAAGTGAACTTTCTAAAGATTTTATTTGCCTATAAGTTTAGTCATATTATTATGTTTTTAAATTTTACAAAAAATTAGCATGCTTACCAATTTCATAATTAATGAATATAAGCATTTGGTGAAGCCCTAAGAAACAGGAACACTGGGGTGGTATCACCTTATAAAAGTCAGGATTTTTTTTGTAGGTTATGAATGGATTGATTTAAATTGGTCCTCAGCTCATGGGTCAAGACAAGAAGCAAAAATGTCAATTACATCAGGGCATCAGGCCAATTGCAAAGCCCCCTAATAAATATGAATAAGATGATTTTACTTATTTATTTTTCTCCTGCTGCTGCTGTTGGGGAAGATGACAGCCTAATCATGTCTGCTCAGCACCGGGCTGTGAGTTTACATTAAGCGGCATGTGTTCTGTCATTACTGCAAGGTTTGGAGGGATATGATGGTTTTGTCTAAAGCCACTTTTCTGGAAGCTACTCAGCAATTCAAAAAGGAGATTTTCTGGATCTTTTAAAATTTGCTGGAGGTTTCAATGTGAAATGATTAATCACTAGACAATGAGGATAATGAAAAAATATCTTGTCTTGTACATTAGGTAACTTGCAGGATATCTTGGCTGTAATCTTCCTCTCTACCAAGGAGGCTGAGTCTCTCCCCAGCTTTGTGGCCCACTGGAATCAGCACCAAGATTTATTGAGACTAGTCTCCCTTTAATCACCCATCTCATGCTGGATTCTGACCGTCATTTCATGATTTAGACAGCATGTGTGTCCTAGACCTGATAGCCAAGATTTACCTTGGCCCCGTTTGTAAGTTCTAATCTGAATTATCTACCTGGTAACCTGGGTCTTCCAGCCCATGGCCTACTTTTTCCTTGTCAGTTTCCTTTCTGGTGACGTGAGCTATGTTCCTGAATCACAATCTATTCATTGAAGCCTTGCCTCCCTTTTTGGAAGATGTTACTAACCCTATTTGCCTACATCCCAGGCAAGATTTTTGTTTCTGAGCCAGAAGTTTGGTCTGTTTCCTTTAGGATCATCCTGTCCCTATTTATTTAGTACCTACTGTGTACCTAGTCATTGTATTAGATTTAAATGGATCTGTATATAAATATGTATCATTAAGAGGAAAGACAAACCCAGAGTATTTATGACTATAGTCTTTGGATTCAAATAAATATGATTCAAATCCCAGCTCTACCACATGCATCCTGTGTGACTTTGGGCAAGCTATTTAACCTCTCTAAGCTTCAGGTTTTTCAGCTATAAAATTGGGATAAGAAAATACCTAGCTTGCCAGATTCCAAAAGAATTAAGTTAATATATATAGAATGTAACAAAGTCTAGTCACATAGAAATTAAACAGTAAATGGCTGATACCTAAATCTATATCCATTATTAATATAACAACAATTTCTTTTAATGAATAAACTGTGATGATCGACCAATCCTAGAGCAAAAACAAGTGAAGGTAGCATAGTTGCAGAAAGTCTGGTGATAGAAAGCAAAATATAATGTAATAATAAAGTAATAATAATAATAATAGCTAACGTTACTGAGCACTTCCTAAGTTCCAATAGCAATACTGAATACTATATATTATACTTGTTTTGGAGAAAGGGCAGAATGGGAAGGGGGTGGAGGAATGAGACTGAAGCAAGTGAGAATATTAACAGTTGCTGAAACTGAGGAAAATGACTCAAACCTCTCTATTCATTTAATGTTATCATAAGAATGATATTCTTACCTCTCCTTTGTTATTCTACTCCCAGGAATTTATCCTGAATTTTTTTTTAATGTTACTGACATTATATAGTAGAAACAAACAAAAGCTATAAGTAAAATGAAGTTCACTGCAATATTAATTACAATAGAAATATTTAATATTGAAAAATGTCCACAAGTTTCTATCCCTCCCTACAGTCATGCCCTTTGCAATGTGACTTTGCAACTCCAACATCAAGAAATGGAGTTGTACTTACTTTCTCACCCCTAGAATCTGGGCTGGTCACAGGCTTAGCTTTGGCCAACAGAAAACCATGAAAATGAGTTTCCAATTCCAACCCAAGTTCTTAGCTTTTCCTATTGGAACCCTGACAGCCACCGTGTAAACAGGTCCATGGTCAGTGTGCTGGAGAATGAAAAACTTGTGGCCCAGGCATTCCCATTGCTCTAGCTGAAAACAAGCCAAGTCCCCAAAGCAAAGTCATCTAGCTGACCTGCAGTTGACTACCGACACATAAGAGAGCCCAGCTGAGACCAGAAGAACTATCCAGCTCAGCTCAGCTCCAATCGCTGACCTGCAGTACTGAGAACTAAATATATGGTTTTATTTTAAGCCACTAAGTTTTGGAATGGTTTACTGATACAAATGTTGAACAATACAACAAAATACTAAGCAAGCTTTAAAATGGCAATGATGACATCTAAGTAAAATCATGGATATTTTATGATATAATATTGAGTGAAAATAGTAGAACACAAATATTAGTCTGTATACCGTAATTGGAATTATGCAAATTTATGCATGCAAATAAAAAGTGGCCTATAAAAAGGACATTGCTTTCTAAGATTGGTAGGATTAAGCATTACGTTGTCATTATTTTTATTTCCTTTAACATAACAATTTAAATTTTCTCATGAAAATATTCAGTAGGACATAAAGTCAGAGACATGCTCAAGTTGTAGGATATCTTGCTGTGACATTAAATCAGTGAAAAGTACAAACCGAATCTTTTGCCTCCCTTCCCTGATGATCATTATTATTGAAAAAATGAACAAAATGGCCCAAAAGAAATATTTCAAAAGTGGAAGGAAACCTCTTTATTAGTTAGGAATTAAAGTAAAAATCACACTAGCTTATTTTACTTTCATTATCAGAGTGCTAGAATTTAAGATAAAAATGGGGATTTAAATACTCGATGGATCACAAAACCTATTTTAATAGTGAAAGATATTGATAACAGCTAAACTCTCATATGCTAAAGGTCAGCATTTAAATATTAAATGTGACTGACCTAAGATAAGGAAGAAACAATTTCGGCAATAATTCTAAAAATTACTAGCACTAGAATGGCTCATTCCTTTATTAAATGTAGATGTGCACATCATAAAGGCATTGCCCCAGGAAAATGAAACTGACTTATACGCAAATACCAAAGAACTGTGATGAAATTCTGAAGCCTGTCCTTGGAAATTCACCCTTGACCAATATATCTCCTTAATCCAGTGGGTTGCTGAAGCACAGTGCTGTTTTTCTAGCTGAGTGTGCACATTTGCTGTATCGAGAGGGATGCGGAGCTTGGCTTCCCTCTTGCATTATGAAGGCAATTTATTTTGACAGTTTCCTCAGCCCCCAAAGGTTGTCAAACATTCAACATGCTGCAGATTGAACTCTAAGCCCTGTAGTCTAAAGATGAAAGCTGGGAGGTAGGGACCAATGTCAAAGACAGCAATGCAGAATTTGTGTCTTTGTCCTTTCTTACAAAAGTCAAGAGCTCAGAAATGAATCTATTCTTTATTTAGGTTTTGGCCAGTGTCCATTCCTTTCTCTACCAGCCACATTTAACGTGTCCCTAAAACCCTTAAATTTTCTGTTATGATGACCAGTTGATTTACTTCCCAGTTGATACACTCACTTTCACCTTTTCCAGTCTGATGGCCCTTCCACCAGTCATTGAGTAGCTTCTCTCCCATCTGAGAAGGCAAATCAATGCCCCACTTCCAATTCTCTCTCTTCCATATCCAGAACCTCTTCCACTTGGTATGTAGCAGAATGCTGTCTTTTTAGTGAAACAAACTTCATTGCGATGCCATTGACCTAGTTTGAGGGTTGTTGAAAAATAAACAGCCCTGTAGAGCTCATCACTCATTGTAAGGGTATTTGCCAAGGACATTGTTCATTACATCATACAGTGTCCTATTTATGAAGCCTTCTGAAAGAAATCCCTGTCCCATCTTTATACAAAAAAAAAAAAGTTGTGCTGCTCCTAAGTATCTGTTCTCTGTTTATTTCTTTTTGCTTGTTTGTTTACTTATAAGGGACATTGTGAATTGTGTAGTCAATACAAGAGATGGTTAACTCAAGGATAGTGTATAGTTACCAGACTCTCAAGGATTTATCATTGTCCATGGCTCTTCTTTGCCTCCTCTCTTATTTTTCTGTATTGCTTCATTGTATTTCTTGGTTGTTATTTGCCGGTCACATTCATGTATCTTTTAGCTAACATTTATGGAGCATACATTAGGGCCAGCAGGGCTGTAAGTACAATGTGTGAACTGCCATTTTAATCCCCCTTTCCAACGTATAAAAAAGCTACTATAATTATCTCAATATTGCATATAGAAAAAATATGAGATGCAAAGAGATTGATTAACTACCCTAAAGTCACTTAGCTAGTGAGTTGAGGGGCTACTCAAAGTTAAATTATTTCTGGAAGAAGACACAAAGAGGAGTTTGATGCACTTGAGTAAGACATGGGGATGGTTTATCTAAAATGAAGGTAATCCCACTAGGTGAGTAAAATTGCCTTAACCATAACCCTCTCTAATGTCTCAAGAGACTAGTTCAATATCTAGAGTTCACAAGTTCAAGGTTTAGGGTTTCTGCCTATGCAAATTAGAGGAGTAAGGTACCGCCAGGCAGTCTCCATGCTTTCCAGATTGTGAATCTTGTGTTTCCTATGAGGATTTTCTTGTTGGATCACACTTGAGATCCATATTGGATCTCGCCTCACTCAGATTTAACATGATTATGTTTAACAGAGCTCAACTATTGAAATAAACAGTTCGTGTGTAAGTGAGCTTGGGGATGACAGTTTCATTCTGTAATGCTGAATTTTCACTTCTGGCTATTAAAAATTGACCTAAGTAGGATTATGTAGAAACTTTTACCTTGAAAAGGGTGGTTGCAGCATCCTCTTTCAGAATTTTAAAGGAGAAAGCTAAATTTTGATCTGTTATCTTTGGGTCCTTTAGACAAATATAAAAGATTTTTTTTTTTTCTATGCAAACAGTGGAAACAAATGCTGGTTAACTTAAGCAGGAAAGGGATTTATTGGAAGGATATGAAGGAACAGAGAGAATCAACAAGAGACTGAAAGAAAGCCTTGAAAATTAGCAGAAATTAAGGGAAGATTGACATCTGAAACAACACCCAGCCAGTGCTGCCTTTGGACCCTGGTAACTGGTGCTGGTACAGCTGTCAGGACATCCACCTTGGATGCTACTGCCAGGGCTAGAATCACAGCTAAAATGTCCCCTCCTAATGCTATAGCTCTCATGGGCTTCTGGGAACCACTCACTGTCTTTGCCCTTTCAGGTCTGAGGATAGTGGAGGCCACTTAGAGATGGTGTTAGCCATTAACATCTTAGTGTTAGCCTTAGAGATGCTATACCAACTCCTGTTGGTTTCTCTTAATCCATAGTTCTTCATAAAGATACCCTTTTTAAAACTTTCTGCAATTATTCTTTTTTTAGAGTGCCATCTGTTTGTGGCAGGAACCATGACTTTACAGGATACACTGGGTGCTAGGAAAGTCAGTCCTTGATCTTATTGTGATTACAGTCTCACAAGGCTAATGACTTGTGGTTGTGTCTTATTAATCTCTCTCACATTGAAAAGGGACAGGCTTGATAAACAGTAGGTCCTTTACATCAGTGTTCCAATTCTGAATTCTGAAAATGGCTACTTCTGTACTCAGGTGACACACATATATCTGTGTACTCTTTTCCCTAAAATACTTAATTGAAATTCTTCTTTGTGTCTCCCCCTCCCCATTACCCAGTAGCCTTTACTACACAATTAAATGCTTGTTAGGTAATTCAACCTAGAATATAATCATGTGGAGAGATGAGTATAAGCCAACACAATAGAGTAACAATGTGTGTTTGTAATGAGGCTCTTCATTAGCATGACCATTTTATTGGACCCTGCCAGACTCAGATCATAGGATGAAGTTAGAACACACGTTGCCAGTATGTGGTTAGCCACATGCTAGAGGGTATAATAAAAGGGGAGACACTGAGGAAAGGAGATGTTAGCAGTCATAGAGCAAATACTGTCAACTCAGATAAGGGACGCAGAGATCAAGTCCAAGTAGGTCAGTGATTTCTGGTTCTAAGCAGCCAACAATTTAGGGAGGGCCGGCCTGAGAACGGAAGAGCAGATGTGGTGTCAGCATCATTAGCAAATAGTCTCACCTAGAAAAATCCACACAAAAAGCGGGGATACAGCATGATCTGAAGCTGGCATAAATAAGGAGAAAAGGCAGAACAATGTCAGATTGGTGGTACACAGCATAAGAATCCCCTTACTCCTTGCAACCAGTACACTAGGAAACTGGAGTAATGAAGAAACAAAAACAAGTATCTGGTACCTGAGGGATGGGGGCTGAAGGGAAATAGCAAGGTGAGCTATCAAGAAAATATTGAAAAACTCTGTAGACTCATTCAGAACTTCAGTTTTTGAAAATGTAACAGTTCAACACTTCAATATATAGCAGGGTGGAAAATATTTATATTGGGTCTATTGGTTCTGTTGAGAATCAAGTCCACTTTTAAGTTTCTTAGTAGTCATTGCTAATAGCTGGAAGGATGCTGGGAAGTGTTGATACTCAAGTTGCCAGTTTTATCTCATCTCCTCCCATCCCAGGAGCTAGATGAATTGAGTTGAATTCTGCAACCTGCCTTATGTTTGAGAATAGCAATGGCTCCAAATTTCAACTTATAAGATGTATCTTATAAATTTTAAAAAGGGATTTGGATAATTTCTGTAGAAAGTTATCTGGAATGTTCATATATCCATATGGTTTCTTGTGCCAGTCGTTAGTTCCACAGTTGGTACAAAGAGATTATATGCAGATAGGTAGGTAGATAGATAGTGATAGACAGATAGATGAATGAATGAATAAATAAAATTGCATGAGCCAAGTAAGTTAAGGAAAAATTGGGCCAAACATAGTTAACAGGCATCTTTATCATTAGAAGAGTTTTCAGTCTACTGATATGTGTCGTCATTTTCTAAGATGAGTTATAGTAGACGGGGTGCTCCAATTGTATTTTATCAGTAGGTTATATTTTGAATAGAGCAGCATCTCTTGAAATCGGGATGCCATGGGTTTCAGAAAATGATGTTTTGGATATACTAAATATTTTATAGCAATCTTGACTACAATAGCCTTATTATATACACTGAATTGTCAGAAGATCTGTAAGACCTTCGATGAAAACTCCAACACAACTGGAAATGCCCATACAATATAGGTGTTTGTGAAGGTCATACAACTTCTCTTGAAGTATCTCCAGGGACAGTAAATTCTCTACCCAGTGAGGCATCTTTTCTTGCTCTCAAGCAACTCTATATTTTATAAATGCTTTTCTCATAATGAGTTATAATGTGGTATCTTATGAATTCTACCACTGGTTCTAGCTTTGTCTTCAGAAGAAGACAGAACAAATTTACTCCTTCTTTCTCAGCTTCCCTGAGTTCACTCAAATTTTTCCTACGTGATATGTTTTCTAGGCCTCCTCACAAATTTTATCAACCTGGAATCACTCTAGTTTCCCTCTAATTCTTTAAAATGCCACGCTTGGAATTGCACTGAGTATTCTGGGTGTGGTTGGATCAATGCAGAGAATGAGACTGCAACTTCCCGTGCCATGCAAACTCTTTTCTTCTTAATAATGCCAGAAATTTGTAGCCACATCTCACTGTGGATTCATGTTAAGCTTGAGATCAACTCAATGTCCCATAAACGTTTTTATGTGAACTACTGCCACAGCATGTCCTCTCTCTCCTATACTTAGGCAATTGATTTTTGAAATCTAAATGCCTATCCCTAAGGTTATGCACAGTTGTATATAGAAACAACCTACTGGCTTCTTTTGGTGAATTAATACAATTATACCCTCAAACGAGTTCAAGATAATAATAATGGTGATGAACACAATTATCAAAAATGGTAAGTTGCCTCTTAAAGAGTGCTTTAATACATGTTATTTCACTTTATCTCTATAATCTAGATAGAAACAGTGGGCATTATTAGCAACAACTTAGAGATGAAACAACGGAGGCATTAGAGATACTGGCCTATGATACTCCGATGCTTAGTAAGTAGGACAACATGCCTAGAACTCTGTCTTCTGCCCCCTACTCCAAACTTCTTTCCTATACCAAATACTTTTCAGTAGAACATATAAGTCAAGTTCTACATGCCAAAGAATTCTGTTGGACATGCTTCATTCAACAGTGCCTGTGGGCTAGGGAACTGCCTTTTCTCCATTCTGCAACATTTATTAATTCACCATGAGCTTAAATAAATGTAAACGTAGACGTTTAGTCATTAACATCAACGCTAGTTGTTGTATTTTAGCGGTGATTATTTATGAATAAAAATGTCATTTGTGTTAAAAATCCAAGAAAAGAAATGTGCCCTCTATTCATTAACCCTTTCACTCAGCCTGGCAGTTTTCAAGAATTTGGGAAATCGAAGCTGGAAAATATCTACATATTTGTATCAAGTCTATTCCTCACGAATCAGGGTAGACTTTATTCCTATAGATTTTTAAAGTACAGATGGAAACAGATATATGGTGTCTTTAAAATAATAAGCTAAGTAGTACTACAGAGAGTTGGGAGTCAGAATCCCAGGGTTGGGTGAGGGATAGAGTACCTGATCCCATGAGGTGTGTAAAAAGATAACTTTTTTTTGGAAAGCAGTTATTAGTTTGAGGGCTGAGAGGTTATTGCATATGAATTTTCAGCCACAACATTGGGACCATTAGGGTATTTGCACAGGATACAGGGACACAGAGAAAATAAACCACTGTCTCAAGGACAAGGGAAAATAAACCATGGTAACACAGTTCCAACTATAGTCCAGAATCGCTCCAATGTGGTCAAAGATATGTCTGCGGGGTAACTGAAGTTATCTGTCTCCAGGCTCCGGCCATTAGAATCTGAAGTGACAACCAGAGAAACCAGATATTTTTTCTGATGATAACCTCTATACATATATTGATAAAAGCCCAGGTTTAGTCCTAGAATAAAAATATTTAAGATATAATCACATGAGGAAGACTTTAAAAAATCCATGTTGTCCAACACGGATTGGACATGAAGATACTCTTCATTTGTTGAAACCAAGAGATAATCAGTAAACCCAGTAGTAATGAGATTTTCCAACTTTAGCTTTAGGCGATAACTATTTTTATCTAAAACACAAAGTATTGTGATGATGAAACTAAAATGTTGTGTTTTTTAATGTCAAGCAATTGCTTTGCACATATATTCATTTCATTATTTTAACAATCATATGAATTGAATAATTACCTTACCATGGAAGTGAAGAACCTTTAAAGTGTTTTATACATCCAAGAGGAAAAAAAAAAAAAAATCTTTCCATTTGGCAGTCCTAAACTTGTGTAACAGCCAAAATGAAATAATATAGCTTGGTAATATGATGAATCTGCATAAGACCTCCATCTATAGGTTTTAATACCTGAATTGAACTGGCAATTTATTTAATTTTATTGTTTTTTTAACATCTTTATTGGAGTATAATTGTTTTACAATGGTGTGTTAGTTTCTGCTTTATAACAAAGTGAATCAGCTATACTCGGCAATTTATTTTTATTCACACAAGATTGTAAGCTATATGAGAACAGATCTGTGTATTTCTCGAAAGATAGGACAGTGTCTGCCACATGGACTAAGAGCTCAATAAATAGTTAAGTCAATAGATGAAATTCTCTCCTAGAATGTGTTTTTCTTGGGCAAATCACAACTTTCATGACAAGCAGGAATGCAGAAAAACATGTAATGCATTTTAGAGACCTACTACTGAAAATTGTGCAATTAGTTCATCATGGATTAGTTCATGTGACCTTGTCACTTTCCTAATGAGTATTTCTGATTGACAAACACAGAAACTAAAGCTCTGAACGATCATAAACTTTTCAAAAAACAACAAATTAACCATTGGCAGATCAAATGTTTTCTAATTCCCCAATTAAAACTTCTTTCTAAGACAATGTTTCCCAAGCCCCTGTCTTTTGGTACCATTTTCACTACTGTGAGGCTATAACCCCATCATCTATACTATTATTTACTGAGTATGTATTTAATTACCTCACTTGTTTAGCTTAAAATTATTTTAAATGAGACTTTATGTCTTAACATAATTGGAAAACTAATATAATTCCTTACATAAAATATAACTATAAAATTAATTTAATTAAAGCAAATGATTAAATTCTTGCTAAATATCATTAATTCAAATATACTCTGAGGTGGCTGCCCATTCTCTTTTAACGTAAAAAGAGGTTAGCAGGGCTTCCCTGGTGGCGCAGTGGTTGAGAATCTGCCTGCCAATGCAGGGGACACGGGTTCGAGCCCTGGTCTGGGAAGATCCCACATGCCACAGAGCGGCTAGGCCCGTGAGCCACAACTACTGAGCCTGCGCGTCTGGAGCCTGTGCTCTGCAACAAGAGAGGCCGCGACAGTGAGAGGCCCGCGCACCGCGATGAAGAGTGGCCCCCGCTCGCCGCAACTGGAGAAAGCCCTCGCACAGAAACGAGGACCCAACACAGCCAAAAATAAATAAAATAAATTTTAAAAATTTAAAAAAAAATTTTAAAAAAAAAGAAATGGGGAGAAATTAAAAAAAAAAAAAAAAGAGGTTAGCAAGTTGAAGACCTATTAACACCAAACTGGGCCTTTCTCCTTGACATAATCCAGATGAAATGAAATGAAATTGAAAATGGAATTTCACTGTACTTATGTGTCCCAGTATTATTTAAATATTATCTAAAATGAAATTCTTTTTCTGTTCTGAGTCCCAACTGCATAGCACACGTTCAGTGATTTGGAAAACACTGCTCTAGGCCATATTACTTCCCAAAATCTGGTAAAGTATGTGTTTTTTCTCTTTCTATTTTTTTCTTTTCATATTATAATTTTGTCCTAAATGTACATATACAGATATTTCTAGATAATCCTAGCTCAATCTCTTTACATTATTTTAGAAAAGACACTATCCCAGTGGACTACCGTTATTCACGTGACATTAAAGAAGTCTATTTTAGTTAGTGCATAAATGTGTTTTGTTGTAATTGACAAATGAAATATTTTTCTCAAGTCAAAATTCAGGTGAGTTCTTCATTAGCAGTTTTATCTTCTTCAATGTAACATTTTCCTAAGATCTCTCTTACTGTTAAAAGGATCCCTTCCTCAAATTACTATTGTACTTTTATGTTATTCTTCATTTTCAAGGCAAATTTCTTAGAAGTCCCATTCACTTACTCTATTTCATGACCCTCCCAAAGACTTTTTCCTTGGCTCCTTGAAGAATCCCACCATTATATTAAACAGATTCTTTAAGGTCACCACCAACAACTCATTTGTCATAAATTATAGACCTTTCCCTCTCTATATAATACTTAACTAATTATTCCTACTTAACCTCTCAACTGCCTTTACTTGTGCGAGGCTGGGATCACTTGGCTCAGACTGTTTCTGTATCTTTCCTCTTACGGCTTCAACTATCTCCTCTCTGTAAATGAGTCCCAATTACCAAGCTCTGGGTTGTTGTCTCCAGCTGTCTGCTGTCCAAGGGAGATGGAATGCCCTGGATTGGGACGTAGGAATGGGGCATGGAACCGGAACGCTCCACTGATCAGATCCAAAATGAAACTCGTGCTCCTCCTGTTTCCCATTGTTCTTACTGTCACTTTCATCCATCTAGTATTTCAAGCCTAAAGTCTTTGTATCATCTCACTGACACGACATTTACACAATGGTCAGGTACTGTGTTATACCTGAAAAATATCAATTCTTATCCTCACTTTCACTACCTATAATTCAGGCCATATTTACACCTTACTTGTCCTATTTCACAGAAGTCTTTACTATCCTCCCTGCCTCTAGTCTCTGACTCTTCCAATTCATCTTGAGCAAGATGGCCAGATTGTTCTTCACATAGGGTGATGCCCCTGGTCATGCCACAGCTCCACCCCAAATCAGCCAGTATCTACCAAATATCCCCCAACTAAAGTTCAAACATCTTAATCTAGAATCCAAATCCTTACATGACCTAATCACTCCTTTACTCAGTGTGTATTTACTTTTCATCTTTGATTGGGCAGTATATTAAAAAGCAGGTTAATAAAAATTATGCATAAAATTTTAAACATTTTGATCTATTAAAAAATGCATATGTTTACATTCGTTTGCCAGTCATTTCATGCAAATCATAGGCCTTTTTTTTTTTCTTTTCACTATGGATTCACCAAGTACATGAATCACATACTTTTTCCAGTTTTAGTTTCCTTAGAATGAAATAAGTTTTTAGAGATAATTGTGAAGCAATTAGAATGCACGATCCTTTAATATTTTAAAATTTTCTTCCAAACTTTTACATTTGACTCTTCTCCAACTCCTAATTCTGCTGTAATTTTTTAGTGATTCATCTATGTTGTGTCTTTTCAATACATTAACTTAGCATTCACACACACACACAAAATACCACCTTTCTTTTTGCACCTTTATTTCTTTGGCTAACATACTTTTAAATTACTATATATTTACAATAACAAGAAACATTGATATGAGTAGTTTTAGCAACAAAAGCAAGTATATTAAGCATACAATCAGTCTGTAGAAAGAAATTTGGGGGAATGTGCTCTAGAGTGGTTTAGTGGCTTAGAATTCAATATGCCATGAGCAACAGAAATAACAACTTACAGAAATCAGGGAGGGAACTGGTTATTCAGCAACCTGAAGTTGGTTAAGGGAGATACGCTGTACTTGCTAGTCTCCATTAAAAATAATAGTTCTGACCTTTCCTTCCCACAGTCCTCTCTCCACTCAGCCCACTCAAATTTACAAGTATCTTCAGCATATTAATCTTAAGTTCCAACTCAGATTCTGCCTTTCCATGTTCAGTTCCCTGCTGCCCCTACCAGAAAAATTTTCCCTATTAAACTACAGTAACATTTGTATATGTACAAATGCAGGATATTTTTTCTCCTTTAATTATAGTTATTATTTTGTATATTTTGTTTTAAGTGCTTGGAATGCAGGTGTTGTTACTGAGTTATCTTGGTATCCTCCACAGAGTTTAGCATGAAGAAAGCAAAATGAGTGTATCATCATTGTATCGCCAGGTTAGTTCTCTATGGATACTGAGGCTTGGAGAAAAAAGGGACAATGATAGAGCTTATACAGAATACAACCAACCAATGGGTGTAGTTTGAACATAGGTGTTCATTCATTAGATGTCTTAATTTGCATTTGAATATCTTTGAAATGGGTAATTTCTAACTTTTTTAAAAGTTTTAAGTTTTTATTAAAAGGAATTTGCTGAAACAGGGCAAAATTTACATAAAGTATAATATATCCTAATGAAGGAATATTATGTAGTCATTTAAGATGATGCTTGCAAAAAATATTTTGTGTAATGGGAAAAAAATTGTCATAATGACAAGTGAAAAAAAAAAGCAAGACAGTAAATTAAAACTACAGTTTAAGCACAGCTATTAAACCTTAATGGAAAAATAGTGGAAATTAAAAGACAAATACGTAGAATGATTGTGGGTGGTTTGTTTGCCTCATTGTTTATTTTATTCAAATTTTCTACCAAGAGCATGTTTTAATTTTATGATCATAATGCAGTAAAATGTATCCTGTTATTTTTAAAGAAAGTCACTCAATTTCCATAAACTGAATTAATCTCCGTTATTAAGTAATCACTCTACTAATAGCTATTAGCAGATACCAAAAAGGACAATGTGGGTAGAAGAATAGTGCAAATCACTATTGTTTGTTTCTAGAATACAAATGAGAGTATCAATGATTTATTTTCAAAGTAAAAGGTGCCTGACTTTCAGCTTCTAATCCAAAGATTAGATCAACAGGAGAAAAACTAAATATGTGACTTTAATGTACCTCCTCAGAAGATAAAATACTATCTTTTCCCTTTAGGTAGGTGGTGCCTAAAATAATTTTTAGATATCTGCTATTTAATCTTACAGAGTCAGTGAGAGATAAAAAGGAGGACTAAACACACGTGAGAGCAAAAACCATGGCCTTTCTTCTCTTAGATGTGACCTGGGACAAAGGATGTGAAGGTTTTCAGAGATTAAGGCCATCTCGATGACACTTGATTAATATAGTTTCCCCTCTGGGCTCCCTCATCCATTGCAACATTATCTTTCCAAGGTTCACAGCTCACCATTGGAGGTGTGTGGTGGGATGAAGATGGTAGGGGGCAGGGAAGATGGTTTCCAACGACCTTAGAGAACAGTTAGGCAGGAAGGAAGCAAATGATGGACCAATACCAAGAGCACCTCCAATGCAGCTAAAAGTTTCTTAACTTCCTTAAGAAATAATTAGAGTGCCTCTTGAATGTATCCATCTTAGTAGTCATCCTAGGATCTCCTCCTTGGACTGCAAATAATGTCCCAAAGTAATTTGTCTTAAAAGGTGGTGTATTCATTTCTTAGGGTTGCTATAACAAAGTATCACAAACTGACTGGTTTAAAACAACATAAATTTATTTTCTCATAATTCTGGATGCGAGAAGTTCACAGTCAAGGTGTTGGGAGGGCTATGCTGATGCCTCTAAGGGTGGATCCTTCCTTGCCTCCTCTTACAAGGTCACCAGTCGTTGGGTAAAGCACCCACCCTATTCCCGTATGACCTCATTTTAACTAATTACATGCGCAATGATCCCATTCTGAAATAATGTCACATCCCGAGGGAGTGGGGGTTAGGGCTTCAACATGTCTGTTTGGAGGACAAAACCCATAACAGTTGGGTAAAGAAAAATCCTCCATCCAAACAATAACAAAAAAATCAACAAACACCATGACACTTAAATCTACTCCTTTCAGTAATACATTTCTCATTATTTGAAAGTTGGTGAGTTAGGGATAACATGATCTCATTATAAAAATCAATAAATCAATGACTCATTGAGAAATATAATGATACTCAGATATCAGAGATATCAATTACTCAGAGACATTCAGTCCCTCTCAAAGCTCCAGAGATAGAAACTGTTTTAATATAAAAAGTCAAGAAACATAAGATACATTCTGGCTAAAGTGTCAACCAGATATCCAAAAGAATTAGATCTGGTACCATGAGTACATGCCCTTTGCGACAGCTGCAATTTTAAGTGTTTATTTGACATAAAAAAATATAACTATTTATTGAGTATATACCTTCCACCCATCAAGCCACCCAACCATCTGTCTATCCATTCATCCACCCATTTATCCATCCGTCAATCTATCAATTCACCCATTCATTCATTTATTCAACAAATACTTATCAAGTGCCTGCTTATGTGCCAGGTAGTATCCTAGGAAGTGGCTGTACAGTGAAGAACAACACAGACTCTTTTTCTACTTTTGTGAAGTTCCATTCTAATGGGAGAAACTAACTAGAATAAACAGATAAAGAAATAACAAGATTTCTGGTTTCTTAGTCTCTATGCCGAGAACTAAAAATACACTTCTAGCGGTGGGTGTTGGGTGTTCTAGAGTGGTCCAGGCAAAGAAAACAATAAGTGCAATGGATGAGAGATGAAATTCACTGTAACTTTCAGGACTGCAACTTAGTCTATGATGAATAAAAGAGATGGGGAATACCAGAAAAGTAGCCAGAAGGGCAGGGAGTACACAAGTTCTCAAGGGCATGTTACGTGACGTGTCAAGGATCTGGACTGCACCCTATAGGGTGAGGAAGCACATCTGAAAGATGTTAGGTAGGGCATTTGCAGCCCTGTGCTTTATTGATATTTTTCTGACAACAGTTACTCAAATTTGAAGACTGAATGAAAATGTAACTAATTTGAAGAACTATTGACATTACTCAGGCTTCGAGTCCTTTTCTATCCTAGCTTCTGGTTTCAGATTCAATTCTTCCCACATCAGCCAATTTCTTTTTAGATCCACGATGCCTTTCCCGTTCCTGTTTATGCATACTTCCCTCTTCCCCACAGCCCAGCTATCAACTCATCTCAGTTCCTGGATCTAATTGCAAATTTGCATTTACTCATTGCCTACCAGGAATTGTTGCTGCTTCAACACCCGCCCGCCCCCCACAATCACTACCACAAGCCGATCTCTAAGTGTGAGGGTGACACTGGCTGGATTCATTTTGTGTCACAATCTAAATAAAATATCTGGTTTTAATTAGCAGTCATAAAGTATCCTTTAGAGGGACCATCACAAACTGAATCCCTTCTTTAACAATTTATATACCCAGGATGGATGAGGAGAATGACAATACCAATATCCTACTGATACCATGGATTTTGGGGAAATGGCAATAGTTTATATAACATGGCCAATTTTTTGTAACAACAAGCATGGCACAAAAACTATTTTATTCCTGATCATTCATATGCTTATAAAGCATTTTCTGTTCACCATCACAGAAAAGTCTGCGGATAAGCTGAGTTCACTTGAGTCCTGGAATAGCTGAAAGGAGTATATCCCCCATCATTAATGACACAAAAGGGAGGGTGCTGGTGGGTGAGCATTTTAGATTTAAATTAACCACAATCAAAATATACAATCAGAGCTGTTCAGATGAAAACTGACTCATGAGAACATGTGGCAGAAACAAGATAAATAAAACAAACTAGGTAACTACCAATGGTTTTGTTTGTCATTTTTGCCAGCCTTCAAACATTTCTCCAAAAGAGTGAAATATCATATACTGGAAATTTGTATAATATATCAAGGAGGAATTTACTCTAAAAAAGTCTGTCAATCAATTTGTAGCAGAAATTATGGCAAAATTGTTATCATAAGTGGGAGGAGCTAACTGGTTTTAGGACTCAGGTAGGAGGTAAGAAAGGCTATTGCAGGTAACGAGTGTTCTCCTTTTCTCTCAGTTGCCCTGGGCATGCCACCTGGAAGATGGATTTAAGTGAAAGAGCTTATCAAACAAAGCTATTGTACTGGAGCTCTAAAAAGGGCTTTACCATTTTATTCATTCGTTTACTTATTTGTTTCATATTTTGTGAGCTGAACTCCACAAATGGTTTCCAATGTTAGAGAGAAATTACATAATTCCCAAGAACCCAAGGGAATTACTACAAGTTTGTGTTTGGAGTAATCAGATTCATGTGCTGGGCACCAGCCTATGCTGACCTCTGTAGACCCTGATAGCAGTTCCTTTAAAAGAAGCATGCCTTCAGTTGGCAAGGCAAGTTTCAGTGTCTGGAGGTGGCTGGATCCAGGAGCTGCAATTGGCTTTGACACTGATTAGTGGTGGGACACTACTAGAAGGGACAGATTTGTGAGTGTTTGGCAGTATAATCACTGCAGGTGAGTATAAGTGTAGTCTCCATGCCTCCTGTCTAAAGTGGCAGCAGGTGATGGGTGAGGAAGACCCCCATCTTCATCTCCTCAATGAAGGAGTGGTTCATTGACCCCCACTCCTTGGGGAAGAATACATTGATAGCTGGGTGGACTTATACTATAAAGGAATGGATAGTTCTGCATCTGATACTGAATATTGAAAGAGAGGTTAAACAGGACATGAAAATGATATCTGAGATTCATGCTATTCCTGTAAATAAAATATGTATAAGGCAATCTCTAGAAGTCATTTGAAAAAGACCTTTGTGAAGGCTAAACTGTAAATATCCAGTTGTAGCAGATGTCAGCTCTCATGATTGCATCAATCTTCCTCCTTAAATAGATATTCTGAAAAACCACTGGGGATATAAGCATTTCAACAACTTCTGAAGCTTCAAACACAAGCATACTTTATCTATAAAAGAATTACTACATGAAAAGACTATTATCATTATAAAAATACTATTCCCCAAGGGAGGACTCAAGCTTTTCTTTGTAATTAAACTTCCTTTTAAAACAAAACAAAGAACATTTTTAAAGACAGCTTCTAAATCTTGAGAACACTTTGCTCCCCCCTAAAAGCTATGTTGGATGTAAACTTGTATAGGTTCTTAACTGAATTATTCAAAATGGAAGCATTTAAACACTTTGCATTTACACCTATCTTTTGTGTTTGCTTTTTCAAATAAAGTGCTTGTATTTATATCTCCATATTTTGGAGTAATTATCTAAAAAAAAAAAAAAAACAAAGGCTTGTAAACAAGTCTTCTACTTGTGATTATGTTCAGAAGCTATTTGGGACTGGTTTGTTTATTTTGCTTTAAAGAAGGAGTTTGGAACAGCTACATTTATCTTCCTAAAAAGTAGACATGGTTAAAAACCATGTACAAAGTGGTACTTTCTTATCTGATTGAGCACTCAAAATCTATTTCTAAAAATAAGCAGAAAATAATTACATAAACAAGATTTTGTAGCTGGAATCAACTCTACCTTTTAGGTGAAGAATAACTTCACTTAAAGAATAAAAGTTTTAAGCAGTTGGATCTCTTTAGAAGCTCTATATGTCAGACAGTTAAAGCAAAGCTGCTCTGCTCGGAGTGGTGGGGATACAGCTAGCACCTGTGTTGGGCTGTATTGGAGACTGTGTCATAGGCTTGGGTGGGGCACTGGGACTGAGGGAAGCGTAGCTTGAATTACCTTGCTCTAGGAAAGTGCTTTCAGACCTGGGCAATTCTATGCTCTAGGTTTAGAAGATGGTCCTTTGGCCATCTTATAAGATGGTCCATCTCCCTTATCTCCATGTTTTCTGTGACATTACAGCAGAGTGAAACCAGCCCCAGATCTGGATTTAAACATTTGCACTGTGATGTCAAGCATATTGTTTAATCCTTTTGAACTTCAGCTTCTTCATCTATCAAATGGCAAAAACTTATTATTCTCACTTAATGAGGAGTAATTAAGATGTATATGACAGACACCAATGTAAAATTCTATCCAAGCCCTCTGATCCTGGAAAACAGTGATTGTTAAGAAATCCCACCTCCCACCCTTTTTGTATTCTGGGAATCACCTTCCTAAAAGGAACTATCTTCCTAAAAGGAGCCACCCTTCCCCACATGACTTAGATAAGATCCAAGGATGTCCCCCTGTTTACCTATAATAAGGCCAGACACAGGCTTTTCAAATTCCCAGTTTTTGCCTCATAAATGATTAGCTGTACTGTTTTGTCTTCACTGATTAATCAGGTTTGGTTAATGTTTGTTAACCAAACTTTGATTATCTTCTTCCCTAAGGTCCCTGAATGTGGCCCACTTTCAAGCCTGAGATAACACATACCATTTCTTTAACAACTGCACCCAAGAGTAGGGCCACTTCTGGGCAAAACATTCCCTGATTTACAGTCTGATCAGGCCACTCCCTGTTCATCTCATTCGTCACATTTCCCCACACCTACTTCTTTATAGCCTTGTTACTCCTTCCTATAAAAGAAAAGCCTCTTTCTGCCTGACTTTATGATGTTTGCAGATCTCACGTCTGAGCATTCTCCCTATTGCAATGGCCATCCTCTCCCTGGTCCCACAGCCATTTCCCCCTCTCAGTAACCTCTCAAATGAAGTCTCTCCTTACCTAAGTCAGGATTTGCTTTTTATTTGCCACAGATGAAGTTGTTAAGGAATTAGACAGGAAAGAAAATGGCCAGGTGATACAGCTTTTCATTAGCTGTTGGAGAATTAAAAAATCCAGGAAAAAGTATTAATGTATACACACACACACACACACACACACATATACACATATATATGTATGTATGTGTATCTATCTATCTATCTATCTATTCATCTATCTATCGTTACCATTTGGACAGTGAGAGACAGAGGAGGGAAAGCTTTAGGAATGTCTATGATATCCAGATTTCTAAAAGTAGGCCTAGTAGTGTCAAAATTGACATGAATCATCAGTTATCAACAACAATTAAAACTGATTTCAAAGCAAAAATGCTCGGCAGAGTATAAAGCATTACATAAATGTCATTTGAAACTGCACAGGTCAGAAAGTGTTTTCCTAGTACAATGTATTTTAAACTACACTTCTTTCATCTGCAATGACCCCAGACTCCCAACCGCCAACCACACAGGCTCCACTACAGCCAAGAGGGGAGGCTGGTAGCAATATCCTCATCCTGCTCTAAGCAAAGCCATTCTGTTTTAACTCTTTGATATACAGAGCTTCTGGGTAAAATTGCACTCAAAGAAAAGGATCCAACTCTTTAAAACAAAGTTTGAAAGTATTAACCTAAGGCTTCAATTGTTCATATCAATTCACTAACTGACATTAATTTTATTTTATTGTATTTTTTATTGGAGTATAATTGCTTTACATTGTTGTGTTAGTTTCTGCTGTACAATGAAGTGAATCAGCTATATGTATGCATATAACCCCTCCCTCTTGGATCTCCCTCCCCCCTGCCCATCCCACCTATCTAGGTCATCGCAGAGCACTGAGCTGAGCTCCCTGTGCTATACCGCAGGTTCCCACTAGCTAGCTATTTTACACATGGTAGTGTATTTATGTCAAACCTAATCTCCCAATTCATCCCACCCTCCCTTTCCCCCTGCTGTATCCACACGTCAGTTCTCTATGTCTACGTCTCTATTCCTGCCCTGGAACTAGGTTCATCTGTACCATTTGTCTAGATTCCACATACATGCGTTAATATACGATATTTGTTTTTCTCTTTCTGACTTACATCACTCTGTATGACAGACTCTAGGTGAATCCATCTCTACACGATCAGATATGCTATTGGAACATGAGTTAATTCACTGGCTGTAATGTAGGTCTGACGTCAGGCCAAATACTAGTTCTTAAGGATTAGTCTGTGTATTAATATTAATACAAATCATTCCTTAAAATGATAAATTCAAGGCAAGATTTACAAGCAAATAAAAGGATTTGATAACAAATTGTAGATCCTACATTATTCTTTGGTATAGCTGTAGAACTGACATTCATGAAAGTCCCAAACTAGCTCATCTTTATTTCTTGCCATCATATACCTTACAGGTATCAGCAGACATTTGTCTGCTATCAGTTAATAGGTTTCCGGCTCCTGCTATTGCATAGTAGATTCTTCCATTTACTCACCAATTCCCTCTCTCTACTAGACATCAGGAACCCAGGGGTGATGGGGCACTCACGACACTTGCCTTCAGGGAGCTCACAGTCTAGAGAACAGCAGTGCTCAAACTTTATGTGTAGTAGAATCATGTGCAGGGCTTGTTCAAACCTAAGTTTCTGGGACCCATTCTGTGTTTTTGGTTTAGTGGGTCTGGGGTGAGGCCCAAGAATTTGCATTTCTAACAAGTTTCCAGGTGGTCCTGATGCTGCTGGTCTGGGAGCTATTCTTTTTTAATTTATTTTTATTGGAATATAGTTGATTTACAACGATGTGTTAGTTCCTGCTGTACAGCAAAGTGAATCAGTTATACATAAACATATGTCCACTCTTTTTTAGATTCTATTCCCATATGGGTTGTTACCGAGTACTGAGTAGAGTTGGGAGCTATTCTTTAGGAACCAAGAGTCTACGGTTATTAAGGATGTGATGCTCTTGTGAACTTGCTGACTGCAAGTTCCATTTGTGAGAATGGGACAGATGCTTCCCACTCTTTGGAATGAGATTCCAATAAGCGGTTGAGCTTTGTGCATACCTATAAAGACTAATTGCAGGGAGACTGAGTGAGCATTCCTGATAAACTCTAGATTACCTCTGATAACAAAAAAAGGCTCGCAAGTGAAAATCAATCAAAGTTCTCTATGTTTTGATATAAAAGAAAGACATTAAAATTCAACTCGGAGAGTTAGAGTTGTTTTATGTTAAAAATCCTGTGCTTGTCAAAGTGATAAGCTACTATGATAATGACTTACACAAATATAATTTAACAAAAACAAGCATCTCCTCATTTATAGTGCAAAAAAGCAGTGTTTGTGTCATTCATTTCAGAAGCCAAGAAATATGTTCTAATTATTGATAGGATAATAAACCAGATCTTTATAAGGATAATTTACATCTCTGTGTTACAGAAAATGTAAGACATATTCCTTTCTTATTCCTACTTTAGCCTTTTTATTTTGGTGGCAGGGAAGGGGAGTCAGAGGGAAAAGTCCGAGATAAAGTAGGAAAGTTGTACTTTCATTGAAAATATTACCCTAATATCTGAAGCCAATGCAGAATATAACATTTCAATGACTCTGATCCTGAAATTTGACAAACGTGTTAAAATTGAAGCAAAACTCAAAAAGTAATAGAACGCATGTAGTCTTTGAGCAACATGAAGGCATGCTTGTTAAATAATAAATTTTCCAGAACTAGTAAGTAAGAACTTCAATGAAAGGATCAGGAAGGCCACCTATTTTGTTTGCATGAATAGAAGCATCTGTGTGACCTTAAATTCTTTGAGGAATAATGCACGGTCTGATAAATAAGTAAATAAATAAAAAATAAGAAAGAAAGGCTGCTAATATCTATTCATATGCAAAGCTTTTTCAATGTTTTATTGACTCCAAATGAGAGTGACATAGGTCAAAACTGTGATGTTTCCACTGAAGATGAGAAATAGACCCATCAGGAGGTTGGGAGATTCGTTTTCTAAAATATCTCATCCAAAATGTAACCCCCAAATAAAAGAGTTTGAACAGTGGTTGTCAAGCCCAGCTACAAACTATGATTACCCAGGAAACGTTTAAGCCATCCCACCATTAGTCTGGATCCCACCCAGACGAATGAAATCATACTCTCTGGGTATAGAACCATCTGAATTCTCTACAAGCTTTCCAGTTGTTCCAAGCATGCCACCAAGGTTGAGAAATAGTAACTGAGAGGCCAGACCTGACAAGCAATGTATCCTTTTCAGGTTATTCTGTCATATCCTCGTTAAAGTCAGTTTCCACGCATCATTTTTAGCATTGTCAAAGGGATAAATAAATTGTTTGAAACATTTTTTGAGTTCAATAAGCACACTTTCTAGAGTTTGTAAGAATTAGAAAACTAAAAGGATGTCACTTGCTCAACATCACTAGCAATGATCACTAATTCCAAACCAGAGGATGTCCAGGGACATTTCAACCTTATTGCCTCACCAATATCCCACTAAAGCACAAGGGAAGACAGAGATGATGTTGAGCAAAAGTGAATGAAAGCATAAATCAGAGCTGCTCAAGATAGAGTGTAATGTTCAAACAGCTCTGCTGTAGCTTTCAGCTGGGAATAAAATGGCTGTAAGCAAGGGTACACAGTGATTGCTTTCCAAGATAGCCCCAAAGCAGCAAACAGCCATTGAAATGTGATTTGACAGAGGACAAGACACTCCAGACGCCAGTTTAGGGTTCAAGGAAATAATGCATAATGGAAAAGAAAGAGCTTATTTCTAGTTCTACCCACCCCAAAACAGAAGTATTCTAAACTAAAAAAAAAATTCAGGCCTGTTTGCTTAAATGTATAGTTGAATATAGACTCCCACGCCCATTGGATAACCATTATTATGAATCTGTTGCATATCTCTCAAGCCTTTCCAATGTATCCAAGCATTAATACAATATTGTACATATTGTACATATTGTACATTAATTATATACATATGGGGGTCATATGTAATTATATGGGATCATACAATGCAAATTAATGTACAGCCTGTTTTTTATTCAACCTGTTCACATCCATCTTTTCATGTCTATAGCCATAGCTCTACCTTACCCTTTTCAAAGCTATATTATATTTAATTGAATAGTTGGATTATTCCTTAGTTACCCAATTCCTCACTGATGGATATTTAAAGAGTTTGTAATACTTTGCACTTAAATCACATGCACCTGTCTTATTTTCTTTGGATAAATTCCCAGTTACAGAATCGCTGTAAGAAAAATAATGCACATATTAAGTTTTGCTAGCACAGGGCTAGTATGTTACAGTGTGTTTGTTGAAGGCTAAGTCTAGAGCCAGATCTAGGTTCAAATTCTGTCTCTGACGCTTGCTCAGTGAGCAGCTTACTTAGCAATTTGGAGTCTCAATTTCTTCTTTTGTAAAGTAGAGGTAATAATATTCCCCACATAATGGTTATGAGGCCCCATGGGGGAAAAAAAAAGTAGTGTATTGAGCAAAGCAAATAGTTAGCAAGAGTTTTGTGCATGCTATCTTTTAAAGCTTTATTTACCTTTTATCAGACAGTTCTCAAAAAGAATCGCACAAATTTAAACGCTTTTGCCAATTTCACGCATTGTCACACTTTGAAACCTTTGACTCATCTGAAGGGTGAAAACTAATACCACAAGGTTGTTTGCATTTGAATTTCTTTATTAGTGAAGCTGTGAAAGGATTTTAATATAAAACGGAACCAGAAGATATGAAATGGAGAATCTCACCCATGCGCCCTCAGAAGAATGGAACTTAACCAAAAGATTGATTTCCATTAAATACCTGATTTACAGAAGACCCAAGACTTACCTCCTGACCAATTAGATGTGCCAAGAATCTCTCCCCATCCCCAAGCCAAGGAACTTTTTGCTTGGATTCTGGCTGGATGTCTACCTCTTTGCACTCCTTGCCCATAAATGCAGCCCATCCTAAGCCCTCAAGGGACTTCCCTGTGGCTTGTTATAGCATGCGTTTCCCAAATTACAATTGCTCTGGTAGTCCTGGATAAACCCAATTCCTGGTAATTTGAGCTTGCCTCAGTTTACCTCTTTATTTAGGTTTACAAAACTGATCAGTTCTTCTTATCTACTACATATTCCTTTTTTACACTATTCATAATTAGTAATTGAGTTTTCCTCCCTTCTCATCTCTATCATGAAATTATCACACTCTAATCCAATGACTGGCAAACTACAGCCTATGGTCCAAATTTGGCATGCTGCCTGTTTTTGTCAATGATGTTTTATTGCAAAACAGTCACGTTCATTCATTTACTATTGTCTGCAACTTCTTTCATGCTACAATGGCAGAGTCAAGTAGTCTCCAAAGAGACTATTTGGCACACAAAGACTAAAATACTTACTATTGACCCCTTTACAGAAAGTATTAGTTGACACTGTTCCGCAGTAAGTCTTCCTGTCTCTGACTGCCTCCTTTTCTGGACTGCATATTTCACTGTAAGTACAGGGACAGTCCTGCAACCATAGAATGCCCTTTACCTAGCACAGTCCTTGGCACAGAGTTGGTATTTAGTGGACATTTCAAATATCCTTTCTGTTTTACTAAGTACCATAAAATTCAGGAAATTTAAGTGGTTGAAAACCACCTGATGGTTTAATCCTGAAAGAAAGCTTCTCCTCTTTTTTTTATCAGCAGAATTCTGCTCATCCTTCAAGACCAAGGTCAAATACATATTATTTGAGTATATTCTCTAAATCGATATCCTCCTCAAATAAACCAACCAATGGCTTCCTCCTCTATGTACCACAAGACTTTGGAAAAACCAACGTTACAGAATTATAACCTCATGTTAAAATTAAGAGTATATGAGTCTGCCCTTCTTAATAGGATGTGAACTTTTTTTAGATCAGAGACTCTATTTTGTATTTCTTTTTATACCTGCAGCATCCAGCAAATAGTGGCCTTGCATTAAGTATTCATTAAATGAATGAATGAATGAAGAATATACTCATTGTTAGTCTTAGCCTGGACCATTTAACTTTCCTCTGCATTAATTTAACCACCAAACATAATATTCCCCCATCAACTCTCAAGGTTAAGAGCTCCATCAGCCCACCTTGGAGTCAGGTGCTTAATTGACCAGACTGCTTGTGGATGACATGGACTCCTTCCCTCCTCACAGCAGGCAACATTTTGCTCTAAGCACTAGTGAACATTCCCTTGACTGGATCTAGAATTCCTTTCTAACAAGGTGTCTGCTGCTAAAGAGAAAAGCAATGAACCCAATAATTCTACCAGCCTCTCATTCTTTGCATTGCTTAGGAGAGCAAAGGAAGGATGTGGTTAAGAAATTTGATCATTGTATTTCCTCAGCACATTCACTTAACAAATATTTAATCAGAACCTGATCTGAAAGAAGCTATGTGCTAAATCCTAGAATATCCCCCGCCCCCCAGTTTTTTGTTTTCCTTCCAGAGTGGAGGAGCCAATCTTATAAAGAGACTGTTTTTTGGTTTTTGTTTCTGTTTTTTTTTTTTTCCAATTGATGCATTTGAAAGATTTGAAAGTGTGTTCTCTTCAGGGGAAAATCAAAACAAAACAAAACACAAAGGTCAGGCATTATATGGCAATCTACTATATGATTAGCCCAAGGCCACATAGCAAGTTGGTCTCTCTGGGGATAATCTTCTCATTTGTGGAATAGAAATCCCATAAGACAATTTCACTGACTCTAAAAATTCTATGAGTTTATGGTTGAAAATGGATTCCTTAAACTAAATTTTGTGGGGTCCCATCCAAACTCTTCACTCTGTTTAACATATCATGAGTGATTTCAGTTTTTAAAACAATCACTTAGTAATTGTAATGGAAATAAATTTGTGTTTGTAGAAATTACTGTTATTATCTTTCTGGTGTTTCTCATCTTCTAGTTATAATGTCTTTTTAGAAAAAAGTTACCAAGATATGTCCTCTTCTCTGGTAATTCTCTAAATGATGTCCTCATTTGTTGACTGGTAATGACAAATTCCAAAGCACTCAGATTCCTCAGAGGGGCTCTCACTGAGAAAAATACCCTCAGTATATTCACAAATGCATGTAGCTACATAAAAAGCAAAGGCCATTCAGCTGTATGTTCATCAGGGTCAATGTATGGCTGGTAAAATTGAGAGAACAATATCATGCTTGTTATATCAACCTACTCCATGTTTGACTGCCCTTCTTCCCCGGTCTGGGAGAGAATTCGAGAAATAAAGCCTTAAGATGCCAGAGACATGATGTTTATAGTAGATCGTTCAGTGCTTCAACCTACAAACATATTGGCTTTGGACTATTACAACTTAAGACATAATAAACACTAGGATACTCAAAAAGCGTTAATTAGACATGCCACCCAAGAAGATATACAGATGGCAAATAATCACATGAAAGATCCTCAAGATCATTTGCCATTAAAGAGATGCAAATTGAATCAAACACCCAACTTGCTTTTGAGGCATGGAGGGTCAGGTATGAAGTTAGCCCTTGATGGCCACTGATGTCTGTGACGCCTTGCTCTGGAAAACTGTATGAAAAGTTGGAGACAGAAATAAACTTGATGGTCTTTTATTTTCTTATGAAGTATACACCATTAGTAAGCTACCCAAGAAACAAGAAGAAAACTCAGTCCTGGACAAGTTCTCTGCCTGACAACAGTTATAACACAACATCGAAGAGCTCATCAAGTTGGTGTTTGAGTTCTACCACACAGTAATAGGTAACCTTGGCTGAGACTGTCCTCACGTATAAAATGGGAATAATGACATTGACCTCACAGTGTTGTTGTAAGATGAAATGAGGCCTGTGTACAAAATACTCAGTCCAGTGCCTGGTATATGATGATATTTACACTAACTGGTACTGTTACACTCCATGCAATCACAGCATCACAGCAGAGTCTAGATCTGCATCCCTCCCCGACATGGCTCGCTCAGGTTGTGGGACTATATGAAAAAAATACACGGGCAAATATGTGAAGTGGTGAAGAAAGCTTCAATTATTCAAGGTTATTTCAATATAATACTGGCAAAGGTAAAATTGATTCCAATTCAAGAAATCTGTAGGGTAATTGAGCTTAGCTGCCTTCCTGGGGACATGTGAGGTGAGTGAAAAGGAGGGAAAGGTGGATTTTTTGCTAGGTTGGCCTTATTCTGGCACGGAGATATCTTGGAGGGAGATAAAGCTCTGTAACTTTGGGTGTTTGGTGGATGAAGGGGTGTAAGAAGTGAAGGAAAAAAATCAGGAAAGAGAAGTTAAGAGTAACTGAGAAAGCACACTGACCACAGAGAGAGTCTTCTTAACTTAGCTAAGATGAGGTCAATTGAACTATTTTTTTTTAATCAAAATTGTATAATTTTCTGTATTTCTATATGCTCTTTCCAGCAGAGGAGTTGTTAATTTGCTGCCTTTCTTTCATAAAAGGCTACATTTAAATCATCCTTGAACCATACATTTGTCTATATGGGTCTTACAAGTCAGGATTTATACATTTCATAACAGACAATACATGTCTTTAGTGTGTCATTTACTCAGATGCCATCAAGCCTTTGCTTATGGCCTTCCCTCAGACTAAAGTGTCTTCCCCTCCTCTCACCACCAAAATCAGACTCGTACTCCAAGTCCCCCCAAAATTGCCATTTTGACACACCCAGGAAAAATTAATGACCATTTTCTCTTTCATCCCATTCTACTTAGTTGAAAAAACTGCTGGTATAATTTAATTATTTGTCTACAAGTCTGAATGCGTGCTTAAACTTTAGTTCCAGTAGCAAGCCTATAGTAGGTTCTCAAAAGTCTTTGCTCATTAGAAAATGATGTTATTCCATGTTTTGAACATCAATTACTTTTCAAATATTAGAGTTTTTTTCTCCAAATGCAATCGAAATCTCTCCTGTTGTTTCTTGAGCATGATCTTTGATTTCCTTTTTTCCACTAAAAGCATAATTTAAAGTAAAATAATTTTATTACTTTTATCCTTATCAATAAAACAAAATATTATTTAAAGAGATAAAGAGAAAAAAATTTCAGTTAGGGAAAAAGTAGAAATATCTCCTAATCCAACCATCAAGGCACAAGCACAATTCATATTTTGGTGGAAATCCTTCCATAACCCCCTCTTTCTCCCCCCAACGTAGACGCACACAAAGCAAATACAACTTAGTCCATTTTACTGCCATCAGTAAGCTTCCTATACACACCTCTTAATAAAATATTCTTTGCAGTTTGGGTCTCTGAAATATGTCTGCTGATTTAACAACTTTCTGCTACTCATTAACTCCACAGGAGACCCTCCTGTTAAAAAGAGTTGAGCTAGTTTCTCCTCAGCTTAGTTCATCACCAACAAAATTGTCAGCTAAATTCTGACTGCAGAATCCTTATAACAGTTGATTATATAAAAGGTAGATAAAGCATAGCAGGTGTTTTGGATTTTCAGTGGAATGGGCTGCATTGAAGACACTAGCTTCTTGCTTAATAATCTGAGTCACAGTGAAGTGGACAGCACAGGGCATCCACACGAGGAAGCAAATGGACAATTTAGTGAGCACACAGGGCGGGGGTTTGTGTGCGTGGGTGCAAGCACGGACCCGTGGAATCCCACAGCAAACTCACAAGGGAACACTCATCTGCATCCTTCCTCTACAATGGAAAAATCTGGCTGAAGGAAGTTAATTAACTTGTAAAGGTCTCATACACCTGAAGTGATGGAACTGCAAATTCAAACCCAGGTTCCTCTGGTTCTACATTCCATATGCTGTAAGCAAGCATTTCACACATGGTGGCCACAGGAATGTCATATTTAGGTCTCTAACAAAGATCTCCCGTAAATAATTCTACACATAGATAACTACAAGTCAAAACATTAAAAAAGACCTCATTATGCTAACAGCTCAACAATTTTAAATAAAAAATCTAGAAAGAAAAGGAAAACTGTGGCTAACATTTTTTAATAATGGCTAACATATTAAGGTGAATGTAAAATGCTCTACATGTATTATCTCATTTAATTCTCCTAGATTCTCAGAAAGTAGTTAGTACTACATGAGGGACAGCTTCCGTTTGCCCAGATATATCCACTCTATCCATCATTCCCTTCATCCTTATCTGTGAACTTGTGTGAACTATGAGCTCCTTTGTCCTCTGGCCGTCAGTTGGGAAAAACTGGCAGAACATGGGAAGGAGGAAGGAGAGAAAGGTCAGGGTCTTTATATTCCTTGTTCCCTTTCTAAAAAGATCACAGCTGGCTGAGTCCTTGGGCAGAAGGTCTAGTTACGCAGTGCTTTCCATATATAGTTTTCTGTGACTTCAGGTTCAGATAACCACTACATTCACTCACCCTCCAGGTCCACAGGTAGTAAAAGACCACTGAGGTCACTAGCCCTTGGGGATTCCCTGTACACTGCCCACACCTATGTGAATACATATTGCTGATGATACAGACTACATTGTTACCCTCATTTACAAGTAAGGAGCTGATAATTCAGAGAGAGGAGATGACGTCTCCAAAGTCACAGAGGTAGCAAATGTTAGAACTCAGATTCAAACCCAGACTAACAGCAAATCACAGCCCATGCCATTCTGCTGTCTTATGCTGATTGTTCTTCCAGGCTGTAAAATCCAAATTTCAACCCCTGTTTTCTCTGAAGTCCTTGATAGCCTGATAGCCCACAGAGCAATGAAAGAAATTCAACTCCTGGATCAGTGGGGGGCAGTAGTAATATCTTTAGCCACCACAGGAGAAAGTACAGCTTTATGAACCCTAGTCTAGTTAGCATAGAAAACTGCTGTAAAAACTATCTCCAAAACGTGCACAGAGTAATTCACCTCTAAAATCCACCCACTATTGCTACTAAATATTTTCAAATGTGAAAGAGGATATTTCAAGAAATTTCCATAATCTAATATTCTAATACCAAACTAATGAATTCCTGGAGTGCCATCATGCTTCATAAATAGATAATATTGTGCAAAATTAGAGGGAAGTAACCAAAGTCAAAGGATAACCCTATAGAATAGGAGGTCTTTGAAAGGTCGTTTATATGAAAGGCATTGGTCTCCTTTCTGGGAAAAGGGGGGAAATTGTGCTATCAATAAACCCACACTACTAGCCAACCAGTAAAATGAGGTAATAAGGTAAGGGTTGTGTTATACTCTAATATTCAGGATTCACTCCTATCCATAATTTAAATTTTTTTTATTGAAGTAGATTATAATGTTTTAGGTGTACAGCAAAGTGATTCAAATATATATATACATATATATATATTTTTCAGATTCTTTTCCATTCAAGGTTATTACAAGATATTGAATATATTCCCTGTGTTATACAGTAGGTCCTTGCTGTTTATCTATTTTACATGTAGTATGTGGTCTGTATCTGATAATCCCAAACAGAATTGGAATTGGGGATTAACATTCCTATCCATAATGAATAAGGTTTTTCATGGTCCTCTAGTGCCTGCCTCTCAACCTTAATCTTCCACTACCAATTCCATTTTGTATTCTAGGTGAATCAAGCTACTTGTAGATTTCCAAATCCATAAGTCTTATTAACTCTGCATGTTTCTCACACTGTCCCGACTGCTTGGGTTCCCTTCTCCTCCATGCTGCCTTGTAAACTCCACTACCCTTAAAAATCTGATGAAAACTGTCATCTCCATAATAGCATTATTAAATTACACCAAACTTAGAGCTAACATAGCACATTGTGCATTCCTCATTTGCTAGATATTGAGTGCATGCATCACTCAACTGAGCTGGACACTCTTTGAGTATTGTTTTTTTTCCCCTCATCTTTGCATCCCTAGAATATAGTACATGGCTCGCATTGTTGACTCAATAAATGTGTACTGAATACATTTAGGAATGAATGATTGAAGGCTTAAAGCAGAGAGCAAGGAGATTTCATCACTTAACTGAGGGAGAAACTATGAGTAACCTCGGATATTAAGTACAATGTGGAATCTATGTAGGATTTGGAATAAATATAGGATGAATTCCTAGCAAACAAATATTATAGGATTGTCTTAGACTAGGAAGTGCGTTGTGTTTACTCACCGTCATCATCAAATCAATTTACTAAAAGTGGTATTTTGTGGCATAGTATTTCTTTTCTCTCACTAACATCATGCCTGTCACAATGATGGGCCCTTAATCCTGTACTCTCGGGGTTTCCTTCTTTGTCCATTGTAGTGGGCTGAATGGTGACCCCAAAGATATCAGGTTCTAATCCTTGGAACTTGTAAACGTTACCTTATTTGGAAAGAGTCTTTGCAGGTGTGATTAACTTAAGGCTCTTGAGATGAGATCAACATGGATTGCTGTATGGGCCCTAAATACCATCACAAGTGTCCTTTTAAAAGAGGGGTGGAGGGAACTTTGACATACACATAGAAGAAGAGAAAGATGTGATAACGGAGGTAGAGATTAGGATAACGTGGCCACAAGTCAAGAAATGCCAGCAGCCACCAGAAGATGGAAGAGGCAAGGAACATGTTGTCCCCTAGAGCCTCGGGGGGCAGCACAGCCCGGTCGACCTGTTAATTCTTGCTCAGTCAAACTGATTTTAGAAGTTTGGCCTCCAGAACTGTGAGAGAATAAATCTCTGCTATTTTAAGCTACCATGTTTGTGTTAATTTGTTACAGCAGCCATAGGAAACTACTACACCCATAAAACTAAACCTTAATTTGCCTTCAAAACTTACTCATAATTCTGGTATTTATTGTCTATCAGGCACTGTTCTAGATGCTGAGGATGAAAGAGAAAACATTTTTCTGTAAAGCTTCCCTATTTCATCCTTCTTTATCAGGTACAATTTTTATGTTTTCCTCTGTATTATCTCTGGTCCTTGTACCTAATTCTACTGTGGTCCTTATCACCTTATATTATAATTTATTTTTAAATCTATCATTCCTTGAGAAGAAGATCAATTTTTCACTCACTTCTCTTTCTCTAGGACATTGCACAAGGTCTGGTCCAAAGCATGTGCTCAGAAACTATTTGGTGACTTAAATTAAATGGAATTATCAGGTTTGAATAAAGCCTTTTCAAAAGAATAAAAGTTTTTTGTCTGTAAGGCAAATTAAAATGCACACTTTCTTTTTTCTGGACGAGGCAATATTAATGAAATTCTGGTAAACTTTCAGACATTCAAAACTGTATACAGGGGGCTTCCCTGGTGGCACAGTGGTTAAGAATCCGCCTGCCAATGCAGGGGACACGGGTTCGAGCCCTGGTCCAGGAAGATCCCACATGCTGTGGAGCAGCTAAGCCCTTGCGCCACAACTACCGAGCCTGCGCTCTAGAGCCCACGAGCCACAACTACTGAGCCTGCGTGCCACAACTACTGAAGCCCTCATGTCTAGAGCCCGTGCTCCGCAGCAAGAGAAGCCACCGCAATGAGAAGCCCGCGCCCCGCAACGAAGAGTAGCCCCCGCCCACGGCAACTAGAGAAAACCCGCGCACAGCAACGAAGACCCAATGCAGCCAAAATAAATAAATAAATAAAATAAATTTATTTAAAAAACTGTATACATTGCAGAATAAATTTATATTATTGGCAAAAAAGAAGCAGGCCATTATTATCTTAAGATGTAGTAAGACACACAGTTGCATGGCATGTTTTCAGTTGTTCATTGGGACCATGGCAGGGCCATTCTAAAGGTCCAGAAAAATAAATAAATAAAACAGAATGTAAAGGATTGAGCATGAAGAATTTTTTGAAATTTTCAATTAGAAAACAATTAGGTAGAATGGTATGATTATATTTAATGGCTGGTCTACTGAGTACCTCAGGTTGGGCTCAGAGCAGGTGAGAAGTGTGGTTCTGTAGTTTGGGAAGAGGACAATGAAGTGGGGGTAAAAAGGGTTACAACAATCATTTCATTTGATGGTGTTAGAAACCGTATTAGAAAGTCCAGATGGCCAATTCCAACGGAGTGACTCTGCGCTGCAAATAAACTTTGCTTTCTTTCTGAGCTTTAATTCTGGGGCAACACAAGCCAAAGGGACTTAGTTCCTGCACTCCTGCCAACCACAGCTTGAGGGAATTCTTTGATTGATCCCTACCAACACCGTCATAAGATGTAACTTCAAGTATACTTCACAGGCAGTCGTAGCCCCAGAAATTCTAGTCACCGTGAACCTAGGAGTTGCAAGCTTACTGGAAAGGACGCTAGGAGGGTCCACATGAAGTTCCCTTATCAGGAACATATTTTACACAGATTATATGTTTATTGAGATGGCGTTTATCTTGACACTTCATTGCATAGTAAACGTATTGTTTTTAACTCAGTTCACTTGTGGTGGCATTAAAAGAGGACGATGAAGACTGATGGGGTTGCCTGACTCAAGTATAGGGGATGCTTAACCCCTTGCCTCCCTCCATGGCATTCCTAAAAAGTGGTTCCTTACTGTCCCTCCTCAAATGATGGGTTCTTACCAGCTTAGCACTTTTGGAGCAGTGTATCACGGGACATATCCACTCTTCAGGTAGCTAAAGCAGATCTCTGTAGAAATGCTCTCTCTCCTTTCCCTACTCTTGCTATTCTTATATTAGGCATTGCTTGTGGTTATTATATACAGAATATAACTAATATCTCACTCTCTCTCTTTCCTCCTAAGTTGAGAAAACCATTTAAGATTTTTATGGGTTTGCAAATTAAAGCCTGATCTTTCTCACCCAATAAATGATTCCTCCTTGCACGCATCCATTTCAGGCAAAAGCCACCATAAATCTGGAATTAAACAAATAAAACCATCTTCCACGTGATGGAAGTCTCAAAGACTGAGAAAAGCAAGGTTCTGAGTCAGAGGAAGGATTTTAGCATTTTGTGGACAGATTTTTCTGTTTTGTTATTCAGCCTTGTGTAGGATTTAATGATCTGAATCGACTTTTTGTAAAACCCACGGATCCATCTACGCAAAGCAAAAATAAACAGACTTGTTAGAAAAGATCACAGTAATAGAAGGAACAGAGCACATGCATGTCTGCCGCAGCATGGCTGCAACTGTATGATGGAGGGTCTGATATTTTTAAGGTGAGGAAGGACATGATTACCCAACATGACCCCCTGAAACTGACCACAAATGGCAGTACTATCACCTTAATTGTAATATGTCACTAATTTTCTTGCCAATATGCTTAGATCTGGAATAAATATTTTACTCATTAGAAATAAACAAATATGGCTCAGACCCTTTAATATCTCACAACGTGATGGTAGGGTTGGCACCACTGCCAACATTTTGATTATCTTTTTCCACAGGTAGGTTTAAAAAAATTCATACCTGGCATTAGTGAGTTGGTCACTATTCTATATGTTTATCCAATCATTTGCAAAAGATCATCTTGTGAACACTTATTGCAGGCCAGGTACTGTTTTAGGCACTAGGAGTGCATCAACACACAGAGCAAATATCCTGCATTTGTGGAGCTTATATTACAATAAACACAAAACAAATAAGTGAATTATTTAGTGTTATAAGGTGATAGGTTTTTGCAAAAAGCAAAAGTATGGTAAGGAAAGTGGAAAGAAGTCAAGGGCAGCAGTTGCAGTATTAAAGAGGGTAATCAGGATGAGCTTTATTGACAAGGTGAGATTTGAGTCAAGGCTTGGAAGAGGCAGGGTAATTAGCTAATCAGGTATCTGGGGGGTGTGCTCCAGGCAGGAATAGAGAAAAAGCAAAAACCTTATAAAGGAAGGATACCCAACAGGTTAACAGATCAGCTAGGAGGCCAGTTTGATTGAACTGGAGGAAGAGAGGGGGACTGCAGAATAAAAGGATATTAGAGAAGTGAGGGAGACAGATCATGAAGGCTGCGTGGATACAGCAAAGAAGAGCCATATCAAATTCATTAAACACAAATATATGTACATCAGGACTGCACCTAACCGTGCAATTTTTTCCTAAGCAGGATTTGCTCTCCTTAAAGCCATTATTGGCAGAAGTCACAAAGATTACTTTTGGGCTCCTATACTCTTGTATCAAAAGTTTACATATCTTGCAAAGCTTTCTGTTTATGACATCCGTAAGCACGGGGCCGGCAAAATCGTCATCTCAACAAGAAGGAAAAATAAGCACCCTGCTTCATTCATCTCCTCACTGGGCTTTGATACGATTTTTTAAGCATACATGCTCTGTTCTATATCCAGAAAATGAGAATTAATACATGAGATTAAAAGAGAATTGCCCCTGGGGATATAAGTATACATGTAGCTGATTCACTTTGTTATACAGCAGAAACTAACACACCATTGTAAAGCAATTATACTCCAATAAAGATGTTAAAAAAAAAAAAAAAAGAGAATTGCCCCAAGTGAGTAGGCCAAGCCCAGGCAAATAGGCTTGATTCTAAACTCTCTTCAAATAAGAGTTTTTTGCTTTGTTTTGTTTTTGTTTGTTTGCTCGTTTTTTCTTAAGAGGATTGGAATAACAATACCTAGCCTTTTGTGAGTGGTTGCTGTGTGCCAGATACTGTTTATGTGAGTTAACGAGTTTATTCCCACAATAAGCCTATGAGAAGGATACTATTACTTTTCCCCAATTTCACAGGTAAGGAAGTTGAGGCACTGAAAAAAAATTGGTAACTTGTTCAAGTTGATGCAGTTGGTAAGCAAAAGATCTAGGATTCTCTCCCTTAGATCCAATGTGTGCCTGATTCCAAAGCATACATTCTTAGCTGTCAGGCTATACCTCATCATTTAGAAACCTGGAAAGTTTGTTAGGAATTTTGAGATTCTTCTGAAAGGTATACAAAGAAGGGGCAGCTGACATCTTGGCCCAGTATAGAGCAGGGAGTGTGCGGGGAGAAGGAAATGTGAATAAAAAGGGACTCTCACACGCAGAACGAAAGCTATCCTTGTTCCTCCCTTCCACATTCAGGCCATCAAACACTTTCAGAGGCAAATCAGTTCACTAGCATCAGAGAGCAGTTATTTTCCAATCGAAAGATGAGGTGGTAATCTAGAATTATCAAACCCTTGAATAATACCACAATGAAAATGATCGAACTCAGTGCATAGGAAAAACATGATCTGCAAGACCCCAGACTTCATGGAGCAAACAGAACTCTTTGAAAGAGCTAAAATTATATTCTGAGATACTTAAGAACCTGATCCTATGCATTAGAGAAGAACTGGCTTGCATGGAAATTTTTTAAAAAGAAAAATAAATATTGGACTTAGAAGCAAGATTGCTGCAATAAAAAGCTCAAGAGCTGTGCTGGATGGCAGAATGGGCAAGGCCCATAAGCAAATGCGGGAGTTGAAGAAGGGAACAAAACCATTGTTCCAGAGTGCTAAGGGTCAGAGAAAAATCTGGAGAAATAGAAGCTTGGCCTAGAAGTCTCTTTTCACTGCCTCCCTAACCCTCTTGATTCCCTTCTTCTACCTGGATGTAACCACTGTTTATATACTTTTCTCATCTTTTGACTTTGCATTTGTGTCTCTGTGTATGTGCACACTTGTTTTATATAAATAGAATCATACTGTGTCGATGTTTTCTGGAATTTTCTCTTTTCATTAATGTATGGCTAGAACTTTCAAATTTTCCTCTATGTGCTTCTGTTGGAAGACGTTTATAATAGCAGTCTTCAAAATACAAATGAAAATATAAACTATATTGGAGTAAAGAGTTTTGTATATGTTTTCCCAGTACAGATTTTTACCCATTTATTCAACATTTTTAGCAGTTTGAACTAAGAATTTCTGTTCTGCATCTGGGTTGCTTGTCTCATGAACAACGGCCACACATCCAAATGGTGATTCACTCATTTTTCTCCAATTAGTCTTAAAAGGCTTGAAAAGAGGTGAATGGGATGCTTGGCTTTATTCAGCTATTTAACTAACATTGTTAAGTAGAGTGCAGGTGGCTGACTCCACGGTAAGAATAAATAAAAACTAATGAAACATAATATTTTCCCTCTCAGAATTCACTGTCTTGCAGAGGATACAAACACTCAAACGACTATCAAACAATTTGCTAAGAGCTATAATAGACGTTTGTATAAATTGCTATGGGAACACAGAGAAGGAAATTCTAGTAGTAAAGAGAGATATTAAGGGCCTGAACCAAAGAAAAGGGCATTTTATTTACTAAAAAAAAAAAAATTGTCCCCTTTTTGAGGAAGAATCAATACAACACGGTGGCCAACCAAATGAACAGGGGAGAGAAGATGGCAAAGCTGAGCTGAAGGTGACTCAGGTGTTATCCTTGCAAAACACCTACTTGCTGCTTCCATTAATTGGGATGGAGGAAGTAAAAGCATCCTGGAACTTGCTTGCAAGGAGAAGGGAGAATTGATGATTTTAGTTTTAAACATACTGTTTCCATATGTTCTGGGTCATCTAAATGGAGCAGCAGTCCATTTTTTGCAGCAGAGCAAAATTAAACCATGTGTTTCATAATTTTTACATTAAATATAACATTCAAACAGTAACATAGTAAAGACTGAGAAATCTTATAGCAAAGAACTTTGCTAAACAGATTTAATCAGAGACTGCTTCCTGCTTATTTTTGTTTGTCTGTCTCCCTGAGTATTGTTATATCCTATAGAACAGGTTACTACTAGAACTTTGAAAAATATTATAATACTCATGTTCACACATTAGGTAAGATTCTCTGAGGTGTATACTGTTACATCTGGATGCTTAATGAGACCCTTATCCACTCTTAAATGTACAGCGGTATTAAATACCTTTTCTGTCTTCACAGGATTCTTATGGGCATGTCAGTGAAACCAACAGGTGTAAGATACCTTTCAGTTAAAATCACGGCCATGAACATTTGGGGTCACCTACGAAAAATCCTGACTATGAAAGTTAATGTTTTTGAAATGCTGTGTCAAAAACCGATTTTACATTGCATTGCTAGCTGTGCCCAAAATGCTTGATTTGTGCGGAGTCTAATACAGTACATCTTATGTGAGTGTAAGAGAAAATAACCAGTGTCTTTCCACTGTTGCAGAGGGAATTGTTAATTTAGAGTAATGATGTCTTAGGTTTTCAACCCAGCAGGGCTGCCTGAGTGTCAGAGAACTCACTAGCATCAAACACCACCTTTCACCCTGTTAGTCTGTGAGGACAGCAGACGGTGGTCAGTCCTCTGTCCCCACACCCACTTCTGCTGACCCTTGGGTCACCGTCAGCCTGAGCTCTGATCAGACACTGCACGTACCTGAGGCTTCCTGTGTGATTTGTGTGGGATGTACCCACTCCCTACCATGGCTGCTGGCGGCCACTCAGCCCACAGCACGGAGCTCTTCTCTCTCAGTGTGGGTGCCTGTCCTCCTAGGAGGCCAGGTAGCCCCATAAGGGTCCAGACTGAAGTAGCCTGTGTGTCATGTCTGCAGCTGGTTCCTGATCAAGAAGTGACAGAGGGGCCGGTGTGGGACAGCCCAGCAGCCCACAGCTTTCCCCTTAGTTAGGAAGATGTCCATGGAGGGAAGGGGGACACCCAGTACAGGATTCCTATGCCTTTGGCTGCCATCTCAGGGACTTGGTCACTGGGCCAGCAGCCGGCTGCACTTGGATCTGAGGTCAGAGGTTAGAAGTCAGAGGCTCATGTGACAAGAAACCACAGGGCAGACCAAGAGCCAAACATACCCCTGGTGGGTCAGCCCGGGACCAAAAGAATGAAGGGACTCAAGATAATAGAGCTTGAGGCCAGGGTCTTCACCAGGGGTTGACATAGGTTCTTCCTGGAACTAAGACCCTGAGTGTTACCACCACAGATGTCCCTTGTTAGGGAGTCAGCATGCTGCCAGGACAGGATCAGAAAAATGTGTGAAGTCCCAACACTCCTGTTTCCAGGCCAGAGACCAGACCTGTCAGGGAGGAATCTGCACAGGTCATTGAAGTCTCAGCGTTGGAGGCTGCAGGGCTCTCACCAATGGTGGTGTCACCAAGGAGACATTAATGCCCTGCTCCTGATACTATAGGATAAAGTCAGGGTAATATCCTTGGATTCTCGTGACCCCCACCCCACCTTTGTCTACTCTGCATCTCGTGAGACAGGAGACTTACATGATTGTTAGACTGGGGAAGAATAAAATATTCAGTCTTTTCCCTTTGGGAGCAGGGGCCACATGGGGCAGGCGTTCCTCTGCCACTCCATGTGGTCAGCTTACCCATCCAGCGATGTCTTTAACTGGCCGATAAGTCTCTCCAATGTGGGGTTGGGTTAACACCACCTATTTGGCTCTCAGGCTAAGATATGTTCCCTAATCTTGTCTTTACCACCAGTGAAGACATTATTCCTCCACAGGCCTTAGTATTTTCTATTATTTTTGACTTATTTCCCAATTAGTCTAGAACCTAGGCAGGGAAGAGGGATATTATTTACTGAACCCTGATGGGGTTCAGGACAGGCTGCCCCCAAATATGCCACTTCAGCATATTGATTATTTTGAATGAAATTTACTTAAGAAGCAGTTGGTACAAAAAGGACACTCTGACCCTCCTCTGTCCCCTTGAAAACAGAAAATCAGTCTCCCATGTGAAAGGTACTCTCCCTGTACCAGGCAGTAGAGAGACATCACCAGAGGCAGGGAATTCAAGGCTGAGAAGGCTATGTCAACAAACCTGTTACTTCTTTACTAGTTTACTACCCCAAGCCCAAATTTCTTTGTCTTGTCCTCACATAAATTCCTCACAAATTTATGGTTTGTCTAAAAGGTATTAAAAACTGCCTGCTTTGGTCACTCTGAGTATCGTACCTCTATGAGCTCCTGTGTATACGAAATTGAAATGTATTTTTCTCTTATCAATCTGTCCTATGTCAATTTAATGATTACGCCAGCCACAAAACCAAGAAGGGATAAAGGAAAAGTTTTCCTCCCCTATAATCCCCTCAACAATTCCCATGGTTTATTATTGATTCAGGGATGTTGCTCTGTGTAGGATCTCATAGTTTTGGGCTAGATCTGGGAAGTGACACTTCCTTTGTGCCAAGTAATGCCCTCAACATGCTACACACAATACATCTTATTTCATCCTCACAACTTACAGATGAGGGTAAACATTATTAATATTGCCATTTCAAAAGAACCTGAGGCTCAGAGAGTTTCAGTAACTTGTACCATGTCAGGCAGCTTCTGAATTCCTTGCTCCACTGCCCAGGCTCTGCCCCGTGGGTTACTTGGCATTTCTATGGAAACCAAATGACGGTCCTTTTCTTCCTGCCATATTTAATACAGCTCAGTTTAGTTCAAACTTGGAGGAGAATGGATGTCTGGTAGTTTGGAATAGCTTGATGGTTACTAATGAAGCTTCCAAAGTTTCTCTTGCTTTGTATCCAGTTCTAGCTTTGTCACCTTGGACAAATGATATATGGACTTTAAGTGTCCATTTATTTATCCAAAGATCAGCAAAATAATAGTCCTTACCTCTTGGAGTGAAATGAAATGTTGCATATAAAGTGTTTAGCACAGAACCTGGAACATAGAAAGTACCTAATACATCTATTTGGTCCTCAAAGCCTGATGGGAAAGCCATACATGTTTAACTATGTTTTCCCTAGTCCCTGGAGTAGACTGCGTTGCTGTTGCTTAGAATGAGCAAGTGCATGGTGAAAAGACTTAGTTTATGTATCATGCCAAAGTTACTGCTTAATACAACATACATACCTGGGCCACAGAATCACTTGTACCCATACCTTTAAACTTCATGCTTTAGGGTCCAACACAATGCACATGGAATTGTCATTGGTGGGTGGGTATGCTTCCATAAAATAAAAATTAGATTTTTATTTTCAGTAAACTCACTTACTCAAAGGTGCCTATAATTTGTGCCTTCTGCTAGAAATGCTCTCTTTTCTGAGCCCCACCGCTCTTTCTCCTAACTCCCCTACTCTGCCTTCATATCCCAGATTGAAAATACTTCAAGGAGGCTCTCCCTGAACACTGGGCCCCCAGTCCCCTTGCTATAGGCCCACCAGCATGTTTTCCTTTCATCTTTGTGTCTTCGTAATAATTTGTGAGCCAAACAGGACTGGAGTTATGTCTGTCTTCTCTGTTGCTGTTTTCCTAGAATCTAGCACAGTTCTGGGGAGATAATAGCTGTCAAGTTGAGTTGATTGAATATGGTCCATGTTATGTCAGAGAAACGAAGGCAAACCAACATATGTATGACACTTCCCTTATGCCAGGCATTTAACAGACACAATTGCAATTCACCCTTAACAATGCCATGTGATGCCCAACATTACCGATACCACCACACCCCCTAAAATACTGAAGCTTAGAGTGGTTAAATATCATGCCCAAAGTTTATCAATTGCTTACTAGAAACTGGATTCAGAGCCTGGTATATTTTACTATGATGCCATCACTTTTATTACTATATGGATGGATACAGCAAAACCAATGAGGTACATTTTGCTTTGATAGATAGATGGATAGATGGATAGATAGATAGATGACACAGATTTTTTTCTGGAACAAAATACGTAACTAAAACACATCAATAGCAATGTCACTTTCTGTCACCCAAATTTTACTAGATCTTTCAAATAGCCAAGTGCACAAAGTTGTTGGCATGCTTGGGCTGAAAACAAAACCCTTTCCCAGCACTACAACCCAACCCAGAAGGTTAATTTTCCTGCTGATTCCTCTGAGCAGGTGGTAGCTGCTGATGGCGCTTTCCCTTTCGGACAATCACTGTGATGATGCGCCTGAACATCTCGTTCATTTGCACAGAGAACACAGGCCGCCTCCAGCGCCAGTGGATCTGCACATTTCATTGTCAAATAACGTGGCAGGAAATGGAAAACATTTACTCTATCACCTAATTCATACCCCTCCTCCCTGGGGTGTGTTGACTCCACGCTTTGGTCAGTCTGGCTTAAGCAAATCAACTGTGGGGAAATGCTCCATCACTTAATCAGTTCCACAACTGGAAACACTTTTCTGACACTCACATCTACTTAACAGTAATAATAAAACTAATGTGATGGTACTGATACTTTGGCCAAAATACAGAATAGTGTCACCAAATTAAGCGGAGCAGAAGCTTCCTACTACCTGCCCATCTCTCATCTCAATGACGGCCAATAAAAAAATCACGAGCCACATACCACCCAGTTGTGATGCACGCCTGCAAAGAATTTGCATAATGAATAGCAAAATTGAAATAAACGCTAATTATGTACTGAATGGGATCTGGAGAGGTGATTCAAGTAATTTGACTGGCTAATCAACGGAGATTATTTCTCAGCTATGAGTGTACACACCAGATACTACCTGTTAAAAATGCAAATCAAGTGAGTGAGTGGTTAGGACAATGGCCCCAAGGGACACAGGCATCAGGCCATCATGGTGGTTCTGTGGTTGTTTGATAGTCTGCGGACAACATGCTTATATTGCTAGCATTTACTGACCACCTATATGACAGGTACTGTTCTAAGATCTCCACATAGTTTAGCTAATTTAATCTATGCAATCCTATATTAAAAGAAAAGATGTCAAAAACACACAGAGTTTAAGTAACTTGGCTAACAGCTTACTACATCTGATGAACAGTAAAATCCAGAATTGACCCAAGATGCTTGCTTCCAAAATCTAGGCTCTCCACCATTAAGTTAAGCTACCTTTCTCCATCTGTAAGTGTTTATGGCTGAATTTATGCAGTAGACACTCTCAGTTTTTTATATGAGTAAAGTTGCCATCTAAGAATTGTTTCTAATCTCCAAGATCAACTTCATTATAACTTTGATTTTGGGAACCATCATCAACCAAATGACTAACATAAAGTGAAGATAGGATAGGCCCTTGCAATTGGCTGCCATTTGATCCAGAAATACGTGAATCCAAATTTAACATGCTTAGAAGACTGAGGGAATGTTCAATTATACATCTAAGTTGTTTAGTTGCAGAATTGAAATGCCTAAGAAAATCACTAAGATTTATTTTCAATTGGCTACTGTTCAGTGGGGTAGTTCATGGCAAAACCATTGGCAGAAATGCCCTCTAGCAGTTGTCTAAAGCAGAAAAATCTCAGTGTAGGCCAAAAAGTCAATGGCTATCATAAAAGTTAAATCACTTCTTTCATCACTACAAATCCCAGATCACTGTTGGAGCAAAGTACCAGCGGAGCCAGACGTACCCGTTCCATATAAGAATGCTCTATGCTGGTATTTTACATACACTATCACTCATCCTCGTGAGGACATTATGAAGGAGTTTTATTATCTCTATTTTACAAATAAGAAAATGCACTCTGAGATATTAAGTAACTTGCTCAGAGTTACACAGAGTGTAAGAATCAAAGTTAAAACTCAAATCTAGGTTGTCTTAAAGTTCTTAAACCTTTCTCAAAAGTTTTCCAAGCCTTGCTTACAAATATTCTCATAACATCTCCAGATTAAGAAAATATAAAATTTTTCAATGTATCCCTTATGCCATTTCTCCTTAATTCCTTAACATCTTTCCAGCATTGAGGGCAAGCAATTTTAAAAAAAAGCCTCAAATTAAAACACAGCCTAGATCATTGCTACTGAGTCTGCCTTTTCTTCAAAGAGTTATATCCCATGACTAGTTCATTTATTTCATCCACATGTAATTGCACACCAATCCATAGGAGCCCACTGGTATCCTAAAATACTACAATCCAATCACCCAATCACATATCTGCCCCACAGGGCAATTCTATAACATATGCTGCACAGGAATACAGAACAAAAGTAAATATTAAGGGATTATATTGTAAAAATGAGGCAGGCTCTCTAGTTAGAATATTTGGCTATATAATATTTTATTTACTATAATTCAATTTGCTCTATTAAATACCACGGTGAAAAAATCCTTTGGCATGATTTTTTTAAATTAAAAATAAATTCTATTCAACACTGAAAGCACTGAAATTATAGCAATAAATAGGACAAGATCATTGCCACAGAGACTCAGACAGCAATTGAAAAGTAGTAAGTTTTATTACTTTTTATGTGACAAAAGTAAGTAAATAGTACACACTTCAATGTCTTCATTTCAATTCCATCTTAAAATGAATATAGGAAAATCATGATTAATTATTTAATGGAAAATAAATCACTAGATTAGACCTGAGAACATTTTTTTCAGTTCATTCATAAACGGTCAGACAGATAGAAGACATTTTTCTCTTACTATATTATGAGGTAATTCTGTCCCATGAAAAATAGATACACCTACCCAAAAGAGGGATCATTTCTGAAAAAAAAATATGATAAAGAATACACTTCATACTTTACCTGGGTGATCTCAACCATTCTCGTAGCTTCAAATATCATATACACTCCTGACTCCTTAATTGACAGCAAGTCTCAGATTTGGGGTTTAATTTCCAAATCCATTCATACACTAGGTATTTTAATTTGTATGCCCTCAAGTAAGTCAAACTCTACACAGTAAAAAATTCTAGATGAAATTTCAAGAAAATAGTTTTTATTAAAACTTAAGCAGGTGGGTTTACTTAATTACAGTTATCAGGTGATCTAGTCTAGATGCTTCTGGACTTGATTATCACAGGTAGGCTGAAAGGCCACCTATGTGCTGCATTTCTGTTCTCATTTATGTCACTAAGAAAACCACTGAATAACCACCAGGCCAGCTCCTGGGCACCCCATTATGTCCAATTCCGACCAACACTCCCCTGAGGTACAATAAGCTGCCCTTTTACTACCTACAGCTCATCCAGACCTGCCACACAGAGGCAGAAGTAGATGCCAAAACAGCAACATCAGAAACAAGACATGAACAAGTACAGTTATTCTGAGATGACTCAGATTAGCCTGGTGTTAATAAAGGAGAGGGGACCTGGTGCACAGCCTGACTCGCTATCTGGAAACATAATTTGGAGAAATACTCAATGTGCCAAGTTACAAAAAATGTGATTTTGCATTCATGTTCTTAATCAAAAAGTCTGAATGCCATCAAATCAATTTTCATGATCCGAAATTAAATTTCTATCATATCTTGAATTGTACATACAACTCTAGCAAACCCATAAAACATGGCCCGTAATTTGCTTTCCTGATCTTTATAGATCGCAAGGCCATATGTTCCTGAGGCAGTTGCTGATTCCCCAGGACTGACCACAATCACAAAGCCATTCTGAGAAGGCTCAAGCCCATCTCTTTCCTTCAAAAGTCACTTCTGCAGAGAGGCCCTCCCTGACAAGGCTCAGTGCCCAACACATCCATCCCTGGGTCCCTGTGTCAACAATATCAGATTCTTCCCATTGTGTGCTCACATAGTCCCTGGAGGTTTTCTTTATTCTTGCCCAGCTCTTACTCCATTTGTTTTTCATCCACAGATTATTTCTGTGTTTATCTCATTAAAACCCCTCTCCTCCTCCAATCAGGATGTAAGCTTCATGCCTATAAGGACTAATTCTGCTGTTTTTTTTTTTCTTATATAATATTACATTCCTCAAACCTCATACAAGATATGGACTGAAAAGTGATTGAGTCAATATACAAATAGTTTCTATCACTGTGTGTCACAGTCCAAGAGAATTAAGAATGTTCAGGAAAGTAAAATCATAAAATTGCATAATACAGAAGCTGAAGGCGCCCTGGAAATTGTTTCTTTGAACTTCTCCATTTTATAAATAATGAGACTGAGGCCAAAATACTGACTTGGGTCCAGAAACCCAAGTTCCCTCAGCTAGTTATTGGCAGAAGCTAGACATCTGGACTGCAGTTCCAGTGGGTTTTCTTAGAAAGCATTCTACTACTCTCTGATATGTGTGAAACACATGTGGTTTCTAAAACTCTGAATAGTCTCCTGGGCACCATTTTGAATTGATTTTAAATGATCTTGTGAGGCCAACTGGGAAAATCAGCTCCTTCTATGAGAAACACTGAAAATGTAAACTAATTTGGAATCATAACGAAGCTTCGGCTTTACTGTGCGATGATTGTATAGGACTGACTCACAGCTCTTTCTGGACTAGAGAACAGGATTGATTTGAAATGTGAAAGTTATGGGTTTCAGAACTACCATTTCCACAATCCCATCTCTGGAGGGAAGGGATCAATTTCATTTTAAATGAAAGCTAACCTGAAATTTGGTAAACATTAACAATTCCAGCCTCATCCGTTACGGCTCTTCTACATTTACTCTACCCATCAGCCTCATTAAATGCTGCTTTGTAATCCTTAAAATGGATCAACCATATGTGATTCTAGATCTTTTGCACATGCTGCATTTTACCTGAAATTTCTACCTGAAATGATTGTGCTACCTTGTTTGTCTAGGTAGCTCACACTCATCCTTCAAAACCCAAGTTGAAAATCACTTTGTAGTAAAGAGCTTCCTGCTTTCTCAAGACAGAACTAGTGTCTCTCCAACTTCAGTGCATGGCCTAAAGTTGAATGTTTATTTTTATTTAATAACCATGCCAGAGGACTTTTCGACAGTCTCACGAAATGAGCCAAACCAATATAAACGAGTAATATAAGGACAGTCTATTCTCAGAAAATGTTCAAATTTTAAAATTCATAATTTTTGAGATAAATATTCCTCTGATATCATAACCCTTTGCATGTGCAAATGCACATAGATTACGTGTTATGATAAATGACCATTAATTTTAAACTATAGGATACGTGAGCATCGTGTCAATATTATTTATTCTACAACAGATGACAAACAAAATCACATTAACTATTTTGCTGTGTTTATGATAGGGACACACACACAAAGTGATTCTGAAAGAACAGGCAAATAAACTTATCATAACAGCAACATCATAATTGAGCTCATTTTGTGGACTGAGCTTATCAAGTAATTTGTGTATGAGCTTTGCAATATGGATAAGCTTATCACTTAAGGTCCCTTCAAAATAATTAAATGGGAATAATAGTTTATCTCCAGTTAAAATTCTAGACTTTATTTCCTGGCTACTGATTCAAGTGACAGAATAAAATAAAAATGCAAATACACTCTCTTGTAGAAGTCACAGGGCTAAAAGTAGTAGATCATTAAGTTTTTTATCCCTGGAGATTGAATATATAATTTCTCTTATAACTGGTCTAGTTACTGGTATAAGAAGAATAGTAAATCAATCAATGTGTAGGTATTGCTCTTACTGTTCTGGACTCTCCAATGCAGGGTGGTTGCCTGGAATCAAATTTGCTTTGGATAATTTTTTCTCCTTTGTTTTTCAAAATTGTGTCATACTGTTTTCCCTCATAATGCATTTTTTATATCAACTAAGTAAGGCTATTCTCTGATATTCCCAACTGCTTTTTGTCATAGAATGCACACTCCCAGGGTGATTCACATCAACAACGACTTATATTATTATCTCTATCGTAATGCTTCACAGATCTATGTATCCCGGGCTTAGACCTCCTTCTCTTGAGCTCCGATTTTAAACAATTGTCTACCTACACCTAGACTTGGATTTTGGACAGGCCTCTCAAACCCAACATATCTAAAACTGAACTAATTCTCTCTCATAGTCCCAAAGACTATATTCTCTCTTCAAGGTTCTGTATCCTGCTGAGTTCACGCAGTTATACAAGCCAGAAACTTGGGAATCTCATTAATGTCTTTCTTCTTATTTCATATTCTTATATCTTATCAGTCACCAAATTCTGTTGGTCCTACTGCCCAAATATATTTTGAATCTGCCCTCCCCTTTTTTTCCATTCCCACTGTGGATACCTGAGGTCCTGCTCCTAGCCACCATTCTTCTATCTGATATTTGTAAAATATGTGTGAGTCCTGCAACATCTCTTACTTATTCCCTCATAGCATATCCTAGAATTTTCACATTTTACTGCTTGTTTAATTGTCCACTCTTACTCAACTAAAAGTTAAAGTCACAATAGCAGGGCCTTTCTGTGCAGACCTGGATTCCATTGTATTCTTATAGACTGTCCAAAAACCTGACACAAAGTGGAAATTTATTAATTTTTTTGGAATGAATAAATCACATTTCCTACCCAGTTTTGGTTTTGTTTTTTTTTTTTTAAATCTAGGTAATTTCAGAAGCAGACTTGTAGAAGACCCAAGTGATACCTTGAGGCCAAGATATTGGAATTATCTAAGCCTACAAGGACCTTTTCCTAGGACTTTACAAGAAGACAATAAAGAAGAACTATCTGAGTATAAGTATCTTTAAGTTACAATGAAAATTCAATTAAAGTTAAGGTCAATTAAGCAGGTTCTTTTCTCTCATTTCTGATAAGTTCCTGTCAATTACTTGCATGAAGTTTGGTTTAGCATATTGGCTGATTCATCAGTCATGCATCCATTCATTCAGCAAATGTATTGAATGACTACCATCAGGAAGGATTCCAGATATTGAACATATAGGAGTGAATGAATACAAGCCCAAATCCCTGTTCTTATGCTTCAGGGAGGAAACTGATAATAAATCAATAAATAGGTAATGTTTATATTATGTCTAATAGTGATGAATGCTATGAAGATCAAAAAAGTGAAGAAAGGGCTTGGGGGATGCCAGGAATGGGCAATGAGAGTGCATTTTAATTGGATAGTTAGGGGGAAGCTCCCTTGGCAACTGGTCAAGGACCTGAAGGAGGAGCTGGAGTGAGTCATCCGACCTGGGGGAAGAGATTTTAGGCAGGGGAGACAAAAAGTCCCCTGAGAAGGGGTTATGCCTTGCATATTTGACTTATAACAAGGAGGATGGGCTGGATAAAGAAGAGTAGTGAAAGGAGTTTGTGTTCACTGCGGGGGTGGGGGAGGTGGCTAACCTGGTAGCAAAGTACAAACAGAAGTTGTGGGGAAGTGTTTTATTGAATAAGAACAAAATGTGCTCCTTCTGAAAAAATGTAGAGATCTTGCATTTCCTATTTATGAGTTCTGAGAAGTCCAGTTTGGTATTTATTTTAGCACCTCTAGAGAAGACAATAATATAACTCTGGCTGACCCGCTGAGGTCTTTGTATGATCACACCTGGCATCACAAGTCAACTTAATGGAACTCCGTGTTCCTGCCTCCCTGCCTTCACCACTGGTCGGATATTTCGATACTTAAGAGAGCAATGTTCAGAATCAGTGCCTTAACTTGAGTGAGTTAATTCACTGATGATATGAAATGTTGATTCCCCTGCAATCAGAAGTGGGTTCCATCCCAAGATCTCAAACTCAAACTTGAAATTCCAATTTAAGCACAATGATAATGGCTTCCATTTATATAGACACATTTCTCCAGAAGTATTTAAGTGCCTTAACAATTTATATAGGCAATCACATCACCCACCATTAAAGCACAGTCATGTCTGGGGGCAAATGCAGTCACTGTTTAATAACAAACAGTAACATGACAAGAAATAAAGACAAACACTTCCACAAATGCCGTAGCCAAACATAAGGGGTGGGAAAGAGGGTAGATTGAGAAGCTAGATGTACCTCAAATAAGGAATAAGCCAGGATAATTTAGTTAAAGCCTGCATTTCTATAAATAACTAGTGCATAAGAGGGTTCAGTATTAACTTCGTCAGTGTCACCCAGGCCCATTGTACCACTGAAGCATAAAGGTAGAAACCAGTCATCCTATTTTGGCCTATTGAACGAGAATACTTCCATATGTAATCCAATACACTTTTCCTGCTGACCTCAACCTTTCCTTATAAGGGCAGAGTTAAACTGATTCAAATATTCTTTGATAATACAGAGCAACCAAAGAAAAAAAGCCAGTGTTTCCCAAATGCTGACCCATAAGATAGCTGCTGCCTTAGTGTCACCAGAGAGTGTAAAAATGTTCTGATTCATGGGACCCATATCAGAGTTCTCAATCAGATTATTCAAAAGTAAGACCCAGGAATCTGCTTTTAAACAAGCTTCCTAAGTAACCCCCATGTACAGGTACTGACAGTTTGGATACCACTGGTCCAGCTAGGATTAAGAAATGAATCCATGGCTATGAAACATGCGTAATGAGGAATGGGAGAGATCATGAAAACATGGGCATTTGGGAAAAGAAGCAATCCCCAAGGCTCTTTATTCCTAGATAGCTGGGGTTAGGGCCTTGAAATCTAGTTCTCTGTGATGTTGCAATACCATTCAGACAATAAATTCCGAGTCTCAAGATGGAGATTTCAGAGTCTGTGTAATCTAATGCTCCATTTACAAAATTGGAAACTGAGGACAAAGAGGTCATGTGACTTGACTTAGTCTATAATAGGAATTTTGAATATATTACAATGACCTTTCCACCAAAGCAACACATTTCTGGCCCAAGGGCCTGATCTGGAAATACCAATTGGACTGTGGTTGCTTTTAGTAATTTGCTCATTTCCTTCTCATTAACTACCTGGTTCACCCCTAACAAGTTTCATATCCCTTTACTTTCCTAACATTTTGATTTCTTTCTCTTCTGCCTCTTTCCTTACATTTACTTGGTCCCTGCTTCACTTATCATTTTTAACGACTGCAAACCACTTTTTGTTCCCACTAAGGTAGAAAGTCATTGCCAGGTAACAGGCATGCAATGGTGTCTTACAATGCAAAGAATATGACTTTTGAAATCTAGAGAACTATGCCCCACTCACAATTGTGACATTAACTTTAGGCATAGATACCATTCATTTATTGAATAATTATATATTGAGCATCTACTATATCCTAGGGATTGGTAGGTGCTGGTAGCAACACAGACATGTTTTCTCCCTCCTGGACATCACAGTCAATGAAAAAGACAGACACTAAACAGTGAATTAAGTTAATAACTGGTAAGGGCTATATAGGGAAAGTGTGGGCTACTGTGGGGTAAGCTATATCTATATAGGACAGGAAACCTAGTCAGGGAGGGACGGGGGCTCAGGAAAACCTTCCTCAAGGAAATGACACTAAAGTAGAGACCTAAGAATTGAGTAAGAGTTAGCCAGGCAGAAGGGAAGCATAAAAGAATGCTGTAGTTAGATCTAAAAGTGCATACAAACTTCCTAAGATGGGAAAGAAGCTGAAAGATCTGTGTGATTAGAGCTTGAGCATGAGGAGAGCAGGATATAATCTCAGAAAAGAAGGAAGTGGCCAAGTCATGATACTACAGGTATTACTGAGTAATATGGATATAATCCAACTTACCCCCAGGTGATTGTTGGCATCAAGTAAGGTCATTTTGGAGAGAAGAATTTGAGAGAAGCTGAAATAACAATAGTGTTAACAGCTATGCAAACAAAAGCATTTTTAAAAATTTTTTTTAATTCTATAGATTTCACTTGTAAACGTGCTGTTTTCTCCCCACCTCTAGAGAAAAGAAGTTTAAATCCAGAGGTCATCCAGCAGAAAAAGACTAATTCCTATTTAAACAAATCAGGATCTGCTTCTGCCTTCCTTTTCAAAGGAATCAGGAGCAAAATTTGAATTTGGGTGTGTACATGTGTGTGTGAGTGTTTGATTTACCACATCATTTGCAAAGTCTTCAAAATGACTGGCCAGTACTGATGACCTGACTAAAGTCATTCAAGGGCTAAGCTGGTATCTTACAGCATCATATCAGATTTCCCCATATTCCACAGGAACACTGCCCATGGGCATATCCCTGATCCAATAGCTAATTATTATCTTTACTGTAGATAGCTTGGGCTATCAGAACATGTCTACTGTAAAAAGTCAAAAAAGTAGTACAAGAATCAACTTCCACTTTGATAAACTAAGAGATGATGAGACAAAATAATGGTTGGAACTCTTCTCAACATCCTCATGATTTGGTAATCATTGAGGAGACATGATCTCTTTCAGACCCAGTTTTCAGTCCTCATCACTGAGAGAAAGAAATAACTTTTTAAAAATTTTGGTCATTAATAAACTGTAAAATATTAATAGCTACAGAATGAACTATTTACCCATTCAATGAGTGAAGTAACTTCCCCTTCTCATTGAAATGTTTCCCCCCTTTGGTTTGGCCATATGAAAAGCAAGACATTATATCTTCTATTTTCCATTGGTGTGTTTTTTCAGATTTCTACCCTTACTTCCTCCTCCATAGCCATGTACATACAACCTTGTCAAAATGAACTTTAGATGTTTCAGGGATTCTTTTTATAACACTAAATTTGGAGGAAGGGAAATCTGATGAATATTGAAAGAGTGATCGCTAAAAGAACTAGATCTTTCAGGAGAGTCAAAGGCACAAAAAACTATACTCTCAATGTTCATCTGTTTCCCTGAACTACCACTGGGCTCACTAAGTAGCCCTTGGAGAATAAATTGCCCTACACGCAAGAACTAACTTCTGTCATATAGGATCTTCCTGCCCTGCTGGGCTCCTTTTGTAAAGTATTCTTGGTATTAATCTAATGAGTTAGAAAGAGAGACATTGAGCTTATCAATTAAATGCTGAGGATCAATTCCTGGCCTTAATGGATACCCTCAGAGTATTACAGTAAATTAGTAGTAGAACAAAAGAGAGTCAACTCGTAATACCCATAGTGATTCTGCTTGAGCCATAACGTGCAAATGAGCTACTGCAATCCAATCTCCTTCCCAAATCCTAAAACATCACCTTCCACTAATGAGGTAAATACATAATACTAACCAATCATTATCATTTTGCTACTTCACTAATGTTCAAACACAAGTTTAGTTCTATTAGATTTTTATTTAGCCTGTAGACTAGCTCATCTAGCATATGCTAATGAATTGCTTAAAAAAAAACAAAAGCCTTGGCTTAAGTATTCTTTCCCTTTGAGCTAGTACCTGAAAAAGCATCTAGCAACTATTAGAACTTGTCAAAGGAGTTTACAGTGATGAGTTCAGTATAAGTGGAACCATCTTGCATCCCAATTCACAGACCCAACTGCTTAACACTTACCTCTGATGTATTCTTCAAGTACTTTAGGATAATATAACCACTTAATGGGTCATGTTGAAAATCCGTGTTTCAAGCAATAACACTCATAGACCAAAGAGATTGAAAATAGTATCTGATAGAGAATAAAAAGCAAACTGATACCATTTATATGCTCCAGTTGATTCAGAACCATCACAATTATTACTAGGTGAAAGCAACTACTAAAGGAATCCTGGCTGTGTTCACTTATCCAATCTTACATTGCAGTAAAAAGACTTGAAACCATGTGATGTTAGAGGTGAAATTTTATTAGAGACATCGGAAGTTGAGTATCTCTGTAATTTCAGATCACATAAAAACTAACACTTTTCTCCAATATTTGTAGTATGGACTCAAGTGAGAAATTACCAAGTCAGAAAACCTAAGTTCAAAGTCTGACTCTGCCACTACCTTAGGTGCATGATCTTGGATAAGCAACTTCATCTTTCTAGACCACAGTTTCCTCACCTGTATGTTCTTGGTAATAATAACCCATTTCCTGGTTGAAAATACTATGAAAGTGAAAGTATCCTGCAAGGACCTCTAGAATTTTTAATTAGAAGTTGGGTAAGTTAGCTGAGCCATTTATCACACCTTCAAAAACTCCCTGTGTTGTACAATGTAGATACAATTTTCACCTATCTAATAATTTTAAAATATACTCAGCAATTCTGACTCCCATGATGTATTTAAGTATCATTTTACATAGAGCATTACAATTTAATATTATCCAGCAAGGACAAAGGCTCTGATCCTGGAAAGACCTTGTGAGTTATGGGAACCAAGAGAGGGCCAGTGCGACTGGAATGTATGGAGGAAAGTGTTAAGTGACAGGAACTGTGCTGGGAGAGCTTAGTAGGGGAACAGATCACACGTCTGCCAGCCATGATAAGTAGATCGGATTTATGTGCAGTGGAAGGTTTAAATAGAACACTGATGCGACTTTGTTTACATTTTTTAAAAATTTGGCTACTTCATTAAGATTGAAGCAGAAAGATCAAGGAAATAAAGAGTAAAGGGAAAAGAAGCCCACCAGGAGGCTATTTTAATTAAGATAATGACCTGTACCAAGATGGTGGTAGAGGGATGAAGAGAAAGGTATAGACACAGATATACTGTGAGATTAGAATGAGAAGAGGATGAAAGTAGGGGGTGGTGTTGAAGACAAAGGTGAAATGGGAACTAGGAAATAAACTCCTAGGATAATACTTTTTTTCCCCCCCAACCTTCACTCTATTTCAATTCTCCCTATCTAGTTCCCATTTCGTTTCCCTACAGTCACAAATCAGCTCCATGTCTCCACAGTGACATACCCCTTCCTGGAATGGCTCTAGTATCTAATGCTGGCCTCACTCACTGGGCCTCTTCATTACAATTTACCCACTGCTACAATTAACCAGTCCTTGTGTCCAATGCCCCATAACTAGATTGCAAACCACAGAAATCTGACAATCATCCATGAATACGTGTTATGTATACTTGTAAAAACTGACATTTAGAACTATCTGTGTGCTATGATGCAAGGTTACTGATACTTTCTCAAGAGCACTTGCTTTATTTTCTTTTTATGTAGAAATAGAGAGGAATCACTATTTATCCTGTTGCCCTGCCCACTTGTCCTCCCATCTGAGCCCCAGTGGAGGGCAAGAGGGGTGAAGGGTCAGAGAGGTGAAATTCACACCTACTTGTGAAATGGAAACAGCTTCATCTGCTAATTGCCTCGAAAGCCTTACAATTAAGGCAAACTGGCAAAGTAAACAGATAATTAGCTTGTCCATTTGGGGTGTAAACAAGAGGAGAATCCAAACATTTGCTGCCAGAGCTCTATGGATAGGGAATGCTTTCTGGGCAGGGTTTTATTCATCTTGTTTATTGTTGTGACAGCACAGTGCCGGGTGCTTAACATAAAGGTTGCAGGAATGTATGAAGCCAGGAATGAATGAATGTTCTCCCCCACTGCCTTTCTCATGGCCTAAGAACTGTGCACATAGATTTCCTTGTCTGCACCGATGCAGATGCAATAGCTAAACAACTTTAAAATGACGTATGCTAGACTGAGTACATTTGTGTTCGTCTACACTGCATACACAAAAATATATCAGCAAACCAGAGGCTTGATGTTTCAAATCTGAAACGATATGACTCTAGTTTGGCCACAGTTTATTTTCAAACATGCTGCATCTGCAGAATGTTGGGTAATGATGATGAAAGCCCTTTCAGAATAATTACAATCCAATCATTCAGCACTGAGCCCCTCTGAAGCTCACTGTCACTTGTTTGGTGCCTTGGAAATTAACGCCTCTTGCCACAGTGAGGAAAATACCATTGCGGTAACTTACTGTTGTGTATCCCAATAATGAGAATTTGAATGACGAAGTGTGATAGCATCAGCTGGCCTTGGCTCATCTGTATTAATAATTGACTGTTGCAGTCTGTCTTAACCCTTCCCTGGCCTCTTTTTCTCCAGCTATTTTTTCCTTAAGGGCAAAGTTTTTATTCTGCAATCTGTAGAAATTTATCTTAATAGTGTCCCATTCATGTCAAGAATATCGGTTTGCACTTGTTCCCATACATTCTTTTTATTTTCAATTAGGGTAGACATAGCTTAGCCACAGTTTCCTAGACCCACAGCTTGCCTGGTGTTTTTTATAACTTACACTGAATATAAGATAATCTACATTGAGTGCCTGGAGCCTCTTGTGGTCTCCCTACTTAATTTTTGCCATGAAAAACTTCCCTTGCTCTAATTGGCCTTAGACTTGACCAATTATAGCAAGAAGTCTCTTTGCCTGATGAAACGTGGTCCTTTCCACCCTGCTGCCAACTTAGCTAAGTCCAACTGTCTTTCAGCTTGCTTACCATTCCTAAGTGGGAGAGAAAAGCAAAAGAGAACACCAGTTCCTATCATGACAGCCAAACTTCGTAGTGACCTTGTCAAATTGTGAATAAGTTAGCTTTATAAACAACTCATTGCTAAGATATTTAGTCATGCTAACCAGAGGGTAGTCCCAGAGAAGATCAAACAGGATGGTTTATAAAACTAAGCTCTTCAGTTTAAACCTTAAGGGGCTGATACGTTAAAACTGGGGACCTTTGGAATGGGTAGTAGACCAGATGAATCCTGGACATCTCCTGCCTACCTTCTGCATCAAGCACAGCAGCTCCACCTTTATCCATTTTATTTATTGATGCATAAAATATATTTGAAAAATGGTTCTGTGACCTAAGAGAAGTAATCACACTTGTCTGGGGCATGGACCCTGATTTTGGAATCAAATACACAAGTTCAAACCTTATATGGCATCTCCTTGCTCTCTGACTTTGAAAACTATATCTAACTTCTGTGTCAGAGGAAGACATTAACCTCCAATGGCATACCCAAGTCTATCTAAGAAGACAGGTAAAATTTGCTTCTTATATACATGTGAGATCAGATCCTTTTCAGTTATTACTCCCTGGATCACAGATAGCCATATGAGGCATCATTCAATTCATTACTTTTTCTACTTCAACATAAACTTATCAGAGGTCTTCCATGGGCATCCATCTAAAATATCATTACTCCATAACTCTTTAGCCTTCACCTTGGTATATCTCCTTCCACAGTACCTGACTTGTTACACATTAACATGTGTTATTCATTCCTTATTGTCTTCTCTTTCTTTCATGGAAGTTCCAGAAGATCAGGGACTTGTCCTTTCTATTACTTTATTGACAGGATTGGAATAGTGTTTGGCACATAGCAGACATTTAATATATATTTCTTGAATGAATGAATGAGCACCCCTTATGCTAAAAAGTAATTTATAAAGTGGCTACTGCCAAATAAATAAGAAAAGAGAAAAAAGGGTTTTAGATATATTGAGGAATCCTGGATTCTAGTGCTCTTGTTAATGTTAGCTCACTAGATGACATTTGGCTAAACATTTATCTCTCTGGACCTGTTTGGACATATGGATATCAGTGGGGTTTAGGTGCTGAGATTATATGATTATGATTATATAAAAATACATGCCATTATTCTTTCCTTCTGTTTTTCATGTCCTACGTAATTTCCTTGAATGTGGGTGAAACCTGTGACTTGCTTTTAACCCACAGAATATAGCAAAGTGACGGGATGTATATAACTATATTATATGAGATTGCAATGGCCCTTTTGCTAGAGACTCCCTCCCTTTCTGGCTTTAAGGAAGTAAATGGCCATGTTGGGGAGGTTCATGTGACAAGGAATTGAGGTTTACCTTCAGATTCACAGCCAACAAAGAACTGAGGCCCTCTGTCCCACAGCTCACAAAAAAAACATAATGCCACCATCAACTATGTGTTTGGAAGTGGATCCTTCCCCAATCTAGCCTCATATGAAACCTCAACCTCAGCTAAGATCTTGATTGCAGCCTCATAAGATAAGATCCTGGAGCGAGCACAGGATCCAGTTACATCATGAAGGACCCCAATTCACAAAAACGATACATAATAAATGTGCATTGTTTCAAGTCACTACATTTGTAGTAATATTGTCATACAACAATATGTAAGTAATACAGATATGAAATATTCCCTTTGCTGTAATGGTAGGTATATCAAATGTACTGAGTCTTATGCCAATGGCGGAGAAAGGGCCAACTATGCCTCTGAAGTCAGGGTTTCTAATTTTGCAGAGCTCACTAAAAGAGTAAGCATCATTAAGCCTCAAACAATAACTGATGCTTCACTTGGCTACATATTTTCCCCATTGTACTATTATGAAGTAGGCAAAGATGTATTTCAGACATAGTTTCTCTTTTGTTTTTCTTTTTTTTTTTCCTTACAGTCCCCTCCATCCCTCCTGTCCCAACTTCATTTCCCAAGGTAATAATCCTACATCAATTATTTTTTCTCTTTAGGTCAACAAAACAAATCACATTGTGTGAACATCCCCTTTGCAAACTGCTCACCAATGTAAACACTATTTAAATTAGCCTTGTCAGGTCGTGGCCTGGTCTTTTCACAAATGCTGGCTTGACAAAATATAAACTAATAAGTAATCACAATCTAGCCATTGAAAAAAGTACCATTAATCAGTCCACATAGATGAAGCCATTCAAAAAATCAGAGTTATTAACACTGCACAAAATGTCATTTCTCTCTATGGCTGCCAAACAGGGCATGTTTCTGAGAGTAAACAATAGGTAGGGAAAGGGTTCAGCCAGAAGATATGCAGATGTCTTTCTGTTTTTGACTTCAGTAAACTTCTCTGGATAAAAATATTTTCCACAACAAAGCACATAAAATTTACCAAATAGTAAAGTGATAGAGATGTGCATAGGCTTAGAGATACATGCCTACATATTTTATATTCCCATGAAGTCAAAGGCAGAATAATCGGATAATATCAGAAAGAGAGTTTGCGTTACATGGAATGGAGGGGAACCTTAGATGGACAGTAAAGTAAGCAAGTTGCATAAAATGTGAAAGGCACAAGTTTGTTTGTTTAATCAATAAATCTCTTTAAGCTTCCCTTCCTGTGTCATCCTTTAAGTTAGAGAATACACAGAATTGGAGGAGGTAATGTATCACATGTAGTATTCACTAAGCTAGTCCTCTGCATCAAACCTAACTTAAAGAACAGAGGAGTGATTCCCTTTGGGAAGGAAGAGAGGGGAAGAATATCCCATCTGCTTTTTGCTCAAGGACTCCTTCTAGATAATAAATCATCAATGAGATAGTTCTTTGACCCTTCTTTCATTCCTTGACCTCTTTTAAAATTTCTCCTAATCTGTTGTTTTCTTTGCTTATTTGAGTCTCTTACAATGGGTAATTTCAGTAGTTCTGAGGTTTTCCAGCACATTGTAACTTATTTAAACCTGCTAAAATATCCAAGGCTCAGTTTCCTAAGTTTTTCATAAAAGTCCTTAACTTAGATAATGCTAATTTCTATAACAGAAGATTCCCTAGAATCATAGCAGCTGAACAAAATAAGAAGTTTACTTCATGTTCACTTAACCATTTATTAAAGTATTTGGTGGATACAATTTTACACATGGCTCAGTTATTAAATTTCTTTCATTTTGTACTTCTGCCATCTCCCAGGGCCTCAGAGTCCTTTACTTCTAGCCAGCAGGAAGAGACAGTGGAAGCCCTCACACTTCTTAACCATTTCAATTGAAGTGTGATGCCCATCAATTCTGCTCAAACTCTATTGGTAGGAATGAGTCACATGGACAACAGACCCAGTAGTTCTAAGATGAGCAGCCATGTCCACCAATAGTCTGTCCTACGGAAAAGAAACACAAACCTTTGGTGAGCAGTTAGTCACCTTCTTCTAGCTCTATAACAATGTGCTTTTATCATGTGAATCTTCTACCCTAAATTAAAGTATAAAAAATGTAAAATAGCAGAAGCACAGAAAGGAAGGTAAATTTTAGAAAATAAATCTCCCATGGATTGCCATTAAATGCAGATATGAACATACACCTTAAACTGTCCATTAAAAATTATTTGAATAAAGAATCCATGGAGCTACAATGAAATACATGAAAAAAGTATCAATAAATAATTTTATTACCTTAAGCAAGCTCTGGTGGAGGCTGCAATTCTGGCAAAAAACTAACTAGTAGAACTAATCAATTTTTTATTTTAATTAATTATCTACTATGTGCAAAGTGCCATCTTGGGTACAGTGGCAGAAATAAGATGGAATGCAAACACTTAATTAAGTGGATAAAAATACCTCATTGAAGGAGCAAAATAACACTGACATAAACTAAAAATATAATAGATAAACATGAGACATAAATATTTCCTTCAGGGGGAGTGGTCCGAAGGTATTTTTTTGTGGGAATAAGAATTTCAGCTGAGTCTCAGAATTTAGGTGGAGTTTGAGGAGATGAAGATGAGGGAAATACCTCTCTCTTCTCAAGCTCAGGCCACCAGCCTTTTAATCTATTATTTATTCATAAAGTGGACCAAAGGAATAATAAGTTCCTTTCCATGGATGTTAGGGAATTGTGTATCTGTATGTACATTTACTTTTCCATCACAGATTTGCTCAGTTTTCTTCTTTGAGCTCTCCAAGTGCTCTGACTTGCTCATTTAAACCAGTTTCTTTTTTCCTGGGCTTTTAGAGTAACATCTGTTACATATGCACTATACTCAAGTAATATTAACACCATGACATTTGTAAATGCCAATTTGAGTATTTTCAAACTGTACTACTCTCAGTGTACCAACACCTCCACCTAAAGTCCCTATGAAGGTTAAAGAACTATTTTCCTTAAGTAAAGTGTACATGTTTCTTGATGATATAGAACATTCTGTTCAAAGAGAGAAATACTCTCTAGGCTAGCAGCTACCTTTTAAAGAAAGGACAGCAATAACAGCATTTAAAAAATAAGAACACTTGTTAGAAATTAACTAGACTGGCTCTTTCATTTTCTAGATGAGGCATAGGAAAGTTAAATGTCCCATCCAAGGACACTCATCAACATAATAATAGTATGATGATGAGAACCTATATTATAAACTACAGTGACAATCTGTAATTTTCTGAGTTTAGTTCATCAAACTCCATTCTTAGGACATAGTCTGGGAGATTGAAAGGATAAGACCAGAGTGTTAAATAGAGGGGAAATCAATATTTGTTAACTAACAACTACCTAGCACTTAACAGAAGGTCTCGATTTTGGGTGGTTCAAGAAAAAAAGAAGGAACAAAGGAAAGAAAGAAAGAAAGAAAGGAGGAAGGAAAGAAGGAAGGAAGGAAGGAAGGAAGGAAGGAAGGAAGGAAGGAAGGAAGGAAAGAAGGAAGGAAGGAAAGGAAAGGAAAGGAAAGGAAGAGAGAGGGAGAGAGGAAAGATGGATAGATGGTTGGATGGATGGATAGATGGGATGGCACATATCGGCCCGTGTTATTCTCCAACATGTCTCAAGCTGTCTTTGAGATTACAACTCAGCCTCACCAGGGACTGACAATTCATTTAATGCTAGGATCTCATTAGTCATTCAATGATGATAATTTTTAATAATGCCTGCCTGTCCCCAATTTTCTACAGGTAGAAAATTAAATGTCTGATGAAACACCTTAATTATTTTGTGTCAAGTACAGGGGATTGAAAGGAAGAGGGACATTAAAGGCTTAAAACTGATTTTCATTCTTCAGCTTAAAATTCCTTCTGTGGTTTCCCTGGGCTAAACCTTAAGAATAAGAAGTTGAGCTCCTGTCCTGAATCATGGAATTTCTGTGATGTAAGTGCCATTTTGCTGGGACAGCAAACAAGTTACAGTTACATTTAACTTTAAGTGGTATGTCTGCAATAAAGTAAGAATTTTTTGTTTTTGTTTGGCAGTGGATTCATCTACAGATCTCTGTACACACCATCACCCTTCATGGATACAATATAAGACAACACTATTTAGAAAATCAGCTCTTTAGCTGATAAAGCCCAAATTTAGATCTTTCTAAGAGATGCCTGACGCCTATCCTGACATTTGGGAAGATAGGCTTATCATTTTAATGGACTCTGCAACTCAGCTGGTATCATGCCAAAAAAAATAACTTCCAGAAAATAACATGAAAGGAAAAGCTGTTTGCTTATCCTACACATCACTGTGTTCTGTTCTCTAGAGGATTTGCAGGTGTGATATTATTCCCCAGAAATGCTCGGAAATATTTTGAGGGAAATCTGTAGGGCTCCCCCTGAACTCCTTACCAGCAAAATATACAGATAGAAATCGTTTGTTTGTTTTTTTCTCCAGTAAAGATGGAATTTCCTTTCATGGACAGTAGACACTTCCTTCTGTTACCATTTGCCCTAGTAGATGATGAATTCTTCTCAGTCATCTCAGATGCTCAGTGTTCTGGCTTCATGCAGGTTACTTCTCTCAAGATTTATTCTTGTCAAACAACTTAAAATAAGGAGATCACTTACTCATTCTAGGTGATAGTTTTGGATAAGATAGGGATAACAATACCTACACTTCATGGAATAACAGTGATGTATTACTAGTAAACAGCTCACTACAATGCCTGGCATATAGTAAGTGCTCAATAAATGAGAGCTGGTACCAATAATGATAAAATTCACCATCATCACTGCCATCACCTCTGTTGTTGTTATCATCACCAAGCATCTTAAGCTCAAGACCATTTTCTCATTTTTTTCCTAACTGAAAAGACAGGAGCAGAAACTTTCTGTGAAAAAAAGTTGGACAGTACTTAAAATACTCATTAATTTAAAATATATCATAATTCACTTATGAGAATCTATGATAAAAATAATGAAAGAGTAGTAAACAATTTTGGCAATGGATGATTCCACAGATGTTTGAATTACTAAATTTATACTATTCTTCCATTGTATATGCCATAGCAGCTGTCTGATTCCTAACATGAAATATATTCATGTACTACACTTCATTCTAAGAGTCTTTATTTCTGTCTTTCCTTTAATAAATAGTATTATGGTGGAAATCTATATTACTATGAATAATTATAACAGTTACCAAGGTTAAAAATATAATTTTTATACATTATAACAGTTACCCAGGTATCACTGATAATAATCCTTTAATTTTTTAGGAAGTGAAAAATCAGAAAATATTTAAATATCTATTATCAATATCAACATTTGCAGGATTCAGAAAATGTCAGTAAACACACTTGGAATGTCAAGTGAAACATTTGCTTCAAGGAGAAAGTTATGCAGGCATTTGAGAATCTACCTACAAATTGGAATCCAAACAAAGAAGGCACGTGTTCCTCTTCTCTGCAAGATGAGTCCTTCTGAAAAGAGCATTTTAAACAAAAGATATGGAAGGGAGTCATAGAAAATAAAAAGTATGGCCACCTTTAGTCTATGGGAAAGATAGTTTTCACAGAGGTCTTTTTCAAGAGGCTCTAGCTGCTGATACACTGGTGAGGAGTGTGACTTCATTGATGCAATAAAAGTCACAGAGACATAATCCGGAGACAAACATGTACTTCAAACTTTACGTAAGTATAAAGAGTAGTGGCAAGACGGGAATAAAGACACAGACCTACTAGAGAATGGACTTGAGGATATGGGGAGGGGGTGGGGTGAGATGTGACAGGGTAAGAGAGTGTCATGGACATATATACACTACCAAATGTAAAATAGATAGCTAGTGGGAAGCAGCCGCATAGCACAGGGAGATCAGCTCGGTGCTTTGTGACCACCTAGAGGGGTGGGATGGGGAGGGTGGGAGGGAGGGAGATGCAAGAGGGAAGAGAAATGGGAACATATTGTATATGTATAAATGATTCACTTTGTTATAAAGCAGAAGCTAACACACTATTGTAAGGCAATTATACTTCAATAAAGATGTTTAAAAAAAAAAAAAAAAGAGTAGAAGCAAGTCTCCTGGGACCTCTCTGTTTACTCAACTCTTACTTAGTTCAGTATTGAGTAAAATCTAGAACACAGGTGTCCTGACTATTGTTTTAGTTATTTCATCCTTGGGTAAAAATTCCTCTAAAAGTGTAAGATACTAATGCCTTTGTTTATTGAAGAATTAAGTCTTAGTAAGTTCACTCAACAAAAAAATGTTTACTAAGTGTGAACTTTATGCCCTTGCATGGCACTAAAATAAAATAGTAGTTTGAACAGTAGAGCACTTAGTAATTTCCAAAACAGTAAATCAAGAGATGGTGATTCCCCAGTTTATTCAGTGGTTAAATTATGTCTCCAAAAACCTAGGAGTTTTCCATATTCCCATTATCTTCAGCTTTTGATGGTTTCCCCCTTAAAAGAAAATGACTGCAGCAGCTCTAAGCACCTCACCCTCACACTATAATGTTCAAAAGCAGGAAGAGACTGGCAGGCCTTGGGTGTCTCTCTTGATGAGGAAAGAAGAACATTCTCACGTATTCTCTCCTGTCTCATCGGTCAGAACTGGATGACCTGCCAAGGTTTAGCAGCAGGGGACTCAGGGAGCTGACTGAACCACTTCAGTGGGACACAAACTCCGCCAACAGGAACTGAGGGGGCTGCGAAAGGCTGGATGGCAACTAGCAGAGTTTCCCATAATGTGATTCCTCTTCAGGACGGGCTGGCACACTCACTGAACAGAACATTTCTGAGCACTTCCATGTGTAAGACTTTATCTTAGGATGCAAAGATCAAGAGGACTTCGCAGGTAAGGAGTTAGTAAGGAATTTGAATTTTATTTCAGGTGGAATGGGGACTTTTTGGATAGGTGTGTTGAACATCACCTTGGCTGCAATCTATGCTAGAAATTTTCACTTGGAGCATTTTACATAATTCCTTGTAATCTCTCAGTGAATTTACCTTTCCCCACCTCTACCCCTTGCTTATGAAACTCCAGCCATGCTGGCCGTCCTGTGATTCCTAGAACCCCGCTAAGACAGTTCCAGGGGCAGAAATCTTATGCTAGCTGGACTTTCTCTCTGCAAAGCCTTTTCATAGATCTTGTGGCTGGCTCCTCAAAATTCAAACCTCAGCCACCAGTCACCTGCTCAGAGGTCCTTTCCAGAGTTCACAGATAAAATATAAGCACTCCTTACCTCTCAGCATCATTCCTATTTTAAAGATAAGTGAACCAAGCCTCTGGGACCAGCTCAAGATTATACAGCCAACGAGCCTAAACCTTCTTGTTCATTTTCATTATCCTATTTACTTCTACAAAAGCTTATATGAAAAGCCATGTTGTCTTGTGAGTCTCCAGCTCCTAACCCTGCTTTACTCTTTTCATAGACTTCTCACTTCTGAAATGTTATATTTTTTTTCAATTATTTGATGTCTGCTTTGTCAATCAGAATGTAAGTTTCACAAATGTAGGGACATTGTCAATCTTGATCTTATTTTTTGTCATGTCTTTAGTTCCTAGAATGATGATGACCATTAGTAGGTATTCTAAATAATTTTTGAAGGAAGGATAGTATGAATGAATTATTCTGCAATGTGTTAAAAGTCAGAAATTTTCCAGGGAGTGAAAGGACATTTCTTTTATGATATAATGAGACTTTCTACAGGTGTTCAAATCCTAGCAACTTGTGACTATTTTGTTGTAATTTGACTACTCTAGGATTTTATCTGGTTCTGCATTTTGCTTGTGACTTCTCCTTCATAGGTTCAGACAGATACTTGTTTCCCTCCAGGGGATTTCTTTGGCATAATTTCTCTTTTTATTTTATTTTTACTTGATCTAGGTAGAGTTAACCTATTCAATCCCCCCCAAAAAAAGGCTTCAGTTTGTATTAACAACCATTACTAAATATCTGTGCATGCCTGGAGACAGAGCTTTCTTTATAATAGAACAGGTAGCTATATGAAATATTTCCAGAACAGAGTAATCTGTTCTGTTGAACCCACCCCCTGGGCTTCAAACCATCCTTTTTCCTCTACCATCACCTAGTTTAATTGTGCTGAATTGCCATTCTCTGTGGTCAAAACATAGCCCCCCAAACCTTCTTTTAAAACACAGTCTTTCTGGAATTGGCACATTGTTGAATGACTAACACTCCAATCTGGATCACTTTATTTGTAAAATTTCTTTCCAACTTAACCAAATGGCCCAAGGAGAAGAATAATGCTGGGGACACTGGCTGGGAAGGTAGTGCACAGAAAGAGGGTGGAAAGTAGGAGGATGAGGAGATGTGATGAAGAAAACCAGTGGGCGCTCCAGATTTCCATATATGGAACTTATCCACGGGTAGCATCAATTGCATCCCTGTGGCAGATTTTATAGTAAGAGCAAGATTATGTCTCAGTGTCGATGTTAATATCAGGTATCCTAGGATGGGGGAACTAAAGGATATTATGGGGGTTACAAGACTAAGAGAGATCTTTCTCTCCCTACAGCATGTCCCCATTAAGTCAAACCTTCCCTAGTTCAAAATCTACCTCCTGTTAGATCTGCGTGGTGGGGTGAAAAGTTTAAATGGTTGCAAATACCTGTAAGACAAAGCGAAAGATTCCGAAGATTTGACATGTGCAGAGTAAGAATCTCTATTTAGTGAAACTGAACAGTAGCTGAAATTAACTTAGAAAGTGCCTCTTCTTGTTTGGAACCAGCTAAGGGAGTTTGTGCTTCCAAAAGCGATCCCAACCTGACACCTAGTGGCGGCTCTAGGCTTAACCCTTCAGGTCCTGACAGAAAAACCCAGTTACAAGGTTTACATAGAATAAACACTAGCTCCTCAGTTAATTAGGGAGTTAATTCTGCTGCCCCCTCTCAAGTTTTATCAGAAGCCTGAAACTAAGGATTTTTGTATTATCTACATAATGATTTCCTTTTATTAACTGTCATTTGCTGAGTGTCCTCTATGTATCAGGCCTGACACTAAAATCACTTTTCATACATTTTTAAAAATGAATCCTCAAAAGAGCCCTAAAATAGAACTCTTATCTTCGCATTTTAGATATAAGACCACTAAGGTTTAGTGACTGACTTAAATCTCCTTCAGTTTGCAAATAGCAGAGCTGAGATAGAAATGCTGTCTTCTTCAATATTCTTTTCTTGATCTTTTCTTTAAGAAGCTGAAATGGATACTCTGTGGTATAAAGATGATTTTCCCCCAAACAACTATGTAATAATAAATTGAGTCTCTCAGAGACTCAGACTATATACACATATGCACACATAGTTGATAATGTATCAAAGAAGTATGATGTTATATTACTTTGATTCTAAGTCACTGGAAACTCTTGCTTTGAAAACAGACCCCTTTTATCAGCTTCTTGGGCTGTACTTACCAAGGAAGGCCTTATTTCTTCAGGGAATCCTTAAACTCAGCCCAACCTCTATGTTTTACCTTCCATTTCTCCTATCTTCTTGAGAATGGGATACAGATAGACACCTGGACCAACAGAATGGGTGGTTTACTCTATACATCTGTCCTTCTGAGGATCCTACCTGCTTGAAAACCCCATAACAAAATTCTAGAATATACTGAATATAAACCTTTGAGTTCTGCAAATTTCATCTAAGATGCTGAGGAAAAGGCAGCTGCTTTGGTAACAAGGATTCAAACACTGGACAGCTTTAGATGTAGAATTATAATTACAAGCCTGAAATTTTGCTTGGAAGCAAATAGGAAGCAATTATTTTTTCAGAGGCCATTGGTCTTAGACGATTAATATTTTTAAGGTAAAGTTGCAAACTTTTTTTTCGATAAGCGTGATAGCCCTTGTATCCCACAGACCTAGACGTAGAAACACAGAAACGATAAAACTAGCACCATCTAGGGAATAAACTGTAGTGGTTAAGAGTAAATCACCTGCTGCCAGATTATATGGTTACCATCTCAGCCACACAACTTCATGGGTCACCTCAGACACCACAATCCACCTCTCTGTGCCTCAGTTTCCTCATTGGTTGAATGTGAGGGTTAAGTGAACTAATCTATGGGAAGCTTTGAGAACGGCACCTGGAATAAGGTGAGCAATCAAAACTGAATAGCAGTATCAGTATTGCTGAGAATATGTTTGTACACACAACCTTCACAGCCCCAAATGCCTGCCCTTCAAGTCAGCCTGTGGGAGAACGTCTTCTGGAGAAGTCACTCGTGGGGGACGTTTATGCGAAGTAGGAGGCGTTTCACCAGGTATGTTCTCTGTCTCTTTGTCTCTCTCTCTCTGAAGCAGCCACACACAGTTGTTAGATCAGAATGAATCCTTACATTTTTTTCTCCAGATGATGGATGGAAAAACTAAAATAAGTCCTTTTGAGATAATGTTTTTTTGAGTGTCCAGCTGGTGGAGACAGGAAAAGCTATTTCAGTGAGACAAGAGCTTTCAAGAACAGATTTGGAAAGAAAGTATCATCCTGGTCTTCTAGAAATAGAAGTGCCATGATGCAGACTGCAAGGAATTAAGATTATCCATAGATGGACTTTGCTGCTCAGTGAAAGAGGAAATGATGGAAGCTGTAAGGGAGAGATGGCCCTGCCAAATCCCGATTTGACCAGCTAGCCTGCTGAAACCAGTGTAGACCTGACTGGGTACCATATTCTGCTTTGAACACTTAACGACTTCGGTGTGATGTGATTGTAGCAGAAGCAGCTTTGGTGCCAAAATCCTTGCACAGTGGATAACCTCCAGCTAGTTCCGGGACTTACCTAATGGACACGTCCAGAGGTTGATAGCTAAGCAACACCACTTTGTGAGAGACACCACTTTCCTCTTGAGAGACAGTTCTCTGACTCATGGCTTTAAAAGACTACTCCATTTTTTCCTCCCCAGAAGTCCATTCCAGAGTCCAGATTCTCTGGTGAATGGCATTCTCTAATTGTTAGTAAAACTTTTCAATTCCATACTTTGTCTTTATAATTTTTTCTTTCTTTCTTTTTTCTTTTTTTTTTTTTTTTACTTTTCCAGCTTATTTTTGTATATATGGTGAATAAAAATTATATATATTGAAGGTGTACAACTTTATTTTCTTTAATAGTGCTAAAATATATTGAGCACCTTTGATGCTATCATTCTTTCTTTTTTTCCTTCATTCCCTTCTCCCTTCCACTGATACTCACTGAGCACTTAATATATACCAGGGACTATGGAATGTAATGATGACCAATTCAGACAAGATCCTACCTGCAAGTTTCAGAGAAGAGAAACAATGCACAACTAAACAGATATATAAACAAGATAATTGTAAAGCATGACAACACATACTAAAGAGATGAGGTATGATGTAGATCACCCTGGAGGGCTGCCCACTTTAGATCAGATGGTAAGAAAAGGCCTGTCTGAAGAGATGACTTTGAGTAGAGATGTACAGGTTGAAAAGGAACACTGACCCCTTATAGATGCAAGAATTTTCTAAGCATGAACATGTGCAAAGGTCCTGAGGTAGAAAAGAGCTTGGTATGTTCCAGGAACATAAGAAAATCAAGTGTGACTGGAATATATTGAACAAGGGAGTAGGCAGAGTCCAAGATAAGCTTGGAAATTTAGGCATGGGTAGATTATTGCGACATGGCCACATATACCATGGTTGTAAGACTGGCATTTATTCCAAAAATTTATAGAAAGCTAATAAACATATTAAGCAGGAAAGTATCATGATTTAATTTATATTTTAAATTATTTAGATTGTTGCATGATGAGTGGCTAGTGAATGGGTAAGAACGGAGGCTGCAAGACCAGTTGTGAGGCTACCGCAACCCCGAAGGCAAGAGGTAATAAACTGTGACTTAAACTCAGACAGTGACAGTGTAAATTCATCTCATTTAATCATTACACCAAATATACAAAGGGGACCTTATAATTGCTCCATTTTAGAAATGAGTTAACAAAGGCTACTAGTGATTGCTACTTAAAAGTACTCAGCTCCTAAGTGAAGGAGTCAAGATTCAAACCCAGACCAGTGTGGCTCAGAGGCGAGTTTTCTTTCTCCTAGACATTAGACTAACGCCTTTAGTGGGTTTGGCAAAAGAAGTTTAAAGTAAGCTTCAGGAATTCTTAACACAGAGTCATGCTGGACATGGACCCAGCAGTGTTCTAAGTGTTTCCTATGCAGTAGCAAAGTTAATGATCATGACAACTTTGAAGTACCTGCCATTATTACCCTCATTTTGCAGATGAGTAATCTGAGTTTTAGAGAAGGTAAGCTAGTGAATGTCAAAAGCAAAATTTCAAACTGGGCAGGTTAGCTCTGAAGCCATGCATTGAACCACTAAATGATTTAAGATGAACCCTCCTTAGCTGGCCAGTGTTTCTACACAGAAGCAGTATACTTTAAACATACCAGGAAAATAGCCCCCTTTAACCCCCTTTAAACCTCCAGTTGAGATAAAGATTCACACAAAACACAGAAAAGCTTTTTATGGCAATTTCATCAAAATGCTAAAGATTAGACAGGAAAGGCTTCCCACACACTTCAAATGAGAATAAGGAAACATCTCTAACAGAAGTGAACAAAAGATTTATCCTTTCACCATGCTCAGGGCTCAGAAGCAACATTTCTACCAGGTATGCTTTTTTATAATATAAATATAAGAGGAGACAGATTGAAATGCCAAACTGAACTGCTCAGTGTTTTAGAAAAAGCTGAGAAACACAGGGCAGCTTCAACTCAAAACACATTTGTTCGATATCTCCTGAAAATTTTCAGCAAGTTGGGTTTGTGGATTCTTAAAATTAATGACAAAAAATCTAATATTCCAACAGAACAGGAGTGACCTATAAAAGGCTGCCTTTATGCTCTAGCATCACCCTCACAGTGTCCCCAAATCATCTCCAGTAGGTAGAAGTTTGCTCGAAGCTTTTCCAGTATCTCTACCGTGACCTTAACTACTGTTTCTGCTATTTCCATATGCCCTTTGACTGTCCCAAGTCCCACCACTTTGATATATAAAATGTAGATAATTTAGGCTTTGCAAGGACACATTGCTGAATCTCAAAGATTGAGAATTTTAGTGTATCAGGGTGAAGATAAATGGAAATAGACACTTCCAGTTTTTCTGCATCTGACTTCTTTATTGCTAATAATAATACTGATGGATTATTTGAAGCTTTGCATGTATAATCTCATTTAATCTCATAACAAAGATAGATACTATTATCATCATTCTTATTTTTCTCAGGAATGTTAAGATCACGTAATCAGAATTAGAACCCTAGCTGTCTGATTCTAGAACTGTGCCTATTATCTTGTCCTTACGTCCCTAAGTATACTATGGTATATGGTATTTGTTTTTCAGTATATCATGCAATACAGTGTATTGATAAAAATAAGTATAATATACAGTACATATTCTTTGTAAGCACATTATAATATGCTTAAAATGCCAGCATTAATTCTTCTTTCCTTTTCCCCAATAGGATTCACAACATTGTATGCATTAAGCATTGGACCAATAGGTCTTCAACAACTTAAGTCTCTGTTTTTAATCCTAGATGTAAATTTATAGTTACATGGGGAGGTTTTAAGAAGTGCTTACTATGCCCTTCCCTAGCGTAGAAGATTCTGATTTAATTGTTCTGGGGTATGGCCTGGACATGAGAATTTTTAAAGTTCCCCTCTCTATCCCTCTGGTGATTACAAAGATCCAGGGGTTGGAGTATAATTCCTCTGAACAAATTAATGCAGTCTTATGTGTTACAGACTGAATTGTATCTCCTTAAAATTCATTTATGTTGAAGTTCCAACCCCCAATGTGACTGTTTGGAGATAGTACCTCTAAGGAGGTAACTAAGGTTAAATGAGGTCAAAAGGGTGAAGCCCTAATCTGATAGGACTGGTGTCTTTGTTTTTCTTTTTTTTTCCCTGAGTAGGATTTTTTTTTTTAATTAATTTTTATTGGAGTATAGTTGATTTACAGTGTTGTGTTAGGACTGGTGTCTTTTTAAGAAGAGGAGGAGACACCAGTAATGTGTGTGCACAGAGGGAAGGCCATGTGAGGCCTTTCCTGCAAGCCAAGGAGAGAGGTCTCACCAGAAATCAATCCCGCTGGCACTTTGATCTTGAACTTGGACCTCCAGCCTCCAGAATATGAGAAAATGAATTTTTGTTGTATAAGCCTGCCAGCCTATGGTATTTAGTCATGGCAGCCGGAGCAAACTAATCTGACATCTTTTGGTCACAATGATGGTTGTCAGTTGTGGGCTGGTAAAGCTGTCTAGTACCTGAAGGTGAATTGGAAGGTTCTAGGTCCAGGAGCCGTTGGCATCCATCCCTCTGCCCTTAGTGAAGCCAGAATGGCTTCCCTAAGAATGGAGTGAATGGAGTGAATACAGAAGGGAAAGAGCTTCAAAGACTGTGGAAAGAAATGGAGCCTCATAGTTTATCGTTTATACACTGTTCTATGGTAAGAAGGAGCAGTATTTAGAGGAGACACGGGATGGTGCTCTAATGACGAAGCCGACAGCATTCTCACTGCTTTCTCCACTGCAGGGTAAGGGCTGAACTGAGCTCTCATTGGTCTGTCATCCTCTAGTGGCTGCTGTAGAGTCCATACATTTATCCAGTTACTCTGAGGCCAACTAAGCTTTATCTTTTTGTTTATTTACTTTAATTTAAGGTATGACCAAAGTGTGTGTGTGTCAGGGAGAGTCTGCACCAGGAACAATATTGAACATGTGAAGAAAGTCCAGTCTTCCCTTCCACAGCATTTTTTTTTTTCTAATCAAGATTACTTTTGATTTGGGCTTTCCCAGTGCCCTTACCAAAGAATGAATTCTAACCTTTTAGAAAACACATGTAGCAAATAAAATGTGAGGGTGACTACTGTATTAAGAATTTAATCAAGGTCTGCAAGGCAGTGACACTGCAAGTCAGCGCTTGCAGACTCTTCTAAAGAAGAGTATCTTCCCAACATCATGATTGGGTTTAGAATACGTGGTCTAAAGTAAAAATGTAAACTTTAAAACCTGTTGCGCTGAATTGCAAATCTCCTAAGACCTTGGCTTGTGATCTGGGACCCTCAGCTTTCTTCTCTGTGAAATGGAGATAATGAAGCCCACCTCCTATGATTTCCGGAGGATTGAATGTGTTAACACTTTAGAAACTTCTAGGATAATGCTAGAATAGGGGCTTCACAAATGTGATTTTATTTTCTTACTTCCTGTCCCAGTTCTTGCTTTTATACTTTGATTATTGAAAAGTTAAAATCACTTTGATTCTCAGTTTCTATACACTGTAAACTCTGTAATATAAACATTCCCATAGGATTAGGACAGGATATGTGTTAATTACTCCATGAAATGACTTGGTAACATATCAAGTCCTATGATAAGGTTTGCTTATTTTATGTAAAATTTTGTAGAGACTTGGGCATTAATCCCCAACGGGGACTTTTTCTCATACAAACATCTCCCTTTTATAAACTGCTGTGAGGCTGAAGAGGTGAAAACCGACAAAGTGTTAGCACACTCATTTTAATTTAGTTTAAGCACCAGGTCATATGACTGTACGTCTAAGTCTACTCTCTGAATTGTCTCTACCACACAGTGAATGTGTCACATTTAGTGGGACTGACCACATGATTTCTTTGAGAGGCAAAGTTGCTAGCTCTCAGTTATATCAGATGAAATCATAACAGACTACATGTTAAAGGGTTACTAGATCCCTGCATGTTATAACAATAAAGTGCAGGATCAAAATACACTTCCGTACACACACTCGATACCCCTACCCCTACCATTTCTCTTATCTTTGAATTACTCAAGTGCTATCTCCATAGCCATAATGAAACCAGAAGTAAACTGAATTGCATTGTTTTAAAACTGGAGCAATCACACATCAACTTGCATTAAGTCTCTGCCCTGTAGATCTAACTGGTGCAACAGAGAACTGTGAAAGCACATTTTGACCTCCATTTGTTATTCTCATTCCCTCATTCTGCTGTAAATTTGATTTGATCTCATTATAATAACCTTAAATGTACTAAATCTTGCATTAGTAAAAAGACACAGGAAGCTTTTCAGCTAATCTGTTGCCCTATTCTCCATCCTAGACTATCAGAGTTTGTGGCCTACAAGTCTGTGAATTACTTGCCTGCCACATTTAGCTATGTGAAGTCTTAAAATATGTTTTCAATGAGAAAACAATGGACACCCACATTTTCCCCCATATAAAGAGTATATGAAAGACATTTTCAATTACTGTTGGCTGTGTCATTGTAGGTCTCTATTCCTACAATGAGTTACAATGATAGCAGTGACCCAGGTGAGAGGACCTAGAGAACCTCTATGATAACCAGGCTGCCAGCTGCTAGTTATTTCCTGGAGTATATGTCCAGGTCCTAGAAGACTGACCACTATAACAAGTGTGTGTCGGTGACCACAGACATTTTGCCTGGTTCTCAATAAAAAAGAAGAAAAAAATCTGATACTAGTGAATAGTTGCCAATCATCTACACTTGAAACAAAGAAATGCTTAATTGTGGTTCATGTAGTTAAAAGACATTCCAAAGTCATTAAAAATAGAAATGTTTATAAAGAATGTTAAACATGAAAGGTTTAGGACGCTAAACTGTTTAGTCATGATTTCCCCATTCATTTCCACCATCCCCAGTTTCTACTTTTTATTAATGAATATATGTTACTTTTATCTGAGCTTTACTAAGATATAATTCACATGCCAAAAAGTCACTGTGTTAAAGTATGTAATTCAGTGGTTTTTAGTATATTCACAGAGCTGTGCAATGATCACTAAAATCTAATTTTAGAACATTTCATAACTTCGAAAAGAAACCCCATACACTTTAGCAACCATTCCTCAGTCTCCTTTGCCTCCCACTCTTGGAAACTAGTAATCTATTTTTTGTTTCCGTGCATTTGTCAGTTTTGGACACTTCACATAAATGGAGTAATATAATATGTGGCCATTTTTTCATTGCCTATAATGTTTTCACAGTTCACCTGTGTTATAGCGTGTATCAGTACGTCATTCCTTTTCAGTGGCCAAATAATTTTTCATTTTATGATGTACCATATTTCATTTATTCATTCATTAGTTGATAGACGTTTGGGTTGTTTCCACTTTTGGACTATTATGAATCATGCTGCTATGAGCATTCATGTACAAAATTTTGTGAAGAAATACATATAATTCTCTTAGTATACACCTACGGGCAGGATTTCTAGATCATATGATAACTCTATGTTTAACATTTTGAGGAACTGCCAAACTGCTTTACAAAGTGGATGCACTATTTCATGATCCCACCATGTATGCAATAGAAAAAAGAAACTGATTCAACAAAATTACCACATAGACTACCTAATTTTGGCCCACTGTAACTATAGAGGCTACAGATTTTTTTTTCCTGTTTAAAGAGCAAATGTCTGAGCTATAGTATTGCCCTTTTATTGCAGCAAGATTTAACCCTTCCAATTCTTCATTTTAAAAGATTATTTCTACCCACTGCCATTATAAATTTTAGCCAAATTGGAGAACAGAGAGAAACTGAAACATTACAGGGAATTTAGGACACGGAGAAAACAGAGCAGTAAAAGTAGATAAGCAAAATAGATACTATGCAATCAGCAGTAACTTTGCATTTTTATGTCAAGGAGGAAAAGCAACATTGAGATAAACAACTTTGAGATCTGTAAATATCCCAGATTTGGAGTTTAAAATTAGTCTGGGATAAAAATGATATTTTCCCCTTTAAATACATTCTTAAAGCAAAAAGACGTAGGTAGAAATTGAAAACAGATTTCACTAAATGTCAGTGCTTCTACCAGCCGAGTGTGTGAAAATCCAGCTGTTCTTTTCTGCTTCTTACGTTAGCAATAATGATGGTAAAGACGATGCCTTCCTTATTTGCTGACAGTTGCACTGAAGATGCAGGATGCAAAATAGCATTTCTCTTCTGGGCAACGTTAATCATGGAACGCTGACGAGAGTTCAAAAATAAGTCCAGATCCTTCAAGTCAGTGCCCCACATCGAGATAATATGAAAAACTCATAATACACTGACAAGCATGAGAGAAGTGTACACTTTGCATGATGCCTATTCTTTTTTCCATAAGTAAAGAGATTCATGATAGATTTAAAAACCAATATGAATAATGGGTCATACCAGAATACCAATTTAGAGATCCATCTATCATCTATATATTTCTATTTATATTACTCATTTGATTTGTTGAAGCAGAAAGAGAATGTTAACCTTATGTTCCTTTTTCAGATGATAATACTGAGGGTCTGAGAGGTTAAGTGACACAGGAAATAGGTGGAAGAATATGAATTTTATCCCAGATTTCTGTCTCTTTATCCAATTCTGGAACTTTCTTATATTTTAGGAGCAAATTTCAGACCAGAGTCCAGCAATTTTAAAGTTATTTATATGAACAAGGAGTCAGAATTTTCGAAATGCGGGCCATACAATGAATTGAGTACAACTATACCACACAGTTATTTAATAGTGCACATTTCCTGTTAGAAATTAATGTTGCTAACCTAAAATATTTAGAACATTTGAATTTTATTGCTAGGATTTAGCAACTAACTGGTACCTATTGTCAAAAATAAAAGGGAGATTCGATAAGTATTTATTACTCTCCACTACAGTTTTATTTTTTTCATTTTGTTGATATCTTTTGTTTTTCTTTTAAACATCTTTATTGGAGTATAATTGCTTTACAATGGTGTGTTAGTTTCTGCTTTATAACAAAGTGAATCAGTTATACATATACATATGTTCCCATATCTCTTTCCCCTTGCATCTCCCTCCCTCCCACCCTCCCTATCCCACCCCTCTAGGTGGTCACAAAGCACAGAGCTGATCTCCCTGTGCTATGCAGTTGCTTCCCACTAGCTATCTATTTTACGTTTGGTAGTGTATATATGTCCATGCCACTCTCTCACTTTGTCACATCTTACCCTTCCCCCTCCCCATATCCTCAAGTCCATTCTCTAGTAGGTCTGTGTCTTTATTTTCTTCTTGCCACTAGGTTCTTCATGACCTTTTTTTTTTTTTCTTCCTTATATTCCATATATATGTGTTAGCATACTGTATTTGTTTTTCTCTTTCTGACTTACTTCACTCTGTATGACAGACTCTAACTCCATCCACCTCACTACAAATAACTCCATTTCGTTTCTTTTTATGGCTGAGTAATATTCCATTGTATATATGTGCCACATCTTCTTTATCCATTCATCCGATGATGGACATTTAGGTTGCTTCCATGTCCTGGCTATTGTAAATAGAGCTGCAATGAACATTTTGGTATATGACTCTTTTTGAATTATGGTTTTCTCAGGGTATATGCCCAGTAGTGGGATTGCTGGGTCGTATGGTAGTTCTATTTTTAGTTTTTTAAGGAACCTCCATACTGTTCTCCATAGTGGCTGTATCAATTTACATTCCCACCAACAGTGCAAGAGTGTTCCCTTTTCTCCACACCCTCTCCAGCATTTATTGTTTCTAGATTTTTTGATGATGGCCATTCTGACCGGTTCCACTACAGTTTTTAAAGCAGCTCTTCAAGGTAAGTATTATGATCCTCATTTATTAAAGGTAGAAACTAAAGGTAATGAAGCTTAGGCAACTTGCCCAAGGTCAATAACCAACAAAAGGAATGTTTATATTTTGAACTCAAGTTTGGCCCCAAAGCCCTACTCTTTTATAATGTTAGCTTGAGAAAATTTACTTAAGCTTTAAAAAATTGCTGGTCCTTTGAGCCAGTAATTTCACATCTAGGGCTATATTCTAAGAAGAGAATCACAGGCATGTACTATGATTTCACCATACAAATCTTTATCTCAATGATGTTCATAGTTGCCAAAAAATGGAACTAACCCAATGACAAAAAAATAAGGGCTCAATTAAATTATTTGTGTTATATCCACACTGTAACATAGTATGCAACCATTAAAAATGTTGTAACAGAAAATTATTTGTTGGCAAAATGATACTACGACATACACTCATTTTGGTGAACTCCACCTAATGCACAAAGTTCAGTGTCCTCACCCTGCTTTTCATTCCAAATAAAATTAGGCTGACTCTCCTCTGTGCTCCAATAGGTCTTCACATACAGCCTACGGTAGTATACGTCATTATTTGGTTATCTCCTCTTGTAGCTATGATTGCCTCAAGGTTAGAGAATCAACTTAGTCACCTTTATTACTCTACCCATATCTAACACACTTGTTCATAATTAATAAGAGGTATTCAAAAAACTTTCACTGAACGAATAAATGAACAATTCATTCTTTAGCACTGTGTTCAACCCATTTCATGTTAAAAATCATGTAGAAAATAAGACTTCTAGGGCTTAATGGGGGAAATTGTCATGCTTGCTCACAATGAGAGGAAAATGACCCTGAAGTTTTAGGTACCCTTGACCCTATCTCTCTGCCTTGAAGATAGAAAGGAACTATGATCTTGGCACACCTGTAACCCGTTCACTGCATGGTCTCGTCATGCACTGATTGCAAGGGTCTGGCAATAACCTGAGTCAATGCAGGGGTTTTAATCTGAGATCTATACATTTCTATATGATATATCTAAATAGACTTCATCAAATACATCTCTTGGAATTATCTTCAAAATTTTTATAGGTTTTATTTTGTGTATATGTCTATTTTGTAAGGATAGGGGCCTTTCACTTTTTATTCAAAAAAGTCCCTGGATCTAAAAACTCTGAAATACAGTGATGGATTCTACATTGTTTTCATCATATTATTTTGACTAAAAACATCTTAACTTTTACATGTGTATTTCATTTATTAAGTGAATTTTTTTTTATTTTCACTTTGAGACTGGGGAAAGCTGACTTTTTAATGAAGCCCATTAAAATGTAGTTAATGAGAAACTTTGATCATTATTCTTTTCTGTAGACATTATAGTACAGCAGAAATACTTCCAACAAGATTACAAACATTCCTCTGGGAGTGAGAAAAGAGAATTGCTCTTTGGAGTTCAGTGGGGATGAAAATCCCTTTCACCTTTGGTGTCTGTACAGTCAATATTTTCAAGTTATCTAAAGAAAGTCAGAGAGTGGGTCATTGGGAAGAACGTCATATGGATAAGGGCCAGGGAAAAAGAAGGGCACCAAAGCCAGTTTACAGAAATCTAAATCAGAAGACTACCTTCAAATAATACTCAAGAAATCTTCACACATTCTTGAAATCCAGCTGGCGGTGTATGTGTGTTTTGATGTAAAGGTATAGTTATATTTCTTTTTCATTTTTAAAAGTTACATTTTTCATTGCCTGAAGGAGCTTCTATTCATTGTTATGGTACTGTGCCTAGCAGAACCATCACAAGCCGTGTCTTAGTATTCTGCCTACAATATTAGACTGGAAATGTTGACAGGGGGAAAAAATCAGGTGTTCACCTCATTCTGCTCCTTTCAAACTCTGCTGAATTGGGATTGCACGTAGAGTTGGTGACTTGAGGTTTCAGAGGTACCATCCTAGAATGTTCCTCATCTATCACCATTGTCAGTCTTGGGCTAGTCCCAGTTTTAAAAAGCACTGCAAAGGAAGCCAGGCCATTCTCAGAGTTTGAGGACATGTCAAAGAGGATTGGAGGGGTCCCAGGACACCCAATTTCATTAAGACATAACAGGCATTATGCAGTCTCTCATATGTGTTTTGGTTTGATTTGACCTATATTTTCATAAAGAGACAACTAGGGAGTCTTGAAGGCTCTCTACAGGATTATGGAACACTGGTGCCAAAATCAGAGATCATCCATTCCTGACTTGTGTAAGTTGCTTGGATAAAGCAATGTTTTATGCATTAGCATACGAAACTAACAGTAATGATAATGTTTATTGTGTGCTTACTTTGCACCAGGCACTGCTCTATATACTTTATATGTAGTAACTCACTGATTCTTCACAACAAAATTATGACATCATTATTATTATTATTCCCTTTCTGTCAATGGGGAAAGAAGGCACAGGAAGATGAAGCAACTTGTGCAAGGACATAAAACTAGGAAATAAGGCCTCAGCATCTAACATAATATGGAATAATTATCTACAGGGGAGAGATGTGCAAGCAGGGATTTCTCTGGTCCCTTCCAATTTAACATTCTTTTTCTCTTTTTTAGAGAGAGGGAAGCTATATATCCAAAACCAAGGATGATCACCAGAAATGAGTATATTTTTCAAATCATTATCTGCCCTCCCCATACATACACACACACACACACACACACACACACACACACACACACACTTCTACACACCTGAAAGTACTTACAATCACAAGATTTTTTTAAAAATTCATTTTGGAAATATTGGCCCTTCACCAGTGAAAACCAAAGATTTGCATGTGGTAAAATAAGGAATGATGATCACATTTCCCATCTCATCCTCTTAAAGAATTCTTAGTATGAAAATCCTGCCTTTCACCTCTAATTTAATAAATAAACACAACTAAAAATATACCTTGAAATCCCAAGACAATTTAACTGGTTTAATAATTAATTCTCATAGCAAAAGATTAATTCATTACTTTCCTTGTTAAAACAATAAATGTTCATTGAGCAACCATTTGCTTTAGTATCTATGCACCAGGTATATATGGCAATCAACAAAACAGATTACACCTCTGACTTCATGAACCTTCTATATGGTGGTAAAGATGTTATCACTGTTACATTACTGATGTTTTCTCTTAGGTCAATACAGTCTATGTTTATAAAGTTTATAAATTTATAAAGTTAAAGTGAGAATGATTGGAAAGAGTGAAATTAGACACTGTGACATAAACAAAAAGAATTCAAGATAACAAATAACTCTGTAACCACATAACCCAACTGACACGGAGACAAGTTCTTAATATCATTAGTTCTAGTTTAAAATCTTCTAAAGATATCCATATATAGCACAGAAGTCACAAACTCTGAATTTGGATTTATCATTTCTTCTAAGAAACCCCACCTCTTAGGATCTCCCTATCATCCATCCCCAAACAGCACCCCAGTATATAAGCCTATCGATTCCATAGTCAACAACATATCTTCTTTAGATGGTTCACAGCCAAATTAAATCTCCCACTCTAACAGAGCATACAGTACCAGAATGGTGAGTTATAAGGGTTAGAAATAGGTGAATAACATGTAAGTATTTAAAATGGCCAACTAGGAGCACGAGAAAAAAAATATATGACAGGAAAAGTATATACTGTAGACTATGATACTACCTGAAATGAACATATGGATAGTATATCAAATTCTTATTGCAAATCATTTAAGACTAGGAAGACCCTGGCATCAGACTGTAGTACTTGAATAAAGGTTCCACCACATAATAGCTAAGTGACAGGCAAGGATTCATTTGATTGACCTGGACACCTAGCAGGCCAGGTTCCCAGAGAGACAGTTGCCATCCCCCCTTCCTTCAAAGAGCAGCATCATTTGGAAATTAAAACCCAAAAGGTATGGAAACTGGTCAAAACTGAGTACTTAAGGCAGGCATCCTGACAGAACGCTGATAAGATAGAACAGTGCTGAAGGTCAATAATCTAAACAAAAGGCTTGGGTCCTGGACCCTGATCCCACCAAAAGAGAAACTCCCAGTTATAAATGCTGAGGTTGACAGGGCTGGAAGCCAGGAATCTGCTACATCACAGAACTGAAACCACAAAGTTTGGACCTCAGCCCCAAACCATCCTAGAGCTGGTGTTCCCCCAGCCATGAAGCTTAGGAGCCCCACAGCTCAAGACTGGGACCCCTCTCAGGTCTGATGTCTTACTCACCAGTTCCCTGTGCACCTGGCATTGAGAAGCTTGCTCACCTGCTACTGCTCTGTCTCTGTAAGTTTTCCCCTCAACCAAAGGCTGGTCCCAGCTGGTATGTGTGCTTTCAGGTCATTCACTCTTGATTACTCGACATTAGATGATCTTGGACAAGTTGTTAATTCTCTGTGAGCCTCCGTATCCTCTTCATCAAATAGGGATAATGACAGTAAATACTTCATTTGGTTTCTGTGAGGATTAAATGAGATAATCTATGTCAAGTGTTTATTACAGCACCCACACGTAGCGAACATTCAAAAATGCTAGCTATTATTAGAATTTAGGATTTAATTCCAGGGAATTTTTTTAATATAAATAAGGGAGTTTTTTTTTTTTAATCACATCTCAAAAGGAACTAAAAGATAAACTTGAGAGCTTTCATTAAGAGACTTAGAGAACCCTTATTTTACCTGCGACTCCACTGTTGATGTGGTAAGGATTATTTGACAATGAAGTGATTCTGAGTTTCAGATCAAAGAAGGGAGATTTATCATATAGAAGAGAGTTATACTTCCGTTCCTAATTAGTGCCTAGGCATCTGTTTGTACTTCTTGACAGGTGAGGAATGGAGAAGTGGTGTGAGGGAAAGACAGCCCAAGTAACTACACTTTTTTTCCTACATAATTATTCATTCATTCATTCATTTACGCATTATTTCCTTTTTTGCAACAGTTACACGTTGCAATACACAGTACTAAGCACCATGGTGTGATAAGAAGACAAAAATCAAGCCAACATTGAGAAGTAAGAATTGGCTTGTCCAAAATTTATTCCCTTACATGCCAGTCTACCAAAGGAGTTGGTCTTCTGCAGATCATGTGGAAGGTAGCTACAGCAAAATGCTTAAGCAATCAATTCTGGTAAAATGCTGATGTAGCAGATTCAGCCATGTTCAGGTATGTCAAAGGTATGTCAAAGAGCTGGGACTCTAAGGCTTACACATTAGCACACTGATCCTGTCAAGGAAGAGGTGTGTGTCCTCTTATCTATGAATGTCAGACTTAGCAGAACAAGACTAGACTTGGAGCTAAGACGATGCCATACATGTAGTTGATGGATTTTGGCTCTTAATCATGCTAGGGAAGGAACTATCATTTTGCTAGTTAGTTTCTTAAAAGCTTTCTAGATTTGCTAGATTCCTGTGTGCAGCCCCCAAAGTACAATGGGAAATTGGAGAGCATAGACCTCTACCATGGTGAATGCCTCCCACATAATGTTCTTTCATCAGTCCTAGTGTGTGTTTCCTGGTGTTTTGTCATGGTTTGATCAATACACTTGTTACTCTTAAGAAGCTCATTACATGGAAGATCATAAGACTGCTAAGTGTACTAAACTAATACAATTAATAGAATAAGATGCTGTGGGAAAAGTATGTGCCATGTCCGGGGGAATGATTTATTTCCTCTACTGATAAACCTCTGGCTCTCTTGGAGGTGTTGGTTAGAATCCAATCCTATACCTCTGACCATTTCTCTCCCCACAAGAAGAGGAGTGGCTCTACTGTATAGGATTAGAGCACCTGTACCATATGCTCTTGGAAGGTGAGAGGCAGGCTTTATTCCAACATGCAATTAATCTGCTCTGTAACTACACTTCTCACCATAGGAGGGGTCAGGGGCCAGTTTTAGGGGGATGATAGGAAGTCTGTTTTGGCTTCATGTACCAAGTATGTTTCTCAGTACAGCTTTACTATTAATAAAGTTAATATCTGAACATCTGAGGAAGTCAAAGCTTCCTTGTCCATTCTTCAGTAGGTTCAGAACTCGAAAGTGACATTTGATTCAGTGTCTCTTTTAAATCTCAAATATTTTTATTCAGACCGGAGTTTGAATCCCAATTGATACTGGAAAGATTGAGTTCAATCTTGAGATGCCAGTGCACTCATTTGTCCATGGTAATAATATCTACCTCATTGGATTATGTGGGGATTAACAGATCACATGCCTGACATATAGTAGGTAGTCATAATTCTGCTTGTGTGATACATGTGATATAAAGAGAAGTCTAGACCAAAAAAACCTCCTGAGATTAGGAAGGCAAGAGTTGAATCTTGATATTAGGAACTTCTAATATGTTTTTAATATTTTTTCCCTTAAATACAGGAAATATTATTAAAAACTTAGCAGATGACTCAAAAAAATTTGAAACCTTCTTACCACCTGTGTTTATGCACTCCAGTCAGTATGACACTGCTTTTCAGAACAAAGAACCTGAGTGCCTCAGCAAGATCAAAGGAGGACATGTAATAAATTATTGTGGAAGTCACGTCTCAGTCCCTGCCCCTCCCGTCATTGCTCTGCATGTGTCATTTGAAACGCAATTCCCTTTGAATGGGCACAGAGCAGTTCTATTACCAGACATGACTACTTTTACTATTAGCAGTGGTTTAATGATTTTATGTCATCGCAATAATAGAAACATGACATTCCACTGTGACTACAGCTTGTGTGAGTCTATTTTTGGAAAGCTGATTTTGTAGAGGACATGAAAATGTGGAATCTTGGTTCCTGTCCCCTTAGTGAACCTTTCATGACTTTCTGAAATGAGCGTGGTGACTTGAAGTCTCAAACAATGATGGTTCACATAAAAAAACCCTTCTTTAGAGAAGGAGACTTGAGCCTGAATCCAATTTTCCCATCAGAGGAAGCATCCTTTTTGGAGTATTTCAACGCCTGAGTCCTTATTCTTGATAGGGAAGAAGCACACAAACAACAATAGCGGAAGTACACATTCTTTCTCAGTGGAGGACACTGCCTCAAATCTTTCACAGACAAAGTTGAAGGTAAGAGTCATAAACTCCCTCACTGTCCTTCACTCACATGGAAACACTATCACTGTCAGCACTTGACCCTTCACTGTCTTCTAATCTCAGACAAGTGATTCTCTCTTGCTTAAAGCCATCTCTACCATGCGTGTTCTTAATTCGCACCTCTGCTTTTTCTTGTGGGATCTTGATCCATTAGTGTTTTACTTTGCTCCTAGATTATCGCCTTCCCGCTTGCTACTGGACCTCTCCTTTCAGTCTGTTAACACACTAAAATCCTTGCCTTTACACACACACATGCACACACACACACACACACACAAGACCCTCTGTCTATCCCTAGTCACTGACCCATTTTCTTTCACAACCAAATTACTTAAAATACTTCACATTTGCAGCCTCCCATTTTTAAAATTCCTGTTTTCTCTCTTGCTTCTATAAATAAATAGGTGATTCTTCCTTGCCTTCTTGTTTCAAACAATTACTGCAAGTCTTTTCTTGTCTGTTCTTTCCCCTCTTCTACCCATGTCCACCGTCTTCTGCTCTCACCAATCTCCCCATATTGCTCAGGTAAGCTTCGTCAGTGACCTCATTGAATCCAGCGGTCAATATCAGTAATTTGAACATTTTGCTTGCATGTGAAACAAATGATACCTCCTTTCCCTTTTTAAAAATTCTCCTTTCTTTGGTTTCATGCTGCTGCATGAAATAAACTGTTTTATTTCTACCAGTTACCATATGTTTTCTCCAAATACTGGGCCATACACTTCACACTGTTAAGAAAGGTAGGGAATATTGCAATAGTGTATACATTTAAAAATCAAGCAACTGAAACATAAAGAAATTGAATAATTTTACCCAAGTTACCTAGTAAGTGTGAGGAATGGGATAAGAACACAGCTTTATCTGACACCAATATACATTTTAAAATTTGTTAATACGATAAATATTTAAAGCATACAGAAATATACCAGTTGTCACAACTAACAAATCTCATCTATCCACAGATTTAACACATGTTAACATTTTGCTTAACAATTTGGACTAATTTATTTTTCAAGAACTGATATATTAGAAAGAGTTAAAGCCCAATTTGTAATTCTCCACAATTTTACTCCCTTGCCAGAGGAAACCATTATACTCTAGAGCAGCGGTCCCCAACCTTTTTGGCACCAGGGACCGGTTTCATGGAAGACAATTTTTCCACAGATCTGGTGGGAGGATGGTTTCAGGATGATTCAAGTGCATTACATTTATTGTGCACTTTATTTCTATTATTATTACATTGTAATATATAATGAAATAATTACACAACTCACCATAATACTGACAGGAGGTGGAGCTCAGGTGGCAATGCAAGTGATGGGGAGCGGCTATAAATACAGATGAAGCTTCACTCGCTCACCTGCCGCTCACCTCCTGCTGTGCGGCCCAGTTCTTAACAGGCCACAGACCAGTATTGGGACCGGTACTGGGACCAGTTGGGGATCCCTGCTCTAGTGGGTCTCTATCTTTTACATCCAAAGTTTTTACCCTACTTTTAGATTGATACAGTCTTCTGTATTCCTCTCTCCTTTTCCTGATCTGGATATTAAATATTCTTTCTTTTCTATTGGTGTTCACTCATAAATTTTAAACATATATACTTAAGAGTTTATAGATAATCAATATGTCTAATCTATTCTCAAACCAAATAAGGCTTTAGAATGTATTCACACTAAACTTCTTTCTGTAATCTACCACATTAAGCTATCTTGTTTGTGCCTATAAATACTTTGTTTAAAATGACCAAGAAATTAGTAATATACATCATCTATCTATCATCTATCATCTATGTATCTATGTATCAATATGTTTTTTTACAGTCCAAGTTTGCTTACATTTATCTGTATGTTTATCAAGTATTTTCTAACCATCCCATCCTTATTTTGGGAGGAGGGTATTCAATTTCCTCTTACTGATTTTTATGCTCTGTTTTTTTGACTTTGTTTTTTGGTGAGAATGTATAAATTGTTAATTGTCACAGCATTTTTATGAGAATTTTTTTAAATTTAGATTCACCCCAGAATTATACTTTGGCTAAGTATAAAATTCTAGGTTGACAAGTATTTTTCATCCACCCTTTAAAGTTATCATTCCATTAGGCTTCTTGTCTCCATCATGACTGTGAGACATCTTTTGTAATTCTAATTTTTGTTCCTTTGATTGCAATAGATATTTCATCTTTGATTGCTTTCAAGACTTTTTTTTCTGATTGTGTGAGTTCTGAAATTTCAGTGCAATATATCTAGGTGTAGATTTGTTTTTGATCCTTCTGTCAAGGATATAGTATACTTGGTCATCATGAAGATTGATATCTCTTTTCAGTCCAGGAAAATTCTGAGCCATCTTATCTTTCATTTTTCTCTATCCTCCTTTTCTAAAAATTCTCTTGTATGTTTTCGGTGGTATGTTATCTTCCTCATATCTTTACACCCATGCTGCATGTCTGATTAATTTAATCAGATCTATTTCCAAGTTACTAACACTTATTTACACTTATCTACATCTTTACCAAATGTATTTGCTCACAATCTCCAAATCATGCAGCTCATTTCCCCACAGCACAAGATTGGGTTCCTCTGTCAAGTTTGGTGCCTGTGGTTATTTTTCTTCTTCTATCTATTTAAACTTTTACACATTTATTTTAATGTCTCCTCTGGCTAGTTCTATTATTTCTAGTTTTAGGGTGTGAATTCTATTTGTTGAATTTTCTGACTCTCTTTAATTATGGGTCCCCATAGGCGACCTGAATGTTTTAAGTAATCTTCGTGGAGATTGTTATGGACTGAATTGTCTCCTCAAAATCCACATTTTAAAGCCCAGTCCCCAATGTGACTGTATTTGGAGGTAGAGTCTTTAAAAAAGTAATTAAGGTAAAACAATGTCATAAGGTTGGGGTCCTAATCCAATGGGACATATGTTCTCATAAGAGAGGATGAGTAAACAGGAAGATGCACACAGAGGACACCCCATGTAAAAACACAGTGAGAATGCAGCCACCTGCAAGCCAAGAAGAGAGACCTCACCAGAAACCAGCACTGCCAACACCTTGATCTTGGATTTCCAGCCTCCCAGGACAGTGAGAAAAAATTTTAAAAAATCTGTTGTTTAAGCCACTCAGTCTGTGGTATTCTGTTATGGCAGCCCGAGATGACTTACACAGAGGTATTTCAGGAGCCCCCGTTTGCAGCAACACCCACTGAGTGCCAGTTCATATTCACTTCTTCATTGTGGTCATGGTTTCAAGAGTTTATATTAGAACTTTGTTAATTTCTCAACTTGCCATTCTCACATCACATAAGTAATACAAATTTGGAACTCAAAAATTTGTTTAAAGCTGTTTCACCTTGCATGTTTCTCAGAAATGACTCATTTTCACTCATGGCTAATGGTCAGAATTATGCTTTCAAAGATATAGTAGAATACCTTCCTGTCTCAAAGCTTTTTGCAGATAACACACATTCAGTCTCCTTGTGTAAGCGGCCCATGGCCTAGGCTTCCCTCTGAGGGTACTAAAATATCAGACCCAGCATTTAGGGTCTGTTTCCCAGTTCTGATAACTGGAAATGTTGGGCTTCTGATTATTAATCTTATCTTGAAATTTTTTCTTCACTCTGGAATCTAAGGCATCCCTTTCTTGTTTTTTACCCTAAGTATTTCAAAAATACTTCTTTCATAATCTGTTTGGAGTGGAAATAAAATTCTTCTGCATCAGCTTTAATTTCAAATAATGACCAGATGTCTCTTATGTTCTTTGTATGTCATTATGCCACCTCTCCTGCCCCGTGATATCTCTGACTACCTATTATAACATGCAAAAGCTAATTTCTCTTTCTCTGCTTGACAGTGAAATATTTTCAGAGGTTCAGTCTCCTCTGCTGATGTTCTCATTGAACAAACTAGTCTACTTCCAATGTTACAAGTAACTCATTTTTGAAAATTCCTATTTGACATCTCACCCCCCACATTCAATGAAGAGGCAAATTCCTCCATCCAGCCTTCTTAGCACTGCCATTTCACAGCAGCTACCATCAAATCCCACTTCTAGTGAGATAGTGCAGCTTCTCAGGACTTTTAACTTGCACTATTTAATAATTAGCCAAATTGACATCCATGCCTCCAGTCATGTTTGTTCTCTTCTAGTTTACTTTTGGCTGCCAGAGGTATTTTCATTCTTTTTAAAAAATAGCTAATCCATACTTACTCTTTGATTTCATGGATCTTTTCAATGGATTTCCTTTCCCTATAGAATAAAGTCCAAACTCTTTAGCTTGCAAAACCAAATCTTCATAATTGAGCCTTTGACTACTGGTCTAGATTTATTTCACACAGGGCTCCATACCACCACTTAGAACTCCAGTTCAATTAAGCCATTCATAGTGTCGTTTCCATGACTTTGCTCAAGCGATTTCCTCTGCCAGAAATAATCTCTCCTTGCCCCCTCTCCTCTTCTGCAGCTCAACATCACTTTCTCAAAACTTTCAGTCTTTTCCAGGGAAAGTTGACGACATCCTTCTTTGTATCCCTGCTAGAAATACTTATCCTTGGTGCTTATTATAATCTTAATTCCACTGATATAATAACAAGCCTGTCTTTTACCCTGAAATTGTGAGATCATTTAAGACATGGTTTCTCGACCTCAGTGGTATTGATGTATTAGACCAGATAATTTTCTGTTTTATGGGCTGTCCTGTGAATTGCAGGATTTTAAGCAGCATTCCTGACCTCTAACTACTAGATATTATTAGCTCCCACCCTTCACCAGACATGACAACCAAAAATGGCTCCAGACATTGTCAAATGTCTGAGGGATGGGTGGTGAGGGCATAATCATCCCTGGCTGAGAACCGCTGCTTTAAGATAGAAAGCACATTTCCAAAGTCCTGTGTTCAAGGCCACCACATGCATTCCAGAAATATTAGTTGACTGAATGAGTGCATGATGAATAAAAATATTTTAGTGATCAACAGACAGTATATAGATAGAAAGATTTGTAGATAGATAGATATCTGTTAGTATAAGTTATACTTTAAATAACTGAAACGCATAAAATATTTGACTTGCAAATTATACATTTGAATAATTCAGGGAGCTGAAGTTTAAATAATATCAGAAGGACATAAGATTGACTATATACACGCATTTCATAGTGAAAGACCAAATGCCAAGTAAGAACAATTGGCGATTTTGTGAATTGGTTGCCAGTTCAAATTTATTTTGCCAAGGCTAATGTTTAGTTAAGTCGATATTTCTGACAAGCATAAGAATTTTCATTGAATGAGCTTATGTTTGAATTTCAACAACTCTGCATTTAACCTGAAGGAAATATAATCTCCTGGGTGATTGTCAAAACAAGTGACTATGCTGACAAGGGGTCTCGGAGATTAGAGCTAAATTAAAAAAAAAAAAAAATCATTATATTCCTTAACTGTTCTTTATTTTGGCCACGCCACGTGGCTTGTGGGATCTCAGTTCCCCGACCAGGGACCAGGGATTGAACCTGGGCCTCAGCAGTGAAAGTGCTGAATCCTAAACACTAGACCACCAGGGAGCTCCCTTAACTGTTCTTCCTTTAGACATTTACTTAACAAATATTTAGAGAATGCTTAGAATGTACAAAATGATTGAAGAAAATAAAAAGATATTTTTACTCCTGTTAGTAGAGATAATTCATGCATGCAAATAATCTAAAGTGGAATCAAAAGGTTAAGAATGTTCAAGTGAAATAGCCATTCCTTTCATTTGGAAAAATCAAGGGAAGAATAATAGAAAACACAGCATGGAATTTTGGCCTTAGGTGGAAAACTAAGGTTGTTAATATCATCATTATTTGTAATAATATCAAAAAATAGAAAAGTTTTAACATTAAATATCAGTTGAATCACTAGCTCCATTTGAAAATTTTAGTTCTGAAAACTGCAATAAAATGCAAGACTATGTGTCCTATTTAAATAATAACATTAGGACATTCAGAATTTTGCATTCAGTTTGAGTTAACGGAGGACTCAAATGTAAAACATTACATAAGGACCAAAGCCTAGAAGAAAACACATGGCAATGTTAATGATTATTTCTGGACTGCAGGACTGGCAGGGGGGATATTACTTCTGTTCTAGATAGCTCAGTATTGTAAATTTATCTTCCATAGCTGTATATTATTTTATATATGCACAAATGATATGCTATACAAAGTTTTGTTCTTTGAATCTACTCAGGTTTGACATTATAGAAAGGTTTTCCTTTATTTTACTTACCACATATTCATATAATTCTGACGGAAGTTTCAGATACCACAAGGGAAAAATATCCTGTCAAATTTTATTTCTATACTTGGCTAAATGGTTGTAGATTGTGACTTAGTAAAGTGCGTAAATTTAAGAAACATAAATTTGAAATTTGCCATTTTGAAATTGTCATAGTCTTCCCTCTGCCCCTTAAAATTTACTTCTTAAAAAGCACTCACTCTTCTACTTACCAACCAAAAATCTGATTACAAATTGTGTTAGAAGATTTAAAAAGCAGTAGAAATGTAGACCAAATATACAAAAGCTTAAATCCCTCATCTTCCAGGAAGACGTTGGTGTAACTGGAGTCTATATGGATATCATCCTTATTTGGATGATTCACAACATCCTTCTCTTATATCGTAGTTATATGTGTAAATGTTCTGCCTCCCAGTGGAGTTTCTTAAATATCCATATGGAATCTTTTACTTTTTTGATTCAACCCCCTTGAGAGCCAGATGCATGCTTAGGTACTATCTAAATACAGGAATTAACAAATGTGCAAATAGCCAGTCCCTTGTAAACAGTAGTCACTTAATAAATATTTGAAGGAATGTATTCACAGAGGAAAAAAAAATTGGTCACAGAAATGACAAAAGTTAATAAAAGAAAGTAAAATAAACTCTCAGCATAATCTGGAATTATAACTACACCAGTATATTACAGACCTAAATTTCTTTCTCCAGGATTTAGCTTTCTCAAAAAATTTTATCCAGAGACCTTTAATGTTAAAGGGAAAAAAGGCTGATTAGATGGACTCCAACCTTTCCAAACATATACCATGCCGAACATGCCTCTGACTTGAGATGTATGTAACTGCTGTTCTCTCTGCATGAACAGTATTCCCCGGATTATCATAGTATTTGCCCTTACATTTCCTCAGGTTTCTGCTCAAAGGTCATTTCTTCAGAAAGGTGTATTCTGACTACTCTATTAAAAACAAAAACAAAAAATAAAAGCACTCTGATCAATCTTTATCTACTTACCTTCTTTTTAATAGAAAACTGATGTCTAACAATATCTAGTTCCCTATTTATTTGTGATTTAGTTCTTTTCCTAAATTTATGCTAACAGGAGCCCAGGAGCCTTATCTGTTTTATGCACTGTGCATCTCAACCTCTTAGAATACTGCCCAATACATAGTCTATGCTCAATAGATATGTATTGAATGATGAGTGAATGAATCAATGCACAAATTAACACAGTGGTGACTTCTTCTATCATATTCAACTCTAGGACATAGATTTTAATGCATCCATTATGACCCCCATCTTGACATTCTTTATAATTTTAATTTTTTATTGTATTTCTTCACTCTGTTCCATGTTTCCACGCAATCTGTATTTTTTTGTTTTGTTTTGTTTTTGCTATCCATAACTGCAAAAACAATAGCAACAGAAAACAATCTCTATAGCTTATTGTCTTAAATTATTTTTTTCTGAAAATTCTCCTATATAACACTATCTTAAATTTGGGGACTATTTAATTCTCAAGATGCTGTACTATTGACATTTTAATGCTGCTGGCTAGTGTTTTCTTATGACCTTGAGCAAAAGTCTTCCTGAACCCATCTGTTAAAAAAGAGAGGAAACTACTCTACCTTGCAGGTTTGTTGAAAGTATTTTTTGAGATAATGATTTCATGTAAATCCCCTAACCTGGTGGTTCTCATCTGCTATGCCATAATCATGTAGGAAATGCTGTCCTTCATTGCCCAGAATGATTGGTCTAGTGAGGAAGGCAGTGATTGCCTGAGGACATGAGGCTGAAAGGTAGATTTACAGACACCAGTTTTTTGCTTTTGTTTTTCCTATTTGCTGCTTAACTTTTGCATCATTTACATTATTTCTAAGATAAGATTTGGAATCTGTGTGAATACTTGAATTAGAAATAATAACCTTGCAACTGGGTTTCTTCCTTATCCTTTAAAGCTTTACACTTGTTACCTGGGCTTATCAATGGGTTTTTGACAAATTTCTCTATATTTGCTGTTCCTCAAATACCCATACTCTCCCCATGGGGGCTTTATGCGTACTGCTCCCTTTTCTTGGAATGTTCTTCTCAGATATCCACATGGCTTGCTCCTTCATGACCTTGTGGTCTATCATCATGTCACGTTAACAATGAGAAAACTTAGCCACCTCCATTCCCCATCCCAACACTTCCTCTCTCTTCCCTTCCCTTCTTTTTCTCCTTATCATTATAACCATCGGAAATATTACACATATATCTATGTTTTAGCCTAACTTTCTCCCATCCACACAGCAGACAATAAGCTTCATGAGGATAAAGACTTTACTGCTGTAACACCAGCTTCTAGGACAGTGCTGGAAACCTAAGAGCTATTTAATAATAATTTGTTGAATGAATGAAAGCATGAAATAAATGCTAGTTAAGTACCAAGAATGGGAACTAAAACTGCCACAAACACAAAAGCCGTCACTGCTCTCAGGGAGATTCCAATATGGTGGGAGGTTAGATATTGAACAATTACAAACATGACGGATTCACAGGCTTAATCCAAATATGCTAAAGGACAGTATGATATCTTCAGTTCAGGCTATCTTCCCCCAGATGTCCAGGACTTGAAGTATTCACATGAAATGAAGGTACAGGTAGAGAGAACTATGAGAGGAAGGTGGAAGAAATGTTGAACAATTTTTGTTTGTCTCAGTCATGGTGGGAAAAACAAACAAACAAAGATTCCTCCCCCATTTAAGGACGTAAGGGATATCGTTCACATGTAGGTAGGGAGAATATTTAAACTAATGATCAGATGAGCCAGTTAGTAAAGAAATATAAGAGCTGGAACCTCATGGATTAGCTCGGTGACCTCAGCAAAATACTTGAACTCTCCCATATGTCAATGTACTAATTGGTAAAATGAAGACAAAGAACCCCCCTTAACATGCTTCTGAAATTATAACATGAGAACATTGAGGTAATATATTTAGCACAGTTCTTAAGCACATATGAACTATTAGTGCTATTATTTAGTATATTATTATTTTTATAGATACCACCTGCTTTAAAAATAGATTTGAGAAAAGTAAGATGAAAGGACAAATTTAATGCTATTATAATCAAGATGAAAAATATGAGACAAGGAATGAAGGGTGATGAGGTAGATATTCCAGTTGGCTGTCCTATAAACATTTCCTCTTCTGTCTTTCTAATGGAATCTAGAATTTGTGTGGGACAACGTGCTTGGCTCCATTTCCCAGGACCCCCTACAGGTAGGAGTGACTATTTAATTAAGTTCTAGCCAATGGAATAGAGGTGGAATTTTCTGGCTGAAACTTCTCAAAAAGCACTTTAAAAAAATGGGGACTGGCTCAGCTTAATTATGACTTTTACCTCTTATCCTTCTACTACCTTCTTCCTGGAATATGGGCAGGCCAGTTGGAGCTTTATCATCTATCTACTAACCATGGGGTGACTTCAGATATGGAAGCCCTGAACTAAGAATATCAGAGAAGAAAGATAGAGAGAGCCTGAGTCTCTGATGATATCAAGGAACTATGTCAGCCTAAATTGCCACCTCCTGATTCCTCTTAAAGGGGAGTTTGGCTACTTCTTGTTTAACCACTTCTTAAATCTCTGCTTCTCACAGCTAAACAGAATTTTAACTGACAGAGGTGAGATGATTATCCCAAATAATGAGAAAAGAGTCTAAGACGACCTCTTGCACTTATATATAACTAAGCTGTTAACTTCCCAATAGCCATGGAAAAAAACAGTGAAAAGGGACCCATGAAAATTATAAAGCTCTTATGAACTAATACAAAAATGAAGTCCAAATCTAGTTACTGTTAAATGTATTCCAGTCATTAGAATTCAAAAGAACCATTTCATGCATTTTTATGTAGAAGAAACATATATCTTTATTTGTATATTTGATAGTTTTTTTGAAGATATAAATTGATCCTCCTGTGTTCGTTTCTTATAGTGACCTTTGACAAAAATAAAAATGTTGAATGTTATAGTTGGACTGTGAGACCACTGCTATGGAAAAGGCAAACACACATTGTTTTCTAAATGGTTGACCTGATTTAGAAATAGAAATTAAAGAAGGTAGAGGAAAGAAGAGTTGGCATAAAATCTTGCATTCTTCCAAAATGAATCATTGCCGCCTAGCTGCACACGGAAGCTAAATAGAAATAATTTTGATGTTGACATTTTTGTAAAGTACCTGAAACACAAGTATGATTTTAGTAAATGAAAGGTGACCCATTTGCTTTTTATTTGGGAAGTGAAGTGACAACATTCAGTTATAAAATTAAAGCGCTCGCTCAGAAAGAGGGTTACCCACATATATACCCCAAGGTGAACCCAAAGAATTACTGGAGTTAGGAACAAGACACTTAATAACCAGTAGTTTGGAGCTAACTCGAGTGTTTTAATAAATACTTAAATGGAAGTCATAGAGATCAGCACCCTAGAGCATGGAGAAGACTAGCCTAGATGCTTTCCAGAGTAGAAACCACCGTGTGCTCATCCTGACCACCAAAAATAATTTTTATTGGGCTCATGTATACCAACTCAATTATCTATTATTGTCAGCTTAGTGAACTACTGGAGAATCAGTGCCCAGGTATGGAATACTAAAATAAGAAACAGGGGGATGTCAACGGTGCATTCAAATGATGCTCTGCTAGTTAAGAAAGGGAGATTTTTGCAAGGGAAAGGTGTTCTCTGTTAAATATGGAAAGCAAGGGAATTCAGAATAGAAAAGCTGACAGAGACAGGGCAGCCTTAATTTACATGTCAACTATAATATCTGCCTTATAAGACTATTTACTTGGTAACTCAATGACATTCCTTAAACTAGTTACCGTAGCAACTGTCACATGACACATCAGGCTCCAAGACACAGAACATCTTCCTGCAAGAAACAAAAGCACCATCAATGTCTCAGAGGAGCATTACCGTTTTGAGGAATGCTGGTGGTGTGAAGGAAAGGTGTTAGCCCTGATTCACTGTGATTTTTTAAAATTTCTACATTCTGGTAGAGTGTCAACACTGCTTTCAATATTCTTTTCTCTCCCATTTATCACTTCACTGTCTTTTAAAAAAAATGTTAATTACCTAAATATTAATTTTCCGTTAAAGCTGCTAGAAAGCTTCCCACAAATCAATCCCAACCTACCTTAGCAATTTGGTTTTCGAAAGAAATCCCTTCAAGAATTCTAGAGTTTAAAGTTTTTTTACATGATGACATGGATCGTTGGTGTCATTGTGATGCTTTGTCAAAATTGTAAATGTTTTGGTTCCAACCCAGACCAATTAAGTTAGCATATTTGGGGTGAGATGTAGAAATTTGTATTTTTGGAAATTTAAACTAGTGGTGTGTTTTTTATAAGACTTTTATTTCCTTACCTCTGTTTCTTTGCTATGATTTTCCTCACCTTAAATACCTCTCCTTAACTCCAAACGTATAAATAGCACCAGCAACTCATGTCTTAGTTCAACTGTCACTTTCTCAAAAAATAATTGTCCATTTCTCACCAACAAATGACAAATTCCACTACTTTGCTACTTTTCTAATTTTTTCAAATCCTACTTTATTTAAACAGTGTATTAGACACATTAATATATATATATATATATATATATAGGTGATCTTCTCTCTCTCTGCACTCCCATTGGACTTTGTATAGCTTTTTATTATAATTTCTTCCACTGCTTAGGCTTCTCTGAGGATAGAGATGATATCTATTCAATGTTTGTGTCCAAGTGTCTGAAACATATAGTTATCAACAAATGTTTATTTCATTGGCCTAATGAAATTTTTATTAGGACAAATTTCATTGGCCTAATAAAAATGAAATTTTATTTCATCTCTCTACCCTTTTCTCATACTTATTCCATTTCAACCACAATGACCTTCCTGCTATGCTTTCAACTCAGGGCCTTTGAACTGGCTATTCCTTCTACCTGGACTCTCTCCTCCCAGGTAGACACAGGGCTCCCTTTCTCACTTGCCTCAAATGTCACCCTCTTACTGAGACCTGCCCTAGCCATTCTACTGCAAACTGAATATACATATTCCATCCTGTTTACTCTGTTTTATCTTTTATTTTTAATATAATTAACTTATTATATAATTTTTTGTTTTTCTTTTCCATCCCACTAGAACATGAGCTCCAAGATCAGAAATTTTTGTTTTGTACCTTGCTGTATCCCCAGCACCTAGAACAATATCTTGTACAGATATTTGTTGATTAAATGAAGGAATGAGTGAAAAATTGTTCATCTATTCTTCTTTTCATCCTTCCATCCAAACATCTCTATTAATTGATGACTGTTAGGCACAATTCTAGTTGCTGGAATCTTCTTAATGAATTTTGAAACCTCAAAACCTCACACAATTATATCCATTCTGGCCATTAAAAATGTGTCCATATGAAACGATTAATCTTTTAAGTTAATAAAGGGCAGGTAGCTATTTTTTAAAAATGAAATATCAAAATTTAGACTATAAACATTTGTATTACTTCAGAAGTGTGTCCTTGAAATCAGTCTTGTGGTGGCACCAACAAAAAAGAAAAATAGAACACTTTAGAGTTTTGTATATCATGAGATTTGCAGGCTCTTAGGCTAAATTAGCTCTGGTTGCCTAAAGGATGTCTTAGGTAACTGCATCTATCCCCAAGCATTACCGCATCTAATTCCTGATGCCATGCTTTGGGGGAAATATGAAGAAATCAGAAAAATGCAGACAGCCCCTATCACAATGATAAAATGCATGAGTACCCCCAGACTGTGAGACAGAGCAATCGAATTAGAAACATACAGCCTGGAAAACCACAGATTCTTTGAGGGGGAGGTTACTCCTCTGTAAATATTTAAGGAGAACAACAAAGAGTTAGAGGCTATTATTCTAATTGTGTAATGGCACACTGTTTTTAAAAGCACTCTAGCTTTATATATGTGAGAATCTGCGTTAAGTAAGACTGTTTTTGTCTTTTCACTTCTGGGGAAAACTAGAATTAGAAGCCAAAAAGAATTTCTCCAAGTCACTGTTTGGCCTAAGTGGATTCTTAACTGATGCTAGTGGGCAGCATGAAGGCCCCAGCAGGGGGAGGATCTCTTTGCTGAGTAACTGGGATGGATAGCGTCCTGCTTTTCTTGGAGACAGTGTAGGGAAATTAAGGGAACGGCAGGCTATGCATGGTGTCATTGTGGGGAACGCAGGCACAATAAAAAACATTCAAGTTTTTGAGAAACCACAGTAAACACGGGACTTTACTCTCTTTAGATTGGAAACAGTCTCAGAAATGTATGCACTGAGATCCACTGTCTGTTCCATAACCATTGGCAGGGAAGCTAAAAGGAGCCATTATGTTGCTGTAGAGAGCCAAGGACTAAAAGTCACGAGACCTAGGTCTCTGCCCAGGTGGTATAATGACCTTGTTTTTCAAGCTACGGTAAGTTAACTTCTGTATAATTCACTTTTCTAAGCTACTAAACGGGGTGAGTGGTTACCCCCAAATACCTTATAATGTTGATAATGGTGAAGAGTCTCTTTAAAATGAGAAGGTACATGGGAGAATCAATTTTTTTTCCCCAAAATGAAGCATCATTCAAATGCCTATTTAATTAGAGTATATGTCTGCAGCTACCCAGGAGAAATAGACACTTCTCTAAAATCCATCATATCCTGAAGTTCAAATCTTCCAAGAGGTGTTCCCCAAAATGACCAATTCATTCTTTAGAAGCAGTAATACTTTCCAGCAGGGGCTGATCTTAAATACGACCATGCATCATGCTGAGTTTAGACACTATGAATAAAGAAAGATTGAGTCTAGGCATGCAGCCAGGTCAAAAGTAGGTGTATATGAGAGAGTAGTAGGAAGGCAAGAGAGGTGGAATATACAGGGATGACTGATAAGTCAGTGGGGAGTCAGGAATTTGAGGTCGAGAAATGATGGAAGGATTAGAGGGCATGAGGGACGGGATATAAAAACTGAAGAGTTTTGGGGAGCTGAAACATTTTGCCAACACCTGCGCTATCACGCTAGAGGATGATCATGATAACGGAAATGATGGTTGATTAGACTTTTCAGGAAAGCTTTATAGGTACCACTTTTCTTTGGGCAGAACTCAGATGTGTTTGATCCCAGCTTTGTTCCTCTCTCCCTCCTTCTTCTATCCAATCTGTGGAGAGGATCTTTCCAAAGGAAGAAATGGCCCCTATTTTCTCAGATGTGCTCAGTGTGGCCACAGTCAGAGAAAGGGAGAGTGAACCTCTTCACTTACAGTAGGACTTCCCCAAATATTCCAGATTAAAGTCCCTAACAAACGGTTGTTTGGGCTCCATTACATCAATGCCCATATTTGGCTAGTAAGAAAAGAGTTGTTTCAATGTGCCTCAACTTTATTATTTTCTTTGGCTAACTTTCTCACGAATTGTCTAGTCCTAAAGCATAATCATTTCTCCTTTCCAGGGTCGTTCCAGGGAGAAGCTGTTCTGATTTAACTCTCTAAGATGTAGTATTTTGCCTTTTTCAAGCCACCCCATTTAAGAGTATGACACTTTCAGGTTGATACAGTACCAGAATAAAAATAAGGATACCACTTTGATTTTCCAGTCATGACTTTTTTTTTTTCTTAGCCATACCTATAACCGTAGCTATTAAATTATTATTCCCAGGGTACAACCACTTTTTTAAGCCAAGTCTAAATTTTTCATGCACTTTCTACCATATTCTAGTTTTTTCTGTACGTATTTTCCTCTTTCCTTTGCAATTTTTCATGAGAGAATCACACTCAGTTACTCTACAGGCATGCACTCGGTCAGCTGAGCTATCTGTAGAGGAAAGTTGAAGGAATGCAAGAGGTATACAGTACGTATAAAATGCAGAAAAATCTAAAGGGTCAGATACCTCATCTACTAAGAACTCAAATATCTTGCACTTATTTGTCAAGTATAACATGAAGAAGCAAGTAAAATAATAGGAATTACCAATTATTAAGCACCATATAAGTAATATTTTTGATCATATACAGGGTATTAATGTTCTATCTATCTATGTATCTAGCTATCTATGTATGTATGTATCTATCTATCTGTCCATCTCTTTATTACTTCATCCCTGAGCTTAAACATCACCTTGGGAGGGAGCAATTTACTATTAGTCCTATTTTATAGATGAAGTGTTGAGACAAACTGCTATTATGTAGCATTCCAATTCCAATTATAGGAACAAGCTATACCTAGTATATCATACATTACTATGCAGATATTAATATATATTTGTAAAATATCAATTCATTGTATTTATTTAATGCTATTTTTTATTATATCCATAGCTAACTATCTTGGTTTTTCTTATATATAAAATACCGGATGAGCTTAACAATGGGTCCTGTGAAAGAACAAAACAGACCTGTCCATGTTTTCAGAAAATAAAAACATATTCTGTCAAAAATTATGGCCCTATGCTAGCCTCAAAAAGTGCCTATTCTCAAGCAGCAAATTTGATGTCAAATCCCTTTGATATCTGCTTAACTGTGTTTCCTAAACATCTCTGGCCCTCTTACTTAAAATTATCCTTTAGCTCATGATTCAGTGATTCTTTAATATCCTGACACATAGGTATTCAAAGTCACTCACCATAAAAGGAGGAAACAAAAACATCCCTCTTTAGAATTATTTAGTCATTTTACTCCTTTTAACAGTTTCCGCATGCAATATCTTGTTTAAGCTAGAAGAGCAACTATCGGAATAGAAGTGTATTTCAGTAAGTATTTTCACCTTTTTGGGTTTGTTGTCGTTGTTGTTCAAGTTAAATGATAAAAGCACAGGTGTAATTGCCATCTGTGGCAGATACTCTCGTTGCTTATCAATATTCTTTCCTTCCTTAATATTAAAAGACTAATTTTTAGCTAGGCCCATTGCTACCCCAGTATAAAAATGGTATTCCTCTCTCACTCTTCCTCACAGCTATGTGTAGCCATATGACAAAGATATAAGATGCATGTGACTTCCTTGAAACTACCCTGAAAGTCAGTGGGGACCTGTCTTTCTTAACTACTTTCTATATCATGCTGCCTGGAGGTGGATGTGATGGCTGGAGTTCTAGCAACCATCTTAGGTCACAAAGATTAGAAGCACAGCCTAGAGATGATGGATCAGTGAGCCAGAAAGAGACAGGATTTCTGAAAGAATTGGGAGAGCTGCTTTATCAGCACTGGACTGCTGATATTTGGATTTGAATTTTGATGATTAACATACATAAGGCTTCAGCCTCATAACAGCACTGCAAGGTAGGCATTAATATCTCTATTTTACAGAAACGAATATAAAGTTGCAGGGATTTTAAGTGATTGACAGAAAGACACAAGAAAATCCAAGGTTTAGAATCACATTTCCTAGTATAGCTCCAGATGGCTTTCTATTAAATAACGGCTCCTATAAATTTTCCTGTTTACCAAACTAGAGGGGACTCTATTTAATTAGATACCCTCAGTTTATGTCAGGTTATGAGAAGAGAATGGATAATTCCACTAACAAGGCCAAATTGAATGATTTTAAGAATTTAGTGGACTTCATTTCATGTCAGCATGCTATTTTCAAGAAACTCTTCTATTACATTATTTTTTAAAAGAGAAAAAAGGAGAAGAATAAAAAAAAAGAACACTTTTAAAGTGTCAAACATTGAACATCCTTAACTACCTGGAAACTTGTAAACCTGGACATAAACAAAGAGACAGAGATGCAATATCCTTTACACCAGGAGAAACAGGTCCCATTTTATTGGTTGTGGGAGACATCTTTCTAAAAGTTTAGCAAGTAAGAGCTGTTTCAGAAAAATGAAACAAAGAGTGGATTGCAGCCAATGAAGGCTGTCATAGCTACTGATGCTGAAATAACAGTGAAGGTTTTGAATGCAGTTATGAAGCCAAAGAGCAATGATAAAAAATAAAGATAGCAATTTTATCAAGAGCAAGAAAACAGCAGAGGAGAGTGTCTTACACTGCTTGAATTATAAACGTTTCTTCCTGGTGTGGATTTGGGTTTTTTGTTTTTTTAGGTGAAATTCTTAGATAATTGCCTTAAGACAATTGCCTTTCTTGGTTTTGCTTCCTAGGCTGTAACTGTTCTATTTCTTACCCTATTGGTCTGCCGAACTTTGATAGAAAATAGAAGATAATGGGACATCTATCTTAACTTCATCAACAATAATATTTAGCATTTATTAAACACCTATGACATCTTAGGAAGTTTGCGTACATCACCTCCTTTAGTTTTCACAGCCCCCTACAAGAATCATGGCGTGGTTAAGAATCCACAATCACACTGTCTGGTGTAAAACCTAGCCTCTGCCTCCTACTAGTGCTGAGATTTTTTTGACAGGTTATTTATCTTTCCTATGCTTCAGTTTTCTTATCCACAAATTGGGAATAAAATTAATATCTACTTACCTAAGTTGTTGACAATTAGGTTAGCTAATAAATACAAAGAATAGACTAGCACCTGACTGTAGTCATATATGTGTTTGCTATCACCGTTATTCTTGTGCTTGCGTTGTCTTGATCTCCATTTTACTGAGAAGAAAACTGAGGCTCAGAGAGTTGACCCAATTATTAAGTGGCACAGAAGAGAATTCAACCCTAGGGCTACAACCTCGAGTCTGCCATCACTCCAAGACACCCTTTCCTCATTCTAATAGAGTGATCATGTTGAACGTTCAGAAGCAACTTTTCAGAATGTTCATTTCCAAAGCATCTCATCCCCGTAAATGCCACTCATGGCCAACTTGGACATGTGCCCACCCTGCAGGGTGAAGGGTGGCTGACCGTCCTCGCCCTCCCATTACAGCCTTCATTACAACTGAAGTGCAGGGCACAGCTGGCTTCCAGCAGGCTAACTACATTATTAAAGGGCTATATGATGTGAATCTGAGTTATTTGTGGCTTCCTATCAACCACAAAATGAATACAATTAGTTTTTCATCTTTGGAAAGAAAGCTCTTAGTTGGAAAGGACCAGAGCCCCCTCCTCTTCCTTTGCTTCAATGTCTTCCCCTTTCCTTAAAAAATCCCTCCTAAGCTGTCGACCAGCCTCTCTGTCCAAGTCAAGGCAATGTTTTCACAAACCACAACCAAGGTGGTTTCAAAATTAGTCATTTGAGATGAATTTTAATAAACTTCTTTCCTTTCTCTCTGCTTTTCAATGTCTACTTAAGAACAAACAGAAACTCAACTCCAATGCTCTTGACAGTTCAAGCCCAATAAAAAGACATTAAAATTCCAATAAGCAATAATGTCCTTTTACTGCATTTTAGTACTAAAAAAGTAAGTGGTTCTAAGATCGCTGGGGCTGTTAGTACTTAAATGGCCGAATTATCTTAATTGTCTCAGAAGTGGTACTAAAGTTTGAAAAAGAGAGAGTGCATATGTGAGAAGGAGGGAAAACTGCCATCATTATCCTCACTCTTTAGAAGAGAACATTTGTTTGCATTTCAGTCAACAGCAAACCACTTCCCAGTAAATCAAAACCCAAAGAGATACGGGTGGCAAAATTATACGGCATGTGCTACCCACCCTTGGCTGAGTTGTAGTAAATTTAACTCTGTTGTGCAGAAAGCTGCTGTGAAGAATTATGAGTCCATTTGATTCCAATTTCATCAACTTGAAGTTCCAAGCTGGCCCATTTTGAGGCTGAGGGACATTGCATTGCAACACATGAGACATAATTTTCTGTTTGGCAGAAAGCTCTTTGGATTCTTGTTGCCCAAATCTGTGTTCAAAAGATATCTGATTGTCCTGGGGAGGTGTGAAGCTAGGATGAACTTTGTTCAAGCTGGATAAACTGCCCTTAGGAGAATCACTTACCCAAAGGGAAAGGAAAACAAGACTGTGGAAGAAATAACAGTGTCTAGAAGTATAATTTTATCAAGTGTTTCCTAAACTAATTAGGTTTATCTTCTATAATAAATTATCCCCCTTTTCATATTGATATCTTAAACAAAATCTCTTGCCTCATCTTCTTCAACAATTTATCTATAGCATTGATTTTTTTCTCCTTACTGCACACTGCTAAAAAGAATTGTCTATCCTAACTTGCATGTCTCTTCTCTCTATTCTCTGGGACCCACCCCTAAGAGGCCTTTGCCCTCTGATTACATGCAAATAAGTCAACAAATCACCATTGATCTCCATTTTGAAGTGTCTAATGATCATTGCTCAGTCCTCAGCTTACTTGACCTATTAGCAACTCTTTGAGAGAATTAATCCCTCCCTCTTTCCTAGAAGGTGTTCTTCTCTTGGCTTCCAAGATGGTCCTTTCTATTGCATATCATCCTATCACAAATGCCACTCCCTCTCAGTAGCTGAGTCTGTCTGCCCCATTGTCCCAATCTGTGTCTAATCCAGTATTTCAGGGTCCACCCACAGATCTCTTTTCTTCTTTGTCTTATACTTACTCCCTAGATGTTTTCATTTAATAATGTGGCTTTAAGTTCCACCCATAGACGGATGACCAAATTTGCAACTCTAGTCTCAATATGTCTCCTGAAATCCAGACTTGTTTTTCAATAACTGCAATTAAAAGCCTAATAAGTATCTTAAAATGAAAGGTTCCCAAATACACACTTAAAACGTACCTGCTTTCAATTCAAGATGCAGTCTTCTCCATGTCATTAACTGGCAATTCTATCCTACCCAACCAAAACCTTGCTTCAGCCTTTCCTTTGCTTTCTCATATTCCTCTTCCAATCCATCAGCAAATACTATTGGTTTTACTCTCAAAATATATTCTGAACCTGCCCACTTCTTACTATCGCCACTGCTACCTCCCTGGTTCAAGGTACTGTCTTCTCATGTTTGAATTCTTGCAAGAGACTTCTAACCATTCTCTTTATTTTCACCTAGGTTTTATTCAACATGTAGACATCAGAGTAATTTTTCAAAAACCTAAGTCAGATCAAATTACTCCTCTATTCAAATCCCATCTATGCCTTCCTGTCCTATTCAGAGTGAAATCCAGATAACTCATTATGACTTACAGCATCTTACTACCTCTTTCATTGCTTCTGCTTCTATTAGCTCCCAAGCTCCACATATTAGATCCACACCAAGCGCACTGCTGTTCCTTAAGCAGCCCCAGCAGGTTCTCTTCTTGCGGACTTTGTACTTGCTGTTCTCACTGCACAGAATGTTCTGTCCTCCGAACACTCCTTCTCATGCTTCCATTAGACCTCTGTTCACATGTTTCTTTATCAGAAAAGCTTCCGGTGATTCATAAGAAACAGCATCCCTAGCCCCATCACTACTAGTTCCCTGATCCTGCTTTACTTTTCTTTACCAAATAGTTTGTATTTATTTGTCACTAGTTCTCTTCCCTGATTAAACTTGAACATAATGTGCATTTTCTTTTGTTCACACCTATATCTTGAATGAATAGAACAGTTCCTAGACTAAGGAAGATTTTTAATATGTTCCAGAACTACCTGAATAGTTTATTCACAACAAGTAGAATCAACAAAACTGAATTGTCCTCACCTGATCTAGAAGAATATCTAAAAAGGTATTAAGAATGACAGAGTTTGGGGGTCTCTTGACTTTCAAATATATAAAATGTGTGTTGCAATCTCAGCATAGAGAACAGGGTCACACCAATTACACCTTGTGACACTAACTTATTGATACTCTGTAAAGGTCATGCATATTTGAAATAAAATTTTCCTTGACAATAGAAAGTAAGTCCTGGTATAATAATTAAGAAATATTGATTTAGGACATCTGATGGCTCAATCTTTCTGAGATACAGGGACAGAGAGCCAAGAATCACAGGCTTGTGATTACTTGGCATCTTTTTAGCTTGTCTGAATCCATCTTTAGCTTGTGTGAATCCATAGGGCACATGCTCAGTACATCTGGCTGAGTGTTCCGGTCTCAATGATGTTTCCCCATAACTGTTAACACAAAACCACCTCAAATTAATATCTCTACTAAATTAAACTTGACATGGTTCAAAATGCAAGCCAATCTGTTTTCGATTTTGCAATCACTCATCACTCTCATTTTATTAATTCTAGAGACAGAAGAAGCTTAAAATGTATTAACTTTGTTAAACAAAATCTGATTTTATGACTCAAATGTCAGTTTTCACAGTTCAGCAAATGCATTTAAATATTCTACAGCATTTTCTATAATACCTTACAGCCATTTACAGAGTATTTTCTTTGATTTTTTTTTTTTTAATAAGATAGAGCTGGAAAAATGTGCCAAATTTTATCCACATTTATTATACTTATTAGTTCTTATCTTCACCTTAGATTTAACCAAAAAAAAAAAAAAAAGAAGAAGAAGAAAGAAAAGAAAAAAAGAAACCAAACAATTTTTTAAAAGCATCGAGATCATTTAGTATTCATTTCACAAACGCATTTCAGTTACCCTTTGAACAGCAACTTGACATATCACCACCTTAGAATTCAAAATGTCTTAGGGGAGCATTTCAGCTGCACCATTTAGAAGAAGGTTTCATTTCATGAGATGCAACAAACAAGGACACACGCGAAATATGTCAAAACATGAACTCCCTTCTAAACCTCATCACCAACATCTAATTCTTTTTTCGTACAGCTCACTGCCTGCACCTACCACCTGATTGGTATACATATCTTTCTCCCACAAGTTACCCATTCTTTGCTTTCCTACTTGTGATGTCCTCATATGTCCCTGTACAAAAAGTGGGTGCCCGTGAACACTGAAATATCTGTGCTGTTTCTCCTTGCTTATCACTTATTTCTCCTTTTGTATTATTCCAAGTCATTTAACACTTAGAGCCTAATATAAGTATTTTTGGAAACAATATCCTCAGTAATATATAACCAAATGTGCATGATCACATTTTGTAGGGCGCAGTTAAGGATTGTGAAACAGCCTGAATAATTTAGAGCTAACCCTACCAGAACTGACTGACAAAAATGAGTATTAATTATCATGCCCTGCCTCCTTACTACAGCTGAGTTTAATTTTCATGCCCTTCATATTACCAAAATAACACAAAAAAGAGTACACTCTTGTGGCCTTACCATATGATGATAAAGCCTAAGCATTTGAACAAACATTGTAACTGTGTGCTGGTATGCTGTTTGGCTAAGTTAACATAAGCATTATATTTATAGGGTATCATGTGATAATTATCACCATCACAGAGCAACATAGAAAAATGCTTGGGATAAATTTTTTAAATGTATAAATGCTTTGGATATAGGCATTCCATGTGTTTATGGAAAAAGATTGCACAAGAATACAAAGAAATAAAAATAATGTTTCTTTTAGGGTTGTAGGATGTCAAAGAAAAATTACACTGGATTGAGTTAAACAGGTAAGGAAGACTTTATTCAAAACTATTATAACAGAGGAGAGATACTGTTGTAATGGCTGGTGCTAGAGGTAGGGGGAAGGGCGGCACAAATTGAACTCAACTCCATCGAAACCAAAGGCAGAAGAGTTTTAAGCACTTGGGTAAGCTCGTGGAAAAGTACAGGAGGACATTAGTAGGGAGGTTGGAAACTTTTTTGTTTATTTGTTTGTTTTTAATTTAAAAGATTTAATGCAGTTCATTGCCATATGACCCTGCAATCCCACTCCTGGGCATATATCCGAAGAAAAACATGATCCGAAAGGATACATGCACCCCAATGTTCATTGCAGCACTCTTTACAATAGACAAGACATGGAAGCAACCTAAATGTCCATCGACAGAGGAGTGGATAAAGAAGATGTGGTACATATGTACAATGGAATATTACTCAGCTATAAAAAAGAATGAAATAAAGCCATTTGCAGCAACGTGGATGGACCTAGAGATTGTCACACTGAGTGAAGTAAGTCAGACAGAGAAAGAGAAATATCGTATGATACCGCTTATATGTGAATGTAAAAAGAAATGATACAAATAAACATATTTACAAAACAGAAACAGACTCATAGACTTAGAGAATGAATTTATGGTTACCAGGGGGATGGGGGGGTGGGGGAAAGGTGGAGGGAAGGGATAGTTAGGGAGTTTGGGATTGACATGTACACACTGCTATATTTAAAAAGGATAACCAACAAGGACCTACTGTATAGTATAGGGAACTCTGCTCAATGTTATGTGGCAGCCTGGATGGGAGGGAAGTCTGGGGGAGAATGGATACATGTATATGTATGGCTGAGTCGCTTTGCTGTGCACCTGAAACTATCACAACATCGTTAATAGGATATATTCCAATATAAAATAAAAAGTTTAAAAAAAAAAAAGATTTAATGCAGTTCAAATAAGTGTGCCTGGTTCATTTCAGCTCCTTTGCTGCCAAACCTGAGAGCAGTTACTGCTTCAGTTTCTCTGCTTTCTCTTTGTCTGAGATAACCAAGTTATAAAGTTATCTGCTGCATCAAATTTTAAACTTTACATTGTACTTATTATTATTATCCTTATTCTTATTAGTGGGGAGGTTGTATGATTGGGGCATGTATGTTTGCCAATTCCACTAACTGAAGTTAAGCTCCTACCCTTCCACAGAAACTGGGAGATAGGGGCCTTATCTTTCTCCGTGTTGACATTTCAAAGGGATGACCCCAGGTCCTTGGAAAGACATTTCTGGGTTGTAAAACTGGGAAGAGGCTGGGAGGAGATTTACATCCCTAGGGGCAGAGAAAGAATTTATAATTGCAAATTTTCTAAAGTAAATGCTCAAAGAAAAGGGAGCATATAGCCAGGAGGAAACCAGCTTAAAATTTAGTCAAATTCAGGGGAACAGTATACATTTGCGGTCAAGAACACAGGTGGAGTTCTTCTACTGTCTTTATTTTTGTAACATTATATTATTTCTATAATTAAAATCTAAAATGAGGCAAGAAAAATTGCCTCATTTAGTAAATTCTGAACTTCTCAAAATGGTCTTTTGGGCAAAACAGTCAAGCCTATCTCTTATGTGCCTATTTCTCAATTGAATCTTACCTTGTAAAGTTAGTAAGTGTAATAGTCCTTGTGGGAGACCAGCTTTCAAGACTCCAAAGAAACAAATCTGAGGATTTTCACTGCCCCCACTTTTAATTTTCTAATTCCTCAGGAAGTGAAATATCAGATGCAGGGTTGGTCTGTGGTACATTGTGATCATTAAAATCAAGAAGAGGGACCACAGAAATCTCTTACTTAGCTCCTTTTTACTTCTTTCAATTATCTTTACTACTAAAATTTCAGCTTTCATTGAGCAAAACTCCAAGTAGCTCCTGACACCCTAAGTTAACTGTAAGTATTTAAACACTTACTTTTTTGTTAACATCGTTATTGGAGTATAATTGCTTTACAATGGTGTGTTAGCTTCTGCTGTATCACAAAGTGAATCAGCTATACGTATACATACATCCCCATATCCCCTCCCTCTTGTGTCTCCCTCCCACCCTCTCGATCCCACACCTCTAGGTAAACACAAAGCAAGGAGCTGATCTCCCTGTGCTATGCGGCTGCTTCCCACTAGCTATCTATTTTACATTTGGTAGTGTATATATGTCCATGCCACTCTCTCACTTCATCCCAGGTTACCCTTCCCCCTCCCCGTGTCCTCAAGTCCATTCACTATGTCTGTGTCTTTATTCTTGTCCTTCCCCTAGGTTCTTCGGAACCATTTTTTTTTATATATATATATTCCATATATATGTGTTAGCATATGGATTTTTCTCTTTCTGACTTACTTCACTCTGTATGACAGTCCCTAGGTCCATCCACCTGACCACAAAGAAGTCAATTTCATTTCTTTTTATGGCTGAGCAATATTCCATTGTATATATGTGCCACATCTTCTTCATCCATTCATCTGTCAATGGACACTTAGGTTGCTTCCATGTCCTGACTATTGTAAAAAAAGCTGCAATGAACATTGTGGTACATGACTCTTTTTGAATTATGGTTCCCTCAGGGTATAGGCCCAGTAGTGGGATTGCTGGGTCGTATGGTAATTCTATTTTTAGTTTTTTAAGGAACCTCCATACAGTTCTCCATAGTGGCTGAATCAATTTACATTCCCACCAACAGTGCAAGAGGGTTCCCTTTTCTCCATACCCTCTCTAGCATTTACTGTATGTAGATTTTTTGATGATGGCCATTCTGACCGGTGTGAGATGATACCTCATTGTAGTTTTGATTTGCATTTCTCTAATGATTAGTGACGTTGAGCATCCTTTCATGTGTTTGTTGGCAATCTGTGTATCTGCTTTGGAGAAATGTCTATTTAGGTCTTCTGCACATTTTTGGATAGGGTTGTTTGCTTTTTTGATATTGAGCTGCATGAGCTGCTTGTATATTTTGGAAATTAATCCTGTCAGTTGCTTCATTTACAAATATTTTCTCCCATTCTGAGGGTTGTCTTTTTGTCTTTTTTATGGTTTCCTTTGCTGTGCAAAAGCTTTTAAGTTTCATTAGGTCCCATTTGTTTATTTTTGTTTTTATTTCTATTTCTGTAGGAGGTGGGTCAAAAAGGATCTTGCTGTGATTTTTATCAAAGAGTGTTCTGCCTATGCTTTCCTCTAAGAGTTTTATAGTGTCTGGCCTTACATTTGGGTCTTTACTCCATTTTGAGTTTATTTCTGTGTATGGTGTTAGGGAGTGTTCTAATTTCATTCTTTTACATGTAGCTGTCCAGTTTTCCCAGCATCACTTACTGAAGAGACTGTCTTTTCTCCATTGTATATTCTTGCCTCCTTTATCAAAGATAAGGTGATCATATGTGCATGGGTTTATCTCTGGGCTCTCTATCCTGTTCCATTGATCTATATTTCTGTTTTTGTGCAAGTCCCAAATTGTTTTGATTACTGTAGCTTTATAGTAGAGTCTGAAGTCTGGGAGCCTGATTCCTCCAGCTCCGTTTTTCTTTCTCAGGGTTGCTTTGGCTATTTGGGATCTTTTGTATTTCCATGCAAATTGTGAAATTTTTTGTTCCAGTTCTGAGAAAAATGCCATTGGTAGTTTGATAGGGATTGCATTGAATCTGTAGATTGCTTTGGGTGGTATAGTCATTTTCCCAGTGTTGATTCTTCCAATCCAAGAAGATGGTATATCTCTCCATCTGTTTTTAGCATCTTTAATTTCTTTCATCAGTGTCATATAGTTTTCTGCATATAGGTTTTTTGTCTCCTAGGTAGGTTTATTCCTAGGTATTTTATTCTTTTTGTTGCAATGGTAAATGGGAGTGTTTCCTTAATTTCTCTTTCAGATTTTTCATCATTAGTGTATAGGAATGCAAGAGATTTCTGTGCATTAATTTTTTATCCTGCTGCTTTACCAAATTCATTGATTAGCTCTAGTAGTTTTCAGGTAGCATATTTAGGATTCTCTATTTATAGTATCATGTCATCTGCAAACAGTGACAGTTTTACTTCTTCTTTTCCTAGTTGGATTCCTTTTATTTCTCTTTCGTCAGTGATTGCTGTGGCTAAAACTTCCAAAACCATGTTGAATAATAGTGGTGAGCATGGGAAAACTTGTCTTTCTCCTGATCTTAGTGGAAATGGTTTCAGTTCTTCACCATTGAGAACGACGTTGGCAGTGGGTTTCTTATATATGGCCTTTACTATTTTGAGGTAAGTTCCCTCTATGCCTACTTTCTGGAGGGTTTTTATCATAAATGGGTGTTGAATTTTGTCAAAAGATTTTTCTGCATCTATTGAGATGATCATATGGTTTTTCTCCTTCCATTTGTTAATATGGTGTATCACATTGATCGATTTGCATATATTGAAGAATCCTTGCATTCCTGGGATAAACCCCACTTGATCATGGTGTATGATCCTTTTAATGTGCTGTTGGATTCTGTTTGCTAGTATTTTGTTGAGGATTTTTACATCTATGTTAATCAGTGATATTGGCCTGTAGTTTTCTTTCTTTGTGACATCTTTGTCTGGTTTTGATATCAGGGTGATGGTGGCCTTGTAGAATGAGTTTGGCAGTGTTCCCCCCTCTGCTATACTTTGGAAGAGTTTGAGAAGGATAGGTGTTAGCTCTTCTCTAAATGTTTGATAGAATTCGCCTGTGAAGCCATCTGGTCCTGGGGTTTTGTGTGAAGATTTTTAGTCACAGTCTCAGTTTCACTGCTTGTGGTTGGTCTGTTCATATTTTCTATTTCTTCCTGGCTCAGTCTCAGAAGGTTGTGCCTTTCTAACAATTTGTCCATTTCTTCTAGGTTGTCCATTTTATTGGCATAGAGTTGCTTGTAGCAATCTCTCATGATCCTTTGTATTTCTCCTGTGTCAGTTGTCCCTTCTCCTTTTTCATTTCTAATTCTACTGATTTGAGTCTTCTCCCTTTTTTTCTTGATCAGTCTGGCTAATGGTTTATCAATTTTGTTTATCTTCTCAAAGAACCAGCTTTTAGTTTTATTGATCTTTGCTATCATTTCCTTCATTTCTTTTTCATTTATTTCTGATCTGATCTTTATGATTTCTTTCCTTCTGCTAACTTTGGGGTTTTGTTGTTCTTCTTTCTCTAATTGCTTTAGGTGTAAGGTTAGGTTGTTTACTTGAGATTTTTCTTGTTTCTTGCGGTAGGATTGTATTGCTATAAACTTCCCTCTCAGAACTGCTTTTGTTGCATCCCATAAGTTTTGGGGTTCGTGTTTTCACTGTCATTTGTTTCTAGGTATGTTTTTATATCCTCTTTGATTTCTTCAGTGATCTCTTTGTTATTTAGTAGTGTATTGTTTAGCCTCCATGTGTTTGTATATTTTACAGTTTCTCCTGTAATTGCTATCTAGTCTCATGGTGTTGTGGTCGAAAAAGATACTTGGTACAACTTCAATTTTCTTAAATTTACCAAGGCTTGATGTGTGACCCAAGATATGCTGTATCCTGGAGAATGTTCCATGAGCATTTGAGAAGAAAGTGTACTCTGCTGTTTTTGGATGGAATGCCCTATCATTATCAATTAAGTCCATCTTATTTGATGTATCATTTAAAGCTTGTGTTTCCTTATTTATTTTCATTTTGGATGATCTGTCCATTGGTAAAGGTGGGGTGTTAAAGTCCCCTACTATGACTGTGTTCCTGTCGATTTCCCCTTTTATGGCTGTTAGCATTTGCCTTAGGTATTGAGGTGCTCCTCTGTTGGCTGCATAAATATTTACAATTGTTATATCTTCTTTTTGGATTGATCCCTTGAACATTATGTAGTGTTCTCCTTTGTCTCTTGTAATAGTTTTTATTTTAAAGTCTATTTTGTCTGATATGAGAATTGCCACTCCAGCTTTCTTTTGATTTCCATTTGCATGAAATATCTTTTCCCATCCCCTCACTTTCAGTCTGTATGTGTCCCTAGGTCTGAACTGGGTCTCCTGTAGATAGCATATATACAGGTCTTGTTTTTGTATCCATTCAGCCAGTCTATGTCTTTTGTTTGGAGCATTTAATCCATTTACATTTAAGGTAATTATCAATATGTATGTTCCTATTACCATTTTCTTAATTGTTGTTGGTCTGTTATTGTAGGTCTTTTCCTTCTCTTGTGTTTCTTTTGTGTTCCTTCTCTTGTGTTTCCTGCCTAGAGACTTTCCTGTAGCATTTGTTGTAAAGCTGGTTTGGTGGTGCTCAATTCTCTTAGCTTTTGCTTGTCAGTAAAGATTTTAATTTCTCTGTCAAATCTGAATGAGATCTGTGTTGGGTAGAGTAACCTTGGTTGTAGGTTTTTCCCTTTCATCACTTTAAATATGTCCTGCCACTCCCTTCTGGTTTGCAGAGCTTCTGCTGAAAAATCAGCTGTTAATCTTATGGGATTTCCCTTGTATGTTATTTGTTACTTTTCCCTTGCTGCTTTTAATATATTTTCTTTGTATTTAATTTTTGATAGTTTGATTAATATGTGTCTTGGCATGTCTCTCCTTGGATTTATCCTGTATGGGACTCTCTGCACTTCCTGGACTTGATTGACTATTTCCTTTCTCATATTAGGGAAGTTTTCAACTATAATCTCTTCAAATATCTTCTCAGTCCCTTTCTTTTTCTCTTCTTCTTCTGGGACCCCTATAATTCGAATGTTGGTGCATTTAATGTTGTCCCAGAGGTCTCTGAGACTGTCCTCCGTTCTTTTCATTTTTTTTTCTTTATTCTGCTCTGCAGTAGTTATTTCCACTATTTTATCTTCCAGGTCACTTATCCGTTCTTCTGCCTCAGTTATTCTGCTATTGACTCCTTGTAGAGAATTTTTAATTTCATTTATTGTGCTCTTCACCATTGTTTGTTTGCTCTTTACTTCTTCTAGGTCCTTGTTAATGTTTCTTGTATTTTCTCCATTCTATTTCCAAGATTTTGGATCATCTTTACTATCATTACTCTGAATTTTTTTCCAGGTAGACTGCCTATTTCCTCTTCATTTGTTTGGTCTGGTGGGTCTTTACCTTGCTCCTTCATCTGCTGTGTATTTCTCTGTCTTCCCATTTTGCTTAACTTACTGTGTTTGTGTTCTTCTTTTTACAGGCCGCAGGTTCATAGTTCCCGTTGTTTTTGGTGCCTGCCCCCAGTGGCTAAGATTGGTTCAGTGGGTTGTGTCGGCTTCCTGGTGGAGGGGACTGGTGCCTGGGTTCTGGTGGGTGGTACTGGATTTTGTCTTTCTGGTGGGGAGGACTGCATCCAGTGGTGTGTTTTGGGGTGTCTGTGAGCTTATTATGATTTTAGGCAGCCTCTCTGCTAATGGGTGGGGTTGTGTTCCTGTCTTGCTAGTTCTTTGGCATAGGGTGCCCAGCACTGTAGCTTGCTGGTCGTTGAGTGGAGCTGGGTCTTAGCGTTGAGATTGAGATCTCTGGGAGAGCTGTCACCGATTGATATTACGTGGGGCTGGTAGGTCTCTGGTGGACCAATATCCTGAACTCTGCTCTCCCACCTCAGCGGCTCAGGCCTGACACCCGGCCGGAGCACCAAGACCCTGTCAGCCACACGGCAAACAGTCCTCAGCACTTTAGTCCTGATCCATCTTCAGGTTCATACAACTGTTCCCAGGAGACTGGCTCCCTTAATGTGGGTGTCGTGAATTCTATCTAGGTTTCGAATTCAAAGTCCCCATCACCTTCCTAAACTCTCTCTAAGCAGTTCTGGATCTAAGAGCTAAACACTTACTTTTGAATAACATTTTACACGAGTTCAATTTTACCCAAATTGTGAGTATGGCAGTGTTGTAGAGGTGGTACCTGTTTGTCCAGGGATATTTATGCTAATCTGCATTTCATCTTCCATGAACCAACCGATGTGATAATAGCATGAAAGTCTTGGTCAAGGAATAAAGAAGGCTGGCTTCCTGTCCCAGCCCCACTATGAAATAGGTATATAACACTGACCAAATCTTGCCATGTCTCTGGCCAAACATCATAGGTACAAATCAGAAAAATGAAGGATTAAGCTTCAAAATTGCTAATATCTCCTTCACCCTTAATATCTCATGATTCTAAGATTCTATTATCTCACCAGATCACTGTGAGACAGAAGTTAATGTTTGTTCAAGTTTGGGGGAAAATATACAACGGTGTATCCCATGTGAAGCAAAAGAATAATTTTAGCAGGCGGTTTTAGAAAAAGGATCTATCATCCCAGGAAAAGCACTCCTTAGAGAACCAGCCACAGGGTCATTTTATTTTTCCTAAACTACTTCTATGGGAAGTTTATGGACATGATCATGTTGGCAAGCCTCAATTCACATTAACAGCTGAGTTTTTAAGTGTCAATTTAATTTGTTGCTATAAGGGCCTCACAGTTTCCACGGTATTTAAAAAGAAAAAAACCTGAAACCTCATAAGATATTCACCAGTGTCCATTTATTGCAAAAATAAATAATGAGGGAAGTTACTCTAAATTTACTAATCATTTATAGTAGTATTTTATGCATTTTGATGACATCATGCATTTGAGAAAGACATGCAATGCATGGGAAACATATTACTTATTTAGGTGGTATATAATACCTGGTTTGCATATAAAATGAAGAACCCCTTCACAATAAATCCACAACTCCCCCAAATTCCCTCATTCCATAGCCTGGAATCAATGGTCTACATGCATTGGACAGACCTGAGGTTGACTTCTGGAGCAGAAGATGTTTTCATAGTCTTGAAATTCTAAGTAACTTAAACCACAGTTAAAGTCTGAGCAAATGTAAATTCAACTGCCAAACCCTAATAAAAGGAATCGTTCATCTAAAATAAAATCTTTTGTGAAATACTCAAGGTTCAGAATTGTTCAAATGACAGAAATCATAGTTTATGTGTTGTGCTCTTAGCAGGTTACCCAAGAGAACCATGTTTCCCTTCAGACATTCGTGTAACTGACCACTTAGTGTCTATTTAGATAAAGGAAGGAACTGATAGCTATGAGCATGCATGGTGGATAGTTAACAGAATCTATAATTCATCATTTTTTAATCTTCTATTTCCTCTAAGACCATCTTCATCCAAGAAACCATGCCTAAGAATTCTGGTGTGGGGTTGTTTGGAAAGGCCACTACTGAACCTGCTTTAGAAAACATTAAAAATGCCATATGCTCCATGGCATAGAATTGTTTTTTTCAAAATGCCATGCTCATTGGGAATGGCATGGCCTCTTTCCCTAGAATTGACTTTTTTACCATTCTGGCTTCACTTTATCGGACTGTTGGTCATTAATGAAGCTTTTATCATCCAAAGCTGCCAAATAAAATATACCAGATAAGGAACTGCATTCTAGCACTCATTCTCCAAGTGGAAAACCAAGGTTGTATGACATCTGAGCCTGGGAATATTTTAAAATGCTGAAACAATTGGAGTAAAGCTACTTTGTGTTGAGTATGCACAGGAAACTGCTCATTTTCCTGAGTTTGACACCAAGGTGGAACTATCCATTAGAAACTAAATAGGTAATGCATGTTAACATACTATACCATTGCCTGAAAGTTCAGCAAAACTTGCCCCTCTCCCACCCCTCGCCACCCGCAGTCCTGACAACAGTGTTCCAATGAACAGGCTATCTGGACATCTGCCATAGGGATGGAACACAATATAGATGGATTTTTTTCCTTTGTTTGCCGAATTAAAATTCCCCCAAATTATTTACCTTCAACCTTCAAAAAGCCTGTGCTCTTATCAGCTAAAATGATCCAAGCCAGGTGGTGCTTAAAAGTAATTTTAAAATACTGTCTCCTAGTAAAAAGGTACACAGTAGTGACCAGGGCTCAACGAAATGGCTATAGTAGAGATTCGAAAGAGAATGATCCCAGAGGAAAACTAACAGATCTGGTCCATTTATCCCAGGCAATAAATCATGACCTAGACAAATTGAGGCATATTGAGACTTGATTGCTTAATGGATAATCCATTGAGACCTTTTAATCTCTTGGATCTTTTTCTGTATTCATCATTTTGTGCCAGGCAGCATGTCACATGCCAGGCAAAACTGTTCTAGCCAGAGATGAGGTTGTAGAAGAGAATATTAGGGGCACTGCAGCTATTCCCCTCCTCCCCGCAATGGTATTTCTTCACTCCTCCTGATACCCTGGAAAACCCATGGGTAGGGTGGAAGGGAACGCTAGACCACAGATTCAACAGCTCTGTTCAATTTCAGCGTGCTAATAATTAGGTATGTGGGTCAGGTGGGAATGCCTCGATTCTCTAGACTGAGCCATTTCAAGCAATCAGTTCACTTTATCAACCTGACTTCAGCCAATACAATGTCTTTCTCCACTTCAAGAAGCAGAGTAGCTTGATATTATCAAAGATACAAAACTGAAGGCTGATTTTAGGAAAAAGAAAACAAAAGGGCAGCCTCTTTGGAGTACCCGTAACAAGAAAAAGAGGAGAAGCTTAAAAGTCTAAAGCTATGAACATAATAAATGTATCATAAAAAATAAATCTCAAATGGTAATTTAATAGAAAGCAACTTGATTTTTAAAAGGCTGGCTCTGCATGTTTGTTTCTTTATCCAAACCATTCTCACCTTCCACAGGAACAGAGTATCACTGCCAGCACTCCTGCATGGCTCAGTCACCCTGGGCAATAACATAACTAAGTACTGTGTACAATGGAATCAACCAATCAATCCAAGAAAATGAGCGAGTCTTGCCCTGCAGACTCCCACCCTAAGGGAAGTAACACGCTATTTTTTTTACTCTATCAAACTCTATCCAAATCAGTAAACCAATCAGTTACTTCCTTCTACTACCAGTGTGGGTAGATTAAATGATGATTGTGTTGTTTAGTCAACCACTCCAACCATCAAGTGGCATGTTACACAGTGCCACATCTGTTCTGATGCACTGAGGGAGAAATAAAAAAATAAAAAATAAATTTTAAAAAGGAAAACAGACTCAGCAATGCAGAGATTAAAAATCAAAGGAGAATATTAATAAAATAATCAGCATCTATCCATGTAAATTAACTCATACATAGAAATGAGGCTTGTCCAGTTTCAAACAATATAAAAATAGTTCATTAAACATTAACATTAAACATAACATTAAAAAAAATTACCTCTCATACTGTTGCGTGTTGTTATACACTGAGAGAAACTGGTGAAAGTCTGTTCAGATCACCCTGAAAAGCCACTACAATTTAAACCTATTGACCATAAAATTATACAGAATAGAAAACTTCTTTGTGTACTTGATCAAGAAATTGAAGTCCAAGAGTGACTTCTAATAGTCATTCAGCTGGCTAGTGGAAGAGTATATCCATGATGTAAGCAGACAGAGTAGGGGGCCCCCAGAGAAAGAGAACCAGGCATGGCTTTCTGGAAGTAAGAGAAGCCATTTTTGGCCTAAGCCATTTTGTAATCTAAGCCTGGCCGCAAGGTCTCAGTAATAATTAACAGGTCTCAGTAATAATGCTCTTAAGAGAACAAAAGGACAAATTTGCCAGACAAGAGAAGTAACAATAGCAAAGAAAATGAATCAATTGTAGAGACTTCCTGTCCTGTTTCAATGGTAGAGACTAGCCTAATGCACTTTAGCTGTTTTGCAGAATTTAAATCCCCCCTCAGAAACTCAACCACCAGATCAACTGGAATCTAAGAGCAGATGATGTTGACCTTTTCTGACCCTCATGACTTCAATCAACTAAAGCTTGGACTCTGCCTACCACCCAAGCCCCCTCATGAATATGCATGTACCCATAGCTTAAAATCTCCCCAATTTTGCTGTGCAGGGAGACACTGCTTTGGGAAAGACCCTGGCTGTTCTCCTTACTGGCTGCAACTAACAGAGCCTTCCTTCTCCCGATCTCTGGCCTGGTTGTGCCTTTTGGCTCGACACCCACCAAGAGGTGAACCCAGTTTGGGGGTAACAATAACTCCTGAGATCCTCAGAACAAATCACTCTTCAGTATACTAAACATTCAAGATTATCATGGGTTATTGGTATCTTAAGCTTTCCATTCAGAAGCTGGGTGATAGAGAATTCACAAATTGAAATAGAGATGGAGACCAATCTACAAGGAATACTCATCACTAAATATCAGACAGCCCAGCAAACATGAACACCCATGATGTGTTTAGGGCTTGCTCTGCACGGGTGCTGTTGTGCACAAAACATTCCTGTTGCATCTGGAGTTTCCAGCTCAAACAATCAACGAACCCAGGAAAGTCAAAGGACAAAATGGTGCATAATAAGGTCCAACAATTTAGTAGGGAAATAAGTAGAAAATAAATGAGAAATATAAAGAATTTGAAAGAAGATAAATACACTATTAAAAAGTTAGAGTGATGGTTAGCAACGAAAGAAAAAATTCAAAATGCAGAATCACCATGAGGCTGAGACTCAATCACATTTCCCCAGGAAATAGATGGCATAGGTACATTTGAGGAGCGTTTAATAAAGGGACTTTATAAAGGTGTAGCCAGGTATAGGGAAGACACAAGATATGGTTCAGTACTCAGGAGAATAACAGAAGAACACTGGTTATCTTCATTAGGTTGGTAGGGGTTTGTAGAACACAAGGAGAATTCTAAGAAGTGGGGAGCATTGGTTTATCCCCAACTTGCTCTCCTCCTTTCCTCCTATTTATTGCCAATGGGGCTTCATACTGGGAAAACCGAACAGGATACCAGAGGGCAAGAGAGCCAAAAAGTGGAGAATGGATTCGGGAGACAAAGAGAAGACACTGAGCACATGTACTAAACATATTTCCAAATGTCTTTCTGCTGCTGCAATCATGACTTTGCTTAGGCCAGATTATTTATTCTTACTACCTACCAGCATTCATTTCAGCTTCCACCTTCTCCACAAAACCTTACTGATTCCTCCCCATAAGACATTAGCTAGTCAAGACCCGCCCTGCAGAAAGTGTGTAATAAATACTTTCCTTTCTTTCCTTCTGTCTGTAAACCAATTTCTTGATGATTGGTTGGTTTGGTTAAAAATTTGTATTATTTAGAAAGAGAAAGAAAAGACATATGGGTGAGGTTAAAACATATAGTTCTAAAACAAAGCTTCTGATTAACATAGAAGGGTTGAATGAGAGACCAAACAAAACAACAGTCAATACCCAAAGGTTAACAACAGCACGTGATGCTGAAATCTGACATCTGAGTTTTAGGGGTGGTTTTAACCTGAGTATACAGGCAATGATTTGCAGGCTAATTAAGCATTTAAATAGTTTTTCAAAAAAACATTTTGGGATGTAGTTAGTATTTTAGTTATGGGAATGGGGCTGGAGAAGGCTTGATATATTTGCAAGGGAAGGAGACACTGGGATATGTTCGCCTCCACAAGGTCTTTAAGAACTTGGCAACCTATTTCTTGTCACTGAGACATCTTTTTTGAATACGCTGGATACACTGATGAATAAACGAGGTCTAGCATATCTTTAAAATGTTTTAATATCTGCATTATCCAGTGACATAGGGAAAGCAACTGAAGAAGACATCCTGATATCACTTAAACTAAACTTTTGTTTATCTTATTCTAGGTTTCTGGTTTTTAATTACAGTTATTTTTAAATATCTAACCTGCTAGAATATCTAACTATTGAGGGCGAGAACATTTTTTTTTTTTAATAAATTTATTTATTTATTTATTTATTTTTGGCTGTGTTGGGTCTTCGTTTCTGTGCGAGGGCTTTCTCTAGTTGCGGTGAGTGGGGGCCGCTCTTCATCACGGTGCACGGGCCTCTCACTGTCGCGGCCTCTCTTGTTGCGGAGCGCAGGCTCAGTAGTTGTGGCTCACGGGCCTAGTTGCTCCGCGGCATGTGGGATCTTCCCAGACCAGGGCTCGAACCCGTGTGTCCTGCATTGGCAGACAGATTCTCAACCACTGCACCACCAGGGAAGTGAAGCCCCCGAGGGTGAGAACATTTTTATCCCAACTAGGAGTTCCTCATAGAAGGAAGGCGCTCAGCAAGTGTTGGCTGAATTGAATTAAGTAAAAAATGTAATTGACATAAAAATCAGCTAGCTTCACTGTGACTAAATAAAACAAGCAAGTTTTAACTAATTAAGAGCAACATTAGAGTTTGCTTGTCAACATAATGGAATATGTCATATATTAGACTTGAAATTAGAATTCCCTGATGATTAAGTCTGTCTTTGGCTTACAGAACTGAGTCGTACTGCTTCTGGCTATATTAAAAATGCCCCCGTTGATTCTAGTACAAATGATCTAGATAGAACGTAACATATCTCCTATTTTTGCTGGGGGCTGTGAATGAAGCAACATAGCCCAGAACTGGCAGACTCACCATTCAGATAGGGAAAAGTGACGCTAAAGTAATTTGCTTGCCAGGAAGCACCCATAGGAGCAAGACAGCCTCTTTAACCTCCCCGTCACACACTAAGCGCAAGGTTGATCACTGGTAAACGATATGCTGACGGCAGTGAGAGTTTATAAAAAGTTATATACGAAGAATCTTAAAAGTCTGTGAAGCTCTAATTTCTTAAGTAGAGGTAATTCAGAGACCTTTTGTTAGTCACAAATTCATATCACCTTTCCCATTTAAAGAACATTTCCAGACCTCCCTTCTAATGCTTTGCATTATTTTTCCTCTACAAAAAATACCAGCACATGTAACTTAACGTTAGTTATTTCCTGGTGGATGTAGTTGTGTTGTTTAACTATCTAGCAATTATTCTTATAATGTTTATATTCCCTACAGATTTTGGAAATATGTACATGGTCAGATTAATTTATTCTTCTCTCCTGATGCCTTTTGGAAAATAATTCTATCTTGAACCTAGAACTTAAGGAACACTTGAATTCATTTTATTTCTTTTTGGCTTTGAATTTTGTATCTTAAACCTGACAATCTGGGATGTACAAGAGGAAAGTATTGCTTAACCGTGTATGTCCAAATGCAGTTTAGACTCTCTAAGACAGGCCATCTATCGTATACCATACAGGACATAGTCTTTTTCTGATTTATGAGGTACGTACGACCTATTGTGAGTTTAGCAGATGCTTCTCAGGGCACTAGTCCAACAACCTGGGTTCCAGAAGGGTCTCTAAAACTTACTCACTGTGTAGTCTTGAATTGTTCACTTATCCATCTCTGAACTTCACTTTTCTTTTTGCAGTGAGTAATAACATCCCTGTCTTATGGTGTTTTTGAAAAATTCAAATGAGATAAAGAATATATCAATATACGCTTGTTAAATGGTTGTTATTCAAGGATAAGCCTACAGGCCTTTGTGAGCCTCATTTTCTGCCATTTATTAATATGCAGTCTAGTGAGCCAATGGTGCAGTGAAAAGACTGGACTTTGATTTCTAATACTAATACCCCTGGGCACAAGTCTCAGGTTTACTACTCTATAGTTAACGTAACTTTGAGAAAATGCCTTAAACCCTCTGGAGAGCAGTTTTATCATTTATTAAGTGGGGCAAATAATGTCTTTCACTTAGTACTCATTCATCTACTATTAACTGTTACCCTCTATCTTTCTTAGATTGCACTCCTCCACCAAAATATATAATGCAAAAATACCTTGCCTTTTTCTGGATATTACAATTTAGAAACTAAGGAGAACTCACAAAAGTTCTCGAGAGTCACAAGGAAAGTTAATGGTTCAGAAAATAGGATGTGTGAAGGAAGTTTAAAGGAACTGGATCATTTGAAACTGAGCAGAAAACTAAGGGGTGGGGGGAGTGAAATGTCTTTTTGGAAATAAAGATAAGGAGATGGAATGATGATCATCTCCTTCAACCCATGAAGACAAGCAGCAGTAAGTCAGAGAGACTGCAATGGTATGATTTTACAGTTAAGGATGCTGGGTAGAGCATAGGCATTAATCCTCTGCTTCTCCCAAAACCCACTATAAGCAATATAAGGACAGTATGATGTATATATTTCTTCTTTAAAAGGCAATCGTCCATAAAGAAAAAGGGAGTGAGAGATAACACAAACAAAACTCAGGAACCTAGAAAGCTGATAGACAAGTGGTAATTGACAAGCAGAATGAAAAGGCTGACCCCTAAGCTGGAAGTAGGAAACACTGATAAATAACCTAGTTTACACTGCAGAACTCCCCATGGCCCAGGTACCTCAGGGTTTTAATGCAGGGAAGAAAACCAGGAAAAAGGGTTTAGAGTCTGTATAAAAAGCCATTAGATCCTCCCTTAGAATTCACAGCCTGGCAACTGCCCTGTCTTTTTACAGGTGGACACCTGGGCATTTATTATTTTATAGCATAAACAGAGAGTCTCTGTGCTGGGAGATATTAAACATGGTGCATCGTGGAGTACCAAGTGCACACTGAGGGATTCTGTGAACTGAGTGCTAATGGCTTGGGAAATAGATGTGTGAAGGAAGTTTAAAGTTGAATGAACTGAACTGTTGAGATACCCCAACTTTCTATCCAACTTGGCTGCCAGATAGGGTGATCTTATAATTTACCATCCAGACCAGGCCATTTATAATAGTGAAAGGGGGTGGTATTCGTAATTATTTACTTTGGAACACAGTATATAGTAAACACCTCCCAGGCAAACTGGGGTTTATGGGGTTATAAGCTTATTCCTAGAACTTTAGCAGCCACACATAAACACCCCAGGGAGTAGTTCGAAGAGTCTTTCCTGAGCGACTCTGAGGAACTCACGAGAAAAGTCATAAAGAGGCTGACATCTAAGATTCCCAAGAGAAACAACATAATCAGCTAGCTCTACAGTGAAGACCATATTCAACACGTTCCAGTGATGAATAGCATTTACAAACCGAGAGAACGTCAAACCTAGATAATGATCTTAACTACAATTATAATTTTAAAATATTTGGAGAAATGCAAGTGTGCATGTTAGGAGTAGGGTTGGGAAAGTTCTAAAATATAATTAAATCTTCATCCCCTATAGGGAGAAGTCGATAGATAAAAACTAAAAATTAGAGATAAAATCTCAGTAGATAAGCATGCTATTTAAAAATAAGGATAAAAGTTTTGAAAAAATATTCTAAAATAAGTGAAAGAGGTAGACTCTGGTGAGTGGGAAATGGTGAGCGTCGGGGCTGCTACTTTTTTATAACAAGTATGGTGTGCTATTTGACCTTTTAACCAAGGGTTGGCAAACTATGACATGCAGGCTAAATCTGATGGCCTCCTTCAGTTAAAAAACAAAACAAAACAATTTTCTAGGGATACATACATACCCATTTATTTATGTAATTCTATGACGCTTACACACTACAGCTGCAGAGTTGAATAGTTACAACCGAGACCATATGACCCACATAGTCTCAAATATTTATTATCTGGCACTATAGGAAGAAAAAGAAAAAAGTCTGCTGACCTCTAAACTATGAATGTGGATGGTTGTCTAAAAAAAATTAGAAACACAGTTATGTTGAATACATTCTAACAATGAATGCGTCTATTCACTAGAATGATGACTTGATCAAAATTGAGCGTTCTCTTTCACAAAAATTCCCTCTTCTAAATTATCATAGATTATCGTATTTGAAGCCAGTATGCTAAAACAGTTGGTATATCAAGACTATGCCTAGTCTGTGCTTCAAATTAAGCCAAGAAAAGTTTTATTATTATTATTATTTTTTTTTACTTTAAATATTCAACATTTTGGCTCAGTTGTCTATTTGGTTCAAAATACGCAATATAGGTTTTCTTAAAATATTTTATAAGTAACAGCATCTGTGCACCCACCCACAAGGTCTATTAGCACGAATGAAATGGGAAGTAAAAGCCTTTCTGGGATTGTGGGTCTCAGAGGAGCTCAATGACAAAGCCCAGCACTCACTTTTGAGCCTCAGAATTTAAATGTCTTCCTTGGGGAAAATCCTGCATAGTATTCTATCAGCATCTTCCTTGTTCAATTGCTTTCACATCGCATTACCTTAACATATTGCACTCTTAGTGTCATGTTCCTTAATATGCTTCCTAGTAAACTGCCTAGTTTAAAAATAAACAAAAAACTTCCCATTTTTTGATTACACAGGAAGTAACACCTTATGAGGTCAGCAGATTTCCATCCCTCACCTCTACCTAAGGTATCGAATATCAGTTGTGTTAGAAATGAAATATACTAATCAAAACTGTTGGGTTTGAAGATAATTTTTTCACAGCAAGTGAAATCTATACTCTTGGGAGTAAATAAGCCCTTTCGTGTCAACATTTATTATTGATTCTTTGACTCAAAATTAAATTGAAAAAGAATGAGTAGCGAAAACTTCATCACTACAAAATAACATCAGTAGTTTAAGAATTGTGAACAAGGTGAGACCTCCAAGATAGGAGAAGAGTAAGACGTGGAGATCACCTTCCTCCCCACAGATACATTAGAAAAACATCTACACGTGGAACAACTCCTACAGAACACCTACTGAACGCTGGCAGAAGACCTCAGACTTCCCAAAAGGCAAGAAACTCCGCATGTACCTGGATTTTTCTTTCTTTCCTCCTTTCCTCCTTTCTTTTATTCCTTCCTTCCTTCCTTCCTCCCTCCCTCCCTTCTTTCTCTCTCTCTCCCTCTCTCTCTCTCTCTCTCTCTCTCTTTCTCTTCTTCTTTCTCTCTTTTCTTCTGAGCCGCATGGCTGACAGAGTCTTGGTGCTCCGGCCAGGTGTCAGGCCTGTGCCTCTGAGGTGGGACAGCCGAGTTCAGGGCACTGGTCCACCAGAGACCTCCTGGCTCCACATAATATCAAACGGCAAAAGCTCTCCCAGAGATCTCAGTCTCAACGCTAATATCCAGCTCCACTCAACGACCAGCAAGCTACAGTGCTGGACACCCTATGCCAAAGAACTAGCAAGACAGGAAAACAACCCCACCCATTAGTAGAGAGGCTGCCTAAAATCATAATAAAGTCACAGGCACCCCAAAACACACCACCAGACGTGGACCTGCCCACCAGAAAGACAAGATCCAGCCTCATCCACCAGAAGACAAGCCCTAGTCCCCTCCACCAGGAAGCCGACACAACCCACTGAACCAAGCTTAGGCACTGGGGACAGACACCAAAAACAACAGGAAACAACCTCCAGCCTGCGAAATGGAGACACCAAACACAGTAAATTAAGCAAAATGAGAAGACAGAGAAACACACAGCAGATGAAGAAGCATGGGGAAAACCCACCAGATCAAACAAATGAAGAGGAAATAGGCAGTCTACATGAAAAAGAATTCAGAGTAATGATAGTAAAGATGATCCAAAATCTTGGAAACAGAATGGAGAAAATACAAGAAATGTTTAACAAGGACCTAGAAGAACTAAATAGCAAACAAACAATGATGAACAACACAATAAATGAAATTAAAAATTCTCTAGAAGGGATCAATAGCAGAATAATTGAGGCAGAAAACGGGTAAGTGACCTGAAAGATAAAATAATGGAAATAACTACTGCAGAGCAGAATAAAGAAAAAAGAATGAAAAGAATTGAGGACTGTCTCAGAGACCTCTGGGACAACATTAAATGCACCAACATTCGAATTATAGGGCTCCCAGAAGAAGAAGAGAAAAAGAAAGGGATTGAGAAAATATTTGAAGAGATTATAGCTGAAAACTTCCCTAATATGGGAAAGGAAATAGTCAATCAAGTCCAGGAAGTGCAGAGAGTCTCATACAGGATAAATTCAAGGAGGAACACATCAAAACACATAATAATCAAACTATCAAAAATTAAATACAAAGAAAATATATAAAAAGCAGCAAGGGAAAAGCAACAAAAAACATACAAGGCAATCCCCATAAGGTTAACAGCTGATCTTTCAGCAGAAACTCTGCAAGCCAGAAGGGAGTGGCAGGGCATTTTTAAAGTGATGAAAGGGAAAAAACCTACAACCAAGATTACTCTACCCAGCAAGGATCCCTTCAGATTTGACGGAGAAATTAAAACCTTTACAGACAAGCAAAAGCTAAGAGAATTCAGCACCACCAAACCAGCTTTACAACAAACGCTAAAGGAACGCTCTAGGCAGGAAACACAAGAGAAGGAAACACAAGAGAAACACAAGAGAAGGAAAAGACCTACAATAACAAACCCAAAACAATTAAGAAAATGGTAATAGGAAAATACATATCGATGATTACCTTAAATGTAAATGGATTAAATACTCCAAACAAAAGACATAGACTGGCTGAATGGATACAAAAAAAGACCTATATATATGCTGTCTACAAGAGACCCAGTTCAGACCCAGGGAAACATACAGACTGAAAGTGAGGGGATGGAAAAAGATATTTCATTCAAATGGAAATCAAAAGAAAGCTGGAGTAGCAATTCTCATATCAGACAAATAGACTTTAAAATAAAGACTATTACAAGAGACAAAGAAGGACAGTACATAATGATCAATGGATCAATCCAAGAAGACAATATAACAATTGTAAATATTTATGCAGCCAACAGAGGAGCACCTCAATACCTAAGGCAAATGCTAACAGCCATAAAAGGGGAAATCAACAGGAACACAATCATAGTAGGGGACTTTAACACACCACTTTCACCAATGGACAGATCATCTAAAGTGAAAATAAATAAGGAAGCACAAGCTTTGAATGATACATTAGGTAAGATGGACTTAATTGATATTTACAGGACATTCCATCCAAAAACAACAGAATACACTTTCTTCTCAAGTACTCACGGAACATTCTCCAGGACAGATCATATCTTGGGTCACAAATCAAGCCTTGGTAAATTTAAGAAAATTGAAATTGTACCAAGTATCTTTTCTGACCACAACACTATGAGACTAGATATCAATTAAAGGAAAAAAATACGAAAAACATACAAATACATGGAGGCTAAACAATACACTACTTGATCACTGAGTAAATCAAAGAGGAAATCAAAAAATACCTAGAAACAAATGACAATGAAAACACGACCCAAAACCTATGGGATGCAGCAAAAGCAGTTCTAAGAGGGAAGTTTAGAGCAATATTATCCTAACGGAAGAAATAAGAAACATCTCAAATAAACAACCTAACCTTACACCGAAAGCAATTAGAGAAAGAGCAAAAAAAAAACCCCAAAGTGAGCAGAAGGAAAGAAATCATAAAGATCAGATCAGAAATAAATAAAAAAGAAATGAAGGAAACAAGAGCAAAGATCAATAAAGCTAAAAGCTGGTTCTTTGAAAAGATGAACAAAATTGATAAACCATTAGCCAGACTCATCAAGAAAAAAAGAGAGAAGACTCAAATCAATAGAATTAGAAATGAAAAAGGAGAAGTAACAACTGACACTGCAGAAATACACAAGACCATGAGAGATTACTACAAGCAACTATATGTCAATATAATGGACAACCTGGAAGAAATGGACAAATTCTTAGAAAAGCACAACCTTCCAGGACTGAATCAGGAAGAAATAGAAAATATAAACAGACTAATCACAAGCACTGAAATTAAGACTGTGATTAAAAATCTTTCTACTAACAAAACCCCAGGACCAGATGGCTTCACTGGAGATATTCTATCAAACATTTAGAGAAGAGCTAACACCTATCCTTCTCAAACTCTTCCAAAATATAGCAGAGGGAGGAACACTCTCAAACTCATTCTATGAGGCCACCAGCACCCTGACACCAAAACCAGACAAAGATGTCACAAAGAGAGAAAACTACAGGACAATATCACTGATGAACACAGATGCAAAAAGCCTCAACACAGCACTAGCAAACAGAATCCAACAGCACATTAAAAGGATCATACACCATGATCAAGTGGGGTTTATCCCAGGAATGCAAGGATTCATCAATATACACAAATCAATCAAAGTGATAAACCATATTAACAAACTGAAGAAGAAAAACCATATGATCATGTCAATAGATGCAGAAAAAGCTTTTGACAAAATTCAATACCCATTTATGATAAAAACGCTCCAAAAGTAGGCACAGAGGGAACTTACGTCAACATAATGAAGGCCATATATGACAAACCCACAGCCAACATCGTTCTCAATGGTGAAAAACTGAAACCATTTCCACTAAGATCAGGAACAAGACAAGGTTGTCCACTCTCACCACCATTATTCAACAAAGTTTTGGAAGCTTTAGGCACAGCAGTCAGAGAAGAAAAAGAAAAAAAAGGGAATCCAAATCGGAAAATAAGAAGTAAAACTGTCACTGGTTGCAAATGACAAGATACTATACATAGAGAATCCTAAGGACACCACCAGAAAACTACTAGATCTAATCAATGAATTTGGTAAAGTAACAGGATAAAAAATTAATGCACAGAAATCTCTTGCATTCCTATACACTAATGATGAAAAATCTGAAAGAGAAATTAAGGAAACACTCCCATTTACCATTGCAACAAAAAGAATAAAATACCTAGGAATAAACCTACCTAAGGAGGCAAAAGACCTGTATGCAGAAAACTATAAGACACTGATGAAAGAAATCAAAGACGATACAAACAGATGGAGAGATATACCAAGTTCTTGGACTGGAAGAATCAACACTGTGAAAATGACTATACTACCCAAAGCAATCTACAGATTCAATGCAATCCCTATCAAACTACCAATGGCATTTGTCACAGAACTAGAACAAAGAATTTCACAATTTGTATGGAAGCACAAAAGACCCCGAATAGCCAAAGCAATCATGAAAAAGAAAAATGGAGCTGGAGGAATCAGGCTCCTGGACTTCAGACTATACCACAAAGCTACAGTAATGAAGTCAGTATGGTACTGGCACAAAAACAGAAATATAGATCAATGGAACAGGATAGAAAGCCCAGAGATAAACTCACGCACATATGGTCACCTTATTTTTGATAAAGGAGGCAAGAATATATAATGGAGAAAAGACATCCTGTTCAATAAGTGGTGCTGGGAAAACTGGACAGCTACATGTAAAAGAAAGAAATTAGAACACTCCCTAACACTATACACAAAAATAAACTCAAAATGAATTAAAGACCCAAATGTAAGGCCAGACACTATAAAACTCTTAGAGGCAAACATAGGCAGAACACTCTATGAGGTAAATCATAGCAAGATCCATTTTGATCCAGCTCCTAGAGAAACAGAAATAAAAACAAAAATAAACAAATGGGACCTAATGAAACTCAAAAGCTTTTGCACAGCAAAGGAAACCATAAACAAGATGAAAAGACAACCCTCAGAATCGGAGAAAATATTTGCAAATGAAGCAACTGACAATGGATTAATCTCCAATATTTACAAGCAGCACATGCAGCTCATTATCAAAAAAACAAACAACCCAATCCACAAATGGGCAGAAGACCTAAATATATATTTCTCCAAAGAAGATATACAGATTGCCAACAAACTCATGAAAGAATGCTCAACATCACTAATCATTAGAGAAAACAGAACTACAATGAGGCATCACCTCACACCAGTCAGAATGGCCATCATCACAAAATCTACAAACAATAAATGCTGGAGAGGGAGGAAAGGGAACCTTCTTGCACTGTTGGTGCAAACGTAAATTGATACAGCCACTATGGAGAACAGTATAGAGGTTTCTTAAAAAACTAAAAATAGAACTACCATATGACCTAGCAATCCCACTACTGGCCATATACCCTGAGAAAACCATAATTCAAAAAGAGTCATGTACCACAATGTTCATTGCAGCTCTGTTTACAATAGCCAGGACATGGAAGCAACCTGGGTGTCCATCGACAGATGAATGAATAAAGAAAATGTGGCACCTATATACAATGGAATATTACTCAGCCATAAAAAGAAACAAAATTGAGTTATTTGTGGTGAGGTGGATGGACCTAGAGTCTGTCATACAGAGTGAAATAAGTCAGAAAGAGAAAAACAATTACTGTATGCTAACGCATATATATGGAATCTAAAAAAAAAAAAAAAAAACGTTATGAAGGACCTAGGTTCAGGACAGGAATAAAGACGCAGATGTAGAGAATGGACTTGAGGACATATGGATGGGGAAGGGTAACCTGGGACGAAGTGAGAGAGTGGCATGCACTTATATATACTACAAAATGTAAAACAGATAGCTAGTGGGAATCAGCCGCATAGCACAGGGAGATCAGCTCGGTGCTTTGTGACCACCTTGAGAGGTGGGATAGGGAAGGTGGGAGGGAAACGCAAGAGGGAGGAGATATGGGGATAATGTATATGTATAGCTGATTCACTTTGTTATAAAGCAGAAACTAACAAACTATTGTAAAGAAATTATACTCCAATGAAGATGTTAAAAAAGAAAAAAAGAATTGTGAACAAGTAGTGTCCTCCCAATAAAAACAGTCTAATAATATAATTTTCCTTTTCTGAGATCAAAGTGTGGCATAAGCTAGAGCTTATGGGTTGCATTTAATACCAGAGACTCTGTAAAATCCCTCGAAGGATGTGTGGTAAGGAATTATTTTAGGTAAAGTTGTATTCAAAAAAAAAAAAAGCACAAAACAATACAATAACAACAACACTTGGTGTGGGAGTTTTTATTATTCTAGATGTGATGAGATCAGTATTCTCTGCTAGCACATGGAAAGGACTGACGCTTAAATACACATAAAGGGGAAAAGTCTGGAGGTAGAGGCTCAATGTAAGATTGGCCTTTCAGGTCATAGTCAACTATGTGCTCACAAGGCACTTAAAGGTACTTATTGAGACCAACCACAGTGTCTAAAACATAGTAGGAACTTAGTACATATTCAATGCATGAATAAATGAATGACTATATCTATTAATATCTGTAAGAATAATTGAATAGATAGGTGGAGAAATGCAACAAGCTGGGGAAGTCAGACTTAAGGTTACAGGAAAGACAGCATGTGTGCAATGAGCTTCGGGACTAAAAACGATCTGATTCACATAATCCTCATGCAGTTTTCTTTGTCTATCACCCAGAACCTATCTATTATAATACTTACTTATATGTAATTGTATTTTATAAAGAAGTATAATCATACAAAGATAGCAAATGGTTAAAGTTTCAGATATATATGAATTGCCCTTTAAAGACATGTTGCAGTTTAATAACTAGGATGGTGTCAAATGGCTCAAGCTGTTGATATATGAAAGTTAATGGAAGTGAATACTGCTCTCAGAATAAAAGCAAATATGTCACATATATGACATGTACACATAGGTAGACCCACATTCTCGTGCTCAACCTCTTATTGTAGTAAGAGTTAATGAAAACCTTGGAATAACATCCCCGCACTTGAAAGAATGGTATTTCATTGAGTGAAGAGATGAGAAATAATCATGCAAGAAGTATTTACCCTGTGTCAGATATTGGGCTAGACATTCCAATGCGTGCTGGGGTAGGGATGAGGATTATACATTATTCTAAGACTTGGCTTCTGCTCTTAAGGAACTTACAATCTATTCAGAGAGAAGATACTTTTAGAATTAGCACAAATCCAAATTAGGGTACACTTATACGCTACCGTGCATCAGGCATAAATTTACAAATGCTTGTTGTGAAAGAGAACAGTGTGACGGTGTAGTGTGGCATCTAATTTCCCAGATGAGGAAGATTCGGGGTCACAGAGATAGATGAGAACAGGGACTAGAATGCAAGTCTCTCTGACTCCCTGAATAGTCTGTCTTCCTCATGCTACTGGGTAAAATGGCACGTAAGTATGTAAAGGTGATGACATAGCTCTGCCTTTAGTTTACGATTCCCTCTGCTGCATTTAATACAAGGATGGACATAATTTAGATCTCCATCATTTTTCTGAATAAATGGACAGAATAGTCAAAATATAACCAAATACCTTATAAGTGAAAATAAATATGGCATTGCTTTAATGACTAATATTTTATCCTTTGGAGTATATAATACCTCTTTCTATAACTTATCCAGTTCCCATAATAACACTCTGAGTCCAGGATGTTATTCTTACCACTTTACAGATGAGAAAATCAGTGTTCAAAAAATTGAAGTTGGTAAAAGCACACAGTCAATATTAAATCTACCTCTGCAGCAGAGAATACTGGTTGATGAAAGCAGTGGCTGACTGGTGAAATGAAGAAGCACGATTGGGTGAGAAGACTAAGATTAGGGAGAGGGAACCTTCAAATCAAGTCAAAAATTTTGCCCTCACAGCAGAAGAAAACAGGTCATCCTTGTGTAAACTCATGGAACAATACATGAAGCCAGAATCTTTCCAGTCTTATCAGTTCAATTTAAACAGCAGTAACTGCTTTACCGAGAGAAGAAGAAAGAAGGGAAGAAACAGAAAGAGAAGGAGGAGGAAGAAAAACCTAGTTGTCAGAATATAAATATCAACTTTATATGTTTCTCATCAGCATAATGGTATATGCAGGGCATTCAGCCACAAAGTCATGTCCAGGATTCTAGATTAGGTCTGCCTTGGCTCACAGAAGAGTGGTTACCCTCTCATCATAGCTTCCCAACCGAGGAACCGTTACAGCTAGGGGCTCTGCAAAAGTTTCCCATTGGCTTTTAGCATCATCAACCTTCCTGACAATACCATTTCATTCCTGTTTCTGGAAGGAGTGGTGTAGCAGGCATAGATTTTTTGTTTTAATTATTACGTTCTTCAATAGTTGATTGTCCTTTTATGTGACTCTCAAGGTTTAGAATATGAGATGCAATATCTGAGAAAATCAATTGCTTTGCTTAGTTACATCACAGAATGGCAGAGAGAAAGAGTTAGGGAAAATGATGATAACCCTTATTATTCATGAACTATAACATCAATAATACTATTTCATGCGGACAGAATTTGTTCTGTTTTTCTTTAATTAATCTCCATGTTATCATGAATTTACCACCATCATTAAAAATCAAGAATGAAATTATATAAACAGACTTAACATATGGGAAGATTATCAAATGCAATGCTTATTTTAATTAGCCAAGAACACATAACCCCTCACACAGGGTTTGGATGTCTGGCACCTTACCATTTTTCTGAAATATAGCACTTTTCATGGCTCCATGGCCAAGCTTATCAATATGTGCAATTCTTGAGGATAGAAAAAGGCTTTTTTGCCTTACTCCCTTTCTGTTTAATAGAGCTTTATGACTGTAGCTAAACATAAACCCAACAAAGTATATAATCCTGACCTTCCCACTCTTATTCTTGGGGGAAAAAAGAATTTGTTCAAAGGGAAAAAAAGGAATACAAAATTTTGAAACTTCTATTTATTTTAATTATTCACAAAGAATAAATGTGACAGAGAAATTGGAATGGGAGGAAAAGAGACAAAATTAAGTAGAAATGAAATGTGATTAGGTGTCCTTTTACTACTCTACTGGTTCTCTTGTGATTCATTGCTAGAGACAGAAGTGCATAAGAAAAAACTTTATCTTGATTTAAAAATCCTCTTGATGTAATTCGCATCTCTTGCTTTAAGCCCCACAGAGCAAAATGCAAACGACTGACTTCTCTTGGTGCCTCCCTATTGGTGGCTTGTAAGAACAAGTCTCCTTTCTCTTGTTTTCCCTGTGCTTAATAATGATCTAATTTAGGCTAGGGCACGACCATATGAAAAATGATTGATATGAGATATGTACACATTGTTGTGTTGGTTCAATGAGAGTTTCACCTCTTGGGAAAGAAAGTGGATTACCATTTCTGCTCAACAGTATGAGTACTGTACAATATATAAAATAGTCCAGTAAACAATTCACAGAGGCTAATCCACTCAGCATGAACTGTGCTGGACCTAAAATTCCATTTGTTCTTGGCTTTCATTCTGCATTTCCTTCGGCACTCAAAATGGTAGGATCTGGATGTGAGCAGACAGTGCTTGTACACTGAGCAGTATAAAAGAGAAGAGAGTGGCTTGCACTAACGTCACTGTAATTTAGCAGTACGTATCGATAACCCCTTTCAGATGACACTCATATCTGTTTGCATGGCAATCCAGAAAGCGACCTGTTACTAGACGCCACTATGCCCAATTATTTGTTGAGATTTCTTTTTCCTCTCCCTGCTAATAATTAGAATGGGCAGCCTTGTATAGTGTAAAGAACGTAGATAACTTTTAAACCAGATAAACACAGTTCCAAATGTACTCTGTGACCTTAGGGAAGTGATAGTCTCTCAGACCTCAGCTTCCTCACCAAAAAAGGAGGATTCCATTAATATCTTTTTGCAGGGCTGTTGCAAATACAGTCAACAGAGGTAAAGCTCCCAGCAATAAATTATAACAACCGCATGACTGTTTCTAAGACCTATTGCTTACCTACTGGTACCTATTGCTACCAAAACAGACTTTTGGAGCCTGCCAAAAAGTCTTCTTGAATGACTTTTGTTAACCACGTCAAACACCATTTTTTTTCGTCATGACACAGGTGCAGATTTGTAACATAATGTATTTGATTAAAAAAGAGGACTTAGATTCCCCAGAACTACACTTGCTCACGGTGTGATCTTAGGTAACTTGCATAACCACCTGAGTCTCAGTTTATCTACAAAAGAAGGGTAATAATAGTACCACCAAAACTGGGTACCACCAAACTATTGGCTGGATCAAACAAGATAATAATTAAGTGTCTGGAATAGTGTAAGGACTTAATCATTTTAGTTATTTTCATTAGTATAAGGTACAGAAGTAATATAAAAACTATTCAAATATTCCCTACCATAAATTATGTTCTTAAAAGCATTTCACCCACCCTGCTTGCAGGCACATCACTCTAAGACTGCTTCAAGCTCCCTTCACTGTGGCTGTGAGGACAAATGTTTCTTTTTTAAACCTGTACTGTGCTAATGGTGAAAGCCTGGCTGCACTACACGTCAAATTTCTTATGTCTGCGTTGTGATTTCATACAAGGCGAGGTTAATGCAATTCTCTTAAAGAGCCCCAAGCTTGCTAGAGGCCTGCCATGCGTTGGCCCCTTAATTTCAGCCTTCCCCACAACATGCATTGGTCTTGGTCACTACTTGGAAGTGGAACATTTCACAGTCAAACGTTAGATGAGACCTCAGCCCTGGCAGACACCTCGGCTGCAGCCTTGTGGGAGACCCTGAAGCAGTTGACCTGGCTAAGCTCTCTGGATTTTCGATCTACAGATAATAAAGTGTGTGTTGTTTTAAGCCACTAGACCTGTAGTAATACCATTATGAAGCCATAGATAACTGATAAAATACCACAAAACACTACACTTGAGATAGTACTTGTAGGCGTACTTAGAGCAATCAGACTCTACCTATAGGAAACTATTTTAAATTTCCCACATCACTTTGTATAGTACTTAGTGTACAGTAGTACTTTTTCCCTAGACTAAAAATTGTTCTTTGACTCTCATAATCCCTTTATCCACATAGATACTAGTAATAAATGATTTTTCTGTACAAATATCACTTCCAAGATACACCAACAAATCATAACTGGTTAATAACAACTAATTCAGAATTTGGGTTATTGATGCAATTGATGATATGCAAATGAACTTGGGTATCCTTCATTCTTCAGTTCCTGAAACTGATAATAAGATCCATCTCCACTATGAAAGAATATTATAATGCTCATATGACACTTGTTTTTGATGTAATCACAGATATGGAAGAAAAACCATAGAAAGAAGAAAGAAGATGAAATACACAAAGCTATATGCATGCAGGAAACATGTAGTCTTATAAAGGAAAACATTATCTTCTGTCTACTAACTATGGTCTGGGCATGGTTAATCATGGCCAAGGTATAGATCATAATTTGCTGTCATTTAATCCAAAGGGAACATACTTTGGGACCAAATTAGTAGGTAGGCTAATAGTTCTAGGCAGCTGGTAGAGGTGGAAGCCTGATGATATCTTCGAGGCAAAAGATAAAACAATATCTAAGTGATTCAAGAGTTCAAGCCACAGAGAGAAGGTGGGTGACCCTGTCTGTGATTTCAAGCAAAAGACCGAAAGGGAGAATGGAGTAATTTATTAAAACTTGAACTAGAAGGAGAGCAAAGTGCCAATCTAATTAGTGTTTAATGACTGGGCTCAAGTCAGAACGTCAGCTCTGGACCGCCAGGGAGAAGGCAGTCTGGCTTGGAGAGACAGCACATGATGAGGGGAGAGGACACGGTCCATTGTCTTGGGCTGTCTCCCTTGTGCCAACTGAGGAAGCTAGCAAGGCATGCTGATTTTCCTGAGGAAATCATGAAGGAAAGAAAACAGTGCAACTCCATTCCTCTGCAACCCTGCTCCCTACAACAGCGGCCTTAATGCCCATAGGCTCCTGATATCTTTAGCCTTAATCTCTATGACCAGTATGACTTTTATCACCCCAATTTAAAGCAATATCTCTGTGCCCATCCGGGAGAACTGTGGCCGAATCATTTTGGCAGAGTTGTGATAACCCGCAGGTGTAAAAATGCAGTGATTCAGAGAGAACTGAGTTCACATCCTGACTTTACAAGTTACTAACTGAATGGCTAAATATATAAACCTGTTTTTATTAAATAAAAATAATAAACATTTGGTTGGTGATTGGCTGGATTTCTCTAAACCTCAGCTATTTCATCTTTACAATGGAATTATCAAAATCTGTCTTTGGAGAATATTATAAGAATTAGACTTGACAGATGTAAAAGCAACAACAGAGGACCTAAGATATATTAGCAACTCAATAAATGCTAACTCTCTATTATCACCTGGGAAATGTCAAGGGCAAATCATTGCTTCACCCTGAAATTTCTGTCATTTTACTTAGGTACAAAATATCACTCTGTACATACCCCGTTGGTAAGTATCTCCTTGCCTGCAGCAGTTTTATAGGTAACTAGGGTGAGTTCTTTGTATTAAAAAGTGGCCCTGCTCCAGAATACTCATTTTTATCTTCAGATACTAATATTACACTATAGACAAATGATAAATTACTATTAGAAAAAACTATGTCACATAGGTGAGAGCGCTGGCTTCAGCTTCTAATCAGGCCTCACAGACATTGGGGGCATTTCCTTTTGGGAAGAGGATGGGGCCACTTAAGGAAGCAGTGTCCATTCTTGGGACCTGCTTCTTAGATGCCCCTCCACCCCACAGAGGAGATTTCCAGTCAAAGTATGAGAAATCGACATTCTTGCCAAATAAAGACACACCTCTCCACTGTGGCTTAAGGGAAAATGTTTCTTTTTCTTCTTCAATCCTCAAGTCCACCACTCCGTGGCCATCAAATAGGCATGTAAGCCTTTTCTCCCTGTAATTGATCTCTTCGTTGCTATATTAGTTTTCAAGGGCTGCCCTAACCAATTACCACAAAGTTGGTGGTTTAAAAACATCAGACATGTATTCTCTCACAATTCTAGAAGCCAGAAGTCCAAAATCAAGGTGTTGGCAGGGCTGGCTCCTTCTGAGGGCATTTGTTCTGTGCCTCTCTCCTAAATTCTGGTGGCTGCTGGAAATCTTTGGGGTTTCTTGGCTTGTAGACATATTTCGTCTCTGCCCCCATCATCATATGGCTTTCCCGGCTCTGTGTCTCTGTGCCATAAGCCTCCCTCTCCTTTCACTTATAAATCCAATCATTGGAATTGGGGCCCATCTAAAGCCAAGAGAATTTCATTCTGATATCCTTATCTTAATTGCATCTGCAAAGACCCTACTGCCAAATAAGGTCACATTCACAGGTACCGGGGATTAGGACCAGGGCATGTCGTTCTGGGGGACATTATTCAACCTGCTACAGTTGCCTCATGGACTAACAACAAAGGTCACACAGGTCTCCTTAATTCTTGTCCTTCCACATTCCATTCTCCACAAGTAACCTGACCATCTTTAAAAATCTAGACTTGGAAAAAAAGAGGGGCAAGATGGCGGAAGAGTAAGACGCAGAGATCACCTTCCCTCTCACAGATACAGCAGAAATACATCTACATGTGGAACTGCTCCTACAGAACACCCACTGAACGCTGGCAGAAGACGTCAGACCTCCCAAAAGGCAAGAAAATCCCCACGTACTTGGGTAGGGTAAAAGAAAAAAGAAATAACAGAGACAAAAGAATAGGGACGGGACCTGCGCCAGTGGGAGGGAGCCGTGAAGGAGGAAAGGTTTCCAGGTACTAGGAAGCCCCTTTGCAGGCAGAGACTGCGGGTGGCAGAGGGGGGAAGCTTCGGAGCCGCGGAGGAGAGCGCAGCCACAGGGGTGCGGAGGGCAAAGCGGAGAGACTCCCGCACAGAGGCTCGGCGCCAACCAGCACTCACCAGCCCGAGAGGCTTGTCTGCTCACTCACCGGGGCGGGCGGGGGCTGGGAGCTGAGGCTCGGGCTTTGGTGCTAGCCGGGAGGGAGTCCGGGAAAAAGTCTGCAGCTGCCGAAGAGGCAAGAGACTTTTTCTTGCCTCTTTGTTTCGCGGCGCGCAAGGAGAGGGGATTCAGAGCGCTGCCTAAACGAAATCCAGAGACGGGTGCGAGCCGCGCGGCTATCAGCGTGGATCCCACAGCAACAGGGGCGCAGAGGGAAAAACGGAGAGATTCCCGCACAGAGGCTCAGCGCCGAGCAGCGCTCACCAGCCCGAGAGGCTTGTCTGCTCACCCGCTGGGGCAGGCGGGGCTGGGAGCTGAGGTGCGGGCTTCGGTCGGATCGCAGGGAGAGGACTGGGATTGGCGGCGTGAACACAGCCTGAAGGGGTTGGCGTGCCGCGGCGAGCCGGGAGGGAGCCGGAGAGGAGGTCTGCAGCCACCGAAGAGGCAAGAGACTTTTTCTTGCCTCTTTGTTTCGTGGCGCGCAAGGAGAGGGTATTCAGAGCGCCACCTAGACGAACTCCAGAGGCGGGCGCGAGCCGCGGCTAACAGCGCGGACCCCAGAGACAGGCGCGAGCTGCGGCCATCAGCGCGGACCCCAGAGACTGGTAGGAAACGCTAAGGCTGCTGCTGCCGCCACCAAGAAGCCTGTGTGCGAGCCCAGGTCACTCTCCACACCGCCCCTCCCGGGAGCCGGTGCAGCTCGCCACTGCCAGGCTCCTGTGATCCAGGGACAACTTCCCCGGGAGAACACACAGCGCGCCTCAGGCTGCTGCAACGTCACGACGCCTCTGACGCCGCAGGCTCGCCCCGCCTCCTCCGTACCGCTCCCTCCCCCGGCGTGAGTGAGCCAGAGCCCCCGAAGCAGCTGCTCCTTTAACCCCGTTCTGTCTGGGTGGGGAACGGACACCCTCAGGCAACGTACATGCAGAGGCGGGTCCAAATCCAAAGCTGACCGCTGGGAGCTGTACGAACAAAGAAGAGAAAGGGAAATCTCCCCCAGCAGCCTCAGAAGCATCAGATTAAAGCTCCACAAACAACTTGATGTGCCTGCATCTGTTGAATACCTGAATAGACAACGAATCATCCCAAATTCAAAAGGTGGACTTTAGGAGCAGGATATATTAATTTCCCCTTTTCCTTTTTTTGTGAGTGTATATGTATATGCTTCTGGGTGAGATTTTGTCTGTATAGCTTTGCTTTCACCATCAGTCCTAGGGTTAGGTCCGTCCATTTTTTTTTTTTCTTTTTTTTTTTTTTACTTAAAAAAATTTTTTTATTCCTAATATATGCTTTCTTAATAATTTTTCCGTATTTTCTATTTTTAGAAATTAAAAATATTTTTAATAAGTTTTTCATATTTTTTATTTTAAAAAATTAAAATTTTTTTTCTTAATAAATTTTTTTCTTAAAAATCTTTTTCTTATTTTTTACTATAAAAAATTAATAAATCTATTTTTAAAAATTAAAAAAAATTTTTTTCTGAATACATTTACTCTTAATAATTTTTTTTCTTTCTTATTTTTTATTATAATAGCTTTATTTTATTTTATTTTATCCTCTTTTTATCTTTCTATTTTTTTCTCTCCCTTATATTCTGAGCTGTGTGGATGAAAGGCTCTTGGTGCTCCAGCCAGGCATCAGGGCTGTGCCTCTGAGGTGGGAGAGCCAACTTCAGGACACTGGTCCACAAGAGACCTACCAGCTCCACGTAATACCAAACGGCAAAAATCTCTCAGAGATCTCCATCTCAACATCAAGACCCAGCTTCACTCAACGACTAGCAAGCTACAGGGCTGGACACCCTATGCCAAACAACTAGCAAGACAGGAACACAGCCCCATCCATTAGCAGGGAGGCTGCCGAAAATCATAAGGCCACAGACACCCCAAAACACACCACCAGACGTGGACGTGCCCACCAGAAAGACAAGATTCAACCTCATCCACCAGAACACAGACAATAGTCCCCTCCACCAGGAAGCCTACACAACCCACTGAACCAACCTTACCCACTGGGGACAGATACCAAAAACAACGGGAACTACGAACCTGCAGCCTGTGAAAAGGAGACCCCAAACACAGTAAGATAAGCAAAATGAGACGACAGAAAAACACACAGCAGATGAAGGAGCAGGGTCAAAACACACCAGACCTAACAAATGAAGAGGAAATAGGTAGTCTACCTGAAAAAGAATTCAGAATAATGATAGTAAGGATGATCCAAAATCTTGGAAATAGAATAGACAAAATGTAAGAAACATTTAACAAGGATGTAGAAGAACTAAAGAGGAACCAAGCAACAATGAAAAACACAATAAATGAAATTAAAAATACTCTAGATGGGATCAATAGCAGAATAACTGAGGCAGAAGAAAGGATAAGTGACCTGGAAGATAAAATGGTGGAAATAACTACTGCAGAGCAGGATAAAGAAAAAAGAATGAAAAGAACTGAGGACAGTCTCAGAGACCTCTGGGACAACATTAAACGCACCAACATTCGAATTATAGGGGTCCCAGAAGAAGAAGAGAAAAAGAAAGGGACTGAGAAAATATTTGAAGAGATTATAGTTGAAAACTTCCCTAATATGGGAAAGGAAATAGTTAATCAAGTCCAGGAAGCACAGAGAGTCCCATACAGGATAAACCCAAGGAGAAACACGCCAAGACACATATTAATCAAACTGTCAAAAATTAAATATAAAGAAAACATATTAAAAGCAGCAAGGGAAAAACAACAAATAACACACAAGGGAATCCCCATAAGGTTAACATCTGATCTTTCAGCAGAAACTCTGCAAGCCAGAAGGGAGTGGCAGGATATACTTAAAGTGATGAAGGAGAAAAACCTACAACCAAGGTTACTCTACCCAGCAAGGATCTCATTCAGATTTGATGGAGAAATTAAAACCTTTACAGACAAGCAAAAGCTGAGAGAGTTCAGCACCACCAAACCAGCTTTACAACAAATGCTAAAGGAACTTCTCTAGGCAAGAAACACAAGAGAAGGAAAACACCTACAATAACAAACCCAAAACATTTAAGAAAATGGGAATGGGAACATACATATCGATAATTACCTTGAATGTAAATGGATTAAATGCTCCCACCAAAAGACACAGACTGGCTGAATGGATACAAAAACAAGACCCATATATATGCTGTCTACAAGAGACCCACTTCAGACCTAGAGACACATACAGACTGAAAGTGAGGGGATGGAAAAAGATATTCCATGCAAATGGAAATCAAAAGAAAGCTGGAGTAGCAATTCTCATATCAGACAAAATAGACTTTAAAATAAAGAATATTAAAAGAGACAAAGAAGGACACTATATAATGATCAAGGGATCGATCCAAGAGGAAGGTATAACAATTGTAAATATTTATGCACCCAACATAGGAGCATCTCAATACATAAGGCAAATACTAACAGCCATAAAAGGGGAAATTGCCAGCAACACAATCATAGTAGGGGACTTTAACACCCCACTTTCACCAATGGACAGATCATCCAAAATGAAAATAAATAAGGAAACACAAGCTTTAAATGATACATTAAACAAGATGGACTTAATTGATATTTATAGGACATTCCACCCAAAAACAACAGAATACACATTTTTATCAAGTGCGCATGGAACATTCCCCAGGATAGATCATATCTTGGGTCACAAATCAAGCCTTGGTAAATTTAAGAAAATTGAAATCGTATCAAGTATCTTTTCCGACCACAACGCTATGAGACTAGATATCAATTACAGGAAAAGATCTGTAAAAAATACAAACACATGGAGGCTACACAATACACTACTTAATAACGAAGTGATCACTGAAGAAATCAAAGGGGAAATCAAAAAATACCTAGAAACAAATGACAATGGAGATACGATGACCCAAAACCTATGGGACGCAGCAAAAGCAGTGCTAAGAGGGAAGTTTATAGCAATACAAGCCTACCTCAAGAAACAGGAAACATCTCGAATAAACAACCTAACCTTGCACCTAAAGCAATTAGAGAAAGAAGAACAAAAAAACCCCAAAGCTAGCAGAAGGAAAGAAATCATAAAGATCAGGTCAGAAATAAATGAAAAAGAAATGAAGGAAACAATAGCAAAAATCAATAAAACTAAAAGCTGGTTCTTTGAGAAGATAAACAAAATTGATAAACCATTAGCCAGACTCATCAAGAGAAAAAGGGAGAAGACTCAAATCAATAGAATTAGAAATGAAAAAGGAGAAGTAACCACTGACACTGCAGAAATACAAAAGATCATGAGAGATTACTACAAGCAACTCTACGCCAATAAAATGGACAACCTGGAAGAAATGGACAGATTCTTAGAAATGCACAAACTGCCGAGACTGAACCAGGAAGAAATAGAAAATATGAACAGACCAATCACAAGCACTGAAATTGAGACTGTGATTAAAAATCTCCCAACAAACAAAAGCCCAGGACCAGATGGCTTCACAGGTGAATTCTATCAAACATTTAGAGAAGAGCTAACACCTATCCTTCTCAAACTCTTCCAAAATATTGCAGAGGGAGGAACACTCCCAAACTCATTCTACGAGGCCACCATCACCCTGATACCAAAACCAGACAAAGGTGTCACAAAGAAAGAAAACTACAGGCCAATATCACTGATGAACAGAGATGCAAAAATCCTCAACAAAATACTCGCAAACAGAATCCAACAGCACATTAAAAGGATCATACACCATGATCAAGTGGGGTTTATCCCAGGAATGCAAGGATTCTTCAATATACGTAAATCAATCAATGTGATACACCATATTAACAAATTGAAGGAGAAAAACCATATGATCATCTCAATAGATGCAGAGAAAGCTTTCGACAAAATTCAACACCCATTTATGATAAAAGCCCTGCAGAAAGTAGGCATAGAGGGAACTTTCCTCAACATAATAAAGGCCACATATGACAAACCCACAGCCAACATTGTCCTCAATGGTGAAAAACTGAAACCATTTCCACTAAGATCAGGAACAAGACAAGGCTGCCCACTCTCACCACTATTATTCAACATAGTTTTGGAAGTGTTAGCCACAGCAATCAGAGAAGACAAAGAAATAAAAGGAATCCAAATCGGAAAAGAAGAAGTAAAGCTGTCACTGTTTGCAGATGACATGATAATATACATAGAGAATCCTAAAGATGCTACCAGAAAACTCCTAGAGCTAATCAATGAATTTGGTAAAGTAGCAGGATACAAAATTAATGCACAGAAATCTCTTGCATTTCTATACACTAATGACGAAAAATCTGAAAGTGAAATTAAGAAAACACTCCCGTTTACCATTGCAACAAAAAGAATAAAATATCTAGGAATAAACCTACCTAAGGAGACAAAGGACCTGTATGCAGAAAATTATAAGACATTGATGAAAGAAATTAAAGATGATACAAATAGATGGAAAGATATACCATGTTCCTGGATTGGAAGAATCAACATTGTGAAAATGACTCTACTACCCAAAGCAATCTACAGATTCAATGCAATCCCTATCAAACTACCACTGGCATTTTTCACAGAACTAGAATAAAAAATTTCACAATTTGTATGGAAACACTAAAGACCCCGAATAGCCAAAGCAATCTTGAGAACGAAAAACGGAGCTGGGGGAATCAGGCTCCCTGACTTCAGACTATATTACAAAGCTACAGTAATCAAGACAGTTTGGTACTGGCACAAAAACAGAAATATAGATCAATGGAACAGGATAGAAAGCCCAGAGATAAACCCACACACATAGGGTCACCTTATCTTTGATAAAGGAGGCAAGCATATAAAGTGGAGAAAAGACAGCCTCTTCAATAAGTGGTGCTGGGAAAATTGGACAGATACATGTAAAAGTATGAAATTAGAACACTCCCTGACACCATGCACAAAAATAAACTCAAAATGGATTAAAGACCTAAGTGTAAGACCAGACACTATCAAACTCTTAGAGGAAAACATAGGCAGAACACTCTATGACATACATCACAGCAAGATTCTTTTTGACCCAGCTCCCAGAGAAATGGAAATAAGAACACAAATAAACAAATGGGACCTAATGAAACTTAAAAGCTTTTGCACAGCAAAGGAAACCATAAACAAGACCAAAAGACAGCCATCAGAATGGGAGAAGATATTTGCAAATGAAGCAACTGACAAAGGATTAATCTCCAAGATTTACAAGCAGCTCATGCAGCTCAATAACAGAAAAACGAACAACCCAATCCAAAAATGGGCAGAAGACCTAAATAGACATTTCTCCAAAGAAGATATACAGATGGCCAACAGACACATGAAAGAATGCTCAACATCATTAATCATTAGAGAAATGCAAATCAAAACTACAATGAGATATCATCTCACACCGGTCAGAATGGCCATCATCAAAAAATCTAGAAACAATAAATGCTGGAGAGGGTGTGGAGGAAAGGGAACTCTCCTGCACTGTTGGTGGGAATGTAAATTGATACAGCCACTATGGAGAACAGTATGGAGGTTCCTTAAAAAACTACAAATAGAACTACCATACGATCCAGCAATCCCACTACTGGGCATATACCCTGAGAAAACCATAGTTCAAAAAGAGTCATGTACCAAAATGTTCATTGCAGCTCTATTTACAATAGCCAGGACATGGAAGCAACCTAAGTGTCCATCATCGGATGAATGGATAAAGAAGATGTGGCACATATATACAATGGAATATTACTCAGCCATAAAAAGAAATGAAATGGAGGTATTTGTAATGAGGTGGATGGAGTTAGAGTCTGTCATACAGAGTGAAGTAAGTCAGAAAGAGAAAAACAAATACAGTATGCTAACACATATATACGGAATCTAAGGGAAAAAAAAGCCATGAAGAACCTAGTGGCAAGACGGGAATAAAGACACAGACCTACTAGAGAATGGACTTGAGGATATGGGGAGGGGGTGGGGTGAGATGTGACAGGGTGAGAGAGTGTCATGGACATATATACACTGCCAAATGTAAAATAGATAGCTAGTGGGAAGCAGCCGCATAGCACAGGGAGATCAGCTTGGTGCTTTGTGACCACCTAGAGGGGTGGGATGGGGAGGGTGGGAGGGAGGGAGATGCAAGAGGGAAGAGATATGGGAACATATTGTATATGTATAACTGATTAACTTTGTTATAAAGCAGAAGCTAACACACCATTGTAAGGCAATTATACTTCAATAAAGATGTTTAAAAAAAAAAAAAAAATCTAGACTTGATCCTATCACCCTCCCACCCAAAGCACACCAAAGGCTTTCCACTGCAGATCAGAATAAAGCCAAAAACCCTGTTCTGTAGGCTAGGGTCTACATGACAGAACCTCAAACATTTTCCTCCCCAACTTCTTCCTCAACTATCCCTTCCTCCTCTTTCACATTCTCTCTATTCCACAAAGACATCAAAAAGTTTGTATACTTCCTGACCTTGGACTTCTCTTCCCCTATATTGACAACAGCTGGTTCTTGTTTATCATAGGGTTGTCTCGTGCCCTCCACGTTTTGGTTCAATTTTCATTTAATGAATGAAAGAATAACATCGTCTTGTTTCACAGAAAAGAGTGGCAGAGAGAAAAGAAGTAATGATAATTGTCAAGCATCTCTTATATGCTTAATTATCTTCTTTACATATATTTGTTCTTTTAATTTTCACACCAATCCTATGATGTAGGTTCTATTATTCCTCTTGCATGTGATGCAAAGAAGTTAAATGACTTTCCCAAAGTCACATAAATAGGAAAATGAAGTTTTCACGCAACCCAGATCTCCCTGACTCCAGGGCACAAGATCTTTCAACTAACTCTACTCCACAGAGAAAGGGTATAAGGAATGTGAAGTTTTAAGTCAGCATGGAAACATACTATAGAAAGCGGACTGGTGGTAAGAATGCTGTACATTTTTAGTAGAATTCCTCTCAGGTGTTTCCCAAAGGAACAGTGGTCTACACTGACTTCTTTGTGATACTATGAATTCCTATGGATTTGGGGTGGAGGAAGTGCTGGGATGCAGAAAGATCTAACCAGTGTTTCAGCGAGTTAGCTCAAAATAACTGGGGTGGGTGTTTGCTTTTCACATGGGTAAATTTAATTAGCTTTGTGGGAGGCTCAGAACTGATGCAGACCTCCTCTGGCTGCTGTACAAAATTATCCGGGGCTACATTTAGCATTTCTCAAAACATGCCTCCGATCTCCATCAAACTTGCAGGTGCCTCAGTCAGGCGAATTCTGAACCAGTACAGAGGAAATTAAATTTAAGATAAATTGAATAAAGTATTTCCTCAACTCTATAATCTGCACTTAGAAAACTATCATCTCCTGGTACACAGAATTACAATACATTTGAAAAGCCTTTCAAACCACGTTAGCTGCTGCGGTTTGTTAATGAAACACACACACACACATACTCCATAGCACTTACAGAAGGGAAAATATTAAATGCTGAAATAATATTCTAAAGAATTAAAGTGAAACTAGTCCCTTGAGAAAAACGGACGCTTTCTCTAGTCCCTGTCTTTCAAGAAAGAAGGTATGCTTATTACCACTTTCATTTTACCCTACCTGATTTCTGAACATTTACACCACACATAATCAGAAATGTCAATAATTTGCAGGGCATTTGTTTTCTAAATCATTATTTACAAATCAGAATAATGACTTAGATGATTCCATTCCCAAGCATATCTGTGACCAGCTGAATAAAGGAATTAAGGGTCGGAACTTAGCCAGCCCTAAATGTGAACATGACACTTGGTTCATACAAGTATGTATATCTTCAACAATTACTTACTAAGACTTTCTCTAAACCAATTACTGATCAAACAATAGAAGCAAAGGTTCTGCCTTCCTAGAGCTCATATCCTAGTAATGGAAACAGATAGTAAACACATATAATAGGCAGAAAACACAATCCCAGACAGTAGTTAGTGCTATCGAGAAAAAGTAAAGTGGTCATGGAGCTGGGGAGTGATGGCAAGGTGCCGATGGGCATTTGAACAGAGATCTGGGAAAGTGAGGGTGTAAGGCCTCTACAAAATTGAGGAAATGGAGATAGAAATGGAGACAGGAAATATAAATTCCGTGACATGGTAGAATGCTTGGCATGTCAAGAAACAGCAGGGAGCTGCGGTGGCTGGAGAAGAGAAAGTAAAGGGAAGAGAACTGAGAAGAGAGATTGGAGAGCTGGCCTGGTCTAGGACGTGTAGGCCTGGATGGGCAGAACGAGGGCCTAGTATTTCATCCCATCCCTGGAGGCAATCCAATGGGTGGTTTTTAATAGTGGCGTAGCATGGGCTGACTAGCATTTGAAAGCACAGCTAGAACTTCTCTGTTTTAGAATCAACTGAAAAGGATCAAGAGCCAAAGAAAAAGCTCAGAAGTGTCACTGTTATGGTCCAGGGGCAGTGACTGGGTGGGAGCACCCAAGGTGGTGGTAGGAAGCAGTCAGATTGGATAGGGTTTGCTGATGGAGTGATGTGCAGAATGAGAGAAAGGAAGGAAACACCAATGATCTCCAGATTTTTGGCCTGAATGCCTGAATGAAGGGCAATGTCACTTACCTAAATGGAGGTATTTAGAGGTATTTCCCACTCTATTAAAACGAAAAGCAGGGGCTTCCCTGGTGGCGCAGTGGTTGAGAGTCTGCCTGCCAATGCAGGGGACACGGGTTCGAGCCCTGGTCTGGGAAGATCCCACATGCCGCGGAGCAACTAGGCCCGTGAGCCACAACTACTGAGCCTGCGCGTCTGGAGCCTGTGCTCCACAACAAGAGAGGCCACGATAGTGAGAGGCCCGCGCACCGCGATGAAGAGTGACCCCCACTTGCCGCAAATAGAGAAAGCCCTCGCACAGAAACGAAGACCCAACACAGCCAAAAATTTTTAAAAAAAATTAATTAATTAAAAAAAAAAAAAGAAAAGCAAAAAATAAAGACTATTTAGTGAATGACTGCTTCCTCTGCACCATTACTGTCCTTTTATATACAGAAGCAGGACAGAGGGACGTATCTTTCTTCCTCTTTCTTCCTTCCTTCCTTCCTTCCTCCCTCCTTCCCTCCCTCTCTCTCTCTCTTTCTTTCTATCTTTCTTTCTCTTCTTTTCTTCCTTCCGTCCTGGGGGAGGGGGTTAAATTAATTACCTTGCGTTGCTCAGAATGATTTAAAGGTGGCTTCCTTTAAAACATATCAAGTATAAAACATATCAAGATAGCATAAATTAGAAATAGAACAAAAATGGCCTCTGGCCCTATGGTACCACGGTTAGGAATTTATCCCAAGCAGAGACATAATGTGTTGTGTGAGAATAATACAAGGATGCTCAGTGCTACATTGTTAAAGAAAAAGACTGGGAATGACATAGTCAAATTAGTCATTGTACATTATTAAAATCACTGCTATGAAATCACAAATACTAATATTACATGCAATTGATATAGGAAGGTGTCACCATATACTGTGAAGAAGAAAAATTCAGGTTACAAAAGAGTATGTAAAGTATTGTTCTCTCTATAAATATATATGCATATACATAGGGAAAATATCCATAAGTCTACACAGCAAATCATTAAGGGTGATTATCCTTGGCTTGAGAAATGATGGGATAACTTTTATAAAAATTTATGTGTGGACTTATAAGAAAAAACGTTATCAGCCCCATGATAAAATGTTATTTTTAAATTGGGGAAGTGAAAGAATAGGAAAAAAATAAGTGTGTGCAAAGGGAACCTGTAAGTAAGCCTAAGAATACAAACCAACATAATAGTCTACCCATCTGCTAGAGGTGGCACTCAAATTTAACTCTAAAAAAGATAGCAGCTGAGACAGATCTTGGTAATTACAAAATTCACCATGTCCAGAAATAAACATTAATATTTTTAGCATGAGAAGTGTGAGCCTGGACATACCCAGGCCCTTCGTGACCTGGTGGCCCCCTAGCTCTAGGGCTTCTCAAGGGCCTCTCCCCAGCTAACTGCCACACAGGTAAGCTAGGCTGTATTAGTTCCTTGCACATGTCAATCTTATTTTCCTCTCAGGTTGCTGGCACACGTCCCTGTCTCAAATAGTGTTCCTTATACTATTCAACTGATCAATTCTTACTTTTCAGTTTCAATTTCTCTTTATCACAAAAGAATTACTTGGTTCCCCAATAATAAATGATTAACTTATCATTTATTCTTAGCATATAATCAAATGTGTACTTATATAGTTATTTGTGAGATAGTTTCTGAAATCACTATTTTCTCCATTAGATGGTATGGTAGGCAAAATAATGTCCCTCACCACAAAATATATCCACATCCTAATCCCTGGAACCTGTGAACATGTTATATTCCAAGGCAAAAAGGATTTTGCAGATGAGATTAAATCAAGAATCTTGAGATGGAAGACGGTGCTGGTTACCTGAATGGACCCAGTGTAGTCACAGTAGACCTTATGAGGAAAAGAGGGAGGCAGAAGAGTGAACAAGAAGAAGAGATGATAACAGAAGCAGATGTAGGAATGATGGGGGGGCCACAAACAAGGCATGTGGGCAGTCTCTAAAAGCTGGAAAAGGCAAGGGAATGGGTTCTCCTTTAGTTACTCCACAGAGAACACAACCCTGCTGACATCTTGATTTTGGCCAAGGTTAAGAATTCTGACCTCCAGAAAGGTATGATAAAATTTTGTATTGTTTTGTCTGTGGCCACTTGTTAGAGCAACAACAGGAAACTAACACAGATGGTAAGCAGCTTGAGGGCATCAACCTTATCGATTTGTCCTCTACTATATCCACAGCGTTTAACAAGGGGCTTTGCGCATAGAAGGTAATTTACAAATATTTGTTGAATGATAAATTTTGAATGAATTAAGCAGCATTTACTCCCCCAAACAATTTTCCCAATTAAAAAGAAAGTGAGATAAATGTTAAAATGGCAAATAACAAAGCATTTAAAAAACATGATGTACTGCCCAGTCCTTAAATCACTTATATGAACGTCCCATACATCACTCATCTACGTAAACTGAATGTCACCTGCAGTTATACTCAAGTTTTAAGAGCACCCCAAATTCATACACAGCTTTAAGAACAAATATCTGGATGGATCATGTCTTTTAAAAGATTTTCTAGAACTTCTAGGAAAAATGCAACATTGGAAAATATATTTCCACACTAGCTGTCAAAAGTAAAGATATGAGACTAATTACCTCCTTACTTTGCCATTTCCATCCTGTGCCAGTTATTGTTGCTGCTTTGACCCACTTACCAGGTCAGTTCACCAGCAACACAGTAGTAAAGTGAAGTCCAGGTACAAGCCCAGAAGCTGGTGACTGAGTTAGACTTCAGGGGAAAGTAGAATACCAACAAAGGACACAAGTGACAACCCAGCACCTGCAAGTTCATTTGTGATGTTTAAGATGCTGCCTGCAATTACATGAAATTTTCTCAGAGACCTGGAGATCTGGCTACTGTTGTCTCCCTTTGTTGCCTTTGTTCAGATTTAATGAGCAGCTCAAACTTTCTGACACCTATTTTAAATGTTTTCAGCAGTGCAGTGGTTCTCAAGCTTGAGCGTACATCAGAATCTCCTGAAAGGCTTTTTGATCCCAATTGCCAGGCCCCACCCCTGCACTCCTGATTCAATAGGTTTCAGCTGGGATCTGGGAATCTGCACTTCAAGTCTCCAAGCGATGCTGCTACTGGGGAGGCCGTTGGTGTCCCACCCAAATCTCCTTTCCCAGCTGTTGTGAGTGCGGACTGACAGCAATTAATAGCAGCTCTCTTTTCTGTTTTCTGTTTTTGTTTGTTTTCTGAATGGGTTTCCAGGCCAAAGGAAATCACCTTTCTGGGAGGCTGCAGGAATACCACCTGTCTCACTTCTTCCAACCACACACACACACACACACACACACACACGCACACATGCACACACGCAAACACACACATGCACGCACACACACGTACGCGCACACACACACACGCCATGGCAATGACTGTTTGATATGGCTACAAGAGGCCAGCTCCTTTGCTCTTTATTTTTTATTCTTTGTGCTGCAATTCAAGCACATGGGTCAGTCTAAAGCTACACTCTGGTTGAGCTCACTCTCCTGGCTTAGCTCATTTTCCCTCATCCCAATCTGCTTCTCTCACTCCCCTGCCTCTTAGAGCAAGCGTGTCCTAAATAAGTCACTTGAACAAGAATTCTCATTTCAGCCTCTGCTTCCAGAAAACCAGACCTATGTCATTTGCCTTTTGGTCATATGGCTGTCTGGTTTAATACACTGATGACCAGCTGGCTCCTTGGACACCAGAATTAAAATAAATATCTTTAATGACTAACATAAAATGAGTATAATATCCCTTGTAGAACACAGGAGTCCCTGCTACATAACATGTGGCTGACCATAATTTCTCAGCCCCTTTGTCCGCTCCGACCAAAACACAGTTATTAGATTCTATCAAATCTGAACTCAAAATGTTATTTCCTCAGTAAGATTCATTTTTGTCTAACCTGTCATTTTAAGGTTGACTCCTCTGTTTAAGGTTGTCGTAACTCCTGATACCTCAACAGCATAGCACTCATCATGGTTTTCAGTGAATATTTGATGTTTTAATTTAATATCTTTCTCCCCGTAAGACTGTGAGCTCCAGAGTAGTTAGAAATAACTTCAATGTCTAGTTTAGTCCATACTAAACAATGCCTAGTTTAGTCCACAGTAGTTATTTATTGAATGAATAAATGCCTAATGGCTATTTTTGAAAAAGTGGGAAATTTCCAAGTTCTCACCATGAAGGTCAGATTTTATCATCTAGTGAGTGGCAAAGATGTTCAACATGGAAAATGTAAGTGTACCCTCAACCCTCAGACTACGTAGAAGAAGACTTTACTAACTGGTCGAGTAGTCAAAAGCAAGAGGAGAAATAGGAAGTTTTGGAATTAAGTATCTATTTACCCAGAATACTAATTTGGAAACCTGTGTTCATAATTTATGTTTCTAAGTAAAAGCCTGAAATTAATAATACCAAACTGTGACTTCACACCATGGACCATGCTCAACCCACTTTGTGCCTTGTGCCTGATGAAATTATAATACATTAACAATTATGTTTATGATATAGGCATGTGGATATCATTAGGGGCAAATTTTCCTTACTTTATGCTATAATGCGCAGTTTTAAAATGGTTTCACATTTGTCAGATAATCAAAGACTAGGATAAAAGGATGCATATTATAGTTCTCTCCATGCCCTTCTAGTACAGAGGTGTCAAATCGTTAACATTACCACAATAAACATTGACACATGTCTCCTGTAAAAATCTATTTTGAACTAGAGCATGAGAAAGATTGAAAGGCTAGGAAATCTAATGAATAATTGTTGGAAAGCTAAGTGAAGAAAATGCAAACCAAAGACATTAAAAATCAATTTAGAAACAAATAGCATTTTGTCAGACTTAAGAATTATTCATTAGGGGTTGAAGGTACATCCCATCACCAAGACAACATAGAAAATGAGGCTTAACAAAAATAATTAACAATTAGTCTAGTAATTTCTTTTTCTTTCTATTGTACTTTCAAATAATTTAACTTAAATACATACTTACATACACACACACACATACAATACCACACAGGCACTCTCTTCCTGGGGATAAATCAAGTCACCCCAGTAGTGCTAAAATTCAAAGTGCCGCGCTGGAGAGCATTAAGGAATTTACTGAAATGGATGCGAACTGCCTCCTCTGAGTCATCAGGTTTTAAATAGAAATGAGATAGTAAATTTCTGCCTGCATCACACTGTGTGTCTTCTCTGATTCACTACTCTCATTCATCTTGATGCTCTCTAATTTGTAAAGATGCAGGCGATGTATAAATATTCATGGCAGTTCTGGAAATAGACTGCATAGCGCTCAGTCTTCCGTTAGAAATGGGCAGAACGTCAAAGAGGGCTGGAGATGTGTCTCAAAAATGATACACTTGGCTTGTCACTGGATGAGAAAAACAGAGCGGCATGACAGTGCCGGAGAAGAATTTTACAGCTGGATCTGTGAGCAAGCCCCCTGACTACGGCTTAGGCCAGTGGTTCTCAAATCTGCTACACATCTGGATCACCTGGGGGAGGATTTAAAAGGACTCATATCTAAGGCCTGAGCCCAAAGACTCTGAATTAGTCTATCTTGGATAAAACCTTGGGCATTGATATCTTTAAAAAATTTCTAAGAGATTCTCATATTCAACCTGGGTCAAGAACTGGTTCAGTCAATGGCAAGACACACTAAATCTTTAGTCTCTGGGCATCACATTCAGGCTAAAAATACAAAAAACAACCCCCTGCAATCAATATAGAATATAGGTTTCATAGAAATGTTTCCAGGGTGCAGGGGAGCACAGAAAAGAGAATGGGTGACTAGGTCATTCTATTTCATAAATATCGAGTAGGGTTCTCCAAAATCTTCTCAGAGGTCTTGATGAATGTTTTTTTAACAAGTGGGTGGAGAGGAGACAGAATGCTCATGCAAAAGGCAATTTCCAACCAAGGGTATATCATGTACAAAAAGGCACATGGACCTGAAAGAGACTAAGGCATTTGTGAAACATAGATAGATCAGCATGGCTGAAGCACAGGGGACTGCCCCTCTCCTCTTGGCAATTTTGTAAAACGTAAAATCTAGTCCCTGGACTGAGATTTAAAGTGTGCTATGAAAAGGAGAAAATTAGAGTTATACTGAGGTACAAGGGAGATTAATTTTCCATCTGGAATCATATGGTTATAGAGTGAAGACAGTCAGTTCAGAGGATATGTACTCATTAAGTTCACCACGAGGTATCAGGGGAGACAGAAGGAAATCCATGCTGAGCTTAAAATACCCCCTTCAAATATCAGAACTGCCTTGTGATTTAAAATCTCTGGTCACTTCACGGCAGTGCCTGCACCCATCAATTCCAATGGGAGAGGGACTAACTTTTGAAATCCCCACCAACCAACATAGCTTCATTACTTCAGAAACCTAAATCTTTATGTGAAGATAACACCCCTAGGTGTATGGACACATTAGAATGTTTCTCCAGTGGTGTGGATCAGTTTGCCCAGGTCTTTCCATACTTGGCTCCTGACTTCTCCTTACATTTATCAGTAGCCACCAGGGGGCTAAGGGAGCGGGTATTGATCAGATACACGTGGACACTACTAGGGCACAGGGCTACAGACCTTGGCCTCTGAATCCCAGGTCTCCACAGGATCCAACCAAGCAGACAGAGCTCAGCTAAGCAGCACTAATACTGTCCTTTTACTTTCACCAGGTTTTAAATGCAATACAAACTATACAATATTATATGTCAATTATGTCTCAATCAATCAAACCAACCAACCAAAGGAAGGGGCAAAGTGACTGCTAGCCACATCGCCATCTAGTGGCACACACCTCAATTGCCAGTGGAAAACCACGCCACTTTCAGGACTTTAAAAGGAATTTTAGCATCCTCTGACTTCAAGCTTATGTTATTATAATGAAACAATAAAATAGCACTATTTAATGCTTAAAAAACAATACTCAAGAAAACTTTTATTCTTCCATCAAGCCATTTCTAAGAAACATTAGGCCAAAGCTAAGAGGGAGAAAAAGGCATGGATAAAATTACAGAACACTCTATCAAATTTACTGTTTTTAAAAATTGTCCCCCCACTCTCCAGTGGTTTATCATCCTCAGATGCAATACTGATATGGCAATGGGAGACAACACGTAGAAATTTTAGAAAATTTCTCAAATGAATTTGTTCAAATACCATTAAGGAAAACACTGCACTACCTTACTTAACTCATCTTTAAATGTGCTTAATTTATATTACAAAATATCATTATGTTTTCCACGATTTCAATTACGTTAGTTCAATATCTGCTCAATAACAGCAACAACAAAATATGTTGTCCTTTTAGTCTAGTGGTAGGAGTTGCTACCTACCAGAGATGTTGGTACATCTCTGATATCTAGTTGTTTTACAATAAAATTTAAGAGTCATAGAGCTATTCATGACCTTTGAGAAGATCAAGTCTGGAATATATCCTAAGAAAATATTATAAAAACTAGTAAAATTTTTATGTACAAAGGTATTCATTGTAGTATCATTTTCCTTGGTCAGCTTTTGCTTGAAATAAAAATTTTATGTTTGAAACAACCTAAATATCTAAGCATTGGGGATGCTACTGGGTGGTGAATAATGCATCAATGAATTTGTTAAAAGTATTTATAAACTACTGCCAGTAGCCTGTTTTCATTTGGCCCTCAAGTTAAGAATATTCTCTTCATTCTTAATGGTTGAAAAAACGGATTTAAAAATACTATTTTGTGACCTATGAAAATTATAGCAAATTCAAATGTCAGTGTCCATAAAGTTTTGTTGGAACACAGAAAAGCTCACTCATATACCTATCGTATATTCATTTACATCTTGTCTATAGCCATGTGCTACAACAGCAGAGTGGAGGAGTTGCAAAATAGACTGTAAGACCCACAAGCCTCAAATATTTATGAAAAAGTCTGCTGACCCCTGGTTTAATGTCAAGGTAAGAGAGTAGGTTCTGGAACTAGACAGCTTGGTTTGGACTGCCAACTCTGGCATTTATTATCCATGTGACATTAGTAAAGATACTTGCTCTCTCTGTACCTCAATTTGTTCACTTGTAAAATGAAGATGAAAATAGCACCCACCCCTGAGGGTTGTTGTACTAACTGCATCATAACACATAAAGTGCTTAAAGCAGAGTAAGCACACTGAAAGTTAGCTATAGTTATTACATTTCTACTAACGTGAAAACTGCTTAGATATTAGATAGAAAATCAGATATAATTGTACATACAATATGATTACAACTGTTAATAATAAAACATTCCCATAAAAACTGTCTGGTAGAAAATATGCCAAAATATTAACAATGATTACCTTTAACCAGAGGGATTTTTATTTTTCCTGTTCTTCCTAAGTTTACTGTATGTACTCAAATTACTTCTATAATGATAAAACAATCAAAATATAAAAAAGATAGAGCTTGCCATAACTATGGAAACAGTTCTATGAAAGTGCATTTTAGAGAATGAGTACACAAACGTAAGTTACAAATATTCTGTGTTCCAAAGGTTCTTCCTCTTTCTGCTCCTTCAGAGACTCTCACCAAATCATTTACAATTATATTTTTTCCTCCCAAAGGGTAACAGTGACACTTACGCACTTCACCTTTCACCTGTGTTGCTGGTCACTTGGAAGTGTGAGACTACAAGTTTACCCAAGCTCCTTCCATTATACACATTGCTAATTACCCCTGACTTCCACTGACACCACACTTCATTATCCACATTGAAAAATTCATTCCCCAGCCTCTCTGCTCCAGGAACTTGTCTCCAGCAGCCCTCCCCACAGACAGCTGCATTTTTATGCTGTATTAAAATTTCCTCATTCTTACAGTTTATCCGTAAATTAACGAGAGCATTCAGGTCAGCTCAGGGTGTATGACTGGATTCCTGGGGAAAGGAATTGGGACGTGTGAAAGTTGAATGCCTATCCTTAGTCACAATTTATTAAAACCATTGTTCTCCCCCAAACACTATGTTGTTTGAAATAGCAATTCACATATTTCATTCTTTATTTGCTATTACACCTGAAAATAGCACTAAAACACAAAGTCATGAATGTCTGGGCAAGTAAATTATGTTAGTGAAATTTCATGGCCAAGGCAGGGGACGTGGATACTAATGAAACATTTAGTTCCACCTAACTGGGAGGATATTCTTTTCCAAATGACAGTTTATACTTACAGGGCTTATGCTGCATAAATGCAAGAGGCCCCAAGAAAAATACTTGGATTATTTGGTGTAACTCAAATGCCTAGCACGTTTGGCATATAGACATCACACAAGGAGCCCGTCATTATTCACGTTATCTTCCCATCCATCCACACATTCGTATCTTCACGTATGAAACAAGGCAAAACAAAAACTTAAATTCACAGCCTAGAGGAAATCGATCATAGTGTCACCTTTCAGCAGCACAGCTTACTTTTAAATATCTACACTTGAGGCTGGTTCTAAGCAAGATAATGATGATACAAATTAATCAGGCTCTATCCTAGCCTTCAATGAGCTCACAGACCAGTAGGGAACACAGACAGGGAGACACATACATTGAACATAATGGGGTAAGAGCAAAAATAATAGCATGCCCAAGATCCAGAGGATGAAGTACTATACTCTATGGAGAGGCCGCCAGAGGGGGATGCCCTATATGAGAGATAGAGTGCCCCAGCGGGGAATGCTAAGTTTCCTGCAGATTTTCCCATGTCATTAATCTCTGACTTTTCTGATAAATTTTCAGGCACATTTATAGTTTGCTTGTTGTCAGAGAGGAAATAAATCACGCAACTGATTCTACACAGCAAAGTCACCACATGAGCAATCTCTTTTGAAGAGTGGTAGGCGCAGCTGTGAAAGTTGGATCCCCTTCACGCGACCAGATTCACACTTTGCTTCACTTTTTCCACCCAGTGCTTTCTTTCTCGCTTGTTTTCTTAATTAAAGGAGCTTTTTCTAAGAAAAGTCTATTCTTCAAAGAATTAAGAATTCTCCTTAAAATTATATCGTTTCAATTCAAGTGCTAGAATAGAAATTGAGCCAAATCACCAGGAGATAACAAATAATACTACTTTTCAATGGACATAGCATTATATTTATTTTTATATTTAAAGATAAGACAAGTGAACACTAGACATTGACCCAGTACAGAGGCCCAGGTAGAAGGAATACACAGGCTTACAAGGATGAGCCTTCTCAGGGAATCCCTGGGTTATATTTTTCAACTTCAAGTGAAAGCTCCAATAGGATTGGTGTCAATGAGGACTGGATTATTATAAGTTTTAAAACAAGATGGCTGCCATCCTGCCCCTGTGAGTTAATCCTACTTTGCTTTTTGAATTGTCATTTACTCTTCTCCACATTAACAAGTTAACAGTCATGTTTTAAAAAGAGCTGGTATAAATTATGGCTCTAGAAATTTGGAAAGGGTCCTGTTCCTTAAGAAAGAAACAATAGAACTAGAACACCAGTTAGGAACTTCATACTCAAGCTCTGCGAGTAAAAGGAATTAGCACAAAGTAAAATGAAACAGAAGTAGTTCATTCACTAGATACCAAGAACATTATTAATAGAACCGGAAAATATTTCTAACTGATATTTTGATGAATTTTCCTTCATTCCATCAACAACAGCAACAACAAAATGAGAATTAAATTAATGACAGGGAGTAAAACCTTCTAATGATTTTCATTGATATAGGGCATCATTGGCATTGATTTTGATAAGTGTAATCCAAGACTGTGGATCTTGTTAATTTTTATTAAAGAAATTGGTGATGATCTGGTTATTACATAGATAGAAAGACAACAAAGAAAATCAAATTGGTACTTAGTGTGTCATGTTTGTGTTTTTTAGAAAGGATGGAATCTTCAAGTCAGACCAAAACAGAAGACAATGGAGGTGTGTGCGTGTGTGTGTGTGTGTGTGTGTGTGTGTGTGTGTGTGGTGGAGACGGAGATGTCTTACTCCAAAAATGAAAACCAATTTCTCCATACACAAACAGAGAAGAGGCCATGTAAACAGGTGGCCATGTATAAGACAGGAAGAGAGGCCTCACGAGAGAAAGCAACACTGAGGACACCTTGATCTTGGATTTCTAGCTTCCAGAACAATAAGAAAATAAATGTCTACTGTTTAAACCACCCAGGCTGTGGTATTTTGTTGTGGCAGCCCAAGCAGAGTAATAATATAAATGGTATCTCAGAAACCAAGGAAGTAGATATTTTCAAGAAGGAAAGTGTGGACAACAGAATTAAATTTGGAAAGAAAGTTTTGGCAAGCAAATGGGTAAAAATGGCAGTTTAAGATTCGATGTGCTGAGAATAAAACAACAAGGTAATTGTGAGGATACAAGATTTTATCATTTCATATATTTAGATTTCATAAGTGGAGCTATTTCAGATATTTCATCATGTGCCAAGAAAGTGAGTCACCAAAATGTACTGACAGCTCCTTTACCATACAAATGGGTATCTAGTAACAGTATAACTATGGTGTTGTACGTGTTTTTCCCACACATTCTATCAATTTGTTCAGAATGGTGAAAGGGGTCTAGATGGAAAGAGAAACAATGGATCATATACCTAAAATTTCAGTAAATAAGCAAATAAATAAGACTTCCTGAACAAGGAGAAAGGGATTCATTTAAAAATGCAGTATGGGGACTTCCCTGGTGGCGCAGTGGTTAAGAATCCACCTGCCAGTGCAAGGGACATGGGTTCTAGCCCTGGTCTGGGAAGGTCCCACATGCCACGGAGCAACTAAGACTGTGTGCCACAACTACTGAGCCTGAGCTCTAGAGCCCGCGAACCACAACTACTGAGCCCATGTGCCACAACTACTGAAGCCCGCACACCTAGAGCCTGTGCTCCACAACAAGAGAAGCCACTGCATTGAGAAGCCCGTGCACCGCAACAAAGAGTAGCCCCCGCTCGCCGCAACTAGAGAAAGCCCACGCAGCAACGAAGACCCAACACAGCCAAAAATAAATAAATAAATTTATAATGAAAAAAGAAAAACAATGCAGTATGGGCTTCAAAGGAGTTTTATTTTTAATGTAATTATGGAGGAGTAATAGTTCAAAAAATGGAGAAAAGTATAGCCATGCCCAGCATTTCGATACAAATTTGTGGAACTGGTGAGGTACAAAAATGAGCAATTTGAGGAGCCAAAGGAATAAGCAATAAGTTAAGCAAGTTCCTGAGAGTGAGCGTGAATAGTCTACACATAGGGTAGGTGATCTCCATTCTGTAAATATACAAAATTTTTCATACTTACTGGATACACTGACAATCACTTGCTCCTGAATGTATACTATTCACATGTAGGCAAACTCATGAACACATGTTCCAAGTTCATTCATATTTCTAGGCCAGAGAGCTTGAAAACCTCTGGGACACATTCAAACACCAGAAATGAAGTGTGATATGACTGTCTACATTAGCCTACAGTAGTACAAGCTTAATGAGACATTTTTTATTTCTCCCCTCATTCTACCCATTTAGATTCTTTCCCCAGAGGAAACTATATTACTGTAGATATATTCAATCTTCAATGAATATAGACCCAAGTTTATGGGAAGAGCTTAAAATGTGCAAAGGCTTTAGTATAATTCAATGAAAAGAGGAGTATCATCATTAACCTCAGACTTAAATGATGGAAAGACATTGCCCCTAAAGTTCCTGAACTTAGTTTTCCCTGGACTCTGGGAAGAATATGGGCCAGCACTACCAAGCAACAAAGTATCTCTGCTATCTTAAGTGACAAGGGATATGGAAAAATCTTGAACAACTTTACAAAAATTCAAACAAACAGAAAAGAGAGTAAGCTCCAAAGCTATTCCGTTATCTCAGTGTGAATCAAAGCTAAAATTAATTTACCTCCACTAAAACATATTCATATGCAACAGAAAAGGAAAATTCTATGGATAGCAATGGCAAGGTGTGAGCATATTAAAATGTGATTTAAAGTCTTTTAGATTTTCTAGTATTCAAGCTTTGTAATAAATGTCAACAGATTAGATTCACTACCTAGTAAGGAGAGAGAATTGTAATATGAGGTATAACTGACTTCAGACACTGGAATTGGATAAATTTCTGTTTTATATGAGACACACAAGGGTGATAAATAAAAATTGAAATCAGCAGTAAAACCATATATATATGACCTTAGATATTCTACTTTTGTCCTCATATCACCAAGCCATTTTACCTCCTAAGATATGCTAAGAATCTCTGGGCTCTGTCCACTTAATATTGGGTTATATTGAATCTCTCTATATAATATGAAACATTTAAACTGAAAAATTAAGTGTAACATTTTGTCAGGGAGAACAGTTTTCTTTGGAGCTGAGAAGAAACATCTACAGAGAAATTTTGTAGAAATGGTTTTGTAATCAAGACAAATACTAAAAGAATTTTTTTCATATAATATTGCAGAGGCTTATAAAAAACGTCCCCCTACTCTTCCCCAAACTGCAATGAACATTTCTAGACACAACGCATACAGAGAGGACTTTGTACAGACCTTAAATTTGAGCAGAGTTACCCTGAAACCCCTTCTGCATTATGAAGATTTATACAACAGCAATCAGGAAAAAGAAAGGGGAGGGGATTAATATTTATAAAATCTGTGTGGGCAAGACAAAGGTTTACATACTTTAAATACTGAATACTGTAGAGATGTCTTCATATGAAATCGTTCATTTTGTATATTACGTCTAGAGCAAGGGCTTGGAAGGTTTTGGAGCAAACTGAGGCTGCTCTATAATTGCAATATAACATTGGATTATGTCAAAGGCTGTCCCAAATTTTAAACCCCTTCCAGGACCAGGATGTGGTAGATTGTATTCAGGTCTAAAATATTTTTTGCTACACCATGGGAGGGAATTGAACTTTCCTGGCATGTAGGTAGCCGACTTGACCATGTAGCTTATATTGCCTCTCAAGGTGGGACAACTGTATGTCTCCACCCGCCTGATGTGAGGAATGGCTATTTGACTCACCTTGGCTAATGGATTGGGAAGAAGCAATGTGTGTCTCTTCTGAAAACAAGTTCCAGCCTATTTATAGCTCCACGACACCTCTTTCTTCTCTGCCACAAGACCAGTTAGATGCTAGGTATGAACTGTTTCTGCAGCCTGGGTGTCAGACTGAACACGGAGCATAGCAGAGTCACGGACAAGCACAGCAAACAGCAGCATAAACAAAAATTAATATTTTGTTTTTTACGTCATTGATATTTGTGGGTTGTTTGTTATTACAACATACTCCAGTCTATCCTGAAGATACATAGGATGACAGGGAAGATGGGAGAAATGTATAAAAATGCTATTTTATACTCAATATATTTTATATCCAATATAATGATTTTTTTTATTGGGGTATAGCTGCTTTACAATGTTGTGTTAGTTTCTGCTGTATAACGAAGTGAATCAGCTATATGTATACACATATATCCCCTCCCCCTTGGACCTCCCTCCTACCCCCCGCATCCCACCCATCTAGGTCACCACAGAGCACCGAGCTGAGCTCCCTGCGCTATACAGCAGGTTCCTGCTAGCTGTCTGTTTTACCCATGGTAGTGTATATATGTCAGTCCCAATCTCCCAATTCATCCCATGCCCCATTGCCCCGGCCCCATGTCCACACGTTCCTTCTCTACATCTGTGTCTCTTCCGGTATAATGTTTTAAGATATTTTATACTTAATACTCCTATATTAGATTCCTACCAAATCATTTTAACATGCAACTGGTAATTAACTAGAGTTATGCCAGTCGATCTTTTGTAACTATTTAATCTTAAATTGGTAGTTCAGTGACATAGCGCACCTCCTTCCATGGTTTATGTGGCGTCATAACTGATCCTTTGGACCAGAATCCCAAAATAATCTCTTCACAAACAGATGCTCTTGTGAATTACTTGTTGGGAGAATGAATTTAATTTTTTTTCAGAGTGGAATTTAGTAATATTTCAACAAATTTCAAATGCTTTGAATCAGCGATTTCAATTTTAAGAAACAGTATAATCAGTAAAAACATGCATAAAGCTTCGTGTACAAGCATTACTTATAATACTGAAAAAATAGCAAAAACAACCTGACGACCCAACAATAGAAGATGAGATAAATAAATTCTGGTATATTTTAAAAATAAGTAGCCATAATATATCATGTCATAGAGAAACATTTTATATGATGGGAAATGTTCAAAACATATTAAGAGAAAGAACTATATTATAACACAAAATATATGCTGTGATCCAATTATATCAAAAAAACATAAATGGTAATATAAAAATAGGCACTTTTTCTCTATTCTTTATATTTATCTGTATTTTCAATATCATCTGCTATGACTTTGTATTATTATAATGAGGAAATAATAATTGTTCTACTGTATATTGTTGAATGAAAAAAGCACATGACCGGTGTGAAACCATAAAATTATATTTAAATGCACACATAGTGAATCTTTAGAAAGAGGTATTCAGAACTATTAATATTGATTATTAACTTTTAAAATGTTGGTGGGAAGTAAATGAGAAGACAACTTTCATTTTATGCCCTGTACGATTTAATATTATATATTTTTTACAATGCACATGTATTAATTTGTTATTTTAAAAACGTCACTAATATTGTTATTAAACATACAAATACACGAACACATGAAAGCACACACACATTTTGAACCTTGTAAAATGAGAGACAGTTGAATTTGGTGGCCTCATGGTTATATCCTGATGACCTCACTGAATAGAACAAGAGATAGCTACTGACTTAAAAAAAAACCTTCAAGGTGGAGTAAAAGACTAAAATCCAACTTCTATCAGCAGTTTGAAGTTATTCTTAGCTCTGGGATTATTTTTAAGTATCTACCCATTTATTTCCAAAATGAAAATGTACCACTTACACCCACATTTCCCAGGCTTCAGTCCAAAGTTTAAGCCTCAAAACCAAAAGTCACGGACTTCCCTGGTGGCACAGTGGTTGAGAATCTGCCTGCCAATGCAGGGGACACGGGTTCGAACCCTGGTCTGGGAAGGTCCCACATGCCGCAGAGCAACTAGGCCCGTGAGCCACAACTACTGAGCCTGCGCGTCTGGAGCCTGTGCTCCGCAACAAGAGAGGCCGCGACAGGGAGAGGCCCGCGCACCGCGATGAAGAGTGGACCCCGCTTGCCGCAACTAGAGAAAAGCCTCGCACAGCAACGAAGACCCAACACAGCCATAAATAAATAAATAAAAATTTAAAAAAACAAAAAAAAAACAGAAGTCACTTGAAGAAAAAAAAGAACTTTGTCTCAAGAACGTGTCTCATAGTCACAGAGTGTGAGAGAAAACAACTTCACACAAAGAATGAGGTGAGATTTGGAGTTCTCACTTGTCTACTCTGTTTGTGATTTGGGATTGGCCAATTTTTGACCCTCAGTTTCATTCATCTCTGTACAAGGTATACATTCCCTCTCCAACCTCAGGAAAGCAAAGATTGTTTTAGGTATATGTGAGTAATTGAATAACCAAATGCTATATCCTAAAAAAGATATATTTCCACTTGATTATTATAGCATAATATATTTTATTTGCAAGAATGTACAATGGAGAAGTTTCAGAGGAAAAATATTATATAGTATTGTCCCCTTTCCTTAATGTTAAAATATGCATAATGTTTCACTTTTCATTTGGATTTATATTCCAGTGGAACTCACTCTTTTCAGAATGCAATATGACCCATGGCTATTTATGGTTCTGCAAGTTTCATAACATATCCCAATAAAACTATTATAGCAGGAAAGAGAATTAACAAGGATAAGGGTAATTGAGCCATAATGCACAGTCTATGAAGTTAAAAATGTTTTTAACCATTAATGTAGCAATGACTTAAAGTTTTGAGTATAATAATCCCTCTTATGACACTGAATTTTCCCCATGTTAGTGATTACAAAAACAAATGCATTAACAATACAACATATCATTTCTGATAATACACTTACACGTGGCTGTCAACGTTATAAATTGGCATGAGTCACGTACATTCAATGCCATGAAATGTCCACACTCTTTCACCCAATAATTTATCATAAAGAACAAATTCAAAGAGGGAAAAAATCTAAAATAAGGAAAAATTGGAGTCGAGATAAATATCCAAAACACAAGGCACTCTTAACAATTATATTGCAACTATCACAGCTGATGTATATTTTGTGACCATTCAAAATATAGTTTATAAATATTAAAGACACTGAACATATATGATCTATCCCTATATTTGAGCGTCTAATGCAGTTTACCAACTGACCCAATAGGTCAAACAACGTTAGATGAAACAAGATGGAACACAAAATAAAATGTTCATTGTGATTCAGTGATGTAGCACACCTACGCATGTACGCAAAGATGAGAAAGGTAAGAATCTTAACTGGAATCACAGTTGTGTTAATTGGTGGCGTTTTAGATGGTTTAGCTTTCTTTCTATTTTATTTCTATTTTTATTTTTGTAATTATAAAAGACTGGACAGAAAGGAAAAATACAGAGCTATTTTCAAGTTTATGTGTTCAGGACAAGAGACATACTAAAAACAAATAGGCATAAAAGATCTGAGGAATTAGTTCATAACCTTGATCCTGGGACTTTATTCTCCATGACATTCAAGCCAATACTTTCTGTAGAATGTGACACAATATCACAGATCACTGTTACCAGTTTTAATCTACTTTTTTATTATATACATTTACCTAGCATTTAACCAATTTATCTACTGAAGTCAAGTGATTCTGGGAGGGGAGAACTTATGGACTGGGTTGAGTGATTTCAATGAGTATCTAATGTCAAGTTAGAATGCTGTTTTCTCTAAGCTTTGTTCAGGTGGGTTGCCAGAGAGGTGACACATGAAAAGAATCACCTACGCCAGGTTTAGCTGTACCTCCCAGACCTTATTCTAGTGTTTGCTAGATATTTCCCAAAGCTAAATGAGTAAACAATTCAAAATCTCACATTCCTATAAGATTGTGGATCACTCTGTTTCACAGCCTGGTATGGGACAGGAGCTAAGAAAAGGTGAAAATTAAGTGATGATCAATGTTCCCTACATACTCATATAAAATAGCAAATATTTAAAAAACTTTTTCAGAGACAGAAACCAATGCTCAGGTTCGAAGGGACTGATTTTGCAATGTAAAAGCAGCTGTACTTTAGCTGAGATCTTCTCTGCTTTCAAAAGAAGTCTTGGTGGTTGTTCTGTGTCCCCATTTCTCATACATGTGTTATCCCTGGTGACAAATTATGCTGGGCTTTTCTTGAGGCCTACAGATGAGAACTAGGATCAAATCCAAAACAGCTTCTTTCACTTTGGGACTTCAGCCAAGAAACCAAAGAAAATTAATTCTTTAGTACGTTTTATTTTTTTTGTTTCTTATTTCTTAAACCATCACAAAAATACAACTACCTTCTCACACTCTGAATCTATCTCTAGAAAAATTACTCAAAACATCAAGGCTTGTGGTATTTCTGTTTTTCCTCCTACTCTTTCAGTGATATTAGATAACAGAGAGTATATGTTCAATATGTCAATGATGCCTTAATAAAATTCTTGATTCATCTGCCAAGAATAAAAAAAGAAGTTTATTGAGAAGGAGTTTGAAACAAAAGGGATTCAGCTTGCTATTGAATAAAACTTAGATTTTTAAAATACCAAATGAAAACAAACATTTATGGGAAAGTATGAAATTATGTCCTTCTCCTCGCTGAAATATATAATGAAATTTATTCTGCATAATAATCCCCCAAATTCAGAGATAAATAAAAAATATTCTTTGCATGCTTACTATATATTCCATGATATTAATAAAAATAAAAGTTGCTATTTTTTGATATCTAAAAAGTGGTAAAATTTTGCAAATAGGCATTTTTAAAAACATATTACATAATATTTTTATAATGGCAGGAATTATAGGTATACAAAGATCTGTAAATACATTTCTCCTCGGAACTTTGTATTCAAAGATAACAGATGATTGACAGGAATCCTAAAGCCTTTGTATTACACCAAAGGAATCTTTTAACATTACTTTTAATTATCTATGTCTATAATGACCCAGATATACTTTTCATTGAGGAAGCCATACCTCTGTATGAGTTAGGAATGCATTTTACTGCAATTAAGAAAAAATCCAACTAACAAGGATACTAACAAGTAAGAGATATATTTGTCTTCTGTAGCAACAAGTCTGGGAATAGATATTCCACAACTGGTACAGTGTCTCAGCAATGTCATCAGGACCCCAGGGTCATCCCATCTTTCTGCTCATCTATTTTTAGTATGCAATACATTGTTTTCATTCTTGTCACCTCTTCACCTTGTCACCAAAATGATCTCTGGGGCTACTAATTATAGACAGGAGGAAGAAACAAAGGAAGGGAAAAAGTCCTTTCTCTAGCAAGACTTATTTTTTCTTCTTTTAATTCCAGAGGGCATGTTCTCTGGGGATTTCTTTCTATATTGCATTGGCCAATGTGCCACATGACCATACTTATAGGCATGAAAGATTGAAAAATGAGTTGTTGTTTTTTTTTAAGCTGGATCATTGCCACCTGTGATATAAACAAAATCATTACTGCATTGATGAGGTAGAAGCAGGAATAGAAACTGTGTAGACAATATTGTACACACAGGAAGTATCTGTCCACTTTACATCAATCCAAGTGATTCTTTCTCTTTTATAACACATAGCTCCCCAACAACAAAACAAAAATAAAACACAGATAATATTTCTTTTCTCAGTTGATTTTTTTATTATCTCCCAGAACCACTTAAAAGAAGTGAAATAGGGCTTCCCTGGTGGCGCAGTGGTTGAGAATCTGCCTGCCAATGCAGGGGACACGGGTTCGAGTCCTGGTCTGCGAAGATCCCACATGCCGCGGAGCAACTAGGCCCGTGAGCCACAACTACAGAGCCTGTGCGTCTGGAGCCTGTGCTCCGCAACAAGAGAGGCCGCGATAGTGAGAGGCCCGCGCACCGCGATGAAGAGTGGCCCCCGCTTGCCGCAATTAGAGGAAGCCCTTGCACAGAAACGAAGACCCAACACAGCCTAAATAAATAAATAAATAAATAATCTCTTTAAAAAAAAAAAAAAGCAGCGAAATAAGTTAAGAACAGGCAATAAGATAAAGATAAAAATAAGAATATCAGACTTTCTTATAATGCTAAGCAAGTACAGAGTTATTTCCATTAACATTATATTGCAACAAAACTTGCATAACTTTGCTTCACCCATTTTGCAACAACTGCACTTGAAATCCACCTCATTAGTCTTAATTTCCTTACCCAGTTGAACTGCCTCAAAATGTTATAGCATCTTAGAGACTTTCTAGTAGCTGCCATATCCAGATAGTCCATAGCCTATCATCAAAAGATCATCAGTTCTTTGATTTGTTACATATAAGTAAAAGGAGAAACAGGATCACCAAGATGAGGAGAGAAAGCATTTTGAAAAATAAAGTCAGTTCTTGGTTCATAATAAATTTAGAAATATAAAAGCATTTAAAAATATGCAAAGACAGGCTGAATAGAAAATAAATATTTCAAACAATGAATATTGAATTATTCAAATAACTTAATGCTGTTTGTCAAAGGACTGAAATTTTCCAGAAAAAAATAATTTTTTTTCTTTCAAAGACAACGAGAGTATGTTTATGGGAACTTGATAACTCTTCATATATTTGAGAGACTATCACATAAAAGAGAAATAAACTATTTTTTTGGCACCAAGAGCAGCAGGACTGATGGGTAATAAATATAGGAAAGCAGATTCTGGTTCACTCAGGTAAGAACAGTGTTTTCATTGAATTTATTTGGAAATGGAACAAGTTTCCCAAGAACATAATGCACTCACAGCTATGAGACGCCCTTTTATATTAGGTGGGATAAAAAATAATAATTTTGCCTAAAATAATGGGACCATGGACAAAACCGGGTAACACAGATAAATGAAACAGTGAGAGTAGGGAATACATGATGAATTGGAATTCAGCGTTGAGACTCTGAAGAGTCATAGAGAAACCATTTCTAACAGATTCTTCACAGTTTTAACTGAAGGTTAAATTTTGTGGGGATACATTTATTTGCGGGAGAACTTCATTAGAAACACCCAATATGAAACTTAATGGTTCATCAAGTCTTAACACATTGGAACCTTCTCCAAAATGTTGACTGATTTCACTTGATGCCTGTAGAAACTTATTTGACTTCCTCCCATCGGCTCAGTCCACTTCTTTCTCACTCAGGTCCTTGGAGAACAGATGTCATTTTTTTTTTTTTCTATGAATCCTAGGTCTCTCTCAAAAGCAAGAAATCAAAACTTCTCACAGTCCCTGAATCACAGATTTTATCATTGTTCACTGAAATCTAACAATGATATCCCCTGTCCAGTGACTTTGGTATGTTAAATCAATTTTCATGAACAATTCTTGGGTTCTTTCCATGTCTCTTGCCTTCCCTTTTCTGAGTCTGCAGATCTTCAAGGAGGAGAGTGGCTTGGGGGCTTGGGAATTCCTCTTTCTTTATGAATTCCTCTATCACTTGCCCCAACACCACACTTCCCATCAGCATCACCAGTCACCCAAAGCGGACTAGAATTTCTCAACTGTCTCAATTGATACAAAGGGGTCACTTATCATGTATCTAATCAGTAAGTTTTGCTTGCACTCTTGCCTTAAAAAGCCCCAGTATATCAGTGCTTTTCTCCCCCTTTAACATTCATATAAAAGATACCACTGGTATATCTCAAGTAAAATTCAATTTCCCAGTCTCCAATCTATGCATTTGTGGGGCGGGGGGGGGTGGATTTAAGGGGGGGTGTCAAAGGAGAGACAGAGAATGATAAGGAGGAAGAATTTGAATTACGTAATAGATCTTCATTGAAGATGCACAATTTAAGTTAAAAATTGACTTAAAAATTTTTGGATATTAACACAAAATTAGAATGCAGTAGAAACCCTCTTAAATGCCCTCAATGGAACTTCTGCATTAGTTGGTGTTCTCATTTCTCTCTACCATGTACTGCCCGTGCCTACACACTATGCATTTGTTGCCGTGACCTCTGCTCTGTGAACTGAGATGCCCGCTTGCCAAGTGCCAGCTGTATTGTTTTCTAAACTTATGCACTTTTTATTGTAATTATGGGATTTAATTACTATTAAATATGAATGATATTTTAAATATTATATAAACTGATGAAATGTGTGTGAAGAAAAAAAAAGAACTCCCATTTATATGAAAATCGAATCGAATGCTTTGTTAAGACTTGATCTTGGTGAGTCTCTAAAAGCCTTGTCAAATTGATGTGGGTGAGAAAACCATAAAAAGTGGAGAGAAAACTCATAAAAAGTAATTAAGCAGATGAGATTTGCACTCAATTTGCTTTGAAAGTTTTTCTTTTTTAAAAATGCTACCTCTAGTTTAGAGAAGCTGAAAAGAGAATGAAATATTATATTATGCAAGCACGATGACTCAGAGCTCTAAGCAGTGTAAAGAAACTCCAAGAAAAGTCATGGTCCCTAATAAGAGATTAGTCAAGGGCTGCCTTTTATGTTGGGTGCTAGACAATTTTTTTTTTTTTAATAATTCCCTCCTCTTGCCAATTTCTTTAACAGGCCAAAAATTGTTCCCACTTTTATCAGATGAGAGAGTTTCTAATTTAATCACAAATCTCTTTGGACAGCCTAGTTCTCCTCCATCTTTGGTCATTTATAGGAAATTTGAAAGCCAAGAACCATAAGCTTCTCTATATTTTTCACCTAGATTTCACCAATTGTTGGCATTTAGCACTTTGGCTCTCCCAATTTTTTACTCTACATTGTTCACTTCTACTACTTTTACTCTCTACCATTATTTTTATTTATTTGTGGTTATTTGTTTTGGGTAAACCATTTGAGACTAAGTTGCAGACATCATGCCCTTTTACTCCTCCCAAATTCACAAAATTCAGCCTTGACCCCATGCTATAATGTACTTTCCATTTCACTACTGCACTTAGGAAAACACTGTTAAATTCAACCAAAATCCATTTAAATAGGGTTTGACAGTGGAGTGACTCAAAACTTGGAAATTAGGGAAAAATGTCAGCCTTCTCAGAGTTAAACTTAGAAATAAACACATAATAGATTATAACAGAAACAGGATGGCACCTAAAGCAGACAAATGTCTTAGAAGAAAGAGTGGACTGCCACCTTATTGAAACCATCGATATGTCCTGGAGAATAAATGCATCACTCAGGGGCAGCTGCTCAGTCATACAAAAGCAAAAGCCAGAGAGACAGAAGAACCTTCCAGCAGTGCTGTTGAAGTATTGTCTAATTAGGTCTAACTAGTGCTCTCTCAGCAAGGATATGGTTTCTCCAGCATTTTCATTCTTACTGTATAGTAGGACAAATAAATTAAGCCAGTGAGTATTCAGATCAAATGACAAACTCTGGTTTTGAATTTGATGCTCATCAAAGGGCATAGATTGATGCAACCTTCTGATAAATTGCCTGTTAAACAAAGGGACAAGAACAACGGAAGAGATCTCCATCCTGTCGTCAGATTAAACTTCCTATAGGACTTTTGATAGTGCATTTATTATTATTTTTAATATCATATCACTTTCTCTTCTCAAAAATCTTCAACAGCTTCCCACCGTTTAAATAAAAATGCCGAATTTTGAGCCAGATGTACTAGGCTGTTCATAGTTTATAGTCTTATCCTACATTTGTGACCTAAATCTTCGATTTGTGACCTAGAATATCACTATCATCCACTACATGTTCCTTTGTTTGGTCAAATCAGGCCACTCCTGGTTCCCCAAAACATCTTTTCTTTCCCTCTTCCAGGCTGGTGGTCAACTCCCCTAAGAATCTGTTTGCAAAACATTCATCTTCTTAATATTCATAATGGAGCCTGAGACAAAAGAAAAAATCAGTACTACTTTATTTAAATTTTCATATTTTGTTCCTCATGGTATTTTTGCTATTAATATTGATTTTGTAAAATATTGTATTAAAATATTACTTATCTTGATTACTGAGATGTTTGGCATGCCCTTAAATTTTGTGCTTGAGGCACAAACCGCACTTCACCCTAGAAGCTTCTTCATGAAAACTTCCTGATTCCCAGAGCTAAACATAAACTTTCTCTTGTCTGAAATTCCGGAGCACTTTGTTTCTCTCTCTTTTATAACTCCCAACATTTCTACTTTTTCTATCACCACTACTAGTTTCTAAGGTCATTGAGGGCAGAAAGCTGGTGGTATCTTTGTCTCACCTTCAACACTTAGCATCTCTCTTATGCAGATTTAATGTTGGAAAACAAAGATAAAAGCAAAACATTTTAATGGCAAATTGAGATTTCACTGTGTTCTTTAATTTATTCTCTACTTCTCTTAGGGAAATTCTTGTAAGGGACTCTTTAAAAATATAAAGAGTGGCAGACTGTGAGTCATTCATTCACTGGAGAAATACTCACTGGGCAGGTACTATATGCCATGTGCTCTTTTGGGTAGAGAGGATGCAGCAGTGACTGTGTCAGATGCAGTCCCTGAACTCATGGATGGTGCATTCTAACAGGAGAAAATTCAAGAATGAAGTGTTATTCCTGACTGTGGTGAGTGACATGAAAGAGGATATACAAGATGTTAAAGAGATCTATGGGAAAATCCTTTAACCCCGAGTGAGTGAGTCTGAACAAAGTTACTCAAGGAAAGTAATACCTGGAACCAGCCTTAGAAAACCTCATGTTTTACTCTACCTACTGTGACGACCTCATATATCATGCACTTATTAGGGAATGTCTGGGTAGTTGATTACCTAATATTGTAAGGGAGCAAATCTTGCCACCCCAAAATGTCTCTTTGGCATGCAGATTATGTCAAGCTGAAAACAATCAAGGCCCAAAAGACTCTAGAAGAAACTTTAACCTTCCTCCCCAACTGCCTAAAACAATTTAGATAGAGGGCCTGTTCCTAGAACAGAGCTATCACCAGAGATATCTGCATTTATTTACCAAAACATTTATTTAGCAAACATTTGCTTTCTATCTCCATGTGAATTGGCTTCCTCCCTTTTGAAGTCCCAAACCACTACCCCTAACATCTTGAGTCTTTAGCTAAAGATGGTATTTAAGGTGAGGGTTTCAGCCATTTTGGTGAGTTACTCAGTTTTCCCGGGTCTCTCCCATGTACACGTGTTATTAAACTTTTGTTTGATTTTCTCCTATTAATCTGTCTCTTGTCAATTTAATTCTTAGACGAAGCAGAAAAGCCTAAAAGGGTAGAGAAAAATTTCATCTTCCCCAACAGTACCAAATCTACTTCGTATACAAACTAAGAAGGAATACAGAAAGAGAACCAAATACACAAAGGGATATTTTCCCATGCTCTGTATACCTCAACTAACAAAACTACAACACAAGCCATAGAATCTGGATAATTGTAATTGTCCTTTGGCTTTGTTAACAAGAGTTCCTACATATGTCACTCTTTCCCGATGTAAAATTTAAACTCATCCAGGGAGAACCAATCAAGCAACTGACCAATCCTCTGGGTGGGAAAAGGGGAAGCCAAAAGGAAGGCACAGGGAGCAGCGAAAGTTTTCAAATTGAGAACACCACTGATTATTGGAGACTACGTATTTTGTGAACTAAAGTTTTTATTAAAAAAAAAAAAAAAGAGAGAGAGAGAGATTTCTCCCTCAGATTCAATCGTTTAGCATGACTTACTTATTGTTTAATAATCATGACACGTCAGGAGCTTTATAAAAAATGCTTTCTTGTCTCCCATAGTGGAAGAAGTCAAGTCCCAGCACCCTCCCCCAGCCATCTCTGGTGAATGAAGCAAGTCATTAAAGAGGAATTTGAATTGAGGAGCTTTTCACGGGATTTTCTGTCAAGACTTCTAAATAGACAGCCAATGAATGGGCCCTTACTTACAAACACAGCCTTGTTGCATGTGGGCTGAGCAAACAGACACCATTGTGGGGACAGGTGGAAAAGAAATATGAATGGACAGTGCAGTTTGCTGCTGTGGAGAATCTCATTACCAACCGACTCTGTGCGTGGCCTCTGTGTCTGGGAGAGCAGCCCCCCTTCCACAAACCCTCCGCTTTTCCCACATGCGTCTTAAAGACGAGCAACAATAGGAGGCACCATCTGAAATTCTTCAGAGTGGAAATGGCTTTCCACTCCCCCTTCTCCCCTTTATTTAAAACACAATTCTAATTTAGGAGTTCAGACCCTACACCTTTCTCATGGGACTCAAAAAGGTCAAATGAAAATAGGAAGATTTCCTAACTAGGAGGGCATCACGAGGAAGGTTGTAGTAACCCTGAAGGCCCTCAGTGCTCACGCACAGGCTGAACAGAGACAGAGGCCTGTGTCCCACCACCCACACACAGACCTACATCTTTCGGTAAGAATCATGTGATCCTTATGACCTACAGGAGACTAAAATGAGTGTTCAGTGATAAGCAAGTAGGCAACAGGAACTTCCCACAACACTGACCTTGAATAAATAGTATTGATATGGACCAGGCCTGGGAGAGAGAATTAAAGTTGCTGTTTTATCCCTCCTTCACCAAAGGCAGCTTGTGGATCTCAAATAATTGTCAAATTACAGAAGTAACTTCCAAAGGCCAAATCTCAGGGGAGTGCTCAGATCTATTTTTCAGGGCCTGTAAGTACCTGGGGACAGATTATAAATACCTGCTGTTTGCAACAACGTGGGTACTGTAACCAAGCAGGACCCTATGAGGCTTTCCCAGAAGAGACTCCCACCCATGTCCTCCGCCTGCCTTTTGTCTATAGAAAAACTTCAGTCAAAGAATAAATTTAATCAGAGAAGTAAGGAAATGAAGAAAGGAAAACAGTCAAGCAAGACAAAATAATAATACTTTAGCCATTAAACAAAGTCAAGGACCTTTAGTTCTTCCTCAAGGACTAGAGATAATATTCTGAGCCACGTCCTTTGAGATGTTTTGCAGATACTGAACGCCCCCCCCCCGCCCCCAGGTGGGAGAAGTTAACTGTCTGCTGCCCACAAGCTCGTGGACCCCAGACCAGTTGGAACCAGAAGGTTGATGATGCTGACTCCCGATTACCTCACCACCGACCAATCAGAAGAAGGTCCACGAGCTGACCACGCCCCGCTCCTTAAACACTATGAGACTCCTCACTACCCGCTCCAGGGCGGGACCACAGTCTTGAGGGCACTAGCCTGCCGTGGCCCCCTTTGCCTGGCAAAGCAATAAAGCTATTTCTTTCTACTTCACCCAAAACTCTGTCTCCGAGATTTAATCCGGTACCAGTGTACAGAGGCCGAATTTCGGCAACAGTATTAACAGAACAAGGGACTGACCTTTCTTTCTGGCATATCTTTTCCTAATCAGCACGAGGCAAACAATGTAATATGACAGCATGCAGCGTGAGTTCCAGACTGAGCCGAGGTCATGTTCACTGCTGAGGTAGTTGCAACAGGTCTGTCTAACTGGTAGATGGGTCCATAAGAAGTCTATTCACATTAAAGACTGAGAAATGGGGAATTCCCCAGAAGTCTAGGGGTTAAGACTGCACGCTTTCACTACTGAGGGCCCAGGTTCAGTCCCTGGTTGGGGAACTAAGATCTCACAAGCCGCGCAGCGCGGTTAAATGAATGAATGAATGAATAAATAAATAAATAAATAAATAAGAGACTTAGAAGTGTCCTTGAAAACAAAACTAAACAAAATGGGCTCTAAAAGAAGTGGAACCAATAACTACAAGCTTGGGCCAATATTAAAACCATAGGCATTCAGAGGGGAAGAGATAGTCTAAGTGTATGAGGGTTACTAGGATTTATCCTCCAGCCCAGACCCCTTTTGTATTTAGGCTTCAGTTTTCTGGAGTGCGAAGGGCTGTTATAACAAAATCTGAAAAGAGTTGTTTCACGGAAGACATTGGGGCAAATGCAAACCGCGCAGGAAAGGTACAGAAAGCGTAGAGGTACATCTCTAACTTTACAACACACACCTGGGCTCCTATGCCCCAGCTGCTGCAGGACTCAGCTGGGCTGATGGGTGGCAGCAGGGGTACCTGGAGGACAAGGTAGCCTCATAGAAGTGGCTGTGATTGACAGTGCAGTGGGAGAGTAAGGCAGCCTGCGGTGACAATGGCACCAGTGGGGGTGGTGTTCCCTGAAGGCACATGAGCTGCGCAGCCCAGTGGACTGTGTAAGATGATGTCCGTTGAGAGGAAGGGCTCATTCGCCAAAGGAAGCGGCAGTGGCCATTCACAAAGAAGGCTGGAAGAGGCAAAGGAAACAACAGATGCTCTGTGATCTCTCACTGATTTCCTTTTTGAGCACACAGGAGACACTCCCTGGGTACTTTCAGACATACTTAGCGGGGATGAGGATCAGAGGAACACGGGTTACACGCAGACTATTTCCACTTTACACGGATCATCATGAGATTAATTAAAACTCCTCGTGTGCACGCCGTACCCACACTCCGACTGTCAAATCTGAATTGAGGTGCGGTACCAGATGACAGGATTTCTGTGGCAACTTCATTGAAACATACAGAAATTATAAAGGCCAATATGTTGACTCCTCATTATAATTTTCCACAGCAGTTTAAAAAAAATCACACACACTTCAAAACCCCAAATGCACTCTGAGCTCCCTCACTTTTAGCAGATGAATGCACCTGGGAAAATATAGCCTTGACAAGCTTAGTTACTGTCTCTTTTTGACCATCACACTATGCCCTTCTTATGCCCTCAAATTGCTCCTCTTTGTTTCAACCATGTGTTGATTTCCTACCTGTCCTTTAAAATCTTCCTGTTTTTTCTCTACAGCTCTTTTCATCCCTCCATCTCAGTAAGTTTCCTCTCTCATTTCCTCCAAATGGGGAGACTTTAAGGTTTTAGATGACCATAGTCTTATTTGAGTCACTAGTATCAGCAAAAAGCCTAATGCAAATTGGAGCCCTATTGATAGAGGCACGGTGGCTAGAAGAAGGGAGAAGATCATTTGGCTCTATGTATTGGTCAAAGTACACATCTCATCTTAAATATTGTTTTCTGATCACATTACGTGTTACAGAGACCACAATCAGAGAGCACATGCCTTCAGAAGAACTGTAACTATTACATCATTTGTGTCTGGCTCGGGGTGACACATAAGACAAACTTAATAAATGTCTCAGACTCTCAGCTCTTCTCTCTCTGCATAGAAGTTGTGTGAGTAGGGCTAGAGGCTGGATTTAGGAGTTGGAGTGCCTGGGTTCAATTCCCATCTCCACCATTTATTTGTTATAGGATCTTGATCAAGTTTCTTAAGTTCTAAGCAAGGTCTTTGACTCAGTTTACTCAACCATCAACCAAGCAAATTATAGTACACACCTCCTAGGTTTATTGTGAATATATTAAATTATTTAAGTGCTTAGAAGAACAGTTGATTCTTAACAAGTTATTGATAAATGTTAGTATTATTAGCAAGGAATATTTATCTGGCCTTATGTTAAAAATCAGAACTTTTTACTAAAGCATTCATAGCAACCAGTCTAGAAAAAACAATGTAAGAAGTGGAAAAACACCACTATCAAAAGAAACAACCAACATCGTGTTTATACCTTTATATATTTGCCACAGACCTAAAATATTTTCCATTTAAAGATGCAGATGAAATTTGAAATATAACTCTGTATACTACCTAAACAATGTTGTATCTGTCCTGTAAGACCTTTAGTACATAGGTTCTATAAAATATATACATATTTTTTACTTTGTAGATAAGCTGTAGATAAATTTAAGAGACAATGTAACACTGTAACAAGCACAGTCCAGGAGTGCTATTTCTAACAGTAGCCAGGTGACTGGGCATTTGATTCCCATCCAGTCTTAGTGAGAAATCAAAGGAACTCAGTCCTGGAGCCGCATAAAATAACGCAGAGTCTAGCAGCTTTCTCCAATTCAGCTTGTAGATCTGCTTATGACATCAGGCAACAAAGCTTCACCATGCCTTAGATCCCATTTTTTAAAAATTCAGTTTGGATGGGGATTCTGAAGGCTCACTGAAAGCATGATCAATTGAGGAATCAGTTCTCAGAGCTAATGGAGCTGAGAGCTGCATACTCATTTTCCATTGTATGCATTTTGGTTTTGATATGTCACACTGCTTGCAGAAACCAAAAGAAAGAAGTGCCATTCAGGCTTCCTCATCGTTTTATTAAAACAAATGGGAACAAATTACAAAGAAAAAAAGGCAAAACATTGTTTTATGATCTTCGGTAGTTAATGTGTTTTAGTTAGATCACATAAACTTTCCATAAAGATAAATCTACCTTCTTTTCTGTATTTTTCAATTAGAGCATAAAATACACGCTCCATGTTCTTTTTAAGCATTATTAACAACTCATGCTTAAAGTCAGCCATTTTGTGGTGACTGTTAACCAGGGAATATATTTTGGCATTTAAGAGTTCAATCGCCTGTCTAAACTCAGAGAAATTCTTTGTAGAGGCAGTGATCCAATTCTTTCTCGTTATTTTACCAACTAGAATAAATCACTTACTAAATGATGTTAAATTGTATTAGCAAACGCAGAGCATATAACATAAGGCTATAAGAGTTATCCTAAACAGGCTTTTAAGCCTTTTATTTTTCCTGTCGTATGTCGTAGATCTCATGTGTTGCCCATCCCTACGTTTCCCTCTTTTGTGACAGTCTGGAAGTATGGGTTTCCATTTCTTAATTATAGCATAAGTCTGGGGATACTATCCCACATTATCTTTACTGTCTCAGGAAGATACTGGAATTAGAAGGCAGCTATCTACTGAGGCAGGAAAACTCAAAGACTGACACACTTCTTAACTAAAGCTTTAAAACTTGTTGATGAATGAATCCTCATGCCTCTCTATCGATATAGAAGACCAGTTTCATTTCATTTTTCTTGGCTAAGTGAATGCCCAGGAACTACCCAAAGGCGGCTTATGTTTCTTTCTTGGGTTTCTATATTTTCCATACCCTCTGCCTAAGTTTCTAGATGTTATAATCGCTTAAATGGTTCAATGTATCTCTAAGCCCTTTAAAACTTCACCAATCACCCTGCCTGGGAGCCAGCTTTCACTTCCCCTGAGACTTTCAAATATGTCTTCCTAAGAATGAAAAGGTTAAACCTTTCCAGATCTATGAGCTCTGCCAATAGAACAGTTTTATGTTAGCACAGTGGGCAGTGCTAGACAGTATATACCAATCCAGAGTAATGTTTGGGAATTCAGATTATGGAGCAAACTGCCTTCAAATCCTAGATGTGCTACTTACTCAGTGTGTGACTGTCTTTGTCCATTTGAGCTGCAATAACAGAAAACCATAGATTGGGTAGCTTATAAACAACAGAACTTTATTTCCCACAGCTCTAGATGCTGAAAAGTCCAAGATCAAGGAGACAACAGATTCAGTGTCTGGTGAGAACCCACCTCCTAGTTTACAGCTGGCAGTCTTCCCACTGTGTTTTCACATGGCGGAAGGAGCAAGGGAGCTCTCTGGGGTCTCTTTTTCAAGGGCACTTATCCCATTCATAAGGGTCCCACCTTCCTGACCAAATCACCTCCTAATGCCCTAACTCCAAATACTGTCACAATGAAGATTAGGTTTCAACATACGAATTTGGGAGGGGAGGGGCAAAAATATGAAGCCTGTAGTAGTGATCTTGAGAAATGTGCTTAATATCTCTGTGTCCTTATTTTCACTCTGTAAAGATTTTGATTTAAATACATATGAATTGATGAGACCTGTGCCTGGCATAATGTGACCTTGGTTCAATAAATATTAGCCATTATTATTGCATCCAGATGGGTTTTCTGTATTGTACCACAATTCATGTCCCTCATTATGTCAAGGACACAATAGAAGCATTTACTTCTATAATCAAAACATGAAATAGAACGGGACACAGATTCATGACTTCCACAGTCTCCCTGGACCCCAGTTCTCCCAAATTTGAGATGGGAAGCAGTTTCTCAAGTAGTAAGAAAGGGAAATGTTGGGTTTCCTTAGGTATAGCAGCCTTGGGTCCCACATTTATATTTCTCAAAGAAAGAACTTGGATTGGGGTTTTCTTTTCTTTTTTTTAAAAGTGTCTATGGAACACTTCCATTGATCTAAGTCCATGTCAAACATCTCAACTTGTCTGACCTTCCTTACACCAAGTCCATTTGGGGGCCATTTTGCAATGGTCCTGAACCAATACACCGTGATAAAGGCAGTAACTAGCTTGACCTCCCTTTCTGAGCTTATAGAGCTTTAGCAGTAAAGCTAGAGAATACCTTGGGGGCTCTGGGTAAGTATGTCTCAGGAATCACAGACATACAGACCTCTTGTCTTTCAGTTCATCCCACTAACAGTAGGCCAAGTGCAGGATTGATTAAATTCAGAATTTATGAAGTGCATTCAGGGACAAGGGAGTTTTCCATCCTTCTCCTTTGCCCTCTTTAACATGTCAATGTTGTTTCCTCATGGCTGAAATCAGCATAGGCATAAGGAGAACCAACAGTGTCCAGCAAATAATAGTGTTTTCAATGTGTTAATTTGAATTTAGGAAGAAAATCATTAGCAAAAGCCTTCCCACTAGATGTCTTCTAGGGTCACTTTGTCTAGAATGGGATCATGACACTAGCAAGGAAATTAAACCACAATATTTGGTTTAACTCTGTGGCTAGGAAGGGTCACCACTCTGAGCACACTGGGGGATGGACACATGAACCAAATCAGCACTCTGCCAGCAAGGAACACAAGGTGTATGTTGAATATGATTAGGTATGTTTTGTCTGCCACTCCCAAGACAGTGCTCACTGACACAGCCATAGCCGTTCAGTGATAGAGATAGTGCTTAGAACACACTCATGTACAAAGCATTGTTAAAGAGGCGTTACTTGGCCCTATTAATGTTACTATTAATTTTATTACTATTATTAATAGATGGACATTAATACTCTAATACAGACAATCCCCAACTTATGATGGCTCCACTTACCATGTTTCAAATTTAATCATGGTACAAAAGCAGTATGCACTCAGTAGAAACCATACTTTGAATTCTGAATTTTGCTCTTTTCTGCTAGCAATATGTAGTTTCTGCAACCATACTCTCTTGTGATGTTGGGCAGTGGCAGTGAGCCACAATTCCCAGTCACCATGTGATTATAAAGGTAAACAACCAATACACTACATCCAGACAACCATTCTGTTTTTCACTTTCAGTAGAGTATTCAGTAAATTGCATGAGATATTCAACACTTTATTATAAAATAGGTTCGTGTTAGATGATTTTGCCCAAGTGTAGGCTGATATAAGTGTTCTGAGCATGTTTAAGGTAGGCTAGACTAAGCTATGATGTTTGGTACGTTAGGTGTAAAAATGTATTTTTGACTTATGATATTTTCAACTTGCAGTGGGTTTGCTGGGACATAACCCCATCATGAGTCAAGGAAGATCAGTACAGTTAAAGAATACAAATCATCTGGTTTAGGAAATAGTGTATTTGAGATTCATTCTGTAATCCAAACAGTTCTTACCATATGCCTAAAATTTTGATTAATTGTTCAGTGGTCTGTTAAGTACGAGGGAGATTCTCCCACCTCTGAATAGCTGCTGTGATTTTTTTTCTTGCAATGCCATCATTAGCCAGAAACTGTCACATTCTCTATTTTCTTTATATAAAGAAGTTTTCTTTCCTTGATTGTCTTTCAACTATATGAATATTTTTAGGGAGACTGGTCTATGGGACATTAATGCCTTAATAAATATTATTTCCTTCTTTGAAGCCCAAGATTCTTGGGAATTGGTTGTGGGTAGGAGCAGGGAAAGGAGGAGTAAATGTTTAAAACATACAATAAAGAGAAGAAAAGATATAGGGTTAATTCTGAATTTATCCTACCAACTCTAGAGCCAGATTTCTAAACCCTCCCTTGCTTGAATGCTTAAAATTTAGTTTCATTGCATATATTAAATATACAGTTAAATTTAGACTATAAGGTAATAGTAAAATAATGATTATAATAATATATTTATTGAATACTTAATATGTTCTAGGAACAGGACTAGTCGTGTATGTACATATATACATATATATACACACACACATATATATATATACATATATATAGAGAGAGGATTACATAACTCTATATATAGTTATATAACTATATATACATATATATATATACACACACACACTAAAGTTTATAATTACACCTCTAGGTTGAGATTATAATGGCAATTTCTTAAAATAAAAAACTATATAATACACTGCTCTTTGGTACCATTATAAAGAGACTCAAGATTGCAATTAAGCTTGAGAGACACTTTTGAGCTATTTGCATAAAAACTATGATAAAAGACAAGATCCCAGCTATAGCATAAAACTAGCTGAATTTTAACTTTACTGGAACACTCACTTCAAAAATATTTTTAAACTATTAATACTTGGTGTATATGTCCTTATGGTCACCTGGGTCCACAGTTTGCCAAAATATGAATGATCTTGGGCAACTCATTTTACCAAATGAAGTCTCACCAATAGGATTTCATCATGTGTAAACTAAGACCAATTATGGTCGTTCCACATATCTTAGTTTTGTGGAAGGTGAAATGAGAATTTCTAATAGGAGAAGAATGATCTTTGGAGCAAATGGTGCTGGCTCCATTAGTTCCATGGTGAAAACATTGTGCACTGAAATTATCTGTGATCTTGGAGCACCTGAGCCTGTCGTTTTTACCTCTAATTTGGGGAGAGCAATATTTACATTTGGTTGTCAGTCTTTAAGATGGCCCCCGATGATCCTCACTTCCTGGCTCATGGCCTTTAGTAGAACCCTTCAACAGTAAATAGGGTTGACTAGGACATTACAAACGTGCTTCTGGGGTATTCTGGAGGTTTGGTCATAAAATACATTGAAGTTTCCCTTTTGCCTGCTTGAATTGCTTACTTTGAAGAAAGTCAGCTTCCATGTCCTGAGGCCACTTAAGTAGCTCCAGGGAATAACTCTTGGAGAGGAACTGAGGTGCCTGTCAACCACCAAAACCAACTCATCAGCCATGTGAGTAAGCCACCATAGACGTGGATTCTTCAATTCTAGTCAAGCCAGCCATGTGACTGAGCCATTATGCAAATAGGTCCTCCAACCCCAGTCAAGACTTCAGATGAATGCAACCCTAGCCAACTTCATGAGAAAGCCCCCAGCCAGAACTACCCATCTAAGCTGCCCTTAATTCCTTACCCACAGACATGGGAGATAATGAATGTCTATTGTTGGCTTAAACCACTTAGTGTTGAGTTAATTTGTTAAACAGAAAGAGATAGCTGAAAGGAGGAAACAAACATACCTTAGAAAGTAATTATAATATTTAGAGAAAATTTCTCTACACACATTTACATATCGTGTCTCTACACCCACTTAAGAGCTCAACAAATAGGTATTTCATGGAGTTGGACCTTCTTTGTAAACTGTACTGCTAAGATACAGCATTCATTTTAATATACTTATTTTGAACTATCATTTTTTTAATGCCTACCCAGAAAGTATTTCTTCTTTTCCCTTAAATAATACCTTGGGATTTTATTATGGAACTTCTGTACATTTTAGAGCCTAGGATTTTCAGGGGTAATGGACCTCACATCCAGCTCTAGGGGAATGTCCCTGGCAAAAGTAATCAGCTCAGGAACGTATATGTGACATAAGACAGTCTAGAAATCTATATCACATACTGTAGCTAACAGAAATTCTTCAACCGTGAGGGCAGATAGTCATTGAATGATGAAGGATCTCTGAATGACAGAGAAAATAGGCAGAAAGAAATGCTAGGGTATGGCGGATTAAACCAATTAGACGTGGAGCCCACCCTACTTTTAGACTTTCCAATTATGAGAGTCAATGTATTCTTTTTTATTGTCCAATGCAATAGTAACTGATTCAAATATTTCAATATTTTAAAAAGCAGGATTTTAGGATAATTTGTGCAATTTCTTTTTATTACCTCTATTTTGATACATTATCTACAGAAATCAAACAGTTTATTCTAAGGATTTCGAGTCTCATTTCTTGAAACTTCAGTTCCATTGGTTTGTGAATTATGGATTTTACATGCTGGTTCATCTTGAAGGACTCCTTATATTTAGAGTATTGTTTTCTATTCCCTTACCTTCTTATCAGAACTATACTTTGCTAAATCTCCATCACTGTATCTCTGCCATTTATTGTAAGAAGAAAAGCTACTGCTATTCAGAAAAGAAAGCAGACAGTTACTTTAATACTTGAAAGGCAGCAGCCGCTGCATATGAGAATTCACCAGCACTCTTTTTTTTCCTCATTCATTCACTTGAAATCAGATTCTGGAATTTGTCCTTGTCAGTAGGAAATGAAACCATAAGCCTGCTTCCAAGAGAGCAAGGAACTGCACTGGATATGCAGTCAGAAATCACTGACTCCCATGGTGTGACCTTGTGGGAAGCCCGTTCTCCCAGACACTTGAACTCATTAATTTTAGAACTGGGATTCTGCAAAGGAGCCAACAGTTCCCTTTTCTGTACACAGACATCTTGATCTCAGAAGTCAGCTCACCACCCTCCTGATAGACAGCTTAGCACAGGGGAAAGAACATAGGTTTCTGTATCAAACTCCCAGATCCACTGCAAATTAGTCTAGATCAGGCAAACCTGAGTTCACTTGCAGTTTCCTTGCTGCCTAGCTATTTGTCTTGGAACAAGTCATTTAAACTTGTTAAGCCACTGCTTTCTCATCTTCAAAATGAGAAGAATATTATCTATTTCAAATGGTTAGTGGAAATTAAAATAAGTTTATGCATGTTAACAAGTCTTGCATATAGTATATGGGACTTACTTTTCATTCTATTTCATTGCCATAATATTTCCGAAGGGTAACTTTTCAAATGAGCTCACTGAAAAAAAAAAAAAAAAAAAAAAAAAGAAACCAATACAGAAATGGTTGAGGAAGAAATTTAAAATATCACACTACTTCTACATCCCCAGCTCCTCTATTCACAGCCACACTCCACACCCAAGTTAATCTTCATCACTGGCTCTGCCCATATTCTTCCAGATATTTTTCCTTATAGTAATGTATTCATTTTTATTTTATTTGTATTGTTATTATCACCATTCTGCAAATATTATTAAGGACCCATCAGTTGTCAGACACAAAGGATATGGGGGAAATAAGACTAAGCAACACAATAAACAGTGAGGTTTTTTTATCGACATCGGAAAAACATGAAGAACACAAAATTGCTTTGCTAAATTTTAAGTGACTAGGACTCTCACAAACTGTAAATTGATACAATCTTGCTGGAAGACAAATTAGGTCCTCACCCAACAAAAGCCTTAAACAAAACACTAGTATTTTGAAATAAGTCAATTTCTATGAATTTATCCCAAATAAATGGCTAGCAGCACATAAAGGACTTCAGTGAGAGCCTAATGCCACATGATGCCAAATGACTTTATCTATAAACCAGGCACATCATAGTCACTGAATGAGGAGAGAAAATATTTTTAACTAAGTTGTGTCACCAGAACATCTGGGTCAAAAAGACTCAAAATGCTGTCACAGAAATAACACTAAATTTAAAAGAAATTAAAATTTTAAATTTAAATCTGCCAAGGAGTAACTTTTGACAAGTCAGTTCATACTTGTGTTACTTTTCAGATCTATCAAATTAGGCATTCATGTAGTTAGATTTTAAGGGGTCTTCTTGGTTGAAAGAAACTGGTCTTCCCAGAATGAGGCAACTATATTTTACTGGCACGGTCCATATTTTAACACAAGCCGAATGAATTTAAATACAGCCTACATACCATCAATGCCAACTAAATTTTATTCTTTTTATTTTTCCAACTAAATTTTAATTTGAAACTTTCATTTTCCAAGATTTATAAGTATGTAAAAAAGTATGCAATTCTGATGATAGTAGTCAATCTATCTTTTTATTTATCACATTTACTACAGACATCAGCTGAGAGCACAGATAATCCACTTTACGTAGCTATTTCTGGCTAACATTCTAAAAACAAATTGTGCATCCTTATAGCCTTAAATAGTGGTTTTGTTTTAAATAATAGGTGTTTCATATGAAAGCTTCCTCAAACTTTAGATTTACAAGGAACCTTAAGTACAATTTAGGGGAAACTGTTCTACATATGAAAGGCATAAAAGAAAGAAAGCCTTCAATGACAGAACAACTCTTGTGGAAAGTGGTTCAGAAGAACATAGTCAAAAGGTCAAGGTCTTTTCAGGTGGCGAATCACTCTTGATTCTGTGAAAAATCTTTTCAATAGAATGGTGATTTCCATTTCTGTCTAATTACATATCTATAGTGTGTTACACTAAACCTTTTCATCAGCTGTGTACACATTTGCCAAACCAAGGGGTACGGTTAACTTTTGTTGTATGAAAAATGACTCTCTTCCCAAATCAGTTCAACATCCCTATCCCTTTTTATTAACTGTATTGGTTTTTTTAGTGCTTCATAACAAATCAAGGCAAACTTAGTGGCTTAGACAAAATTCATTTACTACCCCACATTTTCCTTATGTCAGAAGTCCAGCATGGCTAAACTTGGTTCTCTCCTCAAAGTCTCACATTCAGAGTATTGGCTGACTATGCTCAAATCTGAAGCTCTAGGAAAAACATTTCCAAACACATTAGGATGTTGGCAGAATTCAGTTCTCTGTGTTAGTAGGAATGAGGTCCTCTTTTCCCATCTGTTAAGCAACTCTCATATCCCAGAGACTGTGCACAGTTCCTTGCTGTGGGAGTTCTCTCAGGCCCTTCACAACATCACAACAAACAGCAAGATCCCTCATGTAGCATCTTCCTCGTACTTTGAAACTCTGCCTTTCCGTTTTGCAATTAGCCAAAGAAAACTCTCTGCCTTAAAAGGGCTCCTATAATTAGGTTAAACCCACCCTGATCATCTCCCTATCTTAAGGTCAACTGATTAGTAACTTGAATTACACATGCAAAATCCCTTTTGCTATGAATTTAACAATACAATAGCAGAGTAACAATGGGAAAAGAGGACAGGTTCAGAGTCCCTAGGATTAGGGTAGAAAATCTTGGGGAGTCATCTTAGAAATCTGCCTACCACAGTAACAAAAGTCCAGGTGAATTCTGTTTTATTGAAAATGATCCTTCCACTTTGACACAATTCTAAGGCACATGGCAACATTTTTTAGACTGATTGTCCAACATGAGAGACCTATAAGAAACTAGTTTCTACAACTACTGTATGACATATTTATTCAAGGGCCAAAAACAGTTTCTTGGATTCCAAGAAATTATAGAGTTTATCTAATTCTATCTCTTAACCAATCTAAAATCTACAAATTCCCTTTGAAGCATTATAATAATAATCGCTAACAGCTCTTAATGATTTACCTAGTACCAGGCATTGTTCTCAATGTTTCACTTGATTTCATTCATATAATCCCCACCGTGAGACTAAGATAGATATCCCTATGATCATCATTAACTGCATTTTACACAGGAGGAAAGTGAAGCATAGAAAGGTTAAGTAATTTGCCCAAGATCATTCACCTAGTAAATGGTTCAGCCTGCTATTGTACCCAGGCATTCCAGAGCCCACACACTTAACCTTTATTTTAAACCATTTCTATGAGTCACGATCATACAATATTTCCCTAATTATACCTCTGATGAGAAGCTCAAGATATCACAAGATGCTCTATTGTGATTTCTGACATCTGTAATTGTTAGAAAAATTATTTGCCTTTACTTTGAGTTTATATTTTTATAAACACTACTAATTTGTCTAGGCCTGCCCTAAGCAAATATAGGAAATACATTTTAATATACTATTTTTTTCTTAATCTGGTGGGACATTATGAGTTTAAATCACTTATCAAGATTCCCATAAGCCTTTTCTCCAAGCTAAATATCTCTCAATACTTCAATAGCTCCTGCTGTGGTGCAGGCTCCAAAACCTTCACTAATCTAAAAGTCATACAGTTAATCCTTAGAGGTCTCCAAATGTATTCTGTTCAACGCAACACCAAATGCCAATTCTTATAATGATTATGAAGAACATATGGTGTCAATCATCATAGGTCAGATTATGCTGCAGTATAACCACCCCCTGCCAAATCTCAGTCACTCAACACATAAAGATGTATTTTTTTAATTGGTTTTATATCCAGGGTGAGTTGAAGGAGGTTCTGATCATCATAACTACTCAGTGAAGAGATTCAGAAGGTTCCACTTGAATACTTACTTCCACAATCAATGGGGCAGGTAGAAAGAGGCACAACAGAGCTTTGCATTGATTTTGTATTTAAAGCTTCCTCCTTGGAACCCTCCTACACTGTCAATGGGAATGTAAATTGGTACAGCCACTATGGAAAATGGTCGAGAGGTTCCTTAAAAAACTAAAAGTAGAGTTACCATATGATCCAGCAATCCTACTACTGGGCATATATCCTAAAAAGATGAAAACTCTAATTCAAAAAGATACATGCACCACAATGTTCATTGCAATGTTCACTGCAGCACTGTTTACAACTGCCAAGACATGGAAGCAACCTAAATGGCCATTGACAGAAGAATGGATAAAAAAGAAGTGGTATATATATATACATACACATATATATGAATATTACTCAGCCATAAAAAAGAATGAAATATTGTCATTTGCAGCAACATGGATGGACCTAGAGATTATCATACTAAGGGAAGTAAGTCAAGCAGAAAAAGATGAATGGTATATGATATAATTTATATGTGGAAACAAAAAAAAATACAAATCAACTTATTTACAAAACAGAAACAGACTCACAGACATAGAAAACAAATTTGTGCATACCAAAGGGGAAAGGGGAGGGGGAGGGATACATGAGGAGTATGGGATTAAAAGATACATACCAATATATAAAAAATATAAACAACAAGGATTTACTGTATAGCACATGGAACTATATTCAGTATCTCCTAATAATCTATAATGGAAAAGAATCTGGAGCTGTACACCCAAATTTAACACAACATTGTAAATCAACTATAGCTTAATAAATTAAAAAAAGCTTCCTCCTTGGCAATGACAGGTAAAAAATATGCCCAACATACACATTTATTTTGCTCACATGCCAAAGCAAGTCACATGGCCCTGCCTAACTTCAAAGAGGGTTTGAACACAAGTACCATCCGATCATAATACCTGAAAGGAAGAAGAGAAGTAGAATAGTGAAATAAAGAAAACATGAGTCTCAGTATATGTCAAGTTATGCTGAAATAAAAATACCACCTTAATGACTTTCAGAGTGTGGAAACTGTTCTTCTACTCAAAAATAGCTACATCATCTCTTATTTTCTTTGAGCCATTTCCTTCTGTGATCTGAGCACCATCCTTCTATCTACACAGCCCAAGACCTGTCAGTGTTCATGTAAGTCATGTCACTATAATCCTTGTAGTCACCGAACTGAGAAACCTGCAAACTATAAAGCCCTGCAGACTGCTGTTCTCCAACCATTTCCACGATGACATCATGGGATAAAATAAATCGATAACAGTTTTTTGATCTAAAGAATATACTACGATGTTATGGAAAAAAAAGGGAAATGAGATGAAGCCATCATGCCGTACCACACTGCACTTGCCATTGTGTATTGTGATCAACGCTAACTGAAGGGAAAAGCGTACTTTTTCTGGGAACGCCAGTTCATCTCTTCCAAATCTGAAATATGTTACAATATCCACTGAAAGGCAAATGGATTTGCTGTGTGTTACTCACCCATTCCCTATGCAGCCAGCCAGTAATATACCTAACTAAAATTGTCAGAAATCACTGAGCTTTCCGTATAGCCCTGTTTATATTGGCAGGAGTGAAGCAGACTACGTCTGGAGGAATTTCTAGCGTTAGAACCTGGTGAGTGACTCAAAGGAAAAGGAAAGATGTAAAGGAAGTTTGGCTTTCTAATGAGCTGATAAAAATAAAAATTTTGGAGTCTCATCTAAAGGCAAATTTCAGGGCAGATATTCTATTTTTAAATTATATTCTATGTAAGGGGATCACTTCATTTTAATCATTTTAATTTAAGCTCTGAACCACCCACAACATTAAAAAAAGAAAAGAAAAAGAAAAAAAAAAAAATCAAACACAGCCATCATTTTGATAGCAAGCAAAGGTTCTTAAGACATATCTACCAATATTAAAATAGAGTTTCTTAAACTGTGGTCTGTGGACCACCTTTACCAGAATTACCTGGGGAGTTTGTTTACAATGCAGACCCAAGGACTCCACCTTCAAATTTCAACATCCCCAGGGAAGATGTCTTCATGCTAATGTTAGAAATACTCTTTTAGGAGGAAGGTGAGTTGAAACCACAGTAAAACAATTTTTAGAGCCATGAGCATCAGAAGGGTGATAAAACTTCAGAAAATTTCTGTAAGGATTAAATGACATGCTGTCTGTAAACCTCTACAACAGCACCACCCAGACTCAATAAATGTTAGTGCCTTCTGAAAGGTCTTCCAGACAATAAGGACTGGTGTTCTGTTGCAAGACCCAAAGTTGTCATAAAGCCAAATGTCGATGGGGTGAAGAGATTCAGTGAACAGATATTTTATCAGTGCAGTCAGGGATGTGGGAAAAATAAAAATGAAGTTTGAAGAACACATTCAGAAAGGAGGAAGTTTTTTATGTCCTTCAATCTACCTTTTCTTGAATCTTCCATTCATCATGCTGTGCATTTTTTTCCTTAGAGAGGCATTTTAATAATATCTTGAAATTTTACACCTGTAATATGAATTTAATTCAGAAGTTCGATTTCTCTATTTGAAAGCACACACACAGTGCATAATTTTAAAGACTTTGCCAAGACCATTTCTGGCTCAGGTGAAATTCTGTTAATGGTGATGTCTTAAGTTATTTTTGAGTGAAAACCATATAAAAACCATAACACAATGTGTTATATATAAGTAAAGCCAAGATCATGTCATGCCTGGTTATAAGATTTGAAAAACATTGCATATACCATGCCCAAGCATTCCTCAGAAGAAATCACTTTTGCCTAAGAAGAGTGTTTTACATTCCCTTTTAAAATAATGGGTAAAGGACTTCCCTGGTGGTCCAGTGGTAAAGAATCCGCCTTCCAATGCAGGGTTCGATCCTTGGTCAGGGAACTAAGATCCCACATGCCGTGGAGCAACTAAGCCCATGTGCCACAACTACTGAGCTCGAGTGCCTCAACTAGAGAGCCTGCGTGCTGCAAACTACAGAACCCATGTGCTCTGGAGCCCACGCACCATAACTAGAGAGAGAAAACCCACATGCCGCAACTAGAGAGAAGCCCGCATGCCGCAACTAAGACCCAATGCAGCCAAAAAAAATAAATAAGGAAAATAAAATAAATATTAAAAATTTAAAAAAAAATCTCCTGTAAAATAATGTGTAAAAGTGAGTGAAGAAATGGAGGAATGCAAAACATTACGCTTCATACAAAGCATACAGTTACTTTTGTGAATGGATTCTCTACAGAAGAAATAACTTATTTGCTATTCACTGAAAACTCACCTGTATTATATTACAGTTTTTGCCATAATTATGGCTAACTTCACTAGAAGTTGCTAAGTAATTTTGATTTATGTGTCTAAAATAAGTAGGTTGAAGATTTCATTTAATTTATAGTATTTACTGAATAACTGCTATGCTCTAGGCATTGTATAGTCATTAATTTACTCTCCTATAAAATAGAGGTAATAACAATTATCCCCCTAAATTGCATTTCACTTATGGGATTCTTATCCTTTGTTTTGGGATGTATATGTGTGTGTGTGTGTGTGTGTGTGTGTGTGTTTGTGTGTGTGTGTGTGTATTAAAGAGATGCTTCATTACCTCCTTGACCTTTATCATGCAAAGGGAATCACCTCATCAAGTGTCCATTACAAAAAAAAAGAGTTAGCCTGTGCTATGGATATTTATTAAGGGGTCCAGATACTAAATGAAATTTTATGCAAAATTTTGAATATGTGCATTTTCTCAGAAGCAGTTTCATAATTTTACTTAGATTTTTGAAAAGCTTTATACATAAATGTTAAGAATGAGTGATACAGATCAGATGCAACAGTGTTTTTCAATTATTTTTTTGATCATGATACACAGTAAAATATAGATTTTACATGATGACCTAACATGTATGTGCACATGTGCACATACACAACATACACCCACATACCTGAAACAAAAGTTTCACAAAACAATTCTAACCTTTTCAAGTTGCAGTGCGCTCTAATAAATTTCTATTCTAAATATTAAGTAAAAAAGAGCCAATTCCATCCTGCACAGTTTAGCATCTCAATAACTATAACTCCTGGTACTTTATCACAATTAAGAGAAGTCTGGTAGGCAGTATAGAAATCTCACATATATCATGGCATTCCTGACACCACAACATTCTTGCAGATTATGCTGTCAATCATAATATGCAGTGAGGGCAAGAAACCCATTTCCTACTGTGGCCTTGTCAAGGAGCAAATCCTGGTAACTATTTATGAGCTGCAGAGGCCAAGTTGAGGCTGAGAGACAGGAGATTGAGGATTTAACTGGGTCAAATACAGCAGACCTCATTAAATCCCATTCTCTTTCTTTATATGTTAGCACATTCTGGGGAGAAGGCGACCTGCCTTCTTCATGGTTTGGGTATCATAATTATTATTTTAATTAAGAAAAGTTAAAGCTAATCTTCCTTGATTTGTCAATTACAGTGTAGTTGGTGTGCCAGCATCTCTGAGTATACATAGCCTGAGCCTTGGAGGAGTAGCTAGAAGCTTCCTGATGGGACTGCCACAGGCCTGCAAACCAACGGTGAAACCTTTTCTACCTCCCTTTGATATACTAGTGTCACCATACGTGATTTTCTTGCTTCATCCTTTATCATCTGTTGTTCTTTTCATCAATGAATTAAGTTTGGCAGAAACCCAAATGTGCAAATAAACCTTCCCAATATAGGAAAAGTGGATTTATCATAGTAAATCGGCTTCTACCCCAAATTACTTACTATATATCAGGGCCTGAGCTAAGAGCTTTATGTTTATAAAAATTCATTCAGTGGGTGTAATAGTATTCATAAGGTCTTATTTTTCACATTTCATCCCTTATGCATCTCATGTCCTGGCCTCTGACGGGTGGCTCTGTGTGTGTGTTTCTGGGGGCCCAGGGATGTCTCCTTTGTGACCAGAAGCAAACAGATTCCTGCTGGTACCACCACTGCTGCTGTGCAGAGTGCTACGACTCCTCCAATGGCCAACCTGGGTCCTTCAGTTCTCTTCCTTCCTGCCCTTCTGGGTATTACAATCCCCGCTGGCAGCATGAAGGTAGCCCCTTTCCTTGCAGGAATAGCAGGAGTCAATTCAGTCCCTGCCTGCAGGGGAGTTCTTCCCTTCCCACTACTTTCTTTGAGATGTGTCCAGGCCTCACTGTCTAAAGCATTAGTAGAATAGCTCTTGCGAATTTCACTTTGAGCCCTCTCTCCTTAGGCCACATATATGTATGTATGTATGTATGTATGTGTGTTTATACCTAGAGTGGGTTAAGGATATAATGAAGGCAAAGCCACCACACTGCACCCAGACCAGCAATTCCCTCTGTCGACAGCAGTTCTTTACTAAGTCTGCTCATCTTCCCATCCCGTGCCAGGTGACATGAGTCAGTCCTTTCTTAGGGGTGGCCCCTTGGCTCTGCTGCATGTCGCCATCTGCAGCACTGCTCCCAGGAGTCTTTTGGAGCATGGGCAATTCCTAACCACCAGCGGGCCCCTCACTGGAGTTTTTTCACAAGGAATCTCTCAGTCATGACATAAAGAGCTCTTCTCATAATTCCCTTTTCCCAGTTGTCAGATGTCAGATGTTTCTAAGTACTTTTCACACTCAAGCTGGGCTCTCATTTCGTGACTGTGAATTTCTCACATAATCTTCTGAACTATTTGGTGATTTGGATATTTTATCCTCACTTTGAAGTTGGGAAAACTGAGTCCCATAAGTTTCAAGTGATTTATCCACATAAAAAAGTGTAAGTAAGATGTGAACTGAGGTTTGCGTCCAATCCCGAATGTGCTTTAAATACTATGCCGCATCATATACAACTGAAGACTAGTATGTGTTCCATGCACAACAAAAGCAAACAAACATTATTCTCTTTATTGTTTAAATGTCATTGGCCTGTTTAACTTCCAGGTGTTCAGGGTAATACTTTCTTCAAGATGCACACTGGGAGGACCTTCAAGATGGCGGAGGAGTAAGACGTGGAGATCACCTTCCTCCCCACAAATACATCAGAAATACATCTACATGTGGAACAACTCCTACAGAACACCTACTGAAAGCTGGCAGAGGACCTCAGACTTCCCAAAAGGCAAGAAAATCCCCACGTACCTGGGTAGGGCAAAAGAAAAAAGAAAAAACAGAGACAAAAGAATAGGGATGGGACCCGCACCTCTGGGAGGGACCTGTGAAGGAGGAAAAGTTTCCACACACTAGGAAGCCCCTTCACTGGTGGAGATGGGGGATGGGCGCGGGGGAAGCTTCGGAGCCATGGAGGAGAGCGCAGCCACAGGGGTGCGGAGGGCAAAGCAGAGAGATTCCCGCACAGAGGCTCGGTGCCGACCAGCACTCACCAGCCTGAGAGGCTTGTCTGCTCACCTGCTGGGGAGGGTGGGCGCTGGGAGCTGAGGCTCGGGCTTCGGAGGTCAGATCCCAGGGAGAGGACTGGGGTTGGCTGCGTGAACACAGCCTGAAGGGGGCTAGTGCGCCACAGCTAGCCAGGAGGGAATCCGGGAAAAGGGCTGGAACTGCCTAAGAGGCAAGAGAGCATTGTTTCGGGGTGTGCGAGGAGAAGGGATTCAGAGCACCGCCTAAACGAGCTCCAGAGATGGGCACGAGCTGCTGATATCAGCACGGACACCAGAGACGGGCATGAGATGCTAAGGCTGCTGCTGCGGCCACCAAGAAGCCTGTGTGCGAGCACAGGTCACTATCCACACTGCCCCTCCCGGGAGCCTGTGCAGCCCGCAACTGCCAGGGTCCCATGATCCAGGGACAACTCCCCTGGGAGAACACACGGCACGCCTCAGACTGTTGCAACGTCACGCCGGCCTCTGCCGCCGCAGGCTCACCCCGCATTCCATACCCCTCCCTCCCCCCCGCCTGAGTGAGCAGAGCCCCCTAATCAGTGGCTCCATTAACCCCCTCCTGTCTGGGCAAAGAACAGATGCCAGAGGGCGACCTACATGCAGAGGTGGGGCCAAATCCAAAGCTGAACCCCAGGAGCTGTGCGAACAAAGAAGAGAAAGGGAAATCTCTCCCAGCAGGCTCAGGAGCAGCGGATTAAATCTCCACAATCAACTTGATGTACCCTGCATCTGTGGAATACCTGAATAGACAACGGATCATCCCTAACTTGAGGCGGTGGACTTTGGGAGCAACTGTAGACTTGCGGTTTGCTGCATGCAACTGACTAGTTTCTGATTTTTATATTTGTTTCAGTTTAGTTTTTAGCACTTGTTATCATGGGTGGATTTGTTTATTGGTTTGTTTGCTCTCTTCTTTTATTTTTTTATAACAATTTTACTTTTTTATTTTAATAATATATATATATTTTTTAATAATTTTATTTATTTATTTATTTTTCTTGTTTGCTTTTTTTTTCTCCCTCTTCTTCTGAGCCGTGTGGCTGACAGGCTCTTGGTGCTCCATCTGGGTGTCAGGCCTGAGCCTCTGAGATGGGAGAGCTGAGTTCAGGACACCGGACCACCAGAGACCTCCCGGCCCCATATAATATCAGTTGGCAAGAACTCTCCCAGAGATCTCCAACTCAACGCTAAGAACCTGCTCCACGCAGCGACCAGCAGGCTCCAGTGCTGGACACTCCGTGCCAAACAACTAGCAAGACAGGAGCACAACCACACCCATTAGCAGAGAGGCTGCCTAAAATCATAATAAGGTCACAGACACCCCAAAACACACCACCAGACACGGACCTGCCCACCAGAAAGACAAGATCCAGCCTCATCCACCAGAACATAGGCACCAGTCCCCTCCACCAGGAAGCCTACACACCCACTGAACCAACCTTAGCCACTGGGGGCAGACACCAAAAACAACGGGAACTACGAACATGCACCTTGCGAAAAGGGGACCCCAAACACAGTAAGTTAAGCAAAATGACAAGACAGAGAAATACACAGCAGATGAAGGAGCAAGGTAAAAACCCACCGGACCAAACAAATTAAGAGGAAATAAGCAGTCTACCTGAAAAAGAATTCAGAGTAATGATAGTAAAGATGATCCAAAATCTTGGAAATAGAATGGAGAAAATACAAGAAATGTTTAACAAGGACCTAGAAGAACTAAAGAGCAAACAAACAATGATGAACAACACAATAAATGATATTAAAAATTCTCTACAAGGAATCAATAGCAGAATAATTGAGGCAGAAGAACAGATAAATGACCTGGAAGATAAAATAGTGGAAATAACTACTGCACAGCAGAATAAAGAAAAAAGAATGCAAAGAATTGAGGACAGTCTCAGAGACCTCTGAGACAACATTAAACACACCAACATTAAAATTATAGGGCTCCCAGAAGAAGAAGACAAACAGAAAGGGACTGAGAAAATATTTGAAGAGATTATAGTTGAAAACTTCCCGAATATGGGAAAGGAAATAGTCACTCAAGTCCAGGAAGTGCAGAGAGTCCTATACAGGATAAATCCAAGGAGAAACACGCCAAGACACATATTAATCAAACTATCAAAAATTAAATACAAAGAAACTATATTAAAAGCAGCAAGGGAAAAGCAACCAATACATTACAAGGGACTCCCCACAAGGTTAACAGCTGATCTTTCAGCAGAAACTCTGCAAGCCAGAAGGGAGTGGCAGGACATATTGAAAGTCATGAAAGGGAAAAACCTACAACCAAGATTACTCTACCCAGCAAGGATCTCATTCAGATTCGACCGAGAAATTAAAACCTTTACAGACAAGCAAAAGTTAAGAGAATTCAGCACCACCAAACCAGCTTTACAACAAATGCTGAAGGAACTTCTCTAGGCAGGAAACACGAGACAAGGAAAAGACCTACAAAACAAAGCCCAAACAATTAAGAAATGGTAATAGGAACATACATATCGATAATGACCTTAAATGCAAATGGCTTAAATGCTCCAATCAAAAGACACAGAGTGGCTGAATAGATACAAAAACAAGACCCGTATGTATGCTGTCTACAAGAGACTCAGTTCAGACCTAGGGACACATAACAGACTGAAATTGAGGGGATGGAAAAAAGTATTCCATGCAAATGGAAATCTCAAGAAAGTCGGAGTAGCAATACTCATATCAGGTAAGATAGACTTTAAAATAAAGCCTGTTACAAGAGATAAGGAAGGACACTATATAATGATCAAAGGATCAATCCAAGAAGAAAACATAATAATTTTAAATATTTATGCACCTAACATAGGAGCACCTCAATATATATGGCAAATGCTAACAGTCATAAAAGGGGAAATGGACAGTAACAATAATAGTGGAGGACATTAACACCCCACTTACACCAATAGACAGATCATCCAGACAGAAAATAAATAAGTAAACAAAAGCTTTAAATCACACAATAGACCAGATAGACTTAATTGATATTTATAGGACATTCCACCCAAAAGCGGAAGAATACAATTTCTTCTCAAGTGCACATGGAACGTTTGCCAGAATAGATCACATCTTGCGTCACAAATCAAGCCTTGGAAAATGTAAGGAAATTGAAATCATATCAACCATCTTTTCTGACCACAACACTATGAAGTTAAAAATCAATTACAGGAAAAAAAAAAAAACTAAAAAATACAAACACATGGAGGCTAAACAATACACTACTAAATAATCAAGAGATCACTGAAGAAATCAAAGGAAATCAAAAAATACCTAGAAACAAGTGACAATGAAAACACAACGGCCCAAAACCTATGGGATGCAGCAAAAGCGTTTCTAAGAGGGAAGTTTATAGCAACACAGTCCTACCTCAAGAAACAAGAAAAACTTCAAATAAACAACTTGACCTTACAACTAAAGCAAATACAGAAAGAAGAACAAAAAAACCCCAAAGTTAGCAGAAGGAAAGAAATCATAAAGATCAGATCAGAAAAAATGAAAAAGAAATAAAGGAAACAATAGCAAAGATCAATAAAACTAAAAGCTGGTTCTTTGAGAAGATAAACAAAATTGATAAATCATTAGACAGACTCATCAAGAAAAAGAGGGAGAAGACTCAATTCAACAGAATTAGAAATGAAACAGAAGAAGTAACAACTGACACTGCAGAAATACAAAGGATCATAAGAGATTACTACAAGCAACTATATGCCAATAAAATGGACATGGTAGAAGAAATAGACAAATTCTTAGAAAAGCACACCCTTCCGAGACTGAACCAGGAAGAAATAGAAAATATAAACAGACCAATCACAAGCACTGAAATTGAGACTGTGATTAAAAATCTCCCAACAAACAAAAGCCCAGGACCAGATGGCTTCACAGGCAAATTCTATCAAACATTTAGAGAAGAGCTAACACCTATCCTTCTCAAACTCTTCCAAAATATTGCAGAGGGAGGAACACTCACAAACTCATTCTACAAGGCCACCATCACCCTGATACCCAAACCAGACAAATACGTCACACACCAAAAAAACTACACGCCAATATCACTGATGAACATAGATGCAAAAATCCTCAACAAAATACTAGCAAACAGATTCCAACAGCACATTAAAAGGATCATACACCATGATCAAGTGGGGTTTATCCCAGGAATGCAAGGATTCTTCAACATATGCAAATCAATCAATATGATACACCATATTAACAAATTGAAGGAGAAAAACCATATGATCATCTTAATAGATGCAGAAAAAGCTTTTGACAAAATTCAACACCCATTATGATAAAAAACCCTCCAGAAAGTGGGCATAGAGGGAACTTACCTCAACATAATAAAGGCCATATATGACAAACCCACAGCCAACATTGTTCTCAATGGTGAAAAACTGAAACCATTTCCACTAAGATCAGGAACAAGACAAGTTTGCCCACTCTCACCACTATTATTCAACATAGTTTTGGAAGTTTTAGCCACAGCAATCAGAGAAGAAAAAGAAATAAAAGGAATAAAAATTGGAAAAGAAGAAGTAAAACTGTCACTGTTTGCAGATGACATGATACTGTACATAGAGAATCCTAAAGATGCTACGAAAAAACTACTAGAGCTCATCCATGAATTTGGTAAAGTAGCAAGATACAAAATTAATGCACAGAAACCTCTTGTATTCCTATACACTAATGATGAAAAATCTGAAAGAGAAATTAAGGAAACACTCCCATTTACCACTGCAGCAAAATGAATAAAATACCTAGGAATAAACCTACCTAAGGAGACAAAAGACCTATATGCAGAAAACTATAAGACACTGACGAATGAAATTAAAGATGATACAAACAGATGGAGCGATATACCATGTTCTTGCACTGGAAGAATCAACACTGTGAAAATGACTATACTACCCAAAGCAATCTACAGATTCAATGCAATCCCTATCAAACTACCAATGGCATTTGTCACAGAACTAGAACAAAAAATTTCACAATTTGTATCGAAACACAAAGGACCCCGAATAGCCAAAGCAACCTTGAGAAGAAAAACGGAGCTGGAGGAATCAGACTCCCTGACTTCAGACTATACTACAAAGCTACAGTAATCAAGACAGTATGGCACTGACATGAAAACAAAAATACTGATCAATGGAACAGGATAGAAAGCCCTGAGATAAACCCATGCACATATGGTCACCTTATCTTTGATAAAGGAAGCAAGATAATACATGGAGAAAAGACAGCCTCTTCAATAAGTGGTGCTCGGAAAACTGGACAGCTACATGTAAAAGAATGAAATTAGAACACTACCTAACAACATACACAAAAATACACTCAAAATGGATTAAAGACCTAAATGTAAGGCCAGACACTATAAAACTCTCAGAGGAAAATATAGGCAGAACACTCTATGACATAAATCACAGCAAGATCCTTTTTGACCCACCTCTTAGAGAAATGGAAATAAAAACAAAAATAAACAAATGGGATCTAATGAAACTTAAAAGCTTTTGCACAGCAAAGGAAACCATAAACAAGACAAAAAGACAATTCTCAGAATGGGACAAATTAATTGCAAATGAAGCAACGGACAAAGGATTAATCTTCAAAACATACAAGCAGCTCATGTAGTTCAATATCAAAAAAACAAACAACCCAATCCAAAAATGGGCAGAAGACCTAAATAGACATTTCTCCAAAGAAGATATACAGATTGTCAACAAACACATGAAAGGATGCTCAACATCACTAATCATTAGAGAAATGCAAATCAAAACTACAGTGAGGCATCACCTCACACCAGTCAGAATGGCCATCATCAAAAAATTTACAAAGAATAAATGCTGGAGAGGGTGTGGAGAAAAGGGACCGTTCTTGCATTGTTGGTGGGAATGTAAATTGATACAGCAACTATGGAGAACAGTATGGAGGTTCCTTAAAATCTAAAAATAGAACTACCATACAACCCAGCAATCCCACTACTGGACATATACCCTGAGAAAACCATAATTCCAAAAGAGTCATGTATCACAAGGTTCATTGCAACACTGTTTACAATAGCCAGGACCTGGAAGCAACCTAAGTGTCCATCAACAGATGAATGGATAAAGAAGATGCAGCACATATATAGAATGGAATATTACTCAGCCATAAAAAGAAATGAAATTGAGTTATTTGTAGTGAGGTGGATGGACCTAGAGTCTGTCATAGAGAGTGAAGTGAGTCAGAAAGAGAAAAACAAATACTGTATGCTAACACATATATATGGAATCTAAAAAAAAAAAAAAATGGTTCTGAAGAACCTAGGGGAAGGTCAGAAATAAAGACGCAGACGTAGAGAATGTACTTGAGGACACGGGGAGGGGGAAGGGTAAGCTGGGACGAAGTGAGAGAGTGGTATGGACATTTATACACTACCAAATGTAAAACAGATATCTAGTGGGAAGCAGCCGCATAGCACAGGGAGATCTGCTCAGGGCTTTGTGACCACCTAGAGGGGTGGGATAGGGAGGGTGGGAGGGAGATGCAAGAGGGAGGAGATATGGGGATATATGTATACGTATAGCTGATTCACTTTGTTATACAGCAGAAACTAACACAACATTGTAGAATTATACTCCAATAAAGATGTTAAAAATTAACTGAATGAGTAAACTTTGGTGATATAAATTGAAAAAAAAAGTTGCACACTTGTAACTCATGATAGAAAATATGCTAACTTTCTAAATTATATTTGCTATTCTCTCTAATTGACTCTGCAACTCTGCCCTCTCCCTTAACAGCTGTATTTCTTTCCATTTAATTCGTACTCTGAAGAGTCTCAAATCTATATCCTCAGCTAAGATCTCCCTCCTGAGCTCCAGACCAAAATTCTAGCTTCCTAATTGGCATATCCATGTGGAAACCCAGATGCACATTGAATTTATATGTCAAGGAGGACTATGCTTATTCTCTCTTCTTGTTGCAATATCTTGCTTCCATTAGTACCAGTTTTGGTTAATGTCACCCAATCACCCAATTGCAGAATGTAACTATGCCCCCAAATTCTCCAACTCCTTTTCCCTTATTTTTCACTTCCAATCAGTCCCCAGATTTTGATTTTTTTCAAATATGTCTCCTTTTCTTTATATTAATTTTACTGCCCTGGTGTCAGTCTCCCTGACTCCTCATTCCCTGCCATCTCTTTTCCAAATTGATATTAATAACAAAGCATACTTAGTTATGTCCCTGAACTCATCAACAGACTTTTCCTGGCAGAAAGTGAATTATTCATGGGTGTATCTTATATGCTTAGTGCTCTGTTTGACATATTATATTAAATATTTCTGGTACTTGGGTAGTCAACATCCATTCTCCCTCTGAATGACAGCATGGTCCCTCCTTGGGTAAATTCTGTTGGGCTTGCAGTCAGGAGTTTAACCCTGCACTTGATAAAGGAATAATCTCACGCTCCAACCTGGATCTACTGAATATTACTGTCTCGAAATCCTGAGTAAAAGAAAAAGAATAAACAAAAATGTAAAAATAATTGGATTTCATCCATTTTAGACTCAGGCCCTGAGTCTTGAACGAAGTATTTCTGTTAAGAGACCATTTCTTCCTGTAGTTCTTTCTCCTTTCTTCTCCAGCATTGTCTTGGTTTTTACTTGCTTACAGCTGATTCTTCAACCTCCTCTTGATTCTGTGAGCAAATAATATCCCTTCTAAAGTTTCTTTCCATTGACAATTTACTCAAAGGTATTTGATTAATGAGGTCAAACTTGGTTTCTACCACTTGCAAATGAACAAACATTATCTATCTATCTATCTTTCTAAATATAATGAATATTTTTAAGTTAATGCATGAAAAGATGAATGAAAATCAGTCCAAGCATTCTTCTTTGAAATCAGATTATCCTGAAGTTTACTGAGATTAAATAACCCCTCTCTTCTCTTCAAGTACTCTGCTCCAGACATACTAGATTTCTTGTTATTTCTTAAATATACCAATTCTATTCCCAACTCAAGATATTTACTACAGGTGTTTTTACTCTCTGCCTGAAAAGCTTCCCCTGGCACTTTCTCACGCTTCTCTTCTCTGCTTCCAGGAATGCCACGTATAGGTGGGAAATTTGACCACTGCATGTAGGCAGATGGCTTAGAAGTGGTACAGTATAAAATCCAGCCCAAATATGGGGCACTGAGAAATCAATCCCAGAGCAGAGCTGGGTCTCACAAAGGAAGAGGTATCCTTGGAAATTTACTCACCAGCATCATATGAACTAGCAGAGCCGTTCACTCTTTTTAGTTATCTACTAAAAATAATTCCTAAAAGAGACCTTTCCTGACCACCACTCTGTCTAAAATTGTCCCCATTCCCATGACAATCTCTGCTTCATTTTTTTTCAAAGTATATATCACCTCTTTCACTTACATGTAATAGTTTGTTGTTCACTACTTCCCACTGAAATGTAAAATCCACGCAAACCGAGACCTTGTCTGTCTTATTCACTACCATAACCCTAAGACTTAGAAACAGTGTCTTGCACACAGTTGCTGCTTAATAAACTTACTCAATTGAAAGAGTGATCTGAAATGAGGCACTTGGATTTAAAACTCAAGTTACTGGTTATCCAGTTTGCCTCTTTAATCTTGATGAATAGTAATTTTAGCAGTTAACAAATGTGCAGAATATTATAATAAACATGAGCTAGAGTTAATGTCAATTTATAAGTACTGAAAACTTAAATAATATAGTACTTTACCGACTGTCTCACACCATATATAAAAATAAACTCAAAATGGATTAAAGACTTAATTATAAGATCTGAAAACATAAAATTCACTGGAAGAAAACACAGTCGGTACGCTCTTTGACACTGTTCTTAGCAATACTTTTTTGGATATGTCTCCTCAGGCAAGGGAAACAAAAGCAAAAATAAACAAATGGGACTACATCAAACTAAAAAGCTTTTGCACAGCAAAGAAAACTATCAACAAAATGTAAAGGAAACCTACCGCATGGAAGAAGATATTTGCAATGATTTATCTGATAAGGGGTTAATACCCAAAATATACAAAGAACTCACAACTCAACATCAAAAAAAAAAAAAAAAACCTGATTGAAAAATAGGCAGAGGACCTGCATAAACAATTTATAAGTACTGCAAACTTAAATTATATATACATATGGTACTTTAGCAGGAGTTCTTTTTATAAATAACTTTCTTCATAAACACTCAGCTACCACCATCACAAACCCAAGTCTGCAAGCAATGTGTAAGGTGTTAAGGCTCTAGAGTGCTTGCCTTTGCTTCTCTAACTCTCTAAGTTGTGTGATATCAACTGATCAAACAAACACATTGTTCAGGAAAGGAAACTGCCACAAGCATAGTAACTCACAAGAGCTTCATCTCTAAATACAGCATGGGGTGTTTCTCTGCTTCAGACTATAATATACTGAAATTTTTTTTTTTTTTTTTTGCGTATCACATTTCCCTTTATAAAAATGTATGGCACTTCTAGTAAAATTCTATTAGAAGTTATTTCATTGGTTGTTTTATCCCACAAAGATTAACATTAGCCTTCCTTTTAAAAATAACACTTCTAACTTTTGTCAATTCTCCCAATGCCTGATGGTTCGGTCTTTAATCCAGAGTTCTGTTAGCTACCTGGGGTTTGCCCATTGCTGCATATAACCCTCAAATATTCTGTCAAGGCCAACTAGAGATTCTTCTAATATATAAGGCAGCATGAATATAAAATCCCAACTCTGCTTCTTAGCAGTTAGATAACTCAACGTTCTTCCTGTGAGCCTCATAGCATTGCCGATAAACTGTAGGAAATAAATCATGATGTCTAGGAAACATATGTGAGTCCAGTCTCAGCCTCTTCACTGTTGGATCAACCAGCCAACTCCCACCAAAGGGTCAGGTGGGTCCAAGTTTTGGTTCATTGACACAATCATACACATGAGCCCTTAATTCTACAGTATACTCAGTCTTAAGAGGCTTAGGTAGCCGTACTCTAGAAATAGATTAGAACATTAGTGTATCATTACAAGTCATAAGGAGTATTCTTAAAGTTTGCTCCATTTTCTAGATAAATTCCAGATAATGGAATTCTAAGATGTTCTTTTCTTTTGTTTAATATGAAGTAGAAGTAAAATGGAAAAAAATGTTTTCTTATTTCGTACTCGTAAAGTGACTAGATTTCTGTGTTTTTTATTGGGTGGGGGCATGGTGATATTTTGATGGAGCAGCAAAATGACAGTGAAAGGAAAGGGAAAGTAAACCTCAGTGTGAGCCCTAAGAATTTCAGTGCTATTTCCACAGGGACGATTTATGAAACTCTATTTGATTTCAACCAGGCAAGAGTTTCTCTTATAAAAGTTTCTGAATTCAAGAGAAAGTAAACTGAAGGTAAACTCAGATTTGCTTAATGAAACAATGTTGATGTCTTATTTTCTTTGTGATGCGGAAATGATCTTTGAAAGAACAAACTAGTGCTAAGAACTGCAAGTTAAAACACAGCATTTTGAGGGACTTCCCTGGTGGCGCAGTGGTTAAGAATCCGCCTGCCAATGCAGGGTACACGTGTTCGAGCCTTGGTCCGGGAAGATCCCACATGCCACGGAGCAACTAATCCCATGCGCCACAACTACTGAGGCTGTGCTCTAGAGCCCGTGAGCCACAACTACTGAGCCTGCATGCCACAACTACTGAAGCCTGCACACCTAGAGCCTGTGCTCCACAACAAGAGAAGCCACCGCAATGAGAAGCACGCTCACTGCAACAAAGAGTAGCCCCCGCTCGCCGCAACTAGAGAGAGCCTGCGTGCAGCAATGAAAAACCAACACAGACAAAAATAAATAAATAGATAGATAGATAAATAAATAAACAAATAAATAAATAAAAATTTATTTTAAAAAAACACCCCACTTTGATAGGAAAAGGCCAAGCTAAGCAAATGAGAATGTTCCTTTATACTGAAAGAAAATAAATGTTTTTCTAAATACTTTATAAGTGATGATTCTCAGTATGACTTCTACTGCTTCTTAAGTATTGGTCAAAATAAATTTTTGAGCAGAATACTTAAGAGGCCTAGATCTTCCTCTCCCTTAAACATATAGTAGAGTCTTATATTGCTTTAATCTAGAATGAATTAGAACATCAGTGAAATTATTAAAAGATCAATAATAAAGCTTTAAGAATGACAGGGCATTCTCCTCTCTATATTTCCATATCCTAAGAATTATTATTCAGGTAAATTTCATCTGCTTCAAGTTTCAATACTGGACACCTGTTTATGAAATTTATGCTGGAGTACATGACCAGCAATAATAGATATTCTAACCATAACTCTGGATTGTGGAAATGTTCAAAAGGCCCCCTTCTCTTTAAATGTCTGTGTACTAGCTGGTTGTTTTTAACAGCTTTACCCTGTCTATTACTGGCATTCAAGCAAGTGAACTAAAAGGTCTTTTAGTCCACAGTGCTTTCGCAGGCAAATTAAAACCACTCCTCGCAGAATGAGAAATAAATAAGGCAGCTATTTACATGTTGTATTCTGCAGCCTAATTTGTTTTTACAGATCAACATTAATCTGCTTTTCTTCGGTTGGCATCATGCAGTTGGTTGCAAATGCCAATTAGACATGTTGGTTGATTTGTCAATCTATGAAAATAAGCAAGAGAGAACAATATTTCTGGGGAAAAAGTTCATTATTATTAGTTGGACACTCTCACCTTTGTATTTCAACTATAATTCTCTCAGAGGGTTGTTTTTTTAGAGCACTTCACATTTGATCCCCTGCTTCTTCCCCTCATCTGGAATTTCTCCTTTCACCTTTTACTCACTAATAATTTAAGGAGTAAAGATAGAGTCTAGAGGTGCCAACTGGGAAGTTACCTTATGGGGGAGAAGGGATAAGAATGGAAGGAAGCCCCTAGGAACCCTGACCAGTTCTTCAAATTCCTACTGCTTTACTCATCTATTTGCATAGCCCAAATGCCTCTGTGTTACAACTTTTATACGTTGCTGGTTTTGCCTAGAGGTTTAAAACTCTGAACTTCCGATGTCAGGGAGATTTTATAACATCCTCTCCGACAACAGTTGGAATGTACTTCATCCTTTATCATTCTCTCATTTATTTCCAGTTGAAAAGTTTGATCTATTTTAGACTTTTGCTTCTCCTTTACTCCTCACTTTCAAACAGTTGGCAAATTTTATAAAATTGATGACTGACTAATTCAGCACTTGATGTGTCAGTGCCTGACATGTGTTAGATGCTCTGGTACTCATTGAGTACAATTATAAAACTAGAAGTTTCTTCCTTCAGGTATCTTACTCAATGACTCCCCACTCAAATTCAAACTCTTCAGCCTTAGTTTCAGGCTGCCTGTCTTCTCTCTGGACCCAATCTAACTACCTTCAGTATAATATAGTCAGCCACCTAGTATCACCTTCAAATACCTACAAACCAGTTACATCAATCTATTTAAAATCTCCAGATACACCCTCAACCATCTCAGTATTTTACTCCATTACTTATATGTGGAGTGATCAACTCCACAAAAATTTATTAGAACTTAAGTCATGTTAAGCACAGTGCTTGGGATATAAAGATACATCAGACATGGTCTCTACCCTAATGGACTCCCTTTCATTGATAAAGGCACACCAATAAACTAAAAACCCCAGAGCAGTAAAAGTACAGAGGGTATATGAGTAGCACTTAGGAGAAAGAAATTCAACCTTCCTTTCTACCGGCCAAAATTTTACCCAACTTTTAAGTTCGGGTTGAAAACTTGTGACTCTATAAAACTGCGTTAAGATGTCAAATTACTACCCCCACCTTTATTTTCTAATTTCTTAGTAAATTTTATGTTTCTTCATAACATTTACCTCCTCCTGAAATTGTTTTATGTATTTATTTTTATTTATTGTGTGATTCCTCCATAGATGCAAGATTCATAAGGGCAGAAACTTTGTATTTACTTGTTTATTTATTCACTCATGCACTCAACAGGTACATATTGAGTACCTATTGTGTATTCCCCACTTTATCCCCATAACCTGTGCTTACAATAGTGTTTGATTCATATTAGGTCTTCATTAACTGTCTGACTGTTTAACAGATGAAGGAATATATAAAGGAAGGAAGGTTCCCTCAGAGGTATTACTCTCCCTCTCTTCTGTTCTCCCACTGAACTTTGTTTCCCTTCTCCAAACTTCTTTTTGGTATTGTATTTTATTATATGTTGCATGAGCATGTCTCAATCATTAAATCATGATCCCTGGAGGAGAGGGATCATGGCATTCATAGTTGCAATCTCACATAGTGTCTAGCTTATTGCAGACACTCTAACAATAGAAATGAATGGCCAGGCATACCAAAATGAAATTTTAGATCTATTTATTTATGGAGTGAATTTAGTCTATTCCTTATACCCAAGTGACTATATTTTCCTATCTGGCATTCCACAGGGTTTGCCACTGAGCCCTGTATCTCACAGAAACATGACTGAACAAATAATTTTACATGTGGCCTTTCCTGAAGCAAACCCAAAGCACAAAACTCAAAATTAATAGAAAGGAGGGAAATTAATCAGTTTTAAAAGGTTTACTCTAAAATATTCATTGTGAATTGTAGCTTTTGTTCTTTTATATAAAATAATCTAGTATATCACAATATGTATCAATTTAACCAAAATAGAAATATTATTTCATTGCACAGGTTTTAAGGACACAAATTATTTCCAATAAGTATGTCTAAAATAATCTCTTCCCCCAAACTCACTTTCCTCAAGGACATTCAGTGGAAAAAAAATATCAGGCTCCAGGACCTATGACCAAAATACTAAATATAGTATAAAGAAATAAGTTCTTTTTGCCAATGGATGAACAAGCAAGTGTGAGTGTTTGGCACTGTTGGGAATTTCGGCACTGGTTCTCTACCCTTCGGTTTCGATTCACTCTTACTAATATGCAGGTATCAGAAGAATGAATAAGGGGATCCCTAATAGGGGAAAGAAATGTGAAGGTCCTATTAATTTAAGGGAGGTGGGAATTATTCTACTCATCCCATCACATGTCTCCTTTCCTGTGGCCTCACCATGGCTGGTCCAGGTATTCAGAGCTGTAGCACTGCCCAAGAAGGTATTGGGCCCAACTCAAAGAGAGAAAGAAGGTTTCTAGCACTTATTGATCATAGCCTTTATGGTGGGCCCCAGGGTAGGCCTTTGACAAACATCACTTTGTTGAATCTTTAAAATAATCCCATACAATAGCCATACTATATAAAGAGGCACAGAGATATGGAATGGAGAAAGGAAATTGAGACACAAAAAAGAGAAAGAATATGAGTACATGCAGTATGAAAAGAAGAATATAGACCATCAGAAGCAAATCTCATACAGAATTAAAATTAAATCTTAAAGGGCAAATGAAACTGAACTGAGTACCATCTAAGTGCTTGGCATCATACTAAGTACTCAGAATATAAAGTAGGAAAAACAAACAAGTAACGTTTGTATAAAAAGATGGATATGGATTTGAATTCCAACTCCTTTAAAAGCTAGCTAATGACCTCAGGCACATTGCTTAACATCAAATTTCTTAGACTCAGATTCTTCATCTGTAAAATTGAGACAGCAATACCGCCTCCAAAGCTTGTTACTAGAATAAAAGCAAATAACATACAATTAAGAGTGTGTGACACATAGCAAATACTGAAAAAATTGTGGCTGGTATCAAAATTCTGGTAGATTAATATATTTAATATGAGATAATGTTTTAAAATGGCAAAGGTATCTATCTACTTTATGCAAATATTTGATTCACAAAGTTATCAAACAAAGGAAACAAACAGAAATCATTTCATTCGTCTCTATTTCATTGATCTTGCTCGACCTTACACAGACAAAATATCAGATGCAGAAGACAGATTCTTACTTGGGTCCTTATAAGTCTTTACTCTTACCAAGATTCTACATAAAGACATAGCCGTATTCTTGAATAAATCATGAGATTAGAAGAATTCACAAGAAAGCACAGATCATTATTCAATAAGTTCCTTCCCTTTGGGACAAGTACTGTATATATCAGCTATATCCCTAAAGACATCCATCTCATATAACTCTTAATAATAATTGCCCATGACTGACTATACCAGCAAAGAAGCCAAATGAAATGCAAAGATTGTTTTGCAATTTCTTGCATCAAAGCACCAGAATACAAGCAGTTTCTTCCATCTAACAAGAATTCCTTTTTGAGCTCCTTTTGCCTAGTTCAATAGCAAAGAGATTAGGGGTTGACATGGTAAAATACTGTCATGAACTAAACTCTTATCAAAACTCTCCTCCTCTAATCTCTCTCTCTCTCTCTCTCTCTCCCTTCCCCTCTCCCCCTCCCCCCTCCCCCTCCCCCTCCCTCCCTCTCCCTCTCCCCCCTCTCCCTCTCCCCCTCCCTCTCCCTCTCCCTCTCTCCCTCCCTCCCTCCCTCCCTCCCTCTCTCTCTCTCTCTCTCTCTCTCTCTCTCTCTCTCTCTCTCTCTCTCTCTCTCGGCGTCCCTGGTGGCGCACTGCTTGAGAGTCTGCCTGCCAATGCAGGGGACATGGGTTCGAGCCCTGGTCTGGGAAGCTCCCACATGCCGCGGAGCAACTAGGCCCGTGAGCCACAACTACTGAGCCTGCACGTCCGGAGCCTGTGCGCCGCAACAAGAGAGGCCGCGATAGTGAGAGGCTCGCGCACCGTGATGAAGAGTGGCTCCCACTTGCCACAACTGGAGAAAACCCTCGCACAGAAACGAAGACCCAACACAGCCATAAATAAATAAATAAAAAGACTTTCTATTTCACTAAAAAACAAAAAAAAAAAAACCCAAAAAACCCACTCTCTCTCCATCCTTCCATCATAGCAAACAAAAAATCAAGTGCAAGTTATCTTTTTAAACCACAAATGTTCGTAACAATGTGAGTCACATAGTTCACTTTGCTCCTGGAGTGACGGCCATTTTTACTAGAGTATGCTCACCTGTCTTCCTTACAGAAACTGAGTACAAAATATATAACTCAGAATTTCACAGACAGCAATCAGCGGCCATCTAACGATGCACGGCATTTCCTATTTATTGAGTAACATTCCCAAAAAGGTAACCTTCTGGACTTGAATCTCAGTGAAGTTCAAACAAATGAGTTTTAAATGAGAAAAAGCCTGAAGCTTCTGATAAAAAATTCTGATGGAAGACTAAATATAAAATAGAATGGCACCATAACCTCATGAAACGTTCCCTAAATACTTGTTAACTAGAAAGGAGAAGTTTAGAAGGGAAAGGTAATTTAAATGTAACTAACACCTTTTATGGGCTACATTATTCTATTTAATTATCATAATTAATAATAATTATCGTAATTAATAATCCTATGGAGTAATTTTTGCTCATCTTTTTTTTACAGAAAGGGAAAATTGAGGACAAAAACACTGACTAGTTTTCCCAATCCTACACAGATAAACTATTAGAGGCAAAACAGGGATTTTGATTTTTGTAAATTTTCACTTTTACATAGATTTTACATAAAGAAAAGGCCCTATTCTTGATCAAATCACAAGGCTAGAGGAATTCACAAATTAAATCCTATATATTCAGTTATTTTTTCTTTTTGTGTCATTTTTGCACAAATTGGGTAAATGATTAACAAGAGAATACATGGGGCATAAGATCTACTCTGAATTTCCAAGTCCTTGGTCACAAATAAGAAGATCTCAAATGAAAGTTGGATTTGGGTTCTAGTGTCACTTCTGCACTAATTTTGGTTAGGGGACTTTACGTTAGGCCTCTTGCTTGAACTTGTAAAATTTGGTAAAAATTTTGTAAATTTATAAAAAGAGAATTTGTAAAAGAGAGGGTTCACTTAGATAAGGAAGCAGTGGGCTAGAGCAGTTTTGTCTTAAGAGCATTTATCCAAACAAACCCAGAGACCCAGGACCAAATCCTCCCCAACTAGTTATTAGTAATGAAGCCTAAGAAAAGTTACTTCCTGTCTATAAGTCTCGGTTTCCTCCTTTAGACAATAAAGATGACAGTAAAGATGAGTTCACAGTATTGTTGTGGGGATTAAATGAGAAAATTATAAAAGTTTTTAAGGAGAGTCCCCCATAGATAGTGTGCACTCAGTAAATGTTAGCTAATACTTTTGAATGGAATCTACACTCTATTTCAATTCGGGGACTTTTGCAAGTCTCTACTTGGTGCACTTACTCATTACGGTCGAGTTTTCCAGAAGAAATAAAAGTAAGCCAGTGACTCTGAAGCTATGATTGGGTCTACCTCACCATTAATCACTCTGGTTTCAGAGGATGTCTTAGAATAGAAGCACTTTCCCGGAGAAGAAATAAATGGCAAGGTAGACAGAAAAAAGATCTGTAAAAGAGGTAAAAGCAGCAGCTTTACCTGTAAGTGAAGGTGCTGGTGTTATCTTGCAACAAGGATTGAAGGCAGGCTAGGTGTGAAAGTGTGATAGTAAAAATATATTAGGTGAAGGTGTTACTAAAGAATTAGCACAAATACCAGAGAAAATGACAGCTCTCTTTGGTGAACTGAGAATGACCTGGCTCTTTGGAAGAGAATTTAAAATATGCAGTAAATACTTTTGAATGTGAAAAATAGCTCAAAAATGAGAGGCAGGCTATCCGGCACACCACGGGTCATATCTGGGCATCAGAAACTCATTTGAATTAGGAAGGATAAAAGGACATCTTTCCTTCTGTCCACTTTCTGTGTGAAGCTCTGCACTCTCCCAGAACCCGATGTTTCTTTCATAACCATCCCCAAATTATAGTCTTTTAATGATTACTATTTTTTCTCAGAATAATGTAAATGCCATGAGGTCCAGGATCGTGCCTCCTTTCATTCTTATCAGCCTGAATTGGCATTTTCACTTATTAAGCACTTTTCTTAAAAGTATCCCGTGTTAAAAATCGCATCAATTCTCAGTTATCTAACTTAAGAAGAGGCACCACATACAGAATTGACAAAAGCCCACAGTATGTACATATAAATATATTCCTTTTTATCTTACCTTAGATAAATGCCAGAAAATCCCCTCTTGCCTCTTTGAAATCAAATCTCCCAAAATGCAGAGGCAACCACTCTCTGATTTCTAGCGTCATAGATTAGTTCTGCCTAACATTGAATTTCACATAATAAAATCATACAATATGTACTCAGGGTCCTCAGATCACACTTTGAGAACTATTGGGGTAGATGTATGAATATCTTTATAAGACTTCCCCAAAGGGCTAACAAAGTTGGTGTACATTTTTCATTTCCATTTGCAATTTATAAGTGTTACAATTTTCCACATCTTGCCAGAATTGGCTGTTGCCAGTGTTTTTTATTTTACTTCTTCTAGTGAGTGCGGAATGGCATTTCTTTGTGTTTTTAATTAGTATTGCTCTAATGACTAATGATGCAGAGCACATTTTCATGAGTTTAATGGCTGTATCTCCTTTTTCATAAAATGTTTATTCAAGTTTTTGTATGTTTATTTTTAAAGTTGGGTTGTATTTTTTTTTTTATTATTATTGACTTGCATGAGGTTTTAAAAATATATTCTCAATTTTTTTTTTTTTTTTTGGCCACTCTGCACAGCTTGCAGGATCTCAGTTCCCCGACAAGGAATCGAACCTGGGCCATGGCAGGAAAGCACCAAATCCTAACCACTAGACCAACAGGGAACTCCCTGGATATAATCTTTTATAAAAATATGTATTGAAAATATTTTCTTCCAGTCTGATTTGGCTGTTCATTTTCTTAATACTGCCTTTTGGTAAGCAGAACATTTTAATTTTTATAAAGTAAAATTTATTATTTTTTCCTCTTATGCTTGTACTTTTCATATCCTGATTATAAATGCTTTGCCTTTCTGAAGGTTATAAAGATTATCTTCTGTGCTGTCTTCTAGAATCTTTACGGTTTTAACTTTTATGTTAAGTCTATGATTCATTTAAAATTACTGTCTGTATATGAAGTGAGGTAGGGGTTGATTATTTTTCCCCCTTTTAAATATTCAGGTGGTCTAGCACAATTTGCTGGAAAAAAATTTCTTTACTCATTGCATTAATTTGTTGCCTTTCTTGAAAATCAAAGTATTTTACTGTATGAGTATATCTCTGAACTCTTGAGAATATGAACTTTTAAATAACAAAATAAAATTTCAATCCTTCGATCCAACATTGGTTAGTTGTATGAACTTGAATGAGTGGCCTCATCTATAAAATAGGAATAATAGAAGCACATCTACTTCACAGAATAGTGGTGAATATTTAGTAACATTGTTCTTGTCAACTGCTTAACCCAGGAACTGGAAAATATTAATCTCATTTTTATTATGACTTCACTACTATTATTACCACCATTACTATCACCACCATCTTTACTACAGACAACACTGGCAAGCCATTTAGATAAAAGGAATGCAGAGGTTAAAGATAAAAATAAAGAGATTTATCATGCTGTGTTTAAAAGAACAGCAGCAAGAACAATGCCTTTTAGAATATGTCTCAATTATAATATTGTTCTAGTGGAAAAATAAAATTTACTTTATAGAAAGCCTGTTGCATAGTTTCCAGATAAACGTACCTCAGATGAAGATTTGGGCCATAATCTGTATCTTCTTAGCATAGATATTTTGCAGAGAAATATAGCCCCATTGTCTTTTGCTTTGACCGGGTAATTCAAGTTTTGATTTAAAACTTCCCGGAATAAAAGACATGTTGATAATCTGGTTGTTGAGAGTTCAGAATTGATATGGTGTTACATTTTTATTATCTTGGACTTGGACAATCATCTTGATCTAACTTTTCCATGCACACCAATGCTTGGTTTTCCTGAAAGAGGTACATCCGCAAAGAATTTTTAAATAGAATAAGCACTGAAGCTTTGTATACTCTTCTTATTTTTCAGAGGAGAAACTGAGACTAGTAAGGTTAAATGACCACTCTTGAATCTCAATGAATGATATCCATTATTACTGTCTCTATAACTACTTAGCATAACCATCACCGTTACGATGATAGTATTAATACTAGCACGGCTAACTCCGTTATTACTGACCCCAGGCTCTATGAATGACAATACTACTTTAAATTAATAGTTTTTATTACACATCTACACACTCTGTTATTACTTTCATAGAATATTTTACTTCAGATGAGGTCTATTCTGCTATTAGGTCATTAGCCATGTGGAGGCGCTAAATATACCAAATTTAGATACTCAAAGGTGTTCTCCCCAGTAATCATTCAGTCCTCTGCTCCATACACAGTCTTTCTAACCTCTCCCTGGGACTAATTACAAAGGACCCCCCATTAAAAGCTTGGCTCAAAAACTTTTTTACAGTTTATTGTATTATAAATAAGTAGTCTCTCCCCATTGTATTAGTTTCCTAGGCCACCATAACAAATTACCGCAGATTTGGTGCCTTAAAATAACAGAAATTTATTCTCTCATAGTTCTGGAGACGAGAAGTCCAAATCAAAGGGTCAGCAAGGCTGAATTTCCTCTGAAAGCACTAGGAGAGGAAACTTCCTTGCCTCTTCCAGCTTCCGGTGTCTCCAGGCATTCCTTGACCTGTGGCAGCATAACTCTCATCTCTGTGTGTGTCTTCATGTGGCCTTTTCCCTCTATGTATGTCTCTTCTTCTAATGACACTTGTCATTGGCTTTAGGGCCCACTCAATTAATCCAATATGATCTCATCACAAGATCCTTCACTTAATTACATCTCTAAAGACCATTTTTCTTGATAAGGTCACATTGACAGATACCAGAGTTTGGAATTCGGACACATCGTTTGGGGATCCAAGTTCAACCCATGATACCATTGATGAACCAAATGTATGTGTGCTTGTGCCTAACGACTACCAACACCTCTGCATCAAGACACCTGATAACTGAGGGGTGAGCTGTAATTCAACTGATTCTTACTGAAATGGAAGAACGTGGGATGATTAAAGAGAAGAAAAAAGTAGCACTTGAAAAATTTCCTCCGTCAGCAAAATTACTGTTTCAATAGTTTTTGGCCCTACAGACATGCAGAAATAATAAAACTTTCCAGGAAAATGAGATGAATTTTAAATATAATTCAAATATACTTAGAGCAATGAACAACACCTTTTCTTCCTATAGATCGGTTAATCAGGAAGTGAAGAGTCTTCAACAAACATGCTGAGTCTTACGTTGCAAAAATGCTTTGCTGGTCTAGCCCAGAAAAGAAACAAACCCTTCCAAAGGGAATATTTACAATGAAGTTTGAATACTGTCTTATGTTTACTTACATAATAAATGTTAATAAAACTGCATATTATTTTTCATGTATTGTGATGGATTATGGTGTTTTTATGGCATGAACAGATGTCCCAGGAAAGAAGTTCCAGTTTATACTATTGTACCTAGGGGAAATAAGAGTCAACTATTATCCAAAACCAATTAGAAAATAAATTTTTAGGGGCCTGTACTTCACTCTGTAGTAAAATAAAACATGTCCATTTCCACTAGTCAGAGCACATAGGTGACTTCTCAATTATTAGTAAATTTAATTGATATTCCCGTTTCCAGAGCTTTTCATTAAATGAGGAAAAAAACCATGTTCATCTAATGTGCAACAAATGTCTTTGGTTCCAGCTTTGATAAAATCATTATTCATTTTCCCACCAATCCTTAGCTCACAAAGTTCTCTTCTGTCTAGAGAATATGTCCACATACTTCTAACTTTTCTGGATCCCAATGATTCTTCCAGGACCAATTCACCTTGGGAAGCCTTTCGTGAAGCTTTTCTATTTTGACCCCTCCTCTCACCAATGAGTTTCCTTTCTTCTCAACTTCCAGCAACTTCCATTGATATTTTTTAACCAAAACAAAGAAAACAAACACGTTTATTGACTATTGGCTGTATTCAAAGACGTCTGTAGTATAAACATGAAAACAATTTTAGTTTTATCTCCTCAGTGAAAGGCCTGCAGCATATCTTAAATTTCCATGTTTCCACATTACACAACATTGAATAAAATTGCTCAATAAATACTGGCTATTTAATCCAAAATAAATAGGTGGTTATTTGAACACGTTCAATTGCAAATTAAAATAGGTATTTGAAAAATCAAGAACAAGTGAAGTCGGGGAGGGGGGTTAATTTAAATAGAATTAACTGCTGCTTCCGATAACTGTTGCACTGAAAGTTCTGCAGAAACTTAAAGAATCACTACTAACTATGAACCCCAGATGGTTTGTGTCTTTCTCTTGCCACAGAAATAGAATTTTTCCAACAAAACAAACTATTGGGCAAAAATTATGGTGAAGATTCTAAAGAAAGGAGCTCAGTTTTTGTGGAAACAGGGCTGAACTGAGAGCTGTACTAGGTTCTAGCTCTTCTTTTTTATCACTAAATCTTGGGAATCCAAGAAGGAAGTTGGTTGTTTTATTAATTACTCTACCCTTAGATTTAAAACAGTGCATGGAACAAACTAATCTCTGACTCAGGAAGGTGAAAATAGAGGAAAATAGGTAGGAGGGGTGGGGAATAATTATCTTTGTCTATGTGCATCTTTTACTGTATTTTTTTAAAAAGAAATTTTAAATTAATTTATTCTGTTCTAGTCTCTATGATGTACTAGTTGCTAGAGATGCAGAAATTAGTCAAATAGAAACCTTGCTATTATGGCATTATGGTGATCAAAGTTAGGTGGGGAAATAAACAATTAGTAATGCCTAGTAATTGACAGTTACTGCAATTGCCTCTTACCTAGTTTCCTGGTTTCATCTTTTACTTCCCCACACCGCATATTCCATACAGAAAATAGAATGATACTATAAGAATCAAACCCAATAGAACCACTTCCCTCCTTCAACCAACCAATGGCCTTGCCATTGCAATTTTTTTTAATTCCAAATTCTTTATCACGGCTTACAAATTCCTACATAATCTGACCCCTGCAGATTTTGCTGACCTCATTCAGAGTCTCCGCACCAGAAACTACAGAAGCAGAGTCACAGAGGAATTTGTACTCCAGATTAAAAAATAAAAAGAGCTGCCTGACGGATTGTGGAATAGCCAGGTATTTCCAAAAGGCATTTGTAAAATGGACTACTTAAAATAAACATTTAAATTAACACATTGAATGAAAACATGTGAAAGAACTTCAAGTCACTCTGATGGCCATAGTCCATACACATTTTCTCAGAGAATGCAGAGGGGTGACAAAGTGTTCTGAGGATTCTGGGTACTTCCATGCATATTCATTATACACTCTAATTTATTACCATGTTTACCACCAAAACTGCAGAGCTAACTATATTCTGTATTAGGCCCCAAGTGAGTTTTCATCTTCCTGGCTTGGCCAAGCACCAAAACAAAGCACATTAAAGAGAGGAATTGCAGTTGGTCGTTAATATTTGATGTGATGTAGAATATCGGTGTTCCTTAAAACAGACTGCTCACCCTTCCAATGAAAAATTAAATCTATTCTAGTCATTCCGCACTTGCAATCAGAAGCCCTGCACAGAGACGTTTCCCCTAGAAGACACAATGATTAAACAAACATGGAAAGAATTTTCTCACTGTGAATTCCTGCTAGGATGATTCCTTCTACCTTTCACTCCCCCAGTAAAAAAAAAGATAATAAAACAGACCTCTCCCTGATTCCATTTTCTGTTTCTACTTCAGTGAAATTAGAATGGGATAAATTAAGAAATGGTGATGTCCTAAAATGCACCTTCCTCAAAAATAATTAGGCCAATATATTACAAGTGTGTTTTTCAGAATACTAATATGTCATAAGATATCCTAGAAGAAAAGCAGTACTCTATAGTCAAAAAAGTTTGCAGAATGCTACAAACACACTTCCCTCTTAGAATTTGACAGTGTACCTTAGCTTTAAGAAAGTCTCTTCAAAGTTCTACTGTAAAGAATCTTATTTAACTTTGCTTAACATAGCATTCTAAACTTGCTGAATATGTTTAGACTATTTTTCATATCATATTGATTGACAGTTGAAGTACAGACTGGCAACCTGACTGAAAAATTTGAGAAGGGGAAATATGGAATAATAGTCAAAAAAGTTCATGCTAAATTCTTAATCATGTACTCTCAAATTTAAAATACTGAGTTTATAACTAATGCCAGACACTAATGCCATCCTGTGTGTAAATACCCAAAATGCCGTTAATTCTGTCCTCACCTTCAGGATTATAAAGTTGTCACACCAGAGGAGGACCAAAAAAAGTTTGATATTAATTATTTTGAAAAGTACACATGTCCACAATTAATGGAAAGAATGCCATCTGTATCTACAGGGAAGGATCACTTACATCCTACCTGCTACATAGCATGGTCATACATAAGACATTGCAGGGCCCATCTGAGGAAACTCGGACTGAAAGACTTGAGTTACAGCAGAGGAACATTGATACTCAGTTGTTCATAATTAATAGATTATGCAAATTCCATTCTCCCTACCTGAATACCCTACTTCCAATTTACTTACTGAACAATGCTGACTTGCTTAATATATTTGGCCATTTAAGATGACCTTTAAAGAGCTATAGTAGAGGAGTGATTGGATGCCATGCTCTGTGCACACACAGTATATCTATGGCACTCCCAAGTCTCTATAGTACAAATACCACACGAGCATGTGCCTCAAAAGTAGGGAAGCCTACAAATGTTAAATTTTCAAATTTTAAGGGTCTAATGCTTTTTGTAAAATACAAAATTTCCAAGTACTCAGACTATTTCAAAGATATTTCTTCACAAGTGAAATCAATCCATTCCAATAGATTATTGCAAAAATACCAAGCACAGGAAGCATTAGATTCTCTGATTTCACAAATGAGCTCACAGGATTGTGAAAATGCAGGGGGCCACATAAATATTTTGACAAGAGTGGTCTTTAAATTGTGCTGCATGGAGTAGCCTCAGGCAGCTAGTGTCCTAGAACAGGGAGTAGGGGTGGTGAGCAGTGAGAGTTCAAGTCTCTTACCCTCATTTCAGAGAGGGCCCCCCAGCTTTTTAATCTTTTTCATAGAAGGAGGTTTTATGTGCAGTTAAAACAATTAAAAGAAAGTTTCACATTGTAAATCAACTATACTCCAATAAAAATTTTAAAAATAAATAAACAAATAAATAAAAGAGAAAGTTTCTATAGCACTGATATATTTTCCAACCAGTGGTTCCAACTGTTTAACAGATGAGGAAAATAAATTCAAGTGAAACGAAGATCTTTGCAAGGAGATAAGAATAGCTCACTGAATTGTCGGGTGACGTGGCCATGGCATCTGCCACCCAGTTGATCACTGTATGTCAGTATCATATCTTCATTGTTCCATATAGATCTCTAGAGAATCTTTCCTTATGGCAGAACCAAGGCTGTAACTGACATCTCTCCTGAATTCCAACCTTGTGAGTTGTTTCCTACTACTTCTTAACTAAGGTTTTGAGAGATTTTTCAGAAGTGACATAGAAATTCCATCAGGGTTTGGAGAGGTTGCACCATTAGCTGTTTCTGCTTGTGGGTGAATCCTTTATTTTCCCATCATAACACACTCTTAAAATATCCCAATTCCATGAAAGATAGTCAAACTTCAATGTAATCAATGATCTCAGACCCTGAAATAGAAAGTGGTTCCCTCTTTCTGGAATGAAGAGACAGGTGGGGTGTTCTGTATTTTAAAAAAATCAGAACTACTGTCTACAAGAGATTTAATATGCTCCTGTTCTTCCAACTAACTGCATCTCAGAAAAGCACAGAACTTTGAAGATTAAGATGATATGAACTGAATAGGAAAGGAGAAGATAGAGTGTTACTTTCAAAAGAGCAATAGTAAATTTCCCTCTTCTGAGTCCTTAGAGTTTTGCAAGCTTGACCTTCTTTTCCCTGTTGACACCCATTTATTTTACTCTTCTCAGGTTAGACATGAATGCAGAGAGGGCATACAAAATTTAAAGGCTGTTCCCTTTAGAGGCTCCAATATTCCTTCATTATGGGGCAGGGAAAAGGTGCCCACTTAAGAGAAACTCCTGTGCAAAATATGGTGGTGAATGCAGCAAGCAACATAGAATTAGTATTTGTTCTGTGATGACTGAACTCATCCAAGAAACATGAATAATACAAAGAGAGAGACATATCGAGAGGAGGAGAGAGAGAGACAGAGAGAGAGAAAGAGAAGTTGGGGGGTGGGATTCAGGGATAAGAATTAGGTTGTTCATCTTCACCTTGTAATTATCTGTCTTTCTGACTAATAATTTGGGAATAAGAAGAAAGAGGCAGAAAATAAATTGTACCTTATCCTTCACAGAGCCATTATAAGCAAAAATGTGGGTCTAAATTATATCTCCGTGAAACAAAGGTGAAAAATGTGAATATATAGATAGTTGTGTCATTTGCTTTGTAAGATACAAACTTTAGAATTTCCCATCTGCACAATTTAAATATATATTATCCTAAAAGTGATCATAATCTACGTAAATAGTGAATCAAAGACACCATTCATATTGTTAACTCCTCCAAAGTTTTGTATACATCAAGAGGGCATTCTCAGACATAGACATTGCAAGATTCAGTGACACTAATGATGTATTTTTGTCCTTCCAAAGTAATGTGGTTGTTGGCTTTTTTTCAGGTGAATAGTGGTACTTAAAGACAGAAATGTCACATATGGTCCTTCCAAATGCTTTCCATTAGATTGAACCATGTGAAATAGTCTTTTTTTAGGTTAAATATGGCTAAATATTGTCAATTTCATATGGTTCAACCTATGAAAGAGGGGAGACATGCTTAAAAAAAAAAAAAAAAGATTCCAGAATGCATTCCAAACCTCTTAAACTAACAAACTTTAACAAAAGCACTATTGTAATACAGGACTTGAACATGTATCCTAATTAATATAAATCAAATTGGAGGACCTATATTATCTACATTCAAGTATTTAAATAGCTAGAAATTATATCAAAACCAAGCTGGCTCTCATATAACAAAATGATACAAATAGACTTTTGTACTATTCACCCTATGACTTTGCAAAATAGAGCTTTGTTTCTGAAAGTGTATCTGGAAAATTAGTAGCTCCCAACACTGTGTGGTATATTCAATTGATGCTAAAGGCTATTGCACACCATTCCTCTTCTGGCAATTTAAGCTAAGCTCACCCATTCCCATAATACGTATCAAAAAGCACATAAAAGCATGTTGAACACTATGAATGATGTTCTAGCCACCATGTGTGATCTCAAACTGTTTACCCTCTTGGTTCCAAACTATTGATTTCATATATCCTAGCAGCTCATACTGTAGATTTGTGAAAATTATAAAGAGGAGTCCCTTTGGGGGCAGGTGAATTACAAAAAGGCATGCCTTCCTCCAGAGTCCAGACACACTGTAGCCTAGGGCTAGGACCCTTGGTTTGGGGGCCCAATTTATCATTTTAGAAAAGTGTCCAAGATGCACAATTGTTGCACTGTTAGGTGGTTCTAACTAGCTGCTCTTAAATCTCAGGCTTATATAAAATCTTCCACATTTTAGAACACGGACTTCTAGTATTGTTTCTGGCATGATTTTAGTCCTCCATCCTCCAACCTTGATTCCCTAGAGATGGGATCAGGAAGGGAGATATTGGACATCTTGAATTAAGATAGTTCACATTTCTAAATTATGTGATGTGATATAATTGTTGAAAACTATCCTGGTCTTGTCTAAATATTGCATTCACAATAGCCAATCCACTACTGTTGAGTTTTCAACAATTTAGCCAAGCAAACCCAGACCATGCCAATTTTCCATATGTTCTTTTGGAAGATTTATGTTATTATAATAATATACTTGATGATTAGATAATGCAAAACAGAAGTCATCAGGTCAGCATTTTCTCCAAGTACATTTTGCAAATCACTACACTGAAAAGCAGTTCGGCCAGAGTGATTCCATACATAGGTGAATGCAAGCTAGCATATTAATAACTCTGAGAGGTCCTGAAGTAAAGTGATTGTTTACTGTGTTTAACCCGGACTTTCCAAAAAGCATTTGATAACAGCACTCATTTTTCCCCCATATTTTAAGAATTGTAATTTTAGGTTAATCAAAGAAGGGAAGCATAAGATAGCATTAAGTTAGTTGTCAGCCATTCCAAGAGTAATAAATCAATGCAAGTTACATAAACCTCTCTGAATTTAACTTTCTCCATTTAAATTAGTGGCAAAACTAATACCTATCTAATGTTTATGATATAGATGAAATTATTAATTCTTAGGTACATGTTCGCTAGTAGTGGTGATAGTATAGTACCGTTAATGACCAAGTGGAAATATAAGATTATGACTAAATGTGAACTGGAACATAATAAACAGGCTTTTTAAGAATTATAAATAATACATATTTTCTTTGAAAATTCTATTTAAGTAAAGCAACCAACATTTCTGTTTTCTTGTCTCAGTGTTTCACCTTTGACCTATGCTCAGAGAAGGGCAAATTCTCATAAAAGACTTGACTCTGGGAGGGTAGAGCGATTGGATTTGGGTATCTTCTGTGTATTCCCTACTTTCCTAACATCCTTGTTTTGGTGTTTCTTTTATATTTTGCTGTTAGCACACAGGATAATTATGGGTGATTTGCAGATATATTATGAATATTTCAAATAGCTAAGTCTATATTTAATATATACAAGAAAAACTATAGCTAGCAGAACAAAACCATGATTTTACAGATATTCTAGTTCTAAAGGAAATTAACTTTAAAAAAAAAAGTGGGGAGCGAAAGCAAAATTAAAGAAAAAATCACAGATATTCAAAAATCATAAAGATAGAATGCAAGTGACTGAAACTTGGAAAATACTGCTTTGTAACAACCCATGAAGCAAGTCATTATTATATCGATTTCAGAGATTAAAAAGAAAACAGATCTTAGAGAAAGAAAATAAAGTGCCCAAGGCTTACCAGTAATTGGCTCAGATGAAATTCAAACCGAGGCTTTCTGGCTCCAAAAGTGTATTTAAACACTTCGCCACTTTGAGAATCTTGTCACCTATGCCTTTTCTAAAGCCTTAAAAAACCAAAATCACGCTTTATCTAAGTATCTCCTCTTCATCCTCCTGGACCATCTCAAAGCCTATTAGCACTGAGCTTCCACTTTCAGATTCCCCAAAACACTACTGGGCTTCAATCATTCCACCCATATCTATGATTTACCTGCTGTTAGCTAAGGAATTTGCAAGGGGCTTGGAATCAAATGGGGATGAAATACATATACTCAGCCTATACTTTCATGGATTTTATAATCTTTTGAAGAAAACAGATGTAAGTTTTTTTTTTTTTTCAATCCCACAAACACCTAATGGAAAACTGAAATATGAGTTACAATATAGTTACATGCTTTTAAGAGAGAAAAGATGAGGAGGAAGGGAGATCATGAAAAAATTCACTGAAGAAGTGATGTTTAAGCTGACACTGAACAAAGAGAAAGAGTTAATTAAATGAATTGGCAAGAGGTGAAGAAGAGTATCCACCAAGAGGAAAAGCTTATACAAAGAACCTATAAGTGGAACAAGCAAAGAGAATTTGAGCAAAAGAAATAAAAGCCCGTATTGCTGAAGTACAGAGAGGGAGTTAGAGGGTGGTTCGGGAGCAAACTAGGAGGAAGTAAGGGTAACTTATGTGGAGGCTTCTTTGTTTTGCATCATTATTTTCTATTCTGCATGCATAAATCTTATTTATTCCTAATGATAAACATCTTAACAAGATAAACGTAAATATTTATTCATCTCCTCCATGGAAACTACCCCAATATTAAGCACCAGCAGTATTAAAATGAGTTGATATTAAAAGTAAATTATGGGGCTTCCCTGGTGGCACGGTGGTTAAGAATCCACCTGCCAATGCAGGGAACACGGGTTTGAGCCCTCTTCCGGGAAGATCCCACATGCCACAGAGCAACTAGGCCCGTGAGCCACAACTACTGAGCCTGCGCTCTAGAGCCCATGCAGCATAACTACTGAAGCCCGCGCGCCTAGAGCCCGTGCTCCACAACAAGAGAAGCCACCGCAATGAGAAGCCCGCGCACCACAACGAAGAGTAGTCCCCACTCACCGCAACTAGAGAAAGCCCGCGCGCAGCAACGAGGACCCAACGCAGCCAAAAATAAATTAATTAATTAAAAAAAATAAATTATGACACTACTACATGATATAAATGGTTTGAGTCTAAATCAAAAGAGTCTGTGTTAAAATTTTGGATGGTGTAATTACCAGGCAGTTTTCCAGGAAACACAGCCCTGGCTTTAAAACAGGAAGATGGCTTGACAGTTATCACATCCACCAGGCATGAATGGATATTTGTTTCATGAATATGGTGATGTCACCACAGCAGAGTGTTTCTCCAGGTCACTGGATCATGTTTGGAAAGAGGCATCTTGGCTTCATTTTGTATACTGTTTCCATTTTCATTAACGTTACAAGAGAAAAATATGTCAAATTCAGACCATAACCCATGCCATCAACTTCATCTTTTGATAGAAGTTAGAGAAAATACATACCAACTTTCTGTACCCTAAACATATTTTTAATGTCATTAGGAAAAATGGTATAGCTGTAGTGATTCTTGAATACAGTTCTATGAGCATAATTTTATTTTAATGCCAACTGATCATAATTCCTGTGTTCTGGTCCATATCCAATCTGAGTTCCTAGAGAGAAGATGCTATAATTATAATCAGAAAAAAAATCTAGGGAAAATATCTTTCATTGAAAACTCACTCAGACAAATAAATTAATAATTGATAGTATTCATGGTATAATAAGATCCATACATACATATACATATGTAAACTTTATACTTCTCACATGACCAGTTTTTATAAAAAGTAAGGAAATGAAGGTGAATCTAAAATAAAGCTTAACTTTCACTTAAAATGTTTAATAAATGGACAAAAAGATCCTTCATTCATATCAAAATGCCAGTATCACTGGGGAAGGTCCAGGAGGCAGTCCACTCCTTGTGAGCTCAAGATCTCACAACTTTTTCATTACTGGTCTCTCACACATTTTAAGTTTGCTTGCTCACAAATCACATCTCTTTTCTAATGAACAGCAGCATTTTCTCAAGCTTTTTGCTTCATATATAGCTAAAGAAACACTTTCTTGACTTATAAATGTTAAAAGGTTTTTTTTTGGTTTGTTTGTTTTGTTTTTTAGCAAAAGAAAAGAAAGAAAGGCAATAGACTGAGGGCCAAGCATATAAATAGCTTCAGCACAAATTTATTTGGGTGGAGAATTCTAAAAGTCACTGAAAATCTCTCTTCTCTCTCTCTGAAGGTAGTCTCTGCCTACCTATGGTCAGACTAGTCAGTACTGCAGAATCACTCAGAATCACTAAGGGAGCGGCTTCCTATTTAATCTTCTTTACAGGTGATATATCAATTTTCTGCTGCTGCTGTAACAAGTTACTACAAACTTAGTAACTTAACACAACACAAATTTATTGACTTGAACTTCTCAGGGTCTGAAGTCTGAAATTAGTTTCACTGAACTAAAGTCAAAGTGTCAGCAGGCACGCCCCCATGGAAGGCTCTAGGGGAGAATTCATTTCCTTGCTTTTTCCAGCTTCTAGAGCCACATTCCTAAGATTCCTTGGCTCACAGCTCCTTCCTCCATCTTCACAGCCAACAGTGTAGCATCTTTTCTCTCTGATCCTACTTCCCTCTGCTTCCATCACATGACCTTCTCTTCTGCAGTATAATCTCCCCATCTAAAGATCATACCTGCAAAATCGCTTTTGCCATATAAGGTAACATTTACAGATCCCAGGGGTTAGGACTTGGCTATCTCTGAGCGCCATTACTCACTCATCCTATCACAGGCAGGGAAGTGGATGCTCTCCTTGGATCTCTCTGAGTCCCATCCGCCATGATTTAACATCTCTGCTTGGTAGCCCGCTGGTAATAAAAGTAAACAGAAAGGATCCCCTTTGTTTCTCTAGCTGTCCCCATGTCATTTCTCCTTTCTACGGGCCAATATTGTGCTTTTTCTCCCTCTCACTGCCTCAGAGCAGCTAGGTGTAAATGGGCCTCCTCCTTACCTGAGTCTGCAGGTGCCCACAAGAGGTGCAGACAGTTTCCTCAGTTCATTTGGTCATAATCTCAATCCTGAGGCATCTTCAAGTAGAGCAGTGACATTTTCTTATAGAACCAGAGGGTATGGTGGAGGCTCAAGGATCAGGTAGTTCATTTCTTTACCTTTAGTTAGGTTTCTCTTCAAAATATTTATCATCAAGCTCTTGAAAGCACAATATCCATTCTGAGAGCTTCAGATAAACAACCCCATTTAATACATCTTAAAGGAATCTGGTGCCCAATATCTGAATCTCTACATGCTAATTCTCAACTCCATCCTAAATTTGCTAATTCCGAATATGCCAAATGAATCAGTTTACCTTCCTAGCAATCAAGAACGTAGTCCCTGGCATGAATTAAACCAAGAAGACAATTTACTATTAAAAAGATGTCTTTCTAATTTCTGATTCAAATCAGGCTTCTGTCTGTTACAAGATAAACTGAGAGGTACATTAGCATTTTCAAGAGTTTATCTGAGCAAACATGGATTTGATTTGGGAAGCACCAAGCCAAAGGAGGCTAAAGTGCTCCACCCATAGGAGGTGGGGAAAGGCTTTCACAGTGCAGTCGCTGAAGCAAGGTGAGGGAATTATTTGACTGGGTATAGTTTAGGGGTTGCCTTATCTGGGAAAGTCTAGTGGCTCTCTGTGATGGGTTGTTTAAATTTTTCTCAGATATAAGTGCATTTATAGGAACTGATTTTGGCTTACGCTTCAGTTGACTTACTTAGGCTACCAAGGCATTAAAGTCACCTCAGTGTAATGTCCTCCTTGTTTAATGAATTTAATATCCCCAAAAGCATTCTTGGTTCATAGACATCATGAATAAAGAAAAAGAGGGAAGTGAATTGACTCTTTGTTTTTTCCTTTACCTTTTTCTGGGTTATTTGTTGATTGGTGTTTCTCGAAGAGTAATTTTTCAATGTTATGGTTGAATTTATGCCTTTTTTTTCACTCCCTAACCCCCAACAACAGAGCTATTTTACTTTGGCTGTCCAAGGGCTGTCTACCACCAAATGGGTTGTCTGGCTTCTCACTGACACGAGTTTTAGTTAGCAAGTTGTGATCACTTCTACATTAGCCTTAGGAATGACAGAAAACACAGAAACCAAATATTTATAATGGGATCTCATGCCAAGTCCCATAAGGAGTTATATAAATCACATGCAGGCACTTCCACCTTGAAAATAGGAGTTCCATTCCAGTAGATACTTCTTAAGAAAAGGATCAGGCAGTTCGAGAGATGGAGTTTGCACTTTCATAAAGCATGACCCCGTAAAGTTCAACTGGATTTCATGAGATGTTCATTACTCTGCAGATAAGCCCATGTGTAGAGAGTTCCCCTCCTGCTCCTTTTCTGACACGTGGTAAGCACTCAACAACTTAGTTATTATTCCCTAGAATTAAATTTAGTTTAAGAATCTTAAGGCGAAACCAAAAAAAAGAAAAAAGCTGAATTACGACACACTAAAAGCAGAGCAGCGGAAAAAGAAAAAAAGCATGTATATAAAAGAGAGAAGAATACACTAGAGACTATGATTGATCGTCAAATGTAATAAGAAAATTCAGGTGAAATAAAATTTTATGATATAAGCCAGTTACCAGAGGGAGAAGAGCCCAGAACAAAATTTATTGCTTGTTTTCACTTCAGATTGTTCAAAACAATAAATTAGGCTCTGTTTTTAAGAAACACTCTGAATAATATGTCTGAGTCAAAAACAAGCTTGTTTTCCTCTCCTGAGTTTCTCCCATCTAGACATGAGAAGAAATTACCTGGTGAAATAAAATCCCCAAATAAAAATTCACTAAGAGTTTTTTTTTTTTTTTTTTTAATTTATTTATTTTTGGCTGCGTTGGGTCTTCGTTGCTGCGTGCGGGCTTTCTCTAGTTGCGGCAAGCAGGGGCTACTCTTCATTGTGGTGCGCAGGTTTCTCATTGTGGTGGCTTCTCTTGTTGTGGAGCATGGGCTCTAGGCACGTGGGCTTCAGTAGCTGCAGCACACAGGCTCAGTAGTTGTGGCTCACAGGCTCTAGAGCACAGGCTCAGTAGTTGTGGCACATGGGCTTAGTTGTTCCGCGGCATGTGGGATCTTCCCCGAGCAGGGTTCAAACCCGTGTCCCCTGTATTGGCAGGTGGATTCTTAACCACTGCACCACCAGGGAAGTCCCTTGCTAAGAGTTTAAATCCAAACCCTTGGACATGGCTGGTACCTAAAATAGATATATAACTAACTTGGTCTCCTCAAAAATTTTAATATTATTTTTGACATTTAAAATTGTAACAATATGGGGTGTGTGTGTGTGTGTTTGTGATATTTATGTTCACTAGTGTATTACTTTTTTGTTCTAAAAACCAGATAAATGTGAAATCACATTTTATAAGCCTGTTATATAATCAAGTTCAAAAGAGCAGATCTGATCTCTGAGTTTTCCTCACACGTTCTGGTCCTGCACATTCAATTTCTGGAGTATTAATGGAGAAAATCTGCTATCACACAATTGTATTACCTTAGACATAGGACAGCAGCATTCTCAGTGGGCCTAATTTCAAATAGAAAAATGAATGATTTAATACCCAATATAGCTGCATGATGGGACATCTGGTGAAGAATGATGTCTTTGGCTGGTAAAACTTAGGCTCAGGAATCAGGCAAAACTAAATTTGACTTTCAGCTCTACCACTACTCATGTGACCTCAGGAAATAGGAAATAGTTAATATTTAATTTCTCTGACTGATCTTTATTTCTTTTTCCAATTTAAAATAAGTGCAAAAATAGTATCAGTAAAGTTTGAAGTAAGATTCAATTAGATAATGTTATATATCAAATGCTTATGATAATAATACCTGGCATAAAATAAGCACTCAATAAAGCTATTATTTTTTTTTCCTGCCTGTTTAGCACTGATGCTTTCATAATTGCTGCTAGAAATGTTAAGCTATTTATCTGCTTGGTAAACTATATGAAGATGTGTGTATATGTGCGTATTAGGAGATGTGTATGTGTGTGTGTATACATTCACAAAATTAGGCTACCACATCAAATTACTTATTCCTCTAGTCTACTCTACCCAGCTATGTTTGGTTGGAAACTAACCTTAATTCTAGACAAAGAAAAGAATATATAGAAAGATAATCTGTTTTGATAAAAGGGGATAATAATTTAAATTAAACCAAAACCATATCATTTTGATGTTTGTGCATTACTAGTGTAATCTGAAATATCCTTAATGTAATAATCTAACAGAGAATTTTAAAATTTTAAATAAAATTTAACTTCTGTAGCTTACAAGCCATGTTAATGTGTGCTATTTAATTCACTCTTTAAAATAACCACTCAAATTAAGTTGACTATGGACGTCATGTTCTGAATTGTGTCCCTCCAAAATACATATATTGAAGTACTAACCACTCAGTACCTCAGAATGTGACTGTGTTTGGAGACAGGATCTTTAAAGAAGTAATTAAATTAAAATGAGGTTATTAGGGTGGGTCCTAATCCAAAATAACTGGTGTCTTAATAAGGAGATTAGAACAAGATACAGAGGGAAGGCCATGTGAGGACACTGGAGGAAGACCACCACCTACAAGCCCCGGAGAGAGGCTTCCAAATAAACCAATCCTGCTGACACTTTGATTTTGGACTTTCAGCCTCCAGAATAGTGAGAAAATAATTTCTGTTGTTTAAACCACCCAGACCGTGGTTCTTTGTTATGACATCCCTAGCAAACCAATACAATGCATTATGCCCATTTTAGGGATGAGGCTAATAGAAACTGAGAAACTCATGTGAGTTCCTTGACTTAATACTTAAAAAAATAATAATCTGCTAAGAGCTACAGTCAGAATTTGAATCTGTGCTTACGAGTCTGTGTTCTTTCCACCTTACTATAGTGCTTCTTGAGTAATCCAAAGAGACAGGGATGATGCCTTTAGATGAATAATGCACTGGATGGAGAGGCTTTTGCTGACTAGAAAACAAGTCTCTAGGTCAGCACATAGTCACATAGCCACATATCACATATGTGGTAACAGAGTCATGGCTTTGCATGTCTCCACTTCCACTCCCTTATCTTCACTGCATGATGTGACATGGGGTATCCAAACCTGGATGTAAATCCTATTTCCTGAGATATAATTTAAAAATACCAATCCCAGGGCCTTCACCTAAGACCTGCTAAATTAGAATCTTGGACAAGGCAAAGGAGTGAGTCAAATAAGCCGTATTTTTTAAAGCAAGTTCCAAGACGAGTCTGATATAGACAGCCAAGAAATATTTGGGAAGCCCAGCTATACATAGTGGAAAGACTATGAGTTTTCAATCAGATACAAATAAACTTACATCTTAGCTCTGCATTATAATTTATTTAACAATTCTGAGTTTTAAATTCTTCACATGTGAAATGAATGATAGAAGCCACGGTAGACAATTGTGTATATGTGTATGTTTCCATAGTGTAAATATGTTGCCCTTTTTTAGACTGTTTTCTTTAAACACTAGGTATAGGCTCTGGAACTCTGACTGAGGCTCTACTCTCAGCAGCCTGGCTCATATTTGATCCCTGAATGTTGGCAATACTGGCCACAGAGAGCATCCAAAGGCCTCCCTGCCATATGGATTCCCAGTTATCCAAGCTTTCAGTTTCACATTTGCCTTAATGATTCATGATCCCTCTTTCAGAAGGTTATCAGCCCCGGAAGAAAATTATCCCAGTAGGACATTCAGATTCTTACGCAAACCAGATTTCGGGACCAATAGCTATTATTTTCCCTTAGTTTGCAGCCAAAATGTGCCAAGTCATTTGCCAAAGTGCTTGGGAAATTATTTTCAATGTGAGGAGCCAAATCCTCATATTGAGTTAGCATTTCATCTATTTCTGGTAGAAATTTCTCAGGGTACTCAGATCCCAGGCTTTAAACCATAGTAGATATCTAAGCACTAGTCATGGCAAGTTTCTTCCCCTTTGCTCCAGAGATTTGAAAGCCAGAATCAGGTAGACAATCTTACACTCCAATAAATTGCCAAGCAAACAGAATGAGATTCACCCATTATTCTTTCTGTCACTCTATCCAGAACAAACTCCAATCTGTTTGCCTTTCAGTTCTTTCTAAAACTTTCCTTTCCCTCAGCTTCCCTTTGTACCATCCTTTTCACCCTCATAAGAGTTTAACAGAACACGTGCTTGGAGAAAAATCTCATAAAATGACCAGACATTCAGCATCTCTTTTTAACAAATCCTTTCCAAGGCACAAGAGATCAAGAACCAGAATAAATGAGTCCTTCTCCACCAAACTAAGTTAGGTGATGGTGTTTTCTCTAAACTGAATGAGCCCAAGGTTCTAAATAACACCTTGGGAATGATATTTTCAGCTGAGGCTCTGAACACTTTATACTGTGATGAATCGTTATCCAGTGTTGGTCTGCCAACAGTCATGAATGGCCATGCCAGTGAAACATATGGAAAATCCCCTCTACCTTAGAGCAGAGGTAGTCCATCCAAAATTCCTTGTGGGGACCAAAGAATGCAAAGAAGTAAGGGATTCTTAGAGACTGTTTTATATTTATTTGGCTGCTGGGTGATAAAGCTCCACAGCACTTTTAGGCTTTATAAGCCATCCTTTTTCCATCATCTGTTTCTGGAGGCTTTTTTTTTTTCTGCATTCTAAATATCTATTGTAAGAAACCATATGTAGGCAGACCTGTTAAGCCTGAGCTTTCTTAGCAGGGAATTTGACTATTTTTAAAAGGATGTCTTCTTATTCTCTATTCCCACATACATTTTTCTCCAAAGAAGTCACGTGAATGTAAAACATCCCCTCCTACAGAACTTTAGGTCATTTTTGTTTAAGAAATATTAGTTGAGCACCAATTATATGCTAAGCAAAAATCTAAGCACTGAATACAAGATGATAAGTAAACTCTTTTCCTTATAGAATTTGCACTCTGGTGAAAGGAAAATTCATAGGAAAAAAAAGATAATTTTAGTAAAATGTAGGAGCTTAGAGTTTTACACAGTGTTGTAGAAGTATAGGATAAGAACATTAAGCTCAACCTGGTGTGGGAGTGAGTGGGTATGAAAAGATGTTAGAAGTATCAACCGAGATCAAAGTTAATTTATCAAGATATTTAAAATAGGGTGCGGCTAGGGGATGGGGAACATGATCTGGAGGTGACAGGATGGGGGCAGGATTCAAGGTAGACCGTTAAACACATTAGTCTTGGGAATTGTTGACACACCGTTGATATGAGAAGAGAGTGGTAGATGATGTGGTTGAAGAGGAAGGAAACTTCTGAGTCATGGAGTGGTGAGATGCTGGCATAAGGAGCTTAGATGCCTTCCTAGAAATGATGAACACTCAGAGAAAATTTCAAAGTGGGAGAGTGACATAATCCCATTTGCGTTTTTGATGGTCTACTCTTCAAATAATATGGAGGATGGATTTGCAAAGGGAGAAGGACTGGGTGCAAGGAGACTAATTAGGAAGCTTTTGTGAAACTTTCAGTGAGAGCGGATGAAGATTTCAACTCTCAATAGAGATGTAAACATATAGAAAACACGTTCTGAATTATTCAACAAATAGTTTTTTTTTTCCCGCAGTCAGTCATTCCTCAATGCAAGTCACTAAGAAGGAAAAGCATCTCTATAGATTTACTACATGTGTTAAAATAGGAAACACTTCTTTGAATGTACATATAAAAACTTCATCTGGTATAATTTTTAGTAAGACTGCCTAGATAACTCCACGTTGTTTCAATTATAACAGATAAGAACAAATTTTTTTGGGGCAATTTGCCCGCTGCTGTCCCTTCTTCTATTAGCTTATATTAGATAGAGCAAAGAATGTCAGCTTTACTACTCATTTACTAAAATGTTTGTGCTTGTTCTTGACCCTGATGGAACTTGCCTTGCTAAGAAAGATGAATATTTCCCTGCCAGCTAAAAAAATAAATAAAACTTAAAATAAAACCTATTTTCACTATATATAGTTTTTCAAAAGTTTCTCACCCTCTTTGATATATTAAATTTATCTTACCTACCACCATCATCTTATTTCAAGCCCTGAAATCTGGGCAGGGATCATGTCATATTAACAATCACTCTTGGGAATGGTTGCTGATAAAATGTCCAAAACAATTTATTACATTTGATTCAGCTGCTATGCTATTTTGGAAACTCTTTCTTAGACCTACAGGAAGATAGATTTAGGCACAAAATAAAATTTTCCAAAATCTTCAAATATGGGGATTCTGATTTTCCTTATATTATGAAGCCAGATTCCAATGTCTAAAGACACAGAGAAACCAGGTATTGATTCTATTGAAAAACAGAGTGAGTGAAAGACAGGTTTTGTATGCTGGAAGTAAAATCCATGTTTTTGATATGTGGAAATTCACCCTGCATCTCAATAGTGTGATACTAATCTTGAGGTTAGTTGAGAAAAGACAACCCAACCAAAAGGAAAGAAAACGTAGTATCTCCTGCCTTCCAAATCATCAGATTATCAAATCAGGATAATTCCTGTCATTACAGATTACTGAAACTGAATCCTCTTCAAAGAGATTTTTCTAAACTAATAAAGCATAAACAGTTATATTTATGAGAAAAAACACACCAAGAACATATCAGAATTTTGCTGAGCTCCTGTACACTCAAGCTCTTTCAAAGACCTTGATGGCTAAGCCGGATGTAGTTAACTCCTGCCATACTGATTTCTAAGAAAACAGAGATAGAAACTGATTAGAGTTTGCATGCCTGACTGGGACAGGTTGGAATTGCTGTATTTGGTTTGTGCAAAAGGAGAGGTAACAAGTAACAGTGAATGAAGAGAATAACATGTATTGAGCTCCTGCTGTAAATGTTGTGTTATTTAATCCCCACTACAAACATCTGAGACAATGACTATTTGAGTATAATTTTGCCCTTTGAACTATGAAAAAACTAAAAGCTAGTGAGATCCATAACATATTCCATGTCATATATTGTTAATACACGCATTTTGAATCAGTCTTCTTAATTCAGCAAGTTATTTCAGAAACAGGATTGTTTGGTGTATCCTGTTTGACAGGGCTAGTTTTGACAACTAGGCCTTTTAATATTACCCAAACTACAAACTATTAAACTTTAAAGTTCATAAAAAAATTACTGTGAAGTTGGAGAAACGTTATTCTTACCCATTTCTGAGTGTAACCCCATCTCAGGTACCCACTGTACTCAGGACATCCAGCCCTAAGGTAAATTTGGGCTAGTGTAGGGTTGGAGAATACGATAGGTAGTCAAATAGACTGGAGTGAAAAATACGTGTGGTTTGTTTGTAAGAGGGCACCTATAAAGAAGTCATGGACTCACACATTTACAAATCCAATATATTTATATCTAATATATTCCAGAGAGAATCACAAATCACTCTAAGTAAATTTTTCATTCTCTGAAAAACTAACTGTAACTTAATGGCCTATATCTCAAATGAATTTAATCATTAAACAGATTTAGCTATTTAGTAATAAGGCTTATTCTGGTTTTTTATTTTAAAAAATCTAGAGGAAAATATACCTTTTCCTTTTTGTAGAGTTATGATTATGCTAACTCATTATCCATTTAACAAATATTTCAAAAGCTTTAAGTTCTTTTCTCTGGGCCAACCATCTTGCCTGGGGGATAGATATAAGACATCTGGAGTGACTCAAGTCTATATGGACCATAATATAACCTCTTGGGCTGCGATCCACACTGCACAGTAAATCCCCAATTAAATATTTCACCAATTTTTCAGCAATTTTAGTGGCATACATATACCTGTTATATTAAAATTTCTTTGGACTCATATTTTTCAAAAGGAATGAAATTAATTTAATTGTACGTATTACATATACATACACAAACATATTTCTTATAATATATTTGTATATACATCTAAATGTAGTGCATTCTTTTATGAAATATCAAATGATTAAATCATTAAGAAATCCTTAGTTTAGAACATTGATATTCCTCCTAATTTTGGTGAGGATTAAGGATATAGAAAGGGTCAGGGTTTTCTGTGCTTTGCATTATTAGTTATAAAACAAAGATTTTGCATTTTTATATGGTTGCATCTATATAGCTATATCAAAATAATGTTATTTCTTGTCAGGTTGCAATCTAGGACTTGAATCCAGGGATCCAAATGCCCATGATCTTTTCACTGTGCGAGGTTCCAAAGTGCAGAAATATAAAAATAATGACAGTCTAAACTCCTTTTACAAAACTCAGGACACAAACTTATAGGATCAATGAAAATGTACAAGCAGTAGCAGGCATTTATCAGGATCATGGATTAGGATCTTAGTTCAAACAAATAAATAGTCAGTACTTCATTAAATGTGTAAATATATTTCTACTTGATACTCATTTATTATACTATTGCCCAATATTTGCTAAAACATTGTTTTTGAGTGTTGGATAATAGCAAACTGTGTGTCTATTAGTTTAAAAAATAATTGAAAAATGAACATGTGTATGTACTTATTTTTTATCACACTATCAGTTAGATAAAATATTGTACATGTGTAACATGTACAATATTTTGCTCACTATGTCAGTTAGAAGCCATATTCAATATCATGGCATTAACCTCCTTTTGCCTGTAGTCCAATCTTATAACCCCAGCATTTTTCATCTGAAGTAGTCAAGGCAGAATGTTAATAGCATCAACTGGATCCCTTGTTTATCTACGTAATCTTGACGACTTCCTTGAGCCTTCCAGACTTTGGATTTGAACTGCTCTGAACCATCTGTATGGCCCTCCTTAATTAATGGTATTCCTTGGAGCCAGCAGCTAATATACCTGTTTGGGATTGCTATTTTTAGTCTCATGTTCCCTTCTATTGTGTTATCCTTTACTTGAGCAATCTTCAGTATCACCAGATGCACCAGAATAATCGCACTATGAAATATTATGAGCCCATGTTTTATAATCTTATGTCAGATGTGAGGATCTACTGGTTTTATGCATATTATTCTGGAGAAGAAAATAAAGCAATAAACATTTATTTAATAGGGTTGAAAAAAATCTTACCCCACATGTTTAACTGAATATACTCATGCCATAGATTTAACTTATAGGCCATTAAGAGACATTAAAGGGATAGAGGAACAAGTTAAATGACACCAAGAAGAAATAATTATATAAACTTAGAAGATGGAAGACAATTAATCTCAAGAAGAAAAGAAAAAAGGAAGACTGTTCCAGATTAATGAAGACAGGACATAACTAAATGCAATGTGTAGACATTTTTTGGATCCTAGTTCAAACAAACCAGCACCAAAATACATTGTGGAGATACCTAGAGGGAATTGAATATGGACAGGGCATTAGATGATTTTGAGAAATTATTATTAATTTTTGTTTTGGGATAATATTATTGCAATTACTTAGGAAAATGTTTTTATTTTGAGAGATTCAAATGGAAATACTTAGGATTAAAATAGTTTGATATATGTAGTTTACTTTAAAATAGTTCAAGAAAGCAATTAGTGAAGAAAAAATAGTGAATAGCAAAAATTGCTAGGAGGTGATGGGGTATTTATATCTACTATTATTCTATATATTAGCACCTTTTCATAATTAAATAGAAGAAAATAAGAAAAATCCTAATGCCAGTGAAATGAGGAATTATGACATACACAAATTCCTATCACCAGCGATGGTTCTGTTTGGGATTGGAGGAGATATATATTTGATAGACACACCATCTTTAGACTGAACTATTGTGACTAGATATAGAATGGGGTACTTGGGAATGCAGAAGAGTGCAGTTCAAGGCTAAGATATAAGGCTAAGGTATACAAACCATCAGGAGAATCACTTACTATGCTGAATCTTAAGGCCAATATTCAGTTTCACCCATCCATTCATATTCATACAACAAACATTTGAGAGACATGCTTCATATACATCTAGCATGATATAAATATTAGGATGACACAGTTACTGCCTGTGTCTCCTAACTGCCCAGATCAGGAGGGCAGAAAGACAGTCAAACTGATACACCACAATTCTACACAAGTTTGAAATGAATAGCTATGACGGCAGAGGAGAGGGAGTAATTAGTTTTGCCTGCATGTCTGTGGTATCTTATGAATTTATCATTTGAGAGGGAAGAAACATCCTAGGCAGAGAGAATAATAAATAAAAATACCTCCAGATGAGCAAGGTGATTTCAAGACTATTAGGAAATTTAGTATGGGGTTTGGACAGAACTTTTAAGAGATGATGTTGAATAGGAAAGTTTGGATCAGACTGTGAAGTCTTTTGCATGTCAGATTGAGGAATAATCTACAATTTGAAATTTTATTTTAATGTAATATTCCAAACTATATCAGATGACATAGAAATCTAACAATAAGATTAGCGTTCATTTTATTTGTGTAAAATTTTCTCCTCCAAGAAATTTACTCTGTAGAGAAAGAAAATAAAAATTGTAAACTCTAAAAAAGGACTGCATTCCCAGGAGAATTATAATATAAACACCCATTGCACTGTTCTTTCAGGTCTTCCTCTTTGGCCACAGGGGAGTGAATTTGCTAAGAATATGTCACTTTGCCATCCTGGCTTCTCTGCACAAATTGAGGCTTTCTGGTAGAAGAAAGGAATAACAGGTGTGCAATTCCTTGTAGCCTTACAGATTGTACAAATGTCTACACATGGGGCTGACAGGTTAACCAAAGAAGGTGACACACAGGTCTCAGTTCTACAAAAATAGATACTCTCGAACTAATGACCAGACTGTAAATGCTGGCCCCGGGAAATAATTATCTCCAATAGGAATAATGATCATATAATTTGATAATGGCTCAAAATTGGGTATACTTAAAATGATCCACAATAACGGTAACATAAATTACTATATCCATAAAAGAGCAGATTACCTAGACTCTAACGAATATTTGTAAAGTATTATTAGCAATGTAAAAAATGCTAATTGTACATTTTAAAATATTTAAATATGTGTATATAGTATACAACATCCACATACATATACACAGAAAAAGTCATACACATATTATAAACAAATTAATAAAAATATTGTTTCATTTAAGTAGTGGGATTATGAGTGATTTAAATATTCTTCTTATACGGTTCTATAATTTACATTTTTCTAATAGATAAACATAGATAGATATTTAGATAGATATTTAGATAGACAGACATATCACTGGTCTTAAGGGATAATGGAGATAAAAGGTAGAACAGAAGCAATTAATTTTCAATGAAAAAATATTATGGAAGGTGGGACTTCAATTAGTAAAATGGGTTAAATCTCCTACTCCAATTTTCTGAATTCTGAACTGTTCTCTCAATCGCAGATTTGTCTAGGGGGCCACAGTCCAAAATATGCTCATGTGATATCTGCAGTTACCCAGGAGAATGAAGTTTTTGCTTACCTCCACGATTTATGGGCCATGAGGGTTTCTGGAAAAGTATATGCAAAATGATGTTCTCTTCAATTAATAGCCCATTAAGTTCTCCTCCTTTTCTTCCTTTCATTCTTCCAACCAATATTTATTAACAATTGTTGTGTGTCCAGCACTAGGCTAAGGTCCACAGTTAAACTGATAACAAGAGATACAAAGCCATCCACACACACACAAAGGGAGCTTCCAGTCGCCTTGACCACTAACAACAGGTTATCTTTCTCAAGACCAAATATTTCAATTATGTAATAAACAGCCTGAGACGTAGTGAAGACAGAATGCTTCTGTGTTTACATTAGCAGTTACATGGGTAGCACCGCCATCGCCTTGTCATATTTCTCAAGAGGGACATGAAGAGGAGGTAGATAAGTAAGCTTGTTGCTCAACATTTTCAAATCCATTTCTTTTCCATGGCAGGGTCTAGCATCATTCAAAAGGACAGACAGAACGGAATTCTCAGGAATAAGTGTCAGAAAGCAGAATTTCTCAACTTAGAGTGCAAAGGTTAGGTGATTTCTTCCAATACACAGTACTGAGATTGGCACTTGTCAGAGCCATCTGGAAAGTCCTGACATTTCTGACCGACTGTGGTGTCTTATGCTCCGGTGTGGCCTGCTGGGAGCCCACCATCTATTACAGTCCAGGTCTGTTGTCTCTCCTGCCACTCAGTGGCTTTACCATAGTAGCACTTTTCAGCTTTTCATCATCTGAGAGCACCCTACCCACAGTCAAGGCAAAATTGGATATGTCAAGAGGCAACTGTCCTCTTGAACTGTGGAGTAACCCCTTCTATTAAATGTTAGTTGGGTTAATATTGAGGCTCTCTGTTAATGTTTAATTGCACATTATTGCTTCCACCAGAAGAAGAGCATCAAGGAGGGAAAAACAATTGCCTGAGGTGAATCTCCCTTGGATCTGAAGAAAGGTATTTAATTACCAGTAGGCAATTTATATTAAAATGAGAGTAGGGCAGCAATACAAAAAGCAGTAAGCGAAGAGGTGGGGTAAGGGACAAAAGTCCAGGAAGACTTTAATCTAAAAGAGGCAGTTGCCACATTCTACTAAGAGATAAAGAACTGGGCAATGAAGAAAGAGGCAATCCTGGGCCCAAAGTGCCCTGAGGAATGAGAAGTTTTTCAATGCAAATTGTTTTCTTTCCATTTCACTTTCCTTTCTTTGGCCTCTGAAGACTAAAAGGCCAGTGGTACTGAAAATAGCTCTATTCCACAAAGTATTGCATTAATTTTGTGATTTCTAAGGCCTTCTCTTTTAGAAAACCTGTCCTAAAAGCAGCATTTATTTTTACAGGTGAAGAGCAGAATTTACAGAACTATTTGTTTCTTAAGACTATGTAACTTGTGGAGCCAGCTCTGATAAAAGTGCATGTGGGGTAACTAAGCGCAAGTTTGGGGGTAACTAAGGATTTATCCCTTTAAGACCTCAGACCAAAAAAGAACAGAAAATTTAGATACAAATATTTCAAACATGTATTAAACATTTCCTTGGATTTCAAGTTATACTAAATACAATTTAACCTTTTAAATTGTTATTATGAAGATAAATGATTTCACTGAGTTGCAAACACAACTAGCCTAAGAGCTATTCCCAATAACCAAGGCACTAATTTCTAGCTTAAAAATTAAATTAGAAATATTTATTTTCCTAAATTAAAGTAAAAAAATCAGTTATACTCCTAAAAGTCAGTATTTCTGTACACCAAGACTCTTAGGAATAGAGATAATATAAGAAAGAAGGTTAACAGGAAGATTGTTTTTTATCATATTGCCTTTGCTTTCTTTTCCTTATTTTTTCAATGCATTCCTTTCTCTACATTTCCTTCTGTATACCTCACTGTCTTGTATATACACACACACACACTCGCACACACGCATTAACACATACACTTGAACTGCATTCCCCAAAGTGGTGGGACCCTGTACCTAGGAGGTTTCTACTAGAACAATGAGGAGAAGAAAGAATTATTATCTGACTGGGGCTCACCTCTTTTGGATTAGTAACTCCCAAGTAACTTGTCACTTGCACTGTAGTTAAATATAGCCTGCATATGGTTCAAAACATCTGTGATTTTACATCCATGCATAAATTATTTTGTACAGTGCAGTTACTGCAGAAAGTACCCTCCCATCACCATGGTTACCAATCCTTCCTGTAGAGCTCTGTATTCCCATGTACTGTGAGTACAATCACAGAGTGAGTGGTAGAAGTAAAATTCACAGTTACAATTTCTTAAGCCAACATAATAGTGTCCAGTGGTACTGGTAATTACCAGGAAGTTAGCAGTTGAAGAGGATTGATTGCCTTTGATTTCCTCAGAAATGCTTTAACATTGGGCATAAGATAAGCATTTTGTATAAATCATACAGAAAAAGGTTAAAATAAATAAAATAGCTACATTACTGATGAGTGGTTACAGGTCCTTTCATTAGACTTAAGTCCACATAAGACCATTGTTCATAGCTTTCGATGTTCAAGTCTATCTCAAAAATTAATAAGATGCATGGTCACTTTCTTTTGGAATTGTTTCCTGACGTTCCTGCCTCAGAGTCCCTGGCCTGGGTACATACAAGTAGAGATATAAAACTAAGTTTAATAAATAAAGAATTCAAAAGGCAAAATAAATGCTGAGAAGGAATTTGAATACTCATCGAAATAATTAAATAAGATCTATGTCCTCCTAATTATACTCAGTATGAAACTTAGTTCTCTCCTTAGTCTTGCTGTCTAAAACCAGCTGGGTTTCCTCCCTTCCAACAGTGAAATGCAAGGTAAAACTAGTCACCACACAATGCTCCATGGTTCATCATTTAGAGATTCACACACACACACACACACACACAGAGACACACACAACTATTGGTCTTGAGTGACACTTGCCCAGGAGGTAAGATAAGACAGTTGTACTTTGGGAAACTTTAATGATGGATGTGATGGATGTTAACTGAGGGACACGGCTGACGAGGGGTAATTCGGGGTTGAGGAAGCACAGTGTTAAGGTAGATAATTAAAAAATAAAGCCTTTATTTATATTGGATCCTTGTGAACAGAGGAAGCATTTTCAATTGGGCTCCATTTCATAGAACAGACTAGATATTTTGCATTGTAAGTTGACATCTCTTAGTAATTAAAAGAGAGGAGAATTGCATAGTTCAGCTACCTGAGAAAGATGAATCAATTTTTCTGGAATGCAAATTGGTTTATATTTTGTTTATTGATTAATTACAGGGAAAATTCTCCCTCTTCTATGTCTCATTTGATATTCCTTCTCATACTGGCAGAAAAAAATGACATGTAGACAGAAACTTTTCTTCAGTTGGAGCTATAGCTGCATATAAAATAGATTCAATGGCTTCAGAAAGTGAAGGATGAGGAAACTTACAGGTAAGCTGGGAAAATTCTTCCATGTCTTTAATCCTTTATTTGGATAGGTATCTTAAATATACAAAGGGACATTAACAACTGGGTACATTATAAAAAAAATAGGTATTAAAATGTATCCATAAACTGGCAGAAATGTAAACAGGACAAAGGCTACATGAAAAAAAGAACCAGCACATAAAAAATAAAACTCTTAAATTGGGTTACATTTGGAGGAAATGTGCCAACTCCATTTAATTTGAGCCTGAGAGTCACAACCTCAAGGGGAGTGTCTCAGTCCATTTTGGCTGCTCTAATAAAATACTACAGACTGGGAAGCTTATGGAAAACAAATTGATTTCTCACAGTTGAGGAGACTGGAAAGTCTGAAATCAAGACACCAACACAGTGACATTCCAGTGAGGGCTCTCTTGCTGGTTAATAGTCCACTATTTGTCACTGTGCCCTCACGTGGTAGAGGGGTTAGTGAGCTCTCTTGGATCTCTTTCATAAAGGCTCTAATCCCATTTATAAGGGCTGCACACTCATGACCTAGTCACCCTCCAAAGGACCCACCTCCTAATACATCACCTTGTGGGAAAGGATTTCAACATATGAATTTTGGAGACACAAACATTCAGATCATAGCAAGGATTATGAGACAGGTGACAAAGTCTTGCATCTACTTCTGTGGGGATTCCAATGGAACTCTCTCTATCCCTTTCTCTCTCTCTCTCTCTATATATATATATATAAAATATATATATCTATACATAGATATATAACATATATACACACACATATGCTTATAAAATAAATATGCATATTTAGAAAGGTAGCAAATGGAACTTCCTAAAATAATCTCTCTCCCTCTCTCTCTATATATATACACACACACTACACACACACACACACACACACAGAGTACTGCTGAAAGAAGTAGTAAAAATGAAAAGTGTAAAGGTATATTCCATAATCAGTACAGAATAGAAAAACTGTTAAATATGAAAGATATAATATGGGATAAATACAATATTAAATAATCACTGGCAATTTTTTTATAGCTAATGAAAAACAACAATCCACAGAATGTCTAACAAATTCCAAACAGAAAACATACATACAAACACATTATGGTGAAGCTGCAGATTACCAAGGATAATCAGAAGATTTTAAGAATGTCTAGAGATTAAAGCCAGTATTTTAGAGGTATAATAATTATATAAATAGCTGACTTTTCAGAAACAATCAAAACCAAGGGAAAATGCAATGATACTTTCAGTAACAGGCTGAAAGAAAACCAAAGTGGAGCTAGGATTGCAGACCCTGCAAAAATATCTTTTAAAAATAAGGGTGAGAAAAATAAAACATTTTTAGGCAATAATATCTGCTTTGTCACAAAGAGATTATCACTAAAAAAAATTCTAAAGAATGGACAAAGATTTTTATCTATATTTTTCAGATGCTGCAATTATGACAGCTATATTTGGGGGGATGTAATAAGCATTCAGTGATATTTTTGAATCAGTCAATTCATTAACAGTGAACTTCAGGTAGAAAGGAAGTGATGCTATATGAAATATCTGAGATTTCAATGAAGAAATAAACAGTAAATAACCTTGCATAAATGTAAGTAAAACTAACAAACCATAACCATATAAAACAAATATGTGAGTATTGTGGACTTATAAAAAATAATGGTAGAACTAAAATACATGGTTATAACTGTCATAATTGGCTGGTCTGAGTTAAAATACTATAAGGTCTTTTATTATTTAGATGGATAGTAAAGATATTAAACTGCTTCACAGTTGATATGCACATAATTTAAAATTCCTAAGGTGATAATTTAAAAAATTGATCACAATATCAAAACCCATAGGTATGAAAATACAGAATGATAACAACTGAAAATCAATGCAAAACAAAATAAAACAGTTGAAAGAAACAAAGGAGAGAAAAAAGAAAAATACATTCACAAAACAGGACAAATGGAGGGTACAGAATTTGATGGTACAAATAAATCCATATGTTTAAGAAACTGCAACAAATGTAAATTGACTCAGTATCCAGACAAAAGACAGACAGCTAGACTAGGGGAAAAAAAATCCAACTCTGTTGCTTACAAGTGACACAAAACATAAGAAGATAGACATAATAAGGAAAAAGATGGAAAAGAGATGCCAGGAAAATATAAACAAAACAAAATTTGTGATATGGTTGGAGGGGAATAGAAAGTAGGTCAGGTTTTTGTGCTTTTTGACTCTGCCCTAGGATTTAGGCTTTATCTACCCATTATAGCTTTTAGTTGTTTGTGTTGGCACCATTTACACACATAATTGGAATTGAAAGCCCTATAAAAGTTTATCTTTAAATGTAAAGCTATTGTCTGGACATAAGAGGAACATGATCTATTTTGTGATATAACCATGAAGACACTGATATATGCTTTGAAACATTTAAAATCATACTAAAGTATACTAACTTGTCTATGAATGTTTCATTAGGAGACAGTAAATATTTTTCAGAATAATACCCACTTAAGCATAATATAAGGTATGCCAGTCTTTGATTTTGATATATTTTTATCTTATCTGTTTCATTCATTCATGTGAGTAGTAGAGTAAAAAATAGGTATTATATCAATACTCTTCTCATCTGACTTAATTTATACCTCATACAATAGTAGAATATACACACATAAGCTTAATAATAGAACAAGTGATACAACAGACAATTGACAAGTAAAGAAAAAAAATAGTAGATGTTATCTTGTTAGAATTCTTATAGCTAAAATGTAACAATAAGTTTATTATTTCTCAATGCACTATCGTGGGTGGGAAGATGTTTTACCAAGAAAATCTGTGTGTTAATCTTCTATGGTATCTTAACTTAATAGTGATATGGAGGAAACTTGCACAAACCTCTTAGATAGCCTCATCCACCAGAGGGCAGACAGCAGAAGCAAGAACTACAATCCTGCAGCCTGTGGAACAAAAACCACATTCACAGAAAGATAGACAAGATGAAAAGGCAGAGGGCTATGTACCAGATGAAGGAAAAAGATAAAACCCCAGAAAAACAACTAAATGAAGTACAGATAGGCAACCTTCCAGAAAAAGAATTCAGAATAATGATAGTGAAGATGATCCAGGACCTCGGAAAAAGAATGGAGGCAAAGATCGAGAAGATGCAAGAAATGTTCAACAAAGACCTAGAAGAATTAAAGAACAAACAAACAGAGATGAACAATACAATAACTGAAATGAAAACTACACTACAAGGAATCAATAGCAGAATAACTGAGGCAGAAGAACGGATAAGTGACCTGGAAGACAGAATGGTGGAATTCACTGCTGCGGAACAGACTAAAGAAAAAAGAATGAAAAGAAATGAAGACAGCCTAAGAGACATCTGGGACAACATTAAATGCAACAACATTCGCATTATAGGGGCCCCAGAAAGAGAAGAGAGAGAGAAAGGACCCGAGAAAATATTTGAAGAGATTATAGTCGAAAACTTCCCTAACATGGGAAAGGAGATAGCCACCCAAGTGCAGAAAGCGCAGAGAGTTGCATACAGGATAAACCCAAGGAGAAACACGCTGAGACACATAGTAATCAAATTGGCAAAAATTAAAGACAAAGAAAAATTATTGAAAGCAGCAAGGGAAAAATGACAAATAACATACAAGGGAGCTCCATAAGGTTAACAGCTGATTTCTCAGCAGAAACTCTACAAGCCAGAAGGGAGTGGCATGATATACTTAAAGTGATGAAAGGGAAGAACCTACAACCAAGATTACTCTACCCGGCAAGGATCTCATTCAGATTCCATGGAGAGATCAAAAGCTTTACAGACAAGCAAAAGCTAAGAGAATTCAGCACCACCAAACCAGCTCTACAACAAATGCTAAAGGAACTTCTCTAAGTGGGAAACACAAGAGAAGAAAAGGACCTACAAAAACAAACACAAAACAATGAAGAAAATGGTCATAGGAACATACATATCGATAACTACCTTAAACGTGAATGGATTAAATGCTCCAACCAAAAGACACAGGCTTGCTGAATGGATACAAAAACAAGACCCATATATATGCTGTCTACAAGAGACCGACTTCAGACCTACGGACACATACAGACTGAAAGTGAGGGGATGGAAAAAGACATTCCATGCAAATGGAAATCAAAAGAAAGCTGGAGAAGCAATACTCATATCAGAAAAATTAGACTTTAAAATAAAGAATGCTACAAGAGACAAGGAAGGACACTACATAATGATCAAGGAATCAATCCAAGAAGAAGATATAACAATTATAAATATATATGCACCCAAGATAGAAGCATCTTAATACATAAGGCAACTGCTAACAGCTATAAAAGAGGAAATCGACAGTAACACAATAATAGTGGGGCACCTTAACACCTCACTTACACCAATGGACAGATCATCCAAAGTGAAAATAAATAAGGAAACAGAAGCTTTAAATGATACAATAGACCAAACAGATTTAATTGATATTTATAGGACATTCCATCCAAAAACAGCAGATAACACTTTCTTCTCAAGTGTGCACGGAACATTCTCCAGGATAGATAACATCATGGGTCACAAATCAATCCTCAGTAAATTTAAGAAAATTGAAATCATATCAAGCATCTTTACCGACCACAACGCTATAAGATTATAAATGAATTGCAGAGAAAAAAACGTAAAAAACGCAAACACATGGAGGCTAAACAATACGTTACTAAATAACCAAGAGATCACTGAAGAAATCAAAGAGGAAATCAAAAAATACCTAGAGACAAATGACAATGAAAACACGATGATCCAAAACCTATGGGATGCAGCAAAAGCAGTTCTAAGAGGAAAGTTTATAGCTATACGAAAGCAGTTCTAAGATGGAAGTTTATAGCTATACAAGCCTACCTCAAGAAACAAGAAAAATATCAAATAAACAATCTAACCTTACACCTAAAGGAACTGGAGAAAGAAGAACAAACAAAACCCAAAGTTAGCAGAAGGAAAGAAATCATAAAGATCAGAGCAGAAATAAATGAGATAGAAACAAAGAAAACAATAGCAAAGATCAATAAAACTAAAAGCTGGTTCTTTGATAAGATAAACAAAATTGATAAACCATTAGCCATACTCATCAAGAAAAAGAAGGAGAGGACTCAAATCAAGAAAATTAAAAATGAAAAAGGAGAAGTTACAACAGACACCACAGAAATACAACGCATCCTAAGAGACTACTACAAGCAACTCTATGCTAATAAAATGGACAACCTGGAAGAAATGGACAAATTCTTACAAAGGTATAACCTTCCAAGACTGAACCAGAAAGAAATAGAAAATATGAGCAGACCAATCATAAGTAATGAAATTGAAACTGTGATTTAAAATCTCCCAACAAACAAAAGTCCAGGACCAGATGGCTTCACAGGCGTATTCTATCAAACATTTAGAGAAGAGCTAACACCTAGCCTTCTCAAACTCTTCCAAAATATAGCAGAGGTAGAAACACTCCCAAACTCATTCTATGAGGCCACCATCACCCTGATACCAAAACCAGACAAAGACAACACACACCAAAAAAACTACAGGCCAATATCACTGATGAACATAGATGCAAAAATCCTCAACAAAATACTAGCAAACAGAAACCAGCAGCACATTAAAAGGTTCATACACCATGATCAAGTGGAGTTTATCCCAAGACTGCAAGGATACTTCAATATACGCAAATCAATCAATGTGATACACCATATTAACAAACTGAAGGAGAAAAACCATATGATCATCTCAGTAGATGCAAAAAAAGCTTTTGACAAAATTCAACACCCATTTATGATAAAATCTCTCCAGAAAGTGGCCATAGAGGAAGCCTACCTCAACATAATAAAGGCCATAGATGACAAACCCACAGCAAACATCATTCTCAATGGTGAAAAACTGAAAGCATTTCCTCTAACATCAGGAACAAGACAAGGATGTCCACTCTCACCACTATTATTCAAAATAGTTTTGGAAGTCCTAGCCACAGCAATCAGAGAAGAAAAAGAAATAAAAGGAATACAAATTGGAAAAGAAGAAGTAAAACTGTCTCTTTTTGCAGATGACATGATACTTTACATAGAGAATCCTAAAGATGCCACCAGAAAACTACTAGAGCTAGTCAATGAATTTGGTAAAGTTGCAGGATACAAAATTAATGCACAGAAATCTCTTGCATTCTTATACACTAATGATGAAAAATCTGAAATAGAAATTAAGGAAACACTCCCATTTACCACTGCAACAAAAAGAATAAAATACCTAGAAATAAACCTACCTAGGGAGACAAAAGACCTGTATGCAGAAAACTCTAAGACACTGATGAAAGAAATTAAAGATGATACCAACAGATGGAGAGATATACCATGTTCTTGGATTGGAAGAATCAATATTGTGAAAATGACTATACTACCCAAAGCAATCTACAGATTCAATGCAATCCCTATCAAATTACCAATGGCACTTTTTACAGAACTAGAACAAAAAATGTTAAAATTTGTATGGAGACACAAAAGACCCCAAATAGCCAAAGCAGTCTTTAGGGAAAAAAACGCAGCTGGAGGAATCAGACTCCTGACTTCAGACTATACTACATAGCTACAGTAATCAAGACAATATGGTACTGCCACAAAAACAGAAACATAGATCAATGGAACAAGACAGAAAGCCCAGAGGTAAACCCACACACCTATGGTCAACTAATCTATGACAAAGGAACCAAGGATATACAGTGGAGAAAAGACAGTCTCTTCAATAAGTGGTGCTGGGAAAACTGGACAGCTACATGTAAAAGAATGAAATTAGAACACTCCCTAACACCATACACAAAAATAAACTCAAAATGGATTAGAGACCTAAATGTAAGACCAAACACTATAAAACTCTTAGAGGAAAACATAGGAAGAACACTCTTTGACATAAATCACAGCAAGATCTTTTTTGATCCACCTCCTAGAGTAATGGAGATAAAAACAAAAATAAACAAATGGGACCTAATGAAACTTCAAAGCTTTTGCACTGCAAAGGAAACCATAAACAAGATGAAAAGACAACCCTCAAAATGGGAGAAAATATTTGCAAAGGAATCAATGGGCAAAGGATTAATCTCCAAAATATATAAACAGCTCATGCAGCTCAATATTTAAAAAGCAAACAACCGAATCCAAAAATGGGCAGAAGACCTAAATAGACACTTCTCCAAAGAAGACATAGAGATGGCCAAGAAGCACATGAAAAGCTGCTCAATATCACTAATTATTAGAGAAATGCAAATCAAAACTACAATGAGGTATCACCTCACACCAGTTACAATAGGCATCATCAGAAAATCTACAAACAACAAATGCTGGAGAGAGTGTGGAGAAAAGGAAACCCTCTTGCACTGTTGGTGGGAATGTAAATTGATACAGCCACTATGGAGAACAGTATGGAGGATCCTTAAAAAGCTAAGGATACAAATATCGCATATATGTGGAACCTAAAAAAATGGTACAGATGAACTGGTTTGCAGGGCAGAAACTGAGACACAGATGTAGAGAACAAACGTATGGACACCATGAGGGGAAAGCGGCGGGGGTTGGGGGGGTGGTCTGCTGAATTGGGCGATTGGGATTGACATGTATACACCGATGTGTATAAAATGGATGCCTAATAAGAACCTGCTGTATAAAAAAATTAATTAAATTAAATTAAAAAATTAAAAAAAAATAGTGATGTGATAAAATTTGTATATTCTACACACATACTAAGTGCTCAGGTGACACAATGTTTGTTGAATGATTTCATTGTTGGTTGATTGAAAAACTCCTAGCCATATTACATGAAATGCTAGTATTTATCTATTGGTATTATAATTAAACTGATTCATATGCATTTTTATATCAAAAAACAAACTTGTATAGTTGTATGATCAATCAAATAGATTTTTAAGGCAAAAAGCATTACTAAAACTAAAAAGGGTTAGTATATATAATTGTCCAGAAAGATATAAAATTATAACTTGTATGAATCTAATCACATACATATATGCATATTCATATATATATACAAGAATGCCCATGAATTATACACATATAGTCTCAGAGAACTAAAATGAAAAATAATCAAATTTGTTGTCAATTTGGAGATTCTCTTATCCCTCTCTCAGTAGTTGAAAGATCAAGCTGGTTAAAAAAAAAAAAAAAAATCACGTGATCAAATTTAAAGAACATGATAATCACATTTGCTATAATGGATTTTATAAATTCTGCACCCAGTAAGTGTACAAACACATTGTTTTCAAGCACATGTGTGCATTTATGGTATTTGCCAACCTACTGGGCCACAAAATAAGTCTCAATAAATTTTGAAAGCTTGGTACAATATAGACTACAAAGATTTCTCTCCACAGTACAATTACACTAATAAGTAGAAATAACTAACTAGAAAAATGTTTGGAATTTCAGAAATACTGGCATAAATAATTCATTGGTCAAGGAAAAAATAAAAACACTAATAATGAGAGTATTTAGAACTTAATGATTAATAAAGCATACCTATTAAACCTGTGGGATACAGCTAAATGTTATTGAGAGGAACATTTTATAGTCTGGCATGCATTAGGAAAAAAAAAATTAATCCTAAATATTAGGAAGCTATTAAGTAAACAACAGAATAATAGGAAAGAAAGTTGAAGAAAGGATACTTAGAAGAAAAATCAATCAAATAAAAAGCAAACATCTAATAGAGAAGATAATGTCTCTGCTGACCAATAAATCTTTGGTCAGAGATTTATTGGTCAGAGACCAGCACCAGTTCTTACATCAGCTTTTAGAAACCACTAGAGTAAATGGTTTTATATGATTTTCCAACCCTTTTAAGTTATAATGATGAGACGTGTCCCTATTCACACAATCTAGGTCACTTGATTGAAAATTTTATGTTCCAATGTGCTGTGCTCTCTCTTAGGTTGGAAGCCTATACCATTCTCTTTAGAAAAGAAATGTGCATAATATCACATTGAACTTTCAAGAAACTGATATTATGGCATCCTCCCTTAGACTTTTTTAACTCTAAAAAAATAAAACATATACAGCAAAAAAAATTACTCTTCTCTCAACTTTGTGGCCTATTATTTTGGAATTAATTAAATGTTTCAAGGGAAAAAAGAAGGAAGTAGGACAATAAATACAGGTAGTACTCCAGGCCAGAACACACTGGTAACCTCAAGATGGTACTCGGAGATGACGAAGATGTCATGGGTGCTTTTTCAAGATTTATTTACTTTCTAACTTTTTATTTTGAAATAAGTTTAGACTTAACAGATGAATTGCAAAAACAGTACAGAGCATTCACACCACCCCTCACACAGCTTCCCCTTATGCTCTGAATGTATATAACTATGATATATTTATCAAAACTAAGACATCAACATTAGTACAGTTCTATTGTCTGAATTACAGACTTTGGTGTCCTTTCTCTGTTCATGATTGCCTTTATTATTTAAATAAATAAATAAATGTGTTTAAATGTTTACTGAGATACCATTTTAATTTGATCATGAGTTTTATTCCTACAGTCAAGTACCTAATTATTGTGCTCACCATGTACTGGAGTTATTTCTCTAGTCTTAAATTTCCACCAATTCTATAGCTTAACTTTTCATGATTTCAATTTATTGTTCATTTTCTTTTCCACCTACAGCATGCTGTTCCTCACAGACTGACTAATCTTCCCATTTCCCTATTCAAGGTCTGAACATGTATTGTACAGACCACTAGAATGGACTTTCCATGGTCCTGACAAAGTTCCTAGGGAAGCAACAGAAATCACCCTAGTGTATCAAAATGCTGTGGTTCTTTACTTCTTTAACTGTATTCTTTTGTGGAGAAGGAAAATGACCAGTACAACAGAGCTTCATGAAATAATACTTGTTTTAAAATTAACAATCCAACAGCATTCAATTCTATAGAGAATTGCTTCATTTCCTATAAATTCTCTGTGTCCATATTGTATTACTTTATAGTAGCATTAGGCTAATCTGTTGTTTTTCCGCAAGTATATAAAGATTTTATGACCACATGCAAAACAGCCTGCTGGGGCTAAATGTCTTTATTGACTGATGAGAGGATTTTTTCCCCCTGTAGAAAACTAGACGACATCTAGTCGTCAGTGGTACAACGTGTTTTTAGGCAGGTGGATAATATAATCATCACGATACTTTAGGGAGGCACTTCTGAGGGCAGGTGGAGGCAGGAAAGACTAGAATGGGGGAGATTTGAGACAGAGGATTCAGTTAGGAGGCTAGTGATGTGAAATAAGCAGCATCTGAACTAAATCAGTGGCAGCAGGTTTAGAGACTGATGTTTGAAATAGAGATTTTCAAAGGAGAATCAGTAGAATTTAGTGTCTGTTTTAAAGGCTGCTGGATAGTGATAGGGAAGTCAAGGCAGAAAGTAAGATGAGACATAAATTGTGGGAGACTAAATCATTGTTTAGATCATTCAAAAAAATTTTTTAAACACAGGGTAATTTTGGAAAAGAGATGGAAATTAATTTCTACTTTGTACTTGATGAATGTAGGTGCCTAACAAAAATCAGAATGGAAATATCCAAGAAACTGGTTGACTGTAGTCATATATTACCCTAATCACTCTAGACTAAATATGACAGGTGATTCTCTGGTTAAAAACCCTTTCAAACTTTCTAGAAAGTTTCCCAGACACCACCCCACCCCACATGGTTACAGTCGGCAATTGCAATGGCTGAAGGTCTAAACCTCTTTGTTGGCCAAGAAAAGTGTATTTCAGTAAAGTCGCCAACCAGTTTTTCTGGAATGAGGTATGCCAGGTTGATCTCCATACATCACTATTCCAATCACAGTGCATGATTTGACACATTTGTTCCATCCTCACAATCCCTTTCCCTTTGATATCTTTTTTAAAAGCTTCTTATTCTATAACCCAACAGAGAAATGCATCAAATTTTCTCTGAAAGGCATCAAAAGATATCAGCTTAAGGGAGTAGAGAGTGAATTAAAATAGATTTATTTTTACAGACTTGTATAACGTGTACTTTAAACACTGCTTTAAGATTTTGTTAGGCATTTGAAAATCATATATTCTTACCCATCCATTCAGCAAATATTTGTTCAGTCCTTCCTACACCCCAGGTTTTTTACTAGACACTGAGAGGGAAGAAATGAATAACAGACAAAGAAATGGGAGGTAGATTAAGAGTTTTGATTATTTCTGGTGGGTGTGACAATAGTACTGGGGTAAAGTAATAAGTCTTAGACAAGACATATTGAAAAGTTGAGTTATTGGTCTGACACCTAGGATACTATATCCACTAAGAGATAATTTAGTTCTATGCATAAACATATACATACTAATGTGTTCCTATTTAAAGACCACTTAAATGACCTGCCTTCAAGTTGTCCATAATGAACTGGGGGAGATATATATATATATATATACAGCAAATAATCATGGTAGAGTGTTGCAAGAACTATGATAAAACTCTGACATAAAATACCCCAGGAAAACATAAGGGGTCACTGAACCCACGTCTCTAAGAAGAACTACAAGAGATGGTTATGCTTGAACAGTGTCTTGATGAATGAGTTGTATTAGGCAAATAGACAGAAAGATTGTTGGTGAACTAAAAAAGACATCAAGGAATTACAAAACGTTTCAGGTGATCAGTGGTGAGAGATAAGTCAGGAAACCAGTACAGTCAATCATACAAAGATCCTAAGCCATTAAAAATGATACCACACCTAAGGACCCAGGAAGAAGGTCCTTACCCGAAGTTTCTTGATGAAGGAGGTGGCCTTAAATGGTCCTGTAAATATCAATAACCATATCACAGTTCCCAAATCTGGTTGTGCACCCAAAGTATACAATTAAGGATTAATTTAACAAGTAATTTTGATGTGTAGTCAGATTTGGAAAGCATAGGTTTAAATATAAGATCCTGCCTCTCTCTTCACAGGTAATTTGGACCATAATGACTTTTACACAGCCAATCTACAATCTGGTCAGGAATGGATAGAATGACATGGTAAAAACAAACAAAAAACCAACTCTCTAAAAGGGACACCAACAATAATTAGTTGAGACAACTGGATTCTCTCACTGTAGTGTAACTATGAGGTGCAATAACATTAATTTATTAGTATTAGTATGTTTAAGAGTAGAAAAGAATCACAGAGAGAAATCCCACAAATGTAAGTTGTGAGACCACAAAGACTAAAAGTAAATGGTCATACTATAACATAAAACAAAAATTAGAGAATATGAATCAACAAAATGGCCCAGGGGGGATGAATTTTGCCACTAGCGATTATAGAAGCTGCCTTCAATTTTGAACCATCTTCCGATTCTCCAACCACACCCCCATCTCCAGGGTCCCAAATTTAGGGCTGAGCCCAGGATCCAGGGATTGTGATTCCTCCCTTACTTCTACGTAAGTTATCAAAATAAACTATCCTATTAGATCAATGATTTGATTCGGTATATTTTCTTTGTGATAATAGAGACAGCCTGAGATCACGGATGCTGTGACAGTCATTGCTGACTGTTCCTCAGTGTCCATCCCCCATTCTTCCTTTGCAGGGCACATGGCTGTTTGTAACAAAGTCTACATTTCCCAGCCTCCCTTGTAGATAAGTATATTCATATGAATAAGTTTTAGGCAATGTGATATAAAGGGAGGTAGTATTCAATTTTAGCAAGTGCCACTGGCACATATATTTCATTACCTTCTTTTTTTCTAGAAAAAAACCCAAACTGATGGCTGGGGCTCAAACAACCATCTTGGGCCATGCAGTGGAAGCCATATGTTGATAATGGTGGAGCAACAGATAGAAGAATAATACAGCATATTATAGTTCCTGGTATTCTAGGAACTGCCCCTCTAACCCTGGACTCCTTCCTTTCCTCCGAGATATGTCTCTAAGAAGCTGAAAAATACTGAAGTTGACCTACGGCTCTGTAGAAATATCACACTTTCAGCACAGATCCTACTATCATCTTTGAAGCAGAATACCCTCTTAAGAGAAGAACACTCAGCATCATCTGCTTTAGTCACCCTTTAAAACCACATCACAGAATTAGCACAAATCCAAACCATCCACATCAACAAGTCTCCATTGCAGGACCTCTCTATACTAAAGCCCACCTTTCCCTACTAATACCAGCCAACAAGTGCTGCTGTGCCTGAAAAACCAACACGAAAGGCAACAGTTCTCAAATGTTGGTGTGCAGCATCAATAGATACAAAGTATCTTAATGAAGTATCTGTTAAAATTCAGATCATCAGGCCCAACCCCTAGAAATTTATATGTAGTAGGACTGGAATTTGCATCTCATCCAGTACCTAGGTGACTCTGAAGCAATGGTATTTTGGTTACTGTTTGAGAAAGACAACTACAAATCTTAATAATACATGAGGGAATTATCTATTAGTTAATTAATTTATCAGTAAAGACTGGTTTAATCCATACCAACATACACTCAGTTAAGAGGGATGAATCATTTAGGGCAGACAGTTAGACCTCAGCCTTCAAATGGCTGGCTCAGGGTTCTGGAGATATCAAATATCTACACAGAACTTTGCATCTTGCAAAATACTTTTATATGTACATAAGTCCCACAAAATGCTGTGATGTAGATATTTTTATGACCCTAATTCACGAATAAGAAAACGTCAGGTTCCAAGAGTTAAAGGCTGGTGCTAGAGTTGCACCCAGAGCCTCTGATGCTGGTTCTAAGACTCCATCGTTCACATCATGGCTATCTCATTAGGAAAGAGGTAAAAGAATCTGGAACAAATAAGATACAAAGCAACTAAATTTCGATGAGATTTAGGGCATGGGCAATACTGTGGTTGGAAAAGGTAGGCAAGGGATAGCATAGGGGCACTTGGGTGTCTGAGGGTAGAAAACAAGGATCAAGAGAAATCTCTCGAGTAAGGATGAAAATGCACCACAGATAAGATGTCCTGACTTTGCAAGCTGAGCTGCAACCAGCCTTTCAACTAGAACTGGCAGCAAATAGTCACAAAGGAAAAATTTAAAAAGAGGTGATCCTACCTTGTCTATAATTGCCTGTGATAAAATGAAAGTATGGCCCATACTGCTGGCCTGTGATAGATGATGGACAGGCTGCAGCAAACGTATGACCAGGGCTCCCCTAATTAGAAGTCTGCTTCTCCAGCCTTTCACAATTAGCACTGAACGATGTGAATGTCTTTGATTGTGTTAACCCTGGACATGAATATTTTATTCATTTGGACCATACTCAAAAATTAACATACTTAAACTACAATATGCTGTATTATGTTAATGAGAGAAAACTCTCCAAGGAAGAAATTGTACTAAGGGTGCACAATACATACTATTTACCAAGATAACAAGAAGATTTTCTGTCCTGTTCTAAGTCATGTCTATCCAAAATTTGCATTGGATAATTGATACAATTATCAATGTATAATTGATACAACTATATACATATCAGTTCAGAAAATTGATATATGTATAAAACTGCATTAGAACATTGGTGCAGTTAATTATTTTGTTTGCAGAGGATCTGTGGAATATAGACCAAATGTTCTGGTGGTTTGAGATAACCTGATCTGCTCTCATCTCCTTCATGTAGAGAGTTAGTGGGTCCACAGAGCACTAAGGGGGGGTGAATCTTTTAGGAGAGAGAATTAGACCTCAGTTTTCAAATCACTGGCTTAGTGTTCTGGGGATGTTTCCAGTGAGTCATTGTGAGAAGAGAGGCATGGTCATAAACCCTTCACATGAAAAGGTCTACAAGTTCCTGTGCAATCTGGTACCCACCCACTTTTCATCATCCACACCTCCTGTGGGTCTCTTTCTGGAGGACTTTACTTAAGTCACATTGGCCTTCTTTAACTTTCTTGAAAATTCCAAAATCCTTCCTGTTCCAGGACCTTTGCACTTGCTAATCCTCTAGCTAGAACACGTTTCTCCTTTCTTCCTATGGCTAACTCCTACTCATTCCACAGGTATCAAAGTAATTGACATATCCTTGGAAAAAGTTTACCTGATCATCTCCACTTCAAGTTAAGTCTTCTGTCTACAAATCCCAGGGCTTGCATGGCTTCCCTTCATAGCACTTGATACCATAAAAATATATAGCAATCTGAGTAATTATCTGTTTGATGAATACCCACCCCCCACTACACCATAGTTCCATGTGGGCAAGGACCAAGCTTGTCTTCCTCATAATTGTATTCCTAGCAAAGTAGCTGGCATGTAGCAGCTACTTATATTAATTGAATGAGTGAATAAATAAACATAACTTCTTTAAGGAAAAACATTAGCATGTTCCAGAACAACAGTATGAACAGCTGAGATTTGCTTATACACACACACACACACACACACACACACACACACACACACACACACAAAGGTACCTTGGGCCTTTAAATAATAGCATCGATTTTGTGAAAGATTAAACAAGATAAAAAACCATCATTTGTTCTACAACCTTGTCCAAGGCACTTGGAAAGTGACTTAAATTAGTGACTCTAGAACTTCAGGGTTCAAGAGTAAAGCACATAACATTTGTTTAACATGACATTTCTCTTTGCCCCAGCCCCTCCTTCAATGTTTCATATTTAGTAAATCTGAGGTAGATGCTGGCAATCTGCAATAAACAAGCACCTCAGGAAATTTTAATAAAATGACTAATTTCTAAAAATATTTGTTGAGCACTTCATATGTGCCAGGCATGGCATGAAGTGATGGGGACACAGATGATGTCCAAGTTTGAGAGCCACTGCAGTAAATGATGGCTCAGCGATTCTCCCTACCACTTCCAATGCTATAACTTCCATTTATTTGTGCATTCTGTACATATTTATTGATGACTTCTACAGTCTAAAGCACTATACAAGTCTTTCATGTGATAAACGTTCTCTTTCCCTTAAGTTCCTGTAAAAAAAGTTCAGAAAAGAGGAACGTAAACTTATATTTGCATATTTACTAGCTATCTGCCAAACATCAAGCATTGAGAAACATTTTACATGTTCTCAAATAGGACTTTTTATGAAGTCATTCAGGTCTCTAAAAATTAATATAATATTCTTTAGTGCTTACTAATTTTTAAGCATTGTGATTTTAAGCATGGGAATAATTTCAGTAGACACTAAAATAATATTTTATTGATTATTTCATTAAGTTATCACAGGAACCCTATGAAGCAAGTATCATTATTATTTATAAATAACTTGCTACAGATCACCTAGCTAGTAAATAGGATAAAAGGGAAAAATAAATGTTATAAATAGCTTCAATATGAGGCAGTGTTATTAAGTACCCAATGGAACTATAGAAACATAGAGGTAGGAGAAAACCATTTGAGAGGGGAAAATACAAAACAAGTGTGGGCACTACAATATACTTACTATAGAATTCATGATGAGGCAGTTTCATCTATGGCCCTAATTCATTAGTAGAAAGACACACAAAGGGACTTAAGCCACTTATGTCTCTGTTCTGCACATACAGGATAAGCCATGCAGTAAATTTTCTTGTCAAGATGTTTTCTCCTTTTTGTGTCTGCCTCATCCATTCTTCTGCAAGTGTTCAATCTGAGCTTATTCTCACAGCCATTCCACAGAAGCAATCTTCCCCTGGGCTCTATAAAGTTCAATATCTTAGCAGCTTTCCTTTGCAGAGGAGTACCACTGGCGAGCAGCCAAACAGTTATAAGCAAGACTTGTTTCATACTTGCTTCGCTTAGGATATGTACTAGGTTGAATAGTGTCCTCCCAAAATTCGTGTTTACCTGGAACCCTAGAACATGACCTTATTTGGAAATAGACTCTTTGCAGATATAGTCAAACGGAAGTTATAAGGGATTAGGGTGAACCCTAAATCCAATGACCAGTGTCTTTATAAGAAGACTCTGTGAAGACACACACAGGGAACAAGGCCATTAGGCGATGGATGCAGAGATTGGAATGATGCAGCCACAAGCCAAAGAATGCCAAAGATTGCCTGGAGCCACCAGGGGGTCCGGGAAAGGCAAGGAAGGATTCTTCCTAGGAGTCTTCAGAGAGAGAAAGACCCTGCTGACACCCTGATTTCAGACTTCTAGCCTTCAAAACTGTAAAAGATTAAATTTCTATTCTTTTAAGCCACCCGGTTTGTATTTGTTTATTTTTTATGGTAGCCTTGAGAAAGTAATACAGGATTTTATCAGAGAAACCCTCTGGCATAGGTCATTATGACAATGTACCTATATTATTGTTATGCTTTTAAATTGCCCCAGTAGAATTTCTTCTGGTATGATTTTAAATAATGGAGACACATGACTGCAAAGTCACTTAAAGTAGTGACTCCTTAATAGACATAAGCAACCTAACTTTGAAATTTAGGAGTTTATCAAGAAGAACGGCATAAACCTTCAAATGTTTTTCAGATATAGTTTTCCATTAGCCAAACTTGTAGGTCAAAATGAGTCACTCAAATCATCTACGGGAGCCATCTGTGAGAAGAGGCAAAAAGACTTGCCAAAATGTGCCTCCATGGATGTTGGGATGCCTTAGGGTTCATGATAACAGAGATGCCTTCTTACTTTGAGGTTAGAGACAAAAGTAAGCTTTGGATAATGCTATGAATGAACTTTGCAAAAGTATCTTTAGAGAATGGGTGACTTTGAAGAATGAATGATCCATGTCCAATGTCTCAATGAAGAAAGAGGGAGGTGTGTGTGTGTGTGTGTGTGTGTGTGTGTGTGTGTGTGTGTGTGTGTGTTGGAGCAGCAACCTGGCCCTTTCAGATCTCCTCTCTTTCCAGGAACAGACCACCACTGTTTCCAGGGTAATCACAATTTTGCAACCTGTAACAAAGCTAAATTTTAAAACATAAAAATGCCTAAGAAGACTTTCAGCACAGTTTACATATATACCTTATGGGTTGTTACACTTTGCAGTTAGAGGCAATGAACTTGAAGGGAAATATTGAGGACTTGCCAAAATCTGTGCAAATGAGACTGCCACATTTATACTTTACGCTCCCACGGAGTATCCTACCACATTTTGTACTCAGGAAATACTGTATCACACATTTATAACAGCAACAGGGCATGTTTTCAATAGTAAAAGTATTAGTGTTTCTAGCATATGCCAGTGAACTCCATAATATCCCTTTCCCTGAATATATTTACTCCTCACCAATTAGTCTACATGTGTGTTAATTATGTTTTTAACCCAATTATACTTGCAAAAAAAGTAATTTTTGTAATCTGGAAGTCAGCCAAAATTCTTTTATTCATCTGCCCCCTTCATCTAATATACGTTGAAACAGTAAAGGAAATGATAAGAGCATACATGCTGGGGTCAGGGTGGTCTGGGTTCAAAATCTCAATCTTTTCACTTTTTATCCATGTGATGTTAGAGGTTGGTTTCTCTTTCAAAGTCTTTGTTTCCTTATCTGTAAAATGGACATCATAATAGTGGCTTCTGTAGAGTGGGGTGGTGGACCCTGACTCCACCTGACACACTTTTCCACAGCAGAGAAGAAATTTGCTGTCCCCTTCCAGGAGGGAAATCGACACAAGAGACCCTGCCAGTTTCTCTCCACACCTTCATTCATTCCACTCTTGGGAAGGAGAGGACTTAACTAATTGGTGAATTTAGGAGAAGGAACTGAGTATGCCCCATGAACTCCTTCCTCTCTCCCTCTTCAGATCTGCCTTCCTGCAAAGAGGGCTCCAGACAGTCTGTGTCCTCCCTGATGATGTCTTGGGGAAGGTCTGAAGCCAGCTGGCTATGCCAAGCACTGGGCACACGTCTTTCTAATTCATACGGGACATCTGAAGAATGCAGCCCAACTGATGAGCCAAGCTATGTTCTCTAATCAGCTCATCAGAAGTGAAGTGGGGAGAAAGGAAGACGATCTGGCTCTTATAAAAACAACACCAGGGTCATAGGGAAAGATGGCGGAAGAGTAAGACGCGGAGATCACCTTCCTTCCCACAGATACGTTAGAAATACATCTACACGTGGAACAGCTCCTACAGAACACCTACTGAATGCTGGCAGAAGACGTCAGACCTCCCAAAAGGCAAGAAACTCCCCACGTACTTGGGTCGGGCAAAAGAAAAAAGAAATAACAGAGACAAAAGAATAGGGACGGGACCTGCACCAGTGGGAGGGAGCTGTGAAGGAGGAAAGATTTCCACGCACTAGGAAGCCCCTTTGCGGGCAGAGACTGCGGGTGGCAGAGGGGAGAAGCTTTGGAGCCACAGAGGAGAGCGCAGCCACAGGGGTGCGGAGGGCAAAGCGGAGAGATTCCCGCACAGAGGCTCGGCGCCGACCAGCACTCACCAGCCCCAGAGGCTTGTCTGCTCACCCGCCGGGGCGGGCGGGGCTGGGAGCTGAGGCTCGGGCTTCAGTCGGATCCCAGGGAGAGGACTGGGGTTGGCGGCGTGAACACAGCCTGAAGGGGCTAGTGCGCCACAGCTAGCCGGGAGGGAGTCCAGGAAAAGGTCTAGAGCTGCCGAAGAGGCAACACAATTTTTCTTCCCTCTTTGTTTCCTGGTGCGCGAGGAGAGGGGATTCAGAGCGCCGCTTAAAGGAGCTCCAGAGACGGGAGCGAGCTGCGGCCATCAGCGCGGACCCCAGAGACGGGCATGAGACGCAAAGGCTGCTGCTGCCACCACCAAGAAGCCTGTGTGCGAGCACAGGTCACTCTCCACACCGCCCCTTCTGGGAGCCTGTGCAGCTCGCCACGGCCAGGCTCCCGTGATCCGGGGACAACTTCCCCGGGAGAACGCACGGCGCGCCTCAGGCTGCTGCAACATCACGCCAGCCTCTGACGCCGCAGGCTCGCCCCGCCTCCTCCATACCGCTCCCTCCCCCCGGCCTGCGTGAGCCAGAGCCCCCGAAGCAGCTGCTCCTTTAACCCCGTCCTGTCTGAGCAAAGAACAGACGCCCTCAGGCGACCTACACGCAGAGGCGGGTCCAAATCCAAAGCTGAACCTTGGGAGCTGTGCCAACAAAGAAGAGAAAGGGAAATCTCTCCCAGCAGCCTCAGAAGCAGCGGATTAAAACTCCACAATCAACTTGATGTGCCTGCATCTGTTGAATACCTGAATAGACAACGAATCATCCCAAATTCAGGAGGTGGACTTTGGGGGCAGGATATATTAATTTTTCCCCTTTTCCTTTTTTTGTGAGTGTATATGTGTATGCTTCTGGGTGGGATTTTGTCTGTATAGCTTTGCCTTATAATAGCTTTATTTTATTTCATTTTATTTTATCCTCTTTCTTTCTTTCTTTCTATTTTTTCTCCCTTTTATTCTGAGCCGTGTGGATGAAAGGCTCTTGGTGCTCCAGCCAGGCATCAGGGCTGTGCCTCTGAGGTGGGAGAGCCAACTTCAGGACACTGGTCCACAAGAGACCTCCCAGCTCCACGTAATACCAAATGGCAAAAATCTCTCAGAGATCTCCATCTCAACATCAAGACCCAGCTTCACTCAACGACCAGCAAGCTACAGTGCTGGACACCCTATGCCAAACAACTAGCAAGACAGGAACACAGCCCCATCCATTAGCAGAGAGGCTGCCTAAAATCATAATAAGGCCACAGACACCCCAAAACACACCACCAGACGTGGACGTGCCCACCAGAAAGACAAGATCCAGCCTCATTCACCAGAACACAGGCACTAGTTCCCTCCACCAAGAAGCCTACACAACCCACTGAACTAACCTTAGCCACTGGGGACAGATACCAAAAACAACAGGAACTACGAACCTGCAGACTGTGAAAAGGAGACCCCAAACACAGTAAGATAAGCAAAATGAGAAGACAGAAAAACACACAGCAGATGAAGGAGCAGGGTCAAAACACACCAGACCTAACAAATGCAGAGGAAATAGGTAGTCTACCTGAAAAAGAATTCAGAATAATGATAGTAAGGATGATCCAAAATCTTGGAAATAGAATAGACAATGCAAGAAACATTTAACAAGGACGTAGAAGAACTAAAGAGGAACCAAGCAACGATGAAAAACACAATAAATGAAATTAAAAATACTCTAGATGGGATCAATAGCAGAATAACTGAGGCAGAAGAAAGGATAAGTGACCTGGAAGATAAAATGGTGGAAATAACTACTGCAGAGCAGAATAAAGAAAAAAGAATGAAAAGAACTGAGGACAGTCTCAGAGACCTCTGGGACAACATTAAACGCACCAACATTCAAATTATAGGGGTTCCAGAAGAAGAAGAGAAAAAGAAAGTGACTGAGAAAATATTTGAAGAGATTTTAGTTGAAAACTTCCCTAATATGGGAAAGGAAATAGGTAATCAAGTCTTGGAAGCACAGAGAGTCCCATACAGGATAAATCCAAGGAGAAACACGCCAAGACACATATTAATCAAACTATCAAAAATTAAATGTAAAGAAAACATATTAAAAGCAGCAAGGGAAAAACAACAATAACACACAAGGGAATCCCCATAAGGTTAACATCTGATCTTTCAGCAGAAACTCTGCAAGCCAGAAGGGAGTAGCAGGATATACTTAAAGTGATGAAGGAGAAAAACCTACAACCAAGATTAATCTACCCAGCAAGGATCTCATTCAGATGTGATGGAGAAATTAAAACCTTTACAGACAAGCAAAAGCTGAGAGAGTTCAGCACCACCAAACCAGCTTTACAACAAATGCTAAAGGAACTTCTCTAGGCAAGAAACACAAGAGAAGGAAAACACCTACAATAACAAACCCAAAACATTTAAGAAAATGGGAATAGGAACATACATATCAATAATTACCTTAAATGTAAATGGATTAAATGCTCCCACCAAAAGACTGGCTGAATGGATACAAAAACAAGACCCATATATATGCTGTCTACAAGAGACCCACTTCAGACCTAGAGACACATACAGACTGAAAGTGAGGGGATGGAAAAAGATATTCCATGCAAATGGAAATCAAAAGAAAGCTGGAGTAGCAATTCCCATATCAGACAAAATAGACTTTAAAATAAAGACTACTGCAAGAGACAAAGAAGGACACTATATAATGATCAAGGGATTGATCCAAGAGGAAGGTATAACAATTGTAAATATTTATGCACCCAACATAGGAGCACCTCAATACATAAGGCAAATACTAACAGCCATAAAAGGGGAAATCGACAGCAACACAATCATAGTAGGGGACTTTAACACCCCACTTTCACCAATGGACAGATCATCCAAAATGAAAATAAATAAGGAAACACAAGCTTTAAATGATACATTAAACAAGATGGACTTAATTGATATTTATAGGACATTCCACCCAAAAACAACAGAATACACATTTTTCTCAAGTGCTCACGGAACATTCTCCAGGATAGATCATATCTTGGGTCACAAATCAAGCCTTGGTAAATTTAAGAAAATTGAAATCGTATCAAGTATCTTTTCCGACCACAACGCTATGAGACTAGATATCAATTACAGGAAAAGATCTGTAAAAAATACAAACACATGGAGGCTACACAATACACTACTTAATAACGAAGTGATCACCGAAGAAATCAAAGGGGAAATCAAAAAATACCTAGAAACAAATGACAATGGAGACACGACGACCCAAAACCTATGGGACGCAGCAAAAGCAGTGCTAAGAGGGAAGTTTATAGCAATACAAGCCTACCTCAAGAAACAGGAAACATCTCGAATAAACAACCTAACCTTGCACCTAGAGCAATTAGAGAAAGAAGAACAGAAAAACCCCAAAGCTAGCAGAAGGAAAGAAATCATAAAGATTAGGTCAGAAATAAATGAAAAAGAAATGAAGGAAACAATAGCAAAAATCAATGAAACTAAAAGCTGGTTCTTTGAGAAGATAAACAAAATTGATAAACCATTAGCCAGACTCATCAAGAGAAAAAGGGAGAAGACTCAAATCAATAGAATTAGAAATGAAAAAGGAGAAGTAACCACTGACACTGCAGAAATACAAATGATCATGAGAGATTACTACAAGCAACTCTATGCCAATAAAATGGACAACCTGGAAGAAATGGACAGATTCTTAGAAATGCACACCTGCCGAGACTGAACCAGGAAGAAATAGAAAATATGAACAGACCAATCACAAGCACTGAAATTGAAACTGTGATTAAAAATCTTCCAACAAACTAAAGCCAAAGACCAGATGGCTTCACAGGCGAATTCTATCAAACATTTAGAGAAGAGCTAACACCTATCCTTCTCAAACTCTTCCAAAATATTGCAGAGGGAGGAACACTCCCAAACTCATTCTACGAGGCCACCATCACCCTGATACCAAAACGAGACAAAGATGTCACAAAGAAAGAAAACTACAGGCCAATATCACTGATTATCATAGATGTAAAAATCCTCAACAAAATACTAGCAAACAGAATCCAACAGCACATTAAAAGGATCATACACCATGATCAAGTGGGGTTTATTCCAGGAATGCAAGGATTCTTCAATATACGCAAATCAATCAACGTGATACATCATATTAACAAATTGAAGGAGAAAAACCATATGATCATCTCAATAGATGCAGAGAAAGCTTTCAACAAAATTCAACACCCATTTATGATAAAAGCCCTGCAGAAAGTAGGCATAGAGGGAACTTTCCTCAACGTAATAAAGACCATATATGACAAACCCACAGACAACATTGTCCTCAATGGTGAAAAACTGAAACCATTTCCACTAAGATCAGGAACAAGACAAGGTTGCCCACTCTCACCACTATTATTCAATATAGTTTTGGAAGTGTTAGCCACAGCAATCAGAGAAGAAAAAGAAATAAAAGGAATCCAAATCGGAAAAGAAGAAGTAAAGCTGTCACTGTTTGCAGATGACATGATACTATACATAGAGAATCTCAAAGATGCTACCAGAAAACTCCTAGAGCTAATCAATGAATTTGGTAAAGTAGCAAGATACAAAATTAATGCACAGAAATCTCTTGCATTCCTATACACTAATGATGAAAAATCTAAAAGAGAAATTAAGGAAACACTCCCATTTACCACTGCAGCAAAATGAATAAAATACCTAGGAATAAACCTACCTAAGGAGGCAAAAGACCTGTATGCAGAAAATTATAAGACACTGATGAAAGAAATTAAAGATGATACAAATAGATGGAGAGATATACCATGTTCTTGGATTGGAAGAATCAACATTGTGAAAATGACTCTACTACCCAAAGCAATCTACAGATTCAATGCAATCCCTATCAAACTACCACTGGCATTTTTCACAGAACTAGGACAAAAAATTTCACAATTTGTATGGAAACACAAAAGACCCTGAATAGCCAAAGCAATCTTGAGAACGAAAAATGGAGCTGGAGGAATCAGGCTCCCTGACTTCAGACTATATTACAAAGCTACAGTAATCAAGACAGTTTGGTCCTGGCACAAAAACAGAAATATAGATCAATGGAACAGGATAGAAAGCCCAGAGATAAACCCATGCACCTATGGTCACCTTATCTTTGATAAAGGAGGCAAGCATATACAGTGGAGAAAAGACAGCCTCTTCAATAAGTGGTGCTGGGAAAATTGGACAGGTACATGTAAAAGTATGAAATTAGAACACTCCCTGACACCATACACAAAAATAAACTCAAAATGGATTAAAGACCTAAGTGTAAGGCCAGACACTATCAAACTCTTAGAGGAAAACATAGGCAGAACACTCTATGACATACATCACAGCAAGATCCTTTTTGACCCAGCTCCTAGAGAAATGGAAATAAAAACACAAATAAACAAATGGGACCTAATGAAACTTAAAAGCTTTTGCACAGCAAAGGAAACCATAAACAAGACCAAAAGACAACCCTCAGAATGGGAGAAAATATTTGCAAATGAAGCAACTGACAAAGGATTAATCTGCAAGATTTACAAGCAGCTCATGCAGCTCAATAACAAAAAAACAAACAACCCAATCCAAAAATGGGCAGAAGACCTAAATAGACATTTCTCCAAAGAAGATATACAGATGGCCAACAGACATATGAAAGAATGCTCAACATCATTAATCACTGGAGAAATGCAAATCAAAACTACAATGAGATATCATCTCACACCGGTCAGAATGGCCATCATCAAAAAATCTAGAAACAATAAATGCTGGAGAGGGTGTGGAGAAAAGGGAACACTCTTGCACTGTTGGTGGGAATGTAAATTGATACAGCCACTATGGAGAACAGTATGGAGGTTCCTTAAAAAACTACAAGTAGAACTACCATACGACCCAGCAATCCCACTACTGGGCATATACCCTGAGAAAACCATAATTCAAAAAGAGTCATGTACCAAAATGTTCATTGCAGCTCTATTTACAATAGCCAGGACATGGAAGCAACCTAAGTGTCCATCATCAGATGAATGGATAAAGAAGATGTGGCACATATATACAATGGAATATTACTCAGCCATAAAAAGAAATGAAATGGAGGTATTTGTAGTGAGGTGGATGGAGTTAGAGTCTGTCATACAGAGTGAAGTAAGTCAGAAAGAGCAAAACAAATACAGTATGCTTACACATATATATGGAATCTAAGGGAAAATAAAGGTCATGAAGAACCTAGTGGCAAGACGGGAATAAAGACACAGACCTACTAGACAATGGACTTGAGGATATGGGGAGGGGGAGGGATAAGATGTGACAGGGTGAGAGAGTGGCATAGACATATATACACTACCAAATGTAAAATAGATAGCTAGTGGGAAGCAACCGCATAGCACAGGGAGATCAGCTCGGTGCTTTGTGACCACCTAGAGGGGTGGGATAGGGAGGGTGGGAGGGAGGGAGATGCAAGAGGGAAGAGATATGGGAACATATGTATATGTATAACTGATTCACTTTGGTATAAAGCAGAAACTAACACACCATTGTAAAGCAATTATACTCCAATAAAGATGTTTAAAAAAAAAAAAAAAACAACACCAGCCTCAAAGATGGGTTTTGAGAACTGAATGAGATAATGATGCAAAGCTTAGGAGGACGCCAAGTAGAACTTCAGCAATAGACACTATTGGCTGTTATTGCGACAGGTGTTTTTCCTATTGATATCACTACCTCTAACATTGTTACTGCTGCTGCTGCTATTTTATTCTTATTGTTCTTGGATTGCCACCAGCCAAAGAGAACTGTGACTTATCATTCGCATAAATGGTTTGCACAAGAGTAAGGACACTGTCAAAAGGAAAGTTTGTGTTCAGTTGCTTAGTGGAGAAAAGAGAGAAAAATGGAGATGATATCACAGCATTTGGCTCCCAGTTGGAGAAGCCTTTCGTACTCATACTGACCTCTTTGGAGGTGTTCTCTCCATTTCTGCTGAGAACGGAGGCTAGGTTCCAAGGAGGACTGAAGACAATGTAGTGTCATTTGGTTCCATGGGAAGTTCACATCTCCTAGTGCCCAGGACATGGAATCCTGGCTAGAATAGCATTCTCAAAGCAGCAGCAGAACACTGGTGACACTGGCAGATTCTCAGAGTAAAAAGCAGATAACGGAATGTCTCTGAGCCCGAGAGAAAGAGCAGAGAACTGAGAACGTATTCTTAAACACATGTAAACACCTCTTGTGGACACCAAGAAAAACTCCTTGTGTTGAAGCAGGTGCTTTGGCAGAAACTGAGTTGAGTCCCAGTAGATTCAAGCAATAAGCCATCAAAATGTGGGTAGAAATGCTGTGTGACCTCATTCATACACAGCGAATAATGAGTCCTAGAAACATCTGGGTTACATAAGAATTAATATGCCAGCCAGGCAATTAAATATCAGCTGAGGCAATACAGATTATGATTGGACCATCACTATAATTTAGTCTCATTTACTGCACCATAATTGAGTAATTGAATAATAATAATATGTAAGAAACCATTAGTGCCTTAAATTACAGAGAGGTATACCAATACCAGTTCACTTTCTGGGAAAAGTGTCCCCTCAGAAAGTAGTCATTATTAAAACCCACTTTACAGACAGTAAAATATTAAGAGCAAGAAATTACAACTAACTTCCCAATTTCACATGAAAAGGTGAAACAAGAATATGATTGGTCTCTGGTCCTGTGGAATCAAAATGTTTCCATTCTGTTCCAATGTGCGTCTCCCCAAAAAGTCCGTCGCTTATCTTTCATTCCCTGTGCCCTCCAACCTGTACACTCACACACTAAATACCAGTCTTCTAGCCAAAGGCACTAGAAAGTACAACAGTTTTTTGAGCTTCAAGGAATAAAGAATATTTACATTTTCTTTGTTTCTTCACTTTCAGAAACAGTCTAGATCCTAGTTTATAACTAAGGTAGGATCATAGAGAGATCGTGATGAAGGGAGTAAGGTAATAATGGCTGGGAAAAGGGAAGAGAAAATGAGAGAAGAGCAAGGGTCTAAAAAATTCCAAGAAGGAAGTTATGATGCCACATTTGGAAATAGGTACATCCCAGTTCTGTGTTAAATTGGAGCAAAAGAAATAAAGGTAGACATTAGAATAAATTCTTGACTACAGTCAATAATTTTCAATGCTGAATTTAAACATGAACTTCAAACGGTAATTTTGTGACTGGATGATGTCTAAATCCATGATCCTTTTATGTTGGATCTTCTTCTGTTTTCTCTTAGGGTTATTGCCTCCATAATCTCATCTTTGCAATATAATCTGGCAGGTGTTCTTAAAATTCTCTTAATAGTTTGCTTACTTACAATACTCACTAATAACAACAATGGTTAACATGTACTGAATGCTCAAATTTATGCCAGGAAGTATTATAAGCACTTCATATGTATTAATGTATTTAATTCTCTTACTAACCCTATGAAGATATAAATAATATTTTTTAAACTAAAACAACTAAATCACAGTAAGAGTAAATAAATTGTCAGGATCATGGAAACAAATAGTGAGGCTGGATACAAACTAAGGCTGTCTCATTCCAGAGCCCAGAATCAACCACTGTGCAAAGCTGCTTTGGAACATATACAAATGTGGACAAAAACAACTATACCTCAATAAAAAAAAAAAAATTTAAGGCTTAAAATTAAAAAAAAAAAACAAAATGTGGACAAAAACTAACTAAATAGTGCTATTTGTAAGTTCTAATTTCTTAAATAATCCATTTGTAATCATCTCAAATTTTGTATTTTTTATTCTTATAAGACTAGGATGAGTTTTTGCTAAAACTGAATAAACTTTTATCTCTGTTTGGATACAGAAGGTGGTGATATATTCATGGTAGAGTAGAAGTCCAAACCAGTACAGATTAAAAACTACAGGAAAAAGAACAAAGCAGGAGGCATAACCCTCCCAGACTTCAGACAATACTACAAAGCTACAGTAATCAAAACAGTGTGGTACTGGCATAAAAATTATTATTATATATTTCTATATATATTATAGCTCATTCTCTCTTTATTCTAAATTTTCATTTATTTACAAATCTTAGAAAGGGATCTCTGATCTCAGCCCTACTTGGTTGTCCCATCAGCCTCATTTCTCCTTCAATTCACCATCACCATATTATGTTCCATGGGGATGCACTGCTGACATTTGAAGCTGGATAATTCTTCAGTGTGTGGGATTGCCTCATGTCATATAGGACCTTTGGAATTCCTGGCTTTAGGCACTAAATGCCAAAAGACAACTGCAGATGTTCCCACACTTTTTCAAATTTCCCTAGGTGCAGCTTTGCACTTGGTTAAGAGCCATTGGCCCAAGAGCCCAAAGCCAACCAAGTGGTATTTTGCACCAATTTTTTGTTTCTATATTTACTCACATTGCTCTGCCTTAGAGTTTGTGAATGTAGTCCCAACTACAAGTACATGACCAAAGTGGAAGTCCTCTAACATACTCTCTCAAGTCTACATAGTCTACAGGTTATCTCTGGACTGTTCCTGAGCTCTTTCTTCAGATAGAGTTGATATATCTTCACTGGAATGTATTTAGTTAGTTGAATCTTTTTAAGGATGGAAATGCATCTCAATATTTCATTACAGTCCTAGTAGATAAGTCTATACATTTCTAGGAATGAAAACAGTAAGGGCTTCACTTTGTTGGGAGAGGGCGGGGTGATCACTACATGTTAGATTTGTGCTAGACACTTTATATAAGTGAGCTCCCCAGTTTAATCTTTACATAAATTCTCCATGGTTGCTATTATTGTGTTCATTTTGAAAACAAGAAAACTGAGACTGAAAGATATTAAATAATTTGCCAATAAGAACATCAATGAAGGCAATAATTATATTTATAGTAATAATAGCAACACAGAGGCCTAATTCTACTAGGTAAATATTAACTTCTCAGGCTTTACATGATTGAATTTCTATGGGTAATGTTTAGGATATCATGAGAGTTCTATAGGGAAGTTGTATAGGAGAGCTTTATTGGGCCCTCTCCAAAAATAATCAACTACCCTTTACTTTGCCTATTTATCTTATAAGGCTTGTCGACTATAGTCAAACCTACCTTTGTCTAGCCAAAGGTCTAAATAAAGGTCTCTGGATAAAGTCCACTTTCTTAGAAAATAAGATATAAAATAGATGATCTAGAACATTCTAGAAAGAACTGAACAAAGCACCTGAAATTTGCAACTTCAAACTGCCATCACTAGTTGTGTGTCCTTATGAGGTTAGGCCTCAGTCTCTTTATTTATAAAGCAGGAGAGCTGGATCAGTGAGACCTGATATTCCTCCCAGAGATTAAAGTTTAAGGTTTGATAGCACTTACTTAAGAAACTTCTTTATTCAAATATTGCTTCAATTTTGTTCACTATTCTCCTAAAATGTTCCTGACCATATCTTGAACACACAAGAGGAAAAGAAAATGCTAACTCCCTTAGAAGTATTTTCAATTTTTGTGGGACGGGCTGGTGAAGAAAAATGGTTTGTAAGACTAAAGGTTCGGAGAAGAACACACTCTCTACAAGGGAAGGTGCATTGCAAGGAGTGTATGAAATTACAGTACAAAGGATCAAAGAGAAAAATTGCCTTTAGAGTGACAGGCTCTCCTTCAAGGAGAAGAAAAACCAAATATTTTATGCCTGCGGAGGCACCGCAGGGCTCATATTTTAGCCTGCAGAATTCCTCAGGATTGCTATAACTGAGCCTCTTGCAGGGAGGACCTATTAATCCTTTGCATGCTTTGCCATTAATACTGTTTATTGGGCCACAAGAAGAGGACATAAACCTTTAATGTCACTTTTTCACACTAAGGATTTTTTCCTTAAAAATTCAATGGTATCTGCCAATTTGATATGGCACTTTAAGGAGGTTAGAGAAGCAGATGGCTGATTCTTTTTTTTTTTTTTTTTTTTGGTTTTTGTTTTCTTTTTATTATATTTTCCATGTCAGATTAACTATCTGCCTGAGGATATTAAAATACACGTGTTTTCATTTTCTGATAAAAATGCTATAGAATTATCTTTCTTCTATTTTTCTATTTCTTTTCCATACTGTGTTTCAAATCAAATGGCCTATTTTTAGCCTGGTTTCTTGTTTAAAAGATGGTTTGCAAAAACAAGTGGTTTTTTGTCTTTATCTTTTCTTCTTGGATTTTCTCTCTAATCACCACCAAACAAAATTAACCAGAAATTTCTTTCCTGGGCTGATTTTTCACTTTAATCAGTTTTACTGAGTTATAATTTACATGCAACAAAATTCATCAATTTTGTGTACAATTCAATGAGTTTTGACAAATTTTACACAATCGTGTAACAAACAGCCACAACCATCATGATATAGAACCTTCATGTCACCCCAAAAGCTCTTTCATGCTCTTTCTAAATCTTCTCTAGGCTAATTTTTAAGAAGTTCTGATAGAAGATGACTGGCTTTCCCATGGGAAAATATAATATGTTCCATGAGATTGGGGTGGGTTTTTCTACTGTGAGGACACCCACCATATCCTCTGTTTCCAGCCTGCTTTCCCTCCTCCAAACTCGGTCCTTTATTTTGGTCTCCACATCTTTATTTGGGCCCAAACTGTAGCCAATACCATTTCTATTGTAACAAAGGACCACAGAGCAGGGAGCTTAGACAGCAGACATTTACTGTCCCCCAGTCTTGGAGGCAACTCGACCAAGATCCAGGTGTGGGCAGGGTTGGCTCCCTCTGAGGCTGTGAAGGGGGATCTGTTCCCTCTGCTGTCAGCTTCTGGTGGTCACTGGCACCCCCGTGATCTCTGCCTTCATGTTCACGTGGTCTTCTCCCTTTGTCTGTCTCTGTGTTTTAATTTCCCCTTTTTATAAAGACACCAGTCACATTGGATTAAGTCCTAATGATCCTAATGACCTCATCTTAACCAATTATATCTGCAACAGTCCTGATCTTAAATAAAAGGTCAGTTTCTGAGGACCTGGGTGTTAGAACTTCAACATATGAGTGTGGGGTGGGGACACCATTCAACCCATAAATAACACTTTTCGTCACCCAAATGCTCCACAGAGCTGTAAATACAGTACAGCAATGCTGTGTGTCAGTACAGGTCCTGCTCTCTGCTCCGATGTGAAGACCAGGCTTCTGCAGAGTCTGTGAACACCTGGGAGACTGGCCGAAGCACAGACTCTAGATCCCATCTCCAGAGGGTCTGACTCACCGATCCTGGGTCGGGGCCCAGGGATCTGCATCTTTTTAACAAGCATCTAAGGATTCTGATGGAGGTGGTCCCCACACGTGGGGAATCCTGATGTGGGCTGGGGTGGGTGGCGCTTCATTGCTAAAGGACTCAGGCACTGACTGCCTCTGGGGCATGGAATGGAGGGCAGCAGAGGCTGAGGGGAATGTCAAATGCGGTGGGTGTCGGGGCCTTTGTGTCTGGCGGTGAGGACGTCTTGCTGGCAGCTAGTTCTCTGGTTAGAGGTATAGACAGGTTGGAAATACACCATGGGCTAACGTTCAAGCTATCCATGTTGGGGGCTGCTCCCTCCCTTTCAGGGCTCCCCACCACTGCCCCACTCAGCAGAGCTTCTCTCCAGGGATGCAGCCAACACCAGCCGTCAAAGCCGGGGGGACCGGGTGGGTTGCAGGGGCCCCTCCTCACTCTCTCATCTTTCTCAGGAGGCTCTTGACTCGGGACTTTCCCTGATCCCCTCTGTTGAGATGGTCCATTTCCTTCTTTTTTTTTTCTGGAGCATCAAGTTTATTAACTAGAATTGGAAGAACCAAGGAGTTCTTGGAACAAGAACTATCCCCCTCCCCCACCAACACGGAAGACAGAAGAGTGGGGGAGGGGAGACGTGCCCCAGGAATGACAGTCCAGTCTCTCAAGTTTCACCCAGGTGGGGGTTGAGGGGCAGACCTGCAGCCACGGTGGCCTCGCTTTCGGTCGCCCGGGCTGCTCCGGACCATCCTCTGAGCTGGCCAGGGTCTTGGATACGATGCTTCTGAAGGCCGTGCAGAGAACACACTCCTCTTCCCCTGCACCGGGCCCCAGGGAGCGCGGCGGCCTGACCTTCCTGCCTCGGTCATCCATGGGGTTCACATGGGCTCACTTTATTATGACGCCTCATGCTGGGCAGCTTGCAACAAAGATGTTTCAAAATAAAGTTCCAGATTCTCCCAGCCACCCCTTGCTTTTTCTGGCTCTGGCCAGAGACAGTGGATGAGGACACACTCTCAGGCTGCCCAGCGTGGGAGGACCTTCCAGTGTTGGACACACCCAGGGGGCAGCTGCTTCCCTCTGGGGCTCCAATCCTGCTGCTGCTGCTGGAGGTGGATGTCCCAGTGCCACACTGGGGGGCTGAGCTGGGGGTGGCAGTCCTCGCCTCCAGGCTGGGTGGGGGACAGGCAGACTCACCGGTCTTCTGCCCTGCCTGCTGGTCTTCCTGCAGCTGCACACTTTTTCTGTGGTAGAGCCACCTGGTTTGCAGGGAGGACACCACAGGGCTTGGAGAAGGCTCAAGTTCACTGCCACAGAGGTCCCCGCAAGAGAACGGCTTCAGAGTTATGATGGAGACCTCCACCTTGGGTTTCTTGGAGCTCACACTGCCTGTCCCAGTGTCCTGGATCTGGTCGCAAGTCAAGCCCGGAGTCCTCACCATTGTCACCTCCAGGTCCTCTTCACAGGGTGGCTGGAGTGGCTCCTTCTGGCCCATGTTGACCCATGGATGCCTCATGAGGTCAGGTAAGGTGCCTCTGTCACTGGGGTTGAGGGCAATCATTTTTTGTAACAGATCCCTTATCTCCAAAGACAGATAAGGTGGGATGGGGTACTGCCCTTGTAGGATTTGCTTCCGCAGCTCCTGGAAGTCTTTTCCCACAAAGGGCCGGGACCCAGTTACCATGGTGTACAGCACTACTCCCAAGCTCCACACGTCCACCGCAGGGCCGCTGGAGCTCTGCCCCAGGAAGAGTTCCGGGGCAGCATAAGGGTGTGTGCCGCAGATCGTGTCCAGTTGGACAATGTCATCACACTTGTTGCTGAGGCCAAAGTCTGTAAGTTTGATATTCATGTTGGAATCAAAGAGGAGGCTCAGTGGCTTCAGGTCCCGGTGCACGATGCCCCTCTGGTGGCAGTGCTGCAGGGCGGAGACCAGCTGCTGGAACGGGCCGCGGGCCTGCGCCTCTGTCATACGGCCATGGGTCTTCAAATAGCGGTACATGTCCCCCCCACTGAGGTACTCCATCATCAGGAAAATTGTCTCCTCTGTGTCAATCACCCCCAGCAGTTTTACAATATTGGGGTGATTCAGAGCCTTCAGACTGCACACTTCCCCGAAAAGTGCCTGGACACTTGAGAAGCTCTGACACCTTTTCTTTATGACCTTCACAGCCACCTGTGTCCCGGTCAGAATGTGCCGGGCCAACTTCACTTTACCGAAGGTGCCTTCACCAATGGTGTGGAGGATCTCGAAGTCATCAATATGAGCCTCCTTGCCAGCAGATTTGGCCGTGAGGCCCTGCATCCTGGTGATCTGCTAACTACACTGACTGACAGCACTACCTAGCAACGCTAACTACGCTAACTAACAATGCTAACTGTACTAACAGGGCTAAGTATGCTGTCTCTACTAACAACGCTAACTACGCTAACTGTACCAACAGTGCTAACTAGTACTAACTACACTAACTACGCTAATCAAGTATTAACTATACCAACAATACTCACTATGCTAACTGTAGAAAGAACAATGACACAAATAAAAAAGAGTAGAGAAAAGAGAAACGAAAATCAACAAAATGGCAGAAACAAGGAAAACACAAGCTAACTGTAGGTCCAAGGCCGTCAGGTCACCAAAAGCAGCTTCCTGGGCTCTAAGGACCAAAAACCTGGGCCCACCTTTCTCTTTCATAGGGCTTTGTGAAGTACATCACAATGGTGCACTCTGAGGTCAGAGCAAGAAATGACCCATCACCGCTGGGGATACACCACAGTGGTTTTCTCACTTTTTGAGTTCAAGGCCCCTTTACACTTAGGAAAAAGGATCCCAAAGAAATTTTTCTTTACGTGTGTTATTAGATATTGGTATTCACTTTGTTATAAATAAAAATCTGCAGGATACTTCAGTGGCCTTTTTATTTCTAGTTTGAAAATGTGTAATAATTTTAGAGACCTCATAATGTCTACACTTGAAATGTTCAATTCCTTTTCCTTAAATTCTGGTCTCAAAATAACGTTACAACTTAACTGACTTCACGATACTATACAAAATGTTCTGTTGCATAAGACATGATACGGTACATAATGAAAGTCTATGAAGCTGAGAGAAGGTTTGCCAGGAAGGTCATTGAGCAGACTTCTCATCAGGAGCCTCGGAGGCCAGATGGCATGACTCAATGTACTTGAAGTGTTGAAGGAAAGAAACTGTCAACCAAGAATCCTATATCTAGCAAAACTTTCCTTCCAAAATGAGGGAGAAATCAAGACATTCCCAGTTAATCAAGAGTTGAGAGAGTTCTTAACCACCAGACCCGCCTGCCACAGGGAGTTCTTCAGGTTGGAGTCAAGGACCCTGGACAGTAGCTCAAAGCCTTATGAAGAAATAAAGACCTCTGGTAAAAGTAGACAGACGGGCGATGAGAAAAGCTAGTACTGTTGTAACTTTGGTTTGTAGCTCCACTTTTTGTCTTCTATTTGATTTAAGAGACTAATATATAATAAAACACACACATACAAATCAAAAAAAAAAAAAAAGATCACCTCTTCACCTAGAAAAGTTACTTCACCCCCACTTTAGCCTAACTTTGGGAATTCCCATCAACAACATTCTTCTTTCCACTGTAGGAAGCAACGCTGCCAGAGCTATGGCAAGCAGAGCCTCTTCTAAGATGCCTTTGATGACTGCAGCAACATGGATGCAACTAGAGATTATTAAGTGAAGTAAGTCAGAAAGAGAAAGACAAATACCATGTGATACCACTTACATGTGGAATCTAAAGTATGGCACAAATGAACCTATCTATGAAGCAGCAACAGACTCACAGACATAGAGAACAGACTTGTGGTTGCCAAGGAGGAGGGGGGTGGGAGAGGGAAGGGCTGGGAGTGAGGCATTAGCAGATGTAAACTATTATATATAGGAGGGATAAACAACAAGGTCCTACTCTACAGCACAGGGAACTAGAGTCAATATCCTGTGATAAACTGTAATGGAAAAGAATATAAAAAAAGAATGTCTATATGTGTATAACTGAGTCACTTTGCCATACAGCAGATTGGCACAAGATTGTAAATCAACTATACATCAATAAAAACAATAAAATAAAATAAAAAATGCCTCTGATGATGTACACAGCCCCTGCTCCTGCTGACTACCTCTCTGCAGCACCCAACACTGTGAAACCCCGCCCCCAGCTGAGGTCACTCCAGTCCTGTGTCTCCTTCCTTTGTCCTCTGTCTCCCACCAGTGTTTCTCTAACAGAAACACAAAGAACTGCTGTGTTTTCATTCAGTCTCACTGTTCACGTTCCCACGCTTGATTTGGGCATCAGACCTGCAAGAGTTCAAAACTTACTGGGTGGTAGAACTGCCATTTCTCTGCCTGTCTCTCATTATAAAGAACTTCTCTGAAATTCTGAATTCACTGGTCTGGTCATCCATTCACCAGCAAATATCTAGGTACTGGGGTTAAGAGCTAGGAATGAGATACAGTTGTTAGTAAAGAAACAACAAACCCCAAATGGAGTCACCTGTGCTAAGTCCCACGTCAGCAAACCAAGACTTAATAGCTAACCTAATTGCAGTTTCAGCAGATGGCTGACACTTAATGACTAATTTTTTTGCATCAACCAATGATTTGTTATTTGATGCACACTGCACAGGATAACAATGTTCCTTTTTAATGGAGTTAGAATGTGCTACTGAAAGGGAAAAGGAAGAGTTTTTGCTGATGAATAATAAAGATTTGATTCAGAAGGGTCTGGAAGGAAAACAGAGCACTAGCACTTACAAACTAACCAAAAGGTAAAATTCTGGAGGAGAGGGAGGAAGCAAAGAAGAACCTAGTACTCACTATACACTTAATGTCAGTTGTGAAGAAAATCTCAAGCAAGGATTACAAAAAGTTCTTAGGTTAAAAAATGAGTCAGGCAGCTATTGCTTCAAATCTTTGGACAGACATTTGCACTCTGGATAACTTGAGACTGTTAGCTGAGCATTAGATTCAGTAAAAGTAAAATGTTGGTAGGAATAAATCTCATAAAAAGATGCTATAAGCGTTAAATTTAAAAGTGTCCATAATTAGTTGAACTCAGTAACTGATGCTTAGTGAATACTCATTTGTTCATTGTCTGATATAAGTACTCACCAGATGCTTTCTTTCCCCCTACCCTCTGATAAATCTAAACAGTTTGGACCCCTTTCATTATTTTCTGTCTAATCAGTAACACAGTGTTTGAGGATGATTCTTTTTGGTCATCTTCCCATGCTCCTATTCCCAATTTCAGGCATAGGATTGTTGGGAATCTTATGGATACAAGGAGAAGAACAAGACTTCAGGAAAACATATAGGGAAGGAAAAGAAACAGTAGGCAATTATGAAAAACACTCCTTCTAAAGGGCTCAATATCAGAATAAAGAAGTACTTTAGAGTTTGAGACAACTGGGCACCAACGTGGGAATAAAGAAAAAAGTCAAATATTGTGATACGGTAAAGGTAGAAATGGTTTAGAAGAAGTGGAGCAAGTTCTGCCATGTGTTGATGATGTGGTAATAAAAGAAAGGGAAATTCGGTATCTTTGTGAAGACAATCTGATGCAGCACAAAAGCATGTACTGTATAAGATTATGCTTTTAATAAGATAGCCAGTAGCCACACGTGGCTTTTTAAATTAAACAACATTCAAAATTCAGTTCCTTATTCACACTAGTCCCATTTCAAGCGCTCAATAGCCAGAGGTGGCCGGTGGCTACTGTATATTATAGGCTATAACCCTCATTGCAGAAGATTCTGATGGACAGTTCCTCTTCAACAAGACAAAAGGAGGAAGTTTCTGCTTGTGTGTTATTTATCCAGTGACTATCTAGCGCCATTTACTCTTCTGCAGGTTAGGTATACATAGTGACTAAAGCCAGGTTCTGGCTCTCACAGTTTCCCGTCTAGTTGGGGAAATGCACAAAATTGAGCAAGTAGTAGCAATGAAATAAGCTAATCACTGGATATATGAAGGGCTATGGAAACAGTGAGGAGTGAGTAATAACTAATGTTTAACTGGGAAGATAACTGGTTTTGAAACATTGCTTAGGCTTTCATTAGCTGTACAGTTTGGACATGTTACTTAACTTCTCTGGACCTTAGTTTATTTATTCACTTGTTCATTCATTTCTTTACATCCTACTTTCCTTGTTTTTTCAATAAATATTTCTTGAGTGCTTTTCATATATGTCACACACAACTGAAAACATTTGGCACCACTGTAGTTCTGGTTAAAATATAACCCATTTGTAATGCCCAAAATGGTAAATATAATTAACACTGCTGTATGTTACACATGAACTCTGTTACAAGAGTAAATCCTAAGAGTTCTCACCAAAAGAAATTTTTTCTATTTAATTTCATACCTATATGAGATGATGGGTGTCCACTAAACCTACTACAATAATCATTTCATGATGTATGTAAATCAAATCATTATGCCATATACCTTAAACTTATACAATGCTGTATGTCAATTATATCTCAATAAAACTGGAAGAAAAAATATAACCCATTTGATCCATCTCATTTTTCTCTAAAGTCATGTCATTACTTTCTCTAATTCATTTCACGTTGATCATATCCTGAGACTTTCTCTGCATTATCAGAACTGCTTCATTTATTCATTCATCCAATCATCTAACAGAGATTATTGAGAACTTGCTATGTAATAGGCACCGTATTAAAGACATATAATGGGAATGCCATGGCCTTTGTCCTAAAAAATCTAGTGGGATAGACAGGGACACAAAACTGCAATGTAATAAAGGTGTGAGCAATAGGACCTATGAGATAAAAAAAGATGGAGGACTAACCAAACTTCAAAGAAGATAGTTCACCTCATTATTCACCCAGAAAATGATGCATTTCATTGGCTATATGTCTTCAAACAATGATGAAAGCCTTGCACACCATATAAAGCCACGTTTAAATATTATCGGCCAAATGACAGTCAACCCAAATGGGAATTTGGGGGGGAGAGAATATGAGAATTCAGGGTCAATTACACATTAAGGATTTGGATGTGTATGGTTGATCAGAATCCACCTAAACCCATATATCCACAAGTTAATCCTTGTTACATCTGATGATAAAAGCATTCCTTCCAGCAAACATTTATTGAATGTCTACTCAGTACCAGCATTATGTTATGGGATAGAAAGGACACAGAAATGTGCAAGGCTTGCTCTTTGCCCTCAGTGAACTTCTGATCTAAGTAAATACATTTGAAAAATTCTATCTGTGGCTAAAAGGATAGTCATCAATGTGTTTTAAGAAATCAAAGGATAAGAAACAGTATGCTTCCTATAGCAGGTGGAATTCCCAACGTGATATGATAGTAGAACTTCGACATAAAAAATGAAGAAGAATGACTCCAGAAAGAATAAATATCAAGAACAAAAGCTCAGAAGGGAAATATAAGACTTTGATAGTGGTTTGTTGGCCAAATATCATGAGTCTGATACTAAGCTACATATCTGAAGTACACTGCTTTATTTCATTTTTTACAATAGCACCATGATATAAGTATTATTACACCATTTTAAAGATGAAGAACCTAGGTCTCAAAGAATTTACAATAGGTTATTTACCTGAAGTCACAAAGGTAATACATGTTCAAATGATGGTTCAAACTCAAGACACTGACATCAAAGCTTTCTCACCTAGGTAGTAGAAATATAGTCTACCTGGTCATCTGAAGAGAAGTACTGAAAAATGTGATTAGAAAGTCTACCTAAGCCAGATAGTTAAGGGTCTTGAAGGCTAGACTAAAAAAAGCTTAATCTATTTAAATTTTGCAAAAATTCATTCCAAAGAAATTAAATACATGGAAAATTATTTAAGCGTATCCTAAATTCAGTTCAGCAATGTTTCACAAGTTAAAGACAGGAGATAGTTAATAATAAAACATCATACCTACGTTTACACTTCTCAATCGTCTGAGCCTATGACAAAAGCCTAACAAAGGAGGTAGAGGAAGAAAGAAAAATTGGCTACTGAGTTCAAATACTGACAGGTATGTATACATGTATATATGTTTTTTTTAAGTGGAAATACCATGTTCTATAACCACACTATACTCACAGGCTTAAAGCACAGGACAAAGAACCTCTTTTTATGAAATTCAGGTGTCCTGCTATGGCAACAAAGGCATCACAATAGATCCCCGCAAAAGGAAATAGAGGTATAATAACTATGCAAGCTGTCGTGCCAGGCAGTCACAAACAACTGATTAAGACCAAATTGGCCAGCTTGGGATGCTGACCAAAACTTGGCTGTTTCCTGAGGGCGCTGTTACCAGGACATATTATTGTATTTCTACAACATGGAAATTAACACACAGCCCTAGGGTTGATTTTTGTCTTCTCCGCTGCTCCCCTCCCTTGAGAACAGCATCACCGTCACTCACTGTTGATTGCATTCTTGCCCTCTTCATCATCTATTCAGTTCACATTAAGTTGAAACTTTCAAGAGAGAACTTAGAAGCATTCATGCTCTGTCCCTATTGTGGAACTTGTCATTTAAAAAACAAAGCAATAACCACACACATGCATGCATGGACACAATCACACCACACACATACACGCACTGGCAATAACCCTGCAACAGAATAAGAGATCCCTGATGGAGACTGAACATGATAAATGGAACACAGTGGAGAGGTAAATTGCCAGAGGTATCAGAAGACGTGTTTTGGTGATGCCAACAGTGGCACAGTCATTTATTTAAATATCTGACAACTAGAAAGTTAAAGGGAACCCACCCCTGTCATTCACTTAGGCTGCTGATTGATTGATACCAACCTTCTTCTTCTTCCCTGGCATCTAATCACCTTCCATTCCTTTCTGACAAGATCCCTGAATTTCCCCAAGCAAAGAGCTCACGCCTAAGGCAAGAGCTTCTTATTAATTGTTCTAAATGGAGTGGAGATCTATAAAGGTCATGGTTGCTTTCTAACAAGCTGTTGCCCAGATCAAATGCCTTTCAAATGTGACTAATTATCGAATTGGTAGAGATGGCCCAAGTCTCTCCAGAGTTAGTCCAGGGAGCATGGAAGGTGTCTCTGATAACATAAGGGATGTGTATAAGTAGTTCACAGGAACATTGTGCTACAATTGTGATATACATATTCCTTCTTCCCAGGATTCATGTGAAACTAAATCAGGACCCATGTCACCACAGTGACAGGGGTATGGTTGTTTTTTTTTTTTTTAATTTATTAATTAATTTATTTATTTTATGGCTGTGTTGGGTCTTCGTTTCTGTGCGAGGGCTTTCTCTAGTTGCGGCAAGTGGGGGCCACTCTTCATCGCAGTGCGCGGGCCTCTCACTGTCGTGGCCTCTTGTTGCGGAGCACAGGCTCCAGACTCGCAGGCTCAGTAGCTGTGGCTCACGGGCCCAGTTGCTCCGCGGCATGTGGGATCTTCCCAGACCAGGGCTCGAACCCATGTCCCCTGCATTGGCAGGCAGATTCTCAACCACTGCGCCACCAGGGAAGCCCGGGGTACGGTTTTAATAGCAGTGGTGACAGCTATTTTCTTAGTCCAGACACCAGCTGGAGAACTGTACTAGAGAGAAAAATGCGTGTGCTTTTCACACTTAAATTAGACATTGATTCTTATAATGTCTTATTAGACCACCAGTTAGAAGCAAAAGACATACAAGCAATGTAACATGTAAGTAAGTGACCATGATTAGAAAAACAAGTATAAAGCTGGCAGATTCTCTATTGTTTGAAATACTAGGAGGATGTTCTAATGTTGTTACTGCTGAATATCCATTCAGATAATAATATAGAAAACATATTATACATCTTTAGTCAGAATGGGCTTAAAACACACCACCATTTTATCATGCAATATTTAGGTCTCCAATCTCAATATCTCCAGCAGTAATACTATCCACCAATATTTGCTTTACTATCACCTAAAATATTAAATGGTAAATGAAAAACATGACTGGAGCTCTTTGGAAAAATTAATGATGTTTTCAAGCAAAGTAAATGCATAATTGAATAAATGTTTAATTAATTTTTTCAGGGGTTCAAATCCAGGAAGGTGTCATTTAAAATATTCTGCCATTGCTGGAAGTCTTGACAAAAATTTCAGAACGCATGTTTCCTATATGTGGTATATTTACAAAATAATGATATAACATGCACAAATAACTAGAATGAATATTCTCATTTAATTTTCCTATTTAAACATTGTCCAAAAAGTTTCTTTTCTGTGTCATAGCAAAGAAAACCAAATAATACTAAATAAAGGGTACAAAAATATAAATAAGTTATTACTATTGAATCTCCCTAACTTATAACATTAATTTCTCCAGGATCTTCCAGGCTGTTGGAAAAGTAAAAGTAAACAAGCACCATATGCAAACCAAGTGATACCTAAATAATTTAAATATTTAATAGGAAAGGAGAATAAATTTAAAGGATATAAAAGAGAAGTTACCTTACCCTAGAGGGGTACTTTATATCATCATTACATGCCCCAATTTTTGATATATTTTAAATCATAGACAAGGATGGAAACAAGGAAAAGGAAGAAACAATGTCATTTAGGACCAAATCAAATCGTTTCTATTAAAGTAACTTTGAGGCAGAGGGTAGAGGAGACAGTGATACTTTATATCACTCTATTCCCTTAGTGAGTATTTAATTAGCACCTATTATGCTTCAAGCAGTGCAAGACGGAGAAAGTAAAAATGAATCTTGATCCTTCAGGGGAGATAAATATGTAAATACAAAAGGAAATAAATATGTAAATATACAAGGAAAACTAAGCATACAATGCTCTAACTGCTGCTTTACAGATACAAACAGAAATATTGCATCTCATTCACTGGACAGCTGTCCCAGATCAGGAATCCTAAGCTCCATTTTGGCAGCTTTTACAATGACTTGTAGTAAAGTTGGACATGGTCCAGAGAGGATCAGCAAAAACGATGACGATGGCAGAGAGACAGACTTATTTGGGAAAATTAAAGAAGCTACGTAAGTATTGCTTGTCTAAGTGAGCGCATACTAAAAAGTCTATAAATATTTTGATGGTATAAATACCAAAGAGAAAAGTGGAATTAGAATTAGAAAAGGTAAAATTTTAGGTATAAATCAGAGGGGAAAAATGTAATGACAGATGCGAACTCTAACATGGAAAAAAATTCCTTCTCTAGAAAGGGTAGAATTTTGTCTATTGAGTCATTTGATTTAGGTATTTTTCTCTCCTGGCTTGACTCTAGGAAATACGCACAATATTTATTTCCAGTACATTTCCCCAAACTCTGCTTTAGGGCTGTGTATGTGCTAAGTATCAAGACAAGTATTAAAGAAGAATAAAATAGAGGCCTGCTATAGGTTGAATGTTTGTGTCCCTGCAAAATTTGTATGTTGAAACCTAATGCTCAGTATGATAGTATTAGGAGGTGGGGCCTTTTGGACGTGCTTAGGTCATGAGAGTGGAGCCTTCATAAATGAGATTAGTGCCTTTACAAAGCTCTCTCTCCCTTCTGCCACATGAGGTTACAGCCATGAGAAGATGCCTGTCTATGAGGAAGTGTGATCTCACCTGACACTGAATTTTGCATTTGCCTTGATCTTGGACTTCTAGCCTCCAGAACTGAGAAATAAGTTTTGCTATTTATAAGCCAATTAATCTATGGTATTTTGTTATAGCAGCCTGAATGGACTAAGACAAGGCCCTGTATTTAAGCAGTTTACAGTTAGAAGGAATTTTGTGTCCTTCCTATCACTCCACATAGGATCCACCTCCTAAGTGATGCTTCTCTCAGGCTGGTAAAGTCCAGCCAACTCAGATTACTTGGTGTTGCTAGGACCTTATCAAGCATGTGTCCCACCAAACTACAAAGCATTTCTCTTTTTCACTCCCCAACTTTTACTGTACGCATAAACACACACACACACACACACACACACACACACACACTTGCTCTCTTAATTAAAGAAAATAACTCAGGCATTTTGTACAGTAGTACCTAGATTTAAAGGTATTTAACGCAACATTCTTCATCTTTACCATAAATATTAAAGTTGAGAAATCTGAGATAAAGCATCCTAATTATACTCTGTGAATGATTGGTAACTTCAGATGTTAGTTTTTGTGTGGCATGTAAAAAAAGAAACAATTGTTAAGAAAGATAGATTGTTTACAGAAGGGAAAAGAACACTCCTATAATCACAGTATGGTAAAGGTAATTTTAGACAGCAGTGCTTTCCTAAAATCAATCAGTCAGCAAATGTCAGAACACCTGGTTCAGGACCCAGAGTCACCTAGTGAGCACAGCAGATGATCCTGCCCTCTCTTTGGACCACAGATTCCTGGGGCTCATCCACACTTACCTCCTTGGAGACATAGGGGGGCAACCCCTGCACTGTGGGGAATTCACACTGCTTTTCCAATTAATGCAACTAATGAGTCATTACATTTTTTTTGAAGTTGGCAAAATGTTATCTGGTATCAACTAAAGTGTGGTTTACACTTGTCAGATAACTGCAAAAATTAACCCTGACCAAGTAGCAAACTAACCAACTCTTGAAAAAGTTTGTACATAAAGAAATGATACATAATATAGGAAATGTGTGTTATGTGCTTCCTTTTGTGATGGGCAAAATGCTAAGGACTTTACATGCATTATTTCACTTAATCCTCATGAAATTATCACATTTAATCCCTAAAATAACATTATGAGGCATTTACTCTTGGGAGTCCCTTTTACAACTGAAGAATAGGAGACTTAAGAGTTGTTAAATTAATTTCCCAAGGTTGAAAAGCTAAGTGGTAACAGTTCTGTTTAATTTCAGTCTAAGTTTTTAACTATTGGGCTCTAATATGGGTGTGAATAGAATGCTGAAATTGAGGGATTCTATGCCAAGAAACAAAAGCACTCCAGAACAGTAGCCATAAAGATGGAAAGCAATTCAAGACTGCACCAGTTTTCTTATGGATTATATAGGTAGTACCTTTCTCATAATATTTTTAATATGCAAGTCGATAAAAGTTGATTTTAGAAGATATGACTGTGTCTTTAGTAACTTTAGAAACCGAGAAAAAAATGAACTGAATATTCCTGTATACGGTGACTGACTTACTGGGCCATATTGCTGCCTTTATGTGTTTCTTTGCCATCAATCCCTGGGTTTTCATTTCTCTGTCATCCAAGTGAAAGAGAGACGTGCATTTGCACTATGAGAAAATAGTCTAAACCTCTACTCAGAATGTGTACTCAACCGTGTGTATTTTTGCCCAGCACAGTGTTTTAAAGTTTGAGAACATAAATGCTTTCACAAGAGCCATTTACTGGCCACAAGCCCCCTACAATCACTATATCATATAGCCCTGATTCATTCATTTTGCACCCGCCGGGCGCCTATAAACAATGGAGCTGGAGAAGCCAGATCTAATCTAGGAGAAGCCTCTTACTCTTCATCGATGTACTAGATCCCTGTTCTGGTGTGAGGGCAGATATTTGTGTGGCTTTGAGCAAGTCATCACATTTCTTCTGAAACCATCTTAGCACTCAGTTTCCTTATCAGTAAAACATGCAGAAATATAAATCTCTCAGTCCCTTTCAGATACCTTTTCTTACTGGGAAAGTTCCTCTTTATGGAATAATACCAGCTAATCAATGCTAAATGATTGATAGAATTAGAATAATCATCATTTTTTAACTTCTAAAGAAATAATGGATCTAGATAATGATTACCTAAAATCCATTAAGTAAATGGCTGGTGGCAACATTTTAACAGATGGTCCTGCCTGAGAGCCATGTGAACCCACTGGTCAATTTTAACATCCTCCAAAAAAAAAAAAAAAAAACGACACGTGGCTCCTATAGGAAGTACAGAATATGTACCAGTTACCAACTGTGTGTGCCAAAAGAGATCTTTAACTGGATAATTTCTCCACTGAAAATGTCTATGCTCTTGTTTATAGATCACAAACACTTGATTGTTACCCTATTTGACAAAAAAGGTGGGAGATAAAAAGACACGGAGATCAACTTGAAACAAGGAACATAATTTTAGAAATGAAAAAGGGAGAAAAATTGGACTTAAAATTAAATCCATGTGAAAACAAGTTTCCATTTTTAAAACCTAATATGCATGAAACTTTTCAATGAAATACTATGTATAAATTGAAATGCAGTGCTTTATTAAAATTATCTGCCACCCTAAAATGGATGGTATTTAATTGGGAAAAATTGTATAAAAGCAGCACAGTTTACCCTCTTTTCATTAAACTGTTAAATGTCCCAAGCGACTTGCTTTACGAATCAACAAAAGGCATGAGCCACTTACCCTTATTGGAAAACAACCTAAGGCTACCTGGCCTTCCTGAGTCAGCCTGAGAGAGGAAAAGCATGTGCTGTTTAGCTTTACGAATGCAGTCACTCTACTAGGAGCCCTAAACTTCCTGAAGACAGGAAATTCAACAGAGACTCAGAGAGAAAAGTCCTGGAGATGGGATGGCGGTTCAGGCAACTAAATCTTAAAAAAGAAGTAACTCCCAAAGAGATAAGAGAGTCTTTACAGATCTATACAAACTACCTCCAAAAGCTCCTTCCTCCTTTGTAAAAACAGCCTAACTTTGTTGTGAAACTGTGAATAATGCCTAGCACATTGCTTAGAATGTAGAAAGCTCTCAATCAATATTAGCTACGGATAATGGTGTTACTTCTCATGGTTCTGAGCTTGAACAGACTATGTTGTGTTTAGGGGAAAAAATAAGCAAGACTGCTCCTCCCACCCCACAAACAAGCTACTCTCTCATCTAATTTAGCAAACAAGAATGCTTTTCCAAAAACTAAAATATTTCTTTTATATTGAAGTATAGCTGATGTACAATATTATGTTAATTTCAGGCATACAACATATTGATTCGGTATTTTCATGTATTACAAAATGATCACCAATATGAGTCTAGTTACCATCTGTCACCATACAAAGTTATTACAGAATTTTTGACTATATTCCCAATATTGTACATTACATCCCCCATGACTTCTTTATTTTATAACTGAAGTTTGTACCTCCAAATCCCCATCACCTATTTTGCTCAGCATCCTACCACCCTCCCCTCTGGCAACCACTAGTCTGTTCTCTATGAGTCTGTTCTGTTTTTTATGTTTGTTCATGGATGTTTCCTTCACTGTGCAAAAGCTTTTTACATGGATGTAGTCCCATTTGTTTATTTTTGCTTTTGTTTCCCTTGCCTGAGGAGAGAGATCCAAAAAAAATATTGCTAAGACCACTGTCCAAGAGCATATGACTTATGTTTTCTTCTAGGAGTTTTATGGTTCCAGGTCTTACATACAAGTCTTTAATCCATTTTGAGTTAATTTTTGTATATGGTGTGAGAAAATGGTCCAGTTTCATTCTTTTACATGTAGCTGTTCAGTTTTCTCAAAACTATTTATTGAAAAGACTGTCTTTTTCCCATTGTATGTTCTTGACTCCTTTGTCAAAGATTAATTGACCATAAAAGCATGAGTTTATTTCATGGCTCTCTATGCTGTTCCACTGATCTATGTGTTTGTTTTCGTGCCAGTATCATACTATTTTGATTACTATAGCTTTATAGTATAGTTTGAAATCAGCGATCTTTGCTCTTCTTTCTCAAGATTGCTTGGGCTATTTGGAGTCTTTTGTAGTTCCATACAAATTTTAGGACTATTGTTCTAGTACTATGAAAAATGTCATGGATATTTTGATAGGGACTGCATTGAATCTATAGATTGTTTTGGGTAGTATGGACATTTAAATTATTAATTCCTCCAATCCATGTGTCATCTTCAATATCTTTCATCAATATCTTATACTTTTCAAAGTACAGGTCTTTTACCACCTTGGTTAAATTTACTCCTAGGTATTTTATTATTTTTGATGCAATTTTAAATGATATTGTTTTCTTAATTTTTCTTTCTGATAGTTCATTAGTGTGTAGAAATGCAACAGATTTCTGTATATTAATTTTGTATCCTGCAACTTTATTGAATTCATTTATTTATTTAAATAGCTCTTTGGTAGAGTTTTTAGGGTTTTCTATATATAGTATGATATCACCTGCAAATAATGACAGTTTTACTTCTCTTCCAATTTGTATGTTTTTTATTTATTTTTCTTGTCTGATTGCTGTGGTTAGGACTTCCAATACTATTTTGAATAAAATGATGACAGTGGGCATCCTTGTCTTGTTCTTGATCTTAGAGAAAAAGTTTTCAGCTTTTCACCATTGAATATGTTGTTAGCAGTGCATCTGTTGTATATGATCTTTATTACGTTGAGATATGTTCCTTCTATACCCTTTGTTAAGAATTTTTATCAAAAATGGATGTTGGATTTTGTCAAATACTTTTTCTGCAACTATTGAGATGATCATGTGATTTATGTCCTTCATTGCGTTAATGTGTTGTATCATGTTGATTGATTTGCAAATATTGACACATCCTTGAATCTCTGGGATAGATCCCAATAGATCATGTTATATGATCCTTTTAATGTATTGTTGAATTCAGTTTGCTTATATCTTGTTGAGGATTTTTGCACCTATGTTACTCAGGGATAGTGGCCTGTAATTTAAAAAAAATTTTTTTTGGGTAGTGTCTTTGGGACCCTGTGCTTCCTGGACCTGGATATTTATTTCCTTCCCTGGATAAGGGAAGTTTCCAGCCATTATTTCTTCAAATAAATTTTCTACCCCTTTCTCTCTTCTCCATTTCAGACCTCTATAATGCAAATGTTAGTATACTTGATGTTGTCTCAGATGTCTCTTAAACTGTCCTCATTTTCTTTAATTCTTTTTACTTTTACTGTTCTGATTGGATGGTTTCCGCTATGCTGTCCTCCAGGTTGATTACGCATTCTTCTGTATCATCTAAACTGCTACTGATTCCCTACAGTGTATTTTTCATTTTAGTTATTGAATTCTTCAGGTCTCAGTCATTCTTTTTTATATTTTCTAATTCTTCGCTAACATTCTGATTGTATTCTTCCATTCTTTTCCTGAGAAGTAATCATCTTTATGACTGTTGCTTTGAACTCTTTACCAGGTAAATGACTTATCTCTGTTTCATTAAGTATTTTTTTCCTGAGGTTTTACCTTATTCTTTTGTTTGGAACAAATTCCTATGTCTCTTCATTTTGTTTGATTTTTCTGTTTCTATGAATTATGTGAAACTGTTACGTCTCCTGGTCTTGAAGGGCTGGTCTTGTGTAGGAACATCCCCTATGAAGACTGTGTGTGCCAGGTGACTTTGGCAGGCCAGCTGGGGCTGGAGGGGGCACAGGCTGGCGTGAGGAGTCCCCAGGATGTGCCAGGTTGTGCCAGGGAAACTTTGGCTGGATGATTAGAGTTGTAACAGGCATGAGCCAGGGCTTTCCTGGTTTGCACAATGTCTGTCGCCTTAGCAGGACAAAAAATCAAGCCATCTCTTTTACTGTATCATAGGTGAGGAAAAAAAACTCTGTTTTATAGGTGGAAAAAAAGTAAAGTTTGATGTCACAAGAGAGGAAATACCCCCTTCAGTATGTGTCTTCACAAACAGTGTCAATAAGTTCTGATACCCTCTTGCAGCTTTTTCCTCCTTCCCTACATCTGCTGCTGAGGGAACGTGTGTGGGAAGGGTTGGAAAGGTAAGAGTGGTTCATTTTCTTTCTCATCCCTGACACCAAGGGCCTGAGTTCTTTCTTCAAGTTTCCCAGGAGTCCTGGTCTTTAGAGAGAGAGGCTCACAGTAGAACATTTTACTGTCAGATATGGCCTCTGGAAAAGCTAGCTTTAACACTTTCAAAGATAGACTCTGGGAGAGAGGCAGAGGGTAAAGGTCCAATTCATCCTCAACTCTAGAAACATACTAGGGAAGTTGATTTAGTCAAAAAAGAAGATTGCACTATACATCATTAGTCTCCCAACTTGCCTTACGTTTGAATAATGGTACTCTAAAAAAAGAAAAAAGATGAAGAAAAAATTAAAAAGAAGAAATCTTCTCTGGCAATTTGATTATTAGGTCACTTCAAGAGAGGCAATTTAAGAAACCAGCAAATGCTGCTGGGAGAACTAAAATAATAACAAGCAACACTAATATAACACCTTTCCTCTTCAAAGCACTTTACAAACATGAAGTAATTAGGCCAATTAAAACTTGAAAAAGTAGCCTATTTAGACACAATCTTCTTTTCACATACAGTGCATCTGCTGGAAATGACTCTTCTGCCTTGTTTTCAATGCAAAAGATGCTCACAGGAAAACAAGATACCCATAAATAAATAGTGGGACTTAATTTCAGAAGGATCGGGGTCTAGAAGCATTTAAGGCATTTAAATCAGAAGTTTATTTCCCACAATCTGATTCTTCCCTTAGATTCCCTACCATAAACCCTGTGTGGGTAGACACTTCCTGAGTAGCAGGTAGTTATGCATGGATGCTATCAGCAGATAACAAAGATGGGTAGTCCAGGGAATGAATGGGCAGAAGATCTTGGGTTTGCCTCTTCATAATGAGTTAAGAGGAATTCCAGAATAACTGAGCAAACCGGCATAGTGTTTTAAGTTAGAAAGGGTTTGGAACTGGGAGTAAGGAGATTTAAGTCCCTGTTCAAGTTTAACCGCTAATTCACTATGCGACTTGGGAAAAATCATTTAATCTGTTTATGGTTTTGGTCTCTAAATGTGAAATGAGCTGTTTGATTAGATCTATGGTTTTCAAAGCATGTTCTGAAGGTACCGTAGGTCCCCAGTGGAGATAGGTAAAAGCTCTGAGTTTCTCCTCTGGTTGAGGAAGAGTAGCAGCATTTTAACTCATTTTAGACATTAGATTTTTATGAGATGTGAGTAGTTCCACATCTAATTGAGCAAGAAGATCACTGGAATGGATGATATCTAAATTCTCTTGCAACTCTGATATTCTGTGATTTTATGAAGGCTTTTAAACCGCATAACATATAGGATATGTTTCAACGAGAACTTTCATTACATTAGCTTAACCTACTAGCATCAGAGGAGGAGTGAAAGACAAAGACAGTGTTCCTGAGTTCTCTCTTGTGCTCTGTAAATCAGGGGCAAGGAGGGTTATTTTTCTTTGATTTGTCTGAGCCTCGGTTCAGCTGGTGTTACCAGCAACCCCACCAGGTCTCTGCTCTCTCTCTTCCAGCTTCTCTGCCTGCCCCTAGGTGGCTGATTTTGATCACCTGGGCCTCAAAGTTTAGGTTTGGGGAGGGACAGCGGGCTCCATTTCATTCCCCAGTCTTGACATCTTCTGAAAATTTTATATAAAGCTGCTATTCTCATTTCTCTGATTTATGAGTATGTCTACTCTGTGATCCAGAGCCCTGGAGGAGGAGAAGAATAAATGGAATGATTTGGGCAAATAATTTTCCCTTTACTCATCTGCTCCCTTTTTGCCTGGAATCTAAGCTGCTTTTAGGAACCTTCCTTGACAGTGAATTCCAATAAACTGGTCTGTTAGCAGAACATTTAATTATCCCCAAAACGCTATTATTAATCTTAACTGTACAGTGAAGAAACTGATACTGAAAGGGTTAGTGGACAAAATCCCAAAGTTTGGGTGGCAGAACCAAAAATGGAACTTTCAAACTTTCTGACGTCAACTCCCCGACTTTCTCCCATCACTAAATCGCTTTCCTATTTATGTAACATAGACCAATAACTCCGAGTCCAAACAAGGCAAGATAAGTGTTGCTTCCTGTACTTGCTGTCACCTAATGTTTCTTGTACTTTCTCTTTAGATTCTCAGGGTTAGAGGACAACGTGTCTGATGGACAGGGTATGGGTTTGAAGTCAGGGCATCTGGCTTTGAAATTAACATGTCAAGTGACTTCACTAAAGTCACAGTCATAACCATGATATGTCTAAATGGCTTTCTTATTTTGAAGAGTGAGAATAATACCTACCCAACTACTTCACAGTGCTCTTATAAGATTTTAACATACTATTTGTGGGAACATATCAAAATTATTTTAACTGCTCTACCTACCCCGGTGTCATTTGAGATGTTTTAGTTTTTGATGTTTTCCATCTCTTGCAGCATGGCAACTGAGTAAAGAGCGAAACTAAAGAGTTTTCCAGGAGCACAGATTTCCCCAGTGAAACTAAAGGAGTCCTAATTCCAGATGGAAAGCATTTTGGCATTTCCTCAGAGAATACCAGTAGTGAATTAAAATAGAAATAGATACTCCTTACTGAGTAAAAGTCTAGCAACTCATTCATAGGCCTATCCACACTCTAATTAAAATAGCACAACTATCTAGGAAATTGTGAGGAAAAGCCACCGATACTATTGACTGCTTTTGCGATGCCAACAATCACAGAGAATACTCAGTGACAACCTGAATTCCCATAGCCAGGATATAAAAGGAAAACAGTAAGTTATTGCTGTAGGATATTAGGAAAGATTCCAGTAGTGACTAAGAAAAATGGTCTAATAATCAGAGAGTCAACCAACAGCATGAGTTTAAACTAGCTGACCTAAGCAAAAGTCAACTGCTGATTGTAAACAACAGCTCCTTTGCTTTATAAGCCTAGACTCAGAAGCAGAGAGGTGCCGGAATGCAGGGTATGATAATGTATCCTATGCCTCTGATTATATCCAGTGATTCTTGAAACAGCACGTTTCTTACTAAAAAATGTTACACAAGATTTGGGCCTATGTCTAAGCTTACTTCCTCAGTTGTCACTGGCAATGATGCGGGTCTGCAAATCAGCAAATTAGCACAGGTCTTCCGGACTAGGATTTGAAATTAATAAACTCAGCCCTAAGAGGCTTCGCGCTTTATCCAAATGGAATCCACTGTTTAAGTTTTGCCAACATCCAGCTTCCTCATTCTCCAATTATCTAGCTTTATTATCAAAAACCAAATATACTTACACAAGTCAGTACTAGATTTAATTTTTTTCCTTTTTTGTTTGCAGTTTTATTGAGATATAATTGCCATATAACACTGTATTAGTCCAAGATGCACAGCATGATTTGATATATATAAGTATTATGAAATTATTTGCCAAAATAAGTTTAGCTAACAATCACCTCACATAGTTGTACATTTTCTTTCTTATAATGAGAACTTTTAAGATTTATTTATATTCGCTTAGCAACTTAAAATATACAATATTTTAACAATAGTCACCATGCTGTATATTACATCCCCAGAACTTACCTATTTATAACTGGACGTTTTTACCTCTTGACTACCTTCACCCATTTTCCCCACCCCAACGGCCCTCCCCAATAAAATAATTTTTTATTTGCCTAAAAGAGAGTGCCCAAATGCCCATTTTATATACATTAATATAGCTTAATCCCTGCCATTCCCCTTCCATTGTTATGGCACCTCTATCTACTGTTTATTTTCTCAAGAAGAACCATATGTATTTGCTAGATCACAGCTCTTACTTATACTCTATTAGAAAATTACCTGGCTAGTTTAAATGCTCCTCTCTACTTAATCTCAGCTTCATCCCTGTTTTAACCTAGGTTGAAAATCTAATGCTGCCAAGTTAAAGAATGCACCTATCCATAGAATTACCAGATTTACACAGGCATATCTGGAATCTGATCTGTGCTCCCCTGAGACACATGTATTAACTTCTTCAAAAATGTGGGGAAACATGCCAGTCTTTTAGACCTATTGTTGAGCAACAAAATCTGAAAACACACACATACACACACATATACACACATATTTTGTAGCTGTTTTGAACATGAACAGTGATTCCCAGAGACTCAAATCAAATCAACTAAGAGTTCTATGATATCTATTTTTTATTATGCAGTTCTATAATTTATTTAATCCCCCTAACTTCAGGAGGAATTCAGCTTTACATCTTTTCTTAAATAGTATTTGACCTAAGGGTCCTTGACCTGGTTTCCAAGAGTAGCAACACTGGCTCTTGAACACTCTGATATGAGATATATTACTCTGTGTGTGTGTGTGTGTGAGGGGGGTGGTGTTTATTAATGGGAAATTTCTGGGGAGAGAGTTACTGCCTGTATTAAGTTCTCAAGATTTCTGTGATATTATCATGACTTTAAAAATGTTATGACCCACTGATAAACCATCTATGATTTAACTTACGATCATTCAATCTTTATAGTCTCTAAAATTTGTCATTATTCTGTCTCCACATATTAACCCAATTCATAATCTTCTTTCTAAAGGTAAGAAATACTTAAATGGAAGAAAATTCCCTCCTCCAAATACCACCTGATCAATCATATTGTTTTAGAACCCTGGCATTCATGTTCTCCGCGACTGTAGTAAATCAGAAAGATCTCAGACATCAAAGTCAGAACACTGTCCCCTTAGTCTTGACTGGCTACTGTGTGGCATTAGCATCTGGGTCCAATGAGTCTGGCACTTTTCAAACAGTGAAACAGAGGAACCAGATGCGTATGCCTTCAAAGATGGGGCATGAATTTCCAGTTAGGCCCTTCCTCCTGCTCTTTCTCCAACAGAGCTGGATCTGTCAATGAATAAATGCTATGCTCAGAGGCAGTGAGAGAATGCAAATGTCCAAGATGAGAACATTTTTTATTAAAAAAAGAAGGTTTCCTATTATTGCTCTCATTGTGAAATCAGACATTGGTAGGAAATACCAATCAAGCCTTCACTTAAAACAAGGTGATGAGGAACAGATGCTCTATAGAGACAAGTATTGTCTGGAAGATGGCTGTAGGGAAATGGGATTTGTGTGTAAGTGTGAATTCATTACAAAATCTTTCATGACCTTCTTCAGGTCAAGGTGAAGATCTGTGAGCTGACTGACAGTACCATTAAGTGGATTGGTAACTATCTGAACACTGCACCCAGAGAAGACTGATTAATTATTTTGGCACTAATCTTTAGGCAGAGCTCCACGCTTGAGTCATTGGGTACTATACTTGGCCTTATGATATTAAACACAATGTGTACCTTGTAAATTTGTCCATGACAAAAGGTGGGGAGGTAGATAACAAAGGGAATGTTAAAATAAATACTCAGAGATCTTGATGGCTAGAGGAGTAGGCCAAAAATCAACAATATGAACTACCACAATCATATGATAATATATGGTGAAAAAGAAGCTCTAAAATACACCAAACATGGATTTAAAGGCCCACTTTACTGCTTAATTCCTATATGGGTCCAGCTAAATTACTTTCTAGGGCTCAGTTTTCTCATATGTTAAATGGAAACAGTAAATTTTACCTTATGGGGTCACTGAGAAAGTTTAACTGTATAGCATACATTAAGGTCATAATATAGAGTCTAGAATTAAATTGCTGGAAAAATTTAGTTATAGGTAGTATGTTAATTTTAAACATTATCTTCACAGATGAAAATAGAGAAAATACCTGATAATTATTCATTAACTCATTTATCAAATATTTAGTAAACATATAATAAGTGTTTAAACACTCAATATATCCAGTGTTATGCCTGGTTTAGGAGGTACAAAGATGAACCAGTCCTGGCCTAAAGGCAGAGTTGAGGAATTGTAATGAAGAAATAAGGAATGTACAGGTGGAACAACAATTAACTGTACAATATCAATAAGCACATACTTCCTGGCCCTATAATCCACTCTTCCACTTGATTCTACTTGCATTAGGCAGGTCATGCCTCAGAATGTCCCTTTCTGAGGGACACTGACCCATAGAACCCCTGTTGAACAAGTAGGGCTCAATAACTCCAACTACTATGGTCTAAATATTTATTCCCCAACCCAAATTCATATGTTAAAATCCTAACTCCCAATGTGACGGTATTAGAAGGTAGGGCCTTCAGGAGATGCTTAAGTCCTGAGGATGGAGCCCTCATGAATGGGCTTAGTGTTTTTATAAAAGCAACCCCATAGAACTCCCTACACTCTTCCACCATGTGAAGACACAGGAGGAAGTTAGCAGTCTGCAACCTAGAAGAGGGCCTTCACCAGAACCCAACCATGCTGACACCCTGATCTTAGACTTCCAGCCTCCAGAACAGTGAGAAATAAATGTGTCTTATATAATAAGGCTCACAGTCTGTGATAGTTGACCAAAGCAGCCCAAATGGACCAAGACACCAACCCATGACACAGCCAACTGGACCAAGCGTAGATACCAGATCCACAATGCCTTGCTATGCCCGAAGCTAAATGCCCTTCCTTAAGCCAGGAGATTCTCTCTCTCAGAAATTCAGATGAAGCAACAAGGAGAGATTGGTGCAACTGGCAATGGAAGGATGCAGGAGATAGAGTTGAGATTGGGAGGGGCCACATCTATATGACAATGAGACACTAGACATATGACTAAGCAGAAATACACAGGGAAAATCCGAAATGTCATAAGGGTGAGAGAGAGTCAGAGATTAATGCCAAGGGCTTCAGTTCCTGATGACATAATAAAAGCTACCTCTTCTTGAGCACTTTGTGCTAGTATCCCATCTAGCACTTTATATACACTAGCTCACATATCCATTACAAACTCTCCATGAGCTCATTACTGCTAGTTTTCTCATTTAACACATGTGAAAACTGAGACACAAAGAGGTAAAGTAACTTGTGAAAGTTTCAAGGCTACTGTTTATTAGAGTCAGGATTCAAACCCAAGTCTTAGGGCTTCAGAGCCTACATTCCTAGCTGTCATACTCTACCGTTGCTCCTGTCCTTTTGTACCCTTATAAAACCCCTCTATCTTAAAGTGGTCTAAATGAGTCTTTCCTTCACTCACCATGAAAGAAAATAAACTAACACAGCACCTTTGAACCTGACAGGGATTCAACTTCAAACAAAAGATGTGGGAGGTCTGCAATACTGTAAGCCTTTGATGCTGCAGAAGAACTGTTTTTTCCTCTCAGGGAGCATCCTGCTTTGTGTACAGAGCAGGACTGAATTTCTGAAGATCAGCCTTTGATAGTTTTTGAGGTGGCATTTTGGAATAATAGAACCTTGAAATAGTAATGAAGCAACTTTTCTTAAAAGCTTCCAAGTGCTCCACAGGAATCCTCTTATGAATGTCTACATCATTTCTCCAAAGAGATCTAGGGGCAATGCAGACTTCCCCTCCTCACCATGCCACAAACAGAGGAGAAACGTGATGCAAAGAGGTTCTCCCAAAAGACCTCTGAGGGGATAATAGATGTTGGTGCTCTCAGTGGCCACTATGTTGTAAGTTGTGTGATTCCATGGCTGTTTTTTCCTCTCAACTCTGAAGCTTTTAGAGAGAAAAGGCTACATCATTTTTATTTTTCCACAAACAGTACCCAGTAAAGATGCTGCACATGAAAAATCATTTAAAGGAATGGCTTTCAGTAAATGAAGGAACACACAAAGGAAAGAACAAATCCTTTTGCTAATTGTATATCTGCTTTCCACAAATAAAAATATACACACTTTTTAATTTAGTTGATTCTTTTGTCTTATCAGAAATGTATATATATTATATATTATGTTATTTTATAATTATTCAGCAAGAGAGGCAGCATTCAAATCCAGGCTCCCGTTTCTTGGTTTTTAATCTTGGCCTCGCTAATTATGAGTTATTTAACATTCTTCTTCGTTAGTTTCCTAGAGTAAGAGATTCTCTAAAGACTTAATAATTATACCTGCCTGACAGGGTCACTATGAGGATTAACTAAGACATTAACAAACCCCTAACAGTCCCCAGGACATGGTGAGCTCCAAGTAAACATTAGCCTTTTTGCTACAACTATTCAGTAGATAAGGAAACAAGTACAGGCATCTTCACAGTCATATTATAAAGTGCTTGAATGTATGGGATGTATCGGGAGATAATAAAATATAATAGCTACAGTGAAGTTTAGGAATATTTAGGGTTAAAATTCCAACATGACTTTGGGCAAGTTTCTTTACCTCTCTGTGCCTCAGTTTACTCATAAGCAAAATGGAGATAATAATATTCCTCGTTACCCAAAGATGAAATACTGCCTACGACCCCCATCTCTGAAGAAGGGTGGGAAGCCAGAGCTGCCATGTGTGTATCAGCTGCCATGCCCCAGATGATACACACAGCATGATAGGGTCTCCTTGGCCACTGGATCTGAAGTCTGGATGTTGCTCTATAAAGATCTTTAGGACTTCCCTGGTGGCACAGTGGTTGGGAATCCGCCTGCCAATGCAGGGGACACAGGTTCGAGCCCTGGTCCGGGAAGATCCTATATGTCACAGAGCAATTAAGCCCGCGCGCCACAACTACTGAGCCTGTGCTCTAGAGCCTGCGAGCCACACTGCTGAGCCCGCATGCCACAACTACTGAAGCTCGCGTGCCTAAAGCCCGTGCTCCGCAACAAGAGAAGCCACCGCAATGAGAAGCCCATGCACCACAAAGAAGAGTGGCCCCCGCTCGCTGCAACTAGAGAAAGCCTGCGTGCAGCAATGAAGACCCAACGGAGCCAAAAATAAAATATAAATAAATAAATATCTTTAATAAATCTTTTTAAAAGAAAAAAAATTCCCTGTACCATAAGATTGGAATTAATGAGCTCCTAGATATAAAGCTCTTAGAACAGTATGTAGTTCACAGTGAGTTCAATACAAGTGTTTGCCATTATTAACCGTCATTATTATTATTACTACGTAATGTAATATTATCCAGATATAAAATCCCACCCCCAGGCTTTATACCCTCTATATTTGAAGACACCTCTGCAGCCCCTACTATTTGTCTCTCTGATGCATACTACTACGTTACCATCTGCCATGACAACTGTTGGCAACTTTGCTACTAACCCAGAGTTCAGATTCAGTAGGAGTGTATCAGAGAGACTGTAATTCAACAGGAAGCCAGAAGAAATATAGCTACTTGCTTGGAGGTATTTTGCCCAAATCTTCTGATAACATTTTTTTTTTCTTTAAACCTGACCAGAGTAATTACGGCTCTTAACAATTGTTATAGCTCAGAAGCAAATGCCGGGTGACTCCTGCAAACAGTTTTATCAAACTGACATTCCAATAAATGTCCCTTGCAAAATGTCAAGTGAGATTTCTGAAGGGGAAAGAAAAATGCCTCTTTTCTTCTTCCACATCCCATGTTTATGTAGATCAAAAAGACACTGCATGGCTGCCCATTGTTTCAGCAATTCAGACATCTGCAATAATCCACAGAGAATCCTTAAGCAGCCAAGTCTCCATTCTTAACACTGAGGAGAATGTTATGAATTATGAATGTGGAATCAGCATCATGGTCGATCCGGGAAGCTGAACTGACTTGCAGTGATGTCCTCCTGCAGTTTTAATTAAGCAGGAAGGAGTTCAAGGGTGTAAGGCAGAAGCAGAGTGAGACTGAAAACTGGCCCACTATGCAGGAGATTCTTGTCCCTCTTTGTGTCTTGAGTTTCATGTCATTCATGAAATAAATATCCCAAATTATATGACTTCACAGGGATACTTAAGGGCAGTTAATGAAGTCAACAGTGATTAAATCAAGTCAGTGAAAAGAAGAAAACTGCCTTTACGAGAAGGTGGATTACTCTCTTCCCTAGATGTGAGTGATTAGAGAAATAACCAAAACGTTGAAGAAGGAGGTCATGTAGAGCCGTCTACCCTATTGTTATTAACCTGCTTCTTCCCCACTAATCAGATTCTGATTTTGTTCAGGTATCTGATAGCCACTGTCTCCAGAGGAGGCTCTTCAGAGCTCCACGGCAAATCCTGATTGACCTGAACCAGCTATGATAATCCAGCGGTGATAATCATTCTTGCCAGTGTTTGTTTTAGGAATGGCCTTGTGGCACAGTTATTACCCATGAGACTTGTGGGGAGAGAGATTTGCCTGGGACACATCTTTAAAAAGTTTCCTCATTTTTCAAAAGAGGTGCATGTGAGTAAATAGCTATGTGGGGAGGTGATGCTTGGGTTCATTGCAGCCAGCCTGCAGCTGTGAATGTACGCATTTTAGGTCAAAGTCAAAATGCTCAAAATGGCAGGGCAAAAAAGATAGAAAGATGTGAGTCTTGAATGATGCCATATCTCCACTGAATTACCAAACCTAGAACTACTCCACCCCTGGTCATCTCATTATGATATAATAATTTCTGTTTTCTGTTAATCACAGCTAACTCACTTTAACCAAGATTCTACTCAATGTAAAAAAAAAACCCATACCATTATTTTAATTTATACTCACACCAACTTTCTCAAGTACTTTCCCCTTTTTACAAATGAAAACCAAACCCCAGAACAAATAAACAGAAAAACAACAACTAAGTCTCAAAGAAAATAAATGATTTGTCAGCAGTGACCCACTGAGCAAGTCATAACTCTGGAATGAAAGCCCATGAGTGAGTGATTAAAAAGCCTGTGTTGGCTACACTATGCTGTGGGGCAAGTTTCACCACTGGAATTATATTCATTTCTATTTATATCAACTTAGAAGTTTTTAGATGCCAGGAGATATACGAAATGCTAGGGGTGAAAATATTATAAAAATAATAATACCTATTAATATTAACAATACAGGGTGATGATAATGGGCAAGTCTGACCAGCACTGTTTGGGCTTCAGGTATTAATGGCCAAGATGGATTTTAAAGAAAGAACATACAGATTTTAGGCAGATTAGTCAGGTTTGGTGGAGGAAAGGAATTCTAGGTAGAGGGAATGGATTATTTGGAGACCCATAGGTAACTAGCTAGTAGTGGTGTATAAAATATGGAGAGGGTGTGGTCGGGAGCTACGTTAGAGAGGGAGTAAAAGCCCAGATCATGGAAGTTCAAGCTTGAACTTTATTCTGTGGATCACTGGTTTTTAAACTTTATCCTTAACCTTTTCCCTTCAAACAAAGTCATATCTAAAATATTAGAACAGATAAAATTAGAGTCTTCTGGTTGAACCCATAGAGCACACCTTAAAAGTCACTCTTTGTGAATGATGGTGTGTCACCTAATGGTTTTAACTGTAGACGTCATGTAAAAAGAATGATGTCTTGGAAAGATTATTCTGGGGATAGCATGGAGGAGGATAGAGGGTTTGAGAAAGACACAGAGGCAGAAAGTTCAGCTAAGAAAAAGGGAAATGGATGACGGGTAGCAAAATAACTTCCCAGACTCTCAGGTATTCCATGCAGATAACAAATGCTCAAAGTAAGGCATTGATGATGAGTCAGCATGTACTTTGCCACCCAATTGCCACTCCCCATCCTTTATGGTAATCATTTCAAAAAAAGTGGTGGGGGACAGTGAGATTGCCATCTCCATTATTAGCCAGTCATATATGATTGATGCCAATGTCAGTTCCAGGTAGATCTGATTAACTTAAGCCAATCAGAAAATCTTATCCCTCAGCCACAGTGACTGGTTTGGGAACAGTCATGTGATACAAGTTGAGCCACAAAAGAAGTTGTTTGCTGGAAGGTTTTTTTGGAGGGAAGAAAACTTTAATCATTTTATTCAGAGAGCTATGAGAAGTGGTGTCCTTCCTGCAGGATGAAAATATGGAACCGCATAGCCCTAGATGCTGAAGCAGACCATCTTAACTAAGAGGGAAGACCGACTGAAAACAAAATAATGTCATGGAAAGGGAAAGTATAGGCGTAAAGAAGCTGGTTTTTGACAATATCATTAAGCTACTTTAACATACCTCCATTGAAACCCTTACCACTTCCAGATTTTTCATGTATTTGAGCCACTAAGTTTCCATTAATATTTAGTGCACTTTGGGTTGAGTTTCTCTTTCTTAGAAGTGAAAGTACCTTAAGTAATACAGGACAGTAAAAAAAAAATTTTTAAAGGAATTGATTTAAAATAAGGTAAAAATCAGTGCATCAGTGGCACTGAGTGACTAAATTCGGCATGAGGATAAGGACAGAGTTTGGGATGACTCCCAGTTGTTTTGTGGCTTGTTTAGAGCAATGATCATGTACCAACATGGGGAATCCAGAAGCAAAATCAAACAGGGGAATTGAGAGAAGTTACCAATTTGGGTTTTAGATCTGGGGTGTTGATACTCCTGAAGCATGTTTGAAGATTTATAAAGACAGTAGCTAAAAACGATGGATATTCTAAAACCAGTAACTGAGGGTGGAAATGGGAAGAAATTATGTAATCTAAACAGTAAATAATTTAAACATTAATTTTATACTGAAATAAGAATATATAGTATAGAGAAAAATCAACTTTTTCATGATTTTTTTTTATTTTAAATAGAAGGCTTGACTTCAAGGATATTTCTTATCGTTGGCAGCTTCAGGCTGTGACTCATGCCTACGAGGGATTAACTATTCCAGTCCCTCTGCTCTAAGGAGTACTTTTAAAACTTTTACAAATGGATTCAGGGGTCTTCATGATTAATTTCATTAAGGGACTCTGTAGCAGATCAACCTTCCAATATGACCTACAGCTATATGTAAATTTCAGAAAGATTGAGTTGGCAACTGAAACTGAGGAAGCAGGAGTTCTCAGAATGGTGTAAGGCTCAGGGAAAAAGGCCAAAACCAAATTTGATCAGGTTCCCAGTTGCTACCTGGGCCTGGCTTTGGTCCATATTTGATTTTCTGGTAAGAAACCATTATAGACAAATTCAGAGATGAATCACTGCTCTGGGATTTGTTCATTTTCCAACAGGCTCTGACCCATAAGGGGGTGATTTGAGACCTGAACTACTGCAAACCTTTTGGGTGTAAATGAGTTCCAGTTGGCAAGGTCTCCATCTAATTTTGACAACAAAAGTCTTATAGGGAATGCCCATAAGGCATTTTACACATCAAACAGCTCTTACTGAACAATGCTTTGATGAAATAATTATGAATGAATCAGAAGAAGTAAATTACCCTTGAAATAATAACAATACTTAGCATTTTCAAAGTGTTTAACAAATAACTATTTAATTTACATTCTAGCATTATGATGAAGGGATTTTTGACTCCAGTTTTATAAATGGGAGAGCTGAGCTACCAGGAGGGGTGATATACTCATGTCAAGAAGGTCAATCTAGAAAGAATGGTAACTGGATTTCAAGCAGCTGTTCCCTGAATGGGGAGGTGGGTAAAGGAGAGGTTGTCTTTTAGGTAGAGCCCAATTTCCTTCCATTCTCCAGCTTTTCAAGCATTCAAAGAAGGCAATCACATTTTTAAAAAAGCTTCTGAATTGAAAATACTGTTCTAAAACTGAAGATTGTTTGAAACTATACCTGATATATTTGTGGCTCCATAATTTGGGAAACTGGGTCCACTTCGGGGGAAGTGTGTCCCTTGAATAGCAAGGGCCAAACTCCAGACGGTTCCTTCAGGACAGTTACAGGAATCATTCAATAAGGACGTAACTATCACAGAGTGCAGTCAGAACCCGCTCGTGGCTTCTTGCCTGATCCCCATCTCTTAACTATGTTGACCTCTTTTTCTGCTTCTTGTTTTTTAGTGCCTGACATAAAATGTAGCTTTTGATGCCTCATGTCCCTGGTGACTTCTCAGGCTGCATCCTGAGTTGGCATTCTGAACTCAAACTGAACACTGAAGCTAATGCTTGTTTGCTGTTTTGTGGAGTTGACACTGCCCACACCTGGAATTCATTCTGCCACCTCAGTTCTGTGCCGAAACATCACCATGCAAATGGTCCCCAATATCATCTTATTTTGGGGGGCCATGGCATCAAGCTGACAGCCCATGTGTGTGTTTCCTTTGACTGCCTGTGCAGCCCACACTGTTTGCAAAGACACTGTGACTAGGCAAGACTTATATTCCTCTCAAAGAAGCAGGCTTGCTGCTTGTGTTCCTAACATCTTTCTGCCTTATGTTTTTATATCGGCTATAAGGTTCCGTTATCTATTGTTACATAACAGACCACATAGAAATGGAGTGGTTTAAAACAACAATAATTTCCCACGGTTCTCTGGGTCAGGAATTCTGGCAGAGCTCACCCAGGAAGTTCTTTGCTTCACATTACATTGATTGGAGTTACTCCTACCACTAGAGTCAGCTGGGAGCTTCACTAGGGCTGGAATATCCATGACGGCCTGTCACCATCCTAGGCGTCTCTCCACACAGTGTCTAACCAACTGATGGTCTGGCCCAAGAGAGTAGTAGAAGCTGCCAGTCTTAAGACTGAGCATGAAAGTCCCAGAACAACAATTCTACTGCATTTGTTTGGTCAAGGGAAATTATAGGGCCAGCATGAAAAGGAGGAACAGGGAAATAAATTTTATCTTTTGATTGAAAAGTGGTATAGCATATAGGAAGGGAAGGAATTGATAATTTCCTCTTTGGAAATTATCTACTGCACATCTCTACAACCTCCGTTTGAAACTTCAAATTCTATTTTGAGTTTTGGTGGCAGGAGGTTTCTTGGAGTTCCTAGAGTTCATTAATTTGCTCAATCAGTAGAGATTTTCTTTTACTTTTTTGGTGTTGATGGTTTGTTCTTTGAATACCTACTCTTTGCCTGGCACTCTTTTAGAACATGGGGACACAGCAATGAATCGAAGATATGGGATTCCTTCTTTTATAGAAATTAGAGGAAGAGCTTCAAGATGGCGGAGGAGTAAGACGTGGAGATCACTTTCCTCCCCACAAATACATGAGAAATACATCTACATGTGGAACAACTCCTACAGAACACCTACTGAACGCTGGCAGAAGACCTCAGACCTCCCAAAAGGCAAGAAACTCCCCACGTACCTGGGTAGGGCAAAAGAAAAAAGAAAAAACAGAGACAAAAGAATAGGGACGGGACCTGCACCAGTGGGAGGGAGCTGTGAAGGAGGAAAGGTTTCCACACACTAGGAAGCCCCTTCGCGGGCGGAGACTGCGGGTGGCAGAGGGGGGAAGCTTCGGGGCCGCGGAGGAGAGCACAGCCACAGGGGTGCGGAGGGCAAAGCGGAGAGATTCCTGCACAGAGGATCGGCGTCGACCAGCACTTACCAGCCCGAGAGGTTTGTCTGCTCACCCGCCGGGGCGGGCGGGGGCTGGGAGCTGAGGCTCGGGCTTCGGAGGTCGGATCCCAGGTAGAGGACTGGGGTTGGCGGCGTGAACACAGCCTGAAGGGGTTAGTGCACCACAGCTAGCCGGGAGGGAGTCCGGGAAAAAGTCTGCAGCTGCCTAAGAGGCAAGAGACCATTGTTTTGGGGTGCATGAGGAGAAGGGATTCAGAGCGCCGCCTAAACGTGCTCCAGAGACAGGCGCGAGCCGCGGCTATCAGCACAGACACCAGAGACAGGCATGAGACACTAAGGCTGCTGCTGCCGCCACCAAGAAGCCTGTGTGCAGCACAGGTCACTCTCCACACCTCCCCTCCCGGGAGCCTGTGCAGCCCACCACTGCCAGGGTCCCGTGATCTGGGGACAACTTCCCTGGGAGAACGCACGGTGTGCCTTGGGCTGCTGCAACGTCACGCCGGCCTCTGCCGCCGCAGGCTCGCCCCACCTCCTCCATACCGCTCCCTCCCCCCCCCCCCCCCCCCCCGGCCTGAGTGAGCCAGAGCCCCCGAAGCAGCTGCTCCTTTAACCCAGTCCTGTCTGGATGGGGAACAGATGCCCTCAGGAGACCTACATGCAGAGGCGGGGCCAAATCCAAAGCTGAACCCCAGGAGCTGTGCGAACAAAGAAGAGAAAGGGAAATTTCTCCCAGCAGCCTCAGGAGCAGCAGATTAAACCTTCACAACCAACTTGATGTACCTGCATCTGTGGAACACCTGAATAGACAACGAATCATCCCAAAATTGAGGCGGTGGACTTTGGGAGCAAATGTAGACTTGGGGTTTGCTGTATGCAACTGACTAGTTTCGGATTTTTATGTTTATCTTAATATAGTTTTTAGCACTTGGTATCATTGGTGGATTTGTTTATTGGTTTGGTTGCTCTCTTCCTTTTTTATTTTAAATTTTTTAATTATTTAATTTTAATATATTTTTTAAATTTTTTATTTTAATAACTTTATTTTGTTAATTTATTTTATCTCTCTCTTTCTTTTTCCTCCCTTTTCTTCTGAGCCATGTGGTTGAACAGGTCTTGGTGCTCCAGCCAGGTGTCAGGCCTGAGCCTCTGAGGTGGGAAAGCTGAGTTCAGGACACTGGACCACCAGAGACCTCCCAGGCCCATGTAATATCAGTGGGCGAGAGCACTCCCAGAGATCTCCTTCTCAATGCTAACGCCCAGCTCCACTCAATGACCAACAAGCTCCAGTGCTGGAAACCCCATGCCAAACAACTAGCAAGACAGGAACACAGCCCCATCCATTAGCAGAGAGGCTAACTAAAATCATAATAAGGCCACAGACACCCCAAAACACACGACCAGACACGGACCTGCCCACCAGAAAGACAAGATCCAGCCTCATCCACCAGAACATAGGCACCAGTCCCCTCCACCAGGAAGCCTACACACCCACTGAACCAAGCTTAGTCACTGGGGGCAGACACCAAAAACAAAGGGAACTACAAACCTGCAGCTTGCAAAAAGGAGACCCCAAACACAGTAAGTTAAGCAAAATGAGAAGACAGAGAAATACACAGCAGATGAAGGAGCAAGGTAAAAACCCACCAGACCAAACAAATGAAGAGGAAATAGGCAGTCTACCTGAAAAAGAATTCAGAGTAACTGTACTAAAGATGATCCAAAATCTTGGAAATAGAATGGAGAAAATACAAGAAACATTTAACAAGGACCTAGAAGAACTAAAGAGCAAACAAACAATGATGAACAACACAATAAATGAAACTAAAAATTCTCTAGAAGGAATTAATAGCAGAACAACTGAGGCAGAAGAACGGATAAGTGACCTGGAAGATACAATAGTGGAAATAACTACTGCAGAGCAGAATAAAGAAAAAAGAATGAAAAGAATTGAGGACAGTCTCAGAGACCTCTTGGACAACTTTAAATGCACCAACATTCGAATTATAGGGGACCCAGAAGAAGAAGAGAAAAAGAAAGGGACTGAGAAAATATTTGAAGAGATTATAGTTGAAAACCTCTCTAACATGGGAAAGGAAATAGTTAATCAAGTCCAGGAAGCACAGAGAGTCCCATACAGGATAAATGCAAGGAGAAACACACCAAGACACATGTTAATCAAACTATCAAAAATCAAATACAAAGAAAAAATCTTAAAAGCAGCAAGGGAAAAAAACAAATAACATACAAGGGAATCCCCATAAGGTTAACAGCTGATCTTTCAGCAGAAATTCTGCAAGCCAGAAGGGAGTGGCAAGACATATTTAAAGTGATGAAAGGGAAAAACTTACAACCAAGACTACTCTACGCAGCAAGGATCTCATTCAGATCCAATGGAGAAATTAAAATCTTTACAGACAAGCAAAAGCTAAGAGAATTCAGCACCACCAAACCAGCTTTACTACAAATGCTAAAGGAACTTCTCTAGGCAGGAAACACAAGAGAAGGAAAAGACCTACAATAACAAACCCAAAACAATTAAGAAAATGGTTATAGGAACATACATATCAATAACTACCTTAAATGTAAATGGATTAAATGCTCAAACCAAAAGACATAGATTGGCTGAATGGATACAAAAACAAGACCTGTATATACGCTGTCTACAAGAGACCCACTTCAGACCTAGAGACACATACAGACTGAAAGTGAGGGGATGGAAAAAGATATTCCAAGCAAACGGAAATCAAAAGAAAGCTGGAGTAGCAATTCTCATATCAGACAAAACAGACTTTAAAATAAAGGCTATTACAAGAGACAAAGAAGGACACTACATAATGATCAAGGGATCAATCCAAGAAGAAGATAATAACAATTGTAAATATTTATGCACCCAACATAGGAGCACCTCAATACATAAGGCAAATGCTAACAGCCATAAAAGGGGAAATCGACAGTAACACAATCATGGTAGGGGATTTTAATACCCCACTTTCACCAATGGACTGATTATCCAAAATGAAAATAAATAAGGAAACACAAGGTTTAAATGACACATTAAACAAGATGGACTTAACTGATATTTATAGGACGTTCCATCCAAAAACAACAGAATACACTTTCTTCTCAAGTACTCATGGAACATTCTCCAGGATAGATCATATCCTGGGTCAAAAATCAAGCCTTGGTAAATTTAAGAAAATTTAAATCGTATCAAGTATCTTTTCTGACCTCAGCACTGTGAGACTAGATATCAATCACAGGAAAAAAAAACTGTAAAATATACAAACACATGGAGGCTAAACAATACACTACTAAATAATCAAGAGATCACTGAAGAAGTCAAAGAGGAAAACAAAAAATACCTAGAAACAAATGACAATGAAAACACGACGGCCCAAAACCTATGGGATGCAGCAAAAACGATTCTAAGAGGGAAGTTTATAGCAATACAATCCTACCTCAAGAAACAAGAACAATCTCAAATAAAAATCCTAACCTTATACCTAAAGCAATTAGAGAAAGAAGAACAAAAAAAAAAAAAACCCAAAGTTAGCAGAAGGAAAGAAATCATAAAGATCAGATCACAAATAAATGAGAAAGAAATGAAGGAAATGATAGCAAAGATCAATAAAACAAAAAGCTGGTTCTCTGAGAAGATACACAAAATTGATAAACCATTAGCCAGACTCATCAAGAAATTAAAAAAGGGAAAAGACTCAAATCAACAGAATTAGAAATGAAAAAGGAGAAGTACCAACTGACACTGCAGAAATGCAAAGGATCATGAGAGATTATTACAAGCAACTATATGCCAATAAAATGGACAACCTGGAAGAAATGGACAAATACTTAGAAAACCACAACCTTCAGAGACTGAACCAGGAAGAAATAGAAAATATAAACAGACCAATCACAAGCACTGAAATTGAAACTGTGATTAAAAATCTTCTGACCAACTAAAACCCAGGACCAGATGGCTTCAGAGGCATATTCTATCAAACATTTAGAGAAGGGCTAACACCTATCCTTCTCAAACTCTTCCAAAATATAGCAGAGGGAGGAACACTCCCAAACTCACTCTACGAGACCACCATCACCCTGATACCAAAACGAGACAAAGATGTCACAAGAAAATGAAAATTATAGGCCAACATCACTGATGAACATAGATGCAAAAATCCTCAACAAAATACTAGCAAACAGAATCCAACAGCACATTAAAAGGATCGTACACCATGATCAAGTGGAGTTTATCCCAGGAATGCAAGGATTCTTTAATATACGCAAATCAATCGATGTGATACACCATATTAACAAACTGAAGGAGAAAAACCATATGATCATCTCAGTAGATGCAAAAAAAGCTTTTGACAAAATTCAACACCCATTTATGATAAACCCACCCCAGAAAGTAGGCATAGAGGGAACTTACCTCAACATAACAAAGGCCACATATGACAAACCCACAGCCAACATCATTCTCACTGGTGAAAAACTGAAACCATTTCCACTAAGATCAGGAACAAGACAAGGTTGCCCACTCTCACCACTATTATCCAACATAGTTTTGGAAGTTTTAGCCACAGCAATCAGAGAAGAAAAAGAAATCAAAGGAATCCAAATCGGAAAAGAAGTAAAACTGTCACTGTTTGCAGATGACATGATACTATACATAGAGAATCCTAAAGATGCTACCAGAAAACTACTAGAGCTAATCAATGAATTTGATAAAGTAGCAGTATACAAAATTAATGCACAGAAATCTCTTGCATTCCTATACACTAATGATTGAAAATCTGAAAGAGAAATTTAGGAAACACTCCCATTTACCATTGCAACAAAATGAATACCTAGGAATAAACTTACCTAAGGAGACAAAAGACCTGTATGCAGAAAACTCTAAGACACTGATGAAAGAAATTAAAGATGATACAAACAGATGGAGAGATATACCATGTTCTTGGATTGGAAGAATCAACACTGTGAAAATGACTCTACTACCCAAAGCAATCTACAGATTCAATGCAATCCCTATCAAACTACCACTGGCATTTTTCATAGAACTGGAACAAAAAATTTCACAATTTGTATGGAAGCACAAAAGACTCCGAATAGCCAAAGCAATCCTGAGAAAGAAAAACCGAGCTGGAGGAATCAGACTCCCTGACTTCAGACTATACCACAAAGCTACAGTATTCAAGGCAGTATGGTACTGGCACAAAATACAGACATATAAATCAATGGAACAGGATAGAAAGCCCAGAGATAAACCCACGCACATATGGTCACCTTACTTTTGATAAAGGAGGCAAGAATATACAATGGAGAAAAGACAGCCTCTTCAGTAAGTGGTGCTGGGAAAACTGGACAGCTACATGTAAAAGAATGAAATTAGAACACTCCCTAACACCATACACAAAAATAAACTCAAAATGGATTAAAGACCTAAATGTAAGTCCAGACACTATAAAACTCTCAGAGGAAAACCTAGGCAGAACACTCTATGATGTAAATTACAGCAAGATCCTTTTTGACCCACCTCCTATAGAAATGGAAATAAAAAACAAAAATATACAAATGGAGCCTAATGAAACTTAAAATCTTTCGCACAGCAAAGGAAACCATAAACAAGACAGAAAGACAACCTTCAGAATGGGAGAAAGTATTTGGAAATGAAGCAACTGACAACGGATTAATCTCCAAAATATAAAAGCAGCTCATGCAGCTCAATATGAAAAAAGCAAACAACCTAATCCAAAAATTGGCAGAAGACCTAAACAGATATTCCTCCAAAGAAGATATACAGATTGCCAACAAGCACATGAAAGGATGCTCAACATCACTAATCATTAGAGAAATGCAAATCAAAACTACAATGTGATATCATGTCTTACTGGTCAGAATGACCATCATCAAAAAATCTACAAACAATAAAAGCTGGAGAGGGTATGGAGAAAAGAGAACCCTCCTACACTGTTGGTGGGAATGTAAATTGATACAGCCACTATGGAGAACAGTATGGAGGTTCCTTGAAAAACTAAAAATAGAACTACCATATGACCAAGCAATCCCACTACCTGGGCATATACCCTGAGAAAACCATAATTCAAGAAGAGTCATGTACCAGGCTTCCCTGGTGGTGCAGTGGTTAAGAATCCGCCTGCCAATGCAAGGGACACGGGTTCGAGCCCTGGCCCAGGAAGATCCCACATGCTGCGGAGTAACTAAGCCCGTCGCCAGAACTAGTGAGCCTGAGCTCTAGAGGCCACAAGCCACAACTACTGAGCCCACATTCCACAACTACTGAAGCCTGTCCGCCTAGAGCCCGTGCTCTGTAACAAGAGAAGCCACGACAATGAGAAGCCCATGCACCACAACGAAGACCCAACATAGCCAAAAATAAATAAATAAATTTTTAAAAAGAGGAAAATAAATTATCATTAAATAAGACTTGTTCTGAAGACTAAATCTTTGAGATTCATGGAGGTACATAAAAAAAAAAAAAAAGAGTCATGTACCACAATATTCATTGCAGCACTATTTACAATAGCCAGGACGTGGAAGCAACCTATGTGTCCTTTGACAGATGAATGGATAAAGAGGATGTGGCACACATATACAATGGAATATTACTCAGCCATAAAAAGAAACGAAATTGAATTATTTGTGGTGAGGTGGATGGACATAGAGTCTGTCATACAGAGTGAAGTAAGTCAGAAAGAGAAATACAAATACCATATGCTAACACATATATATGGAATCTAAAAAAAAAAAAAATGGTTCTGAAAAACCTAGGGGCAGGACAGGAATAAAGAAACAGATGTAGAGAATGGACTTGAGGACGTGGGGAGGGGGAAGGGTAAGCTGGGACGAAGTGAGAGAGTGGCACTGACATATGTACACTACCAATGTAAAATATATAGCTAGTGGGAAGCAGCCACATAGTACAGGGATACCAGCTCGGTGCTTTGTGACCACCTAGAGGGGTGGGATAAGGAGGGTGGGAGGGAGACGCAAGAGGGAGGGGATATGGGGATATATGTATACGTACAGCTGATTCACTTTGTTATACAGCAGAAACTAACACAACATTGTAAAGCAACTATACTCTAATAAAGATGCTAAAAAAAACCCCAAGAAGCAGTTATATTCTGTCATCAGATTGACAATAAACAAGTCAACAAATAAACAATGACAATAAACATCCCACAGTGATATATGCTTTAGAGAGAATTAGAATTATGTGATAGAGCATGACTAGTTCGCTCACGTTGATTAGAAAGCTGAATTAGGGTTCCCTGAAGGGGAGACCTTTAAGCTGAAACTGAGTGGCAGGAAGGACAATGGCTAACGTGAAGACCCAAGGCAATGACAACACTGACATGCTTTAAGAACAGTAGGAAGCCCAGTGAGACTGGAGTAAGTGAAAAGGGACGAATGCAGTGACAAAGGAGAGCAGAAGGGTAGCCAAAGACCTGACTACTAAGGTCTTTGTAGGCAGCTGTCAAGAGTTTGGTTTTAATTGCAAGTCTGGTAGAATCCATCATAAAATGTTTAAGCATGTTTCTTTCTACTTTGTGTTTCTGACGTCAACTCTGAGAACTAGCTAATGGTTTGGATTGTGGGAGGTGAGAAAAAGAGAAATCAAGGTTAAGTCTCATAATCTTATTTGAACAGCTAAGTAGATGATGGTACTATTTGCTGCATTTGAGTTCTGTCTAACAATAATGAAATAAATGCCTAGTGAAGCAGAGTTGTTGTTATTGTTGTTATCATTATTATTATTATAACAGCATCATTTTGGATTACCTTTCCATGGAAATGCCTTCTCATAGTAAGCGCTATGAGAGGGTTAGGAGAGGTATGCAAGGTATGCAAGGGTTAGAAGGTATGCAAGGGTTAGGTGGGTTCTCACCCTTGCTGATTACATTCTTTCCTGGAAAAGACTATAACCACACCCTAGGAGCAACGCAAGTGTGAGTTCTTCATTTCCTTTCCTTTCCCTCCATCTCTTCCTTTCTTCTTTCCTTCCACAAATATTCAGTTATCTATTTTATACCAGATATTGATGGACATTGAGTACACTAGCTTGTAGTCTAGTTGAGGAGGCAGATGTAATTAAATAGTCCCCAAAAGGCCTCAAGTTGAGATGCCTGTGACTTAGCAAAAGGCTACTTCTATCCTTGGTGTAAAAGCATCTGGGGAGAAGGTGAACCATCTATAAAGAGTACAGTGAGTGTCCTTGGAGGAATGGGACTGAAGTATGACATATCCTGTGGTAGTTTAAATCATGAACACTTGATAGGATTGAGTAGTCGTGATTAAAATTCAAAAGCAAGAGAAGAAATGTGCCAATGGGACACGTGCCATCATGGAATGGGAAATCGGGAATGCAGTAGGTTTGGTAAAGAAGACTGGCATAGCCACAACTTGTAGTTGAGTCTAGAAACTCCTGTGGACCTCTCATAGTTTATGGGATCAATGGCTAAGTGAATGCCAACTACACAATCTGTTACCTTAGTGCCCAAGCTTGGGGCATCACTTTTGGTCCCAAGGAAAATAGCAAGAACACAGCCAGAGCAGTGAATAAGCAGGGCCAACTATGAAAGACACCCTGTACAGAATGGCAAAGCAACTGCAGTGGTGTATGGAGAAGACTCGTATTCCCTAGCTGCCTGGTGTTTGCAATCCAACTTACCTTTAAAGTGAACAAGGCCCTGGTGAGGTGAGATGGGAGGAGAGAAATGGCATCAAAGCAAGGCAATGGCATTCTGGCTACGCTGGGCAGATGATGGTGATGTGCAGTAAGCAGTTGGAGAGGATCAATCATAGCAGTTAAAGTAACCACCCCAGCAATACACAGCACAACTTTTGGACTGGACGTAAGGAAGCAATTGTTGTGCAGGGCACACCTTACAGCCTCTGGAACTACACTGTCCAAGTTGAAGTCCAATTTCTATACTTACTAACAAGTTCCTTCACCTTTATGTGCCTCAGTGTCCGACAGCAGTAGTAGGGTTGGTTTTGAAGATTAAATGATATAATGATTGCAAACCTCAAAGACCAGCAGCTGGTACATAAATGGCACTCAATAAATGCTAGCTATTTTTCAAAAAATGCATTACCTTGTAATTTACAACTCATAGTAAGTGATTGGTAATTGTAAGCTATTACAGTCATTTTTACCTCCTGAATTAAAAATACCATACTTCTCCTTTGTTTCTTCCTTCATAGTAGGAAGGAAAGTAAGTAAAATAATGGACTTTTTAAGAAATTTTGGTCACTTTCAGATAGCTAAAGTATGAACTCAGACTGCTGCATGCCAGCTCCTAGACAACTATTGTACTTGCCCTCAGGAAATGGCTGTATTTCAGGGATTCAAAGGAGATCATGGTGACATACAAGCTACTGACCAAATGCACAGGTAATCGCCAATATAAAAGGCTCTGTGCATAAACAGATGTTTGATCCCCCTCCCTTCATGTGGAATCTGTAATCATTTATGCTAGACAGAAACAAGGTTCAATTCTTTTTATGTTCTTTTGGAGAAAAGAACCTGCTCATAAATAACCAGAAAGGATATGATTATAATGGAGATGTGTTACCCTAATGTGAGAAGACATTGTTTTCAAACACTTTGAGTGCCCCTATATTTGTACATAAATTATTTACTCTTGAGAGCAGGTCATTAAGGGCATTTAAGTACTACTTGTTCTCACCTTATTTTTTTTTCCCACACAACAAAAATGATGTACAGAATTCACATGAGGAATACACTCCAATAGGTAGATTCATACATAATATTTTTTTAACTTTACTAAATGGTTGTGGCCCACCTTTCAATGGTTCAGAGCAGGTATTGCCAGACAAATTTGAATTACTTGATAAACTTAAAAACAAAATCATATTCTTTTTTCAAAGATTCAAATATTTACTTATATATTTATTATATATTGTACATTTACTTACTTATATTTCATATTATTGTATCATTGTATAGCTTTCATACTATGTATAGCTAACCTGCATTTGCACATTTCTACCACATAAACAGATCATCTTCTTCATCCATTCACCATTCAACAACATTTACTGGGGATCTAGCAATACTATGTGAGGCACTATTTAAGCACTATGGTTGAAAAAAATGACCAAGATAAAATCTCACATTCCTTACAATTTCCAGTATAATTTACGATGGGAAAAATATCAATACCCTCATAAACTTGGACACTTCCTCAAATGAAGTTAATTTTGAAAGAAAAACACAGAGTGAGAGAAAGAGGAAGGAAGGAGAGATGGAGGGAAAGAAGAAAGGGAGGGAGGAAGGGAGAAAGGAAGGAAGGAAGGAAGAAAGGAAAGGAGGGAGGGAGGAAAGAAGGGAGGGAGGAAAGAAAGAAGGAAGGAAGGAGGTTCTTTCTGAGCCCGACTGGTCCACCAACAAAGGTAAAATTCAATGGGCAGCTGTATTAGAGATCTCAGGACAATTTCACCCTTTGTCATCATCTGCTTCATTCTGAAAGGTAAACTGATAATCCAAATGTTCTTATACAAATATATGACGAGAAGGCTCTAAAATTGGTTATTTTGTCTCTCCACCTCCCTGCAATAAGCAAGGTTTCTGAGACTGGGTGTGTGTAGGGACACATGAATACTCACACACACACACGTTGAAACATAGGATTTTACTGCCTACCTACAGTTTCTCTTGAGAATTGATGAACCTAGTTCTGTTCATACTAAGTCACGTAAACACATGCAGGTAACCAAATAACTCATTGTTTAGTGGTGCTACCTTATGTGTATTTAAGATCATTCCACTTTAATGAAAATAGGTATTTAGAATTTGGGGAGAAGACTTTAAGGCCCACCTTTGCTTCTATGGTGGGCCATGCTCTCTGATTTGCTCTAGCATGTAATTACAGAGACATCTAGTGGTTGGATCCAGGAGTATGAAACCTAGAAGAACAATGCAAAAATGGACTCATTTCCCCCAAAGGGGCCATTGACAATGTACCAGAAAGGGTGGTAACCAGTGGGAAAAGTTAGGCTGAAGCAGTGCATTATGCATAAATGGCTATAACCTGCTATTTTTGGAGCTAGGAAAATTTTAAGATGAAAATAAAGGAGACAATAAATAATAATTTCAAAATCAAAACAAAAACCAAGGTGAATTAAGTACATCACTATCTATAGTATGATTTCAAGATTCCTGCTTTACTCAAAAAGGAGCAAACTACTTTGCCAATTTTATCACACCATAAATGCCACATTAGGCACTGAAAACTTGAGCATAAAGTTTTATTTCTATATCAAAATACAAGTTTTCCCAGTGAGGTGATACAATGGCCTACATCAGTCATTTACACTTTAGTATGAATTAGTTGGTCAAAGTCCAGGAGTGAGCAAGAATAAAAGTCAACAAGTGTAAGAGAGAAGAATTAAATCAATGTTTTCCTGAGCAGGAGAAGGGACCCTGCTGCCCTTACACTACCATAACATCGGAAATGACTTGATTTTAATCACTGAAAGAATGTTGGTATCAGTGTTTAAAAAAATGAAGTGATTTAGAGGCTATTTTATAATTCTGAAAGTGGGAGAAGTAGAGGAAAAGTAAATAAAAAAAATAAGAGGTAGGGTGAAAATAAATAAAACACAATAACATGCGTGCACGTGCGCACACACACACACACACACACACACACACACAAACACACACACACACAAACATGAAACTTCCCTGTAATACCATCTTCATGATCCACGCTCTGGAGGAGTTGTAAAATTCAACATTTTTGCTTCATCAAGATCTAAAACCACTATAATGAGATCAAAATCAGGCCTGGCATCATTTTTTTTTCCAATGGCAGAAGAGAGGGAAATATTATGATCAAGTCAGACTATATTAATATTGCCCAAAGTACATTGTAAACCATAGGAAATTGCCCACCTCTATCTGAAACTCCTTGAGGCTGCAAATTAATAACAACAGTGGGATATCAAGTATATATCTCAATTGCTTTCTAAGAGATACATAGAGAGAATGGGCAGTGTATAAGGACGAGGAGGGATTCTACAGGAGATCACATTATGTCCTCTCAATGCCCCAATAAAACATCCCTATGTCCCCAAATAATGGCCCAACATCTTAGAAGGGGAAAATAATGTAAACTTTCAGAAAACACTAGAACATGAAACATGAAAGTTTACAAAATTCTTTGTTGTGAAACCTATAGCCTTTTACTTTCTGCTCATCAACAGTATGCACCATCACCTGGGATCTTCCTAGAAATGCACATTTTCAGGCCCCTCTCCAGATCTCTGAATTATTTGTAAGCATGTTAAAATTTGGAAAGCACTGACATAAGATACTTTAAAAGCCTCCACATTATTTGATAACACATTACCCCCAAAACTGCAGAATATCCATCTTTAGTAGGGGTGGGAGCAAGGGGATATAGGCCTGGAAATCTATTTAATAGGCTTCCCAGATATTTTTTTTTGTAAACAATATAGTTTGAAAGCCTTATTCATTGCCTTCCATTTGTTTATCTGAGACTTTGAGCCAGATGATAAATGGTCAACACTTTGGTCAAGTCACTTTGTTTCCCTGAGCCTGACTTTTGTATCTGCAAGATCATCTTCATAGGGTTGTCTCAGCCCCAGATAATACAGTGCACAGGGAAGTAGTCTATGCAATCAAATGCTACAAACAGAAGAATTCATTACTATTCTGACGTGCCTAAGGATATTCCTACCATTCGTGTCCTAATAGCTTCCACTCTTTGGAGACTGGGAAGGAGAGCATACTTGTCTTAGACTCAGCTTGGGTAAGTGAGACTTCCTGCTTAGAAAATATGCAGGAATTTTCTCCCATCAGTATTAAGAGGAGGACGTGGGGCAGCTTGAAGTCTGCAGATCTGCTCAGCTGCAGCTCCACGAGCAGCTGCTAATACAGCATGCATATCATGCTGGCTCAGCTAAGAATACTCTTTCTATTCTTGCCTGCTTTTTGTTTTGTTTTGTTTTCAGGCTGAGGTGTTAGGGAAAAAGCAGTATCTGAATGCGGTTCCCAGTTATCCTGCATTTAAGAAGCCAGTGAATCCTCTCAGTCTTCCTCTGCCATGCAGAGCCTGGCCCCATCTGCTACGGAGGCCGCCAACATACAAGAGACTTGGTGGAAATAAAAAGTACACAAGGTCCCTGCTACTGGATTTCCACTTAGATAGGATATTGATACTGTCCATTATTGCAATCAAAATCATCAAAAGTACTAACAGTGTTGCAGGACTAAAGATAATCTTATAATTCTAAGTTGCTATTATTGTATAAGGTATGCTATACATGCAAGAGATCATTAATATTAGAATGGTATTAGAATGTAATTCCAGTAATATTTTTTGGAGATACTACTACTGTCACTATGGGAAACGTTAGTGTATATTAAAGAGAATTGATAGATACAGATTCAGAAGCCCAGCCCTCTCAGGCTTTGACAAAAATTATTAGACCCTGGCAGGCCTTACATTTCATTACAAAAGAGAACTAGTTGATCTATACTAGCATAACAGGGTATTGGTTTCTCAACATGAATTTTCTGATTTAACAGTGGTTAACATTTACTAAGTATCTACTAAGAGTCAAGTATTCAATCAGTTGCTCTATGTATATTATTTAAACTGACTAAGCATCTAAACCTTATGTTCCTCAGAAATTTACGCTATAAGATAATGTTTTATCCTCACATGTTCACATGATAGTCACATGGCTATTTGCCAATAAATATATTTCCATTCATAAGACAATTATTATGTAGGTCATCATTTCCCAGATGGGTTTCATAGAGCACTAGTAATTTGCTAAATGTTAACAGATGTTTCATAAAAACAGTGTTCCATAGCTGAATAGGTTTAAAAAACACTGAATTAAATAAAATTAAACATGGTTGTTTAATACAAGCCTTTTTAACTTTTTCAAATATTAAGTTTATATATCTTTGTAAAAGAAAAATAGCATGAAATGTTTCCCAAAGATAGAAGACCTAGGGACACTTCCTTGTCTGAATATATAGTAATGTCTTGCTTTTTGAAAACATAATAGATGCATTTCATGGCAACTCTGTAAAGTGGACGTATCCCCATTAAAAGAAGCCAAGAGCAGTAGAACCATGTTATTTGGCCCGATATTTGTTATAATTAATTTAGCCTCCCTGTTTTTCCTGTTGTTTTTGGTAGACATTCAGGACAAAACTGGAATTTCTGGTAAGACTAAGGAAGACCAGGGAAGAAAACTAATGTTGAAGAGGATAGAGGTCCAGAACTTAGTTTGAGGCCTTGGGAATCCTTGCCTCCTTAACAGACCCTGGCATTTACCCCTGAAAGTAAGGCTGAAACACACTTGAAGTAACACTACCCATTTTTTTAAGCAGTCACTCCCACCCCCTGACTAAAAATACATGCATTCTTACTATTTTTTGGTCTGTCATGCAACTAATCCCAATATTGTATTGTCAGATCTCATTTGTGGAGAGGTAGATCCACCCAAGGAGAAACTGCTTGAACCAACAAATCATTGCTTGTCCAAGTCTCACAGTGGCAGTAATTTCTCTGAACTTGGCCAGAAAAACCAGAGAACCTTTTATAGAAATGAGTCACCAGCTTCCACTGCCTGATGTTGGGCAGAAATCTTATAAGTGGGGATAATCTTCATAGAGAGCCTGTTTTACAACACTAACCTCTACTTCCAAAAGCGAAGCCAGTTCCATTCAGGTTCAAATTCTACTTCTCCAAATCATCTCTCTTTGCAGACCACAGCATATCTTCAAATGACCTATACCAATGTTTCCCATGAGCTGAACCGCTTATCCTTCAAGAGTCCCTAAAATTAGTACTTTTAACCTTCTGAAATGAAGTTTCAATATCTGGCATTTAAGAAGGGGGAAGACACATGGCCAATTTTCCTAGAACAGATTTTAGTTTTGTAATCCAATAAATCTGATACATGACTAAATGAAAGGCACTATGCCATCTGCAAATATTTTAGGTTAGTCTCTCCATACTGACCTAATATACTCAATCTTTTTCAACTTTCAACAGAAAAGACACTATTCCAAAATGCAACATAGTAGGACAACTTGTAAACACTAGCTGAGCTTCCAGAAATGGACATCATTAGAGATTGGATTTTATGAGACCTGACACAAATTCTTGCCCCCAACCCTACTCCAGCATCCTGAGTTAACTCATTTCTGCCAGTATAATAACAATGTTCAAAGGTCACCCATTGCTAACAAGGTAAGTCTCAAACTAATTAGTTGTAGTCTAGGCACTTTGAAACTATCATTTACCTTTTCCTATATAATCCCCGAACTTTTGCTGTCTTTGTTTCCAACCACAAATTCAGTGTCTCTCCTCTCTCTCTCCCTCTCTCTCTCTCTCTCTCTCTCTCACACACACACACACACACACACACACACACACACACACACACACACACACACATGTTCCAGGAACTGCCCTCTGCACCAGGGATTCGATAGGAACTCAGGGGAAAAAAAGATAGATACAATTCATATCTTCACAGATCCTACAAGCCTTTTGTAAACTCACCTCTAGAACTCTGTTGACAATCCAAACCCTTATTCCCTTAGAATGTCTTTTGCCCTAATCAAATGCCTATCTATTTAAGAGCCTCTTCATTCATTCCATCATTTATTCTTCTTTCTTTTTTTAAACAAAATCCCCTGACTTCTTTGTTCCAAAGAGTATGAAGGTCCTGGGGATGAAAGATAATTATAATATGGCACCTGCCTTAGAGGAGCTCACAGCCTTATGAGACAAAGTAGTGGAACTGGATAAAAAAAGAAAGAGATCAACAACTGTCAAGCAAATAACATTAGCAGGCACTGTACCTGCTGCTTAGATTCATTTTATTATTTGGTCTTCATATCAACATAACTTATTGATTAAATGATTAAATGGATATTTATAGTAAATCTATTATATTTCAGCCTGACTAGACACTAGGTGAAGAAGATTCCTGATCTCATAGATCTTACATTCTAATGGTATAGACAGACCAAATGTAGGACAATTGGGAGATAAATAAAATAATACAAATTATCAAAAACAACCCAACAAAGAGCTGAGATGGAAGATAATACTGAGATGGCAGCTGCATGGGGAGTCCTAGTTTAATTAACTAGGTAGGGAAAGCTTCTCTGAGAAGGTGTTAAGTTGAGATCTAACACTGACAAAGAAACAATGAAAAGTATCAAGATAAATGCCTGGAAGGACTCTCAGAATACCAACAAGGCTAGAGCTCTGTGAGGAAAGAGAAAATGGCAGGAGATGAAGTGGAGAAAAACAAGTACATTTCAAATCAATTAACATACCACTCAAGGCCTTTTAAATTCTGGCTCCAACTCACCTTTTCCAACCTTAGCACGAACGTTTTACAGAATCTTTAGTCACCCAGATCTACTTTTTCCCATTACCTCATCATTCATTTATTTAATATACAGTTGACCTTTGAACAACAAGATTTGAACTGCGTGGATCCCCTTATATGAGAATTTTTTCACTAAACATATGCTATAGAGCTACACAATCCGTGGCTGGTTGAATCGGTGGATACAGAGGGCCAACTATAAAATTATATGTGGATTTTCAACTATGCAAGGGTTGGTGCCTCTAACCCCTGTGTTGTTTGTGAGTCAACTGTATACAGTTGGCCCTCCCTATCCACAGGTTCCACATATGCAAATTCAACCAACTGTGGATCAAAAATATTTTTAAAAAATTTCAGAGTTTCAAAAAAGCAAAATGTGAATTTGCTGTGCACTGGCAACTATTTACATAGTATTTACATTGTATTTACAACTATTTATATAGCATTTGTATTGCATTATGTATCATAGGTTATATAGAAGTGATTTAAAGTATATGAGACGATGTGCATAGGTTAGGCAAATACTATGCCATTTTATATAAGGGACTCAAGCATCCAAGGATTTTGGTACAGAGGGGTGTGTCCTAGAAACAATCCCCAAGTATAGTGAGGGATGACCAACTGTATGCTGAATAAACACTTGAGGACCATAGGTAAGGGCCCCAATTTCATTCTAAATGCAAAGAGATGCTTTAAATTAATTGATTGGTGTTTTTAATTTTGTTCTGTTGAAGCAAGTGATAGATATTTTTGAAAAAATCTTTCTGTTAACTCTATAGAGAACTGATGAAAGGAAATAAGAGTGAAAGGGGGAAGAAACATTATTGACATGGTGTTAGCCAACGATGATGTAAGCCAACCTGGGGCCAGTGATGAATGAGAAAGCAACTGATTCGAGATATATTTTAGAGGTCTAATTTATGACCTCCTTCCCATTTTTTTATTTTTCCTTTCTCATCATTAAAACAACTGTGTAAAATTTCCATCAGAAATCAAATGACACCTACCTGGAGAACAACACCCTACACATAAAAAAGTGCAGTCTAAAAGACTTTATCTCTAGACCAAAGATGCTATCTAATGGGGGGATGGGGGTGCTAGTTAATTCATTTATTATGATAATGCTGAAATACTAAATGAGTCATAAACATCCAGTCTTCTCAGGGGCAAAGATGGGAAAGAAACAGCTCTCTCTCCTGTTTTCAAGACTACTTGATATGCATGACTAGAGAAACTCAACATTGGAGCTGCATGGGAATTGAGACTCATGTCAGCTTTATTTACTGCTAAAATGTTCTCAGGGAATCTGCGTGTTTTGAGCAGAGTCAAGCATCCTGAATGAGGGATGGAGTCTCAAACTCCCCTCCCTTTCCAGCTCTTCCATTTTCTTTGTGTTGGTCTTACAGACTGAGGTGGAAGGTAGAGGCAGGGTGGAAGAAGAAAATCAGTGCTCACTAGAAGGCAAGGTGGCTGAGACAGAAACACACACAGAGAACTGGGACTTCCTCTGGAGATGAGACCTATGGAAATCTTTATAGTGGGACCATCTGGGCCTCTGAGCCATAGCTGACCATTGTGGAAAACATGGCTTATGGGCCACCCCGAAGTTATTTTCAACCTTCTTTTTCCTTTCTACCTCTCACATGCTCTTCCCCAGCCCCACTTAAGCTGGGGGCTTTCTTTTTCTTCCAGCTAAAAAAGAGATTGATGTAGCTGATACGTATCTTCCCCCTTCTTCATTCTTTCTGCCTTGAATGTAAACTAGAGGATGAGAACATCAGCAATCATCCGGCAACCAAATGATAAATGCCAACAGAATCCCTGGCCCTGATAATATTAAGTCATAGAACCACGGTCTACAATTTCTGGACTTCCTGTTAAGTGAGAAATTTGAACTCCCATTAATTTAGGCTTCTGGAGTCAGATTACTGTTATTTGCAGCCAAGAGTTATCTTAGCTGGTCCAAACATCTTCTGCCTTCAGAAGTAAAACGACTTAGGAAGGTGGGGGAAAAAAAACCCCTCATAATGCAACCACTATTAGTATCTCAGTATACTGTTATTCAGTCTTTCAAATTTACATATGTATGTATATTTTCCTTATATAGTTGTTATTATACAAAATCTTCCAGGTTGTAAATTTTAATAGCTGCCTTATATCCATGCATAATTATTTTACCCATATCTTTTTGTTTGGCATGTGGGTTTATGATATTTTTTACATTATGAACAATTTATGAGTATATTTGTGCATACCACATTTTTCATATTTCCTTAGGATAGATTTCCAGAAAGGGATCTAGGCAAATGAACAATTCTATGACCTACAATACATAAAGTCAAATTGCTTTCTAAAAGTGTTATAGCAATATACACTGCTACCAACAATGACAGTATCCATTTATTTACATTTTTTTCTACACTGAGTATCAACATTTTCAAAAAGGCTAATTTCATAAAAATAAGAACATTTTTTAAAGTGGTGATTTAAATTCAAGATACTCTTGGACATTGTTCTCTCTCTTTGTTGCCTCTTTCTGGCTATGAAATGAGCCACTAGATTCCTATACTGTATAATCTGAAAGAGTCAATCTATCTTCAAAATGTTACCTAACAATTATATTACCTTATATATACAGAATCTTCTGCATTGAAGAAAATGCTTTTGAGTCAGGTATGATCCCTATTCAGTGAAGGAATAAAAGCTGATTTCAGAAAGTGCATATGACGCACCCTTTGTTGTAGAGCTGTGAAACGGAAGAACTTACACTTTTATTTCAAGTCAAGGACTCTTTTTAGTTTAGCATATTACTTTTTTGCTTCAACATGGCTGCTAAGCAAACCTCACAATATCAACCCTGACTTGGATGACTGATCTGAAAATAAATTAACAAAGGCCTGGAAGAAACCGATTAGTGGAAAGAAACAAATTTAACAGTATGAGTCTGTATTGTATATTACCTTTTCCTTTGTTCTCTGAGTATATGTTATGAGCACTTGTAACTTCAGTGTGAAATAAAGCGTAGAAGAGCTAAGGAAAACCCCAGAGCAGACTGTGTTATGAGCAGAGCAAAAACAAATTTTATAGATCAGAGAGAATTTTGTAAACCTTAATGCTATGGAATATTTATAAAAATAGGCAGGCCAATAGCTATAGCACATGGTGGTTTTGAAGAGAAAAAAGTAGCAATAATGAGTAAAACCTTTATATAGTGTCTTCTCGGTCATCCAGCAGAACAGCCATTGAACCAGGACTGCTATAAAGTTGAAGCCCTGTTATCTTCTGGGTTACAGGTACCAGTGAGTGTTTACCAGTTGGTCTGCATTTACCAAATATTTTTATGGAAAAAGACATTGGTTACATAAGCTTGAGTACAAAATCAAGTAAGGTAACAAGATTTTAGAGGAGAAAAAAACTGAGTCTAGTAATAGAAGGAAGAAAATAAAACTGGGACATGCTGTTGGTATGGGGCAAGGAGTCTAACTTAACTTCCATCCCTCACCCCTTAGATCTGGCAATAAGCTACACCTCAGGATTAACAGAAAGTAAGATTTAACATGTAACCTTTGGTTCACCATATCTTTTTTTCACGTGTTCCAAGAAGATGCTGCACAAAGAAAACCCTGCATATCTCCCAAGAAATAACTCATGAGGCACTGATGAGAAAATTTCTTCTCCCCAGACTTACTTTCCTGACACCTTAATTCTGAATCAATTGGACCATGAAAGCAAATCAGGACCCACGCCACCAATGGACATTCTGAGGCAAGCGGGATGCCCCCCGTGAATGGTTTTCAATATCTACAGAACCATTTTCTTTCTGTTCTTGCAATAGAGTTGAGGAGAATTCCAACCATCCATCAATTATGGGAAGGGCTAAGGCTAAAAGGGAGTGACAGAGGGCCAAAGGAAAAAATGGAAAAGAAAAACAAAAGGAGATGAAAAATGAAGTAGAAGCAGTGGGGCTGGCCTCCTAGTCCTGTTTACAGGTAGGATGTATAGTGCAATGAGAAGGTCCTGGGAGTGAAAGTCAGACAATCCATGTATGAATTCTGAGTTCTCCATCTATCGCATGATGTTGAACCCATCACTTAGTCTCTAAATCCTCAGTATTCCCACCTGTAAAATGGAAAAATAACACCTTTCTCCAAGGGTTACTGAACATTAAATATGATCATATGTAAATAAAATGTACAAATTACTATTTTATAATATGGTCCAAAGATGGTAATTTTTTCCTTCCTTCAAATAAAGATCTAAGCAGGAAGAAGGAATCCATCAAGTGTGAGTATGAATGAGCAACTCTGTGTGTGTGTGTGTGTGTGTGTGTGTGTGTGTGTGTGTGTGTGTGTGAGAGAGAGAGAGAGAGAAAGAAAGAGACAGTGTGTATGTAAAACTTAATACCCTAGATATTTGGGAGAAATTCATTTCCCTTCTTTATTGAAGCTGCTCATAATGAAAATGATGTTATTTCTACCGAGTTCAGGGTCTGGCACATAGTAGGTTCTAAATATTTATTTGTTGAATACATAAAAAACAACATTAAAAGTGAAGCTGAATGAATGCCAAGCAGCTAATTATCAAAGTCTAGAATTTTTACATAAGCAGCTCTGTCTTCACTGTACCAGGTTACTCTTTTTCAGGAAAACAGCTTGGGAAACTCACAAATCCATTCTTACCCCCAATTTAAATCTTAGGGAATAAATAATGCACGTGTAATAGGTAAGCCTGTTCCATTTTCCAGTTAACTACGGCTGTGTAATAAATCCTCCTAAGGCACAGAAATTTAACGATTTCTTCTGTCTAACCATTCTCCATATACGATGGGCAGTTACTTTGCTCCGTTCACCTTAATTCACTCATGCAGCTATGTTTAGCTAGAGAAGAGGCTGAGCTGCAAGGCCCAAGGTGGCCTTATTCACATGTCCGGCAGCTGGAGCTGGCTTTAGATGACATGATAGGAGGAGAAAAGGAGGGAGAGTGGCGGGTCAGCTTTCCTCTGTGTGACCTCCACTAGGCTAGGTGGGCTACCTTTCATGATGGTCTCAGAATAGTTCTCCAAGGGAGGAAAATGAAGCTACAGGCTTCCTAAGGCCTATCCTATTATGTAATGTCATTTCTCCCACATTTGAGCAAAGCAAGTCACAAGGCCATTCAGTTTCATGGAGTGACAAAATAGATTCCACTTCTTTCTGGGAGTTATTTGGCATGGACATACCAGGATACAGGGAATTTGTGGCCATATTTTTCTTTTCACTACAAAGTATCAATGACAAGTGTGGTCCTTTGCAACCAAGAAGGCAACAAATACATTTTTGTTAGACTATATGCACAAAAACTGTCTATTTTAAATTTAACAAGCAAAGTCATTAGGTACAGAGTAAAGTGCAAAGGAATTCTGAAGCCACAAAACTACAACTAGAGCAAAAATATTATGTTGAACATCTGATCAGAGCCCAGTAATGAGTTTAGAAGTAGAAATAAAATTTTTTAAAAAAAGCAGGCGATAAGAGTAGGTCATCATGTTAATTATGCTGATCTGGGCTTGGAAGCCATAATTTTAGCATAAACTTGCTGTGAATGTGACCGTATGTTTGGTAGAGTATAATTTCCTTTGAAACAGAATCTGTGTTTTCTTAAATCCCAGCTCTGACAACTACTAGCTGCATTATCACTTGCAAGATACTTAAGCTCTCTAAGCCTCAGTTTCCTCATCTGTAAATTAAACATAACAGTAATTTTACTTGCATATATTTATACTAAGAATTGAATGAAATCTAAGTTTACCTCTGTTGCTGACATAGAATAAACGTTCAGTAACTGGTTGAAATAAATGAGATATGTAATAGCAAGTGCCTGGTTTCCAATTATGAATTCTCCTAAGCCCTCTATTGAAACTGGTAAAATGCTGTAAAAAATATATACTTAATTATTTAAATTGTGTATTGTTATCTGAGCTCTAAAAGGATGAGATTTTAGAATCACAAGGAATTTGGTAGATTACTTGCCTTTTACTTTTGTCCGCAAAATAGGCTGATTGAGAGAATTTGGGAAGCAAGGGCCCTGAGAATATATGAAGAATGACTTCTGAGAAAAACTTAGTAGATAAAAGTACTGTAACTGACAAGATTCCAAGGTGATAATACCAACAGAAATGCTCAGGATGGTAGGACATCCCTCAAAGCAGACAATACAATTTAACTAAATGTAGCATTACAATCTAACAATGTTCCAATTGTAACATCACATTCTGATTAGGTAAAAACATAAAATAGTTTTCTTGGAACCATAAAACAATGAACTTCCACTGATTAATTTCTCTTGAGAGACAGAGAAACTGAGCAAACCTTATGTACACATAAATCCATTTTGTATAAATATTTGTATATTTCATGATAATGTTAGCAACTTCACCTACTGTAGAGGGATGTGTGGTTTTGTGTGTGTGTGTGTGAATGTGTGCACACGTGCATGTGTGGGTGGTGTGTGTTACTGACATCTTTTATGCTTACTTGCAGTTTTGTCTTCTCTTCATATCAGCTTTGCTTCCTTAGTAGTCTTTTTCTCTATGTTACTCCTTCACTAATTGGGCAAATGTGATCATTTGTAATGGGTCTCCAACTCATTAGTGTAAGTTAGTCAGGTTCTACTGTATTTCACCAGACACACCAACCAGACTGCTGCACACATCTGTTTTTGGAGATCTATTTCATAAGCATCCATAAAAGTTCTGCTTTAAAATGGAGAAATGATTGCCCCTTAATCAGCTATTTGTTATACTGAGCTACATAAATACATGCAGTGTCATCCATAAATAATCTTAGGATAGAACACAGCAACAATTAACATTCGCATAGAGCTTTAAAGTCTACGAAGTTTTTTCTTACATATCCAAACAAAATCCCAGGTATTCCCCTGTGAGGGAAAGTACTACATATTATTTAAATAACTTAGAACGCAGAATACCATATTTCTAAACATAGGTATTTGATTCAGCTAGGCCTCTGCTATGTGATCTTGGCCATTTATTTAACCTCTCTGAGGTTAAGTGTCTCCATCTTTAACATTTCTACAAAACCTACCTCATATTTTTTTTCAGGGTATCAAATTTTTGATAATGAACATAAAGTTCTAGACACATAGTAAATGCTAAATAAATGCTAGCTGTTAACATGATCCAGATTTTACAGATAGGAACACTGTCCTTGTTTAAAGATGTTTACATCAAGTAACAGAGAAATGAGATAGTTGTCAGTATGTAACTAGGGTTGCAGGTTGAGAAGACTTGGAGTGATTATGAAAGGCAGTTCCTGCTCCTCACTCTTAGCAAGAAGACAAGAGAGTTGAGGAGTATGACAACTAAGTACTATTACAAGGCACAAGCTAGCAGAGACAATGCCTCTAATCTGAAGCCCTTGGTGACTTAAAACCATGTAAGTGCCTGGGACTGAGATTAGAACAAAGGATGCAGATTTGAAAGCAATCAAAGATGTCACCAAAGAAGGTGGGCCTGAGACAGATGTTGGAAAACTTGGAGTAGAGCATGACACTAAAGGTATAAAAAGCCAGAGAAGGAAGCAGGCAATCAGGAAGTCCTAGCAAGCTAGCAGGTGAGATTGTAGTCTGAATAAATGTCAGAGACAGGAGCTGTTGCCGGACACCGACTTTTCTGTGGCCTCTACTTGGTAAGAGGGCAAGGGGAAAAGATGACAGAAATAGGGAAATATTTCCTTATATTGTGGACCCTGAAATCACTAACCACTTTGGGAGCTGGTACAGGTAAGTGAATACTGGGTTGGCCAAAAAGTTCATTCCGGTTCTTCCATAAGATGTTATGGAAAAACCCGAAGAAACTTTTTGGCCAATGCAATAGATATCGAGGATGGTAGGTTTTTCTGGAACCGTATTCAGCCCCAGACAGGAAGAGGAAATTATCCCTTTTTCTGTTTCTGAATCTCATAGCTCTGTTCTCTTCAGGGGACAGAGTCAAGATGTTATTTAAACAGAAGCCTGACAGGTGACTCAGCACTTCCCACCCCCACGGACAGTAATGACTAAACCATCAATTTGATTGAATGGCTCCCTCTTGATGGGTGAAAACCTCTGTGGCTTCTTCAAGCAGGTGACATGGTCAGAATTAGAGCTGACTGTCTTCAAAGAGTCTCCCTTTTGCTTCTCCTCGATTCTCACCTTGGATCCAGTTTCTAAGTCAAGAAAAAATGACATCCTATGAGAGTACCTGGCAAACTTCTAAATTTATTGTTGTGGAACTGTCATCCCTTGGCTTGAGAGAAAGAGAAACTGTCATCTACTTACAGCAGAAAACGTGTCCCTCGAATCTCCAAGAACTCCAAATTAAAGAAGTGGGATGGTCACAGAACAGCCTTTCTAGCAACCCTTCATGGCTGTGCTAAGGGCCATTCCATCCTGAGCTGGCAGCTCATAGACATGCTCCCTCTAGAACATACCATTAGAGAGGTCTGGACCATCTGTCTGCCCGACAGACCATCTGTATAAAGCACTAGCTCCCCTTCCAGAAAACAGAAAAGGGACATATTCAGATCTTGACAAGGAAGAAAGTGAGGACACTAGAGAGATGAGTCTTTGTACCTTTGCTTCCAAGATCTCTTTATAGCGATTGCTGGTAGAAAAGGAAAGGAGTCCAAGAAAAGTTTGAAGGTAGAAAATATTATAGCAAAACAGAAAACAATTTTCACCCAAAAAGCATAGAAAAAATCAAAATAAATAGGGAAAAACAGAAAGCACTGCGTATAACTTTAGGTGTTTGCAAGGATAAAGTCCAGGATGGGAGGAATCAAGGGACACAGGCTCTGAGCCAGATGCACCCAGACAGACAGATGTCATGCACTGCAGGTAATGACTCATTTCCTAGGGCAAATCACAAGCTGTCTGAGGCTCAATTTCCTCATCTGTATCATGAAAATAATGATACTCCCTTTTCACAACTGTGACATTCCCACCATATCATGTGTAGTATCATGGTGCTCAGTTCATGATAGCTCTTGTGTTAATCTTGTGATTTTTTTTAACGACTTTTATAGGGCCCTTCCCATATATTTATTCTTACCCACCAACTACAGGTTTGAAGGGAAAAAATTACATTGTGTAGAACTTTGTTTTCCATACTATAACTGTAATATCACAGTAGACTTAGTGGGTGTTCAATAAACACACATTGAATAAATGACACTATTGAAATGACAACAGAAGTAAAGGATGTATGATCCACAACAGCATTCACTGAGAACTCTGATTTACTTATGCAAAAGGGACCTTGTGCTAGATCCATGACACAGTTCTTAGATTCAGGAGTAGAAAAAAAATATATATAAATATGTATATATACACATACATATACATATATATATATATGCGTAAATTTCTGGTGTATACGCACATGAGTATATATGTGTTGTGTGTGTGTGCATGTTTCCCCCCAGTCAAATGAGTCTTGGGAGAAAAACACGTACCAGATAGGGAGAACAGAATTCCATTTAGTCCAAGCTTGGAAAAAGTACACCAGTGCCTATAGTGATGGGAGAGATGAGATGAAAATGAAACTTGAAGTGGCAAAGACACAGCCAGTAGAATCACGGCAGTAAGGAAAGACAGGTCAAGGAAGAGAAAAGAGATAAAGGAAGTAGCATTAACCAGATGAACACAGGAAGAAAGCTGTTTGTGTGCAAGAGAGACTCCAGGTCATGTAAATGTTTGCAGTCCGGAGACACTCAAAAACTTCTAACCTGCATGCATATATGCTCTCGCTGTGGGCACTGGAGTCAGAACAGGTTGACTGATAAAATGTTTAATGTGTAATAATAGCACAGGTTTCTTGGCAGATGAAAGATCCTGAGCAAAAGTCACATAGAAACATGGCTTTCCTTCTGAAGAAGAGCGAGTAGAGTTTCATCCTTACGTGTATTCATATTCAGTATGTTTATTGTCACTATACCGAGTAAACATCTCCAACAGGAAAAAAAAATAGCAAAGCCATTCATTCTTTGTGTTACTAACCACTGGCCTGTTTTCAGGTTTTCAAAGAATTTGCCTTTACTAAAGAGATTGTTCAAAATGCTTGCACTTCACACATTTTTTACTCTGTTATCCCAACATTTGTCTCACTCTGTATGAAAAACTTTTCTTTAATGAAGCACTTGTTCCATATTGAGTATCTACAAGATTCCAGGTATATATAGTCAAAGATTTTCACTCAAATCATACTTTTCAAAAGAAGTACATCCTGAACAATTGTGTGTTTATTTGGGCCTTCCTTTTGTGACCTGTTACCTACAACATGAATATAAAAATCAAAAGCACCTACATAAAGGATTTTAATCTCCCATACAGGAATGGTTTACCACCAAACACTTAAAATGCTGATTTTTTTTTGCTCATATATATTAAAAAAGCAATAGTTAGAACATCAGAAACTGAAGAAAAATCACTGAAATATCTACATTAAATATAAAACCTAGAGAAATTTTGCAGGGATGAGAGAAAAGGTAGAGTTGAAATTTTCTTTTTTTTTTTGGTCAGGATAAAGTCAAAGGAAGATGGTTACCTTTTCTCTTTATCAAGAAATCTTTCAAAATGTGACCCTTTCTCCTGTTTACAGCCAAGCATTGAGCTGTATTCCCAAGCTCACAGCATTTTAGGATCTGACTTTAGAAAGCTTTCCTCAGCTCATGAAATTCTGACTTGGTCCTCTTTGTGTCTCTAGTCTCCTTGAACGCTCTGCACCAAATCACTCCTTTTCCATCAACATGTCCCCCACTGACATCAATACTGCTGAAAGATAATTTTCCTCCTCTATTTCATATTTTTACAGCCAGAGACATGGATATTCGCCTTTTTGTTCATTGATGTGAGGTGACAATTTGTATAACCCCTGGCACCGTGGAGTAAAGAAGGTTTATATGCAAACTGAGGTTGCTAAATTACTATCATAATCAATACTAGTACTATTAATTATTATTATAAGTAAATAAATACAACTATTGTTATTATGAGATATCTTTTATTGAGCGCTGACTAAATTCCAATCTCTGTTCTAGGTCCTTTATAAGTTTTATTTTTCTTAATCTTTTTATGACAATCCTACAAGGTGAGATAAAGAAATATGGGTACAAAGGTAATCTGCACAAAGTTACATAACTAATGAGTAGATAAGCATGTTGAGAGATACTTCTCATAAAGTACCATCTGCAAATACAGCCCAATGTTACTTACTATTTAATGTCAGAGAGGAGACCTTCATTTCTTTACTTTGTTCCTTGTCTTGTAACTGCAGGACTTGTATACCATTGCCATCACTCCACATGCCATCAAATATTCCAATAAGACTTTGATAATGGTCAAAGTTTAATGGAGATCTACCTCAACCTATGCATGCCTCCACAGGCCACAAAAATGTGGCACTGACGATGTACTTTATCAGGGATGCACTGGTTCAGGGAAATGGCCCTTCAGAGGTCCCTTAGAGACACTGAGACCACATCTTTCCACTGACAGAGTGAGTTTATAATGGGAACAAGATTATTTGATTTGCATTTAGAGGAAGCTTGCTCTGCCCTGTCTATATTCAGGGATTTATGTGAAGAAGCATTGGGTTTGCAACCTAAACAACAAAACATGGCAGAGAAGAATATACATGGGCTCTGCAGTGAATCGGTATTTGTGGCAAAAAAGTGAATCACTTTTCACCTTATCTGTAATATAAGAATAATAATATCACCTTATCGATTTTTTGAGAAGTATAAGTAAAAAATCTAACCTACTTAGAATAGTGCCTGGCACATAGAATACATTTATTGAATATATGACAGAATTAATTATAATTTATTGTACTTTCTAGATGTGTGCTGGCAATGTAATCTGCAGTATATTGCACAGGAAATTTCCTTAGTTCCGTGCAGTACTCTAAACATGAATCCTGATGCTTGAGGCTCTGATAGAGGCCAGTGAACTTGTGTTTGTTATTTTGACAAATTGATGTCCCTCTTCTCTTTCTCACTGTATGAGATTTGGATTGTAAGGAATGGGACCTTAAAATCCAGGAAGCGTGGATGTTGTCCTCCTTCTCAGCAAGCCATAAAATAGACTTCATCCATTCATATAAGGATAGAAAGAACCCACAATCTGAAGGACAAAACCCCGCTCCTTTAGTGCACAGGGAAAGGCTGACTTGGCAGAACAGAAATACCTGGGTCAAGTGGTACCAGCCGTGCAGAGTTAGCAAAGCAGAATTGGACTCATCACTGACAGCTCAGCTCAGCTACATTAATAGGAACAAGGATTTTTACATCTTTTGCAATATGTTCTTGAACTAAATAAAGGTCATATACAATGACACGGCCCCACAGAGGTCAGACTCTGGCAGGGGAATCTTGATTCTGTTTAACTATCAAGTCCAAATTCTAGGAGGCAGCCTTGAAGACTGCAGTATGCCCTGTCCAAATGCAGAAATTGCAGCAAAGAGACAGGAGCAGGAGCGTCCTTCTACATTCCCCACAGCAAGGATCACAGTGCTGGTGCTGGGTAGGTGTTTAATAAATAGGCATCCTTTCACGGACTGAGAACAAAACGAGATGTTAGATAAAGAGCAATGTTAACGCCACTTGCTGACATCTAGAATTGTGCTTCTGCAACCACATATGGGTGGGTGCACACCATTCTCACTACTTACATTCAGTATCATTTCAGAAGTTGTAAGCATAAGTGAGGTGACATCTGGAAAGGGCACTTTGTTTGTTCCAAGAAAGGATCTGATGAAGCCATGGTATATGAAAATGAGCTAATTTACAGAAATCTAGCTTTCCCTCCCTAGTTTTACTTAGCTCTCAGATTATATTTGGGGCTTTTGCCCACCTGCATCACTTACATAAATACACTGAATTAGTGTGGTCTTTCTAATTTTTAAGCCAGACAAAGAGGAAAGAGACTGTATATATGAACTACCTGTAGAGCTCCAATTTCGTGTCAAGGGTTTTGCCAAGGACTATATTAGACAATCATTTATTCATTCATCACAAATGCCCTCTGAATGACTGACCGTCCCTCTTTTACAGATTAGATAGCTGAGTTTCTAAGAGATTAGGTATCTGACCCCAAGTCTGTCCATCTCCAAAGCCAGTTCTCATCACTACCATGTTCTCTTGCCATCATGATTCCAACTCAGCCTTTTAATCCTGGTCTATCTACCCCCCAAATGTAACTCAGTGTGACAATCATCATGACCTATGCTGTTACTACAAAAAAATACCCTACTGATACAAGTTCCAAGCGTAACTCAAATTCTAGTCAATAGTATCATTGAGGACTAGAGTTTTCTGAAGCCCACAAACCTTGTAAGGATCTGTGTATTCCTACAGAAAAGCCTAGAGTGTGCAAGGCTTTCTTGTCCTTTCTGGATACCCAGTGCCAATGGATTCAGGTTATCACACATTTTCTAATTTTTATGAACCTAAAATTGTACCTCCTATAATTTGGTCAATTACCTGCACTCATGCACATGTGCGTGCACACACACACACAAATCCACAAGTAACTAAGAATATACCATAGAAATTACTGAGAAGAGGTATAGTCAACACACATGAGAAACACCCGAATTATAACAATGCAAATATTGATTACCGTCATGAAGAAAAGACCAGTGCTGCCGCTTAATCAATTTAATTTAAAATTATATTGGTGACACTATTTTGTAGAGTCTTGAACCATGTATGAAATTATCGTTACTATAATACTTTACATTTCTATAGCAATATATAATTACAGATCATTTTATTTTGCAATATTTCATAATCTTCATGACAACATTATGAGTTAAGAATGCTTTTTTCCAAATCATATAGAAGGAAATTGGGGTTCTGAGACTTCAAGCGACTTACTGACCATTAAGCAGCCCTGTCAAGGATTGACTGACACCTTCTGTTTCCCAATCCAGGGTTTCCCTCTCCTGATTCTAACTCCAGCCCCCATTCTCCCCACCCCCCCATTTTAGCTGTGATTAGAGTCCCCAGTGGCAATGCAGATAATTGAGTGAATTGATTTAGTCAATTGCAAAGCCCCTGTCCTATTTGCACTTCAATGAATCCATCTTTTCTTTTGTAATTTATTGGGGGACCCTGAGAGGTTGTTTTTAAGTGATGAAAACAACACAAGAACACACAAACACATCTGTCATCAGAGGGTGCATCTCTTTCATCCCAAAAGTTGGCATCTTCTGCTGTGAGCTGATGCTATTGCCCATTAGCATTAGCCCCAATATCAGCATCAGTTCGTGGAGCTAACACACAGCTCCAGGCTGTTGTAATGACTCAGCAATCAAAACTTCAAGTTTAGTCGGCTGGGTCCTCACCCACCTCCCGGGCCAGAGCTCCAAGAGCCCCTTTTTGCTCTTTAACTTACTGGGTGATCTTTCTGGCTTCCTTTAAAGGTTCTCAGTAGCTGACTTTCCAGCTGTCAGCTCTGTTTGTTACAGAAGGAAAGAGCCATTCATGTGTTAAGTGCCCTGGGTCTTAAAAACACAGAAGCACTCTGGAGAATGTTGGGCATGGGTTGGCTTACTTGAGCAAAGACCCACAGAAAGGCTGGCCAACTGACTGGAACTAAATAGAGAAGGAATTGGAATTTCCTTTATTCTCCCCAAATAAACTCAAGGCAACCCTTTACCAATTCATTTTTTAAAAATATAACCCTGCATCTATTTCCTCTAGGGAACTTCAGCCTTTTCTTTGGCAACTCCGACACGTTACTTCTACTGAGATGGAAAGCTCCCTTTCTTTTCCTTTCTTTTCCTTTCTTTTCTGAACTCGCTAAGCAAAAAAAAAAAAAAAAAAAAACCCAACCCTGTTAAACTGTGAAACACTCTCTATCACAAAACAAAGCGGGAAAAGACAAAAGAAAGCCATGGATCTGGAGCCAGTCCTGATTGGAAGCTGTTTACCACTGCTCTGACCCAAGCTGATAATAAAGATACAAAGTTACAGTTGCCCAAGCAGCATCAGGAAAACTTGAGGTGCCCGGGAGCTGCTTTGCTCACTGCATGAGCTGTAATCAGAAAATCCTGAGTTGGCACATACCCCACTTCTATTATTAGCCTAAAGTAAGTGATAATGAAAGTGTTGCTATGGCTAGAAGATTCACTGATTACAATGATTAAATCTCAAATACACAAAAGCCAAGATGTTATCTTTATTATTTTTTTAAAGATGGTGTTGTGAATAATCTATGCAATTAATTTTTACCAACACCACAAGTCTAAATATACCCACGCTGGGTGAGAATGTGAATGGGAGGAGGAACAGTCAAAATGAAATGCCCTCAATCAAAAGAGGCACTAATTTGCCAACTTCCAGAAAGGCATTTTCAGAGGGCTTCTCTCTGTGCAGAACTGCCCTAACACAAAATAGATGACGTCAAATACTGGCCTCTGTACCTGGCACTGGTTATATCGAGAGCTGCAGGCTAACGAAGAGCTGACCAACCTAAAGAATGGTGATAGCCCAGGCAGAGCTGGGCAACCTCCAATCCCCGGACATAACCTACTGGCACTTGCAGCATCAGGGCTCTGCTCTCTCTCCCTAGAACAGTAAACTTTCTGTTTCTTGTTTATATATTGCACTTGCCTTCAGGCTTCATGAGTCCCAGGTTGTTTTCTCCACAAAGAAAATGAAATTTTATTGGGGGTTTCTCCTATGTTCAAGTCATTTAAAAATGATAAAAATCCCCTCTCTTGATAAGGGAAATGTAACTGGAATCTATGAGTAACAGATGAAAATATCCTGAGCAGAAACAGTTGACAAGAAAGACACATCATAAATTATACTGACCGGAAAGGGTTTACCCATAGGTTTGCTGTTGTTGTTTGTTTGTTTTTTTAACCAAGAGGACAGTGTGGAGTAAGTATCAGTTACAGGATGAAAAAGGGGAGGGACCTTTTAACAGCTGCCCTCCTTTAACTGTTTCACTAATATCATTATGCAGAAAACAACAAATAGATGGCAGGGAGAGCCTATGGCAATACCAGAGTCGAATCTCACGTTTAAGTATTTTTTATCTTTTTAGTTCAGGATTTTCAAAAAACTCCTTTTAAAGAAAAAAGAAATAATATTATTGTTTTGAATATGATCTTTGACATCTCTCAACTTGGCTCTCATAAATCTTTGACCCAGTCAACTGTCTCTGAATAAAACCTTTCATGTTACAATGTGCACCAGCTCTCTATCTATACACAGACATCCTAAGAAACACTTATGCATGCCCCCCCGCCTAGTTAACATACCTGTCATCTCTTCCATGAATATGTTCACAGTAACAGTTCGAGTTGGCTAACATTCCATAAAATATCACTACTCCTTTTAGAAGACGCCATCCATATGCTTTGACTAAAGCTCTATTGCTTTCACTTGGGGTCTCAGCATTTTAGAAGTACATTTACGAGTGATTCTCACTTCTTGGGAGAAGCTAAGGGGTGCCAACGCAGAGATAAAAATATTCGCAGATACAGGAACACAGATGCTATCACAATGAAATGGTGTTTTGCTTTAATTAAATAACCTCAGAATGGAAACAGGTAAACTACTATCTACGTTTTGCTATGAAGGAAAGGAAAAGGAAAAAAAAAAAGAAAAAGAAAAAGAAAAAAAAAGCACAGCTAACCACTGTGCTTTAGGAAACACTAAAGGACGGAGTTAGGCAAGATGTTTGACTAAAGTCACCTGAATTCCTGATGCTGCCTGCTTGCTTTTACAGCCAAGAGTAGACAATTAAGAGCAATTTGCAGCCACCCTCCCTCCTCTAGGGACCACGTAGGGTAAGGGGATGTTCCAAAATATGAGACACTAGTCTTAATCAGGCGACACTGCATCCAGAAAGGTTAATGAGATGCAATAGCAAGAGAATCAGTGAAAAAAAGAGAGGTTCAAAATACTAAACAATTTCCACTTTGTTCTCATTTGCTCCAATTAAGAGCTCCTGAAACAGCTTTTCTGTACTCCACACATTCGCCACTCCAAGACCAGACTTAACTATTCAGGAAAAAAATAAGTGCTACGGAAAAAAAAAAGTCTGCTATTAAGTTATCATAGAAGTCCGGATGCACCCCCGACTCCCACCCTGGGTCTCTGAGCAGACACACTTTTACCTCTAACTCAGAGCCCCTGCCAGTAGCTTTTCTGATTTTTCCCCTCAAATTTAAAGAGTATTTATTTCAAGGAGGGAGAAGCCTGGAATTAATTTTTTCTAAATTTCATAAATGCAGAATTCACTGTGTAAATACTAGATAAATAAAATGTGTAAAAATGGGAGGAAGGATGGAGGGATGGTTATACAAATGGAAATAATCCCCATGGCATGAAAACAGCCCCAAAATGTCACACACTGAGTTCTTCTGAGCATTACAATCTCTAAAACTGTGCTTCTAAACTGCCTGTGGATTTCCGAAAACAAACAGGAAAACACAAACACTACAGGAAAGCAAGAACCAGGATCTAAGTAGTCCCATGACTTACCTTCTTTACGGATCCTCAAAGTTCACCATGAAAATTTTAAATCCTCTATTTATCTTGCACTACTTTCTTTTCTTTTCTTCTTCTTCTTTTTAAAGTCACACAAGAGAAAAATAATCAGTTTTCAAAGGTTCCATGGATCTGATCTTCCAGCACCAGCAAAAAACGTGTCCAAGAGACTCCGCCAAAAAGTAAGCCAAAAACTCATCAAAGGCAAAAAGAAGGAGGGAGTGGGGAAGGAAGGGGGTGGTGAAAGCTGAGGGGCTTTGGGCCGGGAGCCCAAGTACCCAGAGAAAATTTTCACGCTGTTGAAACCTACAGTACGATATACCTGCTTTGGCTGTCACACAAGCACACACACTCTTGGACACTCACACGTTCTCTTTCACGCAAAAGCAGGCACCCACACTCACAAACACGCACAAACACGCAGACACTCACACAAACCCGTGTGATGAAACTGTCAGTAGTAACCTCCAATAGCTGCTGAGTGCTGCAGATGGTACGGCTCACTGTTACCTTCCCAGATCGGTGTAGGATCAAAAGAGCATCCAAAATCAATGGGGGGCCCCCCCAGGACCAGGTAGCTTCCGGATCCCTCTCCCCCAGGCAGATTCATCAAGCCAGGAGCGGGTCAGTCAGCAGAGGTGTCTGCTTGCTGGGTGCCCCGGATTATGGCAAGGTTATTCATCTTGATGTGCTGCATCCTCCACCCCCAACATTCGGCAGCCTGCATTGAGATGACTGCCAGAGCTGTGTCTGTCCCTGCTCTACTGCATTTCGCTCAGCCCTCCGCTGCTGCAAGTGAGACACGGTGGAGGCAAGAATACTAATAAGGTGGTTAGCTACAGTTTCTTCGAGGCGGTCAGCGAGCAGTACCGTCAGTGTGTACTTCCCAGTGCTCTATGTGTGTGCCTGGATGTCTGCAGGGACAGCAGCGAATCCATCACCGGCCAGAAGGCGAGATGGTTTGTACCCTGCCTGGGAGGACTATATCATCGGAATCATCACTGTCCTGCAATGGCATTGTCTATGACAGTATTTTGTTTGGGATAAAAAAAAGGGGGGGTGGGGTGGGCGGTGTTAATGGTTTAGAAGCCTAGAGCTGGCATTTGAATGAGAGAGAGAGAGAGAGAAAAAAAAAAAATGTCCAGCGAGACAAATTAGCTTTATAAATAAGCTCCAAGAAGACCAAGGCAAAATTTTAACATGCCGCTACCCTGGCTGTTAAATGGAAATACAAAGCAATTTCAAAAACCAGCTACAACCTATAAATCTTGGAGGTGGCAACAAGTATCTGAATTTGACTGATGGGACTGTGGATAAATGGATTCCTGGTAATATAAAAAGTTTGCTCATGCATTTTGCTTCCTACCCCTTTACCCAATGTATGCAGGGATCTAGGTACAGGTCAGTCATTTTTAATATGGATTTAGACTCTATTCTTTCACAGCTTTCCTCTAAGGCACAGCTTTTATCATATAACTATAAAATTGTAGAGAATGTCTGAGTGGCATTATGTCACTATGGGGGTTGGTTGACAACTGTCAACAGTATTACCATACATAACACTCTTACATGGAATTTTCAGGAAAAAAAAAGTCATATATCTCTTTTATTACTAGGCCATGAAAGAAAACATATGCAAATATGCTAAGCGAATAATTCCTCAGACTCTGGAAGGCTAACTTTTCCTCTTCTGTAACTGGGTCTCATATTAAAGTACCTCTTCTTTAGACAAGGATACTCACTGAGTTCCTGAAATTGAATTAAAGTAGTATCATCTGAATAAGTAAGCATTGGACAGTTGGAGAAGGCAGATAATAAGTGTGAATTATGGAGCACTGTAATACCAGATATTGCCAGCAGATGTCACAAAGGCAGATGCAGGTAAAAGAATTCTACCAATTGCAAGCATTTTAATCTAATTTAGTAAACACAGATTTTAATAAAATGTATAACATTAATCTGAAACACTAAAGTTTTGTAAAATTTAAAGGTGCAAATAACTTGGAGAACTTGCCTTTTGTTTCTTCCAAATGTCCCTCTCAAATCACTATTTTCCATAACTCCAGTAGATGATCTGTTACTGATATTGGAATAAAAATACTACACCACTAACATTAGATTTGCATCTAACATTATTTCTAGGAGTTATGATTTTTGATTCTATAAAATACAGTATTTAAGTATTGTCTAGGTTGTAACAGAACAACTACTAGATTAAACCACAAAACAGATAAATGAGAGGAAGTAAATTAAGTGATTAAAATTCATACATAAAATGTTTGTTTAAAGTTTCCATTTTAAAGCAATAATTCTGTTTCATCTTGATCATATCTATAAAAATAAGTTTAAAGGAATTATTCATGTTTGGGAGTTGAACATTATTAATAAACAGTGTCACATAGGCAAAATATATAAAGAATTTTTATTGGTCTTCATTAATTCCACCTATATTAATATGTGAAAGATTTTTAAAACCCAGCTTATCATCTTGGCCTTTATTTATCTAATGCAGTTAATTAGTACCTACCAAATCCCAGCCCTAATTGGCCCAAATGCCAATAAAAGAGTGTTAAAACCCTGAGCACTGAAATCCAGACAGACCTGGGTTCAAATTTCAGTTCTGCCTTATACCACGTACTTAGTCTCTGTACTTAGTCTCTGCAAGCCTTTCTTTTTTTTCTCCTTTCACTTGCAATCAGAACATTAATACATACCTAATAGGATTATTGGGAGGACTGGAATGAACTAATATTTATAATGTGCTTTGCATGTTTCCCGACACATAATAAATGATCTCCATATGTATTAGCACTAGCACTACATCTGTATTATAAATAAAGTATGTTTGTTTCTTACTGTGTTAGCCCTGTCTTTGTGGGCTACAAGGTAAAACAGGTGGAATCATTTAATCAATCCTTTTGATGTTGACTGATTTGTTTTCAAATTTATTTTTTACAAATAGCTGTTTCAATATTGTTCTGTAAACCTATAGTTGAGTAATATTGGATGACTTTTAACATTTATTATACACACATACATTCATGAAGTTATCCATGTGTTCAAGACTCAGTAAAACAGAAAAATCACTTTCTTGATTAATTGTCTGAGATGACTTTGAATCAAACAGAATATTTAGAAAGAAAATCTGATGGCAGTTTACTACTTCTCCATCAAGACTTCCTTTGAAGCCAAGAGAACCACCTAGCACTAAAATGTAAATGCTTAACAATGCCAAAAGAAAGACCCAAGGAAACAAGGATAGTGCCTAAATCAGCAATTCTATGACAGATTATAGCAGATTATTATTGCAACTCAGATTATCATTTTAAAATAGGTGCTTGGGGCTTCCCTGGTGGCGCAGTGGTTAGGAATCCGCCTGCCAATGCAGGGGACACGGGTTCGAGCCCTGGTCTGGGAAGATCCCACATGCCGCGGAGCAACTAGGCCCGTGAGCCACAATTACTGAGCCTGCGTGTCTGGAGCCTGTGCTCCGCAACAAGAGAGGCCGCGATAGCGAGAGGCCCGCGCACCGCGATGAAGAGTGGCCCCCGCTCGCCGCAACTAGAGAAAGCCCTCGCACAGAAACGAAGACCCAACACCGCCAAAAATAAATAAATAAATTAATTAATTAAAATAGGTGTTTGGATATACTGAATTTCATCAAATAATGGTAATGTAATCAATACTTTCCCAAGGAAAAAGAATACCAAGAATGTGACCCCTGTTGACTCAACATCTCAGGAGTTCTCCCGGTGAAACCTGAAACAGGTCCTGAACACAGAGGGCAAGGAGAGATCTAAAGAAAAGCAGATCATTCCCCATTGGTAGGTGGCGACTTTAATAAGCATGGGAACTTACTTACAAGGTCCGTCTAGGGAGGCTGCAAGAGTAGATTTTCGCAGGGACGGTCCAAATCTTAAGAGTTTATATAGACGCCTTAACTGGGTTCAGTCACATATCCGGTCCAGACGGTCTCAACATCTTACTCTCTCAAGGCTACATCCTCAAAGTGGCTCTGGCTATGGGAACAGTGGGCAGAATGAACACTCCCAGGTCAGGGGCAGGTGAAGAGCCTCGGAATGCCTGGGTCAACTGGCGGTCATGCCCTTTCAGTAACCTCCTCCAGCAACCACAGGGCATCAGTTACATATCCATCCCCTCTGGGTGTCTTGAAGAAATGTGTTAGATAAAAACGAGCGAGATATACAATCAAACAGATCACCAGGGTGCCCGTTACTCTTCCTCCAGCAGCCTGCCAATCTACAATAGGTTGAATAATATTTGTGCTAACATTGAAAAACAGTTTCTTTGAAATCTGATTTCTGTTTAAAATTAAACATGTCTCCTCCCTCATTCTGGGAGAGCTGAGTATCAGCAACAGTCCCTAGTTCTAACCTGAAAAGTAGTGTCTTACAGAGAACTGACACATAGAATATATGAATTCCAGGAGAACAGGTCGCCTGTGACCATTTCCCTTCCCACGGCCAGAAAAGACTTTTCTAGTAGAAGATGTTAGCATTGGAATACCTCAACTTTTAAAATGTGCCCAGGTAATCTGGGACTTCTGGACAGTATGTTTGGATAAAGGGGGAAGAAATGCACCTTAATCTGCATTACTGGAAAATTCTAAATTTCCAGAGTTGGTCCAGGATAGTGAGTCAACAGCTACCATGAACAGTAGTAGATAAAGGTATGACTTTAATATGCGTATGTTTTATTTCTTGGGCGTCATTACTGAGTAGGAAATATCTCACCAGAATTAGTAAGAGTAAATTCCTCTTAGAATTCTTAAGTGAAAATTTAGATGTCTGTGTTCCTTTTAAACACAGACGACTTACAGCCTGTCACCATGTTTTTCTTTGCTCCCTACATCCTATGCTATGACATAAGCATAAGAATAGGAACTTAGTTTAGGATTTGTTCCCTCCTTGCCTTATTATAAAATTGGTTTGCCTGCAATCCAAATGTTCTGATTTAGCTTATTGGCTTAAAAGATTACATTCTATTATTGATTATATTCTATTATTCCATCTCTTGACACTTTTATTAATTATGCTTTGAAATTAGCTTGGATCATTTATTTAAAGTGTTTTAATCAGTTATTAAGGGTTGGGCATCATTTTATTTCTCAAATTATTTAGCCTTCTTGTTTATATCCAGAAATTGCAAGCTTAGATAAATCTAGCATAAATGTTGTGCCATTTGGATCAATTTCTCCCAAAGGTCTTCCTGGACCTTTATAATTACTCCCTCACATCAATCCAAAGAGTAACTTAATTGACCCATATCACTTAACACTTGGTGCTTTACTATTTTATATACATAGTATACAATTTCAAAGGAACTCTTTTTGTCTTTTTGTCCCCTAGAGAGAGCCTAACACAGCTCCCTCCAAGCCTCAGGTACTAGATAATTTTTTGCTGTTATTATTGATGAAAATATGCTAGACATAACTCAGGGACTTAAAATATCATATAATTGATCCTGGTTCTTCCTTTCAACTTCAGCCTTAAATAAACTAAAGATAGCCTATGTATAGATGCTTGCTATTTGTGGTGCAATTAAATTATCACTTTATTAGTTATTCACTAATTCATAATAATTCCTTATTATTGTTTTAATATCTGTTTGAGTTATAGTGATTCTCTCCCTCTCATTCCTGATATTGAAAATTTGTGCATTCACTTTTTTTTATCAGTCTGGCTAGAGGTCTATCGATTTTATTGACTCTCTCAAAGAGCCAGTTTTTTGTTTAATTGATTTTCTCTCTTTTATTTCACTGATTTCTGCTCTTATCTTTATTATTTCTTTTTTATATATATCTTCTTTGGATTCCATTGGCTCTTTTCTACTTTCTTAAACTAGAACCGTAGACCATTGATTTGAGATCATTCTTTTCTAATGCAAGCATTTACTGTAATAAATTGGCCTCTAAAATCGCCTTAGGCTGCATTTCACAAATTCTGATATGTGTGTTTTCATTTTCATTCTGTTAAAAATAGTTTTTAATTTTGCTTTTGGTTTCTTCTCTAACCCGTGGTTTATTTATAAGTGTGTTATTTAGTTTACAATCATTTGCGGATTTTCCAGATATCTTTCTGTTACTGATTTCTATTATTAATTAATTCCATTGTGATCAGAAAACAGTCTTTGTTTGATTTGCATCCTGTTACATTTATAAACTTGTTTTATGGCCTAATTTGGCAAATGTTCTGTGTGCTCTTAAAAATAATGCATTTTCTGCTGTTGTTGAATGAATTAGGAACAATTGGTGTGATAATGCTGTTCAGTTTATCTGTTTTCAGTTTATACTGTTTTTCTGTCTACTTATTCTATTATTTTTAATTCTTCATTGTAATTATGGATTTATTTATTATCTATACCTGTTTTTACTTTGTGTATTCTGAAGCTCCATTACTAGGTACACAGATACTGAAAATTTAATAAGTCCTCTGATGAATTAACCCTTTATAGTTATGAAATGATCCCTTTGTCCCTGGTAATATTCCTTTTTTAAATAAAATCTACTTTATCTGACATCAATATAGCCACTGCAGCTTTCTTTGGGTTAATGTTAGCAGCACATCTCTTTTTGTATCCTTTTACATTTGACCTATTTGTGTCCTTATATTTAATGCAGGTTTCTTTTAGAGGCAAGATATAGTTGGGTCTTGCTTTTTTTTACCCAGTCTGACAAAATCTGACTGTTAATTAGGAATGGTTGAACCATTTAAATTTATTGGGATTATGAATAAAGTCTGATTAAAATCCACTATCTTGCCACTTCTGCTTTACGTGTTTCTTCTGTTCTTTGTTTCCATTTACTTCTTTTTTCACCTTCTTCTGGACTGAATATTTTTTAAAATTCCATTTTGCATTATCTGTTTGTTGGTTTACTTTCTATACTTCTTTGTTTTATTGTCTTTCTTTCTTTTGGGGGGGCACATTGCTTTAGGATTTATAGTATATACCTTAAATTATCATAGCCTACCATCAAGTAGTATTATCCCATTTCATGTACACCATAAATATACAAGGTTATACATTAATTTCCCCTCTCCTGGACTTTGTGCTATTATTGTCATACATTTTGCTTTCACATTCATTATAGACTCAACAATAAATTGATATTATTTCAAAAGAGTCAAATGATCTTTTAATAGGACTTAAAAATAAGAAAAGCATTTATATTTGCCTACATATAATTACCATTCCCAGTGCTCTTCCTTCATTTGTGCAGTTACAGATTTCCATCTGGTATTATTTTCCTCCTGCTGGAAGAACTTCCTTTAACATATTTGGGAGCTGCTGGGGATGAAGTTTTACAGCTTTTGTACATCTGAAAGAGAATCTGGCCCACTGTCTTCTTGCCTTCATTGTTTCCAAAAAAAAAAAAAAATCAACTACTATTGTCCCTCTATACATAATGGTTCTTTTTACTTTGGCTACATTCATATTTTTTTTTTCTTCTTCAGATTTCTATTGCTTAGGTTTCACTAGGCTTCTTGAATCTTGAATTTACTATTTTCATCAAAGTGGAAAACTTTTATCATTTCTTATATTTCTTCATAGGTTTTCCATCTCCATCCCCTCTATTTTGGTGACCTCAATTTCCCTATTAGGCAGCTTGCCACTTTAACGGTGTCCCACGTCTCACTGCATCCTTTTGTCTTTCAGGGGTTATTTTCTGTTTTTTAGATTATCTCTATTACTAAGTCTCCAAGTACAGTCTGCCCTCAGTATTGACGAGTTTCACACCCGCAGAGGCAACCAAGCACTGATTCCACGGATTCTGTGGTTGGTTGAATCTGTGGATGTGAAACCCCTAAATACAGAGGGCCAACTGTATTCATTGTAAGACTTTGTTTTATATAAGGGACTTGAGCATGGCAGATTTTGTATCGGTGGAGGCTCCTGGAAACAATTCCCTACAGGTACTAAGGGATGACTACATTAATCTTTTCTTCTGTAGCATCACATATGCTATTAATCCCATGTAGTGTATTCTTTTATCTCGGATACTATAGGTTTCATCCATAGAAGTTCATTTTGGGTCTTTTTTGTATCTTCCTTAGCTCTCCTTAACATGCTTAAGTTTTTATAAACTTTCTTGGAAATATAAAATAATGTAGTTTAATATCCTGTCTACTATGTCTTTCACCTGCATTATTTCTAGATTGGTTTTAATTGATTGTTTTTCCTCTCGCTACGCGTTGTGGATTACTGCTTCTGTGCATGCCTGGTAATTTTGATTGTATGTCAGGAATTTTTAATTGTTATCTTGTTGGGTATGTTTTTAACTATTCTTGACATTTGTTCTGGAACACAGATATTTGGAAGAAGTTTGGGCTTTTTTGTTCCTTGTTTTTAAGATTTCTTGGGAAGAATCAGAAGAGTCTTTAGTCTAAGGATGATTTTTCCCCACTACTAAGGTCCTTCTGCATACTCTACCTGATGCCCAGTAGGCTACAGGATTTCCCCACCCTGACTTGCAGGAATATAAATGTCCCTGGCCATGCGTGAGCCTTGGGGATTGTTCGCCTTGCTCTTTTAAGTGATTCTTTTCCTGGCATTGGTAGTTTCCTTACCATGTCCTCTGATGAGTCCTCAGATGGAAACTAGTATGCACCATCTGCAGATCTTCAGAGCTTTCTCACTCTACAGCCCACTCCTTTCAGTACTCTGCCCTGTGGACTCCAGATGGGTTGGACTCATTGGATTCCAACCTCTATTTCTTCAACTCAGGGTGACTGCTGGGTCCCACCTGGGTTCCTCCCCACTACTGTATGGCTTAGAAACTCTGTCCATGTAGTAAGCTGGGGAACTGGTAGGGCTTACCTCATTTATTTCCTTGCCCTCAGGGATTACTGTCCAGTGACGACTGTAGTCTAATAAAACTATTCTTATATTGTGTCCAGTTTGTTTTAGTTGTTTAAAGAGTGAGGGCGAATCCATTCCCTCTTAATCTGATTTGACTGGAGATGTCTAATTACTCATTCAAACAAACAAAAAAAAATATATGACAACCTATTTTATGCCAGTTAATGTTCTTTGAGCTGGGAACACAGTAATGAACCAGAGAGACTGCATCTTCGCAATCATGGAGACTCCATTCTATTGGCAGATGTCTTATAGCCAATAAGCCACTAAACAAACATATATAGAAATACCTTACATGGTTCAAGAGCTACAAAGAAAATAAAAGATTTTATGTGATAGACAGTGACAGAATAGAGGACTATTTTAGGTAGTATGGTCAACAAATCTACTCTCAAGGAGTGACATGTGAACTAATATATTAATGATGAAGAGCCAGGCATGCAGAGATCTGGGGAAAGTGCATTCCAAGCAGGAAAATGCAAGTATAAAGGATTTTAGTCAGGAACAAGGCTGGTCCCACTACAAGGAGGTTCATTAGCTAGTTGGTCTCTTACTCTTTTATATGGCTTTGTCTCTATTGTGTGATGTGGAGCGTCAATAACTGAAAGGTCACTAACATAGTTTATTGCTGACCATGGATAGATGCCCAGAGCTAGCACTTTGTCCTATAGAGATTGCTTTCAATAACTTCATCAACCTAACATGATGCTAGATACTGGAGAACATTTTTCATAATATTTAAGTTTTTTAGACCAGTTTAAGGAGCATAGCAAAATTGAGGGGATGGTGCAGAGAGATTTCCCGTATAACCCCTGCCCCCAACACATGCATAGCCTCCTCATTTATCAACATCCCCACCAGAGTAGTATATTTGTTACAATCACTGAACCTACATTAACACATCATTGCCACCCAAAGTCCATAGTTTACATTACCATTCAGTCTCAGTGCTGCATGGAGAAGAGCTCTTAAATCCCTCCCTGTTGTAATCAGAGTAAACTAGGTTATACTGTAGTAACAACAACAACAACAAGATCCTACCAAACAATCAAAAAATTTCTTGCTCAATCAGTGTGTACTTTGCAGGTTGGTAAAAGGGCATAACTCACTGTAGTAACTCAGGGTTTCAGCTCCTCAAAACTTCACCTTGACTTCGAAAGGTCAAGAAAATATCGCAAGTAACACACTGTCTTCAAAAGTTTCTACCAAGAAGTGACACATATTACTTCTACCCATATTCTATTTATAAAAACAAGTCATATTTCCTCACCTAATTTTAAAGGGATGGAAAAGCACTATTCTACATGTTCATAAAAGCAGAGAGCCAGAAACATTTGGTTACTCTGCTAATGATGACCAGACCCTTTACCAAGGAATCTGGATACTCATGCCTCTAATGAAACTAGAAGTTTGCCCTTACTTCATCAGATTCAGCTTGAATGCACCACTCACTGAGTAGAAGATCAGGTATTAAGCACATACTCATGTATATTCTGAATTTCCTCTACTACCTTCAAATTCTAATTGCTAAAGTGCTCTACTAGTTTTCTTCCTGTAAGAAAGAAAGCGGGTATAAAGGTGATGACTTACTCTAAGAAAAGTTTCAGCAGCTTTGAGAACAAATTTCTACATTTAAAAAGCTGTTCCTAACTTGTAAGATTTAAAACAAAACAAAACAAAACATCTCTTTGGGAGACGACAGTTGCAAGAAGGTAGTATTAAAATATTTCAGGATTCTGTTGTAAATTAAACTTCTTCAATGAGAATACACCCCTAAGAACAAAGAGATACATTGGCTCTAGGGAATAATTAAGCATTGAGGTAGACAAAAATACTTTTAAAAAAAAATAATGCCTCTAACTTCTAGAGTCCTCAGGGGAAAAAAATATATATGTACTTGAATCTAGGAAACTAGCAGTGATACTAGGGATGGGAGCTTTTACGTAATACCGAATATCTTTTTTAACTTTCTAGTCTGTGCGTTCCTTTTCCTCTTTAGATTCTCTCTGGGGTGAAGCTTATTTCTCACTTGATGATGGGTATCCTGCTCCTCACTTCACTCCAGGCCTTGGGTGGTTGTCTTTAGTCTGCTCTTTCAAGGCCTTAGAGAGTAATGCATGCTTTTTCTTGGCACTTCTTTCCATGGATTTCTTTTCGTAGCTTCTCCTCAACTTAAGGAAGGGGGAAAGTAAACCACTTAACTTTATTTAATTTAGGCTTTTGGCCAAAGGAACAGCAGTAGATAATGAGCCTTATGCATGGTCTAACCCTTCCAGCCACACTCACCAAGGCTTGGGAGTTTTTTCCCACAGAGTGTGGCATCAAAGGCTAATAATTATAGGCAATTTTGGGGGGAGATTCTCCTAAACTTACTTCTGACTCAGCAGAGGTTGGCACCGTGGCAGCTGAGGTGGATGGCAAGTCTTCTGGTCTCCAGGATTACAACTGTTTCAGTATGTTTCCATAAAAGATACTGCTTACAATTTAATTATGCTTCTGGCTCTTTCCTTAATAATCCAGATAGCATTGTCATGTTGGCTGATAAAAATACAGGTGCTAATACTTAACTTTAGGATTTAGGAGAAACTGTTAGGAAGGAAATACTTTCCTCTAACTTAAGAAGGCTGAATCATGTCTGTGTACACACATACACAAACCCTTGCACCCACCTATGTAAGTATAGACTTTCTCCTTGTGTAAAACCCTGACCACCCACTTTGGGTGATCACTTAGGATCTCCATTATTTTGGTCATTCTTAGTCACTCGCCCTCCTTCAAAAGCAGTTTCCAGAAGAACAGGTGAATTATATTGCCATTCTTTTCAGCTTCATAACTAGTGCTTATGCAAAGACACTGATGGCTTGAATGACTCAAGCCTATACTTAGTTATCTCCAAAGAAGTGCATTTTGGGCATGATGGGGAGAAAAAGCTTCCCCTGTATGGCTTCCTTTTTCATCCTGTGGTGTGGCTGTGGAGAAGAATTTGGAACAGCCTTTATCTGTCTTTCTTTTGTCCATATAATTAGTTAGGCAACTATTTGTCCTCAGCTTATTCTGAAAGATCCATCTAAGTACTAAATCCCCAAAGCTGATCATTGCCAAAATATTTTCTTCCAATGTCACTTTCCCATTATTCTTAAGAGCCAGAGGGTCGATTTTTCTCATCAAAATTTTGTTCCATATTTCCTACTACAAGAGTGTAAGGCATTTTGAATTGTCTGTGATACAGCAGACCAAGAAATTCTAAGGACATTATTGTTTCTGGGAACATTTCAGACTGAAGAGGAATAAGAAAAAATGTCACAGGTTAGAATATGTGATTTTCACATAGTTTGGGTTTTAAGTTTTAGAAAATATGAGGGAAGACCCACCCCACTTCCCACTCTCACCAGGTATAGATAACTAAGCTTCTGTTTGTTATAAATAACATTATCTATTTAAGTTATGGTATATTTTTATGCCAGAACAATCCATAGCTGACTTGTTAATTGAATAGCTTTTTAAAAGTATGAGTAGAAGCCAACTGTGTCATTATATTAATATGATCCTTGAACTAGGAGTCAAGTCTCTAAGACTTAGTAGCTGTAAGACATTAGACTCACTTTCTCTCTTTCTCTCTCTCATTTTCTTACCAAAAGCCAAATGGTTAGAATGAACTATTTGTATCACAGGCTTATGATAGGAATCAAATATGATGATACATATAAAAGCTTTGTAAATACCATTATAAACGCTACCAAATATCATTATAAATGTTAATATTATGACAAAGAATAACATACAAATTATTTTATTGAGTCATTTCCACTTTGAAGTAAGCTGTAAGAATAAAGCTAAAGTAAGTCCAACTCAATTAGGAATCTTGAAAGAAATATTCAATAAGTACCATAGTGTATAGCCAGGACAAGGACCAGGGTTAGACAGAACCAAGACATCCCACTGTATCAAGAAAACTAAGAAGAGTTATTTGAACAGTTATTTGAACATTTTTTCAACTAACATGTGGTAATCATGAAAATAAACTCAATATTTTAATAGTTCTATTGTTTTTCTTAAGTTAGCTGAATCCTTTCTCTGGATTCTATTCTGGTTCAGTGTACAAAGATCTGTCTATATGAGAATAGCTGAGATCAATAGTATCAAAATATTTCATCAGCTCAATTCAGTTTGATTTCTATATATGTGTTTGTGTGTTGTATGGTTTATAATATAGTTTAAAGTATAAAACTTGATCCCATACTGCAAGTCATTACAAACTTTATTGGGAAGTTGCAATAAACATATCATTTTGTCAGACTATTTTGGTTGTACTTAGAGTACATTAACTGGAATTAATTCTCATTTCCTCTTATGTCAAAGAGAGAGGTAGTTTCACAAAGTTTTATTTTTCCCATTCAATTAAACATTTAACTGGATATCTACTATGTCTCAGGTGCCATGTAAAGTGATGAAGGTGCAAAGAAGAATATGATAGAATGTCTCCCTTTAATGGGATCCAAATCAAGGAGGAAATAGTTATATCAAATAATTATTGACAGGAAGACTGGTGATTAAACTTACAAGTTGGTCAATGCTTTCTGGTTTTTATTAGTAACAATGCTAGATTATTTACATTTTCCATCCTCAAGGGTAATTAATGCATGTCTCTAAAATGATTAAAATTTTTCCAGGGGGTGATTTGACAACTGGAAAAAAATAGTCTAAGTGCGGACTTTTTCCCTTTGTGTCTAGGGGAGGCAGGCACAATGCATCCTCCAGGAGTAGAAAAAGAGAAACATTTACTATCTTTTTTTTTCTCTCCATTTCTATGTGTTCATTTTTCTGCCCCACTCTTTCTTCTTTCTTTCACTGTTTATGGTTCACTCTTCTTTCATTTACCCATCCACCAAACTTTTACTATTCTGTGGGGAAACAGTGATGAACTAGGTAGAAAAGGCCTTTAACCTTGTGGTAAACTCTTACAGTGTAGTGTAGGAGCCCCTGTTGGCTAAGAGCATGAACTCTAGGGTGAAACTTCAAGAGTTTGACGCTCACCTCTACCACTTAGCAGCTATGTGAATTTGGGCAAGTTACTAAACCTCTCTTTGCATCAGTTTCCTCATCTAAAATATGGGGTTATCATAGGATCTACTTAAAAGGGCTGTAACAGTGTTGAAGTTCACCTGAGTCTTATGCTTCTGGAAATCAGAGATCGTTAAGAACCCCCGTCCTCCCACCTCCATCCTATCCTTTCATGTTCTGGGAAATGGCTAATTTCAAAGAACCACACTGCCATCCACATTCTGAGATAATACTCAACTCCATCGTTCCTCATGACTCCCATAAGTTTCCTGGATGATTTTCCTTTCTATTTGGTCTTACCATCTATTGATCACTATAAACTGATTGATGAACCTAGAGACTATCATACAGAGTGAAGTCAGAAAGAGAAAAACAAATATCGTATATTAACACATATTTGTGGAATCTAGAAAAATGGTACAGATGAACCAGTTTGCAAGGCAGAAATAGAGACACAGATGTAGAGAACAAACGTATGGACACCACAGGGGGAAAGGGGGAGTGGGATGAATTGGGAGATTGGGACTAACATATATACATTAATATGTATAAAATATATAACTAATGAGAACCTGCTGTATAGCACAGGGAACTCCACTTCTCTGTACAGTAGAAACTAATACAACCTTGTAAAACAACTATTCCCCAATAAAAAAAAAATAAATTAAAAAAAATAAACGGATTGATGATTTATAGAGATCTTGTCTCTGTTGGGTAAAAGAGGACAGATAATCTGGTTTATTGTTCTTTTCTGTTTGTGTATTTTGAGCTCACATAAACTGAGAATGTATACCCACTGAGAAGGGACCAGGTCACTGAAATGGACCTCAGAACTTTGTTTATGCTTGACTTACGACTGAAATTTTAGAACTAAATCTATAAGCTCTTTGTATCTGTTTGTATGTTTATATGTCTGTAATTCAGAAAAGTCTTTCCCTCTAATTATGTAAATATGTAATATTTTCCTACCTCTGGATAATACTAATCAATTAGATTTTAAATCCCTTACATTAAAGGAGCTCTGCTGTGATTGGCTTAGAGATAAATAAATATTCATATAATTGGCCAGTCCCCATATTTCAGAAATTAGAGAAAATGAATCTCAATTTCAATGCGAAAAAAGAGGTATTCTTATAGAAACTAATTCAGAAACATTTTAAGAATTCACATTTACCTACTTTGTCAAACAAAACTAGTTTAATAATTTTGGGTTAATACAAAGAACTATGTTTTATCTGAGTTATCAGTGTTATCAGTATAATGCAAGTACACATTTTTATTCTACTTGAGTATGTTCTTTCTAAACAAAGATTTACTAATCAAATGAGCTAGCATTATTTCTACTTACTGTTTAAGAGTACGAAAAATTTAAATTTGGGTTTAACCAAATTGAATCATTATTCTGTTGAACTTTATTTCAACTGTAATTATATTTTGTAGTATGTAATTTTGAAGATAATTTCCAAGATCTTTAAGTAGTTTAAAATCTGGACTGCTACTAAATTGAGCTACTTAATGGATATTCATTAGATAACTAGATAATTTTGAAATAAGATATTGACTACTGTAACATAAGTTACAGAGCATAATTTTAAGTATATATCATTTTGTCTCATGTTTATATGGTACAGAGAGGCTGCATATATTTGTGTCTGTTAACGAATGTGTTCATTTTTGGCATTTTGAGAAATTGTACTGTAAGATATGTGTCTTTGTTAAGGTAAAAAAGAGAGGAGTTTTGTCTTAAATTTAAATGACTGATTCTTCCAGAATGAAAAGGAGGAATGTTTAAGAAAAAACCTGAATGGATATAGAAAGATGTAGAAGGTTCATGAAAGGGAAATTTTATTTTTATTGGTTTATATAATGGGTTTAGCTAAGGTTTATATAATGGATTTATTTATAAGATTTTTCCAAAAAAATCTGTGTTTACATTTTCTCAGAGTATTCGTCTGTCTAAGAGGTTGTAAAAGGTTTTCCTTTACCTTCTGAGCAATCTGCCTTGGAGGCAAAAATTCTGTATAAGAAAAAGTTCCTGTGCTTTATGTTTACTTTATCATTTTCCTGATTTTTGAAGATAACCAAGCCTTCTAAATTTTGAAAGTACTAAGATTCTTTACAGTTGTGTTACCTCCTACATTTACTTTTAAAATCTTCTGTTGTCACTTTGATTAAATAGGAAGTCAAGTATTGTTTCTCAGTAACCCAAGATCCCACCTTTATCAAATCTTCTGACAACTTTTGATATTTCCCTTTTCCAAATATCATATTTAGAAATGGTATCTTTTGCACTTAAAACTGTCTTGGAGACAAAGAAGACCGAGGATGATATGACAGTACTTTAGACTGAGAACTCAGGAGAGCCATTCTGTCTTGCCACTTGCCCAGATACACTCTAACAGAGGTCAGCCTATGTGGTTTTTACAACGGGTAAAAGTAACCATTGTCTTCTGCTCCCAAACAATGTCTATTCTCCAACGTAAATTATCAGATCCCCCTAAATTATCTATAGGTTCTTCAGGAAAATAAATATCCGCTGTATTTGAAATATTTCTCTCCATCTGCATAACCCCTCTCCCCTTCTTTTTATCCTTTTTGAACTATATGGTGCTCATCCCAAGAAGTGTGGGATGCCAGAGGGCTTTTTGCCTCCACATATCTGCATAGTTCAACCCCTATCTTTCTTCAGTTTCTATTTGACCTTCATTTTATTAGATCTTGCTCAACCACTCTGCATGAAATGACAATTCCTCCTCCTAGATAACCCCTCCATCACATATTCATATACTGGCTATCTCCTAACTCTACTTTGTCGTCATAGTACTTATTAACACATTACCTGTTATATATGTATTTGCTGTACGTTTATCCTGGGACTCTCACCACTGGAATGTAAGCTCTTTAAGGAGGGGGGAACTTTTCTCTGTGTCCCTGCTATATGCCCAGCCCCTAGAACAGAGACTGAAAAATGTTAATCACTCAGTAAATATTGTTGAATATAGTAATGAATTTATTAACTGCCCATCAGAGTATAATACACCGGAGAACTTTATAAAAGTATACTAAACACAACTCTTGCCTTCAGTGAAGAAGTGGAACAGAGAAAAAAAAATAAAATTCAGAATTCAGAGGACCAAGATCTGGAGACATAAGAACATTTTTCATAGATGTACCAGTGTATGGATACAGGGGCTTCAAGGATGTGAAGAAATGAGATAGAAATGGTAGGGATAATGCTGCAGACTCAGGAAATAGTGTGAAAATAATGCAAAAGAAAGCCTGGCTACTGAGATAACCTACGTGAGAAAAGAATCTAAAAAAGAATGAATATAAGTATATGTATAACTTTGCTGTACACCCGAAACTAACACAACATTGTAAATCAACTATACTCCAATAAAATTAAAATATTAAAAAAAAAGAAAGTCTGGCTATTCTTTCTGCTATAGACCAAATGTTTATGCACCCAGCTCCTCCCTCCATCCTTCCACAAAATTCAGATGTTGAAATCCGGGAGGTGATTAGATCATGAGGGTGAAGCTGTCATGAATAGAATTAGTGCCCTTAAAAAAAAGGCCCCACAGAGCTCTCTGACCCCTTCTACTATGTGAGGACACAGTGAGAAGATGGCCATCTATGAACCAAGAAGTGGGCCCTCACCAGACACTGAATCTACCAGGGCCTTGATCTTAGACTTCCCAGCCTATAGAACCATGACAAATAAATGTTTGTTGTTTATAAGTATACAGAGAAAAACACTCATGTGTATTTCTCCTATACTACTTACACAGAACTTTTCACTTCTGACACTTCTGGTCACCCACACAGGGGATTTCCAAACATCAAGCAATTCTGCAACACCAGCTGGATGTCCTACAATTTAACTCAGCTCTGACACTGTCTACCTGAGGACAGCATCAGATTCCACAAGTTAAGGGCTCAGTTCTACAAGACTGTCCCCCACCCCCACATACAAACACACACACACACACACACACACACACACACACACACACACACACACACACAAACACACACGTCAGACACCAATCCTAAGTCCAGGTTGTTATCTGTGCTTCTGACCTACTGGCTGTAAACTGCAAGGTCCCATGGCCCCTGCCTTGAGTTTGATTAATCTGCTAGAGTGGCTCACAAAACTCAGGAAAACATCTTACTTACTGGATTACCGGCTTATTATAAAACGTTATAACTCAGAAACAGCAAGAAAAGATGCACAGGGCAAGGTTTGTGGGAAGGGGTGTGGAGCTTCGTTTTGGGGCTTGCCATTCTCCCAGTACCTTTATGTGCTCACCAACTTGGAAGCTCTCCAAACCCCATACTATTGGGCTTTTAGGAGGTTTCACCATGTAGGCATGATTGATTATTACTCCATTTCCAGTCCCTGTCCCCTCTCTGGAGAATGGGGCCAGGGCTGAAAGCTCCAAGCTTCTAATCATGGTTTGGACTCTCTGGTGACCAGCCTCCATCCAGGAGTCCACTAAGAGTTGCCTCATTAGAACAAAAGACACCCCTATCACCCAGGAAATTCCAAAGAATTTAGGAGCCCTGTGTAGAAACCAGGGTCAAAGACCAAGTATTAGAACAACAGATGCTCCTAATACTCTCATCACTTGAAAAATTACAAAGGCTTTAGGAGCGCTGTGCCAGGAATGCGTAGTAGGGTCAATATTTTGTTTTCTATTATTTCACAATAAGCCACTCAGCCTACGGTATTTTTATAGCAGTCTGAATGGACTAAGACACTTTCATTTGCTTATTAAATATTTATTATATACCCACCACTGTGTTAAGCTTTGTGGGGGTGGGGTGGGGAGAGGATGAAACCTACCCTTGATGATTTCATGGAATAGTGGGAGAAACAGAATCAAGATAAGTGTGTTTACAATTTAGTGATAAGTGCTTAATAGACTGTAACAAAGTGCACATTTTACTATCATAACAAGTTAAGCAGAATTCCCTCCTGAGGGGAGCCTGACTTCAGGAAGTTGTCTTGAGAAGCTGCTCAGGGTAGAAGGGAAGATACTGAAGACTTGGGTACCAGCAGGAACCAAGAAAACAAAAGTTAATGGAGAAACTGACTTTTTTATGAGACCAGAAAAGAAACTGGTTATGTTCCTGAGAGAGGTGTGGGAGGAGAGAAAAGAGGGTGGGCCTTAAAAGTATGGGAGAGATAGCATCCAGGAGATTTGTGAGTGGCTGCAGTTTACCTCCGACATGGGCCACTGAAGCATCTAAGTATGTGGATGAATAATGTCCAATTTGAAATATGAGTGTTTCTACCTTCCCACAAATCTTTCGTAAAGTGTACTTGACTTAGAGATGCTTCATGTGGGTGGGTATTGCTGGGAAACAAAGAATAGGTCACAGGAAGAAGGGGTTCAACTTTATATCTCAGGACAGAACAGTCCAGTGGTAGCAGGAGCTTGGTGAACACAAGGATATAAGCTCCTGGAGAATGCCAAGGTTTTGGACTATTATGGGACTTGAAAGTAGGATGGAAAAGAGTTTCTTAAATAAATTTCAAGGATAGAAAGTCACCAATTGATTTCTAGGTTACAAGAGATGTTCAATTATTATGGCAGCAAGTGTGGAAGGCCAAACACGACCAGACTTAGGCCTAGGACACAGCAGCAAGAAACATAACACAGCAGAATGTAACTGTGGCACAGCAAGAATGTCCTAATAAGATGAGTTTATCAAGTTGCCAGGAGTGGAGGTAGGAGACAGGGAAAAGCATTCTAAAGAAAAAAGAACTGTAAATATTTTAAATTAGCAAATAAATAAAATAATAGTAAGAGTCGATGTCCTTTAGGCATGAGGGAAGAAGACAGGAACTAACATTGATTATGTCCCAAACACATGACATTCATGATATCAAGCACCAGCATTTTATTCTATTTGTTGAATTTTCTTTATATACATACTGTACAATTCACTATTTTTAATGTATGGTTCTACAAAATTTGACAAATGCATAGGGTAACCACCACCACAATCAAGATATACACCTGCTTGATCACACCAATATTCTCCTGTGCCTCTTTGTGGTCTACCCCTCCCACCACCCACACCCTGACAAACACTGATTTTATTTTTGTTGTTATTTCTTATAATTTTGTCTCTCCAGAATGTCATAACAATGGAATCACACAGTATGCTGTCTTTTGAATCTGGTATCTTTCATTTAGCATAATGCATATGAGTCTCATCCATATTGTTATGTATATCAGTAGTTCCTTCCTTTTTACTGCTGAATAATAGTCCATTGTATGGACACATCATGGTTTGTCTATCCACTAACCACTAGAAGGACATTTGGGCTGTTTCTGCTTTGGGACAATTATGAATAATATCACTATAAACATTTGAGTGGAGATTTTTGTATGAACATAAATTTTCATTTTTCTTGGGTAAATATGTAGGAGTGAGATAGATCGGTAAGTATATGTTCATCCATACAACATACTGTCACATTATTTTCCAAATGGCTATATATCATTTGTATCATCATCAATCCTGCAATATACAGGAGTCTGAGTGTCTCTGTATCCTCACCAAAACACGGTACCATCCGTTTTTAAAAAGGTGATGATGATGATGATGGTGATGTCACTGCCAAGGATTTCTAGCAATCATAAGAAGGTAAAAGAGTCAAGGAAAGATTCTTCCCTAACACCTTGAATGGGAGCATAGTCCTAAAGATACCTTGATTTTGTACTTATAGCCTCCACAACTGTGACACAATAGACTTCTGTTGTTTTAAGCCACCAGTTTATGGTACTTAGCTCTGGAAGCCGTAGGAATCTAAAACATCTACTAATGATTTTGAGCATCTTTGAATATTCTCATTTACCAAAGAATATCTTCCTTGGTGAAGTATCTGGATAGTTTCTCTGCCTATTTTTCATTAAAAAATTTTTTTAAATTATTTATTTATTTAGCTAGCTAGCTAGCTAGCTGGGTCTTAGTTGTGGTACATGGGACCTTCATTGCCACATGCGGGATCTTTGTTGCGGCATGCGGGATCTTTAGTTGCAGCATGTGGGATCTAGTTCCCTGATCAGGGATCGAACCCAGGCCCCCCGCATTGGGAGTGCAGACTCTTAACCACTGGACCACCAGGGAAGTCCCTCTCTGCCTATTTTTTAAAGTTGGGTTGGTTGTTTCCTTATTATTAGACTGAGAATTCTGTATATGTTTTAGATACAATTTCTTTTTCAGATATGCAATTTTAAAACATTTTCTCCCAGTCTGCAGCTTGTCTTTTCACTCTCAATGGTGTCATTCACAACATAAATTTTAATGTTAATGCAGTTGAATTATCTTAATTTTTTTCTTTAACAGGCAGTGAATTTGGTGACCTAAGAACTCTTGCTAATTTGAATCTGGAGCCCAGAACCAGTGTGTGTTCAAATATACATTAGGGGATATCATTCTCCATATGCCTTCTCACTAATAACCATCCACATTCTTCAGGTTTTAGGAACTCCTTGTCTCGTGCCTCTGGCCAAAAATAAGGAGTTCTTTCAAAGTTTTACTGCTTTCACCACTACTACCATAGCTCCAATTGAGGAAAAATATTGGGGAAAAAGTGGGGGAAGTTTACCCTTTTTCAGGGTGTTTCTTCAACTTTTGACTCCCTTCCCCAATCTGCCTACTTTTGTTTAATTTTTAGAGTGTGCAAATAGTTCTTTTTTTTTAATTTTATTTTTGTTTTCTCCAGAATTTTGGGTTATAATCAGCAAGAAAAAATGACTAGAGTGGGCTTACATTATCTTGGTCAGGCTGTCTTATTTTTTATTTTATTTTACATATTTGTTTTTATTTTTGTTCAGGGAAAAGCTAAACCCACTTTTGCAAAAATATGGAGTGCTCATGAAGGTCACTGTGGGTGATAATGTGCAAAGGTAATTTGGCACTAGATTGAACAGAGGCTGACATGCCAACCTAAAAACTCTGGATTTCTATTTAGTAGGTTATAGAAAGCTATAGAGGAACTTTCATTCAAATGCCTCAATGTGGCTGGCAGTCCTTGAACACGGTCTTGCTGCCTTTTCCTTTTTTTTTAAACCATTCTCAAATAGCAGTGAAATAATTTCAAGTTTGCTTCCATATTCTAGTCCTGGCACCAATCTTGTTTCCCCAGAAGGAGTTTCTATTACTGAAAGTGGCATTCAGGCACTGACGACCACACATTCCCTTATTATACATTGCATAACACAAGAGAAGAGACCAATAACATCATGGGCCCTACCTATAGTGAACCAACAGCATTTGGGGCAGGGCTGGCTTTCTGCTACATGCATATATATCATGGATAAGACCGCTGTAGATTAATTGATGAGCCATTATGTATAGGTGACTATGTATACCAAGCAATGCATTAAGCATTAGCATAAAAAGGCAAAGCCTTTACATTTTCTTTTGCTTAATTGACTCATGGAGAACAATCCATGAGTCAGAAACACATACAGGGGTTTCTGGTAGATAACTATAATATCAGACATTAAACTGACATCTATTCTGGGTGACTGCCTTAGGCTGGGGTTTCCAGAAACATGCCATGAGACAGATTTATATGAAGAAGGTATACTGAGGAGTACTCTTGATCAAGACCCATAACGAGTGATGGAAACAGGATTGGGCAGAGGGAGGAGTTAAACAGTAAAGTGATTACAACAAAGGGCCCCCCAGTCCCTCAGGGAATTTTGGAGCTGAGGCAGCCTTTCAGAGATACCCCCAAATCGAGTGGAGGATAGATCTTTACACTCTCCTACCAACTAGAGAGAAAGATGATTGGTCTGTGGGAATTTAGTGTAAATTGTGGCAAGGAAGCTTTCTTTGGTAGAGGAAATTCCTCAAGTGGAACTCAGCTGTGAGCTTCGGCAGCCAGCATTTCTGACTAGTAGGGAACTGGGCATGTGATCCTGAAGGAGGCTCTGAGTGGTGCAACCACAGCATTTGTCACAGTGCCTTAAAGCAAAGTCAGTTTTCTCATCTGTAAAATGGAACTAATAACCCATCCCAACCTTAGAGCGGGTAGAGTGGTTTATTATTTTTGAGGGGGGAGTACCCACTAAATAAGTCCACTCTGAGGTTGGGCTGGGAGTTGTGTGTGCATGTATTCTTATTCTAAGCATACTGTCTCATGTGAAAGTAAGTTCTCCATAAATGTTATTGTCGTTATTTTTCATGCAGTATACACTGCATATAGGTATCAGTAATTGAGAAACCATTTTAACATCTTCCAGGAAATTGAGGCAAAGAGGAGTTGATGCTTTGCCTAATAATTTCCAGACAAGAAGATTCTATTTCTTGCCCTTGCTGTAATTCCTTTGTGCTACAGTTCTTCATGTCAAAGCTTGAGAGATTTCAACTCAAATACAATAAGCCAGACTTCTGCAGGTTTTATTTCTTTTGTTTGTTTTTGCTTGTTTGTTTGTTTAATTATTTGCTTGTTTTCCTACAAGTAGGCTTTTGCCTCTGAAGATCTCAGGTTTGTATATTCCCCGTTTTCTAGGAAGGGGGGAAAAGACTGCATGTTCTGACAAGTCCTTTTAAATTAAAAAGAGAGAGAGTTTAAAATGTAATTTTAACACATGCAGATATCCCCATGCTGAGAAGACAGTTCTATTGTATTTTTCAAACATTAAAAAAAAAAAAGAGAGAGAGACAGAGACAGAGACAGCGAGGAAAATAAAATTAGGCCACATTGGCATGAACACAACCGGGCCCTTGGCAAAACTGTAACACAGGCATTCCTGCCAGTGTGCGGCAGGGCACAAAGGGTGCGCTTCTGCTGATCAGCACATATCATGGAGACCTCTAAATATGATATTTTAAATCCGAATGAGTAATACAGCAATTTTTCTTTCACAAGTGAGTCAATACAATCTGACATATACCATTAAGTTGAAATTTTGGAGGTATTTTTATTTCTGTTGGATGGAAGCTGGCATATTTATTTTTCATTTCATCATTTTTGGGTAAGATGATGATTTGGCCTGTTTGAGAGAGAGAGTGTGTGTGAGAGAGGGAGAGGGAGAGAGAGAGAGAGAGAGAGAGAGAGAGAGAGAGAGAGAGGGAGAGAGGGAGAGACGTGCGATTCCAGGAGAAACGAGAGTAGAAAAATTCGTAGCTGCGTGCACCCTCCTTTCACTTGACAGCAGAGACTGGGGTGACTGTTTCTTCCATCTACTTCCTGACTCATTTCCAACAGGCCTCTACTGCAACAATTGTCACAGCAACAATATTTTCTGTATAGCAAAGAGATTTCCCAATTCACCTATTTTGTGAAAGTCTGATTCCTAGGCTAACAAAAAATGAGTACAATCTCCTGGCTGGCTGCAATAGAATCATGGAGCAGTCTAATTTAACAATAAGCATAATCGAGAAAAGACTATTTTACCTAAACTCAGGGTCACTGCTACTAAACAACCTGTCTACCTTGGTTCACCACTCCGCTCACCTATGGAACAATGCACTTGACATTTTTTGTTTCTGTCTGCCCAAAATAGATGCTCTTCCTTCTGAAAGAGCCCTCTCTCATCTTAGTCCTTCAGATAACCCTGACTTTGACCACAGTTCTGGCGGTGGTGGAGGGTGTGCCTGACCATGCCTAGCCAAAAAAATATGTACTATTTTACTTCACTGGTCTAAATTATCCAATGACATTCAATCCAGGCCTTTCACTAGAATTCTTGGGAAGGTGAAGCTCTCTTTTCATTGGGATAGCTGAGCTTGTAAGATAGTTGCCAGATACTGATGGCCATCTTAATATCACAGCACAGTAAGGAAAGAGCTTGCCTGAGATTGGAATCTAGAGCGAGGAAAGCAAAGATGAAGACAGAGCAAGTTCTATGACGTTGAGTGCCTGGACTCGAATGCTTTTCAGTTGTGTGAGCTCATCAATTCCATCCTGTGGCTTGAGGCAAAGTGAGGTGCTTCTTTTCTTTCTGCTTAAAATTGAAAAACTCCTGTTGAATTCAGCTTATACTTGATACATCTTCATTATTCACTTAAAAATACTTCCAGGTTGGAGGAGCTCCACTTCCAAGCCGCTCCTGGCCTCTCTCTGCTGTCTCACTAACTCCCTACAGGAGAGGAAGAGCCTCTCAACCTGCTGGCAGTTTTGGAGGAGAGCAGGGCTGTGTACTTTCTCTTTTCATTGGGGAGCTAGCCTGCCCTCAGAGAGCTGGTGTTCTCTATCTGGCCCATACAGTAAGCTAAGGATATGATGAGGCTTCGATTTTCCCATGCTGTCTTTGACTGGAAGACAGTCTAAGTCTGTCTATTCTAGGATTTAGGGAGGACCACTTACCTAACAGAATAAACTGCATACTCTCAGATAAACATTGTCAGGGTGAAGGTGACATTTGCTCTCTACCTATCTTACTTTGTGTGTATCCCTACGTTGAGTCTGAACCCTGGCAGGTAAGAGAAATGTAATTTACTGTTTCTCTCAGTCCTTACCAAATTCCAACAAGATGGTATGTATAAAGATACTTAGATAAGCAAAGCCATTGCATGATTAAGGAATACCAAAGAGTTTGCTGTGTCTGGAATATAGGACACAAGTGTGAGAATGAAGAAATTAAGGCTAGATATAGTCAGGTATCAAATTACAAAGGGCCTTCTAAGATATAAAGGAACTCTACTGTATATGCAATGTGGAACCATCAAAGAACAAAATTTTGCCATTTGCAGCAACATGGATGGACTTGGAGGGCATTATGCTAAGTGAAATAAGTCAGACAAAGACAGATACTGTATGATACCACTTATATATGGAATCTAAAAAATACAACAAACTAGTGAATATAACAAAAACAAAGCAGACTCACAGATACAGAGAACAAACTAGTGGTTACCAGTGGGGAGGAGTAACGGGGGCAATACAGGGGTGGGAAGGAGAGGTACAAACTACTGAGTGTAAGATAGGCCCAAGGATGCATTGTACAACACAGGAAATATAGCCAATATTTTTTAATAATTGTAAATGGAGTGTAATATTTTTAAATTATATTAAAAAATAAATAGAATTTAAAAAACCAACAGAATTTTGAATAGGGGCAGTTAGATATTTTCCAAAGAACACTGTAGCATGAGTGTGAAAATGAAATGGAGAGTGAAGAAGAAAAGAGGGAGAAAACAGTATAACAAGCTGGTACCCTCACCTAGATAACTGTCATGAAGGTCCCACCACTGACCCAGCACCTAACCCAATGCCCAACATTCCACTGTCCTCAGTGTGTGTGTGTGTGTGTGTGTGTGTGTGTGTGTGTGTGAGAGATAGTAAAAGAGTAACTTATCCAGATAAGAAAGAATGAGAGAGAAAAACAGAATACTAATAGAAGGCATGACATTAGATCTGGATTGGAACCTCCTAAGCTTAAGAGTTCTGGATTTCACATCTGCTAGTTCATGAGTCATAGCTGAAACCATACGCATGGGCTAGATTTCATGAGGAAAATTCAGCTAATGTTTATTGAGATCCTTACATATGACAAGGACCATTCTGGATGCTAGATCTTGTGTTGGCATCTAGGTTACAGACTTCCATCGTTTAATAGGCACAGAGAGAGAGAGAGGGAAACATAATGAAGATTGAGCTGGAATGACCCGAAAATCAAGAGAAGCAGCTGTGGAGGATGGTGCTTTGAAAAAACTTTAAGAGGAGAGGTTCATTACCAGTGTCCAATTTCACAAAGGGATTCATAACTTAGTAAATAAATACTGTCCTTTGGAGTAGTCAGGAAGTCAGTGATGTTCCAAATTAGAGCGGCAGAATTATGAAAAAAAGGTCAGGGCAACATGAATGAAGAAACAATGAAAATTCGTTAGAAGGAAAGACTGTAAAAGGGAGCATTTTTTTTATGAGTCTTGAAGTCTCAATAGGGGTCCACCTGGAAAAAAGAGGGAGAAAACAATTCAAGCCAAGTAGAGTTTGAGCCAGGTGAGGAGAAACTGCTTGACCATTTAGATGTTATATACATGTGGGCTGCATTTAAAGACCAAGGATGAGACAGTCCTATCTCCTTACCTAGAAAGTAGCTGAGCTACTGGAGCTAATCCTGTAGTAATCTCTGTGCCTCATCTTCCTCATCTGTTAAATGGGGTACTAATAGGGCTACCTCACAGGTAAACAGGTGATTATGAAGATTGAGTTAATGCATGTAGAGCATTCAGAGCACTGCCTGGTCACAATAAGAATTCTATAAGTATTAACTATTGTTGTTGTTATTATTATTTAAAATTATTATGATGATAATGCACAGATGCTCTCTTGGGATTAGAAAACATAAATAATTTCCATTTCCAAAGTGTTCAGCCATATTGTTTATATTTTGTATTTTATTTGTATGTTACAAAAGATAGAAGGCATACATTTTATAAAAACTGAGGTGCTCTGACATATGGCTCTTGTCATTTTTTAAAGAATATAATTACATTTGAGAATGATATTGATGATTTTTTAAAATTCATAGTATTTAGAGAAATTTTAAGCCCTAATACAAGAAGGTAGAATTATATAATAAGCCAGAATGTACATAATTAATATAGGGCGTTTTATACTGTACCCTAAGCACTATAGATTCTAACTATAAAAACCTGTAATTTTCCCATTTTACATTTCATTGATTCAAAGAAAGACAGACAGGGGGTAGAATACATAATGGATCTGACATGAATCTAATTGACATGTGCTGTTATGTGGAGGAATAAGAAGAAATATTACATAAATTTTTTAAAATGATTTCTGTTGGCAGTGCATTCTTAGCTGGCAAGCCTCATCTCTGCAACCAACTAGCTCTGTGACCTTGAGAAAGTTACATGTCTTCTCTGGGTTTAATAGGAAATTTGAGACATTATTGGATCATCAACTCATCAAATCTCCTTCCGGAGACCATTAAAAAAAAAACCCTCTAATAACAGGTGCTCATTACCAGTCCACTGACAATCCCAGCCACATTCTGTCTGAAGACCAGGGACAAAAATCACACCAGGTGGCATCTGATCCAGTTAAAATATACAGTAGCTTGGTAAATGCTTAATATTGAAAGATTTTAGTAATTCCAAAATCCTCCAACACCTCCTATGTCTTTTGAAAGCTGGTCTCTCCTTAATTTTACCTTTACTGAAAGTAGTGTATGAATAACGAATCTCAGAGATTCTTCTTTAACCTTGAGCTGAGCATCCTGCCTTTGGCAGTCTACATGGACACATATGGATACAATACCCTGTAAATATCTACAACTACTTGGCAACCCTGGTGAAACCGTAGAAACATAGTGCCTGGGACTTAACAGGATCTCCATAAATGCATGTTTAAAGAATGAATAAAACTAGATGGGGCATGATATAGGGCTAGGAAGATCACAGGATTTTAAGCTATTCTGACCTCAGATTAAATAACCAGCTCTAACTAATCTAAGTAGATTGTTTTGGGAAAATTGTTTCCACTCTCTGAGCCTGTAGGCTCATGTATAAGATGGGGATGATAATATCCACTCTTGGATATGCTCTGAAAATAAGAGATAACATGTTTCTTTGGATGTAGGTATGAATGTACATATTTTATTTATACCCTATAATAGCCAAGCTCCTAGATTCTAACTTCCAAAAGACAATTCTAGTTAGCTTAAGCAAAGAGAGGATAGCCGTAGAATTCAGGGGTCTGAAGCTGGGTTTTAAATAAAAACAGATTCTGGGGATAAATGTCAAGACTTTACTTTTGATCTGTTCCCCTTTCTCTGAACCTGCTTCACATTCCTTTCTCTTTTTCTAGAGACTCACAATTCTGGAGTTTACATGTTACTCATCTAGCCACCTCCAGAGACCTATTAACAGTCTCTGCATCTTAACTTCATTTGCAAAGCCACGGGAATAAGAATCAAAATTCTCCCGTTTCAGTAAGATGTCCATCTTGGCTCAATTTTCAGTGACCAGAAGACAAGCTCCTATTTTACAGAAGTGACCACTGAGGGGATTGTAGATCAGGTTGGGGATGGATTTTCCAGATGGAGAGTGATTGTGGACTGAGCAGATGCACTGTCAGCTTCTAGTCAATCTCTAAGTTTTTCTCCAAAAAGCATTCAGGACAGAAATAAGGTGTGTAAAATACCTCACACAATGCCTGGCAAGTACCAAGCATTAGATCGGAGGCCATAATTATTATAAAGATGAAATATAAAGATAACCTACATCTATGTCTTCGCTGAATCAGCTTTCACTGAACCCCATATTACAGCTTAGACGTTGGGCTTGTACTGGGAATAGCAAAGTGACTCTGGCCCCAGCTGTTGGGAAGCTAATTATCCCACAGAAGACGGTGACTGTCTTGTTCATTTCTCCTAAACATCACCCTTTACAAACAGATTTCTCTCTCCAAGATATGGTAATCTTGATATGTTTTGCAACTCAAAAGAGATGTGTTTTCTGTGCAATTCACAAAGTAAATTAATCCCATCTTTCCAAGCAAGTAACCATCCTGATTTGGAGCAATTCCATGCTCATGGTTCTTTTCATAAACTTATCTCAAAAGTCTTTTCAAAGGGGCATTACTGCTTTGAGCTTATATCCCACAACTGGGAAAACTAAAGTTGCTTTTACCGACAAGACAAAGAGACTGGGTTAGCTGATACTGCTTTCCCTTCTTGACCTGAAAGGGACTACCATGGTACATCCCAAAATAAGTGGGAATTCTCATGTAGTGAGGATTATATATCCATTAGCCATAAAGTATAAAACAAATATACTTTATCATTTTGTCTAGTTCATAGATAAAATACAAATACCCAAGATAAAATGGAAAAATCCCTCATCTTAAAGTCCAATAAATATGGATTTCTGGCCTGGCTTCACTATCTTCTGAGTGTATGACCTTATATAAGACTCTTCATCCTCACTTGTCCTCAGTTTTCTCATATGAAAAAAGGGGGACTTTAGTTTTAAACATTCTACTATTCCTTTCAATTCCAAATCGGACAGTGTTACACTGGTCTTAGAATGATTTTGTGGGTATCAACTTCTGGTTTTTTGGCTAAATTAATATGTATGTATTGTGGAGAATTTAGAAAACACAGGTATATGAACATAATATAAAAAAATACCATCTTCTCAACATTGTAACTATAGTTGAGGCAATCCCCATATCATGAGTCCTACTACTCCAAGGTAGAAGTCAACTCAACTTTCCAGCCTAGGTCAAGGCTTAGGTAATCCAAGCTCCACCAATAATGTGCACCTAAAGCTTCAGGCTTTCATTGGGAAGAGGGTGGCATAAGGAAAGAGACTCCATGTGGACTCCATTTCTTGGCATAGCCTGGCCAAGAGGCATGGTGCTTTCAGGAGCTGCCATGGTAGTGGCTCAGTGGCAGTGAAACCGCAGAAATGCATCTGGGGGGATCCAAGGAGCTCCAGTTCTTTATGTCTCAGCACAGAAAGAATTCAGTAAGAGACAAAGTGATAGATAAGAAGTGATTTATTAGAATAGGACACTTGTGAGGCTTACAAGGGGGTGGGCGAGAGGGTGCCAGGTCGAGAACTTAGTGGGCTACAGTTCTGTCATCAAAGGAAAAGTGGGGAGGGGGAAAGGACCACCTTCTCCCTCATTCTTGAGTAGATGTCAAGCTTCCATTATCAGCTCCTCCTCCATGTCAGGCGGGGGAGTTTTCTTGTCCCTACATGGTTAAGCCAGGACTGTCATGGCACAACGGAAATGAGCAAAAAGGTGGTAACATATGCTAAAAATGGTAAACCATCTCAGGTTTTAGTACGATGTCACCTTTTCCTTGTATTTTTTGTTTTTAGTGCATGCAGAGGAGCGTGTCCTAGGAATCATTAACTTACTGAGCTCACTGGGCAGGATGTGGGTCTCATTCCACCATTGTTTTATTGTTTTGGGGCATGTCTCATGCTTCTGTTGCATGGTTTTGTTGCTAAGCAAGCCTGCTTGGTTTTGTGGTTAAGCAAACCTGCTTTCTTGAGTGATCATTAACTTACAGGGGTCTCCCATACTTTTTACTTCACTCACAATCCCCTAGTGGGATTAACTCTTTAATTACCTACTCTGTCCCTTTACTCTTTCGGTATCAGTAGGGCCCATTGTCAGAATCTAAGGGAAAGCCTTCTGGTCCCATGTTTAGTAATGGTAGGATTATATCTGCACCAATGACACAGGGTGGATGAGGCATTTTACTTGGCTGCATGGCCTCAAGTCATAATAATCTGACTCTCCTAGAGAGTCTATGAGCTACTGTCCTTTATGTATAAAGTGAATTCCCTTTGTACTTTAGCTAGAGAGTTTGCTGGTTTCTTTGTAACTAAAAACTAAGTCACACAACTATATTCCTTTGTCAATAATTATCATTAAAAATGCCATTTTCAGGGCAATAAAATATGGTCTCATATACATATTGCAATATGCATTTAACTGTTCTTTCATTATTCCATTTTTTAAATACACTTAACTCTGTAATCTTCCTGAAATATAGTTTGGTATGTGATGCTATTTAAAGCTTTAATATTTTCTCCCAATATTTAAGCAATTATCTCAATCATACTGGAAAATGATACTTCTTTCTGAATTTATATCATATTTGTCAGAGGCTAGCATTTGTCTCTAGGTCTGATGTCTTATTCCACTATTTTGTCAGCAGCTTTTGGAGTCAGCAAAATGCTTCTAAGCACTGTGTTCTTTTAATATGTTTTAAAAGTTATAAAGGAAGTTCTCCCATGCTTCTTCTTTATCCAAACTGGATAGACTATCTGCACCTGCTTATTCTTATGAATAGTAATGTGTTTTAATGACTAAGCAAAGTTTCTTGCTGTAAAAGCTTTTAGTTGTTTGTGGGTGGGGTAATCCAGGAAATATAAATTTTAAACATTAATAACTTGGGATTGGTTGGAAAACAAGAGTCTGAATTATGGCTGTTCAACTTTGAGGACCCCTGAATTACACAACCCAAGATGAAAATGGAAAAACTGCAGCTGACATCACACATGCTTGACTGCTCTCATCTTCAGTTATTTGTTCCTCTTTTCTCTTCATGCCAACTGGGCTTCCCCTCCCATGTTCCTTTCATTCTGTTTAGCTAATCTTTTCCAACCGCAGGAAGCCCTAAGATGTGTGAGACCGCCCTAAGCACTGGATCTTTCAGCAAGTTGATCTCTGCTGACTGTGACTCTCCCCATCACAGCAAGCTGTCCTCTGGCTCCCTTGTACAGTACTGACCAACACAAACCTCTGTTTTGGTGTCGCATTTTAATAGGAAATCTTTTGCCAAGCCATGACACCTCTGGCTGGGTGTGAGATTGTGCAGATAACTTCAAATACTGCCTTTCAAAGGCACAGCAAACTGGTGCTCAATCCATACCACATCTGAAAATCAAAATGGAGACCCTCAGGTACCTTTAAAACTTATGCTTTTATTTATTTTTTGAAGGCTGGGGGAAAATGAGTTAAAGTCCAATACAATCTCTAATAGAAGTGGGACTTTTAGCCTCAGGCTTTTTCTACAATCAAAGGTTCTCACATGCCAGTTCTATTTTAAACATCTGATTAATTATCTCAGGAATTATAATGACCTCAGATTTTAGTCTCAGCAATAATTTGTGGCACCATTTAATTATTTATTTAGTAGTTTTTATATGTAGAACTGGCACTAGCATCATAGGGTTGAATAAAATAAGAGAAGGAAATCTCCATCTCAAAAGCAAATTGTTGAAAAAAAATCTCAAAGTTCTGATAACTGCCATCTTTATACAAAATATTAGAGATGTATCTTTCTCATCTGGAACTGAGAAAAATGGTAAACTGTAGGTGTTCACTAAAAATAAAATTTAAAAATACACTTTCTATTTACTTAATACTGATACTTGAATTTCTTGGAGAAGCCAGAAGAGGGCAGGAGATGCTGTATGCAGGACTACATTTGCATTCAAAAAGTTCCTCTAAACTAAGATCCCAAAACTTATTTCAGAAGAATGTGAAGACATTTTGGGGTAACCAGCTTGAGAAGAGTACTGCTTAGTCAGAACAAGGTACGTTACACCCTACACAATAGGGTGATTCTGTTTTATTTTCACCTCAGCCAACCCTCCTGAATTTTTTCCTCCTGAACATAATAGTTTAATGAAAACAATAAGGACAAACATTTATTCAGTCTGCTACTTTACACTAGTAATTTGATTAAATCTACACAGGTGAGAGTCCACTATTGATCCCATTTTACAGATGGAGACAGTGAGGCTTGGAGAGGTTAAGGCCATGGGCACAATGTCAGATAGCTGTAAATCACAGTGCTTGATTTTAAACTTAAGCAATTGGACTCTGCTATGCTCTGAATGTTTGTGTTCCCCCCCACCAAATTCATATGTTGAAATCCTAACCCCCAAAGATTATGGCATTAGTAGGTGGGGCCTTTGGTAGTGATTATTTTTTGAGAGTGGAGCTCTCATGAATGGGATTAGTGATCTTATGAAAGAGAACCCAGAGAGTTTCCTTGACCATTCTACCATGTGAGAAAGTGCTGGCTTGGAACCAGGAAGAAGGCTCTCACTCAACCAAGCTGGCACCCTTATCTCAGACTCTAGCCTTCAGAACTGTGAGAAATACATTTCTGTTTTTTATAAGCTACCCAGTCTGTGGGATTTTGTTATAGCAGCCCAAACAGACGTAGACAGCTTTCTGTATAATAATGACCATACGATCATTCCAACACTACCAGGTAAAATGATCTACTTTTCAGGGCCTAAGTCTTAGGCCGACAAACGAACTGATTCTAGTTTTTCTAAGTCTGATGTGATTCTTTAAAAAGCCATGTTGGGCTTCCCTGGTGGCGCAGTGGTTGAGAATCTGCCTGCTAATACAGGGGACACGGGTTCAAGCCCTGGTCTGGGAAGATGCCACATGCCACGGAGCAACTAGGCCCGTGAGCCACAATTACTGAGCCTGCGCGTCTGGAGCCTGTGCTCCGCAGCAAGAGAGGCCACGATAGTGAGAGGCCCGCGCACCGCGATGAAGAGTGGCCCCCGCTCTCCGCAACTAGAGAAAGCCCTCGCACAGAAACGAAGACCCAACACAGCCATAAATAAATAAATATTAAAAAAAAAAATCATCCTCTAAAAAAAAAAAAGCCATGTTAAAAAGCAAAGAAAATCCTGACTTAAAGTCAACCCTGGACACAGAGCCTACTGTGATCTCCTGGGACATTTGCAGTCTCCCTGGAGAGCTCCCGCCCTCTTCACCTCATTCTTCCACCTTGGAGCCCCAGTTCTTAGTGGCATCTGTCAGTGCCCCCCTGCTCCCTCCCTGTATCCTTGTATTAGAATGACTCTAGGTTAATGCCAAGCCAGCTTGCCTGAGCTTGATGTATTAATTCTCAGCTTTTGATGTCATTCGTCTCTGGCATATTTACCTTTGATGAAAGACCAATCTCTTTACAGCTAAGGGCAAACAAACTTATCTAATGGTAGAATTTTAGTTGGGGGTGGCAGGGGTAAGTATTCTGACCATTGTAAGTCTGGTCCTGATGAAACTACATAACCAGATCAGAGCCTTTATTCTTCCTACCTTAGGAAAGAGATAAAGATCTTTGCTAGAGGATCTAGGAGTGGGATCTAGAGGTGAGAAATCATCTATTTGCTATCAGGTGCCTGTACAAAGATACATTTTGATATGGATATAACACAGGTTGAAAATTAAAAGTCAAGGTTGTTTTTGAAACTCTGCCAAGTCAGACTCTGTAATTGTGTCCTGTATCCAAAATAGCTTCACTCATCTTCAGTCAATACCCCCAGACTCCAGCATAACAGTTAATCTAATGCTCTGTGTGATAGGCATTACAGAATGACCTGTTGAGTGATACAGAAAGCCATGCAGCTATTACTATAGACCAAACCAGCAATGATGAGGGAGAGGGAGAGAGAGAGAAAAGAAGGAGAAGAAGAAAGAAAAGTAGTAATAGTAGTAGTGGTAGCAGAGGAGGAAGGGGAGAAAATGAGAGAGAAAAAGAATGAAAGAGAGGGAAAAAACAAAAGAAAACCCTCCTGGGGTCTCACCTACACTATATATACTGAAAGCCAAAGGCACTTAAGTGGGCTATTGAATTCCTTTCATTTTTAATTGTGCCTTTTAATTATTTCACCATAAATATTTTATGCCATTGTACGTTGTTACTGTTCATCTTAATTAAGAATGAGGGAGAGAAAGAAGGCAAGCTTTAAGGAGAGAGGGAGAGATGAGAGGGAAAATGCGGCAGTGGAAGAGAGGAGAAGAGGAAGAATAAGAGGAGGAGGAGGAGCATGAAGGAGAGACAGTCCTTTGAGATCCTGAAATAGAACAACCTAGACCGGAAGGTAAGCTCATGGGCTTGAGTTTCCTCATCTCTAAAATGGGGATTGCAATGTATCTACCCTTCAGAGTGGCTGGAAAAATTATATGAGAAAACTTATGCAAAACAATTGTCAGAAAAACTTGGAATAATGCCGGGCACACAGTAAGCACTTAATGAATGGTAATGACTATTATTATTATTAATTATTATTATTAGCTCCTAGCTCCTATAACCCTTAATAAGTCAAAACTCTATAGAAATCTATTTCCCCTTGCACCACAACAGAAAAACCAAGTAATTCTGATGAACTGTAAATGCACCAAATTAAATGCCCAGGCATATGAATTAGCATAAGCAACATCTCTCCACAAAATTGGCACTCAATATCTCTCAGCACATAATCTTTACCATCAAAGGAATGAGCTACCTAAAATAAGCACATTAGTCAGCTACCAGACACAAGCAATGTTAATATCTACAGCAAGCTACAAATTATCCAACAGCCACAACACATGTTTTTAGAGGAAAATACCAGAGTACAGAAAATCAGACTTTAGTAGTACAAGGCTCACGATGCAATCAGCTTCCAATGAGGAAATCAGGAAAAGACTGAACTTAGCTCTGGGGAAGGAGCTGGGAATGGGGAGAAATGTGTTCTTCTTCTTACCTGTAATTATATGTAAAGTGACATATTAAAGTTTATTTAATAAATTAAATTTAACATATATTTAAGTCTGATATTTTCTCAGGTCTCACACCCATTTTAATAAAAATCTAAAATATGAGCCAACATTTTTCAGGACCAAATAATTGACCATCCTCATCGTGGTCACTACTACCCACTTTCTCCTTAATCAGGGTAAAATATTTATTAGAAAATTTTATAGCTTTAGAAATTTTAAGCAGAGAGATAACACAGAACATATTTTCTAATATTCTCATTTTAAACATGAGAAAACCTGAAGTTAAATGACACATCCAAAATATTACTTCTTAGCAACAAAATTAGAATTTGAATTTACACCAAGGGTCCCGTAGTAATTCTAGTTCCATTTTGTCACTCTTCAGCTCTGTTCACACCACCCGTGGCCCAGTTCCTGTCTTGTTTCCTCTTGCCCAAATCCTACAGCACAGTCCCATCTTAACTCCCTGCAACCCCCTGAACCCTTTCTCCAGTTTCCACCCATGAGTCCAAGTATGCTTCCTCAAGTACATGTCTAATTTTGACTCTCCGACTGGTGGCAACACTTGAATGACTCCCCCAAAGCACTCAGTATATAGTCAAGATTATTTCACATGACATTGAAAGTCCTGTGCATTACATATCCTGCTAACTTTCCCCTCACCAGCACTCTCCCATTCCCCGCACCCTCTGGGCTTTCTAAACTACCTGCAGTTCCCCCAGGGCTAGACCACATGCTCCTGAACCCTTTCCCCTGGGACTTCACTCCTTCTGCCTGAGTACCTTTTCCCCATAAGCTCAAGTTTATACCTCCAAGGTCAGAAGTCCCTTCTTCCTCACCCATGTGACAGGCCAAGGGTTCTTTTTTTGTGCTCCCATGTATTTTCTTTTATAGCAATGATCACATTCGGGTGCAGAAGCCTCTTTGATTCTTTCTTTTTCCCTCTAGAGTGTCAGCTCCTTGAAGGTGGACACCATATCTTATTCACCATTATATTCCCAATGCCTAGAACAAAGCCTGGCATACAACGAGAGTTCAATAACTATTTTTAATCAAATGCCTTACCACCCAAGCCTGAGACAGTTTTGGTATTCTACCATATCTCCCTAGCACTTAATTATCTACTATTTGCTTCACATGGATTAGCCACAGTTCATCAATTATATGAAAAGCAACTTGAGGGCAGAGATAGTGTTTTACTCATCATTCTTATCTCCTTTGGGGCTAAGCCTATAAGGCAGCTTGCTATGACTAAAGGAGTTAAAAATTTTTATTTTTAAATCTAAGGAGTACTTTCTGTATCTAAAAATCTTAGGTAGAACAGAATGCAAAATTTTTTAAAAATCCACAGAGAAAGAGAGCAAGCTAGCGAGCTGCTCTGGTTTAAATGGAGTCTGTGGATTCCCATCCTCAAGGCCTGAGGCCATATCTCTAAAGGCGTACGTTTTAAAATGTGGGTCATGGTCCATTAGTGATGAGGGACATCAATTTGTTGAAACACAATTTGCATTTACAAAATGCAAAAAGAAAAGATTAGTTTTCATCATATGTAGTAAAGACAAGTATTGTTATGGAAAATGACTATTCTATTATGATTTACTTATACGTGGATCTTCTTACTGTGTTTCTCAATCAAAGAATAAATTCAGGAGATCTGCTGTACAACATCGTGCCTATAGCTAACAATACTCTCTTGTACACTTAAAAACTTGTGAAGAGGGTAGAATCTCAGGTTAAGCTTTCTTACCACAGTAAGAAGAAAAGTTTTAAAAAAAGTTTGAAATCCACTACTTTAAAGTGCTTCTTAAAGCACAGGTGAAAATACTGGTGTAGTAAATTTGTTCCAAACTTTGGTTCACGTGGGGAAGACCTCCGCATTTGATGAAAATACAGAGTCCCAGCCACCACTGCTGTAGATTCTGCATCATGTAGTTTAGGTTGGATCCAGGCATTTCTATGAAGCACACATAAGTCTGAAAACCACTGGGCTCTTGGAAAGGACACATATATGATTAGAATCCTGGAGCAAAGGAATCTGAAAGTGTCTGCTCCCCTGATGTTTGAACATATACCCGCCTGAGATGGAACAACTCATACCACTCTAGGACAGTTCCCTCTGTGGGTAGCTTCCACCCTTCACCTTGATCCTTGTGCCCAAGAGGATAAATTCACATCTTCCTACCAGATAAGTTCTTTGTTTATTGCACACCTAGCCTCAATTTCCTCATCTCTCAAGGTGGTTGAAAGAGGTTCATAAAAGATCATGGTCAAACATACATTAATAGACACTGTACAATGGAAACTATAGTATCACAAACAGTTTATCACTATAGTAGGAGTTCAGGAGGTATTTTTTCATTAGCTGGGAGCTGATAAAGATGTGTCCTTACATTCCAAGCTAAGCACTGCCCTTCTCTTTCCTTCTGAATTAACTACTAGATTAAGCTTTGTAAAACAGGGACCCTGTTTTGCTCTCTGAATAGCCTTGGTGCTTAGCACAGTGCCTGCTATTAAGTAAATATCTGTAGATTGAATGAACCCATCAGATGGAACCAAAATTCCTCTAAATGTGGTATATGCAGATGAACTGTGTCTCCACAGACTCTTTTCTTGGTCTCTCTCAGCCCAGTGTTCCCTCTTTCAATCTTGAACTCCAATCACTCTCCTCAGTAGGTACACACATCCTGGAAGAAGTAATTGGAAGATGGATGGAGTGCTAAAGTTTTTCACAGCCTCACATCTTCCTAGCAATCTTTAATGGCACCTGCAGTAGAAATGACATGAAATGGCTCTCTCATTCACAATGATCTGAGTGGCTCTAAAATAAACTAAATGTCTCAAATACTGGGACAGGCAAAGGCATTTAGGTGCTCACACTTTTCCCAATCACTGGTAAAACCTGGAGGCTCCAGCCTGAATTTATTGCTTGTGAAAAAAAAATTTTTTTTTTAAATAAACATATTCCTTAAACAAGGAATCGAATCAGGGTCAATTTCAATCCTGTGCTCTTATATAGATTATCATGGAAACCTATATTGCAGGAATAATTATTTTGAAAACATATTAAGTCTATTTGAGTCCATTTTGTTGACTGTGATGCAATAGTGAGCAAATGCAAAAGTTAAAATATCATGCCTTTGATTTTTCTTACTTTACAAAAAGTTGTTCTATTTGATCATACTGGTCAGAGACATTGCTTGTGGTCTGAATGTTGGGCATTTTTTCTGGGCTGCTCTAATACAAATATTCCTTTATCCATGGAGTATGGTAATTCAAACCTCATTTCTGGTAAAAATAAGCATGTAGAAATATAGAAACCACAATAATAGTAATACTTAATGCCCTGATGATATTATGGATTAATCCCTCAAAGACTACTAGACAATTATTTTACATGTAAAAGCTACGGAGACATTTTACATCATTTGAACAGAAGAAGCTAATATACTCTGTTTTCCAATTGTTGTTTTATCCCTATCTTGCCAAACTCTGCCTTCTATTTGTGACTCAGCCTTGTCCACCTGTCAGTGATCTTTAAGAGCTTTGTTTCGTTGAAGACCCCACAATATAGGTACTACTATACAAACCATTTTGCAAGTAAATCAACTTTAACTAAGAGAATTTAAGCAACTTTTTCAAGATTCTACAGCTAAGCCACATAGTTAAGAATCATTATGCCAGCAGAGCCAATGCTATATGTGTATGTGAACATGCCTGTGTGTATCATATCATAAAGCAGAAGCCAGAGTTTATCATGCTGCTAGATAAGGCTGCTGTTTGCCCTCTGACAAATTCCCATTAAAATACTAAATCAGATACAGGGCCAACTACACAATCTGATGGGGTCCAGTGAAAAATGAAAATATGGGGCCCAATGTCCAAAATTTATTAATAATTTCAAAATGGTGACTGTAGAGCATTAAACCAAGAGTCAAGCCATTTGTGACTGCATAGATCACACATCCAAAAAGCTGGGCCTGAATGTAGAACAGATTTAGTGTGAGGCACTGATAGAGACTGTAAAAGAGTGTGGAGATTTGACTTGACATAGTAATCAGATTGTGCTGTACTAGCAAATAACCCACAAATCTCAGTGGCTTAAAACAACAGTCATTTCTCACTCCCCAGTCAACGAGTCAGCAGCGGCTTGCCTGGACTTGGGTTCAAGTCTGCTCTCTATGTCTTCTATTCTGAAACCAAGCCTGAAATAGCAGCAGCTACCTGAGGCATAGTCTCCTCATAGCCATGGCAAGAGTAAAGGCTAAACCATACAAGTGCATTTAAAGCCTTTGCTGAGTCACACCTATTCATATTCCACTGGCCAAATAAAATCACACGACCAAGCTCCAGGTTGGTGTGGTGAGGATGAGAATGCCTCTTCCATGGAGGTGGGAGGAAGAGTAGTTGCTGAACAACCATATTGTCTCCCATGGTTGAGATGGTGCTCCCCTGAGAGTCTAATTATTAACTAATCCAAGCAGTATTTGGAGATTTGGCTCTTGGCTCGAGATTCCAGGTTTGCCCCAAATGCAAAAGACATCAAATAGGTTTGTCTGCACATTCTTTATTTTTAATGAATTTTTATTGGAGTATAGTTGATTTACAATGTTGTGTTAGTTTCTGCTGTACAGCAAAGTGACTCAGTTATACATATACATATATCCACTCTTTTTTAGATTCTATTTCCATATAGGTCATTACAGAGTATTGAGTAGAGTTCCCTGTGCTATACAGTAGGTCCTTATTAGTTATCTATTTTATATATAGTAGTGTGTATATGTCAATCCCAATCTCCCAATTTATCCCCCCCTTCCCCCTTGGTAACCATAAGTTTGTTTTCTTCATCGGTGACTATTTCTGTTTTGTAAATAGGTTCATTTGTACCATTTTTTTAGATTCCACCTATAAGCGATATCATATGATATTTGTCTTTCTCTGACTTACTTCACTCAGTATGACGATCTCTAGTTCCATCCATGTGTCTGCATATTCTAAGGACAGTTAAAAAGTGCAAACAAGGAGTGAAGAAAATAGACCTGTGAAGGAAAGCGTAACCCTAGGACATGCAACTTGTTTCTCCTCTCTGAAGCTGAGGAGAGGAGGACGTTAAGAGGCAAGTTAAGTGTGAGGCATCTTAAAGGAAGGAAAGCCTGGGATTTCATTCACTGACACAATGTCCATTAAACCACAGAGTTTGTGGACCTTCCACATACAACTGGAGCAGACAGAAGCATATGAGAGGGGCATGGTGGAGTCAAGAAAGAGAGTGCTGAAGAAGCAACCTGCATTTCCACCACTTAGGCAGACAAGTTACCACTAGATGCAGGTAGCTAGGGGCTTACCCTGCATTGCCTTCCCTCAGGGGCATCTTCTGGATTAGGAGATTATAACAGCAAAATATTTGAGGAAATACCAACTGGAATCAAGGCTGAGAATTAGGGATGAAGATGCTGAGTGCCAGTCAGATATTTCATGCCAAGAAACTAAATAGGAGGGGACCACCACAAGAACTACCCAAAAGAACCAACAAATACGTCCCCAAGAAGGAACCCGAAGTTGAGCCCTTTTTGCACAAAAGGAAAGTAAGGTAGCCATTTGGCATTAGTGTGGCTTCAACGACCTCAAAGAGCAAACAACAGCTACACAAGTGATTAGCGATCACTACTGAGAAAGAAGGAGACAGCTAACCTGCCATAACGTAAGGCCATCCTTTCCTCTCTCTCTTCCTTATTTTGACGTCAGAGAAGTAAATACAGAAAAGAGGGTGAAGTCATGGATGGTAGAAAGAGAAAATGGGATGTATATAGCCCTTCTCCACTCCAAATCCTGGACTAGAGCCACAAATCTAATCTATACCTGGAGGAAAAGGAGACTTTTAGGTAACATATGAAGAGAAAAATTGTAAGCTCCACTAGAAATTTGATAAGGGGAAGGAAGTTATGTTAAATTTAGGGGATTTTTGTTTTGCTGGCATTGCATTACTGGAGCTTATTTATAATATCACTTAAAGCCATTATTTAACTTCTGGTACAATATATTAGGCGACATGCCTGTGCATATTTTGAAATGAGAAATGGAATCCCAAGTGTCAATTTTCAGCCTAGGGTACAGCAGGGCCTTGGAGTTAAATAATGTGCTGTTCAGAAATATTTCTGAGCTTTCCTGAGGCAGTCAGGGGGCAAACTGCTATCTACTAGTGGTGCCAGGAGAATCACCAGAGGAACAGGGGTTGGTTATTAGGGGAGGACTAAAATGGTTTAACGTGACAGGGAGGTAAATCTGACTCACTGGAGGTGAAATGTCAACAGGTTATAGCTTCTTATTAAAGTGACATCCTCCACGCGGCTTTATCAGTAACAAAGCAAAATTTTCATCTTCACCTTCCACATTGTATATTCTTTCGGTTTTTTAAACAGCTTTATTGGCGTATAATTTATATACAAAAAAACTGCATATGCTTAATGTATACAATTTAATGAATTTGGACATATGCCCATGATACTGTCAGCACAGTCAAGCTAATAAACATACCTATCACCTCCAAAGTTTTCTTGTGGCCCCCTCCTTTTTTTTGCTGCGGTAACAACGCTTAACATGAGATATATCCTTCTAGCAAAATTGTAAGTGTACATACTGTGTTGCTGGCTACAGGCACGGTGTTGTACCGTGGAGCTCTAGAACTTACTCATCCTCCGTGACTGAAACTCTACATCCACCGACCAACCTCTCCCTACTTCCCCCTCTCCCCAGTCCTTGGCAGCCACCATTCTATCCTGGACTTCTATGAGTTTGACTATTTTATATGCCTCGTATAAGTGCAATTATATAGTGTCTGTCTTTCTGAGACTGGCTTATTTCACTTAGTGTCATGTCCTCCAGGTATATTCAATCTTTCCATTCTAAACTATGCATGGGGAAGAAAAGACTGTTATTATTTTTCCTTCCCTCTCCCAGATTCTTAACAGTATCTGTAGATGAGGTAAGAGTCAATGTGGTTAAGTATCTTTCTCCAGGTTGCATTTGTAGAAAGTTTTCAACCCAGATTTAAGTCCTGGTTAACTTTACTTCAGTGTTCAGATTTTTTCATCCCGATGACCATCATTAAGAATGTAGTGAGGGCTTCCCTGGTGGCGCAGTGGTTGAGAATCTGCCTGCCAATGCAGGGGAGACGGGCTCGAGCCCTGGTCTGGGAAGATCCCACATGCCGCGGAGCAACTGGGCCCGTGAGCCACAACTACTGAGCCTGCGCGTCTGGAGCCTGTGCTCCACAACAGAAGAGGCCGCGATGGTGAGAGGCCCGCGCACCGCGATGAAGAGTGGCCCCCGCTTGCCACAACTAGAGAAAGCCCTCGCACAGAAACGAAGACCCAACACAGCCAGAAATGAATAAATAAATAAATTAAAAAAAAGAATGTAGTGATATTATCTAATATTTATATAATAATCGTAACATTCACACCCAGCATAGATACCCATTCTTTCTCTACACTGCATGGCCTGTAGTCAATATGCATTGGTCAAAATACATGTATAATATTTAATGGGGAATCAGTAATTGAATGAGATACTATATGCTTAATATTTCATAATCTGCTACTGTCTTATTCTATTGGTAGAGTAGAAGCTACTAATCATTTTAAACAATAATAATTTACTCAACTTTACAAATGAGCAACATAACAACCTCAGTTTACTCAATCAGTTCCCAATTCATTTAATTCTTCTTTGTCAAGTTAATCTAAGATTTTCCCTCAAGTTATGTACCAGAGAGCAGACTTGCTTTTACTTACCAAACCACTGTACTTTCTGTGGTAGATTATTCATTCAGCACAAACTCACCTGCAGCCTGAAGCAAAGCCATCTCAACCAACTCACGGTCTTTTTGAGAGAGAAAATTAAATGCTCGGCGTGAGCCCCTGAGGTTTTAAGGTGATTTGTTATGCAGTATTTTTGCATAGCTGACTTACAAATAACTCCTAATCTTGTTTGAGAAGCCACTAGGGGAAAATACCTTCTGTAGGGACCCTGCATTAATTCACTCTCTGTGTTGCTCTAATGTTTCTAACTGCTGTGTGTTGCAGAAAGAGTGAGCGAGTGAAGAGTGAGTGGTGTTAGGTGGTAGAGCGAGGGGGTGTTTACGTGCTCAGCAGTTCTCAGCTGTCTTCCATGGAGAAACGCATGATGGATGGTGTTTACAGGAACGGCACATTCCCGTGAGGGTCCCTGGGAATTCTTGGCAAGCCAGCCGAAACTCTCCCAGCCCTTTTTCTCTAACTCAAGACAGCATATTGTCATAGAGGTAAAAGTGAAAGTGATGTTTTTTACAGAGATACTATTGAATCTACTTTAAAATGTATATAAAAATAATTGTCATGAACATCAGTATTTTAATATTCATCTCCCTGACAGCTGATATGGCTGAACTATGTGTCACTATAGCAGAGAACTATAGTAGAGGAATAGGTAGAAACCTTATTCCTCTCTCATTTTATGCAAGCCTGTTATCTTCTACCTCAAGAGTTGAAACCATGTATTACATCTCAAATTGCATACTACTGTATCCGGCATACAGCACACACTCAATAATTTCCAATCACTTTCTTCAATGGTCTTCTAAAGATAAAGGCATTAAAACTTCCACCCCTCTACACTAGTGAAAAACACTGATTTTGACCCCTGAAACTACTTTTTTGTATGATCTCATAACTTGCTGGATTTTGTAAAGGAAAAAATGTGAAACTCCCATTAACTGCTGTTGGATCCCTTTTCCTGTTGCACAGTGTACTTCTTGTAACATCTCATGCCAACATCACAGTATTGCAAGCACTTCCAGTTATTAAAACAGACTCATTTCAACTATCACAACTGACTTAGTCTGGTCCATCTAAAACAACGACACAATTATATGGTAAGATCCAAGTAAATTAAATCTCACGTCTTATAGTCCTTCCCAGTTTCCATTTTGCCCAGTCTTAGGTAGGATACTGACTCAAATTTCTAGGAAGAAGGATGTTCCTTTTTTTTTTTTTAGTTGCTGTAGATGCAAGCCCCTTAAAATTGTTAAACTGGAGTGAATTTGATTCCTAGACTCTTGCATACCTTACATTTTTTAACTTTTTATTTTGAAAGAATTGTAGACTTATAAGAAGGTTTCAAAAATGGCACAAAGTAATGCTATAGTAAGGCTGCCAGAAAAACACCAGCCATCCAGTTAATTTTGAATTTCATGAAAATAATAATTGTTTTAATATAAATATGCTCCAAATATTGAAAATAAAATACAAGACATCCACATACCTTTGAATTTTAAATAAACAACAATTTTTAAATATAAATATATTCCATGTACTATTTAGGGCAAATCTCTAACAAAAATATCCATTACTTATCTGAAATTCAAATTTAACTAGGTGTTCTATATTTTTATTTGCAAAATCTGGTAATGCTACCTGTATACCGTTCACCCAGATTCTCCAAATGTTAACATTTTACCACACTTGTTTTATGATTCGCTCCTTCTCAAGAAAAAGTGTAAGTTGAAAATATGATGTCTCTCTATCTCTATAAAAAGAATATCCTCTTACATAACCATAGTATAATTTTTCTAATCAGGATAGTAATGCTGATACAAAGTGTTATCTAATCTAGGACCTTATTCAGACTTCCCCAATTGAATACCCTTTTTCCTGGTTGGCATCCAGGATCAGGCACTTGGTTTCACTGTCCTGTGTCTTTAGTGTCCTTCAGCCTGGTAGAGTTTCTCTTTGTCTTTCATGTTGTTTTGACTTTTATGTGTTTGCCTTTCAAAGACAAACCTTTCATAACCTTGGCCGTTTTGAAGATTACAAGCCAGTGATTTTGCTGACTCTCCCTCAATTTGGGTTTGTCTGACATTTCCTTCTGATTAGATTCAGATCATACAGTTTTGGCAGGAATCCTACAAAAGTGAGGTCACATTTTTCTCGGTGCATCATATTAGGGTGCCTTACTTAAGGAGTACAAAATTGCTTAAAGAGGACAAAATGATAACAGGAAACACCAGTTTATCACAGCACCAGTCTATACCTACCATATTTAGAAACATAAGCCATTATCCATCCCCTGGTAAAGCTCTCCAAACAAAATGATGTTATCACCACTCAGTTATCTGTATAATCCAGACCCATCTTTTGCTAAAGACCAAGCAAAGATTTGTTTCTACCTGAGGCAAGTTGGGTAGATGAAATAAACTTTGGTTTCTTTCCTCTAGGATGTTAATCAAGCTGTGTCATCCATCCCCGATTTATGAGTTTAAACTTACTTTGCAGAGACTTCTATTCAAGAGATTCACAGTGGTTCTACATGTGGTCTTTTAAGGGAAAAACCACACACAAAACTGCACTCAACTTTTATACTCTGTCCATTTTCTCCTTACACATTTTAAAGACTTGGAATGGTGGCATTCACAGCTGCTTGATCTTCTTGGAGTTGTCTTTCTTTCTTATCCAGGATATCCAGAACTCTTTAATATCCCTTTCACCTGTGAGCCTTAAGTTTCTGTCGCTCTAGTACCGAACAGGATCATGGTCTCTGCTATCACTTTTAAGCGGGTGATTTTAGTCTGGTGCTAAAGTGACTACTGCTGCTATTTCCTGCCACAGCACCACCTGAGCCTATAAAACCCTCCCTCATAGGAAAGGTTTCCACTTCATTCTTGATTTAGGTTTTGCTGAAGGATCACCCTCAACAGATTCTGTAATGCTTCTGATATTAAACTCCTGGTTGTATCACGAGAATGAATACTTTTGCTATGTTTTCTTTTCTGATACCTTGTCCTTCCCCAACTTCTAAATTTTATGGACTTGAATATCTTATGTTACTTCAATGGCTGCTAAAGTATTTTCAACATTTTTGTTCACAGTAGTAGAATATGGATATATTTCTAATGCTCTCTTTTTTCAATCCTCTGTCACTTTGGGGAAACTTCTGTTGAGATTCTCATATATTATCCTGTCCCTTTCCTTCTCTCCCACAGGTAGGGCTAGACATGAGGACTTTTGTTCTCTTTGGCTTTTATGGTGCATTCTGGCCCCTATTTTATTTTATTTTTATTTCTTAGGAGCTTATTTCACTAGATTTTGTCCTGTTTCATCCTCTATTTTGAAGAGATAGGATATTGATAATTTGGGGTCTGCCAAAAGAATTCACTGTTTAAACAAATATGGCCCAAACTCAACTCTCTGAAGTAGAAAAGCTCAGAGAGGAACTTATTCTCCCTGCTGAATAACCCAGACCTCAGCTTGGTCTGTTCTTGTCTGACCTGGCTCCCCTTTAGTATGTTTCATCCTTCTTCATTTCCACAGAGTCCTAACTTCATACATTTCTTAAACTTATTCCCTCAGGGCACAGAGAATAGCTTTACCTTTTCCTATGGTAGCTGTGTCAACGTGGTGGTCATCTCATAAAGCTTAAGACCATCTACAAGGAATGTTTCCAGTTGTTTTTTAGCCTCTATCTACAACTTTAAGAGGTACCACTGCATGGTTTCTCTAGGACTCTTGGGGGTACAATTTCAGTCTCTCACTGAGATAATCTTTTTTTTTGCTGCTAGACTTATTTTAATCTTAGATATCCTTTCCATCTAAGGACAATTAAAATGTCTAACCCTCTCCAAGTCCCCCTATTAGACGCAGTTCACCCTGGTGCATCCCTTTTCCCTTTCAAATGTATCTAGCCTGGATTCCAGTATCTAATTTCCGTATATATCTATCTAATCTACTTGTCAATCTTTCTCAATGAAATAATCGTGCCATGTGTCTTTTTATTTTTCTTTTATTGCCTCAATGCTTTGATTCTGGTACTCAGAGTAAAATTTAGATTATTTTTTTTTCCTAAGCAATACAGTTCTGCCTTGACTTCCTGAGCAAAATTGATTCTTTGAGAGAGTGTTCTAACTACACGACTTTCTGACCTTTATTGGCTTATTAGCCATTGGGTTTGAAATAAAGATACAGGAAGTTGCTTTTCTAAGTTCAAAAAAAGCCAATAGCCTGTGTAAAATAAGGGCTCTCATTACTTTTTATAAAAATTTCTACCTTTGGGCTTCCCTGGTGGCGCAGTGGTTGAGAATCTGCCTGCCAATGCAGGGGACACGGGTTCGAGCCCTGGTCTGGGAAGATCCCACATGCCGCGGAGCAACTAGGCCCGTGAGCCACAACTACTGAGCCTGCGCATCTGGAGCCTGTGCTCCGCAACAAGAGAGGCCGCGATAGTGAGAGGCCCGCGCACCGCGATGAAGAGTGGCCCCCACTTGCCACAACTAGAGAAAGCCCTCGCACAGAAACGAAGACCCAACACAGCCAAAAATAAATAAATAAATAAATAAATAAATAAAATTAAAAAAAAAAATTTCCACCTTTGAATAAATAAAAGCACAGTCAAGGACTCTGATATCTTCAACTGTATTCAAAGACTATGTAATTAACCTCTCTGGAGCCAATGTGAGACCATTTGGTGAGGGTTTAAACCTTTAGCCCTGACAAAGCCCATGAGTCAAAGAGCTTTGCCCCAGTTCAGTTCTTTCTGTAGGCTCTAAACGCTGTTCAAAATAACATAGATAGGAACAGAGCTTGGACGTTAGATCTAGTTTTGCCTTCTATGCCTGGCAGGAACCACACTGGTGTTTTGTGGAAGCCAGCTGCCTTTGCAGTGTCATATCGCATGTTGCAGACACAGCTGAATCACCAAATAAAAGCGTCAAAATATTGCTCAATCTTCCCATACCAAGAGTCCAAACCAAGCGGCCTAGATACTAAAATTCTACTAGTTTGAAATAATTTTTGACTAGTAATAAAAGTCTTACTCTTCATTCCAACACTGAGTTTCGTTTGCTCAGGTAAAATCTGTTTCCGCTCAAGTCAACCAGTATCACCTGCAACAGCTTAGTCTCCAATGCCTGTTGCTTCTCAGTAAGGCCCAAGAAGCCTGGTTTCCTATTAAACACTAGCTCTGCGTCTATAAAAACTAGACACAATTACCAGCTCTTACCTGTCAAAGTGGGTGGTCTTGTGTCATCCATGCCCAAATCCTAAGGCTGAAGTCACCATTCTCCGTGAGGTTATATCAGCAGCCTTCAAATCTGTGCCATCTTGCTCTCCAAATGTCAGTTTTTTAAAGCTGCAGACTAAGGCCCAAGATGTTGGTAGGTTCAGGGAACCGATAAATAATGCTTTTTTTCTCCTCCCGAGTTAGAATTGATTCAGAGTTAAGCACTCTAGTTAGAGTGATCCTAAAATGCCAACATTGCCAGCTTCATTAGGGATAAAGCTGAATGGAGATGTGCTTAGATCTGTAGTCACAACGGGCTTTCTGAAGTTCACCTCTGAATTGTTAAGCCCAACCTACCAAGTCCTCAGCAGAAAGGGACAGCCTCAGGACTCCCCCAAAGGGCAGAACATACATACTCAAGTAAGTCTGTTGTCAAGATGAACACCTCTGAAGGCCAGCAGATCCAGATGAAAAAGCCAGAGGAGGTTAAGCCAAGCTTGCTCTGTTCATGCTCTTAAATTCACCAATCAGATCAGTCACCCGTCCTCCTTTGGGGAAGAACTGGGGAGTAGGAGGGAGTAAGAAGAGCCAGAAATATTCTAATGACTTTCTCTCCCATGTCTGGAAGTGTGGCTCTTGGGAAATAGAAATTTTTGCCTCCAACAGACATTTTATAAACTTCTGTTAGCAGGGGTGCTTTTCTCCCGACTCTTCACGTTCCTGTGGGGAGGGATTTCCAATAGGGTAATGCCGCTCCTTTCTTCACTTATCTTCCCCACCTGAAGACAGTTCTTCTGATTGTTAAGTATGTAAGATTCAGCTGTGCTTGAAGACTTTGGCTCCCTCCTCTCTCTGTATCCTCTCGGAATATTCTGCAGTCTCATTTCTTTCCTCCGTGGGATGGACCTGCAATTTGGAATAAGTTGGGCTGTGTTTGCAGGTACACATGGCTGCATCTGAATCTCATTCTCCAACAGCTTCAAATGTCATAAAGCTGATATTTTCATCTCCATCTGTCAATCCCTTGTGTCTGCCTCTCAACTGCTTCTGAACTTAAGTGGAGAAAAGAGGGGGTACAGTTTATCAGGCCTCTTCAGCTCCAATAGTAATGTAGAGAAAATAAGCAACAGTGCCTAGCGTGGGGCAGGCACTTAATAAATCTAAGTTCTCTTCCATTTTAAGCTAAAACATCTATCATACAGATTCAAAGACCATGTTTTTCTAGACACACCCACCTCCACCTTGCATATGATTTAAAGACTATTCAACTGGATTAAAATCAAGCTCTTCTCTACTCCTTCTATTACATTTTATTTCATCTGGCTAAAATAACACATCAATTATCTTCTGGCAAACTCCTTGAGTGTTCTTTTTCATATCTCACTCTTCATCTACATAATCTGGACCCAATTGATGATCAGCTTTTTGTCAACTCTCACCACTCGAAACAGGCCTTGATGAGAAAGAGGTTTAGGAATACTCAGACAATATGGTGTAGTTAATTTCTGTGAGCCCAAAGACAGCTAATGGGACCACAGAAGCATTGAGGGGAGTGGGTTCTTTGTCGTAAAATGGGTCAAATTTGTTTTCTATTATGAGTCTGCATTGTGCAAGTCAGTGTTATTGTATTTCTCTATTCTGTTCAGAAAGCTCCTCTCATTCCTGCTGTGATGAAACAGGAATATCTGTTTTCCCTGAAAACAGACCAGCTTCTCAGCCTGGAGATATAACACAATGCACATCCCAAATGTTCTAATTTGCAGTCTCAATATCTCTCTGGACAATCCCCTGGGCCATTCTTTAATAACAGCCTTCACATATAAGAAGAGTTATTCTATGGCAAATCTACTTCTGAATAGGGCTGAACAAGAGGAAATAGCTCTAAATTACACCAAATCTACGCAGGCTGTACATTAGTAAGAAATCTCAAATAATAAAGCTCTTGTTGAACATGGATAAAGGTTATGACAGTATAAGATTATCCAGGTCATCCTTAGGAATACATTGACAGAAAGTCACTGTGTAAAAAGCTTTAGGCCTGAGTAGGGTAACTATCTGGCCTAGGTGCCGCTGTTTCCCAGTTCCCTCATCATGACAGACATCACTAATTGATGTTGGAACTCCCATTGAGCCCAGACATGGCCATGGAATTACTTTCAATATTGTGTTTCAATAGAGTATTACCAATAGATCAAAGTAGGCACATGAGATAAAAATGTTGCCATCACTATTTTAGGCTTGCAAAGACGTCTCTGAAGTTTCAGATATCAATACTGGCATTCAGGATTTTATTTTCAAATATGCTTTCCTTTGATATAGTAAAGTGCATTTGTGAAACTCCATTGTCCTTTTAGTGTAATATATTCTCAGGAAAATGGACTAGCAATAATAAAGTTCCTGAAGATGGTGAGCCCAAGTATCTCTAGCCTAATCCTGACACATATTATACCCCAGAGGGAGGGAAAAAAACACAGCATGGATATTTAAAGAAAGATACTCTCAGGAGATGGAAAATAATCACTATATAATGTATTAAAATATTCTTATGTGATGTTCTCTTAAATATTTAGTAAAAAAAGAGGTACAGCCATTTTAAAGAAGGTTTTATTTGAAAATGCAAACCAACAAACAAGAGGTAATTTCAAGCAGACATACACCAATCATTGATTATCATGGCTGAGAAATTGCCATGAATTTAAGAAAACTTAACAGAGAAAATGCCAAATCCACCAGCGTCATTTTGAGAGATGCCCCACTTTGGATAGATAGAGACTGCCCCAGCAGGGATACTGGAATGATTATATTTTGTGACTCTCCATTTTAATTCTCTTCGAAAGTAATCATAATATAAACAGGATTCATGACATAATAGAGCCAAGCAATGCAGAGGTCCTAATTAAAGTAATTAGAAAACAAATATTTTTGTACATGGAATATGTGGGACAAGAAGGCAGACAAAATGGCCAGCCTTCATGTTGTAATTGTCCTGTGGCTTCAAAGCTGAAGCAGCTATGAAAAAGAATGTTGACAGAGGAAAGATATTTGGTGTGCAGTTATGGTGCAGGTTAGAGAAGCAGACCCAGAGACTGCGCATATCTGAGTCACATAAACTTCAGTATTATACATTCTTTTACATGTTACCCTGTGTTTTAGTTTTCATTACATAAATATATACTCATGAAAACATATGTAGCTCTTTGTAGTTGTCTACCAATAGCATCACATATTGTAAGTAACACGGGCTTGGGGCCAGAAAGACATGGTTTTGAGTCCCAATTCTGTCGTTTATTTGGTGTGTGACTTTGGGAAAGTTCATTAAACTTTATGTATGTTACTTTGAAGTCTTTATGACAATTCTATTCAACAGCCTTATGAAGTTACTTAGTGGAGTGTCTGACCTAGAGTAGTGATTTAGCAATATTATTTCCACTGCTTTATTATAAAAAACGAATAAACTCAAATCACGTAGATTGACTTAAATTTCACTTGTAGTTTATTTTCCTTAGAAACCTAGGAGGGATCATGCCAATGAGTTGCTACCCCAAAACTCCTAATTTCACCTGGTGACAGCCACTGGGGTTAAGGTCTCCTAAAAGACATCCTGATATCTTTTGGGTTGGCCTTTGGGCTGCTAGTATCCTTTTATGTCATGAATAATACAGCACAGCGAATGGGAGACAGATTGCCTGAGTTCAAACCCCAGCTCTAACCTCTTACTAGATGTGCACCTTTGAACAAGTTTCTTCACTGCTCTGTGCCACTGTTTTTTCATCTGTAAAATGGACATAGTGATAAGTTTCTACCTAATAGGGTTGTCCAGAAGATTAAATGATTTAATGAGTGAAAGTACTTAAACATCATCTGACTTACAGTTAACACTGTATAAACCTCATAACACTGTATAAACTTGGAGCCTGTTTGGGTTGTGAACTTGGTCGAATATCAGCTACTGACATTGCTCATCTGATGCAAATACAATTCATTCATGGTAAATACATTCCCTTCCTTACGATAAGGTCTATGCTATACAGTGCACTAGTAATGGATTTACTCAATGGATTAAGACGTGTAAAGGGCTAAGTTCCTTGACATTTATTTCCTATAATAGGAATACCCATACTGAGAGGCAGACATAACATTTTTTCCCACTCTAAAGAGGAGGCTGAATTTCTGTGTATTGAAAGAAAGAGAAAAAAATTAAAAGTAAAAAGAGAGAAAGAGAAAATAATCCTGGCAAATGGACCTGAAATGAAAATCCTCTCTTATTTAGCAGTATTATTCACAGGTACAAAGATGTGGCCTTGTTTTCCACTGCCTGACCACGCAGTCACAGCCCCTCTTCTCTTTCTGCCTCTTTATTCAATTATGGAGAGCACATTTTGTAGTAGCCCTACATCTAAAAGGAATTTTTTTTCTGATTAAATATTGAACATTAAGATGGTCGGGCCTACTTACAAACAAGGCAGGCCTGAGTCAGTGGGAAATCTCAGTGATAAGGAATGGTCCCAAGGAGGCTATCCATTCCAGAAAAGTGACAAAGACATTTATAAAACTGTCTGAAGATTACAAATCAAATTGAGAGCCCAAAAAAATTACTGTATTTGGATATATAAATATATATAATCACGTATACACAGCAATGATTCATGGCATTGAGGGATGCAGAAAAGCTAAGTTTTAGGTTTAAATAATTCTGAGTTTCTCAGATATGCTTTTGCCAGGAAACAGGGAGAGAGGATGGAGCTCACTGCTCATTGGTCAAACAAGCATAAAATAAATTAGTGAAATCGGAGGATTTCAGGTGTTTGTTAGACTATGGAGAATGACGGCGTGGGACTAAGCAGCACCGTATTTAGCAAACCTGACCAATAAATCTCTCTAACAGCCCCTAGGAGGCACACTGTGGCATTATCCCATTTTATGGATAAGGACTCGATAAAATGTAGGCTTGTGAATCTCCCCAAGGCTAGAGGAAAATTCGTTTTGGTGCTCCTTGTGGGGCTTAAGCAGCTGGGCTGTAGTAGAAAGTGGGGTGGACTTGGAGCCTGTTCAGGTTGTGAACTCGGTCAAATATCTTACTTCATTCTTAAAACGCTCAGTTTCTTTAACTGAAAAATGGTTTGGGTATTTTAATCATGCCTTTAGAGAACACTTCACTATTGAGAAAAGAGTAGCCATATAATTGATGGATCGTGTCTAAAATTGTAGCTAGTTTTGCCCATGGTCATTTCAGTTCTATATTCCCTATGTTACGCCCATATCCCTTCACCTCCCTTACCTGTCACTCTGGCTGCTGTCAGCTCCTTCCCCCAAGCTACTGTGCCTGGGCTATCAGAGGGATCTACCTATAATATGTCTATTAGCCCTTTGCTTTCCAGCCCACAGACCTTCAGTGGCCCACAGAGCCAATACATTCATTGAGCATATGTTTATGTTCTCTGCTGTGTGGTATAGAAAGGTGATAGCAACAAAATGAACATCGATTAATTGACTGGTTCATTCATTCATTTAAGCAGCAATTATTTATTGAATGCCTACTATATGGCAGGCACTTTCTGGGCACTGAGGATGCAACAGTGAACAAAGCAGACAACAGTGTCACTCCTCATGGAGCTATGTTCTAATGGGGTAAACAGACAATATACAGATAAAGGTGTAAACATATAGCATGTTACATAGTGAAAGGACTAGGAGAAACAACAAACAAAGTAGAAAAGGAAGATATAAGGTCATGGGAGGATTGTTAAAATATTAGATAAGTTAGCCAAGGGCAACCTCAAGAAGAAGGTAACATTTAAGCAAAGACCTAAAGACGTGTAGCTATTTTGTACTGTGCCCGTTACATACCAAACTCCGTGAAGTCAGTGTGCTCTCCCCATTTACAGATGAGGAAGCTGAGTCTAGTTAAATCTAGGATTGCTAGATTTATCAAATAATAATGCAGGACTCTCAGTTACATTTAAATTTCAGACAAGTATATTCCATGCAACATTTGGGATACTTATACTAAAACCAATAGTGTTGGGCTTCCCTGGTGGCGCAGTGGTTAAGAATCCGCCTGCCAATGCAGGGGACACGGTTTCAAGCCCTGGTCCGGGAAGATCCCACAGGCCGCGGAGCAACTGGGCCCGTGCACCACAACTACTGAGCCTGTTATCTAGAGCCCGTGCACCACAACTACTGAAGCCCATGCGTCTAGAGCCCGTGCTCCACAACAAGAGAAGACATGGCAATGAGAAGCCCACACACCGCAATGAAGAGTAGCCCCCCGCACACAGCAACTAGAGAAAGCCCACGTGCAGCAACAAAGACCCAACGCAGCCAAAAATAAACAAACAAATTTAAAAAATAAATAAATAAAGAGGAGGAGCAACATCCTGGTGAAGTAAAGGGAAATAAAATAAATGGAGAACAGGGCTTCCCTGGTAGCGCAGTGGTTGAGAATCTGCCTGCCAATGCAGGGGACATGGGTTCGAGCCCTTGTCTGGGAAGATCCCACATGCTGCAGAGCAACTAGGCCCGTGAGCCACGACTACTGAGCCTGCGCGTCTGGAGCCTGTGCTCCGCAACAAGAGAGGCCGCGATAGTGAGAGGCCCGCACACCGCGATGAAGAGTGGCCCCTGCTCGCCGCAACTAGAGAAAGCCCTCCCACAGAAACAAAGACCCAACACAGCCAAAAATAAATATAAAAAAAAGAAAAAAATAATAAAAAATAAATGGAGAACACATTTAAAAAAAAAAAAAACAATAGTGTTGTTTATCTGGAGTTTCTGGGCTGGTAAATGACTGTGAATTGCCTAAAGAGATCAAAGAGATTCTCAGTAGTACTAATACTAATAATACGAAACACTTACGTAGCATTTACTATATACTGGACATTGTTCTGCATTAACTCATCTAATATTCACATATTCACGTTAATTCTCTGAGGTAGGTACTATTATTGTTTCCACTTTAAGAATGAAGAAAAAAGCATAGAGTAGTTAACCTCTGATTATGAATCCAGGAACTGAGTTTGGAACTGAAAAAAGACTTTGTCACTTTGCTAAAGATCTAATATTAATGATAGAGTATTGTTTTGAAAAAGATTTTTATTCTTTTTTGTTTTCATCGTTTCCTAACTTACGTACCATCTAAACGGAAATTTGTATTTCATGTTTATTTTGTGCATCATTTGAGCAGTTGCCATTTATTATATTCCTGGATTTCTTATATCTTTATCTTCAGTTCTTTAGCAAAATTTTAAAATATATTATTTTTCTCAGTTCAGGGACTGGCTGACCTCAGCTGGGCAGTTTTTGTTTGAGGCTTTTCATGTAGTTGTAGTTGATGACAACTGATATGATTATCTGATGGTTTCTTCATTCACATCTGGCATCTGGGCTGGATGGCAAGAACAGCTGGATTCTGGTCAGGCATCCCTCTCCACCTGGCTAGCTTGGGCTTCTTTACAACTTAGCTCTCTAGGGGAAACCCTAGAGAGTCTGGCTTCCCCCAGAGCTAGCACTCCAAGGACACAGTCTATTCTTTACAAGAATAGATGAAGATGGTTAAAATACTTGCCCTAGATAGGTGATAGAGAAAGAATTTGAACTCAAATTCATATTACCCAAAGACTGATCATCTTATTTTTCCATGCTAAAGCCTCAAGCTAGTGGCAGAGGATTTTATTCTACAAATAAAATTTCCCTCCCAAGTAGATCTTATTTAAATGTATATATAAATATATATCAAGCTTTCATATTTATATGCAAGATTTTTAATATGCCTTTAATTACTGTACAACATGCTATACTGCATAATATATTTTTAAACAAATCCAAAATACAATTAACTAATTAGGAGGAAAAGGACTTTGCCTATAAGCCAACATCAATCCTGAAGCATCCCTGCCAGACTCTTTTTCTGTCTTTCCATTACAGTGTTTATCTCTACATAAAAACTCAGAGAAAAATTCAGACGTATCAACTTTTTCAGGGAGTGTATTAGCTGACAAAGAAGGAAAAAATATTATAGATTCTCACTTTACAATCTGAGCTAACTTTCCTATGAATAAAGATCCCAGGGTAGAAGGAATAGCCTCCTTGATCCTTTACAACAGTGGAATTTTAGTGACAAAGAAAAAAGGAACGCAGTTACCTTCTGGCTCTGATTCTAATTCTACTTCATTTAAAATTTAGTTTAGGTATTTGCAAGATATGGCTAGAAATATAAGATAAACTGTATTCGAAATCCATCTTAATAATAGAAGTTTTTAAAAATGTTACACTTGCAGGATCCGTCCTTGTAGCCATGGAACCCTGGGTCCTGGGAAGGCTGCTGAGCATCGAGGAGGTAGAGACCAAAAGCGCAGTGGCGTAGATGAGAAGAGCTACAGAGCGCACTTTGAACAGGCACGAAAAGGCAGATGGGCTCAAGGTGCAGTCTTTGAATGCCCTAGTAGGGAACGTCGATTTCACCCTGTGGACAACGTATCAACACTGAAGTCTCTGAGCAGGGATATTTCCTCAGTTTTCCCTTATTTTTATGACTTAGAATAACTAAATCACCTGTGCTAAGGATGGATTGGACCAGTAAGTCACAAGATCTCTTTCGGTGTTCTCCTTGCTGTAAGATAAGGGAAATCACCCTAGCTTTGTCTTGGGGTGATCTATATTTCAGATGGTATCTAGATAGATAGATAGATAGATAGATAGATAGATAGATAGATAGATAGATAGATAGATAGATATAGAGCCACGACCTCCTTTTAAATGCCCCAAATTCTCTGTGGCACCTACAAAAACAAACTTTCATATAATTAAGTATTCAAACAGCTTCTTTCCTAAAGAATCACAGGAATGAGGTAATGGCCCCAAATGATTGAGCATATGTTTCACTGGATGTGTTACTTCATGTCTTTCCTTAATGCAATATAAAATAAAATGAAAAACTAGTTGGAAGATTTGATAGGCTCTTTCCATCTTTCTCAATGAAGAAAGAGTAAGCAACATTCAAAATAGATTTAAACAATAGCAAGGAACATTCTTTTTTCAGTAGGGACATTTTGAAATTCATATTCCATGCATAAGGCTCTCACTGAAGTACTAAATTAAAAAGGAGTTATAATTTCCCAGGTGCTTCATTTCTGGGAACACCTCCTTTTCTGCAAGTTGTCCTAGTACTCCCTTGGCCTTGAACAGAACTTGATTCATGTTTTAACTATCAGAAATGTCAAGTCGAGTATCCTAGAAAATAAGAGTATAAGGAGTACTACCAGGTAGACAAACTCGCATTTTGGGTTGTTGTCCTACAAAGCTATGAAATCAAATGGCTCTGGTTTCAGTTAACATGGGGATTTGATATACAAATATATTCAGATACCATTTAAAGAAACAGTCTAATTACAAAATAGGAAAATGTATATGAAGAGACCATTCATGAAGAGGAAATAAAGCACAGGAAAAGATTTCAATGTCATTAGCCATTAGAGGAATGCATATTAAAACCACAGTGAGATGTTGATGCACACCTATAAGAATGGCTAAAATTTTTAAAAAGTAATGACAACACTAAATGCTGGCAAAGTTATGGATAAATATTGTATATTGTTGATGGGAATGTGACATGGTGTAGCCACTCTGGAAAACAGCTTTACAGTTTCCTTAAATACTAAACATGTAAATACCTTATGACCCAGCAATTACACTTCTGGGCATTTATCCCATAGACACGGTAAATGATATTCACGCAAAAACTTATGTATGAATGTTCATAGCAGCTTTATCCGTAATAGCCAAAAACCAGAAAGAGATGTCCTTCGACAGATGGTTAAACAAACATTGGTATATCCATACTGTGGAATACTATTCAGCAATGAAACGGAACAAATTCTTGATATACCCAACTACCTAGATGAATCTCAAGAGAATTATTGAGTGAAAGGTGTCAATCCCAGTTCACATGTTGCAAAATTCCATTTAGATAACATTCTTGAAATGATGAGGTTATGGAAATGGAGAACAGATTAGTGGTTGCCTATGATTACATAAGGTGAAGTAAGGGAGGAGGAAATGAGTATAGCTATTAAAATGCAACACGAGGGTTCCGTATGGTGCTGGAAATGTCCTGTATTTTCATGGCACCAGTGTCAATATCCTCGATGTGATATTGTACTGACTTTACAAGATGCTACTGTTGGGGGAAACTGAGTAAAGAGCTCATGGGATTTTCATGTATTACAGTGCACGTGAATCTGCAATTATCTCAAAATAAAAAGTTTAATTAAAAATAAAAGGGTACATCTCCTCTTAGCCAGCCCTCCTGTATTTCTACAGCTTCTCTTTCTTTGGATTATAATAACTGTTCCTTCCCTTTGCCCCTTCAGGCCTGCAGCTGGTAACATTTTCATGTTGTTGCTAGTCTTGGACATTCTATACCATTCTTTGTTGATTTCCTTTAACCCTGCCCCAACTTTTGTTAATAATACATTTTTAAAAGCATTATTCTACCTGTTGCTACCAAAATCTGAATGACATTAATGTAAATATATTTTTCACCTGGCTTTACCTTCAGCTCCCAGGTGATGCCCTTAGTGAAAGAGAAGTTGTGGTGTGGTTGAAATAGCATATAAGTAAAGGTCAGGAGCATCTGCTGATCACGTCCTGTGTATCAGGCACAAAGTTAAATGATTTTGCATGAATCATTTCATCAAGCATCTTTCTGTCCAAGTCATGATGTTTTCTGCCATTACACTGTTAACACTTTTAAAAGCCTGGATTCTAGTCTAGCTATGCCCCCAAATCCTTCTGAGTATAATTTCCTTCTCCTTTTAAGCTTCAACATGGATATTTTATGACCAATGCTTAAGGATCTCATCCAAACTCAAGAGCACTTTCCTTCTTTAGTCATTTTTTTTTTTCTATTTCAGAAGTCAATGTTAGTGTCCCCACCTCTCTTAAGATGCACCAGGAAAGAAAGTACGAGTGGAGCACAGAATCCTGGACTAGATGTCCAGATATGCTGGCACTGACCCCATCTCCCAGTGTGACACTGGGCAAGACAGTTAAAACTGCTGATGTTCAATCTCCTTACCTAACAATGGTGGGTAAAACAATAAGATCCCTTTCCATTCTCATATATTATGGTTCTATGAAAGAACATATTTCTTCCTTTTTTTAATCCTTTTTTTGGTTTTACTTTTTACAATTTTTTCTATATTTTTGTTCTAGGGACATACTTCTTAATTTTTCTGTTCTGTGTAGCCAATCATTTTTCACCAAAATGTCTTTGCCAAACTCAGAGAGTAAACATATATAAATCTCTATCAAATTCTCATTTCATTTGCAATTTGTGTTCACACATTAGTATGAGCAAAATGTAGGACTTCAGTGACATTTTTTATTCATATAATTTTCTGAAAAAAACTCTTACCATCTCTGTTATTTATTTCTCAACTGATCTCTCTGAATTAGAATTTTTTTTTTTTAAAAAAGAGCCCTGAGATGCAATACTATTTCTATTGTTTGAAATCCCACCAGGGGTCCCTCAATTTGGCTCATTTTCCATTTTGAAGGTCTTGTCCAACCATCCTGGAACACTTTACTTTACTTCCATCCATCCCATGCCACCTCAAAAGATGAATGCTCTCTGTTTACTGGAGCTGCTTTATGTTCTTTGTATTGTGACAACCTATTTAAAAGAAATGGGACTCATGTCCTGCATAGGAGTATTTTGCTCTTGCCTTTAAATGGCTTGTACTCAGCCTGTCAGAGAAAGGAAACCCAATCTCATTTTCATCAAATATACACTGCAGAAACATTACTGTAATATGAACCAGAGCTTGAAAATGGAGAAGCAATTGTTGTTGCTAATCAGACACAAATTTCACACAGAGACAATTGCTTTTTTCCTGCACAAATAATATATTCACTCATTAAATTCAGTCACACTCTCAGCACAATCTGATCAGAAGCTGTTTTTAGCCCAAGATGCCTGAGAAATTCTGGCTTGTGTCACACAGGAACACAAGTTCCTATCTACTTCTCTCTCAAGCAAGAGGAAGATGGGAAAAAAAAAGCAGCTACTATTTACAAAGCACGCAGTAATTGCCAACATTTATTGAACACTTATTATGTACCAGGTACTGTGATAGGTGTTTGACTTCTTTCTTTTTTTTCCTCCTAGAAAAAACCGAAGAAGTGTACGCTGTGATGCCAATTTTCTTGGTAAAGTTAAATAACTTATACAAGCTCACACTATTAAAAATGGCAGTAGAGGGCTCAAATCTAGTCCTGTTAGATGACAAAGACTATATACTCTCTCTACACATAAGATGGCTTAGAACAAATGTAAAAATGGCTTGCTCATCATCCATTCAGTCATTCATTTACTTTATGACTATTTACTGAGGATTTAATATGTGCCAAACATTATTCTGGGAATGGGATCTATCACTGAAAAAAAGCCTGCTATTATGATGCCTACTTTATAGAGGAGGAAGATAAAGAGTGAATAATCCACATCCACAGAATTTAAAACAATAAAATACATAGCATATTAGAAAGTGGTATGGGATATAAGGGACAAAAAGAGCAGAGTAAGGGGGAGGGGGTGTGGGGTGTGTGTGTAGTGGGTGAAGGCTGGACACAATTTTAAATTGAGTGATCAGGGCATGCCAGATTGTAAAGGTAACATTTAAACAAATATTTGAAGAAGGCAAGGGAGTTTGATGGGTGAAAATTGGAGGAAGAGTGCTTGCAAGAAGGGGAACAACTCATGCAAAGGCAGTAAGGCAGAGGGGCATCTTGTATGTTTGAAGAACAAGAACAGCAAAAAGGCAGGTACGTCTGGAGGAGAATGAGCGACAGGGTAAATAGTTGGAGTTGACATTGGAGAGAAGTGATGTAGGCTAATAGAAGGCATTTGACTTTTTCTCTGCATAAGATGGGAGCCATTGAAAAGTTTGGGGCAAAGAAATGACATTATCTGACTTTTAAAAGAATCATGCTGGGGATTTCCCTGGCAGTCCAGTGGTTAAGACTTCGCCTTCCAATGCAGGGGGTGCGAGTTTGATACCTGGTCGGGGAGCTAAGATCCCATATGCCTCGTGGCCAAAACACCAAAACAGAAAATGAAACAATACTGTACCAAATTCAATAAAGACTTTAAAAATGGTCCATATCAAAAAAATCTTTTAAATTAAATAAATAAATAAATAAATAAATAAAAGACTCACTCTTGCTGCTATATTGATAATAGAATATATTGGGAGCAAAGTGGACATAAGGTGACCTGTGAGAAGGCTCATACAGGGTGATAACAAGTGGTAAAATTGTGGATATATTGTGAAGGTGGGACAAATAGGATTTTCACTGAGATCAGATGTTTGAGAGCTTGAGATCAAGAAAAAGTGAAATCCAGGATGATCCAAGATTTTTGATCTCAAAAAATTGAAGGCTAGAACTTTCATAACTCATTGACAAAGCCTACAGATGGAATAGAATTTGAGAGGAAGATCAGAAGTTCAGTTTTGGACACATTAAGTTTGAGATGTCTAGTCATATATCCAATTGGTGGTGGCGAGCAGGCAGTTGTACCTATCAGCCTGGAGTTCAGGATCTTGAGGTGTAAATCTAGTAGACAGTGGTACTAGCATGGAGACCAGATGAGATCATCAAGGGGATGAGTGTGGATGGAGAAAACAATAGGACTAAGGACTGATCTCTGGGACAGAACAACTGTAAGAGATCCAGGAAAAGACAAGGAACCAGCAAGAGAAGGTTGAGAAGTATTGTTGAGTGAGATAACATGAAAGTGATGAAAGTAATGTCCTGAAAGCCAAACAGTGAGAGTGTGTACAAGAGCAGGGAGTGATGACCATGGGCAAGTGCTACTCTAAGATTATATATGCATGTAATACATATATATACACCTATTTATATAAAGCACCAAGAATTAAGATGAGTCATGTTGGGAAAAGTAACATTCAAACAGGATCTAAAATCATTTCCATATCAAGAGAAGTAGCTCAAAGATTGGTAAGCAAGAACACTAGTGAGGGATGGTGAGTAGATGATACAATATGATGACATGAGATATCAATCTGGGGCTTTTAGGGAAAGATCTGGAAGCCTAAGTGAGGCAGAGAGATAGCTGCCCCACCGCCAGGACTGGTGGTTTGAGAGTAATGGGAGAGAAAACAGCCACACTTTAGAGGATGTTAGGGGATGCAGTGTTCTCAGAGAGCATGCAGGTTTCCTTCAGAGCAAGAAGATAAAGGAACATCCATAGAACAATCTGTGGATACAGGGAATTCTGCTGATGATAGACTATTAATTCTAGAAGGCACACTGGAAAGGTTTTGGAAACTGGAAGTCATTGGGTAATAGGGAATGTGCAAAGTTTATAGAGATTTAAAATGTGAGAGACAAAGAAAGCCTGGGACTTCTTTCTAGTTATTCTGAGAGCCCAGAACTCCTCTGGCCTCCTGATATATAAGCTGGGGTGGAGGAGAACTCATATTTATAATGTTTAAAATGGGCTAGGCTCATAATTCTAAAGAGCATCTAACTTTTATACATTCTTCCCAGTTCTAATAAATCTAAGATTTGGTGGATATGGAAGTTTTTGTTTTTTTTCTCACCTCCAATCCAGATTACTAAGAGGTTGGAGGGACTAAGGATTGGAAATGATCCCTCTGGAAATAGGAGGGAATCTACATATGTCTCTGTGAGGAAGAACAGTGTGTGTGTGTGTGTGTGTGTGTGTGTGTGTGTGTGTGTGTGTTTCATGTGTGTGTGCATTCATTGAGAATAGAAGACCAGAAAATATGTTCCCCAAAGACTACTTTTCTATTCCCCAGGTGATGAGGAATTGTGTGAAAGGAGAGACTTTCTCCTAACAAGACTAAAAGCTAACAGTTTTTAGCCTTCTAGCCCAAAATAGCTGATAAGAATGAATCTTCTTCCTACCCCTGCACCTGCCTCTGACACTCCACAGAGCCTCCCGGGATGCACAGGATTCAGAGAGCAATGGCTTATCTTCCTGTGGACCTCTTTCGTATTCTTCCTTCTCACTCAGAAAGGGTGTGGGAGAATGGCTTTCAAGCATGGTCAGTATTCATTTCCTCTATGCAAGAATCTGTCACTTACCAAATCATTAGTCCATTCCATGCTGGATACCGAAATATTATTTTTAATTCCATACCCTAAGATATTGGAGACTCCAATCACAGACATTTTATCCTTTTATATGGCCCTTATTAATTCATAGATTACATGTAACTCACTGTCAATTTTCTTGACAAGAACACCAAAGGATTTCCTCTACTTTCTCCATTTGTGTCCAAATGACCTGCACTTTCAACCTCTTTCATAAGCCCTGTGGACACTCAGTCCCTTTTCATCCCTCGGCTATCACTAGAATACTCTCTAAACTTCTTCTGTAAATTGATTTTGCCACACAGCAACCACAGTAATTGTTTGAATTCTCTTCACTTAGACATAACCCCCCTTCCTGGAATTTTATGATAATGCATGAGGCAACACAAGTGCTTCAAGTATTTTGGACTCTTAAAAGACAATAGCCAATGGTGGGTACTTACAACTCACAGAATCAGTACAGTGGAGAAAGTGCTCATCTTGAATTCCCAAGATATGAATACAAAACCCACTTCTATGGGTACAAAAGGAGGAAGGCAGTAGGATGTAAGACGTACTGTACAAATTTTAACATGTTGTATAAAAGTTAAATTATCTTTCCTTTTTGAGTTAGAAGCTGTAATATATAATCAGCCCACTTACCTCCCACAATTTCTACCCAGCTGTGAATACTGAAACTGTTTTGTCCTTTCTGTCCTTACCTTTGGCAAGTTTGCTAATTTTTCTGAGTATCATGTTTCTCAACAGTAAAATCGATTATATATAAACACAATGTGTGCGTGTGTGAGAGAGAGAGTTAAACATGCCTGCTACTTCCAATGCCACTCACCAGGTAAGCAGGGGACCAGGAGCTCTGTCCAGGCTGGATTTCAAGGAACCTTGCTGGGCATGGACACATATAGTTAGCAAGTGTCTGAATGTCTGAAGGTCATGGGCCAGAACAAGATTCCAAGTTTGGGATGAAAGAAGGCCCAGAATACATGGTTTAGTTTTAACACAGATAAGTGTCAAAGAATAAAAATTGGATGCAGAGGAAACGGCTGTCTCTACAGAATAGACCTGATGAAATAAATGGGTCCAGGGAGCAGATCAGGAAGCAATGCCAAGAAGCAAAAACGGGATTATAAATATACTCAAACTAGAAGTGGGAGGGAGGCTAAGTTTGTTCAGCCAAGAAGGAGAAAGGCACACCATTCTGAGTCCAGTTACACAGGGATTGCTGATCTAACCAGATGTGTCCCAGATACTTCACACCTCCAAAAGGATACTTGTTAGAAGTGTAGAAACATCAGATCCTTTTGATGACTGGTGAGGAATAACAAGACTGCCTTCCTAGCCCTAGGAGAGAAACAAACTGATCTTTTTCCATCATTTGGAATAATGTGAAAACTGACTTAAAAGATTTTTCTTTTAAACATTACCACTGGTGTGATATAAATACATATGGTGTTTCATGGCACAGTCAAAATGTGAAAGGATGTTGTAGAGAATGCTCATTTTCTGAAATGCACTCTGCAGAAAGCTGTCACTCATGTGGCAAAGGAGAATTCTGGGTGGCTTCCTAAACAGGACTCCTGGTGGGTCTCTTTGTGCTATTGATCTTGTGTCATCGGTTCTCCTGTGGTTGAGTGAAGCCCAAAGGTACTGACAGGAGAAGAAGCAGGTAAAGACTTCGATTTAACGTCTTTTTCTCCTCTATCTCAGAATTATCCCAAGTGTACCAAGGTCCAAGGTGTTCTTAGATATGCACTTCCTCAGCCCAAGCAGGGCTTAGGGGAGCCGGAGACCAGGGGCAGCCTCATCTGGTTTTCTCAGTGTACCTGACAAATATCACCACATTTTTTTGTGCCATGAGGTGAAAAAAGATGTGACACACAGAGCTAATTAGTAAGAGGGAATCTGAAGTGTACATCTATTCAGAAACGATGAATCTCAGCATCTAATAGCGGGTAGTATAACCGTGTTGAAAGAATATAGAATCTATAACAATTTAAGTCTAGATTTACATCCAAATTCTTCCAGCTAAGGGAAGGTTGTTTTATTTAACCCTCCTAAATTTGTTTTCTCATCTGTAAAATGGAGACAGCAACCGCACTTTCTGGAAACTTATGATACGGTGAAAAACGAATTGCTTGGCTCAGTACTTGGCATGTAGTACATGCTCAACAAATGTTATTTTCATTCCCTGCCCTTTGCTCACCGTGACCGTGGCTGTATGTGAATACGATTTCCTGATTTATAAGCCCAAAGACCCTTCGAGCGAGATAAAAGAACTCTAAACTCGGGGTTTCCCATATTAAGAGAAAGAGTTTTGATAGTGTCTCCGTCTTTGCTTAGAATGTCAACTGTTGGTTCCTTCTATTTAAATACGACTCAGCTTCTAGATCAAATTAGATTAGCTTCTCCTCTATAAAATATTCCTCATTTCCATCCTCAGCCTACAGTGAATCATTTCTTCTTCTGTAGCCCACGCTGTTTGCTTATGTACATTTGGTTTCTGATTCCATCTTGCTCTGCATTAGAGTTATCTCATGTTTGTTTTCATTAGGGCATTCCAGCTTCCTTAAATGGCCTTTTGTGATTGCTCTTTGAACTAATTCTCTTAAACCTAATTCTATGCCTGATAACAATCATCTGTACTTATTATTAAAACTAACTATATTCTAAGAAGGGTTCTAAGTATTTCACTTGAAAGAGATCATTTAATCCTCACAATGACTCAAGGAGATGGGCAGGATTCTGGGTCATCCCACTTTTACAGATGAGGAAATTGACATTCTTAGAGGTTAAGTCAGTTGTCCACGGACACGTGGCTAAAACACTGTGGAGTCAGCATTCAAGCTCAGTCAGACTGCTTCCAGAAGCCAAGCTTGTAACCACTATCCGGGTGATACAGCATGTTGATTTAGAACACAGGCCATTTCTTCCCCTCTGTCAGACTGCAACTGAGACTCTCAGTAGAGTGACAGCACAGGAACACGAGTGCAAAGCAGAGAATGTGTCTTTCGGAACCTAGTGCATCATCAGAGGTATTTAAATTAAACTGTCATGTTCCCTCCCACACACAGCGCAAGGATTTGAGTCATCGTTCAGGAGTAGCAGTGCGAGGCTGCGGGTAAACTACCTCATGCAGCACTAATTTGGATGGCAGTTCCCAGCCCAAATCTACATCTCACCACAAATCAAGGTGGATACCGTCTGTGCTGGGAGACAAATGATGTCAAACATCTGCTGAAAAACACGTCTACAGATTGTAACAAGCCAAGCTTACAAACAAGCGCAGGCACAGACACCCCAATTACCTTGGTGGTGGGAGCCTTATGGGTCTCAACTGGGTTCTTTCTGATAGCAAGGAAGTTTTTCTTCAAGATATCATCTAGGCAAGGTGAGTGGGATGTACAGAGAAGGAAGGGCCAAAAAGAGCAGACCTGAAAAAAGCTTCATTGAGTTCAAGGGACTATGCACTGTGTCAAGTGGTTTACAGATGTTATTATTTTTTTTAATCTTTATTTTTTTATACAGCAGGTTCTTATTAGTCATACATTTTATACACATCAGTGTATACATGTCAATCCCAATCTCCCAATTCATCCCACCCCCCCGCCACTTTCCCCCCTTGGTGTCCATACGTTTGTTCTCTACATCTGTGTCTCTATTTCTGCCCTGCAAACCGGTTCATCTGTACCATTTTCCTAGGTTCCACATATATGCGTTAATATACGATATTTGTTTTTCTCTTCCTCACTTACTTCACTCTGTATGACAGTCACTAGATCCATCCATGTCTCTACAAATGACCCAATTTCGTTCCTTTTTATGGCTGACGAATATTCCACTGTATATATGTACCACATCTTCTTTAGCCATTCGCCTGTCAATGGACATTTAGGTTGCTTCCATGACCTGGCTATTGTAAATAGTGCTGCAATGAACATTGGGGTGCATGTGTCTTTTTGAATTATGGTTTTCTCTGGGTATATGCCCAGTAGTGGGATTGCTGGATCATATGGTAATTCTATTTTTAGTTTTTTAAGGAACCTCCACTCCACACTGTTCTCCATAGTGGCTGTATCAATTTACATTCCCACCAACAGTGCAAGAGGGTTCCCTTTTCTCCACACCCTCTCCAGCAGTTGTTGTTTGTGGATTTTCTGATGATGCCCATTCTAACTGGTGTGAGGTGATACATCATTGTAGTTTTGATTTGCATTTCTCTAATTATTAGTAATGTTGAGCAGTTTTTCATGTGCTTCTTGGCCATCTCTATGTCTTCTTTGGAGAAATATCTATTTAGGTCTTCTGCACATTTTTTGACTGGGTTGTTTGTTTTATTAATATTGAGCTGCATGAGCTGTTTATATATTTTGGAGATTAATCCTTTGTCCATTGATTCGTTTGCAAATATTTTCTCCCATTCTGAGGGATGTCTTTTCATCTTGCTTGCAGTTTCCTTTGTGTTGCAAAAGCTTTTAAGTTTCAGTAGGTCCCATTTGTTTATTTTTGTTTTTATTTCCATTACTCTAGGAGGTGGATCAAAAAAGATCTGGCTGTGATTTATGTCAAAGAGTGTTCTTCCTATGTTTTCCTCTAAGAGTTTTATAGTGTCCGGTCTTACATTTAGGTCTCTAATCCACTTTGAGTTTATTGTTGTGTATGGTGTCAGGGAATGTTCTCATTTCATTCTTTTACATGTAGCTGTCCAGTTTTCCCAGCACCACTTATTGAAGAGACTGTCTTTTCTCTATTCTATAGCCTCGCCTCCTTTGTCATAGATTAGTTGACCATAGGTGCATGGGTTTACATCTGGGCTTTCTATCTTGTTCCATTGATGTATGTTTCTGTTTTTGTGGCAGTACTATATTGTGTTGATTACTGTAGCTTTGTAGTACAGTCTGAAGTCAGGGAGTCTGATTCCTCCAGCTCTGTTTGTTTCCCTCAAGACTGCTTTGGCTATTTGGGGTCTTTTGTGTCTCCATACAAATTTTAAGATTTTGTGTTCTAGTTCCGAAAAAAATGCCATTGGTAATTTGATAGGGATTGCATTGAATCTGTAGATTGCTTTGGGTAGTATAGTCATTTTCACAATATTGATTCTTCCAATCCAAGAACATGGTATATCTCTCCATCTGTTGGTATCATCTTTAATTTCTTTCCTCAGTGCCTTATAGTTTTCTGCATACAGGTCTTCTGTCTCCCTAGGTAGGTTTTCCTAGGTATTTTATTCTTTTTGTTGCAATGGTAAATGGGAGTGTTTCCTTAATTGCTCTTTCAGATTTTTCATCATTAAGTGTATAGGAATGCAAGAGATTTCTGTGCATTAATTTTGTATCCTGCAACTTTACCAAATTCATTGATTAGCTCTAGTAGTTTTCTGGTGGCATCTTTAGGATTCTCTATGTATAGTATCATGTCATCTGCAAACAGTGACAGTTTTACTTCTTCTTTTCCAATCTGTATTCCTTTCATTTCTTTTTCTTCTCTGATTGCCATGGCTAGGACTTCCAAAACTATGTTGAATAATAGTGGTGAGAGTGGACAAACTTGTCTTGCTCCTGATCTTAGAGGAAACACTTTCAGTTTTTCAACATTGAGAATGATGTTTGCTGTAGGTTTGTCATATATGGCCTTTATTATGTTGAGGTAGGTTCCCTCTATGCCCACTTTCTGGAGAGTTTTTACCATAAATGGGTGTTGAATTTTGTCAAAAGCTTTTTCTACATCTATTGAGGTGATCATATGGTTTTCTCCTTCAGTTTGTTAATATGGTGTATCACATTGATTGATTTGCGTATATTGAAGAATCCTTGCATCCCTGGGATAAATCCCACTTGATCATGGTGTATGATTCTATTAATGTGTTGTTGGATTCTGTTTGCTAGTATTTTATTGAGGATTTTTGCATCTATATTCATCAGTGATATTGGTCTGTAATTTTTTTTGTAGTATCTTTGTCTGGTTTTGGTATCAGGGTGATGGTGGCCTCATAGAATGAATTTGGGAGTGTTCCTTCCTCTGCAATTTTTTGGAAGAGTTTGAGAAGGATGGGTGTTAGCTCTTCTCTAAATGTTTGATGGAATTCACCTGTGAAGCCATCTGGTCCTGGACTTTTGTTGGAAGATTTTTAATCACAGTTTCACTTTCATTACTTGTGATTGTTCTGTTCATATTTTCTATTTCTTCCTGGTTCAGTCTTGGGAGGTTATACCTTTCTAAGAATTTGTCCATTTCTTCCAGGTTGTCCATTTTATTGGCATAGAGTTGCTTGTAGTAGTCTCTTAGGATGCTTTGTATTTCTGTGGTGTCTGTTGTAACTTCTCCTTTTTCATTTCTAATTTTATTGATTTGAGTCCTCTCCCTCTTTTTCTTGATGAGTCTGGCTAAAGACATCAATTTTGTTTACCTTCTCAAAGAACCAGCTTTTAGTTTTATTGATTTTTGCTACTGTTTTCTTTGTTTCTATTTCATTTATTTCTGCTCTGATGTTTATGATTTCTTTCCTTCTACTAACTTTGGGTTTTGTTTGTTCTTCTTTCTCTAGTTCCTTTAGGTGTAAGGTTAGATTGTTTATTTGAGATTTTTCTTGTTTCTTGAGGTAGGCTTGTATTGCTATATACTTCCCTCTTAGAACTGCTTTTGCTGCAACCCTTAGGCTTTGGATCATCGTGTTTTGGTTGTCATTTGTCTCTAGTTATTTTCTGATTTCCTCTTTGATTTCTTCAGTGATCTCTTGGTTATTTAGTAATGTATTGTTTAGCCTCCATGTGTTTGTGTTTTTTAGGGTTTTTTCCCTGTAATTTATTTCTAATCTCACAGCACTGTGGTTGGAAAAGATGCTTGATATGATTTCAATTTTCTTAAATTTACTGAGGCTTGATCTGTGACCCAAGATGTGATCTATCCTGGAGAATGTTCCGTGCGCACCTGAGAAGAAAGTGTAATCTGCTGTTTTGGGATGGAATGTCCTACAATTAAATATATCTGGTCTATTGTGTCATTTAAAGCTTGTGTTTCCTTATTAATTTTCTGTTTGGATGATCTGTCCATTGGTGTAAGTGAGGTGTTAAATTCCCCCACTATTATTGTGTCACTGTCAATTTCCTCTTTTATAGCTGTTAGCAGTTGCCTTATGTATTGAGGTGCTCTTATGTTGGGTTCATATATATTTATAATTGTTATATCTTCTTCTTGAATTGATCCCTTGATCATTATGTAGTGTCCTTCCTTGTCTCTTGTAGCATTCTTTATTTTAAAGTCTATTTTTTCTGATATGAGTATTGCTACTCCAGCTTTCTTTTGATTTCCATTTGCATGGAATATCTTTATCCATCCCCGCACTTTCAGTCTGTATGTGTCCCTAGATCTGAAGTGGGTCTCTTGTAGCCAGCATATATATGGGTCTTGTTTCTGTATCCATTCAGCAAGCCTGAGTCTTTTGGTTGGAGCATTTAATCCATTCACGTTTAAGGTAGTTATCGATATGTATGTTCCTGTGACCATTTTCTTTATTGTTTTGGGTTTGTTTTTGTAGGTCCTTTTCTTCTCTTGTGTTTCCCACTTAGAGAAGTTCCTTTAGCATTTGTTGTAGAGCTGGTTTGGTGGTGCTGAATTCTCTTAGCTTTTGCTTGTCTGTAAAGCTTTTGATTTCTCCATCGAATCTGAATGAGATCCTTGCCAGGTAGAGTAATCTTGGTTGTAGGTTCTTCCCTTTCATCACTTTAAGTATATCATGCCACTCCCTTTTGGCTTGTAGAGTTTCTGCTGAGAAATCAGATGTTAGCCTTATGGGAGTTCCCTTGTATGTTATTTGTCGTTTTTCCCTTGCTGCTTTCAGTAATTTTTCTTTGTCTTTAATTTTTGCCAATTTGATTACTATGTGTCTCAGCATGTTTCTCCTTGGGTTTATCCTGTATGCAACTCTCTGCGCTTCCTGCACTTGGGTGGCTATCTCCTTTCCCATGTTAGGGAAGTTTTCGACTATAATCTGTTCAAATATTTTCTCGGGTCCTTTCTCTCTCTCTTCTCCTTCTGGGGCCCCTATAATGCGAATGTTGTTGCGTTTAATGTTGTCCCAGAGGTCTCTTAGGCTGTCTTCATTTCTTTTCATTCTTTTTTTTATTCTGTTCTGCAGCAGTGAATTCCACCATTCTGTCTTCCAGGTCACTTATCCGTTCTTCTGCCTGAGTTATTCTGCTATTGATTCCTTGTAGTGTAGTTTTCATTTCAGTTATTGTAGTGTTCATCTCTGTGTGTTTGTTTTTTAATTCTTCTAGGTCTTTGTTAAACATTTCTTGCATCTTCTCAATCTTTGCCTCCATTCTTTTTCCGAGGTCCTGGATCATCTTCACTATCATTATTCTGAATTCTTTTTCTGGAAGGTTGCCCATCTGCACTTCATTTAGTTGTTTTTCTGGGGTTTTTTTCTTGTTCCTTCATCTGGTACATAGCCCTCTGCCTTTTCATCTTGTCTATCTTTCTGTGAATGTGGTTTTTGTTCCACAGGCTGCAGGATTGTAGTTCTTCTTGCTTCTGCTGTCTGTCCTCTGGTGGATGAGGCTAGCTAAGAAGCTTGTCCAGATGTTGTTATTTTTAACTCTCTCTCTCTTTCTCTCTCATACACATGTGTGTGCATGTGTGTGTGTGTTTGTGTAGTGCGTATATATATAATTTCCTTGAATATATTCAATTATCAAGGTAAGATTTTTTTTAGTATAAAACATCATAATTTCCCCACTACTTCAAAGAAATCCAGTAAGTAAATTTACAGTGAAGATCCTTGATGAAAACTATGAGTGAGCACCAGGCCCCGAGGAACTCAACCCACAAGCCCCAGTGCAGTTTTGTCTTTTTCAAAAAAAAAATATATATATATATATATATATGTGTGTGTGTGTGTGCATGTGCACATGTGCACATGTGTGTGTATCAGTTTTTCTGTACAGATAAATGAGACTCAGAAAAGTTTAAAAATCTAATAACATGCCAACGTTAAGGTGGGCAGAACGAGAGAAGGATTCAGACTCAAGTTGACTCTACAACTTGTTCTCTTCCTGACTCACTTCAACCTCAAACAATGGCCTTCATAAAGGTTTATTATATTTTTATTCATTCATTGGGCAAACATGATTGTGTACCTAATAATCACCAGCATTGTTGTATGAACCAGGGATCAAACAGTATAAAACAGCCATAGTCCTTAGCCTCATGGGGAGGATGGAAAACAAAAAATATCAATGTATCAGGTGGTGATAACTGCCATGAAGAAAAATAAAGCACAGTCTGGTGCATAGAGAGAAATGGGACATTCTATTTTCAAAAAGGTTGTCATGGAAAGCCCCTGATAGGATGGCACTGAACAGAGAGTGGAAGGATACACGTCTAGAAGTATACATGAGCCATGCCAATTTGAGCATACTAACAGCATTCTACCCAAAAGAAGCAAAGACTCTAAGAGGGGATATATTTCAAATATTTGAGTTCACTCTTTTATAGGAAGATCAAAGGGGCTATTGAACCTAGAGCATAGTGAGAGAGGGAGTAGCAGTAAAATTTAGGAAAACGAGATATCTGGGGTCAAATAAAGTAGCATGAGTTGGACACTTATAAGCCATGAGTTGGAAATTACTTTTAGTGTAGTGGGAGGCTACTGGTTTTGAATAGAAAAGTTACAGAATATGACTTAAAGTTTACTGCTACTGTATAGAAAATAAACTAGTGTGTGTGTGGGGGGGGGGGGGTCAAGGTGAAAGCAGAAACACCACTTGGGAGATATCTGAAATAATCTAGGTAAGAGATTATGGTAGAATGTTCTACGGTTGTAGCAGTTGGGGTCATGTGAAGTGCTTAAAACCAGGATGTATTTAAAGATAAGAGTCTAAGAATATAAGGACAAATTTTATGTGTGATATGAGAGAAAGAGAGAAGTCGAGTTCAAAATTTTTATTTAGGCAACTAGAATAATGGACCCTGCATTACTGAGTTGGGGAAACTGAAGGAGTAGCAGTTATGTGGGCAGAATCAAGAGTTTAGTAATATTTGAGATGCCTATTGAACTTCTCAATCAGGTTGGACATAACGGTCTAGAGTTCAGGCAGGAGATCAAAAATATAATACACGAATGCAGATAAATTCAGTTACACGCCCTCTCCATCTTTCTCTAACCTTCCATTTCTTCTCAATCCCTCTTATATCACGGCTCCTGACTTTCCATTACCTAATTACATTGGGTTCTTTTGGGAATCTGTGAAAGAAGTGTGGCCATTGTTTTTTTTAAGAAAAGTACTCTCTTGAAAATGAAACAAAGGGAAGAGTCTTTCTTAATCATGCAAAGAGATAAGAAATATCAAACTTGCTAGTTTAGTTGGAGAGCTGAGAATGAAACTATGTGAGTTAGAAGAGATATAGGAAGATCTATGAAGAAAGAAGAGTGGATTTCTATCAGAAGTGAGAAAAATTGCTCCAGAAGATGGATAGCAACTTATATTGAATTTTCCCTCAAAATTCATTCACCCTGCAAGGTGCTCAGTTTGACATGCTTTTCAGTGCTATGATGCTATTACACTAGAGACAAGAACATTCCATCAGTGACTTTAAATAGCAGAAAAAAAGAATGGCAATTAAATTTTATACTTTTCCAAAGGGAAGAAAAGTGGCCCAGCCAGGCCCAGAATATATGATAGAGACACAAGAAAATCTAGGATAAGATTTGGTTTTGTGTTCAGACAGATTGAAGGCATCAAAGTTAGAGACAAGCTCCTTTTGGGGGCAAGAGAGAGAGAGAGAGAGATAGAGACAGAGACAGAGAGAGGGAGAGACAGAAAGAAAGGAAGAGACGGAAAGACAGAGAGGGACAGAGATAATGATAATTCGTGTTGTGGGTAACAAAATATTACAAGGAAAGAAGGAAGGAAGGAAGGAAGGAAGGAAGGGGATAGAAAATCTACCACAAGATGAAAAGTACTAGAAATTATGGTTTAGCCTGAAGAAGAGAAGACATAAAACATATTTCAGGGATGGACTTCCATGTAGAACATGAGACTGCTATGTAATTTCAGAGGGCAGAAGTCACAATTTGGCTAACCCCAGACTCAAGGCATCTGGCTTCTTCTCCCTGCTAGCTATGTCAACTAGAGCAAGTTACTATACCTCACTGTGCCTTAGGTGTGTCTTCAGTAAATTAGGAATAATAACAGCACTACTTCAAAGTATAGTGAGGATTAAATAAGATAACTTTGATAACAAATGAATAGAATAAGGTTTGGGAAGTAAACCTTGGTATGGGGCTGGGTCCTAGTATGAAAAAAAGGGTAGAATGCTAATTCTTACTTGATACAGGATAAGTGTGGCACTGAAAATGGTCAGTCTAATAGATACAAACTCAAAAAGGTATGAAGATTTCATCTCGATAAGCTAGAGTTCAGGTTGGCCTCTAGTCCCAGCTGGAGAAACCAAGATAGAAACCCAGCTACATGGCTTGGCCCAACATGGAGTAGTCAGGGCAGACTCACTTGCCAGACCGGCTATTAAGGATTTTTCAAATACTCCCCAGACTTCATCTTCATGTGACACTGAGGCTCCTTGTGTTCTCCCAGCAGTGACTAAACTGACTGCTGGATTTGGGTAGCAGAAGACACATACTGAAGGTTATCCATGATTATGGCTGAACTGACAGGGGGTCCCAGGACAGAACTGTTTCATTGCTGGAGACCTTTTTTTTTTTTTTTAACAGTAAGAATGAACAGAACAAGTTGTCAGGGAGATAGTGAGCACCTTGTTCCTGGAAAATTCAAACAGGAGCTTGAAAGGTCAGGTTATGACTTCGTTAAATGAACATTTGTTGAGAGCACAGGGTGTGGGATGGTGAGCCATGGTTGAAAAACAGACCACAAGGGGAATTGAAACAAAGATGTTTATTACTCACAGGTCCTGGAAGAAGCACACAGCTGGCCTCCAGAGGCCACATGGGGAGGGCAAGGCAGGGTCCCAGCAGAGAGAGAGGCAGGACATAAAGCACACGTCTTTATTAGGGTCCAAGGGTAAAGAGTTTTGTTGTGCCCTGTCTAAGGCTGGATTGGTCAATTTAAACCAAAAGAAGCAAGGTTTTGGTAAAAAACTCCATGAGGGTCTTATCTAAGGGACATGCAAGGGGAAGGCCCTGGGAAGTGCAGGGAGACTATTAATCACAAGGGCTATTAGTGAAATCCTATCAGGAACGTACATCTGCTTGTGACTCTGCTGGCTATTACTTGGGGTACGTTCTTGCATGGGGCGCTAGCATCAGTTTACAATCCCCGCAGCCCACTTGGCCAAACCAAATGGATGCTGAGTCAGCAATACCATGGACTAGCTTAGGTAAATTCTCAACAGTCTACTTACTGAAGAGGTCACTGGGAACATTCATACATCAGGAAGGGGGTCTAGTATACTTTTAATGTTATACTTTCTAACTCTGGGTAGTGAGCTGAATGATAACTTTCAAAGACACCCACTCTTATTCCATGAAATCTCTATTATTGTAGGTGGTAAAGTTTTTGCAGATGTAATTACATTATGGATTTTGAGATGAGATTATCCTGGATTATTTGAGTGGGTCCTAAATGATATCACATGTATTCTTATGAGAAGAAGGCACAGGGATATTAAACACATACAGATAGAGGAGAAGGCAATGCAAAGACAGACCAGAGAACTGCAGCCACAAGTCAGAGAATGCCAACACTCCCCAGAGGCTGGAAGAAGCCACGAACGGATTCTCTCCTAGAATTTCTAGAGACAGTAGAGAGCCCTGCCTGCACCCTGATATGAATTTCAGGCCTCAGGAACTATGAGAGAATAAATTTCTGTTATTTTAAGCTACCTAGTTTGTGGTGATGTGACATAGCAGTTTCAGGAAACAAATCCACTCTGGTTCCATAATTTTTAGAGACAAATATAAGTATGGATTATCTATCTAAAAATGGAGCAACAGCAATCAAATCCCATTTACTCTTTCCTATTTTATGTATTTCCTCATAAATATTTTCTTAATTAAAAACGTCCTTTAATCCAATTGCCAGATGTTGCAAAGGGAATACATTTAACAGAATGAACACGTTAGTTTCTCAATTTCGTCTCAAAATATATAGTGCCATGGGGAAGACGTTCTCCTTAGGTAACTATTAATCAGACTCTTAACGATTCTTTCAGTCAATCAATGCTCTAAAAAGGTACAGAATTATCAATTAAATATCTCAAGAGGAAACTGGAAGGATGAGGCAATTGCAGGTACTTTGAACATGTATTGATTAATATATTCTTGCAAGGAATATTGATGAGCCTTGTACTATGTAAAAGACATATTTTTGAATTTTTTTTATTTTTATTTTTTTAACATCTTTATTGGAGTATAATTGTGTTACAATGGTGTGTTAGTTTCCGCTTTATAACAAAGTGAATCAGCTATACATATACATATATCTCCATATCTCCTCCCTATTGCGTCTCCCCCCCCCCACCCTCCCTATCCCACCCCTCTAGGTGGTCACAAAGCACTGAACTGATCTCCTTGTGCTATGCAGCTGCTTCCCACTAGCTATCTATTTTACATTTGGTAGTGTATATATGTCCATGCCACTCTCTCACTTCGTCCCAGCTTACCCTTCCCCCTACCTGTGTCCTCAAGTCCATTCTCTACGTCTGCATCTTTATACCTGTCCTGCCCCTAGGTTCTTCAGAACCTTTTTTTTTTTTTTAATTCCATATATATGTGTTAGCATACAGTATTTGTTTTTCTCTTTCTGACTTATTTCACTCTGTATGACAGTCTCCAGGTCCATCCACCTCACTACAGGTAACTCAATTTCGTTTCTTTTTATGGCTGATTAATATTCCATTGCATATATGTGCCACATCTTCTTTATCCATTTATCTGTCGATGGACACTTAGGTTGCTTCCATGTCCTGGCTGTTGTAAATAGAGCTGCAATGAACATTGTGGTATGTGACTCCTTTTGAATTATGGTTTTCTCAGGGTATATGCCCAGTAGTGGGAATGCTGGGTCGTATGGTAGTTCTATTTTTAGTTTTTTAAGGAACTTCCATACTGTTCTCCATAGTGGCTGTATCAATTTACATTCCCACCAACAGTGCAAGAGGGTTCCCTCTTCTCCACACCCTCTCCAGCATTTTTTGTTTATAGATTTTTTGATGATGGCCATTCTGACCGGTGTGAGATGATATCTCATTGTAGTTTTGATTTGCATTTCTCTAATTATTAATGATGTTGAGCATTCTTTCATGTGTCTGTTGGCAATCTGTATATCTTCTTTGGAGAAATGTCAATTTAGGTCTTCTGCCCATTTTTGGATTGGGTTGTTTCTTTTTTTGATACTGAGCTACATGAGGTGCTTGTCTATTTTGGAGATTAATCCTTTGTCAGTTGCTTCGTTTGCAAATATTTTCTTCCATTCTGAGGGTTGTCTTTTCATCTTGTTTTGGTTTCCTTTGCTGTGCAAAAGGTTTTAAGTTTCATTAGGTCCCATTTGTTTATTTTGGGTTTTATTTCCATTTCTCTAGGAGGTGGGTCAAAAAGGATCTTGCTGTGATTTATGTTACAGAGCGTTCTATGTTTTCCTCTAAGAGTTTTATAGCGTCTGGCCTTACGTTTAGATCTGTAATCCACTTTGAGTTTATTTTTGTGTATGGTGTTACGGAGTGTTCTAATTTCATTCTTTTACATGTAGCTGTCTAGTTTTCTCAGCACCACTTATTGAAGAGGCTGTCTTTTCTCCATTGTATGTTCTTGCCTCCTTTGTCAAAAATAAGGTGACCATATGTGCATGGGTTTATCTCTGGGCTTTCTATCCTGTTCCATTGGTCTATGTTTTTGTTTTTGTGCCAGTACCATACTGTCTGATTACTGTAGCTTTATGATATAGTCTGAAGTCTGGGAGCCTGATTCCTCCAGCTCCGTTTTTCTTTCTCAAGATTGCTCTGGCTATTCAGGCTTTTTTGTGTTTCCATACAAATTGTGAAATTTTTGTTCTAGTTCTGTGAAAAATGCCAGTGGTAGTTTGATAGGGATTGCATTGAATCTGTAGATTGCTTTGGGTAGTATAGTCATTTTCACAATGTTGATTCTTCCAATCCAAGAACATGGTATGTCTCTCCATCTATTTGTATCATCTTTAATTTCTTTCATCAGTGTCATAGTTTTTTGCACACAGGTCTTTTGTCTCCTTAGGTAGGTTTATTCCTAGGTATTTTATTCTTTTTGTTGCAATGGTAAATGGGAGTGTTTTCTTAATTTCTCTTTCAGATCTTTTATCATTAGTGTGTAGGAATGCAAGAGATTGTTGTGCATTAATTTTGTATCCTGCTACTTTATCAAAATCATTGATTAGCTCTAGTAGTTTTCTGGTAGGATTTTTAGGATTCTCTATGTATAGTATCATGTCATCTGCAAACTTCTTCTTTTCCGATTTGGATTCCTTTTATTTCTTTTTCTTCTCTGACTGCTGTGGCTAAAACTTCCAAAACTATGTTGAATAATAGTGGTTAGAGTGGACAGGCTTGTCTTCTTCCTATCTTAGAGAAAATGGTTTCAGTTTTTCACCATTGAGAACAACGTTGGCTGCGGGTTTGTCATATATGACCTTTATTATGTTGAAGTAAGTTCCCTTTATGCCTACTTTCTGGAGGGTTTGAATTTTGTCAAAAGCTTTTTCTGCATCTATTGAGATTATCATATGGTTTTTATCCTTCAATTTGTTAATATGTTTTATCACATTGATTTGCATATATTGAAGAATCCTTGCATTCCTGGGATAAACCCCACTTGATCATGGTGTATGATCTTTTTAATGTGCTGTTGGATTCTGTTTGCTAGTATTTGGTTGAGGATTTTTGCATCTATGTTCATCAGTGATATTGGCCTGTTGCTTTCTTTCTTTGTGACATCTTTGTCTGGTTTTGGTATCAGGGTGATGGTGGCCTCATAGAATGAGTTTGGGAGTGTTCCTCCCTCTGCTATATTGTGGAAAAGTTTGAGAAGGATAGGTGTTAGCTCTTCTCTAAATGTTTGAAAGAATTCGCCTGTGAAGCCATCTGGTCCTGGGCTTTTGTTTATTGGGAGATTTTTAATCACAGTCTCAATTTCAGTGCTTGTGATTGGTCTGTTTATATTTTCTATTTCTTCCTGGTTCAGTCTCGGAAGGTAGTGCTTTTCTAAGAATTTGTCCATTTCTTCCAGGTTATCTATTTTATTGGCATCTAGTTGCTTGTAGTAATCTCTCATGATCCTTTGCATTTCTGCAGTGTCAGTTGGTACTTCTCCTTTTTCATTTCTAATTATATTGATTTGAGTATTCTCTCTTTTTTTCTTGATGAGTCTGGTTAATGGTTTATCAATTTTGTTTATCTTCTCAGAGAACCAGCTTTTAGTTTTATTGATCTTTGCTATCATTTCCTTCATTTCTTTTTCATTTATTTCTGATCTGATCTTTATGATTTCTTTCCTTCTGCTAACTTTGGGGTTGTTTTGTTCTCCTTTCTCTAATTGCTTTAGGTATAAGGTTAGGAGTTTTACTTGAGATTTTTCTTGTTTCTTGAGGTAGGATTGTATTGCTATAAACTTCCCTCTTAGAACCGTTTTTGCTGCATCCCATAGGTTTTGGCCCATCGTGTTTTCATTGTCATTTGTTTCTAGTTATTTATTGTTTGCCTCTTTGATTTCTTCAGCGATCTCTTGATTATTTAGTAGCATACTGTTTCGCCTCCATGTGTTTGTATATTTTACAGTTTTTTTCCTGTGATTGATATCTAGTCTCACAGTGCTGAGGTCAGAAAAGATACTTGATATGATTTCAACTTTCTTAAATTTACCAAGGCTTGATTTTTGACCCAGGATATGATCTATCCTGGAGAATGTTCCATGAGCAGTTGAGAAGAAAATGTATTCTGTTGTTTTTGGATGGAACGTCCTTTAAATATCAGTTAAGTCCATCTTGTTTAATGTGTCATTTAAAGCTTGTGTTTCCTTATTTATTTTCATTTTGGATGATCTGTCCATTGGTGAAAGTGGGGTGTTAAAGTCCCCTACTATGATTGTGTTGCTGTCGATTTCCCCTTTTATGGCTGTTAGCATTTGCCTTATGTATTGAGGTGCTCCTATGTTGGATGTATAAATATTTACAATTGTTACATCTTCTTCTTGGATCGATCCCTTGATCCTTATGTAGTGTACTACTTTGTCTCTTGTAATAGCCTTTATTTTAAAGTCTATTTTGTCTGATATGAGACTTGCTACTCCAGCTTTCTTTCGGTTTCCCCTTGCATAGAATATCTTTTTCCATCCCCTCATTTTCAGTGTGTATGTGTCCCTAGGTCTGAAGTGGGTCTCTCGTAGACAGCATATATGCAGGTCTTGTTTTTGTATCCATTCAGCCAGTCTATGTCTTTTGGCGGGAGCATTTAATCCATTTACATTTAAGGTAGTTATTGATATGTATGTTCCTATTACCATTTTCTTGATTGTTTTGGGTTTGTTATTGTAGGTCTTTTCCTTCTCTTCTGTTTCCTGCCGAGAGAAGTTCCTTTAGCATTTGTTGTAAAGCTGGTTTGGTGGTGCCGAATTGTCTTATCTTTTGCTTGTCTGTAAAGGGTTTAATTTCTCCGTTGAATCTGAATGAGATCCTTGCTGGGTAGTGTAATCTTGGTTGTAGGTTTTTCCCTTTCAACAGTTTAAATATGTCCTGCTACTTCCTTCTGCCTTGCAGAGTTTCTGCTGAAAGATCGATCAGCTGTTAACCTTATGAGAATTCCCTTGTATGATATTTGTTGGTTTTCCCTTGCTGCTTTTAATATTTTTCTTTGTATTTAATTTTTGATAGTTTGATTAATATGTGTCTTGGCATGTTTCTCCTTGGATTTATCTTATATGGGGCTCTCTGCGCTTCCTGCACTTGATTGAATATTTCCTTTCCCATATTAGGGAAGTTTTCACCTGTAATCCCTTCAAATATTTTCTCAGTCCCTCTCTTTTTTTTTTTTTTTCTTCTTCTTCTTCTGGGACCCCTATAATTCCTTGTTGGTGTATTTAATGTTGTCCCATATGTCTCTGAGACTGTCCTCAATTCTTTTCATTCTTTTTTCTTTATTCTGCCATGTGGTAGTTATTTCCACTATTTTATCTTCCAGGTCACTTATCCGTTCTTCTGCCTCAGTTATTCTGCTATTGATTCCTTCTAGAGAATTTTTAATTTCATTTATCTTGCTCTTCATCATTGTTTGCTCTTTAGTTAAACATTTCTTGTATTTTCTCCATTCTATTTCCAAGAGGTTGGATCATCTTTACTATCATTACTCTGAATTCTTTTTCAGGTAGACTGCCTATTTCCTCTTCATTTGTTTGGTCTGGTGGGTTTTTACCTTGCTCCTTCATCTGCTGTGTATTTCTCTGTCTTCTCATTTTGCTTAAGTTACTGCATTGGGGGTGGTCTCCTTTTCACAGGCTGCAGGTTCATAGTTCCTGTTGTTTTTGGCGTCTGCCCCCAGTGGCTAAGTTTGGTTCAGTGGGTTGTGTAGGCTTCCTGGTGCAGGGGACTGGTGCCTGCGTTCTGGTGTATGAGGCTGGACCTTGTCTTTCTGGTGGGCAGGACCGTGTCCAGTTGTTTGTTTTGGGGTGTCTGTGACCTTATTATGATTTTAGGCAGCCTCTCTGCTAATGGGTCAGGTTGTGTTCCTGTCTTGCTAGTTGTTTGGCATAGGGTGCCCAGAACTATAGCTTGCTGGTCGTCGAATGGAGCTTGGTCTTAGCCTTGAGATGGAGATCTCTGGGAGAGCTTTCGTCATTTGATATTATGTGGAGCCGGGAGGTCTCTGGTGGACCAATGTCCTGAAGTTGGCTCTCCCACCTCAGAGGCACAGGCCTGAAACCCGGCCGGAGCATGAAGACCCTGTCAGCCACACGGCTGATTTAGTCCTCTCTGAAGCCATCTGATATAGCTATTTGTGGTAAGACAGCTATTTATCCACCAAAGAGCAATCTCCCACTTTTTCCAGAGTAAGAGAATTGTAGCTCTAAAAGATGTATTTTCATACAGACAATATGGTGATGAAAAAATCATAGAAATCTTCTTCCTTCATGAAGCATTTTACTTCCTTGAATGGGAAAGGTAAAATATGTGTAATTTGGAAGTAAATAAGATAATCTCAGATAGTAGTAAGTGATATAGAAAATAGCAGGTTATGTGATAGAGAATGTCTGGTGTAGGTAGTGGAGGTTACAGATGGTGGAAGACACATTTGAGTTAAGACATGAATAAATAGGAAAATCTAGACACGTGTTAATCAAAGGATGCAATGATATGCATATCAATTAATCGGCTATCTTTAGTATATGGGGAGAAGCAGCAAAATTATATTAAAGGATGAAATATTTTCCCATGAGAATTATGCTATTATTTCCATGTGGGAAATAACATGAGAGAAGTGAATCTTTATAAGAAACATTGGTCTTTTACATCTTTAAATATTCTCCAAGGAAAAGTTTTTATACTTTACTAGACTACACCTGTGATCTTCTAGATATTGTGTATGTTTTTAAATAGACTTGAATCTCCTATTATAACTGTTTTCATTTGTTGAAAACAGAGACAATCTGGTCAGATGATGCATATCCTATCACACTTGGGGCCAGATCTGAACAAATATTCACTAAGCTTTTTTAAAATCCATAAAGAAGCAATTAAAAAGCAATTGGGTTTTTATAGCTGTTATTCAAAGTTAACAGATAAGCAGTTTGAAAGAGGATGTGCTGTTGAAAAATGGAAAACAATTGTACAGGAATAAGAAGATCTGGACTTGGTTTTGCCCCTCAGTGGTTTCACAGACTTGAAAACATCATTGAACCTCTCTGATTGTCTATGTCCTCATCTCTTAAAGGAAAATAATGGACTAACACCACTAAATTTCTGTCTCTAAAATTTTATGAAAATATAATTTGTTTTCCACAAACTCAGAGCCAATCCTTTCCCTTTTTCTTATCCACCGTCTCTACCTCACCTATTCCAGGCTCTTTTTCTAGTTTCATTACAAAGGCCTATTACTTTTTGAGTGGCTTCTTTGAAATGAATAAATACACTCAATTCAAATCACAAGGTTAGTGTCTTTAAAATGTTTTTTCTCTCCAGTAAATTGAATGTATGGTTTTTATGCACTAGACACATTCCCTCCTCATACTTAGAAATCCTTTTATGCTTTGTGGTCTCTCAAGCATTTTAAAAACCGTTCATTCAACGTGGGACTGTTCTGGCTTGTCTCATGTTTCCAAGAATATACAGTTATTCCAGAAGGCTTTGATTTAATTCACAGGGATTTCCAGATCTATTTGGGAAAACTCAATAATGTCTTTTCCTTAGAGAATATTTAAAGATGTAAAGACCAAGGTCTCTCATAAAGATTCATTTCTCTCAGATTATTTCCCGTATGTGAATGATAGCATCTTTCTCATAAGAAAATATGCCATCCTTCAGTATAATTCTGCGGCTTCTCCCCATGCACTAAAGATAGCCAATTAATTGATATGCATTTTAAAGAAGAATAGTGGTGGGATTGTGAAAATCACAATCAGAGTCAAAATAAATAGAATCAGAGTCAAAATAAATAGCCTTATTCTTTTACATACCTCATTTGTGAATTTGAAAGACTTGCTTTATTTAACTTTCAAATGCAGAGAATAAAAACACAGTAATACCAAGCATTTCTGAGTTCTTACTGCAAGGTGGGCTCTGTGACAATCACGTTATGTATAACATCTCATTTGTTATTCATGATACTGCATGTAGGCATTCTCTTTTCAAAGACAAGGAATCTCACCTTTTGAAAAGAAGCAAAGCTCCGTGTCACAGGGACTCTCAATCTTTACAGGGCTGTTGGACTGTAAAATCCATGTCTTAACATCTCTCTATTATAAATGCCGATTTCTATCCTCATAAGTTAGGAACACCTACTAATATACAATGAATTGTTTAAAAACTATTATGCCTATTCAGATAAAAAGGATGGAGATGATAAAGATAAACATGATTAAAATGATGATGCTGTTGAAGTTGTCAGCCTCAGATTTAACCTTATGGGGGAAACTGATGTTTACAGAATTTGGCAATCTCTTAATTTGTAGTAATATCTGCTGCCCCCATGTGGTACACTGTATGACTATCCTCTTCTCAGTGCTTATTTCCCCCTCTGCCAGTGAAAAATATTCCTGTCCTATATTACCTGTCTTCCATGATTCTTTCTGCTTGCTCTGGAAGGGAAATAGATAGTAAGGAATCATGATTATGGTTGGATGGAACTTAATGACTGATAATGTGTTCATGTGTGTATCTGAGCATGTTTGTGGACTCTTTAACAAGAAAAAAAGATAATTTGTTGAAAACATATAGTGGAGGACTTTCTAATATAGAGGAGAAGCCATGAAACAAATTCCAGTGGAAAACCGTAGCAAGTCTTAGTAACAGAAACTGTTATTCTATCTCTCTATCTCAACAATACCAGAATGAACAAACTCTAACCATTAACTCTATTCTTGCCTTGTTCAGGTCAATTATCAGAGCCCTGGAAGAGAAGATCTAATTGATGAAACTGAGGTTAAGGTCTAATCTCTTCAAAGTGCTAGCTGGAGAAAGGGCTGATGTAAGAGAAGGGACCTCCAGGATAGCTGCTGACTTTTTGTAGTGGTAGCATGGGACATCTTGATTTACTGTAAAGTAAATAAGGATAAAATTTCCCGAAAGCATATTTAGATGACATCAGCATGGAAAATTGAATACTGGGCAACCAAATCCCACAAAGCCCATGAAATGTATTATGTTACTAGTCACTTGAATTTCATTTAAAAATAATAGTTGTAGAAAAATAATGCTTTGGCATAGTGATATAGGGCTCTCATAGTGTGACAGTAGGAATTAGGAAAGTCACTGATGATTTGTCAGTAACTTCATTTGCAGGGGTTTTTAACTTGTGATCTCTAAAGCCTAGGTATCCCATGAATGGCACCAAGGGGTTGTTGAACCAAAACATTGTATCTAAATATTTGAGAACATGTTTGCATGTGAATTATTTTTCTGGTCAGATTTCACATAATTTATCATATTCTCAAAGGAATCTGTGTTATTCCTCACTAAAGTATAAAATAGTTAATCTATTGTGAGTCATGTAAACCATAAAATATTTAGCTAATCACAACTTCTGCCCTCAAGAAGTTCATGGTCACATAATCTCTTCAAGGAAATAGATACATATAGAAAGATTGCTACACAACATGATAAAATAGTTTTTTTGATAAATGGTATGGAAGGAAAGATTCCTACGTGTGTATGGAATGTAGTAACTGGTATCAGACCAGTGCATGCACCTACAGACAAAAGGAAAGTTGAACAAAGTACAGAGATCATTTCTTTGGGTGTGATGAAGAGGAGGCAACATAAAAAGACGGACCAAGATTAAGCAGAGGAAGAACTTCAGAAAGATAAACTGACCTTCTGAAACTACTTTTATCCTGGGGGAGTTAATGATTCTGGCTGTGAGCAGGAGACCAAGAATCTAGGAGTTAGAACCCAGAAGGCTTTTGCTGAGTAACAGAGAGAAACAACAGAATTTTGGCAGATATTGAAAGGACCAGAAGCACATGACTAGTTATCCCCTCAGTATACTTGCTAAACTCTAGTTTTGTTGTGGGGAAGGCCATAACCTAAGCAGAAAAACAGAACAGAGAAAGGTTAGGGTTTGAGATCTGTCAAAGGACTGGGTTCCACAGAATACAGCAGGTTCTTAGCCAAAAATCCTGGAAAGACAGAGGCAAAACCAAAGTTGACTTGGTCGTAAGAGGGCTTCAACCTAGCCTTAACTCAGCACCACTAAAGATTTGATTAACATAATCAATCACCACCCTATCTGACTAGTGTGGGAATGGGTGAACTCACTCTTGAGAGACATAAGATCATCTGCAGCCTCTACGGTTTTTAAACTACTGTCTGCCATTCAATTAAAAAAAAAATCACTAGGCACACCAACAGACAGAAACTCAGGACCAAAGCCAGGAGAAAAAAGAAGCTATAAATGTAGACCCATAGGTAGCAAAGATATCAGAGTTAATTGACTCCTGTGTTTAAGAAAACCATGGAAAAGATGAGAAATTGATGAAGAAATGAACAATTCCACCAGAAAATTATAATCCTTAAAAAAGAATCAAATGGAAAATCTAGAATTGATGAATATCAATAGTATCTAAAATTTTGAATTTATTAGATATGTCAATATGAAATGTGATTAATGAGTTCTAGAATAATTGAATTGAAAGTCAGGTTTATATTATATAATCCAAATTTAGAATATAAAATAAAAATAAAGAAAAGAAATTTAGAGACCCATGGAACTTAGAGAATACATCTAATATACATGTAATTGGAGTCCCTGGAATACAGTAGAGAAAGAATGGGTCAGAAATAAGTGGATTAAAGAAAAAAACACACAAACCAAAAATGAAACAAAAACTAAACCATAGGCTCATCATAACAGGTCTGCTAAAATCCAAGACAAAGAATAAATATTCAAAGCAACAAAAAAAAAAAAAGGAAAAAGAAAAAGAGAGATGCATTACCATTAAAGAAGCAAGAATGAGACTGATAGTTGACTTCTCAGCAGAGATGATAGAGGCCCACATAAAATAAAAAGAAACAAACAATAAATTAATCTTAAAAGAGAGGTATGCTTTGATATTATTTATACATGTGGTTTTGTCATATAGAGTTGACTGAATTCCAATACAGACAAAACCCACAAAGATTTTAAAAAGTTGTATTGGTAAAAACACCCCGTTTGTATTAAAGAGACTAAAAACATTCAAGTTCAAACATTTTCTGGCCTAAAAACTTCTATAGCCAGGAAACATCCTAAGAAACCATACTGGTCTCTAAGAAGTGTATATTCTATAATGCCTCTTTAGATATGACCAACAAAAATGGTGGAAAGAAAAGAATTATGGAGACCAACAGATTTGGGAACCATCCAAATGAGCAGATCCAGGGATCAATTAAGGAATAGTCCACGTCCCAAGGATAGCCAAATGCAGCGACATTTGTCCATTGAGATTCCAGAATTTCTAAGAAACAGTGATTGTTATATGTTCCCTATTCATCACTCTTCTAAATGAGAATGTTTATTAGTTTATTCTATCCTTGAGCTAGGCATGTATAGGACTGACTTGTCTTTTTTTCCCTCTAAAGGTTGCAAACAGGAGGAGGAAAATACTGACCTGATATAAAGCATAAAATTCTGGCCTCTGAGCGTCATACCATGATCAGATACGACTTTGGGAGTGTCTTGGGGAATGAGTAAATTTTGTGTGTTGGAGGGATATAAATAAATGTCATCAAGAGAGCAAACTGTGATAGACTGTGTTGTTATTCCCAATGTTTCACTATTCCCTGCATCCATATATTTGTTAAGTGATTTTGCAGCACTTTTCGCTAAAGATGGGGCACATATTGACGTTGGGCTTAGCTGTAATGATTTGACCAATAAAATCTAGACGGACGTGACATTATTCTAGTTCTCAACCAAGACTGGAAGAACAATGCATGTTTTCACCCATTTCTCTTGCATTTCTTCCATTGCCATAAGAAGAAAATGCCCTAGGTAGCCCACTGATCCAACAAGGATGAGAAATATGTATAACCAACTTTTAGCAACTGGAAACTCAAAACTGATGTTGTGAATGTAAGTTATTCAACCACTGTTGAGTGGCAGTATCCACTAAAATTTACCATTTGTATACCTAGCATTTCTATTTCTTGGTCTAGACTCCAAAGAAATACATATGTCTATATATGCAAGACCATTGATGAATCTAATAAGCATAATGTTGAAAAAAAGAAGCCATACCCAAGACAATTAATAATGCATGATTCCAAAAAGCTCAAAGGAGGCCAAACTAATCTAAGATAATAGAAATCAGGGTAGTGATTACCCTTGGGGAGAAGTGACCCTAGGAGAAATAAGGGGCTGTCTGTTTGCTGCTAATGCACTGTTTCTTGATCTGGGACCTGATTTCCGGGTGTTCATTTTGTAAAAATTCATCGAGTTGCAGACTCATGATTTATGTCTTTTTTGTATGTATGCTATTCATAAACAAAACACGCATTAAAAATACTGTGGGAAGATTAATGGAGGACATTCTATTTTTCTTTCACATGTTACCTCTACTTCTGCTGTCAAAAAAGTGTTAGTATCTTATAATTTAAAAATAAAGTTAATTAGAAAGTCTGATTTATTTATTCTTGGGTGAAGCAAAGATACAGATTAAAATACACATAGATTGCATTTATATTAAGCTTTGTATATAAGCAGGTATGCATCTGGTGTGGAGAGGGTAAAAGAAGTGAAAAAAAAAAATCAAACAGGGGCAATGTTACGAAAGGCAGAAAAACTGCAAAATATAAATTACATTGAATACACTCAAGGTGTTTTGTTGCAGCTAGTATTGGTTAGGCCATAGCTTGGGTTAGGCCCAGTCCAAATATATCAGAGCACTTAATAATTTCACAAATAGATTAATCCATAGTATGTGAGAAATGTGTCAAAAATGTTTGGCCAGTTTGGACTTCCTACTTTCTCAGTCAGACAATGAGATTTGTCTGCAGCTTTTAAACTGATCACAACTTTGCTTCAGAAAGCTACCTCTGCCAGAGTAGAGACCAGAGTCACACCAGTTAGAAAAATTGTAAATTTTCCAGGCAAGAAATAATCAAAGCCTAAACTTGATCCAGGGAAGGTAATTTCAATAATTGTTCTTTTGGTAACTCTCCTAAAACCATTCTATGCAAGCATCTGGCCAATTCCACTTCTTCATAGGAACAAACTTCACTAATAATTCATTAGAAAATATAAGCAAGAAATAAAGTTCCTCTTTACATAGCAAAGTCACCATAGTGTTGTGTAATGACCAGACAGACTCAGAGCCTCCATATGGGGCCAAAAATGTTTTCTCTCTTAACACTGTCTTATCCTCTCCAGTTTCTGCCACTATACTCCTCAGAGTAGAGTTCAGTCTCCCATGAAATGCATATCCTACCACTGGGACTGTGGGTCAGAAAAGACTGTACATATGACCCACAGCAATAAAACCCCACCTTTATCCCATTTATGGAATGTCCTTTTGAAACATTTTTTTTTCAAGTAGAAAACAGATTATATCTTATCTCCCCCCAAAAGACAGCTTAAAGTTATTCTAGCATTTTACTTATATCCTTTCTTTAGTGCATGAAAATTTCTGGAGGTGTTATTATTGTCTATTTACTTCCCTTAGGGTACAAGGCAGGTTGGTAAATTTTCTTGGGTACATAGAAATCCATCTGTGGATTTCTCTCTAGTCAGTTAGAATACATACACAGTTCATAAAATAAAATCACAGAAGCACAGAATTGAAAGTTTAAAAAGACTTAGAGACTATCTAGTCCAACACCCTTATTTTACAGATGAGGAAAGTCAAGAATAGATTTTTTTTTTTATTTGTCCCAAATCACTCTCCTAGTGACTAGCATCCTAGGGAGGGGAATGTAGGTCTCCGGAATCCTTTCTGTGTCAGAAACATTTTTTGAAAATAATTTTACTAGACACAATGCTCTCCTACTCTCCTTCTTTTTTTATTTTTTATTTTGGCCATGCTGTGCAGCTTATGGGATCTTAGTTCCCTGAACAGGGACTGAACCCAGGCCCAAAGCACTGAAAGCGTCAAGTCCTAACCACTGGATCGCCAGGGAACTCCCTCCTATTCTTATATACAAAGATCTAAAATATGACTTTCTTGCCTATCTACCTATCTATCTACCTATTGCCTATCTACCTCTAGACAGACAGGTAGATAGATAGATGGATAGGTAGATAGGTAGATAGGTAGGTAGACGATAAGATAGGTAGAGGTAGGTAGATAGGTAGATAGATAGGTAGATAGGTAGGTAGATAAGTAGATAGATAGATAGGTAGGTAGGTAGGTAGACAGGTAGACAGATAGGTAGATAGGTAGGTAGGTAGGTAGATAGGTAGACAGATAGGTAGGTAGATAGACAGATAGGTAGATAGATAGGTAGGTAGGTAGGTAGGTAGGAATGACTGCCTCACCTGTGTGTGACATTAATTTGGTTGGCATGTACTTTTTTGGGGATTTGGCACGACAACACTTGTGGAAAATGAAAATAAAATACCGGTGTTTATAAATACCCATACATATATGCAAACAATACCACATTCAGTTAAATGAAGCAGCTGAGGTATATATTTAGTCAACTTAATATTTAGTTAATCAGGATCTCTCTTATTAAAACTCACACCTGGTGGAATATATGTAATTTCTGGAGATCTGCCAAGGGTTTGCAGGCCACTGAAAAGTGACAGAAATATGAGAGATCAAGTATGTTCCCCCAAATTAAAATTTTTTCAAGTGTGCAGAAACAAATCAAAGTAATTGTTAGGACAGTGGCAGATGTCAAAATTTTTTGAGAGATTCCATGCCTTATGAATATCCATTGAGCGCCCAAAAGGATTGCAAGACCAGGAAAGTATGTTCTATAGGGAAGTGCTGAGAGGCTGATGGCATATGATATACTTGCTTCCTGCCTTTATTGTGGAGTCCATGAATGCAAAGGGAACTCTGTTAGGGAACAAGAAAGGAAAAGATGAACAGCATGGTTATGGGCTGCGTGTCTGGGTCCCTCTAAAATTTCTGTGTTGAAACTCTAATCCCCTGTGTGCCTGTATTTGGAGATGGGGCCTCTAAGAAAGTAGTTAAGGTTAAATGAGGTCATAAAGATAGGGCCCAGATCATACAGGATTTGTGTCCATACAGGTAGAGACACCAGGGAGCTTGCTCTCTCCATGCACTCATACTAAGGAAGGACCACGTGAAGACACAGCAGTAAAGCAGCCATCTATGAGCCAGGAAAAGAGCCCTCACCAGAAAGCTAGTCCTGTTCTGGGACTTGATCTTGGACTCCTAGCCCCCAGAACGGTGAGAAATGCTAGTTAAGCCATCCAATCTGTGATACTTTTTTTATGGCAGCCCGAGCAGACTAATACAGACATAACGAAATGCTTCTCCAATCACCCAATTTATTCTACTAGATACATGAGCTCTAGAGACTTGAAAGAAAGGAAGGAAGCACTTCCCTTTGAGGAATAAATCACAGAGTTAGGTACAAGTATCATATCACCTACGTAGAATCACTTAGTTGCTTCAAAACGCATGCTTTCAAACTTGCTCAAAATTAGAGAGCCTGACGTTGAACTGGGAACCTGTGTTATTAGCAAGATTCTGTATGAAACTTCTGAACAATACATTTTGATAACTGCTATCTTAGGAAGGTAGTAAATGTCAATCATAGAAAGGTCTCATGTGACTTACCCTACAGTTTTGCCTTTGGCTCATTCTGTTTAAAATATTCTGGAATGAATAAAAAACTACATATAGAATAATAAACAATGCTTTGAATGATACTAAAATATGATGAAGAAAACTGAACCAAGATTTATAATAAATTAATAAAACAACCCATCTAAGTCATAAAATTCAACAAGAATACATGTAAACAACCTGGATTTGTACATTAAAAATATTTGAGGGCTTCCCTGGTGGCGCAGTGGTTGAGAATCTGCCTGCTAATGCAGAGGACACGGGTTCGAGCCCTGGTCTGGGAAGATCCCACATGCCGCGGAGCAACTAGGCCCGTGAGCCACAACTACTGAGCCTGTGCGTCTGGAGCCTGTGCTCCGCAACAAGAGAGGCCGCGACAGTGAGAGGCCTGCACACCACGATGAAGAGTGGCTCCTGCTTGCCACAACTAGAGAAAGCCCTCACACAGAAACGAAGACCTAACACAGCCATAAATAAATAAATAAATAAATAAATTTAAAAAATATATATATTTGAAAATTTCATAATGAAGAAGATCCAATTGACTGAGATATTTCTTATTTATACCAGGACTCTCTTTTGGTAGCTATGGCCCTGCAGGCAACAGGTGTTGTGATAGCGATGCACTTGAGTGAATTCATGAGCTTCATGAAATTAATGTGCCACATGGCAGCACAACCATGTGACATCCCAAGCTTACCACAAAGCAGAATATTTTTACACATAACATTTTAGAATCACCTCAGCCCCCAGACAGAGTATTTGTGTGAGTATGACTATGTGTGCATCTGAAGTGGGAAGGAGCCTGTAGGTTATAAGGAAAAGATAGAACTTGCTTCTAATTCTGAAAGGTTTATTCTCCGAAATCTTTTCCTGTTCTCCCCTTTAAGCTACATTATTTTTTTTTTAATTGAAGTATAGCTGATTTTTTTAAAATTAATTCATTTATTTATTTATTTTTGGCTGTGTTGGGTCTTCTTTTCTGTGCAATGGCTTTCTCTAGTTGCGGCAAGCAGGGTCCACTCTTCATCGTGGTGCACGGGCCTCTCACTATCGCGGCCTCTCTTGTTGCGGAGCACAGGCTCCAGATGCGCAGGCTCAGTAGTTGTGGCTCACGGGCCTAGTTGCTCCGCGGCATGTGGGATCTTCCCAGACCAGGGCTCGAACCCGTGTCCCCTGCATTGGCAGGCAGATTCTCAACCACTGCGCCACCAGGGAAGCCCAAAGCTACATTATTTTTTAATTTCAACATCTGCCTATATGCCTTATGAGATTTGATCTTTACAGTGTTCTTGGCACTTTCAAGAGTTTATAGTTCAGGAAATGTATGAAGATATGATTAGATGTATCATTTTGTTTTTTTCACCAACCCAACCTGCCATGTGAACTCTGACCAATCATATTTAATTTTCTTTTAACTTAGGGTAATTTTTAATAATTTGATCATGATTTCTGCTTAGGGTAATTTTTATATATTTCAAGACTGCTTCTTCTCATCTTTTCTTTTCTGGGAGCCCTCTCCTTCTGGATGTCCTTAAATTCACATGCTCGCTCTGCTGGGTCTCCCAGATCTATCCTGTCGGTCTCTTACATGTTTTCGCATTTTTTATAGGTCTTTATGCAGTTTTGCTTTATATATTAAGATACTTCTTCCAGCACATCTTCCAGGCCATGAGTGTGTCATTTAAAATCATGGCTTTATTTCCAGATTTATGTTATGGGACACAATGCAACCCACAACAAAAACTGTTTTTTTTTCCAAATGGCATCTTATTTAGAAACTCAATCTATAAAACAGATAAATTGAGCAGCTCTGGTTAAGTGAGGGTGGGGGCAGAGCACAGCTGACCCTGACTCTACCTCACCTGCTCAAACAGCCAATGAAATGCCCCCAAGGCACTTGCTGCCTCCTCAAAGCACAGTTTAAAAATGGTTATTGGACAAGGAGAGAAGATGGTGGAAGAGTAAGATGCGGAGATCACCTTCCTTCCCACAGATACAGTAGAAATACATCTACGCCTGGAACTGCTCCTACAGAACACCCACTGAACGCTGGCAGAAAACGTCAGACCTCCCAAAAGGCAAGAAACTCCCCCCGTACTTGGGTAGGGCAAAAGAAAAAAGAAATAACAGAGACAAAAGAATAGGGACGGCACCTGCACCAGTGGGAGGGAGCTGTGAAGGAGGAAAGATTTCCACGCACTAGGAAGCCCCTTCGCGGGCAGAGACTGCGGGTGGCAGAGGGGGGAAGCTTCGGAGCCACGGAGGAGAGCGCAGCCACAGGGGTGCGGAGGGCAAAGCGGAGAGATTCCCGCACGGAGGATCAGTGCCGACCAGCACTCACCAGCCCGAAAGGCTTGTCTGCTCAGCCGCTGGGGCGGGCGGGGCTGGGAGCTGAGGCTCGGGCTTCGGTAGGATCGCAGGGAGAGGACTGGGGTTGGCGGCGTGAACACAGCCTGAAGGGGTTAGTGCACCACAGCTAGCAGGGAGGGAGTCCGGGAAAAAGTCTGCAGCTGCCGAAGAGGCAAGAGACTTTTTCTTCCCTCTTTGTTTCCTGGTGCGCGAGGAGAGGGGATTCAGAGCGCTGCCTAAACGAACTTCAGAGACGGGCGCAAGCTGCGGCTATCAGCGCGGATCCCACAGCAACAGGGGCGCAGAGGAAAAAACGGAGAGATTCCCGCACAGAGGCTCGGCGCCGAGCAGCACTCACCAGCCCGAGAGGCTTGTCTGCTCAGCTGCCGGGGCGGGCGGGGCTGGGAGCTGAGGCTCAGCTTCGGTAGGATCGCAGGGAGAGGACTGGGGTTGTCGGTGTGAACACAGCCTGAAGGGGTTAGTGCGCCACAGCTGGCTGGGAGGGAGTCCAGGAAAAAGTCTGCAGCTGCCGAACAGGAAAGAGACTTTTTCTTGCCTCTTTGTTTCGCGGCGCGCAAGGAGAGGGGATTCAGAGCGCTGCCTAAACGAGCTCCAGAGACGGGCGCGAGCCGCGGCTATCAGTGCGGACCCCAGAGATGGGCATGAGATGCTAAGGCTGCTGCTGCCGCCACCAAGAAGCCTGTGTGCGAGCACAGGAAACTCTCCACACCTCCCCTCCCGGGAGCCGGTGCAGCCTGCCACTGCCAGGGTCCCGTGATCCAGGGACAACTTCCCCGGGAGAATGCACTGCGCGCCTCAGGCTGGTGCAACGTCACGCCAGCCTCTGACGCCGCAGGCTCGCCCTGCCTCCTCCGTACCCCTCCCTCCCCATGGCCTGGGTGAGCCAGAGCCCCCAAAGCAGCTGCTCCTTTAACCCCGTCCTGTCTGAGTGAAGAACAGACGCCCTCAGGCGACCTACACGCAGAGGCGGGTCCAAATCCAAAGCTGATCCCCAGGAGCTGTGCGAACAGAGAAGAGAAGGGGAAATCTCTCCCAGCAGCCTCAGAAGCAGCGGATTAAAACTCCACAATCAACTTGATGTGCCTGCATCTGTTGAATACCTGAATAGACAACGAATCATTCCAAATTCAGGAGGTGGACTTTGGGAGCAGGATATATTAATTTTTCCCCTTTTCCTTTTTTTGTGAGTGTATATGTGCATGCTTCTGGGTGAGATTTTTGTCTGTATAGCTTAGCTTTAAAATAGCTTTATTTTACTTCACTATATTATAGCCTCTTTCTTTCTTTCTTTCTATTTTTTCTCCCTTTTACTCTGACCCGTGTGGACGAAAGGCTCTTGGTGCTCCAGCCAGGCATCAGGGCTGTACCTCTGAGGTGGGAGAGCCAACTTCAGGACACTGGTCCACAAGAGACCTCCCAGCTCCACGTAATACCAAACGGCAAAAATCTCTCAGAGATCTCCATCTCAACATCAAGACCCAGCTTCACTCAACGACCAGCAAGCTACAGTGCTGGACACCCTATGCCAAACAACTAGCAAGACAGGAACACAGCCCCATCCATTAGCACAGAGGCTGCCTAAAATCATAATAAGGCCACAGACACCCCAAAATACACCACCAGATGTGGACGTGCCCACCAGAAAGACAAGATCCAGCCTCATCCACCAGAACACAGGCACTAGTTCCCTCCACCAGGAAGCCTACACAACCCACTGAACCAACCTTAGCCACTGAGGACAGATACCAAAAACAACGGGAACTACAAACCTGCAACCTGTGAAAAGGAGACCCCAAACACAGTAAGATAAGCAAAATGAGACGACAGAAAAACACACAGCAGATGAAGGAGCAGGGTCAAAACACACCAGACCTAACAAATGAAGAGGAAATAGGTAGTCTACCTGAAAAAGAATTCAGAATAATGATAGTAAGGATGATCCAAAATCTTGGAAATAGAATAGACAATGCAAGAAACATTTAACAAGGACGTAGAAGAACTAAAGAGGAACCAAGCAATGATGAAAAACACAATAAATGAAATTAAAAATACTCTAGATGGGATCAATAGCAGAATAACTGAGGCAGAAGAACGGATAAGTGACCTGGAAGATAAAATGGTGGAAATAACTACTGCAGAGCAGAATAAAGAAAAAAGAATGAAAAGAACTGAGGACAGTCTCAGAGACCTCTGGGACAACATTAAATGCACCAACATTTGAATTATAGGGGTCCCAGAAGAAGAAGAGAAAAAGAAAGGGACTGAGAAAATATTTGAAGAGATTATAGTTGAAAACTTCCCTAATATGGGAAAGGAAGTAGTTAATCAAGTCCTGGAAGCACAGAGAGTCCCATACAGGATAAACCCAAGGAGAAACACGCCAAGACACATATTAATCAAACTGTCAAAAATTAAATATAAGGAAAACATATTAAAGGCAGCAAGGGAAAAACAACAAATAACACACAAGGGAATCCCCATAAGGTTAACATCTGATCTTTCAGCAGAAACTCTGCAAGCCAGAAGGGAGTGGCAGGATATACTTAAAGTGATGAAGGAGAAAAACCTACAACCAAGATTACTCTACCCAGCAAGAATCTCATTCAGATGTGATGGAGAAATTAAAACCTTTACAGACAAGCAAAAGCTGAGAGAGTTCAGCACCACTAAACCAGCTTTACAACAAATGCTAAAGGAACTTCTCTAGGCAAGAAACACAAGAGAAGGAAAACACCTACAATAACAAACCCAAAACATTTAAGAAAATGGGAATAGGAACATACATATCGATAATTACCTTGAATGTAAATGGATTAAATGCTCCCACCAAAAGACACAGGCTGGCTGAATGGATACAAAAACAAGACCCATATATATGCTGTCTACAAGAGACCCACTTCAGACCTAGAGACACATACAGACTGAAAGTGAGGGGATGGAAAAAGATATTCCATGCAAATGGAAATCAAAAGAAAGCTGGAGTAGCAATTCCCATATCAGACAAAATAGACTTTAAAATAAAGACTACTACAAGAGACAAAGAAGGACACTATATAATGATCAAGGGATCGATCCAAGAGGAAGGTATAACAATTGTAAATATTTATGCACCCAACATAGGAGCACCTCAATACATAAGGCAAATACTAACAGCCATAAAAGGGGAAATCGACAGCAACACAATCATAGTAGGGGACTTTAACACCCCACTTTCACCAATGGACAGATCATCCAAAATGAAAATAAATAAGGAAACACAAGCTTTAAATGATACATTAAACAAGATGGACTTAATTGATATTTATAGGACATTCCACCCAAAAACAACAGAATACACATTTTTCTCAAGTGCTCACGGAACATTCTCCAGGATAGATCATATCTTGGGTCACAAATCAAGCCTTGGTAAATTTAAGAAAATTGAAATCGTATCAAGTATCTTTTCCGACCACAATGCTATGAGACTAGATATCAATTACAGGAAAAGATCTGTAAAAAATACAAACACATGGAGGCTACACAATACACTACTTAATAACGAAGTGATCACTGAAGAAATCAAAGGGGAAATCAAAAAATACCTAGAAACAAATGACAATGGAGATACGACAACCCAAAACCTATGGGACGCAGCAAAAGCAGTGCTAAGAGGGAAGTTTATAGCAATACAAACCTACCTCAAGAAACAGGAAACATCTCGAATAAACAACCTAACCTTGCACCTAAAGCAATTAGAGAAAGAAGAACAAAAAAACCCCAAAGCCAGCAGAAGGAAAGAAATCATAAAGATTAGGTCAGAAATAAATGAAAAAGAAATGAAGGAAACAATAGCAAAAATCAATGAAACTAAAAGCTGGTTCTTTGAGAAGATAAACAAAATTGATAAACCATTAGCCAGACTCATCAAGAGAAAAAGGGAGAAGACTCAAATCAATAGAATTAGAAATGAAAAAGGAGAAGTAACCACTGACACTGCAGAAATACAAAAGATCATGAGAGATTACTACAAGCAAATCTATGCCAATAAAATGGACAACCTGGAAGAAATGGACAGATTCTTAGAAATGCACAACCTGCCGAGACTGAACCAGGAAGAAATAGAAAATATGAACAGACCAATCACAAGCAATGAAATTGAAACTGTGATTAAAAAGCTTCCAACAAACAAAAGCCCAGGACCAGATGGCTTCACAGGCGAATTCTATCAAACATTTAGAGAAGAGCTAACACCTATCCTTCTCAAACTCTTCCAAAATATTGCAGAGGGAGGAACACTCCCAAACTCATTCTACGAGGCCACCATCACCCTGATACCAAAACCAGACAAAGATGTCACAAAGAAAGAAAACTACAGGCCAATATCACTGATGAACATAGATGCAAAAATCCTCAACAAAATACTAGCAAACAGAATCCAACAGCACATTAAAAGGATCATACACCATGATCAAGTGGGGTTTATCCCAGGAATGCAAGGATTCTTCAACATACGCAAATCAATCAATGTGATACACCATATTAACAAATTGAAGGAGAAAAACCATATGATCATCTCAATAGATGCAGAGAAAGCTTTCGACAAAATTCAACACCCATTTATGATAAAAGCCCTGCAGAAAGTAGGCATAGAGGGAACTTTCCTCAACATAATAAAGGCCATATATGACAAACCCACAGCCAACATTGTCCTCAATGGTGAAAAACTGAAAGCATTTCCACTAAGATCAGGAACAAGACAAGGTTGCCCACTCTCACCACTATTATTCAACATAGTTTTGGAAGTGTTAGCCACAGCAATCAGAGAAGACAAAGAAATAAAAGGAACGCAAATCGGAAAAGAAGAAGTAAAGCTGTCACTATTTGCAGATGACATGATACTATACATAGAGAATCCTAAAGATGCCACCAGAAAACTCCTAGAGCTAATCAATGAATTTGGTAAAGTAGCAGGATACAAAATTAATGCACAGAAATCTCTTGCATTTCTATACACTAATGACGAAAAATCTGAAAGTGAAATTAAGAAAACACTCCCGTTTACCATTGCAACAAAAAGAATAAATATCTAGGAATAAACCTACCTAAGGAGACAAAAGACCTGTATGCAGAAAATTATAAGACACTGATGAAAGAAATTAAAGATGATACAAATAGATGGAGAGATATACCATGTTCCTGGATTGGAAGAATCAACATTGTGAAAATGTCTCTACTACCCAAAGCAATCTACAGATTCAATGCAATCCCTATCAAACTACCACTGGCATTTTTCACAGAACTAGAACAAAAAATTTCACAATTTGTATGGAAACACAAAAGACCCCGAATAGCCAAAGCAATCTTGAGAACGAAAAATGGAGCTGGGGGAATCAGGCTCCCTGACTTCAGACTATATTACAAAGCTTCAGTAATCAAGACAGTTTGGTACTGGCACAAAAACAGAAATATAGATCAATGGAACAGGATAGAAAGCCCAGAGATAAACCCACACACATATGGTCACCTTATCTTTGATAAAGGAGGCAAGCATATACAGTGGAGAAAAGACAGCCTCTTCAATAAGTGGTGCTGGGAAAATTGGACAGGTACATGTAAAAGTATGAAATTAGAACACTCCCTGACACCATGCACAAAAATAAACTCAAAATGGATTAAAGACCTAAGTGTAAGGCCAGACACTATCAAACTCTTAGAGGAAAACATAGGCAGAACACTCTATGACATACATCACAGCAATATTCTTTTTGACCCAGCTCCCAGAGAAATGGAAATAAGAACACAAATAAACAAATGGGACCTAATGAAACTTAAAAGCTTTTGCACAGCAAAGGAAACCATAAACAAGACCAAAAGACAACCCTCAGAATGGGAGAAAATATTTGCAAATGAAGCAACTGACAAAGGATTAATCTCCAAGATTTACAAGCAGCTCATGCAGCTCAATAACAAAAAAACGAACAACCCAATCCAAAAATGGGCAGAAGACCTAAACAGACATTTCTCCAAAGAAGATATACAGATGGCCTACAGACACATGAAAGAATGCTCAACATCATTAATCATTAGAGAAATGCAAATCAAAACTACAATGAGATATCATCTCACACTGGTCAGAATGGCCATCATCAAAAAATCTAGAAACAATAAATGCTGGAGAGGGTGTGGAGGAAAGGGAACTCTCTTGCACTGTTGGTGGGAATGTAAATTGATACAGCCACTATGGAGAACAGTATGGAGGTTCCTTAAAAAACTACAAATAGTACTACCATACGACCCAGCAATCCCACTACTGGGCATATACCCTGAGAAAACCATAGGTCAAAAAGAGTCATGTACCAAAATGTTCATTGCAGCTCTATTTACAATAGCCAGGACATGGAAGCAACCTAAATGTCCATCGACAGATGAATGGATAAAGAAGATGTGGCACATATATACAATGGAATATTACTCAGCCATAAAAAGAAATGAAATGGAGGTATTTGTAATGAGGTGGATGGAGTTAGAGTCTGGCATACAGAGTGAAGTCAGTCAGAAAGAGAAAAACTAATACAGTATGTTAACACATATATACGGAATCTAAGAAAAAAAAAAAAAAGGCCATCAAGAACCTAGTGGCAAGACGGGAATAAAGACACAGACCTACTAGAGAATGGACTTGAGCATATGGGGAGGGGGTGGGGTGAGATGTGACAGGGTAAGAGAGTGTCATGGACATATATACACTACCAAATGTAAAATAGATAACTAGTGGGAAGCAGCCGCATAGCACAGGGAGATCAGCTCGGTGCTTTGTGACCACCTAGAGGGGCGGGATGGGGAGGGTGGGAGGGAGGGAGATGCAAGAGGAAAGAGAAATGGGAACATATTGTATATGTATAACTGATTCACTTTGTTATAAAGCAGAAGCTAACACACCGTTGTAAGGCAATTATACTTCAATAAAGATGTTAAAAAAAAATAAAATAAAATATAATAAATTTACATCCCCCCCCAAAAAAAAATGGTTATTGGACAGCTCCATTTTTGTATAGCTGTATGCTAAACCATTGTATGGGAAACCATAATTTATTTTAATAATCTGACTTTCCTAGACATTTCAATCATTTATACTTTTTTGTTACTATTACAAGCAACATGGTGCTAAGCAACTGCGTGGCTAAGTTTTGTGTTCATTGTTGATCATTTCTTTAGTGATATTTCCTAAAAATTGAAAGGATTTTAAGTACTTAAGAACATTAGCACATGATGTCCCATTGCATCCTCCCAAAAAAAGAAAGTTGTTGTCCTAATTAATTGTCTTCCCAGCTTCACACCATATACTTTTAGGTTTAGCTGGCATTCATCACAGAATACTGTGCTTCAAGATGGAGTCGTTCTGTTCTAAATTATTTTTAAGTAAGTGGAAGAAAACTACTGGCCCTGCAGCAGCCCTGGAATACCCCACCCCAAAGTCAGAGTCTATTCTCACTTAAAAGAAGATAGATTTGAAGCACTGAGAGGGGAGAAATTAGGCAGAGAAAGAGCCTGTAAGCATACAACTCATTGTCCCACTGAGGCACTGTATTTGTTTCCTAGGGTTACAACAAATTACTACCAACTAGTTGGCTAAAATCAAGAGACGTGTATTGTGTGGAGGCCGTAAGTCCAAAATCAAGGTGTTGGCAGGACCATGTTCCCTTTGAAGGCTCTAGGGAAGAATCCTTCCTTGTCTCTTCCTATAATTTGATGGTGGCCAGCAATCCTTGGTACTCCTTGGCTTGTAGCTGTGTCATTCCAGTCTCTGCCTCATTCATAACATGGCTTACTTCCCTCTGTGTCCTCTGTGTCTTCAAATATCTCTGTCCTGACAAGGACATCAGCCATTGGATTTAGGGCTCGCAATTTTGCCTGACCTCATTTTAACTTGATTACACCTGCAAAGACCCTATTTCCAATTAAGATCACATTCACAGATACCAAGAGTTCAGAGCTAAGTATATTTTGGGAGGAACACAATTTATTCTCTATCAGGCATTAACTGAATTCTGGAAGAAGGTAGGTTCCTAGGTTTGGGGCTGTTCTAAAGAGAAGTTCAAGGGAGTCCCTAAGATTAACCTGGCCTTCTTTAGTTTCATGCAGTGTGATCACTGACCCCTCTCCAAGTGACATCCTGGATTGGAAGCATTTTTTGTGAAATGGAGCCACCGGCCACCTACTTTCTGCATCAGAAAGATAAACACACAATTTAAAGAAAACTCTACACTGTCACAGAAACTAATTGTATCCAGGATTCTGCAGTGTGCTCTTTGCAATCGCTGGGCACAAAGAGAAGAGTGGCATGTGCCCATTAAGATAAGTGGCACGTTTAATTATAAACTCAGAAACAAAGGTTTCAGAACATTCTGTGAGGGAGCACATCACATTTCCTGCACCTTTCAATACACCATACCTCTCTCCTGGTGTTCACTCCTGTGTATAATCCCTTTCCCTTAAGCATGGTGGGCCCTGTGATTTGCCTCTAACCAACAGAATAAAGCAAAAGTGACAGAATATACATGATTATGTGTAGATAATTATATTACATAAGATTGTAACACTTATGTTGGGAGGATAGTCTCTCTCTCCTTTGCTAGCTTTAAGGAAATAAGCTGCCATGTTGGTAATGTCCATATGGCAGAGAACTGACAGCAGCCTCAGAAAAAGATCTTAGCAAGAAATTGAGGACCTCAGTTCAAAAATCCACAAGGAATGGACTGCTGCCAACAACCACTGGAGCTTCAAAACAAATCCTTCGGGAAGCAGCCGCATAGCACAGGGAGATCATCTCCGTGCTTTGTGACCACCTAGAGGGGAGGGATAGGGAGGGTGGGAGGGAGACGCAAGAGGGAGGGGATATGGGGATATATGTATACGTATAGCTGATTCACTTTGTTATACAGCAGAAACTAACACAACATTGTAAAGCAATTATACTCCAATAAAGATGTTAAAAAAAATATATCCTTCTTCGTTCAACCCTCTGATGAGAACTCCCAACCAACATCTTGATTGAAGTTTTGTGAGAATCTAAAGCAGAAGACCCAGCTAAGTTGTATTCAGGCTTCTGCCTTACAGAAAACTGTGAGATAATAAATGTGTCTTGTTTCAAGTCACAATGTTTATGGTAATAAGGTTACATACCAATAGATAACTCATACATGGCATATGCCAACTCTGAGCATTTAGTTAAACTTCCTGCATCACTAAGATTAAGTCTTCTGAAAACACATTTGGATCCACCAAAAATAAGTGCCATAAGGTATTAGTGATGTTTTTAGTGAACATATTTATGAGAAGTGGTGCACTTAATGCTTAAACTCCATCCTACTCTAATTAATACTCTGTGAGATCAGAAAAAAACAAATGAAATGTTTCCACACATTAGCTCCTGTCCTAAAGATCAATGCTGTAGGCAAAAGGATGTAAAGAAAACAGCTTCATTCTCTCACTGTTTCTACAAATTCATTCTGTGGACTAATTGTTATTGTTCTAGTGGATGAAATATTTGAGTGGTCCCAAAACCCTTTTGGTAGCCAGCTAATAAATAAATTGTCCTTTTACTTTGGCATATACACTGGAAAGGTACAAATGCGTAATGCTGGTAGATCTAGTTCTGGCCCACCTTCTTTCCCAGTTCTCAATAGAAGTTCTAGCACATCACTGTGGACTGTGGGGAAACTTGGTACCTATTGTTTTACTGACCTTTGGTGCATCTGCTAAAACCACAGGAAAAGTTGTTAGTTACCATCCTGTTACTAATGCAATGAAGACAAATGTGAAAATATGTAAAGTTTTGAAATGAAAAATTATTTAATGCTAGAAGAGAGGGTCTATCTGGATTCAGCTAGGCAAGTATTGAAATTACACTCTATTGGGCACTTAGAGTACACACTGCATCACTTAAACCTCACAACAATCTTATACAAATTTAAAATAGAATTTAAAATAGCTGAGTAAGATTGACTGTGTTTCAACCCCCATCTAGTACAACTTGATGTCTGATCTTGGGAAAAGGGTTGAGCTTCTCTGATAGTCATCTGTACAATTTCTTCATCTGTTAAATGAAGATAATGATTACAACTAACAAATGATTAATCTATTCCAGGGACTATTCTATATATTTTACATGGATTATTTCATTTAAAACTCATCATAACCTTATAAGGTAAATACTACCATCATCATGCCAACTTTGCTAATGAGGAAAATGAAGATCATAGTGGATAAATAAGTAGTTGCCAAGATCTCACAGTTACTTGGACCTCAGGAGTTTGTTTCTAAAACCAAGGATCTTAAATATTTTAACATATTCCTCACCTGCTATGGCTATGATTAAATTTAGTAATGCTTATAAAGTAACAGGAACATAAAAGGTTCTCAATTCATAGTTGTACATATGAATCAGAGTAATAATATTCAAATAGAAAAATTTAGAAAGACTGAAGAGTTATTTTAAAGGAAAGGTGACTACTGATTTATTTCCCATGTTATTTTATTCAAATATTTTTCATACCAGGGTATTCTTTTCTCATCATCAAAAGACCTCTATTCTGAGCACAGCATCTTTAAGGCCCCCTGTGAGTTGGATATTAATAGCCAAAGGAAAGAGAATGTTCTTCCTGCTCCATCCTCTGCCCCCCTTGGAATTGGAAAATAGCCCTTGGGATAAGCAGAGCCAATGCCATGTGGTTTTTCCTAACAGCCGTGCTATTTCCAGTTGGTTTCTTTTGCTTTTAATGAGAGGAAACTTCTTTCCAATCTGAACAGCAATTCTCCATGGATCCTGCCTACAGAGCAATGACAGCTAGATCTCACTCCAATTACAAATGGGAAGCTGGCTGCCAGTGAAATTTCAGAGGACTAGCAAGGTTATGCTGACATTGAGATTTAGGTTGGTCCTTGGCCTCCCCCATAGAAAAAAACCCCAGGTAGTCCTTTGGGGAAGGGAGAGGTTATGAGTAAGAAGGCATTCTTCTCTGCATGGTTCCTTATCTGTGACACCAGCACTAATACATGTTGATCAAGCCACAGCCAATCCCTGGGTCCATTCTTGGTAAGTCATAACATCCTGGTTTTCTAAACTAAAACTTGGTATTTCTCATACAAGCTATGTAGCTTGGCTAGAAAACAAATGTAGAAGAAAAAGTGTGTGCATATGTTCAGTAGGTAAAATGAGAGATTTCTTATGCATACACTAAATTTAAAATAAGATAAATAGAAATTTTAAATGATAGGGTGATATAAGACATTCAAGCATTGTAAAAGAATTTGGAATTATGACCATAAACAGTCATGAGGATATTACCAACATGAATTCAAAACCTGAAACAATTTTATGGTTGTAGAAGTTTTAATTGAGGTAATTTATTAGATACTGGTTGCCTTAAAAATTGGTACAATAGAGTTACTTCTGAAATATAATATTTTTTAATCAGTTTGCAGTGTGAGTTTTTATGTGTCTACATATACTCACAATTCATGCATACTCAAGTTTAATGTATAGAAGCTGAGGCAGCTATGGTGCTCTGGGAAAGATCACTGAACTCAAAATTAGCAGACCTTGGTTTGAGAGCCAGTTTTACCCCTTGTGATTAGCACTTAGAAAAATCACTTAATCATAAGGCCTTGTTTTACATCATATGGAGATTATAATGCCCACTTTGTTGTTCTGAGAAGCATAATGAGATAAAAGATATAAAAGTACATAGTGTTTTATTTGGTTCATTGCAATGGTAGTTTCCAAATCATTCCCTTGGAAAATGAAGGCAAAAATCTATTATGAATCAAGCTTATTTTCTGAAAAGATAACAGACTGTGTAGTATGGTGGTTAAAATGTTCTCTAGTTAGACATATTTGAACACTTAATAATGTATAACACTTATATAGCCCTCATTAAATCACAGTGGTCTAAGCACTTTACATATATAAGCCCATTTAATCCTGCAATCCTATAAGGTAGCTTAATATTGTTATCCTCCTTTCAAAGACAAAGGAAACTGGGTCATGAAGAGATAAAATAATTTTCCTAAGATCCTGCCTATAACCAGTCATTACTTTTTTTTTTTTTTAAGAGACTCCTCTTTTTTTTTTTTTTTTAATTTTATTTATTTATTTATTTATTTATGGCTGTGCTGGGTCTTTGTTTCTGTGCGAGGGCTTCCTTTAGTTGTGGCAAGCGGGGGCCACTCTTCATCACAGTGCACGGGCCTCTCACTATCATGGCCTCTCTTGTTGCGGAGCACAGGCTCCAGACGCGCAGGCTTAGTAGTTGTGGCAAACGGGCTTAGTTGCTCCGCAGCATGTGGGATCTTCCCAGACCAGGGCTCGAACCCATGTCCCCTGCATTGGCAGGCAGATTCTCAACCACTGAGCCACCAGGGAAGCCCTAGTCATTACATTTTTAAAGCCTCAGTTTCTTCTTCTGTGAATTGGTTATAATAATAGTCCCAAATTTTAGGTGAAGATTAAATGTAAAACTTACCTAAATTGTGTGGCATGCAGTAAGAAGTTAATAGTGTTAACTCTTAATATAAATTCTTAAAGATTATAAAAGTGAGGCTAGATGAGAGTATCAATCAAAGCTTGAGTTTAGCTGCTAGAAACAGATACCTATAATAAACATGGCTTTAGAAAGATGTTGTGTTTTTGTTTTTTTTTCTCTCATATAAAGAGGGGACCAGAGACAGGCAGTTTAGAGTTCATATAAATTAATACAACTAGGATCCTTCTATACCTCTTTAAGGCTGTGCTTGTAAGCTTATGGTCACAAGATGGCTGCCAGGATTCCATCCATCAAATGCAGATTCCAGACAGGAAGAAAGGAAGGGACAAAAATCTAAAGGGTTTGACCGTTGAGTATGCCCCATTTTTAAGATTTCCCAGAAGTCCAGACCAATGACTGCATTTCATTAATGAAAATTTTGTTGCATGGTGAACATGCAAGGTTCCTTGAGTAACTGATGGAGAAGGGTTATTGGATAGGCAATGAGCAGTTGTTGCCACCCAAGATTAAAAGAATCGGTTTCAGTGCTAATTGCTGGTAAATGCCTCCCTAAAGACAGTGGTGTGAACATTGCTCCAAATTTGCAGGTAGCCTTAAAAATGCAAAGCCAATTTGTTTATCAATGACATGATTATGCATCTTTATAAAATGAAAATCTTTTAATTTAAAATACATCAATTATAATAAAATCCCTAAGACTTCTATGTCAGTTTCCTAGGGCTGCTGTAATAAAGTACCACAAACTGGGGTGATTAAAACAACAGAAATTTACTCTGTCACACTTCTCGAGGCCAAAAGCCCAAACTCACAGTGTCACTAGGGTTGGTTTCTTCTGGAGGCTCTAAAGAAAGAATTCATTCTGTGCTTGTTTTCTGTTTCTGGCGGCAGCTGGCAATCCTTGGCAGTCTGTGGCTTGTTGACACACCTCTGTCCTCACCTGGCCTTCCACTCTGTGTGTCTGTGTGTCTTCTCTTTTCTGTCTCTTATAAGGACACTCCTCATTGGATTTAGAGCTCACCCTAACTACAGGATGATCTCATCTAGAGACCCTTAACTTAATTACTTCTTCACAGACGTTATTTCCAAAAAAGGGCAAACTCACAGGTACCAAGAGTTAGTATTTGGACATATCTTTTTGAGACCACTATTCAACCCACTGTACAACCAAAGGACAGAGTGAAAGGGTTAGGGAGGTCATATGCATAGTGTCAAGATCTTAATAGCTCAGACTGGAATGGGGTTGGGGTAGAGCCAAAGAGAAAACATGGCAGGAGTCCATTGACCAGCACTATCTGGGAGCATCACCATTCATCTACCTCCTTCAAGGAAAGAGTATATTTATCTGATCCCCCAAAGAAACAAAGGCCCAGTTATCCATGCTGAGATTAGTTTTTAGTTTATTCTAGACCAATGGAAAGAGTAACAGATCTTTGTGTCCATGATTATTTTTTTCTTTCAGAACAGCACTGACTCCAGCATGTATGGCTTCCTCCCAATACCACTCAACTTTAAAAACTGCTTTGATGGAAACAGCTAAGGAAATGTAGGTAATATTTTGGTTGTTTTTCTTTATAACTGACACATTTTGGGGGGTTTCTATACCAGGAGTCTACAAACACATTTGTTTAGAGGGGTCAATGAAATAAGCTTTGTATTAAAAATTCATTGCCCTCTCCACTTAACTTCTTTTTTTGTTTCATTTCTGATCGAAGAAAGAGTTCAAGAATTATTTTCATTTTCCCTCACTTGAATTGTAAGAAAAGTGATGTCAAAGTTCCATGGAAAAATGGCAACTGATCCTAAATGTTAGTGGCATGGAGTCAATGGAGAATGAGGGGACCGGGACAAACGAGAGGAAGCTGGGCCCGTCCTAAGAGGGACAGGTACGACTCAGTTACTTTTGATTATTATCCTAAAGGAATGAAGGTTTTGGGGGACCAGATCTTCTCAATATTTTTCGAAAAGTAGCCGGGAATGCTATCTTTTTATAAACAATGTTATAATTCTCAATTCTAAAACATTGGCAACTGGTTAGAAATACTCCCTATTTTAATAATCATTGAGCAGATTAATCCTGTGCAGATCAAGCAAAAATTATGTGCAATAAATTCAACTTATAATCTCTGCATACACATTTATAGGTGAATGCACACAGATACATGTTTCTGGCAAACATCACAATTCTATATTATAAGTCCAGGCACATGCATGTCAAGGAGACAATGACATCCCTGTCTTTAAGGAAACCTGCAGCAAGTGTATTTTTCTGAGTTCTGCATAACAAGGCCGTTTCTTGCTGAAGAAATATTTTTATTATCTGATCTTGTATGTCAACTTGTTTATAATTGTCTTGTTGTTAGATGTTTGCTTAAGATTTTTCTTTTATATCTGTGGTTTGATATTAAAATGAGTTACACGGATCAGCCTGGGTTTCGTTAGTCACTTTGAGGGTCTTTTTTTACACTTTCATATATTTGGCTGATAAAACGATGCTATTGTCAAAGCCTCCAGGACTGAGTACAAGACCAAAGTCTTAAACAAGTCTTCCTTTCACATCCTACCAAGTTCCATATTCTATTCAGGGTCTCACTGATGATATACACATTTTTCTTTGAAGATTAGTCGGCCTGAATCTTGGTGGTACAACTTGTCTCCAAGGTCTTGGAATAAAATTCCACAGGTTCCTTGGAAACGTACTTTGTTCTGTTTCAAGTTCCTTGAAGAAAAGAAGAGAAAACAACTCTTCAAACTTTACAAATTAGGGTACCCTCTTATACTTGTGCCAGGCATTAAAAAGACAAAGCATTCAAGTCTGCAATCCTTCAACAAATAAGGTTTTTATTGAATGATTAATCTGTGCTCAGCTTTGTGCTAGAATCTAAGACATCATTCATGTTTCCAATTCTCAAGCCTTGAACCCTTGAGAAAGGTTATGAGAATTTCCTTTATGGATAATGTATCCCTAAGGAGTCTCCAAATCCACCCTTTCTAACTCCTATTACAGAAATTCACATGCTGACCACGCTAATCCTCTAACTCAGAGTTCTGGTACTTGGAAATCCTGGAATTTCTACCCATAGACGAATGAACAGTGCTAGCCTGAAGGTGCCCATGTCAACTCAAATTTTTCAGAAGTTTCCGAAGATATATCCAAATAGATGGCATGAAAGTATTTTAAAGAAGAAACAAATATAATAGGACTCTTTTGCAACACTAGTTTAAGGCACTAAAGGACTATCCATATTTCAGAAGGAAGGTTAAGAAGAACTACTGGAGGATATTGTGGTAAGGATGCCAGAAGTTCCAGATTCTGGCCTCAGGCTATTGTGCTCTTCAGCCTTGCAGAATTCTCGAAGAACATAAAACACAAGAAATTAGAGCAAATTAATGTCAACTCCCAAGTTGTTTTTGAGCCCCACAAGTCAATGAAAATCTCTGGTGAGCCAGATTAGACTAAACAAATGAGTTTAGGAGATAAATCCAAATTAGAATCTAGGCATACCACATGCCAGCTCCAAAAGAGAAAGAGGCAGAAACAGAAATCTACCGCTGTGTGCTCCTTTGCACCCCAGTGACTCCATCCTTTCATAAACACAGCCCAATCAAGGTTCTGAAGCCTCCCCAGTCAAAACAGAGTTTCTTCAACCTGGAGAGAAGTGAAGATGGGAGCATATAAAGGAGGTCTTGAAAGCATGCCCTTTCTTAGATATGAACCCCACTTCATAGACTCTAAGTTACAAGAAGACATAGTCCATAGTTTACAGGACAGTCCCATGTCATATAACGGTACTTTTTAATGAGTGAATCATGAAATGTGTAATAAGTGATTTCATATTTACAGCCTATACTTTTTTCCAATAATCAAATGTACAGATCTGAAAATTATATGTCTCTTATTAGAACATATATAGAGTTAAGAAAATTGTTCTCCAGGTATATGAACAAATAATGTCAACACTGAGCCATTATTGCAGAATCAGGGGTGTGTTCGAATAGCAAAAGCACAGATGAAGAAGGGATTAATTCTATGGGACATGCAGAGGAGCCAATCCCAGAAGATGTCACTGAGAAGGCTCTATCTATTGTAAAGGATAAGTAGAAGTTCAGAAGGCAGATGGGGGGGAGAAAGGCTTTTCTGCCAGAGGAAACAAAATGCTCAAAGGCTTAGAAACTTAAAACAGCACAGTATGTTGGAGTGAGAGAAAATAGTTGGTCTGTATGACCTTATGTCTTGATAACCATGAGGAGGGAGGAGAGGAATTTAGATGGTTCGATAAGTAAAGGAATCCAAGATTGTTTCTGGCACCTTCACAAAAGCCTAATTATTATATTACCTCTGCTCTGTGTCTTGATTTGCTTTTCCAAATACTCAGAAATAATTAGAAAGCAATTTTTTTCCAGTGAGAATCTAGTATTTCTGTCTGGATTAATAACCTGCACTATGGAGAATATACTTACAGGAAACTAGTGATGGCTAATCTCCAGCAGGAGTATGTACTAAGGTCACCTAACACCTGCAGGTTACCATACTGAAAAGGAACCATGTTGGGAAGTTAATTACTGGAGGGTAGGGAGTGGCCAAGAGGCCCAGAGGCATAAAATAGATGGAACCATGTTTGGGTTCTTTGGAACAGTGGGAATCTCTAATCATTTATGCAATTTATTCCTCCAGAATTTGCCCAGCACGGCTTGATAATGCAAACATTGAACACTGGAGGAACCAAACAAGCAAAATAGATTAAGACAGCTATGTTTATTATAATTCAGAACAAGTGTAAAGTCATCCTAGAACATTTTGCAATGTGTACCTACTCCATGCACAAGATTAAAACAAATACCTTGCTTAGTTTCAATATTAAGCTTAAGTTAGAGGAAATTTGGCATTGATTTTCACAGAATACATACTAGCAACCAGAACATCATACTAGAACCTTCTAATGTTGACCCAATATCATAGAATATTAAAATTGGTTTTGTTGCTATTACTATGGTACAAAATCTTCTATGTTGTTTTTATTATTTTTAAACTGAATTTCTCTTTGAATGTTTTCAAAACCAAATGCAAATTGGAGTGTAAGGTAAAGATTCTCATCCTCATCCATATCTTTTCCCCACTGCTTTTGTTTCTCATGTATCCTTCCAGATATGATTTATGTATATATGAGCAGCTAAAATGGCACACTCTTTTTTTCTATTTTCATAAAAATAGTGGCATACATGATACACTTGATGAACCTTTAGTTTTTTTCACTCAAAAAATATATATAGGCAGTGGCTGTACATAATGAACTTCATCATTTTATACAGCTGTATAGTATTCCATTATTTGAGTGTACAAAAATTTATGTAACTAGTTCTTATTTATGGTCATTTAGGATGTTTCTAAATTTTGTCTTTAATAATTTTACAATGAATAACTTTGTTCACTTGTAATTTTGAACCCATGCAAGAACATTTCTAGGATAAATTTAAGAAGTCTAATTAATTGTGTTTAGAAATGGGCAAAAGACATGAACAGATTTTTCACCAAAGAGGATATACAGATGACAAATAAGCACATGGAAAGATGTTCAGCATCATTAGCCATTAGGGAAATTAAATTTAAAACCACAAAGAGATATCACTATAAACCTATCAGGATTACTAAAGTAAAAAATAGTAACAACAACATATATTGGTGAGGGTGTGGAGAAAATGGGTCACTTATACAATGTTGGTAGGAATGTAAAATGCTAAAGGCACTCTGGAAAACAGTTTGGCAGTTCCTTAAAAACATGGAACTACCCATTGGACCCAGCAATTGGATTCTTGGGCATTTATGGCAAAGAAATGAAGACTTATGTTCACCAAAAAGCTGTACAAAACTGTTTAAGGTAGTTTTATTCATAAAGGCCCCAAACTAGAAACAACCCAAATGTCCTTCAATGGATGAATTGTTAAACCATGCTACACTGAGTACTACTCAGCAATAAAAAGGAACAAACTATTGATACATGTGACAATCTGGATAAATCTCCAGATAATCATGCTGAATGAAAAAAGCCAATCCCCAAACACTGTATAATTTATACAGCATTCTAGAAAAGTTTTAATTAAAGAAATGGAGAACAGATTCATGGGTTAAAGGTGGTAGGGGTGGGAAGGAAGTGTATATGGCTATAAAAGGGCAATATGAGGGACCCTTGTGGTGATGGAAATGTTCTGCATCTTGACTGTATCAGTATCAACCCTGGTTGTAATATTGCAAGATGTTAACCACCGGGGGAAAGAAAATGGGTAAAAGGATACAAGGGATCTCTCTGTATTATTTCTTACAACTGCACATGAATCTATACTTATTTCAAAATAAAGAGTTTAATTATAAAAAAAGTCTATTTGTAGTGTCAAAAGATATGTGCAATTATACATTTAGTAAATATAGCCAGATTGACTTCATTTTTCTTCTTTCTTTCTTTTTTTTTTTTTTTAATTTACACTCCAGCTAGTAGTGAGTGGGAGAATCTTGCTTTCAACACTTTGTGAATTTGTGTCTCCAAATCCAACAGGTAAAATGATGAGGTTTTCATTCTTTTTCTGAATGTGTTTCTCAACCAGAAGAGAAAACTCTCCCATTTCCCAATTAAAACAAAAACAAACAACTTCAACGACAAAAACAAAGTAAGCTTCCTCTTATATTAGGAAAAAAGAATCTAACATAAAAGCACCAATGAAGTGGATTCAAAATTCCACTTCCAGCAAAAAACTATGTTAAGTCTTTTGTTTTGTGAGAATCCTGCTGATGACCAACAGTATTAAAGGTGGATCCAAAAGTGGGTGACAAAAGTAGATTAATGTAGCCAGAGTTCTTTAGGGTTTTGGGGGTTTTTTTTTGCATCAATTTAATTGATTTCATTTACTTACTGTTAGGTTCAAAATATCCATATATTACACAGATATTCAAAAAGCTGACTTTATGTCACATATGTCTTCCTGCATCTGGCGATGGTAAAACAAAAGGCTCTTCCTGGTTTTGAGAGCCCATTTATTAACATCCAAGTAACAGGTAGGCAGGAAAAAATCACAGTGAAACAATTAAGAGCAATTATCACATTATTGAGTTTTGAGAGGCATTTCAGCTTTAGGTAATTGATGTCAAACCAGCTGTGAATCAAATAGATGTACTTATGACCTACTAGACGTTTCTAGTGCTTTCAACAAGCTAGCTCCAGCAAGCCAAAACGTTGCTTTAGGAATTTCCAAAAATAAAAGAAAAGGTAAACTAAAGTTGCTTTTTGTTGTTGTTGTTTTTCTTTTTTGTCTGGTAGACAATGATGTTACCTGGTGTTCAGAATTCAAATGTTAATGTGCACATTAATCACCTAAGCATTTCGTTAATGGGGATTCTGATTCAGTAAATCTGGAGTGCAGCCTGAGATTTTGTCTTTTTCACCAACTCTCAGGTGATGCTGATGCCCCTGGTTTATGGACCACGTTTACAATAGCAAAGGTGGAGAGAAAAGGAATATGACTCAAATTGGTACAACTTCAATCCTTTATATCAGACTCTGAGTTTACTGTGGGGTTATAACCTCTTCTTGCATACATATTCCCAGCCAGATGAACTATAATCTCTGCCATTTTCATAAAAAGAACAGAAAAGTAAAACAACTTTGATGTCTTTCCCATTATTAGAAAAACATCAGAAGAGAAAATATCGAAAGTATCTTCCTATAAAAAGGACAACACTTGATAGTAACTATATTAGTTTGTTGGGGCTTCCATAACAAAGTGTCACAGATGGGGTGGCCTGAACACTGGAAATTTATTATCTTATAGTTCTAGAGGCTAGAAACCCAAAACTGAGGTGTTGCCAGACTATTCTTTCTGAGGGTTATGAGGGAAGAATTTTCCAGGCCTCTCTCCAAGGCTTATAGATGGCTGTCTTCTTTCTGTGTCTCCTCACATGACTGCCTTCTACCTATGTCTTTGTACATCTATGTATTTCAAATTTCCCCTTTCATTAAGGATACCAGTAATATTGGATTAGGGTCCATCCTAACGACCTCACCTTAATTTGACCAGCTTTGTAAAGGCCCTATCACCAAGGAAGGCTACATTTTAAAGTACTGGGGAATAGGACGTTAATATGTGAAATTTGGGGTGGACACCATTCAACCCATAACAGTAATTTTCCTTTAATAGTTTCTTTCTGCCCAAATCTTCCACCTTAAAATGGAACGATTATACTGTTGAAACAATGCCATTTAGTAGGCATAGACAGAAGTAGAGGCATCACTCCACCCACCAGCTGATAATTTCAAAGATGTATATTATTTGGAGTAAATGTTGAAAGAACCTTCCATTCAATGGCTGGAAAGACAGGGCAAATTAAGTGTATGAAAGTATAAACATCAGGCCTCTATGACTCACTAGATCTGTGACTTTTCACTCATTACTTAAACTCCCTAAAGCTCAGATTCTTTATTTATAAAATGGGGTAAAATATTTTCTCATAAATTAGTTGACTATTAAATTATCTTGTGTGGTAGATTGGAGTATTGTCCCTAGTCATAGTAGTCAGGGTCTTGCCAGGACAAAGAAACCACTCCAGTCATTTGAACAGGGAATTTTTAACATAAACAATTGTAAACTAGGAAAAGGTGGTTAACTAAAAGAAAGGATAAAAAAGGACTCTAAGGGGCACACAAGTAGCAAATGCAGGGGGCATTTACTACATTTAAGGGAGAAGGAGAATGAACAAGAAAAGAACAAGCTACTTAGAAGAGTCCCTTCCCTCAAGGCTGAGATTCAAATGCTTTGGAGAGGATGCGGCTTCCTGACCAGACCACAGGAACAGGCAGCCTGCTGGTGGTGAAGAAGCCTGCCCAGGATCAGGAGCTGGTGTATAGAGAGACTTGCTGAGGCTGAAGGCTGCAGCTGACCTCTGGGACTCTGATGTGACTGCCACACACTGATCCTCTGTGTGTGATCCTCAAAGAAAAACAGCTCAGAGGAACCAGGATACTTTTGCTATAGAAAACACAGGACATCAGTGAAATTAAAATTTCAGATAAACAATGAATAACGTTTTAGCATAGGTATGTTCCCTGCAGTATTTGGTACATCTTTATAGTACAAAAAACAAATCGTTCGTTATTTATCTGAAATTCAAATTTGCCGAGCATCCTTAATTTTGTTTGCTAAATCTGGCCACTTTAACCAGGAAGAAAAAAACCTTTGCTCCTGCTGTGACTTCACAGTATCTCTCCAGCGCCCTCTATTGACCAAGCTTAACACTGAGCCCACTGGACTAACGTTTACAGGGTTCAGCTCCAGTATCACAAAATAAGTCAATAAAATGCAGATTTGGAACTGAGTCAATACATTGATAATAGGCATATCAATAATTCCCTTCCCCTAAGTTTTCTGTTAAAGGGATAGAACATCCTTGACTGTTACAATGTGATCTGCAGGTTCACCTCACCATTGAATAATCACATCTCACCTCACTGATGTTGAGTTTGATCATATGATGATGTGTATTGGTCAATGGAACATGAGCAGATGTAACATATGCATCATCAGAGCAAAAGCTTTAAGAAGTCTTGTGAGTTTCCACAAGTCTTGATTCTTCCCCTCTGCCAGAAAAATGGTACATCCCATATAGTGACTGTTTCTTCAGCTTGGATCCCCAAACGTGGAAATGCTTACGGCAGAGTTATAGCATCTCACCCACAACTGCTGACAAGCAATGTGAGGGAAAAGACATGTTTGTTCTTAAAAGCAGCTGAGGTGTTTCTTTCTTTTCTCAACTGCAACAAAGCTGACTAATATACTTCAAAATATAAAGCAGTGGTTATACTGCCTAGCATACTGTTCAGCTTTGGAAAAAATAAGCAACATGGCATACAACATGTATTTTGAAAGTAGATTGCTTTCCAAGTAAAGTTTTATTATATAATAATCAATGTCATAATAAAACAACCTAAAAAGAGCAGATAACCACTGAAGGATCCTAGCAGGAAAGGAGCATCGTCAGACTCTGCCGAAGGAAGATTACTCTCATGCAGTGTTCAGCAAACTTTTTCTGTGAACGGTCAAATAGCAAATATTTTAGACTTTGGAGGACAAATGGTATCTCTTACAATTACTAAACTCTGCTGTAGTTGTGTGAAAAGAGCCATAGACAACATGGGTATGAATAAGTGTGGTTGTGTTGCAATAACATTTTATTTTCAAACAGAGGAGTTGAGCAGGATTTGACCTAGGGTCATACTCTGCTGACTACTGCTCTGGTGAACTCTTCCACTCTTACCCCTTGACAAGCAATCCTCTACATGAAAGCCAAAGGAATCTATTTAAAATATAAAACAGATCACGTCTTTACCCTGATTAGTAACATCCAGTGTCTTTCCAACATACTTAGGATAAAATGTACACTCATCTGAGAGCTCTAAGACTTTGTACTGTGAACTCTACTTTGCTGCTCCTTGATTAATTTTCTTAAGCCATCGTGAATGTCACTCTGCAATAAATGGCTTAGACACCATTTCTGACCCTTGTGGTCTCTTGTTCTTAGCACCACTGGGGACATCAGCTCTTGCTGGACCCTGACTGAATTCACACAGGTGCACCTTAATAGCAACTTCCTTTATCCTTCCCCACAATGTGCCTCACACCTCCTGCCCCAGTGCATCTCTATTGATTTTGAAGTGTGAAAAAACAAGACTTCCTCTTGGTCTAAAGCATGTATATCCCAGAAGTTCTGGGGATTAATACCCTCTGGTGCAAACTCCCTTGATCAATTGGCAAAGGTGGTTGATGGATAATTTTTCTCCCTTTGAGTTCCAGTTTTTCACATGATTTATAGAGGATGGTTCTTTAAGGTCAAGCAAACAGTCACTCTGAGCAGTCAGCTTGATTCCACAACCTCATGTTGGCTCGCCCGCCTACTATGCTCCACTCCCCTCGTGCCTTACTTCTGCTCCCTGGTTTCTCACTTTCTAATAGATGTGTGCACATAGCCTTTGGCTCAGAGCCTGATATTTGGAAACAAAAACTGAGGTACTCCATCTCACACTCATGGTTCTCTAGCCATCACTGCCCTGTTGTTTGTAATTGGAATGTTCAAGCTTGTCCCTATCCTAGGGTACTTGCCCTTGCTGTTTCTTCTCCTCCTGGATCTTTGCTTGAATGGTTATTTCATGTCATTCAGACTTCAGCTCAAATATCACAGCCTCAGAAAAGCTTCCCCTGACTACTAAGTCTAAACAACTACCCTACCGCTTTGTACTACGTGATTCAGTCAAATTATGTTCATACCATTTATAACTCTATGAATAATTCTAATTGCTGTGTTTGATTGCTTTGTTTATTATTTTTCTTTCCCCACTGTTTCTAGTCAACTCCCAGTATATTGTAAGCTCCGTAAGAATGGAGTCTTTTTCCTCCGTGCTTACTGATGCATCCCTGCACCTAGAACAGTATCTGACACCTAAGAGGAACACAGTACATATTGTTTAATGAATAAAGATAAATACAAACTAGGGAGAAGGGCTGTGATTTGAAATCCTACTTCAGTAGAAAATGTGACACTCATAGTCAAAGAAGAACATAAAATAGAAAAGGAAGTTTATCACTGGAAAGCAGATCCATTGTCTTTGAGATGGGTAGAGCTAGACCTACACTGAGTCAGCCAAAATGCTCAGAGAACATTTGGAACCCTAAATGACACAAGAAGTTTAACAATGGCTTTAGGAATTTGAGTCACCAATTGCGTTATCTAGTTTGTAATCTCCACAAGAGAAGGCTAAACAACTGTGTTAACTCTTTCACACTGGAGTGAATACATGAATACAGGAGGCAGAAGCAGCAGCTTAAAATGTCATGTATGAAAGTTTTCTGAGTGACCAATGCATCCTGAGTCACACCTGGGAATATTAGATAAATGGTTGTGAAACAAACCCAAGCATTTGATCACTCTCAGGCAATCACTGTAAGAACTAAGTATATTGCAAAATGCATTTCCCTCTTACGCTGATGAGAGCTGAGCTATAAGGATGTGCTTGTTATGCCTTTGAGAAATGAAGTTTCAGAAAAATAAGGATAATTAATTGCAACTCAGAATAATGAAACTTTCCCCCAAATCTGCTGCAGGGCCCCATACTTTATCCAAGGCTTAGGTAGTACAGAGTGAGATACAGCACAGATTACCTACAACTTCCTAAATTTAACAAAATAAAAATCCAGCAAATATCAACATCTTCAAATACTGTCTCATTTTAAAATGGTTTATATTCTAACATTGGAGAAATGTCACAGGCAGTCTGTCCCATTTTCAATGAGATTATTCTTTTATTTCGCTTGCTTTCTTATATCTATCACATCATATTATCCCTTTTTGACTTTCTATATATTTATTTTAAATTGTTCATTTAGGACAAATGGTTTTGAAAATGGATAAAAATAATGTATGTATTACATCATTATCTTTATCACATAATTGACTTCAAGTCTGATATTGTGTCTGGTATGCAGTAGTCACTCAATAAATGTTTCTAAAGTCAGGAATTCCTTATCCAGCCTTGGATTTGATGTATCACTGCTACCAAGTGACATTTTGGGGATTGGCATGCTAATTCCCTCACATAATAGCATCTTTATGTAGCAGGATACTACTGAACTCCTTTCTGAAGACACACAAATGATTTCCTATAGCAAAGAACAAAGATATGACTATTTATGCAACAGAACATAGGTTTCTTGATTGCAGCTGTTACTATGAATTTTAAATGCCCTGAGATACTAAGTCCTCTTTATTGCATACTGAGGCTCAAGTCCATCTGTTCTCAAAGACAATAGCAACCTGACCTAAATCAAAACCCATTCTTCTTAGATGAGCCTCACACAGGACATGAATCCATTGGAGAAAGCCTGGAGACCGTCCTTACTCAGAATAGATATTCTTTTCTTCTTCTCTCTCCCTACTTTTTCTGCCATCACTTGAATAGAACGAGATAAAAGGTCATTAAAGTACGCAGGTAGCACAGTCTATAATGAAAAGATTAAGTCCCGAAAAGAAGGGAGAGGTGATTTCTCAGCTGAGAGTTTTCATGTCTGGTAGCACTGAGGGCAGGAAAAAACTTAGAACAAGAATTGAAGAAAAGTCTACTTTTCCCTCATATTTGCCCTAATCTGAGTAAAAAGATTCAAAAGAATCAGAGAGAAAAGGGAATGAATCATTCATACGGCCTTTAAAAAATCTCAACCAACTCTATTGAGAGTGGGGGGGGGGGGGATGTTATCTGAACATAAAGCTCTTGAATGAAACTTGGCTGAACTGTAATGACCCAGCAGAGGATGTGCTAAAAGCAAGAGCCTAAGCTGGTGTCACAGTAGAACTGAAGAAAGTCCTAGAGAATGCACGCATCACTCCTGGGTGTCACATCTCCTCTAAGAAACTCAAATTAACCCTTGAAGCAGAGCCTTCAGTTTAGTCACTGTCTTGAGCGTCATACCCCGCTCCTAATTTAAATACTATTTAAAACTAGCCCCCAGCTAGTAAAATACCCTTTTTAATTAAAACACTGTGTCACTGTGGAGATCTAGTGGGTTATCCTCGTCACTGAGATCAGTAGAGAAGTTTAATCAAATCCTAAATAATGAATCAACTTTTTATGCCCTTTGTAATCTCATTGTAACGCATTGCAATTCAAGGCCATTACACTACATTTATCTTTAATGAATAATAAGTGGTACATTGGTATTGACTGAACAAGCGATTAACTAACTATTCCATCAGTAGAGGAACACAGAAATATTTTTAATTATTAATAAACCACAAACTTTGCTTGTCAGGTACAATCATCTTTGGGTAAGAATGACTTATTTTCCTTTTTATTATCAGAGACAAATGGAATCAACTGTCATTTCAAACCACCTCTGGTCATTCTCCAGCATAGAACTGACAACTTCCAGCCTCACTTCTTACCAGATGTAAAGGGCAATAGATTTGCAAAAGAACAAAAAGTATAAAAAAAGTGCTCAGTTCATGTAAAAACCAAAGAAAGAAGGTTGGAAGTAAAATTATGTTCTCAAACTTCCCTATGCTGATTTAAAAGGATAGATGTAATAAAGGTACTTGTGAAATATTACGGGACAAATACATAAAATTGCTAACACTGTAGAGAAGAGACATACTGTGCATAGAAGAGTTTATCCTTGTCAAAGAGAGAAAGGATACATACATACACACACAGAGACATACACACACATATATATACATATAGAGAGAGAAAAAAAAAATGAAGCTATATATAGAATAGAGTGGCAAGCTTTGAAATGGACGTAAGAAGAGAGAAAATATGAAAATAAAACATTTGAGAATTATGATAAAAGTAACTCAACCAGAGGTGCTTCAAGATGGCAGAGGAGTAAGATGTGGAGATCATCTTCCTCCCCTCAAATACGTCAGAAATACATCTACGTGTGGAACAACTCCTACAGAACACCTACTGAATGCTGGTAGAAGACCTCAGACTTCCCAAAAGGCAAGAAACTCCCCATGTACATGGGTAGAGCAAAAGAAAAAAGAAAAAACAGAGACAAAAGAATAGGGGTGGGACCTACACCTCTGGGAGGGAGCTATGAAGGAGGAAAAGTTTCCACACACTAGGAAGCCCCTTTGCGGGCGGAGATGGGGTGGGGGTGGCGGGGGGAAGCTTCGGAGCCACGGAGGAGAGCACAGCAACAGCAGTGCAGAGGGCAAAGCAGAGAGATTCCTGCACAGAGGATGGGTGCCAACCAGCACTCACCAGCCCGAGAGGCTTGTCTACTCACCTGCTGGGGCGGGCGGGGGCTGGGAGCTGAGGCTCAGGCTTTGGTCGGATCCCAGGGAGAGGACTGGGGTTGGCTGCATGAACACAGAGTGAAGGGGGCTAGTGCGCCACAGCTAATCGGGAGGGAGTCCGGGAAAAAGTCTGGAACTGCCTAAGAGGCAAGAGACCATTCTTTCGGGGTGCAGGAGGAGAGGGGATTCAGAGCACCACCTAAACAAGCTCCAGAGACGGGCACGAGCCGGGGATACCAGCGTCGACACTAGAGACGGGTATGAGATGCTAAGGCTCCTGCTGCAGCCACCAAGAAGCCTGTGTGCAAGCACAGGTCACTATCCACACTGCCCCTCCCGGGAGCCTCTGCAGCCTGCCACTGCCAGGGTCCTGTGATGCAGGGACAACTTCCCTGGGAGAATACACGGCGTGCCTCAGGCTGTTGCAACGTCACGCCGGTCTCTGCCACCGTGGGCTCGCCCTGCATTCCATATCCCTCCCATCCCCTGGCCTGAGTGAGCCAGAGCCCCCTAATCAGCTGCTCCTTTAACCTCGTCCTGTCTGGGAGGGAAACAGATGTCATCAGGCAACCTACAGGCAGAGGCGGGACAAAATCCAAAGCTGAACACCAGGAGTAGTGCGAACAAAGAAGAGAAAGGGAAACTTCTCCCAGCAGCCTCAGGAGCAGCGGATTAAATCTCCACAATCAACTTGACGTTCCCTGCATCTGTGGAATACCTGAATAGACAAGGTATTATCCAAAAATTGAGGCAGTGGATTTTGAGAGCAACTGTAGGCTTGGGGTTTGCTTTTAGCATCGAATTTGTTTCTGGTTTTATGTTTATCTTAGTTTAGTATTTACAGTTTATTATCATTGCTAGATTTGTTTATTGATTTGGTTGCTCTCTTACCTTTTTTGAATATATATATATATATATATATATATATATATATATTTTTTTTTTTTTTTTTTCCTTTTTCTCTTTTTGTGAGTGTGTATGTGTAGGCATCTTTGTGTGATTTTGTCTGTATAGCTTTGCTTTTACCATTTGTCCTAGGGTTCTGTCTATCCTTTTTTTTTTTTTTTTTTTGGATAGTGTTTAGTGCTTTCTATCGCTGGTGTTTTTGGTTTGGTTGTGCTCTTGTTTCTTTCCTTCTTCCTTTTTTTTTCTTTTTTTTATTACTTTTTAATTTTTTTATTTATAATAATTTTTTATTCTTTATTTTAATAACTTTATTTAACTTTTCTTTCTTTCCTTCTTTCCTCCTCCCTTCCTTCCTCCCTTCGTTTCCTTCCTTCCTCTCTCTCTCTCTCTGTCTCTCTTTCTTTCTTTTCTTCTCCCTTTTCTTCTGAGCCGGGTGGCTGAAAGGGTCTTGGTGTTCCGTCCAGGTGTCAGGCTTGTGTCTCTGAGGAGGGAGAGCCAAGTTCAGGACATTGGTCTACGAGAGACCTCCCAGCTCCACGGGCGAGAGCTCTCCCAGAGATCTCCATCTCAATGCTAAGACCCAGCTCCACTCAACAACCAGCAAGCTCTAGTGCTGGACACCCCATGCCAAACAACGAGCAAGACAGGAGCACAACCCCACCCATTAGCAGAGAGGCTGCCTAAAATCATAATAAGCTCACAGACGCCCCCAAACACACCACCGGATGTGGTCCTGCACACCAGAAAGACAAAATCTAACCTCATCCACCAGAACACAGGCACCAGTCCCCTGCACTTGGAAGCCTACACAACCCACTGAACCAAACTTAGCCACTGGGGGACAGATACCAAAAACAACAGGAACTACAAACCTGCAGCCTGCAAAAAGGAGACCCCAAACACAGTAAGTTAAGCAAAATGAGAAGACAGAGGAACACAAAGCAGATGAAAGAGCAAGGTAAAAACCCACCAGACCAAACAAATGAAGAGGAAATAGGCAGTCTACCTGAAAAAGAATTCAGAGTAATGATAGTAAAGATGATCCAAAATCTTGGAAATAGAATGGAGAAAATACAAGAAACGTTTAACAAGGACCTAGAAGAACTAAAGAGCAAACAAACAATGAAGAACAACAAAATATATGAAATTAAAAATTCTCTAGAAGGAATCAATAGCAGAATAACTGAGGCAGAAGAATGGATAAATGACCTGGAAGATAAAATAGTGGAAATAACTACCACAGAGCAGAATATAGAAAAAAGAATGAAAAGAATGGAGGACAGTCTCAGAGACATCTGGGACAACATTAAACACAACAACATTCGAATTCTAGGGGTCCCAGAAGAAGAAGAGGAAAAGAAAGGGACTGAGAAAATATTTGAAGGGATTATGGTTGAAAACTTACCTACTATGGGAAAGGAAATAGTCAATCAAGTCAAGGAAGGTCAGAGAGTCACATACAGGATAAAGCCAAGGAGAAACATGCCAAGACACATATTAATCAAACTAACAAAAATTAAATACAAAGAAAAAATATTAAAAGCAGCAAGGGAAAAACAACAAATAATATACAAGGGAATCCCCATGAGGTTAACAGCTGATCTTTCAACAGAAACTCGGCAAGCCAGAAGGGAGTGGAGTGACATATTTAAAGTGATAAAAGGGAAAAACCTACAACCAAGATTACTCTACCCAGCAAGGATCTCATTCAGATTCAACGGAGAAATTAAAACCTTTACAGACAAGCAACAGCTAAGAGAAATCAGCACCACCAAACCAGCTTTACAACAAATGCTAAAGGAACTTCTCTAGGCAGGAAACACAAGAGAAGGAAAAGAACTACAATAACAAACCCAAAACAATTAAGAAAATGGTAATAGGAACATACATATCAATAACTACCTTAAATGTAAATGGATTAAATGATCCAACCAAAAGACATAGACTGGCTAAATGGATACAAAAACAAGACCTGTATATATGCTGTCTACCAGAGACCCACTTCAGACCTAGGGACACATACAGACTGAAAATGAGGGGATGGAAAAAGATATTCCATGCAAAGGGAAACCAAAAGAAAGCTGGAGTAGCAATTTTCATATCAGACAAAATAGACTTTAAAATAAAGACAATTAAAAGAGACAAAGAAGGACACTACATAATGATGAGAGGATCAATCCAAGAAGAAGATATAACAATTGGAAAAATTTATGCACCCAACATAGGAGTACCGCAATACATAAGGCAAATGCTAACAGCCATAAAAGGGGAAATTGACAGTAACACAATCACAATAGGGGACTTTAACACCCCACCTTCATCAATGGACAGATCATCCAAAATGAAAATAAATAAGGAAACATAAGCTTTAAATGATACATTAAACAAGATGGACTTAATTGATATTTATAGGACATTCCATCCAAAAACAGCAGAATACACTTTCTTCTCAAGTGCTCCTGGAATATTCTCTAGGATAGATCATATCTTGGGTCATAAATCAAGCCTTGGTAAATTTAAGAAAATTGAAATCATATCAAGTACCTTTTCTGACCACAACGCTATGAGACTAGATATCAATTACAGGAAAAAAATCTGTAAAAAATACAAATATATGGAAGCTAAACAATACACTACTTAATAACCAAGTAATCACTGAAGAAATCAAAGAGGAAATAAAAAAATATCTAGAAACAAATGACAATGAAAACACGATGAGCCAGAAACCATAGGATGCAGCAAAAGCAGTTCTAAGATGGAAGTTTAGAGCAATACAGTCCTACCTCAAGAAATAAGAAACATCTCAAATAAACAACCTAACCTTACATCTAAAGCAATTAGAGAAAGAAGAACAAAAAAACCCCAAAGGTAGCAGAAGGAAAGAAATCATAACAATCAGACCAGAAATAAATGAAAAAGAAATGAAGGAAATGATAGCAAAGATCAATAAAACTAAAAGCTGGTTCTTTGAGAAGATAAACAAAATTGATAAACCATTGGCCAGACTCATCAAGAAAAAAAGGGAGAAGACTCAAATCAATAGAATTAGAAATGAAAAAGGAGAAGTAACAACTGACACTGCAGAAATACAAATGACCATGAGCGATTAGTACAAGCAACTATATTCCAATACAATGCACAACCTGGATGAAATGGACAAATTCTTAGAAAAGCACAACGTTCTGAGGCTGAACCAGGAAGAACTAGAAAATATAAACAGGCCAATCACAAGCACTGAAATTGAAACAGTGATTAAAAATTTTCCAACAAACAAAAGCCCAGGACCAGATGGCTTCACAGGCGAATTCTATCAAACTTTTAGAGAAGAGCTAACACTTATCCTTCTCAAACTCTTCCAAAATATAGCACAGGGAGGAACACTCCGAAACACATTCTACAAGGCTACCATCTCCCTGATACCAAAAGCAGACAAAGATGTCACAAAGAAAGAAACTACAGGCCTATATCACTGATGAACATAGGTGTAAAAACCCTCAACAAAATACTAGCAAACAGAATCCAACAGCACATTAAAAGGATCATACACCATGATCAAGGGGGGTTTATCCCAGGAATGCAAGGATTCTTCAATATATGCAAATCAATCAATGTGATAAAACTTATTAACAAATTGAAGAGAAAAACCATATGATCATCTCAATAGATGCAGAAAAAGCTTTTGAGAAAATTCAACAGCCATTTATGATAAAAACCCTCCAGAAAGTAGGCATAGAGGGAACCTACCTCAACATAATAAGGTTATATATGACACACCTGCAGCCAACATCGTTCTCAATGGTGAAGAACTGAAACCATTTCCTCTAAGATCAGGAACAAGATAAGGTTGTGCACTCTCAGCATTATTATTCAACATAGTTTTGGAAGTTTTAGCCACAGCAATCAGAGAAGAAAAAGAAATCAAAGGAATCCAAATCAGAAAAGAAGAAGTAAAGCTGTCACTGCAGATGACATACTATACATAGAGAATACTAAAGATGGTACCAGAAAACTACTAGATCTAATCAATGAATTTTGTAAAGTAGCAGGATACAAAATTAATGCACAGAAATCTCTTGCATTCCTATACACTAATGATGAAAAATCTGAAAGAGAAATTAAGGAAACACTCCCATTTACCATTGCAACAAAAAGAATAAGATACCTAGGAATAAACCTACCTAAGGAGACAAAAGACCTGTATGCAGAAAACTATAAGACACTGAAGAAAAAAATCAAAGATGATACAAACAGATGAAGAGATATACCATATTCTTAGATTGGAAGAATCAACATTGTGAAATGACTATAATACCCAAAGCAATCTACAGATTCACTGCAATCCCTATCAAACTACCCATGGCATTTTTCAAAGAACTAGAACAAAAAATTTCACAATTTTTATGGAAACACAAAAGACCCCGAATAGTCAAAGCAATCTTGAGAAAGAAAAACGGAACTGGAAGAATTAGGCTCCCAGACTTCAGACTATACTACAAAGCTACAGTAATCAAGACAGTATGGTACTGGCACAAAAACAGAAATATAGATCAATGGAACAGGATAGAAAGCTCAGAGATAAACCCACGTACATATGGTCACCTTATTTTTGATAAAGGAGGCAAGAACATACAATGGAGAAAAGACAGTCTCTTCAATAAGTGGTGGTGGGAAAACTGGACAGCTAAATGTAAAAGAATGAAATTAGAATACTCCGTAACTCCATACACAAAAATAAACTCAAAATGGATTAAAGACCTAAATGTAAGAGCAGACCCTATAAAACTCTTAGAGGAAAACATAGGCAGAGCACTCTATGACATAAATGTCAGCAAGATCCTTTTTGTTTGACCCACTTCTTAGAGAAATGGAAATAAAAACAAAAATAAACAAATGGGACCTAATGAAACTTAAAAGCTTTTGCACAGCAAAGGAAAACATAAAGAAGACGAAATGACATCCCTCAGAATGGGAGAAAACATTTGCAAATGAAGCAACTGACAAAGGATTAATCTCCAAAATTTACAAGCAGTTCATGCAGCTCAATATCAAAAAAACAAACCACCCAATCCAAAAATGGACAGAAGATCTAAAGAGACATTTCTCCAAAGAAGATACACAGATTGCCAACAATCACATGAAAGGATGCTCAACATCACTAATCATTAGAGAAATGCAAATCAAAACTACAAGGAGGTATCATCTCACACCAGTCAGAATGGCCATGATCAAAAAATCTGCAAACAATAAATGCTGGAGAGGGTGTGGAGTAAAGGGAACCCTCTTGCACTGTTGGTGGGAATGTAAATTGATACAGCCACTATGGAGAATAGTATGGAGGTTCCTTAAAAAACTAAACATAGAACTACCATACGACCCAGCAATCCCACTACTGGGCATATACCATGAGAAAACCATAATTCAAAAAGAGTCATGTACCACAATGTTCATTGCAGCTCTAATTACAATAGCCAGGACATGGAAGCAACCTAAGTGTCCATCAACAGATGAATGGATAAAGAAGATGTGGCACATACATACAATGGAATATTACTCAGCCATAAAAAGAAAGGAAATTGAGTTATTTGTAGTGAGGTGGATGGACCTACAGTCTGTTCTACAGAGTGAAGTAAGTCAGAAAGAGAAAAACAAATACCGTATGCTAACACATATATATGGAATCTAAAAAAAAAAAAAAAAAAAGGTTCTGAAGAACCTAGGCGCAGGACAGGAATAAAGATGCAGATGTAGAGAATGGACTTGAGGACACGGGGAGGCGGAAGGGTAAGCTTGGCCGAAGTCAGAGAGTGGCATGGGCATATATACACTACCAAATGTAAAATAGGTAGCTAGTAGGAAGCTGCCACAGAGCACAGGGAGATCAGCTCGGTGCTTTGTGACCACCTAGAGGGGTGGGATAGGGTGGGTGGGAGGGAGACGCAAGAGGGAGGAGATTTGGGGATACATGGATATGTATAGCTGATTCACTTTGTTATAAAGCAGAAACTAACACACCATTGTAAAGTAATTATACTCCAATAAAGATATTAAAAAAAAAAGTTACTCAACCAAACAGAACGTAAGGACAATAATTTCCTAAGGCAATTGTCACAGAGTTCAGATATAATAATGGGGTGGGCCGTTACTGAGATATTTGACACATGTTTATTAAGTTCCCTTGGATTTTCAGGACCTTAGAGATATAAGAACCTATACTAGGAATTCTATAATCTATAACAATGAAGTAGACATAGACTCTGTCCTCAAAATTTTTACAGCGTTTTAGAAAGGAAAAAAAATTCAAAAATCATCTAAATTATGGAATACGTCATTCAGTGAAATCGGCATTTTATATTCATGTCTCTGATATTTAACACAATGCCTTGCACACAATTAGAAAAATATAAGTTTATTCAAGAAGAATTTACTGAGTATTTATTATATGTTTCATCAAAATGTCAGACATGCAAAGATAAACATCATCCTTGATCAATTCACAGTCTGAAACGTGAGATAATAAACATTTCTTTAATTAAATTTTAAAATGTATGGGCAGTCAGTGCCCATCAGGAAATCTGAATCTGAAGAATTCTAAAATGGAAAATATCACAAGAGTCATGGGAGACTCAGAGTATAATGACTGTTTAATCACACTTCATCGTTAATCACAATGTGGTGTGGCTCCAAGTAACTTAAAACCTAAGAAGGCTTAAAAAATAGGTGTTCGGGACTTCCCTGGTGGTCCAGTGGTTAAGACTCCACGCTCCCAGTGCAGGGGGCACTGGTTTGATCCCTGGTCAGGGAACTAAGATCCTGCATGCCATATGGTGTGGCCAAAAATTAAATTTAAAAAAATTAAAAATAGGTGTTTCTTCTCATCTGACAAAACACTGGTAGGTTGACAATTGCTTGTGAAAGTTTATTAACTCAACAAGCTTCCTCTCATGATTGCAACAGTATCATGTGAACATTTCATCATCATACTGTATTCAAAGACAGGAAGCAAGGATGCTTCAAAATACAGTCACTTCCTTCTCACCTTCTTTGAGCAGAAGTCTTTTCTAAGGGACACCCCCATTAGACAGCTATCATGTCTCATTTGTTAGAATAGCTATGTGCCTATCTTTAGATCAATAACCTAGACCAGGTGTCCCTAATCCCCTGGCATGTACCCCTACCGGTCCGTGTCCTGTTAGGAACCAGGCTGCACAGCAGGAGGTGAGCGGTGGGTGAGTGAGCGAGCAAAGCTTCATCTGTATTTATAGCCGCTCCCCACTACTCGCATTACCGCCTGAGCTCCGCCTCCTGTCAGATCAGCAGCGGCATTAGATTCTCATAGGAGCGCGAACCCTACTGTGAACTGAGCATGCGAGGGATTTAGGTTGCGTGTTCCTTATGAGAATCTAATGCCTGATGATCTGAGGTGGAGCTGAGGTGGTGATGCCAGCACTGGGGAGTGGCTGCGAATACAGATTATCATTAGCAGAGAGGTTTGACTGCCCAGAGACCATAATAAATCAGTTGCTTGCAGACTCATATCAAAACCCTATCAGTGAGTGGCAACTGAAAACAAGCTCAGGGTTCCCACTGATTCTGCATTATGGTGAGTTGTATAATTATTTAATTATATATTACAATGTAATAATAATATAAATAAAGTACACAATAAATGTAATGCTCTTGAATCATCCAGAAACCACACCCCTACCCTGGTCCATGGAAAAATTGCCTTCCGCGAAACCGGTCCCTGGCGCTAAAAATGTTGGGGACCACTGACCTAGACCATCTTTTCTGAGAAAAAAATATCAGGTTACTGTTCTAAGGAAGAAGACAGAAGGCAGATTTTTGTGGGACATAAAACAATCAGTACCTGCCACAGATCTTTAGTAAAGGAAAAAGGAGCTGTGCACAGAAACAAATGAGGTCATACATGTCTGATAAACAACGTGAAAATGGCAGGTATAAATGACGAGGGTGGAGCACCTTACAATAATAGACAGGTTGTCTACACCTGAAGGCATCTGCAACGTGCCAGGACCAATGTGAAGAATTTTCAATTCTATCCATACAAAAAGAGGAGAAAAAGAACACGCAGGAAAGTACTAGAGCAGATGGTGTACTTTAAGTCAATGAGTATTTATTGAGCATCTGTAAAGATTTTTACTAGGAATTGGAGAGAGACCATTCAGAAATTTGTCTTCCTCTAGTATTTTGGCTCCACTGCTGTTCTTGGTTTCCTGAAATTCACTCACTATAGATAGGAAATGGTGTATCTGAATTTTGAGACTTAGTATAACTTAAGGGTAGCTAAATAATAGCCCCTGATTTAAAAAAAAAAAATTGAGAAGGCAGGTTTCTAAATTGTCTATAGCATAATCAAATCTCCCCAGCTGGACGCCCAGCATGCTGGTACAGTGGGTGACGAGTGCACTGATGCACTGTTCGCCTCATCCCCCGAGGCGGCCAAGGGGCTGTTACTGCCAGCAGACTCTTCTGCTTACCCCAGGGGGCCTTATGTATGTTATTACTTACAGTGCTCTGTGATGGGAGAACAAGTTGGATAACCCTGCCATAAATGAGAGTCTGATATAGTTTCAGACTTTCACAAGTTTTCAGAAGTCCCTGAAAACTTCTGGATGAATTATTAATTCCATAGTTTTCATGCAACTGGAAAACAGAGGAATGATCATTAAAGGTCAACATGCATCCACTAGCATACAAACTCCCAAACAAATGTTGTTAACATTTAAATAAGAATAATACCAAAGGTAGGCTCTCTAATAATGTAATAGAAGTCAAGATGAGGCAATGCCCTCTAAATCCCAACAAAACACATTAAGATAAATCAACTAAACCAAATCAAGGAGTTGCACTCGTGTTTTCAGTAAACAAACATTTTTTGATTCCTGGCTGTCCCGGTTCCTGCCCCATGACTCCAGGAACACAGCCCTCTTCTGTAGAACAGAAAAATTATACACTGTCTTTTTCACCAGGCATTTTCATGGAAGGAGTGGCATTTGAGTGGAGCCATAAGGAAGAGACGAGATTCCCATATGTGGAGCTGGGAGGACAGTCCAGATTGCAATACTATAACAATCATGGTGTTTACCTTCATAGGAAGAAGATGCTTACTAGAGCCGGTTGGATACTAGAGCCTACAGGGCAAGAACTAAGTGACAAGGTCTGGCCAGTATTAGAAGCTGGGAAGAAAAGATTGTTATTAAGTTAGGGTTCTTCTGAATTTGCTGTGGTTCCTTGAGTAGCCCCCTGGAATAGTGTTAGGAACTGGTTGCTGCACCACTCAGGGGGCTGTCAGAGGCTGCCCAGTGCTTGCAGACACACCCAATCCATGAGTGATGAACCCCTGCTCCAAAGGCTCAAGCGTGGGCATTTAGGTGACCCATGAAGTGGCCTGCCTACCAAAGGTCTGCCAAACTGGGATGATAGATATGAGATTTGCATAGCTCTCTGGCTCCCTGAGAGTTAGTTCAGCAAGTAAGCCAAGAATGTTCCAAATGAAAATGAGAGGACACAGCGGTGGATCCAGAGAACATAAGAGATGCAAAGATAGAGAAAGCAACGTGATTTATAATGGCTTTTCCATTTTACCAAGAGCTGAACTGAATCCATCCAAGTAACCTCCTTTTCATAAGATGGCTAAAATAGGTTGCTGCTTTTCTGTAAGGGAAAAAGACAACTTGTAGAGGAGAACCGTGCTACAAGGCTAAGAGAGAAAGGATAAAGCATGCAGCTCTGCCTGAGCGGTGGCTAGGAATGCAGTATATCTGGTAGGTATGGGTTTACACTCAAACACACACACACACACACACACACACATTCATAGCAGTATCTTTTAACGTTTGATTTGTTCTGAATTTAATTAGCCTAGCACACAAAATTGTTGGAAGCAAAGGGACTATAAAGGCAGGTCAAAGCAAATGAAGCAATTATTTCAGGAAGTCTTCCCTTGTTCCCCAAAGTTTCAAAAGGAGACATGCAGCTGCCAGTGACACTGTTCAGAAAGTGTATGATCTTTCCAGTTCTGGATTATTCAATGCTTAGTGTGGCACTGTCATTTTATACCTAGGGTTGATATCATTGTTCTAGAAAATAAGTAGTGATAAGAGCAGGGGCTATACTGGCCCTTACCAGCTATGTGACTATGCCTGAGTTTCTCAATCTGTATGTGTCTTCCTTTCTTCATCCATAAAATAAGGAAAACATCATTTTTATCTAATAATAACTTTTAAAGTATAAATGAATATACAGAAATACTTACAACAATACCTGGGATTTAATAACTATAATATACTATTAATATTATATATTAACATTTATGATTACATGAAAAATCTATGACTTTTCATCTACGGAAAGATTTACTAACAGTGGACCCTCCTGGTGTGTAAATCAAAGACACCATGTTAGTACAGCCATGTCCTTACCTGGAGGGACAGACAGAGTCCACCCCCTGGAATTCCTGAAGAATATTTCTGCCGCTGCCTTTATATCCTCATGAAAACCTGTTCCCCTGCAATAGTATTTATTTGATCTTCTCAAGAGCGCGGCTCACATAGTCCTGTCTGTCCCCACTGTATACCCAGTGGAAATGTACATAAGCAATTCTACTGTTCTTTTACATTTCTCTCTTTAAACTAAAATCATCCAAATAAGCAGTAAATTCTTAAGGGCAGAAATGGTGATTAATTTATCTCTGTATCTCCAATGCCTGAAGGATAATAGGCATTGCTTTAATATTGGCTGAGTGGTTAGTTGAAGAATGAATGGATGAGAGTCACAGAAAACAAGAAAACAAGGTTGGAAAAGAAGACTGTAGGGTCTTAGGGCTTTGTAGTCAGACAAATGGATTGATTCTCAGTTTCACAATTTTCTGGCTATTTGATTTTAGACAAGTTACTCAATCTGTTGGAGCCTCAGTGTCCTCATCTGTCAAATTAGGATTATAATAAAATCTACTTTATAGGACTCCGGGTGAGGATTAAATGTGAAATCCATTTAAAGTGCCTGGAATAGAGTTAGCGCTTAATAAATGTCAGTCACTGTCCTCTCTATTCTTGGTGTTATCATCACTGGTTAGTGAGTATATAGCAAAGAATCTGTTACAGGATATCATAATGTTTTAAAATATTATGTGATACAATGGAGAAATTGTACAATCCTAAAAAACTACAAAGCCTACATAAGTACAGAGTCATGATACATTTTAAAGCATTATGAAAAAATATGTTTAAACACCAGTTATTATAATTAGCTACTCCAGCTTGTTGACCTTCATATCAGTTAAGATGCATTCAAGAACACCAAAACCACACTATGCATTTCAATAGATATAATTTAACATAGGCAATTTCTTAGGCATGTATCCAAGGGCTGAAAAGTAAAAGAAAGCACTAAATGAACCAGAGATAATAATGGAAGGAAGCAGCTATCATCCCTAAGGCTTGGGAGAATAAAGGGAAGTGGTTGGAGTTACAGAAACTTGGAGAAGACAATCTTTTAGAAAGAACGCTGGAGGTTGGAAACAACAGCTGCTACTGAGGTGAAGGATATTTCTGGGATTCTGAGATGATGTTGACGGGAACAAAAATGAAAGAAAGAACTAGTCCTTTCTGCCCTCCTCCTGATTTTCAATTTCCTACTAGTACTGCCCATTGGCAGAAACTTTGAGTAAGACAGCTGGTGAAGGAAGAGCCCCATCATCACAGAGATTTGGAGCTGAAACATGATAGTTTAATAACTGGCCCAGCCTTATGCCTGCTCTACCTTAAAAGAAAAAAAACAGAGACGAACTTAGCTTACCTTTACTTTACCTTCCATTGCTTATTTCAATCCTAGCTTTTTCCCTTCTCAAAAAGGCACTTCCACATATTTTACTATATTGTCACTCATAGGCATCCTGCAGTAAAGATATTATCCCCAGTATCCCAGTATAAGTTTCGAGAATATGCAACTCAGAGCAGTGCTTCTAAACTTAACACACAAACAAAACCACCTGGAGATCTTGTTATTCAAATTCTGATTCAGTGGGTCTGAGGCTGGGTTTGAGAATATGCATTTCTAACATATTCTCAAATACATTGAGGCTGTTGGCCCAGGGACTACAGTTTGGATGTAACATATATTAAAAGGAGGATCCACAAATCACTCTCAGTTTTAATGATAATATGTATTATGTGTTCACCACAGCAAATCACCATTCAGTTCACTTAACATTAAATACCACAAATTTTCATTAAAATAATAATTTTCTACTATATTAAATCCTACTTCATATTTATTATTAGCATGATTGGGCATGAAAGTATGAGCAGAACATGTCCCTTACATATCAAAAGCTTATGATATTTTATACACATGTTTATACATTATAGATTATATATACTATATATAATTATATATATACACATATATATATACATATATAATGTGTAGATGCCTCTCATAGATAAAATAAAATTTAATTTAAAGTTCATTGTCAGGTAAGCATGAGATTTATGAATCCTTCTCTTATTATTTCCCTCTGGTTTTGATTCTCAGATTTGACCTATGCTTAGAAAGCAGAAAGTTATATCAGCAGTTATGGTCTCAAAAGTGCCACTCTCCTATTCGTTCCAAAGTGCAGTTTAGTGCTACAGTTGCTGACTTTACCTACAAAATACATTGTGCTCCTGCTAGCACTGCAAATTCTAAAGATCAATGGGCTGGTTACACCGAATTCCATTCTGCATCAGACTTGTGAGCACAGTTCTGATGACTGAATCTCTGCAGCTTGACCAAAGGTACCTTGTTGGCCAGCTTCACTGCGGAGGAGGGAGCCATGCAGTTTAGGAAGACTAATTTTTGGATTGCAAACTCAGCCTACTAAGTGTGGATTGATACTTTTGCTTAGATATACACAGAGCCAATGTCATCGTTTTTATTTCTATTTGGACTTCTCAAAGCCAGAAAATGCACTTAAAAGCACATTTTCAACAGTCATCAGTCACAATCTTTGTTTCTCACAATTTAGTGTAAATAAATTAGTACATCCTTTTTATGCACCATTAATTTAACTGTTAACTCTATAAGAAGATTAGATAATTGGTTCATACTCTAACTCATGGTTCAGAAAGATACAAAATGATATCAAAGTGTTATGTACCTTGTATAGCTTTATATAATAAACAAAGAGGACTAAACATTTAGTTTAGCACAGCAAGTTTTGTTAATATTCAATCATTCTAAAATTAATCAATTTGAAGGATATCAAGATGCCAGAACACTTTACTTTTACTATAATTTTCAGATTTCTATTTTCTAAATAAAACTAACTTAGCTATCAAACTTATTTCTTCTAATTCTGCTACTCTGTGTCCCCTGCTAAATAGTATATTATTTCAGAGTAGAGGCCATGCCATATTCTCCCACTTTTAACCTGGAATCACCTCCTGTATCATATGTTAAGCAATCATCTCACTACTTATTCCACCATGCCTTTCAAATCCTTCCTAAAATGTTATTAATTTGTTTTACCTCTAGATGAAATGTCCTTCTTTGTTAGACATGTTTTTCCTATCGTTTTTACTTTTAAAAATTGACTTTTTAATTTGATATAATTGTAGATTCACTTTCTAATTTGATATAATTGTAGATTCACTTTTTAATTTGATATAATTGTAGATTCATGTGATTGTGTAAAATAATACAGAGAGATCCCATATACCCTTTACAAACCTCTCCCAGTGGTAACATCGTGCAAAACCATAGTATGACATCACGACTATGATATTGACGTTGATGCAGGCAAGATACAGAACATTTCCATCACCTTAAGGTTTCTCCACGTTGCCTTTTATAGCCATAATAGTTTCACTCCCTTCTTCCTTATAAGGCAACCACTCATCTGTTCTCCATTTCTATAATTTTGACATTTCAAGAATGTTATATAAATGGAACCATATAATATGTAACCTTTTGGAATTAGCTTTTTTCCCTCAGAATAATTTTGAGACTCATACAAGTTGTTATGTGCATTGATAGTTTGTCCCTATATATTGCTGAGTGTGTATTACCCCTAGTGTGGATTACCACAGGTCAATTTTACAATTTTACAATTTTTTGTACTGTTTTACATTCCCATCAGCAGTGGTATTTGTCAGCTCAGGTTGCCATAACAGAATACCATTATAGACTGGGTAGGTTAAAGAGCAGAAATTTATTTCTCATAATTCTGGAGACTGGGAGGTCCAGATCAACCTACTGGTCAGTTCGGTTTCCAGTGAAAGCTGTTTTGTTGGCTTGCAGCTGGCCACCATTTCATGGGTCCTTGCATGGTGGAGAGAGAGAGTTCTGGTATCTCTTCATCTTCTTACAAGAGCACCTGCTCTATAAGATTAGGGTCCCACCCTTATGACCTCATTTAACCTTTATCAGCTCTTCACAGGTCTTTTTCCAAATACGGTCACATTAGGGATTAGGGCTTCAACATATGAATTTTGAGAGGACACATTCAGTCTATAGCAGACACTCCGCAAAACGATTTGGCAGTTTCTATGAAAACTAAACATGCAACTAGTAATATGATCCAGCTGTTACACACTGGACATATATTTCAGAGACATGAAAATTTATATTCCACAAAAACCTGTAATAAATGTTCGCAGCATCTTTATTCATAATAGCCCCAAACTAGAAACAACTCAGAAGTCTTTAAATGGGTGAAAGACTCAATGACCTGTGGTAATCCACACCAGGGGTAATACACACTCAGCAATAGATAGGGACAAACTATCAATACACATAACAACTTGTATGAGTCTCAAAATTATTCTGAGGGAAAAAAGCTAATTCCAAAAGGTTACACATTGTATGGTTCCATTTATATAACATTCTTGAAATGTCAAAATTATAGAAATGGAGAATAGATGAGTGCCTTATAAGAAAGAAGGGAGTGAAATTGTTACGGCTATAAAAGGCAATGTGGAGAAACCTTAAGGTGATAGAAATGTTCTGTATCTTGCCTGCATAAATGTCAATATCCTAGTTGTGATATCGTACTATAGTTTTGCACGACGTTACCATTGGGAGAGGTTTGTAAAGGGTACATGGGATCTCTCTGTATTATTTTACACAATCACGTGAATCTACAATTATATCAAATTAAAAAGGTTAATTGTATTGTACAATTTTACATTCCCATCAGCAATGTATGAGTATTCAGCATTTGGTGCTGTCAGTATTTTTTTTTAATTTTAGCCATTCTGATAGGTATTTAATAATATCTGTTGTGGATTTTAATTTGCATTTCCCTAATGACTAATGATGTTGAGCATTTTTTCATGTGATCTGTGCCACCTCTACATTCTCTGATGCCTTGGTGAAATGTATGTCCTTGTCTTTTGTACATTTTCTGATTGGATTGCTTGATATTTTTCACTTTTAAGTTTTGAGTATTCTGTATATGTTCTATATTCTGGCTTTTTGTAAGATATGCAATTTTCAACTATTTTCTCTGTGGCTACAGCTTTTCTTCTCATCTTTCAAGCAGCAGGTCCCAAAACAAAGTTTTAAATTCTGATCAAGTCCAATTTATCAATTTTTTCTTTTATGAATTATAAGTTTGGTGTCAAATGTAAATTTATTTTTTTTGCTTAGCCCTAGACCCAAAATTTTTTTCAATATTTTTCTAACACTTTTATAATTTTATACTTTACACTAAATACACATTCTTCTATCTTGACTAAATTTTTGTAGGTGTGATATTTAGGTTGAACTTTTTGGTTGTTGTTTTGAGGGAATATTTTTTGGCCATGAATGTCTAACTGCTCCTTAATCATTTGTTGAAAAGGCTGTTCTTCCATTGAATTCGTTTTGCATCTTTGTTAAAAATCTGTTGAGCATAATTGAGCGGGTAGATTTTGGGGTTTTCTATTTAGTTCCATTGATCTCTGTGTCTATCTCTCCACTGATATCACAGGTTATTATTACTGTAGTAACACTGAAACCAGGTAGACTGATTCTTCTTACTTTACTCTTCTTTTTCAAACTTGTCCTCATCGTTCTAGTTTCTTTGCCTTTCCATATAAACTAATCCACATCAGCAAAATATCTTCCTGGGATTTTGATAAGAATTGTGTTAAACCTGTATATCAATTTGAGGAGAATGATATGTTTACTACGTTGGGTCTTCCAACCCGTGAACATGGTATGTCTCTCCATTTATTTAGATCTTCTCAGTTCCTTTATCAGCATTTCAGCATACAAATCCTGTTCATGTTTTCTTATTTTTATAACTAAGTATTTCATTTTTGTCACTGATTGTGAATAGTAGAGATTTTTAATTTTGGTGTCCATGTGTCCATTGCTAGTATATAGAAATATACTTTCTTTTTGTATGTTTGTCTTGTATCCTATGACCTTGCCAAATGCATTTTTTACTTTAATTTCCTTTTCTTGCCTTATTGCACTGACCAGAACTTCCAGCCCTTTGTTGAATAAAAGTGATGAGATCAGACATCTTCACCTTGTTTCTGATCTTAGGGGAAAAGAATTCCGTCTTTTGCCATTAAGTATAATGTTAACCATACAGTCTTTAAAGGTGTTCTTTCATCAAGTTGTGGAAGTCCTCCTCTATTCCCACTTTTCTGAAGAGTTTTTTTTTATCATGAATGAGTGTTGAATTTTGTCAAATATTGTTTCTGCATTGAATGATGCAATTGTGAGATCTTCTTTAGCCTGCTAATATGGTAGACTGCATTAATTGATTTTTCATATTAGGCTTGGATCCCTGGAATAAAGTCCACTTGGCCATGGTGTATAATTCTTTTTCCATGTTGATAAATTCAATTGCTAACATTTTGTTCAAAATTTTTGCATCTATACTTACCAGGATATTAGGCTCTAGTTTTCTTCTTTTTTTTTTTTTGGTACTATTTTTGTCTGGATTTAGTATTAATAGCTTTATAAAATGAATTGGGAAATATTTCTTCCTTTCTGATTTTTTGTGAAATATATTGCATAGAATCAGTATGAATTCTTTAAAAGTTTTAAACAATTCGCTGGTGAAATCATCAGGGTCTAGACATTACTTTTGTGGAAGTTTTTTAAAATTATAAACAATTTCCTTAATAGTTGTGAGACTATTAGAATCACCTACTGCATATTATGTGAGTTGTGGCAGTTTGTACATTTCAAGGAATTGGTCCATTTCATGTATGTTGTCAATTTTTGTTCATAGAGTTGTTCATGGAATTCCCTTATAACACTTTTGATGCCTGCAGGGTCTGTAGTGATATATTTTGTTTCATGCCTGATATTGGCAATTTATGTTTTCTTTTTGTTGTTATTCCTGTTACTGTCTTGTCAATTTTATTGACTTTTTTCAATAAACCAGCATTCTGTTTCATTGACTTCCTTTCCTTCCTTCCTTTTGTTCAACTTTCTTGATTTTTTTGTATATTTTAAAAATTGTGGTAAAATATACATAACAAAAAATTTTCCATTTTAGGCATTTTTAAGTACAGTCCAGTAACTGGTAACATTAAGTACATTAACATTGTTGTGCAACCATCACCACCATCTACCTCCAGGACTTTTTCATCTTCTCAAACTGAAACTCCATATTGATTAAACAATGACTCCCCACTTCCCCTCCCCTGGCAACCACCATATTACACTCTGTTTCTATCCATTTGACTACTCTATGTACCTCATATAACTGGAAACATAAAATATTTATCTTTTTTTTGACTGGATTATTTCACTTAGCATAATGTCTTCAAGGTTCATCCATATTTAGCTTCTGTTGGAAGTTTACAGTTTCTTGATTTCTGCTCTTATTTTTATTATTTTCTTCTTTCTGTTTTCTTTGTGCTTATTTTTCTCTTCTTTTTCTAGGTTCTGGAGGTGGAAGCTTAGATTATTGAGTGCTGTATATTTCCCTCTCTGCATGATTTGCTGTGCTCCACAAATTTTGATATGTTGTACTTTCATTTTTATTTATTTTAATGTGTTTTTAAAAATTATTTCTTGATACTTCCTGTATTGACCCATGGATTATTTAGAAGTGCATTGTTTAGTTTCCAATATTGAAAAAATTTCTGTTATTTTCTGTTATTGATTTCAAGTTTACTTCCATTGTGGTCAAAGAACACACTCCGTATGATTTCATTTTCCAAAAATTTGTCAAGGTTTGTTTTATGGCCCAGGAAATACTCTTAGTATATATTCCATGGGTGCTTGAGAAGAATGTTCATTTTGCTATTGTTGGGTGAGTTTTCTATAAATGTAGATTAGATCCAGTGAAATGATAGATTTTGTATATCCTTATTGATTTTCCATCTAATTTTTCTTTCAATTGCTGAGAGAGTAATATCACAGCCTCCAGCCCTAAGTGTGAATTTGTCTATTTTTCCTTTCAGTTATACCCATTTTTACTTCACGTATTTGAAGTTCTGTTGTTTGGTGCACACATATGTACAACATGTCTTTTGTGGTGGATTGTCCCTTTATTATTATGTAGTTTTCTTATCTGACTCTGGTAATTTTCTTAAATAATGTTTGCATGACATATTTTTTCATTTTTTTCTATTTATCTATATTGTTTTATTTGAAATGAAGTTTTTGTGTGCACCACTTAGTTGGGTTAAGTTTTTTAATCCACTCTGCCCACCTCTGTTTTTTATTTACTGAATTAATACTGTCTACATTTAATATAATTATTGATATATTAGTGCTTGTCTATCATTTGATATTTTTTTCTGTTTGTACTCTGTTTTTACTTTTTGCTGTTTTCTCTTACTTTCCTGTGAATTAAATGAACATTTTTTAGACTCCATATTGGTTTTCTATAGTGTTTTTGAATATCTCTTTATATATATCAGATAGATAGATAGATAAAGATATCTTTATATTCTTATACTAGTGATTGTCCTCAGTATTCAATCATAAGTACAATATTTATCATAGTCTTCTGGTGTCAATATTTTACCATTCAAGTGAAGTGTACCTCACCTTTCCCATTTATAATATAATTTTCTTGGATATTTCCTCTACATACATTGAGAACCACAAAAAGGTGTTATAATTTTTGCTTCATGTACCAAACGTAATTTAGAAAACTCAAGAGGAGAAAGAACATGTATGTACTTACTCATATTTTTACTCTTTCAGTTTTTCTTTCTCCCTTTTTGATGTTCCAAGCTTCCTTCTTTTATCATTTTCTTTTTTCTGTTTGGAAAACTTTCTTCAGCCATTTTTAAATGTAGGGTTGATGCTGATGAATTCCCTTAGTTTTTCTTCATCTGAAAATGTCTTATATTTCTCTGCATTCCTGAAGGGTATTTTGGCTAGATACAGAATTCCAGATTGGTAATTCTTCTCAGTAGGCACTTGAAAAATATTCTGCTTTCTTTTGGCTCCATGTTTTAGAAGTTTGTTGTCATTCAAATTGTTTTTTCCCCTGCCAGTAAGATGTCTTTTCTCTCTCATTGTTCTCAAGATTTTTTCTTTGTTTTAGTGGTCAGAAATTTGTCTGTGTTGTGTCTTAGTATGATTTTTTAAAAAATTTTCCCTCTGGAGTATGCTTAGCTTCTTGACTCTTTATGTTTATGTCTTTTGCCTAATTTGAGGATGTTTCTATCCATTACTTCCTCAAGTTCTTTTTCAGCTCCATCTTCCTTCTCATCTCCTTCCAGAATTCCAATGACATAAACTCTCATCTCCTTCCAAAATTCCAATGACATAAACATTAGATTTTTGTTATTGTCATACAGGTCCTTGAGGGTTTTTTTTTTCTACTTATTTTCTGTCGGATTTTCAGGTGGTTGATTTCTATTGTTTTCTCTTCAAGTTCACTGATTTTTTTCCCCTGTCCCATCCATTCTGCTCTCATCTCCATCCACAGAGTTATTATTGTGGTTATTGATTATTTTTCAGTTCTAAATTTTCCATTCATTCTTCATATTTTCTATTTCTCTGCTGAGACTTGCCAGTTGTTCATTTGCTCCAAGCATATTTTCTATGGCTCATTGATGCATTTTATTACATAAATGGCTTAAAAATCACCCCTGTAAGTTGGCCCTATGTTGTTTACTTCTTCACCACAGGCTTAGTTCTTTTTGCTTAAAAGCTCACCAGCACCAAGCTTAAATTTTACATATCCATTTGTTTAAAATATAGCCCACATAAGCAGAGTTTTAGCCATTTAAAGCCTGACTGCTTTGCATACTCCATGAAACAGTATCACTGGCTTCTTCAAACATTACTCTGGCAGAGGAAGGAAGAGTCATAGTGAAGTGGAGACAGAATCTAACCCCACTCACCCTCTGTTGATACTTGAAGGGTAGCTCCTCCTTACTGTTTGGTGGAGTTCAGAATCCTGGCTCCCCACCAGATCTCCCCTTAGGAGAAAGAGCATGAGAGGGACATATATGCCTCATTACTGCTGCCCTTGTAGCTGTCACTTACACAATGGAGGTGACCTTATTACTGCTGGACAGTGGTAAAAGTCCTGAATCTACATCAGCCCTCTTTTGATACCATCCAGCAGGGAGAATGGGGTAGATATCTTGGTTCTCTATTCAGCTTTCTCTGACAACTCCTTGATGGTGGGGGTAGGGGTTGGCACACCTTGTTACAACCTGGTGAGGATGGAACTCTTGACTTTCTTCTCAAATTTTGCTGTTGTGAGTGGAGGGAAGACTACAGTTTTCTCTGTGGTATTTGGCTAGAATAGGGTACTTATTGCTTAAAAGATTTTGGCACAACTAGCATGATTTGTTGGGCTTTTCTTTTTTTTTTTTAATGCGTAGGCACCCATTGGCATTTCTGGATTTCCAGCTTCTTCAGCTTCAAGTCTGGGATATATAAGGAAGAAAGAAAAATCAGTGATTTCACCACCATGTCATTTCTTAGAGCCTGTGGCCCCTAACCTGTCTTCTTTTTTCCACCTTTCAGTCTATTATTATGTTCATTTTATATATAATATTCGGGGTTTTAGTAGTAGGTAGTGGGATAAATATGGAAAAAAGCATCTACTCTATCTCTCCATCTTTTCAGAATAAAAAGTCTCTTTTTTTTCATATTTTAAGACTTGGATATAAGGGCCCTTCCTTTGTAAATCTTCCCAACCACTCCATTTCCCCTGATGGTGATTCTCCTTTCTCTGTAACTTCCCAGGTACTTTTATTGTAATTTATTTTCCTTTCATGACTCTCTCCATAAACTAAGCATACTAGACTATGAAACTCCTCAGGGTACATGTTTTGTCTTATTCTTTCCTAGGTTCTCTTGTGACTAGCACAATAGTTCAAACATGGCAGCCAATGTTTATTAAATTAATGAAGAGGGGAGTGTATGGTATGGTCTCTCAAGATTTTTTTACGATATAGATCACTTCTTCCAGAGTGCCTTCTGTTAAATCTTCAAACTGAGAACGTGTCCTACAATATACTTTCATATTATCTCTTACGTCCCTCTAACATTGCATCACCCCATCGTTATTGTATTCATTCCCCCTGCTACACAGCAAGAACCATATATTTGACTTTCTCTCTTCAGTTTTAGTGGAGACTTTTGGTCATAGTTATAAGACATATGAAGCTAGGGACCATGTTGGTATTGGTTCATGGCTCACAGGTATTCCAGAACTTAACACAATCCTCAAGTACACAGTACTTGTTAAACAAACGAATGAAATAAAAAATGAATGAAAAGATAATAGGAACTCAACAGATTATGAATGACTCCATGTATCTGTTGCATCTGTTACATGAAAAATCTATCCAATTTGCCTTCCCCAAAACGTCAAATTTTTCTCTTTGGATATCAACATTTATGAATTATACATTTTCCTAATTATATTAAAATAACTTTTGCTACATAAAGTCTTTCTTCTTGAACCATTTCAAAAACTGAATAATGAACTTGTTTGTGAATTACCTACATAGTATTCTTCCCCAAACGCTTTAAAGAACTTTAGTGCATGTTTGTCATAGTTTATGAGACAGCAAGAATGTAAAGGGAGATAGCTTTTTCATGTGATAAGTGTTAGTTAACTGTACCTGAAGGGCTCTTTTGGAGGCTAGTCTAGAATATGGCTTTACTTGCTAGTCTCATAAATGGCCAAAGCTATTGTTATTCCCTTAGTAATGCAAAAACACTTCATAAATGACTTCTCAGTACTTTATTTCCAAGTCTCAAATTCATATCTAAAGCTCCAAAACCCAAAGCAGTAAAAAATCTTCTAGAAGAGTTATTTTAAGTGTTATAAGATTCCCATATGAACATCCATCTTACATAGTTAAATTATTTAACCTCTTATTTGCATGCTAATTTGTTAAGCATTGCTGAGAGTGAGGCAAGAAAAAGAGCTGTAAGGCAAGAATACTTGTTCTTTACACACAGTTCCAGGGAAACACACTGAATGACAAAATGTTACAGAAGGAGAGGAAAAAGATTTCTCTAAAATCACAATGTCACAAAAATAGAGACAGATTCTGTTCCCCTAATATAATCCATTCACAGTCATCCCATTATATGAAATTGAGGTTAGGCCTTGGTGTTTCGCCTCTGCTCTGGAGGTTATATCTTAGAAGTTCAATCTTAAACTCATAGGATAGGTGAAATATAGATGTTTTGATATTGCCATAATCTTTATAAAGTAGATTTCCTAAGGGGTTCCATGAAGTTGGAACATATGAATCGTATGTGATAAAATAAAGATGACACTCTCGCAAAGACTCATTTATACAGATACAACACTCTATACTAAACTTCAAAAGTTGTAGGGAAAACAGAAAGAAAGAGGAATTAGTCTGAAATTTGTATTTTATGAGGGCTGATTTGTAAAAGAATTAATGAAGACTGTTATCTACCATTTAACAATCAGAAGCTATGAACATAGCTTGTATTATGTAATCAAGAAAATGCAATCAACTAATAAACTATTCTCAGGTAAAAATTTCATGCTGCTCATCTTTTTTTTTAAAGTGGATCATAACTATATCTACTTGAAAGTACTGACTGGTGACTAAGAGGCCCTAAAAATGTAACAAATATTCTTTATATGATTCATATTATAGCATGGCCTTATCTATTGATAGCTGCCCATTTGAAGATAGTTGTGCATTTCTGCAAATATGTATACTGAATACTCACGCATGGCTTAAAATATACTCATTTTGTATTACCATTTTGAGACTGTAGCTTAGATCGAGTCGGAAATAATCAGGTACACACTCTAGCAAAGGTTCTGGCGCTACCCCAGGCTGTAAGCTCCTAGAGATCAAGATCCCTGCTTTACTCAGTAACGGAATCCCTGGCATCTGACTTAGAACCAGGCAAAAAACTGATGCTCAATGAAAGTGATCTGCTTAGTTAAACGGAATTCTCATGTGTAGCTCTCTGAACTTGGCATGAGCCTAAGTGGCCATCTGCAAAATCAAGGAAATAGGTGTGATACGACAAAATATCTTTTTACTCAGTTCATAGAGAATGCCTTGTTTCTACTTCCTATTCCACGTTTCTGAAGAAAATTCTCTGCCTCGTTTGGTAAATCATCATAGTAGTCAATATATTTATTATCCTCTTCCACCTTTAAGAATTTTATTGGAGACTTTGAAAACTAGGTATTTGTGTAATAAAGGTTGATGTATTTGAAAACCTACCCCTCGGTTTGTATGTATAAATGAGTAACCACTGCCCAGTTGATCCATTTAGCCTCTGCTGTATCCAGTCACCATACCAAGCACACTTTAGTAGTTTCAAGTAATGGCAATAACTAAAAAAATTCTTAGGACTTCCCTGTCAGTCATGAAACATATTGAAACTACTTTTTTTCCCACTTACTAGTCACTTCTCTACTTTAGATCATAAATTCCTTCAGATTACGTAAGAAGCTTTATTTCCTGTTTTTTAAATTACCTAAGGGCCATAATTTCTTGGTTAGCTTCCTCTCGATTTCTAAATGATTAGACTATAATCGCTAAACACATAATCTCTAATGTAGAAACAATTTATGCAGTCAAATTATTCTGACATACTAAGCCCTGCAAGGAAATGTTGTAGGAAGGCCACCATTCACACTGTATCTTCCCAGGCATTATTTTAGCAGTAGTTCTCGGAAAGAAAATATATCTTCTATTGAGTAAGGCATAGTTTATCTATTGCCAAAAAGAAAGCACTGAGGCCTCCAAATAAGCCTGGCAATAACCAAATCTATGAGCCATGAACATGAAAATCCATTTAATAATTAATTCTAACCATAACAAAGAACTCCACTCTGCAAAAGAAAACTGGGAATAGAATGATCTAACAATGTCTGTTAAATGAGATTCTTTCTTACTGAACTTTCTAATATTCATCCTCTTCTTTCAGACACTGAGCATTCCAGTCAGACAAAAATAAAAAGAACATGAGCCTCCCCTTCATGTAGAAGGGCCAGTTCATTTTGACTATCTGAGTTTCACCACTGGTGGAAGACCCTTGTATGGAGGGGCAAGTGGTTTAGCTCTCAAATGCAGAACTAAATGTCATCCTTGAAGTTCCACTTATGTCTACTTTATGTAAGGAATCTGTTTCAGGGAGATACCTAACTAGAGCAGCACAGGATCCCTTCAGGGGAGGCTCTCAGGAAGACTCCATCAAAGCATAAGAACCAAAGTAGAAACACTCCATCAAAATATAACCACTTATTTTGCATAAGTTCTTAAGAAATATAGGAAATTCAACTGAGATTTCTGTCCAAAATCGTAACATTCATTTCTCAGCTCCTCTTCTCTAAACTGGGGACCAATTTAGATTCCAGCTAAATGTGTCTGACAAGCATTTAAGTTGTAAGAATAGTGATTTATGTTTCTGAAATATATAGCATATTAATTTATGTGACTTTATATGAGAGAAGCTCTGTATTCCCCACTAAGTTCTGGCCGTCTAATTGAGTATTGAGAGAGCTTCTGTCTAGGAGTGGCTGGTGAAGAGTTAATTTCTTACTTTGACTTCTGTCTTAAAAGAGGACAATGCAAATAAGGGGATTAGCTCTGACATGTGTACTCATAAATTATTTGCAAAATCTAAAATACGTGACCCAGTTTAGTATCAAAACACAGTCTGATCTTTTTTTGGGATGACAGTCACTAAGAACTGGCAATAATTATTTTTTATTTCTAAACATTAAAAGCAATGATTTTGCTTGTTATTTTCCACCTATTTATTATCAATGTAATATATGCTTATTGTATAAGTTTAGAAAGTATAGAAAAGCAAAAGAATGTTGAAAAACAATCTCACTCCATAATCACACCACACAAGTTAGTAACTTTTGGCATAGCTCCTTTTAGTCTGTTTCACTGTACATATGTTTTACATATGCTCAAATTGTATATACAACACTTTGTCCTGTGTTTTTTCATTTAATATCATATTCAGCATTTCTCATTATTAAAAACTCTATAAATAGCATTTAAGTGCCCTTTTTTTCTAATTTAAAACTACATTAGTACTCTAATATTTTGAATAATACTGTTGCATATGAATTATATTGTTAACTAAACTATCAGTGTTTTATATTTTAAATCACACTACCAACATACAAATATATCAAAGAATATAAAATATGTGGCATATATATTAGTTTTATTTTCTATTGATATGATAGAGCAAAGGTAAAAAGAGTTGCAATTCAGGATTTTTCAGACTAAAAGGATTTTTCATTTTTCCTCAGCAGTCCTAAATTCATTTGAAATGTTGTTAAAAGGTAGCAGATAAAAGAATTTATTTTCACTCTGATGAGTTCTCAGTAGAAAGGCTGAAAGGTCAAGATCTCCCTGAAAAATAATACAGCCATTTTATTTGTGAAATGACTTCCATTCCAGGGTAGTACTTTATTTTGCACATTTTATCAGGGCATTATTAGGCATTTTTGCAACCACTTGACTCTGCCTGGCTCATTTCTCTAAATGGAACAGCCTACCCATACAGAAGAAGCAGTCCTTTTCCAATCATTTCTACTTAGTACTGAGGTATGAGTAGGATCCAACTTCTCTTGGAGTTCTGTGAGTTTTCATGGACAAAGCCTACTATTCCAACTTTGTAAGGATAGGATTTTCTGAAATTGAAGGAGATCGTCAAAAGTGAAGGACAATTTACTGAGAATCTCTCCTCCTTGTCGTGCAGATGCTCTCATTTGTGTTATTTCATTTGTTCTGTGTCTGTTGGGGGAGGAGAGAGTTGGCTTTTTTTCTAGTTTGCAATGAGGTGTCATAGAGGCAGCAATGTTCATATGAAAGTAACAATGTGAAATCTCAATGACTAAATTCAAATGAAACCAAACAAAGAGAGCAAGAAGGGAAAAATAGGACACTAAGGTGCTAAGGACTGAGGGTAGAAAATACAGGAGGATGTAGGTAGGTAGAAGGAAAGTAAGCCAGGAAGAATTTCTGGAATCTTAGGGTAAGGTAATCAAGGCGGGTTTGTTCACAGTTCCTCGGGGCTTTGGCGTGAAATATGGGAGCTATTAAAGGGGTTAACAAGAACAGACCTCAAACAATCCATGGGTTATCGCTATCATCCCCTCTGTACTAAACCTAGACTGAAAAGGCCATCAAAAGGGGAATGGAAGCATTTAGAAGGACAAAGAAACAAGAAAGAGATGAGCTGACTAAATGTGGCTGAACTCTGAACACATCAGTATGAAACAGAATTTGAGGCATGTTACAGAAATTTGATGTAGTGAAAATGCACATAAGAGAAAAACAATTTAATCGGGTTGCTCCCAACAAAATCTTTTACAGCTCTACTGGCGCATCACAGAAGTAGCAACATCATGACTATTTAGCACACAAACTACCATCTCTGGAAGACAGAGCGATAATGAATGGAAAGTATTTCACTCCAGTAATGATGAACCAGCAAAGCGATCTTGCCAACAGTAGTGGTTTTCCCCCTCACAAATCCATTTGTTTTTCCCGTGTTGGAAATAATATTGTAAATAGAATTTAATGTGATGGTGGTATTGGAGGGGGGAGTTGTAGACTCAACTCCCCATAACTGCACCATCACTTTCTTCTGTGGTGAAATACACAATGCTGTGTTAAACTCTTTCAATACTGACTGTCAACTGTGTGCGGAGAGACAGAAAAACTGAGAGATCAACCTTATGATGTAGGAAGATACTCCTTGAAATTAAAGGACACATTGATTCAAAGGATTGTTCTGCCCCTTTTCATCTTTTCCACCTTGGTCTGTGATTTAACCACTCTACCTCTCAGTTTTAAATCAATACCATTGATAAAACATGAAAAGCTTTTCTTTAAAATTACTACTGAAGTATAATATTCATAAAGAAAAGTGCACATATTCAATTGCATAACTCAAGAAATTGAAAACATCTGTGTAACCAGTGCTCAGATCGAGAAATAGACCCCAGAAGCACCCCTTCCAATCACTCCACAGTCCAAAGGAAAGTATTTTACTACCTCTCACAGAATAAACTAGTTCTTATTGCTATTGAACTTTATGTAAATGGAATCATACATTTGTGCTATTTTGTATTGGGCCTCTTTTGCTCAAATTATGTTGTCAAATTTCTCCATAATATTGCAATTTTAGAAGTTTTTAATAAGAGGATTTTTGTGAAAATAGGGCAATGATGAATACAGAAAAAAGCTCAATTAATAATTTTTGCTACTGTTGCAGGAGCTAGGTTATAACAAGTAATAATAAATAAAATAATTTTTTAGAAACAGTAGTGGTAGCACTAGCTCAAGAGTACTTGTGAAGAATGTCACTCTATTGAGGACAACCCTGCCAACATACTACAATTTCTACTCAGTGTGGTCTAAAAGCACAAGTCACCCTCTCAGAATAGATTCTGAGCATGACTGTGCCTCCTCACACAGGTAGATGAGAGTGGGGCAGCTTTTACATCCAAGTGTGGGCTCAGTCTACACAAGAGGAATGCTGACATTCAAAGAGATAGCACGCATTTATCACAATTGTCACTTGCTATTAATTTACATTCCCTTTATGCATCCGTTCAAAAAATAATTAGGATTTTATGCTGCAGTAAATATGCTTGTTCATCCATTAGTGCAAAGCAAAAGATTAATTCAATTACAATGGGAATCAGGACTACAATACTCCGAGCCACAATGATAACAGTGACAGCTGGGCTGCCCACAGTACTTTGCTCTGATAAGCTTCAAAAACAAGTGTAGATGGGAAAATAATTAAATCACTGACAAGGCAGCACCAGCCTTATTTTCCCTCTTCTTGCATTCAGCTTACAATCACCCAACAAAAACATTCTCACTGCATATTAAGAAGGGGCCTTTTATTTTTTTCACCATCTCCAAATGCCCTAGTTTAACATTAGTAATGAGCTGGATTACTAACAGATCTCACTTCTACCATTTATCTCAGCAAGCTAAAGGAGGGAGAGGGATTGACCTGATCCAGTCTCTGGCGAGTTATCTACTGAGAAGCCAAAAGACAGGGCAGGCTTTATGGACGTGTGTCCAGTGCGGTCACACAGGGCCCGGTGCTTAGTTTAATGCTCTGTGGTCACCCCCCTTAAATGCTTAATAATTTTTTAACAATGGGCCCCAAATTATAATTTTGCACTGGGCCTCATAAATTTTGTAGCCAGTCCTGCCAATAGATGTAAAAATAATAATATAATCTCTCTCTCTCTCTCTCTCTCTCTCTCTATATATATATATATGCATATATATAAAATATGTATAATACACACATATACACACACGTGTATGTATGTGTGTGTGTATACACAGATATATATCAGTGAATACATCCACACTCATACTCATTGCTGCATCTCCCCAAAAGGAAAAAAAAAAAAAAAAAACAAGCTCTCATTTTCCCCTTTGTTTCCCTGGTCAATTAAAAAAAAGAAGAAGAAGAAAAAAGAAAGTGGTGATATTGAATGGAAACAGAGCATCTGTTTTTTGAGGAGACATCTGAGACAGAAGCGATGTGCTATACTTGTACTCCAACTGGCTCCTGACTACAGATACTTCTCTATGGTTCAAAATACACTGATCATTGTTTTAGCAACAGTGGGAGTTAACAACGTTTTAAACCTTGGGCCGGAGTTTATATTAGTCAAGAAAACACCTGTGCAGTGGTTTGAGTAATGATCTAGCCTACAAACTGCATCCCCCCCCCCCCCCGACAAGAAAATAAAAAGAAATGCTTACAGAAGTGCTCAATTCAAAACTTCATTCTTTCATGTCTAATCATGGTGACAAGAAGTCAGGGAACTACTCTCATCTCTGACATTTCCACAATAAGAAGTAACTAACAGATGCTCTTGATTATAACCAAAATGTTTAGATAATCATCTTCGATGAATCGTTTATCAAGGCAGCTCCTCTTATGGCAGTGACTTCTTTAGAGTCCCCTAAAGACCTGACCCATTAAGTAATTGCTTGATGACATCATGTGTCTACTACTCAGCTAAAAAGTAGCTAGAGCTTATCCTTCTATACGATTTTTTAATCTTATGTCTTTAAAGGCCTTTGGATTTGCTAAATGTTATTAACGACAACTTTTCTTCTTCAAGTTGGAAGATAAGAGAGGGAGTTTTGTTATTGACAGGGACTGAGGGCTTCAAAAATAGGTCAGGTACAACAATGAACGAGACAGCCTGCTTCAGGGGAAGGGAAATGCAAATTAACTACTGTAGACGTGGGTTAGTTTTAGCCCTGGCAGCAGCTGCTGAATAATTAGGGCCCAAAGGCCTTCATAAAGGTTATAAGTCTTGTTACTATGGCTAACCAAATCTGCTTGAGTAATTTTCCTTTCACTATGGAAATTATGGGGTTTTAACTCACTAGGTAGCTGATTTTGTGGCGTGTACATATTCAATGTGTCGGGGAAAATGAGCTTCCAGGGCTCCCCTCCGGACCACTTTAGAGCTATGATCATAAATCCTCACTAAAGGGAAACTGGTTTTTAGCAGAAGCAGTTTTAGGGGTGGGAGTGGAGTGAAAGGTGGGAGGAGGTAGTAAACACTTCATAAGCAATGGATCTGTAAACCCAAATTTTAATACAATACGTAATGTAATATATAATATCATGAACTGGGATATGTTGTATTTTGATGTCATATAACATACATTTCATCTTTTTTGGTTATATTACAGAGAAGCACTCATTCTAGATTTTGCCAGATAATTTTGATACTTCTTAGATGCATTTTTCCCATAAATAACCCTTCCTTTCCAAAGTGTCCCCTGACACAGCTGTGAAAGCATGAGCCTTATATCTGTACCTTTTCTTGTGTAACCTTGTGCCTTGAGTCTTTTTCTCACTTGTTGCACTGTCAAGTTTGTCTGCTCCTATTCTGACACAAAATCTGGTATTAGGATGGGATAGAGCAGCCAATAGTGTGAGATAAGAAATGGACTTGATTTCTGGTGGTACCATTTCAGTTCTGTGAATTGGGTGATTACTTTCTTCGAACTACAGTTTTCTTACTTTTGAAATGGAGAATTACTACCTTTAGAGGTTTTTTTATGAAAATCAAATGTAAAAATTTACAGAACAGTTATTTTTTAAGCTTAAATGTATTTGTCTATCATCTATCTGTCCATCCATCATCTATCATTGTTTTCTCCTTATGTCTTCCGTCTACTGATTTACCCATTTACTTTATCCTGTCCTTAATATGAAGACAAACATATTGATAAAGCTTAAACATTTCAATTCACATCTTTATATAAAATATAATGTCTATTTTACTAATACATACTTGATATAATTTCAAAGCACTTTTGACATTTAATTAGTAAAAGGAAAAAATAGTTATAAAACATAGTTTTAATGTGGCCAAAGAAGATATTCTATCCACAGTTGAGCATATAATAATCCTAGGGATTGGTACTGTTGGCACTTATATCACCAAAGGGCCAGTAGTAAATGAAAGTGCGTTTGCATCTCCACAGATTTTACATTCCATACCAAGGATCCCAGTTCAGCAAATTCTGTTTTATTATAGACAAAATACTTTTAACAAATAATGTTCTAAAATATAGATATTTAAATAGAAGTGTAGAATTCATGAATTCATTAATAATTTTCCCTAACCAAATATAGTCAATAATTTTTTTTTTTTGGTGCACAAGTGCCTCCTACATAGTGCTTTTTCAGTTGGTGAGACTTAAAGTACTTTATGTTGATTAACAGAATGTCTTATTGTTGCTAAGAGACCTGGCCCAGGATTATGCTAAATTCTGAGGAATCAGAGGCAGGATATGGGTAGTCATCTGTGGAAAAGGGGATGTTGGGAGTCAAAAGTTAGAGTCAGTGTCAGGGAAAATTTATAATTACAAATTCATCAGCCTTCTCCGTTGTGACCTAACATGAAAGGGTAATAATTACCTTTGATGTGGACAATGAATATTTATGGAAATCTTATGCAAAGTGTACATTTTAAACGTCTAAGATTACTTTAATTCTGAAATGGTGTACATGCATGCAAATGTGGATTCAAGATAGGGTCCCTAATCCCTGTCCCCTCCAGCACACCCAGTGACCTGAATGATATCACTCAGTTCCTCCTAGATAGAATTTCAGAAGCCAGCCATTATGACAAGCCAAAATAAAATCTATTATTATAGATTAATAAATAAAGTTCTCCATACCATAGAGAGCTTATATGAGTACTACCTCTTAAGGGCTCAAAGATGTGGAGACAGCAAGAGAGTGATCTTAAGTTATAACCTCAAACAGTATCTGGCACAGAAATCTGATCCTTATAGGTAAGCTTATCTGTGATTAAGCCACGCTGACTTAAAGAGTCAGATTTGGGGTAGAGAGAAGTAAAATACCTACATCAGGTGACTCTCCACCTAATTTCTATTTGATCTAATATAGGATTGGATTCATGCCTCGATATTTGTGACTGTCCCAAAAGAGTGGAAAGGCAGTATAGAATATTAGAGATGGGTTCAAATGTTAGTAATAGACAAATATAGACTCCAACCACTTATTAGTTGATTGAAATGAGCACGTTATTTAATTTCTTTGAAACTCAGATAAAATTAATGGCTATTGTCAGGATGGAGAAAATGTGTCTAACATTATTTGCATACTCTATATGCAAATAAGTATACTCTAATACTCTATAATGTTAATTATTACTATTATTATTATTATAAAAAGAAGAAAAATCTTAAATGTGGTAATAATAATCACAGAGACTCTAATGCTCTGAAATTTGGGGCAGAATATTTTTAGCATAATAGTCAAGTTTCCCATATACCATTTTGATCTGATATGGTATAGACCGAGAGTCTTAAGATCTTCTTTTGGAAATCCATCTTCTATTTCCTCTTTCTTCAGCTAAAATGAATGGACATTTGTGTGGATGATTTGGTGTCTACTTCTTTATGAAACTGTTCCTCGTAACTCTGCTCAACTCTGCTCATTTTGTTGACTGCCCATGGTGTTAATTGTACAGAATGTGTTAGCGCATTTATTTTACCTCTTCATCAGAAGGTCTCTGCTGGGCTTGTGTGCATATTGCCTTATTAACACATCTGTTAAATTCTTGTAAGTCAGGGATTTTGCCTTATGTTTCCTCTAGGTCTCCCATGGCACATAATTAGCACATTCTGGAAAGATACTAAGTCATATTGAATCAGAATCTCATATTCACCTTATTTTTGGTAAAATTCCCAGTTGAATTTCAACTACTTCCTCTCAAAATGAAGTTTCCATAATAGTATATAGTACTCCACTAATGTCCTGTTCAAAGCTACTTCAGAGTTACTGCTTACTATATGCCTGTTTCTAAATTCCAGAGTCATCAAGGGTTTTGCTTTTGTATCTTTTTTAATTGTTAAACTATTATGACTTCTTTATGTCCATACGTTACTCAGTTTATGATCTAGTTTGATATCTGGGTTTAAGTTTATCACAATGCAGCCATTCTCTAAAAATACCTTATTTTATCATTTGGGGAATGTTATGATTATTATGCAAGGAATATCATGTTAATTTGTTCAAGAATTATCACATTTTAAACTTAAGATTTTAAAGATTTTGTAGTAGTATTTCCTGCTACATAAGCCTCAAACCAAACTTCATTAGTCTTCTGCCCATTCAATTATTTCGAAAATCAGAGACTGAGTCCACAACATGCATATGTCTGGGTGGCATTTATTTTTTATTTTAACTTACAACTTTTTCCTCTTTCAAAGAAATTAAATGGTCATTGAAGAAAATCTGGAAAATAGACGTAAATAAATATAAAGAAAATCCCATGAGATCTCCTACCTCGAAATGCCTACTATGAACGTTTTTAAACTTTTTTTGGAACTAATTTTATTTACAGAAAAGTTACAAAAATAGTTCAGATAGTCTTCATATATTCCCTCAGCCAGCTTCTCCTAATGAGAGCATTTTGCACAACCATAGTAGCAGGGATCAGAACCAGGGACTAACCATGGGTACAATACTAGTAACTTTTTGGCCATTATTCTCTTCCCCAGTTACCATTGTCTTTACAAACCTTGTACAAATTTCCCTAGGCCATATCAGACTGGAGAGCAAATATGGTAAAGTAACAGTAACAAAACTCTATTTCTCTGAATACAAACTCACCTATAGAGCTGAGAGAATGTCTGGACCTTTCACGTTTCTTTCATTCATTAACTGTTCACTTCCAACTTCCTAAGGACTGGCCATTATTACAGGCTCTGAAGATAGTGCTTAAACAAAGCCTTCTCTTGGTGAAGTTGGCACTCCAGTGAGGGAGACAGATAATACAAACAAATGAATTTATATTACAGTGTCAGGAGGTAATAAGTGCTAAGGAAATGCTTGAGCAGGGTAATGGGATAGCAACTGATACGGAGGGAGAAAATTATTTTACATAGTGTGGGTAGGGAAGATTTTTCCAATCTTGTAGCGTTTGAGCAGAGTTCAGTGTCAGCCTGGTGACTACCTAGGGAAAGAGGTTTCCAGGCAGAAGCTGCAATGTTCTAACAGAGGAGCACCGTGAGCGTATTGCAGAAGCAGCAAGAAGGCCCTCTTGACTAGACTGGGCTAAGGGAGGGCAAGATAGGAAATGAAGTCTATGATGGGGCTAGGGATCAGATCAAGTGAAGTATACCTATCCCAATAAATTCCTCTCAACTTTTAGGCAATCCTCTGTGAACTCCTAAATGCATATCTCTGGGCTGCAGCAGAGATTCCACCAGCTTTCCCCCTGGATTACAATGATAATCTTTGTCAATTCTCATGACCCATGACCTCGGCTATATGTGGCAAATATGAATCTATGCTAGCTGGTTTCCTGTTCAGGCTATTACTCTAGACAGTGCCCTCAGGAGGTGCCCTGGCTCCCTTAATGTCACCTAAGAGACTGATTATACAAAGGGACAATGGCCAGATCATATATAAAAATAGAACCTTGTCCCACAGCTTGCAGCCATCTGCCCAGGAAACCAATCCCTTACCTACAATAAACAACCTAAGAAGTGAGGCTGTTGTAAGTCAGACTTTCAGGAGAGCAGGTTGGTATCTCTAGTAACAATTCAGGAAGTTAAACAATAACTTCTGTAACAGTCAGCCCAAGAGAGCAGCAGACTCTCTTGCTATAGCAGGCTCTCAATAAACAGCCTTTGTCTTTCTCATTTGGCTGGTATTTGTTTAATTCCACCCACCTTCCTGCAGTAGGAAAAATCCCTCAATCTTCAACTTCCACAGTAATAGATTATCCCTACATTCATATATATATATATATATATATATATACATACACACACACACACACATATATATAGATGAAGTTTGAAATATGTATGTGTATTATATGTGCAAGCTTTTTCCTTGAGAGTTGGTTGCGTTTGGATGACAAACACATAGTTTTGCACATAACTGTTAATGGTTTGTATTCCTCAAGGGCTCAGTCCTAAACTCTCTCCTCTTTTCCTCTATTTCCTTCCTCCATTACTCTACCACTATAAAGATGACTTTAATTTATATTTTTTGCCCAGACATTGCATTTGGGCTTCAGACCTTATATCCCACCACCTCTTGGGTTTCATATAGACACCACCAAGTCAACCTGGGTGGGTCATCTTCCTCCACAAACCTGGTACCCTTCCAATGTTTCCAGTGTCAGTGAATGGCACTACCATTCACCTAGTTGAGCAAGCTAAGTGAACCTAGGTGTCATCACTGATACCTTCCTCTTCTCTTATCCTCCGTCTCATACCGAGTCATCTATCCCTGTCAATTGTACCTTTTAAATGTCTATCAATACAGTCGGCCCTTCCTATCCACGGGAACCCATGGATACAGAGGGCCGTCTCTACTAGACTATTTTATATAAGGGACTTGAGTAGATTTTGGTGTCTGCAGGGGTCCTGGAACCAATTCCCCAGGCATATTGAGGGAAAACTGTACGCTGAGAGTTACGAACCATTTCTTTTTGCCGCTTCCATCTTAGTGTGAGCTACCTTCATCTTTTACCTGGTCTTCTGGAATAGCATCTATAATGGTTTTCTAGGGCTGCTGTAACAAAGTACCCAAAACAAGGTAGCTTAAAACCACATAAATGTATTGTCTCATCATTCTGGAGGCTAGAAGCTCAACATCAATGTATTGGCAGGGGCATGTTTGCTCTGTTGGCTCTAGGGGAGAATCCTTCCTTGCTCTTCTGGCTTCTGGTATTTGCTGTAATCCTTGGCATTCCTTGGCTTGTAGATGCATCACTCCTGGCACATGGCTGTCTTCTCCTTGGGTCTTCACATTATCTTCCCTCTGTCCATGTCTGTCTCTGTGTCTAAATTTCCCACTTATATGGACACCAGTCATATTGGATTAGGGCCCACATTGATGATCTCGTTTTAACTGAATTACCTTTGCAAAGCCCTATTTCCAAGTAAGACCACATTCTGAGGTAAACATTCTGGAGGTTAGGAGTTCAACATATCTTTTGGGGGGACACAATTCAATCCATGACAGGATCTAATCTGGTCTCCTTGATTTTCTCAGGTTGCCCAAGAATCCATTTTCCACTCAGTAATCCAAAAACAATTTTCAAAGTTAAATTGGATAAATTCATTTCTCTGCTTTAAATCCTTACATGCTATTCTAATAGGCTTAGAATAAAAACAAAAGTTCTTTGACATGGTCCACAAGGAACTTCTTAGTCTGGCCCAATATAACACCTGTACCATGCCCTACTCCCTCTCAGCATTGCGTCTAAACCAAAAAATTGTATTTTCTCTTCGTCTTGTCTGTAATGTTCCCTATTGCCCCAGAGATCTTTTATATGGTGTTTCTTCTGTCTGGAATGCTCTTTCTTTCCTTCTTTTACCTAGCTTACTCATATATATCCTTAGATTCTTTTTATAATCCTTACTTAGCATGTCTCCTTTTCAGAATTACAATTTTATACCTGTGTTAAAAAAATGTGATTAATATCTATCCCTTCAACTAGACTCTGAGCTTTATCAAGGGCAAGGAATCATGGCTGGCTTTGTTCACCAATTTATCTCTAGTCTCGGATAAAATGACTGACATGTCATGGGTCTTTTGATTTGAAGAAAAAATGATTAAATAAGTCAGATGTGTGTAATTAGAGCAGTTCTCAAATTCTCTATGGTGAAAGACAAGTTGATTTTTCTCAATCTTTTGTGAAATAGAAAATATGCTTCTGTCATCATGGGTCAGTCCCTAGCTTAGGGATTCTATCATTCTGAGATTTTGGAACTAAACCGATCTCTTTGCAGGACAAAAGACTTATTAATCAATTTTTAAAAATAAAAACAAGTGAAATAGAACTTTGCCATTTAACTTCTTCACTTGCCCAGAACACTGTAACCTGAACATTGGGCAGTGTTCAATAAGAGGTAACGGTTGGCTGTTCTTCCTCTTTCCACTATTATCATGGCATTTTTAAGGGGGAACACCCCAACCATAAAGTAAGCTCAGAGTAGCTATTGATCACTTTGATCAGCTTAGCTCATTACTATTTATCTGCCCAGCTACCATGAGTTACAGTGGTTATGCAGGTGGATACTCTCCATCTGAAAGTGGTGGTGATAGATGACATGTCTCCCAACTTGTCACAGGTACTGACTGATAACCTAAGAGTAATTGCTGGTAATCCCATTTCTGCTGGGAAGAGATGGAAAATATAAGTGGATACATAGACCAAACTCTAGACAGGGGAGCCTTTACCAGACAATACTCCAAATTACTAGTAATGACCCTAAAACACAGTATTTAAAACCTTAGGACTTTCTCTCTTAGGAATAGCCATATGAATGTTTTCTAAACCTTGTTTGGCTTTTGTCAGGGTTTCTCTGAAACCAGAGAAAATGAACCAGCCAGTTAAGTAGGTGTTCTTTCTTTGTCACCTGGTAGAGCTTCTGGTAGAGTCCTGAAGTCCTGGTACAGTTTCTGACAGAAATTTTCTAACTCACAGAGGCCTACTCTGGCACAAAATTACTTTTGCAGCAAGTGGTACATTATCCAAGACATTCATGGCGATCACTATTAGCTAACATTTCAAACTCAAAGAAGACAAAAGGAAAAATGCTGTGTCTACACCAATTTTTAAATCTTGAAGTAAACTAAGATTTCTGCCCAGAAGATCTGGATATTACATCAACCACTGACTTCACCAATAAATATTCATTGCATTCTTGAGGTATGAAACCTACTGGGTGAAATATGATACATTAGCCAGGGTCCTGAGAGGAAAGAGATGACATATTCTACCATAGACCACCAACTACCCAATGTTTTAGCACCCTGCTCTAGTCCTCTTCCAGCCACATCTGTCTTCATGAATTTAAAAAAAAAGAAATCTATGGCCTAAGGAGTTGTGTCCTCTGGGAGCCACAGTCCTTTTTCTAGACCATGTTTCAGGTACCTGGTACCCCTGGAATTTTCTGTCCAAATAGTCTGTATCCACTTGGAAGTTCTGCGAGGGCCTCCTCAAAAGATTCAATTTGCCTAAGGCAAGATACACCACCAGTATGCAAACCCATAAGCTCAAAGGATGTCCAAGAGATGGTTGTGTGTCTGCAGACAACTTGAATATCTGAGCTGGAGTGTCTATACATACATGTATGAGGCCCCTCAAGGTGCTGGATGGTGTTTATGTAAAAGAGAGAGGCAAGTCAAGGTGTCTCCACGTTCCAGCCTGGAACTTAAGGGGTCCAATAATCTTACATTCAAACCTGGTCCCCCAGGTCATTTGTAACATTACATTTGTCAGAGTAGGAGAATGGAACATTCTTTAAAGATTTTCGTAGAATGATTTAACTCTCTTAAATATTTCAACATATGGTATGTATGCCTCAATGTTCTCCTGCCCTACCCCATGTATGTTAGGGAAGATCTGCAGAGGACATACTCAGAAGCACTGAGTAAAGAGAGTTTAATGAAGGAATACTTACAAAGATGTTAAAAGGATTAAGAGAAATCAGTTGCCAGAAATAGCTGGAATCTACTATCATTCCTAAGCATGAAGGCAAGGGTGGGGATTTGTTAAAGGAACCTGGAGAGAAATTAGCTCAGGAGAAGGCATTCCCCAGAAGTTGGAGCCTTTAGCAATCTCTGACAGCCCACAGCCTGGCAGAGAGAGATGAGTAAATGAATATCACAAACCTCTCTCTTCTGCCCTCTCATCTCCTGGTGGTATCTTCTATTGGCTAAACCCAATCAAAAGCCAGATGGAAAAAGACCCTAGTCAATACAATCCAAAGAGTACAGCCTCCCAGCTGAGAGTGCAGAATGGAAAAGAGTAGAGAAAAGGAAAATGCAAAAGAAGACTCTGAGCATAGGCTGGGGTCAAACAAAGTTCGGATCCAAACTTTTTCTTTTAGTAACTATGGGGCCCTGAGTAAGTTGTTTACTAATTCAAAGTCTTCATCTCTTCATCTGTAAAATGAGTCTCTTAATAACACCTCCATTATGGGGATGTAAGGATTAAATAAGAACATCTTTAAAGCGTTTAGCATAGTATCCAGTCTGGTAGATGCTTAATAAACATTACCTTATACTAGATGCTTGTGGAATTCTACAAGATGCAGTCAGTGCTCTCAGTACTTCCAATCATAAACCCTATTAGATATTCATTCATCAAACATTTATTGAATGCCTACTGTGTATCAGCCACCGTGCTAGACTATGGGGTACAGAAATGAACAAAACAGGTAAAAATACTTGCTTTCTTGGATGAATGAGAAAAAAAATCCCTGCTGTAATGTAGTTTTTAAACTGGCTGGGGGTACAAACAAACAAACAAGAAGTTTCTATATAAAAAATAAGCACAAGGGATGTAACGTCTAAGGGCTCTGGAATCAGACTATTTATGTTTGAATCTTAGATCTTCTACTTACTAAACTTTTTACTTTGGGCAATGTTCCAGTTACACCAAAATTTAACAGTTTAAAACAATCATTTTATTACACTCACAGATTCTGTGATCATGGATTTAAAGAGAGCATAACGATAACTTATCTCGAGTCCATATGCTTAGAGCTTCATCTAATAAGTCTTGGAAGCTCAAGGTGAGGATGACTCAGGGCTGAAATAATCAGGAGGTGGGAGTCTTCATTCACATGTCTAGCAATAGATGCCGGCTGAGACTTTGGCTCTGGCTGTTGGCCAGAGCACTATGGCCAGTCCTTTTTATCTTGGCTTTCTCACAGCATTACAGCCACAGATCTTTTATCTGGCTACTGAGAGGTTCAAAAGTAAGCATCCCAAGAGAACCATTGAGAGTCACTGACACAGCTCCCAATCTAGCTTTAGAAGTCAGAGACTACCTCTTCTTCTGTAGTCACAAGCCACCCAGAATCAGATATAGGAAACATAGACTCCATCTCTCAAAGGGAGATGTTTTAAAGTCACACTATAAGAGAGCACATAAGATAAGAAACATTGTTGCAGCTAACTTGTGGAAAATACAGCCATGCTTAACCTCTCTGTAAATCTGTTTTCTTCATCTATAAAATGGAGATGGTATTAATACCTATTTAATAAGATTATTATATCAAATAGGATGACACATATATGCTTAAATTGTGCCTGACATACAGCACATGATCAATAAATATCAGGTAATATTTTTAAGAACCAGATACCATTGAAAGAACATAGATGAGGTCCCTGGACTTGGTGGGAGGTCAGTCAAGTAAGCTATCTAAACTTAGACACAGAAAACAGGTAAGAATATCCCAACCAAAGCAAAGAGCAAGGAAAAGGAAGATTTTTATTAAGCAAAGACTGAGATGCTGTAACAAAAAGGCCCAACAGTACAATAACATCAAACACAAAGAAGTTTATTTCTCTCTTGCAGATAGTTCAAATGAGAACGCCTAGGTCAGCAACACAGCTCTTTTTCTCACTGTCAGTATGGACTTGAGTTCTTTTCAATGTTTGCTTCGCACCTTTCTAAGGCATAATTATTGTCTGCTATCATTGTCAAAGCTGGTCACACAATATCTGGGTTCCAAGCAGTGGAAAATTTGAAAAGAATGTGAAAGAGGTGTACCCAATATATTCAGACTGAGTCCTAGAAGCAACACACAGCACTTCTTACATTTTGTTGGCAAATACTAGGCCATGTGACTTTACCTAATTGCAAAGATAGTAGGACATAAATCTAGCTGTGCAGCCATGTGTCTAATAAGAAGAATGGAATAGATATCGTTGGAAAACTATCACTCTTGCATCCAGACTAAGGGAAAATAGCCCAGAAGCAAGAGAGATCCTGGTGACCACAAGTTATTAGTTTATCAAATAAAATGGAGGGTAGAACAAGATGGGAAGAAGAATGACACAAAGTTGGAAGAGACAGAAAGAGATTACAAAGATCATTATGAGCCAAGTTAAAGAGTTTTTATTTTACATTAATAGGAAGCCAGTGAAAGGTTTTAACATGAGAGAAACATCATCAGACCTGGAATTTCAAAAATCACTGGAAATCATGTGGAGAATGAATTAATGAAGTTAATATTTGGAGTCACAGAGATGAATTATGAGGATGTTACAGTAAATGGAACTTCATCTGTAGTTCTTAACATGGCATAGGAGAGCACGTCTAGGCAGGATGTACTTACAAAACAGGTGAATAAAAATATTACTTCATTTATTCACTGAATATATTTTTCATGTCTTTCATGTACATAATAAGAAACATTAATTAACTGATATCCATATATCAGAATTTATGGCCATATTTAAAAATCTACATTTATTTGTTTTGTTTAAAAATGTCTCTATACTCTAATTTTAACATTTGGCAGTACTATAACAGATACTATATATAGTACGTAACCATTCTCTATGAAGTGACCTCCCAGAAATATGACTTCCTTTGAGCAAATACCACATTTGCTTGCAGCTATTGCATATAAATAAGTTAATATACTTTAATTATCCTGGAATTTTCCACAAAATGAATCTTTTACTTTTCACTAACATTCCTGAGCATTCATATTAACTCACATACAAATTTGACGTACAAATACAAAGTTTAATGTTCATTAACTCAAGTAGAAAGTTGACAAAATGACCCTGTGGCAACTATCAAAATGCAATATTAACTGTACAACAGATATCTGAAAAGAAGAATCTAGGTTTGCTTGTAGTGATGCAAGTGATAAATAAACCTTACTTAGATCTGGAGATTGAGAAAGGTAAATAAGAGGAGAAATGAAAGTTTGTGCAGGTTAGGAAGGCACAAGTTTTCGAAACAGATATATATGGGGTTTTTAAACCCAGTTCTGTCACTTACTAGCTGTGTTACTCTGAGAAAGTTATCTTACTTCTATAAGCCTATTTTCTTTTCTTTAAATTTATAATAATAATACCTATTTTACATGAAATAGGAATATTGTGACTATTAGGTCAATTTATACACACATAAAAATGAGTAACCAAATATTGTCACGATACACACTTCCTAGAGAAAATCTACTTCCCTTTTACTCTCTTTTCTGACGTTTTGGTGGCAGCCAATCCCCTGCAACCAAGAGGAACTCTACAAAGCACATCAGTAGCCAAAATGTTGGGGATTTCATCTTTGCATTGAGAGCGATCTGTCAACATAGGAAGAGAACACTGCAATACAAAATGTAATGGACTTTTAATTTGCGAGAAAGCAACAATTTTAAATAAGGTGATAAAACAAAAAATTGAAAAATAATAATTCTCCATTTTTGGAATGACAGTATGATACAAAATCAATAATATTTTGAAGCCCTTTTATATAAATGCTTTAGAATAATAAACCTACTAAAAGAATAAGTGTAAGATGTGCCCTATCTTTTATTTCTCTTTCTAGAGTGAATTTACTTTCAAATGAACATAGAATGGTATTCAAAATCTGCCCCATATAATGTGTCGAAAATCCTAGAGGATAACAGAAATGCTCTAATTGGAGACAGCAGGAAAGAACTAGGAATATGGGATTTAACAGTAAAGCTAGATGAATCCAAATGTTAGCATGTGTTTTAAAAAATCCAGTCTTCAGTATTTAGTATGATTGTCATCCTTTGACATTAAAGACTGTAAATGAAGCCTTATGAGAAGAGTATTCAACATGTTTAACATCTGACCCATGTTTTCTAGGCCAATGTAATAGTGAGGATAACACAATTTTTCCTTAGATAACTTCTCTGTATTACAACTATTCAATTGAATTTAATAAACATTTATTGTATGAATATTACATGAAAAGCGGAAGTCTAGATGGATATTGGGGGAAACACAGCAAATAAAATACCATGCCTTCTTGATCTCACAAGATCAAGGGAGTTAGATCACAGATACATATTGAGAAATTCTTTTAAGGTTAACTTCACTTTTATTTTAAAATAAAACAAAACTTGAAATCACTTAATTTTCTTTAAAAATAAGAAGTTTGGGGGCTTCCCTCGTGGCACAGTGGTTAAGAATCTTCCTGCCAATGAAGGGGACACGAGTTCGAGCCCTGGCCCGGGAAAATCCCACATGCCACAGAGCAAGTAAGCCCGTGCACCACAATTACTGAGCCTGCACTCTAGGGCCTGCGAGCTACAACTACTGAGCCCGTGTGCCACAACTACTGAAGCCCGCGTGCCTAGAGCTTGTGCTCTGCAACAAGAGAAGCCACTGCAGTGAGAAGCCCACGCGTCACAACGAAGAGTAGCCCCCGCTCGCCGCAACTAGAGAAAAGCCAGCGCGCAGCAACAAAGACCCAACACAGCCAAAAATAAAATAAATAAATTAAAAAAAAAAAAAAAAGAAGACGTTTGGGAGACAATGTATTATGATTACCTGAAGAAAGAGGACATTAATTTTATGGTAAGTGGGAGTAAAGGAAGTGCTTTAAAAAAGGCAGTATTTAATGCTGGCTTTGAGAGATGTATAGGAATTCAAGGGACAGAAGTAGTACAATTGAAAGAATAAATACCACAAATAAGGGCATGAGGAAGTGAATCTTCAGGGAAGAATAAGTCCTCTATGTTCATAGTGGAGTTCGTGTGCTGGGATGAGGATCGGGAAATACATAATTTTTACGAAAAATATCTGAAAAGGGAGATTTTTTTAAAATAACAATGTACTGAGATATAATTTGGTACCATACTATTTACTCATCTAAAATGCACACTATTTTTTTAACCATGTCTACAGCATTGTTCAACCATCACTGCAGTCAGTTTTGAACATTTCATCATCCTGAAAAGAAAGCCTGGACTCATTACCACAGAAGTATGTGAGATTGAAATAATTTGGGAGAAGTTAAGATATGTAATGGTTATTCTCACTTTCTTCACATTTGTTTAAAAATGTTTTAGAAACCCAAGTATAGAATTAGGAAATGCATTTTGTTAAAGAATAGCAAGGATATTGCAGTTTCTTAGAATGAATTTGACAAGAAGAGTGACAAACCTGCACCTATGACAATTTAAACCCTAGAATAATACTAACTAGTGCATAGACAACCACCACTCTAGAAGCTGAAACTCTAAAGTTGACCATTCCTAATAATAATTAGCTTTTAACTAATAACCGATTCTTTTATTCATATGGCCACCAACTAATAAACTTGCTCAGGTTATAAAGGCCATTTCCATGCCCCATCTGAGAGCAGTTCTCACAGCAACTCTACAAGGTAGAAAAGCTAAGGCTACGAGAGGTACAAAGATTTGCCCATGTCATTAGAGTCACAGGTCCACTGACTCCAAAATAACAAGGGCATTTGAAAGGGCTAAAACACAGAGTGCACATTTTCTCATTCTCCTAGTCTTCCAAGGGAAGACCTATTTATTGAACAAGGTTTAGATCAAATTCTATTCCCAATGCAAGTCCTTGGCATTGGACTTTGACCTGACACAAGCTTGAGGAGTGTTTTCTCTCTTTCTAATGTGCCATACCATGTATATTTTAAAGGTTATGAGGACATATTATCTTTCTCTACTCAAGTCCTATACCTTAACATCAGCCTCCCAAATGCATCAATAGTATTCTTAATCTAAGATTCCAGCCTCCTTAATGAATGCTTCTTTTCTCTAGGCTAATTGTTTCTCTAACCTGTGGACCTTAATTAGGAGCCTCAGAATCCTGAATCTTAACACCTCTTCCTCTTGAGCATTCATAGAAAGCTTATGTGGAGACATGGAGATGTATGGATTCAATGTGGCTTCCTTCACTCATTGACATTTCCTTATTTTAGTGTCACCCTGATGGTTACAAATTTTGACAGGAAGAGACCATGGTGTTTCACTGACTATCTTTCAAAATGGTGCCAAGTATTTCTTGGCAAACATAAAAGCCAATCTAAAGAAAAAGGCCCAAAGTAAATACATGGGATCCAAACACAGGTGAAGAAGAATTTCTTTGGAGTGAGATGATATCCTCCAAAAGGGGTATCAAAGTGATTTAGAAATTAACATTCATGCTGTATAATGAAACTTCCTACTTTTGCCACTAAAAGAAGGATCACAGGGATGGATTTCTCCAGATGTGCCCCTAACATTGGCAAGAGTACAAATGGAGAGTTGTTTGCCATATGTCTAAATATTTAAGGATGTAAATCAAGCTCACTGTTAAAAAGTGTTCTATCTCTGACCTTTATAATGACCTGGAAGGTCAGATTTAAATTCAGAATTCTCAGATTCCTCAGAGTTCTGTGCTAGAACCTGGCTGCATGGGGAGGGCTGGCCTGGGCCCAGCAACTTTCTTTTTTCATACCTTGCTCCATGCCATTTGGGGGCCCCATCTGCATTTGGGGGAGTGACTCAGCCTCTAGTCCCAAGTCCTATGCCCCTTCCCAAATAACCTTGAGACCTAGAAGTCAGGGTATCACTTGCAAATTCCACCCTGGAGGACACAGCCAGCCTTGGAAGCTGTGTCAGGTTTAAGGAAGGCAGGGGATTCTTGTGCTCTGATATCCATAGTGTGATGTAGACGAGGGCATGATATAAGTTTGGGCACAGTTTTGGGGCCCCAGGAAATTATTGCTTAATGGGGAAAGGTGTAAACAGAGGAGAGTCAGAGAAGACCCTTTAAAGAGCAGGAAACAAGGCTTGGTTCCCTCCTGTCAAGGTCTAAATATTGTCTCTCCTAGACATATACTCCAAGCAAATAGTCAAAAAAATCCCGTAGCTGCCCACCTTGAAAGTCGTCATGCAACTAACTTCAGCTTCTAGCAAAAATGGAGTGGTAATGTCATTAACTTAGTAGAGATCAAAGACGTCACCACGGCCCTCAATGAGCTCAGTCAACCAGAATAGATACACAAAGGGATATGAAGTTCCAAACAAATTTAATACAATGATCAAAGACATAAAATAGTGAGTGCAGAAAAGCTAACCCCTAAATTATCAATAAGTGGAGAAATAGCATACCTAGCAACAGATGAGGAGACAGTGATTCAGAAAAGTTAAGTAACTAGCCATGTATCACACTAATAATCCAGAAGAGATTCAGTCCCAGGTCTGTCCATCTCCAAAACGCCATGTTTTTTTCTACTTCTTGGAAACTATTGTTAGAAGTATGAAGTTTCTATCAAAGATAAGTGCTTTCATCTTCTTTTCTCCTTTATTTTCCAGCAGAAATATTTTAAAGGACATCTTTTTAATAGATAGTCTCACCTCATATGCACTCTTTATCCCCTTTCCACTGCTTCATTTCAGAAACAGCCAGGATGAGTTACTTTAGTTTTGTTCATTTTTCCATTTTCCACAACCAGTGTTCCCTGTTCTCACCTCTTATCCCTTTTACTTTCTGTCTCTACCAACATACCAGACTTCCAGAATACCAATCTGATCTGTGAAGCTCAGCAGGGAATACTGCTTATCTGGGGCATTTCATAAGAGGGAAGAAACTTGTACTTGAAGAGCCAACTCTATCCCTTTCTGCATGCCTCACTTGGCTCGTTCCCCATTAAAAAAAAAAAGTCCTTCCTTGCTAGTTTCGCACTAGGTGATTATGAAAAGAATTAAGTGATGTGAATTTCTTAATCAATTTCATGCTGAGAGAGGATCAGCAAGTTATAACAGAAAGAGAATTTGAAGGGAATTAATACCCCGTCTAGGTTGAACCTTTCTCTGTATCCACCAGGCAGGCCTATATACTCAACATTGTCAGCAAAAATAAACAATACATCAATGGATAAATAAAACAGTAATCTTCAGTTATACCTTTTCAAATACTAGTTATCAGAGGCTGTGTATAGAATGATAATGACATTTGCAACTATTCTGTAATATTATATCTTCATAAAGGTAATATAAAATAGCTCCAATTGGTAATGCCCTACTAGGTTCCAGATGCTTTATATTTGCAATTTCTAATCTCTGCATTTCTCTGAGTTATTTCTCTCCTCATATAAGAGATGAGAATAAAAGATACTGGGAGGTAGAGAAATTTCCCGAAGTCACACAGGTGATGAGAGGTAAAGATGGATTGAATCCAGCTTGCCATTGAGCCATACTGCTCTTCCAAGGTAAGCCAAGGACAAAAATAACCAAAACTTTGGGAGAAAATAATTCTAAAACTTAGGGGACAACACTTTGTTGTCCTGAAACTGTCTCAGTTTATTCTCTTCCCATAGCTCCGAAGTCTCAGTGGTTCCTGGAGTGACAGCCTAACATGGTAGAAAAGGTGGGGTCCTTGGAATTAGATGGACCTGTGTTAGGATCTTAGTTCTCTCTTTAATTACTTGTGAGATCTTAGACAAGTCACATAATCTGAATCTCAGTTTGCTCTTCTGTGACATGTATATTATACATATGAATTCTAGTCCACTGTGAAGGCGAGCAAGAAAAGTAACTTTAGCAAACACCAACTTAGCTAAGTTTCTATAAGCTTTCATTCTGCAAAGAAGGTAGAAACATATTTCCGTCAGCTGGATGCCCCACCCTACTTCCTTCATTTTGGAAGTTGAGAAGGCTTACAAAGGTGTTAATGGTGAACAGTAAAGAGGAATGATTCTAAATATCTGTCTGGACCAGCATCCACTAAGGCCAGCATCATCTTGTGTTGTGTATAGACTTTAGTTCACAAAAGTCATCAGAGAGCCATCTACAGGCTCAGTGACTTTCTTGACTGTATTATTATCACTGTGGAGCACATGGAAATCCTCCTGATTTCAAAACATGCTGGGACAAGGGATCCTCTGTGACACTACAACCTCATCTACCCAGTAGAGCACTTGCTATTTCTCCCGCACGGTCTTGCCTTACTATTGGGCTCTAACCAGACAACAAGCCAGCAGTGGGCATGCCTAATATATTTGTGTCTCAGAGAGCTAGTTTTGAAAACTCATCCATTATATATCAAAATTATTGTCAAATAATGATGAAATGACGTGAATAATAATAATGGTCAGAAAAAATGCATTCAGTGAAAATTTTCTTTCATTAAACTTTGTATATATGATCATACCAGTAAAGTAATAAATAATAAATATAACAGTACAAAAAAAAAAAAGAAAAAGTAATAAATTTGTACTTTCTAATTAAACTGATGTTCCTTTGGGGGAAATTTAAAATAAATAGTACTCTTCTGCTGTGATAACACTACCATAATTTAATAACAATTACAATAAAGAAGATGAAAAATCTCTGTTAAAGATATTTAAATTCAGTAAAATATTTCATACAAACACTCAACCAACAAAAATATCATACCTCTCAGTTCATGCTCTATTGAACTCTTTAAAATTTTAAGCACAAATAAAAATTTCATTAGTCACACATTATGGCAGAAGTGAAGTAATTCAAGTTCTGTTACTCATCTTTGTAATAACCGCGCTATCACTGTTTATTTCAAATATTCTGTTTAAACACAGTATATGGAGTTAACTGCTGCAGAAGGGAGCTGGAATGAGTCTCAACAGTCACGAAGTTACTCTAGGAATGCATCTGCTTACAGCTGAGCATGTGGGTGGGGGTCTATTAGTTTCCTAGGCCTGCTGTATGAAATTACTTGGCAGTTTAAGATCATTGACATTCATTCCCTCATAGTTCTGAAGGTCAGAAACCCAAAACCAAGATGTTGGCAGGGTCACACTCCTCCCACAGACCCTAGGGAGGACCCTTGGGTCTTCTAGCTTCTGGTGACTGTCAGCACTTCTGGGTTTGTGGCTGCATGTCTACCACTGTCTTCATATGTGCTCTCCTCTTCTCTCTGTATTTCTTTCCTGTATGTCTCCTATAAGTGTACTTGTCATTGGATTTAGGGTCCCCATTCCTCAATAATCCAGAATGGTCTCATCTCAAGAACCTTAATTATATCCGCAGAGATGATTTTTCAAAATTCACACAGGTTCTGGGAATTAGGAATGCGCATAACTTTGGGGGGCACCAATAACCCACTGCGGAGATCAGCTGAATAATTGGGAGTTCTCTGAATAACTTCTATGTAGAAATCAATACTTATTAAAGGATTACATATTTAAAAAGTATGAACTAATTGTAAGCTTAGGTATATGTTACTAAAACTCAACATGAACTACAGCAACTGTTTAGAAAATATTTTTTTCTGGGAGAAGTATTTTATTACTGACGTTGTTTAGAATAACCTGCATATGGTAATAAAAAGCAGACTTCTAGTTAGTTTCACTGCTATCGTTGAATTCTTGTCAGACAATGCACCCCTTTACTGCCTGTGCCCAGGGCAGACCTGGCCTCTTCCTCCCCCCAATTACCTTTGTTATCCTACTGCAGGGTACGAGCCTCTCTGTTTTCTGATCCTATAAATGTATCTGATGGCTCACCACCTCTTAGAACGTGTCCGGGGAGTGGGCACAGGGCCCCTTCCTCTGGGATTTACCCTCAATTCTGTCTCATTTTTTTCCCTGACTCTCATTTTTCTCTCATCCTAGAAAATCCTTTCCTACTGTGAAGGACGGATGGTAAAGAAAAGATGGGAGCAAGTGAAATTTAAACTTCTCATACTGTTTTCTCTCCAAGTTTTTCCTATATGCCAACAGTTAGATTCCCTTAGGAGCCTAGGTATTCTAAACCACACAGTCATAAAAAGTCTCCTTCCCTCCTGTTTTATGGTTCTCATTTTTTCCTTAAGGCGTACCACTCTTTGGGAGCATTGTTATAGAAAATGGAAATCTTTATCTACAGCTCTTTTGGGTTAAACTCAGTGTTGCCTTCTCCTCTCCAGCCAACTATCCTCTAAATGCATGCTCCCTCACATGTTATGTCTCCATTGAAAATATAAGCTATAAAGCACAGCACAGTTCCTAAACATAAGGGCTGGTAACAAAGAGCGTGATTTAATCCTCAGTTCGTGCAGACAGAAGGATACTCAACTGCATCATCCTTCCAAACACTGCTCCCATCCATCAGCGCCTTAGCTGCCTTTTCATATTGTAACTGTTAGATCAACAGGATATGTGCCATACCTTATTCAAAATTAAAAGTATAAAGAATATCTCTTTAAAAAGTCAAGTTTTTTCATTCTGGTAGCCTCCTCCCAAAACGTCTGTGAATTATTCTTTAAAAATGAGTTATTAAGCTTCTTCATTTGCTTGTGTTTCATTATTCATTCACCTCAGAGAGAACTAGAGCAGGCCTAATCAAGAATTCTATTTCTACTACTGAGTTTCAGTTTGCCTTCCATAATTTCATTATTATATTTTCCACACAGTTGCAATTTCCTTTTTTCTATACTGAGATTTACTATAAAGTTTCCGAATCATCCTGGATACTGTATTTGCAGAATGTCGTTGTGATGACTTTCACTGAAAGTTTCTTTTATCTTACATATGCTTTCAAGCAAGATCTATATTCTGCTGTATGGGAGAATGGGAAAATGAGTTTGCCAAATGGGAGCTTTCTAAAAAAATACGTTGACGTTGTGGGGAGAGAGTGAGAGGGAGGCTGCAACTGTCAAGACTGTTTCCAGTGAGGAGTGTACTATGTCAATCAAATAGGACCATTAGTATTTTCTTTCTAATAAAGATCATTCATAGTTCATAATACTTCAGAGTCCAGCAGTAAGCAGGAAAAAAATATCTGGAAATTAACGCCTTGCATTTAGAGGAATTATTACAGTTGAGACTGTCCCTTTATTTGTTGATTTTTTTTAATCATGTGGCCTCCCCTACACTAGTCTGTAAGCTTAGTGAGGGCAGGGACTATGCCTCTTGCTTACTTGTCTGTTTGGTTCCACAAAGTCCTCCAGTGCCTAGTAAAAAAAAAAAACAGTCTGATACACAGTAAGTGCTTAATAAATATTTGTTATATGAATGAACTGTCCTCATTCCTTAGTAAAAAATGACAGCACTGAGATTGGGACTTCTGACTCTGATAGGAAAACTCACTATAATAATTAGTCTGTGGTTTTGGTGCTCATTTACTTCTAACAATCACTTCAACGCTGCAAGATGGGTTTCTAGATGGTGTTGTAAACAGACATGATAATATGCATATGCTCTGATCTCAGGACCGTTTGGCGGTCCCTTAATAATGACATTTTCCACCAGTCCCAGGAATCCTGTCGTTAATCGGGTAACAGGTTCAAAAGCTCACCTGCTATATCTACAGTTTGTCATTATTACTCATTCATTTGCCTGATTTGGATCATAATATTGAAACCCTGGGAGCCTTAAAAGAGACCTGGTTCAGCAATAATGCATATGCAAATTTTCCCCTTGGCATCTACAAATAGAATAACTGTGGTAACAGATGCCTTCTAAATTTGACAGCAAAAATATATAGCTATTTAAATATCAGATGACTACAGAGGTTAAAAGGGAACCCCCATTATCTGAGGTCAAACAGCACAGGAGAGTCATAAATTCTACCTTGTTGATCGATTCATATTAAAGGCCATTGGATCTATCCACATCTCCCTTTGCATATACATGCTTCCTCCTGCACAAAGCTGTGGTGGTACTCTTAACATTTCTGCAATTAAGAGATGTGTACCTTTACTGGTCAAATTGCCACGTTTCTCCCAGTCTACCTTCTCAGCTTTATACCTCGGCTTTTAAGACTCTCTCTAGAGAAGGATCCTCCCATCAAAGACCAACCACTGAATAAGTAAAAGAATGGCTTCTAGCCAAGTTGATTTTCTGCCACTTTAACTCATTATTTGCAACAAGTTAAAGGTAAAAACAAGTTAAATACCAGACTAGTTTAGCATATATTGAAAAGCAATACTTCAGGGAAATTAGTGAAAACAATAAATGTAAAATAAGGTCGTAAGCTGGCATTCAGAAGCAGCGCTGATGGAAGATGGGCAATGCTAGGAACGAACCCACACCCATTCTGCAATAAACAAACATCCAATAACACCTTCGTTCACCCTCAATAACCTTCTCTCCTGGATGCTTGAAACGCTTCAGAAAGGTATATTCATTATATGTCCATACCTTTCAATAGTCCCCTAGCAATGTACAGAATGAGGTAATTTTAGAGCCGTAATAAATTTGGGGATGCACGTGAATGAGGTGAGATTCACATTTCTTCATTATGTAGTACAGTCAACACAATTTGAATAAACATTTCCAGAGGTCTAAATCTGTAATGCAGACAGGGTCCAGCTTTGTATTACCATTCTTGGGGTTAAGGCTTAGGAAAAAGAGTGAATTTTATTTACAATGAGTTCTAGGTTCACTTAGCTTATTAATTCTCAGAGCTGCACGTATCAGTGAGGATCGGCTAGATTATACTGCTGAAAAAACCCCAAATATCATTGACTTAAAACAACAGTGGTATATACCTCACTTATAGTACCTGTCAACCTCTGATTGGTTGGGCAATCACCCTACTCACTGTCACTGCATTCCACGCTAAGGTAGGAATCACTGTCAGGAAAGCAAAAGTTGTTGTTAGAAGGAAAGGAAGAGCTCTGGAGTGTCTTTGCACAAGTAATTAAATTCTCCTACTGGAAGTGATAGGTATTACTTTTGCTTATTACTTGTCGGCCAGGATTGTCACTTGCCCCACCCAAACAAGGAAGTTCAAGAAATATAATCCAATCCAGTGGCTGTAAAGTGACAAGGTAGAAATGTTTAATAAGCAGCATCAATAACCTCACTTCATGAGCTTTATAACTTCAAGAGGAAGGAAGGAAGCATTAAAGAGATGAGAAGATGTCAAAACAGTATCCTCCAGTGGAATAAGGCTTAGCAGGGCAGAGTTTATCTCAGTCAGCCTTATTGTAGAGCTCCTATTATTCCAGACCCCTTTGTTTTTGCTTATTTGCCTTTTACATTATCTAACATTCCCAGTGATATTCTACATTAACTTTTATCTTAGAATATCTTATAGGCTCCATGGGTAATAGATATAGCTGATTGTTTTTGCTTCCTTTTATTTGCAAGATAGAATATACGACTCCTAAATCATCTTCACTATTGCCTCTGAAATTTGGAGTGGAGGGATATCTGTGACTTAAAGTAAAATATCTGGTGTCTAAAAATCAAAAGGACTCTGATTAATAGATAATCTTATGTTGATTGACTGTTTTATATCAAAGCTTCATATAATCATTGGATGATTTCTCGGATGAAATATTATGAAAATGGAGAGAATGATTTGTCCATCTCTTCATATATCATGAATCTTTAGGAGAGAGAAATCGCTGTTATTAGAAAAGGAATTGACCAATATAAATGGGAAAATTTATGTCTTTGAGCTGCACTTGAAAGGCTATATTCTGTCTCCCTATAATATTGGCCAAAAGCACAAGATAAAAGCATTTTCTAAGATTCTGCAATGAAAATGAAGCTTAGTCTCTGTTCTGCATAAATTACTGGGTCACCACAAAGAGTTCAAGGTTACTGAAGGAATGCAGTATTGACAAAAGGGAAATAGAGATAGGAGGGGCAATTAAAATAGAGATACAATAGAAGGGAAAAGAAAATACATTGAAGAAAACACAGCAGGTTAAATGCATTATTTTCTTTTCATATCAATACTGGCACTGAGGAAAAAAGAACGTTATTCAGTGGCTCCCCTGCTACCTCCCCCAGTAAGTGCAGAGAGATGCTACTGAACACCAAACTCTCCACCATAGGTCATTGTATACAAGGTCCTCTGTGCAGTAAAGAGAAAGAAATGTTTGGCCCTTTGTCCTGGCTCCTGAGAGGTAACCTCTAAGCCCTTGGTATGCCCTGCCTGATAGGAGGGTCTTTATTTATTTGGGGCCTTGGGCCATACCAGACAGTCTATGCTAACAATGTGATTTATGGTGGCAGGTTGGGGGGAAGTTGGACTATGCTTACGAGCTCAACATCTAGAGAGGCTGGAGGCTAAGGTCAGCAATGTGTGCAACAAACAATACCCATGTGACTAAGCCCCAATAAAAACTCTAAACACAAACACTTGGGTGAACTTCCCTGTTGGGAATCAGCTGTCACCAAGATAGTAAGGCTATGCATGGGTTAGAAGTTGATAGCCTCTTGATTGACATGGGCCCCAATCTCTCTTTATAACACACCAACATTTTTTACCAGATACTAAATATGCAGCAAACCAAACCTACTGTTCCCTAAACTTCTCCAATTATACAACTTTCCTTGGAAGCAATCTAACATGAAAAAAATAAATTTACTGAAACCCTGTTTCATTTGCCAAAATATCAATTTGTTAATGACAATATGCCAAATTCACCAAAGATACTGACTTCCTAAAGACTTCTTTCTTCTTTGTTTCTATTAATAATGTTTACGAGAATTTTTATTTAATGGTTTGACAGATTCTAGGATGGCTGCAGAGGTAGAATTCCATGTCCAGATCCCTTGCCCCTTTGTTTCTCTTAGTTCCATGCTTCAGTTTTCCCTCTTTCTGTCCTCTATTCCCTTTTATGTAGCTCCTTGATGTTTCCCACCCTCTAGGGGTTTTCAACCCCTTGGTCGCCTTTCTCTCTGCCTCTGTTTTCCTATTTTTATCTACGCCAAACATCTTCCATTTGCCCCTTCAGATCAGGCTTCCTCTTCTCCATTCTCCTCTCTGCCCTAAGACTGACCTGTATGGATGGCATCAGTGGGCTCTGCCCCAAGACTGACCTATATGGATGGCATCAGTGGGCTCTCTTGCCCTCTGGCTTTCAGAAGGGTTAGACCAATAGGAAACACTAGCAAGAAAATGAAAGAGAGCAAAAGAGGTTGGGATTTTTATGCCTACATGGTAGCTATAGCTGGCACTACCCACAGACTAAAAGTCATAGCTCCTGTCAGAAAGCTCTCCAGCCAGCTCTCTCATCTACAGATTCTAGAAACTTCTCCCTCCCCTTAAACTTTCAAGACTAGGGGTGGCACACTAGTCTGGGGGTACTGGTCCTGGGATACTGTACTATTTTTGTGTTTTCCCTACACTCTATGGACACCTTTGAAATAGTCCCTTTTTATAGGTCTTTTTGAATTAACCTAATTTGGAAGTGCCATATTTTTTTTTTTTACGGAACACTGTCTTTTAGTATCCCTTACTCAGTGTCCCTCAGTCTTCCGCTTCTTCTCTGCTCAGAATTTTTCACCCTTTGGGAGGGAGCAGTGGCTGAGACTCGACTATGGACTCATCTTCCTCTCTCTTCTCCAGCTCCCTTTACCTGCATGAGGACACATGGTGGGGAGGGACCGAGGGATGCAGAGGAAGTCACTAGATGTAGGGAGATAGAGATGGGAAGGGGGTAGAAGAAAGCCTGAGGAGCAAAGAAATAAAAATAATGGTTAGCCTGAGAGGTAGAGAGGGGTCATGAGGAGAGCAGGAGAGCCCGGAAGCCTGGTAACAACGGAATTCTGGTAGCCACAGCCTCCATCCTGCACCCATCCATTGTGAATGGCTAGAAACTCAAAACCTAACTTTAATACTTTTTTTTTTTTTTTCATTTGGTAAAGATCATCTGTTGAATTGATGTTTGACCAATGGACGAACTTTTTAATGTTTGCTTATTTTGCTTCATCTTATTCTTTCTCTACTTTTTCTTCTGAAAATACTATTCATTAAAATCCAAAGATCTGGCGTTAAGTGCCTCCAGTATTTTGAAACCTTCCATGCTTTCCCCCAAGACATACATTCTTCTGACTGTCCAGAGCATTACCTTAGTGCTATCCAAGCAAAAATTGCAGTAAGCAAAGTTAGAAAGTTAGGAAAATGTAATTGAAGGCTATTGAAATAGGAGAAAGAAAGCAGAATGCAGCCTGAACTAAACTCCACTGGAAAAAAGTGGAAGAGGTTTTAAGGAGCTGGAGTGGAGGGGGCAGACCATAGGCCATTTATGTTTGGGCCATTTCCTTGGGCCTTACCCAAAGGAAAAGTAAACTTTCATCTTCATGACAGGGGGGTAAAAACATGGAGCAGGAAGTTAGGCTCTGGTCCTCCCCCAGAGATTGGGAGATAGGGGTATTATCTTCTGTTGTGATTACATTTCAAAGGGATGACTCCCAAGTCCTTGAGAAAGACAGTCAGGGGTTATAACTGGCCAGAGCCTTTTGATTTTTCTAATGGGTGGAGAGAGGGAAGGGTCATCCGCTGAGGGGGATCTCCCCTGCCCCCAGCCCCCCACCCCCTCACAACACCCACCCTCCAGCAGCCCACGCTTAGAGAGCTTGACTCAGGCCTTGGCTGAGGAATTCGAGTTGATTCTTTGCTCCTCCAGACAGGCAGGTGGAGCGTCACCATTTCTCACCTGCCTGAATTCACCTCCTGCCCTTCATGAGCCACAGCCTGCATGGGTGCTGACACCAGCATTGCAGCGCTCAGAGCCTGCGAGGACTGTGGCCCCATTTAGATCTGAGGCAGCACAGCCAATGGGGAAACCGAGGCTGGCCTCATCTCACCCATGGCATGATGCCCCCTTTCAGGCAGGTCAGTGGGACATTCACCTGTCACCCCTGAGCTCTGGCCTTTTTTTTGTATGCATCAGTGCTTTCTCTCTCTCTCTCTCTCTCTCTCTCTCTCTCTCTATATATATATATATATATATATATATGAAGTCAATAGTTTGAATATGATTCAAAATTTCAGCGTCTGTTTACATTAAAGCAGAGACTTTTTGGCCAGAGACTTTTAGAAAGTTTTACATCACTAAAGGGTAGAAAAAAAATTTATGAGTTTTCTAAAGTAAATGCTCCAAGAAAAGAGAGAGAAGAGACCATCTGGATTCTGTAAGAGCCGGGGTATAGGGGAGGGACCTAGAGTCAGGAGGAACATATCTCAAGTTTAGTCAAGCTGATGGAAACATTAAGGCCATCTTTGTCAGTGCTCTGTCTTTTCTAGAGCCATTTATGTGTCTGTCACATTCCCCGTATGCATTGTGAGTTTTGCGAGGGCCTGAAATTTGCCTTGCCGCTATTCATACCTCTCACATGGGGCACTGTAATTAAAAGGTAATTGTACAGTATGTATTGAATCAGCATAAATACTAGGCAGTGATAATTGTGTGTGTGAGTTCATGTGTCTGTGCTGATGCAAGGATTGTTTCTGAATTCATCCTATTCCTTCTCTTTTAAGGAGCTCCTTTGCCCTCTATCGTGCACAGAGTTAGAGATGGAATTCTAATAACGCTCAAAGAACTATTCTAATCTTCTGACCCTGAGATGTGCCGACAACTCATATTAATTGCCTATTTTGCTGACATTTCTCTGGAAGTAGATGCCATTTTCTCACAGAAAGGCTCTGTCAAAATGAGGAGGTAAAGCAAGGAAGTCTGGATGGAAACACCAAGAGCATATTTTGATAGGGATACAGACTCTCCACCATCTTCTCAGATGTCAGTCTTAGAATCCAGCGTGCGCAGGGAAAGGTGACACAGGGCAGAGACGTGTGCTGAGTCCACAGGATGATTCCTGAGTCTCTGATCCATTGTGTGCTATGACTAATGCACTATCTAAAGGACCACTTAGCAAATAACTCCTACATTGCCTATGCCCTCAAGTTTCCTCCCCAAAGATACTGAGTGTACACGATTTGCCCCTGAAATAAAAAAGCCAGGATTGATAGTCAGAGCTTCTGGAGTCTCTGCACCACAAATGTAAAAATAAACAAAAAATTCAAAGAGTCTTAGGCTGCCTTAAGATTACCCTTTGAATGCAGAGCTGGAAGTGCTTTTCCTCCAGCTCTGATCATTAGTCTTTGCCTACCATAAATGAGAAATCAACGCAATGTGCAATAGAAAGTCAGTCACTCTGGAGCGTCTTGCAAATATATTGGTCATTTGAAAGGATAAATCGTCTCCAATCGCAACCCAGATTCAATGCAGCAGTAATCTCATCTGAAGCATTCTCAGCTCAAAAATGGCAATACACTGAGTTGTTTTGCTTAGAAATATGGTAAGAAAGGCTTTGCTCAACGTTTTATCCCTACAGTAAACACAGCCAAGCTTTTCTAAGGCACTAATCCCTCTGGAGCTCTTTGCCTAGTATGAATGCAAATGCAGGAGACCCTTGCCTCCAGCATGACAATAAAACCACCTTCTTTAAAGAAAGGAACCCTAACCCTTCCTTCTTTGGTTTTTCCCTTTCTCTGCCTTCCATTGAACAGACTCACTTGGTGAGTCTACTCTTTGTAGATGTAATCTGGTTAAAATGAGGTCATATTTGATAGGGTGAGTTTGAATCTAATACGACTGGCTTCATTTCAAGAAGAGAAGACAGAGACACAGGGAAGAGGACACCATGTGAAGACAAATAAAGACATAGACAATGGACATGTGAAGATGGAGGCTGAGACTGGAGTTATGCTGCCACAAATCAAGGACCCAAGGGGCTATTAAAAGCTAGAAAATGCAAGGAAGCATCCTTCCCTAGAGGCCCCAGAGGGAGCACGGCCCTGCCAGCACCTTGATTTTGGACTTCTGGCCTCCAGAATCATGAACCAATAAATTTATGTTGTTTTAAGCTTTCTAGTTTGTGGTATTTTGTTACACAGCAGCCCTAAGAAGCTAATACAAATGCTTAATTGCCTTTCAGAAAAGAAAGCTGGAAAATGTCATATTATCCAGCACTGAACAAAATTATTGCTTGTCAGAACTTGGGGTTTCTTCCTGGGCTTCGGCAATGGGTTCTACCCAGTAAGAGGAAGGAGCCTGACAAGTCTCCATTCAAATTCCAACTCTGCTTCTTGCTGGCCGAGTTATCTCAGGTGGTGATTTAGCCTCCAGAAGCTTGATTCCTCTCTGTAAAAATGGGTGTAATGATAGCTACTATGCAATGTTTTGGTTTTGGTTTTAGGATTAAAGAAGATGATATATGTAAAACACCTCACATGTTAAACTTTCAGTCAGTCTAGGTTCCTTCCTTTTTCTTCCTAGGCATACACCTTCCCAACAACCAGCCATCAACTAATCCCCCCTGAGGTTCAAGCTGATAATAGCTTCACATTTTATGTATCCCAGAGATATCTGTAATTTAACAGACAACTCTAAAAGGCAGAAAAGCCCTTGAGGCCAAAGCATTCTATTAGAAAACTTCGGGCTTTTTGATAGGCAGTGGAGTACTTATTTTCTGAGCTGCTGAACTTTGCAGAAGGCAGTCAGAACACACCTAAAAGGCCTCTGGCCCAACTCCTGTGGCTATCCCTGCTTGTTAATCATTTCTTTTTGGAAAACTGATTCCTTATATTTTCTAATCTGTTGCTTCTTTTTGTGCATTCATTTATTAATCAATTATTCCTTTATTCTTTGATTCATTCTCTTATTCAATTTATTAAGTACATAGTCTACGCAACACTTTCTAAGTTACAAAGATCAACTTAACAAAGCTACTGCTTGCTTTTAAGGAGCTTGTAGGCTAGCAGACAAGAGGAGACACTCAGAAAAACAGATAATATAATTTAGAAATTTCTAATATTCAGAACTGAGATTTTTGTTTTTTTTGTTTTTTTTGTTTTTTTATTTATTTTATGGCTGTGTTGGGTCTTCATTCATGTGCGAGGGCTTTCTCTAGTTGTGGCAAGTGGGGGCCACTCTTCATCGCGGTGCGCGGGCCTCTCACTATCGCAGCCTCTCTTGTTGCGGAGCACGGGCTCCAGACGCGCAGGCTCAGTAATTGTGGCTCACGGGCCTAGTTGCTCCGCGGCATGTGGGATCCTCCCAGACCAGGGCTCGAACCCGTGTCCCCTGCATCGGCAGGCAGATTCTCAACCACTGCGCCACCAGGGAAGCCCCGAGATTTTTGTTTTTGTGAGTCCTTTCTAAGCAACCACTTAATCTCATAACTTTCCGTCTTTTCTCTTCTCTCCTCTCTTCTTCCCTCTTTTCATCTTTTTTCCTCTTTTGTGTTTATTTTCTACCTTTCTTCATTTTAAATTTACATTTATGAGAGTAAAAGCTGATGTGCCTGTAATAAGCCATTTTTCTTATATTTGTGTGTATGTATGTTAGTGTGTACATCTGTGATAATCTACAAGTGAAATCTGTTTTTTCTCTCATATTAGTCTAAATTATTTATACTAACCCCATGTCTACATCGACTCACTGCACGGGACACTAATTTTAGTATTCCCCTTCCATTCAAACAAATTCATTGATTTATTCCACATTTGCTGAGCATCTCTTATAAGTCAGGGAACTATATGAAGATGGCTCCTCCATTCTCTATTTTCTCTAGTCCATGTAGCAAACATCTGACAAATGAATCCTTTTAAAACAAGATTTTTCTGTTTAAATGATTGCTAGACTTAGAATCCATATATCTGAGTTTATGCTCTACCTCTATTCTTAAATACTTGTTAAGTCTTTTTCATCAGGAGTAGTAATACTAATAAGAATAGTAGTAGTATTAGTTTATAATAGCTGACACTTATTGAGTATTTATTTATGTACTAGACACTGTGACAAAACTCAAGGAAAATCAGATTACTGTGTTAGTAATTCAAAGGGAAATATATTCAGTTTTTCATTTTTAATATAAGCTCTCAAAAGTTTTATAAGAAACAATAGCTTCGAAAGTCAAAGTATTTGATTTGCATGAAGCACGTGTTTCTGAGAAAAGCCTATTGAAAAACAAAAAGGAAATCCTTACAGGTAGCAAGATATAGAGTAGATGCCTTAACAATAAATTGAAAAAGAAAATAAAGAATTATGTCCAAGGGGAACTAAATGAGGATCAACCAGCCTGGGAAGGGGCAGAAGACTGGAATATGAAGAGGCATGGTCTTGGATACCTAGGACAATGAGGGTGGACCTAGAGGTTGGAGAGGACCACATAAAAGGGAAAGAGTCAGGACTGAGAGACAGCCAGATGTTATCACTGTGACCAGAAAGTTGCGTATTTGAGGAACAATAGCTATGATAGTTAATTTTATATGTCAACTTGCCTGACCATGGGTACCCAGATTAAACATTCTGGATGTGTCTGTTAGGGTGTTTTTGCATTTGAATTGGTGACCTCCCCAGTGTGGGTGGGCATCACCCAATCCATTGAGGGCCTGAATATAACAAGGTGGAAGAAGGAAGAATTTGTTCTTTCCTGCCTGATTACTTGAGCTGAGACATCCATCTTTTCCTACCCTTGGTGTTCCTGGTTGTCAGGCTTTAAGACTCAGACAGAATTACAGCACTGGGTTTTTTGGGTCTCCAGCTTGCAAGACAGTAGCTCGTGGGACTTCTCAGTCTCCATAATTGTATGATCCTATATATAATCTCCTATTAGTTCTGTTTCTCTAGAGAACCCTGACAAATACAGTGGCTATAATTTGAATGAATACATGTTGCCATGTTAGCTCTTCAGATGCCAGTGTCTTCTCTTTAGCTGTCTGCAAGACAGCCCTGGCTTTCTCAGCAGAAAAAGCCTAAGTCTTTGATGATTTCCTTCCAAACGGATCCACAGAAACATCCCTAAGTCTTTGATGATTTCCTTCCAAACAGATCCACAGAAACATCCCTCCTTTCAATAGCTCAGAAAACTTGTTAATACATCAAACACACCTGAAGCAGTTAAGATGCTTCAGAAGAAAAGACTCCAAAATCTATAATTTAAACAGAATGGGCCTAAGTGACAACTTACCACTAAAAACCAACTTTGATTTATGTAGGGATAGCACCTGTAATATATTAACTGCTGAATTATCTGGGCATAGTTTCAGACTCTACCCATTTCAGAATGCCTCATGAGTAGAGTAGCACACCTAGACTAAAAATAAATAAATCTCCCACATACTTCAGGATCTTTCAAGATGGGTTCCATAGTGCCAGAATGTGCTTTGGAATAAAGATTATCCATCTCAGTTTAGTGATAAAGATGGTGATAAGAATTAATCCTAGGGGCTTCCCTGGTGGCGCAGTGGTTGAGAGTCTGCCTGCCAATGCAGGGGACACGGGTTCGAGCCCTGGTCTGGGAAGATCCCACATGCCGCGGAGCAACTAGGCCCGTGAGCCACAATTACTGAGCCTGCGCGTCTGGAGCTTGTGCTCCGCAACAAGAGAGGCCGCGATAGTGAGAGGCCAGCGCACCGCGATGAAGAGTGGCCCCCACTTGCCGCAACTGGAGAGAGCCCTCGCACAGAAACAAAGACCCAACACAGCCATAAATAAATAAATAAAAAATTAAAAAAAAAAAAAAATCTCTGGTAATACTGATGCTGTTGGTTGGTTGGGGCGACATTTAAAAAAAAAAAAAAAAAAAAGAATTAATCCTAAATCACACAATTTTCTCAGTGGCTTCTAAATTTATTGGGATATATTTGAGAGTTCCCCTATCTCATTGAGGAAGGGGGCGGGGGAAGATGAGATGCAGTGGGGATTAGATTTTCTAACAATGACCACAACAATATATTACATTCTATATCTAATACAGTCTTCTGCAGTGTGACTTTGCCATGCTGTTTTAATTGCCTTCTATTCATCCCATCAGTTAGGGAGGGATTCCCACCCTTGGAGATGGCTGAACACACAATACTCAACACTGGACAGATGAGATCAACAGCAGGTTATTAGTCACATATATTCATAGCCCCAGGGAAAGGGACACCACGTGGTATACACTGCCACCTGGGGGTTGCACTTGGGAACAGAGTGAAAATCCAGGGGGCTGTGAGAGGCAGGCTTTGTAGTACCAAGAGGGTGATGTGACCCCTGGTTCAGGCTGGATAGTGTGACTGGCTTGTTTAAATAGTTCTGCAAGCTGTCAGGAAAACGAAACAAACTACTCAGAAATAAGTAGGAACTGTGCCTGCTCCCCTTAATAAGGAGGGTTGTTTGGTTAGGACACTTTCTCTGTGAGAGCAGAGTAGGGAAGGAAACTTGCTGTTAGGCCATTCAAGGCGAGGTCCTGGTTTTATCAGATGTCAAGACAGCATATAGCACTGGTCCTTAATTTTAAGTCTTACACAACACGTGACTTCCTAAAGAGGCAGCGTCTAATCCTCTCTCCTTGTTATCAAGAGAATGTGGTGAAAGTGATACCATATAACTTACAAGAGGGTAGGTCGTAAGAAACATGCAGCTTGTTGGAATGCTTCTTCTCTGGACAGTCTTCTCTCGGAATCCCTTTTGTGATACACAGAAGACCAGATGAAGGTGGCCAGTTGAGATTCCCTGGGTGTTCTGCCTGTATGGACTGCCATTTGGAGAAAAGAAAAGGAAGAGGAAAAGGGAAAGAAAACCTAAAAACCTAACCATATGAACAGAGCATCTGTTTCAAACCAGAAGATATTAACTTATCCTTACATTGTAAGATGAGATAGAAGAAACCAGCAAGAAAACAGAAGAAATTTTACTTTTTTTTTTTGCACATCTAGTTTATGCTGAGGGAAAACATACTTGCTGCTTATGTTTCTTCAGTCTCAACACTTAACAATTAACACATGCCTATCATGTGGCTGTAACATCCTAGTTTGGAGATGTCCTTGGGGTCTGGAACAAAGGGAGCGGAGCTAGGGAGACCTTCTAGGAGCCCACAGCTGACCCTGCTGGGCAGGAAAGTAACTGGAAGAATACAGTGCATTGTAATAGGTTCTCTTAGGTGTTTGGCGTGGTGGTGGAACAGAAGAGAGTTCCTCCAGCCATAACTGGAGAGTCAGAAAAGGGAAATGGAAGTGGTTAAAGCAGACTGATCATTTGTTCCTCCTAGTACTATTAATACTATTAATAAGCTGCCAGGCATCCTGTAGATGTGAAGTAGAATATCAGAATTAAGAGATCATTCTTCTGCTCCGTCATCAGTCATCCCCCCACCCCAAACTTTCCAGATTGTCTCTACTTATAATCTCAGTGTTCATCTTCCATTACTCCTGGAGCAGGCCTGAGTTTCATACAGTCACAGGGATGTACCATTCCAACATCAACTTCCTTTCTATTAAAGTTTGTTTCCTTGCTCTCAGATTCAAGAAACCAGTTTTGAAAGACCACATAGTTAGGGAAAAAGATTTGCCATAGGTTTGCTATCGTCACCCTGTCTAGGGTAAAACATCCTTCCCTTAAAATGGGCTGTTTGGGCAACATGGTGCTTCAAGTCCCTTCTGCTCTACACTATAAACCTGTGAGATATTTCTTGGTTGAAAATCTAAAATCTAATAGAGAGAAGAAGAGAAAGCACTGGTATATTTGATTTGTCAGGCTTATACACATGGGAACATTTCTTAATTTCTCTTCACATTATTTTTTAATCTTGGTCTTTGTAAATTGGGATTACTAGTGTCAATATTACTATGTTTGTATCAATCTTGGTTGCAAGTGACAGAGAACAAATATACGTAATGTAGCAGAAACGTAATCTATTCAAAATATAAAGGGTAGTTCATAAAATGAAGAATCGTCAGGAACGAAGGAAAGCTCCCCAGTTATCAGAAAGTCAAGAATGGGCAGAATGTTGAGGAAGCTAAAGGGATTAGTACTACAGCTATGGTCACACTAGCATGGGAACAGCATGGTTAGTACTGGGAGCCACCACTAGCCCAGACGTCACAGGCACCACGGATTCTGGATCCACCTTTGCTTTCTAGCACTGAGCATGCTTCATTGTATTACTGGTTCCACTTCAAAGTGACAGGGAGAAATATCCAATTGGCCAAGCCGAGCTCATATGCCTCCACTGTACCTATAGAGGATGGGGAAAAGGAGTCTTTGGACCTCTTTATTTCTTTAGTAGTGGGCTATGTTTTCACCAAGTCTCTCATATTGGGAAGCCCCCCACAAATAAGTCATTTTTGCACTGTAACCTTATGAGGACAGAAAATTCCAGAAGTCAAGTGTGGTATGTCATGCCTGGCAAATAGTAGGTACGCAGTTCCTGGGAGCTATATTTAGGAACTGGGCTACACTGTCTGTCTACCCCATAACTGGGGTGTTAAAAGTATCTAAGTTCATCAAGGATGCTAATGAGACCCAAAATACGCAGTCTCATGATTCATGAGAAGCAAACACAGCCAACTGTCTGAGCTCAGCACGGGCCAGAGAGAGCTGAGGCTCAAGGTTTTAACAGCACTATGGCAAAACCTGCAGCTTTCCATATCCCAGTCCCTGGTGGAGACTCTGCTAGGTAATCCTCGTCTCTCTAAAGCCTGTCAGCAGAACCCATTTCAGAGACAGTGAGCAGCTGTGAGTCAGAGCTCTCTGGCCACTGGGGTAAGAGCTCTGATTAATTGCTCTTGGTAATTGCTGCCTCTAGGGAGCTGGCCTAAAGAAGTTATTCATTTCCTCCTCTGTACATCCTCAAACAAAATGCTTATGTTAAAGAGGTTTCTCTTTTTTTATTAAGGATAGTGATAGCAGTTGACCCTATAAAGTAGAATCCACAGGGTTTTTTTTGTTTTAAGAATTTGTGAAACACTTTCATACGCATTATATCATTTCAACCTTACAATATCCGTGGGGGAAACTAATACTCAGAAGTAACTTGCACAAGGATGCTCAAAGGGGCAGACGGATAATGAAACATAGGGCTGTGTGACCCCAGTTCTTATTTTCACTCTACCACTTTCTAAACCTGTCACAGTACATACGGAAGTCACATAATAAATGTCTAGAAGGTCAGAGTTTAAGGAAAATTTTTTTATATATGTATAATCTATATTCTTTTTTTGATTATTTTCCACCGTAGTTTGTTACAAGATATTAAATATAGTTCCCTGTGCTATACAGTAAATCCTTGTTGTTTATCTATTTTATACATGGCAGTGTGCATCTGTTAATCCCTTACTCCTAGCTTATCCCTCCTCCCCTTTCATAACCATAAATTCATTTTCTATGTCTATGAGTCTGTTTGTTTTGTAAACGAGTTCATTTGCACTATTTTTTAGATTCCACATATAAGTGATATCATATGATATTTGTCTTTCTGTCTGACTTACTTCACTTAGTATGATAATCTCTAGGTCCATACATGTTGCTGCAAATGGCATTATTTCATTCTTTTTATGGCTGAGTAATATTCCATTGTATATATGTACCACATCTTCTTTATCCATTCATCTGCTGATGGACACTTAGGTTGCTTCCATGTCTTCGCTATTATAAATAATGCTACAGTGAACACTGGGGTGCATGTATCTTTTTGAATTAGACCTTTTGTCTTTTCCAGATTTTCCAGATTGACCAGGAGTGGGATTGCTGGATCACATGGTAACTCTATGTTTAGTTTTTTAAGAAACCTCCATACCATTTTCCATAGTGGCTGCACCAATTTACACTTTCACCAACACTGTAGAGGGATCTGAAAGGGGAACTCTTAAATTCATTTCTTAAATGAATTAGCAAGTGTTTGAGAATGAAGTCCCTGGAGATTACATAATCTTTCCATGAAATTATCTAAGTACAAGGACCACCTTGAAATAAGGCTCTGAGATGAATGTAGTGCTACAAGACAATCTGCACAGTTGGAGCTGTTATGTTTGTTGGTTTGTTTTCAAATGGAGACTGCATTCATATACTCTGGGATCTAAGGCTCCTAACTTGGAATTCTGGTCTGCGTCTTCTCTGCCTTCTCAACTGCTTGAAGCCTCAGTTTTCTTATCTGTAAAGCTACATTTGGGGTTTGCCATGGTTGATACTTATCATGACAATTTTTCCCTCTATAAAGCCTCCTGTCCTCTGGATTCCAGGGAAGTCTACTATAATTCCCTAATTACGTTCAGAATACAAGAAGGTCTGGCTTCCATCCATAGTATGTGGAGGTGGCTAATTTCCTTCTGATTTTGACCCTAAGTTCCATCAACTCCAAAGCAGCACAGGCACCTTAGAAAGAAGGAGGGAGGTAAATGTCAAGATATTCACTCCACTCTGCCCATGTCTGAATCAGAGCCAAGCAGCAGTATTACCAGCTTTCATTCTTTTTGCACAAGATTTAGGAGTTGTCTTCATATTCATTTGATATCAACTTCCAAAGCTAGATGGTGTTCCTATAAGGCCGTACAAATGGGGCCATGGAGGATTCAAGAATAAAGCAAGCTCTATTAGGGGGTTCTATGCATTTCAATGGCTTTGATTTTGCTAGAGATTTGAAGGTTTTTGAACTTCAAAGGTAATTGAGACCTTCCTTTATTAGCTGAACTTTCTGGAGAAGTTCATGGGAATTCAGAGTTGTTTGATGAGCTGATGTAGCCTGTTTCTTGGAATATCACAACCACATGGGACAAAGTTAAAGTCAAGACATCAGTCATGCATTCTTTGCATTCCTCTAGAATCTGAACTTGAGGCTCTCAATATGTAAGGCCAAAAAGAAGTGAGTAAACACAGGGAAAGGGCAAGGATAGAGGTAAGGACATCTTGATGTGGGAGCCAAGAGGAACGAACAAAGCTCATGTTCTGATGATCTCAAGCTGCTGACTTGTAGTGCAACTTTTCTTTGCCACAAACTAGTCTAGAGAATGGTTATCTTATCAATTCAGGTCCGTTTCAACCACGGGAACTTCACACTTTACAATGGAGCTGACAGAGGCCTTGAAGGATGAGTAGGATGTCTGTCAGTAAGAGATGAGGGAGCATTCAGTCAAAGGAAACAGCCTAGGGGTGTGAAAATATACATTGTGAACCAGCAACAAATAATTGGGTATAGGGCAACTACCATTTAATGAGGGGAAATGACACAGTTATAGCCATAATTCAATTTACAAATGATATGCTTTAGTCATAAGATATATCACATCTAGACCTCAAACATGATACACTTAAACTTTGGTGCTTTTGTATTTCTTACTACTTACTCTACTTATTAAAAAGTTTTAAGTGTCCTATCTTACACCATACATAAAAAAGTAACTCAAAATGGATTAAAGACTTGAAAATCTGAAACCAGAAACCAGAAGACTAAAACCCATAAAACCTGAAACACATAAAATGGAACCCTTGTAAACTGTTGGTGAGAATGTAAATTGGTACAACCACTATGGAAAACAGTATGGAGGTTCCTCAAAAAATTAAAAATAGAACAACCATATGATCCAGCAATTCCACTTCTGGGTATACATGTAAAGAAAACGAAAACACTAGCTCAAAAAATTATGTGCATTCCCATGTTCACTGCAGCATTATTTACAATAGCCAAGTTATGGAAACAACCTAAGTATCCATCAACGAATGAACAGATAAAGAAATTGTGATATACTGAAGGAGAACAGAATATGCCACCCCCAAATATGCCATTTTGGCATATGGATTATTTTGAGCTAAAGGCAATGCAGCAGACTCAGGAAAAACTTTTACCTCTCCCCTAACTACCTAAAAGAATTTAGATAAAGGGCCTGCACCAGAAGAAAAGCTATTACCAGAGGTAACTTTTTTATCTGAAAGATCTATCTGCATGGCAGGGCAAACTTCTAATTACCAAACATCTGCTCTTATCATTCAATGAATCATTCTCCTCCCCTTTGAAGCCCCAGAATCCTATCTCATTCCTTAGCTCAGGATGGCATATAAGCCTCAACTGCCCAATTTGCCCTTGAGTCTCATATCTTTGGGTCTTCTGTGTGTATAAAATTAAATTTGTTTTTTTCTCCTGTTAATCTGTCTTATGTTAATTTAATTACTAGACTAGCCAAAGAGAAGAAGGAAAATTTTTTCTGTCCCTACAATATATATACAATGGAATATTACTCAGCCATAAAAAAGAACGAAATCATGCCAATTGAGACACCATGAATAGACCTTGAGGGCATTATGCTAAGTGAGATAAGTCAGAGAGAGAAAGACAATACTGTATGATCTCTCTTACATATGGAATCTAAATAAGAAAAAAAAAACCCTTATATATATATAGAAAACAGATTAATGGTTGCCAGAGATGGGGGGTGGGAGGAAGTATAGATTCTGAATAAATTTATGTAAACTTTAACAAAAATGCAACCATAGATTCTATCATAAAAGAGGTTTTAATTATCCATGGTGTTATGCTTGGGTGATTAACTATGACCCCAAACCTGAAAAAAACTGACAGTCTAAGAGTCACACCTGTGAGCCATTTGCAGTGTGAATGTTGTAGAATCTTAGGTAGGGAAGTAGGGACATATCAAGTGCTATAGCCTAGCACAGTGGTTCTCAAAGCCTGAATTCTAGGCCAGGAGTAACAGCATTAATTTGGATCTTATTAGAAATTCAAATTCTTTGGTCCCACCCCAGACCTGCTAAATCAGAAACTCTGGGGATGGAGCCCAGCATTCTGTGGTTTAACAAGCCCTCCCAGTGATTCCGTTGTGTGTTAAAACAGGAAAACTACTAGGCTGGTGGCTAGGGATACAAACTTTCTCAATTCAGATCATACTTTTAATCTGTTAATACTGTTAATCTGCTATTAACAGCTGAATGAGCATCTGGCAAAATAATTTCTCTATGATTGTTTCCTTATCTATAAAAGGGGGATAATATTAACACCGCCTCAGAGGTTTATTGTGAGAATTAAATGAGTCAACATTGCCTAACTCCCCCACTAAGCACCATCTAGCTCTTGCCTTTAGGGTAGAAATGGCAGGAACCTTCAGTTCTGCCTTGACCTCTCTTTTAGACCTTGGAAGCACTGTTTTTAGAACTGTTGGACTATTTTCAATTATAAAATGAGAACAATCACCTACGTCCCTTTAACGTTTGAAATGGATTCTTCAGTAAGGAGCTGCTTTTCTGTCCTTAATGGGAAGAAAAATATCCCTTACATTTCACTGATGAAAAAAAATACCCATTATATCTGATCTACTCTTACCAGAAGCCTCAGGACACAGTTTCCAGAGTAAATTACAAGAGCCACAGGCAGCAACTATTGCTTTTCAAGCAGCTCAATAATCCATCATTCTGCCTTCACTTATTTTCCCGCAATTCACCTGGATGCAAAGAGGTTTCTACCTAACTTTTAGCAAAACATTAGGAATTCAGGCTCCAAGCTAAAATCCTTGTCTTCATTTTGTTTAATATTTTGAAGAATCTGACTCTTTAGTATTGATTGACTGACCAAGCAGGCAATCAAGATGCTTAATCAATAACAGTCACTCATTTGGTACCTTGTTGTCCTTCCAGAGCAATAGGTGGTTAAGCTCCTTTGACCTTCTTTTTTAATTAATTCCAGCCTTTATTAATAAGCCCCTTACAAGCCTCCAAAGCCCTTCAAAATTGCATCTCTCAAGAAGGAACTGTTCCCCCTGGATTTTCCTGAAATCAATGAGAGTGAAGCCAAAGCTACAGGAAGCAAAACTGGCGTGATGACAGAAGAACAAGGGGGAGCTGGGTATGTCCCATGAGCTGATCTGACAGCTGATGGATGGAAGCCCAGACCCTGAGGTAGATCCCTGGAGAATGCCCCCACCCCTGCTATTTGGCTCAGGGCAGAATACAGGAATGGCTAATTGGCATTGCTTCTGACTTCATTGCTTTTGCCCAGAAGCAAAAGTCACTGGAAGAGGAAAAAGTAATTTGGGTTCCCAGAAGAAGCACATGTAATTCTGTATGGTGCGCTCAACTAGAAGTTCAGAGAATCGACTGCCAAGTTGCTGGCCCTGCATGGACCTCAGTCTCTTCATCACTCAAATGACAGGATCTTCCTGGATGGTTTCTTGAGTTCTCTACCTCTGATCTTCCATAATTACTTCATCTCTCAGAGCTACTTCTCTCACTGCAGACATAATTACCAGGGCAAGACTTGTGTAGATCTGGGTCCCCTGGACAGATGCCAAATTCCATTCCTTTATGAATTGTTTCACGGCCCATTACAGATGTTCCACACAAATGACCATATTTGCCTCTTCTAGTCAATAAAAACATATTCAGATTTCAAGGGCTAAAAATCCAGCATTATATATATTTAATTCTTTCACTTAGAATCTTATTTTTGGACAAATAAGAAAGACAATTAAAAGTAAGAATGGTATAACCTAGAGCTGTACACACCACCTAAAATAGACAATAATTATATTTTGTAAAATTTGCTTCATTTCTTTTCTTAAATTATGAAAAGATACACATTGTAAATGAACTTACAATGCACTCTGCTTTATCTACAATTCCATCCTAGCAAATTTCCTTCCCATCCCCAGGCAACCATGCTTATAAACTTTATGTGCATTATTCTAGTACATTTTAAAATACACATGGGTATATTAATGGATTGATAGAAAGATGGATAAATTCATGAATGCATAACAATTCCTGATAGATATGGATCAGTAAATAGACAGACAACACTCATTTATGTATATCTGTGTATAGTATTATCTATGGTTTTAAATTTGCATATATATTTATTATATGTATCATTCTTCAAATAGCCTACTTCCCTCAAAACTTATGTTTTTGAGATGACCTATGCTATAAAGAAGTCTAGTTCATTCCTTTTAATTGATGTCAAGTATTGAATTATACAAATATATCATATTTCATTTTCCATTTTTCCAGTATTAGATTTTGATCATTTGTAGCATTTTCCTATTATTGAAAATGGTGCCATAAATATCCTTGCACAAGTCTCCTATTGCACATTTTAGAGAATTTCTATAGAATATAATCCCAGAAGTACAACTGTTAGTCATAGGGTTGCACATTGACAATTTTAGTAAGTAGTATTGTAAAACTGCTCTCCAAAGTGTTAACATGATTCTGTGATTCCATTTTCCCACATCTTTGTCAACACTTGCTACTGTTAAACTTAATTTTTGCTAGTCTAATGGGTGTAAAATGGTGTGTCATATTTGTGTATTTCATTTTTGTCTCATGTTTGCAGTGCCTAGATCATTGTAGTTGAAAACTGTTTCATGTTTAATGACATTTCAGGGTTCTTCTTCTATTAATGACCTATTCTAACCCTTGTTTTTTTATTCAAGTTATTTTATTTAATGATTTTTATGAGCCATATATATATATATATATATATATATATGGCAATTCATTTGTTATGTACGTTGTAAGGTCATTTTGATTCAACACAGTCAATCTTTGGCGAAACATAAAGGAACTGTTACTTTGCTCTTTCTTGATTGTCAGTTTCTTCAAAGGGTCATTTTATGATATTTGAACACACAATATTTTCTTTCTTTAAACTGATCTCCTAATTCCTCATGCCCACAACTGGGAAAAAAAACCCCAAAAAACCCCAAAAAACCAACCTCCCTGACATTGTTAGGACTCATATTGGAAGTTCCAGAATCTAAAATGTACCATTAGGCCTTTAAACAGTTTCATTTCTTCCTCTAATCCACCAACTGTTATGTTCATAATTAACTGACTGTAAATCCTTTTGCCAGCACCCAAATGGGTCCCAACTGCAGTAAAAATTAGAGAAGGGAGACTTTATATAGATAGTCACTACCCCTAATTTAGTCATTTTAATGTGGATGGGTGGATGGGAAGTATCACACTCTTGACATAAAAGTGAAGTGAAGGAAAAGGGGCATACAGAAGGAAATTAAATTATTGAGCTACTACAATATTAGCACTTTGCTACTGTGAACTCACATTACCTTATAAGAACACTTTAATGGAAGTAACATCCCCATATTATAAGATAATATACTGAATTTCAGAAAAGTAGTTTATGTGTTGATGGTCACAGAGCTAGAAGGTGGCAGAGTCAGATTTCGATTCGATTCCAGAAGACTCCCTTAACACACGCTTGTCTGTACACTTGTGTCAACTGATCAGGAAGTTTGAAATCTGAGCCATATTAGCACAATGGAAATAGCAAAAATAAGCATTTTCAACATAAATGTGAGGTTTAGTGTTTTTTATTGTTTAACCTTTACAATGTGTTTTCCATGCATACTCTGAAATGATAACCACATCAATGTCATAATACATGGGTGAACATGTATCCAAGTTTGCCTGAAATACATGCCTATTGTCTTGAGTCCTGTTCAGTTCAACATTTATCCTAGGTTTTTCATTTCTTAGTAATGTATTATTAATAATAGTTGCATTAAAATTTTACTTTCAGCTCCTGCCATAATCTTGTATAATAATGGATGAAACTCATGTTCAATGAACAGAGTTCTAACTTTAACATGTGGCTATCTGGAAGATTACCAGTCTTTTTTCACTCTTCTTTTCCAGATATAATATCTCACTTTTGAGGGCAGAATGCAAAATATTTTCTGATAAAATAATTATAATAGGACATATAGTGTGTGGAGTCAGGGGTATATAGGAACTCTCTGTACTTTGTGTTCAATTGTACTGAAAGCCTAAAACTGCTCTAAAAAAATAAGTCTATAAAAAAAAAAATGGACATGTAGGAAAGAGCTACATTTTTCAGGTCTAGAGTAGTAGCAGAAGTTTTTAACTCAGCTGCCCCTGCTAGTCACTTGGAATACCAGCCATTTATGTCAAGATTTGTGCCGTGACCTTTGAGAACTGGAATCCATGGAACCTCCAGTTAGTCAGGTCAATGTGAAATTATAGGTTGATGTGTGCTTGAAAAATGATCAAGAAATAATAGCTGTATTGTTCTATCAAAACTTGTAGTCTTAATGTTCTTCTTAAGTGGTTTTGATATTTATTTAATGTTTCATATCTATATATATATCTAATTTATTGTTTGGTAGCATTTTATTTTATTTTTTGCAATAAATCATTTGATATAAATAAATCTAAAAATTTACCTCCAGAGTTTCCATTTCTTAAGAAGTTGGTAAAAGTTTAACTTGAACAAAATATTAATTGGTGTTACCATCCACTCTCAGGAGAGGAAAGCTAGAGGACACACATCTGCAGAAGCAGCATCAGTATTTATTTAAAGAATGTTGTCCATTTAAAGTGAACTATACTTGAAATGACAAATGTGTCCAGCTACCCAAGGGAGAGTAACATATCATACTGCAAACTATGACTTTTCATTTAGATCTATTGACTTTTTTCTAAGTGAATACATATCCAACTTTTCATAGGCAGATAGGAAAAGTGAAAGAATAGATGATAATGTTGACTCCATCAACAGAAGAACTTCACAAATGGCTGAATGATGTGTTATATCAGCACATGCTTCAAACAGAAAATCAGTTAAGTCCAATAATGGTTCAACTTTTTTCATTTAATTCATAGGATCAAAGTAAAGTTTTACAAGTTCATTTTCTTGAAAGCAGCAGTGTGAACACTATTAAAACACTCAACATTGGAGTTAAATATTTTGTTTCCGCAAGGATAAAAATATGAAATACTAAGTTGTTAGAGTACAGTGTTATGGTGAAAACAATGGTCTTACTAAAGTAAAAAACCTATTGATCAAGAAATATACCTAGAATTTCTTGTGGTACACAAATTAATAATTGCACTGAAATAGCTGTAGTCAAAAGTTGTAAATACTTTATGCACAGAAATAGAAAAACGACTATAATTTTTGTGTGTATATGGTTGATGTTGCATTAAAACATATTTCAACATGAATTTACCTGGGCCTTCTCTTTTCTGTCATCAGCAATTGGATTTTAGCAATGTTTAAATATTTCAATAACTACTTGGAGGGCTTCCCTAGTGGTGCAGTGGTTAAGAATCCGCCTGCCAATGCAGGGAACACGGGTTCAAGCCCTGGTCTGGGAAGATCCCACATGCCACAGAGCAACTAAACACAACTACTGAGCCTGTGTGCCACAACTACTGAAGCCGGCACGCCTAGAGCCCGTGCTCTGCAACAAGAGAAGCCACCGCAATGAGAAGCCCGCACAAGGCAATGAAGTGTAGCCCCTGCTCACCGCAACCAGAGAAAAGCCCGCGCACAGCAACGAAGACCCAACACAGCCAAAATAAAATAAAATAACAAAATAAATAAATTTAAAAAAAAGAATTACTTGGAAAACAATTTAAGTGTTCTGCAAAGGTATTTAACTTGTTTTATAACCAAGACTTTGCATTCCATTCAAAATCAATTGAAAATCTTAAATCAGTTTATTCAAGAAATAAAAGAACAGAAATGTTCAGCTTCTTAAGATTTAATGAACTGCAATGACTAAAAATAAAGCTTGCAAACAGGGAAACCTTGAAATTTATTCCTTCAAAGGTAACAGTGGATTTGAGCAAATTAATTGCGAGAGTTCAAATAGAATACAGGTTTTAATATTAAAACTCTATAGTTTAATTTTATAATATTTCAACTTTGGAAAGCATATATTCATGGAGATCTTACTTTCAATTTTAATCATTTATTTTCTACTCTGCAAAGGAATGGAACTGAGAAGACCTATAATTTTCACATCTAAATCTGGTAAAATATTCAAAACAATTGAGACACATTTTTAACAAGTATCATCATGTAAAAACATTTGTTGAAGACAGCGCTCTGAATGAATATAAGCAAAAAGACAATGTAAGCAGAGTTGAAAGGAGATACAAACTGTTTTGGAATCATTATTTGACTTACCTTCAAGCCTCTTCAAAGTTTTATTGTAATTTCAGGTATGTGAGACTTTATATCTCCTTATCTTTTTTATAACAAGTTTGAGTTATATTTTTTTATTACTGTCATCAGAAAGAATCCTAACCATAAGTGATATACATGTTTTTCTTATTATGATATCTGAATAAGGAAAGGTAGTTTCACTAGTTGTCTAAATTATTACCATTAGAGTTTTTTTTTTAATTCCACTTCTCCTCAATCACCAAAACTATAGAACCTGCTCATTAAGTGTCACCCAATTTTCTAATCTCCAGACAATCACCACCTTCCTAGTTTCAACTTTCATCATGTTTTTCTGATTCATTTTAATAACATCTCTCCAATTCATCATCCACACATCTTTAGATTTCTCTGGACAAAATTTGCTGTTATGGGTTTGTTTAAAAACTCTTTGTTTCCCACATCCTTCAGGATGAAATCCAACATACTTGGTATGTTTACAAAGACCCTCACATTGTTAGTCCCTGCATGGTTTTCCCGGGAACATTTTCAATATGCTCCTCCCTTTCCACTGTGCTACATCCTTCATGCATAGCCTGTATCCCAGTGCCACAAATTGCTTCCCATCTCTCAAACAAATGAATTTTTGGAGATATAAGTGTTTTCACATGAGTCTTTTCCTCCTCCTGGAATCTATTTTTCCAACTTGTTCATCTGAATACTTTAAAGATACAGTGCAATATTATTGGCATCGTAAAGTTTTTTTTTCTTAAAAGTTGCATAAACTCTCATCTGATCTTCTACAATACTTTATAAATATTATTAGAGCATCATTCACATTGATTCAATATTAAATTTTTGTCAGTTTCTTCCAATAAAAGATATGAATCTTAAGTGACCGTGCTTAACTCACCAGTGTATCCCCACTACCTGAGATCATTGCAGACACGGGGAGGTGCTTATTAGCTACTTGAGGAAAGAAAATTTAAATAACTGAACATACTTTGGATGAATTATTTATATATTATTAAAATTCTCATATTTTGAAATGCTTCTTTCCTTATAAAACATTGATCTGCTTCTGTAAGCTGCAAATCATCCTCAAAGCACAGTGTTTCTCAGAGTTATATAACCTAAAGAATAACCATTTCCATATTCCACAAATATTCACGCATGCTTTCCTATAGTGGAATTAGCCCAGACCAAATACCATACTGAGAGCATCTATTAATATAGATTAGTCAGTTTTACAAATGGACTATGGTGTATTTGCTAACATACTACAGAGTCACATCAAGGTAATTAAAACTGAATCTATTAAATTAAGTGCAGCCAGGGCTGTACCATTCTTGTTTTTAAATAATTTCTTTTTAATCACTAGTTAAACAGAAAATATGGTAATCATCCATGGTGTATTAGTTTTCCATGGCTGTTGTAACAAATTACCAGAAACTCAATAGCTTAAGGCAATACAAATTTATTATCTTATAGTTCTGGTGGTCAGAAATCCAAAATGGGTCTCAGGGCTTATATCAAGGTATCAGTAGAGCTGTGCTCCTTCTGGAGGCTCTAGGGAAGAATCCATTTCCTTGCTTTTTCCAGCTCCTAGAGGTCACCCACATTCCTTAGCTCATTGTCTCCTATCTCCATTTTCAAAGTCAGCAACATCTGGCTAAGTTCTCCTAACACTTCATTGCTCTGGTTCTCTTTTCTGTCTCCCTCTTCCACTTTAAGAACTCCTGCGATTACACTGGGTTCATGCAGATAATCCAAAATAACCTCTTTATTTTAAGTTTAGCTGATTAGCAACCTTAATTTCATCTGCAACTTTAATTCCATTTGCTGGGTACTGTAACTATTACAGGTTCTAGAGATTAGGATGTGAACATCATTCAGGGGCTATTATTCTTTCTATTACAATGGAACTACTCAGGAGCAACATGGTTTTATTTGATCTGAAATAATGATAAGTCCCTCTGAGGAATCTGCACAGAAAGACTGGATTCTATCAAATGAATTGGGAATTGCGTAAGTGGTCAGATTGCATATATGGAGGCTGGGCTTACATAATGAAGGTTTTAAAACTGTTTCCTCCCTACCTTCCTCTCTCTTTTTCCTTACCTCTTATTCCCGAAATGTTTACTAAAAGACTACTATGTGTTAGTCCCTGTGATAGTTGGACACAAAACAACAAAAGAACACCAAATTACCATGATTGGAGAGCTCATAGTACAACATACAAATTGACGATCAAATAATTATAAAATTACATGACAAGTGGACTGTTAGGCTCTATTATGTAACCTTTCCTATCCTCTACCTAACTTCGTGACTCCTGTCACTGGGAGGTTTACAATGCACATTAGCATATCACAAAAGCTGAGACTTCCTGCAATAGGGAAATCTTCACAATTTAGTTGATTAAAAATAAAGTCTTTTTTTTTTTTTTTCTTTTCTGTAGTGGGCCTATTTGCTTCCCAACAAATCTGTTAAACATACTCTGAGAAACACTCTTTTAAAAGAATAGAGACACAAAAATTATTAAATTTACTTGGTGTCATTCAGAGGTTGAGCCAGTCTACTGGAAAATGGAAACAGCTAAGTTGGACTTAGGCTGCAGGCGTCTTGGAAGAAGAGCCATACAACCCCCAGACCCAACACCGCCGCCACTTAACTGTGCATATCACTCCGCACATCTCCCTCCTATGGAGAAGAGAGCTTACTTCCCCTCCCTGTGAACCCGAGTTGGCCTTTCAACTGTCTTTGACCAAGAGAATGCAGCAGAGTGATGTCTGCAGCCTTAAGATGACAGGCAATCTCCACTTCTCTCACTTTTAGCAAAGTTGCCATGCTACAGGAACCTCACGCCACGTGGAGGGGAACTAAGATGCCCCTGTGACTGGCTCCAGATGAACACTCAGCTGACAGTGAGAATTGAAGTCTCAGATATATGACCCAGCTTGACCTCTTCCTCAGAGATGAGGCCCCAGCTCTTTGAGTTTCTCAGGCTGACACTATGTTAAACAGAGGTGGGCCGTTCCTATTGAGTGCTGCCCAAATTGCAGATTCATGAGTAAGTAATAGAATGGCTTTTGTCAGTAATTAAATTTCAAAGTGGTTTGTTACACAGCAATAGATGATTGAAAGATATACCTTGAAAAATGAATAGAAATTTGGCAAGTATTCCTAATATAAGAAATACCACAAGTGAAGGCAGACATATAAATGAGTATGGCATGTTCCAGAAACAAATAGCTCAGTGTGACTGAAATGTTGGGTACAGGAGAAGTAAATGACCTTCAGGGCTATAGAGGTAAATAGGGCACAGGTAGTAATGGTTTGGGGACCAGCATAACACTTTAATTAAATCTTCCTGAATATACCCTGTTGTGTCATTTTGTCTGCTCTGGATTTTTCCTTCCTTCTCCTGGTAAGAGCCCTCTCTTTTTCCCTTTGGGCCAGTCTCAGTGTGTATGTCTTGGGTGGTGCAAACCTATATCAACACTCTCAAAAACCAAAAAATGCACACTCATAAGAGGCACGTGTTTGACCAGTCAGATCGTCCCATCCTTCTGGCTCCAGAGCAGCTAAGGGACGAACCCATGATTCAAGCTGAATACCTGGGTTAGTCTTGAAATTCTGCTTGGGTTACCACAGATGCTAAACTGCTAAATAGCAAACCTGAAATTGCAAGAAAGAATTAAGCAAAAGGGAGAAATTAGGGTAAAACTGGAAATAAATAGAATCCTATGGAATCCTAGATTCAGCTCAGATCTGTTATGTTAGCCAATTGAAAAAAAATTTTTTTTTCATTTAAACTGGTTTGAGTTGAGTTTCTGTCACAACCAAAAGGTTCCAGATTAATAAATAGAAACATAAACAAGTTTTTAAATATGCACATAATATGACTGGTTGAGTTCTAGAAAGACAGCTCTGGCTTTAGTAAGGAGGAAATGGCAAAACAAGGGCAGAAACTGCAGACAAGAGGTAATGAAGACTTTCTCAACCATAATATGAAGTGAGGAATTTAATTTTTAGTTTTTCCTTCACATTGAGAAACCAAAGACAATCCAAGGGAAAATGAGAACATAACTGAATTGTCAAGGAATATAAGTATATAATAATTCACATTTTAATCAGTTGTCACTCACTCGTTTTATTCATTCAACAAATATTGATCTCTAACTCTGACCATAGATTCTCAATCCTGCTGCTTATTAAATCAGATTTCTGAAGTTAAGTCTGACTATTAGCATTTTTTAAAAAGATCGTCAGGGAATTTTTTTGCAGCTAGGATTGTACCTTTATAAGCATAAAAATTATACAATAACTTCCTTAAAACATTGATTCAACAGCTCCACCACATTGACATTCTTATTCAGTAAGATTGGGACAAGGTAGAGAATCAGTATTTTCCAAAACACATTAATAATAACTTCTACCTACCAATTTAGCACTTCCCCATTCCTAAATCAGTCTTAAGCAAGCTATCAGTAAATCATCAATTTCAGATGTTAGCTTAAAAGGATCTTGCCCTACTTCTGAAGATACAGTAGGAAGGAAGTGGGAGGGATCATGGGAACTTTTGTGTCCATTAACTAGCCCCCTTTTGAATTGGTCTATTTTAGGCAACAAAGCACAGACTTACAGGCACCCCTTTCTAGACCCTTAACAATTCAGATATCAACCATAATAGCAGCCGTTCTTTTAGTTAATTAACTGGGTCCTGGCAGCTTACTTTGTTTGTGGCAAGAATTCCCACACTGAGAAAGTTCCTAGTTTAAAAAAGAAAAAAAAAAAAAAAAATCACAGCAAGATGACCACTGTGACTGAAGCAGACTCAAAGAAAAAGAAAATCAAGAAATTAGATCAAAGAGTCTGCAGACGGCCAGATTGTGTAGGGCCTCACAGGTTTAAGAGCTTTATCTTTATTCTGAGAGCAATAAGACACCATTGAAGAACTTTCCCTACAAACATAACTTCATCTTACTTTTAACAGGATCATTCCAGCTGTTCTGCTTAGTAGACTACATAGGGCAAAGAAAAAATATAGAGACCAGTTAGAGGGCAATTACAATAACTTGTACAAGAAATGATGATGACTGTAGGTTTGCCCAAAGTGATAGATAACAGTGGACATGATTAGAACTGGCCAGATTCTGCATATGTTTTTCAGGTTGAGTCAACAGACTTTGCTAATTGATAGAAGAGGTGGTGTAAGAATATATGAGACAGGAGTTAAGTTTGACCCCAGAATTTGAGAACCATGTAGATAAAATGAGGACTCTAACTGAAATAGGGAAGACTGGCAGAGGAGCAGGTTTTAAGTTGAGAGATCAGAAGCTAATTTTTAAGTCTGAGATTTCTCTTAGCAATACAAACAAATATATTGAATTTTTAGTTAGATATCTGACCCAAAAGTCCAGGGGTCAGTTCTGGGCTTAGCCTATAAAACTTAGACTGATAAACATACAGGTGGCATTTCAGGCATGGGATTGGATGAAATCACCATGGTAGGGAGTAAGATGGAATCCAGGAGAGGTTTAAAGACTGATTCCTTGGGCAGTCCCACATTAAGACAGAATATGGGAGAAAGAGGAGCCAGCAAACAAGACTGAGAAGACTGCCTTCAACAAAGCAAGAAGAAACCATTAAGTTGTAGGGCCCTGAAATTCAAGTGAAGAAATTGTCATGGAGGAAATAATGGTCACCATGTCCTAACTGCTGGTGACATGTCAAGTATGGATGAGGACTGAGTTTTGTCCATTTGTCTTTAGCAATATATCTGCCAGTCACTGCCTTAATGAGAGTCATTTGGGAAGAATGTTCAGAGCTGCAACCTGGCTGAACTGAATTCAATAAAGTATAAGAAGGGAGAAATTTGAGACAATGAGTAGAAAACTCTTCTGAGGAACTTTTCTGTGAAGGAAAGTAGAAAAATGGACATGTAATTGGAAGATATTATAAGGTCAAGAAAGGTTTCTTTGTTTTTTAATTGAGAAACATACTTTTTCATGTATACTTTAAAAAATTATAAAGAGAAGAACTGATGTTCTAGGAGAAGGAACAGTGAACAGCTAAAGGAAATTGATCCTTGAGAGATGGGAGACAAATGAAGTGAATTTACTGTGATGGCTAATTTTATCTGTCAGTTTGACTGGACTAAGGGGTATCCAGATAGCTGGTAAAACATTATTTCTGGGTGTGTCTGTGAGGATGTTTCCAGAGAGATGAGAATTTGCATCAGTAGACTGAGTAAAGATTACCCTCACCCACACTGTGGCCATTATTCAATCCACTGAGAGCCTAAAGAGAACAAAAGCTGAGGAAGGGCAAATATGGATCTTCTCCTGCCTTCAGACATAAGTGGTCCAGATTCTTAGGCCTTGAGATTTGGAGTGAAACTATACCACTGGCTTTCCTTGGTGTCCAGCTTTCAGATGGCAGATCATAGGACTTAGTTTCCACCATCATGTGAGCCAATTCCTCATAGTAAATCTCTTTCTAAATATCTAGCTAGCTAGATATCTAGCTATCTACCTATCCATCATCTTCTACTGGTTCTGTTTCTCTGGAGAACCCTGACTAATACAGTATGAAACTGAATAATGGGGATTTGTACAAGTAAGGGAGGCCAATGAAAGCTTTCCAGAGGATACCTCTGGAGAGGAAATGTTTGGAATTAAATGAAAAGGAAAGATGGCCAGGATGGGAAGGGCTTTCCACACACAGGGAACAGCCTGTGCGGGCTTACAGAAAAAGTAAATATTGTTGTGTGGGCCTATAAGAGCCAGTGTGGTTGAAATGCAGAAATCAAGAAACTTGGTTATAAATATGGGATAGAAGTTGTTAAGACTTGTTAAAGAAACTTAATTTTGTTTCTCTGTAAGCACTAGAAAATCAGTGAAGGATTTCAGGGGCCATGCAATGTAGAGGTTGAAATGATTGGATCTATGCTTTAACAAGGTAATTCTGGCTGGAATGAGGAAAATGGATTAAAGAAAAACCAGTTGTTATGGATAATATATTTCTTAGCCCAGTATTTTCTACTTGACCATACTCCATTTTGAATTATTCCCTACCCCATGTTTGTAAGTCTTGTCTTTTCAAGTAGATTTTCATCTATCCTAGGGAAGGCCATTGAATTTTTATTTCTTTCTTCCCTATATAGCCACCAGGGAAGACTTCAAAAAGCTGAGATTCAATCTTAGCGCACTGGTGCTTAAAATGAAGTCCGTGGCATTTAGGAGATAAGAGAGGACTTTTATGATCCACCAGATATTAGGTTTACCGTTTTATCTTTTACCACTCTCTCTCTCTGTGTTGTATTTTAATTGAATTAAACTACTTATTTTTCCTGAGAAACGCCATGCTCTTCTTTAGCATTTTTGTAAATTTTACTGTTTATTCTTTCTTATTTTTATTTGAGAACCCACCATTATGCCAAGCACACAGTAGGGTTTTAACAAATATTGTTTTAATTATTTTAAGTTTGTTTTCTTAACCATTCCTAGTTCAACAGTGGACACAACATGTTTAATGATGACAACAAGCAGAAACTTAGAGCACACAAAGGAACAAGGAAAAGCTGTGAAAGTCTCTGAAAAGTTGTGACAAATACAGACAAGAAAATGTTACTAGGGGTGAAAAATTACATATTTTCTAAATGATCGGCAAATTATACACATAAAGTATTAGAGCAGATACCAAGAGGGTTATGGACTTTGTGCTCTGGAATAAGAACACTCAAACAAAGATATTTAGAAAAATAAATATTTGGTTAACTAATAAAGGATGTATTTGTACTCATCTTTATAGTGAACTGGCAAAAGGGAATGTCAATATTAGCACTCAGGGTATCTCCCCAGACCCAGCAATTTCCCAAGCCACCTGGAGACACTTGTAGGCTGTTGACCCTGATGACTGCAACCTGGACAAAGTGGATTCACTTTTTCTGGGAAACTCATTATGGCTAGGCCCTGTACATTTGATTTCATAGGTGTTTATTACTTGATATTATGTGGAAAATCTGCCAGCCAATGTTCCGGGCTAACTATTCCCTCTTTATTCCTCAGTTATCAAAAGAAGAAAGGAAAATAATTGTCATAACACTTAGATCAATTCATGGATAGAAAGTTCATAGAAAATTTTCACCTTTTGAGTATTTCCATTGGATGAAATATTAATGAATATTAGCTGTTTAAATAACATATTCTCAGATGTGGTACTTCCTATAGTATAATTAGGGGATGGTTCATTGATAATCCATTTCCCAAACAGACCATATGTACCTAATAAGTTTAAGATTCTGGGACAAATTGAAATGAATAAGATATTTCAGGGTCTAATGAGATGACCTCTAAGTGCTTTTTTAATTTTTATTTTTGTATTTTCAGGAACCAGTGACTCCAAATAGACACCTTAAAATATAAGGTTCAAAGTTGAGCCATGTTGATAATATATACCTCTGATAATATGTGATAAAAATGGCACTTAATCCTGTGGTCTTCCTCCCAAGAACACATGACCCCAATATAATCAGGGTAGAGATGACAAATCCCACTGAGAGACAGTCTAAAAAATACCTGACCAGTACTCCTCAAAACTTTGAAGGTCATCAAAAACAAGGAACATCATAGAAACTGTCAGAGCTAAGATGAGCCTAAAGAAACATGACAAGTCAGTGTAATATGGTATCCTGGGTGGCATGCTAGAATAGAAAAAGATACTAGGTTAAACTAAGGAAATCTAAATAAAATGTGGACCTCAGTTAATAATGATGAATCAATATTGGTTCATTAGTTGTAACAAATATACCATACTAAATAGGATGATAACAATAAGGAAAAATGTGTGTGGAATGGACGGAAGCTCTCCATATTACCTCTGCATTTTTTCTGTAAATCTAAAAGTAAAATATCTAAAATAGAAAGGTTATATAATTTTTTTTGAAAAAAGGACACAGTTACATTTGCATTTCAGATAATAAACAAGTGCTTTTTAGTACGAATTTGCCTGATGCAATATATAGTGCATACTTATACTAAAACAAGGTTTTTCATTTATCTAAATTTCAATTTTAACTTTATCTTGCAATCCTACATCTGGAATAGCTGCATCTCAAAATAACATTCATCTTCTACAAGTTCCTCCTCCAGTCTTCCTCATTGCCTCTAGAACCAAAACCCAAGTCACTTTTAATACAACCTAAGCAGGGAAGTGTGAACTTTGCCCCAGGAAGAAACAGCCTACTATTAAAGGAGTTACAGTACCTGACAAATGTGTACCAGCATGAACCAAGGTGAAGTGTAGAGCATGTTGTACTAGTGGGGCTGTGTCACGGATAGGGAAGCATTTATTGGTACCATTTAAATCAATTATGATTTAGGATTTAGGATTATGTCAAGAACAACCAGAGCTGCTTCTAATGTTTATTGGAATAGTTCTTTAAAATGTAAATAGGACAGTGGTTTAGTTGAGGTGGATGTTCCAAGCTCCCCTGGCAGAGTACGAAGGAAAGACAGAAGTTCAGGAAATTGGGGCTGTTAGAAATGATGTATCAGTTAAGACTTAAGAACCTACCCCTTGAACTTTTTATCCAGAGAATGCCTACAGTGGTGGCTCTCAAAATTTAACGTGCATCCAAAGAACCGAGGGATTTTGTTAAAATGCAAATTCTCATTCAATATATCCAGGTTTAGCATGAGATAATTCTGCTGGTGTGGGAACCACACTTCTAGTATCAAGGGCTTAATAGACACTCCCTCTATTAAGGCTTTGTGAAATACAGTGTACAGGGGGCACCAGCCTATCTGAGAAGCTTGGTGTTACCTATCCTTTGAAGGCTATGGTTGACAGTGAGAGATGCTGCAAGGTAACTGGTATTGCCAATATTATGCGGACGATAAGATCACAGGATGACAGACTGCAGCTGACAATGCTTAATGGACAACCAACCAAAGGAAAAAAAAAATTGCCTTGACCTGTCGGAATCTAAGATGATAACTAATAGATAATGATGCTACTATGAAGAAAATATATTGGCACTCAACTACTGTGTTGTTTGATTTGTATAATCAACAAAAATAAAAAAGAGAGAAAAAGAGGCAAAGGAAGGAATGGAGGGAGGGAGAGGGAGAGAGAGAGAGAGAGAGAGAAGCGTGGTTGGGGGAAGAGGGAAGGACAAAGAATGTTTAAGCATGTTTAAGGAAACACGTGAATATACACACATTGCCACAAAAATTAAAAATTTGTATTTTACTTTTTTGATTCTGATTTATCTTTCTCCAAGATAGAAAGTTATGTTGTTATCACTCTCTATTATGGCACTAATTTAGTTCTAAACAATTTCTAAAGACTTTGGAAGCAGAAATGTTCCTTCATTATATGTAGATATTTACTTCTACCCATTCTTGGACTTCCTCCTTTCTCGGTGTCTTGACTTACGTATGCTAAACACTCAACTACAAAATAGTTTAAAGTTCCTCCTCTGGGTTCTCCTACTTTACGCAGAGTTTAAATCATTCATGAAATGGTATGTGATTTTCTTTAATAAGGTAAGATTTAGTTGGTATGTGTGTTACTTTTTAAAATTTTTATTGAAGTTTAACATACATAATGAAAAGGATACATATCCTAAATGTGTAACACAATGGATTTTCACAAAGTAAAACACATTCCTACAGTCAGAGCCTGAATCAAGAAACAGAGCACCATCTGCAACCCAAAAGTCACCCTCATGCCCCATCTCTGTTACTAACCACACAAGAGTAACTGCTATCTTGACTTCAAGGGAAAATCATCCATCCTGCTGCATGTAGTTGCAGTTCATTTACTCTCATTACTGTATAATATCTCATCGTATTTATCCTTCCTATCACTGATGACCATTTTCATTATCAATCTATTACACATAATGCTGCTGTAAACATACTTGTATAATGCTCTTGGTGAACATAACTGTGCAGTTCTGTTGGGTATACGCTAAGGAATGGAACTGCTAAGTCCTAAGTTATGAGCTAGTTCAGTTTTAGTGCATCCTGACAAAGCATTTTCTAAAGTGGCTATCTCAATTTATACTCTCACCAGAAAAGTATGAAGATTCCATTTGCTTCACATCATTACTTAACATTTGGAATTGTCAGACTATTTTATTCATTTTAGTCACTCTGGTGGTTTCAATTTGTATTTCCATGATGGCATATAAAGTTTAGCACATTTCCTAAGTTTACTGGCCATTTGGATATTTTTAAATGAAATGTCTCTTCAAATCTTTGTGCACTTTTGGTGGGAATGCAAAATAGTGCAGCTGCTATGGAAACAATATGAAGGTTCCTCAAAAAATTAAAGACAGAACTACCATCTGAGTCAGCAATCCCATAACTGGGTGTTTACCCAAAATAATCGAAATCAGATACTAGCACTCCCATATCCGTTACAACACTATTCTCAATAGCCAAGATGTAGAAATAACATTAACGTCCATCCACAGATACAGTTTTCAGCCTTAAAAGGAATGAAATTATGCCACATGCGACAAACTTGAGGACATGATGCTAAGTGAAATAAGCCAGTCACAGAAAGACAAATACATCATGATTCCACTCATATGAGAAACCTAAAATTAGTCAAATTCACAGAATCAAAGATTAGAATGGTGGTTGCCAGGAACGATGAGGAAGGGTAAGTGGGAAGTTACTGATCAATGGGCATAGTTTCAGTTAAGGAAGATGAGTAAGTTCTAGAGATCTGCTATAAATCACTGCATCTATAACCAACAATATACTATTGTACACTTAAGAATTTGTTAAGAGGATATATCTCATGTTAAATGTTCTTACCACAATAAAATAAAATTTAAAAAAATAAAATTTGTTCAAGAATGTTGTTCATGATGGAGATTAACCAAGATGGCGGAGTAGAAGGATGTGCTCTCACTCCCTCTTGCGAGAGCACCAGAATCAAAACCGGCTGCTGGACAATCATCGACAGGAAGACACTGGACTTCACCAAGGAGGATACCCCATGTCCAAGGACAGAGGAGAAGCCACAGTGAGACGGTAGGAGGGGCACAATCAGAGTAAAATCAAATCCCATAACTGCTGGGTGGGTGACTCACAGACTGGCAAACACTTATACCACAGAAGTCCACCCACTGGAGTGAAGGTTCTGAGCCCCACATCAGGCTTCCCAACCTGGGGGTCCGGCAACGGGAGGAGGAATTCATAGAGAATCAGACTTTGAAGCCTAGTGGGAATTGATTGCAAGACTTCGACAGGACTGGGGGAAACAGAGACCCCACTCTTGGAGGGTGCACATGGAATAGTGTGCGCATCGGGACCCGGGAGAAGGAGCAGTGACCCTGGGGGAGACTGAACCAGACCTACCTGCTAGTGTTGGAGGGTCTCCTGCAGAGGCGGGGCTGGCTCTGTTTCACCGTGGGGACAAGGACACTGGCAGGGGAGATTCTGGGAAGTACTCCTTGGCGTGAGTCCTCCAAGAGTCTGCCATTAGCCCCACCAAAGAGCCCAGGTAGGCTCCAGTGTTGGGTTGCCTCAGGCAAAACAATCAACAGGGAGGGAACCCAGCCCCATCCATCAACAGTCAACTGGATTAAAGTTTTACGGAGCTCTGACCACCACAGCAACAGTCAGCTCTACCCACCACAAGAGCCTGCCATGAAGCCTCTTAGATAGCCTCAACCACCAGAGAGCAGACAGCAAAAGCAAGAAAAACTACAATCCTGCAGCCTGTGGAACAAAAACCACATTTACAGAAAGATAGACAAGATGAAAAGACAGAGGGCTATATACCAGATGAAGGAACAAGAAAAAACTCCAGAAAAACAACTAAATGAAGTGGAGATAGGCAACCTTCCAGGAAAAGAATTCAGAATAATGATAGTGAAGATGATCCAGGACCTCGGAAAAAGAATGGAGGCAAAGATTGAGAAGATGCAAGAAATGATTAACAAAGACCTAGAAGAGTTAAAGAACAAACAAACAGAGATGAACACTACAATAACTGAAATGAAAACTACACTAGAAGGAATCAATAGCAGAATAACTGAGGCAGAAGAACGGATAAGTGACCTGGAAGACAGAATGGTGGAATTCACTGCTGCAGAACACACTAAAGAAAAAAGAATGAAAAGAAATGAAGACAGCCTAAGAGACCTCTGGGACAACATTAAACGCAACAACATTTGCATTATAGGGGTCCCAGAAGGAGAAGAGAGAGAGAAAGGACCTGAGAAAATATTTGAAGAGATTAGAGTCGAAAACTTCCCTAACATGGGAAAGGAAATAGCCACCCAAGTCCAGGAAGCGCAGAGAGTCCCATACAGGATAAACCCAAGGAGAAACATGCCGAGACACATAGTAATCAAAGTGGCAAAAATTAAAGACAAAGAAAAATTACTGAAAGCAGCAAGGGAAAAACGACAAATAACATACAAGGGAACTCCCATAAGGTTAACAGCTGATTTCTCAGCAGAAACTCTACAAGCCAGAAGGGAGTGGCATGATATACTTAAAGTGATGAAAGGGAAGAACCTACAACCAAGATTACTCTACCCGGCAAGGATCTCATTCAGATTCCATGGAGAGATCAAAAGCTTTACAGACAAGCAAAAGCTAAGAGAATTCAGCACCACCAAACCAGCTCTACAACAAACACTAAAGGAACTTCTCTAAGTAGGAAACACAAGAGAAGAAAAGGACCTACAAAAACAAACCCAAAACAATTAAGAAAATGGTCATAGGAACATACAAATTGATAATTACCTTAAATGTGAATGGATTAAATGCTCCAACCAAAAGACACAGGTTTGCTGAATGGATACAAAAACCAGACCCATATATATGCTGTCTACAAGAGACCCACTTTAGACCTAGGGACACATACAGACTGAAAGTGAGGGGATGGAAAAAGATATTGCATGCAAATGGAAATCAAAAGAAATCTGGAGTAGCTATACTCATATCAGATAAAATAGACTTTAAAAGAAAGAATGTTACAAGAGACAAAGAAGGACACTACATAATGATCAAGGGATCAATCCAAGAAGAAGATATAACAATGATAAATATATATGCACCCAACATAGGAGCACCTCAATACATAAGGCAACTGCTAACAGCTATAAAAGAGGAAATCGACAGTAACACAATAATAGTGGGGGACTTTAACACCTCACTTACACCAATGGACAGATCATCCAAAATGAAAATAAATAAGGAAACAGAAGCTTTAAATGATGCAATAGACCAGATAGATTTAAGTGATATTTATAGGACATTCCATCCAAAAACAGCAGATTACACGTTCTTCTCAAGTGCGCACGGAACATTCTCCAGGATAGATCACATCTTGGGTCACAAATCAAGCCTCAGTAAATCTAAGAAAATTGAAATCATATCAAGCATCTTTTCTGACCACAATGCCATGAGATTAGAAATGAATTACAGGGAAAAAAACGTAAAAAACACAAACACACGGAGGCTAAACAATACATTACTAAATAACCAAGAGATCACTGAAGAAATCAAAGAGGAAATCAAAAAATACCTAGAGACAAATGACAATGAAAACACAACGACCCAAAACCTATGGGATGAAGCAAAAGCAGTTCTAAGAGGGAAGTTTATAGCAATACAAGCCTACCTCAAGAAACAAGAAAAATCTCAAATAAACAATCTAACCTTACACCTAAAGAAACTAGCGAAAGAAGAACAAACAAAACCCAAAGTTAGCAGAAGGAAAGAAATCATAAAGATCAGAGTGGAAATAAATGAAATAGAAACAAAGAAAACAATAGCAAAGATCAATAAGACTAAAAGCTGGTTCTTTGAGAAGATAAACAAAATTGATAAGCCATTAGCCAGACTCATCAAGAAAAAGAGGGAGAGGACTCAAATCAATAAAATCAGAAATGAAAAAGGAGAAGTTACAACAGACACCGCAGAAATACAAAGCATCCTAAGAGACTACTAGAAGCAACTTTATGCCAATAAAATGGACAACCTGGAAAAAATGGACAAATTCTTAGAAAGGTATAACCTTCCAAGACTGAACCAGGAAGAAACAGAAAATATGAACAGACCAATCACAAGTAATGAAATTGAAAGTGTGATTAAGAATCTTCCAACAAACAAAAGTCCAGGACCAGATGGCTTCACAGGTGAATTCTATCAAACATTTAGAGAAGAGCTAACATCTATCCTTCTCAAACTCTTCCAAAAAATTGCAGAGGAAGGAACACTCCCAAACTCATTCTATGAGGCCACCATCACCCTGATACCAAAACCAGACAAAGACACTACAAAAAAAGAATATTACAGACCAATATCACTGATGAATATAGATGCAAAAATCCTCAACAAAATACTAGCAAACAGAATCCAACAACACATTAAAAGGATCATACACCACAATCAAGTGGGATTTATCCCAGGGATGTAAGGATTCTTCAATATACGCAAATCAATCAATGTGATACACCACATTAACAAATTGAAGAATAAAAGCCATATGATCATCTCAATAGATGCAGAAAAAGCTTTTGACAAAATTCAACACCCATTTATGATAAAAACTCTCCAGAAAGTGGGCATAGAGGGAACCTACCTCAACATAATAAAGGCCATATATGACAAACCCACAGCAAACATCATTCTCAACGGTGAAAAACTGAAAGCATTTCCTCTAAGATCAGGAACGAGACAAGGATGTCCACTCTCACCACTATTATTCAACATAATTCTGGAAGTCCTGGCCACGGCAATCAGAGAAGAAAAAGAAATAAAAGGAATACAAATTGGAAAAGAAGAAGTAAAACTGTCACTGTTTGCAGATGACATGATACTATACATAGAGAATCCTAAAACTGCCACCAGAAAACTGCTAGAGATAATTAATGAACATGGTAAAGTTGCAGGATACAAAGTTAATGCACAGAAATCTCTTGCATTCCTACACACTAATGATGAAAAATCTGAAAGAGAAATTATGGAAACACTCCCATTTACCATTGCAACAAAAAGAATAAAATACCTAGGAATAAACCTACCTAGGGAGACAAAAGACCTGTATGCAGAAAACTATAAGACACTGATGAAAGAAATTAAAGATGATACCAACAGATGGAGAGATATACCATGTTCTTGGATTGGAAGAATCAACATTGTGAAAATGACTATACTACCCAAAGCAATCTACAGATTCAATGCAATCCCTATCAAATTACCAATGGCATTTTTTATGGAGCTAGAACAAATCATCTTAAAATTTGTATGGAGACACAAAAGACCCCGAATAGCCAAAGCAGTCTTGAGGGAAAAAAACAGAGCTGGAGGAATCAGACTCCCTGATTTCAGACTATACTACAAAGCTACAGTAATCAAGACAATATGGTACTGGCACAAAAACAGAAACATAAATCAATGGAACAAGATAGAAAGCCCAGAGATAAACCCAAGCACCTATGGTCAACTAATCTATGACAAAGGAGGCAACAATATACAATGGAGAAAAGACAGTCTCTTCAATAAGTGGTGCTGGGAAAACTGGACAGCTACATGTAAAAGAATGAAATTAGAATACTCCCTAACACCATACACAAAAATAAACTCAAAATGGATTAGAGACCTAAATATAAGACTGGACACTATAAAACTCTTAGAGGAAAACATAGGAAGAACACTCTTTGACATAAATCACAGCCAGATCTTTTTTGATCCACCTCCTAGAGTAATGGAAATAAAAACAAAAATAAACAAATGGGACCTAATGAAACTTAAAAGCTTTTGAACAGCAAAGGAAACCATAAACAAGACGAAAAGACAACCCTCAGAATGGGAGAAAACATTTGCAAACGAATCAATGGACAAATGATTAATCTCCAAAATATATAAACAGCTCATTCAGCTCAATATTAAAGAAATAAACACCCCAATCCAAAAATGGGCAGGAGACCTAAATAGACATTTCTCCAAAGAAGACATACAGATGGCCATGAAGCACATGAAAATATGCTCAACATCACTAATTATTGAGAAATGCAAATCAAAACTACAATGAGGTATCACCTCACACCAGTTAGAATGGACATCATCAGAAAATCTACAAACAGTAAATGCTGGAGAGGGTGTGGAGAAAAGGGAACCCTCTTGCACTGTTGGTGGGAGTGTAAATTGATACAGCCACTATGGAGAACAATATGGAGGTTCCTTAAAAAACTAAAAATAGAATTACCATATGACCCAGCAATCCCACTACTGGGCATATACCCAGAGAAAACCGTAATTCAAAAAGACACATGCACCCAAATGTTCATTGCAGCACTATTTACAATAGCCAGGTCATGGAAGCAATCTAAATGCCCAACAACAGACGAATGGATAAAGAAGAAGTGGTACATATATACAATGGAATATTACTCAGCCATAAAAAGGAACGAAACTGAGTCATTTGTTGAGACGTGGATGGATCTAGAGACTGTCATACAGAGTGAAGTAAGTCAGAAAGAGGAAAACAAATATCGTATATTAACACATGTATGTGGAACCCAGAAAAATGGTACAGATGAGCCGGTTTGCGGGGCAGAAGTTGAGACACAGATGTAGAGAACGGACATATGGACACCAAGGGGGGAAAACTGCGGTGGGGTGGGGATGGTGGTGTGCTGAATTGGGTGATTGGGATTGACATGTATACACTGATGTGTATAAAATTGATGACTAATAAGAACCTGCAGTATAAACAAACAAACAAAACAACTAATACTAAACTTTCATTGGGTTATTTGTATGGAAATATGTTAATATAAATGTTTCAGACATTACATGAAATTTCTAAAAATCTTATATGTTCTGGTATAATGTTATAAGTCATAATCCTAGTTATTACTTTAAAATGTATATCTCAGAAATAACTAATTTTCTTGTCAACTGCATTATTATGAACTTTCATCAAATCTTTAACCGTGGTCATTTTTAAGTCTTTTGTCATTTACAGACAGTTCTGGGTGTACTCTGATGCTTTTGCAAATATGTTCCTATAAAAGGGTTTCATCTTCAAGAAATTCATGGAAAAGACTCTGACAAGTACAGGTTTCTGGTAACTGACTGTACTGCTGAACTGAATGAATAAGCATTTTCAGAACTCTAATGAAAAACTGATGAACTCATAAAAGTGCTAACAAAAGATCAAGATGAAAAAAAAATTAATTACATGGGACTGAGTGAACTGATGAGGATGAGTATAATTTTTGTGACTTTGTTTGAATTAAAAAAAAAAAAATCCCACAAGGACTCAGAGGCAAAGAATATACAAATCAATTTTCACTGCAAAGTAAAGGAGCTGTTACAGTGGAGGATTACTGGACTGAATGTCAATATTATGACATAGTAGGAGCGTGTTTCATGTTTGGCAATTGCAATCATTGTTGCTTTTGTTGTGGTCACCCATGTACAATGCTTGGTGTCAGTCTATTTATCTCTTGTAAAAATAAAATACAGTGTGTGTGTGTGAAAAAAAAAAAAGAATGTTGTTCATTTTTTCTATTGACTTATTGTTTATCTTATTTATAAAGTTCTTTATTCTAGATATTATTTTTGACAGATATATGCATAAAACATTTTCTCCTATTTGAATTTACTTTTCACACTCTTAATCATGTCTTTGACATAATTTTAATTTTAATGTAATCTATTTATCAAGTTTTCTCTTATGAATAATTTCTGTTCTTGTTTAAGAAATCTTTGGCTACCTTAAGGTAATAAAGTTATTTTAATACTTTTTCTAAAAGTTTTATTTTTTTCTTACACATTTAGATCTAGAATCAATTTTCATATATAGTTTAAGGAACAGGATAAGATTTATTATTTTTCTATATGAATTTCCATTTACAAAAAAGACTATTCTTTTCCCACTGAAGTGTAGTTTTTCCTTTGTAAAAATTAGGTAACCATAGATATGTAAGTAACTAAGTCTATTTCTGGATTTTCTCTATAGTTTCAGTGGTCAATTTGTCTATATTTATGACAATTTCACATTGTCTTAATTACTACAGTGTTATATATAACAGGCCTCAATATTATATTAATCTAGCTTGTTTATTATTATTCTATAGTGCGTTAGATATTTTGTGTTCTTTGCATTTCTCTGTAAATTTTAGACCCACTTCCTTAATTTTCACACACACATGCTTGCAAATGCATGGACAGGCATGCACACACACACAACCCTGCAGGTAATTTTATTTAAAATGCATTTATTTTTACGGATCAGTTTGGGAAGAATTTATATCTTTAAAATATTGAGTCCTTCAATCCATGTACGTGAAATGTCTCTCCATTTTTAAAGTTAACTTTACTGTGGTATAACTTACATATAATAAACTGCATCCATTTAAAATGTACAACTCACTAAGTCTGACAGATGTATGTACCCATGAAGCCACCACGACAATCAAGATATGTAAAATCTCTATCTCTCTCTAAAGAGCCTCCCATTCCTTTGCAGTCTGTTCCTCCTTTAGCTCCCTTCCCCAGGTAACAACTGATTGCCTACTTGTCACTAGAAATTACTGTGCATTTACCACGATTTAAAATACATGGAATCATACACTATGTACTCTTTGTATCAGCTTCTTTCATTCAGAGTAATTATTTTGAGATTCATCCATATTGTGTGTATCAACAGGTAGTTTCTTTATATTGATGTGCATCATTCCACTGTATGGAATTAACACAATTTTTAAAAATCCATTCATCTGTTAACAGGAAGTCTGGTTGTTTCCAATTTGGGTCTATCCTGGACAAGTTTCTATAAATATTCTTGTACAACTCTGTGTGAACATATGTTCATTTTTAGGTGAACACTTAGAAGTTGAATCTCTGGGTTATGATAGGTATATATTTGTGTTTTTAAGAAATCATCAAAGAGTTTTCCAAAGTGGTTATGCCATTTTATAGTCCAGTAGAATGCAAGAGTTCTTGCCCTTTAACACTTTTAAATAAACAATTTTTATATTTTACCTGACTCTCATGCTATTATTGGCTACAGTATAATCTGCCTACTATACAAGCAACAGACAATTTCACTTAATCTTCACAAAATATACTGGTATATATATTATTATATTTTTACATTTTATGAAACTCCTGTATATAAAATTTGAGTTGAGTGCCTAAATGTTCACAGCTAGTCAGTGGTGGAATTGGGATTTGAATTCACATGTTACCACTAGGGTTTGATATCTCTTATTACCCCATGTCGTTTTTTAAAATACAGTCTTTCGTAAGATAAAGATTTAAGGATCTAATTTTGAGGAAGCATTGTAATGTTAGGTAATTTTTCCCTACTCTACTGTCAGAGAGGCAAAGTAGTATTGTGCCTACGAGAAGCTCAGTTTCTGGATTTACATCTTGGCTTAGCTGTTTATTAGATACAAACACTTGGACAGTCTTTTAAGACTCAACTTCCTTACATTTTAAATGGTTGTAATAATAGGACTTTTCTTACTGGGCTGTTGTGACAATGCAATGTGATTAATGAAGGTAAATGCAGATCATAGTTCCTTACACATAAGAAAAACCAATAAGCATTACTGCCTCCAATACCCTAGTGCTAAGTGAGTAAATAAATCAAGAGTAGAACAATCACATCAAACAACAGTGAAAATAAGAGGAAAAAACTCTCTTGAAGAACTAATTTATTTTATAAAATATATAAGATTTTAGACTCTCAAATATTAATGTTAATATCAGAATATATAATTATATTCACTTTAAGTTCTCCTTTATAAAATTTAAATTTTAGCATGCACTCCCTCTGAAAGTAACAGCTGTAACTGCTACATAACCCTAGATTTGCAAGTGGGTATATTCCTCATCAAATGGAGAGAACCATACGTGGAATAAAGCCAGAGAGAAAAAAGATCACTCAGGACATGGTGAACAAGATGTAATTGTCATTGTAAGAGTACCTGAAACCAGCCTTAACCTGAAATGGATTTTTTTGTTTCTGAGGTAGTTTGCATTAGATTTCTATAGGTTATACTCAAGAGATTTACCTAATACACAGATTCAGTATTTTTGCTGTATGATCAAACATCCCTTTTCTGAGATCCTTTTTCTCATTTTAGTTTAGCTATGCATTCCTTCAGGAGCTCTCACATTTTACTATAGATGTAGGAATTATCACTGAAAAGTTATTAATAAAGAAAAAATTAATAAAGAAAAAATAATACTTAATTTGCTTAGAGGTAGAATTTCAGGCATCTGTTTCCCAACACAAATGTTGGGCATGACAAGTCACTGTGCTGACAGATCAGGCCCTATCTCATCCTGTCACTATGTGCCTTTCCACTATTCCAGTAGACTTTTAAAAAATATTGTTCATTATCATTCATTTAGAATGCTTTTGTTTGAGGAGTATTTCAAATACATTCTTGATGTCATGTTTAACGGGAAATTAGAAGGGGAAAGTTTCAATGCTCTTTGATAAAGAAGTCATAGGAGACAGTAATAAAATCACATGTTCTCCATTAGACACATCTGAGCCCAAAAGGGCAGGACTTAGTTTTTGTTTTATCCATTTTATTTATCGATGCACTCTTAAAACCAAGAACAGTAACTAGAATGTATTAGGCATTCAATTAATTTTTGTTGAGTAAATAAATGCTTTAATCCAAGTTTCATCACTTACTATGTTTCATTAGACAAATTACTTAACCTTTCAAAATGTGTTTCCTCCAAATGTGAGACTTGTAGTATTCATTAGAAATTGTTGGAAGATGCAGGATTCTTTAAAAAATATGCAAAGTAATACTGAAATATAATCCATGGTAGAAATACAGAAAAAAATAGTTATACACGTATGTTTTGAGCAGCTTGATTAAAGCAGTTTGATTTTTTAAATGGGTTGGGAAGGGTAGACTAGAGATTCTAGTGTCTTAGTAACAAGATTTTATGAGGGCTGTGCTTCTTGACCTACTTCTTGAATAAGGATTTCAATGAGTGAGAGGATTTGGCTTATAAGAATGGAAAAGATCTATAAGAAAAATAAAGTGATTGAAGCTAAAAAAAAAAAAAAAAAAAAAAGAATGGAAAAGAAATGATGTACCAGCCAGGAGATCTCACATGTGTGAGAGCCTGAAAGTATAGGGATCTAACCCCTTATTGGATTTATCAACCTTCAGAAATAATTCTGCTACACTTTTGGACAATATTTCTGGGTAGATGTTGGCAAGTGTTTTGTCTATATCCAGTATCTGCCAGCTTCAATTAAAGTCCATTTCTAGGACTAGAAGGAGAAAGACAATTATTTTTTAAATTTATTGACAGTCCCATAAGCTTCTATGCTCATGTCCATGGACTCTAATATCCTGAAGAAAGAAATATGAATTATCCCAAATCCTGTTTTTTTTTTCTGTGTTAATATTTATATACCACAATCACATGTTTAGCAAGGAATTAATTTCGCACTCTCTCTATAACTGTACTATTATTCTTGCTGCCCGCATCCTTTGTGTGCTCTAATTTTTTTGCAGTCCAGGCCAATAGGATAATGATGCTTATAAGATAACTTTATTCTCTGAAATAAATGATTTAATTATTTGCTGAAATATACAAAACTGATATATAGTTTCTAGGTTTTCATTAAAAGGGAAGATCCTTCTTTTCTCTGAAATCTAGTTTCTCTGGTATTAATATAGCTGATTCAGCTTTCTTTAATGAGTATTAGCATGGTATATATTTTCCCATCCAACCAAATTACTTTAAATTTATTTATGACAATTATTTAAAATGTGTTTCTTATAAGCAGCACATGCTTGAGTCTTGATTTTATATATAATTTGACAATTCCTGTCTTTTAATTGATATGCTGAGATCATTTATGTGTAAGGCAACTACTGATATTAGTTTTAAGTCTATTAGCTTGCTATTTGTTTTGTATTCCCCCCTACTGTTCTTAATACCCGTTTTTTTATTTATAATTCCATTTTATTTCTTTTGTTGGCTTATTATTTATAACTTTGTATTTTTTATATTAGTGTTATTTTAGGATTTATAGTATACATCTTTATACCAGTACACTTTCAAGTGATATTATATCACTTTATGCAAGGAATAAATATTAAATTTTGTATGTTTTCATTTCTCCCCTCCCAACTTGCATGCTTTTTTAGACATTTTATTTACAAATATGTTATAATTCTCACAGTAGATTTTTATCATTTTTGTTTTAAAAGTCAGTTATTTTAAAGGGATTTTAATTGTAATAAAAAATCTTATATCTTTTTTTTTTTTTTATAAATTTTATTTATTTATGGCTTTGTTGGGTCTTCGTTTCTGTGCGAGGGCTTTCTCTAGTTGTGGCGAGCGGGGGCCACTCTTCATCGCAGTGCGCGGGCCTCTCACTATCGCGGCCTCTCTTGTTGCGGAGCACAGGCTCCAGACGCGCAGGCTCAGTAGTTGTGGTTCACGGGCCCAGTTGCTCCGCGGCATGTGGGATCCCCCCAGACGAGGGCTCGAACCCGTGTCCCCTGCATTGGCAGGCGGACTCTCAACCACTGCGCCACCAGGGAAGCCCAAAATCTTATATCTTTACCTACAGTTACAATTTCTAATATTCCTTATTCCTTTGTGATGATCCATATTTCCAACTGGTACTATTTTCCTTTTGCCTAAAGGACTTCCTTTAAAATTTTATGACATGAAGGTCTACTGCTGATGAAATGTTCCATATCTCTGAAGAGGCCATTTTTCACCTTCATTTTTAAGAACTACTTTCTAGGTTAACAGTTTCAATTTCCTTTCAGAACTTTGAAGATGTTGCTCTACTATCTTCTCACTTGCATGTTTTTCTGCTGAGAAGTCATCATTATCTTTGTTCCTCTCTGTCTTTTTACTCTGGCTGCTTTTAAGATATTCTCTTTATCATTGTTTATGAGCAATTTGATTAAAATGTGTCTTTCAAATAGTTTTATTCAGATTTCTGGTACTTGAAGTACATTGGTTTTCTTAGATTTATGAGTTACAGTTTTCACCAAATTAAAACATTTCTGGCCATGATTTCTCAAATATTTCCTCTCTTTGGGGACTCTAATTACATATATACTAGGTTTCTTGAAGTTCTTTCATAGCTCACTGACAGTATCTTTTTTTTTAATTTTAAAAAAAATTTTTTTCTCTGTGTTTCATTTGGAATGGTTTCTTTTGACATGCCTTCAAGTTCACTAATCTTTTCTTCTGCAAAGTCTAATTTGCTAGTAATCTCATCCAGTGTCTTTTTCATCTCAGACATTATAATTTTCATTTCTGTAAGTTCTATTTGATTCTTTTTTACATCTTACATATCTCTACTTAACTTTTTGCATATCTGGAACACAGTTATATTAACTGTTTTACTATCCATGTCTGCCAACCCTAATATCTGTGTTATTTCTGAGTCATTTTTTAAATTTCTATTTCTTCTTTGTATGATCTGTATTTTCCTACAGTTATCTAGTACTCTTTGATTAGCTGCCACACATTGTGAATTTTACTTTTTTGGATGCTAAATATCTATATTCCCAGAAATATTTTTGAATTTTGTTCTGCGACATGGTTAAATTACTTGTAAACAATTTGATCTCTTTATACTTGATTTTAAGATTTGTTGGGTGGGGGCAGAAGACCTAAGTAGACATTTCTCCAAAGAAGTCATACAGATGGCCAAGAGGCACATGAAAAGATGCTCAGCATCACTAATTATTAGAGAAATGCAAATCAAAACTACAATGAGGTACCACCTCACACCAGTCAGAATGGCCATCATTAAAAAGTCTACAAATAATAAATGTTGGAGAGGGTGTGGAGAAAAGGGAACCCTCATAAACTGTTGGTGGGAATGTATATTGGTGCAGTCACTATGGAGTTCCACAAAAAACTAAAAATAGAGTTACCATATGATCCAGCAATCCCACTCCTGGGCATATACCCAGACAAAACTGTAATTGAAAAAGATACATGCACCCCTATGTTGACAGCAGTACTATTTACAATAGCCAAGACATGGAGACAACCTAAATGTCTATTGACAGATGAATGGATAAAAAGGATGTGAGATATATATATATAAATATAAAATGGAATATTACTTAGTCATAAAAAACAATGAAATAATACCATTTGCAGCAAAATGGATGGACCCAGAGATTATCATACTAAGCAAAGTCAAAAAGAGAAAGACAAATCCAATATGATATCAGTTACATGTGGAATCTAAAATACGACACAAATGAACATATCTATGAGACAGAAACAGACTCACAGATGTAAAGAACAGACTTGTGGTTGCCAAGGGGGAGGGCGGATAGGGAAGGAAGGATTGGGAGTTTGGCACTAGGAGATGCAAACTAGTATATATAGGATGGATAAACAAGGTTCTACTTTATAGCACAGGGAACTATATTCAATAACCTGTGATAAACCACAATGGAAAAGAACACGAAAAAGAATAAATATATGTATAACTGAATCACTTTGCTGCACAGCAGAAATTAACACAACATTTTAAATCAACTATACTTCAATGAAATATTTAAAAAATGATTTGTTGGGTAGGACTAGAGCAGTGTTGGTCTAGGGCTAATTATTCTCCATTAATGAGGTAAGGACCTTCTTAGTACGCTACCTGATGCTCCAATAATCATGAAGTTTTTCTGTTTTTCAAGTGGGAACATGCAATATCACCAGTCCTTTTTGTGCTCTAGTAAGCATTGCCTCTGATTATCTCTGAAGGTCCTTCTCCATTCTGGGGTAGTTCATCAAATGCATGTGTGAATCAGAACTCTGCTGAATATTTGAGGAGCACCTAACTGATATTTGGAATTCTCTCTTTGTGGGGTTCCTTCTTGTTTGGGACCATGTCCTATGAACTATAGCTCTCTCCCTCTTGTCTCCTTGAACTCTTAACTCCAGCTCTTCAACTCTCGGAATCCACCTGCTTTTTCCTGGATCTCCCTCCTTGCAACCCAGCCTGGAAACTCTCTGAAGACAGTACATTAATAAATTGGGACAATAGTAAGTATCTTAGTCTGTTCAGGCTGCTATAACAGAGTTACATAGTGGCTTATAAAGAACAGAAACTTATTTCTCACAGTCTTGGGAAGTCCAAGATCAAAGCACCAGCTGATTTGATGTATGGGTAGGCCCCTCCTCTTCCTGGTTAACAGATGTCCCTTTTCTCACTGTGTTCTCACATGGCAGAAGGAATAAGGGAGCTCTCTGGGGCCTCTTTTATAAGGACACTAATCCTATTCATGAGGGTCCCATCCTCATGAGCTGATATCTTAAAGTCCTTACCTTCAAATATCATCACATTGAAAACTAGGTTTCAACATATGAATTTGGGGGGAACACAAACATTCAGTCTATAGTACATACTATACCAAGTAGCCCTTCTTCACAGCATGAATTATAATTGCAAATTGGCATCTGTTCAGGTGGTGACTTGGTATGTGCCACACACTAGACTCTAAATTCCATGACAGCAGAATCCTTATCTGTTGTCAGTCACTATTTCAAAATTAGCAACTAACACAGTTCCTCATGTGTAGTAGATATAAATAATATTCTTAAATGAATGGTCTTAACACACTTTACATCTATATTCTTTTTTTGGAAGTTTGGACTGTATGTTTCACCATAAGACCAACTCCCCTTTTATCCTGAGGGAAACTTAGCCTCTGGGAATGGCTTAAACTCCCCTATAACAATGATATGCTGTGTCTCTTGCCCAATTTTAGACATATTAGGAAGAGTTTCTTTAAAAAAATTATATCTTGCAAATTAGTTTATTTTTGTTTGGATTGTGGTGATTCTGTAATTGTAGATTAATTGGTTCCATCTGCTCTGTGATTTTCCAATTAACAAGTAATAGCTTTCGAAAGTTAGTTTATTTCTGACATGTGCAAGAATGTATTTAAGATGGTAATTTTTCCCGTTAATGCTCTCTGTTGCTAATTTTTTTTTTTTTTTTTTTTTCCTTTTCAAGTCCTGAGGCAAATGGTACATTTTTCCTCTGTTAGTTGAGGTCTTTCCAGGACAAATCTTCCTGAACAAGGTCATAAACTTCTTTCTTTGCAATTGGTGTTCTGGGTTCATTTATTATTTGCTGCTGTTCCTAGTACTGATTAATGACAGTAATTTTTAAGGCTAGAGATGTTTTATAATTCTTCTTATTTAAAAATTGACTGACTGACTGATTAAGTTTCTTCCAGCTGAGTTTTCATACTAACAGAGATTCCTGATTGCAGAATACCTGCTGTAAGTGGATGGGAGGAAAGGGGAGTGAAGGGGGGAGCTTTCAAAATTATCTGAGCATAAATATTCAAGTCTATCACTTCCTACTAGAAAGCTGACCTTGGGCATTACATTACGTAATTGTAGGTATTATGAAACATTTGAAGTTTTTGGAGTATCTCCTTTCCTCCTCTTCATCATAAATACCACATAATCCAGGTCAAACAATTTTTAGAACCTCCAGGGTATAATTTATATGATTCTGCTAAACAGTGACAAACTGTGGGATGTAATACAGAAACTGGTCTAGTGGCCAAAAACTTTCAGTTGGATCAGTGTTTCCTCAGAAAAACAAAAATAATGTATGCTAAAGAATGAGATCTCAGACTATGAAGTGATATTGCTTTATTAATTTATTCATTCAACGAGTACTTTTTAACATTTACCATGTCCAGAAACTATTCTAGGTGGTTGGTGTACCTCAGTGAATAAAGCAATCATAGTTATCTGTTCCCTTATAAAGCTTTCATTTCATTACAGGAAGGATAAACAATACAGAAAATAAATAAGTAAATTAGAGATTACCACTTCACACCATGACAGAGTAACAGAGACTGGATTTATTTTCCTGCTTAAAAAAAGAAACAGACAGAAAAGCAGGTAAAATATATGAAACAAGGGTTTTCAGACATTGGACAATAGGCAGAACAAAACTGTGATACCTGAAAGTTAAACAAGGTTAGCCCTATGTTTTCACAAATTATATGTATGGAAGCAGTTTCCAGACCACAACGCAGAGAGGAAGACTTCAAACAGGCATGTTTGCTGCATTGAAGATTCAAAGGATAGACTATTCAGAGGAAGACTGCTAGAATTTTGGGAACAGAGCATTGTAGATGAGGAAGAGACACAGAAAGGGATGCTTGGAGAGTTTCATGGGGGTTCCCTCAAGTCTTTGGCTGAGTACTGATTTGTATAAGCATGAGAAACAACCCAAGACAGTGCAAGAATAACCAGGAGGAGTAGACCAAACAATTCCAAAAGCTAACATAGCTATGAATAGTTCATGTTTCTTCCAGCTGGGTGAGAAAACTTTGTAGTAAATGAGGCAGGGGGTGGACTTCAGATGGGTATCACTTTCATAATGAGGCTAAATTAATCCTAGAATAAAGCTTGCTCTGCACCTGTTCTCCCAAAGTTTAAAAGCAAGACTTTAAAAGATAAAACTGATTCCAAATAACTTGTGTGTCAAAAAAAGACCCACCATTATGTAAAGGAATATAGCAAAATCTAGCACTCAATAACATAAAATTTACATTTGACATCCAATTTAAAATAATCAGGAATCCAAGTGAGGAGAAAAATTTGAAATTTAACCAGGAGAAAATCAATAAAAACAGATCTAGAAAGGATAGATATAATAGAATTTGCAGACAAACTGTTAAAACAGCTATTATAAATATCTGCATATGTTTAGGCAGGTAGAGAAAAATATAAAAATAACTATAAAAGAAATGAGAAATTTAACAAAACACCTACATGAAATTTCTGAAGTTGAGACATAAATATCTGAAATGAAAAATACACTGAAAGAGATGTAATGACAAATTTGAATGCTGCAGAAAAAAGATACAGCTATAGAAACAACTAAAAATAAAGCATAGAGTTAAAAATAAAAGATTGAAAAAATTTTAAACCACCTGCGGTAAGTGGTTAAATATATGTGGAACTGGGGTCCCAGAAGAAAGGAAGAAAGACAGAAAAGATATTTGAAGAAATAATAGTCAAAAATCTTTCCAAATTTTATAAAAATTACACAACCACAGAGATAAGAAGGGCAATGAAACACAAACTAAATAAACATAGCAAAAACAAACCAGGGCAGAGAATAATCAAATTGCTGAAGACCAGTGATAAAACAGACAAACAAACAAAAATAAGTAAAAGCAGACATAAGGAAGGGTAACAGAAGAGCAAAGTTAGGAAAAATAGTAGATATCTCATCAGAAACTATTCATGCCAAAACACAAAAGGGGGAAACATCTTTGTACTATAAAATAAATAGAACGCTATATCCATTGAAAACATCTTCCAAAGGAAAGGTGAGAGTCCCTCCACAAACAGGCTATGGGATGGAAAGTAAGGGGTAGGGTAGTGGAGGTTGGAGGAAGGGGAGAAAACGTCATGGATATTTTCATTTCTTCTAACACTGCTGTATCTGTTTGCAGAGGGGTCAATGCCTCCTCCAATAAAGAAAGGGAAGAGTGTGATTCTCTTGGACACCTGGAACAGATCACTGAGGAACTGACCTACTAGACTTCATGGTCAGCTCTGTGGCTCTGCCACTGTAGATTCTGCTCTATACAGACAGCATACAGAACACAATCTTGAGCCCTGCTCTCAGTGGCAGAGGGAGATCATGAATGTGATTCGGCTGGTAACAAGGTGTGGACCATGGAGGCCTCTGCCACACTGAATCACATGATATAAATCATATGATGTAAACTCCACTCTCACGCTGGGGGAGAGAGAGAGTATGGATGCATTCTGGCATCCTCTCACCTGCATTTGAATTCGGTTGTTAAGGCATATAAATATTACATAATAACAAAGACCCCATTCCTGTCTTTCATAGTGAGTAGGTCCAGGAGCAAAGTGCCCACATGTAGAACTCATTTAGGGTGCAGCAACTGAGACAAAGCATCAAAGCCCAACCCTCATCTCCATCCAGAATGGCAAACAGCAGCCAACTGTCATGACCACATCAGTGTGCAGTGACTTGAGCCAGCTTGCATCCTTCCCATTCGACGCCTTCATAAGCACAATTAGTTTGTGGAGAAAAGAGCCAGACAGCACCTCCAATCCACCAGGCATGCACCTGCCATTTCACATATTAAACCAGAGGGTGAGCCATGAGAGTTCACTCTTGGGAGTTCTTTTCCCCAGATTCTCTGAAAACTGGGGACAACCTTAAATCAGATGACATGACCAAAAACCAGGAAGATGGTACTGTTATGCTTGACCAGTCTTTCAGTGCTCAAGAAGATGTCTAAGGGGACCAGCTCGTGTGATGCCAGTACTGATAACATGGCATAGCTGCCCACGGCATCACAAGCTGAAACAAGTTTTGAGCAGAAAGATGCATCTGAGAAGAGCAGTTTTTATTGTGAAAATCTTGAAGTTGGCCTCTGAGAAAAAGCATGCGAGAATGGTGTCTAAATCAGAACACCTGGGTTCCCTGAGGCTCAGGAGAAAGAGAACAATGTGGGCTCCCAGCAGAAGGCAGGGAATCCCGGGAGGTGGAAGGAGTAGTGGTCAGCGCTGAGAAGACAGACCTCGGAGTTTTTCAGTTCTCCAGCCTGGCACTGGCAGAGTAGATCACATTCATATATTAGAAGTTACAAATACCGTGGAACATCAGCCTACTTTCAGCATTTCACATTACTTTAAAAGAGCAGAAGGAGTAACATCAGCACAGGTCAGAACAGTGACAATAATAGAAGTCACCAGTGACTTCAGACAGGAGTGTGAGGCATTTTGTTTCTTGAATCCAGAGCCTGGGTCTACAGGTTGCTTGGTCCTCATGTGTCCTTGGATCTCATGTGGAAAACCTGTTCAATGAACTTACAGATTCCATTTTGTTAGGCCTATGAAGGAAATGGTGGGCTGCCATGAACAGTTTGGGATCTATTTTTCTAGGTCTGACTAGGCCTCCAATTTTCTACCTACAGGATAATGATGGGTTCCCCAAGGGGAGGAGAGGGTAACATTCTGTAGCATCACCTCAATGCAAGTTGTAACTTCTGTCAAGAACTCTTAGATCCTGAAAACTCTGCTGCATCCTCATTAGAACATGGTCATACTTGCCAGCTTGGCCTTCCACCTACAATGAGGGCATCTGTTGATGTTCTGTCAAAGTGCAAGAAGGCCTTATCAGAGCATAATGTCTCAGTTATAGAGAGAGCTCAGAAGAGGGCCTACAAAATCTGCTGCAAGACTTTTCTGCTGTTGAGAAGTTAAAAGGAACACATGCATATTCACAAGGTGAAAATCCCTTTGCCTACTTAAAGTATGGCAAGAGGTTTATATAAAATATCTGAGACTGTCTGTCTGCACTGGGAGAGTAGCAACCTTCCTCTCTAACTTTACACTGTGCGATGATGCTGATGCCAGCTGTAGGCTTGAAATAAAACTCTTCTGGTCGGGAGTTAATGGCACAGGGTTTGAAGCTTCAGGATGCACAGTGCTTCTGCACCTTTAGAGAACTAGTAAGTAGAGAACTAATAAGGGTAACACTTGTGCAGTTATATTTCTAAGTTCATTCTTTGGTAAAGTGATGCAATTCCTGAAACCAAATCAAGTTCTGTTAGGGTTGAGTGATGAAGTCAAAAAGTAGTTAGTAATTAAAAGTAGCACATTTAAAAATGGAAAATTAAAGTACAAAATTTTTAAAACAATTTTTATACAATTCTGTGAAGTATTAAATTACATTAAAGTGTCCTCTGGTAGAAATATTATATATTTGTACAATGATGCAAAACATGCTTATGTGGTGACTCTATGCCTCTCTAAAAGAAAGGTCCTTGAGGACATGTCTGTCTGCCACAAATATTTTAAAGTATGTCATGAAGATAGTCCTAGGCCTCAGAAAATACACGTTTATTTGTGTCTGCTTGTAGTCACATATACTACTCCTTGATTATGCTAAAACTGGGTCCAGAGTGAGTACTGTCTCAGATTATCATTAGGTGGATACACTTTTGAATATAGCATTCTTGAATAAAAGATAGATTCTGCTGAGTTATTGTAAAGCTACTTATTATAACACTTTGTGTAAAACTTCTTATACAGTAAATTAAGCTACAGTAAAGTTTAAGTAAAGCTATAGTAATTAAAATCATGTCGTATTGGGAAAAGAAAAGGAAATCAAATCAATGGAATAGAAGAGATCAGAAAAAATAGGCACATATGGATATTTGAATTACAACAAAGAGTCGTAGAACCATGGGGGAAATAAATGTCATCTCAATAAATGATACAGTGACAATTGGATATCCACATTGGAAAAAAAAAAGAATAAAACAAGCCCTCCCAACAACATGTAAAAATAAACACAAAATTCCAGTTGGATTGGAGATATCATGTATATGTTCAGTGTCTGTAATCCAAGATAAAGTGACCAAGTATCCAAACAAGCAGGAAAACTCAAGCTTTAACCATGAGAAAAATCAATCAATAGAAACAGAAAAAAACGTGCTAAAGGTGATGGGATTTTTAGACAAACATGGCTATTATAAATATGTCGTATATGTTCAAGAAGGAAGAACAAATTATTAAATTGATGAGAGAATGGAAGGTGCAAAAAAAGAACTCAAATAAAATTTCTGAAATTGAAAAATAAATATCTGCAATGAAAAATACACTGAGGATATTAAAAGCAGATTGGATACTGCAGAAAAAAAATAAATGAATTTGAAAACATAGCAATAGAAAATATGCAAAATAAAGCACAGTTAAACATGAAAGACTAAAAACTTTTCTACTGAAATTTAATAGCATAAACATACAGAAAATAATACAGAAGGATATCTTCATAGCTTTGGGATAGGGAAAGAGGTCTCACTGGGGTCAAAGATTGTTGGAGTTGAGGTAATAGAAATTGTGTGTCAAAAGAAAGAGAATAAGTGGTCAGAGGATGGGATGCATAAAACTGAGATTATAAAAGGGCTACATAATGACAAATTATAGGTTATGACCATGGAAGTGAGTGACTGAGGGGAATAAGATCACTGATGGAGAGAAGTGCAAAGGCATGACAGGCACAGAGTTACATGACTTACAGCTTTATAGTGAGTTAACAGTTGACAAAGCTAATAACTATTAGTTATTAATAGTTGCTGCATAGTATTTAAACCTGACAATGTCATGGATTCAGAGTAGAAGATTCAGATCTGGATTAAAGGAATATGTTACAATCAAAACATTCTGTATTCTATCTCCCCAGAAAACTCAGCTAGCAAACCAATGTTCCACGCTTAGGTGTGAGCCAGCCATGCTAAAGCCATACGTGCACCAAGTCACCTAAGACCACCACAATGGCACTTGCCAAGTTTTGAATTCAATTAGCTAATGAGAGACATATTGTGTATTCACTACAGGTTCTAATGGTGCATTTCTGGAAATTTGGTTTTACTTCCTAGGTTTGCCATGTCCAGTGATTCATGCAACAGATTCTGTTAGCCTTTCCCAGTGCCTCTACACAAACACGCATTCCAAATGAATGAGAAAGCCTAATTCTGAATTTGCGAAGAAAGAGAAAACAAAATGAGGACAGTCTAGAGAGACTGATGCAAAAAAATGGTCATTCTTTCAATAGGATCATAAGTTACAGTGTAAGTAAAGGATTGAATGATTTAACACAACCTCTCAGTATGGTTTGTGGGCAGCAGTTTATTCATTTTTAAAAACAGTTAATATTCTCACCAAGTTATTCATGTTTCAAGGATATATTGCTTTTTTAAGATTAAATTTTGTATTTTGAGATAATTGTAGATTCACATGCAGTTTTAAGAAAAAACAAGAGATCCTGTGCCCCCTTTACCAGTTTCTTCCTAAGGTAATATCTTGCAAAATTAGAGTTCAATATCACAACCAGGATATTGCCATTTATACAATTCAGCAATCTTATTCAGATTTCTATAGTTTTACTTGTACTCATTTGTGTCTGTGTGTGTATGTATTTTGTTCTATATAATTTTACTGCATGTATAAGTTAATGTCTCTACTTCCACAGTCAAGAAACAGAAGTTTCATCACCACAAAGATCCATCTTTTGATCCTTTTATAATCACACCCCCCTCCTTCCTATTTCCCTCCCTTATTCCTAACCCCTACAACCACTGATCTGTTTTCCATCTCTACAATTTTGCCTTTTCAAGAATGTTATGTAAATAAAATTATTCAGCATGTAACCTTTGTGATTGGCTTTTTTTCACTCAGCTGAATTTCCTGGAGATTCGTCCAAGTGGAGGAGTGTAATCAATAGTTTCTTTTTACTGTAGAGTAGTATTCTATGGTACGGATACACTACAGTCTGTTTAAGTATTAACCCATTGCAGGATACCTGGATTGTTTCCAGTTTGGCCTATTATAAATAAAGTTCTTATGTAAATTTGTGTATAGGATTTTTATAAACATAAATTTTAATTTCTCTGGGATCAATACCCAAAGGTGCAATTGCCAGGTCAGATGGTAATTACATGTTTAGTTTTACAAGAAACTAACAAACTGTACTCTAAAGAGGTATATTGCTTTTAAATAAATAGAAATAGTGTTTATGGAGCATTTACTATGTGTCAGGTGCTTAATTCATTAATTCATGCATAATTTACTTGACAAACATTTACTGACTACCTACTATGGTCATGGTACTGTTCAAGAACTGGGAATAGAGTAATGAACAGGACAATTTCCCTGCCTACGTTCTAGTGTGGGAAGAAAACAGTGATAAATATATATAAACAGAAATAATTTTAGAGAGTGGTGAGGGAAATAAAAACAATAAGGAAGATAAAGGTTTGGAATGTGGTAGTGGAGGGGCACTTTAGCTAAGGTGGTCAGAGAAGGCTTCTCAGATGTGGTGACATATAAGTTGAAAATGAAAAGATGGAAGGAGCTGTGCACAGATATGGGGAAAGATGGTTCCAAGCATACGTGCCAAGGCTCTGGAGTGTGAATGATGCTGACAAGTTTGTAGGACAGAAAGGAAGGGAGTGTGACAGGAGACCACTGATGAAAGGAGAGAAGGGAAAGAGGCTGGAGAAGCAGATGTGTCTCTCAATACATACTTAACTTTCAGGTCCTAAGATGTTTTGTTGTTTGTCATTTGAAACTGTTAGAGGCTTTTACACAAAGGACGGATAGGATCTGACTCACATTTTGTGGCTTGTGGAGAACAGACAAGGTGGCCTGTATAGTAAGTTCTCGTCAGGAAGACATAAGCCATGTTACCTCACTTGAAGCCACCCTAGCTGGGATACAACCCTACCCAGGAAGCTTAAGGATATTTAGGCAGAAAGAGACCACTAAGGGTAGTCGAGACCCAAACCCCAGCCAACTCCTCAATTCCCTTATAGAAGCTTGGGAAAGGGTTCCTAGATGCAATGAGACAATTTTGAGCTTTGAAGTTCAAATTCTGACTGCCATCTGCTCACAGTTCAGAAAACTTATTTAATCTTCTGGACCCCCATTTCCTTATTTATAAATATCATAACAAACCTCACAGAACTGTTAAAAATTAAATGAAGCAATGTAAGTAAGAATTTGTCCACAGGGTCTTGTTCTATGGCTCACATTTGCCTTGAAGAAAAATCAGTACAGGCCCCAAAATACCTCCTGGCATTTCTTGACACAAGATTCCCTCACCAAATAGGTAAGACTATGAAAGTATGTATAAGCCATAGATTTTAAAAGTGATAATTATAAAATCAAAACATTAATATTTATGTAGAGGACAGAATTTAATTTCAAATTCATATCAGCAACCCACTCCCCCCAATAAATAAACAGGCAAAAATTGTGAATTCCTTAGTGATTTAAAATTCCCTGCATTCTTGGGCAAAGGTAACTGTTAACTGCATATCTGTTATTATTATAAGCAATGTTAATTTACTAAAAAACAGGTTTGATCATTGTTGTTTATCTAAAAACAACATATGCAAAGGGATTCACTGTTTGAAAATATCTCTATGGCCTTGGTGAAATAGGAATTAGGAACAGATTCTAGATAAACAGAAACACGGTCCTGTCCTGATTCACACATGAAACATTAAAAAAAAAAAAAAAAAAAACCTGCAAAAATGGAGACTGCTTCAGTGCTTAGGTTGACAAGAGACAAGGTTCAAAACATTTGCACTCCTATATAGTTTGTGTACCCCAGACAGACAATAGTTTCATGGATGTATTCTTATCTCCTAACTTATTAAGTTGTATACATTAAAAATGTAATTTTTTCTTTTAACATCAATCATACCTCAGTAAAGTGGATTTTTTAAAAAGACAATGAAATGCAATAAAAGGGGAGACCGAGACATTCTCATTAAGAAGTCAGTTAAACGGGGCTTAAGTTTTTCCCAAATCTATTCTCAAGCATCTTTATCTGCCTAGGATTCCAAATGAATGGTCACCTCTTTACACATGGGCACAGAAATTGACAAGTCCAGTTCCCCAATTGAGTTAATGTTATATTGGGTACTCTTGCTTAGTTCAAGTCACCAATGTGGTAGAAACTGGGCAATCACAGACGTGCATTAATGGGGTCATTACCTGTAAAAGCATTTGTAAAGTCAAGAAGAAGTGGTCACTTTGTCCCTTTGGAGAATTTTATTCAGACAGTAGAGGAAGCTTATTAATTTTATTTTTGGTTTCTTTCTAATCAGACTGTGCCTCTTTGTTCATACCTGCTCCTTGATGTCAAATCTCAGGAGTGAGAGGAAAAAGGAAGGGGTAACCATCATCTGCTTAACGCTTTACACCATAGGAAGCCAGCAAACGTGGACTGAGAACTAAGATTCTTCTAAAACCACAGAAGCCATAAATAGGTATGGACAGCGTCAAGTTTAAAACTCTAGATTGTCAGAATTCCAAGACTTCAAAGTCCATCAGGTAAAAGGGATTCAGAATTCACTTAAGACAGTTAAAATGCTGCTTTAAAATGATTTTTCAATTTAAGGTATTTTGCAGTCTTTATGCTTTTCATCCTTTGCATCAACAGAAAAGTGTTGTTGGAACTATTACCTAAATGTCATCACTTATTTAAAGTGAGTCATGCCTCTTTTTTATTTTTCTTCTGTAAATCCATGAATGCTTTGTGGTGATGACTTCAATACAGAGATTACATATGGAGTTGGTGTATTCATCATTTGTCTCCCTAAGTCATACAAGGCCATTCAGAAAACTTGCTTGTCCTTCTTAGCTACAACCAAACTGCCTGACTTCTGCTTCAATTAATATGGGCTTCTGTGTTGTCTGAAGAAAAAAAATTAGTAAATGATTTATGACACTAATAACAGAAATATTTTGTCGTATTAAGAGGTGTTATTTTTGATATTTACCCCCAAAAGCATCATTTAGAAAGGATCACCCATGATTTTTTTTTCTGTTTCGTGTGTTCAAAATAAGATGGTCTTTGACAAGTTTTATGTGTGTCACGAATCAAGTTTCGAAAGAGTCATTTTAAAGATTCATTTAATAATTCATGGAACTATAAAAGGATAGCAATTAGGGAAAATGTAAATATATATCATATCCAAATAAAATTAGACTAGATAAAATAATTAATTAAATTGATCAAATCATTGGAAAACTCAATATAAAAGAGAATATTTTGCACATCTGGGAAGAATAATTTTGAAATAACAAAATAAATTACTCAAAGAAAATATGGAGATGGTGGTGTGCTGAATTGGGCGATTGGGATTGACATGTATACACTGATGTGTATAAAATTGATGCCTAATAAGAACCTGCAGTATAAAAAAACAAACAAAACAACTAATACTAAACTTTCATTGGGTTATTTGTATGGAAATATGTTAATATAAATGTTTCAGACATTACATGAAATTTCTAAAAATCTTACATTTGTATTTGTATGGAAATATGTATGGAAATATGTTAATATAAATGTTTCAGACATTACATGAAATTTCTAAAAATCTTATATGTTCTGGTATAATGTTATAAGTAATAATCCTAGTTATTACTTTAAAATGTATATCTCAGAAATAACTAATTTTCTTGTCAACTGATTATTATGAACTTTCATCAAATCTTTAACCGTGGTCATTTTTAAGTCTTTTGTCATTTACAGACAGTTCTGGGTGTACTCTGATGATTTTGCAAATATGTTCCTATAAAAGGGTTTCATCTTCAAGAAATTCATGGAAAAGTCTCTGACAAGTACAGGTTTCTGGTAACTGACTATAATGCTGAACTGAATGAATAAGCATTTTCAGAACTCTAATGAAAAACTGATGAACTCATAAAAGTGCTAACAAAAGATCAAGATGAAAAAAAAAAATTAATTACATGGGACTGAGTGAACTGATGAGGATGAGTATAATTTTTGTGACTTTCTGTCTGAATTAAAAAAAAAAAAATCCCACAAGGACTCAGAGGCAAAGAATATACAAATCAATTTTCACTGTAAAGTAAAGGAGCTGTTACAGTGGAGGATTACTGGACTGAATGTCAGTATTATGACATAGTATGAGTGTGTTTCATGTTTGGTAATTGCAATCATTGTTGCTTTTGTTGTGGTCATCCATGTACAATGCTTGGTGTCAGTCTATTTATCTCTTGTAAAAATAAAATACAGTGTGTGTGTGTGAAAAAAAAATATGGAAACATCTGCCTATATTATATATGTATATATACACAATTAAAATATAACTATATCTGTAAAAATTAATAAATAGAAAAGCACAAATGTTCAGGCAGTTCAAGATCTTTAAGAATATGTTCTGAACCATTAACAGCATCTATGGGAGTACAACTATATGGAACTTTTACACTTTAAACCATACATTTACAGATTTCACTTTTTTATAATAGATACAAAATTTTGTAATTATAAAATAAAATGATTTTAGTTAGATTATATAAGAAATGTAATTTGACATCTAAAATAAGGAAGGGCATTTAGAGACCCAAATCTTAAGGTTGCGATTCTCTTTTTCTTGTGAAATAATGTTGCTGAACTTTTCTTCACATCTTAAAAGACCCAAGTTTGCTTTGATGTTTGGGTGATGACTGGGTAAAGACTCATATTTGATCTGTCATTTCCACTCTTTTAATTACTGTGGAAGATGGCTTACATACTGAGAAGAGAATTCTTGTACAAACAGGGTGGATATTTGAAGACAAGCAAAATTTGGCATCAAGTGAAAAACCATAGATTCTTAACGTTATTTAAATCACTTTTTAGATTTAGTCCGATGAAAACATTTATGTGAAATATTAAAAAAGCCAACACTTCAAAACCAGGGAATTTGCTTTTGATCCCTTTTGCTGGAGTAATTATTGATACTTGAGATTACAAGGAGTCTATGAAAAATACTCTTTATCTTTTTTGCATATTAATGAAGGCAGATAGTATTTCAGAAAAGAAAGAAAATAGTCCTACACTGAGTGATCTCTAAGTATCGCTTTTGTCTAGATGCATGTTGGGGTTTTTTCTCTTTGCTTGTTTAAGGTCAAATGCTCTTATATTTTGTGGTTGCATTTTTAAACCAAAAATGCATGTTTAAAATTTCTGTAAAACCCAGTCATTTCTTTGCAAGTAAACCATCAAATTCAATTCAAATGCCCACTATAAAATAGAATCTCTGCAAGATTCTGTGGTTATAAAGATGGTTAAGACAGAGTCCCTGACTTCCTGGATTTAATTCCCATCATTGTAGCTAAGAAGCTACTACAAAGATTGTTTTCAATTCCATCCTTTGTGATCTAAGATATTGTTAGATATCTGATCAAGATATTGTTAAAAGCACACTCTTCAGGGTCACTCCTGTAAGCTTCCCTTTCTTCTTCTTATCATAGATTTTGAAGGCTGGATGAAAACATTAACTTTAATAACAGCAAAAGAGCAATGGCAATAATATCTATGGAACACAGGAACTGTGCTGAAGAACTGAAGACAAAGAAATGATCTCATCCTATTAATAATCCTATGTCATTTCTCCAGAGAAGACATACAGATGGCCAGTAGGCACATGAAAAGATGCTCAGGGGCTTCCCTGGTGGCGCAGTGGTTGAGAATCTGCCTGCTAATGCAGGGGACACGGGTTCGAGCCCTGGTCTGGGAAGATCCCACATGCCGCGGAGCAACTAGGCCCGTGAGCCACAACTACTGGGCCTGCGTGTCTGGAGCCTGTGCTCCGCAACAAGAGAGGCCGCGATAGTGAGAGGCCCGCGCACCACGATAAAGAGTGGCCCCCGCTTGCCACAACTAGAGAAAGCCCTCGCACAGAAACGAAGACCCAACACAGCCAAAAATAAATATTAAAAAAATAAATAAATAAATAAAAGATTATTAAAAAGACAGGAGATGCCAAGAAATATTAAAAAAAAAAAAAAGATGTTCAACATCACCAATTATTAGAGAAATACAAATCAAAACTACCATGAGGTATCACCTCACACTGGTCAGAATGGCCATCATTAAAATGTCTACAAATAACAAATGCTGGAGAGGGTGTGGAGAAAAGGGGACCCTCTTACACTGTTGGTGGGAATGTAAGTTAACACAGCCACTATGGAAAACAGTGTGGAGGTTCCTCAGAAGACTAAAAATAGAATTAATATATGATCCAGCAATCCCACTCCTGGGAATATACCCAGACAAAACTATAATTCAAAAAGATACATGCACCCTTATGTTCATGGCAGCACTATTCACAGTAGCCAAAACACGGAAACAACCTAAATGTCCATCAGCAGAGGAATGGATAAGGAAGATGTGGTACATATATACAATGGAATACTACTCAGCCATGAAAAAGAATGAAATAATGCCATTTGCAGCAACATGGATGCAACTAGAGAGTATCATACTAAGTGAAGTAAGTCAGAAAGAGAAAGACAAATACCATATGATATCACTTATATGTGGAATCTAAAATATGGCACAAATGAACCTATCTACAAAACAGAAACAGACTCATAGACACAGAGAACAGACTTGTGGTTGCCAAGGGGAAGGGGGGCAGGGAGAGGGATGGACTGGGAGTTTGGGGTTGGTAGATGCAAATGATTACATTTAGAACGGATAAACAACAAGGTCCTAATACATAGCACAGGGAACTATATTCAATATCCTGTGATAAACCATAATGGAACAGAATATGAAAAACTGTCTATATGTGAATAACTGAGTCACTCTGCTGTACAGCAGAGATTAGCACAGCACTGTAAATCAACTCTACTTCAATTTAAAAAAAGATTTAATGTTGGAAACGGAAATATCAGGTATGAAGCAAATGATTTAACAATTTTACCATCAACAATGGGGGAGGGGGGACAGTAAGAATTTGTCAGTATTTATTTTAAAGAAAGAAATACCTTATCAAGTAACCATGAATATGTCTAGCACTGTTCATGTCAATCCTGTTGGATATTTATCGATACATTGAATTAAACTGAAAAAGAAAATGTGTCCTTTAAAAAAAATAATCCTATGTCAGAGGTGCTCTATGTGTCCCCATTTTACAGAAGAGGAAACTGAGGCACAAATAGGTTAACTAACAAATAGCAGAGTAAGGGTTTTAGCCAAGAGCCGTCTGATTCCAAAGACCTGATATAACATCTCATTCAGTTTCTTGCCAAGGCTGGCAGTACTTCATGTAGTTAAAAGGACAATTTTTTGGATTTAACTATAATTTGTTCAAACCCCTAACTGCCCCTTGACATCTGTGTGACTCTGACCAAGGCATCTGATCTCTCTAAGCCTTGTTTCCTCCTGTATAAAATGAGCACTCTAATATCTAGTTAAAGGACTCCATGAGAAGTAAAAGAGATGGTACGTGTAAAACACTTAGCACAGTGTCTGCACGATTTTAAGCTCTGCATATGTGGTAGCAGTAATTATTATTATTTTAAACATAATTTTATAGATAGCCAAAATGAGTCAAAGAAAAAAGAACTACTCACTCAGAGTTAGGTAGTGTCGGAACTTGAACCTAGGTCTCTTGAAAGCCAGATATGTCTCGTCTCTCAAAGCAGTTATAATTTCCATGTGGTCCACAGCAAAAAACATCGTATGTCTGGAAACATATATAAAACTCTTTATTTCCTGTCAGGTAGTTTCAGATATTCATATTCTTAAGGCTGATATCTGTCAACATCTGACCAAGCTGATAGTCCAGGGTTCCATCTGCGAGTTCCATCTGAAGTCTATTCAGGAAACCAGACCCCCCTATTCACACGTGTTCAATCTGCCACCACTAGATCTCTATGACTCTCCTGTCCCAGTTATGAGTCCATCCCCCTGTTGGGTTTCAATACAAATCACCTCCTGCCTGCCTTCATATTTTGAACTGGTTTCATTTCAGAGAAAATAACGTGTACCATGTAGGTGAAGGACCATAGAGTTTATCGTTATCTGGGGAGATTTCTAAGCCCCAGTTAAAACTAGTGCTAAAATTGTGCTCAATTTGGAAGCAAAGGTCTTAAAAATAGAGTGTATCAAATCATCATCATCATCATTAGAATAATAACAATAGTTGTGACTGGCAAAACAGTAGATAGTGTTCAAAGTGTTTAAATATGCATCATCTCATCTGGTCATAATAACCAACTTGCATATTACCTCTTTTTGAACAAGAATGAAACCAAGGCTCAGATACTTTAAGAAACTTACCTGAGATCACACAGTAAGAGATAGGGCTGAATCTCAAATGCCTGATTGGGATTTTTTCTAATTTACTGTATTCTGTCTTTCTTTCAAGTGAAATGCTTTCATCTTTAAATGTACAACTTAGGGCATAAAAAGGCAAGAGTTCCTACCCGTGAGAAGGGGTTGTCTTCACGAGACATCATTTTACTTGGCCCAGAGAGAATTTGCTACAACCATTAATAGAAACAATCAAGATTTCCTGTTTTGAAGTTTGTGATAAAATATATCCTGTGGCCTTTGCACAAAATTATTTAATGTGATATAGATATTTGTAGTGAATTTAAATCTTACTTCAGCGATTTGGGTGAACTAATTTCTATTTTGAGTCTCCTTACCTCCTTTGTTTCCCATGATTACGGCTTAGGTATTTGTGTTGTGTTAAGAAACAGGGCATGAGGGCAGGGAAGAGGTTGATTTGGTCCTCAGTTTCATCTGACCATGTGGAAACCCACTAAGATATTCACAACCTTGGTGTTTAGGTTTCATTGGCAGCACAAAGGCATCACCACTTCCTGTTCTCTTGGCCACTTTAGGCTCAGCTGCACTTCCTGCCATGTTTCTGGCCATCGCAGGCACAAGAAAATCATCAAATCATTTCCCTGCTTAGGGGATGATGAATTCTGTAAAGTATACCTAAAGTCTGATCTGCCAAATACCTCCCGAAACATATTTTCTCCGGTTGCATTCCTTAGTCTTAGAAATGTAACACAGGTCTTCTTGTTCTCACATTCCACAAATATATCTGAATATTTAAGTGCCTCTCTAGAACCTGTACAGGAGGTTAGGCCTCTTTCTCAGGGACGCGCCAATCACTGTATTCTCCTGGCTCCTTCTCTGATTAGCCTTCACTACCATGACCTCTACCACTTACCTCACATCCCGGACAATGCTTTCCTAGCATAAATTATATAAGAAATTGACCACTCTTCATGTACTTTCCTAAGTAGTTTATTTAGGATGATTGTGGTTTTACAACTCAAAGCTAGAAAGAACCTCATCTTTTCTGTTTGTTGTCAAATCCCTTCTTAAAGGCGACGAATGCAGAATGGCCTTCTGCTGCCTGTGTGGGATTGAAATGAGGGAGGCCCAGAATGTTAATCAATATTCCCAGAGGGCAACTTTCCCCTGGATACGCACTGAGAGGTATAAAGCTGTATACGACAGAGAAGGAGAATATTAGAACCTCAAAACTAAGAGTAAGTGAAATGTGGACTGTCAATTAAAACAGGGTGAGCATATTAATTTTAAAAAATTTAATAAGAATTTTTTAAAATCCAGTGTACTTTCTTTAATTTTCCCTTAGTGAAGGGGGAGTGGTGATGCCGTAGGTATCTCGCTTGTAGTTAGAAAAATTTAGGGTATGTCTTAGTTTCACAATTTACTCTCTGGATAACGCTGGGAAACCTACCTATCTTCTATAAGACAGAGCTTCTTTCGTAAACAGACTATATATAGGGCGCTTAGGGGGCAGTGTATACGTAGAGCCTACATTACTAAAGAAATAGTGTCTCCTAGAAAATAGGTGTAGATGTACTTGTATCTTATATAAGATATATATATCTTACAAGCTTAGGTGAGGTAATATGGGGAAGTTACCTTATAACCTAGGAAACTCTGAGCCTGTGGAGACGCAGCAGACATGGAGGAAATGTCAGCAAACCAGGTCGATCCACCAGATGCACAGTGAGGGAAACGCTGAGAAGCCGAGGTTCACAGCCCACAGAGAGGTTACTCACAAGGCAGCCAAACGAAGTTAGGGGAGAACAATTCTCAGGTCTGCCTCCCCCAAGATGAGCGGGTTCGGATATTTATGGATAAGCAGGGTGCTCTTAAGCATTGGAGAAAGCCGACAAGAAGAAACCAGCGAGATACTCGGTGTTCTGAGCAGGCGCCTCTGGGAGACACGCTTCTGCATATTCAAAATGGCGGCGCTTAGCGTCCTAAGAGGGTGGAGTTTTGCCCCGTGACGTCAAAAGGTCAGTCAAATGACAGCTGCGCAGGCCCAGTTTTAGGGTCGGTGGTCCCAACCTAGGCCCCAGCAGGCTCGCATTGGGCAGCAGCTGACGCCGAATTCCTAAAAAACTACTGAGCTGCGTGAGAGTGGGAAGGTATGCAATTAAAGAGAGGGGAAAAAGAAATAAAAATCCCCCTCCACCACAAAACTAAAATGAACTTAAATTATTGAAGGCAGTTTAGAAGCAAATGGGTTTTAACAAGCTGTTCCCATATTGGTTGTTCTGTAAGACAAGTTCAAGAATTTCTAATAGTTACCAGCTTCTGTGAACTCCCTGGGGCACAGAACCACTCCATGGTTTCATTATCTGTAAAAATCCATCAAAGGATATTTTTAAGAGTGAAAAAAGTGATACATGGAAATTATATATATAGCTATATAGAGAGATATGTCTGTGTATAAAATTTAGCCTTTCTGGAGGTAAACATCCAATAAACTTAGGAATTATTCTTTTTTAAAGTAAATTCCCTTTCGAGTTGTTGCCTTCAAATTCCACATCATCCATATGCCTCTTTTTGTCTTTTTCTTCTAGATTAAAATGTCTCATAAAAGGGAGAAGGGAGCTTCCAGAACACATCCTCTAAAGTTGTAACCAGTGAATCCTTAATATCCTCCAATCCCGGTGGAGCCGGATGGCATGTGTAGTTGGGGAGCAGTTGCTTCAAGCCCTTGTTCTTGGCACTGAGCTGCCTGGTAAGGCTGCGTAGCTGGGAATTACATAAAGTGACAGGATTCTGGCCTACGTCCTTTCCCCTGTCAGAGTCACCCTAACACCATACACAAAAATAAACGCAAAATGGATTAAAGACCTAAATATAAGGCCAGACACTATCAAACTCTTAGAGGAAAACATAGGCAGAACACTGTATGACATAAATCACAGCAAGATCCTTTTTGACCCACCTCCTAGAGAAATGGAAATAAAAACAAAAATAAACATATGGGACCTAATGAAACTTAAAAGCTTTTGCACAGCAAAGGAAACCATAAAAAAGACGAAAAGACAGCCCTCAGAACTGGAGAAAATATTTGCAAATGAAGCAACTGACAAAGGATTAATCTCCAAAATTTGCAAGCAGCTCATGCAGCTCAATATCAAAAAAACAAACAACCCAATCCAAAAATATGCAGAAGACCGAAATTGACATTTCTCCAAAGAAGATATACAGATTGCCAACAAACACATGAAAGGATGTTCAACATCACTAATCATTAGAGAAATGCAAATCAAAACGACAATGAGGTTATCACTTCACACCAGTCAGAATGGCCATCATCAAAAAATCTACAAACAATAAATTCTGGAGAGGGTGTGGAGAAAAGGGAACCCTCTTGCACTGTTGGTGGGAATGTAAATTGATACAGCCACTATGGAGAACAGTATGGAGGTTCCTTAAAACACTAAAAATAGAACTACCATATGACCCAGCAATCCCACTACTGGGCATATACCCAGAGAAAACCATGATTCAGAAAGAGTCATGTACCACAATGTTCATTGCAGCTCTGTTTACAATAGCCAGGACATGGAAGCAACCTAAGTGTCCAAAGACAGATGAATGGATAAAGAAGATGTGGCACATATATACAATGGAATGTTACTCATCCATAAAAAGAAACGAAATTGAGTTATTTGTAGTGAGGTGGATGGACCTAGAGTTTGTCATGCAGCGTGAAGTAAGTCAGAAAGAGAAAAACAAATACCGTATGCTAACACATATATATGGAATCTAAATTAAAAAAAAAAAAAGGTCACGAAGAACCTAGGGGCAGGACAGGAATAAAGACGCAGACGTAGAGAATGGACATGAGGACACGGGGCGGGGGAAGGGGAAGCTGGGACGAAGTAAGAGATACTACCAAATGTAAAATAGCTAGCTAGTGGGCAGCAGCAGCATAGCACAGGGAGATCAGCTCGGTGTTTTGTGACCACCTAGAGGGGTGGGATAGGGAGGGTGGGAGGGAGACGCAAGAGGGAGGAGATATGGGGATATATGTATATGTATAGCTGATTCACTTTGTTATAAAGCAGAAACTAATACACCACTGTAAAGCAATTATACTCAATAAAGATGTTAAAAAAAAAAAAGGAAAGTATGTCTACTTTTCTTAAGTCTGCAACTGGAAAAAGAAAAAGAAAAGAAAGTCAGCTCAGATAAGCATTCCCTGTACTTGGCACTAGTGTGAACCCTTCAGGACAAGGATTTGCATCCACTGAAATTTCCAAATCACTAAGAGCATTTCATTATCCCTTGTTTAAAATTTCTCCCCTCTGCTCCAATATTGGACAGGAATTAAATTTGGCTTTGGAATCGTTCTGTTTTCGAATGTAAATGAAAATGCCATTTGCTGTCAATTTTGATAAGTCATTTATATGTAAAATCTCCCTCTCTTCAAGGCATGGCAGCTGTTTGGAGATTTGATGAATCATCTAACAAGGAAAACCAAGTAGAGTGAATAAATGTTCTTTTCTTTCCAATCTTAAAATATGTGCAATTATTTTCATTACAGTGTTCATATGTGTTGTCTTTCATCACTAATTTCATTTAATGTTTATTAATACCAACAAAATAAACATGATGGTAGACATTTAGAAAAAAAAATATTTATGATATAGGTTTTAAAAGGCAACCATTTTGCAGATGTGGAAATAGAATTCCTGGTATTTTCATCTATTATTTTTTGATTACCAAATAAATGTGGAAATCAGTGAGAAGTCATAAGGACTTCACTACAGGAATTCACATTCTAAATCAGTAGTTCTCAGAATTTGGCATGCCTCAGAATCACCTAGAAAGCTTAAGAAAAAAACATAGATTCCTGGGCCCCATGTCAGTTTCTGATTCAGAAGTTCTGGGATGGGATCTTACAAATTACATGTCTATAAAATTCCCACGTGATGCTTCTGTTGCTACTCAAGGGATCTCTCACTGAACACTACTCTAAACCATTTTCATAAGCATATTAAAGTAATATGAGTGAGGAAAAGGAAGACTATATATTAAAATTTTGCTCTGAATCACTTTGTTTTCACAATAATAGGCATTTTTGTCTTGTTTTGGAGGTATGCAAATTAAGGCTCAGATGTGTTAAGCAACATTCTTGAAGCTACCTAAGAAGGGATGCAGCTGTAATTCAAAGGGAGGCCAATGGGATTCTAAAACTGGTTGGAAAATTCAAACACTTTTTAGGGAAATGCATTTAATGTACTTAAGAGAAGTCATTCTAATGATAAATGGCTACTGCTACTCAGCCCCAGGTTCAGGGAGATAATAGGAAGCAGTGGAGATTACAGTGATCTTTAGAGCGAATCTCTGGCTCAGACAGTGTAAATTGTTACCATGAGTGTTATTATAGAACTGTGCCACCACCCACACCCCCAAATTATATGCTGAAGTCCTAACCCCCAGTTCCTCAGAATGTTACTGTATTTGGAGACAGAATCTTTAAAGAGGTAATTAAGATTAAATGAGGTCATATGGTGAGCCTAACCTAATACAACTGGTGTCCTTATAATAAGAGAGATTGACATACAGAGAGATGACCATGTGAGGACACAGTGAGAAGATGGCCGTCTGTAAGTCAAGGAGAGAGGCCTCAGAAGAAACCAAACCTGCCCACACCTTGATCTTGGACTTCTAGTCTCCAGAACTGTGAGAAAATAAATTTCTACTTTTTAAGCCATCTAGTCCGTGGTATCTTGTTATGGCAGGTCTAGCAAACTAATATGACTATTGTGTGTTAGCCAACTACATCTTCAGATTGTTTCAGGGAAGTCAGAAATCTGGAATATATGTAAAATCTTCTGAATTTTAAATCTTGACAACTAAATCAAATTTATTTAAAACACTGCAAGACAAAACTCTGCAGGTAAAATAAAACAGGGTTAATTTCCATTGTCTGTATGGAGGTTGTAGCACATAATGATTGTTTAAAAAATATTAGTGTTCCTTTCCTCTCAGGCAATAGTAAAATTTTGTGACATTGTTGGAAATATAGTCATTTATCTTGGAGAGTTTCTCCTGGAGTTTTGGGAGTAGAAACCACTTAAACTTGCTTTGTTATCTTCCTTTCTTGTCCTTCCAATTTGAAGCTGATATTAGAAGACACTCTTGAGAGAGTTGAGATTGAGAAATGTGGAAAGGGAGTCAATTTCTGCAAATTTCTGAGAAACAAAGAAAAGCACCAAAAAGAAAGCGAATTTTTGGCAGGTAGAGAAATTTTGTTTTCCAGTGAAGAACTGCAACATGGTAGCCATGGTTGTTGTGCCTCTTTCATGAGACCTCAGTGGACACTTATCAGAAAGATACAAATGGACAAAAGCAGATCCTAGTTACCCATTTTCCAAAACACAGGCAGAATGATGGGAAAGGTGATGGAGAGATTCTCATCTCCTTCTGAGTAAAGGATGGATTTAAAAGGCAATGTGGGGAAAGTACTAAAGGTGACGTGCGGGAATCTTAGGACAAGCTCAGTGGGAATTTGAAGTCTTTCTGTTTTTGAACAGAAAAAAAGAGGCAGCAATTTAAAAAGTCATTCAACATCAGAATCTCTGCTACTGACCACCACATTGCATTCATCAAGTCTGAGTCTCCCTGCTGTCTGTGTTTACTGTAACCTTGGAGAAAAGACATTTCCTGCTACATGGAATCTCATTAGAGTGACTCAAATTTTTTGACTGCCACCCCCAACAAAAATATTTTTACATTGTTATTTAATACACATATACACATGGATATAACTGAAAAAAATATTTTATAAAACAATGAAACATTTCATGATCATTACTATGTATGATATCTCAGTATTTGCTTTTCTATTTCATTTTTTTTAAATACTGGTTACAGTCACCAAATTGATTTTATGACTCTCTAAATGGGTGGTAATCCACAATTTAAAAACTTAAGATATTGGAGAAACTGTTTTTAAAAATTTAAGAAATTGAAAGTACCAAGAAGAGTGCATAGTCTGATAATTCGGTTTGATCTGTGCATAACCATAGAAGTTATTCTTAGATTGGTGTAACAGATAGACTAAATGTTAAGATTCAGGAATAAGTTGAGACTATACCACATTCCATGTACTTTCCTAGGTGGTTGTATAAATGAACACAAAATTGTAAATAAGATCCCTTCATCATAGACCTTTCTTCTTACAAAGAAGCTATTAATATCACATAAGTTCATAATATAATGATGGGTTGTAATAAAAGCCATGAATAAAAATACAACTTCATGAGACAATGGAAAATCACTGGTAAGAGTATGTTTTTAGATAACGTAGTCATAGTAGAGTCTCCAAAAGTGGTGACTTTTGAGAAAAGACCCGAGTAAAGCAAGGGAAAGAGGCATATGAAGATTGGTCTAGTAAAGAATGTTGAAGGCAGGTGGAATAACAATGTAAAGTCTTGGAGGCAAGAATGAGTTTGGTGTGTTGAAAGAACAAGGCCAAAGGTCTAAAGTAGCAGGAGATAAAATTGGAAGCATAAACAGGAGCCAGTGATATAGGAATTTTTAAACATATATATTCAATTTTCAGAATAGTATGGAAAGCCATTGCAGAGTTTTGAGGAGAGGAGTGGCATGAACTATCATAAATTTTAAATGTTCACTCTGGTTGCTTTGAGGATGATTGACCATAGTGGGGAAGCTTAAGGCAGGGAGGCCAGTTCAGAGACCTTAATCCAAGTATCAGTGATAGATAAAGATAGTTTTTATTATAGTGGGGCAAAGAGATTCAAGATATATTTTAAAGATAAAGCTGGCAGAATTTTCAGATTGACTCGAATAGGAGTATAGTTAAGAAATGAGAAAAAATTTAAATGACATCAAGGGTTTTGGCCTGAGTAGTTGAGTACACGGTAGTGGCCTTCACTAAAATGAGAAAGACTGAGAATGGAAAAACTGGGGTAGAAATCAAGAGCTCTGCTTTGAAAATTATATATTTGAGCAGTCTGTTATACTTGTAAGGGGCTAGGGAGTGAGCAGCCTAAAGCTTGAGAGAGAGTACACAGCTAGAGCTACATGTTCAGCATTTGGATAATATTTAAAACCATGAAATTAGGTAAGGTCACCTCAGGGAGTATTGAAGATAAAGGAAAGATGAATTCCAAGACTGGATCCTGAAATATCTAACCTTTATCATTCAGGAAAAGGAAGTAAGTCTAGCCGAGGATAATGAGAAGAAACTGTACATAAGGTAGAAAGAAAATCAGGAGAATTCTGTGTCTCAGAAGCCAAGTGAAGAAAATGTTTCAAGAAAGATATTCATTATGTAAAATGCTATTGAGGGGTCAACAAAGATTAAAACGATATATGACTTTGGCAAGATGGTGGTCTCTTATATCAAGGTAATTTCAGTGAAGTTTTGGGGAAGAAAGCCTGCAGGGAATGGGTTCAGGAGAAAACGTGAGGTGAAGAGAAGAAGACAATTAGCATAGACTATACTTTTGAGAACTTTCACTGTAAAATAGAGAAGAAATGATCAGATAATTGCCTATGCTTTTTTGAACAATGATTCTAGACATTTTGTTTTATTTTTGATGGAACCTATTATAGTAGGCTTGCATTCTGAAGGACATAATCCAGTAGGAAATCCTGTGATGACACAGGAAAGGAGATACTTAACTTCAGAAGCAAAGGTTTTGCATAGGTGACAATGTACAATCCAATAAACACGTGTAGAAATATTTTGATAAGAATGTAGAGTCCATTCATTTTAACAGGAGGGAAGACAAATTTATTGGCACAAATGCAGGATCATTGATAGATCTGGTGGTGGGAGGACAAAATAGTTCACTTAACGATTGCTTCTATTTTCTCAGGGCAATAAGAGGTAAGATATCAGTCAACCGCAAGAAGAAAATGAGAAAGCAAATTGACTAGTAGGATTCCCAGAAGTACTGAGATCTCACTTGCAGCTTACGTTCATAAATTCCAAGACTAGAGGGCATAGTTACATGTTTTTCTCCAATTATGTTTTGTAAGAGGAAAAGAATAGTTGGAAAGTTATATTTTACCAGATGAGTAAAATGAAGAAAGGGAAAGGAAGGAAGATAAGGAGCTGAAGTGTGTGTGTAAGGGAGTGATTTTCATGATGGACTATAGAAAGTAAACTGTGGAATGAGAGAGTTGAGGACCCAACAGTGTTCATCGTAAGTAAAATAATAGTAAGTTCAATGAATTAGAGAAAAGATGGGATTGAATAATTACTGGAGTAATTATTACTCCAGAATAAATTAGTTGGAAGTGTTGTCATAGATTCTGATGTTTGAAACCAAGATTTTAGAGGTTGTACAGCTATAGATAATAATAAGGTCTAGTCTACAATTATTGCAAAAGTAGCCAAGGGATAGAGAGGAAAATAGAGCTTGAATTGAGACAATCAAACACTGAGACACTAGATTGCTGGATGGATCACCTCTGGAGATGTTCAAGCATCAAGAATGAGAGTGACCAAGTGCTGAAACCTTCAGTGATTAAAGAATGTTAAAGATGTCTACAGATGACTTCATATAATAGGAGTACAAGAAGGTATAATCTGATGGTATGTGCTTCAGAAGAGCTGTATTTGTCCCGAGAATAAGGAAGAAAAATATTTCTTAATATAAAACTATGAAACAAGGATACCTACCCCAAATCTAGGCCGGGTAGTAGAAAGAGTTTTGCATCATCATCATCAATATTTGTGGTAGTGATAGCGTTGGTACTGGTAACAATACCACCACCATATACACACGTTTCCTTATTTGTTAAGTAAGATTCTCCAAAGTCTCTTTTAGATCAATATATACTATGCCTTCATGAATCCATGATTCCACCTAAAGAAGAAGCACATACACTTAGAAGATAACTGGTTGAGATGAGTGCATAGAAAACCAGGAAGAAAAGAGCTCCTTTCTCTATTTCCTATCAAACCTCTACCTAGGACAGTGCCTGACAAGCAGTAGGAACTCAATACTATTTTTGGAAGGAAATACAGAAAATCAGAAAGGAAGGAGGAAAGTTTGCATATTAGGCACTCATGCTGGCTCTGTCATGTCCACAGCTCCAGGAATACATATCCCAATTCTACCAAGTGAGGATGGGTAAGGTCAGGGCAGGGAGCTCTCATATCAGGCAGTGAATCAGAGTCTTCATACAGAGAGGGAAATGAAATCTCCTTGGTCTTAAAAAGTCCAAAGCTCCATAGTGGCTATGCTTATTTCTCCTAATTTTCTAGGGAAACAGGCAGTAGAAGGAAATTGTGTTCCTGACTCAGAGTGACATTTAGCCATGGCCACTCCCAAAGTTTTGCCTGCTTCAAAGAAAGTTATCTTAGGGACTTCCCTGGTGGTCCAGTGGTTAAGACTCTGCACTTCCACTGCAGGGAACGTGGGTTTGATCCCAGGTCAGGAACTAAGATCCCACATGCCGCATGGCCAATAAATTAATAAATAAATAAACAAATAAATAAATAAGAAAGTTATCTTAGACTATTTTCATAAAGCTTTGTCTCCCTGGAGTAAGCTGCTGTATCCTGGGGAGAACCGCTGTTCCATTCCACTCTGCATTGCTCTGCATTACATTTCTCAAGCAGCTTCCATCCCAGAGGAACCCACAGCCGTTGCTTCACGGGCAATGGCACTTAGCATTTCCACGGTACTTATCTCCTTGAAGGAACTCTGCAAGCATCAACTAATTAGTCCGTAGAAAGGCACTGTGGGAAAAGCATGCTTATTCACTTTTAGGAAGCGGCAACTTAAGTGAAGAAGCAGTACCAATGCATCCACTTACAAGGTTACAGAGGGAGTTGGAGTAGGATCTGGAGTTGCTAGAGAGTGCTCCCAGAGGTTGTGATAAATGTGATTACAAATTAACAGCGTCATAGTTAAACAGTGGTGACATTCCTTGAATCCCTTGGTGAAAATGATTATATTTAAAGAAATAGCATACGAGTTAATATAAATAAGGAAAGAGGACCAATTTGATACTAACAGGTAAATAGCTCTATAAGGGTAGCTATCTAAGGGTGAGACTCATTAATCTGTGCTAATGCTTTGCGAAGTTGAAAACCCTCTCTCTTTCACACATTGAACATGAAAAATAAAATAACTTTCCTGGCCATACTATTTCATGTCAGTCTATTTAGACAGTGTCTTTTACAGTCATACTACCTATTATTCTACCTATTTATGCATTCATCCAAGAATGTGTACTGAGTGCTTGATATATACTAGATATTCTGCTAACATTGATGGTAGTGTGGTGTGTAAGACAGGAAAGGTCTTTGTCTTTAAGGTGTTTCCTGTCTAGTGAGAAGACAGGAAACTAAATGAGCAATTACCATGAGATTTGTGATTCTATGTCAGAAGAATAAGATACAATGGATGTGGTTAAAGATGGATCAGAATCAAGGGAAACTTCCCAGAAAAAGGAATATTTAAGGGATACATATTTTATGCATATGAGGCAGATAAAAGGATGATTTTTACCTAGATTTCATAACAGTAATAAGACCTAACTATTGACGTGTATACTGTTTGATTATTTACACTGTATCTTCAAATTTATTGTCAAATTAGCTGTCCTAACCCCCATGAGAGAATTGGGATTATTGTCAAGTGAAAGACCTATGAGAAAAGAAGCCCAGAAAAGGTAAAGAAGGCAAGACTTGAAAACTGAAAAGTGTCAGAGGTCCAAATTAGGGTCAGGATTTGAATTTTGTTTACAATGATAATCCAACAAAACCTGATGAAGAAATTAGCTCGCCCATTCTCAGGCCTGATTTAACCAGAAAATTCCTTCTCTAGAAAGGTACACTCTATGAGCTATTTTAACCAGATGCCTAAGTTTATGTTTTGGTCAAAATTAAAGGGGAATTTTTCTTATGCAAGAGAATGTAACATCAATAGAAGTATGGAACTTTGCTTCATAAGCAAGTGGTACTCTTACACACTTGGTAGTAAAAGCTCCTAAGAGGACATATCAGACCTCTTCATCAATATAGCCAGATAACCATGATTTTCTCAGCTTTTAAATCATGGAGTAGCAGCATAAGGTGCTAAGAGTAAAAGGGCTCTTACTTAAAACACAAATATCTGTGACAGTAGCAGCAGTATGTAACATAGAACTGGCCAGGGGAAGTGGTTTTTGAATAATTGTTTTTAATGCATTTCCCTGCACTGACAGTATTAAATATCTGTCTGGCAGAAATTCACAAGTAGTCCTGTGTCTTGAACATTTCCATAAATCAGCAGTATTGCCTTGGAAACCCTCGGTTTCCCAGCACCCTCCATTGCAGTGAAGCAGATTGGGGCTGAATAACAGGCAGTTAACTGGAACTCTGGTTGTTTGCCTCATTCTGCTACCCTGCACCAAGCTTTTTTTGTTTGAATCAATTCCCCATCTTCCAGCTCTGAAATAGAAGTTGGTGTTTCCAAGAATCTCTATGACCAAATCTCTATGTTTGCAGAGATGGTGGTCGCTATATTCATGGTTACATACACCAAACAAAACATTTGGCACATTCATTAACAGCATTTATTGAACAATTATTTAGCTTCTCCTTTGCCAGGCTTGGTGCTTCACATGGAGACAGGCACAGTCCCATATTCTAGAGAATCGATTCTGATCCAGTAGTCACACAAATACATGTAGAGTTCTATAAGACATATAGTTTTATAGTGTCTGGTGTTTAATCCATTTGGAGTTTATTTTTGTGTATGGTGTTAGGGAGTGTTCTCATTTCATTGTTTTACATGTAGCTGTCCAGTTTTCCCAGCACCACTTATTGAAGAGGCTGTCTTTTCTCCATTGTATATCCTTGCCTCCTTTATCAAAGATAAGGTGACCATAGGTGCATGGGTTTATCTCTGGGTTGTCTATCCTGTTCCATTGATCTATATTTCTTTTTCTGTGCCAGTACCATACTGTCTTGATTACTGTAGCTTTGTAGTACAGTCTGAAGTCAGGGAGTCTGATTCCTCCAGCTCCGTTTTTCTTTCTCAAGATTTCTTTGGCTATTTGGGGTCTTTTGTGTTTCCATACAAATTGTGAAATTTTTTGTTCTAGTTCTGTGAAAAATGACATTGGTAGTTTGATAGGGATTGCACTGAATCTGTAGATTGCTTTGGGTAGTAGAGTCATTTTCACAATGTTGATTCTTCCAATCCAAGAACATGGTATATCTCTCCATCTGTTGGTATCATCTTTAATTTCTTTCATCAGTGTCTTATAGTTTTCTACATGCAGGCCTTTTGTCTCCTTAGGTAGGTTTATTCCTAGGTATTTTATTCATTTGGTTGCAATGGTAAATGGAAGTGTTTCCTTAATTTCTCTTTCAGATTTTTCATCATTGGTGCATAGGAATGCAAGAGATTTCTGTGCATTAATTTTGTATCCTGCTACTTTACCAAATTCATTGATTAGCTCTAGTAGTTTTCTGGTAGCATCTTTAGGATTCTCTATGTATAGTATCCTGTCATCTGTAAACAGTGACAGCTTTACTTCTTTTCTGATTTGGATTCCTTTGATTTCTTTTTCGTCTCTGATTGCTGTGGCTAAAACTTCCAAAACTATGTTGAATAATAGTGGTGAGAGTGGGCAACCTTGTCTTGTTCCTGATCTTAGTGGAAATGCTTTCAGTTTTTCACCATTGAGAATGATGTTGGCTGTGGGTTTGTCATATATGGCCTTTATTATGTTGAGGTAAGTTCCCTCTATGCCTACTTTCTGGAGAGTTTTTATCATAAATGGGTGTTGAATTTTGTCAAAAGCTTTTTCTGCATCTATTGAGATGATCATATTGTTTTTATCCTTCAGTTTGTTAATATGGTGTATCACATTGATTGATTTGCATATATTGAAGAATCCTTGCATTCCTGGGATAAACTCCATTTGATCGTGGTGTATGATCCTTTTAATGTGCTGTTGGATTCTGTTTGCTAGTATTTTATTGAGGATTTTTGCATCTATGTTCATCAGTGATATTGGTCTGTAGTTTTCTTTTTTTGTGACATCTTTGTCTGGTTTTGGTATCATGGTGATGGTGGTCTCATTGAAAGAGTTTGGGAGTGTTCCTCCCTCTGTTATATTTTGGAAGAATTTGAGAAGGATAGGTGAAGAAGTGGTCTAGGAAGAAAGTATCTAAATATATAGAAAATATTTTTGGAGTAAATAAGAGCTTATGAAAACAACTGAAATTGATTCTTTATTTACCATTGTGTATGAAAATGTTCATTGGTGCATTATCTACCAAAAAAGCAAAATATATAATAGAGTATTTAGAAAAGTATAATAATAAACCCAAGAAAATATTATTCATCATTTTGTAGTAATTAAAACCAAGGAACCATATATTTTCATCTTATTTAAAAAATTTTCCTACTTAAAAGAACAATCAATAAATGTGCAACATAGGTTCTAGTTAAGTGAAATAAAATAAGATCACAAAATGACACAGTCTCTGCAACACACAATAATTTTGCACATGGGAAGAGATTGAAACATAACATCCCAAAAGAGAATTGTTGCAAGGTTGTAGGATTCTGGATATTTCAAACTTTCTTTTTTAAAATTGTTCTTAGATGTTAGATTTTTATATATTTTTGAACAAAATAAAGAAATGTACTCTTTGATATTAGAGTTTGAGAAATTAATTGAACCAGGACATTACACTGTGTTTCTGTATACAGTGCAATTGACTCTCATCCTCCTTTCAACTCTTCTATAGATACCTGATACCCCCAACTCCATCTTCCTCTTCTTTCAGAAATAACTTTCTTTCAGTGGAGAACATTGACGTCACAAGATTGATACTACTTCACCTTCCTGCCACCTAAGCTACATCTGTTCATATCTTCACCTACCTTTTCTTCTTCATCTCCTATGAGATACAGAAGGTATCTATCTGAAGTCTCAGAAACCCAACTCAAACTTTCTCAAAGCAAAATACATTGGCTTATTTATCTGAATATCTGCGGATTGAGCTGACTTTCATCACAGGCCTATGCGACAATATCATCTGGGCTTATTCCTCAGTTCTACTTTGTGTGTTGTCTTCATTCTCAGACAGGCTCACTGTGTTACACTTATGCATATGTGCCATGTTCTTTGTTTTCATCGTATTTTCAAATGAGGTCTTCACACTTCAAAAGTCTAAGGACTGCAGATCTAAAGATGGAGGCTCTGCATAAATTGAGAGAGGTGTTGTGCTGATACAGAAGAAGTGAGAAGTTCCACAGATACCTGGGTAAGTGTGCTTCTTCTCATTCAATAATCAATATGAAATGGATGGGAAATCAAGTAAGTGCTGCAGCTTTAAATCACATTGTGAGTTCTGAGAGACAAACAACCCAGGGTATTTTTCATAAAACCTGGAGAAAACTTTCGTGTTTTCCCCAATTAGTTGTAAAGGGCTTCCTGATTTGTCAAGTTTAGAAATTCAGGGCTACCATTTCTTCTTCTCTCTCTCGTTCCCTTCTTTTGTTCCTTCTTCCTTCCCTTATCAATGTGTATTGATCTAATGTTTTGCTTTCAATAGCTGCATAATATTTTATAATATTATCAATTATTATATATAATTTATCCAGTTTCCTTATTTATGCATAATCTTAATTTATTTTGCTGCCATAAAAATACCGAAATAAATAAATTTCTTTATACATAAATCCTGAAGTACCAGTGTTATATCTGTAGGTTAGATTTGCCAAATGAAGTTTGTTGGAAATACTGCTTGAGCGGGACAACATTCTTTCACAAAGACTATATATAGTTTTATTAAAGTTGTGACTTCCTTTCAATAAAATGTTGTTATTTCTTAAACTCCAAAGAATTTAATTTCCAAGGATGATCCAAAAGATGATTATTTAGAGTCAATGAGGTGGTTTCATTAGAGTGTTTTAGCAAAAGTTTCAAACTGGCTCTTTGCTTATTGCCGGGCAAAGGGCATTAGCTCTCTTCCTTTTGACGCTTTGCTTCAGGATCTGGCCAATTTCTCACTTTGGACAAATAAAATAAATGAATGCTTGTGTTTTTTTTTTTTTTTTAAACTTAGTGTGTTTCTTAGGATAAATTTATTTTAAAGAGGGGATCATTGTACCATTCACCCATTTCATGTGAGATTGCCTTGTATGCTCATATCACAAAATTCTATACTCTCACATATAATTCTCAGAAGACAAGCAGCTCAGATTATCCAGCTCCTAACTTCCATGCCCATTCCTGATGCCCTCATCTGTTTTGAATACTTCATTTTTCTCCCATAATACTAATGATGCAATCAATATTTGGAACACTTCATGTGCTTTTCTCATTTCATCTTCTCACAACAGTTATCTGATACCGGTAGTCTTACAATTCCCAGTTTAAATGTAGGAAGATTAACACAGTTATGTAATTTGCTCAGGGTCAGAGTTAGTAGGCTGTGGAGCCTGCATTAAGCTCATGAAATATGGGCTAGAGCCTATACACTTAATTTCTAAGAATTGCTGCTTGGAACAATGTTGACTTCCAGTAGGTACCCAAAATCAGCATCATTCAGAGAGGCTTGAGAAAAGTACACATAATTTGCAATGAAGAAGGGCAACAGGGACCTCTCAGCTTATAAAAACAATCCATGTCTCCTTGGTCAGTTGGTTTTGAGATGGATGTGGAGAAAGATAATTTATTAGGTCCCAGCCTCCATCAGTTTGTTAAGTGTATAATCACAGATCTGCATTTCTAGGGCTACCATAGATAGAACTAGTAATTAGTCTGGATTGACAGCAACAAAATGACCTTTTTTATACCTTCAAGAGCCAATCCACCACTGTCCAAACCCAAGGGGGATCATAAAAGGGTGAGCAGTTGCCAAACAAAACCTGATCTAGAAGGAAGTTAAGTAGGCATTTTAAGTTTTCTATTGCTTTGGTCTTGAACTACTTGGATTACCTTACTCTGGTCCTGATTGAACAAATGCCCTTCCACTCAGATTAAGGCTTATTTCTGGTTATTAAAAACCACAATACCTCTTGGCTCTGTTGTAGCCTTAATTTCCAAATTCAAAGTTTCTCTGGACATTTAAACTTTAGCCATACTGTCCTGTGCCCCTGTTTGGACTTTCAGCTGCTATATGGTCAATTATTTCTAGTTGCTGTCAATAACGCAGTCTTAAGAGATGACTGTGCAAAGACTGTTGATCTGCACTATCTGGTCCTCTAAGGTCTCTCACTCAATCCTGATTTCTAGGTACTGCAAGCAAAGCTTCTGAGTCCGTGAACACATCTACATGCTGAGAGAGTGGCATGCCCCAACTCTACAGGGACAGAGCACCTGTTCTCAAGACACTTCTGGACCTTGCCCTATGAATCTCCTCATCTGGCTGTTCATTCATAGTCTTTATTATATTCCAGAATTCATGCTAAGAATTTAATAAGCACTGTCACATTTGATGCTCAGGAAAATTCTGTGAGGTCAGTTCACTCATTATAACCACTATGAAGATGAGAAACTAAAGGTCAGAGATGTTAAGCAGCATTTCTAAGGTCTCACGGCTGGTGAATAGTGAAGCAAGAATTTGACTCCAATACTTTCAACCTTGACATTTACTCAGGACAAGGTATATGCATATATAATTTTCTACACATAGATAATATATAGGTCATTCTAAAAAGTGTATTTCATTCAAAAAATTTCATCTCATAAGTTAACAAAGCTTATGAACCCAAAATAGGTATTTTTAAGGAAAAGTATTAGGGAAAACAGATACTGCCAACTTTGCAGTCCATGTCTTGGTGCTCAGGCATCCCTTACTTGGCCACAGAGAAGAATGTTAAAGAGAAATGGAAAACCCTATTAGTTGGCTAACTAAATTTTATCTAGTGAATTAAATACAGTAAATAGATAATATTTAACTTCTAAACAATAACAAAGAGATTTACTTATGGTTATTTGAAAGGCAACACTTGTAGACATCAACGTAAGATCCCAGGAAGACCAAGAAATCTGAAAAACAAGGTCACATTTTAAAATAAAACCAGAATATCCAAAGCTAGTCCGCAAACCTTGATGACTTCTTAGGGCTTCAGGTGTTGGATAATTACATGAGGAATCCACTTAGCATAACCACCTAGAGGGCTATCATTTGAATTGTCTAAAATTTGATACATTCACTTTTCTTAAAGTTTGAGATAAAATGAAACAGAGTATTGTGGAAAAAAAAAATCTCTAATAAGTTCCAATTACCCCTTTGGAAAAAAACTCTGCTGCAGAAGGGAATAACAGTTTCTTTATTCCCACATTGTATTAATACTGCAGGTGGGTCAGTTAAAAAGAGCCAATCGCACAGTAATTAACGTTTTTAAGAAGCCAAGTATTTCAGACTTCATTTCAGCTCGGCAGAATGTGCCCATAATAAAAACGTTCCATATGCTGGCACATGGAGTAGGTCAGGCACTTTGGAGGCAAAAGTCCAAATCAGCAGGTGTGTTACACATTTTCTATTTAACACATTTTTTAAACATGACCTCTCGTGAACTGTCTTCAAGCTAATGCTCTTATTCACTACTCCTTCTGATTTTGATATGGGTTTGAGTACAATATCTGTGTTGTGTTATGAGACACATCCAATTTCTTCACCCGTCTTACACGTCTCTTACAATGGATAAGGTAATACCATCAACAATGGCATTTTAATCTCTCCTGTCCAATCTGGATTAAAATGTGCTCTCATCTTTCACCCATATTGCACTAGCTATATGCTTTTGTCTTTCATTCCTCCAATATTGGAAAGCAGGGCACATGTTCTCTTATGATTAATTATTTTGACCATATTTCAGTGACCTCACAGAGTCATTGAAATCATTGCATTCCTGCTTCTGTGTCACTGTGTCACTTAAATATATGTACCTCAGTTCATGATTGGGGAAAACAAACAAACAAACAAACAAACAAAAAACTTCCTAACTCAGTCACCATCAGACAACTCTTCTCTGAAGCTGTCAAATCCTATTAAAATAATTGTCCTTTTTTTTTTTTTTAACTGTAGCCAATTCAAACGCACCTCCCCAAACATTTCTTCCTGAAATCAGTAACAGTGAGGCTGTTTAGATGCATTTTTTTAAGCAAGAGTCCAGAGGGAGCAAACTGGAGGAATCTATACAGGAAGGAAATACAGACTCTGAAGTAACATTTCACTATGACTCATATGAAAAAGACCCAGAATCCTCAGTGAGCAGTTCACAGGCTGTTAGTGAGTGTTTATGACATGCAGAGCTTTGTGCCCCATCATATACAATTCTGTGGTGAGCAATGCTGCTCAAAGTGGGTTCTGTGTATTGGCGCAGAGACTTGGTAAGGAGATAGGCATAGAAATTGAAAGTTAACACTAGGAACTCTTATATGAATGTAACAGAAATTTTACATCACTTGAATCTAAAAGTTTTTAAATACTTATATTTTAAACTCTTTTTTGTGTCTTTTTTTCTAGTAATTCATTTTTATTGTATTTTATAAACTATTGTTCTGAGAGGGAGTGGAAGAAAAATTGGTCCTTACCACAGATAGTGGGAAAGCACTACAAAGAATCCACAGTATTTCTTAATCAGCTTTGCATTCCTTCACTGCACCCTGAAATACATATAATAACATGCATTTAATATGTGTTTAATAATATTTTTGAGAGCCTATTACGTGTCACTCTCCCTTGATATTTTCCATGTGTTACATAATTTTTACTTTATCTCCTATACATCCTGTGATGGTTAATTTTATATGTCAAATTGACTGAGCATGGGATGCCAGATTAAGCATTATTTCTGGGTGTGTCTTTAAGAGTGTTTTTCCAGGTAAGATTAGCATTTGAACTGGTGAACTCACTGAAATAAATCACCTTCCCCCAAAGTGGGTAGGCATTATCCAATTCATTGATAGTCTGAGTAAGACGAAAAGTGGAAGAAGGGAGAATTCCTTCTTCCCTGCCTTCCTGCTTGAGCTAGGACATCAATCTATTCCTGCCCTTGGATTGAGATTTGTACCATAGGCTCCCCTATTTCTCAAGTAGATTGTGGGACTTCTCAGCTTCCATTATCATATAAGCTAATTAATCATAATCAATCTCTCTCTCTCTGTCTCTGTGTGTATATATAATGTATTAATTATATATATAATTAATTCTTTTAATTCTATTACTATCTTATTAATAATAAATATTATTAATTCTGTATCTTTGGAAAACCCTAATACATATCCCAAGACAAAAAGGAAATGAGATGGCTAGAAAACAAGGTACAATTTACATTCATGCCTTGTCATTCCATTATCCTCATCTCTTGCTGGTTGAATGAGCTCTACTGATCAGTAGCATGAGAATCACCTGAGCACTGGTTAGAAATGCAGAATCTTAGGTCCCATTCCAGACCTGTTGAGTCTGAATCAGTATTTTTCAAGATTTCCAGGTGATATGTATGTACATTAAACTTTGAGATGCATTGGCTCAGACTGTTGCAGGGACTCTCAAAAAATGAGACATGTCATCGTCTCTAAGAATGAAACTAACATTAAAAATTTTTATTGCAACATACAGTGTATTTCATTAGTCAGGCCTTCAGCTCACAAAGAAAAATGCCAGCGTACACCTAAATCCCTAATTTTGATTCATTTCGATTCTAAACTTATTCTCAGCAGTCTTTTGCTACTTGTTTGGCAGAACTTGAAGAGAACAAGAGGAAATCCTAGTGCTTGCCTGGAATTCATACTGGAAAAGATTCAGATATAAATCACCCTGGGCACTTTCAGTTTAACATAGGCAAATTCAGTTATTCCATATGAACCCTGATCTAAGATAAGAGGGAATTGGGCCAAAGACTTCTCTGGTCAGATTTAGTATTAGTTTAAAAAAAAAAAAAGAAAAGAAAAACAGGGCCTAAAAACCAGTGGAATGAGCATTTGCTTGAAGAGCTCCTAATTCTAGATGTCAGCTACAAAATATCTTATAATGAAAGAAAGGTTCATTCTTTAATTAATTCATACACGAGGTGTTTTTCTCTCCAACAGAACTAGGACCTCTTGAAAGATCATGCTAAGTATAATATGTTCCTAAAAACCACTGACTCTTATAACACCTGTTGCTGGTCTCTTCTTCCCCTAGGCTAACTCGCTTCCTTGAATATGTTTCTGCTGTTGCCATTTTCACATCTCCCAGAGAGGCAACATGACATGGGGAAAAGAATATACAATTCTTTCTAGAGACAGACAACCTTGGGTTAAATTACCAGCTCTGAGACTTACAAGCCGTGAGTCCTTGAGCAATTTGATTAACCTCTATGAACTTCTGTGGTTACATGAATACCAAATTTGCTACGTTGTAAGAATGACAACTAACACAACAAGATGTTTGGTAAATGACTATGCAGTTACCATATATCTATATGTATATATATACATATAGATATATATACACACATATATATATATATATATGCTTTTTGGCTACACTGAGCTTTGAATTCCACAAATTCTTTATCCCTAAAATCCCTGTTGATTTACACAGAACTTGGATTGATTGCGGAATGGAAGTTGGATGAATAAAATAATGAATGAATAAATGAATAAATGGAATGGAAGGGCTAAACATTAATTGAATTACTCTGATAGAATATAATGCCCACCATTCTTGATTCGTCCTGGAGGTTATCCAGTCTCAGGTATGTTGTTATCCTTACAGTTGTAACTTGATTATAATGCAATTTTACAGTTCCAGTTTATATGTTAACTTCTCCCATTTGAGAAGCCTTTTCTAACCAGGTCGACCATCTTATTTTTTCCTTCCTGTAAATCTGCATAATCCATATATCTCAAATACTCATTTCATTTCATTCATGTGAATTCAACAGCTATGCTAAACATTGTGTTCTGGGAGTTCCTTGAGGTAGGCTCATTACAACCTTCTTGAAAATAAACCGCAGTGCAAACAGCTTTTCTCTGGGGAATTAGAGCTGTTGATGTTCATGAGTTAGGTACATCTTCCACCTCAGGAAATAGCAATAGCAGTGGTCTCTTGAGAGTGAAATACCTTAAGATTATTACAGCCCAATTCTTTCTTTTTTTTTTTGAAGAAAGTTTTTGTTTTGTTTTGTTTTTTGATTAATTAATTAATTAATTTATTTATTTTTGGCTGTGTTGGGTCTTCGTTTCTGTGCAAGGGCTTTCTCCAGTTGCAGCAAGTGGGGGCCACTCTTCATCATGGTGCGCGGGCCTCTCCCTATTGCGGCCTCTCTTGCTGTGGAGCACAGCCTCCAGACGCGCAGGCTCAGTAGTTATGGCTCACGGGCCCAGTTGCTCCGCGGCATGTGGGATCTTCCCAGACCAGGGCTCAAACCTGTGTCCCCTGCATTAGCAGGCAGATTCTCAACCACTGCGCCACCACGGACGCCCCAGCCCAATTCTTGTAAGTTATTTTAAACATTGACTCACAAGCTCAGAAAAATCTTGGCAAGATAGATCAGAACGAGAGTCAGAGTTTGTGTAGGATGTAGCTGTTTGAAAATTAAGAAGCCCAGATAAGATGTAATATAGAGAAAAAAAAAAAAAATCCACAAACAGAAATCCTGATGATGGGTGGGAAGTAAGGAATGGGTGTTGAGGAAAACATTGGAAAAGATGAGGAAGTCTTTTTGTAGCAAAGTACTTAGGAATGACAGACATATATTGACCAAGCAGAGTAAAAGGTGATACACAAACAGCAACTAATTTATGATGAGAAATAAGTAGCAGATAAGGGGCTGTTCTTTGCTATCGAAGCAGGTAGCTGTGCATCTATTTTTGGAACTTTATACTCAATTTTATCCAGCTAATCTCTCACTTTTATTGCCATTATTTTCAAATGTTTTTGAATAAAACATTTAAGAACTGGCTGTAATTTGCCTTTCTTGCTGTGGAGGAGGAAGAAATTTTCCTCTACACTTCTAGATTCTTCTGGCTGGTCTAAGAATTAAATTGGCATGAGCCAGATTAACAGGAGAAAATCAAACAAAAGCTTAACAATGTGTATACATGGGAGAGACCCAGGAAAACTAAGTAACTCGCCAAACTAAGTTTTGTGTGTGTTTTTTTGTTTGTTTGTTTTGCTGTTGTTGTTGTTTTGGCCAAAATGGCCAAAGCCCTCACCTTAAATACCATCTTCAGCTAAAGATAAAAGAGGATGTTGGCAGGTAGTGGTTTGGGACTTCAAAGGGGAGGAAGGCAATTCACATGGAGATGGAAAAACAAAGGTTTGGTAAACAAATGTTTGTTGGGCCAGTCAGAGACAATGAGACACAGGGAGGAACTTTAACAAACAGAGTTTGCTAGGTTCCTCCCTGTCTACACACCTAGTTCATACTAGAGCTCTCTACAGTCATAGCTCCCTTCCGGGGACATGTTCTCCATCTACATTATTTTAGGCAGTTGGAGGAAGGCCAAAGGCTCATCCTGAGTCTTTGGGGCTTGAAAAATAATCAGCCTAAATAAATCCTTGTGCCAAAGAGACACAATTTGAGGTGGTAAATTTTGCTTCCCTATATCTCCTCAACTCCTATCCTTCACCACACACTCCCCGCCCAGCCTGAAACTATACTTGCGTCAATTTCAAGTTATTGCCTTTCCTTAACTGACCACACTCTTTTATTGCCCCTTGGTGTTAAATACTGTGATAATTAAATGAGGCAATTAACTGCTTAGTTCATTGTCCTTTGTATAGTCCAGGAGTTGGCAAACTTTTACTACATAATAAACATTTTAGTGTATAATAAGGGCCTAAGGTCTTTGTTGCAACTACTGAACTCTGCCATTGACATGTAAACGTAGCAATCAGCAATATGTAAACAAATGATTATGGCTGTGTTCCAATAAAGCACTGTTTACAAAAGCAGATAGCTAGCAGGCCTAGCTCGGATATGACTCAGATTCCCTGGTTTACTGACCTCTTATATGGTGTCTGGTACATAATAAGTGCTCAATAAATATAAACTCTGTGCGCTACCAGTTCCCTCCTTTAGAATGGTATTCTCCCCCTGTCTCTCCTGTTCTTCTAGGGAAATCCTACTAATTTTTCTCATGTGAATCCTTTCTCCAGGTAGATTTTGCATTATTATTTTTATTATTATAACCCAAAATTTAATCCTATTTATTGATGTTTTCAATGTGCCATGTACCATACTCACTGCTTTAAAACTATTATCTTAATGCCATCTTCACAAAGCACCATGCAGTTAATATCATGACCATTTTCACAGAAAAGGAAGTTATTGTGTAGAAAGATTAAGTAATGTACCCAAAGCCACTCACCTTGTAAATACTCTTTTCTTTGTGCACCCACTACCAAATAAAATGTGTGTTATCTATTAATTACATTGGATGGTCATTAAGGTAAGTTTATTCTCTCTGTCTTCTTGGCTGTGTCTGAAGCAAAGTTCTCGGTTTGTGTAAATGAATTTTGACATTTGTTTCAAGATTTTTCCCAGTTCCTGATTTCTCCCCATTCAAGGTCAAAAGCTCCTGAAATCCATAATTAAATACATAAACTCAATTAGGGTTTTCCAAGGAATAGCAATAGAAAATACAAAGAAAGTTTATGAGACAAGAAGGATAAAATGAGAAGATCTAACATGCATCAAACATAGATATGCATAGAATGAAATGAATGAACGTGGGAGAGGCATTATTTTAAAAAGAGAGAGAAAACTTAGAAGAAAAATTTTAAGAATTCATAAAAGTCCTATATCTTCTAATTCAGGAATCATAATGAAATCTAAAGTAAGGAAAATAAAAATAATCTACAAAAGATTTATTGTAGGAAAAGTTCAAAACCAAAAGACAAAGAAAAGCTCTTATATGAAGGGAGAAAAAGACTGATTATATATAAAGCAGCAACTATTAAGTTGATACACATTCATCAAGTGAAAAATTTTAAACCAGAAAGTAAAATAATATTTTCCAATTGCTGAGAGAAAATAACTCTCAACCTAGAATTGTATCTTCCAACTAAAATATGATTGGAGAATAAAACAAAAAGAAAATGATCTGAGAAGTTAGGTATTGACTGTACAACACTCTAGCAGTATATTCAAATTTAGGACTTTGCAACTTATAAAAACCTGAAATTTTGAACAAAAATAGCATGTATGAAGGGAATAAGAAGATTGAAATTTAGATGTTCAAAATCCTCATATTATTTGGAAGCAGGATCACAAAATTGAACACATTTAGACTTTGTTAAATCAAATATCCATACTCTCATTTTAATAACTAAAGAAATAAATAAAATAGTAAATAAAAATAAATGTGCATAACTTCCAAATGTATAAAATGGGAAAAATTTAATTAAAAATTTCAATTCAGTATAAGGCAGAAAGCAGAAAAGAATATATGAAATATAAAATAATATATAAATTTTATATTATAAAAATGTAAAATAGATAAAGATAAAAGGCACAAAACTTAAAACAGAATAAAATATGGCAATGTGAATAAATCCAAATATATCTACAATCACAATAAGTGTTAAGTTAATCAGTATTATTATATTATATATTAATAAGAATTAAACTAATCAGTTAAAAGACAGAGATTCTCAGGTTAGATTTTTAAATCTAGGCTTATAGTTATTATATCCACACTTAAAACATAAGGATAAAAGAATATGAAAAATTTTTAAAGATGGAAAAATAGGAAGACGGCAATTAATAGATAAAATAAATGAGATGACTATATTAATATCAGAGAAAATAAACTTTAACACAAAAAAATCTTGTTGGATCCTCAGAGGTTTAATCTGAAATTTAAAATTCAAATCTCGTAAGCAGCCAGTGATTTAGCATCCAAATATATAAGGCAAAATACTGCATAACTTATAGGAAAAATATAAAGCTTTCATCAGCTTCAAAAAATTTAACACTTTTCTTTGAGCAATTGATATCTCATTGTAAGGATGTAGTAGCAGAAATAATAGACATATACTGGGCCGTACATTCAGTAGTTTACTTCTCAAGCAAATATTGAACGTTATAGCCAATAAACAATTATTTTGCATATAATGTCCTCTGATCATAGTGTAATTAATTTAGATGCCATTATCAAAATTATAATTAGAGAAAAAGAACATGAACCTAGAAATGAAAATAAGTCATATATTATTAAATAATAATAATTATCTAATAAATGTTTCATTCTGGTGTACAGATATGCTTTTTTTCTCATTTTGCTATATATATAAATTGTGTTAATAATACACATTTATGTTACAGTGTCCAATTTTGAACTGTTTTGAATATATATAATATATATAGTATGTATATGTATATATAGTATATATACAGCTTTATTGAATGTATATATTCTCTACATGTTGTATATGTAAAGAAAAGATAGATAGATAATTTCCCATAAAGCTATTACCACAAATCTGGATAATGATAATTGCTACTACAAATGGTAGTCACAAAATGAGTCTGTCCTAAATCCTCATCTCTTTTGCTCGTTTTTGACCTGCACTGGGGTATCTCAATGGCAAATCCTTTTTCTCCTTTCTCCTTATACATCAGGAGCAAACCTCATGCTAACTGGGTCTAGCTTCTGCTTTGCTTGGCTCAGGCTAGTCCATCTAGCTCTAAATAATTAAATATATAAGTTCCAGAGTCACATAAACCTTAGAGGATGTTGGACACCTAAAACTTTGTAACAATGAGGCTTGAGATCAGAAAGCTCCTATGTTTTCTCATCCACTTTAAACTCTGAAATTCTATCTCAAAGATTCCTTCACTCAGCAAAGGGGAAATTGACAGGATTGCTGTCAAGGTCTATTCCAGGGAAGGAAGCATTTTCACCTTTTCAAAACCTCTTCCTGGTGTTAAGTGAGTTTCTTCTTACCTCAGAAGTTGGCCTAATTGATATTTCTGCAGCACTCACATCATCTCTCCTTTTCTCTATTTTCCACCATCCTAGAAACCTTCTGAGCGGCAGGAGAGTGATGAAAGAGATGGGGCCAGTACTCTCAGAGATGGGTTGAGGCAATGGGTAAATTTGAATTTAGATTCTATTTTTCCCAGACCCTATGCTCATTTTACCTCTTCTGGCTTCCATCCCAGCTCCTTGTTCTTGTTTTATTTCCCTTCTGCTGTTTCTTTCCTTGAGTTGCATTTCTTATGCCAGGTGGGCACAACAGCTGAGCACTGTGGAGGCGTGAGATACGGAGGGCTGGATGAGGCTGCTAATGATGTACTCTGGCAAAGCAGTTCCATTCCAGCCTCAGTGATGACATAGCTGGAGAAAACCCCACAGAAGTGCTCAACTTTTCTCATGAGTCTGCAGTTTCTTCTGAAAAAGTGAAATTCTATCGAATGGTACAGTAAGACATCTGTTTCCTCCAGCAGTGACTTCCAGACAGGGTAACATAATATTGATATTAAATAGGGCCCAAGACCAGTTCCTTACTGAACTGATCTAAGTTCTGATTGCAGTTTTTAGTCTTATTTAAAAGTGTATGCACACTCCAAGAAAATTCAGGGAGGATGTGAAAGGTCATGCATTTGCTTGTCAACAAATATTTGTGAATATTTACAAAAAATGTCATGAATTTGCTTAGCAATAAAATGTCTATTATGTGCCAGGCAGTTTGCTAGGCTCCACCATCATTATTTATTTGTGGGCCACAGAGAATTGTAGCTAAATTCATGTGCATGTCTTCCTGAGTTATGGGAAATATTTCCTATGAGATTCACATTTCTCAAGAGGAGAATGGCATATAATGTGATCATTAAGTTGCTGAAGCCACTTGAACATCTGCAAGATGACTTGCACATGACAAGGGCATCAATGACACATCATGGCTTTGGGATAATGTCCTGGGACATTTACTGGTTGTCATGTGCAGAGATCTCTTATCAACTTAGTGGTGATATTAACAGAAGCATAAGGAAAAGTAGTGCACTTATTTTTCTAAAATAAAGTTTATAGGGAAATGACAGAGTTAAATCTAAATGATGAATAAGTAATAACTCTACACCATTTTGCCTATTGACATTTCAATAGCAACTTACTTATTTAAACTGGACTCATTAGAGTCTTTTAGAATAGCTAAAACATATCAACAACATCCAAAGAGTCATAGGAACATTAAACCAGAAGTGTAATTTATCTTGTGGTCAAGTTCAACCATACCATGTCATTCTGTACTTGATATAGAAGCTGAATATTATATAAGTTTGTAAAATGCAATTGTATTTTATCAATTTTTAACAGCAAGATCTCCAGAGATGCCAGGATGAATCAGTCTTTCCCAGACATGTCAAAGTCGGTCTTTCAAGCAAAGAACTGGGTCCTGATTTGGAAAATGACCAACATTCCTATTCATATTTGGCTGCTTCTGTCTCAGAGTGAATAGTAATCCAAGAATTTGAGATGATGCTGGCATATGACTGGCTTTCTCTGCTAAAACTTGCTCTTACAGAAAGATCTGAGATTCATTCACACTCTATTAAGTAACTAAAGAACATTTAAAATGCTAGAAAACAGATTATAGACTTTAAAAGTGTATCCCTTAGTTTGCAGGTCCAGGCACCAATTAGTTTACCTTGGAGTTATCAAAATCAAATATATCATGTAGGCAATCTCATACCCTTAAAACAGATAACAATTGGTTGGCCCTGGGGAGAGAGAATTAAGAGAAAGAAAAGGAGAGAGAAAAAGAAAAAAAAATAGGAGGGATGATTAAAGATAGCATAGGGATACAGTACAAATTGAAACGAAAATCCCCAATTAATGCGTGGCCATGATGTTAAATTGTATGTAAAAGAGATAAATTGCATTATCCGTCATCTCACTGGAATGTATCCTTCTCAATCAAAATGACCTCTTCTAACCCCCTTGGCCATTTTCCTATATTCCTTAGTTTGTTATTCTCCTGGTCTTTTCTCTTCATTATAATGTTTGAGGCATACTTTTTCGTTTAAGAAAAAGAGAAAGGATCTTTGAACTGTACCTTGAGGTTTTCATAGGAAAAGCGTGAAAGAAACTCAATGGATATGCTAAATAAATACTGCTGGAGTGAGCGGTTTGAGGTTGTGCCCTCAAACTTTAACTGAATAAGACTTTTGCAAGATAAACCATGAATTAATGCAGTTCTTTCCCAACTGAAGTATAAGACTATACTTGTACTTGAGTGTTATAGATATTTCCGTTACCTCTTTGGGTTTTCTTTCTTAAAGAATATTAAGTTTCTGATTCATTATTTTAATTTTTTTTCAACATTTCTGAGACTAGCGTTTCAGATCAGCTAATCCTCAATGTAAACATGTTTTTTCTAAATTCCTTTACTGGAAGATTCACTAGTGTCTTGGTAAGTGACACACTTTAGGATGAGACAAGTTTCAGTTACAAGCTATGCTCCTTATTAATTATATGAATTTAGATATGTTATTAACTTCCTTAGGCACAAGTTTCTCATCTATAATTTGGGGCATTAAATTAACTCATCTCATAGTGTTGATATGAAGACTAACAAAACAGGGCCTCAACAGAGTAGTTATTTAAACCCTGAGCTCGCTGTCTAGTACAGCCTGACTTATAATGCAGATTTGAATTTGCTGTAATTATCCTGAATGGAGATCTTCAGATATGGCCTAGTGGGAACGGCACATCATAAATCCCAGATGAGGAAAACGGGGTCCTCTGCTAGACAATCTGCCTCCATGCAGCCCAGGGCTTACCTTTTTGATAAGACTGGAAGCCACCAAACAAAGTGTTCTCAGCTATTCTGCTATGTCAGAGAAGGTTGGGGTTTCTTGACTTTAAAATACCTACCCCTTTTTCCCATCTCCATATATCCTCCCTTAAAGCCTTAGACTGTGTTATATTGGATTCCTTGTCTGAAAATTAATTTAAAAAGAAAAATTCTTACACTCATGATTCAAACTCAGTAAATAATAGCTACCTGCTCTGGCCCCTACTCTGTCGAATTATATAGTCTGCATGAGTTGTGTTTAGGCTTCATGACACGATTTGTTTAAAGAAAAATTGTCTTTTAGTATCTAACGACCTCCACAAGGGCTCTTTCATTTGAAAGTCTCAGAGTCAGGGAAGGCCCAGTCCATATTTATACCCCAGGCAGGCTAGTAGTCTCATACCCATTTAAACTCTTATCTCACTAATATTTTTAATACTTATTTGGAGGGAAGGATAAATGCTATGTGGAGTAAGGCAGAGGGTGGCAAAAGAGGACAATTACTTACAGTTTGCAGGCTCTCTTTTATTTCACTGAGAAATTCAGCTCAGTTTCCAAAGTTGCAAACTCACCATCTAATCAAACACTCTGTAGTTAGCTGTATCTAGTCTCCTCAGAAGAAAATTTAACAGTGTTTATTCTCAGTATACAACTCAGGGAGTCACCAACACCCCTCCCAAAAAAGTAGCTTACCAAAGTAGTACTTCCAACCATGTGAGAAGTCCATCTTGTTATATTTCCAATATTTATGTGTGTGTATGTATGTCCCTGTGTGTGTGTGGGTATTTGATCACTGTCCCTTTGGGTATTTCTCTGGTGCGCAGAGTACATTTTGCCTCCAGAAAGCTATGGAATGGAACATTCCGTGCATATTAATTAAATCACTCACAATCCCACACTAAACTCAAAAATAAAAATTCATGCCTTTTTAATTCCTATCTCAAATTAAGTCCAGCCACATTCCACTTAAAGGCCTTCAGAAGTTCTACAGTAAGATTAATTGATAAAAGAAGATACTCACCATAAAATGTCTATAACATAGAGATGCCCCAAAGTAGAAATTAAATTCCTTCGTCAAATCAAATTACTGCGAATAAATAAATTCAATATTAAATCCCTTTGCTGTTGTAAATTCAAGTCCAAACGAAATTATCTCATTCTTATGTGTTAGAGCACAAAAAGAATTCAACATTCTTAAATTGTCTAAAGAAATTAAAATTCTTGCCTTTTTTTTCCCCTGCTTTCTCTCAGCTAGATGTCATCCTCATGCCTGGGTGGAGTTGAAGTTTTGCCATCATTGCTCTTTCCAATGTCTTCTATTGGAATAGGTATATGTATTCGTTTTCTGAGTTGTCGTAACTAAATATCACAAACTGGATGGTTTAAACAACAGAAATTTATTTACTCACAATTCTGAAGGCTGGAAGTTCAAGATCAGGGTGTTGGCAGGTTTGGTTTCTTCTGAAGCTGCCTTCCTTCCCACTGTGCCCTCATATCGTCATTCCTTTATTCATGCATATGTTGGGTGTCTCTCTGTCTCTGTGTTCAGATATTCTCTTCTTATAAGGACACCAGCCATATTGGATTAGGGCCCACCTTAATGACCTCACTTTAACTTAATCACCTCTTTATGACCTTATCTCCAAATGCATACACTCTGAGGTACTGGGGGGTTAGGACTTCAACGTGTCAATTTTGGAGGAACACAATTCAGCCCATAACAATGCACTCCTTCAGGATTTCAGAAGTGTAATGAATTCCATGCCAATTCTCTCAAGGGTCCAAGGCACCATTCCAACTCCCAGAAAATAAAAAAATAAAATAAAATAAAATAAATTAAATAAAATAAAAAAGAAAGCCAGTCCCCATCAGCGATAATAGTTCATCCAAGAATCTTTATTCCTGAAATTTAGCATTTGATGTTGCCAAAGTCTATTGCAGTGACTCAGTGACGCTCACTGGTGGCAGGCAGAGAAACCCTTCCTTGTATAAGCTTTGCCAGAATGCCAATCAACTTAGGTCTCCCTGGAGACCACCACCTGTTAGTTTATTGTCAGTTGGGAGACATCTTCCATCAGTAGGTTATTTCCATCTATTTTACCATGTGTCTGGGAAAAAATGCCACCATGTATAGTATCTCTTCAAGCAGAGTGACCTTCAAGATAATTGTATTTTATTAATCCTTAAAATTTGCAAAAGTGGCAGCCACTTATTGAGGTATAATATATTTTCATCCAGAGTATTAAAAGTCTCTTGGTTTTCATTTTTTCCTTTGGTCCCATATCTCTGGCAGCTTCATGGTGAACTGGGGGAACCTTTGCCTGGTAAAACTGTCTGCTCATTCTCTTGTGAGTAGGCATTTTATAACTGTGCCAGCAGCTTTTGCCTCTTGCTATAATTGCTAAAGCCTATGTTTCCTAGGGAATTCCCAAGCTGCTGTTGATACTTTGGAAACTAGGGGCACCCTGACCACCAACGTCTCTGCTTATGCTTCGCAGACACTGTCATTCTTCAACTTTTGAATGTTCCAGACACTCACTGAGCAGCATTTGCTTTGGCTACATCTTTTTCGTAAGTAGTGGCAAATGCCTCTAGGATTCTGCTTTCTTATTTTATTACTTTGTACTTTCAGAAAGTTCACCCACTTGACTTCCTAAGAGTTGAACCTGCTTATTAAATTTCATCTCTTTTTATCTTTATTTTATATCTGGCTAGGGCTGTTTGCTGGAAGTAAGTGCCTTATTTTTGTTACTTTCCTTGGTTTTCTGGCCCTGACAGTTGTTTTTCTAACATGCTTCTTTACAATTTGCCTTACGGTAAGATTTAGTAAAATTTCATAAGTAATTGATATGAAATTAATGAGTTCTGTCAAAAGCATCTATGCTCACCTTAGTGAATTGGATCAGCCTACCCAGTGAGTAGTCTCCTGTCAGAGAGCCAATAATCCAGACGTACAGTTGAATAAAACATTCTCCAAGCATTAAAGAAGAGAGACACTTTTATTAACAAAAGAGCAAAACCAAGCTGGTCACATATTTCTCCTGAACAGAACAGGAAACTCCAATGCACAAAGGGAATGGGGTGCACATGGTTTCAAGAGACATAGAGTTTAAAACAGTTTCTGCATTGGGTGGAAGTTCATTTAAAAAGACATTCTCAGTTGTATGAGAGCCCAGAAACTTACTGCTCATATGCACTTCTGCAAACATTGATTCAAGGAACTACTTGAGACAATCAGAGAAAATGAAACAAGAACTTGTGAGTTGGGTGGTGAGGCACGAAAGGACTCTGATGCTTGCTAGGCCAAGTAAACATATAAATTTTAGACACATACAAAACCCAAAATCCTTTAACAAGAATGCGTTGCAAAGGAAAACAAAACAAAACAAAACTTCATCTTCTGGGGCTTTAATTCCAAAATATATGAGTAAACTTTAGGACATGGTAGGAAGATGTAAAAATAGCATATAAATTCTTCATATTAATTAAGGAGTGCTACAATTATTGTGTTACTCTTAACCTAAAAATATAGGCTATTTTTAAAACATGTTTTTTAAGCATAAATATAATTACTAGTAAAATTTTTAAGCAGGATATGAAACTATAAGAGAAGGAAATAATCAACCCATGAAATCAAATTTGGAAAATAAAAGAAATAATTTCATAAATATAAAATATGTAAGTGTAACTTTACCGGCTATAATGGAATCATAGAGGAATTAAACCACTTTTAAATACAAATACTCTTTCAGTTAAAAAACACAAATCATGCAAATGCTATTTATAAGATAAAATCTAAGACAAAATGAGACAGAAAGTTTGACAAGTAAAATTTTAGACAAATTTTTAAAAGAAAAACAAATAGATATGATAGAAGCAATATTAATATATAATGTGAAATTTCAGAAAGAAATAAGAGCATTACGTGGAAATAAATTAGGATGTAAAGTCATGAATCACAAATTGCCTTGTAATATAGTATCAATGTAAATAAAGAAAAAGTGTTACACAGTAAATCATTGTAAGATCCTGGGGAACTTCTACCAGATCAAGAAATATTGTTAAGATGACATAAACTTGAATCAATAACATATTAGCTAAGAGATTTGGGCTTTGGAAGTAGACAGAAATACATTTAAATCCCACCTCTCAGCTTCTAGGTGTAAATTTTAGTAGAATCACCTTTGTTGGGTTAGTCTGTCTCCAGAAGACTTGGTGGCCTCATGTGTACAATGCAGAAATGAAAAACAAATAGCTTTCTGGGTTATTGTGACATTAAGCAATATAACACAGAAAAAAATGTTTGGTACACTGCTTTATACATAGAAGTGCAAAATATTTTAATTATTATTATCATTACTACTCTTATTATGTACTGACAATTTATCCTACAACCAACTCAGCTTTGACAAATGGACCATATGATAAGTACCTCCACAAAAATCTCAATAAGTGTAAGTGATCTACAGTGCAATAAACACAGAAATTAATATCAAAAGTTTCATGTTTAACACAAATATCTTAAAATTAAAATTACTACATTTCTCATATATGAAATTCTATTTCATAATTAAATAGCTATTACTTATAAATTAAAATTACAGTAAAAAGAGTGAGAAATACACTATCACTCAGGAGCCAATAGCACAAGTAAAGGAGAACAGATGTGTTATTCCCTTTAAGTCAGGAATTAGACAAAGATTCCCACCATGAACACAATTAACAATGAACAGTATACACGTTATTAAAACACATTTTATTGAAGGATATAACTTTTAATTTAAATAAATGAGGGGAAAAACTTACAACTTTCTGTATAGGAGCCTCAATATATCAATTATCTCTTAATGAATTTATAGATGCTCAATTACCTGTTAATGAATTTGTAGAATGATTCCAACTGATATCAAAATCCCATGTAATTTTTAAAATATTTGACAAAGTTGTTTTAAAGATCATAGAAAAGAATAAAAGGTAATATATACTAAGATATTTTTGGAAAAAAAGACTAATCTGAAGGAACAAACAGTTTTAAATTAACTATTTAGAACTATTTATATTTAATAACTATATATGGTATTCTACAATAATTTAAACTTGTGATATATTCTCAGGAATAAACAAACAGAAGAAAGATAGAGCATACACAGTTCATAAAACCTTTAAAGGTAAAGTTGACATTTTCCTATGGGGAAAGAAAGTTTTTCTTCAATAATAATTATTGGGAGAATTGATTAAGTACTAGAGAAAAAAAAAATTGAGAACCACCTCTCTCATACACACTACGAATCCCAAATATATTAAAGAGCTAAATGTAGAATAAAATGTCTTAAACCAAAAACCTAGGAGTTCTTTAGAAGTACTAATAGAAGCAATGCCTTACATTGTTTTAATTTAGGTGGATGAGATGAGACAATATATGGAAAGGACTTAGAAGCACAGATACATAATGATAGATGTAGTGGTTAAGGATGTGACTTCAGAGCCATGTTTTCTCCTTTTAGGATGGGGAAGGTAGAATTCATAGGAAAATTTTGCTAGATTTGGTTCCATGTAACACTTTATAATTATTTCAAATATTATAAAATAATTATACCAACTCGAAGAGGCAAATGGCAAATTGAAAAAGGTGCGTGTATTTTATTTAGCAAGTGATTAATATCCTTCAGCAGCTATTTTTGGGACAACTACAGTATCTAGGTAATTCAGAGACTTTTGTCTTTTACTCTCCCCTCTCCTTCCTGGCTTTCATGGGGGAGGAGGGGGGAGGAAAGCTTTTGAATGTGAGATTAGAGTTTTTTAAACTAAGTAAACTTTTCATTAACTATTTCAAATATGAAAGATTGTCCAAAGTGCTATTAAGGGATGTACTATCTTCCAGGGATAAAAGAGTTAACATGACTTAACTGGAGTAACCACTCAGTAAAAATCAAGCAATTCCTGTTTGTGTCTGAACTGATTCAGATCACAGAATACATCATTTTATATACGTCATGCATGAACACATACAACAAAGAGGCTGGACAAACTATAACAAACACTGAATGTTAGCCACAGCTGTCTTTAGGTGATAAGATCCATAAGTACTTTTTAATATCTTCCATGCAATTTTCTGTATATTCCCACCAACCATGATGTGTATGCATTAATTTTAAAGGCAGTGAACCAAAGTGTTATAAAAAATGTGAGTGGGTGAATGCAAAAGTTACAGTTCATGGTTAAAAAAAAAAAAAAAAAAAATATATATATATATATATATATATATATATTCTTTTCTTTTCTTGCAACCACTTAAAACTTCTTGCTGCCAGGCAAGTCTTGGCACAGAAAAACTTTGGGAGTTACCAGCGAAAACCCACCCTCTGCCCATCACTCCCATCAGGCTGCACAAATAGCCCTTCTGACACCACAGACCAGCGACAGTGAAGATGTAGGGGCATGAAGGGAGAATCCAGTGACAAAAGCCCCAAATACATATTAGGTAACAAGGCATATTATGGCAGTTGTATGGGAGAGAAGAGAATTCTGTTGAACTTCAAATGCTCCCATTAGACCAGGGGGCTATGGGTATTTGTGCAAAATTCTCAGTCTCTGGCTTATCATTAAAATGGAGGCTATGTGGTTTAGATTTTCTGAATATAGATTTTAAAACTAGGCAGTAACATACCAGCTTTGTGAACTTGAGCTATTTGTTTCAGCTCATTGCTCCTCAGTCTCTGAAAATTAGAAGTACTGTAGAAGCAATGTCTTAGGATGTCTCAGTTTTGAGTGAATTAAATGAGATAATACTTGAGAAGAGTTTTGAGGTGAAGTTATATAATAATAGAGTTAGTGGTTTACAAAGTGACTTCAGAGACTCATCGTCTGGATTTTTATCTCAGCTCCATCACTTGGGTAAGTTTTTAAACCTTTCTGTGTTTCAATTTCCTCATTTGTAAAATAGCGATAGTAATTGTACCACACTACGTGGGGTTAGAGTGAAGATAACCGAGTTCATAGATAGCAAGGTTTAGAAGAATGCCTAGCATTTCTATAAATGTCAGATCTTTTTCTGTCACCATTTTATAGATGAGAAAACTGAGGCACAGAGAGAAGTTAAGTAATTTGCTCACTGTCACCAGTGAGTCAATGGAAGAGTTAGTGCTCAAACCCAGGCATCTGGCTTCATAGTTTATTTTCTTAACTATTGTACTGACTGTGTTTAATATATATTAGGTATTACTTTTATTGTTAGTAGTTAAGTCAGAGGTGGCACACAAGTATGGCCTCAAAACATTTTCTAAAAACTAGAAAATAAAGAATAAAGGAAGATTAAGAAATGAATACTGCTCATTTCTTGTATAGTGGCTATTGCTCCTATCTATCTATTCATCTATACATATCACATTTAATCCTCCACCTCCACGATGCATGGAATATGATTCCCATTTATAGATGAGGAAATTGAGCCTGAGGAAAGCCGTGCCTTAATTATGGATGAAACTGGCATTAGAATTCAAATCTAACCTCAAATCCTGGGTTTTTCTATTACACGACACTACTCCAATGTCTTAATATTTGTTCTAATGTTCAGTTTGCCCCCAGCATAGTCACTGTACTCAGAATCTAGGGTTTTTCCATATTTAGAGTAACCTGCAGAAGACGTTTCCATTGCCTTGGTCCCCCGGCAAGTCTCAGACTCTGAGGAAAGCCAGAAAGCGTGGGGGGGGGGGGGTGGTCAGAAGATGACAAAGTGAAATAATCAGAGTTTCACTGACCTTCTCTGCTGAAAAGAACACTTTCCAGAGAAACAGAGATCCATCTTGGGTTCATAATAAAAATAATACAGTAGTTCCCATCTTCAAAGCCCTTTGATATTACTAAGGGTTCTATTGGGCAGAAAACGTCAACACTCTTTATCCTCCTTTGATCTGGATTTTGAATTATTTGACATACTGGTGCCCAGAGTTTGCAGTCTCAAGGTTTTCAGGGTAGTTACTCCAAAAGGATACTGTTTACGCTTCATTTCTGGGTAAACACTTCAACTTCATGCAGGATAGACGGGATTGCATCTTTGTAGGCATTTATTGGCTGCCTCCTCAGCTTCCATTTTTTCTGCCAGCAAGCGTGGAATGTCCTTTTGGTAAATTACTTCTCTACCGTTGTGTTACAACCTTACTTTTGATGGAGACTGACCCCATTCCTAGCTTCAAGGGTGGAGCCTTATTGGTCTAAGCTAATCCTCATGTTCCATCCCCTCCAGCTACAGTAGTTTGTTCAGGAATGGATGCAGGATCCAGTTTGGACCAATGAAAGGGATGGAATCTAAACATCTGAGCACCAGTCTGCTGGGACTCTCCTCTCTCCTTCCTTGGAGCTGTGTGGGTGGGTGTGCAAAACATTCTGGAGCCTGGAAATGAAACAGACCCTGACAAGACATGGTGAGGATGTCACTGAATGGCAGTTACAAGCCTCAGTAGGGACCAGCTCTATCTCCAAACTGTTTCAGTTTTGTGAGCCAATAAATCCCACTTGTTGCTGCTGATGATTTGGATTGGGGTTTTCTGTTACTTAAAGCTATAGAGAGACCTCAACAATAATATATGTCATCAGAACATGGGTATCTGATCCAGCAACCCCTGCAATCCTAATGGTTTTTATGGAAAAATGAATCCAATATCACACAAATTAGAAATGCAAATCTTCTCTCACAGAAAAAGGAACATACCTAAGTCTTCTTAGTTTCAGCTGCAAATGACTAATCTACTTCTTCTAGTAATATAACCACGAGTAGCTGCAGGGTAGACTGCCTCTCGCTTCAGGTATTATGACACCAAAGCCATGGCACAGAGTAATACTGTGTCTTCCTTCCCTGCTTTAGAGAGTCTGCTGAAAATACTGGCCTCTCCGAATGATCATGTTGCTATCCTGTGCCCAAGTGATGCAATAACATTATAAACTAGCCTCAGGTAGACAGGGTAAGCCCCAGGCTCTGAGTGTGTGATAGCCAGTATGACACTAGACTAAACTGAGAGAAGTTATGTGAATTGCTAAAGAGAGAAACTGATATTCCAAATATTGTTGTGGTCTAGTTATAATCATTATGCTTTTGGATTCCTAAAACCTCCATTTTTAACATTTAGAAAAGTGTGAAAAATCATATTTGAGTGTGTATACTAGACATCACCAAGATAGAGTCCACATATATTTGTAATATATGTGTGTGTGTGTGTGTGTGTGTGTGTGTGTATACACAGGCACTTAAATTTTTCATAAACACTTAGTGAAAGACTTTTAGCTTTTTAAAATATGAAGAACATTAATTCAAAAAGATATGTGCAACTCCAAGTTCATTGCAGCATTATTTACAATAGCCAAGACATGGAAGCAAACTAGGTGTCCATCAATGGATGAATGGCTAAGAGAATGTGATATACAATGGAATATTATTCAACTGTTAAAAAGAAGGAAATCTTGCCTTTTGCAACAACATGGATGGACCCTGAGGACATTATGCTAAGTGAAATAAGTCAGACAGAGAAAAACAAATCTCTATAATCTCACTTACATGTGGAATCTTAAAAAACAAATAAACAAACAAGCAAACTCATAGATACAGAGAACAGATTGGTAGTTACCAGAGGTGGTGGGGTAGGGGGTGAGCAAAATTGGGTGAAGGTGGTTAAAAGGTACAAACTTCCAGTTATAAATAAATAAGTCCTGGGGATATAATGTACAGCATGGTGACTATCGTTAATATTGTATTGTATATTTGAAAGGTGTTAAGGAAATAGATCTTAAAGGTTCTCATCACAAGAAAAAAAATTTGCAACTACGTGTGGTGATGGATGTTGACTAGCCTTATCACAGTGATCATTTTGCAATATACAGAAATATCAAATTACTATCTTGTATACCTGAAACTAATATAAGGTTATATGTCAATTATATCTCAATAAAAAATAAAATAAAATGGAATAAAATAACAAAATAAAATAAAAAAGGTCACCAAAAAAAGACCAAACCCTAAAACTGATATCCCAAGCAGTTTGAAACAGTTCAGAACTTCTCAAGACCATCTTTGTAACAAAGTGACAGTGGTGTAGTTAGGACTTCAGGAAATTTTAGTATACAGAGCCAAGATGACTCTGAATCCCCAGAGATATCAGTATAAAATAAACATACTCTTATTTGCCTTAATATTGCTGAAAAACATTGCTGCATCCATGATCTGTTAGAAATAATGTAGTAAGGATTGTGAAATGAAAGTTTATGGTGAGCACAGGTGGTCTGTGATAATCAAATGGTCAGGTAAATCAGTCTTTCCAATCACATGCTTCCATTCTCTTTTTGGTACCCAGGGACATTGCTATTATCATGAATAGAACTTGGAGTTAGGAAAACTGCTATTTGCAACTTTAAAGTCAGAAGACAATCCATTCACAATTCCAACCAGTGGAAATTGTGCTGTATGCAGTATATTTCAAAGAGATCTGGCTTTGGAATCAGAAACATTGGACTTAATCCTGGACATGTATCTTATGTTAGCTGCTAAGTCTTAGATGGGTTATTTAATCTTAGAATGTATAAATTTCTCCATCTATAAATTCATATATAAAATGTGGTATGAGTATTAGATATATGCTTATCAAATTCCACGAGAATTATTTAATGGGTAACTCCATAGTTTAGTTGTTCAATGCTTAAGGCCATTGGGGCCCTCCACTGTCCACCATAGCAAAAAGAAGCTATTAATTCAATAGAGAAATTCTAGTGAAAGCAACTTGTTTTAAAGATGGTGGATGCACTGATCAGAGGGTGGTCTGGCTAGACCTAAAAGTATGAAAATATGTTTCAAAAGAGTATGAATTTCTCCCCTTTGTTTAATTAGAAAATGCTGCTTACTAATCCATACCTAATCACCTTGATCTTGCTTATTCAGTTTAAACTTTTTTTTTCCCCCAAGCTAGGAGAATGCTCACTATTCAAAGAAGCATAGGGGTCCCTTAATTATTGCAAAACAATGTGGAAAAAAATCAGAAGATACTGGTTTCAGAGCAGCCTCTACTAACGTTGAATGCTTTACTTTCCTCATCTGGACAATGAAATAATCACCAGGTCCCAATCAGGTATAAATTCCTGTTGCTGCCTCTGTTCACCTTGTAAAACACCCTCTTCATTCACTGCTATTGAACAAGAAGGACATTTTAGAAGAATCATTTTACCTTCACTGTTCAAAAAGACCAAATTGTTATCTGAATAAGCCACTGATTAAGGGTTGCTTCTAGTCTTTGCCGTAATTCACACCACAGTTTAAAAAATCTAATCACTATTAATTATAACCCAGATGCAAAATAATAATAACAGATAACTTTTCTTGAGTGTTTTCTTGTGCCAGGGACTGTTGTCATCAATTTACATATATTAACTAATTTAAACTTCCCAACCTAGTCTAATTGGGTAGGTATTATTATTATTATTATAAACCTCATTTTAGACGTGAGAAAAGGCAGGCACAGAGAATTAATGCAACTTACTCACGTTTTTTTCACTAGTAAATATTACAGCCTGGATGGGAACGCAGACAGTCTGTCTCCTGAGTTCAGTCTCCTATTGATTGCAGGACACAGCAAAATATAATTGTTACCTCCTCATTTTTCCCATGCATCTTTTGTAATATTAGCAGACCCATGTTTTATATTATAGCTTAGAAATATCAAATCACAAAACTCTGCCCCCATATTCTTTTCTCGAAAAAAAACTATCAAAAATTACAGGCAGTATGTAGACCATCTAGTTTATGAGTAGACCTAATGAATAAATAGGAAAATTATAAAATAGATTTTAAATGTTTATTGTGGTTTTAGGGAAGTCCTCTTTTATTTTAATGTTCCCTGAAATGATCCAAACATCTGAATACAAAAAGTTCAGGACAAAAACCAAAAAAACCCCAAAACAAACAAAAAAACAAAAACAACAACAAAACAAAACAAAACTAGAAACTAAAAGACATTAAACTATTAAGAAGCAAATTTATTGTTTGCTTGTAACTGAATGAAAGAGTAAACACAAAACTGTATCCAAAACAGACAATAATTTCTAATTTGTTATTTGTTTAATTTATAAATTCTGAGTAATTACTTTTAATAATTATTTAAAATGATATTTTATTTTTATGATATATATATTTTTTTCATATTTTGAAAAAGCCAAGTGTCCTTCTGGAAGGAATGGGACTGGGCTGTCCCTCGTCTTTCTTTTATGCTTCAAATATATTTTACTTTCCCCACCTCCATTCTAAATTAACCTGTTATTTTATCCATCTTGTCAAATCACTGTTCTCCATCTTACAAAGGAACAGAAAAGCTAAAATGATACATTAATTCCTGGTAATGAAAAGGGGTATATTTACTGGCCTTTTTTATATATAATATAACCACTTTATGTCTCTAAAGTCTAAAGAAAGGGAGTGACAACAAGAACAGTCCTAGAATAATAAGTCCAATTAAACAAACAAAGCAAAAACAGTTAGCAAATTTAAAAAGTAAAAGAAGAGCTTTTTACGTTATTCTTTCTTCCCTGATTTTGCTTCATTTTCAGTTTTTCAAAACAGAAGGAAAGAAGGAAGGGAGGAAAAAAGAATTCACAAAAAACCAAACGTTCCATAGTCGGGGGAGATGGTGGGTAACATGTTTTCTTAAAATGTTTCTACTTTCTCACTTATGTTCTTCATTTCTGGCTTTTTTTTTCATCCTCCCCAGGCACCTGGGCTTTGATGGAGAGGCAACTCAGTAACTCCCATGAATCCAATGCCACACGTTACCTATATAAGTAGAGCCCACATCATAATTACTGTCATGTATATAATCAGTGTTCCTGCACACCCTCAATTACTCAAGCCCTGTTGCTGATTGACAGGCAGAAATATGTTTTGTCTTACATTTTATGACATAGGCAATGGATGTAAATTTACTGTTTTGCGCAATCAGATGCTATCTCATCATAACGTAATTAGTCAATTAATGAACAAATATTACTGAGCATTTAATATGACTCCAGAATGTGACACAGGCTTGCTGCCCAAGGCTAACTGGATAGAATACATTTCCTGATGATGTAGTGGCTAGTACTAATTTTAAATTTTGCCTGAAATAGAGTAATGTATTACAAATGAAAATGCATGTCGCATGTGTAAGTTTTGCTTAAATACTGATTTGTAATTCTAAAAGAAAAATGGAAGACGACTGTAATAAAGTATCAAAAATATGGGAAGTGTGTATGTTGTGAACCTGCTTTATGTATCAAACACTAGTTTGACCTGCATGGGTGCCCTTTCTGTGTAATTGGACAGAATATTTGAAGATCTACAGATGAACCTGAGCATCGGGGGTACTGTACTTAGCATATGGCTGGTAACTAACTTACCAGAACCAGTCACTGAGAATCACATTACACAAGAGAGGAAATGCTATGGATGCAATAACATTTAGATTCAAAAAAACTTTTTCTTTGCACCAGAAATAAGCACAAGATATCTTCCCAAACCACATTTTCTGTATGTAAACAAAACGCCTGAGAATCCAAGGCCCCAATATCATTTTCATGTCATTAGAACAATGTTCACCTTTTACAATCTTTAAAATTGACTCAATAGCTAATTTTTCCTTATATCTGTTATTAGAGATTTGCTGGTCCTTGAAGCAGTATTGCAGAATGAGGGTCAGAATATGGAAACTTGAGCCTGACTACCTGCCTTCAAATCCCTTTCTGTCATGTATTCATTCCTGTAAATGTAACTTCTCTTTATTTCAGTTTTACCATCTGTAAAAGGATCATGATAATAGTATTATGTACCTCCTAACTTTTTGTGAGAATTAAATTAGTTAATCCATAGAAAGTGCTTAAAACAGAAGTAAACCCTAGATATAGTTTTAGCTATTGTAGAATGTATTTTGTCCACCCAACTGGGGTAAAAGGAAAGGGCTGAATGTTGAGTAGGGGGTGGAAGATGCGGGGTAAGAGAATGGAGAGAAAGTACATAAAAATACTTTCTAAAGGTCAAAATAGCTCTTTCTTTAGTCACTGGACAGATTTTGTTTTCTTAGAACTACAGGTCTTGAAAAAAACACTCCCTAAGACAGCAAGATGAAAGACCCCAGGCTATGGACAGTAGACGGTGGTGGGGCATCAGGAGTGAAAAAGGGAGAAAAGCTGGTCATTTTCACTGATGCGACAAGTTTGTTTGCAACATAAAGTATTTGACTTCAGCCTCATATTTTAAGCCACATTTTATATATCTATTTAACAGACGAGTAGATTGTAGCGCAAATTCACATTTTGTGCTTTCTTTTACGTGTTTCCTAAGCCATATTGTAAAGTCATACACTAAAAGTGCTTCCTCTTTTTGAAATGAAGATTTTAAGATAAATGAGAATTTTTGTCACAGATATTATCAGCATAAAAGAGACAGAATTAAAAAAATGTTTTTTCTTTGTTTTCCCTTGAGGATGGTAAAAATAAAATAAAGGTGACTTGCACAAAGACCACATCAATAAAAAATATTGCCAGGCATCCTGGGTTTAAAGTCCTTTCTTGATGTGTGATCTTAATCAAATTATTTAATCTCCCTAAAATTTGGCTTTCCAATCATAAAATGGGGATCATAATAGTCCTAGTTTGTAGAATGTTTGAAACATTCAAATGAGTATATACAAAGTTCATAGAACCGTGCATATAACTACCCACCAATGTTTACCTGTCTAGTGTCATCATCAGCAATTGTGAATGCGGTTGAGCACTTTTGTGGGTAACATTCCATGAACTTGTCTGGTGTCCCACGCTCTTGATCTTAAAGTCAAGTCTACTTGCTCCCAGCCAAACCCATGTGCCCTGGATGCGTTCACAAACACAGCAATAGACAGTGGCTTACTGCAGCCGTCTTTCTGGAAAACTACCAAACTATACTAACAATAAAGATACTCATTTTGAAAAACTCAATATTTGCCCTTACATTTTTTTTAAACAAGAGGATTTTAATGCAGGGAGTTGTTGATACAGGTGAAGAGGAGCTGAAAAGCCAAAGGGGGAATAATGAGGTAACCCAGAAATTGACAACAGCCAGAAAAGTCTACCACCCTCTGCTAGAGAGACAAGGGAGGGGGCTCAGAAACAGAGCCCAGCGGCTGAAGTCCCTTGTTGGAAGTTGGATCCATGAATGGTTTATCCTGTGGGAGCTGGAACCACCAGACAGATGCAGATGCTTCTGGAGGTACCACCCAGACAGAGAGGGAGGCGGAGAAACTCCCAAGCTTCGCCCCTCCTCCCACCACCCATCTCCACCCAGTGGCTCCCATGAGCCAAAGCCACCTGATGTGGGAGCCTGGGAAACTCAGGCTGCAGGGGATCTAAGAATCCTTAGATCTAATGCAGACATAGAGAATGGACTTGAGGACATGGGGAGGGGTAAGGGTAAGCTGGGACAAAGTGAGAAAGTGGCATGAGCATATATACACTACCAAATGTTAAATAGATAGCTAGAGGGAAGCAGCTGCATCACACAGTGAGATCAGCTCGGTGCTTTGTGTCCACCTAGATGGGAGGGGTAGGGAGGGTGGGAGGGAGACACAGAGGGAGGGGATATGGGGATATATGTATACGTATAGCTGATTCACTTTGTTATACAGCAGAAACCAACACAATGTTGTAAAGCAATTATACTCCAATAAAGATGTTAAAAAAACAAAAAAACAACCAAAAAAACAAAACAAAAAACAAAAACAAAACCAAAAATTAATCCTTAGATGTAAGCTGAGGATTACCCCCAGAACGAAGTAGATAATAAAGGGAAAAAATAAAAGTATGCTCTGGCACAAGGCCCACACTTCAGTCTCTACCAACTTACCAAACTGGTCTTCGGTTTCATGGCTGATATTGTAGTAAGCACAGATATCGAACATCTAATGATTGCTAATAGAGATTTCCATCTTCCTTGCCCTTACTTTCAAGGCTGGAAGTAACTTGGAAGGCTGGGAGGACAAAAAGGAAGCAAAGATGTGCCTTGAACATCTCTGCTCTGAGATCTTCTCTGGTGCTTCACATATTCAGTCTCATGTGACATGGCTTTAGCGTCTTTAAATTAGTTTAGATTTTAGATATTTTACCAAGTTAAAACAATGACTGAGTTATGAGTCAGGATACCTGGGGCAGGAGAAATGTCCATGGTCTCTCTCACCCTTGGAAATACAATAGCAATGAAAATCATTTTCTTTTCTGAGGGAAGAGACAACTTTTTTTCATGATAAAATAAAAAGTGGAATTTATACAGCATTATTTATCCTATAGTCGCTGCAATTAGGAATCCCAGTTAGTGGAGCGATACCTTGGTTCAGAGAAGCATGGGCTCTGCCTTTTCAGAAGACTTAGTTTTCTGTTCAAACCTTTTCCTTTTAGACATCATTTTGCATGAGAATGAACTTGCTCTGCTTCCCCTGCTACACTGTGAGCTCCTGGAAGCCAAAGACCAGGCTTCACGGTGTGTTTTACTCCCTTTCTCTAGTTATCAGTATAGGTCCTTAATTTTAAAAAATCAATCAATCAATCAATTAATCGATTGATTCAAGAAGTTCTGAAATCTCTTCTGAACAGTCCCACTCAGCTCATATGATCTTTTCCTAAGGATCAGATATGACAACTATACAACTAAAATCTTCCAGAACAGTCTAGATTTTGAATAATCTATGTTGCTGTTATACCAAATGTCAGAAAATATGTCTCAGCTTTTGGCTTGAGAAATATCAGTGCAGGGGATAAACTTCATACAGCTGGGTCAGAAAACTCTGTAACTTCAAGACCCTCTACTCACCCCTAGTGCATTAGGCAATGTGACACAAAGCAAAGAGTATAACTTTTGTAATCTAAGGGTCCTGGGTTCAAATCCTTGTTCTATTCTTTATTAGAGGTTTTCCATGACTCTTGTTGCCTTTGGAAAGCACTGTTCAATCAAAATCTTACATAGAAACCAAGTACATATGATAGATAAAGATAGAATTTTCTCCTGGGAGCAGGATGAAAGACCCAGACCTCAGCCCACTTGGTTTTCCCTCTTTATCAGGCCTAACTCACTGCTGTTTTCCACTGGGCCCACGAGGGCAAAGTTCTGTGGGACAAAGTTTGAAAACCACTGATTTTGTCTTTCAGAATTTGAGTTTCATCATCTCCAAATTGGGAATGATAATACCTGAATCAAGTGTGTTTATCATGAAAAGTTTTCACAGCCACAGCATTGATTTAGTCTTTCATCTTCAGATGCTGTCTTACTCTTGGAAGCTTTTTCTAGCTGGGAAGAATAGATTTGTGAACAGTACAGTTTTCAATTCAAAAAGTCCTGCCTCCTCACATTTTCTCCAAATTCTGCTTGCAAATTAAACAGTATTTTCTTTAGCTTACTTCTTTCTTCCTAGAGCTTGACATACAGAGCTAAAAAATTCAAGGGGAAGGGAGTTAGACTCCAGTTTTTGATGTAAAGTGGACCATGGGTGTGAGAGATGAGTGAAATGGATGGGGGCCATCTTTGCAAACAATCTACCACAGCCAGACCCAAGATGACTCTAGGCAACAGTTTTACCCATTGGTTCCCAGGCACAAAACATGGATCACCAGTTTTGCAGCCTCCAATAGCAGTTTGAAATATTTCCAGCCTTCGCTAACAGTTTTTGCCAACCAGTCTCAAAGCCAATGAAACATATTTTCAGTTTTTGTTACCTACACACAAGTTCTGCTACTAATTTCTATATCAATTACTTATTGCTACCTGAAAAACCACCTCAGAAGCAAAAGGTAAAACAACAACTATTATATTTGCTTATGATTCTCTGGGCTAGCAATTTGGGTTGTGTTCAGCCAGGTGGTTTTTTTTTGCTGGTTTCACCTGGAGTACTTTATGAACTTGTACTTTTATGCTGGCTCAGTTGTGACCACATGATCTACAATGGCCACACACATGTGCCTGGTCTTTGTCAAACTGTCAGCTGTGGCGTCTCTGTTCTCTTCATTTCAAGATGGCTAAGCCAGGATCATTTCCATCTGGTCATAGTGTTCCCTCTACCAACAAAAGAGGTTAAGGCCGAGTGTGCAGACACCTGTTAAACCGCTGCTTATGTAGCATTTGCTACAATCGCACCTGCCAAATTCAAGCACAGATCCAAAGGTTGAAGAAATACATTTCTTCTCTTGATGGGGAGTGTGCCAAAGCCAAATTGCAGAGATGTGTGCATACAAGGATGGGAAAAACTCTTGAAGCTCTCTTTGAAAACAGTCTTCCACAGATTTATTGTAATCAATTGTGAGCCGTTTTTAGAAAATGTATTTTTGTCCTGATAATCAAGTAATGAAGCCTAGGAACGTCTTATTTGTAAAAATGAGTAATAATGGATTCAAAGATGTTCAGGAATTGTTTCTCAATGACTTGAAATTAGAAATACTTTCTTAGAGGTGAGAAAGGAATGTGAAATTGTATCATATCTTGAGAAGTATTCCTTATCCTAGGCTCTCTTGGCTGAAGGCCAAAATATCCTTGGAAGAATATTGACAGCTCACAATTTCTTGAGAGACTATAGAATCAGACTTTAAAACCTGTAGGAACAGAGGCAGCTAAAAAGATTATGAAGCAAAGAACCAACAGTGGTCTGTTAGTAGGTATAGTGCGGCCTTTACTAGGACATAATGAAATCTCAAACATTCTGAGTATATTTGCCTCTCTACGTCAGTTTTAGTTTCCAGAGAGCAATCATCTGAAATAACCTACGTTTGATCACATACTATTTTTACTCAGCTGAGGGCCAGGCAAGTGGATATGGTTTTCATGAACTAAATCCAGTATGAACTAGATATTTCTTTAAAAGGTATTTATGAGGGCTTCCCTGGTGGCGCAGTGGTTGGGAGTCTGCCTGCCAGTGCGGGGGACGCGGGTTCGAGCCCTGGTCTGGGAGGATCCCGCGTGCCGCGGAGCAGCTGGGCCCGTGTGCCACGACTGCTGAGCCTGCGCGTCTGGAGCCTGTGCTCCCCAACAAGAGAGGCCGCGGTGGTGAGAGGCCCGCGCGCCGCGATGAAGAGTGGCCCCCGCTCGCCGCAGCTGGAGAGAGCCCTCGCACAGAAACGAAGACCCAACACAGCCAAAAATTAATTAATTAATTAATTAAAAAAAAAAAAAAAAGGTGTTTATGGTCTCATAGGGAGGAATAAACGGATGCTGGTAGCCAGTAAGCAGCAAAGGTCACTTACTGTGTCTGATGAAGGTGGTCATACTTGGGGTAGAGGTATCTGACAAGTCAGTCCCAATGGGGCGAGCAAAAGTTTGATAACTGCTTCTTTAAATTATTGAAAAGCATATGATAATTTGCCCCGATTTCAGGGACAAGAGAAACTTCTTCATTTTCCTTCTGGATCAACATTGAAGACTTTAGGTCTTGGCATGGAGCATGTGACCAGAGTGAGCCAAACAACTGAAAACACTTTCTTTATTGTAAGTCCTCTGGATCGTTTTCTATCCTGTGGGATTCCTGTCACTCGGGAAAGGGAAAGATGCAAAGCATCACGGTACCCGATGAATTAGCACACTGCCTCTTGGAGCGTCATCCCCACGTGCCTGTGTTAGCTGCCCTCTCAGCAAACCCTGCAGGGCTGAGGTCATCCCTCCACCTCCAGCTGTGGCTGTCTGTTGTGTGGCGGTTTGGAATCTGATGAGTCAACGCCATCATCCCAGGTAACAGCAGGCTGTCTTTGGATTTCCATCGTCTCCTAATGTGCCATTAACCTCTCACAGCTGGCCTCCCTATGCACAATCAGCGGTTTGGCTGATCTCTCCCTGATCTCTCCCCTTCTGGCAGGATGTTCATCGTTAATACATCTTTGCTCTGCTCCCCCCTCCTCTCAGCCTACCAGCGCTCTCTATCAGTGCCTGCTGTGCCGGAGGCAATCCATCTGCTGTCTGCTCAGCACCAGCTTTGTTGTGTCCCAGCACTGCTGGGGCCTAAGGCAGAGTGTGTCCAGGACCATTAGATACTGGGTTGGAAACACTGTTAGGATACCTACTTGTGTATGAACATGAGCTCTAGGAGAGCTGAGCCCTCATTCCCTCATTGACCTGCTAACATGCTCTTGTTCGGACTCCAATATTTGTAAGTTGATGCTCCCTTGCCTGGCTATACCTCAAATTAATTACAGTAATAAAAACCACAGCAACAGTGGTTAATACAATAATAATTAAAGACAATATCATGATAATAACAATAGTCAATGTCATGTCTAGGGTGTTGACTGTGCTGAATCTGTGCTAAAAGCTACAGTCTCCGATTAAATTCTAACATCCCTGTGAGTTAGGTAATGCTGGTGAGGATATACCAGGTCACAGAAAGTTTAACAAAGCTGCCCAAGGCCATCCCACTGGTAAGAAGATCTTGTACTTGATCCTGACTTCCCGATTTCCTTTAAAGCTTAAGCTTTTAACCATTATGCATAATAATAGAATAGCTACCAGTTATGTTGCTTGGGCTTTTACCTGTATCAACATTTCAAAACCAAATGTTATCTAGTATTCAAACCATTAGAAAGGTTGATATAAATTAATTTGGTCTATTTAAATATATAGTACATTAAGTTTGTATGGATTTAAAAATAAAACATAAAAAGGAAACATCAAAAGAATTTCCAAGTGTAGTTCTTCAGATAACCAAGGACACTTCCTCCCTCTCTTCTATTCTGAAGGGCAATGTAAGTGGAAAGGTTTAAGAAGTACTGATGTTTTGTGACTATTTGATTAATAATTATTTCCTCAGTCAGAATAAATTAGAGTGTAACCTGCAAGAAAATTGGGGTCATGCCTACTTAGCTGTCACAATGCTTAGGATAGTACTTGGCACATTGTGGATATGCATAGTTGTTTAATGAAGAAGGGAAGAAAAGAAAGAAAAAAGAATGATGGAAGGAAAGAGACATCTCCAGTGTTGACAGTACCCATTCCTATCAACAGTCAGTACAGACAGTTCACATCCATGCTGGTGGTTTCCCCATATCTCTCTGTCTGAGGGCATTCTTTGGACATAGGAAAGTTTGTCCTCTAAACTGGGCAGTTCAGAGAGTCCAGAGAGTTGAATCCCCAAGAGGTTCTCTTATTGAGTAATTCAAGTTTGTGGATAAATAACCCAATTTCTTAACCCCTCAATGAATGACTCTGAGTGGAAGACAGAAAGAAAGAAAGGAGGAAGAAATACAGTGGAAGAAAGAAGAAAAATAATGAAAGAGAGTATAAGTGAAGAAATAAAAACAGAAAGAAAGAAAAAGAGCAAAAGGGAGGAATGGAAACAAGGAAGAAGGGAGGGAGGGAAAGAGAGAAAGGAAAACAAAATGACAGAAAGGAAAAAAGAAAGAGAAAGAGAAAATGAAAGAAGAGGAGAAGAAAGCTAGAGAGGAGAATAGAACAAAAATAAGTGGAAAGGAGGGAAGGAAAAAGTGAAAAAAGAAAAAAATGAGAGGCCTACAAGGAAACAAGGAGAAAGAGACTAGGTAGCAAGTAGGAAAGAAAGGACCTTAAATATTTATAAAAAGAAGAAAAAAAAGGGTAGTGATTTTGAGCAGAAGAAACAGGGATTAAGAGACTCTGATGCGGGGAGACAAAACTTTTTCCTAAACAAACTGAAATATCGTCGTGTTTCTCTTCTATGGTGCAAAAGAATGTTTCCTCACATCTAGTTATGATGCCTAGCTCAGTACTGAAGAGCATATCCTGGATTATAACAAGGTCTTGTTTATCTCTCGAAGGACTGCTTTGCCTGTCTTCCTGTACACATGCCAAATTTCCCCTATGTATGCATGTGCCTGGGGTTCTTTGGTTATTTCCCAAGAACGACAAGCATAGGAAACACTGGTTGGGACAGCTGCAGGTTAAACAGTCCCCACCTGGAGCATCTCAGTGCATTTCAGGGGACTGGGGACAGGTGTAAGTTACGTTCCCTGTATCAGGGAAAACTTATAAGTCAGAAACAAATTTACTGAACAAGACAAATTCCTGTCATTGGCATAATATTTCCATGATGGTTTAATATATTCCTATTTATGAGTGAGAAACCTTTATCTGTCTCAAGATAATTGTTTATAGCCCAGCCGTCGGGAAAATTATTTTTGTTTTCTTTTCAAACTTTTCCACTTTAAGTAATTTTTTAATTTCCCCTAGACCGGAAAGATTGACCCAACCTCAAAGACAGGAGTGAGAATCAAGAATCAACCGTTGAGAGTCAGGTCTGCCACCAACTTGTGACATGGCCTGATGAGCTAATTCATTCCCCTATGTCTTCCTCCAGAGCAGTTTGGATAAATTCCTCAGTATTCCAAGTGAGCTTTTTAGAGCACCTTCTTGGGCCTCCAAGAACTGGGGAGATGGGGAGGGAGCCAGACCCTATGGCCATGCTTCATCTAAAGCAATCCTGATGATTGATTTCTCCATGTTGAGGTTTGAATAAGCTTTCATTCAAAGAAAAGTTTCTGCTAAAAATATAAATAATGTTAATATTAATGTAATATTAATTACAAAGTAATAATATTAAAAATCTTTAAGGTCCTTTTCAAGTTTTATTCTATCAATAAATTCTAATTCTATAAACAAGCAAATAAACCAAGATAAACATCCTGTAATAAGAATTTAAAGCAAAAATGGCATTTTCTTTAAATAGAAGTGGACAGAATTATTTTAAAGTAAAATGTAAGAATATATTAAATTATAGAGACACTTGTAGAGACACCTGACAAATATGTTTCTGTGGGTTTGATGACTCTTTAAAACCCCTTGTCAATTTCCCCAGCAGACTAAAAGGTGGGCTGCTGAGCTTTCTGAGAAGCACTGCAAAGGTATGTCTTCAGAAAGGTAGTTTAGGGGATGTGCCGCCTTCCCATCTCTGTGCTCTTATCAAAATGTCAGAGGAGCACACACGCTGAGATTTCTTTCCCCTTCCATGTGCATTAGCCCTCAGTTTGTGGATTAGATGGCTATCACGGAGACTGAGAGTAGAAAAAGATATTAAAATACTTCTTGCCTTAAGTTCCCTTTGTGTTTTGTCCAGGCCACAAGGGAAGACAAAAATGCTTCTTTCCAGGGTTGGCAGTTTCCAAGAGATCAAGCAGAGTGTGGGTCAAGGACGAAGCAGCTTCTTGGGGACCCTCAAGCTCCAGCAGTTTTCTTGATCCGTCTATTAAAGAAGCAGGAAAAGGTGAAAGGTATTAAGGAGATGAAATGCCAGGGTAGGTGGGAGTTCCTTGCTAACTTGGCAGCTCCAAATTGGTTTAAGAAAGGGTCCCTGGGTAAGAGCAGCAATTATGTGAAAATGGAAGTATTCCTGGATATTTTGAACGCCATCAAATACTTCACCATTTCTATGACTCCGAGGGACAGCAGACTGTGTTTTGTTTGTTCTGGGGTTTACAGTCATAGCCCCTTACATCAGGCTTCAATTCACACCTGCAGATAAGATATTGTTCTGGGCCTCTCAGGCTCCCACAGATCTTCCGAGGTAGATGGCAAACTTTATCCCCAAAGAGAAAAAACTGTCTCTTTGCAAGTAGACTGTTCTTATCAAGAGAATTCGATGAAATGTTAATTCTTTAAAACTAAGCATATTGATTCGCTTCTATGCAAAGAAAATAAGATACTTTATTGTAAACAATGATCAATTAAAAATCCTGGCTCTACCTTTACTAGCTGGGTGACCATAGGCAAGTTACTTCATCTAAGTCTGTTTTCTTATCTGTAAAATATGTGTAATAAAACTTAAATCATGGGATTGTAAACTTGCAAAGAGCTTAACGCATTACCTAGTACATAGTTTATTTAATTTTGTTACTAACAAAATTCAAAACACTCTAATAGTGTAGAATTAAACTATGGGACCTAAGGAAAAGACACAATTATAAATGTTTTCTGAATGTCTCAGTTACAAACTGGTCCTTTTATTTTATTTTTGGTAATAACGTATTTAAAGCAGGGGTTCCCAAGCCCCGGTACTGGTCCACAGCCTGTTAGGAACCGGACCGCACAGCAGGAGGTGGGCAGTAGGCGAGTGAGCGGAGCTTCATCTGTCGCTCCCCATCGCTCACATTACCGCCTGAACCATCACCATCCCTGCCCCCCGCCACCCCGTCTGTGGAAAAACTGTCTTCCATGAAACCGGTCCCTGGTGCCAAAAATGTTGGGGACCACTGATTTAAAGTGTTATCCAATCCTCATTGTCACTATAATCACATTTTGTATCTATTGTCGGTATGTAATTATAAACTTTACAAAAGATTTGAATAACAAGCTTTTTTAAGTAATGAGGAGCCGTTGAAGGTACTTGAGCATGGGATTTGTTAACTTCTTGAACAGATATCTAATACATGCTTGCCATGGGACAAACACTCTTCTAGAAAACGGTGACAAAGTGATGCAACAGACAAAGCTCGTGAAGTTTACATTCTCCTGGTGATAAAGTGAGGAAGGATGTTCTATAATAAATGATAATCTGGCAGAAGAGTTCAGGGATTTCACAGAGTGAAAAGAAAACTGAAGAAGGGGTGGTGCTTAGAAGGCTATTACACTAGTCCAAGTAACAGACAATGTTTGCTATACCAGAGTGATGGCAGTGAAAGAGTCAGGGAGGAAATGCATGGAGGAAGGCTTAGATGGATGGAAAGGTGATAGGAAGGAAAGGGGAAATGTTGGTTTGAAGGGAGGGTAAAGCTTTTGGTTTCAAAGTATTGACAAAGTGTCCTGTTACAGCAGCCATAAATGGGAGACTAGCTCAGGAGAGACTTCAATATTTTAGCTTAATTTGAAACAGGGTAGTTCTGAAGTTGACAACATTATGAAAGGGCAGAGTAGAATGAAAAAAGAGAAAAGCAATTAAATAATTTTATATAATTCATCACCCTCTAACCATGAAGAAGGTAGATGAGATTACCCAGTAGGACTTCTGGGAAAATCAGCATGTTGGAAACGTCTATGTTGAAAACTGCTTAAAATTCCAAAAACACCTTTTCTGTTGTTTCACCAAAGGGAAAATATGTCACAATCCATGACAAGAATTAGAATTTCCTCCGAATATGCCATGGAAAAAACAGCTATTTACTCAGCCAAAGTAGTTCAATAACCGTATTGCTTAGAAAATGATTGTTTCTTCTCTGTAAAAATGATTTTCCATTTTTGCAAGAAATCCAAGGAACTGACTCAGTTTCTCTCAGGTAAATACTAAGAGAGGTCTGAGTTTACCAAACGAGAGTCAGTGCCTCACCTTGAGAAGGGTGGCATGTTGAATTGAGCTAATAAACATTATTCATGTATTCCATTTTAAATCAAGTCACCAAATATGCTGTTAGGATTTTGTAATGGAGAAATGTAAAAAGAAAAACTAAGTCCATGCATTATTTAAATATAAAAATATAACACTGTGAACAATACTGTGGAGATACTGGATACAAACAAAATGCAAAATGCCAAATGTAGGAGTATAATTAAAAAGAAAACATATAAATGCTGAATGCAGTATATGTGTATATATATGGGTGTGTGTGTGTGCACTTGTATATATATATATATATATATCTCCAATTAAGACAAAATTTAAATTGCCAAGTAAATTATCCAGTCTTTTTAAAGAAGGTAGAAGGTAGAGGTCACATTATGATTTAATGATGAGGGAGCACTTTATAGAAGTATTATTTTACCTTGTATCTTGAAAGGTGAGTATAATATGTGTAAACTTGTAGAGAAAACAAAAAAACCAAAGCGTCCTTGCATATTGATTTTGCTTAAGTAAAACTGTGGAGGCCAAAAAAATGTGAGATGGGGGTAGGGGACGGGACATGGTAAATAGATTTGACCTTTGACATCTGGTAAAGACATAACCATCTTGGATGTCTGGCTGAGGTTTGTAAACTTTATCATGTAGGCATCCCAGAGCTGTGGAAGGTTTTTGAGCAAGAAGAGAAGTAGAGTTTAAGGGGAATAATATGGCAAAAGTGCAGATAATAAGTTGGAGAAGGGCATGAATGGAGTTAGGACAAGCAGCTATAAAGTCCCTTTCAGAAAGTTTGGCTTGAGACAGAACACAAAAAATATTCCAATATTTCAGATTTCAAATTGTGACTGGAAGTATATACATGAAATGTGGAACCTTATACAAACTGATGTTAGCTGGGTTATCAAGGGACATGGCTCCCTCTTCCCACCCAACTCCTGAAGGATACAGTGATCTGTCTCTGTAGTTGGTGCAAGAACACTGAAGAGTTTTGACTACTGCTAATGCGTCCTAGATGTCTATCTTTCTAGCTGAATAAACTGCTTAACCTCTCCATGCCTCAGTTTCTCACTCTATAAAGTTGATTTAGTAATAGCTCAACAACTGTAGCAAAAGCTTAAATTAGTTCACCTATGTAAAGCAAACAGAATAGTGCCATGTACATAGCAGACGCTGTATATGTTTTAGCTACTTTTATTATTTATTACCAATAAACCAACACATTCATTAGACCCATGACCACCTTTTAAAGTCCAAACCATGCAAGTGCCATGCTCCAGGGCATGACTTAAAAAGTGATTATTGTGACTATATCTTTGGGTCCCCAACAGGGTTTATATTCAATGAATTATATCTTTTCTTCTAAATTTTACCTACTTGTTAAGAGTAGGGTGATGACATAGTATTTGATAGTCCCTATCCTCCATCTATGAAGATACTTTAATTTTTTCCTTCTGTGGTTTCCCGCAAACAAAAGTAATTTAAACAGAATGTCTATGCATTTATGCAAGATGCACTGATTGTAATGAAAACATACATACTGCATTAATAAAGAAGGGACTCAAATTTATGGCCCCTGATACTTCTAGACTAAGGATTTATCCAATAATGCATTCTTTGCCTTTGCCAATAATGCATAGCCATGGAAAATCCATATGTATTCTTATTTTGGCCACTTCTCTTTCCATATAAAGAAGATAAGAAGTTACACTGCAGGAAGTTCTGCCCATTGGGAGGATTTCCCATCTCTGCTGTCTTTAAGGACCACTCTATATGGGACTGTAACACAGCCACCATCCATTTTTGGCTCATACAATATACCAGGCTTATATAAGCCAAGCTCATAATTTTTCTTCCTTCTCTCACAAAGGGAATCCCATGTTACCAATGGGTTTGAGCTGAGGGAGCAGCCACAGTGCGACAGTGGAGATGTTATAGGGTTCTGGGCCAACTCTTTGTGCACCCTGCCTGTGTTTCCAACCCAGCTCTTGCTTGATCCTGGCTCTACCACTTTCATCTTATCATGTATTGTTGCTGGTCTCTCTCAGCTGATACAACTAAAAACTACAAAACTTTTATTAAAGAAATTTTTTTAAACACAAATAATTTGAAAGACATCCATTTTCATGAATTGGAAGACTTAATATTGTTAAGATGGCCATACTAGCCAAAGTAATCTACAAAATCAGTCAGTGCCTATCAAAATCCTAGTGGCATTTTTTAAATAGAAATAGAAAAACAATCTGAAAATCCATATGGAACCACAAAGGACCCTAGATAGCCTAAGAAATCTTGAGAAAGAAGAGTAAAGCTGGATGCACCACACTTCCTGATTTCAAAATATATTACAAAGCAACAGTAATTATAAGAGCATGATTCTGGCGTAAACAGAGATATATAGACCAATGGAACAGAATAGAAAGTCCAGAAATAAAACCACACATAAACAATCAACTGATCTCCAACAAGATTACCAAGAATACACAATGTGGAAATGATAGTCTCTTCCACACGTGGTGCTGAGAAAATTGGATATCCATACGGAGCTGGGTTTTTTTTAAGGTGAATAATTCCTTGTTGGAAATGGATTTTTTTCAGCTTATATCATAATTCTCATTGGGAATCTTGCTATAAATTTACAATGTTTTTCCTACCACAGATAGTTTTGTACTAAAGGGTTTGTTCAGCTTTATGGCCCAAGCAACAAGTATGTTTGCACTAAAGCCTTCTTGTCACTCTATATGGAACATAGTTGTATTTCTAGGTATGGAATATCTGCTTCTAGAAGCTGAAGATATTACCAGACATTATACTTTCTTCTTATTGGTGAGGATAAGAGAAACAGCAATTTGTTCTTTATTTTGGATGAGATTTCCTGATATAATTTCCAAATCTTCATAGGCTTTATCTCCCACTTTTGGATCCAATATTCTTACCAAGGCCCACAATCTACGTGAAACTTCTTGCTCGTATGATTTGATTAACATTGTGTCGGTGGTATACCGGGCCAAGGTAAGGTTACATGGAATAATCAGATAGAGTCCCTTTGACAATACAATAACAGTACAGAGGGTGAGGGTGTTAAGCATGACACTGGGAAAATGTAAATGTATATTGTTTTCTATCTTCTATGATGATAAACTGCTTTATGCCCCCTCTTCTTGGTAGAGATGGAAAAGAACTTTGCTGCCAATCAATGACTATGTGCATTTGAGATCATGTTAATCTCTCCTGGTAAATAAACATTTCATGTTGACAGAGCAGCTGCCATAAGAAGCGCTATTTGGTTGAATTTGGGGGAATCTATTTTCATACTCTAGGTTGGTCTGATTTCTAAAGGGAAGATGTAGGAAGTTAAATGTAGACCACACCATTCATCCTTTAGGTCTTTAAGAATACCATTAATCTCTGCTATTTGGGGGTGGGGGAGTGTGATTATGCTTTTGATTTGCTATCCTGGTTGAGGATTGGAGAGGAGGCAATTTCAGAGGACTTCACTTGACTTTTCTTACTATAATAGCTCTTAGGCCATAGGCCAAGGAATAATGTAAGTGTTGTGTAAATTATCAAGTACGTCCATTCCAGTTAGCCCTTCCGAGACTGGGAAATAACCACGGGGTAACTCCATCATTGTGAGCTGGATATAGATAAAGATTCCATTTATCACCTGATCCTCATATTATTCCACTCTAATAGCATCAATTAATAGCATCTGAGTACCAGTGAAAACTCAGCCCCTGTGACCAACAGTCCTCACATTGTCTGGTCATTCTCTTTTCTTCAATGTATGATCTTACTGAACAAGGAGCGAGTCATTACTGAATACATTTGGTGTTGCAAATTCTTTCTTCCTGATGAGACAGCCTCATCTTCAAATTGGGCTCTAGATCTGAAAAGTGGCTCAGATCATAAAACGAGTCAGAGGATCTCTGATTTCTGTTATGTTAGGGTTCTGTCATCTCCACTGGTATCAAAGAACCCAGTTCTGTTACACAAAGCATCTTCTGCTGTATGTCTAACTTGGAGAACAGAGCCGTCACAGAATTTCCCATGCTTCTAGCACCCTCACCAATGCATTATTTTTTTCCTAATAAACTCTGATCTAAATTTTATATTTTTATAGTTTTTATTTATATTTTTTGTGAGAACACTAAAGTTCTAATCTCTTAGCAAATTTCAATTACATGATACAGTATTATCAGCTACAGTCACCAAGTTACACATTAGATCTTCAAACTTTATTCCTCTTATAACTGAAAGTTTGCACCCTTTTATCAACCTCTCCCTATTTCCATCACCCACCCTTCCAGCCCCAGCAAATACTTTTCTACCCTGTTTCTATGAGTTCAACTTTCTTTTTTGTAGATTCCATGTATAAGTGACACCATGAAGTACATGTGGTATTTATCTTTGTCTGGCTTATTTCACTTAGCATAATGACCTCCAGATTCATCCATGTTGCTGCAAATGGCAGGATTTCAGTCTCTTTTTAAGACTGAATAATATTCCATTGTGTTTATATTATATTAATTTATTATATTATATTAATCCATATATATGTGTGTGTATGGATTATATATATTACATATGGGTGTGTATATATATAACATTTTCCTTATCCATTCATGCATTAATGGACACTTAGGTTGGTTCCATACCTTGGCTATTGTGACTACTGCTGTGGAACATGGAAATACAGATATCTCTTTCACTGAGTTATTTCATTTCCTTTGGATATTTATCTAGAAGTGGGGTGCTAGATCATATAATAGCTCTATTTTTAAGTTCATTAAGAAATCTCCATACTGTTTTCCATAATGTCTGAACCATTTTATATTCCCACCAACACTGAACAAACGTCCTCTTTTCTGCACATCCTTGCCAGCATTTGCTATTGTGTGTGTTTTTTATAGTAGAAATCCGAACAGGTTGACATACTATCTCATTGTGTTTTTTTTTTTTAACATCTTTATTGGAGTATAATTCCTTTACAATGTTGTGTTAGTTTCTGCTGCGTAACATAGTGAATCAACTATACATATACAAAAATCCCCATATCTATTCCCTCTTGTGTCTCCCTCCCATCCTCCCTATCCCACCCCTCTAGATGGTCACAAAGCACCAAGCTGATCTCCCTCTGCTATGCAGCTGCTTCCCACTAGCTATATATTTTACATTCGGTAGTGTATATATGTCCGTGCCACTCTCTCACTTTGTCCCAGCTTACCCTTCCCCCTCCCGGTGTCCTCAAGTCCATTTGCTACATCTGCGTCTTTATTCCTGTCCTGTGCCTAGGTTCTTCAGAACCTTTTTTCTTTTTTTTTAGATTCCATATATATGTGTTAGCATATGGTATTTGTTTTTCTCTTTCTGACTTACTTCACTCTGTATGACAGACTCTAGGTCCATCCACCTCACTACAAATAACTCAATTTCTTTTCGTTTTATGGCTGAGTAATATTCCATTGTATATATGTGCCACATCTTCTTTATCCATTCATCTGTTAATGGGCATTTAGGTTGCTTCCATGCCCTGGTTATTGTAAATAGAGCTGCAATGAACATTGTGGTACATGACCCTTTTTGAATTATGGTTTTCTCAGGGTATATGTCCAGTAGTGGGATTGCTGGGTCGTATGGTAGTTCTATTTTTAGTTTTTAAAGCAACCTCCATACTGTTCTCCATAGTGGCTGTATCAATTACATTCCCACCAGCAGGGCAAGAGGGTTCCCTTCTCTCCACACCCTCTCCAGCATTTATTGCTTGTAGATTTTTTGATGATGGCAATCCTGACCAGTGTGAGGTGATACCCCATTGTGGTTTTAATTTCCATTACTCCAATGATTAGTGATGTTGAGCATCCTTTCATGTGTTTGTTGGCAATCTGTATATCTTCTTTGGAGAAATGTCTATTTAGATCTTCTGCCCATTTTTGGATTGGGTTATTTGGGTTTTTTTTGATATTGAGCTTCATGAGCTGCTTGTAAATTTTGGAAATTAATTTTTGTCAGTTGCTTCGTTTGCAAATATTTTCTCCCATTCTGAGGGTTGTCTTTTTATCTTGTCTGTGGTTTCCTTTGCTGTGCAAAAGCTTTTAAGTTTCATTAGGTCCCATTTGTTTATTTTTGTTTTTATTTCCATTTCTCTAGGAGGTGGGTCAACAAGGATCTTGCTGTGATTTATGTCATATAGTGTTCTGTCTATGTTTTCCTTTAAGAGTTTTATAGTGCTTGGCCTTACATTTAGGTCTTTAATCCATTTGGAGTTTATTTTTGTGTGTGGTGTTAGGGAGTGTTCTAATTTCATTCTTTTACGTGTAGCTGTCCAGTTTTCCCAGCACCACTTATTGAAGAGGCTGTCTTATCTCCATTGTATATTCTTTCCTCCTTTATCAAAGGTTAGGTGACCATATATGCGAGGGTTTATCTCGGGGCTTTTTATCCTATTCCATTGATCTATATTTCTGTTTTTGTGCCAGTACCATACTGTCTTGATTACTGTAGCTTTGTAGTATAGTCTGAAGTCAGGGAGTCTGATTCCTCCAGCTCCGTTTTTCTTTCTCAAGATTTCTTTGGCTATTTGGGGTCTTTTGTGTTTCCATACAAATTGTGAAATTTTTTGTTCTAGTTCTGTGAAAAATGACATTGGTAGTTTGATAGGGATTGCACTGAATCTGTGGATTGCTTTGGGTAGTAGAGTCATTTTCACAATGTTGATTCTTCCAATCCAAGAACATGGTATATCTCTCCATCTGTTGGTATCATCTTTAATTTCTTTCATCAGTGTCTTATAGTTTTCTGCATGCAGGCCTTTTGTCTCCTTAGGTAGGTTTATTCCTAGGTATTTTATTCTTTTTGTTGCAGTGGTAAATGGGAGTGTTTCCTTAATTTCTCTTTCAGATTTTTCATCATTGGTGCATAGGAATGCAAGAGATTTCTGTGCATTAATTTTGTATCCTGCTATTTTAACAAATTAATTGATTAGCTCTAGTAGTTTTCTGGTAGCATCTTTAGGATTGTCTATGTATAGTATCATGTCATCTGCAAACAGTGACAGTTTTACTTCTTCTTTTCCACTTTGGATTCCTTTGATTTCTTTTCCTTCTCTGATTGCTGCGACTAAAACTTCCAAAACTATGTTGAATAATAGTGGTGAGAGTGGGCAACCTTTTCTTGTTCCTGATCTTAGTGGAAATGGTTTCAGTTTTTCACCATTGAGAATGATGTTGGCTGTGGGTTTGTCATATACGACCTTTATTATGTTGAGGTAAGTTCCCTCTCTGCCTACTTTCTGGAGGGTTTGTATCATAAATGGGTACTGAATTTTGTTGAAAGCTTTTTTCTGCACCTATTGAGATGATCGTATGGTTTTTCTCCTTCAATTTGTTAATATAGTGTATCACATTGGTTGTTTTGCATATATTGAAGCATCCTTGCATACCTGGGATAAACCCCACTTGATCATGGCGTATGATCCTTTTATTGTGCTGTTGGATTCTGTTTGTTAGTATTTTGCTGAGAATTTTTGCATCTATGTTCATCAGTGATATTGGTCTGTAGATTTCTTTTTTTGTGACATCTTTGTATGGTTTTGGTATAACGGTGATGGTGGCCTTGTAGAATTAGTTTTGGAGTATTCCTCCCTCTGCTATATTTTGGAAGAGTTTGAGAAAGATCGGTGTTCGCTCTTCTCTAAATGTTTGATAGAATTCGCCTGTGAAGCCATCTGGTCCTGGGCTTTTGTTTGTTGGAAGATTTTTAATCACAGTCTCAACTTCAATGCTTGTGATCGGTCTGTTTATATTTTCTATTTCTTCCTGGTTCAGTCTCAGTAGGTTGTGCTTTTCTAAGAATTTGTCCATTCCTTCAAGGTTGTCCATTTTGTTGGCATATAGTTGCTTGTAGTAATCTCTCATGATCCTTTGTATTTCTGCAGTGTCAGTTGTTACTTCTCCTTTTTCATTTCTAATTCCATTGATTTGAGTCTTCTCCCTTTTTTTTCTTGATGAGTCTGGCTAATGGTTTATCAATTTTGTTTATCTTCTCAAAGAACCAGCTTTTAGTTTTATTGATCTTTGTTACTGTTTCCTTCATTTCTTTTTCATTTATTTCTGATCTGATCTTTATGACTTCTTTCCTTCTGTTAACTTTGGGGTTTTTTCTTCTTCTTTCTCTAATTGCCTTAGGTGTAAGTTTAGGTTGTTTATTTGAGATCTTTCTTGTTTCTTGAGGTAGGATTATATTGCTATAAACTTCCCTCTTAGAAATGTTTTTGCTGCACCCCATAGGTTTTGGGTCGTTATGTTTTCATTGTCATTTTTTCTAGGTATTTTTTGATTTCCTCTTTGATTTCTTTAGTCATCTCTTGGTTATTTAGTAGCATATTTTTTAGTCTCCATGTGTTTGTATTTTTTACAGATTTTTTCCCTGTAATTGATGTCTAGTCTCACAGCGTTGTGTTCAGAAAAGATATTTGATACGATTTCAATTTTCTTAAATTTACCAAGGCTTGATTTGTGACCCAAGATATGATCTCTCCTGGAGAATGTCCATGAACACTTGAGAAGAAAAAGTGTATTTTGTGAACGTGCAGCCTCTCAGGCTGGTGAGTGCTGGTCAGCACCCATCCTCTGTGCGGGGATCTCTCTGCTTTGCCCTCTGCACCCCTGTTGCTACACTCTCCTCCATGGCTCCGAAGCTCCCCCCTCTGCCCACCCCCTGTTCATCCCCTGTCCCTGCCAATGAAGGGGCTTCCTAGTGTGTGGAAACTTTTCCTCCTTCACAGCTCCCTCCCAGAGGTGCAGGTCCCGTCCCTATTCTTTTGTCTCTGTTTTTTCTTTTTTCTTTTGCCCTACCCAGGTACGTGGGGTATTTCTTGCCTTTTGGGAAGTCTGAGGTCTTCTGCCAGTGTTCAGTTGGTGTTCTGTAGGAGTTGTTCCACATGTAGATGTATTTTTGATGTATTTGTGGGGAGGAAGGTGATCTCCATGTCTTACTCTTCAACCATCTTGAAGGCCATTTGTCTCTCATTGTGGTTTTGATTTGCATTTCCCTAATGATTAATGATGTTGAGCACCTTTTCATGTACCTGTAGGTCATTTGTATATCTTCTTTAGAAAAATTTCTATTCAGGTCCTCTTCCCATTTTTTAATCAGATTTTTTTTTTGTGGGGTGGGTATTGAGTTGTATGAGTTCCTTGTGTATTTTGGATATTAGCCCCTTACCTGACATGTGGTTTGCAAATATTTTCTCCCATTCCATACTTTGTCTTTTCATTTTGTTGATGGCTTCCTTTGCTTTGCAGAAGCTTTTTAGCTTGATGTAGTCCCACTTGTTTATTTTTGCTGTTGTTGCCTCTGTTTTTGGTGTCAAATCCAGAAAATAATTGCCAAGACCAATGTTAAGGAGCATATTCCCTATGCTTTCTTATAGGAGTTTTGTAGTTTCAGGTCTTATGCTCAAGTTCAAAACATCTTTTGAGTTGATATTTTTTGTATTGTGTAAGATAGGGATTTCATTCGTTTGCATGTGGATGTCCAGTTTTCTCAACTCCTTTTATTGAAGAAATTATCGTTTCTGCATTACTTATTCTGGGAGACTTTGTAGAAAATCAATTGACTATATGCATGGGTTCATTTCTGAGCCTTTTGATATGGTCTGAAATCAGAAAGTGTGATGCCGTCAGTTTTGTTCTTTTTTCTCAAGATTGCATTGGCTATTTGAAGTCTTTTGTGGTTTCATATCAATTTTAGGGTTGTTTTTCCTATTTCTGTAATAAATGCCATTGGAATTTTAATGGCAATTGCATTGAATCTGTAGATTATTTTGGGTAGTATAGACATTTTAACAATATTATTTTTTCTAATCTATGGACATGAAATATCTTCCCATTTACTTGTGTTTTCTTCAATTTATTTTTTTTCAGTGTACAGATCTTTCACCTCCTTGTGTAAATGTATTTCCAGGTATATTATTCTTTTTGATGTGATTGTAAATGGGATTATTTTCTTAATTTCTCTTTTCAGTAATTCATTCTGAGTATACAGAAACTTGTTCAAATTCTCACAGCTAGAACACTATAGCACTGGGATTTAAAAACAGATTTTTCCTTTGGAAGATTGAGCTGCTAACCAGACTGTGGAACTATCTCCTTTTCTCTCAAATGGTAAGCTTCTCTCTTCTCAGATGGTGACCCTTTTGAGGGCAAGTACTTGTTTCTTCCTGGGTTCTCATATCCTCGATGTCCTAAACCACTCTGCTTTGAGGGGGCTCCAGTCTAACAATCCAAGACTTTGAAGAGCTTTAGCAAATGCTATTTGATCATCATTATTCCCTCAATCATTTCATGTCTCATATTTAGTAGGTATTGCTTATTTTTCTTTACTATCCTTCTCTGAGGAAGCAGAGGCTATGTTTTGTTCACACAGATATGCCCAATGCCTAGCAAAGTGGCTGAAATATTTTGATCATTCTGTATATACTTGATGAATAAAGGAACTCTTTTAAGTTCCAGCATTTCATTTACTTTTATCATCCTGTATCAGCTTAGGACCATGACTCACAACACAGGAGTTCAAGTCATGATTCTAACATTCTCTAAACATATACCATTGGGAAAGTTACTGAAAATATCTGAGCTCCAGTTTACCATCTGTGCAATGACACATCTACTTTAAGACCTTAATCTAGGGATAATAGGAGATAACATATATGAAAAAGTCTTGTAATTTTAAAGTTTACATAAATAAACAAATTAATTACAAAAACTAAAAATATGATACACTCTTTAATCAAGGATGTTTCTGGAATCTCCTTTAACTTCTTGTCTATATGAATCACTTTCATTTTGTTGTTAATTTGCTTTTCACAAGTCTACATTTTATTTCCTCAACTATAAATGGTGACTTAAGGGTTAGACTCTGTCTAGTTATTCCCTTGCATTTTCTTCTGGATATATTCATAGAGCAGTGCTCATAGTACATACTCAATAAAACTCTTGAGTGCTTTAGAGTTACCTCAATTACTTTTTAAAACAAAATCCATTTGAGACTTTTATTTTCTTTGCTAATATACAAAATGTAACCATCCCTATGTTCTTTCAGATTGTGCTTCATCTGGTTATTTCCATCCATTAAATATTCTTATTCTTTACATATTGTTTTTCTTTGGGAATGGTCAAGTCTCTCTTCCTTAAAGCTTTTGACTGATTGGACTTTGATCCCCAAGGGGACAGAGTGTGGGTAAAAAAAGAAAAGTAAGAAAAGCATAAGTAAGAGGTAGTAAGTCCCAAGTAATATTGACCGAGAAGGAGCAGAGGCATTTTTCTTTGCCTTCCAAAATCGACTCAAATTTACTTTTGAAGTAATTTTCAGCAGGAAATAGATTACAAACATAGTTTTCTCAAGAGATCATCTACTTGTTTTTATCCTTTGTGCTTTTCAAGGAAACACAATAGATGGGTGGAACTCGTGAAGCCAAAACTATTTTCTTAAGCAGGAGGATGAGCTCAGAAAAGGAGGTTCTGCCCTCAGGAAACTCTCCAACGCCTTGAAGATTGCAGCTTCCTGAAGTGGCGTTTATTTCATCTTGGGATTTTAACGTTCTGAAAAAGAACCACTTCCTGAATATACTGACAAGGCACATGGAACAATCCAATGCACATGTAATCGAAGGTGAATGAAGTGCAACTTGGGAAAAGATCTACAGGGGGCAAAAACTACAACTGAAGCAAAAATTCTTTTGCTTGATGACAACTGAGTTTGCACCAGATGGTCTCTCAAATGGACAGTGGTCTTCATTCTTTTCTCTACCACTCTCGTTTTCCTGAAATGTATTTTTATTTACGGGAAAGTTAGGATGTGGCTGACCACAGTAACTTGGAGGCAGAAAAGCAAGACACTAGAGTAAGTACACTCGAGCATCATTCTTCTTAAAAACTGGAATCATCTCTTTGGTGATGTTTGTTGTCATCGTCATTGAAAATTTATTCTGTGACCCCCAGATCAACACATCCAGAGCAGAATCAGGCAATGCAGGTATTCTGAGAGGGTTCAGAAGACTGATTCAAATTTTTCTCTTTTTGAAATTGGGACTGTGTTATTCAATCATTGCTTTACCTACGTTTGCCAAAAACTATGCAGGGTACACAAAATTGAAGCAAATACTGATTAAAAATCTAAACATAGATCGAATTCTTGAAAGTGGCACTTTGCCTGCTGGTCACATGACCTCATGCTAATCCTAGTCTGGCATTAATTTGTACAGTGTATAATATAGTATAGACCTTTGCCAAAACACTTTCTTTCTCTAGCTGTAAAATAATGGAGGTCATAAAATCATGAATGTGAATTCAGAGATCTTTATGGGACCTTTAAAATTTCTTCGGGTAATAGACTCCTTTGAGGGTCTGATATATTCTCTAAAAATACACAAGCACACAAAATTTTGCTCTCAAATTTAAGAGTTGATGTACCTGTGCTCTGAAGAAAATAAAAGAGAGAACTCCTTTTCTGAACTCATCTAGTTAAGGATACAAAATATGTACAACTGAAATGACTTGAGAAGTATATAAAGTTACAGTTACAAATTCAAATGCGACTATAGGAATGTCAGGCAAGAAATATAAATGTGTAAAGGGACAACGACGAGTCAATGCATCCCCATTATAAACCAATGATATTCATAGATATATGGATACATAGATAAATATAAAAATAGACAGACACATATATACATGCATGCATATACTATGCACATATATACAGAAAACATGCAGAAAAAAGAGTAACATTTCAGTGATTTCTACCACTTTGTGATCTTTGAAAAAGAACACAGCTATGAAGCAAATAATGCCCATTGCAGATGAGGCCTGGGTAATGCTCACTGGAGTTAGGAAAAGAGTTAAGACACAGTCTTATGATGCAGAGGTTACAAAACCAGGCTTTCTGACGCAGTGTTAGAAAAAGTCACTGCAGTCAAGATTTGCCCACATTTTATAACATATTCATAAACAGTGCATTAGAAGACATTGATATTCATACATATGCTTTGAAAAAGTGCTTTAATTCCTAGAGGAGTGGCCATGTTTTCCAAAATCTATGTCTTATGGGAACATGCTTGCTTTCCAGTGTGTGTGTGCATCTGCTCTTTCAATGGTGGTGGAATTATTGCCACTAACTCTCTCTGCTGCTGCTGTTCAACATGTTTTGGCTCCACACTCGGGCTTTGGAACTAGGGTTGTTTGTGGATTCTGTTGGGTTTGATGAAAAAGAGAGAGAGAGAGAGGAAGAGAGAAGCTTTAAACAAACAAAAATTCAAATCTGCAAATGAAGTTCCGATTGCTCCAAGTGGAAGCAGATAGTCATTAAGTATGACAAGGAATGTATTTTTATATTACATTTAGGAAATTTGTGAATGCTGATGAGGCTTTTCCATTTTTCTCCCTGGACAATGTCATTGCATTGCCGTGAATGCTGCATGAACATATACAGTTCTCCTTCTTTTTCCTCTCATCTGGATTGTAAGTTTATGGACTATTTATCCTGATCTGAATAGCTATAGAAGGTACCTGTGGTTTTTAATGGAGGTTAATCTCAGTGACTGCTTGGCCCAAGGTCACCCCAAGTCTAGTGAAGTTGTAAGTTGGCTCTGGAAAAAGGTAACATGTTTGCATACATCTCTGTTGCTCTCTACCCAGGTGTGTCATCAGGGGGAGCTGTTTAAGCTCTCTAAGTCTCAGTTTCCTCATCTATAAGACAGAGATAATAGTAGTACTCCCTTCATTGAATGTTTGGGAGAATAAAATAGTCAAAATAAATTGCTTAGCATAGTACATGGCAAATGGTAAGGTCTGAAGAATGTTAACCACTGTTATGTCTTGTTAATTCTTCTTTGGAATTGGCCCTAACCTTAACCATTAAGCTACACGTATCAACTTGTGAAATCCTGCAAAAGCTTCTAGAATAGCAACTCTAAATCTATGCCCTAGTTCTTGTGTGTCAGTAGCACTGCCTTTCGATATGAGAGACTGTATCTATCAATGTAAACTAATCAATCAAGGCCTCAGAGTCACAAGTTTAACTTTGGGAAAAGATAGGCTTTATCAGGAGTATGATCAGATTCTATTTACATCAGCTACAAAAACAAAAGCAAAAACAAAAAACAAAAAAAATGAAGCATTACAAAAACATTCACATAACCAGAAGAAATATATACATGTGTGCATATGTGAATATATCATACGTGTGTATGCATGTGAATGTACAAATAATCACACATACAATATATAAATTTATGTGTGTATAATATATACATACATCATGTATATGTGTATATTAGACACATACACAAGCATGCCTACATGGCTTAAATAAAGCATGATTGAGAAAAATAAATGCTGGTTTTCCATTTCATCTCTGAGTAGTGATTCTCGTAAGCCCTTCCTTATGACTGTGTTTTCTCACTGTCTTTCTCCCACTCTCCCCCATGGTCACCACCCCTCATCCTAACCAAATCCTGGGTATGAACTTCCATCCAATGACAAAGTTAACTTGGGATCCTGAGATAGCTATGTGTCTGCACATTAGTTTTGTTGAATTTGCAGGTAATTTCTTTTTATGATTTTTAATTTTATTATTGAGAAGGTTGCCTGTTTTAACATCTTTCCAGTGTCTTCTTCACTCCACTTAACTTTTGTGCTTCACAGCAAAAAACCATGTTCCCCAGGGAAAAGTAACTTCTGGCTTTCTAATCAAACAAATTAATGTGTGATTTAGTTCAGTGTCACTCTTGGTAAGAAGCATCCACCCCGTGGGTCATGTTAGAAATTAGTATCGGGATAGTATCTCTGCTAATAGAAGACAGGAGTGGCTCCATTTCATCTGATCAGCTGGACGCCTCCATTTTTCAAAAGCGCTTAATACCAAGATATGCACACAGTTCCTTATTATCCACATTCAACGGCACTTAGGGGCTGAAGGGACATCAAATTATAAAATCCCATTGCTCGTTTCTCCCATGGGCTCTGTCTGCTACAAAGTGGACTGCACTGAGTGTGTGTGTGTGTGTGTGTGTGTGGTGACATGGAGGTTGTCCCTTGCACAGACTATGTGAAATTGTTCAGGTAAATAACTATTTGAGGTTAGCTGCTTAGTTAGTCTGTTTGCTTATTTATTTGTTGTTTCTGTCAATTGGATAGAACCTATATGCCCTGGGCATCTCTTTTTTTGACAGTTGTGTCTTATTTATTTCTTCAAGGATTTTATCTAGATGCCATTTTAGTTCTTCCAATATATGCTTCTACTTTATTTATATCACTGAGAGCTATGCCTTGGGCACACACTGCTCAGTAAGAGTCTTCTGTGTAGCTTGTTCTTTCATACAGAGCACATTGTAGCTAAATGAAGGACTTAGGGGAAGCCTACATTTTAAAAATACCCCCTCTATTATATTCTATTATTACAAGATATTGGGTGTAATTCCCTGTGCTATTCAGTAAGTCCTTGAGGCTTATCTAGTGTATGTATAGTAGTTTGTATCTGTTGATCTCACACCCCTAATTTGTCCTTCCCCCCCTTCCTTTTCCCTTTGGTGACCATAGTTTGTTTTCTATGTCTGTGAGTCTGTTTCTGTTTTGTATATAGATTAATTTGTATTATTTTTTGGTTCCACATGCAAGAGATATCTCAATGCATTCTCACATGAAAGAAAAAGGACAGCTTTTTTCTGGACAGCTATCTGGGAGGTCGCTTTTCCGAGGGCACTAATCCCATTTGTGAGAGCTCTACCCTCATGACCTAATTACCTCCCAAAGGCCCCATTTCTGACACCATCGAACTGGGGATTAGGATTTCAACTTATGAATTTGGGGAGGAAACAAGCATTTCAGTCCATTGCAGACCACTTCTTCCTCAATCTTAGTTTTTAATAGGATATCTAATAAAACTCTGAGTAGAGAATACTTCAGGAATTGATGTCCAGGAATAAAATTTTCATATGAATGAAAGTTAAGTATACTTATAATTTTTAGTTAGCCAGAAGAAATGAATAATTGCAGAGAACAAAGAGCTAATAAAGATGCCCAATAGTTGTTTAGATCATATGAAGAATGATCTAAGGATAGGAATCCTTTCTGAGGAAGTCTTTTCCCATCATAGCCGAGGCCCACCTTTCTGTGTCTCCCCTGAAATAGTCAGCTGAGGCAAGATGGAGAAGACCATAAGGAGACATATTTTGTCTTTGTTTATTTTGCTCTTATCTATTTTGTTATGACGTCCTCTCTTTCTCCCCAAAACACAGAATTGCAGTTAAGACCTCAACACATACATTTCAATATCACTCTCTCCACTAATATTGCTGTCATTATTCCTGGAGTTCTCAATACTCAAATGGATGCTTCTTTCAAAATCCTATCCTCTCATGCCTTGATCTCCTCTCTAACATTCTTACACTCCCCTTACCTGAGACACTCATTGCCTTGTTATTGCCAACGACTGACCCATCTCCATCATTTAGATTTCAAGCCTTCCACTTTAAGCATCAGTTGCATCTTCATATACCCTCTTTCTACTAACATAGATTCAGTACGTCTTCATACTTATTGGAGTCTGTACTCCATTGCTCATCCTCAATGTTAACTGTCTCTCCAATAAGTCCTCAGTGTCCTTCATGTATAGCTTTGCCACCATGCTCCATTGTACCACTGACTATCATACACTCAGTCTCTTGCCCTTCTCTTCTTTTTCAGAATGACTGAAACATCTCTGAAATAAATTAACATCTCCATTACATCTAGCTTATTCGGGCTGACTTATTTCATAGAACAAAGCTACAATTAAGTGTGCTTACAGAAAAAAAAAAGATGTACAAGTCTTCAGAACAATTAAAGCATAATTATATATATATATATATATATAAAATACAGTATGTGTATACACACACACACATACCTACTTATAGCAGGACTAAGGAATAGCAGGCATCTTTGATGAGAGGGAGAGGGGGCAGACTGGGAGAAAAGTCTAAGAGAGAAACATACACTATATCATATAGATTATATTATATATATTTCTTTACTTGATCAATTTCTAACCACACATATATTATCATCTTGAAAATAAAAGAAAGAAGTCTGGGAGAATGGAGACATTTTAGTTAGTGCATGGAACGGTTATCTTCTATAGACACTTAGAAAGATCATAAAATGGTGATTGATTTTTAGAAATAAAATAAATATGAGGGAAACCAGATGGACATTTTGAACATCTAAAATACTTCAGGTTAGATGGTAATGTCCATAAGTAAATGTCACTCTTGGCTGGGATCAGGGTGTTTTATTCATGTTGGATTCCAAGTACCCAATAGAGCATATAATATCCAGTAGCATCTAAATAAATACTAGATGATTAAATGAGTGACTATAAATAGGAACATGGTTTTGAAGATTAGATTTGGCTCTCCTAGACAGAGTTTAAGGAAATATTTATTAAGCAAGTAAGCTCTACCTCTTTGTGTAAACTTTGGCATGCCATTTAAAACCTTTATTGTTGTTCCACACATTGGGCTGGCCAAAAAGTAATGAATATGTTGTTCAATAAAGTTCTTGATGAAAGTGAAAAATGTTTCTTTTATTTTTACTTAAAGCAGAACAAACTTTTAGGCCAACCCAATATTTTATCTATGAAATACAGCTAATAATATAATAGTATTTGCTTCAGAAGGTCTTCATGAGGATTAAAGGAGTTCATTTATTTAAAGCATTTCAAAAATACCAGATGTATAGCAAGTCCTCAATAGTTGTTCCCTCTTATTATTTTTACATAGTTCTTTTTTTAAAGACATTGGTGAAAAGAGAGAATGTGGTTAAGGTGGAGAGCAAAGAACAGCCTCACCTCCCAAGATGAGTACAAGGTAACGGGATAACTCATATGCACGTGTGAATTTGGTTAGGTAATTTATTCACTGATAAATATACTTTGGATCTTTGGAAATAGCTTAAAGACAATTACAAGTTAATTCCGATTTTTACTGAAAAAGAAGTTGTCAATGTTTATCTCTCTTCAAGATAAGAGTCCTTAGGTGCTGGAATAAAATATATAGCCTGTAAAATACCATGGTGAGAACCAACTGAGGCTGTCTCTGAGCAACTATTCTTTAGATTAGTGCCAAGTGGGCTGGGTTGGTACAGGAGCAGAATCAGCTTTGAACTGGGAGGAAGCATGGGAGGATGGAAACAGTCAGGAGTTTGAAGCTTGCCAGGTGAAGAAGGCAATCAGGCTGGTGATCTGATGTCTGCATCCCCAGGGAAGGATCCCTCTTGGCCCCCAGGCTACCCTCCATTCATGTTCCTCCTCTAAGAAGAAAACACAGACCGATGTGGCAATATGGTCTGAAATAATGGGAGAAGTCAGAGAGCCACCTGGCACACAGGTAATGACATAAAGTGTACTTCAAAGGCACATGTGCATACACATACTTTCCTATAAAGAATTAATAAGTGATTTTCAGATGTTGGCCCCCTCCTAACATACAGTGGTAAGCGCTCATAGTGTAGTAGGTGGAGATAGGCATTAACAGAAGGGCTGAGATGGATCAGCTTGCCTCTGCCAACTTTTCCCTGAGCATATATATATATATATATTTTTTTTTTTTTTTTCCTGGTCAGACATTAACTTTTTGTGATACTTTACACATGAGCTTTAAAGGACATGTGATGTTCAGCATTCATAGTTTACTTGAAAAGTACTTAGATATGTATGGATTCTACTCACTTAAATTCTAAGACAAAATGAATAAAGATCTGGAGCACACGACTATTGTTTTAGCTTGGCTGTCTCCCATTTCTCTTTCTTTTTTTCTTCCAGTTTTATTGACATACAGCACTGTGTAAGTTTAAGGTGTACAGCATAATAATTTGACTTACATGCATCATGAAATGAGGACCACAATAAGTTTAGTGAACATCCATCATCTTGTATAGATACAAAGTAAAAGAAATAGGAAAAATTTTTTCCTTGTGATGAGAACTCTTAGGGTTTATTCTCATAAGACCTTTCATGTATAACATACAGCAGTGTTAATTCTATTTATCATGTTTTGCATTAGATCCCTAGTACTTATTTATCTCTTAACTTGAAGTTTGTACTTTTGGACTACCTTCATGAAGTTTTCCCTCCCTGCAACTTCCACCTCTGATAAACACAAATCTTATATATTTTTCTATGACTTTGTTTTTGAAATATAATTGACCTACAAAATTATGTTAGCTCCTGGTGTACAACATAGTGATTCAATATTTCTTACATTTCAAAATGATTACCATGATGTCTAGTTATGATATGTCACCTTACAAAGATATTACATAATTACTGACTATATTCACCATACTGTACATTTCGTACCCATGACTCATTTATTTTGTAACTGGAAGTTCTTACCTCTTAATCTACCTCACCTTTTTCTTTCATCCAGTTCCCTCTCCTATGGCAACTACCTGTTTGTTCTCTGTATCTATGACTATGTTTGTTATGTTGGTTCATTTGTTTTTTGCTTTTAAGATTCCACATATAAGTGAAAACATATGGTATTTGTTTTTTGCTGTCTGACTTATTTCACTTAGAATAATAGCCTCTAGGTCCATCCATGTTGTCACAAATGGCAAGATCTCATTTTTTTGATGGTTGAATATATTCCATTTGGTGTATATAAATATATATATATATGTATATATATGCCACACCTTCTTTATCCATTTATCCACTTATGCGCACTTAAGTTGCTTCCATATCTTGGCTATTGTAAATAATGCTGCACAGAATATAGGGGTGCAAATATCTCTTCTAATTAGTGTATTTGAGGGTTTTTTTGTGGCAGTAGTAGTCCAGTTTGATTCTTTTGCATATAGCTGTCCAGTCTTCCCAACATCATTTATTGAAGAGGCTGTCTTTTCCCCATTGTATATTCTTGCCTCCTTTGTTGTAGATTAATTGCCCGTATGAGCGTGGATTCATTACTGGGCTCTCTATTCTGCTCCATTGATTTATGTGTCTGTTTTTGTGCCAGTACCATACTGCTTTCATTACTGTAGCTTTGTAGTATAGTTTGGAATCAGGGCATGTGATACCTCCAGCTTTGTTCTTCTTTCTCAAGATTGTTTTGGCTATTCAAGGTCTTTTGTGTTTCCAAACAAATTTTAGAATGATTTGTTCTAGTTCTGTGAAAAATGCCATTGGTATTTTGATAGGGATTGCATTGAATCTGTAGCTTGCCTTGGAAAATATTGTCATTTTAACAATACTAATTCTTCCAATCCATGAACACAGTATGTCTTTCCATTTGTTTGTGTCATCTTCAATTTCTTTCATCAGTGTCTTCTGTTTTTCCAAGTGCAGGTCTTTTACCTCCTTAGATTTATTCCTAGGTATTTTATTCTTTTTTTATGTGATTTTAGATGGGATTGTTTTCTTAATTTCTTTTTCTGTTATTCTGTTGTTATTGGATAGAAACTCATCAATGAATTTGGTAAAGTTTCAGGATACAAAATTAATATACAGAAATCATTCCTTCTTCTTTTGGTAATAGCACCAAACTGTCCCTTCAGAATCTATTCATCAGTTCATTCATTTGGCACATATTCTTGGTGACAAAGTATCAGGCACTATTCTTGGTGCTTAGGATACAGCAATAAACAAAGTGTGGGGGGCTGTGAAATCTCCTCAGGGAGTTTACATTTCAGGGCAGCAGAACATGGGCAAACTAAGACCTATAAAATATGTAGTGTGTCACATAGTGGTAAGTTCTGTAGAGAATAGTATAGAGCAAGGAAGGTGTGTGGAGAGTGTGGGCAAGGGCAGTGTTATAAGTTTATAGAGTATGTAAGAAGGTTTGATGAAATCTTGGTACTTAACCATGGACCTGAAAGAGGTAAGGGAACAAACTGATACATGAGTTGTGTGAATCACATTGTAATCTATGTGAATTGCACTCTCTGGCAGGGGACCCAAGCTGGGCTAAATTACTGTCAAAATAAGACCTTTTCTGAAAGCTAACATATAAACTTGAGCTCTTGGTAGCTGTCTTGGCTAACATTTTGGAAGAATGTGCCTAACAATTACAGAGGAAATCAAAATCAATCTCAATGCTCTTGACTCAGCCATGACTTTAGAAATTTCTTAAAAGTATTCTTTCTATGCACACTAGTTTGAACTAAGTTTCTATCACATACAAATGGAAGAGTCATGTCTTACATACAGCTACTACTAGATAGGTTTATTTATTATTAAAGAAAATGTAAAATTTATATATGTGTGTGTATCATATTTACTTTCTCAATTCATTTGTCAGTGGACACAAGTTTCCATAACTTGGCTATTATAAATAATGCTGGAGTAAACATGACTGCAGATATCTCTTCAAGATACAGGTTTCATTTCTTTTGGATATCTACCCAGAAGAGGGATTGCTGGATCATATGTTAGTTCTATTTTTAATTTTTTGAAGAACCTTCATACTGTTTTCCATAATGGCTCTACCAATTTCCATTCCTACCAAGAAACTTGCTGAGTAGATCTTAAGTGTTCTTAACACACACATACACACACACACACACACACACACACACACGGTAATTATAAACAAAATGTAAAATAGAAAACACTAATGTTGCTTAACTTGAAAAGCCTAAAACTCCAGCCCCCTGATTCTTAAGAAGCGAGCATAGATCCAACATTTGCCTGATTCTGAGTGAGTTATACCCTAATACATTGCACTTAATTGCCTCTTCTATTCTGATCCTATAATCCAGCAGCCACACTGATTTTTATATCATTGCTATGTTGCTGTAAGGATCCTACTCCTCCTACTATAACACACTGCAGTCAAGAGAGCCAAATAAATGGAAGACAGGTATGGCGACATAATAAATCTTGGTACAAATGTCAAGGTATGCACTCCAACTCTAAGGCAACCTGCTAACAAACTATCTGCACCATCCTACTCATTCTGAACCACCGAACTTAAAGCAGCTTATTCTAGAGGTCTACAGGTGATGATGACTAAAAATTCCAGGTTCAGTTATAAGTGCAGCGGTGGGAAGCTGATATGCCTTTGAACAGTGAGACTTCTAGGTCCTGGAGAGAATGGGATCTGGGATGGGCAAACTTTGATAGGAGGGTAAGAGTAGGGATGACTCAGGGTCTGAAGCAACAAAATTGTTCTGTATGCTGGAAAGAAAGGTTCAAAAGCGCAAAGAGCTTTTTTAAAGAAAGAAAACTACAAAGGAAAGGAGTGATATTGTAAGGGAATGAAGTGAAATCCACTTATTAGTTTTTTCAGAATCATTCAATGTGATTTAGCATTTATAAAAAGTGGGAAGCATATTCTGAATAACCGGACACAAGAAAGATTTCCACTTTATGTTTGTCTTTATTTAAACATTTCTTTTGGGCTTCCCTGGTGGCACAGTGGTTGAGAGTCTGCCTGCCAATGCAGGGGACACGGGTTCGAGCCCTTGTCTGGGAGGATCCCACATGCCACGGAGCAACTAGGCCTGTGAGCCACAACTACTGAGCCTGCGCGTCTGGAGCTTGTGCTCCCCAACAAGAGAGGCCGGGATAGTGGGAGGCCCACGCACTGCGATGAAGAGTGGCCCCCGCTTGCCGCAACTGGAGAAAGCCCTCGCACAGAAACGAAGACCCAACACAGCCAAAAATAAATAAATAAATAAATAAGTAAAAATGAAAAACAAAACAAAAAAACATTTCTTTTGAATATAAGATAGGAAAAAAAGGAGAGAAAAATACTCTTAGAAAAAAGGAAGTGAACAGTTACAATTTTGTTCTCCTAAATGAAGTATTACATTTTCCCTCCTAATCTGTGTGAGAGAAAAGCTTCAAAAGGCCCTTTAGCTTTAGCTCAGAGCACATACTGCTCTTCCTCAGTGGAGTTTGCAAATTCAGATCAGCAATTATTCCTGTTAAGTAATCACCCCTTTAAATATTTCATCAAGAAGTTGGTTGCTGTGCCCATCTGTCTTGTCCATATTCAATTACAGTGGCCATCATTCTTTTATGGGGAGATGCGTGTAACTTTTCAAACTGCCTTAAATTTTTCTCCTGTAAAATTGACATTTTATGGGATTTTCGTAGGATACAACTCATAGTAGGCATTGAAATTCTGTCCCTTTATTCTCTTTCTCATTTTTTAAGTCAGGGCCATTTCCACCTACATCCACAGAAGTTGTTAAGAAAAGAGGTGTCAGACATGGCAGGCAATTATGTTGCTATTTCTATTTGCCAATCTGATATGTAATAAAGCATTCAGTAACAATTAAATTGTGAAACTTCCCAAACACACAAATTGACCAACTTAAAGATCAGAAATTTCTTGTTTATCTGGAAAACAAACAAAGAGTAATTCAAACATAAATAGACCTGAGGTTCAAGTGCTGCTTTGTGAGGAGCCAGGGAGGCAATGGAGAACCACGTCCGCTTCTATCCATAACTCATGTATGTCCTTTCCACTGTTTCTTACTTCCTTAGTAAACTGAAGTCAAAGCAACCTTGAACTAATCCAAATCATCACTCTCATGCTCACTGGAAATGCAGATTAGGTTTAAGATCTAGCCAACATATCAGAATCTTCCGTTCTTCTTTTGTAAAATGTAAACAACGTCCGCTTAATGGATTTCTCCATTTTAGGAATTCTAGCATATAGATTCTTTTCATACTCAATGACATTTCACATGTAGCATTTTTTTTCCAACACAGGGCATTGAAAGTTTAAAGACTTAAGAGGTTCGGGTGCTGGAAGTGTTCACTATATGGATGGAAAGTCACCCAGCCTGACGACAAGAGTCAGAATAGTGAGGAAGGCTGAGGCAGCTATCCTTGTCTTGAATAGGTGAGAATGAGCAGGAATGAGAGGAAAACCAGTAGATGGCAAAGAGGAATAAAGGGAGTCCTGGGGAAATACCTGGGATTTAATCCCCTCGGGTATAAATCTAGTGACCATGCAATCCTAGTGCTTCAGAGACAATTCTAAGGCCTGGGAAATGCTTTCCAGATGCACACTAGTCTAGAAGACAGGAAAAGTTGGCATTTGTATGTTATGGTTACTAACGAAATCTGTCCAGGCTAGTAGGAAAGGGAAAAACACTCTAGACAGCTTTTTAAAATCAAGATTAGTTGTCCTGCTAAATACTCTGGAAAAAAAATTAGAGCCTATTTTGCATGAATTGTTAACTTCTAAAAAGAAATGGATGGGGATCAAAATAACTCAATAGGGATTGTTCTCTTTTAAAGAACTCAAGAGAAAAATAAAATGGAGAGGAGCGAACAGGTAGTAAACATAGGCAATAGAACTCTGAGTCTCTGACAGAGTCTGTGTTTTATAACTCTGTTTATTTATCGGCAGCCCAGGTGGGATCACAGCAGAATACAGTCTCAGATAGCGCATAATTTATTACATGATTTAATTTCAACCTCCCTCAAGAGTGTGGGGTTTTATCTCTGGAAAATCAGCAATGGGAGGATTCACATTAACGAGAGCAGCAGCTACAACTTGTTGATAATTTTAAAGCCTCTAGACAAGGCTATTTATCCCCAGCCCCTGGATCTGTAGTAATGGACATCCTAATAATTGATGCTCATCATTAGTTGTTTACTGTGAGTGAAATGTGTTGGAGGTTACTATCCTTTCTCATTGGGAGATGAAGCTACCATTTTTGCTGGAGAAAGCCATCTCCTGTGATGATTCAGAAAACATGGATTTAACTTTCAGACCTTCTGCAAAAATCCAAACCACTCTTAACATAGATTCTCAATAGGCAGAGAGAAATGCAGAAGAAAGATCAAAGGGTTGAATTGACCCTTTGCTCAGTGGAGTTCTTATACAGCTCAGTCTGCCAAGGGAAAGCATGTGACAAAATCGCTCCCCTGTCTCAGGTCCTATAGCTTATGTTTATGTCACTAGCAGAACAGGTCCCATGATCCAGTACCTCCTGACTCCCTCCATGGACATCACTCCAGTCCGTGCCATCAACATTCCTTGCCTAGATAAGGCGGTCGTGTCCTGATTGGTCTCACTGCTTTCCTTCTTGCTCTCCCTAAGTTCTCTTTTCTATACAGCAGCTGAGGAGGTTCTTTTAGAGAGTAAACCTGATCACAGCACTCACCTGCTCAAAACCCACTGGCAACTTTATTTCACATTCATAATAAAATCCAGACTTTTGCCATGGTCAACAAAATCCTATACAGCCTGGCTCCTGGTTCTTGATTACTCCTCTGATGTCACACTTACCTACTGTTCCTTCACTCACTATAATCAAAAGACTGGACTTCTGCCTATCAAACAAGTTCTGCTCGGAATAATGATACGTATTTTTGTCTATGCCTAGAATACTCTTTCTTGGATATGTCCAAGGCTTGCTCTATGGCTTAACTCATATGTCTTTTCTTGGACGCCAATCTCTTGGGCCAACAGATGTAAAATAAAGACATCCTGGTTGCCACTTGCTTGGTTTTTCTTCACAGCTCTTATTTTCTGTGTTTAGTTTCTGTCTTCCCACTCCTTTGAGGGCAGAATATTATTGCTGCATTTCTACTGCTTAGAATGCTTTCTGATGCATAAAAGACACTCAAGAAATATTTGATCGAGTGATAAAAGAGAAAGAAAGGGTGGGAGGGAGGAAGGAAGGAAGGAACATAGAACCTAAATTAAAAAAAAAAAAAAACTAAGCAATTCAGAGCTTATCTCCTTTTTTAATTTATTACCCAAGACTGAAATAAAGAGCTTTATTTAGCATACCAAGAAAGTACATGTAAATCCCCAACTCCTGAGATACTTAAGACATGCAAACCTACTTTCCTCTATTGAAAGAAGCAGATATTTGTGGTAGGAATGACTATGTGATGATAAAGAGGAAAAGCAGTTTTAATAGTTGCTGATTTGTTTTGTTTCATTTTAGTTGACTAACAATTCGCTGACAAATAAACACACACACACACACACACAAAATAAACAAACCTAAATTTAGGGGAAAAAAAAGCCAGAGAGAACAGAGATTGTCAGTTAGCACCAGCTGGCCAGCTGTGAATCAAAGCTTGTAAATTGTGATCAATTACATTAAATAACATGGATCTTATGCTCCAACTATCAGGGCTCACACTGATTGTTAGGAGAGAACTTACTGCAGAAACCTTCTTATTGATACTATTCATTTGCCTAATTTGCTCATCTAGTGTAAAATCCAGCAAACAACCAGAAACACCTGTATATTGTGGATAATTTCTTCCCAGTTTCAAGCATTGGAAAATAAAATAAAATCAGAGCAAATATTTTGTTTTACCTCAACTCACCATCTAGTGGCAACGTAGGTAAATGCAGGCCTCTTGTTTAGAATAACGTCCTCGCCACAAACATTTGTTTAGTGTTTCCTATGTGCCAGGCACTGTGTCTAGTACAATACTAAGCCTGGGTGCTTGATACTTAATGACAAAACTTCAAAATGGGTATTACAGTCTCATTTGTAGATGAGGAAAACAAAGCTGAGAGGAATGGACACAGGAAGTAGGCCAGCTGAGAGGTGAAAGAGCACATATTCCTATCCAAAATTGTCCCTGCCCTTACCTATCACATCATAATGTCTCTCATTAAATTGGAGGTATAACCTATGGCTACGTAACATTTTTTTTCTTCTGGGAAATTAGCTGAACTTGGCACAACTGACAAATAAATAGGTATCACATAATCTTAGTAAATTTCGATTTCCAGAACAATGCCACTTGGGCCACCTGGTTATTAATCCAGAAGGTTTAGGGGATAATTTCTGGTGTCTGCACATAGGATGCAGACTGATGAACCTTAAGTAATGGGAACTTGAAGAAGTCAACAAGTAACAATTGAGTTCAGTTCTCTACGGAAATAGCTTCCACTAAGCAATGAACATATTTCTGGTTTAGAGACCAAACACATTTTAGTTAAAGTGACAAAACATAAGAGAATTTGAATGTGTATCATTAGCAAATATAAATAAAACCACATTACAGACAACTGGTAAAATAATATGCAGATGGAAAATGTATATACAAAAGCTGAACTCAAAGAGTGAGAAATTGTTAATGTATTTTGGGGCACATTAGGGTTATTTACCATACTCCAACTCTCATTCTTTAAGGTGTGGAATATGTTTGGAATGTTCTGTGCTTTGCAGTCAGGCATGGCCATCTGTCTTTCTTTAGCCAATGGTGTATGAGAGAGAGCTTTGCATTTCCCTTCCCAGAGCCAAGCAGTTCCAAGCTAAGTGCACAATTCACTTTATTTCCTTTTTCCTGTCACGGTGATGGTAAAGCTCATGACAGTGGAGGCTCTCATCAGCTTGGGTCCCTGATGAGAATAAGGAAGACCAACTCCACATGGACATGTGGTTGAGTGAGAAATAAACCTGTGTTGTTTCAAGCTATTGAGATTTGGACAAGGCTTGAAACACATGAGCTTGAAACAACTTATCCTGAAAAAAAAAAAAAAAGTCCAATCTGACATTATTTTGACAATATTTAGGACAGAGGGTCCTCTGAGTATGACCATTTCAGGTTCATCTACGAAATGAAAATAATTTCTTGGGTACTCATCTTGGTACAATGAGCCATTGATCTTGCCTAATTAACTCATCTGTATCTGATTATTCTTAACCAAAATACCTTCCAATGAGAACTTTTCTTACCATGTAGCCTGCAGGAAGATGGTACACTAATATGAAACATCTGCCCTGCTGGTCAATTATATTTCTTCATTATTAAACTGATTCCTTGGCATCCTAAACTATTCATCAGAGTTCTATCTGTTTGGTTAATATAGCTCTGGCCCTGAGAGGCAGACTGCATGAGTGAGGGTCCATTGGCTAAAACAGGTTTGAGGAACAACCCAACTGACAGGGATGGAGAGGGAGAGAGAGAGGGAGATAAATTGCCTGGCTATTTCTAACAAGATTCTTGTTTAAATTCTGGTCTCATGAGATCACCAATTGCTCCTTAGTCCTTCTGAATATGATGAAGCAAAATATGTTCATAAAACTATGTCTATACTTCTAATCAGTGCTATTCAGACATTTATTTCTGGTCAGGAAGGCAGGTGGGACAGCAGGGATTGGATTTCCATATTGCCTCATGTGCTTGGATATTTTGTTGAACAAATAACCTCCTCCATCAAATTGACAGGTCTTTTTGGTTAACTTGTTTCCATAATAAATGTTCCATCACCTACATCTATTTTCATTAAACAAGGTGTAGTGAGGAAAGAGAAAAGGTTTTATACAGTCAGTGGGCACTTCTGTTTTCCGCAGCTATTGTTTTTTTAATTCTTGTTTTTATATCCTGTTAGGATAATGTGCACCAGATTATGAATGTCAGGCTTGTAATAAGATTATTTTCTATTGTCATCCATTTTCATAGGAATTCACAGACAGGTTATACCGGTTGAGACCCACAAGTATTTGACAGCACCTGACTTATAAATTACTCCATTCCTTCAGTTGTTGATTGATTTCTGAACATAAATAACAAAGGAAATGCTAGAGTAATAATTCATCCATTCTTTTTGGTCACAACATGTATTTCAGAAACATTGTTTATTTTGATTGGGTTCTGACTGGACTTATAATTTATATGGCCCTCTGCACATAGTGCTTTTGCTTTTGTTCTTTCAGATTATTGTCCCCAGGAAGGAACAGCAAGAATTACACCAAGTCCAAAGCTCTATACACTAATGACCACCAATTCTGAACTGAATTTGCTAGAAAGAAGCCAACTCTTGAAAGAAAGCATTAGCTAAATCCATTCATCTGTTGTATTAGTTGCAAACCCCTCAGCCTAATATGCAAGACTTCTCATGGCATTGCCTTTCATTTGTTCATTGTTTCCCTGCCTTATTTCCATCATCCTTTCCTCCTTCCTTCCCAGCTCCCTCCTTCCTTACCTCTTTCCTTAATAAAGCATCCATTAGTGTCTAGAACATGCTTCTTAAGCTCAACTGGACTATTTATCACACTAATATTTCATTTTTCTCAAACTTTTTGTTCTTGCTAGCAACTTCTTTACATGAAATGCTCTCTTCCTTTCGTTTTTGATGAACACCATAAGTAGCCTCTATTCTAAAGCTATTAGATATATTCCCTCTTCTGCTACGTCTTCAACAAACACTTGAATCTGTATGTAACTCTTTACTTGTACCTCTCTCCTATGGCATTTACCAAAGACTTCATTATTTTAGAATTATTTGTATGCTCTATGCTCACTTTTTTTAACCATCTAGGTTGTTAGCATGCTAACTGCTTACGGGAAGAGATTTTGTCTTAACTCTGATACACCTGCAGTGCCTTCCACTGAACATATAGAAAAAAAAAAAAAACTACATGACACCCCAAATGATAACAATAAATACTAGAGAAAGGTCACAACACTAGGGGGCAAATGTATCAGAGTTTGAGACTTCCCTCTGTAATTTACTGATTTGAAATTCTGAAGACCCCTTTGCATCTCAATTGCCTGCTGTACAAAGTGGAGATAACTACAGTTTTTTTTCTCCTTGGAGCATTTACAACTTCAAAATTTATGACTCTAATACATACCTTCTGTTAAATGATTCAACATCAGATAAATCACAGCATCTCGCTATCACAGGCAGAGGCTTTAAAACATGCAGGGATAATTTTACAGACTCTCTGGATAAAAGAGTCAACATATCAAACCTCTTTAATGTAATAATAGCAGATACTCATTATTGAGCACTTCATAAATGGCAGGTACTGTGCTAGGTATTTTAGATTATACTCTCCTATCCTCACCAGAACAAATAAACAAATAAAATTATGTAATGGTAGACTTGATTGCACATACTTTACTTGTGAGAAAACTGAGGCACAGTTAGGTTATCACTTGGCCCATCCAAAGTCAGAATTCAACCAACATCTCTCTGATACTCTTTCTGCCAAATACGTAAATTAAAATTCTTGTGTAGTCTATATACATACATTAATTGGTATCAATACATAATATATTATGGTGCTTTTGTTGGCACAGAGCGTAATTAATGTTTTTGAGTATCTCGCGTGAGTTCAATTTTTTTCAATTAACTTTTAGACTTGAAGTTAAAGACCTTTGTTATTGCCACCATTAATAAGTGCCATTTTAATTAACTCTATAGTAGCTAGTGACAGTGCCTGAAGGGGCATGGAACCCACAATGTACTCTATCTCCAATCTCCCTAGCCCAATACAGCCCTGCTGCTACTGCTCTGACTGTGAGTTGTATTTCAGGTAGTGGATATTGTTTGCACAGAATCCTCCCTGCTCTGTTCTTTTCCAGGTGCTACATGGTATAAATCAGAAGCTTGGAATTAATGATGCAGGCTGGAGCCATGGAACACAGCCAACCTAGAGACCACCAAGAGGATGTAAATCAAGTCCTCATGCAAGATCCTGTCATTCTAGCCTGTGACAGTCCAGACACAGGGACCAAGACAAATTATCTCTGTTTTATGGAATTCTCCTAGAAATAGCTCAGTCATCCTATTGTAGAAAGGATGAACCAACGCTGCTGCATCTTCATATGTGCATAAATGCCAGTGTCAAAAGTGCACTTGACAACTGACAAAGCATTCACAGCCACTTGTTTGATCCTAACCACCCTCTGAGTGAGGTATTTCTCCTAACCTCTTAGTTACAGCAAATGGTTGGTGTTCTCTTAATTCATTCTTTTATTTCCTTTTAAAACACTTCCCACCTTCATTTTTCTCCCTGTAACTGTTGTAATATTTTTATACATATCCACTAATTTTATAAGTAACATGCAGTCTCACATTGTGTATATATTCTTATTTTACGTAAATAAACAGTGTTGTACAATAGACCACATTCTGTACATATTTTTTTCCTTCACTGCTGTATTTTTAAGATTGATCCATGATGCTGTATGTACATCTACCTTTTTATTTGACCTTAATTGATGCATAATTTACAGCGTGTGTGTCTGTTGTATATAAATTTTCCTACCCCAGTGATAAACACATAGACTGTCTACAACTTCATCCTTTTCCAAACAATATTGTACTGAACATTCTTATACATACACCCATGTGAGCCATTCTCTAGGAGATTATCCAGCCATAGAAATCCTCAGAGAAAATTTGACTAAATATTGCTTTAAAGATATCTAGAATTACTGCAACAGTCTGGGCTCAAAGAAGCAATGCTCAGGATTCCTGTAATTCCCCACTCATTCCCAAACTTGGCATTACACAGCTTTCTAATTTCTCCCAATCTGATGCATGCAAAGTGATATTTGTTTTAATGTCTATTTTGTTTGTATTGAATCTGAAATCATATGCCTTCCATAAAGACAGGGATTTTTGACTATGTTTAATGATGTATCCCTGGGGGCTACTTTTGGCAGGGTATATGTTCTCAGTAAATGTTTATTGAATCATAAACTGATGATCTGTTTGTGCATTTACTACTACTATTACTACTACTACTACTGTTTTTATTACTATCTTGTTTGTTGGGTTTTCTGCATTTTTCTCTTGATTTGTATGAGTTCTTAAGATATTCCAGATATAAATGATTGTAAGTTTTATTTAATCTTTTCTCCCAATCTGTTATCTTTTAAATTTTTTCACACTTCCTTACCATAACAAAAATCCCTAATTTTAGTATAATCAAATAAATAAAATGTTTGCCATGTGGTCTATTCTTTGGTATGATTATTATTGTAAAAAGCCTTTTCCAACTTATAGATTATAAACATGTGCTTCTCACTGTCTTAAATTAACTTTAGTAATTTTACATTTCACACTCTGTTTTATAATCCATCTGGAATATACATTTATATGTGGTATTACAAAAGAGCCCACTTGATTTTTTCCCCCATATTTTGAAGCACATTTCACAACACTATCTATTAAAACGTCTGCCTTTTGCTCATTGATTTATAGAGCCATATTTATCTTATAGTAAGTTTCCCCATGTACATGGCTCTGTTTCTGGGTTCTCTATCCTACCTCATGCATCTTTCTGTTAGTTTTTGCACCAGAAACATACTCAGTCTATTGTTTTTTATACATGGCTTTGTAGTATATACTTTTCTTTTTTCTCTTTTAAAAAAATTTTTTTTCAAAATTGGCTTAGCCATTTGTGTACTCTTATCTTTTCATGTAAATTGAAAAACAAGTTTTTCAAGTTAATAAAAATTGCATTTTGATTGAAATTATACACATTTTAGAAATTAATCTTGGGACAATTGACATATTTATAATATTGGCTAATTTTACACAAAGCATACAATGTCTCTTCACTTATTTTGATTTTCTTTTTCTCTTTTAGTAAAACTTTAATTTTTTTCTCCATACTTTAATGAACTCTTCAATTCCTAGATATTGTGTGTTGGTTTGATTTTCTATCTTCTAATGGAACTTTAATTTTTTCTCTGTTACTGTCATGAATTCTTTGTTAATTCCTAGGCATTGTGTGTTGGTTTTTGTATAGTATTTTTATTATGTTTTCCAGTTTATTTCTGTAAGTTGATCTTATACTAGAGACTTTCTAAACTGTTTTATTCCTTGATTTTTCTAAGGTATTTCTGTCTTCTGAGAATAATGGAAACCTTATGGCTTGCCTTCCAGCCCATATCATTGGCAGGTCTACCAGTAGTATATAAAAGAGTAGTCATGATAGTGTCACTTCAAAGACTTGTACAGTTTCTGTCTTGCTTAGTCCTCTGTAGCACCACACACATCTCAGTCTACATGAATGGTGTCCTTGGAGTTGTGTATGGTAATGACCTGTGCTTCTGTAGATATTGCCCCTGAGCAAACTTGACTCATCTCCAGTTACAAAGACAGTGCCTGAATTTTCCATTAGGAATATTTGCTGCAGGAATTTGGTAAATAGCATGTAATCAACTTAAGGAAGTTCCTAAAGTGCAAAGAGTTTTTTTCAAATGCTTTTTCTTTATTGAAAAAAGAAAACATGATTTTTTTTTTCTTCTTTGGTTGATAAACTAGGGAGGGACTTCCCTGGTGGTGCAGTGGTTAAGACTCCACGCTCCCAATGCAGGGGGCCCGGGTTCGATCTGGTTGGGGAACTAGATCCCACAGGCATGCTGCAGCTAAGAGTTCGCATGTCATAACTAAGGAACCCGCATGCCACAACTAAGACCCCGTGCAACAAAATAAATTAAATAAATAAATAAACTAGGGAAATTACATTGATTAATTTTCTGATAAGTGAAAAAAATCATGGGTTAAATATGACTTGATCACATGTGTTTTAATAGATTACAGTTTTTATTAAGTAAAATTTTATTAAGTATTTTTGTATCCATGTTCTTCCAAACTAGCTTTACTATTGTGCATTCCCACCAGCAATAAATGAGAGCTCCTGTTGCTCAATATCCTTGTCGGCGTTTGCTATCGTCAGTGTTTTGGAGTTTAGCAGTTCTGTTAGGTAGGTAGTGGTATCTCGTTGTTTTGATTTTCAGTTCCCTAATGGCATATATATGATTGTAACTTTTAGTATGCTTATTTTATATCTGTATATCTTCTTTGGTGAAATATCTGTTCAGGTCTTTCGCCCAATTTTAATCACATTGTTGGTTTTCTTCATACTGAGTTTTAAAAGTTCTTTATACATTTTGAATAACAGTTCATTATTACATGTATCTTTTGCAAATATTTTCTCTCAGTCTGTGGCTTATCTTTTAATTCTTTTAATTCTCTTGTTTTTTTACATATCAGAAGTTCTTCATTTTAATGAAATTCAGCTTATCAATTACATCTTTTGTGGATCATTCATTTCTTTGGTGTTATATCTAAAGAGTTAACATGATACCCAAGATCTTCTGTTTTCTCTTACATTATCTTCTAGGAATTTTATAGTTTTGCATTTTACATTTAGTTATATGATCCAATTTAAGTTAATTTTTGTGAAGGATGTTAATGTCTGTGTCAAGTTTCATTTTTTTGCATGTGAATGTCCAGTTTTTCCAGTACCATTTGTTGATAAGACTATCTTGTTCCATTTTATTGCCAGTTCTCCTTTGCAACGATCAGTTGACTATATTTATGTGGGTTTATTTTGGGTTCTCCATTCTGTCACATTGATCTATTTGCCTCTTTTTTCACCAGTACTACACTGACTTGATTATTTTATCTTTATAATAGATCTTAGTCAGTTAGTGTCAGTCACCTGACTTTGTTCTCCTTCAACATTATGTTGGCTATTCTGGATCTTTTGTTCTCCATAGAAACTTTAAAATCATTTCAATAATATCTTCAAAATAATTTGCTGCAATTTTGATTGGGATTGTGTAGACTCTATAGATCAAGTTGAGAAGAACTGACATCTTCACAATATTGGGTCTTCCTACCCATGTGCATGGAATATCTCTCCTTCTATTTAGTTCTTCGATTTTTCTCATTAGAGTTTTATAGTTTTTCTCACATAGAGCTTGTACATATTTGTTAAATTTGTACCTAAGTATTTCACATTTTGGGTGCTAATGTAAATGGTATTATGTTTTAAATTTCAAATTCCGCTTGTTCATTGCTAGTATTATAGGAAAGCAGCTGACTTTTGTACATTAACCTTGTATCCTGCAACCTTGCCTTGTTCCTGATGTTAGAGAGAAAGCTTCAAGTTCCTCACCATTAAGTATGATGTTAGTTGTAGGTTTTTTGTAGATATTCCTCATCAAGTTGAGGAAGTTCCTTTTTATTCCTTGTTACTGAAAGTCTTTATCATGAATGGGTGTTAGATTTTGTCAAATGCCTTTCCAGTGTCTAGTGATATGATCATGTGATTTTTCTTCTTAGCCTATTTATGTGATAAATTACATTAATTGATTTCCAAATGTTAAAATGTCTTTGCTTACTTGGGACAAAATGTGCTTGGTCATGGGCTTTTTATACATTGTTGGATTCAATTTGCTAATAAAAATCAACAACTCTTCTTAGATCCTTCAGAGAATTGAGGTCACAAGGCAAACTGCTGCCTCCAAAACTGGAGACAAAGAGAAAAATACAGATAATTACAACTTACCAAAGCAGAAACCCAAGAGCAGAAACCCCTGGGGGACCAGTGCCAGGGTAGGACAACCTCAGCTAGAACTGACAAACTGCTGGGGGATCAGTGTTGAAAAGTTTGGGATTTAAAAACTCCAGAGGAGCCCGGTCATAGGAGGATGCCTACACTTCATGAGTTTTATGTCCAGGAGTTGACCAGCTTCTCACAGTGAATACTGAAGAAAAATCTCCCTGTGTTTCATAAAGGGGAGAGGAAAAGTAACCATTTGAAATAATCCTGAACAGTCTGTTTTTCTTAATAAGACCTGCCTTAGGAGAGACCGTTTTATCAGAGCCTAAACACACACACTTAATTTAGCCAAATGAAATGTAATATAGTCCTTGGAACTCAATGGAGACAAACTGCTAAGTAGGCGATGATGATCTTAAGAACTCTCCAGAACTCTCTTCTCAGTTCCTCTCTCCTCTATTCCTACTAATAGTTGATCTATGTTCTTTTCTTACTCCTAACTGTTACAGATTGCTCTACAAAAATATTATTAAGTAAAGATAGCATAGCTCATCCAAATTTGATTAATTTCCCAAATCTTTACCAAAGAAAATATATCTCTAAGTTGAACATTAGAAACGCATACGGGGTAAGATTAGGTGAAAGTTCCTTTACAGTCCCCAGAAATCATGTACATCATAGACAGAGCCAGCAAGCTTATCTTGAAAAAAAAGAAGTGGATCCAAATAAACAAACAAAAATAGTCCTGTTTTTTTTCTATATGGAATCATACATTATTGATTAAAGGCACAAACTATGTGGAAATGGATGCCAGAAGATAAGAAAATGAAAACACTCCTAATAATGGGCTCTAGGATTATGTGCTTAAAACATTTCTCTCTCATCAGCTTATCAGACAACCAAAAAATTGAAAGGAATTTACATTGGAAACAGAGAGACACTTTTTGATGGTTACACTCTATGCAGCATTCTGGAAAAACCAATAAAACCAGTTACTGGGCAGTTATGTTGCTCATTAGATGATCAGCATAAACAAATAACATGGTTCAGAATCAATCACCTGCTTCTCCTAGAAGCATAGGGAGCTTGGTATGTGGGGAAGGAGGAAACATTTTGTACAGGACTGCCTCTTCTGGGTCAGCTTTTGAAAGCAGCTGTTATTTTACATGACATATATAAATGTGTTCATTTAAGAGGCTATCAAGATGCCCTCAGTGACACATTGAAGAGTAGGAAAGAAGGAAAAGAAGAGGAGAGCTCCATCTGTAAATCCTTCATAATAGTTTCCATGACATAGTAAGCACAGGAAGATATTGGGTATCAGAGCTGAATAAAGATAGTGAGAAATAAAAGAATTCTTATCCTTCAGAAAGAGTAAAAAGAGGGACAAGAGGCAGAATCCTCCAGTTTGGATGCTTGTTATGGTCAAAATGTCCTTGCGCATGAAACCCAGGAATTATGTCATTCCCACTATCACCATATGACCCCTTACACAAGCACACACTCACACACATTATCAGAGTTTCTTCTTCCTAATATAATATCCTAGAATCCTTAAGGGAAAAACAGTGTGATTGTCTTAAATTTTATCTAACCCATTATATCAGTACTTCTCAACCGGTAGTAATTTTGCCTCTCACCCACTGGTACCATTTAGCAATATCTGGAGATAATATTGGTTGTCACAACTGAGAAAGGTGTTATTGGCATCTAGTAAGTAAAGGCCAGGGATGCTGCTAAACACCCTCCAATTCTCAATAAAACTGGAAAGAAAAAATATCCTTCCATACACAGGACAGATCCCTTCTAACAGAAAATTATCTAGTCCAAAATATTAATCATGCCAGAGTTGAGAATCAATGCAATATGACAGTAGATGAAATCAGCTGTATGTGAAAGATAGATCCCTGTCACTGTTTTGTTTGATTTCCTGACATTTTATAAGAATCTTAAGCTTTCACTAATAGATATTAGAAAGAAATCTTGAATAAGATGTCATATCTCAGGGACAGATCTAACACTGAAAAGAGTGCCTGGTCAGATTGCACTTCTCTCAACTCCATAGAATAATGCTGCATTATAATCATCAACATCATATATTTTAGCAAAGCAACATAAAACTATTCCTGTTTGTCACTTTGGAGAAGATGCAGTGGAGAAGTTATAGTTATCTTACCACTGAGATCTTTGCCCTGCTTCCCCTAGAACTTAACACTTTAATACTTCAATGATCAGGGGCACAGCATTGCTGGAGAAAGTTAAAGGGATTCATATATGCCTTCTTCTTCTTTACAACTAAGTAAGCTTTCACCAAGACAATTGGTATAAAGTCCCTAGGCCCTCTGATTTAGTCATTAATTATCTCAAGATATGTATTGACCTACTACATACTACACATTTTGCTAGACACCAGAGCATTGATAAGAAGACAAATACCATCCTTTTCCTCAGAAAACGCATATGGTCTGTGTGTTGCTGGGGTGAAGAGAGGGAGGGGAGACGGTGTTCACAGACAGGTAAAGACGATTATTGTGATAGGAAAAATAATCTTCCCTCCACCAACAGAAGTCTACTACCTAATCCCTAGAATCTGTGAATACATTATCTTACACAGCAAAAGGGAAGTTGGTTAGTGGATAGAATTAAGATTGTTAATCAGCTGACTTCACAATAAGGACTGGATTGCCCATTGAGACCCATGTGGGTATTTTGACCTCCAGAACTGTAGGATAATAAATTTCTGTTGTTTTAAGCCTATACTTGTGTAGGGATTTGTTACAGTAGCAATAGGAAACTAACACAAATGCCAAGTGCTTTGAAGAGGAAATACAGAGATGCACCTAAGCAAAGCAAAGGTATGAGGGGGGTGTGTATGTGCATGCGCGTGTGTGCATGGCAGGGTCTCTGTGGCAGGGTGGCGAGGGGAAGGTTAGGGAATCTGTCAAGAAAAACTTTCCAGATGAAATTCTAAACTGGATCCTGGAGGATACATATGTGTTGGTCTTTTGAAGAAGAGTGGAATAGTGTTCCAGGCAGAAGGAATAGCAGCAAAGGCTTGGAAGTGAACCAGAGACTGTGTTTCTGGCGAAGTATATTACATTGCTCAGTTAATAGAGTAAGAGGAATACAAATAATGAGAGAGAAAGCAGCAGAGATAAAGGTCAGATGATTGAGTGTTGTAGACCAAGTTATTGAGTCTGCATTTGATTCTAAGAAAAATAGTCAATAATGACTTTTAAATAAAGGAATGGCATGGTCTAATTTTAGGGGAGAAAAGTGCTCTAGTTGCTGCATAAAGAATGGGTTGGAGAGAGACAAAAGTGGAAACAGGGAGACCCATTTGAGGGAGTTGCCAGCAATCCCTGGGAAAATGGTCACCCACGAAAAGCCATGGCACTGGAAATAGAAATAGATGGGTTAAGAAAGGTAGGATCAAGAAGAATTGGTTAGAACATATAGACAAAAAAACTAGGTGTCGATGATGATGAAGAGGGGGAGGCAAGGATGAAACCCAAGTGTGTAGTCTGGAAAATTGGGTAGATGGGAGTCTTTCTCTAGAACAGAGAGACATGAGCATTAGAGGGTTTCATTCAGAAAAAAAGACTGGCTTTAAATATGTTTATGTCGCAGGTCTGAGGAATATAAGAGTGGATAGACTGCCAGGAAAGTAATTTGCAGGCCTCCACGGCTCTATGATTTCTTACAGCTACATGTTCCTGTGGCACCCTTTGCTAGTGTCTGAATTCTAGAGTGCATGGGAAGGTAGTCAAGGGCAAATTAGTTTCTAGATGACTCACCTCTAAGCTTGGCAGTCTGGTTTTTGTTTTTTTGTTTTTTAATCTTGAAATTGGCCTTTGAATCATATATAAGAAGCAGTTGTTAATAGAAGATAGAAACAAATAAGCCAACAAAATTCATCTTTTAAATTACTTTCTTCTGAGTCAAAAGCTTCTGTAAAAATGGTGAACGGTAGGATCATTATAGAAATTTATGGACTTTTACTCACATACATAAATAGATATCTAGGTTTGATTAAGACTTGTGTAAAAAGGAGAGAGGGGAGGGAGGAGAGAGAGAGAGAAAGAGAATAAGAGAATGAGAGAGAGAGAGAGAAAATCCTTTTCCTAAAAGACAGCTTTATAGGGAAAAAAAGATTCTTCTTCTTAAAAGATAATTGAATAAAATATATCCTTGCAATGACTTTGAATAGCCCAGGTGGTTCTGGTGCAATAAGTATACATTTCCAAGTTACTAGTGATTTGCAAACATGATTCACCTGAGGCTGGATTTATGCGCAACAAAACATTGATACATGAATTTGTTTCTGAATTCCAGCAGATCCTAGTGAGCCAGGGGACTATTTACAACCCCTTGCATTCTTCTAGGTGTGGGCTGCAGATGTTTTGTTTCATTGTTGATAATATGCATTCATAAATATATATGTAGGCAGAGACTTGAAAATTTGGAATTCAATACACCTCTAACCCTTGTCTCTCCGCAACATCACTCTTTTCACTCCTGCCTTTTTTTCACATCTGTATAATCAGCTTACTTGCATTCTTTTCCCACCTGATCTTATCTATATTGAGCTGAGGATTTTTTAACCTCTTTGGATCCCAATCTTGCTTATTTTCCTTTTCTTCCACCTAAATTTATATTCCAACGTGGTATTTATTTTTATCAAACTCTAGCTAGGAGAGTAGGAAGAGCATACTTAGATGGAAATACAGTTTCCTTCATTTATTAGCTGTGTGACATTGGCAAATTACTCTCTGAATTTCAGTTTCTTCACTTGTAAAATGGGGGTAATATGATCTACCACATAAGTTTATTTTACAGCTTAATAATATGCCCTTCCTTGTTCTACAAAGGAGTTTAGTCACCATTAGTTCTCCTTTTTCCTTTTATTTTTTGTTCCTGGTTATTTTGCTTCTGAGAATATAGCTGAATGTGGAGATGTGTAGAGTGTAGCAGGTTATGTTGCAGAGATGTGCTCCACAGTGATAACCACGACACAAAAATGTAGCAAGAAATACGGAGAGAAGAGGAAACATAGTTTTACATAACATAGTTTTACTTCACATCTTTTTCTATAATTCCAGATATGCCAATTCATGAACCTACAACTTTCAGGCCAAAATCTTTTGACTGTCCTGATGCTTTCAGAAGCCCAAGCAGAAAATAAAATACATTTTAAAAGAAATTGTTAACTGAAATAACTTTAACTTCTCCCATGTATTTATGTAGGTGTTACCATCTCTAGGATATAAACCTGATATCTTTTCAAATCACTAACAAGGATGACATCTCTTCTATCAGATTTCATTAGCTTGCATCCTTATCTGTGCTAAACTAAAAAAAACTATGTAAGAGATTATTTAATGCAGTATATGCTCTAAGCTTCCTTTCACACCTGCCCAAAGTATATGTGAACATATGTGATTTAGGAGGCTTTTTCCTTCTCAATGACTTCCTGAATCCTAGCGTAGCCCCAAATTTTTTCCTGGTGAGCCTTTCAGGAAAATAAGAATTGTGGGTGCCTGGTAAGTAATTTAAAGACTCATTCACTTTCCATATAAACTTTTACTGTAAAAGACCAGTTAGTAAATATTTTAGGATTTGAAAAGCATGCAGTCTTTGTGGCACCTACTCAACTCTGCCATGGTAGCAGAAAATCAGCCATGGATGAAATGGAGACAAATGAGCACGGCTGTGTTGGAATAAAATTTCATTTACAAAATAGGCAGAGAGCCGGATTTACCCATAGGCCAAGTTTGCCGACCTGTGCTCTAGATTACATGGGGTTAATTTCTATGATCTGATATTATTCCCTTTGAACAGGTCAAGATTAAGATGCAACATCAAAGTGTTGAGATCAAAAGGCAATTAAGGAATATGTCCAGTGAGATGAGGCGAATTGGGAACAAGAGAAATACTGACACACACAGAATTTCCGACTTCAGTTGCGAAACTGATGTCTATAGTCTAAGCACCCTGGGTGGGAGGCACCGGGGTGCTCTCAGATTATCTGTGGTAAAGAAACAATTCTTTTCCAATCCATTATGGATTGGAAAATACAAAATCATGTACTTCAATGCCAATGGCAAATTGTTTTGAAAAATTCCTGAATGTTTAATTTCATTTTCTGCATTCTTCTCAGTGTAAACCCGTAGCAACCTGGTAAGGACCAGCAGAGGTCCATGAACCATACTCTGAGGATGCTAAGTGGTATGTGAAAAGGGAAGTCCCTGCCTGGATGTGTTTCAGCCTGAAAGTCTTTGTCACACTTGTCCACAACTTTCTCTGCTGCATTCCTGCACAATAAACATGCATGTTATCCTAGCATCCAAGGTCTTTCATAATCTGGGTTCAGTCATATTGTTTTGGCAGCACTGTCCTCTGCATCTGCATGGAAAACTTCCTGTGCCCGAACACACCTTCTGTTTTTCCACATCTTACCTTTGCTTATGCTATATCCTAGCTCTGTAGTGCTTAGGTAAGTTCGTCTTCAACATCATGCAAAACTCTTCAATGAAGTCGTGTTTCCTCTTCCCTGGATGCAATTTGGTCATCCATTGGACATCCATAAAACATTGCATACTTTTTCTCTGTTCTTGCTTTAAATAATATTGTGATGCCCTCTGTACTTGTCTTATCCTAAGACTAAATAGTGAGCTTCTGGAACTTGAGCTATATTTTATATATGGGACTATATCCCTCAGAGCGCTAAACACAGTATCTTTTATAAAATAGAGGTTTCTTACAAATTAGTCCATAAATGAATGACACTGAACCCACACCATAAACATTCTCTCTTACAGATCCCCTTTGAATGCTTTTAGAAATGCATTCCTCTGTAACTCTGTCTTTCTTCCACTTAGGACAAAAATGCTTATCAGCAAGAGAGCTTGGGTATATAAAAGCACAGGACACAGCAATCTGTGGCACCAAAAGCAAACGAAACAGATGCATGACTCATTTATAGAATTTGTCAAATGGAGCCTAGAGAATGAAAATGCAATTTATAGCTCATTTGTACTATTCTGAATGTCACTGTAAAACACACATTTCATGGGGCAGAATGAAGCCAGCCATGATTAGCATTCATTTCAGCCACAACCCAGGGCACCTGTTTGTTTCCACTGTGATCCGTAAGACTTTGCTCTAAGGATGAAAACTTAATTGGATATACTGGAGGACAGAACTGCCATTGGTAAGTGAGTAAAATTTTATAATCCCCATAAAAGTTACGTACTTGCAGAATTATGAAGCCAAGTTGGTATTTACCCTGCAACTGAATAACATTCGAAATTAAAAAAAAAAAAAAATGACAGAATTAAGCTATGTTAGTGACACATGGGGAAAAATAGTTGAAGATCCACTCAGGTATTTTATTATCATTATTATTATTGTTGCTACATCTGTAACAAATTAGAAATTTTATGACCATCCTACTATCCTACATTTTATTGGTTTGCCTCTATATTTAATATATTTGTAATGAGCAAAATTATGATGAATATTTTCTTGGTGCAAAGTTATTTCATCTCTATAAAACTTGCTTTCAGATAAGAATGTTCACCGTAAAAGTAAGAAACTATGAGTAAGCCTTATTTCTCAGAGTGCATCCCGACTTCCATGGTATTAAGGAAAGAGCCAAGGAAAGGTAGACATTCTATAAGAGGGGCTTCCTTGCTAGCACATACCATAACTTCTTCTAGAGAATCTTTCCATGACAGCCTCTAGAAGGAGCAGACCCCCATACTCTGTTATCTTGGCCTCCTTTATCTCACCAGGGATGACATCATTGATTGCCAGAAACTAATACAATCCTTTCTTTTGATTATTTTAACTAAAAGAACGGGGCTCTCTAAATGTAGAAAGCTCAACAAAGGGTCGGGCCAGATAAGGGCCAAAGGCAGAGTGATGGCTTTTTCTGACATGTCAACTTGTCAGGGCTACCGTTCCATTTACTCAAACGCTAATCCAGTTATTGCTGTAAAGGTATTTAATAGATGTGATTAAAGTCCAAAATCAGTTGACTTTAAAGAGGGGAAATTATCCTAGATAATCTGGGTGGGACTGATTTGATCAGGTGAAAGGCCTCAAGAGCAAAACTGAGGAGTCTCTGAGGAAGAAGAAATTCTGCCAGTGGGTTGCAGCCTCAGCCTGTCCCCAAGAGTTTCCACCTGCCCTTTCTGGTGGCCTGCTCTGCAGATCGCTCACTTGCCCCATAACCATATAAGCTAATTCCTCGCAATATCTCTCCTAATACATATCTCCTACTGGTTCTGTTTCTCTGGTTGAGTGCTGACCCATACAGGTGGTGTTCCAGTAAACCAAAGGACCAGGGACTGAGTTATACTAAGTGGAAGAAATGGTGAACAGAAGAAAGTGGTCTCCTTAGAGAAGCAGCAATGAGCAGTCATATCTCCCTGGAAGAAACACGACAGTCACGTTCTTAAACCCTGAGTTTTAGTTCCTGAGTCCCAGTCCTATTTCATGCCCATGAGGTGTGGCTGTCTCCTTGAATTCATTGTTGTGTGAACTTGAATGTGCTTGTTGTAACCAAAGGGCCTTGATAAGAGCAGTTATCATGTGCCTGATACATTCTAAAGAGGGTAAAGTCTACACTTTTTGGAGACATTTATTTTGCTATTCGTTCAATAAAAATTTATGAATTATCTACAAGTTTTAAGATATACTGTAATAGGCACATTGAAGACTCAAAGGTGAATCATATGGAACCTGCTTTCAAAAACAGTACAGTCTGGTAACAAAGATGTCTGTTCATAAGTATCCCCAGTTCACAAATAAAAGCAACACATGGAGCGGGTGAGTCAAATGGGAGTTTAGAGTGGCTGAGGGGATCCAGAAGGGACCGTGGGAGAAGAGGGCATTTGATCCCTGCCCAGATGTACCATGTGCAGACCTGGGGCAAGAATTCAAAAGGAGAGCATATATGTCTGAATCAAACTAACACATTTAAATAACCTATGTTGTACCTACCTTGGCAAACACACGTTTGACACAACATGGAAAGTGATGATTTAACTTAGGATGATTGACACCTAGAGGTTTGTGCTCCTTTTCTTCTTATGTCTGGTTCCATCTTACAGAACAAGCAGCATCACTTGCTTGTGGACCCCACTGCCTGCACATCCAAGCTCCATCCACGCCTCTGGCAAACAGCAGCCTTGTGGCCACCACTTGTGCCAGGAGTACACACATTGGCAGTGAAGCCCACCCTGAGGAGGACAGACTAAGGAAAGAGGCCACTGAGGTGGTGGGTCTAGGGCAGTTTGGAAGGGGACTTCACTGGGTATTCCTCCTTGGCTCAATTGACTGCTCCCTTACTCCTTAAGGAAAGTGCCTGAATGGGGAGCCCTAAAATTTAGGCACATATCTGAGGCTCCCATCATCTGAATATAACTGTTAAATTCTTTGGGCAGTTAATTTAAATCCTCCAATACTTATTAAGTACTTTATATTCATAAGTGTAGAATTTTCAGTAAAAAGACGTAGTCCTTTCATTTAAGTACGTATTCTGGAAGAGATGAAATATCTCATTTACCCTATTCCTATATATCCAGATTTGTAACTGCTGAGTGATAATTTGTGCAGTTTTAACCCACTTTAAAAATGCAGAGGATCTATCCAGGCGGTGGTGATGGGGTCAGGAGAGGAGTAATACATGAAGAGGGGACATTAGCAACAAACAAAGGCACCAGAAGTAGGTCACTGCAGCAAGAAGGATGACTCCATGGGGAGGAGAAATGGGGAATAAATTTAGAAAGCAGGTAGAGACAATATAATGGCGGGCTTAGAAATCCTGAGGAGAGCCAGTCTAAATCCTTTCAGAAGGAAGGAAGGAATAAAGGAAGGGAGAGAGGAAGGAAAAGAGGGAGGGAGGGAGGGAGGAAGGAAGGGAGAGAGAGAATGGGGAAGAAGGGGGGAAAGGAAGAAAAAAAGGCTGGCTCCTGTCCCTACACAATGGCATTTGGCAAAGAGGCAAAGATACCTTTTAAAGTTTGGTCTGTGTGTCCAATGACATTTTGCGCTGGGAAAGTGATTAAACCATCATTAGGGCAGAGAAAAATGTGACCATCACTTTCCGTGTGAGATACAGGAGCACTTTATTTCCTTTCCAGCAGAGTCTTCATTTAACTTTGATATATATATATATATATACACACACAGAAAAAGTCGAGAATAAGGCATAATAAATGGAAACTTCATCTGACCTCCTGAGTGCCTGCAAAAATTGACAGTGACTATGAACTACTCTACACATGTTTAAAGCTAAGGCACGGTCATCCCTCTGGACAACTGAGTGGACTTAAGGATTCGAAATCTTCTCTCTGACCTCAGTACTGTGTGTGTGTGAGCACATGCACCTGTGAGCAAGTGGGTGCAAACATGTGTTTTCTCAGAGAGAACTTAAAGCTGGTGAAAGATGCTGAGTTGAGAAACTTAAAAGTTAACATTCATGTTAATGTTGCTCCTTTATCCATGCTTTCGGTTGCTCTACTATCTCTGTCCAGGGATAAAGTATCTTTAAAGGTGAATCCTCACTATCTCAAAAAAAGATGTTCACTCAAAACCCAAGGCGTGAAGTGTGTGTTTATGTGAAAGAGGTGAGGTGCAGAGAGTTTGCAAATTGATTGTATTCACATACATGCTACTTTATAAGGGTGAATTCGAGGCTAATGGTAAAAATGAACTATTTTATTGAGCAGTGACTATGCTTCAGGAATCATGCTAAGCATTTTACACGCCTTAGCACATTGAATAGGGAGAACAACCCTAGGTAGGAGGTTGTATTATTATCCTAATTTTACAAACGAGGGAAGTGGGACTTGTGAGAGTCTAATAACTTGCCCGAGGTCAGAGAGCAAGTAAGGGGGGACTTAACTGTTCCTCTAGCCTTAAACCTTGTTATTTTATAGATGAGAAAAATAAAACCCAGGGATTTGAAGTGACTTCACTAAAGATAATGACATGTGTATAAAAAGTGGGACTAGAAACAGTACCTTGAAATCTAGGCATCCCACGGCTCTTTTTCAATGCCCTCCTATTATACAAGTTATCAGATCCCAGAGAGTTCAGTATAATCTGTGTTCCATGAGACTGCTGGCAGCATCTGCTGTGAGCCCAGTAGGTTTCATTAAACACAATTGGCAAGAAAATTTCAGAGACATGGTTGACATCGCACTACTCTCAGTGATCCCTTACCTTACTGGTTCCTAAGCTCAGAATGAAAAAGCAGGCTTGATGTTTTTACACAGATGCCTTTTTCCATGAAGACCATCATCTTATTTGGTACAAGAGCTCTTGGGGAAGCATTAGGAAAGACAAACCCAGGTAGTTAAGATTATGTAGTTTATTACTAACTAGCCAGCAATTAAAAGCCTGGTCAGGGTTCTTATGCTTACCTGCAATAAACCGAGAGAGAGAGAAAGAGAGAGAGAGAGAGAAAGAGAGAGAGATGAAAATAATCCCAAGCCCCAGGAAAACTTGGGCCTATGTGAAACTCTTAACCTGATGATCACACTGTCCTAACAATCACCACCATTTGTTGAGCATTAATATGTAAAAAAATATTAATAATTTAGTACTAGACTAAACACATTCTGTGCACTATGTCTTTGAATATTTTATACCATTTTTGAAGCTTTTAATTATACATTTATTTAATTATTGTGAATATTTAGTTCTACAGTTATCGTCTGGCTCCCCACGCAATATGCTCCATGAGATGAGCAATTTCTCTTTCTCTCCTTTTTATTTCCACCATTGTACCTTCAACACATATCCCACTAACTAGTGAATCAATAAACACTGATGCCTAATAAATGTTTGTGAAATGAGTGACTTACGAACCCTCCCATAAGGTAGACATAATTTTTGCATTTTTTTGATGAAGAAATTAAAGCTGTAAACTTTTCCCCCAAAATGTTTGCACTAATGGTTCTCTTCAAATTTTTTCTATTCTGAATGTCCACACACTAAATGAAATTAATGCTTGCAATTATTGTTCAATGAAGGTATTTTTGCTTTTTTTTCTATGGGACTTTACTTAGGAAGATACAGACTCCCATACAGTCTCAGGCTCCTAAGTCAAACTTTTCTATCTTCTAGTTCATGAGGTACATCACACCCCAGAAATAAGTAGCTATACCAGCATACTGAAGGACATTAATCTTGATTCATTTCACCAAACTTTGATTCCTGAGAGATAAACTAAAAGTGAAGAGATGGTTAACTGAACAGTCTTCTACATTGATTATTGTTATCAACTAGTTTTTGCTATGTGACAAAGAACCACAAAATCACAATAATATAGAAGAATAAGCACTCATTTCTTGCTCATATTCCTATGGCTCTTGTTGGTGGCACTATTTTTAGGGTGAAGGTTTAATGCAGGCTTGGTTTAGGGCTAAAGATTGGTTTGTTCTGCTTGTGTTCTTTCTGGACCCAGGTTCAAGGAGTAGTGGCTACCCCATGGGGGAGAGGAGGTGGATTTCTCCTCATAAAGGACCACTGAAACCCCAAAATAATACATGCAACTCCACAAGCTTGTGGCATGCCTGCTCATATTCCATTGGTCAAAGAAATTCCCATGGCTAAGCCCAAGATCAATAGATTGATGGAACAGGGAAGTGTACTCCTGTCATAAAGATGGAAGAGAGAGAGAAAGAGAGAGAGAGAGAAAGAGAGAGACGGAGGAGAAATTGCTTACTGACTGAAGATGATTAGATTCACCCTAGTCATATCTTATTTCTGGAATCTTCATTCCTTTTGTTCAATGATTAGGCTGAAAATTATGTAAGAAGTGAATTCAAATCTTTCTTTTATCTTCATTAAATCTATAGTCGTACTTCTCTAGAGTTTAATCATGCCTCTGCCCCCTCTAGCAGGCCACTTTGAAGTTTTTTGGGACACTTACCGCTATCTTACTGACTATCCCTCAGGTTCACATGATAAACAACTTCTCAGATATTTAGCAGAACAATCAGGACAACTATGATGGTAAAGATGGTACTTTCCTGTCTTTAAAGAATTAGCCAAGATAGAAAATCACTAGGCCAGGGCAAGTGGTAAATATTGTCACTATAAGGGCACATGGCATCAGTATAACCTCAGGTAAATTACCAAGCCTTAGATTTCTCCTTCATAAAATGGAGTTAATAAAAGCATCTATTCCATAGACATGGGAATTAAATGAGGGAATGTTTTTAAAGTAATTAATACAGGGTACAGAGGTAGTTCTGCATTTTTAAGAGATCAGAAGGTTATTTTATGAATACTACTGTTTTTAAGCAAGTATGAGTCAGTCTACACAGATGTACAAGACATATAAAATTCCATTTTCCTTTTCTTTTTTACCCCAAAGTACAATACAATAGAATTTTATTTTCTAGACCTCACCTGTCGAGCCAAGGCTGACTCCAGGGTTGTGCCATGGCTTCAAACCTTAGTTGCTATCAAATAGTTGGGGCAGGTCTCCCATCTGGTCCCAGGTCATTGATGATTCATTTGTTACTAAGACATGTACTCTTCCATTTATATGACTCGTCCATCTACTCTCTGCAGTGTCCATGTTACTCTTAAGTATATGTCCATATATCTTAAGTATATGGAACTCTTTTCAAGGCTGCCTATTTTCCCACCACCCAACCTTCCGAAGTGGTCCCTTCCTCTCTGAGGTCTCACTGCTGCACCCCACATCTACCCCCTCACCATCACACCATCCCCCAAGCAGTGACTGCTTTCTCTCTTCTCTCCCTTCTTTATGTCAGTGGGTGTAATTTCTTCCTCCCCATTTCTATCTAAGACATTTTATCTACATCTAAAATCCTCTCCCTTCTCTGGTTCTTGGGTTTTAAAATCAAAAGTGCAAGATTTCTGCTTTTAGCACTGCAGCCTCTCTTGATTGAGGAAAAAGCATAGGAGGTAATCTCTGCTGGAATACAGGTAAAGGAAAGAGAAATTCAGGAAGAGTACAACAAACAAACAGGAGTTGCCAATTCAAAATATGATGCTACTGTCATTGTCGTTATCTTATGCTCACCTCATCTTCACCATCATGCTTACAGTTATTAATATCGACATAATCATTGGATCTCTGAGTCCTCGTTAACACTTTTTCTCAGAATCCTCAGGCCAGAGCAAATACTTCATAAATGTTGTCAGTTTGTTACAGAAAAAATTGCACAGCTTTGGAACTCAAACAGATATGGGTTCGAGTCCCCAGTCCACTGTTCACTATCCTTGGGTAAATATCCTTGGGTATCTACTCTATGTCTGAGTTTCTTCATCTCTACAATGAGGATGAGGATGACTGAGTTCCATTTTTGTGATGGAGAGTAAAGATCACTTATTTAAAGCACCTGACACAATTCCAGCAATTATTTAATAAATGCTGGGTAGTTATTATTGGAGAGAAAAGGATTAGCCCAGATTTTCCTGTAGGCCTCTAATTTCCAAGAGCTCCCTCTGAAGGAAGGCTCGGGTTCAGGAAGCTAGAATGCCTTGTGGACCTGGGTTATTCTGTGCGCCGTCTCTTAAAGCAGCTACAGTCGATGCCCCTGGCCTTACTGCCTTATTTAACATAATCTGCCTCTTGCAGAGAACCTTGGAAAGTAAATGCCAGAGGCTCTAGGATCGGGAATTAATTATAGGAGCTGCAAAACCCAGGAAACTGGTTGGCAGGAGGTGTCCCTGTAAAATGGCAATTTGTCGGCCGCTGTTGGAGAAATGAAGAGAGTAAGCTCAACAGCCACTCCCTCTCCCCTTGGCTTGGAGCACGTGGCTTTCATTTACAAGGCCATTGGTCTCAATTAAGCCCCTGCATAACAAGCTGTCAGTCACCTTCAAGGCACCTCCTGGATACACGTCAGAGCAGCCTTCTCCTTGTCACTTCAATCTCATTCTAGAAGCCTGTGAGAAGGATTTCAAGGAGCTGAGTTGGTGCGTATTGTATAACACTCTGTTTTCCTCCCTTTCCACCCCCGCTCTTTTTCCAGAGGCTTCTGCCATCGCAGGTCAGGCTTGCAGGGAGCCGAGGGGTGCCAGGCGTATGAGTCCTCCGGGAGTGCCCATCTTGCTGAGCTTTGATAAGGACATCCTTCTGGGAGACTGTAGCAGCAGGTTGATCAGAGTAAACAGCCTGGGCCTTGGCTTTTCTGAGGGTTCACATTAACCCGGCAAAGATGAAAAGCAGGGCACTAATCCCAAAGAGCAAACAAGAGTACTGAAAAATACTTTTTGGGTGGTAAGCTGAGCTGCTAAGAGGTTGGCTCCACTCTTTCCACCTTTGAAAGCAGCTGTGTTTAATTTTTTTTCTGTATCAGAGACACCTGACAGCTGACATCTGTATATGTGGCACTCATTTGCAATTTCCCAAATTACCTCAACATCGCTCCTTTTCCAACCACTCAAGAAAGTATATCTGAATGTAAATGAGGGAGAGAACGGTTATATGGATGACCTTGAATCTGCTTCCTTTGAAAAAAAAAGCATGATATTCACAAACTTTACTGCTCTATTATCAGTGACAAATTATTTGGACACACCTTAGTGTAGATCAAGGGATACTATTGTATGATGATGTTGTGGATAAAAACTTTTGGTTTTTAATGTTTCAAGATACAAAAACAGATTCTTCTTCTTTCCATCCGTTTCACTGAAGCACTACAGAGTGAGAAGCATGCAGCAAGAACCACGCGAGGGTTGCTCCTGCATGCCCCATCTTACCAGATGCCATCAGAGCTCCATGATAGGCAGACCTGCTCTTCTAAGAAAGGAGCAGTACACTGGACTCAAAAGACCTGATTTGTGCGTCCCTCTTCCTGTACTCTGTGACCTTGGAAAAAATTCTGAACTTGAATAACTTATGACTTTCAGTTTCTTCATCTGTAGAGGAAAGAGGTATATGTAGCTCAGAGTTGGTATGGGGATTGCATAATAATTGCTAACTGTATGCTAGGCTCTGCACAGATTCTTTTACTGTTCACTATATGTTTGGTCCCTTATACAGATGAGGAAACTGAGGCTTAGAGACCTTGTAATAATGTGTCTGTCTAAGCCTGGATTCAAACCCATGCAGTCTGATTCTAGAGTAATTCATCTGCTGAATTATCCTGCTATATTGTCTCCATTAGTTTAAATGTATAATTGTTGGTCATTCCCTGAAACTGAGCAGGAATTTGTACGTGTAATGGAGAGAGGATTTCAAGAAATAACTGAGTAAAAAGAATAGAGATATTTCCTATAAAATGATATGTAAATTGCACATACATGGTTTTTGCTTTTCATGTACTAAATAAGGAACTGTAAATTTTTAGTGTTGGAAGAAACTTTAGAGACTTCTTATTCCAGCAATTTACAATCAGCACATCAGTTAAGGTCCATTTTTAGGTTTTAGCTCTCCATGGATGCAGCACTTTTAGAGCTTTCCCCACCAAAATTAGATTTACCAAGTGGAATTCACTTCTCAATTTAAAAAATGTAGGTGTATATACACCTACACAACACTCATATGTACATACATAATGGCTAAGTTATGACTGAGTATATAGAAATGTCATCCAAGCTGATCAATAGGAGACCAAGGTATTCTTTAAATTTCTCTCTATTCAAGCCTCTATTTAAATGGATTATTTCAGAAAGGCTTTGCTTGAGTTATAGGCTAGGTTTAGTTAATTATATTTTCTTTTTCTTAGCAACCATCACTCATAATAGTTCTTACTTCTTTGTCTATATTCACTGTAAGTGCCTAGAGAGTGGGGTTGTGTAAAATTGTTTCCCAAGGCATCCATATTATCCAATGGTATCTGCATAATCCAATGATATCCATATAATCCAATGATATCTGTCTGATCTAGTGGGACTTCCTTCCTGGAACATCTGTCTGTGTCCTTTCTGGAACATCTGTCTGACCTTCCTTCCCACTTCATTTAAAAATACAATAACAGTAAGTTCTCTAAGAACAAGATGGAATAAAGGCATCATTGTACTCTTCATGCTTTGATGAATAGGTTGTTCTCACTACTAAACATTATTGCCTCCCACTTTTCTGAACTTGGATTTATTTAAGACCAATTCAAACATCACGTCCTTTCTGACTCTTCCAGGTGAACTTAGTTGGAATCTCTTCCTCATCTCCACAGCTATTTGGTGTCTCCTTTGGAACTAATCCTGAGGGCTGGAGAAGTCATGATGGTTTTTGGATTATTGCAAACAGAGAGGGATAGATCACCTTTTCTTGCTTTGCCCTCCAATCTGCTTTTCCAGTTCATCAGCAACTCTTTTGAGGGGCAAACGGGAGTTGCACTGTAGACTTTGAGTGATAGCTACTTGGAGGAGGAGCTGGAAGTCTGAGTTCAAATATTCCCTCTCTTCAACCTCAACTTTAAATGTAGACATATATTTCATAATATATAATCTTAGGGCTTTAGGCATTTTGAGGTGACTCCAAATCACTGCTTCAATTGACTTTCTGAAAAGCTTATCTGGAAAAAACTCTTTCAGGAAAGGGGGAGTGAACTACAAAAGCAGTACATATACTTCTGGCCATAGAATGATTTATACTTTCTCTGAGAATTGACTTCTTTGATGGCTGAGTCAGGAGAAAATGCATACAAGGAGAGGGACAAGTACCCATTTGTCAGTAACTGTAGTATATATCATGAATCAAGCCCTTACTCTATGATAGATATTCTGATCAATATTTCAGATATGTCACAATTAAAAGACATATGAATTTTTCCCTCTTTGACAGATGAGGAACTAATAATAATAACAATAAGAATAACAACAACAGCTAACATTTATTAAGCACTTTTATTGAAATTCTTTTCTAACTGGATCACATGTATTAACTTTTTACATGTTAACTGATTTACTCTTCACAGTAACTCGTAAGATAGGTACTCTTGTTATCTACATTTTGTAAATGAGGAAACTACAAGGTTGGACAATTTATCTGAGGTCACACAGTTGGTATGAGGCAGAGCTGGGAATTTGAACTTCTTAGTTCAGCTCTAGAATCCACACTTGGGAAACTGGGGCTCAGAGAGGTTGTGCAAAATGAACAAAATCACCTTTCTTGGTCTAGGATGCTGTGTCTAGAATCCAGATATGTTTAACGATTGCTTTATAAATTGTGTCATTAATGTCATTTGTTTTCCTGCTTACCATACTAGACACTATTATTTTCTGCTTGCCACACTAGATAGTATTTAAAATGTGTGGTCAGAGATAAAAATAAAATAGCTTTAACTTATATTATTCAAGAGGAAAATTGGCCTGCATTGCCTGGATGGTGACCATAAGTTCACATTTTCCTTAGAACCACCTGTGACCTTAATAATACATTTCTTCTTGTCCCTTTGATCAAAGGCAATAGTCAGGAACTAGCTCAAAGATGGCTGCCCCATCCTTCTCAGAGTTCTGTAGCAGCAAACCCGAAGCCTCCACTTCTCTGTTCAATGAAACTGCCTTGGGCTAAAGTTGATTTTTCATGCTGCCCATCCTCACTGCCTACTGCTCCCAAGTTAAGTCCCTTATAATGGAAATAAGTCCACTGGATTAACAAGAGAGCAGCTTCAGAGCCCCTGACATTTCATCAAGAAACAAGAGTTCTTCAGTTTTTCCTTTTACAATTCTATCTCCCCACAGACAAAAACAAATAGGAGAAGGAGGTGCTTACTTAAAAGATGCTTGATTAGCACTTTCATTTTAAGCCCTATGTATAGGCAGACAAATCCAATTCAGTTTAGTCTTGTTGAGTGACATTAAACTGCCTTTCAGAGACTTTTCCAGGATTAATTATATGCCATCAAGTGATGCCAGCTTCCCAGAAATTCTGGCTGGAAGACCCGCAAACTTGTGGTCAACTTTCATATTGGGACGCATCAGATTTCTATGTAGGAGTTTTTTGCCACCATTCTATAAGAGGAAAATGCTTCAGCATTCTGAATGTAAAAGATAGTTCAGAGTTTACCATATTTTTTATAATGCTGATCTGATCACATTCTGCTTCTGTGTTGTGTTTACCCAAGGTTAAAATAGTGCTAAGTTAATTTAATCCAGCTGAGACACCTGCCACCTAAATGACCTGGAGTCCTATGAGTCAAATCCAATGTGATTAATCAATTAAATATTAGTAAAGATGCTTTGGATTAGGTGAGATTCTGTATTTTGCTTTAGCTTTCAAGGACATTAGGTAACCTACATCAGGTTCTAATTGAAATGTTAGCTGGTTTATCATACAGGTAATACAGGTTAATTATCAGGTGGTAGCGGAATAATTACCTAGCAATTGGCATCTTAGATTAGTGTTATAATTATTTTGGCCCTCTTCACCAAAACACAGATTGTCCTTGCTAATTACTTATGGATTCACTGAGCATTATTGAGAGGAGCCCTGTTAAAGCCCTAAAATCAAAATAAATAAAAGAAGTTTCACATAATAACCCAAAATTTAGTGAGTGCTTTGTCTTGGATATATTGCATATTGTTTTATTTTACACAGCATGTGGGAAAGTACTGACAGCCAATAGGGCCTTTAGTTGATTATTTAAATTTCAGTGGTTCCTGTAGGAAGAAAGAAAAGCAATGAAGAAGAAAGGAAGAAAGCAAAAAAAAGAGGAAAGGAAGGACAAAGGGAAGACAAAGGAGGCTAGGGAAAAGGAAAGATGACAAATACAGATAAATAGCAGGAAAGTCAGAAGATAAGGGTTGAAAGGCTAAAAGGGTAGGTTGCTAAAAATTAATGAAAAACACAGAGTCATTGTGGTAAACTGAATATACCCCTCCCCTAAAAGATATTTATATCCTAATCTCTGGAACAGTTGCCTTATTTGGCTAAAAAGGACTTTGCAGAAAAGATTACGTTAAGGATCTTGAGTTGGGGGGGAGTATGCTGGATCCTCCAGGTGGACCCTGAATGCAATCACGTGTATCCTTATAAAATGGAAGTACAGGGAGATTTGAAACAGACAGAAGAGGAGAAGGCAATGTGACCATGGAGGCCGAGATTGGAATGATGTGGCTACAAGCAAAGGAAGGCCTGCAGCCACAAGAAGCTCAAAAAGACAAAGAATAAAGTTTCACCTAAAAGCTCAGATTAAGCATGACCCTGCCTATACCTTGATTTTGGTTCAGTGATACTGATGTTGGTCGTCTGGTCTGCAGAACTCTAACAGAATAAATCTACGTTGTTATAAGCTATCAGGTTTGTGGTAGTTTGTTACAACAACCATGAGAAACTTATACAGTCACTTAGCCATTCACAGTTTTTATTTATTGCTTCTCAGTACCAGGTGCTGCTCTGAACACCGGGACAAAAAGAGATGCCCAAGAGGAGAAAAGCACAAGCAAGCTTAAGCAATCACATAAGTAAAACAAGATTATTTCAGGTGGTGATAGGCTTTATAAAATACATACACAGTGAAATCAGAAAGAATATGATAGAAAAGAAGGGGTGAAATGAGGTGGGATCAGGGAAGGGATCGGGGGGGAATATTTGAGCCAATCACGTGAGGAGAACATAGTCTAACTTCTTTGAACTCACCATCACTTTTCATTCTCAAAACAATCATTGGAGATGATAAGAGTTATCCACATTTTACAGAAGCTTAAAGGACTAAAATATCTGACCCAAGGTTACAGTGTTATGAGTGGTAGAAATGGGATTCAAACTCGGGTTGGTCTCTGCTAAACCTTACACCTTTTCCATGTGATGTGTGGGTAGAAAGAATAAGTGCATGGCATAGATTAAAATGTCACAGAAAGTTTTCCAACTATCTTGAGTGAAGATATTAGATTTTCTATTTAGACCTACATAATTTGACACTTCATGTTTTCTTATGTCGTCATGCATCAAGTTCTAAATGGCATGGACAATTACCCATGTAGACAGGATTCTCCATGGTTTTAAGAGCAAAACCTGCTCCCTCCCTGGGAAAAATGAGAATCCATCTCGAGTATTACAACCCCAAAGACTCATCCATCCTCTTTCCCCTCAGTTTGACTCAGCTCTCCCTGAAGAATCTTCCTGATACTTAAGTGCACATATCATATGCAGATGAATGTGACAGGCAGGTTAAGGCCCTGGACTGAGCAGGGAAAAATAAGTTCTACAGCTGAAGGCCTAAAGAATCCTAATTTGATAGTTAGGGACTTTGGCTTGATTAGGCCTTTCAAGAGAGAGGTATTCTGTTCTGTTGTGTCAGTTTGCAGACTTCAGGGAACAGCTGGCTGTGAGGCAAGGGCCTGTCTGACTTGTAACCAGAGGACAAGAGCCAGCGGACAGCACTCACACCATGATTATTAATGGCGGGGCTCGTCTGGCTACAGAGACTCCCAGGGGGAGACCACAAGCCTGTCAATGCGTGTCAGTGTCACTGTGACAACTGGACACTCCAGAAGGAGCTGTGGGAAAGAGAAGCAGCAGATAACGAGGCCACCTTGCGAAGTCCTATGCTTTGAGCACCTGGGGAATACCAGGAAGGAAAGTCGAAATATGTGGCTCACGTTCCTAGCATTTGTCCATGGGAATGTCATGAGTGTTGATACCACAGAGGACACATGTCTACCAAAAGCAGTTCTTGCCAGAGTCAAGAAAGGGTTTTAAATAATAAGACTCTGATCATAGCCTGTGTTGCCTTAGAGAGAAGTAAACACAACAACCACAATAGCAACGACTAAAACGATAGCTAGCATTCATTCTGTCATCTTACCTGCCAGGCTCTGTTAAGTGATTTAGGCATAGTAATTCATTTCATCCTTACAATAGCCCTATGCAGTAGACATTATTGTTATCCCCCTTCTGTACTTCAGGAGAATCAGAAAGAGGCAGAGCACTAAAATGAAAGTGTCATTAACTTCAAAAGGATTAAGTCACAGGTGAAGCCAAGGAGTGCACCGTTACCTACACTGTGGTTCAAAGTATTTTTAGAGAAAGATTGTAGGCATCGAGTCCAGCTAACCTGAATGGAATCCTGAGTCCACCACTAATTAGTGAGATAACCTTGAGCAAACTAACCTCCTTAAGACTCAGTTTTCTTAACTGTGAAATGGAGATAATAATATCTGCATTTCATGATTACTTGGTCAATAGAATAAGTAACTTAGAAGAATTTGTTATAAATAACAGTTTCTCATCAAGTGGTCATTAAAACTATTGCATCAGAGATGCCTAAATACAGAGTCTTGCTATCCAAACTTCTTTTACTTTGTTTGCTCATTTGTAAACTGAGGCTATTTAAGCCTATATTATAGACTATGCAATAGAATCATAGCTGATCATTTGTTTTAAAGCATTTTGTAAATCACCAGACCCTATTGAAATATTGGATAACCTCCCTGATATAATTCTATCATCTTTAAAAGAGAAATAAAAAGTGCTTGGTTGTGAGGTCAGGGTTGTGAAGATCAGACAAGTAACATGAGCCATACCTAACACGTAGCATGGTGCCAGGCACATCACCTCCACTGAATTAATGACAGTTCTCATTTTTAATTGATTGTGATTACCGAAGAATCAGTGCTTTGGAATGCACACCATACCTTAATCTCCATTGGATGTTTCTTTTCTTTTTTTGTTTTTTGTTTTTTTTGGCTCCGAAAAATGAAAATGATGTCATTGCACTGGCCATCAAATTACTGCCTTGTTAAAGATCTTGCAACTACAAGCCAATGGGACAATATTTGGCCAAGCTTTAGCTGTCTGGTCAATTTCCTCAGGGAAAAAAAAAGAAAAAAAAAAGCCATCCCTGGAGGACATCATTACACAAAATTGTTAAACCTGTCCGGCCTCTGACCTCCTAGAAGGAGCATGACAAATCACAGCTGAAAAAAATGAGTAGGGAGCCTGAGGTTTTTGGTAAACATTAATAATTCATGGACCATTCTCCTGTGCTGCAGCTAATTTGAGATGGTTGGGAGGAGGTTGCTTTGGGTTGTTAAAAAACACAAAAAACACCCTCTTTGAGCTGACTGAGTCTGCCACAAGCTAGGTCATCTTGATGTTCAACTGAAGAAAGACATCCAGCATTGTCCGCTTGCTACTTACTGGGTTGACAATCCCCAGATGAAGCTTTTAGAAAAATCAATAATCGCACATAGTGGTTGGTCTTTGGAATCCCAACCTGCTCTTCAAAACCAGGAGATGGGATGAGTGCCTGTGATGTGGATAAAGTTAGAAACAACTCATTACTGGGAGAGATCATGTTGAGAAGTCTTGGTCACTGGCTTTTTATGACAGCAGCTCAAGGGAATCTCTTTCCAATCTTGCTGAAATGCTGCATAATATATAATTTCATCCATTCTGATCAAGGACTAATTAAACCAGGGAAAAGCAGAACACTTGTGAAAAGAAGAATGCCTTTTCATAAAACCAGGACCTCAGTTATTCTATATGAGGTGGAGGCTCTGACTTTCAAACTGCCATAGTTGAGTAAGGGATATGGATTGTGAAATAACATTATTGAAAAGAGACATTTTCTATTTGATACAATCTTAAGCACCATAAAATTCCAGTTACTTTCTCCTCATCACCTTCCCTTATTCACATATCCATTTTATTTATTTATTTATTTATTCATTTATTTATTTATTTTTAATTTTTAAATTCTTTTTCAAATTCTTTTCGCATTTAGGTTATTACAGAATACTGAGCAGAGTTCCCTGTGCTATACATTATGTCCTTGTTCGTTACCTATTTTAAATATAGCAGTGTGTACATGTTAATCCCAAATATCCATTTTAAAGAGGAAGAAACGGAGGTCCGCTATACGAGTCACCGGCCCAAATTCACACAGCAACTGAATAATAGAGCTAAGACATGGATGGATCAGGTCCTCAGAATCAAAGTCTTCTTGCTCTTTCCACTACAGCAAGTTTGCTAACTCCTTAGTGATCACTTAAGTCATATGGCTTATTTTACACATGTTCAAACACAGGCCCAAAGGGTTTAAATGACTTCCCTAGAGTCTGGAGTTGTTGGGAAAGGATTTCTGATGTGCCTCAGGCAGCTGGTATTTTAGAGTACAGACTCACTATCTTCTTTCAGAGACAGTTCTCCAAATACTGTGTTTACCAAACTACTTCCAACATAGCAAGTTTCCTTCCAAGACTTTATGAGCCAACTCAGACTCAGATGTTTCACTATTCATGAAAATGAATGTGACAAATTCTAAGCTGGTGAGAGTACAACAGGAATGTCTTGTACACGTCTAGCTACTACTCAAAAAACTCAACTAGAGTATGCCCAGAAGACTGACAACAACAGGAAGGGTGACAAAATGAGAGCCAAGCTGTAGGAATTTGGAAAATTTTCATCCTGCAGAAGACTTATCAGAAACTCTGAGCAAAGTTAATGATAGTGATCTTCCCAAAGGGAGATTAACCTCATTCTTTATGTCTCTACATTTTTGGGAATCAATGGACCAAGAAGATTTCAGAGAGATAAATTTGGGCTCATTATAAGGAAGAATGTTCTAATAGTCAGGGTCAGCTATGGATGCTTCAAGAGTGAGCACAGAAATACAGAGAAGAAACCACTGAACCCAGAGACAGGGATCAACCACTAATGAATGTGTGGCCATGGGCTGGGCATTCATCTTCTCTTGGCTTTAGTTTTCTTCTTCCTAAAAATGTGGTGTCAGAAGAGCTTTTGGGGCTTACTTTATGATCTAAAATTTTAATTTTAATTGTAGTTATAATAATTGATGTGTTTGTGCAGAGGGCAGACCACTATGACTTGGAGGTATTATAGGAGACTCAAACATCAAATGTAAGAAGGAATTTACTTTGAGATTTTCTTCTAACTCTAGGATTCAATTGATTTAACCCAAACTTGACTCTTAACCCTTTTTTAAATGAGATATTAACTAAGTCATAACATCATTTCACATTTATCATCTAAATCTTAATAAAAATACAGTAGAAATGTGTAATGAGAGAGAAAGAAGAGAAGAAGAGGAGAGAAAGAAGGAGAAATTTTATTCTTTTGTATAGATTTTTAGATGCAATTATTTTAATATGTTATAATACATTGGCATTCTTGACCTAGAGTTGTTTAAGATAACTTGTGTGATGCATGCATGTAACTTGGTAAGGATAGCCATGAAGAACGCTTACAATTATACCAAACTTGTAGTGATGACATGATGAAAATCCTGCTGAGCATAGGCACTACGGCTTGCATGACCAAGATCTCAGCACAGGGCACTGGATTCCACCATCAGAAATTCTGCAATTACCACATCTAGAACTTACATAGAGAGGCAACCTCTGTTATCCTTTGTCATCTGGACCAAATCTGTGTACATTTGGCTAGTTTGCATCACTGATTCTGATTCAAAGTCTAGGGCTGAGGGGTTTCCCTGGTGGCGCAGTGGTTGAGAATCTGCCTGCCAATGCGGGGGACACGGGTTCGAGCCCTGGTCTGGGAGGATCCCACATGCCGTGGAGTAACTGGGCCCGTGAGCCATAATTGCTGAGTCTGCGCGTCTGGAGCCTGTGCTCCGCAACAAGAGAGGCCGCGATAGTGAGAGGCCCGCGCACCGCGATGAAGAGTGGCCCCCACTTGCCGCAACTAGAGAAAGCCCTCGCACAGAAACGAAGACCCAACACAGCCATAAATAAATAAAAAATTAAAAAAAAATAATACCTAGCATATATAAAAAAAAAAAAAAAAAAACAAAGTCTAGGGCTGATACATATGAGTGTGGGAATTAGACATGCTCTTGTTTCCTAGCTGCCAAAGAGGTTGATGAAATGAGGGTCTGGCATTTCAGTTTCCCAAATGGTGTAAGGACACTACCTCAAAAAACAAGCTTCTCCAAATAGAGGAAGGGGATCAGACGCTAAGCAACCAAAAAGAATGATGACTATCATTGCAGCCATGGAAGCCAGAGAAAGCAAATGTTTTAGGAAAAATGAAATGGTCAGTGGTTTCAAACACTGCCGAGAGGTCAAAGGAAAGGAGAACTGAGTTGATGCTTTTGAGTTTTGCAAATAGAAAGTCATTGAAACACTTTATGAAAGCTGTTTCAGCAGAGTGTTGGGATCAAAAGCTAGATGTTGTGGGTTTAGAAGTGAGTTTGACCAGAGGAAGTATCATAAATAGTGAATACATATCCTCCCTGAATACTGATTAAATTCTAGAGTAAGCAGGTACCATATTTCATTTTCATCAACTCACAGGCAATTGGCCCTATTGCCTAGAGGTAGGTGATTGCTGTGCTCAGACTCTTTCGTGGAAAGAATCATTGATGGGAATGGACCTCAAGTGCTTCAAATATGAGTTATGCTACCACCGTATTGTACACTAATCAACCATGCTTTGTGAGCTTTTATTTGATTCTAGTTACATTTTTAACTCTATAGCTTCAGCCACCTTAGTAATGGCTCATTCTCTCTGTAATAATACAAAGGAAAGAAAGTGGGTGATATGCCATAGAAGGATGCTGAGCAACAACAGGTCTATGGAATTTGGCTGCTTTTGTCTAAACTCATTTCACATTCTTGTTACTGTTCTTCCACCAGCTCTGCCACTAACATCCTCTCTGCACACCTTAGCAACATGAGATAGTTTCAGGCTTTTTCTATTTTTTCTGTTCCATTTTGGTGATTCTTCAAGTAAATCATTTCCTTATTCTCTTTTCACCTCTTCAGTCTTAGACGTTGACATTCATTTTCAACAGGGACTCAGGGGACTTCCCTGTTTGTCCAGTAGTTAAGACTCCACACTCCCTATGCAGGGGGCCTAAGTTCCATCCCTAGCTGGGGAGCCAAAAAAAAAAAAGGGACTCAAATATAATCCCCTTTGCTTCTTAATCTAGAACCAGTGGTAAGTCTTGCCCATTCTCTTATCAGTGCCAGTAACCAATGCCCTTGAGCTGATGGGTTTCTGGATTTCTCCCATGAGAAGTTCAAGCAAACTCTTGATAAGATATGCAACTATTCAATATCTCTGTCATTATAGCATTCATTCATTCATTTACTTATTCATTCAATAAATGTTTTTAGAGGACCTACTGTGCATCAAGCAATAATCCTGTTGATTATTCCAGATTTGCACTTTTCATGATATATCACAAGGAGAGTGTATTCAATAAGTATTTGCTGAAGAAATATATATATATATATAATCGTTGGTCATAAATTGAGGGATCATGTTCAATACAGAGATTGTATATAGACAGACATTTTGGAAAAATAATCTAATTTTGCACATTTAGTAGCATCAGGAATTATGTGAAATAAATTGTGCTCACCAAAGATCACCCCAAAATGTATTTAACAGACAGATTAATACATTAATGATACAGAGAGAAACATTCTTGCATGCTTCACATTGATGCTATCTGTGGGGATGAAATGCAGGCATGAGGCAGCCACTGAAATTCTCACAAAATTGTAGATGTCAGAAAGTGAAATGTCTGATGTCAAGCAAAAAAGGAGGTGTCTGTCAGAGCATTCCGATGAGGGTTGGTCGTCTGCTACTGGCAATAATAATGAGCTCAATGGGGTCTCAAAGGTCAGAGTCCCAGAAGGAGAAACACCACTTAGGAAATAAAATATATTTAATGACAAAGAACTAAGATCAGCAAGTTATTAGAATGCCAGGGATTTAGTCCATGAGAAAAAGAGCAAGGAAGCAGAGTTATTTAACAAAACCAGTAGAACAGGAGATAGAAAACAATAAAATCTAGCTGTGCATATTAGCATTTTTGTAACTGAAGCATAAAGTGAGTTCTCAGTAACTGGTGAATCTGAATTGGCAATGATTTCATGAATACGATACCAAAAGCACAGGCGACAAAAGCAAAAATGCAGAGATGGGACCACATAAAACTAAAATTCTTCTGTATAGCAAAGAAAACAATGAATAGAGTAAAAAAGCAACCTATGGAATGCAAGGAAATATTTGCGAACCATGTATCTGTTAAGGGATTAATCTTCAATGTATATATTGAACACCTAAAATCCAATAGTTAAAAAACAAAAACAAAAAGAATAACTCAATTTAAAAAATAGGCTAAGGACTCGAATAGACATTTCTCCAAAGAAGATGTAAAAATGGTCAACAGCTATATGAAAAGAAATGTTTAACATCACCAGTTATTAGGAAAATGCAAATCAAAACTATGCAAATAGATATCACCTCACATATGAAGAAATGACTATTATTAAAAAAAAAAAATTGGACCACAAATGTTGGTGAGGGTATGGAGAAATTGGAAATCTTGCACACTTTTGCACCATTGTTGGGAGTAGAAGTGCTATGGAAAACAGTATGGAAGCTCTTCAAAAAAATCAAAAAAAGAACTACCATCTGATCAATTTATCCCACTTCTGGGTTTTTACCCAAAAGAATTGAAATCAGTACCTCCAAGAGATATAAGCACTCCTATGTTCATGACAGCAATATTCACAATAGCCAAGATGTGGAAAAAACCTACATGTCCATCTACAGATAAATGGATACAGAAACTGCAGTTTATGCATACAGTGGAATGCTATTTAGTCTTAAAAATAAGGAAATTCTGCAATATGCCATAATGTAGATGGACTTTGAGGACATGCTAAGTGAAATAAACCAGTCACAGAAAGACAAATGCTGTATGATTCCATTTATATGAAGTATCTAAAATAGTCTAATTCTTAAAATTAAAGAGTAGAATGGTGGTTGCCAAGGGCTGTGGGAGAGAGAGAAACATGGAGTTAGTAATCACTGGGCATAACGTTTCAGTCAAACTTGCTTAATAAACTCTGGACAGCTGCTGTAGAACATTGTATGTATAGTCAACAATAGTAATTGGTCACTTAAAAATTTGTTAAGAGGGTAGATCACATTCTAAGTGTTCTTTCAACAATAAAATAAACAGAGAGAGAGAGAAAGAGAATTGGCACAAAAGAAGATATTCAAAAGGCCAGTAAGCAAATATAAAAATACTAAACATAATTAGTCATGACAGCAATGCATATTAAAACCATAATTACATTCCACACCCACAAAAACGTCTAAAATTTAAAAGACCAACAATACCAAGTGTTTGAGAGAATGCTGAAAAGTTGATACCCTCACACATAGCTATTTGGAATTAAAAAGGTTCAAGAATATCAAAACAGTTTGGCTATTTCTTAAAAGTTAAACATACACTAATCCATGACCTAGTAATTCCACTTCCAGCTATTTATTTAAGAGGAAGGAAAACATACATCCACAAAGTGACATGTATCAAAATGTTCATAGGGGCTTTATTCATAATAGATCTAAACTGGAAACAAAACTAATATCCCCTAACAGGTGAATGAATAAACAAAGCATGGTATATTGATAGCTCTCAATAATATTTAGAGACAAACAAACAAAAACCTGTGGATACATGCAACAACATGAATGTTACTCAGAAAAGCTTTTCTGAGCAGAGGAAAATACAAATGACTACACACAGTGTAATTCCACATATGAAATTCTAGAATAGACAAAACTAGTCTTCAGTGGCAGAAAGCAGATGATTGGCTGCCTCAGGCCAGATTGTGGAGGACTGACAACAAAGATCATAAGATAGTTTTTGGAGTGATGGAAGAGTTCTATATATTGATTATAGTAGTGACTACATTGTCACAGCATTCAAAATGGGTGTGTTTTAGTTTCTGTAAATTATATCTCAAAATTTTAATTATTTCAGTTCTTTTCCTCAGTATGATTGGTATGTTTTACCTCTTTGCAGTTACCATAGGTGTACCTGCCATCCATTTGTTATTGAGTTCCTTTAATCCATTCTCGGCACCTTAACTAGAGTGGTAATTTTGAAATGTAAATTAGACCTTGTCCCGTCCACACTTAAAACATTTCAAAGGCTTCTCACTGAATCTAGGATTAAGTGTTAAGTCCTTTACCTGGTCCACAGGCCCTGTGTTCAGGCTCCAACCTACCTGTCCTGCTTCACATGGACAACTCTTTACAATAGCCATTCTGTGTTTTGGAATCTCTCATCATGGGGCCCTTCTGTTCATCTACCCAGAATTCTTTTCCTCACCACCATCCTTCCTTTGGCTGGGTACTTCTTACTATTCTTATGAATGTCAGCTCAATTACACCTCCTCTGGAAACTCTTTCATGACCTCTTAGATTATTAGACCCATTCCCCTTATGTGCACTTTCATAGGACAGCACCTAAAAGGACAACTAGTATTAAGTTGGTGAATTGACATAAAAAAAATCATCATATGGGGCTTCCCTGGTGGCGCAGTGGTTGAGAATCTGCCTGCCAATGCAGGGGACACAGGTTCGAGCCCTGGTCTGGGAAGATCCCACATGCCGCGGAGCAGCTGGGCCCGTGAGCCACAACTACTGAGCCTGCGCGTCTGGAGCCTGTGCTCCGCAACAAGAGAGGCCGCGACAGTGAGAGGCCCGCGCATCGCGATGAAGAGTGGCCCTGGCTCGCCGCAACTAGAGAAAGCCCTCGCACAGAAACGAAGACCCAACACAGCCATAAATAAATTAAAAAAAAAAAAAAATCATCATACTCTACTAGGTTTTGAACCACTGAGCTAGAGTCTCTCCAAAGTCCTGTTAGTTCTAAAATGCTATGATTTTATAAGTTGAATTACTTTTACTTGAATTCTGTGAGAATCTTGCAAGACAAGATACCATATTCCAAAAAGATTACTGTAATTCCTTAAATTGTCTTAAGGAATTATTATTGCAATAATATTGCAAGTATTATTTGCAATATTTATTTGCTTCATCTTGTCATCACTATTATACTTCTGAGCAATAATGTCATCTGTCTATACTACCTACTCTGTGTCATATGAAACAACACAGTTGAATTAGAATTAAAAGTTCCCATTGTCTGAAGCCTTTCTCTTGAGGTAGTCAGGCAATCGTGGACTGGAGCTTGCTCTTGTATATTCGCTATCCTGAAGTATTGAGGGAGTTCATTCACTGATTACTCCTTCCATTTCTACTATTTGTAAAATGAGAATAATATTATCTATATTATTAGCAATATATTTCCTCTATTATTACTAAAATATTGCCTCTTATTATTACAATGAATGTGAAGTTGAAGTACCTGAACATAATAGGCATTCATTCAATGAACAGTAATTATTAAAGAATCCAGCAGTGGTGAAAAAAGGTAGATTTTTTTTCCATTTACTGGAGCCTAAAGTGTCAGTTCAGAAAATCAATACAAGCCACTTCCTTAGGTCTTGAGGCATAATTGAGTTAAAACATTTCTGTCCCCATCTGCAATTCTATTCCTAGATGCCAAGTGCTTAAATCAATGTGTCCCAGGCCTGCCTGTTTGCACAGACACACACCTCTTTAAAGAAGAGGCACCTACATTTGTATGAGTCAGAGGGTATCACAACTGGGGAACTGAAAGTCAGCATAGACAGAACTAGAGTTACTATTCTAGGCCTAGAATCAGCCAAGTTAATACTACATTAATGCTCTTTCAGAGTGATTAAAGGAATTCCATTTCTATTTCTGCCTCCCATTTCCCATACAGACTTAACACCATCCCAAGTTTATCACATAACCTTTTGTGAATTTCCACAAATCCATTTCTCAGGAGGAATTTGCAGGTAACCTCTCCAGGTGTGTTACAAGATCAGGCTACCCAGAAAAAACAAATGCCTTAACAAGTGATCTTAGCTTCCCTACCAATTTTGTTTCTTTGTACAGAAATGCCCAAAGTAAAATAAATGAAATTGCTAGATTTGGATGCAATTTTGGCACTTTAAGAAAGCAGACAAGCATTTCACCCTTCAAGACCAGATGGGCACTGATCATTACTACAACCAGTACATCAAAATGATTGCAAAGCATTAAGAACAACCAACACTGATCTGGAAGAGTTAGATAAAATAAATTTCAAGTCTGTGAATGGATCCAAGGGAATAAGTTACATATAAGAAGGAACTAGTTCAAACTTCTAGCCAAACTGGACTTCTTTTTTATTTATTTATTTTTATTTTTTACAGATTTTTACAGTTTCATTGAATGCTTATAGTTAACAGTAGAGTGTTCTGCCAAACTAGACTTCTGACATCATGCTTAAACACCAACAATTCATGTGGTTTCCCCAAATTGTTTTGTTTTAAACATTTTTGTTTTAAACATTTCTGACACACAGAAAAGTTGACAGTATAGCACAAAATGTACTCATATACTCTCGATCTACATTCAATGATTGCTAACATTCTCTCTCTCTCTCTCTTATCCCACACATACACATAAACACATTTTGATGACCTTGTGAAAAAAATTCAATCATCCTGACACTTCATGCCTACTAACTTTCAGTTTCTAAGACAAGATGGGATATTATAATTATGATAAGATGGGATATTATGATTTATAATAAGAAATGTATATTTGGTCTTAGTCTGCATTCCTGGCACATAGCTCCTTTTAACCCTTATAATATCCCAAGGTGAGAATCTTTCATCATAATATCTGGTCTTTTGTTTCAGAGTGATAAAGGTGAAAAGAGCGTCTTGTTATTCACAACAAACCCTTTCCACTGTAAACCTGAGTTTGTTAATGAGGTGACTTTTGGAAAGCCCCTCAGGATGGGGGCTGGTTGCCAGGGGAGCCATCCATGAGATCAGAAGGTTGGAACTTTCCAGCTGTCTTTCCAACCTCCCAGGAGGGGAGAGGGACTGGAGGTTGAATTAATCACCAATAGCCAATGATTTAATCAATAATGTCTACGTAATGGAGCTGCCATGAAAACCCTAAATGAAGGGGTTCTGAGAGCTTCTGGGGTTGGCAAACATGTAGAGGTGCTGAGAGTGGTGTACACAGAGAGGGCATGGGAGCTCCACCCCCTTCCCACATACCTGCCCTATTCATCTCTTCCATCCATCTGTTCCTGAGTTATATCCTTTTATAATAAACTGTTTAAAGTATGCTCTTTTCCTGAGTTCTGTGAGCTGCTCTAGCAAATTAATCAAACCTGAAGAGGGTTTGTGGGAGCTTGTGATTAATAGCCAGTCAGTCGGAAGCACAAGGAACAACCAGAACTTGCAGTTGGCATCCGAAATGGGGGTGAGGTGGGAGTGGTGGTGGAGGAAGAAGCAGTTTTGTGGAACTGAGCCCTTAACCTGTGGGAGCTGACTCTATTTTCAGGTAGACAGTGTCAGAATTGAGTTAGATTGTAGGATGCCCAGCTGGCGTGGCAGAATTGTTTGGTGTGGGGAAAACCCACACATTTTGTTATCAGAATCAAGTGTTGGGAGTAAAGGAGACACACAGGAGGTGGGGTTTTTTTTTTTCTTCCCTTTACATAAGGACATTTCATTACATAATTACAATAATGTTATCAAAACTAAGGAAATTGTCAAGCATTTTCTAATATCATCTGATCTCTAGTTGATGTCCATATTTCTCCAATTTTCAACAAGTATTTCCATGGTTTATTTTTATTGTATTGATTCAGGAATAAAACAAAGCTTGCATACTATATTTTGACTCTTTTGCCTTTAAATAGACTATCTTTCTGCCACTTCCCTACATCCCTTTTACAAGAGTTCAGGCCAGTTTTCATAAAGAATGTACGACATTCTGTATTATGGCTTAATTTACCTTGTCTTTCGATCTTCTGTATTTCCTACAATTTGGAAGTTAGATCTAAGGATTTGATGAGTTTTGAGTTAAATATATTTGGCAAGATTACTTACTTTGTAGGTGATATCAGAAACCTCACATGGACTCAAAACAAGGGACAACTATTGTTACAATGTGCCAATATTAGTGATGTTAATTTTTATCTCTTGGTCAAGGGGTATATTGATTAGTTATGGAATGCTGCTTAACAATGTTACCACAAACACAGTGAATTAAACCACCATATATTTATTACCTCACATTTTCTCTGGGTCAGGAGTACGGTCATGGCTTAGCTTGAACCTCTCTTTCAGAGTCTCACATGGGGCAGTCAGGACATAGGTCAGGGGTGTGGTCTCATCTGAGGCTCAACTGGGGAAGGAGTCACTTCCAAGCTCATGCGGTCCTTGGCAGCATTTAGCTTCCTACAGGCTGCCAAACTGAGGGCCTCAGTGTCTTGGGGGCTGTTGGCTAGAAGCAGCCCTTAGTCATTTGCCATGTGGCTTTGTCCCATAGAACAGCTCACAAATGGCAACTTGCTGTTTCAAACCCAGCAAGGGGAAGAGGTTTTCAGTGAAACAGATATTACAGTACAGTAAGTCCCCTACATATGAACGAGTTCCCTTCTGAGAGCATGTTCATAAGTCCAATTTGTTCGTTAAGTCCAACAAAGTTAGCCTAAGTACCCCACTAGCACAATCAGCTGTATAGTACTGTACTGTAATAGGTTTATAATACTTTACACACAAATAATACATAAAAAAACATAAAGAAAACATTTTTAATCTTACAGCAGAGTACCTTGAAAAGTACAGTAGTACAGTACAACAGCTGGCATACAGGCGCTGGCATTGAGTGAACAGACAAGAATAGTTACTGACTGGAGGAGGGAGAGGAGGTGGGAGATGGTAGAGCTGAAAGATCATCAGCAATAGGAAGTGGAGGGCAAGCTGCAATTTCACTCATGCCTGACGTTGATGGCACAGGTTCTGGTTCCTTGCTGGATTCAATTCTATTTACCCTCTTGAAAAAAGGATCCAGTGATATCTGGGTAGTAGCTCTTTTTTTCTCATCATAGATGACACAGTAGTACTGGATTGCATACTGAACAGCTGCTGCAACCTTCATGTACTGTTCTACATTTGGGGCCTGTGCCTCAAAAACTAACAGTGCCTCCTCAAATAAAGAAAATGCCCTAGCCATTTCCTGTGTTGTGAATCTCTTCAGTTTTTCAGTCACTTATTTCTCTTGTCTCTCTTCATCCTTTCTCTGGGCCTCCAATTCCATCAGGTCTTCATTAGTAAGCTCCTCATGTTGCACAGCAAGGAGTTCAATGAAGTCACCCTCTTGCAAATTTAGCTTGGAATAAAGATACTGTACTACTGTACTCAATACAGTACTGTACAGTAAAGTGCACAAAAGCACAACCACTTGTAGAGGATGCATGCACATGAAATGTACACCAGACATGTAGCTAACTTACGTGACTGGACATGTGAACACACATTCACATCTTTGAAAGTTCACAACTTGAAGGTTTGTATGTAGAGGACTTACTGTATTGTGCAATATAATCCAATGTAATCATGTACACTGTTACTTTTGCCATATTCTATTGGTTAGGAAGCAAGTCACAGATTCTGCCCACACTCAAAGGGAGGGGATGGACATTAAGAAACAAGAATCATCAGGGTCACCTTAGAATCTGCCCAGCTCAAGGTAACAGTTATATTTCTTCATTGTAAGGGTACGTTTTCTAATTAATAATGAATAACCACAATGTGGGTGATGCTTTGACACCACGTGAAAAATTTAATATATTAACTTAAAAATATTTAATATTATTAAATCAGTGTTAATTTTGTATTGGAAAAATTATATTTTATAGATATATTGCCTAGATAATATATTTATTATTTAGATACTTATATTAATTTTTATATTTATAATATATTATTTTAAACAGTATATTATTTAAATATACAGATTTAAAATATATATGATACATATATGTACATATACAAATTCAATATATATATATATATATATATATATATATATATATATATATATGTGGGGACTTTCAAGATGGCAGATGAGTAAGACGTGCAGATCAACTTCCTCCCCACAAATACATAAAAAATACATCTACATGTGGAACAACTCCTACAGAACACCTACTGAATGCTGGCAAAAGACCTCAGACTTCCCAAAAGGCAGGAAACTCCCCACGTACCTGGGTAGGGCAAAAGAAAAAAGAAAAAACAGAAACAAAAGAATAGGGATAGGAATTTCACCTCTGGGAGGGAGCTGTGAAGGAGGAAAAGTTTTCACATACTAGGAAGCCCCTTCACTGTCAGAGATGGGGGGTGGTTGGGGTGGAAGCTTCAGAGCCACGGAGGAGAGCACAGCAACAGGGGTGCGGAGGGCAAAGCAGAGAGATTCTGCACAGAGGATCGGTGCCAACCAGCACCCACCAGCCTGAAAGCCTTGTCTGCTCACCCTCTGGGGCTAGTAGGGGCTGGGAGCTGAGGCTCGGGTTTTAGAGGTCAGATCCCAGTGAGAGGACTGGGGATGGCTGCATGAAGACAGCCCCAAGGGGGCTAGTGCGCCATAGCTAACCGGGAGGGAGTCCAGGAAAAAGTCTGGACCTGCCTAAGAGCCAAGAGACAATTGTTTTGGGGTGCCCGAGGAGAGGGGATTCCATCCCCATCTGCCCACAGAAGGCAGAGCACCACCTAAACGAGCTCCAGAGAGGGGTGCAAGCTGCAACTATCAGTGTGGACACCAGAGACGGGCATGAAATGCTAAGGCTGCTGCTGCAGCCACCAAGAATCTTGTGGGCAAGCGCAGGTCACCACCCACACTGCCTTCTCTGGGAGCCTGAGCATCCCGTCACTGCCAGGGTCCCGTGATCCAGGGACAACTTCCCTGGGAGAACGCACTGCGTTCCTCAGGCAGTTGCAACGTCACGCCGGTCTCTGCCGCCACAGGCTTGCCCCACATTCCAATTATAACTACCTTACCCCTACCTCTCCCCAGCCTGAATGAGCAAGAGCCCCTTAATCAGCTGCTACTATAACCCCCTCCTGTCTGGACGGGCAACAGATGCCTGAGGGTGGCCTACAAGCAGAGGTGGAGCCGAATCCAAAGCTGAACCCCAGGTGCTGTGTGAACAAAGAGAAAGGGAAATCTCTCCCAGCAGCCTCAGGAGCAGTGGATTAAATCACCACAATCAATTTCATGTGCCCTGCATCTGTGGAATACCTGAATAGACAACGAATCATCCCAAAATTGAGGTGATAGACTTTGGTAGCAACTGTAGACTTGGGGTTTGCTGTCTATGACTGATTTGTTTCTGATTTTTATGTTTATTTTACTCTAGTTTTTAGCTCTTGTTATCATTGGTGGATTTGTTTATTGGTTTGGTTGCTCTCTATTTTATTTATTATTAATTTTTTAATTTTAAAATTTGTTTTTATAATTTAAAAAATTCTTTTTTCTTTCTTTTTTTCTCCCTTTGCTTCTGAGCTATGTGGCTGACAGGGTCTTCATGCTCGAGCCTGGAGTGAGGCCTGAGCCTCCAAGGTGGGAAACCTCAGTTCAGGACACTGGACCACCGGAGACCTCCCGGCTCTTCCAGAGATCTCCAGGTCAATGCTAAAACCCAGCTCCACCAAATGGCCAGCAAGCACCAGTGCTGGATGCCCCATGCCAAACAACTAGCAAGACAGGAAAATAACCACACCCATTAGCAGAGAGGCTACCTAAAATCATACTAAGTTCACAGACACCCAAAAACACACTACTGGACACAGCCCTGCCCACCAGAAAGACAAGACCCAGCCACACCCACCAGGACACAAGCACCAGTCCCCTCCATCAGGAAGCCTACACAACCCACTGAACCAACTTCACCCACTGGGGGCAAACACCAAACACAACGGGAACTATGAACCTGCAGCCTGCGAAAAGGAGACCCCAAACACAGTAAGTTAAGCAAAATGAGAAGACAGAGAAATGCACAGCAGATGAAGGAGCAAGGTAAAAACCCACCAGACAAAACAAATGAAGAGGAAATAGGCAGTCTACCTGAAAAAGAATTCAGAGTAATGATAGTAAAGATGATCCCAGATCTTAGAAATAAAAAGGAGAAAATACAAGAAATGTTTAACAAGGACCTAGAAGAAATAAAGAGCAAACAAACAATGATGAAAAACACAATAAATGAAATTAAAAATTCTCTAGAAGGAATCAATAGGAGAATAATTGAGACAGAAGAACGGATAAATGACCTGTAAGATAAACTAGTGGAAATAACCACTGCAGAGCAGAATAAAGAAAAAAGAATGAAGAGAATTGAGGACAGTCTCAGAGACCTCTGGGAGAACATTAAACACACCAACATTAGAATTATAGGGGACCCAGAAGAAGAATAGAAAAAGAAAGGGACTGAAAAAATATTTGAAGAGATTATAGTTGAAAACTTCCATAATATGGGAAAGGAATAATCAAGTCCAGGAAACGCAGAGAGTCCCACACAGGATAAATCCAAGGAGAAACACACCAAGACACATTAATCAAACTATCAAAAATTAAATACAAAGAAAAAATAGTAAAAGCAGCAAGGGAAAAACAACAAATAACATACAAGGGAATCCCGACTAAGTTAACACCTGAATTTTAGCAAAAACTCTGCAAGGCAGAAGGGAGTGGCAAGACATATTTAAAGTGATGAAAGGGAAAAACCTACAACCAAGACTACTCTACCCAGCAAGGATCTCATTCAGATTCAATGGAGAAATTAAAACCTTTACAGACAAGCAAAAGCTAAGAGAATTCAGCACCACCAAACCAGCTTTACAACAAATGCTAAAGGAACTTCTCTAGGCAAGAAAAACAAGAGAAGGAAAAGACCTACAATTACAAACCCAAAACAATTAAGAAAACTGTAATAGGAACATACATATCAATAATTACCTTATGGGCTTCCCTGGTGGCGCAGTGGTTGAGAATCTGCCTGCCAATGCGGGGGACACGGGTTCGAGCCCTGGTCTGGGAAGATCCCACATGCTGCGGAGCAACTGGGCCTGTGAGCCACAATTGCTGAGCCTGCGCGTCTGGAGCCTGTGCTCCGCAACAAGAGAGGCCGCGATGATGAGAGGCCCGTGCACCGCGATGAAGAGTGGTCCCCACTAGCCGCGACCGGAGAGGGCCCTCGCACAGAAATGAAGACCCAACACAGCCATTAAAAAAAAAGCAATCCCTGATGGAATTGATCCAATAAATATTTGATGAATTCAGAAATAATAATAATACCTTTAAAAAAATAATAATAATAATTACCTTAAATGTAAATGGATTAAATGCTCCAACCAAAGGACAGAGAGTGGCTGAATGGACACAAAACAAGACCTGTATGTATGCTATCTACAAGAGACACACTTCAGACCTAGGGACACATACAGACTGAAAGTGAGGGGATGGAAAAAGATATTCCATGCAAATGGAAATCAAAAGAAAGCTGAAGTAGCAGTTCTCATATCAGACAAAATAGACTTTAAAATAAAGACTACTACAAGAGACAAAGAAGGACACTACATAATGATCAAGGGAACAATCCAAGAAAAAGATATAAAAATTGTAAATATTTATGCACATAACATAGGAGCACCTCAATACATAAGGCAAATACTAACAGGAATAAAAGGGGAAATCGACAGTAACACAGTAATAGTAGGGGATTTTAACACCCCAGCTTCACCAATGGACAGATCATCCAAAATGAAAATAAATAAGGAAACACAAGTTTTAAATGACACATTAAATAAGATGGACTTAATTGATATTTATAGGACATCCCACCCAAAAACAACAGAATACACTTTCTTCTCAAGTGCTCATGGAATATTCTCCAGGATAGATCATATCTTGGGTCACAAACCAAGCCTTGGTAAATTTAAGAAAATTGAAATCTTATCAAGCATCTTTTCTGAGCATAACGCTATGAGACTAGATATCAATTACAGGAAAAAAACTAAAAAATACAGACACATGGAGGCTAAACAATGTGCTACTAACTAACCAAGAGATCACTGAAGAAATCAAAGAGGAAATCAAAAACTACCTATAAACAAATAACAATGAAAACACGATGGCCGAAAACCTATGGGATGCAGCAAAAGCAGTTCTAAGAGGAAAGTTTATAGCAATACAAGCCTACCTCAAGAAACAAGAAAAATCTCAACTAAACAACCAAACTTTACACGTAAAGCTATTAGAGAAAGAAGAAGAAAAAAACCCCAAAGTTAGAACAGGAAAAGAAATTATAAAGATAATATCAGAAATAAATTAAAAAGATATGAAGGAAGCAATAGCAAACATCAATAAAACTAAAACCTGGTTCTTTGAGAAGATAAACTAAATAGATAAACCATTAGACAGACTCATCAAGAAAAAAAGGGAGAAGACTGAAATCAACAGAATTAGAAATAAAAAAGGAGAAGTAACAACTGACACTGCACAAATACAAAGGTTCATGGGAGATTACTACAAACGACTATATGCAAATAAAATGGACAACCTGGAAGAAATGGACAAATTCTTAGAAAAGCACAACCTTCTGAGACTGAACCAGGAAGAATAGAAAATATAAACAGACCAATCACAAGCACTGAAATTGAAACTGATTAAAAATCTTCCAACAAACAAAAGCCCAAGACAAGACTGTTTCACAGGTGAATTCTATCAAACGTTTAGAAAAGAGCTAACACCCACCCTGCTCAAACTCTTCCAAAATATAGCAGAGGGAGGAACACTCCCAAACTCAATCTACGAGGCCACCATCACTCTGATACCAAAACCAGACAAAGATGTCACAAAGAAAGAAAACTACAGGCCAATATCACTGATGAACATAGATGCAAATATCCTCAACAAAATACTAGCAAACAGAATCCAACAGCACATTAAAAGCATCATACACCATGATCAAGTGGCGTTTATCCCAGGAATGCAAGGATTCTTCAATATATGCAAATCAATCAACGTGATACACCATATTAAAAAACTGAAGGATAAAAACCATATGATAATCTCAATAGATGCAGAAAAAGCTTTCGACAAAATTCAACACCCATTTATGATAAAAATTCTCCAGAAAGTAGGCATAGAGGGAAGCTGCCTCAACATAATAAAGGCCATATATGACAAACCCACAGCAAACATCATTCTCAATGGTGAAAAACTGAAACCATTTCCTCTAAGATCAAGAACAAGACAAGGTTGCCCACTCTCACCACTATTATTCAACATTGTTTTGGACGTTTTAGCCACAGCAATCAGAGACGAAAAAGAAACCAAAGGAATCCAAATTGGAAAAGAAGTAAAACTGTCACTGTTTGCAGATGACATGATACTATACATAGAGTATCCTAAAGATGCTACCAACAAACTACCACAGCTAATCAATGAATCTGGTAAAGTAGTCAGATACAAAATTAATACACAGAAATCTCTTGCATTCCTATACACTAAAGATGAAAAATCTGAAAGAGAAATTAAGGAAACACTCCCATTTACCACTGCAAAAAAGAATAAAATACCTAGGAATAAACTAACCTAAGGAGACAAAAGACGTGTATGCAGAAAACTATAAGACACTGATGAAAGAAATTAAAGATGACACAAACAAATGCAGAGGTATACCGGGTTCTTGAATTGGAAGAATCAACAATGTGAAAATGACTATACTACCCAAAGCAATCTACAGGTTCAGTGCAATCCTTGTCAAACTACAAATGGCAGTTTTCACAGAACTAGAACAAGAAATTTCACAATTTGTATGGTAACACAAAAGACACCGAATAGCCAAAGCAATCTTGAGAAAGAAAAATGGAGCTGGAGGAATCAGACTTCCTGACCTCAGACTACACTACAAAGCTACAATAATCAAGACAGTATGGTACTGGCACAAAACCAGACATATAGATCAATGGAAGAGGACAGAAAACCCAGAGATAAACCCATGCACATATAGTCAGCTTATCTTTGATAAAGGAGGCAAGAATATACAATGGAGAAAATATAGCTTCTTTAGTAAATGGTGCTGGTAAAACTGGACAGCTCCAGGTAAAAGAATGAAATTAGAACACTCCCTAACACCATACACAAAAATAAACTCAAAATGGATTAAAGACCTAAATGTAAGGCCAGACACTATAAAACTCTTACAGGAAAACACAGGCAGAACAGTCTAGGACATAAATCACAGCAAGAACATTTGGACCCTCCTCCTAGAGAAATGGAAATAAAAACAAAAATAAAAAAACAGGACCTAATGAAACTTAAAAGCTTTTGCACAGCAGGAAACCATAAACAAGACAAAAAGACAACCTTCAGAATGGGAGAAAAATATTTGCAAATGAAGCAACAGACAAAGGATTAATCTCCAAAGTATACAAGCATCTCATGCAGCTCAACATCCAAAAAACAACCGAATCCAAAAATGGGCAGAAGACCTAAATAGACATTTCTCCAAAGAAGATATACAGATTGCCAATAGACACATGAAAGAATGCTCAGCATCACTAATCATTAGAGAAATGCAAATCAAAACCACAATGTGGTATCACCTCACACCAGTCAGAATGGCCATCATCAAAAAATCTACAAACAATAAATGCTGGAGAGGGTGTGGGGAAAAGGGAACTTTCTTGCACTGTTGGTGGGAATGTAAATTGTTACAGCCACTATGGAGAACAGTATGGAAGTTCCTTAAAGAACTAAAAATAGAACTATCATACAACCCAGCAATCCCACTACTGGTCATATACCCTGAGAAAACCATAATTCAAAAAGAGTCATGTACCACAATATTCATTGCAGCACTATTTACAATAGCCAGAACATGGAAGCAACCTAAGTGTCCACTGACAGATGAATGGAAAAAGAATATGTGACACATATATACAATGGAATATTACTCAGCCCTAAAAAGAAACGAAATTGTGTTATTTGTAGTGACGTGGATGGACCTAGAGTCTGTCATACAGAATAAAGTAAGCCACAAAGAGAAAATCAAATACTGTATGCTAACACATATATACGGAATCTAAAAAAAAAAAAAAAGGTTCTGAAGAACCTAGGGGCAGGACAGGAATAAAGATGCAGACATAGAGGAAGGACTTGAGGACATGGGGAGGGGGAAGGGTTAGCTGAGATGAGGTGAGAGAGTAGCATTTATATATATACACTGCCAAATGTAAAATAGATTAGTGGGAAGCTGCTGCATATCACAGGGAGATCAGCTCACTGCTTTGTGACCACCTAGAGGGGTGGGATACGGAGGGTGGGAAGGAGATGCAAGAGGGAGGGGATATACATATACATATAGCTGATTCACTTTGTTATACAGCAGAAACTAACACAACATTGTAAAGCAATTACACTCCAATAAAGATGTAAATAAATAAATAAATAAATAAATAAATAAATAAATAAATAAATAAAGTCGGAAAGATGGTTTTTGGATGAAGCATAATGAAGGAGGCTCTCAGAAGTGGTAAGTGGAAGTCTTTAGAAAGCAATGAAAAATGATTATAGGATGGGCCAAAAGATATTAAATGATATATTTTATCTAACAATCTCTTTATAATTGTTTTTATTGGGCATTGCCAAACACACCCATCTCCCCTAATTTTCAGCAGAGCATATATTCTGAAGTCTATATCCATGGAAATCAAGTAAAGAGATGATTTTTCCTATCCCTGGTAACATGGCATACAAAAGGGACCCTGTTCATTGGATCGTGGTCTAGTCTCTTTACTGAACTAAAATAATCAATGTTGTGGCTTGTACATGGGAAGAACCTTTAAAAACAGGAACCATTGCTTCCTCCAGAAGCTCGTTCTCCCTATGCCCTACTGCTTGTTCTAATAGGTGATTACCGTGGAAATTATATAATGACTTTTTCTCTTAATAAATTTTATTTAAAATCTATCTATCTGTCTATATATATATATACATGTTCAGAATTTGAATTCTGAACTCACAGATATCCCCAATTAAAAATCATTGCAGAGTTTTGCAAAATATCTGTTCTGTTTGCATGCTCTTTCCCATCATTCTTAAAAATATTAACCATGTAATTATTCTGTTCTACAATATGAACACTACAGTCTTAAGTTGTAATATCAACTTATTTTTTTTTCATATCAACAATTGGTTGACTATTTTTTCTTTTTTAATTTAATTTATTTTTTATACAGCACGTTCTTATTAGTTATCGATTTTATACATATTAGTGTATATATGTCAATCCTAATCTCCCAGTTCATCCCACAACCACCACCCCCTAGCTTTCCCCCCTTGGTGTCCATACGTTTGTTCTCTACATCTGTGTCTCTATTTCTGCCCTGCAAACTGGTTCATCTGTAACATTTTTCTACATTCCACATATATGCATTAATATACAATATTTGTTTTTCTCTTTCTGACTTACTTCACTCTGTATGACAGTCTCTAGGTCCATCCATGTCTCTACAAATGACCCAATTTCGTTCCTTTTTATGGCTGAGTAATATTCCATTGTATATATGTACCACTTCTTCTTTATCCATTCATCTGTCAATGGGCATTTAGATTGCTTCCATGACCTGGCTATTGTAAATAGTGCTGCAATGAATATTGGGGTGCATGTGTGTTTTTGAATTATGGTTTTCTCTGGGTATATACTCAGTAGTGGGATTGCTGGGTCATAGGGTAATTCTATTTTTAGTTTTTTAAGGAACCTCTATACTGTTCCCTATAGAGACTGTATCAATTTACATTCCCACCAACAGTGCAAGAGGGTTCCGTTTTCTCCACACCCTCTCCAGCATTTGTTGTTTGTAGATTTTCTGATGATGCCCATTCTAACTGGTGTGAGGTGATACCTCACTGTAGTTTTGACTTGCATTTCTCTAATAATTAGTGATGTTGAGCAGCTTTTTATATGCCTCTTGACCATCTGTATATCTTCTTTAGAGAGATGTCTATTTAGGTCTTCTGCCCATTTTTTGATTGGGTTTTTGTTTTTTTAATACTGAGCAGCATGAGCTGTTTATATATTTTAGAGATTAATCCTTTGTCCATTGATTTGTTTGCAAATATTTTCTCCCATTCTCAGGGTTGTCTTTTTGTCTCATTTATAGTATCCTTTGCTGTGCAAAAGCTTTTAAGTTTCATTAGGTCCCATTTGTTTATTTTTGTTTTTATTTCCATTACTCAAGGAGGTGAGTCAAAAAGGATCTTGCTGTGGTTTATGTCAAAGAGTTTTCTGTCTATGTTTTTCTCTGAGAGTTTTATAGTGTCTGGCCTTACATTTAGGTCTTTAATCTATTTTGAGTTTATTTTTTGTGTACGGTGTTAGAGAATGTTCTACTGTCATTCTTTTACATGTATTTGTCCAGTATTCCCAGCACCGCTTATTGAAGAGGCTGTCTTTTCTCCATTGTATATCCTTGCCTCCTTCTTCATAGATTAGTTGACCATAGCTGTTTGGGTTTATCTCTAGGCTTTCTATCCTGTTCCTTTGATCTATATTTCTGTTTTTGTGCCAGTACAATATTGTCTTGATTACTGTAACTTTGTAATATAGTCTGAAGTCAGGGAGTCTGATTCCTCCAGCTCCGTTTTTTATCCTCAAGATTGCTTTGGCTATTCGGAGTGTTTTGTGTCTCCAGACCAATTTTAAGATTTTTTGTTCTAATTCTGTAAAAAATGCCATTGATAATTTGGTAGGGATTGCATTGAATCTGTAGATTGCTTTCGGTAGTTTAGTCATTTTCACAATACTGATACTTCCAATCCAAGAACATGGTAAATCTCTCCATCTGATTGTATTGTCTTTAATTTCTTTCATCAGTGTCTTATAGTTCTCTGAGTACAGGTCTTTTACCTGCTTAAGTAGGTTTATTCCTAGGTATTTTATTACTTTTTTTGCAATAGTAAGTGGGATTGTTTCCTTATTTTCTCTTTCTGAGCTTTCATTGTTAGTGTATAGGAATGCAAGAGATTTCTGTGCATTAATTTTGTATCCTGCAACTTTACCAAATTCATTGATTAGCTCTAGTAGTTTTCTGCTGGTATCTTTAGGATTATATATAGTATCATGTCATCTGCAAACAGTGACAGTTTTGCTTCTTCTTTTCCAATTTGTATTCCTTTTATTTTTTTCTTCTTCTCTGATTGCCATGGCTAGGACTTCCAAAACTATGTTGAATAATAGTGGTGAGAGCGGACATCCTTGTCTTGTTCCTGATCTTAGAGGAAATGCTTTCAGTTTTTCACCATTGAAAATGATGTTTGCTGTGGGTTTGCCTTATATGGCCTTTATTATGTTGAGGTAGGTTCCCTCAATGCCCACTTTCTGGATAGTTTTTCTTATAAATGGGTGTTGAATTTTGTCGAAAGCTTTTTCTGCATCTACTGAGATGATCATATGGTTTTTATTCTTCGTTTTGTTAATATGGTGTATCACATTGATTGATTTGCATATATTGAAGAGTCCTTGCCTCCCTGGTAAATCCCACTTGATCATGGTGTATGATCCTTTTAATGTGTTATTGGATTCTGTTTTCTATTTTTTGGTTGAGGATTTTTGCATCTGTATTCATCATTGATATTGGTCTGTAATTTTCTTTTTTTGTTCTATCTTTGTCTGGTTTTGGTATCAGGGAGATAGTGGCCTCATAGAATGAGTATGGGGGTGTTCCTTCCACTGCAAATTTTTGGAAGAGTTTGAGAAGGATGGGTGTTAGCTCTTCTCTAAATGTTTGATAGAATTCACCTGTGAAGCCATCTGGTCCTGGACTTTTGTTTGTTGAAAGATTTTTAAGCACAGTTTCAATTTCATTACTTGTGATTGGTCTGTTCATATTTTCTATTTCTTCTTGGTTCAGTCTTGGAAGGTTATATCTTTCTAAGAATTTATCCATTTCTTCCAGGTTGTCCATTTTATTGGCATAGAGTTGCTTGTAGTAGTCTCTTAGGATGCTTTGTATTTCTGTGGTGTCCATTGTAACTTCTCCTTTTTCATTTCTAATTTTATTGATATGAGTCCTCTTCCTCTTTCTATTGATGAGTCTGGCTAAAGGTTTATGAATTTTGTTTATCTTCTCAAAGAACCAGACTTTAGTTTTATTAATCTTTGCTACTGTTTTCTTTGTTTCTGTTTCATTTATTTCTGCTCTGATCTTTATGATTTCTTTCCTTCTACTAACTTTGGGTTTTGTTTGTTCTTCTTTCTCTAGTTCCTTTAGGTGTAAGGTTAGATTATTTATTTGAGATTTTTCTTGTTTCTTGAGGTAGGATTGTATTGCTCTACACTTCCCTCTTAGAACTGCTTTTGCTGCATCCCATATGTTTTGGATCATCGTGTTTTCATTGTCATTTGTCTCTAGGTATTTTTTGCTTTCCTCTTAGACTTCTTCAGAGATCTCTTGATTATATAGTAGCATGTTGTTTAGCCTTCATGTGTTTGTGTTTTCTTCCCTGTAATTTATTTCTAATGTCATAGCGTTGTGGTCAGAAAAGATGTTTCATATGATTTCAATTTTCTTAAATTCACCGCAGCTTGATTTGTGACCGAAAATATGATCTATCCTGGAGAATGTTCCATGTGCGCTTGAGAAGAAAGTGTAATCTGATATTTTTGGATGGAATGTCCTATAAATACCAATTAAATCTCTCTGGTCTATTGTGTCATTTAAAGTTTCTGTTTCCTTACTAATTTTCTGTCTGGATGATCTGTCCATTGGTGTAAGTGAAGTGTTAAAGTGCCCCACTATTATTGTGTTACTGTCGATTTCCTCTTTTATAGCTGTTAGCTGTTGCCTCATGTATTGAGGTGCCCCTATGTTACTTGCATATATATTTATAATTGTTATATCTTCTTTTTGTATTGATCCCTTGATCATTATGTAGTGTCCTTCCTTGTCTCCTGTAACATTATTTTAAAGTCTATTTTATCTGATATTAGTATTCCTACTCCAGCTTTCTTTTGATTTCCATTTGCACGGAATATCTTTTTCCATCCCTTCACTTTCAGTCTGTATGTGTCCCTATGTCTGAAGTGGGTCTTTTGTAGACAGCATATATATGAGTTTTGTTTTTGTAACCATTCACTGAGCCTGTGTCTTTCGATTGGAGCATTTAATCCATTCACATTTAAGGTAATTATCGATATGTATGTTTCTATTACCGTTTTCTTAATTGTTTTAGGTTTGTTTTTGTGGTTCCTTTCTTTTCTTGTGTTTCCCAGTTAGAGAAGTTCCTTTAGTATTTGTTGTAAAGGTGGTTTGGTGGTGGTGAATTCTCTTAGCTTTTGCTTGTCTATAAAGTTTTTGATTTCTCCATTGAATCTGAATGAGATCCTTGACATTGAGAGTAATCTTGGTTTTAGGTTCTTCCCTTTCATCACTTTAAATATATCATGCCACTCCCTTCTGGCTTGTAGAGTTTCTGCAGAGAAATCAGCTGTTAACGTTATGGGAATTCCTTTGTATGTTATTTGTTATTTTTCCCTTGTTTTCAATAATTTTTCTTTGTCTTTAATTTTTGTCAATTTGATTACTATGTGCCTTGGTGTTTTTCTCCTTGGGTTTATCCTGCCTGGGAGTCTCTGTGCTTCCTGGACTTGGGTGGCTATTTCTTTTTCCATGTTTGGGAAGTTTTCAACTATAACCTCTTCAAATATTTTCTCAGGTCCTTTCTCTCTCTCTTCTCCTTCTGGGACCCCTAAAATGTGAATGTTGGTGTATTTAATGTTGTCCCAGAGGTCTCTTCGGCTGTCTTCATTTCTTTTCATTCTTTTTCTCTATTCTGTTACGTGGCAGTGAATTCCACCATTCTGTCTTCCAGGTCACTTAACCGTTCTTGTGCCTCAGTTATTCTGCTATTGAATCCTTCTAGTGTATTTTTCATTTCAGTTATTGTATTGTTCATGTCTGTTTGTTTGTTTTTTAATTCTTCTAGGTGTTTGTTCTTTAATTCTTCTATGTCTTTGTTAAACATTTCTTGCATCTTCTCGATCTTTGCCTCCATTCTTTTTCTGTGGTCCTGGATCATCTTCACTATTATTATTCTGAATACTTTTTCTGGAAGGTTGCCTATCTCCACTTCATTTAGGTGTTTTTCTAGGGTTTTATCTTGTTCCTTCATCTGGTACATAGTCCTCTGCCTTTTCATTTTGTCTGTCTTTCTGTGAATGTGGTTTTCATTCCACAGGCTGCAGGATTGTAGTTCTTGCTTCTGCTGTCTGCCCTCTGGTGGATGAGACTATCTAAGCGGCTTGTGCAAGCTTCCTGATGGGAGGGACTGGTGGTGGGTATAGCTGGGTGTTGTTTTGTTGGGTAGAGTTCAATAAAACTTTAATCTGTTTGTGTGCTGATGGGTGGGGCTGAATTCCCTCCCTGTTGGTTGTTTGGCCTGATTCGCCCAGCCCTGGAGCTTACAGGCCCTTTAGTGAGGCTAATGTCAGACTCTATGAGGGCTCACACCAAGGAGTACTTCCCAGAACTTCTGCTGCCAGTGCTCTTGTCCTCGTGGTGAGTCACAGCCACTCCCCGCCTCTGCAAGAGACACTCCAACACTAGCAGGTAGGTCTGGTTCAGTCTCCTATGGTGTCACTCTCCTTCCCTCTGTGTCCTGATGTACACACAATCTTGTGTGTGCCCTGTTTCCCCCAGACCTGTCAGAGTTGTGCAATCAAATCCCGCTAGCCTTCAAAGTCTTATTCTCTGAGAATTCCTCCTCCCTTTGCCAGACCTCCAGGTTGGGAAGCCTGACGAGGGGCTCAGAACCTTCACTCCAGTGGGTGGACTTCTGTGGTATAAGTGTTCTCCAGTTTGTGACTCACCCACCCAGCGGTTATGGGATTTGATTTTATTGTGATTGCACCCCACCTACCATCTCATTGCAGGTTCTTCTTTGTCTTTGGATGTGGGGTATCTTTTTTGGTGAAATCCAGGGTCTTCCTGTCAATGATTGTTCAGCAGTTAATTGTGATTCCGATGCTCTTGCAAGAGGGTGAGCACACATCCTTCTACTCTGCCATCTTCAACTAATCTCCCAAACTTACTATTAACAATAATCCCACTAAGCGATATCTAATTTTTTTCTCTTTTATTTCCCTTTAAATATATCTTATTAGGGATAGAGTATTGTGTTCCACAGTTCCTTGAAATAATTACTGCCTTTAATGTGTTTATATTGTCAATTTAAAGTGCAGTTATGTTTATACGTTGATATCTGAATTCAATTTTAAGGTTTATTGTATTTCCAAATTTATTTTTGATTATGTGAAATGTTTACATGTATCAAGGGTCAATATAATTATAAAATTCAGACAATTCTAGTCATTATATCTTTTCTTTTCATTTTATTCACACTCATCCTCAGTATGTAGCCATTTTCATTTATTACTTTATTATCTAGTACATCAAAATTGGCAGATAATTATTTTTTATATTTATTTCCTCTTCTTTTAAACAAAAGTTTGCATATTATGTACACTGTTCTGAACCTTTCTTTCTTTCCTTTTTCACTTTAAAATATGGACTGTCTCCATATACTTCATAGAGATCTTCTTTATTCTTTTTGATTGTTTTGTGGTACTGCCTTTTGAGGGTACCATAGGTTATTCAATGAGCAGACCAGCTTTGTTAATGGCATTTTTTTCTTACAATCACTGCTGAAATGAATGTCTCATGCCTATCTTGTTTCCTACTTATTTGGGTGTATATTCGGGTAGCATCATCAGTAGAAGTCCCCAGGAACCCTGAGATAAAGATTAGCATGCAGAAAGTTTAATAGGGACTATTCTTAGTATTAATATCTGGAGGGAAAAGAAAAAGAAAGCAGGATTGAATGCAGGGAGAAGTCAGGCTGCAATGCAGTATCAATTAAGGCCTCAGACAACCCTACAGGGAGCTCTGAACCTAGGGTAGTCCTTCAGGGTTGTCACAAGTTAGGGTGAGGGGTCCAGCTTTATATCACTGAGACCATCAGTGATTGGAGATGGGATACCCTGCAAAATGGGGTTAGTCAACCTTCCTAACCTGATAACTGAAAGTTGTCAGCCCACAACCTGATCAGTAGTTGGGTAACTATATCAGTCCTAAAAGAGAGATCCATGCAGCACAACACAGACTCCATCAAAGTTGATCCCTGATGACATTTGAATTCACTTACATCATATCACTTCAAGGCTCTGGGTGGGCCTCTTCTGCTGGAAGAAACTCACAAGTGGGAGATTAGTAGGATGAACTGCAGCCCCTGCTGCTATAACTGGGTTTTGAAGCTACAACTGATTATCATTATCTTCATCCAATACTATCCATTCTAGATTCCCTTCACTGTCAGCTAGCATCACTGTGGGTCTTGGTGGTTCACTATGTGGAATGAACAAGACCCTCATCCCTGAGAAGTCTGTACTTCTGCTTCCCATGTCATTTGAAAGCACTGACCAGTAAACTTATCCATGTATCATCAAAATTGGACAAGAGAGAACTAAGAGATATCCAAGTGGATAATTTGGATGCCTAACATATTTCTTCCTGCTCCCATTGTGTGACAACAGTCCTACCTCCTCCTCATGATCCAGGTCAATTACCCCTACCAAGATTGTGAATTTTATTCCTCCCTGTTGATCCCTTGGCAGGAGGAGCCCACAATGCGGTCTTAGCTCAAAGTTAAATGGATCTCTTGCTGATTGCCTGGGGGAAGCAGTGCCCTCTCTGGAGACCATAACTTCTAATCTAGAAGAGCACAGAATTAAGGGGATTTGAGTGACCACAAATTCCCCAAGTAGAACATTGGAAATAATGAAAAGTGCAGTCCTTCTTGCCCATATCTATTATTTCTCAGACCAATATTTTCTATCCATTGGAGACAGCATCATATGATGGATGTTGATATAAGGTACATGCGATGTCCTAGAGCAGGGGTCCCCAACCCCTGGGCCGCAGACCAGTACCAGTTGCGCAGCAGGAAGTAAGCGGCGGGCAAGCCATGGAAGCTTCATCTGCTGCTCCCCTTCGCTCCCCTTTGCTCACATTACTGCCTGAACTGTTCCCCTCTCCCTCCCCGTCTGTGGAAAAATTGTCTTCCACAAAATCGGTCCCTGGTGCCAAAAAGGTTGGGGACTGCTGTCTTAGAGGATGACACCCCATCTTCACAGGATATTGTCTCCAAGTTGGTGCCTTAGCTGTGCCTTTAACAACTCAGTATATTGCTGTATTAGGCCAACAGCTTCTGGGTGGTGTGGTATATGAGAGGACAAGTGGATTCTATAGACATATATAAACTTTCACACCACCTTTGCCATAAAGTGGGTCTCTTGATCCTCTATGACATTATGTTGTTGATACGTAAAATATTCTATAAGACCTTAGATAGCAGTTCTGGCAAACAAATGGACTGACTCCCGTCATTCCAAAAATGCAGTCTGACTGACACCTAAACCCATGCTCTTAGATAGATACCACGCTGTGTTTATTCCCTCACGATTCAGATAAAAGCAGAGGGCCTAAGATTATACCCAAGCAAAGGAGATGAAGTTGAAACCTTGAGAAATATACAGCAAAACAAGGAGCTCACTTTAATTCTAAACACAAAGATAGAGATGGGAAGACAGTAGTTTTCATCCTATTCCCATATACACCTATGAATAAACACAGGTAATATTTACTGAGAGCTTACTCTGTGCCAGTCATTGTTCTAAGTACTTGGCTTTAATTAACTCTTTGAAACTTCTCAACAAACGTATGGCTGTCCCATTTTAGTGCTAAGCACACTGAGGCACAGAGAGACTAACACACTCCCTTCTTTCGCTAGTAAGAGATGAATCCTGCGTTCTAAACTGTGTGGTCTGGCTTCAGGGTTTTGACACTTAAATGCTACACTATATCACTTCTAAAAACAGGAAAGAGGGAAAGAAAGACCCAGGGTGCCGTTTTTTTGTTTGTTTGTTTGTTTTTTGACTGGGAAAATAAATTATTTTGTTTGGGGCAGTGGGCAGTGGTCCAGTCTTAGAACTTCTGGAATGCTTCTTGGTGCCATCATCCTTGTTGACCTTGAGCATGTTGAAGTGCACCATCTTGCTCAGGGGCCGGCACTCGCCCACTGTGACACTGTCGCTGATTCGGACATCCCTGAAGCAGGGGGAAAGGTGCACGGACATGTTTTTGTGGTGCTTCTAGAAGCAGTTGTACTTTCAGATGTAGTGGAGGTAGTCTTGGTGGATGACAACGGTCCTCTGCATCTTCATCTTGGTCACCACGCCAGACTGGATCCACCCTCGGATGGAGACATTACCAGTAAAAGGGCATTTCTTGTCAATGTAGGCGCCCTCCATGGTCTCCTTTGGCGTCTTGAAGCCCAGACCAATGTTCTTGTAGTATAATGGGAGCTTCTCCTTGCCAGTTTCTCCAAGCAGGACCCTCTTCTTATTTTGAAAGTTGGTCAGTTGCTTTTGGTAGGCACGCTCAGTCTGAATGTCTGCCATCTTCCCAGCTGCCTGAAAAAAAACCAGGGTACCTTTTTTTTTTACAAACTTCCCTAACCATTCAATATCCTTACTGCTCACCAGTCAGTCATATAAACCTCCAGTACCAGCCTATAAGGGAGAAGAAGAAGAAAGGGTGTGTTTCTAGTAAAGTGACAAGGATATCATACTTGGATTTGAGCATTGTGTCAGCCAGTTCTGGCTGGGAGACCACAGAAACTCTTAGCCCTTTGGGCTTCAGTTTCCTCTGAAGTAGGATTAGATGCTTTCTCAGGTTCTTGGCTATTTCATAACCAAGAAATAATTATCATACTGGATTATGTTGAACTACCTTGAATTTGGGAGAATGGGTTCACTTTTCCACATAAATGGAACCTCCGCTGCTTACATGAGAATGTCTTTACCATCACAGCTTATCTGGAGGAAACATCAAGGTGAATTTTTTAACCTTGAGCTCTAACAGTACTTGTTTGAGTGAAAGGTACAACCTTATCCTAGAAGCTAAAACCTGGTGACAAAGGGGCAATCAGCTTGAATCACAGTGAAGGGACAGTCCTCATTTCAAAGCTGAACCAAAGTGCTATGCTTTGTGACAAGCAGGTGAACTCTCAGAGGCCCTGAAAAATTGGTGAATCCATCAGCATGGGGAATCAGCTATCTTGATTGCAAATCAATGACTCATTCTGGCACCCCCTTGACAGCTACTGATTTGTTTCCTTAAGACAACTCTTTAATTAGAGAAAGATATGTAGGTATGAGGTGCATGGTTTCACATGAAGAGAGCAAACAGAATGAAATCTAGGTTAAGAGAGCTCCGCCAATACGCTGAAGCAAATAAGCCATCTCTGCAAAAATAACCACCTCTCTCTTTCTTCTTTCACAACACAGACACTTTGTTATTGGTAAGATTATCTAAAGTTAAGTCCCATCCTTTCAACAAACATTCCACTCCTCAAACTGATGCACCACATATGTCTATTGTCTATTAAAATATCACCACACATATAGCCAAGGAGAAGTCAAAAAACAAGGTAGCATATGTGTTCATTTAATCAGTTATTCTACTGAAAAAGAGTTGTTAGTACTTCTTTATATATCATGTTATGCATTGGAAACACAGAAGTGAAAGAAGACAGATTTCCTTCCAATGAGAGAGGTTATAATCTAGCAGAGGAAATAGAAAATCACATCCACAATTACAATAGCAAGTGAAAAATATACTGATCCTTGCAAACACAGGTTGCTCTTCGAGCACCAGAGGGACATCTTAATGCCTTGGGGCAATCAGAGAAAGCTTCTTGGAGGTGGTGTCATAAGTTGAGCTTTAAATGGTAGAGAGATTTTAGTTGAAGGAACCAAAGTTCATTTTCAGGCAGAGAAAGAAGCTTATGAGAAGGTATAAAAGTCTACAAAGAAGGGTTTGCATGAAGTGGGAAGTCAGACAGTATAAAATTTCAGAGTTTCCCAAGTTTAACATTTTATTGTTCAATTTTTTGAAATGGGCTTTATCAATGTAAAAACAAACCAGTAAATATATAAGCGATAGTTTAAAACAAACAAGCAAACTTGCTCTCAGGTCAGACATACATTACCATGGTGACTACTTTCCTTTTTGAACATTTAATCCTCCATCTCAGGACAAGAAGATACAAGGCACAACTAAGAACTGTGTGTGAAGGAGACTTTGATGGGAAAACAATAAGAAGGGGGAAACACAGAGTGTACAGTTAACAAATACTTATGTGATAGTTGTACATTATACACAGTGAGAAAAACACACACTAATGAAATAAAGTAGCCTGATTAAATTAATTACAATACATTCATACTATTTAATAAGATATAGCTTTTTAAAAAAGTGTAATTTGTATATATTCTCATGGGAGAAGATTGATTTGAGTGAATAAAACAGTTTATGAAAATTTATGTATACTAGGATAACATTTTTGTTAAACAAAACAACTATAAACACTCTGTTTGTATGTATTTGAGTGGGTTTAGAATATGTGTGTAAAAACATAACAATTGGGGACTTCCCTGGTAGTCCAGTGGTAAAGAATCCGCCTTCCAATGCAGGGAGCATGGGTTCAATTCCTGGTCGGGGAACTAAGATCCCATATGCTGTGGGGCAACTAAGCCCACGCACCACAACTATTGAGCTCACGTGCCCTGGAGCCGGCACTCCACAACTAGAGAAGAGAAAACCCGCATGCCACAACTAGAGAGAAGCCTGAGCACCGCAACAAAGAGACTGCGCGCCGTAATGAAAGACCCCGTGTACCTCAAGGAAGATCCTGTGTGCTGCAACTAAGACCCGACACAGCCAAAAAAATAAGGAAAATAAATAAATAAAATAAATCAATATTTAAAAAAATACAATAACGATTGATTGTTAACTGTTATTGTTACTGATGGAGAAATGGGGGAATGGAAAAGATTGTAGGAACCATACTGTTTAAAAAATGTTATATGAATCCTTTTTTTACAAAATCCTTTTTTGAAATGTTTAAGTATAAAAATTATTACTTTGTTATATTATATATACTTTATATAACATAACATAGATTCATGTGTATTTGTTTTAAATAAATTTATATGTGGACATATGTTATCTATTCATCTATTTATTTTTTTAAGTCTTAATTTCCCAGCTGCTTCCAACACATTTCACATGGACGTCCCTTGGCTTTATTTTTCCCTTGGCCCATGTGATGACTTTTATGGCCACCATATCTCATCCATTCTCTGGCCAGTTTTATGTGACACGCTAAGCACAAGGGTCAACACTTTTATAACAACTGACCACAGTCAACCATGCCCCTGAATCCATCAGTATCCGTCCACCTTGTCAGACTGGCCCAGTTAATTCAATGCAGCTATCAGTTCAACACAATTTGCTCACTTCACTTCTTGTCCACAGGAATTTGCAACATTTTATACTATAGGAAAGAAAAGATTGACTCTGAATCCTTGTTTGACCATAGCCATGTCTCGGATAAGGCACTTTCCTTCTCTACCCCGTGTTATCCATAGGGGTAAGCAAAAGAGACAACATATGTTGAGTTACTTTGAGAAAATTAAAAATTATTTAATATTACATTAATTACTTTATCAGTTAAATGATACAGGGAACTTTTAGAAGGCAAGTTTATGACTAATGACCCTGGGAATCTCCGGCATTCATTTTTTCAACCAGTATTTATTAAGTATTAACTGTGTTCCAAGCACTGATTGAGACACTGGGGGAAATAGTATAAAACCATAAAGAAATCTGTATCCCACTGGAGATACCTCATAGTGGAAGGAGACACACCACAAGCCAAATAAATAGAGATATTAAAAGAGCAAAACAATGTGCATTTTAGGGTTAACAAAATCTAATTCTACATATTTTAAATATCTCTGAAATCAGGATGAATTTTACAGTCAAGGACATGTCATAGTTTAATTTTTTTTTCCTTTCTTCTAGCACATATACGATGTTGCTTCTCATAACGTTGATGCCTAAGAGTTGATAATACATAGTGTAGTATGGGGGTAAAAAGCATGAAAGAGTTACCATTCTGGAAAAGATAAATTTAAATAAGGTGAGAGCTCCCTAGAAATGTTATATTTGAGCAACAACCAGAAGAAGGTGAAAGACCTGGCCATGCATATATATGGAGAAGATCATTGTAGGTAGATGGAGAAGCAAATGCAAAGGCCCTGAGGCAGTTGTGGCCTGTGTATTTGAGGAGCAGCAAGAAGATAAGTATGGCTGGAGCAGAGGGGGGGAGTAGAAACAGTATTGGCTGAGGTTCCAGAGCTGTAGCCTGGGGCCATATCCTGTGGAAACTTACATATTACAGTAGGAACTTTGGCTAGTCTTCTAAGTCAAATGGACCCTGTGGAAGGATGGAGATCAAGGGAGTGGCATGGTTGTAGAAGAGGTTGGATTCTGATATGTTTTGAAGGTAGAATTTTCAGGATTTGCCTATAGAGTGGAGGGAAGAATGAGATACGGTTGATGGTGGGAGTTGGCCAAGGATGATGCCAAAGGTTTTGGTATGAGCCAGTATACCACTCCTACAGATAGACTTCATTTCCCAAAGGTATTCATTCCTGAAAGACTACTTCCTGAGCTTAGAGATGATGGTGAAGAGTTGATTTGGTAAAAGGTTTTGTCAGTACTATATGGTGTTTCCTTGTTTGAAGAGAGAGATCCAAAGAGTTGTTAGACTTAAGTAGGAAATGGACATCTTACAGGGTGTTTGAACTTCTGAGGGTTTGAACTTCAAGCAAAGTCTGCATGGACCTGTCCACAGGTGTCCTGAAATACTGGTCTCAATCATTCTCACAAACCCTTGGAGAAGAAAGTTCTGCCATGGTTTGCCTGAATCCCTCCTCAGGGTCTTCTGAATGGTAATTATTCATAAAGAATTTAACCAAAACTTGATTAACTCAGTCTTTCCAAACATTTGGATTTTTTAAAAATTATTACACTATTAGGAGACATACCTAATCACAAGACACTAAGACACCAGATACATACTTTTTAAAATTGTGCTAATGTTACCATTTATTAAGAGTCAACTCTTAATCTGGCAGTTTTCTTTAAAGGCATCATCTATAATTCTCACAACCCTCCAAGATAGATGCTATCATACCTATTTTACAGATGGGGAGAGACAAAACATGCAAAAGATACATGAGGACAAGCATGGCATAATATATTTGACTCTTCAGAGCTATTTCCACAAGCTATTTCCACATTGGTGTCTATGATCCTTATGGACCTTGACAGCAGTTCTGACACCATGGTATAGTTTCCTGTGTTATCAGGGGGGAAATCCAATCTTATCTAAGGTCTTTTATATGCTTGGCATTGCACTAGAGTATTTCATAGCAATTTCAGCCAACTATGCTTACCAAAGCAAGGAATAGGCACTTGCACTTTAGAAAGAGTGGGAACAATTATACTTTTTAAGAGGGAAGGGTGGGGTTGATCGATCGTCCAATAAACTTATTATTTAAAAATCCTAATACAAGGACAGACACGTTAGTCAAAATTACACAGTATAGCAGAGAACAAGAGCTTTGGAGTGGATAGATCCAGATTCAGACTCGAAATCACATCTCGTATTTACTATACACAAAGGATTCAACTCCCTGACCCCTTGTTTTCATCTGTTAATAAGAGAGAAGGCTGTCTGCTTTCAGTGAATACCAAGTGTAACATATGTAATAAACACTAACCTGGTCTATAAAAAGTAGCTAATATTATTAAGGCAGTGTGGTATAATGGTAAAAGCTATGTGTCTTTGTCCATTCTGGCTGCTATAACAGAATGCCATAGAATGGGTGGTTTATAAAGAGCAAACATTTGTCACAGTTCTGGAGGCTAAGTCCCAGGTCAAGGTGCCAGCCGATTCAGGGTCTGACGAGGACCCTCTTCCTGGTTTATAGACAGCCCTCTTTTCATTGTGTCTTCACATGGCAGAAGGAGCAAGGGAATGCTCTGGGGTCTTTTATATGGGCACCAATCCAGAGCCCTCAGGACGTTATCACCTCCCAAAGGTACCACCTCCAAATACTTTCACAAGTGGGTGTTGGTTTCAGTGTATGAATTTTGAGGGGACACAAATCTTCAGTCCATAGCACTGTTGTAGGCAAAATAATGGCACCCCCAAAGATGTCCACATCCTAATCTCTGGAACCTGTGAATATATTATGTTATATGAAAAAAGGGGAACTAAGGTTGAAGATGGAATTAATGTTCTAATGAGCGGTCTTTAAGATAGCAGACTATCCTAAATTATATGTGTAAACCTAAGATAATCATGAAGATCCTTAAAAGTGGAAGAGAGAATAAGAAGAGAAAACCAGAGAGATGGCAATGTAAGAAGAACTCAGCTTGACATGGCTGTTGCTGGCTGGGAAGGAGGGAGAGGACCAGGAACCAGGGAAAGCAAATGGCTTCTAGAAACTGGAAAGAGAATGGATTACCTATTAGAGCCTTGAGAAGAAGTTTCAGCCTTGATAAACCATAACGCCTTAATCTTAGCCCAGTGAGACTCAGAGTGAGATTCATTTTGGATTTCTGACTTCCAGAAATGTAAGATAATATATTAGTATTGTTCAACCTACTAAGTTGTTATAATTTGTTACAGTAGCAACTGGAAACCAATACAAAAACTAAGAGCCAGGAGGCTTGAGTTCCCATTTCTGCCCTGCTGCTGACGAGTTCTAATATATCAGCTTTCTTAACCACTCCATGTCTCATTTTCCTCTTCTGTGAAATGCGATTTATAATACTAGCTACCTCATCATCTTAGGGGACTAAAAGAGTTAATGCCCAGCTTAATCATTCAGAGTAGTGTTTGGCTCATGACAATTACTTAGTGTATATTAACTATAAACACTTTCTTAGAGGCCAGGAATAATGGCCTCAGAGATATGGTTTCTATTCTTTTAATGTTGTAAACATGCAATATATAATTTGCAATTACATGCAATATATAAATATGCAAACATTTACGTACTTACAAATTGCATGTTATTCGCAAAAGATGCAATATGTAAATGTGTAAACATAAAATGCTGGACACGTCTACATTTCTAAACTATTTGTTGCATAAGCTTGGAGAACAGTTAATAGAGTGTAGAGCTCACATCCAAGGATGAAAATTGAGGCCGTGCTGGTAGTGAGGGGCAGAGGCAAGGAAAAAGAGTCTTCAGCTGTGATAATGAAAAGAAAGAAAGTCATGTATGTAAGGAACTCACAGCAATGGCAGATCGGCTGCCATTTTTAACCTAACATTTTATCACTTTTTCCTTTAAAGAACAACCCCGTTGCTTTCAATCATGGGTGTAGAGAACGCACATAATTATTTGGCATTTCAAAGAAATAAAATTTAAAAAGAGCCACTAAAGTTATCCATCCCTCTTTTCTAAACTCGAAACTTCAAAAATAGATGTCCCTGGCATGATAACACACTGAAGTCATTCTGAAAGAAAGTTAGAATTTCCATTCCTCATTTTCCTTTCTCCCCAGTAAGGTTTTCAGCAGATGGGAATATCAATTTAGTTACTTGACATTTAGAAGGATAAATGACTTAAGAGCTTTATGATCCCCTCTCATTGAAGCATATTTGATAACATCTGCCCAACATCTTACACTCACATCAGAGCCAAGATGATTTAACAAGAAGAGAATAGCTAGAATCCAGGACCCCAGCGTTCTATCCCTGGTCCTGATATAAACATGAGCATTGGGTACATAGACCTGATGATAAATAAAGCTTTTTGTTTTGTGGTCAACTTGTGTATTAACACCTTAGCTCAGATGTAATTATTAAGACTAACTAAGATGTTAGAAATGGGATTTGTAATAATTTTTTCAGGGAGTAAATAATACTGTACATGGGGACAGGGTTTCATTCTAAACTCTAGGGGAAAGAAAATCTGTCTTACTTTAGATTGTATTAAAGGTCTTATTCTCACAGAAGAAAAGTTTCTCTACTCTCATTATTCTTTTTTAAAGACAAGTTGCCATCTTTACTAGAAATTCTAATTTTTCTTTGATGTAATAAATTACAGTACTTCATTTATGTCCTTACCTCACTAGTTATCAGTCTTAAGTCAAGAACATAAAAAAATATGTAGTCTAATCTTTCCATTTTATAGTGTCCTTTTAAAGAAAAGAAGGGGAATGTCATCCCTAAGGCATTTATAAAGACTTATTGGGCAACCTCCAACAGCTAAGAGCCGTAAAACAATTAGCAACATGCATCTGAATTACTTGAACAAATAGACAGCAAGCATCTCCAGACTTGGTATTCACATCTAAGTGAAATACAAATCTTTCCTGATACCTGGTATTCGGATATTGACTAATGAATAGTTTTTATTCCCTCAAAATTATCCTCTCTTGCTATTATGTGTAAGTCCATTCAGGCTCTGTATCCTGAGAAACTATGCGAACAGTCAGGACTTAAGAAATAATTGCTAAATGAACAAATGGATTAATTTATTTATTTACAGGGCTCTTCCATTCTATTGGCTTGGCTTATAAAATTAAGGATTTTTCTGGTACTGTATATTTGATCCCAGTGGAATTTAGTTTGCTGAGTCCCTCTATTACATAAATAATGATAATGAAAGATAGAATTCTGAAACTTGAAGGGATATTAAAGGTCAACTGATTCAATATCCTCATTTTCCAATTTGTAGAATGATTTTAGCATTTCAAGGGCCCTCAACAGGTCATCTAGTCAAAAGTTTGACAAAACACTTCATGAAAGAAGGAAATACATTTTATGCATTGGACTTGAATTAAATGCCAATGGTTTAGTTTAGGAAACAATTTAATGTTACATTTCACGTGCTTAAATATATGTATATTTATAAACTATGACTCTGGAGGAACCTACAGCTAGTTAATTGTCTTTACTATCTTAAGTTCTTTATCTAGATGTGTGATAACATTTACATAATCTGCTCCAGAGGTTAAAATTAAGGTCAGTGGGCTATTAAAGAAATGGAAAATTTTGATTCAAGGGAAGAAAAAATAATTCTAATATTCAAACTACATGATGATAGAATGATATGACCTTATGATATTGATTTAGCTGTGACCTGGTATATTCAATTTAATAATTAAATTTAAAATGATATATTTACTTAGGGTTTTCTTAGTCAATGTCTCTAGAATACAAACTTTAGAAGCATAGGAATTAAATGTATTCAGCAATAAAGTACACTGCTTAGCAACTAGTAGATCATCAATAATTAACTAGTAAAACAACGAATTAAAACAATAACTAAAGAACAACTTGGATATTTTATTATGATAGTCATCCCTGCTCTGAGATCCAAACACAAAAAAGAAGGCAGACCGAGAGCATTAAAGGAGCGGGAAGAAAGTCCAAACTGTGGCAGGAAGGAAGGCCTTGTGATGTGTTTCTAAATCGACACGGTACAAAGACTTATGAACAAAATATACCACATCTTTTTTGTTCTAATTTAAATCTGTATCCTCTTACCCTGACAAAATATAATTTTGTTATCTTTAAAAAAGATCCCTTCCACAAAGTTTTTATTTTTAATTAAGCATAGTTGCTGTACAATATTATGTAAGTTATAGGTGTATAATACAGTGATTCACAGTTTTTAAAGATTACACTCCATTTATAGTTATTATAAAATATTGGTTATATTCCCCGTGTTGTACAATATATCTTTGTATCTTATTTTATACCTAATAGTTTGTACATCTTACTCCCCTCCCCCTTTATTTCCCCTCCCCCTTCCCTCTCTCCTCTGGTAACCACTAGCTTGTTCTCTATAACTGTGAGTCTGCTTCTTTTTTCCAACAAAAAAATTTTAATGGCCATTTGATGTTTACTAGACAGTAAAACCACCCATTCTCTTTTCTTGTAGTAACAACGTACTGTTTGCTTTGGGTACCACTTGTATCCCACCATTGGATTCAGTTTGGAAGGCCCATCGTGTATGGCACACTGTCCATCAATAACTAAGATGTGGGAAGGTGGCCCAAGCTTGGAGAATTGTCGGCTCTTTCTCTGAAACTTGTCAGCAGCAACCAAAAAACTGAAAATGTTTGGAGTAGATTCATAGCAATGATAGAAACCAAACACACTGCCCAACAATTTCTGCAACTTGGCTGCCCAAGGCTCCTCTGGTTCTCAAGCTTTCCTTTATAGTAATTTCCATATCAACCAGAAATTAATTTTCTGCTTATATTAGTCATAGCCAGTTTCTGTTGCTTGCAAGCAAGAAATTTTAACTGATGCAGAGTTCAGGTGAGGCCTTTAGAATTCCCATATCTAGATTTACATATTTGATCTGTCACTTACCGACTATGTGATATTCAGCACATTCCTTGCTCTGCCTAAGCCCCAGTTTCGCTACCTGCAAAATGGAGATAAAAGAATTTACCAAATAAAGTTGGTATAGGAATTAAATTAAATGGTGTTTGTGCAGTATCAGGCATTTAGTAAATACTCAGTAAATGGTTGCAGGCTAATATGAGTATTTTAAAAAGTAAAATGACTCTTCATAGACATATTGTAATTCAGGAATAATAAAAGATAAAATTGCTCTTTCTCCAAGAGTTTCTACTAAGGACCTTTGTAAGAAGCGTTAGTCAGGCATTGATACAACATTTCCTAGATTTTAAGATCCACAGATTTTTTTAAAAAACATTTCCTAAACTGGGCATCTGATGGTCCATATCTTCATTTAATGAGTCAGTGTTCATCTACCCCTTTTTCTTTTCTCCGCTCCAAGTTCTTATTAACTGGTGATGCAGCTTAAAATCAATAGGGTCCTAACCCAGGAAGTACGGTGACTAACACGATGGGTCCTGAATCACCCATGCACAACACACAGTGCAAAGGACCGCAATCCCTTGCACATTTTCTCAGCCTTTATTCTCTAACCTACACTTCGTGGAGAAAGCAGACATAGTAATCTTACTAATTACTTGTGCTGACCTCCACTTGTCTTAAATAGAAACCAAATTCTGGTTGGCGTTCCAGGAAGCTCTGTGTTCAGCCTTCTGTCATTGTGACTGTCGTAGCTGAAGCATGTTTTCTATTGGGATAGCAGAGAGCTGTTAATTAAAGCACATGCTTACTAACCTATGGTCTTTCTTCGTGTTTATTGTTGCTACGATCATGATCTTAAAGGGAAGAAGAGAAAAGGGCTCTCCTGCTCGAGCTGACTTCTGCTCCCTATATGAGCAAAGTTAGCAATCACTGAGAGGGACTGATTTTCCTTTGGGGGGTAGAGGTGTGTGGGTGAATCTTTTCACTTGCCAAGTCACCTCAGTTTACCAACTTATTAAAAGAACTAAATACTTGCTACTGTGTAGAAGGGATAAGTCTGATTGATTAATTGTTATAAAAGGCCTGGAGACCCAGGGACAGCAAGGAGTAAAAAGACACAGTGCATTGTTTCGTTGGTGTTTTTAAATTAATGTTGACTGAGAGGTATTGAGCCAGCCAACCACACAGTGTTGTATTAATTTTCAAAGTGAGCACTTAACTGATGCATCAACATTAAATCTAAACATAATCCTATCGTGGGAAATAAAGCATGATCTCCCTCTCCTAGTCAGGTTTCTTTGATGCAGGGTTATTTGAAGCATGATGGCCTCGGTCCCACTAATGTCCAGAAATGCTCAAGTCCAGTGTTTAAATAGGGGATGCTAGAGTGCCAGCAACAGGCCTAGCAATCTTAATAATTTATTTGAGGGTTGCCAGAACTATGTGATGATTTTGAAGCATGGAGAAGGGAGAAAATGAATGGATTAATTTTAAAAGTAGTGGTTTTGGAGTCACACAGAGGTGGATTCTAAACCTTGACCGTTGGGTCATTTGTACATTTGTACAAGTAACTGGATATCTTCAAATCTCCATTTCCTTATCTATAAAATTGAGATAACCTTACGAATAACCTTGGACTATTGCAAATTTTAAATATGTATGTAAGTTAGGTACCTAACTGTTAGTTGGAATGTAATAAATATTTGTTCTTTTTCTTCCCTGTTTTAAAAACAGACTAAAAGCTCTTGGCTACAGAAAGAAATACTTTCTATAGATTACAAGGGGGGAAATGACATTGAAATAAAGGTTGTTTCGGTTCCATGAGCACAACAGTCCTTAAACCATCTAGAAAACTACAAAGCCCATTCAAATCCACTTTCCATTTTTCTGTCAATTACAAAATTATAACCAATATAAGGAGGTGAGATGATTTTTTCAGAGATAATTTCCCAGTACTACTTATGCAGAGGTGAAAGATAATGGACTTCTATGAGCCTTAGTCCCCAGATGCAGCATGAGTGGCAGTAGTAAGTTATAGGTGGAGGGCACCGCACGGAGCAGGGAACATTCAAAAATGATAATGGAATAAAATATCAGTAATTGATATAAGAAGAGGAAATAGTTCAAAGGGGGAGAAAGTATTGTGCTATTTTAGATAGGGGACAGGGAGGACCTCTCTGGGGATGTGCCTTTTGAAGATACCTGGAGCCTTGGAGATGCTTAGGGGATGGCATTCCTGACGGGGGTGGGGGGGCAGCAGAGCAGCCAGAGCAGCCTTGTGTAAGATGGGGGCGAGGGGCAGTGTGTCTGGGGTGTGGTGCACAGGGCAGGGAGGTTGGAGCTGAGACCTGAGATGGGGTCACAGTAAATCCACTGGCTTTTGTTCTAAATACAATGGGCAGTCACCGGAGGTCTGAGCAGAGGAGAGATGTATCTGACAGCTCTAGGTGTTAGTCATGGTTGGTGCTTCAGAAGAAGACAGTGAGCAACATCTTTTTGGCCTCATCTCACTTCACAGCAATGACGGGGAACACTGTCTATACCGATGAGGTCTGCACATAGTAACGAAAAGGATGAGGGAAACCAATACCTTAGGAAGAAGTAGTCACTCCTTTGGAGCACTTACTCTATCCAAAATAGAAATAGCTTAAAGGAGTGATTAAACATATTGTGTCACTCTTCTCACTATTTATGATACCTTGAAGTGAAGTTTCTAGGACTAGCTTTGAATTTTGGAGTATTTTACTAATAATTTTGTGTTTATCCTTGAGGGCAAACACGGAGTCTTAGCTTTGTATTTCCAGCTCTTATTATAAAACATGACACTTTGAACAAATTCAATAAATGTTCACTAAATTAATGCCTCATAAAGACTAATATTTGTACATACACTACTTCCAGTTGCCAATTCAATTGCTTCCACATTTATTATCATCTTATTTGATCCTGATGGTAATCTTGAGAGGGGGGCTATGACATCTTATGACACCCAGAGATGTGCCACAAGGTGAGGTGAGATCACTGATGCTCAGGGAAGTTCAGCAGCACCTGAAGCCACATAATTAAAAGTGACAAAAGTTGGATATAAACACTAAATCACATTATCTCTTGCCAAGATCCTATGTCACATTTGCTGCAAGTGTCCTTCTAATACCCACCTTCTGAGCTAATCCTTTACTCCATCAGTCTATATCCCAGTTAGAAAATATCTACCGTATCTTATATGTATGTAAGGGCTGAAAGTCAATGCATATTAGAAACATTATCCAGGGATCCAAAAACAACTGTGTGCAATAAGAGACTGGGTGAATTTTCAGACATTAGCAATGCACTTTTTTCACCTTTAATGTATTGGAACAAGGATTCTTCAGAATTAACTGAGCATAGGAGGCATTGAATGAAGACTCTAATTTGACAGATTGACAGTCATCCAGGGTATTTATCCATTTATGCCATGCTCTATAGAGTTTTGAAAAGGCTTCTAATTTTTAGTGGCAGGTAAGAGATCTAATTACACATCAATATCTTGACTTTATTCTATTCTGGCAAAACTGCATGTTTCTTTCACTCAGGTTTTTGTCATTTTACCAGACCCCCATTGTTGGTCAGTTTCCATTTACAGAGATCAAGTTAGTTTCTCCCACTGTAAACGTATCCCCTGCCTCTTAATAAACCTTACAAAATGCCAAACTAGCTCTTGGTTCATAATTTAAACCCAGGGAAATCAGACTTATTATGGAATGGACATTTAAGCAGGTTTTTAACTACCAGGAATCTCTGGAGACAAAGCCATCACCCCATCTGATCTACTCTCCTCTCCATCAGTGACTCTTGGGGTCTCATTATCTTACTTGGTATTTCAAAACTGAAACAATTGTACTAACACCAAGGGCATCACTCATTGCTACCCAGTAAAAAAGGCAGCAAAAAATGTACCAGTGTCAGCATGCAATGAGTGTCCAAAAAGGAAACAAATGCACAAATGATTCATCATCATCAATACGACCTGTCAAGATGAAGTGAAAAGGGAAAAAAATTAGAAACTCCTTCCAGTGTGCTAACGATACCACTGTAGGACATTGAAGGGAAGCACATTCCTCCCAATATCAATTAGATTTTGCTATTTGATTTAATTTTGTTAACTGTTCAGTTCAGAGGTAAAGAGGAGGAGAGTTGTTACATATTTATTTAGCACACACTTAAAGATCATTTACTCTGTGCCCTATTCTGTATTATGAGCTTTATGAATAATTATTTAAATATCAGAAATTCTTGGTCAGTTTCCTTTCTGTACAGTTTCTTCCCCTTCTCTTTCTCCTTTCTCTTTTTTATCATTAGTATGTAATATTTCTATGAGTTTCCCAATTTCAGCCTTTACTTTATAAATTTATTTATTTATTTATTTATTTATTTATTTATTTATTTATTTTTGGCTGTGTTGGGTCTTCGTTTCTGTGCGAGGGCTTTCTCTAGTTGCGGCAAGCGGGGGCCACTCTTCATCTCAGTGCGCGGGCCTCTCACTATCGTGGGAGCACAGGCTCCAGACGCGCAGGCTCAATAGTTGTGGCTCACGGGCCTAGTTGCTCGGCTGCATGTGGGATCTTCCCAGACCAGGGATCGAATCCGTGTCCCCTGCATTAGTAGGCAGATTCTCAACCACTGCACCACCAGGGAAGCCCTCAGCCTTTACTTTAAATAATAGTTGACCTCCTGCCCTTACTCTAAGGGACATTAAGCAAAAAAAAAATCCAAAATATATTTATTTTATGATAGATTTCTAAAATTTAATTTTAACTATGTCACTATAAAATCTTATGCACAGAAACCTAATGATTTCTGCAGAGAAAACATTTTTTCAAAGTTGGGGAAATTGTGCAGTTCTTCCTCTATAAATGCCAAATCCTTATTAGCATATTTCCTGCACTGCCAATGAGGGGGAAAATAGTTACCCAAACAACTATTATAGCAATAGTTAGAGTTTTTTTAATTAGAAAAAGTTCTGTTTACCAGAAGAAGAAGGCAATAAATGCACCTCTCCACCAATGAATAAGTGATTTTTCTAGGCACATCCTGGAGAAAATAAGAATAATAATTTATGTTTTTCCTCTTTATTTATTGAAATCACCATTTGTTCTGAGTAGTAAATATAAACAAATTAAAGAAAAAGAGTGAGTTAGAAAAAAGCTAGTCCAACTTTTTCCCCCAACCTGCAGAAAAAGAGCTTGATACTGAAATAAAACTGTAAATCAATTAATGACAGTGTTGGATCGTGTGAGAGATTCAGCTTCTCAGCTAATGTGTCTCCTGTTGTAGTGAAATTTCAATATGACCAAGTGACTATTTTTCCTCTTATTTCTCTGGCAAGATGAGGGGAGGGGTGTGAAGGGTGAGAGTTGGTATAACTGTACCCGCTGTAGCAGACACCACAGTTTTCTTGTACGTGAATGTATTGGACTGTAGTGACACAGTCGACAAAGAGTTGTCTTTTCATGAGCTTGTGCTCTTTATTGCTCCCATTAGCTCTTGGAGAAGAAAAAAAAAAAAACAGGTGAATTCAACAGGCTATAAATCTTCCCTGAAGTACAGTATGATACTGTCTCCTGGTGGAAGAGGAGGCTCAAGGAATATAGAGCACCTCCCTACCATGGATGGAACACGTGTTGGAGAGAGAGGGAATGGCACAATACCCACAATACCAGAGCTCCCATTTGGCCTCCCCAGATGAGTCTTTCCCTTTACAGTCCCAAATCATGTCAACAATTAAGAGAGATGATTATAGCCACCAACAGTCTCACTGAACTACTACCTCCTTATTTTCAAGAGGTTAATTCTATTTCTAAGTAAGCAAACCACATTAGGAAAAATATGCGATGCCTTATTTACACCATTTTTTAAAAACGGGAAAAACACCAGCCTCCAAAATATTGGAACATAAATTTAGCTTAATATTGAAGAACACTAATAATTCTCAATATGCCCTCTGATAAATTTCCTTTAAAATACCCACAAAGATATAAAAAAAGAGCAAAAGTGAACAACCAGGCTATAAATAAAAAACAAGATCTAAAGCAAGGTGTGAGGGAAATATCTAATAACATCATCAGTGAAGATGGATTGAGAAGAATATTTTTAAAGTACGTATATATTTTTTTCTGAGCTAGAATAGCCCAGAATGGCCAAAAGAAACTGAAAAAAAAAAAAAGAATTTGATTCACCAACATCCCCCCACCATTCGGCTCCTAAGCCTTGGGGGAAGAGGGCTTCCCTAAAAATATTCTTCTATTTTGCTTTCTCTTTTCTTTTCTTTTCTTTCCTTTTCTTTCCCTTCCTTCCTCCCTCTCTCCTTTCCTCCTTCTCTCTCTCCCTTCCTTCTTTCCCTCTTTCCTTCCTTTCTTCCATCCTTTTTCCCATCCATCCATCTTTCTATCTATACACACACATATACATATATGCATATATACATGCAAACACACATAAACCCATATATGTTTGTTTTTTACTGCATGGAAACTAACTTCTGAATAGCTTTTCTGCCATTCATCCCAGACTACCATTCCCATAGCCTTTTTTCTTACTATGTCCATCTATTAAGAGACCACATATTTGTAAGCTTTGCTATAGTAACAAAAGGCCACAAAATCCCAGTGGTTTATAACAAAAGATTTACTTCTCACACACGTTACATGCCAGCTGCAAGTTGATGACCACTCAGCTACAGCTTTGTATTAAGTTCTTGCCAAAGAAGCAGCAACAATGTGGAGGATGATATTCTTTCAGAAGAGGAAAAGTCAAGAGTTGAGTAGGAGCCAATTCAGCACTGACCCTCCATTGACATATTATAATATGAGGATTACATATTTTTCTTCTTTTAAGCTCCTGAGATTTAGAGGTCATTTATGCAAAAGTGACTAAGTAGAAGTTTGTACCTAGATATGGGGGACTGTCAAAAAAAATAACACCCAAAACATGTGACATTGGCTTCAGGGTTAGGAATAGACCAGTGAGAGAACTGCTCATAGAGATTGGAAAAATGACTTCTGGTGGCCTGCATTTCCTTTCTCTTTCCAACTAAGAGTGTTACTCAGTGGCAAAATATTGATATTACTATTGTTTGAGATAATTTGGAAGACAAATATCATATCTTATGGCGTTAGGCAAAGGAATAGCAAAACTGAATTTTACCAGTTTGCCTTAATTGTTATTGAGTGAACTTGACACGGTGCTAAGATGGAGACGACTCAGAAAAGAACTGGCCGGTTTGCAAATAAGTATTATTGGTAAGAGAGGTAATACAGAAATTCTTGCACTCAAGGGGTAGAAAGATGCAACAATTTCTCATCACCAATAAATAAAAGTTACAGCTGGAAAAATGGAGTAACAATAAGTCACAGCCTCAGGGTAAAGACCAAATCAATAGCCTATCCGTAAAGCACTTGGTTAAATTTTCTAAAGAGATGAAGGTGGGCCCCAGAAAATTCTTTCATTTGGGCAAAATGTCTCAGGAGAAAAAAAAACACTAAAGAGATAGTCTCACAAAAGTCTAATAAATTCATGTACTTACAATTAAGTCTAAAGGTCAGACACATCAGAACCTAGGTGGCGGTCCCCATGATTCCAAATCCCTGTTATTCACACCCTTTTATAATCACCTCCTCTTCATTATGGGCAGGACTGTGATTTGTTTCTAAAAGATAGAATATGAAAAATTATTTAATATTTGGCCCTTTAAGAAAAAAGTTTGCTGACCCTTGAATAGAACAAAAGCAAACAAATAACAATTCTACCTTATCTAATCATAAAATACATTATTTTATCTTAACACTTGCTTTTCCAAGAAACACATTACTTAAAAATACTTTTCTACAGAGTTTTGAGGGAAGAAAAGTTGGGATTTCAGATATATAATGTAAAAATAAAATTCTCTCATAAGTTTTGTCTATAACCCCAGTTTAAATTTATTGAATTTGATATGATGTGATAATAGAAAATAGAGATAGAAAAAACATATTGGAACCATGTGTAAAATTTCATACAACAAAAAATATATATTTTTGTCTAAGTAAACATATTTTTCCTAACACAATACTCATTGTGGCAAAGGCATGTTGATAAAGATATAATTATATATTGATATATGAGTAATTTGATGAAAATCTTTCAGGAAAGCAATTAAGTAACATGAATAAAATAGCTTTTATTTTCATTTTGCAATCCTTAATGAAATAATTGATGTAAGCAATGTCCATCAATGACTGCTAAAGCCTCCAGAGGGAAAGTAAACAGAGAACTTATTCCAGAAAATAAAATATTACTCCATGAATGACTTGCTGATCATATAAGGAAACATGCAACTTTACAATAGAGGAGCCAGGCTGACACTGGGAAATCAATCATCTTACCATAAAAGCAGGATGCTGTGTGATCCTGATGAGATGTAATATGAAAGACAAAACAGCACCTAGAAAGTAGTCTTGCCGAGACTTTAGACTTTACAAGAAGAACAAAAGATATAGAGATAAGCTGAATTAGACCATGAAAAAGTAATCAAATGAATCCTGAATGTGTAAGTTCTACTGAGAAACTGACTTGTTTCCTGAAACCAGTTAATGACACAGGAAAATAAGATTGAAATGTGGACACATAAATTAAAAGAGATTTAAGAAACACAATAGAGGACAACCAAATGCAGTGAGTGAAACTTGGTGGATTCTGATTCCAACTGACCAGCTGGATAACAGGACTATTTTTTTTTTTTTAGTTTGAATATGGGCCGAGTACTTGATGACAGAAAGCAACTATTGTTAATTTTTAGAATTTAGGTGTTAATTTTTAGGGGCAATAATGATTTAGGCATTATGTAAAGTGTTTTTTTTTTTTTAAAGAAATGCATACTGAAAAATTTAGTAGTGAAAAATAATATTTTGAATAAAGCGCTCTGCAAAATTGATAAAAAATAACAAAAAAGAGTGAGGAGAGAAATATATCAAATCTAAGGGGACAAATTATTGATAACTTTGGTGTATAAATGAGCGGTTGATGAAGGTTTATAGACTATTCTCTTTAATCTTATACATATTTGAAAATTTTCAGAATGAAAGGCTGATTTTTTTTTAATCTCATAGCCTTTTGTTTAACTAGCTCCCTTCTGGGAAGAAATGCTATGGCAATCTAAGAAATGTGGACACATAATTTTGCAAAAAGATATTGATCAAAGCATTAACTATTTTGGGCAAAAAAAGCACCTGACTTTTAGGGTGATTTATAATTAAACATTAATGAACCCTGGATTCCTATGCTTACAAAAAATTTATAGTAACATTGGAAAAATTCCTACAACATTTAAGGAAAATGAAATTTATAGAAGCGGTCAGATCATGATTACATTGAGAAAAATACAGGGAGCCAATCTTGGTGTAATCAGTAGGAAATGCCCAGTCTTTTTTGAGATTAGAATTCTAAGACTAAAAAACAAAACAAAACCAAAAAACAACAAGCAAACAAAAAACAGCGTCTCTAAACTTTACTGACTCTTATCTTTACCTTTAACTCTACTTGCTTCCAGTGATGGAGCTGATAGGACAGACAAGAAGATATGATGTCCTAGTAAGAGATCTCTTGGAAAAAGATCCTGCAAACTGCAGCTTATTATTATTTTATTTTTATATCTTCCTATTTGAAATCTAAAATATATTATTTATTTTGGCACTTAATCTTGTATTGTCTCAATTTATTTTTAGAGATGCAACATCATGTAAGGAATACAACATGGATCCTTGATTGAAATCCAGATTTGAATTTGAGGCCTGAAATTTTCTCCCTGTATAAGCCTCAACTTCCTCATTTAAAAAGTGATGATAATATTACTTACTTCAAATTCCTCCTGATGATTAAAAAATATGTCACGCAAAACACTATGATAGTATCTGATAGATGTCTGATCAATATTCATATTTCAATTTTCCTTTCCACATATATTTGTATTTTCTAGTGATCTGAAGAAATTCTTTTTGAATTACCATGCCAATGACTAGTTAACTTCATAACTAGGTAGGTTCTCTTTGAGAACGGTTGGGGTAGTATTTACTCAGCTGAGTAATTGGAATATAGGGTTTGGAGGAGTTCAGATTAGCTGACTACACACTCTCTTCTTAGTCTTTACCAAATGTCTTAGGTTTTTCAAATTATTATTTTTTAAATCAAGTTATTTCGAAAAATGTCTAGCACCTCTGTTCTCCCATCTGGAATCTGGAGACACTCAAAAGTTAAGATGTAATGGTATTTCAACAAAAGATAGCTTTGCCATTCTGGTTCCCTCAGTCTTTCTGGACAGTGAGAACATAAGATATTAACAGATATCAGCCAGGTATTTTTTTCTCCTTTGCTACTTCAAGTTTCATATCAGAAAAGACCAGTTTTGGACCTGACATAATTTGGGTTGTTTTTCTAATTCCGTACCATTTTTGATTCCTTTGATTTAATTTTTTGTACAAGAAACTGCACTACATACTATAACAATTATTATTATTTTTTCCTTAATTCTAATTGCAGTGTGTGTGGCGGGGGTGAACATTCAATATAAGGGAATCCCTGCCTGTAGAAATAAGCATTGCAAGCTTTATGTCTGGGCTGAGAATTGGAAGTATTGGGAAACATATTCCAGACATACTTTCATGGACTCTTCAGCCTCCACACTATGCAGCTACTGCATTTATATTTTATTCATATAGATGTATATTGTTTAATAATTTATAGAGCTGGATACACTTGATACAAGGTGATGTGATGTTCTCATTTGATCTACTTTGGTAGAAACACTTTCCATCAGAGAATTTACTGCAGTGATGTGCACAGTAAATATTTAATAACATTAGAGGCATCAGAGTCTATTTTTCTTTGAAGGGTGCTTAATTATGTCAATTTCCCCTGATGAGACACTAAAGTCAGTGTTATTTGAATTTGTAGTAACTGGGTGGAGATGGAGAAGTCCTTGCACGAGGCTCCCCTCCCACAAGAAGTCAATGTGTGTGAATTTAACAAGGCAGTAGAGCAGAACCTCAACCTCATTAATTTGGGCCACGCAAATTAAATATTTGTGATACTTCAACTGTGCTTGAGCTAAAGTTTATCTAACACTACCAGACAAGATTGGCTAAGCTGCATGGGCATATAAACAACAAAGGGGAAAAAAGTTAAAACTATTTTTATTGTGTCCTCACTATTCATGTACTTGGTATTTGCCTACGTATTAGATAGAATCATATGTTAATATTTGACGGTTGATATAAAAAAGGACAGTTTCATATGGGTCAACTTATAAGCTTTAATCTTTTCAGTACAAAAGCTCTGATGAGAGAAGAAACATCATTTCTGTCGATTCTTTCCAGTTGGTGACGAACCATGCTACATTCTTGATACATTTTTCATGCATTATCGCTAAAACATCCTAAGCCAAGACCTTAGCTGATGGAAAAGTTGATAGGATAAGCAACCAAGTTCCACTTGGCTTTCCAAATAACTGCATGCATTTGGCCTCAAGAATGAGAGTTATAACTTGTAACTCTTAGTAAAGTCAGAACATATGGCTTCACCATGAAGAATAAACTATAACGTGGCTCTCTGTGCATGATCACAGCTTTGACTCAAATATCTCATTGCAGTAATTTTTATATCCTCCTAAGAGGAGACTTTTTAAAATGTGTATTTTCTTCTGGACACAAAAAACAATATTAGACTTTTAGGATAATTTCCTTTGGAGAAGTTTATTTATAGAAATGTAGTTATGATTAATCTAGAAAACATATAAACTTTGTATAAAAAGCACTTTTGTATTATTGAGTACTAAATATTTTATGTTTAATAATAACAATTGAACACAGTATTTTGAAAGAGAGGTATAGAGTTTCATTTGCAAATTATATGTGTACTAACTTGAAGGTTCTTGAAATCCCAGAAGTAAGGGAGTAGATAATATCAAATTTAACAGTCCATATTCGAATTGGTAATTTCTTTACCAGGTGGTGAATTCATTTAAGACAGAGAAGGTATTGTATATGTTTTCAGATCTTTCAAATACCTATCAGGCACAAAAATTTGTGCTTTACCATACAAATTTGTTGCATCAAGTTGTATCCTTTTATGTCATAGCTCAGGGACTCATACCTGGCCCATCTGTGCATTTTATACCCTTGATCACAAAGTTGGTGCAACAAGAAACAAGTGACCCACACTGGGTCAATGGGGCTTAATTATGGGACTTTTGCTAGAACTGTTGGCAAAAAGAATCATCTTCCTTATTTTTTAGTAGGTTGTAGCTCACCATTACTCTTTCAAAGAATATTTGCAAAGCACCTATTATGTGCCAGGCCTTACATACCACAAAAGGAAAGTCCCCTGAGAAGAAAAATGAGAGAAAGTCAAAGGCTGATAACATTACTTGAACATCAGAATTTAGCTGTCACTGAATGCCATCTCTAAAGTTTATATTTATAGTTTAAGATAGTTTGTTGAGTTGTCAATGGCAACAAAAAAAGTATCTGAAAAATATGTTTTCCAAACTTACATTTATTGAGTTTAGCTGTTGTTCACACAACTTTACTGTATCTTACACCCAACTCATAGTTCTGGGGAGATAAGTCTTAGTAATCCCATCACACATGCATCTATGCCTTTGACTTATGCAAATCTAGTTACTAGTACATAGACACACAGACACACTCTCACATATACATATACATTTTACGTATACATGCATTCATCTATATATATGCACACATGTATAAAATTTAAATTGTTCAGGTAATTCTGTCTGAACCAGCGTGAATGGGAGGTGGCAGTCATAAATCTGTACTCCCACAGATGATCCTAGTATGTGTAGCCCTTTCATATTGTAAGTGTTTATGTTGATGATTGTAAATAAGTGTTTTCCATATAATATGCTTCATTTCTTGAGGAATTAGAATTTTAAAACTTTCCCTTGCATCACTGAAACTTTGTTTATCATAGTGAAAGAATTGGAGAGTTACATAAACTGCCACAACTTTTGTAAACTACAATACCCCTATAGCTTTTATATATCTATATAGCCTTTAAAAATGAGAAATATACTGAAATAAATTGGTGAATGTTGAATGAAGCCTACACGTTAGTATAAGTATGTATAATCCAGTTTTTTTAAGAAAAATAGGATATGTGTATATTCAAACTCATAATATTCACATATAAATTCACCACTACAAACACACATACACACACACACACACGCACAAAGGTCCAAAAGGTACTATGCAAATATGTTAATAGTCATTAGCCCTGGGACACTAATTGTTTGAAAAATTTTTAAAGCTGTTGGCATTTGCTATAGTGCTCCCTTATTATAACCTTTATTTATAAGAAGGACAAGATCCAGGAGACCTGACCCCATGATTCAAGACCAGAATGAATTGGCTTTTCATTTTGTATAGTATTAATTTTTCCTATTTACAATTCTTTCAAATTTTATTACATCAACATTAATCAAAATGCATGCCATAGCAGGCCATCTGCAAAATGTGGGCAGTAAAGAGAGGAACAGGACACTTGATTAAGTTCAAGGCTTGTCCCTTTTCTCTCATTGTTTAGATACAACTCATGTTTCTCCTCACCCTAAATCTTTATCATGACCCCAGTTCAATTCAGACCCTTCATAATTCTGTCCTATCCTTAGCCCTTTGTTGCAGTCTTACATTTGACCCTGTTTTGATCTCTGCAGCCGTCCTAATGGTTAAGCCAGTCTTGTTAATTCTGTTAAATGTGTGTACTCCAAGATTCTTACCTTTGGGACTGCAAATGTAGGCCTGTGCAGCAAATAATTTGTTTCAGGAAGAATTTTCTAGCACTAAGAAACAATACCATGGAAACAACTATTTATTCCATCCATGAACAAGGTTTTAAATACTTCCAAGAAATCTAAAACTGGCCTTCTCACTTAAAAGATAAAAAAAACTCTACTACCATCTATGTTTAAAAACACTTATAAATCTGGTCACTGTCTGGTTCCTCTTCAGAAAAAGATTTAAATATTCAACTGCTACCTGAACATCTCTACCTAGAAAGATGTCCTACACACATATCCAACTCAAATGATAAACTGAGCTCATGCTTCCCCTTATTTCAAATCAGCCCCAGTCCTTTCTTGTATTAAAGTTCTCAGTTAATGATGTATCATTTATTCTATCACCAAACCTACAATCTGGGAGGTAGAATCTTTCTAGGTATACTTTTCCCTCACGCCTCACATTATGTTACGTTCTATTTATTCGTCCTCCCTAATATACTTCAAATCAGTCTTCTACTCTTCATTTCCACTTTACTTACTTTAGTTCAGAAATGCATCATCTTTCACTTACACCCTTGTCAGTTTTCACTCCCTTTCATTTACCGTCCACATTGTCACCAAGTAATCTTACTAAAATATAAACCAGGCTATATCCTTGCCATCTTAAAGTCATCCGGTAGCTTGACAATGCTAAGATAAGTAGCCTACAGTTTTTATGCTGTGTACACTGTAAGTCAAAAATAAAAAGAACAAGCACTCTCAGAATATGTCTATTATTTACTTATAAGTTATATATCTCTGTATTACATATAATGCATACATTAGAAACCACGCACACAAAATAAATAAGACAAGATAAAAATAAACATAAATAGATGGTCTCAATATTCCTCCAGTATGCCAGTGGCTTGTCTTGAGCATCTGTGAGGCTGGCTCACTCCACTTTGGAGTCCATTGTTTTAGTGGATAAAATAGAAACTCTTTCCTATTCATTCTTTTGTGTCATTTTGTACTTGTTCTTCATTCCAGCTTATCATGGTGACTTGTGATTTATAGTTTATGTGTGATAAGATGTGTGTAGAGGAAGGATTAGCTTTAAGGTTGGAGTTAGACTGAGCCTCTGTGCCGGATCGAGTACTTTTTTTCTTTTGTCAAGAGCATCCATTGCTTAGAGTAAATAAATTAATAAATTAATGCAATTAAATACATAAGTTAATATATGAACTTAGATTAAGCTATAAATGTTAAATGTATTTGGTTGAATTGGTTGTGGTCTGACTGTTTTTCTACTTTAAGTACAACGTACTCTATAATAATATTGTTTTAAAAAATTGGGAGGGGAACTATGCTCACAGGATGAATAATTGCCTAGTGTTTTTGAGATATTTACTATATAAAAAAAGTCCTAATTATAAATGAAACCTCTCTATTTAGTTGTCAAGCACTGTTTAATCTGGAATCCGAAATATTTTGTATACAGGCAATTCATGCAACTGTGTGTACTCAGAAAAAAATAAAACCGAGTTTCTTAATAATTCTTCTATGGTCTGGATTCTGGTTGCCCCCAGAGTATTGTGTTTTCACTTGTTTATGCTCTTAAGTTTCTAGAAAATAGAGGCTGACAGGAATTACAATATTTTGAGAAAGATTATTGTTATGTTTTCAGCTGTCTAAATCTCTTGAGCTAGAGAGATTGAAGGAACTGAAAGTACGTTTTCATGGTTTACTTCAGTCACATTTCCGTCATCTCAATGCCTACTGTTTAACTGTCTTTGTGGAGGACGCATAAGAGCCTTCAACCCTGTTTCAGCACTGACTCCCTAGGAAGGACGTGGGAAGCTACGCGGTTTGCAAATTGACACTTGCTCCACAGTTTCAGAAAGTGGCCTCCTGAGGCGAGTTACAAAAAGTTCTCAAGATGGAGGTAGACTTTAGCATCCTGCATTTATCACCACGCATTTTAAAAAACTGGCTTTAGAAAGAAAAAACGTGTTCATCGAGCCCCAAAAGGGGGTAAACTTAGAAAAAGAAAACCCACTTACATAAAACTTAATGAATTGCTTTAATTTTTGTGAAAGCAAGCAAAACTTGAGGCCAGATATGAACTAGTGATACACTTTTTCTTCTTGCTCAAAGCAGCTACCACTGTCTTTTTGGCCAGATTTCTACAACGAAAACGCATTAGCCTTAGGTTTAGTCTCAGAATCCAAGGAGACTTTGCCATTGAAAATCACACCACCAGTTTCCACCAGCTAAGTTTCTGAGTGTGCCATCCAGACTCTCTTGTCAGTGTTAGTTAATATTCTGAGACTTCCTACATGAATGGAAATCACTACTCACTATAGCAGGGAGATTTTTTTTTTCCTTCCAAGGTGCTTTAAAAGCATTCTCTAATCCTCGCAGCTAAAAACAAACTTTACTCCCCTGAAGTTTGTAGTAGAGTTTGACATTCGTTTAAACATCATCTTTCTCATTGGACCTGGAGTGGATTTGATAGCATATGAAATAGACAAAAAAGACAGAAAGGGGGTTTAGGGTCACAAAAAGAGAGAAGAAATAGAGCATATCCAATGAAATGGGAAGTGTATTATTGAGAAGCTACTGTGCATAACGCATTGATCCAGACATAGATGCCCGATGCAACCGTGAATGTGACCAGGACCAAGACGGAAGACTTTTTGAACCACCGTTTATATACTTGTAGTTAGATATTGGAAGTAAAAGATACTATGAGAATTTGTAGGTTGTAGGTAGTCTTGTTCATATTCAAGTATGGAAGGACATAATGGAGGAGGTGGTATTTGAAAAGAGTCTGAAGGCTGGGTAAACAGAACTGGAAGCGCAGAAGGCAGTCTTGACAGAAAGGCAGACTTGAGCCCGGGCATGGAGGAGGATTTGGGAAAGCATGTCCTGGCAATCAGTGCATGGAGCCGGGTTGCCTGGAGGTGTAAAAGTGCTTGGGGTGTGAAGTGGAGGTGAGGCAGCAAAGGAGTGTCTGACTAAATTAGAGGAGACTCTATATTCTAGCAAGAGGAGGGAGGACACAATTCAGTAGGTGGTGAGAGTCCTTGAAAGTGTTTTAGCAGAGGAGTGGCATGATCAGATGTCTGCATTGCTAACAGCATTCTGCTAAAAGTGGAATTTTACAACTGTGTTGAGAAATGTTGAGGCTTCATGTTAATGTAAAATGTATCCTTCCTAAGGGTTGTAAAAAAAATTCTGACTGAGGTGTGATACAAATGAATCCCACTCTGCCCCAGGGCCATGAAGAAGATCCATTACGGGGCTTCATACAAGACCCTCTGTTTATGATGAGGGAGATGGTGTGGCTTGCTCTACCTGAGAGTTTTTTGCAATGACTGATATTGCTGAGTCATCTAATTTAAACTTACTTGGATTTATCTGGCCTAAGGGAGTTGCTGAAATATTTTAACTGACAAGGTGCGGATTAAGGAGTGATAGAAAAATCAGTCAGGTGTCTTGCCTGAGAGGCAGCCAAGGCTTCAAGCTGGTGAAGAAAGAAGCATCAGTGATGGCTCTCAGAGTACCTTCCCGAGGGCTTCTTTTCCTTCCCGTGGCCTCAACAGGAGGGTCACAGACCATCCAGCCTAGAGGATCTGATAGAGTCACTGCAGTAGGCAATGCGTTGGTGCTCTGTGCTCTGACCATTTTGACCTCAAGTCAGCTTCCTAATGCCCTCCTCTTAGGATGTAGGCACCAGATAATTGGAATAAAATTTCCAAGCCTCTGCAAGGCCTGCTCCACCTTGAGATCAGGGTAGATCTCAGATACAGCTATTGTGATATTTTTGAACTGCCCCCCATTTATTTACTTCCTGTGGCTTACATCCTTGACTGATCGAAATCACCTCTTCAGGCAACTCATTTCTGTGTTTACTCTTACGTTCTTGGTTTTCTGGCCAAGAATTCTATAACTATTGATAAATGGAATATCACCTGCCATATCAGCAAGCAAAGGATGCCACAGTCATCAGCAATTTCAGCCCTACAACGTGAGCCAGTGAGCTCTGAAGGAACTCAAGAAGGAAAGAATACCTGCCATCTAGCAACCATCAGACTGCAGCCACTCCCTACGGTGTGGGGATACTGAAAAAACTCAGAATGGGGATACTGGCCCCAGATAGCTGAGGTGCATCTCGAAAGAATGATTTCAGTGAGCCCAGACTCCTGCATCTTCCCATACACAGAAAAGGGCTAAATTCCTTAACTTGGGATATATGGTTTTCTTTAACAATAACATTTTGACTTTCAGATTACCTGCCCTTTGTTGCAAAACTTCTGTATAACTTGGTTCCCCACCTCACCTCCTCAGAGCAGTTCTCTCAGGATTACTTGAAATGCTGCCTCCCAGGCATGAAGTCCTAAAAATTTCCGCTGAATAAAACATAACTCTCAACTTTTAGGTTGTGAATATTTTTTAAGTCGACACTAGTCTAATTGTAGTACTTTCCAATTAATCTTCTCTCTTCAATAAGGGAATCCAACTTCCCAGATCATGTCCTTCCCCAGTCAGAGAGATTTTGATTCGGTAAGTCAGGTGTGGGTCCAAGATTCTATATTTTTGAGAAATGTTTTACCTCGTCCTGATGCAGCCATTCACAGAATCACCGCCTTAGATTCTAAATTGCATAAAGGAAGTATCAAGTATATTTTATTTATCACGATGTTCCAGTGCCTAACAAAGTGCTTCTTACAAAGGAGGGGCTTAATATATGTTTACTGATAGAATGAATGGATGGATGAATGGGTGAATGAATGAGTGGATGAGTATTTGAATGAACACATGGGCTGCAGAGCTCTCTGCCTACCCCTGCCACCTGATCTTATATATTAGGGATCTCGACCTGAGATTAACTAAAATTTCAGACATATATGTGTATATCTAGGAAAAAGAATGGATAAACATTTAGAATGTGGTTTGCTTAGGATACTTTTTTCAATGTGAGAAGAAAGTGACTGTCAGTTCTTTCCTAGAAAGAAAAAACAGTGAAGGGCAGGGCATGATGATGCCAGGGCCTGTAGTCAGAAGGGTCTCACAGAGAAGCTGAAGATGTTGTTTGCATGATGGGCATAAGCAGAAACTGAGGATGAGGAAAAACATCCTGTTTTTTCTGCAGAAGTTAGAACACCCTCACCAGAGGAAGACTGCCGTGAATGTAGGGCTATTTCAGCACCCTACGACTAAGGGCTGGAAATATCAGTTAAAAGCCTTGAAATGTACGTGAATGAGGTAAAAGATGACAGAAATAGCAGTGGCAGTAATAAGATATTAAATGGCCAAGGAAAGCCATGAAAGGATACCAGAGAAGAATAAAATCATGTAAAATAACCCCTGAGAATCCTTAAGTCACTTTACTGGGAATTTTGTAGACTTGAGTTAATCAAAAGTGGGCCATATTAGTGTAATGTGATTTACACATGTTGTTATGTGACTTCATTAAACGCCCATACCTGATGTACCCTGGGAACATTTGAGTTGTGTATACAGTCACTGGAGACTCAACCCTCTCTCCCACCTCTCCAAACTTCTCTGGCTATTATCATTTCAATCTCCATTCTGTTTAGTTTAGGTAGTGGATGTGCAAAAATCCTTAGGTAGGTTATATAGACTTACCAAAATCTTCATACATATTCCCTAAGTCCTCAAGATTTAGGGAGGGGCTGCAGTGCTATGTCAGCCTCCCCCCAGCCAGTCTTTGGGGATGACTAACAAATCCTGCAATGAATCTGCTAATTTGTTCCTATGCTATCGACAGTTCTATGTAAACCACATGTTCTGTTCATCTCTTGGGTGGAAATCAGAATCTTGGCACTGTGAAGTTCTAAAGCATAAGTCCTGGGAACTTATGCTAACAAGTCTGTGTGGTTACTTCTCTGTCTCCATTAAGGATGTAGAGTATTCACATTGAGAGTGGTAGTAGTATTACCTAGTACTGCTAGCGTTACATTAGTAATTAGCAACAGCTTGTTTGATTGCCTCTTCTTCACCCTCTTCTAGGGAAGGACACACCCAACACCTGAAGCTGAAAAGATGAAATGAGATGGATGGACAGCAGTGTAATAGTCACGTATACTCACAGCCCAGGGCACAAGGCCACGCAGGGCCATACACAGGGAGCTGCATCTGGGAACAGAGTGAACCAGCAGAAGCTGAGGAGGCAGGCTTTTTAGTAACAAGAGGGTGGGGTGGTCCCTTGTTCTCACAAGAGGATGTGATCGGTTAGCTTAGATAATTCTACAGGGTAGCAGAGAGCTAAAGCATGCTACTCAGGGGTAAGCAGCACTCTGCCTGGTCCTCTTGATAGGGAGAGTTGTCTGCTGGGGGACCTTTCTGTGGGAGTAGTATTGGGGTTGGGGAGAGCAGGTGGTGAGGTCATTTGAAGCCCTCCTGGTTCCAGATGGCAAGGCAGAATATAATATTGAATCTTTATTACAGTTGACACCAGTTGAATGCTTACTGTGTACTTAATGCTGGCTAAGTGCTTAAAATGGATTTCTAGTTTTCTCTCTACATTTTATTTCTATAATATCCCTATACCTATAAGAAAGTCCTATGAATCTCCTGTTTCTTTAGCACCTGTGGAAATGGTGCTAAAGTTCCCATTGTGAGGAGTAGGGCTAGAATTTGAATACTATGTGTATGGCCTTTCAATAACATCAATAATGGCAGCAAGCTGGCTTGGCCTTTTAAATATAAATTTAACTGTAGAATTCTTGCGTTTTAGAGCTGTAATGGGCCTTAGAGATTTTAGGGTATCCTGGGAAAATGAATGACATAGTTCTTCTGAAGTGGAAAAATAGGACAAGATATAAGATAAAATAACTGTGGGCCACAATTGAACTAATGCTAATTATAGACAAGCATTTTTTAAGGATCTGGGGAGCTTATTGATATTGAAATTGAATAGTAATGATATCACCAATATGAAAATGATATGAGTCATTAGGAAGATGTCCTACAATTGCGACGCTCCTACCTAATGTGCTTTAAGTCTAGATAACTCAAGCTTTGCTGACCTTACCAACCTGTGGATATGAATGCAGTAATGTTAATATGAAGAGCCCATATTTAACCACCTCTTCCTACTTAGTCATGTGTGAAAACAACCCCTACCCCCAAATATTCATGCTGTTACTCAGGAGATGTCTCAAATATTCTCAGGAACAGAACTGCATTGTCAGAGTAGTTCACCGAGCATTCCTCCCAAATAGTTATTCAGCGGTTCTACCATATCCACCTGCCAGGGTCCACCACCTCTGTCAGATACCACAGTCATACCTTGTCAGCACTCGCCTTCTGCCTTCCACCAAGCAGTGCAATGATAATTCTGCAGTACCTACTGTCCCTGAGCTGACATACGGTGTGTGGCAATGGGGGAAGGAAACTCTTCTTCTCTGTAAAGGAGATTTTACTCCTTTAGAATGATTTCAGAGTGGTGTTGATTCTTTAACTTTGTCACAAAGGGGCTCTAATGTTTTGTTTTGTTTTGTTTTGTTTTGTTTCTTCCCGAGAGGGTGTCTGCTCCTTTTATCAGATTTCTGACGTTCTTGTTATAGGACCTCTTAACTATGCTATTTTTTAAAGAAAATTGAGCTACAATTTACATAGAGTAAAACTGATGTTTTTGGTGCACAGTTCTATGAGTTCTGACAAATGCACACAGTTATGTAACCACCACCATAATCAAGGTATAGAACTATGCCATCGTCTTCAGAAATTCCCTTTTGCTCCTTTACTGTCAACCCTTCACCTCACCTTCAGCCTCTGGCAGCTACTAATCTGTGTCTGGCCCCATATCTTGCCTTTTTGGGTGTGTCATATAAATATGTGTCCTGGTCCACTTGTTTTTATTTATGACTAGGGCGAACATGGATCCATTTTCCTGGGACTGTTTCCGTTTATGCATAACTATAAATGGCATCTTGTCGCATTCTCAAAAGTGTCTCAGTTTAGATAAAAAATGAGAGGATTATGCTACTTGTAGTAACACAGCATCCAGATGCTTCCCGTGATAGGCTAATGCCAGATTCAAGCATATATTGCTCAAAATTTTAAAAAATGGAACCATTTAGCCTTATGCCTAAAATATACCTTCCTGTGGTTTTCTTATTTTCAGATTAATAATTGCCAATCATAACACAAGTAGTAATATGGATACTTACAGTTTTGTCTCTGTCTCCTTTCTTTCCCAGCCCCTAGTTTTCAGGTAACCATCCTGATTATTTTTCTTCACATTTCCCCTTCTCCTTATCCATATAATTAAAAAGGGAACAGCCATGATTTTTCTGGCTGGACTCTGATTCCTGGATACAATTTATAGACAACAGACAGACAATAGACACCCCAGACTGGACTAATTGAAAGTCATCCCTGGAAATTTAAAATTGAGGGAATATTAGAGTCTCAGTCTGGCTGAGTGGTGAAGTCATAAACTGAGCTATGTTTGATGGTGGTCATATCCCACCAAGTGAATTGGGAAACCAGGAAGGAGAGAGAAAACCTAAAACAATAACAACAGATATGCAGAGAGAAGCAGAGATGAAAGATGAAAAAGTGAATTTCCTCAGATCCTTCTCATTTTACAGTCAATGGCTTCAGTCTATTCCTGATGTCCATTTTCATCCCTATCCTTGAGGTCTGTGAAAACAACTTCTATAAAAAAGAGCTCTCTTTTGAATAACCTAGATGCATACAGCTTGTGTTACCACCAATCAAAATAGATCTAAAGACAGAGGCAAAAAGTATGAGACATCTGAAGGGGCAATACTCCAATTTCCATATTCCAGCCCTTTTCCATACCCATCTTGACCATAAACATTTATGTCACCTTGAAATTATTCAAAGCACTCAGCCCCTTTTGTCAAAGACAAAAAAGGCAGAGCATTCCATCTTTGAAGTTATATTGCCTTTACCATTAGAAAAAAATAATACATCTACTAAAAAATTTTTTCAACAGAGCAACACAATAAAAGAGTAAGTATCTGTCGGGAAAAATAATGTAGAGAGATAATTAAATCTCAGAGGCATTTCTTTTGGTCTAATGCAGTTTTTCTCAGAAAGAAAAACAAGCATCAGGCTGCCCCCAAAGACACTTTCCAACCTGCCATTGCCACTAACATGAAGTTGAGAGATGAGAATTCTGTGCTGAATTTGTTCCTTCTTTTCAAGAAAAAGAGGCTTAATATTCATTGGGGAGAGAGAGTAGAAGAAAAACACCTCTGCTGTTACTTTCATGGGGTTGAAATGCTTGCTCTCACCACCTAAGGTGTTCGTCTTTACCAAGATGGTTGCTAGGGAGTTAGCCAATTTGAGTGAGTATTTTTGAATGTTTATAAAACTGAAGAGTGGCACCATTGGCAAATGCACTTATTGGCAGAACTGAGCCAATTAGGTGTGCTGCTAAAGTGACTAAGCACAGTCGATTCCACTGAAGGGACAAATGTATGATGATGTCTGCTTCTGGAGTGTCTAAAACTCCAGATATTTAAGTCTCAGATAAGTGTGATGATGTACTCTTCCTATTTCAGGACATTGTGAATGTTTACTTTTGGGGTTATAAGAACACATAAGAGAGCATCTTTAGGTGATTCTGATATGTTCCCTAATTTTTCTTGTTTAAAATAAATGACAGGATCTGCTTTCTTAGAGGCTGGAGATGGGTTTTATAATAAGAAAAGGCCTAGTGATGTGCCCCTACTTCATTCACTGAGATTGTGCAATTCATCTGCAATTCTCATTTTAATTTTCTTCCACACACATATCCCTAACTATCATTTTTAAAGACAACTATGGGACTTCCCTGGCGGTCCAGTGGTTAAGACTCCATGCTCCTAATGCAGGGGGTGCGGGTTCGATCCCTGGTCAGGGACCTAAGATTCCACATGCCATGTAGTGCAGCCAAAATAAACAAACAAACAAATAACCATTAACTAAATAAATAAAGACAATGATGACCACTGTCTACATTTATAGGGATAATAATAACTTTTTTAAAAAGCAGAGCAAAATTATCTATGCAGATAATTCAACAAATAAGCAAAGCAAAACAAGCAAACACTTCCTATGACATGCAAAGATATGGTTCACTGATTCCCCCGATTGTCCCTCTTCTGATCACATGTCTTCCATATCCCGTTTCCCTCATGATTAGGAAAAAAAGTATGTGATCATGAAATGTATGATTAGTGAGTGCCACCAGTTGGGTTCTCTGGGACGTAGACTCCCAGGAGTTTAGAGTCTTTAGGGAGATTGTTTAGGGACCCGGTTTAGGGATAACCTGCGGAGAAGGGAAGGAAGCAGGACTGGGCACAGCATAGCTAGGGCTGCCATGCAATCTCCGTGGAGGCTGCAGGTAACTCTGTGGGGAGCGTCGACTGTAAAACATGCACAACCTAAAAGCTGAGAGTTACATTTTATTCGGCAGACTTTCTGAGGACGTCAAGCCTGGGAGACAGCCTCTCAGATTGCTCTGCGGGACTGCTTGTAAGAGGTAAGGGAGGAGCCAAGATATATAGGAGTTGTGTAACAAAACTTTTCCAAAAGTTTTCCAACAGGTAGTTGGAACATCAGAAGATTACTGTTAATTAAAGAAGAGCAGACATCTCAAGTTAATAAATTCAGTGCTTTTCTATGTATGGAAAGATACAAAAGTCTGGGCTCATTGAAATCATCCCTTTCATATGTACCTCAGCTATCTGGGGCCAGTATCTTGTGTTTTCCCATCCTGTGCCTCCTCAAGATGCACAGCTGGGGGGTGACTGAAGTGGCTGAGGGCTTGATGGCGGGCATCCTGTTTCCATCCTGAGTTCCCTCAGGGCTCCTGGTCAGGGCAGCTGTAATATGATGGTTTGATGGCTGCAACATCCTTTGCTTACTGATGTGGCAGGCAACATTTTTCATTCACAGGAGCTCTGAAGCGTGGATGACCCTTCAGGGTTGTTCTGAGTGGGTCAATGGTATTGGGCTTTTAAACTCCCATGTAAACCAGTCATGGATGCTGGTAGCCCAGGAAGGGAGGGGCATGTTGCCTTGGCCGAAGTGGCTCTCTTCAGTAGAGGCAATGTCTGAAATGGGCCGATAGTCCCACCTCTCTGCCCCTGCACTTTCAGCATCTGGGAGAATAATTGCGCGAAGCAGTATAGGCAGCTAGCCGTCTCTTATTTACTAATAACATACTCTGTGTCCAACCCTGCAAGAAGTACAGCGGAAAGAAAATCCAACCAGTACAGGACATTTTGTTTGAAACACAAATTTACTCATGGGGCAATACCAAAGTACAGGGCAGGACGCTACAAAGTTATAGCTGAGGGAAAGAAACTTGGAGAAGATGGTGACAAATATTACTGAAATCAGCAAGAATGAGGGCCAGGATATGGGTTGCATCTTTAAAAACAGAGTTAGGGTAAAAGAGACAGGTGGCAATAGGACTTTGTGCAGAAAAAAGATGGTTGTGCACCCCGTGGACAATGCAAGCAGGCAATAATCTGTAAGAGAAATAGTTACGACACTTGTCTTGAGGCAGAGGAAGACAAATTTGAACAGATAAAAGGGGTATCAGATGACAGAATGACTTGAATGCCAGGTTAAAGAGACTGGATTCTATTCAATATAAAATGCAAAATAAAATAAAATTCAAAATAAATTTAGTCAAAATAAAATAAGTAACTCAGTATGGATGTCATGTGATAAAAGTGGGGCTTTTAAAAAATTAACCTGGTGGAAGGAGAGACAATAAATTGTAGACGATGAGAATGTAAATCACTGTCTTCTTGGCTAAGTTGGCAAGATAGGAAAGGTGGAGTTTCTGAAATTTCAGGCCACATAAAAAGACATTAGAACTTAACAAAGTAACATAATGTAACTTTTGAAAAGTTACAGAACAAAGAAGTAATGGAGCTGGGAATCAAACCCACATCTGCCTCTAAAGTGTCTTTTTTAACACTAGGCCATGTTGTCAGGATGTTAGAAAATCTATGTGTAAGGTGATTTTCCCCCGAGTGCTCAGAAAGTAAGAAAACTAAAATGTTGGCACTGATTTGGAGCACAAGGTAGTTTTCAGATTTTGACACTATTTGGGGAATTCAATTTTGTGTCTGTGTCACTCTTTTATATTTAGGAGAAGATAGAGCACTTATCTTGCCTCTAAGAACACTTTCTGAAACTTTTATGTCATCAATTAATGGACTTAATAAATATTTACTGACTGCCTAATCTTTTTCAGAAAGTACTCCTGGTGTTATGGAGAAAGCAGAAAATAAGAAAAATTCGTATTGTCTTGAAATGTACATTCTACTGGACAGAGACAAATAATAAACATTAATATAAAACAAATAAAAATCATAAATACAAAAATATAATAATTTCAAAAATTGTGTATTTTAGGCAGAAAATGTACAGGGTAATTTTACGAATAGATACTGGGTCAGAGAGGTGAGATAGGGTAATTTGGGGCCAGAACATACAGTATGTTGGTAAATTATCGGACGTATATGCAGTGTTTTATCTTTTTAATGTGCCATCACTTACTAGCTGTGTGCTCTTGGTTAATCTATCTGTGACTCAGTTTTCCCATCTACATTATATGTCTGTTGCCATAATTGGGTGAGTAAATGTAAAAAAAAAATTTCTTTAACTAGTGAACAGAGTAAGAGCTCAATAAACGCTAGTTCCTTATTAAATATTATTCTTTTTCCTGAGAATGAGGGTTTCATTTTCCCATCTCCTCTCTCCTAAACAGAAGAAGCATTAAGTCATATCTGCCCAGAACAGTTCCTAATGGTAAAATTTTCCTCCTGAGATTATGCTCCGTAAACTTGATGTGAGTTGCCCTCCCCTTCACTCAGTAGCTACTTGTTAAATGGCCACTATCTGCTAGGTATTGGCCTCCGTAAGGTGAATTTAATTCAGAAATCACTAAATGAAATTCCCTGAGTTTGTTTTGTTTCTCTGTAAACCCCCGTGCTGGTTTATCAGCCTGCAGGAGAAGCAGAAAGATGGCCTCGGGGGATCTGTCAGTTGGGTCCAGTCCAGACATCAAAGAATATTATGAATGTGTGAAATTGCCTTTGGCAAATACAATTTACAGACCCTCTGGCACAGTTATGCTGAAATGATAAGAAATGTCACTGCAGCATACTGCATTGAATAATAAATATTTCCAGCCTTCAATGTCAACTATCCACTTACCCAGAATTAGAATGGTTTGCAATCACAATAAAGGGAAGAAGGCAATGGTTTCTATTTTCTTCTCATTAATATGCTGCAACCCTTCCTATTAATTAAATCAGGAGGCTAGCCAGGAGTAGAACTTAGTGAGATTATCTATATTATGCACTTGAAATATAGTTTATCAATTTTAATTAAGTTCTAAATATAATCACCTTTAATTCTTCTACACCCTGAAACTAATTAAAAATGAAATTAGTTAACATTTCTCTGTGACATCATTAAAAAATTGTTCATATAAAAATGCAAATACCTCTATAGTATGCTGCATGTTTGCTTGGATCTCTCTGGGATGTTGATGACCAGAGAATTAAAATTTTGCATGAATACAAACCTCTGGGCAATAATTTTTTTTTTCCTCAAATTTCTCTCCATGTCTAGTCATCTCTTTCCTCTTTGTCTCAATTTGGCCTGTTCCGGACACTGGCTATAGCTTTGGAAGCCTATTAAATGTCATCTTCCTGGTTATACTGTTTCAGAGACTTCATGTTAGGTTGATATGAATATGCCAATCTGTATTCTTTACTTCCTTAATAGCATATATTTAAGACCCTCTCTGTGTGCTGAAGTGGCTAGAGAATACTACCTCAAGAGATGTCTAGAGCAACATTTAGGTCAATATATGCCCTTTAGTGGCGGAAATAGAAGCTGAAAGAGAAAGGTAAACACAAAAAGTAATAGTAGTTGATATCTATCAAGCTCTCCATAGAGATTATCTTACTTTTTCCTCAAGATAACACTATTTTATCATCCATACATAACAGGAGAAGAAACTGAGATTTAGATCTTATGCTCTGGACCACCATGCTCTGCAGATCAGCTGGGTGATTCCTTCCATGTCGAATTAAACACAACATGGTCGGGTCTAGAGATGGAGCCTTCTAAACCCCACTTCTGAGATCTTTGGTGTTCTTTTCCAAGTCTCTGTTTTTAACCCAGTAGAATTCTGCACAATGACAAAGTCATCATTTCAAACTATGAAGTTATTATTCTAATCAAGAGGAGCTTCATCAAAACATGAAGATGATGACCAATCAAATATACTATAAATTAGTGCCCACTATTTGTCAGGTCATGTGCCAAATGCTAAGGCATGGACAAAAGAACTGGGCAAAGCTTATCCGTTCAAGGAATTTATAGCTCAGGAGGAGAAACAAAGCATATATACATGAAAGATGGTATAATTTTTAAAAGATTCAGTTAAGAACAATATTTTTTTGCCCCAATGCCTTTTATGACCTAGCCTCAGTAGATATGTACTGTCATTTCTACTTTATTCTATTCACTAAGAGCAAGTCACCAGATCCAGGAGAGGGGAATTAGGCTCTGTTTCTTGAAGTGGGAAGTATTGCAGAACTTGTGTACATATTTTAAAGCCACCACACTCTTATATGCTAAATTATAGGTAAGTAGATTTGAGAGACTATCCTCAGATGATTTTTGAAGATCTATATTGGTCTCATTAAGGTGTGTTATGACATCACTTTTAATGAATCCTCAAAAGCTAAGATTTGCCCTACCTTCTCACACCTCTTCTTCTCTACTCTACCATATTTTAAGTTTCTTGAGTGCTGATGACATTTCTTAGTCTTTTGTGTCTCTGCTGCTTACCTCCTCACATATACACATATTCATTCACTCATTTTATATATATATATGTTATATATATATTTATGTATATATAGAGAGAGAGAACCACATTCTAGGGATACAGTAATGAGCAAGAACTAGTTACAGTCTTGTTTTCCTGGAGCTTGTAGTCTACTGAAGGAAAAAAAGATAAAATTTGTAATAGCTAACCTGTTGAGCACATATTGTGAGCCAGGTGCTTTTTCTAAACCCTTTACCCATGTTAACTACTTTAATCCCTCACAATGACTCTATGAGGTAGGTATTGCTATTGCCCCTATTTACAGAAGAGGAACCTACAGTTTGCTAACTTGTCCAAGTTTAGAGTTAAGAAAATGGAGGTGCCAAGATTTGGATTCAGTGTAATTAACTTCATTTGAGTTCTGAGCTCAAGTTCTTAAATTCATACTATTTACTTATACATGACACAATCAGAAATAGAAAAAAAAAGATGGCCATAAGTCATTACAGTATTGTTTTTTAAGTGTATTCACAGAAAATGTTGTGGGATTTCAAAGAGTAAATACATCACTGGATATCCAATACCTTTTCCTTTGAAATTCATTGTCATTTATCTATCATGGTACAAAAATTTAAAAAAAAAAATCCTTCTCTGCTGCCTTCCCACTGCCATCCAAAAAACTAAACTATCTTAATAGCATACCTCTGCTTATAGTAATACTTCAGCCTTCCATCTAATCCCCTGAAGTATTTAGTTGAACACATTCCATAGTGATCTTTACTTTCTTTGATTTTTCTATCAAAAGTATTCATTTTGGAATCATCCATTCATTCAACAAATATTTTTTGAGCATTTACTATACCAGTACCAGATACTGTCCTAGATACTGAGACTAAACCAATGAACAAAACAAACAAATATTCCTGTCCTCATGTAGTTTATGTTCCAGTGTGTGGGGAAGACATATAAAAAACAAAACACAAAAATTACACATAGATATTGTATATTGAGAATCCCAAGCCCAGAAGACATTCAGGTAAAGTGAGGTGTATGTATGTGCAATTTTAAATAGGATGATCAGAAAAGCCTCCATTGAGAAGGTGATGTTTGAGCAAAGAGTTGAAGATGAGGGAGCAAGTTAAGTGGATGTCTAGGGAAGATCATTCCAAGCAGAGGGAACAGCCAGTTCAAAGACCCCAAGAGTGGAGTGTGCCTGATATGATAAAAGAATAGTAAAGGGACCAGCAGAGCTGAAGTTGTTTGTCAGGGTCAATGAAGTGATTGGTAGTCAACCCCAAGGGCATATATTGGTACTTGGTGATGTATAAAAGAGAAAAAATATGGAGTTGTTTGCTTATTGCTCTATGGATAAAAACAGAAATAGAGAATAGGGGAGAATAATATTGATTAAGCAAATATATGACACACTGTGTGAGGCATCATCTATGTATGACTGCATTTAGTGCTTACTGTCTATCTATCTATCTATGTATCTATGTATGCATCTATCATCTATCTATCTATTTATCTAGTTAATTATTATTATTATTTCCACCTATAGAGGTAGGAAATGAAACTCAAAGAGTTTAAGTAGATGCCCAGTGTCATCAAATTTATAGAAACACAGCATTCAAAATCAGTACTCTGTGATTCCAAAGTTATGTTCTTTTGAACATAACGTTTTCCAAGTTTCTCTTTAGCCTTGAACATTGCAACACTTTCTATTTTTAAATGTTTAATCCCTAAAAAACAAAATCATTTTTTTAAAAATCCCTGGTACTTATAAGCAAGAAAAAGATTGGAATAATAGGTGTGTTTTTCTTTTCCTACTTTTGTGATGGATTAAGGTTTCCTTTAACTTGACAGGAAACATAGCAGAGTGGTTAAAAGCATGGGCTGTGGAGTCAGAAGAGTCCTCCTTTCTTATCATTTCTTGACTACGCATGTCTTTGGATGCAATACTGAGATTCTCTGGCCTTCTGTTTCCATGTATGTCCAATGGGCATATTAATAACATATGCTTCAGAGTGTTGTTGTGAGAATTAAATGAAAGAATGAACATAAAGCACCTAACCAAGTCTCTGCATGCAGTAGGTGTCCAATACATGTTAGCTACCATTTTTACTTGCTAACATACTACAGTTGGCCGTCAAAACCTACATCAAAGAAATGTAACTTTTCTAGTATCAATAAGGCCCTACCCACCTACCCCTGCCAAAGTGCAAACGGTAGGAATTTTACACGAATGGGATTTTAAAAATTATTTTCACCTGTAATATACTGCAGTGAAAACTTCAGCCCACTCCCAGAAGTGCTGCTTAGAATGAGGCATAATTAAAATAAGAGAACAATCAACAGGAGGAATGTTAGTATAGAACCAAGGAAATTATTAAGAAACTAAACTGAACAACGTCATTAAGAAACACCAGAGGAGAGAGGGCAGACAGCAGAAGCAAGAAGAACTACAGTCCTGTAGCCTGTGGAACAAAAACCACATTCACAGAAAGAGAGACAACATGAAAAGGCAGAGGGCTATGTACCAGATGAAGGAACAAGATAAAACCCCAGAAAAACAACTAAATGAAGTGGAGATAGGCAACCTTCCAGAAAAAGAATTCAGAATAATGGTAGTGAAGATGATCCAGGACCTCGGAAAAAGAATGGAGGCAAAGATCAAGAAGATGCAAGAAACGTTTAACAAAGACCTAGAAGAATTAAAGAACAAACAAACAGAGATGAACAATACAATAACTGAAATGAAAACTACACTAGAAGGAATCAATAGCAGAATAACTGAGGCAGAAGAACGGATAAGTGACCTGGAAGACAGAATGGTGGAATTCACTGCTGCGGAACAGAATAAAGAAAAAAGAATGAGGGCTTCCCTGGCGGCACAGTGGTTGAGAATCTGCCTGCCAATGCAGGGGACACAGGTTCGAGTCCTGGTCTGGGAAGATCCCACATGCCGCGGAGCAACTAGGCCCGTGAGCCACAATTACTGAGCCTGCGCGTCTGGAGCCTGTGCTCTGCAACAAGAGAGGCCGCGATAGTGAGAGGCCCGCACACCACAATGAAGAGTGGCCCCCACTTGCCGCAACTAGAGAAAGCCCTCACACAGAAACGAAGACCCAACACAGCCATAAAAAAAAAAAAAAAAAAAAGTAATGTTCTTTCAACGTTTAAAAAAAAAAAAGAGAAAAGAATGAAAAGAAATGAATAGAGCCTAAAAGACCTCTGGGACAACATTAAACACAACAACATTCACATTATAGGGGTCCCAGAAGGAGAAGAGAGAGAGAAAGGACCCGAGAAAATATTTGAAGAGATTAGAGTCGAAAACTTCCCTAACATGGGAAAGGAAATAGCCACCCGAGTCCAGGAAGTGCAGAGTCCCATAGAGGAAAAACCCAGGGAGAAACACGCTGATACACATAGTAATCAAATTCACAAAAATTAAAGACAAAGAAAAATTATTAAAAGCAGCAAAGGAAAAATGACAAATAGCATACAAGGGAACGCCCATAAGGTTAACAGCTGATTTCTCAGCAGAAACTCTACAAGCCAGAAGGGAGGGGCATGATATACTTAAAGTGATGAAAAGGAAGAACCTACAACCAAGATTACTCTACCCAGTGAGGATCTCATTCAAATTCAAAGGAGAAATCAAAAGCTTTACAGACAAGCAAAAGCTAAGAGAATTCAACACCACCAAACCAGCTCTACAACAAATGCTAAAGGAACTCCTCTAAGTGGGAAACACAAGAGAAGAAAAGGACCTACAAAAACAAACCCAAAACAATTAAGAAAATGGTCATAGGAACATACATATCGATAATTACCTTAAACGTGAATGGATTAAATGCTCCAACCAAAAGACACAGACTTGCTGAACGGATATAAAAACAAGACCCATATATATGCTGTCTAGACCCACTTCAGACCTAGGGACACATTCAGACTGAAAGTGAGGGGATGGATAAAGATATTCCATGCAAATGGAAATCAAAAGAAAGCTGGAGTAGCAATACTCATATCAGATAAAATAGACTTTAAAAGAAAGAATGTTACAAGAGACAAGGAAGGACATTACATAATGATCAAGGGATCAATCCAAGAAGATATAACAATTATAAATATATATGCACCCAACATAGGAGCACCTCAATACATAAGGCAACTGCTAACAGCTATAAAAGAGGAAATCGACAGTAACACAATAATAGTGGGGGACTTTAACACCTCACTTACACCAATGGACAGATCATCCAAAATGAAAATAAATAAGGAAACAGAAGCTTCAAATGACACAATAGACCAGATAGACTTAATTGATATTTATAGGACATTCCATCCAAAAACAGCAGATTACACGTCCTTCTCAAGTGCGCACAGAACATTCTCCAGGATAGGTCACATCTTGGGTCACAAATCAAGCCTCAGTAAATTTAAGAAAATTGAAATCATATCAAGCATCTTTTCTGACCGCAACGCTATGAGATTAGAAATGAATTACAGGGAAAAAAACATAAAAAACACAAACACATGGAGGCTAAACAATAGTTACTAAATAACCAAGAGATCACTGAAGAAATCAAAGAGGAAATCAAAAAATACCTAGAGACAAATGACAATGAAAACACGACGATCCAAAACCTATGGGATGCCACAGAAACAGTTCTAAGAGGGAAGTTTATAGCTATACAATCCTACCGCAAGAAACAAGAAAAATCTCAAATAAATAATCTAACCTTACACCAAAAGGAACCAGAGAAAGAAGAACAGACAAAACCCAAAGTTAGCACAAGGAAAGAAATCATAAAGATCAGAGCAGAAATAAATGAAATAGAAACAAAGAAAACAATAGCAAAGATCAATAAAACTAAAAGCTGGTTCTTTGAGAAGATAAACAAAATTGAGAAACCTTTAGCCAGACTCATCAAGAAAAAGAGGGAGAGGACTCAAATCAATAAAATTAGAAATGAAAAAGGAGAAGTTACAACAGACACCGCAGAAATACAAAGCATCCTAAGAGACTACTACAAGCAACTCTATGCCAATAAAATGGACAACCTGGAAGAAATGGACAAATTCTTAGAAAGGTATAACCTTCCAAAACTGAACCAGGAAGAAATAGAAAATATGAACAGATCAATCAGAAGTAATGAAATTGAAACTGTGATTAAAAATCTTCCAACAAACAAAAGTCCAGGACCAGATGGCTTCACAGGTGAATTCTATCAAACATTTAGAGAAGAGCTAACACCCATCCTTCTCAAACTCTTCCAAAAAATTGCAGAGGAAGGAACACTCCCAAACTCTTTCTATGAGGCCACCATCACCCTGATACCAAAACCAGGCAAAGATACTACAAAAAAAGAAAATTGCAGACCAATATCACTGATGAATATAGATGCAAAAATCCTCAACAAAATACTAGCAAACAGAATCCAACAACACATTAAAAGGATCATACACCATGATCACGTGGGATTTATCTCTGCAGGTTGTATAACTCAAAGGAGCTTCTTTGGATGAGGGTGACTTATGACAGTGAATCAAATATTAGATAACATCAAGCCTGGATTTCAGCAGGTGCTAAAGCACAATCTATATTCCTGTGCTTAAATGTAGTAGCTGAGCCATAAAAACAACACTCACTAGCCATCCATTTTACATTTTGTAATGTATATATGTCAATGCTACTCTCTCACTTCATCTCAGCTTCCCTCCCCCCCGTTGTGTCTTCAAGTCCATTCTCTACATCTGCGTCTTTATTTCTTCCCTGCCACTGGGTTCATCAGTAGCGTTTTTTTAGATTCCATATATGTGCTTTAGCATACGGTATTTGTTTTTCTCATTCTGACTTACTTCACGCTGTATGACAGACTCTAGGCTAGTGGGAAGCTGCTGCATAGCACAGGGAGATCAGCTTAATGCTTTGTGACGACCTAGAGGGGAGGGATAGGGAGGGTGGGAGGGAGGCTCAAGAGGGACGGCATATGGGGATATATGTGTACATATAGCTGATTTAGTTTGTTGTACAGCAGAAACTAACATAACATTGTAAAGCAATTATACTCCAATAAAGATTAAAAAAAAAACAATATTCACCCCACTTTCGTAAAAATAAGAACATTATAAAAATAACCCATGCATTGTATCCAAAATTTATACTTTTCTTAAGCCACCAAATTTGATTTATGGCATAAAAAGAATTACAAATTATTATGAACACCAAGACAAGTCACATTTGAACTTCCCTGGTAGGATAATGAGTCCAAGAACTTATCACAGCCATACCTCTGGTGTTGGAGTATTGGAAACTGGGTTAGCTAATGCAGGAACTCCAGGGAGGCTTCGTATCTGTTTCAGCTCCTGATTTTGCTCATGCAAATCTAAAAAGAACCTCCTCTACAGCTCCATGCTAAGTTTGCCCTCCAATCTGCAACTTGGAAAAGTATTTACTTAGTAGAGACTGTGTCTAGAAAGTAACATTTTGGCTGTGATGGCAAGAAAAGGAAAATGTTTACCAGGAAAAATTTAGTGGCATAAACTTACATGGAAAAGAGCTTTAATGCTGGAAAAACATTGCTGTGTCTGAAGGTGACTGGAAAGTGGAATGTAGAGGGGAGAGTGGCAATGGGGAAATTTTAAAATGAAGTAAAGATCAAGACACAATGGGCCATGTAGTAAAGAATCTGGGTTTTAATCTACATGCAGTGAGGAGACGTTGTTGCCAAGGGAATGGTTGAATCTGTACTGTGATTTATAAGAAGCACTTTGGCTGCTGCATGGGAACGGTCAGAATGGAGAGAGAATGCATGTCCAGCTATATAGAGGCTACTATGGTGGAATGAACCAAGAGGATGAAAGTGGAGATGGAGAAAAATAGAAAGCCATTAGATCTGTTTTGGAGGTAGAATCAAAAAGCCTTGCTGATAAATGAGATGTAGGTGTTTACAAAAGGGAAGTTGTCAAGAATTTCAAAGTCTCTTGCTTGAGTGATAATAAAGAACTTTCACTGGGATGGGTAAAATACCAGAATAGGAGATCAAGAGTTCACTGTGGGGGGCTTCCCTGGTGGCGCAGTGGTTAAGAATCCACCTGCCAATGCAGGGGACACGGGTTCAAGCCCTGGTACAGGAACATCCCACATGCCGCAGAGCAACTAAGCCTGTGTGCCACAATTACTGATCCTGTGCTCTAGACCCCGCAAGCCACAACTACTGAGCCCACGTGCCACAAGTACTGAAGCCCGAGCGCCTAGAGCCCGTGCTCCACAACAAGAGAAGCCACCGCAATGAGAAGCCTGCTCAATGCAATGAAGAGTATCCCCCGCTCACCGCAACTAGAGAAAGCCCGCACAGCAACGAAGACCCAACGCAGCAGCCAAAAATAAATAAATAAAATAAATAAATTTATTAAAAAAAAAAACAAGAGTCCCTGGGAAAATGCTAATCAATGGGCATAAAGTTTCAGTTACATAACATGAGTAAGTTCTAGAGATCTGTACAACACTGTGCCTGAAATTAACAATACTGTATTGTGCGCTTAAAATTTTGTGAAGAGAGTAGATCTCATGTGAAGTGTTCTTACCACAATAAAATGAAAACAAAAAAAGGAAAAAGAAAAAAAAGATTTCAATGTTTAGCATGTCAATTTAACTTGTGTATGAAGCATGCAAGTGGAGATTTCTAGCAGGCCATAAGGCATAAGAGTTTGTCTACATGGCTGTCTTAGTCACCTATGTAGGTTGGGTCATTATAAGCAGTTCTTTGTAGGCTTTATATGCTTAACTGTTTCCCTAGGTCCAAAGAAAGACAGTTACTATTAGAAGGGACATTTCTCATAATTCAAATAAACAGATGACTTCTGCAGTGAACGGATTTTGATAAGACTTTGAGGACAAGCTGTGTATGCTGCTTTGCAATAGCAATGCAAATAAAGTTTAGCAAAAGTAAAACACCAGATATGGTCTGTCTGTGGATCCTGAGCATTAGAAAGTTGTGCTAATGACTTGACTCTTGGGGAGATATCATTATCTTGGCCAAATTCCTACCCATTGAGCTTTCTGAATCAAAAATAAATTCCCGTTAGTAACAGGGTATATAGCACAGGACTAGAGAAACTAACAGAGCTGACAGTAGAGAAAAACATGCCTTCCTTTCCTATAGGCCCAATGAGGACTGACCTGAGCTGAGTTTTTTGAGAGCCACGCTAATTAGACTGCAGGGTCTCAAGAGACAGCTAAATCATGACAGTGCCTAAACTGCTTATCTTCAAGCACAGGGTAATAGCATAATGATTCGTGAAATGAAGTCATTTCTGATCTAATGGGTCTTTTTTTCTGAGCCCCTCTGCCCAGTACAAGTGACTTGTTCCCAAGCTCCAACTCCAGAAGTTGAGACTCTCCCGACATTACAATATGAAAGTCTACAGTAATTGATTCCAACTCTTGCAGCAGCAAAAGTTGCTTTGCTAAGCAAAGGGATTTATGGATTTGGCCACATTTCGTTGTTTGCTGCCTTCATTTATTACAGATGCATTTTCCTCCCTGTTTTCCAAGATAGAGTGGATGGAACTGATATGGAAATGCTTTTAGCAATGCATTAGATAAAGAAAAAGAAAAATTTCTCTATAGAACCCTTTTAAAACTAGCATTCATTTTTTTCTCCCTTACTTAACAGTAAAGTCATTTCACTGCAGAAAAAGTTTGGAAATATAGAAATAAAGAAAAAGTGAAAATTATTCATAATCATACAAATAACCATAAAGTTACTATTTTGGAGTTTTTATAAAAGTTCTCTTTCTAAAAATATAAATATTTGTTTATTTCTAATAAAATTATAATCAGATAATTTTTATGCTGCTTTTTCCCATGTTCTTTAAAATACTTCAAAAAACAAGATTTTTTTAATGTCTGCAAAATAATCAATTAAATGTATAACGGCTTACTAAACATTCCATTATAATCTAACTAATATTTAATTTGTTTATGGAGGGCTTTTCAAAAATAAGTTTCTGCACTTATATACTCACAATTCAATAATCCATAATTTATTCTAGAATTCTTGATTCCAAAATTTCTATTAAGAATAATAAGAGAAAAAAAGAGAAGCCCTGACATCTAGAATTATAATCAGCATATTATAAATGTATACTTTGGAATCTTTGATATATTAAAAGGTTAGCAAGTTTAAAGGCAGTGAACTCATTCATATCCTTCTTCCTGGTTCATTTTACTGAATGAACCAAGCTTTCTATGGTACATTTTCCATGGAATATTAAAATAGCCAGATGAAATGCTCAACTGTTGGTAGACCCATATGATTCATAAATACTTTCAGATCTTTGTTTCATAGGTTTTTGTATTGCAGCTGATAACAGCAAAGAACCCATGCCTATCTTCTTGAAATAAAGTCTAATTTCTCTCTTCAATTATCCATTTGCATCAATTTATAAAATTTCCTTCTTTATCTATTTTCATGTTACATGATAATATAGGATCAAGGAGTTTATAATTCCTAATGATAACTTGTGATCCTAATCCACGTGGGGCTGGGCGTGGAGCTAGCTCAGTGAAAGGTTACCTTAGGAACCAATGAAATGTCCCCACCGTTCAGTCTTGGACATCTCATCCTTACATCTAGTCTAAAATGCCCGTTTAGATCCTGCCTGCACTCACTTGCTTTCTTTTCACATTCTGGTTTCTGTAACATACACAAGGAAAACTCCTTTCTTCTATAAACTGGGAAATTCTGGGATAAGTGTGCAATTTCCTTGCCATATTCAGGAGTTGAGTGAGATATGAAAACATGGAGATTTCTCATTTTAGTCTGGTCTTTTAAGACGTGTATATGTGTGTAAACTTGCAGACATAATAAAGTGATAAATGTGATGAATGTGTAAATGTCCACAACTTTCTCTCCCTTCCCTTTTGCCTTCTGAAGATAATTTTATCTTTGTCCTTCTAAGAGGATTTTGGTTTTGGTACTATTGTTTAGGGAATTTTATAATGCGCAAGGAAGAAAAAACAGAAATGGAATATGAAGATAAAGATTCAAATCAAAATACATAGAAAGCTGAAAGAAAGAGGAATAAGAGGAAAGAGTCCTTTTTAGCATCAAGAGAATCGGTGATGGGAATTGAAAGTAAAGGGAAGAAAAGTTGTGGAAGCCCAAGGGTGGATATGCAGAGAAATGGGGAGAGAGGGTTTTTAAAAATATACTTAGGAACAGGGTTTTTCAAATTTGGCATTATTAACATTTCGGACTAGATCATCCTTTGTTGTGGGAAGGGGGCTGTTATGTGCATCGTAAGGATTCTCAGAAGCATCCTGGGCCTCTCCCTACCAGATGCCAGTAGCAGCCCTCCGGTCATAACAATAAAAGTGTCTACAGTCATTGCCAAATATTTGCTGAGGGGACAAATTTTCCACAACTGAGAACCACTGCTTAAAAATGTCTTCTCTCCTTCTTTTTTCACATAACCACCAACAACCTACATCTCCCCAGCCAACCACCTTTTGCCATATTCTCCAAAGACCAGGTAAACATTAGAATCATTCAGCTATAGTTATCTACAGGATTGTTCTTCCTTCAAATTGACTCTACACAAAGACTAGACTTTATTGGGTGCCAGTTGTATTTAGTTAGGATTTCCAAATTGATAAGCTATTATATAACATGTATCATTATGTTGACTATTAACATGTTATGTATCAACTGAACAAGAAGGAGGCAAAAAGAGGATGGTGGGGTTGAGATCAGGAGATGTTTGTTTTAGTCCTGAATTTATCAAAGATTGGGAGAAATACTTGTATTTATAGGTTTTGGCATCTCTAAAATGGGGTAAACACCAAACTTCCTTTCAGATTTGATATTCAGTGGTTTGATTATGCTCTAGCTCTATTACAAATACCTTGATGCAATGAAACTGTTTTCCCAGTGCTGCATATGTGAGGTCAGGAAATTTCTAGATAGTAAAGAAATGTCTATGGTAGGCAATTCAAGAGTTGAGAGGAACTTTGGTGGACAGGAAATCACAAAGCGGAGAGAGGGCTTACAAACCTTCAGGTTTGAAAGTTGTAATCTACTGACCCTAACCTCATTCTTACTTCCATCTTATCAGAAGTTGTTGACTCAGTCTGTAGTACATTCCTTTTCTTACATCAGTATATCTCAAATTTGACCACAAATCTCAAAGTAAATCTCAAAAACCACAAGTCTCAAAAACCACAAATCTGTTGGTTTTCTGGTGGAGCACTTATATTTCTGTAAGAGAAAAGACATGTATTATGTACATTGGTATTGGGGAATTGCACTGGTGTCAAAGAAAAAGCAGAGGGGATTTTTCAGCCCCTTCATAAATATAATTAGAATTTGAGCTTTAAGAGCTATGAATGCCTTTGTTCTCTTCACTTGTCACCAAATGATGGCAGCAGATTTAACAACTAGGCCAACAACTTCAAGAGCATTTTAAAAGCTACTTTGTTATTCAAGGATTTGGGGCAAGAATCCCTGTGGACTTGCAATATCAGGAAGGAGAAAAATGGACTGAAGTCATGGAGGATGGGTGTTGTGGAGTGTCACTGTAAAATCCAAGACCCATACTTCATTTACACATCTTGTTTGAAATCTTTCTTATATCATGAAAAAAACATGTTTTCTATCTATTAGTTGTCTGTCAATGGAAAGTGTTAAGTTTGGATGACATTCTGACCCTTGTTTGGTCTTCCTAGTACTACTGCAGTTAGAAAAAGGAGGTTGGAAACAACTCAGAACTTCTCTTTATAATTTCAGAAACAGAAAAGACAGAAAACTCTTCAAAATTGTCTCATAATTTAGTAAATATTCCAATTAAAACCATTTTTAAATTTTTAAATAATTTTAGTTTTATAGTCTTTCCTCCATTTTTAAAATGCAGAGGAATATTTTATAATTTTTCAAAAGTACTCTTGTTCAAAGGAATAATTATTATTATTTTTTTGTATTGGAGCATTAGTGAGTCAGAGCTTTGTAATCATTCACGGAACAGCACAGGATTAGCAAGATATGAATTCAGCAGGAGATTAAGCAGGAAGGCTAATAATTTGCCAGAGTCGAATGAATCCTGAATGTTTCTGGAGGTTGAAAAATATTTGATTAACTCATTTTTGGAAAATTAGTTTTAGCTCTTGCTGATGTTTCCCAAGTAGAAGCATTAAGATTCAGTTATAAGCTGGAATCTTCTGCTTTAGGAATTCTATTTTGTTATCCTGTTAACTAGGTACCTAGGATTCTACATATAAAATCTTTCCTGTTGGTAAGGTCTGGAAACAAATAGCAAATGCTCTAAATCTTAATGACTAGAGTATCTGATAAAATGAATTATCAAGGTAGACAGAATGAGTTGAAAAATGATGGACAGAACACTATTTCTTTTCTTTTCCAAAATGGAAATAAATGATTTACTCTTATTATTAAGAAAGTATTTCATGCTTATGGTAAATAATTACTTCATTACAGAAAAATAAAATCAGGAATGTAAAAATGCCCTGTACTCATTACATAAAGATAGTAATGCTTAACAATTTAGTGTATATAAATTCATAAAAATAAACATTAAAATAGAAAATGAGGGTCTGAATATGCATTCTCAGTTAGTACCTTCATTTTTAACCTAACAACTTTCACAAATACCTTTTAGTGTTTATATAAATCTATATTTTTTCTTTTTCTTTTAATCACAGAATATTTTTCCATTGAATAGATACATAAGAACACTGCATAGTGGTTAAGAGCATGAGTTTTGGAGTCAGTTCAACCTGGATATGAGTCTAGGCTCTGCTAATGAGCAGCTCCAAATCATAGTTTGCTGGTTCTTCTTTTTTCTTTTCTTTTTTTTTTTTTTTGCTCAACAGGAAGATAATGATAATATCTAATTTGTAGGTTGTTGATTGTGAGAATGAAATGAGATTAAAAAGTGCCTTGAATAGTATGCACAATATTTAGCACGCTGCTTGGGTTCAACAAATGTTAGGTATTATCATTGTCATAATTTATTGAGCCAGTCCTCTAAAATTTAATGTTTGGAACGTTTTCTATGCCCTCTACTATCTCTAACACTTTGAAGAATCCTTGTGAAACCAAATTTATGTACCTGTCTGATTATAAAATATTTTTTAGGATTTTGATTCCTCTGGCCAACTTTCTCCATGCTGAAAAGGTGGACCAATCTGAAATCCTATTAGCATTGTATAGGTAGGAAAGATTTGTCTTATCCCATCTGAACAGTTAAGATAGTAATTTTTTGATGATGAGCTATGTAGGTGAGAAAAATCTTCAAACTATGTGAAAAACCATTTTAAGCCACTAAAATACTCCTCTAATGGCCTTAAAAGATTACGATGTCCCTTGTAAAATATTTTAAAATACAATGAAAGCCATGTTTTTTTTATTCCCCAAATAATCATCTCTACAACTCCATGGTGCAACTTTTAGTTCTGTTATGAAATTAAGTATACTAATTCTAATGTTTAAGAAAAGCTATCCCTTTCAAGGGTCTATGAATACGGTAGTGGCCCAGGTCCTACACTAGAAAGAGTACGGGTTTTAGAGTCATATAAAACTGGGCTCTGATTCTCATCTATCACGTACATAGTAGTTGTGCAAACTTTAAAAGCATAACTAAACCTCTCAGATACTTCATTTACTCATTTCTACATGGGGAAAATTACACTCTAATAATCATTTCTTCACATTGGCTAGATCAGTAGTCCTCTTCTCTCTTCTGTTTAACAGAATTCCTCTTTCTTTGGGGAGCTGCTCTTCCCCCACTTAACATGACCTCCATGGGCCTGTCCATTCCAGTTCTCTTCCAGTCCTTTGTTATAAGATTGCTCATGTGATGTAGATTTGACCAATCTTGGTATCCACCTCCTTGGCCACAAAGATTGGTTCAAGGATGCTCACGTGACCTAAGCCAGGGTAACCAGCATCCTCTGAGCTTCTCCAATGACTTAGGCCCAGAAGTCCAAGTTGCCAATTCTATCCCCACTGCAGTGCAACATGGGGTAATGCTACCACATTAAGAGAAAGAGACGGGAAGGAGAGGTAGAGAGAGGCAGAAAGGAAAGCATTTAAGATACATTTCCTAAGGCCTGTTAACACTCCCAGAATTCTCAGCTGCATGAGACCCTCAATTCCTGTATATGCTTAACATGGTTTGCGTTATGATTCTGTCACTTGCAACAGAAAGAATCTAATACAAAAATCTATGCCTTAGGGTGTTATGTGTGTTGATTGAGATATAAAGTACACAGCACAAGACCTTCCGAACGTCAATGTCAGTCTCTTTCTTTTTCTTATTTGAAGCACTCATTCCTTTTGAGTACTGATCAAGTTCACTGAGAAAATGGATGACCTATCTTGTAGGATGGAGATCAAAGAGTCCAGATCCCCTTACTCAAGGAGAAGACTGTTGGCATATCTGGGAAAGTTCAAGATGAAAAGCCTGCTCAGTGTGTGGAAGTTGCTTCCTCCACTGTGGCTCCTCTTACCTAAAGAAGTAGCCGTCTCAATTTTTATCTCCAGCCACAACCATACCCAAGTAAGTACTTTGATCAGACACACAGCATATATGACATCTCTCTCCTGTTATCCTGAATAGTATAGCTCTTACTTCCCTAGGAAGTGAACTAAACTTGGTGCTGTTTCTATTCAGAGAAAAGGTTGTCCTAAGTCAAAGCAGCTTTTGGACTAGACTGGTTCTTTCTGAAATCGTCGGATGTCTTTGAGGACTCTTGCAGACTGACTTGATTTGGTAAGTAAATTTAGCCCTTACTTTTTCCCTTTGATAAGTTCTTAATTATTTAGCAATTAAAGCTTTACTACTTGAATACTGTATCCTGTCAATATTTATTACAGTTATTGTCAAAAGAAAAGGCTGGACTTGAATAATCGTACAAGAACAAAAACAACTGGCACCAAAGGGAAGGACTGTGGTATAACGGAATTCCCTTGGAATTCCAGGATTGATGTTGCCATTAATTAGTTGAGTGACCTCAGAAAATCTCACTTAACCTCCATGGATTCTAATTATAAAATGAGAGTTGGAAAATGATCCCCTCTGGTTCTAACATTTAATGATATTATGATTTCATAAAATAATAAACACTGTGGAACTTCCAACCTTCTGGATCAGTAGGTGGTTGGTATCTGTTTTACTATTCAGACCTCAGACAAGATAGTCTTTCCATGTATTCCTAAGGCAATTCTAGGTGTGCATAGAAAGGAAACTGGGTCTGGCCAGGAGCCTTAGGTTGTAACTTGCTGTGTGACTTTGGACAAATCTTTTCTCTCTCTGGTACTTTGTTTCCTCATTTGTAACAATGGGTTTGGATAAAAACAGTGGTCTCTATTATATTTCAAGCAAAGAACCCTTTTGCAAATGTGAAATAAGTACTGTAGATTGCTCTTGTCCAAGTGGGAGTGGAGGGTAAAGACCTCACTCAGCCCCCCTCCTGCTCCTGAATATGGTCTCAGGCATCTCACAAGCACTAAGTCCTCTCAGAAATGCATTTTGACAAATCTAGAGTCCTTTCAATTATATAATTCTACGGCTTCATGATTTAAAAGAGCTGATTTAGCTCATTTCTTTCTTGTGTCCTCTGTTAGATTAAGGCAATCCACAAAAATTTTAAACGTGACATTATTTCTCAAGATTGAGATATGTAGCTTCTGTCTTTATGGGAAGGCCTAAGAGTATCACATTATATGCTTTAATATCATGAACCAAAGTTTTCAAACTTTAATAATTGAATACTGTTTTTGTTCTTTTCTACTATTTTTTATTCCTTTTTATGCTAAACATTCTTACTTAAAGCTCTTTTATGGAGTAAGTGAACTATGATGCCATATGTAACGTGAGCAAAGACTCCAGTTTCCTTGGGACTGTCCTGATTTTAGACCTGAAAATCCCTCACCCAAGGGAACCCCTTAGTCCTGAGCAGACGACGAGAGTTGGTCACCATTATAGCCAGTCATCTCACTGAGAAAAGAAATAGTAGTTTTTTTAAAAATTGACAGTTTTTTAATGCTAAAATGATGAAGGAGTAGGCAAGGAAAAGATGTGTCTACCCTCTGACTGGTGAACCTGGCCCATTGAGCCCGTCTGTGTGCGCGCTCTTGCTGTGGCCTGCAGCTCCATCACCTGCTGGGCTCCAGGTTCCCCTGAGGGCATCCAGGGCAGTCACAAGTCCACTACTCAACACAGGCTGGTTCCCTTTCCTAGGACTACTGCACTTCTGCCCCCCTGTACTCCAGTCCAGGCAGAATTGTTAGTTTGTACCAATTTTCTATTGCTGCTGTAATAAATAATGACAAATTTTGTGGCTTAAAACAGCACTAATGTATTATCTTTCAATTCCAGAGGTCAGAAGTTTACTGTAGATATCACTGGGCTAAAAGCAAAGTGCTGGCAGAGCTGCATTTCCTCCAGAAGCTCCAGGGAGAATCTATTCCCTTGCCTTCTCCACTTCTAGAGGCCACCTGTATTCCTTGGCTCTTGGAGCCCTTCCTTAATCTTCAAAGCCAGGGATGTTGCATCTCTCTGTGTCTCTCTTCCATAGTCATATGTCCCTCTTATTCTTTTCTACCTCTCTTCCCCATTGAAGGACCCTTGTGATTACATCAAACACACCCAGATCATCCACCATAATCCTCTTATTCTAAGGTCAACTGACTAGCAACCTAATCCCATCTGCAACGTTAATTCCTCTATGCTATGTAGTGTAACATATTCACAGGTTCACCGGATTAAGATGTGGGCATTGAGGGGGTGGGGAACCATTATTCTGCCTGCCACACTGTCTCAAACTTTCTAGTGCTCCTTTGTTGAGATTAGGAACCATGGTTTACTGTTATTACCAAGACTAATCCATGACACTTGCTACGTATTTAGGGCAACTACATAATTTATCATTCAGATCAGGATACTTGTGTGAGTGAAAGAAGCACTCTTAGTAATTCCCACAGAAAGACAGACATAAATTGTTCTAGTCCAAGCAAAAAAAGACACCTGGTGACACTGCATAGTACCCATTCCATGAAATTTGTTGAATTTGATGTAATTTATAGACCTTTTGTTGAATGTTCAGTTATATGCTAAGTGGTTTGGGAATCCAAAACATACATTCAAGTTGGGTAGAAATGATTCCTGCATGCAATACTGTAGGTGAGCTAAATTTTCGGATACAATTTATAAAGCATAATTTAGAAAAGACAGAATATCGGTGGAAGCTGATGTTTAGTGGAAGTCACATGGAGGAAATGGGAACGTGAAAATAAGATAGCAATACTGCAGAAAGTTAAATAAAAGTGCACATAATTTCTTGTAAATTAAATTCACATTCCTATATTTTCTTCTAGACTTATTCAAATGCATAAATATTACAAGGCTGGTGCTATTTTATATTCTTCTTCTTTTACTTAAAATGTAAGCAAATCTTCATCTTCCATCATTACTTTCATATATTTCAAGAACTCCATAGTCTCTAATTAAATGATATTGATGTGGCTTCCAAAATTTGTCAAGCATAAACAACGCTGTCATGAAAAATATCTGAACTATGGTTCTTTTTCTTTTATAGATTATTAGTAAATTATTAATGCAATCCCAGGAGTGGGAAGATGGGTGTGCTTTAGGTAAATTGAAGGGAAAGAACCAGGGAAGAGCAAAGACATTCCAGATGAGACCATACACAACTCTGTAGTAGCTGAATAATGGCTCCCCAAAGATGTCTATGTTCAAATACCCAGATCCTATAATGTCACACTGTACATGGCAAAAGAGACTTTGCAGATGTGATTAAATTAAGGACCTTGTGATGGGAAGATTACCCTGGGTTATCTGGGTGAGCTCAATGTAATCACAAGCCTCCTTATAAAAGGAGGCAGGAGAGTCAGAGTCAGAGGAGGTGATGTGAAGACAGAAGCAGTCAGTGAAGAAGATGTGACAACATGAGGCTGCTGCCTTTGAAGATGGAGTAAATGGCCACAAGCCAAGGAATGCACATGGCCTCTAGAAGCTGGCCAAGTCAGGGAAACAGATTCTCCTGCAGCCCTGTTGACATCTTTGTGTTAGACGAATGAGACTGATCTTGAACTTAAAACCTCTAGAACGGTAAGATGATAAATTTGTGTTGTTTCAAGTCACTAAGTTTGTGGTATTTTGTCACAGTAATGACAGGAAACTAATACAAGTCCATATACCAGCCACAGAGTTAGGAATGAGGGTGGCCTCATGCAAAACTGGAAGAAGTTCATCCCCTGTGGGCACAGTGTTCACTTTGAGGAAGTGAATACATAGAGAGTAAAGATGGGGTGAAGGAAAGGGCTTCGTCAAGAGACTGATGGGTTCAAGTCCAAATTCTGCTATCAACTCTGGTAACTTTGTTGTTTTTTAAATACAGAAAATACCATTAGCCTTCTGGATTTTTTCTGAAAATCAAGCAGAATATCATAATAGTCAAAGCATGAGCTTTGGAGCTTAGCATAAGCCATTTGTTCAACTGTCAATTATTAATTATGTGGATTTAAGTGTATAACTTACATTTATTTCTAATGTGAAGTTTCCACATTTCTAAATAAGTGTTAGTAATAGTGCCTCCCTCACAGGGCTGTTAGGAGGGTTAAATCTATATAATGCAATATAATGTTAAGCAATGCAATATATAAATGTGTATATTGAGTCAATTTTTAATACATGCCAAGTCTCAATGCTTGGGGGTGTGTACAAGTGTTCATTCATTCATTCTTTCATTCATTTTTTATTTATTGGATCTCCACCCTGGTGTAAGTACTTTAAAAGTACTCAGTCTGCAGCAGAGCATAAAAGACAGGTACTCTGCCCTTGTGGTGCATATGTTATGGTTCTTTCCTTATTCACTGAAAATGTCTGGTTTTCAGTATCTTCTGATAAGCTCACCTTCCTGAAATCACTGCTTTACCCTGAAGTTATGAGGCTCTTCGAAGAAGAGTTCTATTTGTGGTTTGGGGAGCCCTCATGGGAACAAGTCACCCTGTGAGGCCACAGAAGTGCCACTGCTCCCTGTTACTATGGTTGTGCACCTCCATCTGACACCAGGTTAATGATGTATTAGAGAAAATGACTTTGAAGGCTTTCTCACTTACGATGTAGACCCAGGAATATTTCCTCTGCTTGTGACCCTGGGTTCATGGTACTCACCTAAGAACTAAACAATGAACCATTTTGTTATGTGACACTTGGAAAAACACAGAGATATTTATTTTCACTGTCCATAGAACTGAAAAAAGTAGTGATTGGGCTGGGCTAAAGAGATCATACTGTTATAATGAAAGGCGGCTCAACTAGTAGGGGGTGTAATGGATGTATGCCTGAGGTAAATGAATCATTATAAAATGTACACTCCATCTCCACAATGAGTCTATTTTATTAAAATAATCTGACATAATGTTGTCCTCTCTTGGCTTTCCCCTACTGTGAATCTATCCATGATTCCACCATCACAAATCCTGTCCCCTGAAGACAGATCCATAATGAGAGTGAAGGGTTTGATTATTTGCTTTTAATAACTCTGCTTCCCAAATGCTACTTAATGCAGCTGAGATTCTATACTAAAGAACATGCCAGAATTATTGGAAGATCAATCAAAATTGGCAATTAATCATAATCACGGCCAGTAATCATAGCTGCAATTACCAATTGATTAATTAGGACAGCTCTTGAAATGCCAGTAGAGATTTAATATCATATTAGATTCAGCCCAATAACCATAAACTTCTACAATTACTTTCCAGCTTACCATTATGTATGTCATATTTCTTCCTATTATTAGTTGCTATATTTATTTATCATTTTATTTGAGCAGGCCAAACTCTTTCACTGTCTTTTTATGTTGGGAATCTATTAAAAATATATTTAAGTCATGGCATTAAATAAATCTAGTGTTAGTACCAAGCAAGTATTTGCAAATTTAAGATATCTATTTGCATTGCTTTTTAGGCCAAGAATGATTTTTTCCAAAAAATGGGACGTAAGGAACATATTCTGCATATTGAAAATTGCATAATTCTGGTATGTTGGATTTATGTGTGCAAAGCTTCATGTGTTTCATTAACTAACTTTTGCATGCTTGGCACAGGAAATTTTATGCAACCTTCTTTGAATGATAAGCATAAGGTGAAGAGTAACCAGACCATTTAATATGGGCAATTTTCACCAGTGTTAGGAAATACACCTGGTGTATTTACTGGTGAAAATACACCTTAAGAAAAATAGGAGAGGCCTAATATAAATAGAGTAGGGGATCTGTTTAAGAAATTCAGCATATATTCACTTCTTTGTTTTAAGGCTGTGAAATATATTGAACCAATACAAATCACCACTGCTTAAATCATATTTCCATTCAATAAAGAGTTTTTAAACACTTACTCTGTGCAAAATAGCATGTTAGGTGCTGGGGGGAGTATAGAGGTGAATGACACAACTTTCTTACCTCAGATTCATCGTCCAATAAGGGAGATGAGACATGGACTCCTACATAAGAAGAACAAATGTTAACTGTGCAGATGAATTTGAAGAACGAGATTTGAACAAGCAAAAAATGGGAAAAAGCCATTTGCCCAGATTTACTGTCTTTTTCATGGGTCTCAGCTTTTTCAAATCTATTTGCAAAATCAAAGATAAAATTTCAATTATCTGCATTTTGAAATTGTTTTTATTCCAAGATTAAATCTTCTCTTCCAAATCCCTATGTTAAAATCCTTAAATTTGTTAACATTAATTTGTCATTAACTTGATCTTGTGTCTCAAGCACAGAAAATTTCTTAAATCCTGATTATAACTCCTGATTGTAACTGATTGGACAAAAATGACTCTACTTTTATCAGAGGCATAAAAACCAGGAACATCTAACCAGATTTACTTAACATATTAATGACAGCAGTAAATTGAAGTAAACAGTGAGCAAGTTTTTAGAGGCATATGTGTTTTGGTTTTGTTTTTTAGCCTGAATAGTATTTTTATTTTTTAAATTTATTTTATTTAAGTACAGTTGATTTACAATGTTGTGTTAATTTCTGTTAAGTCAGAAACAGAAAGACAAATACCATATGATTTTAGGTGGAATCTAAAATATGACACAGAAGCATTTGTTTTATTCTGCTATTGAGTTTCTGATAATTAAGAGACATACTCTGTCTCATACTGTCTGGGCATGGACCATAGGCCCATGTGACGAAGGCATGGTCTATGTGAGTAACTAATGTTCCCTCAGCCCCCTCTCCATTTGCAGCTATACACTGCTATGTTGTGCAGAATAATGTTCGCTCATCTTCAGAGAGGTTAATTCAAACTATGGAATCAAGAGCTGCTGCTGAAAAGGTAATAGACATATGTTGGCTACATTACAGGGGAAATTTTGATGGCATTGTGTATTACATCCATATTTATGGCAAATTACTTTAGCATGGGTAATAGCATTTCACAATGAACACCCAAGGAATTAGGGACTGTTAGCCTCATCCTCAAAAGCACTATCTGCCTCTTAAGAGGTGAATTCTGAAAACTGGAGACTATGAGCGTAGTACATCCTTAGACATTCCAGTGTTGTCAATGCATACTGAGTTCTATCATCACAGCCTTCGGTCTGCTAAGCCATGCAAATTCCAGTGCTCCTGGGAGCAGAGTAATAGGAGTTACGCATTGTACTGGTGCTGCTGATTCAACTCCCATTTCCCTCGATACAACTCAAGGCAATGTCCTTTCAGTGAAACACTCTTTCAAAAAGAAAAGGAGAGAGGTGGTTTTTAAACATCATTCCTTTAACGGATGAGATGTCACGGTCTCCTGGCAAGTGAATACTTCAGTGGCATAGTACTTTGATTTGCAACAGTTATAAAACAGCTATTCCTAGAGCAGAGTTAATTACAGAGAGTAAGCGGTTTGGAGGAGTTAATTTATATTGCAATGATTTGGTTGGCAGGAAAGAGAAGGTTATTGTAAGTAACCCTTTTCCCCAACTCCCCCAACGGGTTGTTGCAAATTCCACAGCAAGGGTTCCTTTAGGATACTAACTTAAAGTCAAGCAATGATCTGAACAGGTCCACGCTTTTGACCATGACTTAGGTATCTAAGATGGCTAGATGGCAGCTAGGGTACGTTGAGGTTTGAGTTGCCATGCAATGTTACATATATCCAAAGAGTCATGGATAACCACTGTGAATATCACCTATATGTTGAGGCTTCAGATTTACAAATTTTCATGGTTCAATAAACTCAAACAATTCACAACATTTTATATAGCACAACACTTACCAATGGCATTGATGATGATAGTGATGGTGAGAGTACAGCAAGGATGTAGGGGACAATCTTGCCCAAAGCAACTGGGAATAGAGATTTTATCATCTAAGCCCTCATAAAATACTTGCTTAGATGTCTTTCATTTCCAGTAAAGAATGCATAATCCCTGAAGAGCAAAGGCAGAAGAATCCTTCTTATCTATTTATTCCAATAGTTATTTCCCTATTTGGCTGAAGGAGGAGGTTGGATTATAGCTCCTCTTTTAGAGACAGTCACTTTCATATACAGAAAAGTACTATGCCCACTTGTTATGATGCCCTTAGTATTAAAAAAAAAATTCCTTGATAAAGATCAAACTTCTTTCCATGATCATGTGACCTCCCTCTCTTTCTGCCCTCCTAGTCCCTCCTCAGCCAAACCCAACTATAAATCAGAGACCATGCAGTCCAGGTCTTTAATGATCAGCCTCCCTCACCCTACTCAGGACACAAACCAGGACATAGAAAGGGGAAGAAATGGTGGTGTAGGAGAACAAAATGAGAATAACCAGTAACCCTACCACATGTGTTGATTTAAGAACAAAATTGAAGTATACCAAGAGTGTTTATTAATAGTAAGCTACTACATCAGTGTTAGTTACTTTATTGTTGTTAATAGTATTATTATCATCATAGCATTATGACAAAGTAAAAAGTCTTGGTAACACATAATGTTCTAGATGCCAACTGTAAATAGAAAAAAAGGTCGTATCAACTGCTGGAGCTGAGTGAAAGTCCGTCATGATTCAAGGATTTGACAGGGCTGATATAGCCACCAGGAAAGATCATGCCGGACTCCTTTCATTTCTGTACCTTTTCAATAACCATTCACCCTCCCTTAGTTCTCACCTCTCTGTTTCCTTTGTTTGGCTTTATTCACTCATAAATAATTTACAAATGTACCAATATGCTGCTACTCAGTCTGCTGTCATTCCAACTTCTAATAGGTTCCCGGAGAGCAAAGGAGAAGGGGTTCATAACTGACAGGTAGACATCATTATACTGAGGACAGAGCCTACTTTTTAATAAAAGTTGAATCAAGAGTCGCTTTTTCTTCCCACCCTTTCTTTGTAAGAGATGACTCTGGGCTTGAAGAATTTTTCCCTGCTGCCATGAGATTTATTGGACCTCCACTTGGAGGAATATACATTCTCCCACCCTACTGATGTTGGCTTTGATCTGTGTGACTTACTTTGGCAATGGGATGTGATTGGATGTGACAGAGGCATGACTGAGCACAAGCTTTAAGGTCCATTGAAGATTTAAAGGCCAGCCATCTTGCTCTTTCCCTCTGCCACAAGAATTCATGTCTCAAATAGGGGTTGCTTCTTCAGCCTGGCTCTTGGAAAAAAGACAGTGCATTCAATAGCGAAGAGCAACAGCTGACCTGGAGCCACCAACATGTAACAAGAATGAGAAACAGACTGCTGTTTTTGTAAATCAATGAGATTTTAAAATTGTTACTGCTGCATAATTTAGAAAAACCTAATATAATCACAAATCACACTTAAAATATTTAATATTTTTAAAAATAAATTTTCTGAAAGATATTTCAACCTGTTTCATTGGAAGTATTACCAAATCCTTATATCATTTCTTTCCCTCCTATATCTCAACAACTTTTAATCTACTGTTTGCAATACTAGCTTTCCTTCTCACCCATGACTTACATATCTAGAACCAAGAAAATGTTATCTTCTGAGTATTTTATAAATCTTATCTATGTCTCTGAATTATTTCACCTACCTGCTTTTTCTGTTCCTGTCATGGGGCTGTAGAGTTGTAACGGAGAAAGTCACAAAATCATATATATATCTAACTAATTGCACATTCTTTATGTTCAAATAAACTACAGTGTTGGATGTATTTTGGATTCATTTATCATCTTTCTATTCTAAAAACCCCAGTTCTTCCCTGTTTACCAAAATTTACTCTCAGAAGCAAATCTAAGGCAAAACTTCAACTTCAAATAATGTGTACTTTCCCAGATATCTGCCCTTTTACCTCCTTAATTCATTATTCCTTTACCTAATCTTCAAATTTTTCATTTGTCTCAGAAAGCAAATTTAACTCTTCTAAAATTAATTTTTAGCCTGTAATTTTATTTTTTGAAATTCTTAGACCTAAGGTTTAGCTGAATTAATTATGTTGATCTGTTTGTGGCAAACCATCATCTTAATTAGGTGATGCTCCTTGTAAAGTTGCCTTCCTTGTTTTGTTCTGTTCTATTTTTTCTTTTCTTTTTTTTTAAAATATTTTATTCCTCTCCCTACCCACAAGCATTCATTATAATGTGTTTAACAAGTGTCTTTAAAAAATTTAAGTTATTGTTTCATTTATGTACAAGTTTTTGATTTATATAAAAAAGTGTTATATATCTCATCTTTTAAAGATATATCCAGTTTGGTCAATGCACATCTAATCTGTTGCTCGTGACTATGATATAGTACCTTATGGCTTGTATCCATACCATTTAACTTATCTATTCCCTTTATGAAGGATACCTATGGTTCCTAATGTGCTGCCATTAAGAAAACAAAACAAAACACACCAAGATGCACTAGCTTCTACATTTTATTTGAAATCTGTAAGGCAGGAGTGGCTATATATTCAAAAGTGGCAATTTCTATGTCATTAGGTATTAAGTTTCACCCATCTGATCTACAGAATTTTTGTACCAATTTATACTCTTTCATTTACCTATATTCTTGCTAACACAATTTTCTGTTTGACTTGTTATATAAGCATAAAGTTATAACATTGTTGTGTTTTTATATTTCTCTGTTTACTAATTAAGTTGAATATTGTTGATTACTATTTTAAATTACTTTCTGTTCTAAATATTTCATATTTTCTTTATGATTTCTTCATTAATCCACAAGTTACTTAATCTTAGATTTTTAGCATTTCAAGATATATAGATTTTTATCTATTTCATTTTCTCTTAATTTCAAATTTTATTTCATTGTAGTCATGGATTGTAGTGTTATTGTATTGATTCTGTTCCATGTTTTAAAAGAGCACTTTTGCACTATTTGGTAAAAAGAAAGGGAAATTTTATTAATCACATTATTCAAATAGTCTGGCCTTTATTTTCTCTCTGCTTTATCAGTTTCTGAAAGAACTGTGCTAAAACAACTTAAAAAAAAAGTTGATTTTTCCATTTCTTACCTCTATCCCAGTTTTATTGGTTATTGTCATGTACATTAGAAGGCTATATTGTTATTACAATATATGGTAATAATTATCTTCTTGAACTTTTTTATCACAAATGTATAATATCAGGGCACTTTTTCATCTTGTTTCATATTTTTACCACATTTTCTTTTTTATCTTTTTGTACCTTTCTTTATAAAGATGTACTTTTTAACTTAATGATTCAAAAGTTATATATTCAATTTTTTTATTGTTATGGTGATTTGGGATAGCCTATTAACCTCATCCATTTATCCATGTGTGTCTTTTCATTATTATAATTTTTAACATGTGCCATAATGTGAACAAGTTTGGGTCACTTTAATTCTGGTTCTAAATTTTTATGGCAAATTTTTATTAAGTCATTTGATCTTCTTTACTTTTCATATTTCCTAGATTTTTTTTTTTCTCTTTTTATTCAATAACTTCAAGGATCTTCAGACTATGCCCTCTGTTCTATGGGTCAAACTTGTTTGCAGCCTGTTTTGGTATACATCCAAACTAAGATTTTTTTTTAAAGTGTTATAAAAAGCAAACAAACAAAGAAGAATGTGCAACAGAAACTTTATGTGACCTGAAAAGCCTAAAATATCTAATATCTTGGACTTCACAGAAAATATTTTCAAGTGCCTGGATTACTTCATCTGAGAATAATTTCAAAGAACATTTCTGTGTGGTGAAATTTTGAAGGTCTTATATTTTTGACAATATATTTTACTTTCACATTCAAATGATAATTTAGGTTGATATATAATTCTATGTTCAAATTTCTTAGTTCTTTTCCTTTAACAGTTTAAAAATTATACTTCATTGTCTTCTTATAACTGTGTAGTTGATGGTAAATGCTGACGTTAACCTGATTCTTGTTTCTGGGTATGTCATCTACTTCTTTTTTCTTGAGTTTTTTCAAATCTTCACTTATTTTTCATGCTTTTAGTTTTCATTTTATCTCTTTGTATTCTTATTTGATGGTGTATTTTTAATCTACTCTGAATGGCATTCTTTGAGACTGTTCAAATTTGAGGTTTTACTTTTTAAAAAAATTCAGGGATATTCTCAGACATTATTCAAAAAGTACCTCCCTCTGATTTTCATTTTTATTTCTCTATTTTTGGAGAAACAAAAATTTGACACATTTACTATTCTCTATACCTTTGAAAGTTTTTGTACAGTTTCTGTCTCTTTAGCTCTCTCTTATTTCTTTTGGGTTTATTTGCTTAAAAGTAGTGTTACAGACTAAATGTTTGTGGCCCCCACAAAACTCATACTTTGAAGCCCTAAATCACAGAGTGGCTATATTTGGAGGTGAGACCTCTAAGAAAGTAATTAAGGTTCAATGAGGTCATAAGGGTGAAGACCTGATCTGCTATGATTAGTGTCCTTATAAGAAGAGACACCAAAGCTCTCCCTCTCTACCTATGCATGAAGAAGAAGTGAGCACACAGCATGACGGTGGCAGTCTACAACCCACGTGGAGGGTCCTCACCCAAACCAACTCTGCTGACACTTTGGTCTTGGACTTTCAGTCTCCAGATCTGTGAGAAAATAAATTTCTCTTCTTTAAGCCACCCAGTCTCTGGTACTTTGTTATGACAGTGCTAGCAGACTAACACAAGTAGATAATTGTTTTTAGTCAAGATTTTGTTGTGAATGAAAATATTCAGGTGAGCAAATTACATGTTAGAAAAAAACTACCTTATAATCTAAGGTATATTAGATAGGGTGCAAATGTGACAGCAGGAGCCAGGGGTGTAGACATGGTAGTTTTGAAGGATTAACACATTTAATTAATACTCTTATCTGTTTCAGTGAGATATTGCTACAATCCAGACTAGAAAATGCTTCCTTCCTCTCTCTACCATCCAAATTTAATCTATACCAAAAACTCTATCTGTGAGTTTCCTTTTGAAAAAGATTTTTTTTAACTACTGTACAACATGATATACATAATTATTCCCTAATTGGTTCATGTGTTGATTTTGTCTTAATTGTAATAATACAAAGAACAGAGCGTAGCTCACCACCCAGTTCTACAAGAATTAAGTCATAACCTGCTGCAGTTGCTGACCTACAGTGCACCCTGAGAGGAATTCAGGATGAAAAACAGTATGGAACACTCCATGCATTGAAAAAACAGGATCCATAGATAGTTAGATGTACACCTCAGGAGGAATTTTAATGAACCCAGATTCTTGCATCTTTTCATACATAGAAAAGCGTTAAAATCATTAACTTGAGATATCTGTTCTTTGTGACTAGCAGTAATCTTTTACAAAGATGTATGCTTACTGCATGTATTCCATAGCCAAATATCCTACATAAAGTAGCTCCCTCTCCTCCCTCTCTGGAGCAGTTTCCTCAGAACTACTGAGAGGCTGTCTACTGAACTATAGTCCTCAGTAAGACCCTGAAGAAAACTCAAACTCACAACTCTTACGTGAGTTTTCTCTTTGACATCCATAAATCCTTAGCTCATGTCAAATACATATTTACTTTCCCCAGTTACTGAATTAGTCTTTGGCATAAAATAGCATTTGATGTATGGCAGTATAAAATCATCTGGTTACCGTGAATGCCATATCATAAAGCATATCTACCTATGGATCACAATTTACCAGAATATAAAAATCTAAGTGGGAAGTTATAAACTTTTATTCTGAAGTGCATATTGATGGTATTCAGTTTTTCACATAATTATTTTTACAGTAAATATCCTTGATTACACTAGACTTTACGATCTGCATCTAGGGCTTTTTTTTTTTTTTTGGCCACACTGAGTGGCTTGTGTGACCAGGGACTGAACTCAGGCCCTCAGAAGTGAAAGCGTGGAGTCCTAACCACTGGACCACCAGGGAATTCGCTAGGGCTTTTATATCAATGATTTAAAATGAAAATACTTTGTACTAGACTAAAACATAGATTAGTTTGTCTAGTCTTATGAGTAAGTATAATTATTTTTTAACAAAAACTAAGCAGAAATGTTGTTCTCCCAGAGTTACACAAACCAAGCCTAAGAAGTCATTCCAGAAAATTCTTAGGTCCAAATTCATTTATTATGATGCAATTTTTTTAAAAAAAGCTTGAGATCAGAGAAAGAGAATCAGACAATCATAACCTTGAACTTGTGTGCAAATAAGTCCCCATATGCATTTTCCTAGAGAGGAATTTCATAGCTTTTTAGGATTCTCCAAATTGTTTCTCACTCAATTAAGAGTGAGAAATTCCTATTTCAGTGTGTTTCGAGAATTGCACTGTATCACAATTCAAGAAGTTAATGGAAGACACAGTCTTGAAACATAAGTGTGGAAGGACATCAGACCCAAATTAGGGGCCAAATAGTTTAGAGTTCAAGCTGTACTCAAACTTGGTAATGTTAGGACACCTCTGATGAAGTGAAAAGATTTTTTAAAAATCTTCTTTGAATTTCATCAAAATCTATTAATAAAACTCTGATAAGTGCTCTATAAATCTACTACTATTACATACTTAGAGGGATCCAGATGGCATCTAAAGATGGTCAGCAGCTATCTTAAAAGGCTGTCACAAGTAAATTGACTGCAACTGAAAAAGAAGGTAACCTGTGTACAATGGTACGGATGAGTTCCCTCTCTCTCTCTTTCTCTCTCTCCTATGATTGCTGATAGTTCTCCCAGTTATTCTGGGGAATTTAGAAAAGGAATTTCAAGTACAACTCTCACAAAGATCTTATTCACTGGGATGAAAAATATGTTTGAACATTTCAGAAGTGAACAAGTCTTGTATTTTCATTTGCTAAAATGTCAAATCACCAGTAGTTGAACTTCTGTCACTGAGATCCTTAAAACATTGTAAGGGAGGAAAAAAAATATTTTTCCTCTACTCATCTTAGGTCTCCAGCTGGAGTACTGTGAATTAGATTGGCAGAAGACAGATTAATGAGAGAAAAACAAACATAAGTTTATTAACATGTGTATTGAGTATGTACACCCAGAAATGAGTAACACAAAAGGGTGGTTTGATTTGGGCTTATAAACCTACTGCCTTAAACAAAGGAAAGAAGGTTTCTAGCTTCTGGGAAGGGGAGACAAATTGTGGGAAAGTGACCAGGAAAAGTATGGTAAAAAAGGGTTGTTTAGTAAGATCTGTTTTGCAGATTTAAGCTGGTGCCTTCTCCATTGATAAGAGTTGTTAAGAGCCTTCTTCTTCCACGTAGGAGAGAGGGACACATCTTTACAAATGTAAATTTCCTTTTTAAATGTAAATTTCCTTTACAAAAGAAAAACAAACATGTGCCCCCGTTTTTAGAGCTTTTCCTGCATCTGCTGGTTCTCAGGGGCCTTTAGCTCTAAATAAGCCATATGCCAAAGAGGTATATTTTGGGGTGGCATATTCTGGTAGCCTTCAAAATGTTAGTCAATACTTTCACTGGTAACTGACCAGGACCCTATGGGACTTTCCCGGGATAGACCCCTCCCCGCATGTCCTCTGCCTACCTCTTCATTGTAGAAAAGCTATAATCTCCCAAGCCTCCCCTCAAGTCACAAAAGCCTGGCTCAAGAGTTAATGATGGGGAGGATGTGAACGTGTAGTAACAAAAGTAGCAGTCGGACCAGGAGAACTGGTAACAATTTAATCAGTAAATCAACCATATGGCAGTCACAGAATCTTTAGTTCCTCTCTGAAGTACCTAGATAACAGTATTTCTTGCACATTTCCTGAGTTGTTTCACAGATGCTAAAACCCCCAGCAAATGGAAGAAGTTAACTACTTGATGACCATGAGCACATAGCCCCCAGACCTACTGGAGCCTGAGGATTGATAATGTTAACCCCTATGACACGACCCTGTTACTTCACCATCAACTAATCAGAGAATTGAGCCAGTCACATACCTCGTGAATCACCTCCCTCACGTTGCCTTTAAAAAATGCTTCCCTGAAACCCATTGGGGCTTTTTTTTGAGCATTAGCTGCCCCGGATTCCTTTTCTGTTGCCTTATGATAAATGCTGCACTTTCCTTCACCACAACCCAGGGTCAGTAGATTGGCTTTACTACATACAGGCTAGCAGACCTGAGTTTTGTTCGGTAACACACTCATTAAAAACTCCATAAAATAATGTGTCTATACTAATATTGTGTGTCTCTCTAAAAATAAAATTTTATAGTATCATTATTAATTCTAATTAGTTCTTTGCCGTATACTTTTAACAAATTTCTGTGTGAGCAGAGCTCTAAACACAAAGATTAAGCAGCTCCTTATATTAAAAAGTTCAGCTTCTAATCGAATTTAGCTTTCAAACCCATAAATCTCTAGCTCACCAGTATATGTATTGCATCAAAGGAAACTGACCACAGATAAGTGGTTATTCTTTCATTTCTCTGGTCTTCACTGATTAAACACAGTAATTTTCGGTGGTGATTCAGGGAGTTGTGTGAAATGCAATTCCAAAGAAGAGACATAAAGGTCTGTCAGCTGGAAACACAGTCCACCCTCAAGGTGAAATAAATAAATAAAAATACAGAGGATTAAAGGTACCCAAACTTCAACTGTTAGGGGAACCACTGACCAAAACTGCCTGCCCTGGCCAGGCCCAATAGTAACCACTTGCATGAGTTATCTCACAACAGGAAGTCCTGGTAAGGAACGCATAACTAACAAGCTACCACCAACTGGAAGAATTCGGGTAAGGTCAAAGGGAGAGAGGAAATGTCACTTCATATGTCCTACCAACCTCCCAGAATCCTCCTCCCTGGAATCCAGCCTGGCTGAGCAATGAGCATACCACCAGAATGATTGGCCAGAGACAACCCAGAAACTAAACCCATTACCATAAAACCCAAGACTGCGAGCCACGTGGCAGAGCAGTTCTCATGGGTTCCCTTACCCGGCTGCTCTCCACCTGGGTGCCCCTTCCCAATAAAGTCTCTTGCTCTGTCAGCACGTGTGTCTCCTCGGACAATTCATTTCCGAGTGTTAGACAAGAGACCACTCTCGGGCCCTGGAAAGGATCCCCCTTCCTGCAACACAACTACCAGTTGAGATTTTTCTCCTTGGAGAAAAGCAGAATTTCTTGACATAAATTTCAAGTGTCAAATGCATAACATCCTGAAGTTTTTAAATATCCCCTATAGAATACTGTTTTTGTAGTACCTTCAGTGCAAATTCCCTTCCTAAGTCATGTATGTAGCTTGTCAGAAGTCTGAAGGAATACACTAGTGACTTGATGCAAGCACAACAGTCTGGTATATTTTCCTCACTTTTCCATTTGGAACATCACATGTCCTCAGGTGCTTAGGTGTCTGCTTGAGACATGCTCACCCACACAGACACACACAGAAGAACGCACAAAGAGATACGGTCAGCAAGTTACTCTTTCAAGTCTCTACAGTTAATTAACAAGTTTATTCAGGACAAAGAGGGAAAGGGCAGTGTTCTGGGTTGATGTGTGCCCCCCACCCCATTCACATGTTCAATTCCTAACCCCCACTACCTTAGACTGTAACTATATTTGGAGATAAAGTCTTTTAAAAAGCGGTTAAGTTAAAACAAGGCTGTTAGAGTGGTCCCTAATCTAATCTGAGGAAATTTTTGACATGCAGAGAGACACCAAGGGCTCAGGCACAGAGGAAAGACCACTTAAGGACACAGGGAGAAAGCAGCCGTCTGCAAGATAAAGACAGGCTTCAAAAGAAACCAGATCTGCCTTGATCTTAGACTTCTAGCCTCCAGAACTGTGAGAAAATACATTTCTGTTGTTTAGGCCACCCAGTCTATGATATTATATGATGGCAGCCCTAGAAAATTAATATAGGCAAAAAAAAATTAAAGAAAAAAAATGAGGTTTTTGTATCAAGCATTCAAATTATTCTCCAAGGCACCGTGCTGTGGTTAGGTGATAAGTAATTACCTTTGAAAGTGACATTATTGTGTAGCTCAGCAAAACTTAGTATTTGGTGTAAATTTAAGGTGCTAATTAATTTATCTGTTTATTCAGTCATAATGATTGTACATGAATTATTTGCATATTTTTTTCCTAAGCCATGCTATCTTCTCTGAAGGAGTTTATAGCATAATTATGGGAATAAACTAACCAAATACAGTATATACAAAGTGAGGATATATGAGCAATATAAGACAAGTAAAGTAAAAGGGCTATGTGATTTCAGAAGAATACACATGCAGATAATTTATTTAATAATATCATTTGTTAATCAGTTACACTATAACAGGTACTGAGCTAATCCTTATAAATTCATGGACTCATTTAATAGTCACAAAAATTCTGTGACCTGGGCATTAATACCTCCATTTCTCAAATAATTTAAACTGAAACTCAGCATTTAAAGAAATTGCTCAAGACCACACAGATAGTAAATGGCAAAGAGAACGTTAACTGAGGTTAATCTGGCAACAGAGCTTGTGTTTAGATACCATGCTATCTAGAGATTCAGCTCTCCAATACTTGAAATACCCATAGGAATATTTTAATATTTTTTCAGATACTTCTCAGTGCCTTAATGTGAAAAATGAAGGCCTTTGCTATTATACTTACTTCATCCTGTCACTGTTATGTATGTTTAATTCTAAATAATTTATCATCATTAAATGATGCTAAGAGCAGGAAAAGATGTTCAAATTATTTTTGTTCAGATCTCTTTATTTTTGAGGTCCAGAAAAATTACACAAGTCATTCATGCTATGAAAACAGCAGGTGTAAGACAGTGCTACTCCAAGTGCCAATCTCTTTGTTAATAATTTATGATGAAATAAGCAGCTTGCAATAGAATGTTAAAGAAAATGTAACTCACTGCTTCCCTCATAGAAAAAGTTTTGCTATGAAAATAGTCAGTAGAACTTTAACACTCTGCTGAGTGGCTCAACTACATTTGAAGCAGTATTCTTATCTCACTGTGGACAATTAGTCTCAAACAAGAAGTGCTTTGCAGCCCACACTTCTAGTATGTATCGCTAGAAGACATGTGACTATAACCTTTTGTTTCTAACTTGGCTTCTCTTCTTTTTCCTGTACTTGATAATGAGGCAGAAAGACTTGAGTTCAAATTATAGCCCTTTACCTTATTAGCTATGTAAGTTAATTAAATGTTTGAAATAAAAAATTTTCATCTCTACAGTGAAAAAATAATTACTTCATATACAGTCTATCAGGTAAATTAGAGATCATTTACATAAAATATGACACATAGTAGGCGCTCGATAAAGTAACTAAAATTAATATGTAAAACCTATGGACGGAAGTTTATTTAGAGCACATATATCTCTGATTTAGTCTATGACAAAATTAGTTTACTAAGGAACACTATTTTTGCCCAGAAAAGATCATGGCATTTACTAAAATACTTAAGTCTTCCAAGTGCAGTGGCAGCAGCAGGAGAATATCAGAAACGATATTGATGGGGTTAACTAGCAAAGTTATGGGAACAAAATGCACTCCCACTCTGGTAATTTCTAAAAGCAGCAATAATAATGATGGAAATTCCACCCCCAGCAGTGATGGAATAAGTTGGATCGACTTACCCTTCTGCTTTTAAGAAATTTTTAAAACAAAAAATACTATATATTTTTAAAAAGCTATTTTCAGACAGTGGATGACAGCACAAGATTGTGACACTTGAGAATAGGAAAGCAAGTAAGATGATCTTTAAATTTGCCACAGATTTTTGGCTGGAAGCAACTTCTAAACAGTGATGCACTGAGAGAGATCATAAGTAGAGAATGGCAGTCCCACTGAGTTGAGGAGACAGAGATAAGAGTTCAGAGAAAATAAGGTAGCTGGAATTTATAAAAAGGATTTCAGGAAAGGAGGAGTTATGCAGAAAACAACCCTTGAGCTTTGACTATGAAGCTCCATGAGGCTGGGCAAAGAACAGAGAATAGTAAACCAAACAATTCTGAGAGCTCACACAGAGCTTGAAAATATTTGACTTCCAACATCTCAAAATTGCCAGTCCTTGTTGAATACCAAGAGCAACCAGGAGAGAGCCCAGAAGTGTCATGCCTTAGGGCTATGGCTGAACTATCTCTAAAGTAAAGACATCGCTAGAATGACTTTAAAAACTTAAAACCAAGTCTGGGAAGGATTAATCCAATAGCGAGTAACTTAACTACCTGATAGAACAAAACTCAACATTCTCTAGAACGAGACAAAAAAATTGGACCTCCAACAACATAGTATATGATGATTTCAGCATTTAATAAAAAATTCACTAATCATTCCAAGAAGCAGGAAAATGTGACCCAATCCAGAAGAAAAATTAGTAAATAAAAACAGATCCAGAAATGTTAAAGATGATGAAATTAGCAGACTAGGATATCAAAACAATTCCAACAATATGTTCAATAATTTACAGGACATCATGAATATAAAGGTGAAAGAATCAAAGGGAAATTCTAGAAAGAATAATGCAATATGTGAAATGAAAAATTTATTGAATGAGATTAACCTCAAATTAGAGACTGCCGAATAAAAGATTAATGAACCTGAAAGTATAGAAATAGAAACTGTCAAAACTAAACACAAAGAGAAAAAAAAAGATTGAAAAATATAAAAATAACTTCAGTATCTGTGGGAAAATATCAAGTAGTTTAGCATACCTATAATGAACATCTCAGAAGAAAAAGTGTAGAGTGAGTAGATGGTATATTTGAAGTTATAATGGCCTCAAATTTCCCAAATTTGTTGAAAATTTTAAACTCATGGAACGAAATACCTCAATAAACCCTAAGACAGATAATACCTAAGCATGCACTCATATGTTTATGTACACACACACACACACACACACACACACACACACACACAGAAAAACAGCAAGCCATATCATAATACAATTGCCTAAAAGCATTGATAAAGGTAAAATTTTAGTAGCTTCCAGAGCATAAAACAAAAGCTATTCCAGAGCTTTCTATATACATAAATAATACACATACTGAACATTTATGCCTGGTATCTATCTAAGTACTTTACATGTATCAATTCATTTAATCCTCAGTATAATTTTGTGATGCAGGTACTAACCTCAACACTTCTCCTTTACAGAACCCAAAAGTGTAAGGCCATCTGAAACTTAGCTCCTCCTGGGACATCTGCTCCCATCTCCTCTGTCTCTGTAGACTTCACTTTCCTTGTTTTTTTTTTTTTTTTCATTCATAGAGAAGAACATGCTTGTGCTTATCTCCTAAGTGTGTATGCTACATTTCTAATATATTCAGAAGCAGCTTCTTAACTCCAATCACAATTTCCAAGGAAATATAAACTGGCCTAAAGATTTCAGAGAATTGGTGGCTGTGTTATGGACTCATATTCTAAAAGGTGTCTGCTAATTGTAGTAATAAAGTTATGAAATTAGAATGCACAAATTCTTGAAGACACCAGGTTCTTCATGTGGATGTAAGAGTAAGGTAGATGAGGTACTCTTCTAGAGCTGAGGTCTATATACTCAGCCTTTTGGTCACTAATCTCATATGTACCTATAAAACTTTTTTCCATGATTTCTCCAGAAAACAGTGATAAAGAAAAGTTTGTCCCTATGGGGTAAATTATGTCCCCATGAATTCACTAATAGTGGTCAGAACACACATCTCTGTTTAGTATTTTGAATTATTAACACAACATTTATTTGGGTTACAGGGAGCTGGACTTCCACGCTCCATGATGGAAGACATTCAGAAGCCACAAGCTACTTATAGAGCAGAGTTTTCCAACATAAGTTCTACAAATCATTAATCTCTGGAGATGGATTCTGTCATAAAAACACATCAGGGGATAACTATGTATGATATACCTCCTTCCAAAGAAACACAGGACATATTAGTAGATAAAAAAGCTCTGACAAGACCTGTAGCAAAGGAACATACTTAATATTTTCTAATCTACAACGTGTGTTGCATCAACTCACTGTTACAATTTAACAATAGGAGATAACTAAGCACTGGCACCATAAAACTGTTAAGATTTGGTTCTTAAAATTCAAGGAGATAGTTCTAAAGCACTGAAAATTCTGTTTTAATACCAACCTGCAGCATCAATAGTTTTAAAAGCTATAACCAAGTGATTGGTTCTCATTGTAGCCAATGATTGTATTCCTGGCAACTGTAAGACTTCCATTACTAAAATGGGATTAAATATTTATTGCCTTGAAACCAACTCTTCAAATTAGAATTTGGGAAGAGAATGTTAATTAGCCTGATTTAACCTATGAGCCTATTCCTGAACCATTCACAATATCTCAGGGGGATGGGATAATTAATTAGTATATCCTGGGCTTCCTAATCTATCAATATTAGTTCAGCTAGGCTAGGTTTGGAGGTAACAAACAACTCCAAAATTTCAGTGGCTTAAAATAATGATAATTATTTCTCACTCATACCATAGTCTGTCATTAGATCAACTGCAGCACTACTTTATGTCATCTTTAATCCAGGATCCAAACTGACTGAACAGTATATCTATATGGAATATTTACAATGTCGTGAATAGGGAACACCATACTTTGGCTCACTAGACAGGATACACATTATTTCTGCTCACATGTCACTGGCCAAATGAGTCCCATGCCCAAGCCTGATATTGGAACAGAAAAGTGTAATCCTTCTACAGGGAAAAGTAGAAGATACTTTTAGGCAATAATACTGTCTACCACAGTTGACTTCGTGATCACAAGTATTCACACTTCTTCTTCTCCCATGTTCAGAACACTTCTATCACTAATATGGCTGATAGAGCAGCTTCTACACAGAACATTTCTCTTCTCATGGAAGAGGGAAGAGTACCACACACTGGCTCCTAAAAGTTCTCAGGAAATTCCGTTCACATTTTATTGGCCAAAGAAAGTCGCATGAGCAAGCCTGACATCCATAGTGTAAGGAAGAGAAATCCTCATTCAGGGAGGAATATAAACATTTTTTTAAATCAAAAATATAATTTATCCCCCCGGCCTCCCATTTGGTGAGAAAGCAGATACTATGTGTGGCAGTTTCAACAAGACTGCAGTCTGGGATAAATATTTGTCTTACTGATGATGTGAGTAAATAAATTCTATGGTAAATTGAGTTTGGAAACTGCTGAGGACAGGATCTTTTTCTTGGTAATTTGCTATGTGCACTAACGTATTAAATAATGTCAGTGGTACTGCAATAAAGATGCCTATATAATCTAACTCCAAATTACCCAAATTATTGATTTTGAGGCCTCTTCTCATGCTGGAAGATACCATTATGGAGATTTTAGTGCAACTTTGGAAATTTTTGTGGCACGGTGGAACCACGGCATTCACCAGAAATATCTCCTGAGAAGTCTGCAAATTTTTTAATTTGGTCATAAGACATTTCTCACCAAGCTTTCTTTTTTATCATACTACTGTGGATAGTCATGTTTTTCCTTCACCACAGTTCAACACTCCTTCAAGTTCATCCAGAGTTCCATTTTTCAAGAAATACCCTTTTCTTTTTTACCAAATAACCCTTATATTGCATTATGAGAGTTAACTACATTTGGCATGAGAAGACAATGAGAAGTCACACTACTATATACTTTTTAAAAATTGTAGTAATGGTATATATATATATACATATATATATATATAATTTGCCATTTCAACCATTTTTGAATGAAAAATTCAGCGACGTTAATTACATTCACGGTATTGTGCAACATCATCATTACTCGCAAAACTCTTTCATCACCCCAAACAGAAACTCAGTAACCATTAACCAGTAACTCCCCATCCCTCTCTTCCCGCAGCCACTGGTAAACTCTGATCAACTTTGCCTCCCTGATTCTGCTAATTCTATATATTTCATATAAGTGGAATTATATAATATTTGTTCTTTTGTGCCTGGTTTATTTCATTTAGCATAATTTTTTAAGGTTCATCCTTGTTGTAGCACGTGTCAGAACTTTATTCCTCTTTATGGATAAATAATATTCCATTGTATGTATATATTGTTTATCACTTCATCTGCTGATGAATATTTGGATTATTTCCAGCTTTTGGCTGCTATGAATAACTCTTCAGTGAACACTGGCATACAATTATCTGTTTGAGTCTCTGTTTTCAATTATTTTGGTTATATATCTAGGAGTGGAATTGTTGGGTCACATGGTAACTTTAGCTTTTTGAGGCAGTTTCCAAAGCAGCTTCCTCATTTTATAGTCCTACCAGCAATGTACAGAAGTTCCAATTCTTCCATATCCTCAAGTTGCTCACTTTTTAATATCTATAAGTCTTACCATGAATACCAGTCTCCTGCCATGCAAGGTTCAAATTCACACTTCGGAAATATTACAAATTATACATTGTTACTCATTTGTGCATCTTTGAAGGTGTTAATGTTATTTTTATTAATAATAATCATAACAATAATAACAATTATTGTGATGATAACAATAGTCACTGTACATCAAAAGTCTACTCTAATCAGGAACATTAAAAAAGTAGCTTAGGGGCTTCCCTGGTGGCGCGGTGGTTGGGAGTCTGCCTGCCAATGCAGGGGGCAGGGGTTCGAGCCCTGGTCTGGGAGGAGGATCCCACATGCCGCAGAGCAACTAGGCCCGTGAGCCACAACTGCTGAGCCTGCGCGTCTGGAGCCTGTGCTCCGCAACGGGAGAGGCCGCGATAGTGAGAGGCTCGCGCACCGCGATGAAGAGTGGCCCCCACTTGCCGCAACTGGAGAGGGCCCTCGCACAGAAACGAAGACCCAACACAGCCAAAAATAAATAAATAAATTAAAAAAAAAAAAAAAAGTAGCTTAGACTTGAAAAAGACTGAGTCTGATGAAGTAATTTCTTTATGTATTTTTCCTGGATCAGGTCCCATAAATGCATCAAGTAACTGATCTTAATTTGTTTTCTTTAAATAGATTTCCTGCCAAGGAAAGAGATATTCATCCATTGTAAATCATTAAATGAGCTCTCCAGTATGAATGAGTCCCTTGAGAGTTGGGCAAAGCAATGTTTCTTTATTTTCTAGCATATGAATCCCCAGTAATCCAAGAGCCACAGATCTGAGAGGAAGAAAGGGGAGTGAATACATATCCACTGAGCTCATATTTTGGAAGTTTCCCATTTAATTTTCACAGTGGCACTATGAGCTAGGGAGACAATATAAAGGAGCAGTGAAGCACTGTGGGTTCAGATTACTGGGGTTCAACTCCTAATTCAAATCCTGAATAGATGTATCACTTTTAGCAACTTCCTTTCTTTCTTCCTTCCTTTCTTTTTTTCTTTCTTTCTTCCTTTCTTTCACATGTATTTATTGAGCATCAATTTCTGTGTCTGCAGTGATCAAAAAATGGCACAATTTCTGTCCCTTGGAAAGTACACACTAGTTGGAAATATAAATATGTAAATGAAAATGCCATAAACAAAAAATAAAGCATGGATAGAGTTGGAGAGTAACCAGTTTTATCATCCAAAAATGGGGTATTAAAAATACCTACCTCAAAGTGGTGTTGTGGCAGTTAAAATGGGATGATTCATGTAAAGTGCTTTTCAGAATGCTTGATTCATAGGGAGTGTTATGAGGTAACGAAGAAACTAAGGTCCAGGTAGGTTAAGTATCTAACCCAGAATCACTCAGCTAGGAAGTGCAGAGCTAGCATTGAAATATCATTTGCCTACCCACAAGGATCTGTCCATTACTCTATGCTTCTTTCCTGAGATTCTAAGTGCTAAGGGAGATAGCAACACTGATGCACCTCCTGGAAAATATCTTTCCTCTACATTATTAAAGACATGTTTCTCATAAATCATGTAGCTACCATGAAAAGGGAGTTGAAATGAGTCAATTCTATATTTAGAGTCAAAATCAACATACTTCTTAAATGAAGTATTCAAGATAGGGAATTTATAAAATTCCTTTTTTTTCCTTAGAGTCTTTCATTATCTGGAACAATATCATATGATCCTTGACTTTGAGTTCCAAGGAAAAGTTATCTATCCATGAAATTCAAACATCTCCCTAGGCCAATGTGAGTAATGGCCAGAATGAGAATTTGGGGAGCTCACAAACTCCCCTGCCATCAACAAGCCCTACGAAGCATCTTTTGTCAAGAGTGTAGGAAATCAGTAGATGTTAGAAGCAGCACCCACTGCTAAAGTTGACAATCAGGAATATACTCTAGATCTCCTAGCTTCTTTGAAATTCCAACAAATCAGGTGACAGTGTATCTCAGTTAGCCTGGGACAGTTCACATAGATGCTGATTGTCCTGCTATAATTGTTAATATCTCCTTTTCCTGTCAAAACCATTCCTCTTTGGATAATAAATTGCATGTTCCTCCTGCATATAAGCACTCAGGCACAGAGCGGGTAACAGTCTGTGGTGTTAGAACTTCTCAATAAAGGAAATTTACTTTGGGTTATTTAACTGAAGTCCTGGAAGGCAGTCAAAAATCCATCTAGTTTGATATGATGAGATGCAGTTTGAGATTTTACATTTACTGGCTTACAATGAAATTGTTAATAAGTACTTGTCCATTATTTTCTGTGCTCAATTCCACATGCCTACATTGTAAGTGAATAATTGACTGTCTAAATAAACACAGGAAAAAACCATCATCTTTGTGGTGGTATTTCAGGTCACTAATGAAAGCTTCATAAATAAGGTTTTTATCCCTCTTCTTGAATAGAGACAAAAACAAATAAGCAGGCTCAATAGAAGCAATGCTGATCTGAGAGGGAGGTGAGGATTACTGTGCTTCCAGACTTACTGCGGCTTTAGCTACTTTGTTTTCTAACTACAAATTGGTAAGCTGATTAAAAAGACATCAGAAAGAAACATAATCTCATGGCAGGTGTTCATTGGTCATAAGAAAATATTTTAGAGGAACTTCAACTAATATTCCCTTCTCTGGTGTCTACTGAAACAGCAAAATAAACAAACTCTTAAAATGTCCCTTTGGTTTTGCATCAAGAGATAGACAATTACCCTGAGTAAAAATACACGTTTAAGCATTGTCCAAAATCTGATAGTTTTCTCATCCAACTGGGACTTAGAAATTAGAACTTTGAACTTCGAGTGAAAATTAAAGCCTAAACTTCTTAACCTGGCATTTAGAGTAGACAATCTGGCACCGACCTACATACTGCTCCCCTAATCTTTTCTTTGCTACAGCCAAATTGAAGTACTTATCTGGATACCAGAAAAGCTGCTCCTTTCTATCTTCATAAATGTGTTCATACTGTTCCTTTCACCTATGATGGTTTATCCTTGCATCACAATAAATATGAATCCAATTTATCCTTCAAAGTCTATTTTAACTGTCAATATTTTCAAATACAGTTGACCCTTGAACAATGCTTGGGGATTGGTTCCAAGACCTGCCCCATCTACTCAGATCCTCAGATGCTCAAGTCCCATAGTTGTCCCTCCGAATCCACAGTTCTGTGTTGGTGGATTCAACCAACTGTGGATCATGTAGTACTATAGTGTTTACCAGGAAAAAATCCACTCATAAGCAGACCTGTGCAGTTCAAACCCATGTTGTTCAATGGTCAACTGTAAATTCAATTTCTTCCTTCTTTGAGTATCTATGAAGTGGTCTCTCTGAGCCCCCCCTTTTCAGTTTATGCTGTAAGCATTTATACATTCATCTAAGGTCCTGAGGGCAGGCTTCATATTTAATTGCTCTTTTTTAACTTATTAATATCACCATGATTTTTGCTGAAATGTGGTATCCAATGCAAGTTAGTTAAAAATTAAATCAAGGTAGAAAGGAAAAAAGGGAAAGGAAGGAAAGGAGAATGGGAGGGAGATAAAGAAATTATGGGGCTTCCCTGGTGGCGCAGTGGTTGAGAATCTGCCTGCCAATGCAGGGGACACGGGTTCAAGCCCTGGTCTGGGAAGATCCCACATGCCACAGAGCAGCTGGGCCCGTGAGCCACAATTACCGAGCCTGTGCGTCTGGAGCCTGTGCTCCGCAACAAGAGAGGCCGCGATAGTGTAAGGCCCGCGCACCGCGATGAAGAGTGGCCCCCGCTTGCCACAACTAGAGAAAGCCCTCGCACAGAAACGAAGACCCAACACAGACAAAAATAAATAAATTAAATTAAATTAAATAAAAAATAAAAGATAGCATCATGTAATGGCAATTCTATAAATCTGGGTTTAAAAAAAAAAAATTATGAGCACAATGTTTCCAGGATAGTAGACATCTCTCATTGTTATGCATTGGCTGACCAGAGTAAATAACACACCTCACTCAAAAAAACGATAAAGACATGTACTCTTTTGAAGTGTTAAGTCAGTTAATCTACATAAAGTGCTTAGAAGACCCTGGCACGTAGTAAACACTTTTTATGGTTATTATCTGAAATAATTTGCCGACATCATACCTTAAACCTACTGAAAATGGTAGTGGCTTAATGTAGTGCACGGACACATGATTTGACTCAGATAATTCAAATCTCAGCTCACCCACTTACAAGGTACATTCACTTGGCCAAGTTACTTTATCTCGTGACCAAAATTTCCTGATGTGTAAAATGAGGATTGTAGTAGAACTAATGTCATAAGGTTGTGCTACTTATTAAATGAAGTGGTGTCTGGGACATAACAGTCATTTAATGAATGGCAGTTATAGTAGTATTAAAAAGCACATTTTCTTAGTCAATTTACTGTTTTTTAATTTTTAGAAGCAGGACTCCAGAGTTATTAAGCTGTTAATTGTAATCTTTTCAATGGTACATAACTGTAATAGATATTACTGATACATCACCCAGATTCACTTGAATCCTTTTACAAATTTCCGGTATATTATCATATTCCCCTTGTGTTTTTCTTTTAATAGACTTTATTTTAATAGCAGTTTTAGGCTCATAAAAAATTAAGAGGAAGGTACAGAGATTTCCCATATATACCTGCCCCCACACATTCTATAGATCTGGATAAATGTATGACATATATCTACCCTCATGGTATCAGACAGTATTTTCACTGCACTAAAAGTCCTCTGTGCTCAGCCTATTCAGCCCTCCCTCCTCCGTAACTCCTGGTAAGCACTGAATTTTTTAGTGTCTCCATAGTTTTGCCGTTTCCAGAATGTTATATAATTGGAGTCATATAGTATGTACCTTTTTTTAGATTGGCTTATTTCACTTAGTTATATGCATCTGAGTTTTCTCCGTGTCTTTTCATGATTTGATAGCCCATTTCTTTTTAGTGCTGAGTAATATTCCATTGTCTGGATATGCCGAAGTTTCCTTATCCATTCACCAACTGAAGGATATCTTGGTTACTTCCAAGTTTTGGTGATTATGAATAAAGCTGCTATAAACATTCATGTGCAGGTTTTTGTGTGGATGTAAGTATTCAGCACTTTTGGGTAAATAATTCTCTTCCAAATTGGCTGTACCATTTTGCATTTCCACCAGCAATGAATGAGAGTTTCTGTTGCTTCACAACCTCACCAGCCTTTGGTATTATTAGTGTCCTGGATTTTGGCCATTCTAATAAGGTGTGTAGTTAGGAAGTGATTTAATTTGCTTTTCTCTAATGACATATGATGTGGAACATCTTTTTATATGCTTATTTTCCATCTGCATATCTTCTCTGTTGAGGTATCTGTTAAGGTCTTTGGCATATTTTTTAATTGGCTTGTTTGTTTTTTTATTGTTGAGCTTTAAGCATTCTTTGTCTATTTGGATAAGTCTTTTATCCGATATTCTTTTTGCCAAATTTTCTCCCAGTCTGTGGCTTATCTTTTCATTCTCTTGACATTGTCTATTCAGATTGTCTACTTCTCCTTATGTGAGTTTTGCCATACTGCCTTTCATGGTGTAGTTTGTTGGTGTTTATCTTACAGGATATTCTCCAAGCTTCCTGGATCTGTGGTTTTGTGTTTGACATTAATTTGGAGAAAGTCCCATTCATTATATTTTTAAATATATCTTCTGTTCTTTTGCTCTTTCTTATCCATCTGTTATTTCCATCACAAATATGTTATGCCTTTTATCGTTGTCCCAGAGATATTCTGTTATTTGTTTTCAGTTTGCAGGTATCTCTTGAGATATCCTCAAGCTCAGAGATTTTTTCCTCAGTCATGCCCAGTCTACTAAGAAGCCCAGTAAAAGCATTCTTCACTTCTGCTACAGTGCTTTGATCTCTAGCATTTCTTTTTGGTTCTTACTTAGAATTTTTTCTCTGCTTACATGACTCATTTGTCCTTGCATGCTGTCTAGTTTATCCATGAGATTCTTTAGTATATTAATCATAGTAGTTTTAAATTCCTGCCCTGTTGATTCCAACATCATTGTCATATCTGAGTCTGATGCTGATGTTTTTTCCTGTGTCTTCCAACTGTGTTTTTTGCCTTTTCATATGTATTGTAAGTTCTTCTGGAAAGCTATACATGATGTGCTAGGTAAATGGAACTGCCATAAATAGGCCTTTAGTAATGTGATAGTAAGCTTTGGGGGAAGAGGAAGCATTCTGTAGTTCTTTGATTAGGCTTCAGACTTTTAGTGAGCCTGTGCCTCTAGGCTGTGAACTTCATACATGCTTCTCAGCTCTCCCCTGCATTTAAGTGGGACAGTATGGTAGAGTGGCCTGGAGTTAGAAATTTTTCTTCCTCTTCCCCCAGGTCAGTTGGGTTCTGATAAAACCCCAATAGTTTAGGCTGTGGTAAAATAGATTCTTGTGAGGGTAGACCTTGTTAAGGAGAACAGAATGTTCTGGCGTATTTCAAAATGGTCCCTTTTCTCCTTCCCCTGCCAGAAGTATGAGGGAATTTTTTTCAGCATTCACTATGAGAACCTGATTAGAGCTCTAGAAGGTAAAACTCACAAAAGTGTGGGGTTTCCCAATGACTGAGTCCCTCTGTAGTTTTTAACTCTCAGACTTGTACACAATGAGTCTCCAGGAATTCATCAATTATAGTTCAGGGTTTCTTATCCTATATTAATTCCTCAGAGGTTTCTGCTCTAACATGTTGTTATTCTTTGTATTTGCCTGTCATTCTCTCCAATTTAGGGGGCATTGGCTTTTCCTGTGACCTCACTTCTCTCATGGATCCAAGAAGAGTTGTTGATTTCTTAGTTTGCTCAGATTTTCACTTCTTGTTAGAACAGAATGGTAATTTCCAAGCTTCTTTCATACTGTACTGGAAACCAGAAGTCCACCTCCTTCTGTTTTTTCTTTAACTGTCTTCTCCTGTGTCTCCCTTCCAAGACCTGCCCCTGAATTACTGGAGCTGCTTTTGATTTTGCTCATATTTGTAGTGAGATGGCAATGCCAGCACCAGGATGTTATTCGCCAATGACTGACTGCTGCCAAATATGAAACCCCAAACTTCTGGTCCCAAGTTAAGATAAATTTTAGTGTACAATAATACTTTAGATTGCCAATGTGAGATTCAGCTACAGCTGGGGTTTTGCCTGAAATTGTCTCTTTGCTTGGCTTCTTCCCTTTCTCTGCTCAGCTCTCCCTGGGAATATTTTCATTAAGAATCTTGTGCATGTGAATCCTTGTCTTAGGGTCTGCTTCTGGGGAAACCACCCTAAGAAAATGACATATTAAAAAGGAGAGTAGAATGGAAAAGTTTGGTATAGAGTGTCTATCCCCAGTGAGTTGAAGATTCTTCTTCTGCAGCAATATTAACATCCCTCCCAACAAATTGATTTATTTCTACTTTATTGAGCTCATAGTACCTACCATCTATCACTCATTTGACAGTTAACTCAATGTACTGAATATTAGTTTTCTATTAGTTAGTAACAAATTATCTCAAACTTAGCAGCTTAAACGAATGTCCATGGGCATGGCTTAACTGGGTCTTCTGCTCAGGGTCTCCTCAGGCTGAAATCAGGGTGTCAGCCAGGGCTGTGATCTCACCTAAGGCTCAAGGTCCTCTTCCAAGGTGAGTGGCTGTTGGCAGAATTGAGTTCCTTGCAGCTATTGGAATAAAGTCCTCATTTGCTTGTTGGCTATTGGCCAAGGAATGCCCTCAGCCCCTAGAGGCTGACCTGGTATACTTGGCACATGGCTCTCTCTATATTCAGTTCACAACATGGTTCTTTTCTCCTTTAATGCAAGCAGGAGTAAACTCTCTCACTTTGAATCTATCTGATTTCTTTTAAGGACTCATCTGATTGGATCAGGTCCACACAGGATAACCTCCCTTTTTATTAACTCAATGTCAATTGACCAAAGACTTTAGTTACATTTGAAATATCCTTTCTGTTGTATAATGTAACATAATCACAGGTGTGATGACTCATTATATTCACAAGTCCCACTTACATTCAAGGGGAGGGGTTTATATAGTGGGGAAGGGGCAGGAATCTTAGAGATCAATGAAATTTGCCTGCCACACTTATTTTGCCCTCTGTGCTTATTCACTGCATATAGAACTTTTCCCTTGAGAGTGATGCGCCGTAATCCACAAATTATTGTGGATTTTAGGTGGTGGTTGTGATGGTGGACATGCTCATGGCTATTACTGTTGTTTTAAAAAAGGGGGGTAATATGTCTTCATTATATGATTCCCACAATCCAAATATCAAATCAGAAAACACTGCCCCTAACACTTTATAGTAATACAAATACTTGGATTCAAATTTTATTTATACAGCAAATGATTTGATTTCCACAATTCTTCCTTTGCCTGATGTGTAATATGTAATATCACCTATTTCACAGGGTTACTAAAAGGATTGGAGGAAATAATTAGAGGGGTGCCTGACAGATAGCAGGTGCCTAACACGTGGGAGGGACTTCATTTTCTTATTCCCTGTATTACAGAATGTATTCAGTGAATTTTCTGGAAAGAAAAGCCATTTTCACAAACACATGGAACATGTTTGCCTGACAAGCAACAGATGCTTTGGAAAGCAATTAACCAGTGCATATAACCAAAGAGATTTAGCAGTCACAGGAAATGTTTTACACTAAAAGGTAGTCTGAAAGAGGTGAGGAGAATTAGAAAAAGGCAATTGCCAAGTGACTTTTTCCCCCAGAGTAGAACAGAGGGGGAGAGGGGTTTGTGCCATGGAAAGTTGTCAGAAAAGCCCCACATTTTGCAAGTGGTAAAATATAAAAGCCTCAAGGTGTGAAAACTTGATGGATTTTATGGAATGGGGAAAATTAGATGTTTTCTAGTAAAGGATGTCTTATCTTCAGTGTCTGGGGATTCCAGGGCTTCTGTTACAGAAGGACAGAACTAGATGCACAGTAAGAATTTAACAATATTGGTTAATGAACTATTTAGCTATTTAGAATGTTGGTAAACATACTGCTTCTGTATTCAAACAAAAAGTATTTAAGTTTGATAGATTTCTTTTTGGTTTTCAATTTCAGATAACATTTATTGAGTGCCAGGCAGCTTCGTGCTGTGCATTTGCATACATGGCCTAATTCAATCCATGATAAGATGAACACTACCTTTATTATCACTCATTTACAAATGAGGAAACTGAGACTCAAAGAAATTATGTAACTTGCCCAATCAGGCTAACACAAAGGACAGAAAGGGACAGAAGCAGGGTTGGAATCCAGCTCTGTAAAAGGCCCAAGCTGTCCTCTGAACCTCTCAGCCACACATATTTAAAGTCACCTGCCCTTAGCATTCTCTTGCATGAATTCTTGGTTGTCAGTTAGGAACCACCCTGCTAAGATCTCTTCAGGGGACCTTTTCCACAGGGTTTTCTGATTTGCATTCATTGATGTATTTCTATTCTTTCTATTCCATGTGCCTTGTGGGTTGGTTGGGGGATGGAAGTCAGGTCCGATATGAGAAATTCTAGCAGGAAGAAACCTCTGGTGAATGCTTGATTTATAGAGATGAAGGCATGCTCATGGGTCTCACCCATGCTCTCTAATGCCTTCACACATGCTAGTGTGTTAACAGCGAGACCCATCACAAATGACTATTTCTACTTTCAAATCATCTCTTATCACCTCTGCTCAGTGACTGTGAGCAGGTTTAATCTATTCCTTGCCATTCAAACCGTTTTATTCTATCTACCGAATAACATTTCCCATTTCCCATATTCAGGGAGAGGCCGAATCATTTAAGTAGAGTTTTGCATGACTTACTTAAAGCTGACAGTTTGCACGTGTGGAATTCAAACTCTCTAGAAACCCGATGAATTCCTCTAGATTTTATTAGTTTGCAATTTTTTGAAAGATGCAATAACACCCTAGCTTGAAGGGATGATGGTGATATAAAAAAGCTTTCTTAATATCAAGACAAATCTCTCAGTCAGGGTCAGCACTGAATCTAAATGGTAATTCTCCCAAATCCAGATGTAGAATTATGAATTCTATCCTCCTTTCTTATTCTAAATCACTTTGCCATGAATTTGAATAGATTTCCCCTGGGGAATTTAGGCATCTTTGTATGGGCCATATTTGTATGACAGTAAACAGATGTGATTGGAAAGAGTTTACCAGAATGTACAGATGAGAGCATTGTCACAGAAAACAGTTCAGTGTGCTAATAAAATTGTAAACTAAACTATATATTTTTAAGAAGGTCTTTGACAAAGCCTTTACTCTGTCTTATTTAGGTAGATGAAAACATGCCACAAGGTTTTGCACAGAGAATAGTCTCATTAAGTGAAAACAAGTAGAAAGTTAATTAGCAATAGTTGCCCATATAGAATAGCCAAACTATCTTACACATTGAAGACACATACTGCTCCAGAAAGTCATAAAACCTACGAACAAATTAGAGCAATTCTAATTTTTGCACATTCCAACTGGCTAACTATGGAAAAGATACTTAACCAACATAGTGTTTTAAGTTTTATTATCTATTCAATGGGGATAATGGCAGGTATTTCACAGAGTTAGTAAAGATGAAGTGATATAGAGGTATGCACATAACCTTGCAGAAAATAACTATTTCCTTCTGATTCCTTCCTAAATGTACTCCAATTTAATTAGCAACTTGCTCACAACAAAATCATGCATCTAAAACTGGAAAAAAGATCATGAATATACTTAACTGTCTCAAAATATTATCTATTAATTGAACCATGAACAAAACCAGTTTGAATTATAACTTCTCTTTGTGTTTGTATTTAATTGAACTAGGTCAGAGCTAGAGTATCAAAATATTATCCTACTGAGACCTTAGTAAAATCACATTTGATTCAGTTTAGTTCCGTCACTGACTCACTGTTTCACCCTGTGGAGACTGCACATTCTTTGCCATCTAAGAAATATCTTGAGGAGCTTCAAGATGGCGGAAGAGTGATACGCGGAGATCACCTTCCTCCCCACAAATACATCAGAAACACATCTACATGTGGAACAACTCCTACAGAACACCTACTGAACGCTGGCAGAAGACCTCAGACCTCCCAAAAGGCAAGAAACTCCCCACGTACCTGAGTAGGGCAAAAGAAAAAAGAAACAACAGAGACAACAGGGACGGGACCTGCACCAGTGGGAGGGAGCTGTGAAGAAGGAAAGGTTTCCACACACTAGGAAGCCCCTTCGTGGGCGGAAACGGCGGAGGGGGGCGGAGGGGGGCAGCTTCGGAGCCACGGAGGAGAGCGCAGCCACAGGGGTCCGGAGGGCAAAGCGGAGAGATTCCCGCACAGAGGCTCGGCGCCGAGCAGCACTCACCAGCCCGAGAGGTTTGTCTGCTCACCCGCCGGGGCGGGCGGGGGCTGGGAGCTGAGACTCGGGCTTCAGTCAGATCCCAGGGAGAGGACTGGGGTTGGCAGCGTGAACACAGCCTGAAGGGGTTAGCGCACCACAGCTAGCCGGGAGGGAGTCCGGGAAAAAGTCTGCAGCTGCCGAAGAGGCAAGAGACATTTTCTTACCTCTTTGTTTCCTGGTGCACGAGGAGAGGGGATTCAGAGCGCCGCTTAAAGGAGCTCCAGAGATGGGCGCGAGCCGCGGCTGTCAGCGCGGACCCCAGAGACGGGCATGAAACGCTAAGGCTGCTGCTGCCGCCACCAAGAAGCCTGTGTGCGAGCACAGGTCACTCTCCACACCGCCCCTCCCGGGAGCCTGTGCAGCCCGCCACTGCCAGGGTCCCGTGAACCAGGGACAACTTCCCCGGGAGAACGCACGGCGCACCTCACGCTGGTGCTACGTCACGCCGGTGAAACGCCACGCCGGCGCAACGTCACGCCGGCGCAACGTCACGCTGGCCTCTGCCGCTGCAGGCTCGCCCCGCCTCCTTTCCCTTTCTCCCCCCCACCGAGTGAGCCAGAGCCCCCGAAGCAGCTGCTGCTTTAACCCCATCCTGTCCGGGCGGGAACAGATGCCCTCAGGCGACTTACACGCAAAGGCGGGTCCAAATCCAAAGCTGAATCCCGGGAGCTGTGCGAACAAAGAAAAGAAAGGGAAGTTTCTCCCAGCAGCCTCAGGAAGAGCCGATTAAATATCCACAGTCAACTTGATGTACCTGCATCTATGGAATACCTGAATAGACAACGAATCATCCCAAATTGAGGAAGTGGACTTTGGGAGCAATAATATATATATATTTTACCCCTTTTCTCTTTTTGTGAGTGTGTATGCATATGCTTCTGTGTGTGATTTTGTCTGTATAGCTTTGCTTTTACCATTTGTCCTAGGGTTCTGTCTGTCTGTTTCTTTTTTTTTTTTTTTTTTTTTATAGTATAGTTTTCAGCACTTGTTATCACTGGTGGATTTGCTTTTTGGTTTGGTAGTTGTCTTCTTTCTTTCTTTTTTTTAATTACTTAAAAAAATGTTTTTAATATTTATTTTTTATTTTAATAGCTTTTAAATTTTATTTTTTCTTTCTTTCTTTCTTTCTTTCTTTCTTTCTTTCTTTCTTTCTTTTCTTTCTTTCTTTCCTTTCCCCTTTTTATTCTGAGCTGTGTGGATGACAGGCTCTTGGTACTCCAGCCAGGCATCAGGACTGTGCCACTGAGGTGGGAGAGCCAAGTTCAGGACACTGGTCCACAAGAGACCTCCCAGCTCCATGTAATATCAAACGGCAAATTTCTCCCACAGATCTCCATCTCAACCCCAAGACCTAGCTTCACTCAACGACCAGCAATCTACAGTGCTGGACACCCTATGCTAAACAACTAGCAAGACAGGAACACAACCCTGCCCATTAGCAGAGAGGCTGCCTAAAATCATAATAAGGCCACAGACACCCCAAAACACACCACCAGACATGGACCTGCCCACCAGAAAGACAAGATTCAGCCTCATCCACCAGAACACAGGCACTAGTCACCTCCACCAGGAAGCCTACACAACCCACTGAACCAACCTTAGCCACTGGGGACAGACACCAATAACAAAGGGAACTACAAACATGCAGCCTGCGAAAAGGAGACCCAAACACAGTAAGTTAAGCAAAATGAGAAGATAGAAAAACACACAGCAGATGAAGGAGCAAGGCAAAAGCCCACCAGACCTAACAAATGAAGAGGAAATAGGCAGTCTACCTGAAAAAGAATTCAAAATAATGATAGTAAACCTGATCCAAAATCTTGGAAATAGAGTGGAGAAAATACAAGAAACGTTTAACAAGGACCTAGAAGAACTAAAGAGCAAACAGTGATGAACAACACAATAAATGAAATTAAAAATTCTCTACAAGGGATCAATAGCAGGATAACTGAGGCAGAAGAACAGATAAGTGACCTGGAAGATAAAATGGTGGAAATAACTGCCAGGGAGCAGAATAAAACAAAGATTATTACAAGAGACAGAGAAGGACACTACATAATGATCAAGGGATCAATCCAAGAAGATATAACAATTATAAATATATAGGCACCCAACATAGGAGCACCTCAATACATAAGGCAAATAGTAACAGCCATAAAAGGGGAACTCGACAGTAACACAATCATAGTAGGGGACTTTTAACACCCCATTTTCACCAATGGAGAGATCATCCAAAATGAAAATAAATAAGGAAACACAAGCTTTAAATGATACATTAAACAAGATGGACTTAATTGATATTTATAGGACATTCCATCCAAAAACAACAGAATACACATTCTTCTCAAGTGCTCACAGAATATTCTCCAGGATAGATGATATCTTGGGTCACAAATAAAGCCTTGGTAAATTTAAGAAAATTGAAATCATATCAAGTATCTTTTCCGACCACAACGCTATGAGACTAGATATCAATTACAGGAAAAAATCTGTAAGAAATACAAACACATGGAGGCTAAACAACACACTATGTAATAACCAAGACATCACTGAAGAAATCAAAGAGGAAATCAAAAAATACCTAGAAACAAATGACAGTGAAAACACGACGACCCAAAACCTATGGGATGCAGCAGAAGCACTTCTAAGAGGGAAGTTTATAGCAATAAAATCCTACCTTAAGAAACAAGAAACATCCCAAGTAAACAACGTAACCTTACACCTAAAGCAATTAGAGAAAGAAGAACAAAAAAACCCCAAAGTTAGCAGAAGGAAAGAAATCATAAATATCAGATCAGAAATAAATGAAAAAGAAATGAAGGAAACAATAGCAAAGATCGATAAAACTAAAAGCTGGTTCTTTGAGAAGATAAACGAAATTGACAAACCATTAACCAGACTCATCAAGAAAAAGAGGGAGAATACTCAAATCAATAGAATTAGAAATGAAAAAGGAGAAATAACAACTGACACTGCAGAGATACAAAGGATTATGAGAGATTACTACAAGAAACTATGTGGCAATAAAACGGACAACCTGGAAGAAATCGACAAATTCTTAGAAATGCACAAACTTCCAAGCTGACCCAGGAAGAAATAGAAAATATGAACAGACCAATCACAAGCACTAAAATTGAAACTGTGATTAAAAATCTTCCAACAAACAAAAGCCCAGGACCAGATGGCTTCACAGGCGAATTCTATCAAACATTTAGAGAACAACTATCACCTATCCTTCTCAAACTCTTCCAAAATATAGCAGAGGGAGGAGCACTCCCAAACTCATTCTATGAGGCCACCATCACTCTGATACCAAAACCAGACAAAGATGTCACAAAGAGAGAAAACTACAGGTCAATATCACTGATAAACATAGATGCAAAAATCCTCAACAAAATACTAGCAAACAGAATCCAACAGCACATTAAAAGGATCATACGCTATGATCAAGTGTGATTTACCCCAGGAATGCAAGGATTCTTCAGTATATGCAAATCAATCAATGTGATACACCATATTAACAAATTGAAGAAGAAAAACCATATGATCATCTCAATAGATGCAGAGAAAGCTTTTGACAAAATTCAACACCGATGTATGATAAAAACCCTCCAGAAAGTAGGCATAGAGGGAACTTTCCTCAACATAATAAAGGCCATATATGACAAACCCACAGCCAACATTGTCCTCAATGGTGAAAAACTGAAAGCATTTCCACTAAGATCAGGAACAAGACAAGGTTGCCCACTCTCACCACTATTATTCAACATAGTTTTGGAAGTGTTAGCCACAGCAATCAGAGAAGAAAAAGAAATCAAAGGAATCCAAATCAGAAAAGAAGTAAAGCTGTCACTGTTTGCAGATGACATGATACTCTACATAGAGAATCCTATAGATGCTACCAGAGAACTACTAGAGCTAATCAATGAATTTGGTAAAGTAGCAGGATACAAAATTAATGCACAGAAATCTCTTCCATTCCTATACACTAATGATGATGAATCTGAAAGTGAAATTAAGAAAACACTCCTATTTACCACTGCAACAAAAAGAATAAAATATCTAGGAATAAACCTACCTAAGGAGACAAAAGACCTGTATGCAGAAAATTATGAGACACTGATGAAAGAATTTAAAGATGCTACAAATAGATGGAGAGATATACCATGTTCTTGGATTGGAAGAATCAACATTGTGAAAATGGCTCTACTACCCAAAGCAATCTACAGATTCAATGCAATCCCTATCAAACTACCACTGGCATTTTTCACAGAACTCGAACAAAAAATTTCACAATTTGTATGGAAACACAAAAGACCACGAATAGCCAAAGCAATCTTGAGAAAGAAAAACGGAGTTGGAGGAATCAGACTCCCTGTCTTCAGACTATGCTACAAAGCTACAGTAATCAAGACAGTATGGTACTGGCACAGAAACAGAAATATAGATCAATGGAACAGGATAGAAAGCCCAGAGATAAACCCACGCACATATGGTCACTTTATCTTTGATAAAGGAGGCAAGAATATACAATGGAGAAAAGACAGCCTCTTCAATAAGTGGTGCTGGGAAAACTGGACAGCTACATGTAAAAGAATGAAATTAGAACAATCCTTAACACCATACACAAAAATAAACTCAAAATGGATTAAAGACCTAAATGTAAGGCCAGACACCATCAAACTCTTCGAGGAAAACATAGGCAGAACACTCTATGACATAAATCACAGCAAGATCCTTTTTGACCCACCTCCTAGAGAAATGGAAATAAAAACAAAAATAAACAAATGGGACCTAATGAAACTTAAAAGCTTTTGCACAGCAAAGGAAACTATAAAGACAAAAAGCCAACCCTCAGAATGGGAGAAAATATTTGCAAATGAAGCAACTGACAAAGGATTAATCTCCAAAATTTACAAGCAGCTCATGTAGCTCGATATGAAAAAAACAAACAACCCAATCCAAAAATGGGCAGAAGACCTAAATAGACATTTCTCCAAAGAAGATATACAGATTGCCAACAAACACAGGAAAGAATGCTCAACATCATTAATCATTAAAGAAATGCAAATCAAAAATAAAATGAGATATCATCTCACACCGGTCATAATGGCCATCATCAAAAAATCTGCAAACACTAAATGCTGGAGAGGGTGTGGAGAAAAGGGAACCCTCTTGCACTGTTGGTGGGAATGTAAATTGATACAGACACTATGGAGAACAGTGTGGAGGTTCCTTCAAAAACTACAAATAGAACTACCATATGACCCAGCAGTCCCACTACTGGGCATATACCCTGAGAAAACCACTACTGGGCATATACCCTGAGAAAACCATAATTCAAAAAGAATCATGTACCACAATGTTCATTGCAGCTCTATTTACAATAGCCAGGACATGGAAGCAACCTAAGTGTCCACCAACAGATGAATGCATAAAGAAGATGTGGCACATATATACAATGGAATATTACTCAGCCATATAAAGGAACAAAACTGAGTTATTTGTAGTGAGGTGGATGGACCTAGAGCCTGTCATACAGAGTGAAGTAAATCAGAAAGAGAAAAACAAATACCATATACTACCACATATATATGGTATCTAAAAAAAAAAAAAAGGTCATGAAGAACCTAGGGGCAAGATGGGAATAAAGACGCAGACCTACTAGAGAATGGACTTGAGGATACGGGGAGGGGGAAGGGTAAGCTGGGACAAAGTGAGAGAGTGGCATGGACATATATACACTACCAAACATAAAATAGATAGCTAGTGGGTAGCAGCCACATAGCACAGGGAGATCAGCTCAGTGCTTTGTGACCACCTAGAGGGGTGGGATAGGGAGGGTGGGAGGGAGGGAGACGCAAGAGGGAAGAGATATGGGGATATATGTTTATGTATAACTGATTCACTTTGTTATAAAGCAGAAACTAACACACCGTTGTAAAGCAATTATACTCCAATAAAGACGTTATAAAAAAAAAAAGGGCATTAAACCCTTAAAGAAAAATAAATAAATACATACGATCTTTACCCTTTAAAAAAAAAAATAAAAAAAGAAATATCTTATTTCACTCTGTCACCCAACCTGGCTTTTAGAACATATGGTTAATTTGTGTTAAAAATAAATAAAGACATTTAACATCTGCCACAATTTCTCCATTTCAATTATGGTAATAACAATATATGCTTTACCTCACTAAACAGATGTTTGAAATTCTAAGTAGATAATAGACATAAAATGGCTTTGAATATATATTATGTGCTATGAAAAAAACATTATTTAACATAGGGCCAATATATTACTATGTATTTTTGATATTAGTAAAATTTAAACATCATTGCCAATATAATTCATCAGTTTCTGAGTATTACCCCAGATATAATCATAACTGACCCAATTATGTTCTGAGAGAATGGTTTTAAAATATGGATAGGGTCCTGTATACCCTGGAAATAAGGCAAATATCAGTCAGATAGTCAAGACCCTAAAGTGTCTCATCAGTCTTCGTGATGCAAAATGGAGCAAAAAAGCTAGCTCAGATTGACTGCAAAGCCTTCAATTCCCTTCACTCTCAGAGTTACCCTCATATTCTAGGTTTTGTTAAACTTAGATGTCTATACACTTGGAACCAGATCATACTTTAGCTCCATTCTTTTTTAACAATAAGACTGACCTGGTAGGGCTTTAAGAGGTATTAACCACTTGGTAATACCTGTCAAATGCATTCTTTAGAAATACATGGATATTACAAGGCGGGGAGTAGAGGTGGTGAAGGGTCAAAATGCCAGGGTCACAAGTCACTTGATCTCTCCTTAATTACCTACCCTCATTTTAAAAATAAAAATGCTAATAAAACTTTACTTGGTTTTTGCAAGAATTAAATGAGATAATGTATATGAACTATACTTAAAACTGTCTCTGAAATATTTATCCAAGTATTTCCAAGGCTGAGAATTGGCATTATTTGTTAAGTTATCTCATAGAGAAATGTAAGGAGAGTTTCACACAATGCTTGCAGCTCATTCCCTTCAGAAACAACCAAGTGGCCATTCTAGCTTTGGGGAAGGTGTTTTTTGGCCATGTTTGTTTATTTTCCCTGTGCAGACATTAGGAACCAATAACAAGCCAATCATAAATTTTTTTTTCTAATGGAATCCAAAGATAATTTTTTTCCTCTTTTTTTTTTTTTTTTTTACAGATAATTAGAAAGCACTGTGTTTCTTAAACATATGAAAGATTACACACTCAGTTTCCTTTCCATTTGGCTGGGGTCATATGACTAATTCTGGCCAATGAACTCTGAGTGGAATTAGCATGTGTCACTTTCATGTTGAGGCAATGAAGAGGCCCTGTGAAATAGTCCAATATTTCTTCCCATTCTGAGGCAAACCTGGATGGCTAAGTTCACTGCATAAGTGGTTCTTCCTCGGGCATTGCCAGCCGAATTTGTGTGAATGAGAAATAAACTTTATGTGTTATGCCACTAAAATTTTGAGGGTTATTTGTAGCCTCAGCATAAGCCTACTCCATCCTTACAAATACACGTTTTGTAAACAAAAAAGTTTTAGTAGAGTATTCACAGGTATTACAGGTTCTCTTAGGAATCTGTCCCTAGTAAATGACACATGATTTTGACCTAATTTATTTAAGACAAATAGAAAATAATCACAATTTGTTAATGCAATTATTTTCCCAATGAGAAAGAAAAGATGAACTTGGTGATATCAGGATTAGTCAGCCTCCACATTAGAGAGTGAATCTTTTAAGAGCAACTGTTAAATATCACTGCAAATACATTAGCTATAACAAAATGCAATAAAATGCAAATAAAATAAGAACATTTGTTACCATAATTACAAGACCCTGCCCACGTTCTGTTAAAAACTTTGGAGAGGTTGAGGCTTTACCTTGCTTGCAAGCTAAAAAGTTGGCCTGCCACAATTCCACGGAGGGTAGCAGAAGACATGAGGCTTCTGGATCAGAGAGAAAATACTTTATCAGTTGCAGCCACAGCAGTTTCTAGAGTATCAGCAGTATCGTGCTGGTTCTCAGAGTCCCACATCCCATAGAATAGCACAAAAAAGGCTATGTGACGTCTACATATGCAGTATGTGTTTACAGGAGAGGAATCCCAGCTTGGAGAATCCGAATCTTTGATAATAGGCAATGAGGCTACTTGACCTTTGCCCAGGATGGAGACACCATATTAATTATACTGTACAGCAAACAAATCTGCACTTTTCTCTAGAGGAAGCCATAGTATAGGACAAAAGGATTCAGTGTTTCTGCTTGTAAGACATGCAGAAATGTGAGGGACACATGGAGAATTACCTCCCCAGAAGATCTACCCCTCATTACTACAAGGTCAATAGAGTCTGACCTTGGTTTCTAGAACATGTTCTCATGAATATGATAGTCCATCAGCCACTCTGATTAATCCAACAAGCTAGTCTAGAAATAAATCAGTTCAATTTTTTTTTTCATATATAATAGCACTGAATAAAGACTTCTAACAATAGGACTCCAAGTAGCAGGATGAGGTCCACCTACAATGTTGACCACAACCATGCTTGGGGTCCTGGACTCAACAGGTTGAACAAATCCCAAAATTATCAGGGTCTATCTTAGAAAGTCAGGTGGCTTTCTCCTTAAAAGTCTCTATTAACTTTTCCATTTGGTCCATGGGCATTAATCCAGGTACAGAAGAATGTCTTAGTGATTATATTAAACTGGCTTGCAAGGAGGACGTCTAGGATAACTAGATCATCCATAACAATCCTGGCCAGCGAGTAGAGTCTGACCTTCAAGCATTTCAGTGATGAATTGTGACAGCATGACCCCTATCATCAAGACAACTGCCTGCAGGATATACAAAAATAAAAAGTTGGTTTTCCTTCTAAGAAGGTCCCCTAGTAAATAGGGAGGGTCTTACTTTAAAGAGATCTCTGCAGTCATCTGAGGTTTCCATGACCTCATAGTACTGTTTCCTTAAATACTTGAAGGTTTTTTGACCCCTAAAGTGTAGTCGCCATGTTCTCAGGAAGAAGGCAAGCTAATGTCTGACTTCCACAAAAATTGCATTCTCAAGGGTATACATGGTGCCTCCGGAAAGAAAGTGTTTTATACCATTGATTCCCTCTCCCCCGTTGCTATCTATATGAGTTAGAGGGCACAGGTTGACAGTGCCTCCAATGTAGACTTCAAGCTGATTGGTGGTCACAGGGTACCTAGTTCAGCTTGAATAATTGAGTTTCATTTTTCTTTCTGAGGGAATTATTTGCAGCAGTTTAACCTGTTTTGTTTGTTCACACCAACACCTGGGTGGCATTCATCTGTGCGCCACATAAATACTAGATGTCAATTACAGGAATGGGGATGGGTAGATAATTGGAAGTTTTGATAGATATTTTGTATGGGGCAGGTATACATCTTGTGTCAGGGGATTATTTGCACCCGAATATCCAGCTAAAGACATTGTGCCTATAATTTATGTCCTTACAGATTCAAAGTTCATATTGGGTCATTTTAGAATAGAGACTACAATCAAATTTGCTAACTCAGGAACTATTTCATAAAACTACCTAATAGCCTTTAAGATGATTTTGCTGGGGATGCTGCCACTGATAATGAGGATAATGATAACAGTGATGACAATAATAATAACAATAACTAAAATTTATTTAATGTTTTTAGAAGCCTGGCACTTTGTCAGATATTTTTGTAAAGTTTCAATAACCCTTATTACGTGCACTTTGCCCTACTCTTTCATTTGTCTCCAGAGGGCGGGTTAAGATTAACAAGAGAATATACTGAGGCTAGAACTTTAATCTGATGAAGAATTTTCAACCTTGTTATTTGCCCTTCTCCTGGCCTCCCTGATAGCCCAGGTTTCCCATGTTTCCCAAATCTCTATTATAAATGAGGTTCAAGCTTATCTCTCAATTAGGAATTGGCTTAGTCTGGGAAGTCCCAGGAGAAAGGGCTAATAATAAAATTTGTGGTTTAAGTTTTAGGTCAGAGACATAATATCCATGTTTTGGATTGTTCATGATTTAGCTACATTCAGCAGGGTGAGGGATTCCTAATAGACTTTAGAATTCTAGCCTAGATTTTTCTGACTGCCGAACAGTCCCTTTACCTTGGTTTTCTATCTCAAAACTATAGAGTTTAAATGATTTAGAATGAGCACACTGATAATTACTGGTAGCATCTAGAACTCTATCTTATCTCTATCCCCTATCTCGAGTCCATGGATTATCACATTCTGCCGTTCGGGCTTAAATAAACATCTCACATTATCGGACATAAATTCAGTTTGTTCAGACTTCATCCCCCTTCCTTTTTTCCCAGATTGTTATAGGCTAAGGTCAAAGCTTTTAAATGTTCCCAATGGAGTATAAAATATGCGTTAAATTTTTAAGACATTCCAAACATTTGCCTCTATGGTTTGTGACCAGTGTATGCATTAATTTGCTCTTCGGTCTTAGCTTTTGCCATGAGTCTTAGGTCAGGTAAACATTGATGTGTTCAATTTTTCTTCCATTCACTTAGCAAACAGTCACTCCGGAAAGCCCCAGGAAATGAATACCAGGCGAATCCACAACAGACAAGGATGTCAATAAATAGGCAGAATTGTTCATTTTCAGATGGGATTTGCTTTGCTCAACTTCCTTTTATGTTGCAGAGCAACCTAGTGTGATGGTAATGGCAGAAGTGTATAGACCTTTAATTGGATTGGGCTATTATGGATCTTGGAGCTGCCAAAGCAGATTGAAAACGTTGTGTTCTTTGTCTTCACCAAAATAAAAATGTAGTTCAAAAGCAAAATGGAGTTGCTTGAAGTTGGCTATTAGCCCACCTAGGTTCACTTTCAACAGCAGGGCTCAGCTTGTTGCTTGTAACACCATCACATGGTCTCTTCTCAAAGGTGGTCTTTCCTGGCCATTTAAAAAAGTGACAAAGCTTCTTAAATGCAAGAAAAGTAACTCAGCCCAAACGCTTCTGATTAACACTTGCTGTCTCAATTTTCTCATCTACAAATGCAAGAAACAGGTATCCATTGGAACCATCACATCGTATTGTTGTGAGAATTAAATGAGATAATGTTTGTAAGGGTGCTCTGCAAATTGGAAATCTCTTTATGGAAGTACAATTATTATATTGTTCACTGCCATTCAATCAAACTCTCCAAATATCTTCAAAGTTTGAAGGAAAGTTTGAAACATTTCCCCTATTTTTAAATCCCCTTAGATTTTTTTCCCCTTTTAATTTCACTTGGGGTGCGAAATTGCTCAACTACTGTCCTGGTAGCTATTGAAGCTGAAATTTCAACATAGACATTAGCAAAGCTTCATGGACAACCTTATGTGAAATTCTATATCCTTGGAATTTTCATCCCATTCCACATTGAGAAAGACCTGAAAACATGAAATTATTCTCTGAAAATGGAAAAATTAGTGAAGATTCCTCACTCTCTCTCTGTATGCTGCAAAGTTTTTAAAATAGTGAATTGAAAAAAATAGATGATTGCTCTGTCCAGCTAAGCCACGTTTTGGCCGGTGTTAAATCTTGACATTGTGCTGACTGGAACTAAACCACAGACCATAATCTATATAAGAGTGTGTGTGTGTGTGTGCCTGTGCATGTGTGTATATGCATGTGTGTTTGTGAGAGAGAAAGAGAAGAAATAAACATCTTGGGTAATTTGATACAGCACATAAAACTGATACATATTTACTGAACCTGAAATGGAATGGGTATAGAGAATGCAGAAGTAAATAAGAAATCATCCTGGCCCATAAACAGCTTTTCACCTGGAGGGCAAATAGAGAATGCCAGTGACATTTTCAGTTATTTTATTTTATTTTTTCAGTTATTTTATTTTATTTTATTTTTAAAAATTTTATTGGGGTATAGTTGATTTACAATGTTGTGTTAGTTTCAGGTGTACAGCAAAGTGAATCTGTTATACACATACATATATCCACTCTTTTTAAGATTCTTTTCCCATATAGGCCATTACAGAATATTGAGTAGAGTTCCCTGTGCTATACAGTAGGCCCTTATTAGTTATCTATCTTTTATATAGTATTGTGTATGTATCAATCCCAATCTTCCAATTTATCCCTCCCCCCCATTACCCCCAGGTAACCAGAAGTTTATTTTCTACATCTGAAACTCTATTTCTGTTTTGTAGATACGTTCATTTTTTTAGAATCAACATATAAGCGATATCATATGATATTTGTCCTTCTCTGACTTACTTCACTCAGTATGACATTCTCTAGGTCTATCCATGTTGTTGTAAATGGCTTTATTTTGTTCTTTTTTTTTTTTTTTTTTTTTTGGTACTGGCACAAAAACAGAAATATAGATCAATGGAACAGGATAAAAAGTCCAGAGATAAATCCACGCACCTATGGTCACCTAATCTATGACAAAGGAGGCAAGAACATACAATGGAGAAAAGACAGTCTCTTCAATAAGTGGTGCTGGGAAAACTGGACAGCTACACGTAAAAGAATGAAATTAGAACACTCCCTAACACCATACACAAAAATAAACTGAAAATGGATAAAAGATCTAACTTTAAGGCCAGATATTACAAAACCCTTAGAGGAAAACATAGGCAGACCAATTTTTCAGTTATTTTAAATGAGATAGTCGGATCATGTGATATTTAAAGCTGTCTCAAATACCAAAATGGTGTGATTGTACTTAATTTTTACATTTACATTTTCTTATTAGAAGAAATTTAATACCTTGGCTTTAGCAGGCTTCAGCATCAAGGAGGGGAAGGTTTTCACGAAGAAAATGGGGCATCTTTTGCCTCCCTGGAAGGATCAGACTAACCAAAACAAAACTTCAGCTCTTCAGGGCTGGAATCTATCTTTTTTTTTTTTTTTGGAATCTATCTTTTTATAATCATTAGAAGTAAGGAAGATAAAAAGTTTTAGTGGAAAAAAAACTGGTGGATGTCATTTTTATTCTTTCTTCTTTGGGTCATTTGTTCACTGTTCATTCCCAGGCCCAAAATTAGATCTAAATCCAGGTGGACATCCCAAGACACTGTGGTAGATAGATGATTCTGTTCAATGGCTGTCCATCAGAAAACATCAGCACTTTTAGAAAAAATATAGCTTTCCCTGCCCTATCCCAGATCTACTCAAATAGAATCTCAAAAGGCAAGACCCAATCATCTGTAATTTTTGAAGCTCCCAAGTTGATTCTAATCTATCCAACTTGGACAAAATTTGGCGCATCCCTGAGTTAGAGTATGTTGCTTATGACGTCACTTGTTCTCCTGTTTTCAGACTAATTAGTTTCATTTTATTCCACATCCAAAATTGTTCATTGTTTTTCCCCTGCCTCCAATGATATTTATTTATTTATTTTTTAACATCTTTATTGGAGTATAGTTGCTTTACAATGGTGTGTTAGTTTCTGCTTCATAACAAAGTGAATCAGCTATACATATACATATATATCCCCATATCTCCTCCCTCCTGCATCTCCCTCCCACCCTCCCTATCCCACCCCTCTAGGTGGTCACAAAGCACCGAGCTGATCTCCCTGTGCTATGCGGCTGCTGCCCAATAGCTATCGGTTTTACATTTGATAGTGTATATGTATACGAAATTGAGTTATTTGTAGTGAGGTGGATGGACCTAGAGTCTGTCATACAGAGTGAAGTAAGTCAGAAAGAGAAAAACAAATACCGTATGCTAACACATATATATGGAATCTAAGAAAAAAAAAAGGTTATGAACATCTTTTAATTTTCCTTCTTTTTCAACCCTGAAATTACTCACTTAACTCTGAACTGTAATTGTTTAATAACTGACAAATTTGACCTGTTTCCCCTTTCTGCAAAGACTACTTATTTTTCAATATATAACCCATTTTAAAGTAGGTTGACTGTAGTCAAATTAAGGATACAGATCTCTGAGTTCTGCCACTCATTCTTTGTATCCTGTAGTTACAGTTGGAAAACTAGCAAGCCAGACTGTTTTAATATCTCCCTAACTGCTCCCATCTGATCAGTCTTTCCTTTGGATCAATCATTCTTGATGGTTTCTGAGAATTCAAAGTCATATATTATATCATATCATTCCACATTTCCAAACATATTTAACATTAAACCTCAAATCTCTCCAAATCTGATGCTCCAGTCATAAGATGACTCATTCTTCCTGGAACATATTCTGTATGCCCTGAGTACCAAATCACACTCTAGGGCAAAGGTTATGTCTCCCTCGTGCATTTTCATATTTTTATATACCATGTAAAGCACTGCCTCTAGCCAGATCTTACTAAATGAATGCTGCATTATTGCTTATCATCATCAGAGTCTATACTACTAATCTATACATTTCATTATTAAACACATGCTGATTGAATATCTACTGTATGCTAGAACTATTTCTAGGTACCATGGACAAAGAAATCGTCAGCTAGAAATGTAAATTATTTGTTACAAGTTGGATCAAGCAAGAAAATGTGGCGTGTGCACTGCTGTCTCAGTTAATGCAATTCTATCGCCTCTATTGGAAAAACAGTCTGAAGTTCTCCCTAATGATGTCCCTAGTGATGTGTAAGTTTTATTCTTTCTTTATTTAAAAGGGCAGGTTTTTTTTTTTAATGGCTGAAATAGTAGTTACAATTTTTGAGCACCTCTTATGTATTAAAAACATTATATTAGATACACTCTGCAGAGGTATAACTTATCCTCATGAAGGTGAAATAGAAAGACCCAATAACTTAAAATTCTGAATCTAAGATCTGAACCCTGCCCTGACCGGTCCAAGTCTGATTCCCTCCCACAGGGTGCTTTTCAACAGACGTGCTCAGAAGTGGCCCCACATGAGTTCTGATTCCAGAACACTCTGCTAGCGTTCCATCTACCTTCCTGTTCCCCTTCGCCTGGCACCACAGGAGACCTTGAAGAAGGTGAGCAGTTTGCAGGGGTTCCTCTTTCATAGTGAGAAACTTGCTGTGAAATCTATCACAGCAGCTGAAAGATACAAGTAAATGTTTTCCAAATAAAAATCCCTCAGTGAGTCAAAGAAAGAAAAGGTATAATTTTCCTTTGGTAAACGCAACATGCACATGTTATTTGAAACAGCTGGTTCAAGTGGAAATGAATGACTTCCCCAGGGTCACAATCTGACAGTGAGTGCTTGCTGCTTACATGTGTGGAAGAGGGAATGGGGACAGATATTGTAACGGAGCAGAACAATTTCTTTGCCTCATCAGTTCATGAATATTTGAATGGAGAGGGTGTGATTTGGAGAGTTCCTTCATGGCTTTGCTTTTTTATTTTCCCTGCAGTATCCCTCTCATTCAGCGAGGATCTATCATATACCTACTACAGTCCAGACATATTTCTAGGCACTGTGACCATAGAGTTCAATATGACACATTCCTCTGCTTCAAGGAACACTCTTCTCTGTGTTATTCCCCAAATTATCATACAACCTTATTAGACAAAGGAGGGCAGGTGTCCTTGCTTATACAAAGTGAGGGTGAAGAAATAAAGACAGCTCGGCACGTCCCCACCGCCACTCTCTAGGACTATACTCTGTGCTACATGCATAGACAATTGTGAACTTTTGGAGAGAAACACTGAGCTGGATCTTCATATACTTTTCTAACTTACTTGCTATGTTATCTGATTCAATGAACATTTTTTTTGGCATCTATATGAGATGTAAAATTCTCCATTCTGGTGCTTTTTCAACCAAAGTCTTTTATTCTCCTGCATCGCAGGCTGTCTTTTGCTAAATGAGAACACTTATGTACCTCAGCTAAAAAATATTTGCTGAAAAATACATTCAAAAGCTTTACATGGGTAATGATGCTGGTTAGCAAGGACTCTTTACAGATACCAAGTGTGGTTGTTACTGCTCTCCTTAACCTACATTCTATAGTCTTTATTAGAGACAGTGAATTACATGGGGAACAGAAATCTAGTCTGTTTATTCATATAAAGCTGCCAAGAAGTCAATCAAGGTCACGCATTTCAAGTTGTGAGTTGGAGCTGGTGATAAACTGGTTCTATTTAGCTGGAGAAGGCGGGGGTTTATATTTAAAGGAAGAACAGGGGCCAACAATTCATCAATGTCCAAAAAAGAGAGAAGAAGATTAACGCAGGAGTTGAAGAAAGATTGATGTAGGAAAATCCCACTTGTTGAAGCCTGTGTAAAGAGCCAACATCATTTACTGATAGACAGGAGTCTGGAAATTCAGAACAAAATGAGCTAGAGAAAATAGCATGAAGGGGCAATCATTTCCAGTGAAATGTGTAAATGAGAGAGAGGGGACACCTTCTCAGTTCAAAACTCTGGGTGATGGTAAATTCTCAGTGAGGTGGATTTGTGATTCACAATAGTCTTTAATACATGGAGACTTCTTCATTTTCATCAGAGGGCTGAGAAACTTGTAATTTCTAAGAACACAGTGTGATACCAACAGGCAAACTAGAACCTTGGAGGGAAAAATCCAAACCTACTTTCCTTCACTTGTCTATTTACTAAATATGATGCTGGCTAAAGAGTATGCTTTTTTTCTTTCTTTTTTTTTTAAAGAAAAGTTATAAATTTGGAGGTGTTTTGGAGGAAATATGCTCTTTGTAGCATATTCTACTGTGTAAAAATCAGTTGATGACTAGGAAGAATGGCAATGATGATAAGGTCCCAGACCCCATGTGGAAGAGTAGCAGATTACAGAGCTCCAAATCAGTCTGAAGTCTCAGAGCTGAAGATTACTGTAAGAATAGTTATTCCATTGTATTCCTTGATTTCTGGGATGATACCCATTTATAGTCCAGTTCCAGAAAAGGGAGACTTATGGTAAGAATACAGAAGAGACTCTATAATAATCAAAGTGAAAGAATTGCAGCTCACCTTTGCCTCCTAAGGATGGGAACAGGAGCTATAGCAATTGCAAGGATTCTCTGTATGTGCATTATTACTCTCTTTTTTCCAACTTCCTTGACTAACTCACTGTTTTTTCTCCCTCAAAACCTGAGACAACCACTCCTCCTCAAAAGAGTAGTGGGTAGAGATAACTTGCAATACATTCAGTTCCAAACAGTTACTAAAATGTCAATCACTGCACAACTATTGCAGTAAATCATTGAGTTGAATTTAAGTTTTTCTGAAACTGGACATTATGAGTAGAGAATTGCAACAAGAGAGGTGGCAGTAGGCAACTGAACAGTAGTAGTGTCAGTAAGAGATACAGCATTGTACACACTCAGATTTGAATTGATACGTGGTATTTGACAATCTGGAAATGGTGGGTAACAGGTAGGTAAATATGAACTTCAAGTTCTTTGAAACTGTTCTCCAAAATTCAGAAACAAATCAGTGGCTAGGAAGTCCTAAGAGGAAGACATGTTGGTCAGTAGCTTGATTGAAACTGGTGCAAAAGGAGGAAATGTAAAATCGTGATGAAGGTGTCCCCACGATCAGGGATATATAGTGAGATGCATGCTGTAGATGGGTAAGGTCCAAAGTAACACTATCCTGGGAATTTCATAATCCCTTGGGCTACCTGAGTCTGTTCTTGGCTCAAGTACAACCACAATAGATAGTGATCTTATACAGAGTTTCATTCTTTATATGGGGACACCAGAAATCCCTGATCACTCTGGCCAATATCTCAAATGGGTTGTGGAGGCCACAACAGTTTAAGTGCAGATCTGGAATCTTATTGGTTTATTCAGCTAGGCCATACAGTCATGTGGACAAGTCATGTCCAAATTGTGGTACCCAAACCAGCAGCTTGACTATCACTTTTGGGCTTGTTAGAAATGAAAATTATGAACCCTGCCCCTATTTAGTGAATCAAAATGTCTGGCTAGGGGAGGGGAGAGAGATCAGAATTTCTAAATATTCTAAAGTTTGAAATGCATTGGTATGAAGACAGTTTTCCCAGCATTCCTCTCTTCATTCAACAAGTATTTACTTTGTGCTACACACTTTTCTAAATATTGGACCTTCAGTGATGAACAAGGCAGAGCAAATTTTAGCAGTGAACAAAAATATTAAACAATAATTTCTTCAATTAATGATTTCAGTACAGTTGTGGTCAATGTGTTAAAAATAGACACAGGAAAATTCTGAGGTATTTTGAAAACATATGATGGAGAAACTAATGATGTCTTTGGTATATCTTGGCATTGTGATGATACATATTGAAAAAAAACAGAATGTCACATAAAAGCCATAAAAAATATTTTATATGATGCTGGTGTAACCCAGGGGATCACCTTTCATAGATGACAGACCCAAGAAGGAGAGGCCTGTGTGGAATATGGTACCACTGGCTTCCAGATATTTCTTATATTTAGGCTCCCCTCTCCTTTTAAATAGAATTAAGTGATTCAATAAAACCAATATCAGAATCTGTTCTAACTCAGTCTTCAAGGGATGATTTAACTCCTGAATGTTCAGTGCAATGGTACTTAAATTGATTTGGCATTTGCTAATCACAGCAGAAATATCAGGATGCTGAGGCTTGAAGGTTAGGGCATATGCAAAGGCACAGTGGGAATAAAGGATTGAGTCCATCATTGAACAAGGTACAGTTCCTGCTTCTGTGGTCCCCATTGAATACTTAACAATTCTATCCTGTTAATGTAAAGGAACTATTTAGATGAGATAGATAAGGGATAATGAACTGAAATAAATTGAAATGTACTTGCCAAGTACATTTTTATAGCTTTCATTCTTTTTTAGTCTATGAACCTTTCAGTTTTTCAATTGAAATTGAGAGAAGAATAATCTATCTTTGCATTCTGATATTATCCCTCTTATTTTTGGGCAGGAAGAGGGGATGTGATTTCCTCAGTGCTGAAACCTCCTATTCCTCTAGTTACCAAGAAGTTTTCTCTCTTCCATCATTCTCTTCTGTTTAAGTCAATACTTCATTCTCTGTTGGTTGTTGTGTTCTATTTGATTCAACACTTCATAGTACCAGTAAAATGTCAATTGTGTCATACAGTGCCTGACCCATATTCGATTCTTGATAAAGTTTTATTTGGCAGATAAATGAATGAATAAGTGTGTGTTGCTTTAACCACTGTCTACAAGCCTTCTAGAAAGAGTTGGAGCACTGAAGAACAGTTTATAAGGCTGTATTCAAACCTGGATTATGAGATGGGATGGTGATGAATCCAAGGGACTTGATACCTTTCATTAGCATTATATTGTCCCTATGCCATCTCGTTTCTCCTAATAGCAGTTAAACAATTTTAATTTCTTTTTAACATGATGAATCTGTTTCCTCCACCAAAATATCGACTCCATGACAATAGAGATGATTTGCTTTATAATCTTTTTTCACAAATGCAGCAACTCCTACAATAATACTTTGAACTTAAAAAATGCTCAAGTAAATATGAGTTGAATTATGTCTTATTTTGAAGGTGACCCTGAGGCAAGGATTTAAGCACAAGTATTTTTGGGGGGGGAGCTGAAGGAAACATCTGTGGAGGAGTAGGGAATTGAAAAGGGAATAAAATGCAGTTAATAGAGGGTATCCAGTTAATAGAGGATATCAAGAGTCACAGCTAGCCCCCACTGGGAATCAACTCACTTTGTTTCATTGAGGCTAGATAGGGGTTGAGGCTCAGCTCCCCACTGCACCCCTCTGACACAGAGGTGAGGAGCTGTGTGTGGCTAGAAGTCGAGTGTTAAGTAGGTCTGCCTTCCACTGTCTTGGTCACTCTCATTGGTGCCAGGTGGGTTTGTGGAGTTTTGGCTCCCCACCAGCTCCCAGTGACAGCAGGGGTGGAGGAAAGTAGGATGCTGATTTCCTCTGACTTTCACCACTTAGTGGAGTCTCATTGCTACCAGATGGAGGTGGAGACTCAGCTAGCCACTGGAAGGCCCCTATGGGGCCTTGCCAGGACAGATTCCCCCCATGTTCTCAGCCTGCCTCTTGCCTATAGAAAAACTTTAGCCAAAGAATAAATTTAATCAGAGCAGTGAGAAAATGCAGAAGCAAAGGAAAGCAGTCAAACAAGACAAAATTATAGTTTAGCCATTAAACAAAGTCAAGGACCTTTAGTTCCTTCTCAAGGGCTATAGATAATATTCTGAGCCATATCCTTTGAGCTGGTTTGCAGATACTGAAGCCCTCACCAGGTGGAGAAAGTTAACTACACGATGACTAGACTGGAGCCATGATATAAGCTGCTCCAGCTTGAACAATTCCAAGAACTGGCCTCAAGGAAATGGAACAAACCAACCCTGAAACTGAAGATTTTTTTTTAATTAATTAATTAATCAATTAATTTTTTGTTGCGTTGGGCCTTGGTTGCTGCATGCAGGCTTTCTCTAGTTGCAGCGAGCAGGGGCTACTCTTCGTTGAAGTGCGTGGGCTTCTCACTGTGGTGGCTTCTCTTGTTGTGGAGCACAGGCTCTAGGTGTGCGGGCTTCGTAGTTGTGGCCCTCAGGCTCAGTAGTTGTGGCTCGTGGGCTCTAGAGCACAGGCTCAGTAGTTGTGGCACACTGGCTTAGTTGCTCCGCGGCATGTGGGATCTTCCCAGACCAGGGCTCGAACCTGTGTCCCCTGCATTGGCAGGCGAATTCTTAACCACTGCGCCACCAGGGAAGCCCCTGGAACTGAAGATTAACTACTTAAAACAATCAAGATGACACTGATCAGACTGCTATATGACCAATTTCAAGTTGATTTTTGGAGCTGACTGTGCTGTTTTGCATGTAGCCCCCTCCCTTCGCCTATACACCCCTGAAAATCCCCTTTAAAAGCTCTTGCCCTTGATCGGCAGTGGGGAGTTGGTTCTTTAGGACATGAGTCCACCTTCTCCCCAGGTTGCTGGCCTCTGACATAAAGCAGCTTTCCTTTCCTAGAAACACTTGTCTATTGAGTATTGGCTTTCAAGTGATGAGCAGTCTAACATGAGTTCAGTAACAAATCCTGCTGACACTATCCACAGCCTGCTTCTGCTGAATGGGGGATGCAAGAGCAACTCCCAGCTCAGACTCACATACACTACCTTGGCTGCCTGGAGAAACTGGGTGCCTCCTGCTTGCATTGAGCTGGGATGAAAGATTAGCAAGTTGCTAGGCACTCTCCTCACACGGTGGGGTAATCCTAGCACCTTGTCTGCTTCTGTGGGTTGGTGGGGTGGGTAGAACTCAGACAACTCAATCAACCCTCCTGAAACCATGGGGAAGGAGGTAATAGCTTTTCTGTGAGTGTTTGGCTTAAGTAGGATCGGTATTGCAAAAAAGGTTTTTTGCTGTCTTAGACCATGACTTCCCCAGTCATTTTACTAGGGATAACAGAGTTTCTCATATCTTCTTTTAATCTGTTGAATGTTCAGGATTGAGAGCTTCTATAATGCCCTTTCTGGAATATATGGGAGCCAACAAGCAAACAGGGAACTCGTTTTCATTTCCCTAATTCTCTAGGCAACCCACCTGATTTTCACCTTTTTACATTCCTGTGCTTGCTTGTTGTGATGTATCCAGATTTTTTTAGCTTCAAAGAGGAGAATCCAGAAGGAATGGGCTACTTCATTTTGGCCAGAACCAGAAATCCTCTCAAATTATCATTAAAGCCCTAATGCTTCTGGAAAACTTCAAGTGTTATGTTCTGATGAGTTTAACACGTATTCTATTTATGTTATTCATTTTCCTCCATAGTTAGTTAGGTGAGTGAGAAAAAAAGTTTCTATTTTATTTTAAGTGGTGCCACTAGTGGATGTTATTATACATGTTTCACTTACAATCTTCCTAGCAGGGAATTTTTTATGAGGGAAGATAAACAAAAGATATTACAGCATGTTTCACATGGTAAGTTTTTTTAAACTGTTCTTAATATTTTTTCTCAGTCGCTAGATTCAGGGTACCCATATGTGCCATGTACTATATTTTTCTGGCTCGTTTATTGAGAAATTAATCTCACACTCAAAATCCAAAATCATTTTCTATTCCCAGCTGCAGTGACATAAAAAGTTTGCCTTAAATATGACTTCATAGATGTATTTATATTTAATCAAGCCTCTTTACTGACACTCCTGGCTACAGCTGCTGATTCTGCTGCTGACAAGGGCAGGAAGGACTTTGAGTAAAGTGTCATGGGATCTAGTTAGTTCAAGGCAGAAGCTTTTCCTTTGAACATCACACAGGGGTCATATAATGTAATCTATTTATACTACCATAGTTTCCAATAATGTGGTTTGCAAAACAGAGATCCAAGAATGAGGAAGTATTAGAAACAACAAAAACAACCAACAACATTGAAGAAAATGTATCCAGATTATTCTACTCCTGAACTTCTAAAAATAGTCTTGTGAGTAAAGAAAACACTCATTCAGTTCAGTGAGCACTCAGTTTGCCTGGGTTCAAATCCTCACATTCCCACTTATTGCATATGTGAATTTTGGAAAATTATTAACAAATTGACATCTGTGACTCATCTTCCTTACCTGTAAAATGGTCATAATAATAGTACCAACTTCAGTGATGGATATAAAATTAAAAGAAATAATAAATGTGAAACACAAAGAACAGTGCTTGGCAAGACATACGTGCTCAACAAATGATAGTTATTATTCAGTAATCATTGGGGCAATCGGTTACTAAAGTTTTGTCAACTTTAAAAAAAAAGGCTTAAATCTATCAACATTTATAGATTTATCTGGGACATCAAAGATACATAAACATAGTATCTGACATCAAAGAAATTATCATCTGCTAGAAATAAAGGAGAGAGAAATTATGCTGTTGATTAATACTGTGGAGTGAACACTACATGCCAGTTAATAACAGTCATTATTGTCCCCAATTTGCAATGAGGGTCAGAAAAGTGGAGGAATGTGGTCAAGGTGACAGAGTTAAATTTACAGATTCAAGTGCAGGTGTATTTGAAGTCAGAGGTTATAAGAAACTCTTACAGCATTAAAGTAATCGATAATCAAAGAAAAATTAAATGTTACCTTATGGGCTGAAGGTGATCCCGAACACCGTGAGCTAATGTCAGTTATACCTTGTTTATGGCCAGTGACTTCCCTGGAAGATATTCTAAGTCCCAGGAAAGGAGGAACCTTATCATCACAGTCTCCTCATCTGTAAAATGAGGTGAAGAGAGACTATATCTCTAACAATCCACAATCTTATGAATGTTTATGCCCTGAAACTTCATTTCTATATTATTAACCACAGTATTGGGTGCTATTTGATAAATTGGAATAAAATGTAGTGGATGGGCTTGCAGCTGACTGTGAAGGTTGATGTCACAGAGAAATTATTTTCAAAACTTTTATAACATAAAGTAAGAAAGAGCAAGACAGTTACAGATATTAGGGGTGAATTAGAGGAACCAAAAGGGGAGGACAGATATGAAATTCTTGGAGGTGCCACAAGATTCCATGCTCATTTACTGACTGACTAAAACACCGTGACTATAGCCAACACTTAATGCACATTATCTTATTTAATCCTTACCAAAGCCCCGTGGAGTCGGAATATTTGATCCCCAATTTTATTGAATGATGGATTCTCAGAGAGGTTAACTAATCACAGCTAAAGGGTCACACAGTTAGTTTGCAGGGATGCTGGAATTAAAATTCAAGTCGACATGCAGCAATGCCCATGGTCTTTCTGCTGTTTTATAAAGACTCTCAAAGTTTTCTAGGTACACAAGGCACTTTGACTCTCATCTATTTATGTAAATGACAGTATGGGTCATTAATGAGGCAATCGGTATTTTAATGTGTATTGACATTAACCTTTCTGAACACTGAAATGAAAGTGCTATTTTCACTCACCGATGGAGCTGGTCCTATTAAACATTGTAACCTCTCATTGTAATTTTCTTAGAAAGTGTTTTCAGGGGATAGAAAGGCAAAGAGACTGACATTTGTGAGTACTTACTCTGAGCCAAGCACTTAACATTTATTATCTTATTTAAACATTACAATAACTATGGGGGACAATATTATTTTCCCTTTCTAGTAGATAAAGAAATTGAGGCTCAGAGAGATTAAGTAAAAAGCCACAGTTTCCTGGGTTGCAAAAGTCCCTGTTTTATGGTACTCCACACTGCTTTCCATGGCCAATTTCCAAATCAGGCTCTAGTTTTTCTGTTTCTTTGAACTTTCAGCTGGAATGTTTTCTTTTTTATTTTAGGGCATCTCCAAAAGTGCATAAATATACATTGACATCAATGATTAAATTATATGTTGTTCAGACAATGATCAAGTCATTTTCAAGACTCACATCATGGAAATCTAACTTACGCTTTTAAAGAGCATAAAAATACATAATATCAGTAATTCCTGATTTCTGTAGGCCTTCAGTATGCATTTGATTATTGAGTGACTCAGTAATTTTTTTAATGAATAACAACCAACATTTGCTGAGTACTTATGTCTGACCACCATGTTGAATCAGTTTGACAGCAAATAGTGCCAGTTCCTTAATTTTTTCCCTTAAATAATTTTTTTTCCCCTAAGGATACTTACCTTCAGCCATTTAAAATTTCCTTGAGTTGAAGAATACATATCCCTTGACACACATACCTAAATCTTTGTAATTTTTGAGAAAGAATGTGATTTGCTATATGCCATAAGCTAAATGGAGAGTTTGGGGCACACATTTGTCTGGAGACAAACTCTTGCTCTAAGAAACAGTTTAAAATGTTTCAGTGAGCACCTATGGAAAGTGCTACATTATGCAAGCAGCTTCTTTGTAGTTGTCTGTAGAAATAGCTCAGCTACTTCGACATAAATGAGTGGTGAAGCCAAGGTGAGGTGTTCCCCAAATCCCCGTGCTGAGCTGCTCTGTCCTTTGTGCTCCCATAGCACTTTTCTCTTACTTCTGAAATAGCACTCACCAGCTTGTATTTATTTGTTTACATACAAGTCTTCTGCCACAATTGACCATTCACTTTTCAAGGTCAAGGACCAAGTCTTATTCCTCATTGTATCTCTAGCACCTAGCACAGTGCCATAGACATAATGAGTTCAGTAGATATTTCTTGAGTGAGCGATTGAATGAAAGAATAGAGGTCTCCGTTTTCTTCTAACATGTTAGGATTTGTGGGAACCTATGTCATGTGCTACCTGGCTTCCCCTTTGACATTTCACCCTAGCCCCCAGGAATATTGTCAGCAGCTAACCACTGTCTTAGAGTCTATTTCCCAAGGAACTCAATCTGCAACATGTTTAAAAAAACACATTTAGACAAAAGTTGTGAGAATCTGCTTTAGTGTCTTACCCGTGCCCTTAGTCCTCCAATGGGAATCTATGCTGATTTATAGATCACATGTAAGGAACTATATTATGTACTTTCACCTACGTGATCTTATATCTAATTTTTAAAATAAATCCTCGTCCTTTTTTCAGGGATTTTAGGTTGGGTTCCCTAGAAGTAGAACTTGAAATGAGAACTTCTTATTCAAGTGATTTATTAAAAAAAGGAAACTGAGGAGAAGGGTAGTGAAGAAACCAGGATGGAGAGATGGAAAATACTAATCCAGGTTTTATGTTTTCAGCTGAAGACTAGCTTCAGTCTGACCACAGTGTCTGGACAATTAATGCACCATAATTATTCCTTCTTTGAGTCAAGAGGGCAGCCTTTTGTACCACTCTGTAACCAGACATTAGAGATGGGCTGTCTTTCCAAGGTATAACCAAACAGTTACCAACTGGTAGGCAGAGAAGGAAATGTCTGTATGCCATTAACAGTGAACTCACAGCAGCTGGGAGATGAGTGCACTGGCCCAGAAAAGTGGACCAGTGAGAAGTGCAGAGTATCCATTACCTCAGGTATTTTTAATAGCCCACAATCTACTTTATTCAATTAGCATTTATTGAGTGAGCATCTACCAAGTCTGGGTTTATGAAGAATAGAGAAGGAGAAGGGTTGTAATTTTAGATTCCAAGATTATCCTTAGGCAAGGAAAGCTTCATTGAGAAGATGATGTTGGAGCAAGGACCTCGAGGAGATGAGTGGACAAGTAATGCAAATATTCTGAGAAAGAACTTTCTAGGAGAAAGTATTGCAGGTGCCAAGTCCTCGAGGTGGGAGTGCTGGTCATTTGCAGAAATAACAAGGACACCAGTGTGACTGGAGTAGAAAGATCAATAGGATGAAGATTTATTTAAAAAAAAATTAGACACCCCCTCTTCAATCTATTTTTTGAAGAAAAATATAGAAGGCAGTGAAATGGAGAAGGTTACTTCTATAGAAAATTTAAATGAGCACCTATTAAAAGTGACATATTAAGCAAGTCCTTGGACTCTTTGCATGTGTGAAGGATAAAATAAAATCTCTCAGGCTTTCAATTTAGCTCTTGCCTTTATCACATTACTTGGGGATAAGGAAAATTTAACTACTAGCTTCAGATGAGCCATAAGATCGTGGACATTTTTGTTAGACTCTTTGAGCCACATAAATATAAAATTTAGAATTAAAAAAAAATCCCTAGCTATCAGGGCTAAAGTAAGAATTATGTAACATCATGTAGGTGAAAGTACATAATATAGTTCCTTACATGTGATCTATAAATCAGCATAGATTCCCATTGGAGGACTAAGGGCACAGGTAAGACACTAAAGCAGATTCTCACAACTTTTGTCTAAATATGTTTTTTTAAACTTGTTGCAGATTGAGTTCCTTGGGAAATAGACTCTAAGACAGTGGTTAGCTGCTGACAATATTCCTGGGGGCTAGGGTGAAATGTCAAAGGGGAAGCCAGGTAGCACATGACATAGGTTCCCACAAATCCTAACATGTTAGAAGAAAACGGAGACCTCTATTCTTTCATTCAATCGCTCACTCAAGAAATATCTACTGAACTCATTATGTCTATGGCACTGTGCTAGGTGCTAGAGATACAATGAGGAATAAGACTTGGTCCTTGACCTTGAAAAGTGAATGGTCAATTGTGGCAGAAGACTTGTATGTAAACAAATAAATACAAGCTGGTGAGTGCTATTTCAGAAGTAAGAGAAAAGTGCTATGGGAGCACAAAGGACAGAGCAGCTCAGCACGGGGATTTGGGGAACACCTCACCTTGGCTTCACCACTCATTTATGTCGAAGTAGCTGAGCTATTTCTACAGACAACTACAAAGAAACTGCTTGCGTAATATATCACTTTCCATAGGTGTTCACTGAAACATTTTAAACTGTTGTTTAGAGCAAGAGTTTGTCTCCAGACAAATGTGTGCCCCAAACTCTCCATTTAGCTTATGGCATATAGCAAATCACATTCTTTCTCAAAAATTACAAAGATTTAGGTATGTGTGTCAAGGGATATGTATTCTTCAACTCAAGGAAATTTTAAATGGCTGAAGGTAAGTATTCTTAGGGGAAAAAAAATTATTTAAGGGAAAAAATTAAGGAACTGGCACTATTTGCTGTCAAACTGATTCAACATGGTGGTCAGACATAAGTACTCAGCAAATGTTGGTTGTTATTCATTAATAAAAATTACTGAGTCACTCAATAATCAAATGCATACTGAAGGCCTACAGTAATCAGGAATTACTGAAATTATGTATTTTTATGCTCTTTAAAAGCGTAAGTTAGACTTCCATGATGTGAGTCTTGAAAATGACTTGATCATTGTCTGAACAACATATAATTTAATCACTGATGTCAATGTATATTTATGCACTTTTGGAGATGCCCTAAAATAAAAAAGAGAACATTCCAGCTGTAAGTTCAAAGAAACAGAAAAACTAGAGCCTGATTTGGAAATTGGCCATGGAAAGCAGTGTGGAGTACCATAAAACAGGGACTTTTGCAACCCAGGAAACTGTGGCTTTTTACTTAATCTCTCTGAGCCTCAATTTATCTACTAGAAAGGGAAAATAATATTGTCCCCCAAAGTTATTGTAGTGTTTAAATAAGATAATAAATGTTAAGTGCTTGGCTCAGAGTAAGTACTCACAAATGTCAGTCTCTTTGCCTTTCTATCTCCTGAAAACACTTTCTAAGATGAGATGAGACCTTAGAGCAGTAACAAGGTCAGGTAGGACTTTGTAGGTCACTGCAAGTACTTGACTTTTACTCTGAGTGTGACAGAAAACTATTGGGAGGATTCTCAAAAGAGTGACATAATCTGACTCATGTCTTGAAAGGAACACTTTGCTGCAGTTTTGAGGAGAAGTGGGTGGACAGGGAAAGAACAGAGACAGCAGTTAGAAGGCTGCTCTCTAGAAGGTTACATCATCTAGGAGAGAGTTGACTATGGCTAAGATCAGATTAGAGCAGTGCAGGTGAGTGAGATTTTTTCAAATTCTGAATATATTTTGAAAATACAGCCAACATAACTTGTTAATGGATTGAATATGTGGAATGGAGAGAAGAAAATGAGTTGGAAGTGATTCCAAACTGCAATTGACCAGCAGCATTGGTCTTGGTTTCAGACTGATGGTCAAGTTCATTAGCTACAATATTTCACTAAGCATCACGTTTATTTAGCTTTAAGAAAGGATGCAGGATAAGAATCAATGTAGAATTCATGACAATAGCATAGCAGAGATCTGACTCACAATTTCTGAAACCCCCAAACCACTTTGCATTCTGCACGCATTCTGCATGCACAGGTTCATAAGAGAAGAAGCTGAGTGGAACAGGTTGATGTCAGCTCAGGGAGACCATCATCTCTGTGGTCCCTCTGTTTTTATATTTTGTGCTCATTTTCTGGTGCAGCAGTCTCTCTTAAATATTGGTTAGTCATGACTTGATAAAGAACCTCAACAATGAGGCACAGGTGCTTGGTCCTGTATAAAATAATCTTGGCCAGAATCTCACTCAGCTTGGATCTGTTATACTCCTGTAAATCTCATGAGTTACTGTAGTGGGGGAAGATTTGATCAAGGTTTGAATCATCAGTCATCCCTGAGGAGAAAAGATGACACTAATCAACCAATGGCAATTTCCTTCCAACAATGGTTTGGCCTCAGCACCCAGAAGGATGGTGTTGCCATCCTACAGGAACAGTGGCTTTGGAAAGCATAGGAGGAAGAATATTAGGAATTTAGTTTTGGACACGTTAAATTTGAAATGCATTTTATATGGTACATCCAAGTGGAGAAGATGAGTGAGAAATTTGATACGTGAATCTGAACTTCAGAAGAGAAGGCTGGGATAGACATATATATTTGAGGGTTAATAACAGATAAATGGTATTTAAAGCCCTGAGTCTAGATGAAAACAATGAGACTCAAAGAGAGTGAGTATAGGTAGAAAAGTCTAAGAGTTGAGAATTTTGGTTGTCAAGGCAATAAAAGAGGACTAGCAAAGGACACTGAGATCAAGAGGCCAGTAAAATAAGAGAAAATCAAGAATCTCTCATGCTCTATAGGCCAATGGAAGAAAGATTTAAAAATTAAGGATGTAGCAATCAACTGCATCAAATTCTGACAAGCAGCTGAGTAGAATGAAGACTGTTAGGTTTAGTCACAAGAAGGACAATGCTGACAGTTACAAAGGCAGTTCTGTGAAATGGTGTGGAAAGATTGACTAGAGATGGTTCAAGAGAGAATGTGGAAGAAAGGAATTAGAGACAGCAGGTACAGATAATCTCTGCTGTAAGAGGGGCAGGATCAGAGAATTGCACCAATAGGTGGAGAGATAGTAATCCAATGAGTTTTTGTCGTTGCTGCTGTTGTTTAAGATGAGCAATATTGCAGGCTTGGGAGAATGATCTGGTAGATGAGGAAAATTAATAATGAAGGAGAGGAGAATTACTGAAATGATGTTCTTAAGTGGGTTAGAGAGAATGGGACCAAGGCACAAGTGGAGATGTTGACCCCAGAGAGGAGTGCACACAGCTCCTTCATTGTAACAGGAGGAAAGGAAGAAATACATGGGCAAAGATGCAGGTTAGTGGGTGGAAATTTGTGGAAGTTCTTTCCTCAGTATCTATTTTCTCAGTGAAATAGAACACAAGGCAGATGTCCGAGATGGAGGAGAGAAGAGGAGGTGTTGGATGTTTAAGGAAAGAAGAGGTGAACTAGGTTTGTAGGAGAGTGAATGGATAGAGAAATGTAGTTAGGATTGCTTGGCAGAAGTAAGAGTCCACCTGAGAATAGTGGCCAAGGTTTTACAGTAAGACAGAGCAGGATGGTTGTGCTTTTCTCCAGCCATGCTCAGTTGTGAGGTTTAGTCAAGCTATGGGAAGGGAGTTAGTGATAATCAAGGTTAGGATTTTGTCAGGTGAGTATATAAAGTGAGAAATGAGCAAGATAATTGAAAGCATGCACAAGGGAGTTATTGCAATGATGGACCACGAAATCCAAACTGTTTAAGAGTCAAAATGAGGACACAGAAAGTAGGGGAAATGAGGGCCATTAAAAATGAGATAAAAATCAAAAGAGTGAAGGTTCTGGCAAAGTAGAAACTTTGTTAGACAGGCGCTCCAAGGAGCAACTTAAGAAAGATAAGAGGTGATGGTCTAAACGCAGGATGCCTAAAATTTAGACTACAGAGAGACCGCATTTACAAGCCATATCTTGACTTAGGATATGACTTTGACAATACGTGGTTAATGTAGTAGAGGACACATTTATTGAATCAGAGAAAGCTAAGAATCTATAGTCCAATAAAATGGAACTTTCATCCTGATGGACATTAAAACCACTAATAGTTATGACGGGGTATTGTTGGAGTGAACCAAGAGCTACAATATTCAAAGAATTAAGAAGTGACCCAAGAGTATGTAGGTGAGGACAACAAGGCGGGGTGGTGAGAATTTGTGTAAAGGTGGGAAGAAGAATTGTCTGGAAGCAGCAGTTGGGAGCAGAGGGTATATACCCTTGTTCCAGCCCAGTGGTGGGCTGCAGGATGTGCAGTGGCACGTGGGAGCGAGCATATTACAGGTTTAGTGACACAGAGACTACCTTATTCACAAGCAATTCCAAATTCTGGCAGAAAGAGTCATATTTGTCCAACTTGTGTTTGGTGAGCACTCCTGATTCACATAGCTGTCACCGAGGGGTGGGGAGGGGGACAGGCACAGAGGACTAACATGGTTGCCAGGGCCTTCTCCTGTCACCTTAGAAACAGAGCCCAAACTCTTAAATATATTTACTAACTTCTTTCCACCAAAGAAGAGTTGCTTCCGAAAAGATCATTAACCTTTCCATTATAGCCCTTTTTTTTGGTTTTCCTTTTCAAAATTCAGAACCGGCAGTTCTCTGTCTAGGAAGAGTTGCGTCAATGGTCAGGCAATGGTCCACACAGTTGAGTTCCAGTTGGACACCCTAACACACTCTTCGTAATTACATTGCTATTCCACAACTAGAAACTTCCCAGCTTGAAACGAGCTCAAAAAGAAACTGCAGCAACTTACCTGGCACTGCCACTGTCTATTGTTGGGCAAGCAACCCTGCTTGGCACAGGACATCTTGATTTGTGTTAATGTCCTAATGCACTATCTTTGTAATACCCCTTATATTTATGTATGACATAAATCAAATCCTGCTCAGAACTAAGTTGTTGCTGCTTTTTTTCTCCTACTCTCCGCTGGGTGTATTTATGTTATGCTGTGTCGTATTGTACCCTTGCAGCAAATTTATCTGAGCTTCGACTTTTACTGCTGATTCAGCAAATATTTTATATTCTGCAATGAACTGTAAACACTTTTTTTTTCTGACAGCTCCATTATGACAAGTGTTATAAACTCTTCACTGCAGACTATCTCTTCTATTGAGCTGCTCTTTATATCAATTTTACTATGCACAGAAAATGACACTGGTAGTATTGTACTTGTCTGAGCTCGGCCAGGACAATCAATAAGTCCTGCAACATAGAGCATCTATATACTTAGTTTTATTGCATCTGTTTCTCGTTTATACAGCATGTTAGTGGGAATCAAGTTTTAAGAGAAGTCAAATGAGCTGAAACTAGTCCATGAGCTCCCGTTTCTTTCCATTTAAGAGTTTGTGTATAAACATACACAACATTTTTAAATAGCTTATAAAGCTTCCCATTTCCTATCAGGTCTAAAATGTCAAAATGTATCTACATTAAACCCATGCTACATCTGGGAATAAACATTGATCCCAAAGAAAAACCTTCACTCTGCTAAGCCACGCCCATAGCTTTGCTTACCTTCTGTGATGGCGGTAGGAGGTGTCTTTCATTTACCAGTAGCTTTCAGTGAATAAGAGTATCAAAATCCTACCCAAAAAAGTGAGGAGGAGATAAGAAAGGAAACTCAGGTGTTGTGGGCTGAATTGTGTCCCTCTCAAATTTCATATGTTGAAGTCCTAATTCCCCAGTTCCTCAGAATGCCACTCTACTTGGAGGTAGGATGTTCAAGGAGGTAATTAAGTTAAAAGGAGATCATTAGAGTCAGCCCTAATCCAACATGGAGAAGAAGAATAGGACACAGATGTAAACACAGAGGAAAGACACATGAAGACACAGGGAGAAGACATCCATCTCCAAGCCACAGAGAGAGGCCTCAGAAGAAACCAACCCTACCGACACCTTGATTTCGGACTTTTAGTTTCCAGAATTGTGAGAAAATAAATTTCTGCTGTTTAATTCACCCAATGTGTGGTACATTGCTATGGTAGTCCTAGAAAATTAATATACCATATTTATTATCTCTAAGTTTCATGGAAATTTTCACACATAATTTTATTTAACTTCCACAATAATCCTGAGATGTATCTAACCATTCATTTTTAAGGATGAAGAAACAAGCTCAGAGAGATTAATCAATTTACTCTAGGTCACCCAGCTAGATGTTAAAGAGCTATGGGTAAAATCCACGTTGTTCAGACTCAAAATCCATTCTCTTTTCCCTTTACATATTATCTATATGTTTAGCTTTCCAGTTAATTTCCATTACTGAGATGGAAAGGAAGGCCATGTCTGGGCTATATGCAAATCTTTGAAGAAGTTTTCCACCTGCAGTTAACGCTCCCATTCTTGCTGAATAAGGCATGCATTTTGTGAAATTTTCAAATCTAAGAACAGCTCATTTACATCAGACCTAATTATTAACATTCATGGAACCACCTCTAAGGAAGAATAGAAACCAATATTTTATTTGAAGAAGGAATTCTGGTTAACAATACCACATACCTTGAGAATACTTTGAGAGTTTCACTTTTCATTCATTAAATTAAATTTGAACAAATAGCTGTTGATGGCCTTCTGCATTTTGGGCACCATGTTTGGCACAAAGAATGAAAAGTGGATAAGACAGACTTTGTCCCTGCCCTCGCACAGATTTCATTATAATAATCACACTGAATTAGGTGGGTTTTGCTTGCCAGCCTGTTTGTTTTGCTTTTGTTTTTAAACATGTCTCTCTTCTGTCTGAATGGAAAGCCACGAGATCACGAACTGTGTGTTGTTTGCCTTTGAGGTTCCTGTGCCTGGCAGAGTGCCTGGCACATATTAAGAGCTCAATAAATATTTTTAAATTGAATTGGGATTCCAAATTTACAGCTGAGGAAGATGAATGAATAATATCCTGTCACTTGACAGGTGTTCAAGCGACATTCTGAAAACTGATGAGAGCTCAGCCTTTGTGTACCACACATAAATACCAACCATTCAAATGGTTCATAAAGCTGCACTAATGTGAAAAGGTAATCTTAAACCCCAGATCACTAATTGTTGCCTTCTCTTTCCTATTTCTTCCACTCCTATTTTTATACCATAATGTGATTTTTATAATATTTTTACTTTGATTTAAGAACAAGAATTATAGAAATTATGAAATGCACAAAATATGACTCATCTTTGTGTCATAACCTAGATATAACCACTGTTACATTTTTTAAAAATAGTTATCCTAAATATATTCTTTTACATATGAGAATCATACTATACAGCAAGTTGTTCTACAACATCTCTTTCACAAAATATTTATTGAAAATATTGACCCATGTCATTAAATATTCAAGCATGATTTAACAGACTTGAATGGACTTAATGGATTTAATGAGTAGTACTTAGTTTTCATTCATTTATTCAGTGCATATCTACTGTTTACCAGACACTAGGGTAGACACCAGAGCTACAAAAATTATAAGGTATAAGACCTACTCTTAAAGGTTGTACTATGATCTTTGGATATTCTCTCTCCACTGTATGAAATTATCTAGTATTAATTTATTTCTTTACCTTGTATTAATTTTTTCAGTAAGTATTATTTGTTGAGCATAACTTATGTGCTAGCTCCCACTCCTTCAATCCATTCTTTCATTCAAAAATATTTATTGAGTATCTAACATATGAAAGTCTCTGTTCTAAGCAATGGGAAGATATTAGTGAACAATGCTGTTAATACTTCTGTCCTCACGGAGTTCATTTTTTATTGGGGGTATAGAAAAAGTAAACAGGATAGAGAATGTAGCCTGTGATTAGGGGTAAGAAGTATAGAGAAAAATAAAGCAGGTTTGGGGGAATATAAAACTATGGCTAGAAGATGCAATTTATATGGATAGCCAGGGCAGATTTTTAGACATAAGGCAGCATTTCAGCTGTGACATTAATGATGCGAGAGAACAAGTTCTTCAGATGTCTGGGGAAAGGGTTTAAGGCAGAGGAAACAGCTAGTGCAAAAGCTCTGAGGCAGGAATATAGGCCTTGTTGGTTGGAGGAATACTGAGGAGGCCTGTATGCCGAGCATGGAGTGAGCGTGGTAGGGGATGGAAGAAGGAAATGCGATCAGATGGGGATCACAGAGCGTTGGAGCAGTAGGTAGGTAAAATGATATTGCGAACTTCTGGAAGTTCTTTTCTAAATACTTTCATTTTCTCAGTGAAATAGGAATTAAAGCTATCATTTGAAAGTTGGGAGAAAAAGAGGCAGAGGAAACTAGTCTTTGAGGGGAGAAGGAGCCTGATTAGATGACTAGGGCATGGTGTAGGACTGCAGAAAAGCACTAAGATCTCCCTTTTGGAGCCGTGACTCTGTATCACTTCTTCAGTGGAGCTTTCCTTCTTGTTCCTGTCACTATTAAGTGATTCTTCCTATTCTGTCCCATAGGACTTTGTGCATTACTCATTTACAGGCCTTATCACGTGTTATTGTAATTAGTCTCTTACATGACTTTCTCGCTGGATGGACTGTAAACTCTTCAAAGGCGAGGATAATGCTTGATTCACCATAGTAACCACAGCACAGTTTTAAACACCCAGTAAGTAACTAATAAATCTCTGCAGCATGAATGTGTGTAATGAATGAATGTTTTTAATGACCTGTTTTATTCCATTTTTTTGTCAAGGGTCTCAGCAACCAAGACCAAGCATAAATACTAAGATTTACCATCCAGCCTTATTGGAAAAAATCTTGGCCTTTCTTAGAATCTAAAATTACACACTTTTATCAGCAGCAGCTTTTTTATACTTCCAAAAATAGTAGTATCAGTGTCAACACAACACACACACAAAAAAAACATGAACCTAGGAGAGGTTCAAGAACATTAAGTCACCAGTTTAGATTTAGTCTGTATAGTCTAGGACACGGGAGAAAAATAATTTTATCCCACGTGGAAAATGCTGGTGGTTGGAAGTGGATGCATGTTTAGAGGAATTATAATGTCCTCCTTAAGACTGAGAATGGAAGAGTGGCATCATTGGTTAGGGACATCTACATTGGCTGTGGCACTGATGGATGACGGCAGGCCTGCTGTGAAATACCAGATACGGATTAAGGTATTGTTAGACTTTTGTTAAACCCAAGACAATGTTTGTTATCTATCAGTTGCTTAGTTATTCAATACTATTTATTGAGAACTTCTCTGCTTATTGTGCTCTGTACTGAGCCTACTTTGGTGAATGAGTTTAGATTCTTCATGTCTGTGGAAGAGAAGCAAGTAAGTCTAATTTATATTACGATCTGAGTGGGACTTCTTAGAGGAAGTTTAGGGTGCAGTAGGAATGCATATAATGAGGCAACTAAATCAAAATTGGGGGAAACAAAAAAATATTTGTCTGAATAGGTAACCTCTTGGTTCTGGTACTGTATATAAAAAGCTTGGAAGTCAACACTCCGTCCTAACAACAAGTGAAAAGCTGAACAGACTTAAAAATTGACAACTCTTTTTGGATCTTTAAAAGAGGGAAGGACACAGGGCAAATCTCTGCCCCCTGAGATTGGAGAGACAGAGAGGTGAATACAGGAAGTCGTGGCTTACTGGAGCACAGACTCAGGAGCAGAAACCGCCATGGGAACCATGGGAGCCTGGCTAGGAAACTGGAACTGAAATTGATGAACCGCTGGCTGCTCAGTGGTGGACAACTATGAGAGTTAAAAACTCCAGGGGGACACAGTCATGGGGACCCCAAAATATTGTGAGATTTACCTTCAGGAGCTCAACCACATTCTCACAGTAAATATCTGAGAAAAATCCCTTCAAGCTCCTGGCAGGGGAAGGGGAAAAGGAACCATATTGCAATATGCCAGAGCACTGCTCTTTTCACAAGGCCTATTCTGAGGGAAAACTAGTTAACCAGAGCCTAACCTGCTGGGGTATTATCAGAGCCTAATTCACCTGAGGGAAGGGAAATACCCAACTCCAACTGCTCTAGCCATCCTGTTCCCCCTTCGCGGGGAGAAAAACACTACAACTCTTGTGAAGTTCACAGTCCAGAGGCATAAGCTCCCTTAAAGACTGAGTCCTAATTGTAGGAATACAGAATGCTTCCCCTCCCCGCACATCTCACCACCACGTTACCAAAAGACTATATATAGCTGTTCCTTTTACCCTGCTATCAAGAAAAAAATTTGCGAAGGCTTACCAAAATAAACAACTTCTGAGCAAGAAAATAAAGAATGAATAGCAGTTAACCAAGAAGAAGATAGAAGCATGGTTCAAACACAGATAAGAATGCTTTAGGTGGAGGGCAGACTATATTCAAAGACCCCAAGGTAGGAAGGAGCATGGTAAGTTTGAGGAAAACAAAGAAGGACAATGAGGCTAGAGTTAGAAGAAAGGGGAAAAACAGTATGAAAACTACTGCAGAGATAAGCAAGGTCCATATTATAAATCTTAAAATTGGATTAATAAAATTAGAACTTATTTTAAGAGCATTGGAAAGGCTTCAAAAAGTTTTAATAAGGAGAATGACAAAATGAATTATGCATGTTAAAATTACCATTCTGCCTACCTTAGACAGGGTGAATTGTTAAGAACCAGGTCTGATGATAGGCAGATAAGTAAGCAGATATTACAAATATCAGAAAAGAGAAAATGGTGGCCTAAAATGGGATAATGTCAAGGAAGATGAACATAAGTGAATGGAGTTGAGTGGTATTTATTAAAATCAGTGAGACTTGGTACATGATTAGAAGTTGGTAATACAAGAGAAAGACACATGACCTTTAGGTTACTTGTCTGGCCAACTAGATGAATTACAATAACATCAATTGAGATGGGGGAATGAGAAGCAGGTTTGAAGGAGGCAGATTATGACTTGAATTTTGCAGGTTGAATTGCTGGAGTTTGGGGAACATTTAACAGGAGATGCCCTCTAGGCTAGTTAGATATGTAGGTTTGAAGCTCAAAAGCAAGATACAGGTGGGACGAATAGGTCTGGGTGTTATAAATGGTAATTAAAATCATATGATGATGAGATGATTCAAGGAAAGAATATAGAATGAAATGAATAATTGACATTGTTTCAGTCATCTGCCTGATTCTCCAAGTTCCACTGATGTTTTTTGATTCTGAAAAAAACTCTATTCTGAATTGCCATTATATTCCAAGCCTGTTGCTCCTCCTGGGCCTATGGTCTCTGGATTCCTTCTCATATCTGGTCTCGTTCTTAGATCTACTCACTATCAATCAACGAACTTCAGCATTTTTTTGCTTTCTATGCAATCCCCTTGCTCCTAAGGCAAACTATAACATCTGTGCTGGCATCCAGTACCTTCAATAAACCCTTATATTAGGGTGCCTAGCCATGGAAAATTGGTGGACACTTGCAGAGAAAGATTTGACTCTCAAGTTTCCTGTAATTCTTAGGACCAGAGCCCTAAAGGAACTATTTGCACCAAGGGCAGCAAGAGCCTCTTCATTACTGAATTTTTTAAGCAGTCTTAAAAAATGCATTTCTTGACCTTTTATCCACGTGTATTAGTGTAGAGAATTCTCATCAACCTAAAACAATCTCTTCCTTTAATTTTGTGCCAACACATACTTTACAATTCATTGTGGCCTCTCTAGATATTCATTAATACCGATATGGTTTCCTCCTCCTCTACCTAAACATAAATTAGAGTCATTCAAGGTTATTTTTATTTTTCTCTTTTCCCATTTTATTTCCTTAAGTCATCTTATCAATTTGTATGATTTCCTTCTCTCTCATTGCCAACCTTTGGTCATGTACCAAGTCCTGTTGATTTTCCCTACTAAAATACTATTCATCTCCATTCCTTTATCTTCATATTCCTTGACATTCTCTCACTCTAGCCACCATCCCATCTTGTCTTATCATTGCAATACCTGCTATGTATGTCAGTGAGGCATAGGGAACAGGAGCGCCCAGCTCCATGTACAGTCAATTAAAACAGCTACATTTTAGTCCTTTCTTTTTAAAATACATTACTTAATTAATGAATTAATACATTTCAAAAAAAGTTAAATTTTAAGACTTTCCAATTGCCAATTGTTTTATATTATATTATCCAAAGGAAATGATTTTACTAACAAGATGCATCACAAGAACAGCTCAGAAGTGCATTATGAGTAATTATATCTCAAGACAATTTACACTCTGGTATAAACAGTCTCTTGCTGCATTAAAACCCCTTGGGAAATGACCCTATTGTAATATTAATTCCATTTCATAAAGTTCTGGTAGATGTCATTGAGATTATAGCCAGCACTCTTCTTGTTAAATAATAAGTCATATTAATGTGTATATAAAGCATGTTTTGACAAGGCAGTATAATATTATTATTATTTATTGTGTCCAAGGCACCTCTCAGCCTGTAGGAAACTAGCTTTAATATAACATTATAGCTCCTCTAGCTTCTGCTTTAATGGGCTTCCAGACAACAGCCTGCTTCCACTCCTTGAAGACGGCTTAAGAGTCTGACTGCTCCTGCTGAGCTGGTCTCCATGAAGTGTGAAGTTTTTGAACTGATCTCTGTTCAGCCTCAAGCATTTAATTTGCAGCTTAGTAATTAGTAGAGGTCTGCTATGCAGATCAACAAGGGTAAAAATTGTTAAGATTTGCCAATACATATTGAAGAAAGCTGAGTGGGAAAGAGCAAACCAAGTGCACTGGAAGAAACTGTACGCTAAGACCTGAAGGACTGAGTCTGCTTTTTATTTAGAGAGTTTGAACTCTTCCTGCACTGCCCTGAGGCACCACCATGCTCTCTTCACAGAAGATTCTAAAACGGGGAGTTAGTGCAAGGACACCTTGACTTCCTGAAGCTCAGGAAAAGAATAGGATAATTCAAACCAAAAGAATACAACTAGACAAACAAACAAACAAACAAACACCTAATAGTTACCCAGTGGTTCGAGCTGTGAAGTTTGTCATCATAAAATGAATACACATTTATAATTGTTGCCAGTTCTTTTTTTTTTTTAACATCTTTATTAGAGTATAATTGCTTTACAATGGTGTGTCAGTTTCTGCTTTATAACAAAGTGAATCAGTTATACACATACATATGTCCCCATATCTCTTCCCTCTTGCATCTCCCTCCCTCCCACCCTCCCTATCCCACCCCTCTAGGTTGTCACAAAGCACCGAGCTGATCTCCCTGTGCTATGCGGCTGCTTCCCACTAGCTATCTATTTTACGTTTGGTAGTGTATATGTGTCCATGCCACTCTCTCACTTTGTCCCAGCTTACCCTTCCCCCTCCCCGTATCCTCAAGTCCATTCTCTAGTAGGTCTGCATCTTTATTCCCATCTTGCCCCTAGGTTCTTCTGACCATTTTCTTTTCTTTTTTTTTTTTAGATTCCATATATATGTGTTAGCATACGGTATTTGTTTTTCTCTTTCTGACTTACTTCACTCTGTATGACAGTCTCTAGGTCCATCCACCTCACTACAAATAACTCAGTTTCATTCCTTTTTATCGCTGAGTAATATTCCATTGTATATATGTGCCACATCTTCTTTATCCATTCATCTGTTGATGGACACTTAGGTTGCTTCCATGTCCTGGCTATTGTAAATAGAGCTGCAATGAACATTTTGGTGCATGACTCTTTTTGAATTATGGTTTTCTCAGGGTATATAAACTCAAAATGGATTAAAGACCTAAATGTAAGGCCAGACACCATCAAACTCTTCGAGGAAAACATAGGCAGAACACTCTATGACATAAATCACAGCAAGATCCTTTTTGACCCACCTCCTAGAGCAATGGAAATAAAAACAAAAATAAACAAATGGGACCTAATGAAACTTAAAAGCTTTTGCACAGCAAAGGAAACCATAAACAAGGCAAAAAGACAACCCTCAGAGTGGGAGTAAATATTTGCAAATGAAGCAACTGACAAAGGATTAATCTCCAAAACATAAAAGCAACTCATGCAGCTCAATATCAAAAAAACAAACAACCCAATCCAAAAATGGGCAGAAGACCTAAATAGACATTTCTCCAAAGAAGATATACAGATGGCCAACAAACACATGAAAGAATGCTCAACATCATTAATCATTAGAGAAATGCAAATCAAAACTACAATGAGATATCATCTCACACTGGTCAGAATGGCCATCATCAAAAAATCTAGAAACAATAAATGCTGGAGAGGGCGTGGAGAAAAGGGAACCCTTTTGCACTGTTGGTGGGAATGTAAATTGATACAGCCAGTTCTTATCTTTTGATGCAGCAAGAAAGGTCAAATCATCCACCCTGATGATAGCTCCATCAACACAACACCACAATCATTCTATCCATGGCACTCCACCTAACATCCCTCCCTACATCTCCCAGTTATTTAAATCCTGCACACCACTGGCTCAAACTACTTATACCCATATTCATACCTCCTCAGGAGCTTTCTTGATTATTCTAAAATCATAGCACACCCATTTCTCAATTATTTCACATATATATGTAGGTTACATGTAAATTTAATTTAGTTATTATTACATATGATTTACATATATACCGACACCATGAGGTTAATTCAGAACAAGTGATATGGTGTATGACACTGATTATATCTATACTGTATCACTTCATTGTTTTTAATTGTCTCACATATGTTGGTTCTTCCTCCACATTTGGATTATAATTTTAGAAAGAGCAGACACCTTCTCCAAGGTTTAGGTGGCCTGGATCTTAACCCTGGTTTTCATACCAACTTGCTTTAAGGCTTGGTCAGGGCTGCCACAAAATTACATGGAAAATACATATAATTATGTAAAAAAGTTTTGTTTCTATTACTTGGAAACTTCATTTTTCACCTTCACAAAGATAATGTTGGAGTAGATGGATCTTTTTCTTTTTTACAACTCATATTTTAATTTGATTTGTGCTTCTTTTTCTCATATTTTCCATGAAAGTTCATATAATGCTGTATGCATTTTAATTAGTCAGTAAATAAATGAATTGCATTGTGGTGGTTGGCTGGCTGGATATATGGCTCACTGAATGGCTATCTGGATGGATGCATAAATAAGTGGAAGGATATTTATAGGAACTGGCTTTTTGGAAGGATTTTATTTCTTCCTGGCATCCAGTAGAAGGCACAGATTGATTTACAACTGAGTTCTTGCTTTACCCAACATAGAATGTTATGAATAGAACTCTGAGACTCTTCTCTGCTGGAAACATCACAGGACAGAAACTATCTGCATAAGAAATGAATTTCTCTCTGATCTATTTCCCTGGAGTACTAATCCCCAAGGGTTTCAAAGGTAGTGCCCAGTACTTTGAAAGACCCTTGGATCCTTAGCCAGGGAATAGAAAAAGAACTATTCCAAGCCATTTATTTTTTCAAAAGGAAAAGGTGCCCACTTTTCCTCATTCAACTATCACATAATGAAAATGTCTCCCAGACAACATCAGAGTTGATTGAAACTCATAACCCCCAAGCTCATTTTTTTACCTTGTTGCTGGCTGGTCTATTTTTCACTTTGGCTTAGTCTTTTGACAAGTCATATAAAAGAAAGGGTGAGAGAATGTCTCTGATGTCAAAGGCTGCCTCTCTCTCTCTCTGGAGCCCACCGTGTCATGTAGGCAGGTGAGAAATGACCCTATTATTGCTTCCAAGACCTAAGAATGGCCAAGACTTTCCAACGGAGCAATTTGCCCTGAACAAGTGTATTCCACAAACAGACAGTGCCCACTTGGCCTGTTTATGTGCAAAGCCATATGTACCATTTAGTTACATCCACCAGTAGAGAAGAAATAGACAGGTAACTTAATGCAGTTGCTAATTTTTAGACAATACAGTCATTTAGATTTTATTAACTGGTTGAAGAACCACAACTTAATTTTTGAGGAATCTAACTAAGCGTATACTGGTGCTTCCTATACATACTTGCTGCATTCTTAACTTTTTATACCGAATGGAGTAGTATAAGGTAACACCAGTAAGGATCACCTAGATCATTTCTAGATGACTCCATGTCTCTTTGCTTATCAGAAACCTCATTTTCTCTTAAGATAAGCCAACCCACCTCTTAACTTCCTGAGCTCCCTGTTTACCCACTGACAAGAGAAGCCTGACATAACCAAGTAGAATACCAAGCTTTCCAATTTAATAGAATCTGTTCTATCCTAGAACAGTGTTGGGTTCTCTGGTGGAAGCATTCTTACTCTGAGCATTAAGATGCCTGCACTTATAGGACTCAGAGTCATAGATTCTAAAAGCTAAAATGTCACTAGTAGGAATTAAGGGTAATGATAAACAGAATGACCTCTAATTATGTCTTTTGGTTCCTAGATTTATGTACACATACTAGACTGTATACTATACAACTGTATCACAGCATCTCAACATTATAAGGCATTACCTCCAAGCTAGATCTTAAGTGAGTTTCCCTTGCTATTCTATCATCCTGCAAGTCTGTCTCCTTGAGTGATGAGGATATGGTAAGATTAGTGATTCCTATAGATATCATTGCTTCATTATGTCTTTGAAAAGTGAGTTCACTTTGCATGGGATAACATAATAAAGCATTCAGTAAGTTTCAGATGGCATTTCAGGCAAAAAAAGAATGATGAGCTAGAAGAAGCAAATACCAACTCAGGTGTGTTTCAAGTTAGGCTAAATTAATATTTCCCACCTGATAAGTGGGAGTTCATCACAATCAAACTATTGCTGTGTGGCTTCTTTATTAAGTCATAACTTTTGTGGGCCAAAGTTTGACTGCCATTGCTTACAAGTTGAACAGTAGCAAAAGTGAAATCAACCTAATGAAGGGAAGCCCATATTATTGAACCCATGCATACTTTACTTGTTCACAAGCCTATTGAGCAGCCTCTGGATTGCTGAGGAAAGAAGCTATTACCTGGCTGACCTCTTCTTAATTACCTTCTTCATAGGAAGGGTACTTAATAAAAATTTATTTGGAAAACAAATATTATCAAATTCTGCGCCTATTTCAAAAGATCCATCCATATAAGTCTTCCACAGTTATCTTTGCTATGAACTCTAGCTTCTTCCAAGTCCTTGACCATTTATCCAAATCATTATCTCACCATTTATAAATTACTAGTATTTTCCTTTCCCACTATCTTTCGGTACCTAATTAGGCTTAGAATGGATTAGCAGTCAATTTCCTTTGGATGCCAATTTATCATGCAGCTCTATGTCTAAACTACTCTTGATTGTTTTCCTCCTTAGATAACTGGTCACAGGTAACTCCCCATAAGGCTATAATTACATGTTAAAAGAGAGATGACATTGAACCAGGAGTAGCCCATAGAAAATATGTGCAATTCTGTATTTTTAATACCTTTTTGATTTGGATCCAGCACTTTCACATGATTTTGAAAGTTTAGTAGACACAACAAATGTGAAGCATCAATGGATCAAATAATAAACATTTTATGATTGGCAGCTTGAGCTGCATGGTCACTGGTATTTCATAATTAGGTTTTAATTCTGTCTTAGTTTCTTGTAGGAGAGAAAAGCTATTTTGTTAAATGGTGGGAAGTTAAAATTAGAAGATGGTAAAATTTTTCTCCAAAATCATGAAGGTCTCCACTGGGAAGCCACTACTGGAGCATGTCAAAGGTACAATATAACATTTCCATCTTCCCCAGACATTTCAAGCACTCCTGGGCCTGTCCATCCATAAGGGTCAATGAGCAGTGCTGCTTGCTCATTTACCTACTGGAATATATTTTCACATCCTAGTTTCCCATCCCCAAACTAGAAGCATTTCAGTTCATCTGGCAAATACATCAGAGCAGCATACCAAAATGTGGTGTATTTTGCTATTGGAACTCAAAGAGGCATACCAATCATTGGGTATATTTCTTAGTATGGGGGCAAAGTGATGTTCTAGACTTTGCAAACGATATCTCAACATGTCCCAGATTATTGGACACACAGAAACTTCACTGAGGTGACATGTATCTATAATGAAGTTTATCTCTAACCTTATTATGTGCACATGTCACCCTGAAATATCTAGGATACCAGCTATTTCCTGCTAAGATACTAACAACATGAAGTCGTCATTGAAGTCAACCTCTGCAGAGCTGTATGGGTTGATGAGATACTCAAGGAATCAGCAGGCTAAATTGTGATACAAAGCCAAAGAATGACATAATCCTGATGTATTTTAGCAAAGGTGTACTGTCTTTTTAGCCAAATAACTAAAGAATAGTGTTTTCAGTTTATTAGGATAGAGAAAAAAATATCAGATCAATAGCTGTATCAAGATGCCAAAGGCCATTTTGAATTTCTCAAATGATAAGATTATATCTGGAACAGTAGCTTTAATCAGTCATCCTTGGAGGAGAGCAGGAGCTATGGAGATGCTCCACTTAGGTCCCACTTCAAAGAAAGATTTGCTGCCCAGCTACACAAGGTGTGGTTCCAGCTGGTAGCGTCTTCAGGTTTCATTTTCACTGAGCTGAGATTCTATTCTACTCTTCTCAGTGTTGCCCCGGTCATCGATTTAGCAAGGTGATGGGTGGCAAAATAGCCTGACCATTTTTGCCCAATGTGGGACTTCTCTAACGGACAGTTTTGCCCTGGAGCTTCCTGTTGGGTTGGCAGAGATTTTGTCAGATCTGTATCATGGTCTTATGGATTCCCTTGCACAATCCTGCTTCCTCCTCCCTTCTTTTCACAGATGTTACAGAGCAGTAAAACTTTAGCACTCTTAACTCCATCTCAACCTCTGCTTCCTAAAGAATCTAACCTGAAACATGAAGTCTGCATTAATTTGCTGTGTTTTTGTTTTTGTTTTTTTTCTTTTTCTAGAAACTGTCTATCCTCTGTACCCATGCTAGAGACTTAAAGAGGTTTTTTTTTTTTTAATAGAAATCATCCTTTCTTCACCTTTACATTATTTTGGTGGTGGCACAAACTGTCAGGATTTTTAGAGGTGAGATATTGGTTCAAATGTACTATTTTGGTAGAAAAGGTTAGCAGCAGTGCTCCTTCCTTGACATTCCTGACATAATAATTGCCATTCCATAGATTATGGCACCTCTCCAGGGATGTTGGTAGGTTCCGAGCCTGTACCAACTATATATTCAGGAACTTGGAAAGAGACAACAGGGTCATAATGATTTTGCTTTAAGTGTTCCCCTGCCCTGATCTCTGCACTGGCTGTTTCCTTTGAGTTCTTTATTTATTTTTTTTCTTCCTATTTTCTTCGGTTTTTGTCTTTAATATTACAGGACTCTCTCAAATGTCTGGTGATCTTTAGCACTCTGCTCCTATTTAAGATTGAAACAGAGAGAAACTGGATTAGTAATGTGTTCTGTGTAGCCTGGGCTTCAGGACGATCCTCTTGAGTTGTTTCATAGGAAAGATACCTAATTATCTGTTTCTCTAGGTATTTTCTTCTGAACTAGTCACTTTACCCAGAGATATCTGCTTTTCTGCCTGAAAGGTTTAAGTCTGGCTGCCAATATTCTGGAAGCTTAGGAGGAGGGGGTGCTAGTAATCTCATTTTTCACTTAACTTCCTTGATGTAATTATGACAGCCCAGCTCACAGTTGTGCCCAGTGTCACCAAGATCAGAGCCTCTCTGGCTCACCTGCTCCAAGGAATCATTCCTCAGTTTCCTTCTTGGGTGGGGAAGAAGATATGAGTGTCTAAATGATTTTTCTCTAGCCCTCCAACCAATCTTCCAGTTTTTAGCCACACACCCAGCCTATTTTCAGAGGTATTTTCTATCTTCCATTCTTGATGCATTTTTGTGGTTCCATGGTGGTAATCCCCTGGCTTTGGGACTTCTCCCATACTGGTTTAAGGTTCCTTGTTATCTGGCCTGCTAAGGTAGTTACTAACCACTAGACATTATTTCTGCCATCTCCTCTCCTTTTATTTTTGTCCTTGTGGGTTAGAGCTTTCTGCTTTCCACCAGGGTTCAGAGTGTAAAACGTTAGTATCCAATCCACCGTGTGAAGTAGAAACGTCCCCTGCTTATTTCTGTCCTCATTCCAGAAATAAAGTTCTCCCAAGCATCTAACTGGCCAAGCCTAAGTGCATTCTTGAGCCCCAGATGCTGGAATTCCCAGAAAACAAATTAGGGCAGACATGAAACAGGCATCTCTCACCACGGCTGATACAATAGAAGTTTTAAACATCTAAGATTTCAAATGCCAAGTAGGCAAAGGGCGTTGGGTGGGGAGGGGGTGGATCTATTACACAGTCCCAGTGCTCAATATTCTTCACCTACTGCCATCCCATGCAAGCCTGTAGTTAGAGAGTAGTTTCTTCCTGAGCGTTCTCTCCATCAAACTGTACCTGCTCAATATCTCAGTCCTCAAGAAGCTGGCCTCAAAAAGTATAATTAATAATGATGATGATAACGAAAATTACAATGACAACAACAAGTAGATTTTTATCATCAGATCTTGAACAATTCCTTTTGGTGCTGTTAATAAACAACACCAGAGAAGTGTCTCGTTCTCAAATTAATTTGATAAAGTCTCAGTAAATAAATGTAAACAGGCTTCTTTCGGGTAAGACTCCTTAAATTTTCTTAATATATTAGTGTATTACAATGGAAATAAAAGGATATTACAAGAAATGATAGAATACCAGTGCTGAAAAGGATATCACGGACTATTTAGCCTAAAACCTTAAATTTCCAGTGATATAACTCAGGTCTACTGTGGAAAATTGACTTGTCCCAGCAAACTCAGCGAATTTTTGAAAATATTAGACCATGTATCAAGGACTGCTGACTTCTACTTAAAGGCTCTTTCAAATTTATGTTTCCTGCCTTCCAGGAACTAATAAATGGAATATATGTGAATTGCTGAAGGTGGATACATTTTTATAATAATATGTATATTTTTTCCTAATGTTTAGGAAATTAAGGTAGATGATCAATTAAGACATGAATTATGGTCCTGGAATGAGACAATTCTGGGTTACATTTGGGTTCCACTGTTTAATACCAAATGACCCTGGACAAGTCATTTTTCCACTTAAATGAAAATTTTCTCCTCTGTAAAATAAAAATAAAACCTATTTTATAAGTTTGTTATTGAGTCTACATGAAGTAAACTTACTAAGGTACAGCACCTAGCACATAATGATCATTTAATAAATTGTATATTTCTCACTAACATTATTTTGGTTACTAGTATTCCTGAAACAATTAAAAATAGTTTGAGTCAGATTATAATAAAATATTTTATGTGGAGGTCCAGCGGATTAATCAGGCTCTATTGTCCACACCCATAATAACTTATCAATAAGTCTAAGATTTCTCAATTTATCTTTATAGCTAAGCTTCTTGATAAAGGATGGACATTTTGTCTATGCTTATATACTTTTATTTACTTTTCAACCAGCCTCAAATAGCTCTTACTGTATCACTCCCACAAAAGAATATTTGCTGTCAAATCATGATCTTTATGTTGGTAAATAGGTAGACATTGTTTTCTCTTGCCATCTCACTTGATCTTTTAGCAGCACTCAACACATCTGGACCCATTCTGTCTTTGTGTCATGCTTTTGATTTTCTTTTCCTCACCCTGTCCCCAGCCCCAAGCAGTGTCTGTTACAATGCTGTGCAGTTCAGGAGCAGAATGGGGTTAGTAAGGAGACCTTGGGCTTAGAATAAAACAGACTTAGGTTCATATCTACCTACTTCTTCATTTGACAAAGAGTTACTAATCATCTACCTCATGCCAGACACTGTGGTAAACACCCAGAGGTTTGCCCTCAGCCTCTTTTCTCATTCTATATACATCCCAAGTGGACTCATTCATTCTAATGGCTACAACTCTGAAAGCTACACCTCTAGCACAGACTTTGATTCCTGAGCTTCTAACCCCATATCTAACTGCTTCCTGGACATCCGCATTTGGATATCTCACAGATAACTTTGACATCAAACTGTTCAAAAATAAACTCATTATATGTAAACACTTGTGAATCTGCTCTTCTTCTGGTGTTTCCTGTTTTAGGGAATGGCATCAGTAATCTCCCAGGAACTCAATGTAAACACCTGGGGGTTTTCCGTGTATCCACCTGCCTTCTCTTCCCCAATATCAATCCAATGCAGCACCAAATTCTATCTATTCTATTATCTTAGAGCCTTTCAAATTTGTCAGCTGCATTCATTTATTGATTCATCATACATTTATTCAATAGTTCTTTCTGCCAGAACCTGTCCTGGATTCTGAAAAAAATAAACCTGTGCTTCTCAAGCTATCTCTAATAAGTGGCCATTTTTTCTTTCTTTTTTAAATTTCCAATCAGTCATGGATAGTCTTTTGTAAAATACAGTGAAAATCAATCTGTAGATGAATAAAATGAAAAAGGACATACAAAATTCAAGCTCCAGTTTTTCATTATTAGATTCAATGAACATAAAATTACTCACCAAATTGCTGTAAAATTCCTAAATGCTTCTATCAATTCCTGTACCTATCTTTTTACAGACTGGTAAATTTTGCAAACTGGTGTCATCCATGGACCATACTTTGAGTAACACTGAAGAAAGAGAGGCTGATTATTTTTTAATTAATAAAACATGTTATGCCATTAATTTGTGCTTACATTGAGGAATCAAACAGTAGAAGAATGTGTAAATAGAAAAAATAGGATCCCTATTTTCCCCATTCCCTAGTCTCATTCTAAAATTTTCCATATATTTACAAGCATATTTATATCTACAGGAAATAAAATGAACAAAATCATACAGTGCATATTCTTTTATAATTTGCTTTTCTATTGAATTAAACTTATTTTGAGGATGTCTTTCTTTATAAACATCTGGAATTCTTTCTTTTAAACTACTGAATAATAATAGGTGAATCATATGAAATTGCTGATATTTGATTGCTTTTGATTTTCAAAATGCCAACTTTAAATGGTTCAGTGTCATATTTTATTGTATGGCCATACCATAATTGACTTAAGCAATCCTCTATTGATGGACATTATGGTTGATCCCACTATTTTATGTGTAACATCTTTACAAACTTTAATGGGAATGACAAAGGAAACATTATTTCTCCTAAAAGTTTACATTTTTTAGAAACTAGAAATATTAATAGAATGGATTTTTTTTTAAAAAGGCATGTCATACCAAGGTTGATTATTAGCCTTAAGGAATCTGGATTTTATTACTATTGAAAAGATAGTATTAATATTATGGAGTTCTAAAGTACATTTTAAGAACAGACTAATAATTGTACATGTATAAATGCAAATGACTTCCAATGGCAGAGGAAAGTATTTGTAAAATTTGTCACTGTCAGCTCATGTAGAGGAAATACTAAAAATATCTCTGCAGGCAACAAAATAACTGATAAATAACCAGCAATAAAGGTTACCTGTATTATAAGCTTTAATATTTATTTTCCATCAGTGAAATTGTCCAAAGTTAATATCTGAAATAATGTCAAAATCTGATATTTCCTATTTAAAAACAGCAGCTGGAAGAATGTGTTTATTATATTAACAAAATGGAATAGAAGAAATCAATAAAGCATATGTCTTCCAGACCACAAAACCTAGATCTCAAGGTACTTTAGAAACACATGGCTAATCAGAACTTAGTTGTTACTATTATAACTTTTTTTTTCAATCCACTTCATAGTGAATGAAAAGTGATATATTGCATTTTCTTCTCCATTGAACAAGGCAAAAATGTGCACTTTTAGTGAAACAACTGAAAGCTAAGCAGACTTCCAGATTGTTTGAGATTTTTTCTTATTTATTTATTTATTTATTTATGAAATTGAATAAGTACTGGAAAAATAAACTCTCTTGTTACATGAGAGTCTTAAGCTGAAAGAATTGTTGTAACCCTTCTGTTAGGTGGATTTTAAGTCAAAATGAAAGATGTTTGAAGACAAACTTCAGTTTTTCCCACTTATCCCATAGATTACTAATAAAGAGAGACCATTTTGAAATTGTTAAGTGTGTGCTAAACGTCTATTGTTTACGATCTGAGCTGAGCCATCTGTAAACTTCAGGGGTAGAGAAGATGCCCTCATAGACTTCCTTGTCCCTGTTACAATGTTCTCATTCAGCTATTTAAGACATTTAAGGCTGTATTTTTAAAAAATATTATGGCTAAGATTCTTAGTCATGTTTCTAATGATCAGAAGACAGCTGATTTATGAATGACAGCTTGGTTAAATGAAGAAACTTGGTAACTACATTGTTATCCAGAGTGGTCAAAATTATTTTAAGAAGTACAAGAAAATCAATTGATTCAGGCAAATAAAGGAGCTTTTGAAGTTGTTCTGGATTTAGGACATTACTGTTTAATTGTATGTGAGGACTTTTGTGGATAGTGAGAGTCATGGCCTGAGTGAGTGGGTCCCTCTTCTCTTACCTAAATTAAACAGTAAATGCCAGGGAAGACTCTCTTCCTTTCGCCCTAGCTGGCTGGGAAGAAACAAACTTCCATATTGTGAGAGGACCCGCAGGGAGGCACTTACTTTGAATAAAGAACAAATAAACTGTTATTTTGTTAAGCCACTGAGATTTTCAGATTGTTTTCACCAGATTAGAGCCAAGGCCACCATAATTGGTGCATGGATAAAAGAGAACAGAGAGAGGGGAGAAAAATTAAGAATGACAAAGAAAAATAGTAGGGTAAGAGAATAAAATCATTCTAACTTGGTTAAATGTATCTATTTCTAAGAAGTCTATTTTAATTACTTTTGCGATGTAGCAACAATACCAAATTTGGGGCATAAAACAACAGTCGTATTATATTCATAAATTCTGTTGGTCAGGAGTTTGAAAATAACTCAGAGGATGTGACTTACCAATTGTGGACTTACAGATCTCATTTAATCATAAAGAAAATCTTGTATGATAGATATTTTTCCAAATATTTATATATGAATCTGATTTTGAAAAGTATTACATAATTTGTAAGTGACAAGATTAGATAGAATTCAGGACCAGCTCTTAGTTAAAATATCATTTATTATAATATATTAAATGTATAACCCTCAGCAAGTACCTACCTATTAAGCATTTTATTCTAATTTCTACAGAGGTCACCTCTCTAAAGACCAATCCATCTTTTTTTTTTTTTAATTTAACAATCCCTATGGTTAAATATCATAAAATACTTAGAACATTTTGAAACTCTCTTATGCCACATGATATGCCAATTTGAACTTCTAGTGGAATTCATCTCTATAACTTTCCTGCTTTGTTCTGCTTTGTTTGTGGTTAGCACATTGTTTTAACTAGTAGTAACTCAATACATGCAGGTTGCTTTCATATTTACATGGTCAGAGGTCTTTAGAAATATTTATTTAAGTTACAGATTCCTAGTCATTGGGAAGAAAAATTTTTCTTATAATTGCACATAAACTACGTTTTCTTTGCTAGGATAGGCATATTCTTATATTTATGTGTTTAAAACAGTGGTTTTTGAGCAAAAGTCTATGGAGCCTCAGGAAGTCATCAGAAGTACCACAGGAGCTTTGAAAGGAAATGAGAAGCAGGACAGAGAAGGAGGGCTCCTCAGACCACCTCCTCTCGAAGACTGCTTCAACCTGAGAAGTCTACACTTTTAAATTGAGAGGAAGGTAGGGCATCTCTATCAAGGAAGATTCTAAGAAGCCTAACAAGAAGTAAGAAAGCAAATGAAGAGGAACAATATTAAGTGTAAATGACTGATAATATAAAGATGAGTATTTTAATCCTTAAAACAATCACTTAAAAAATAATGCCAAGAATCATGGCTAAAAAGTCAACAGAGGAAATGAAATGGGTTCTTAAAAAAGCGTTTGATTACTCCAAAAGAATCCAAGAAAAGAGGAACAGAGTAGGGGAAATGACACAATTAGAAAATAAATAGCAAGGCTTTATACTCAAAACGATTCTACCAAAAATTAGATCGAATACAAATGAATTTTTAAAAATGAATATAAGGCAGAGATTGTCAAATTGGATTTTAACAAAGGACAATTCTGTTTTCTAAGAGAGATATTATAAATAAGAATGAGAGATCAGTTGAAAACAATGTTTAAATAAATATATATATTATATATATATTTTATACATGTATATATAGTATGCCTATAGTAAACATAGGAAAAAAAGAGAATGGATGTGTAAGATGAGAAACATCACCAGACAGAATGAATATATTTCATAATGATGAAAGCCCATTAGAAATATAACACTAAAGGTATAGGCAACTGAAAATACCATTTTAAAATATATAAAGAAAAAACTGACAGAAAATTAAAGGTAAAATTAGACAACTCTACAGTCAAAATTGAGGATTTTAACATTCCTTTGTAAGTAATTAGTAGCAGAACTACAGAAAAAAATCAAGGTCATGAAATATTTGAAAAATACTATCAATCAACTTGATCTAATTAAAATTTATAGAGCATTACAACAAAAAGCTGAAGGGTACATATTTTTTAAGTGCATGTGGAGTGGTAACAAAGGTACACTACATGATTGCCAATAAAATGTCTCAATAAATTTCATATAACTAAAATTGTAGAGTATTTCTGAAAACAATAGAATTTTATTAGAAATTAAGAGCAATACCCAGAAAATCCACAAATATTTGAAAAATAAACAACACAATTGCACATAATTTTGTGTCAAGAAAAAAACTAAAGGGGAAATCAGAAAGCAAAATTTCAACTGAAAGACTAAAAAAAGTACAGCATATCAAAATTTATGGGATGCAACTGAAACAGTGCCTACAGGCAAATGTGTAGCTTTAGATCTTGATATTAGCAAAGAAAGGCTCATAATTAATTCTCCAATTTCCAGATTTTTAAGGATCTAGAAAAATCTGGAAAAGGACCTACAAAAGTTTTCTAGAGCTAATAAGTGAATTTAGCCATGGAAAAGAATACAAGATAAATATACAAAAAAGTTGTATTCTTATAAACTGATAATACCAAATGTGGAAGATGTAGAGTAACTGGAATTCCCAAACATTGCTGGTGAGAGTGTAAATAATGCAAGCATTTTGAAAAACTAAAAGTTACTTATAAATTTCATGTACATGTACCCTATATCATGTAACACTTCTACTCCTGAGTATTTACTAGAAGGAAATGAGAAATTGTACACAAAATTTTTACAGAAGCTTGAGTCATAATAGCCAAAGACATGAAAAAAAAAGGAAAAACACAGTGATAGTTATCATAAGAGTGGATGCCTCTGGGAGTGGGGATTGACTGCAAGTGGGGAAAAACAAAATATCCTGGAATTATGGAAATTCTCTATATCTTGATGGTATATCTTGTTATACAGATGTATATGTATATACTTTTGTCAAAACTCATTTCATTTCACTCAATGTCAGTGAATTTTATTGCATGTACATTTTACTTCAACTGAAAAAAATGAAAGATCCATTTCTCAGTCACATCCAACACAGGTTGGCTAGAATCTCTACTCATGTCATTTCACTTTGGAATTCAAGCTGACAGGATAGACGCCATGTGGAATACTGCTAGTTTCTGAGCAAAAAGATTTACAGCAAATCTTTCATAACGCTGAAAGGTAACTCCATGGAAATAAAACATATCATTTTGGTTCATATCTTATTAAGCACGTTAGGTAGAATTTTAAGCCTCCTCCACCAAGATTTTCAAATTTATTCTCTGGAACTATAATTATAATCATATATCACACCCATAATTATGTTACATCACATGGAAGAAAGGGATTTTCCATAGAATATACAATCCTACCATATGCTTAGAAATAGGAGACCAGACTTGTGATACTTAAATCCCTTTATATAAGATATCTTCCCCAGATGACAACGTCCATATACTTTCTCTATTTTGAAGTTCATTTTTCTGGGTTAAGCATTACTTTCTCCTTGAAAATCCATTTTACTGTTCCTAACTACAATTTAGCATCACTACCCTCTCTTGGGGGAATTTGGTATTCAGTTGCTTGGAAAGGGCAGTCAGTGCTTCTCGGCAGCAAGCAAATTAATGAAGTAGAGCTGAGACTCCCTAGGGCCATGCAAGTAAATGCAGAATTAGGACACTGGGGATAGTTTTCAGAGGTTCACTTTCCATTCAGATAAGCCAAAGAGTTGGTAAACTTTTTCTATAAACCTACAGATAGTAAATATTTTAGGCTTTGAAGGTCATATGGCCTTTGTTGCCACAACTCAGCTCTGCCATTGCAGCTTGCAAGCAGCCATAGACAATATGTTAATGAATGAGCATGGCTGTGTTCTAATAAAACTTTATTTACAACAGTGGGCAATGGGATGGTTTTGCCCTCAGCCACAGTTTCCTGACCCTTGGATTCAGCATTAATTTCATAGACTCTGAGAGGTATATGAGACCAGAAGATTTATCTCCAAATACTTCATCTGTAGAAGAAGAAACTGGGACAGAGAAGGAAAAAAATCACCCTAACCTAAGCTCACACAACTAATCAGGGAATAAGTCTGGACTAGAGTCAGATCTCCCAAATCACAGTCCAGTGAGTTGCTGCTATACTGTGCTGAATCTATAATTGTCCTGGTTTTTTAAAAAAACCTGTTGCCTTAACCTTATTTTTCTATTTCTCCTTTATGCCAATTCTGAATGTTCAAATTCCTTTCTTTAACTGTAGGAATAAATATTTTCAAGACTTTTGGTACCTGAATGTAGGAATAAAAACAAACTCAAAACCTCTTTCCTCAAATGGAAACTGAGGTTTTAAGTCTTTTGAGTTGCCTATTTCATGGGTGATTGCTTAAAACAGATCCTAATTAGGTAGAGTCTTGGGAGATTCATACATACGAAACTGTGAGCAAAACTATTGCATACCTTTTTTTTAGTCCTTCCTGAATTCCAATTACACATATATTAGACTGCTTGAAATTTTTCCACTGGTTATTTATATTCAATTTTTTAAATTTTCAGTTAATGCTTATTGACCTATTTTCAAGTTCATTGATCCTTTCAAGTGCAGTGTCCATTCATCTACTAAGTTGACCTAGTGTTTATCGTTTTCTTTTATGCTTTGTTTTTGTTTCTTTTTCATTTTAGGTATCGAAATTTGATTCTATAATTTTGACTCAATTATTTTTTATAGATTCCCTTTCTTTGCTGAGAATCCACATCCATTCATCTATTCATTTTATCTTTTCCTCTAAGTCTTTAAACATATTTAAAATTGTTATAAATTCTTGTGTGCTAATTCTAATATTTGTTGCGTATTTTGCATTTTTTATTGTAAATGAGATATCTCATATAGAATAATAGTGGACTTTGAAGTATACTACTGTTTTGTTCAGTTTTTTCCAGAAATGGTGAGTCTTTTCCTATGTCTGGCAACTAAGATGAAGTGTCAAGTTAATCTGCAACTGAGCTTCAGCTTTAAAAAATCAAATGCCCTTTTGGTTAGTCCTACCACCAACCAGTGTGTTATTGTGGTTCCTCTTAGTTACTATGACTAATCTCTTTTATTAGATTTGGTCCAAGGGCAGTTCGTTCATGCTTTCACCTTCAGAATCAGCAGGAAGGGTCACTTTGTTCCAAGCAAGTGCTCAAGACTGAAAATATTCTTTGTACTTTTCAGCCCTGTCTTCATTGCCATTTACTCAGATAAATTGGGTGGAATTGTGAATTGCAAGTCTGAAATGATTGCTTTTACTTTTGTTGGACTAGCAACTTCAAACCTCCTTACCTTCCCTACCATTGCCAATAGCTTGATCTTGTTAAGGATCTCTCCTTAACTCTGCAAATCCTCTAGAAAGCATTCTCTTGCCCACACCTAAACATGAAATTTTCCCCCAGGAAAGAGCCAGGACTCTCTCTTCACTAGTGAAGGAATGCTTTCTTCTGAAATGAATTTTTCCAGACTTTCTTGAACCCACCATTCTTTAGCAGTCTCATATATAAGTATGATTTTTATTAAAGTGTTTTTTCGGTATTAATATCCTTTTACATTGTAACTTGAGATAAAAATCTCTATCTACTTGTACATTATTCTCTTGACTGCCCCCATTTGCTGCTAGTTAATAGTTCAATCTAGTCTCCAGTCTGATGCATTTACTAGTGACTTACAAGCATCTGACTACTGTCACCCTTGTTCGTTTGTTGCAATCAGTGTGCTACAAAACTAGAGCACTGGATTTTCTTTGGTTCCTGAATCCTTAAAGTTTTGAGGTTGCATGTCGTTGCTCCTCCATTCCTTCCTGTTTTCTATTTGACATCCATATTAGGTAGGTTCTTTAAAGCAGAGACTGATGTTGACATTTGTGTACATGTGATTTATTTTGAGAAATTTCTCAGGAGAAATGAGTACTTTTACTTCAGGTGAGAGGAACAGGATAATAATGTTGAAGGGGCAAAGCCAGAATGTGGGTTCAGACGAAGTTTAAATACAACATGATCCCTCAGGGATTTGGAATCTAAACTGCATCAGAGGCTATCCTTTCTTGAGGCAAAGGAAGCAGAGGGACACATAACCTCCAAAACTCTCTAGGTAAGGCAGCGTTAGTCTATAAAGGACAATCCTCAAGGAAAGAATGCAGATGTGAACTGTCATTCAAAGAACTCCCAGCAGCTAGGGGATGGATGCCACAACAGAGTTGAAGGAAATATCAGGGAACTGGGCGGGGCAAAAATAGCATTCTGCTGTTTCTAATTCTCCTTAAATCACACATTTCTTCTACACTAAATCCTCCTGGGAATGACCCAGAAACAGAAACAACCCTCACAATAGAGGGGCTATTAAAAGATCTGGCATACTAAAAATTAATTACCTAAGACAAAAGTTGTCCATCTCTAACTTCCTGCAGTAGAAACTTCATGATGAAAATTTTAAAAAATGAACAGAAACATTATCATTCTATCACAGACAGAAATCCAAACGGTGTGCTGTCTTCAAACAATAGTTGGTGAACCAAAAGAGAGGTCAGAGCATAGGCCCCATGTTTTACTGAGCAACTTTACCTAGTTAATCATCTGGGATCAAAAAGAATCTGATTATTGGCCCATTTGGGCTGACTTGGGTCAAACTAAAGTGTCAAGTTTCTTCATGGATCATGACCCCTTTTTCCAGTTTTTAGAACTCTTGCTCCTAAAGGAGGAGATCACATTGAAAGGCTATTCAAAAATAAGTCTTTGGTTTTTTTTTTTTTTTTTTATAATAGATCTTATTTTACTTTCCTAAACATGTCTGTATGTAGTCTAATAACAATTTCTTGTCGAGCATTAATCACACGGAGACTGAAAGTTCAGGAAACAGCCCATTATGTAGTTCCCGTCTTTAAAGTCTGTGGCCTAGTTTTGATGGAGGATAAGGTTATAGAATGGATTTTCTGTCTGGGAATATGGGCACATAGTCCTTATAATTAGAACACTAAGTGATAAACTATTCTGGTCAGAGTGTAGAATTCTGTTTGGGATAAAATTACACATGTAGTTTTCTTAATTTTTCCTGTGTAAGTCTGTGTGTGGGCTGATTTTGGATAATTTCTTAATGCATTTCCTTAGGTGTGTTTTGTGAGACAATAAGAAATGTCTCACAGGTAAAAGCAAATGGATTCCATGGTCAGTTATCTTCCCTCTACATTACCATATTAAAGGCAAACAAATGTTTGATAGCAAAGAAATCTGCTTAAATTTGATTATTTTAGTGCTGGTCAAATTGTATTTTTGTTAGTGTTGTATTTATTTTCTATTTCTATTAATATTTCAGACAACTGAAACACAGTTGGAAAATGTTCCTCTAGAGTCTTATGGGCCTCCAGTATAAGTGGAGTCTAGGTGAAATTAAAATTTGGAATTTCTTACCTCATTTTTCTTTCCTTTTCCCTCAACATTCCTTGTACCCCTACTTTGTTCCTTGGGTATTGGAATGGACACTCAATTTGACTTTAAAGCTCTGAATTCAAATAGCAGATCTGCTATTAACTAGCCATGTAACTTTGATAAGTTAACCTTCAGATTTCTGCACTATAAAAAAGAAACAATAATGTCTCCATTTACCTTACAGAGTTAATATGATGAGAAATGCAAGTTTTAATTAATAAGTGCTCATTTGTTAGTAGTGACCTTTTTGGACATTAAAATGCTATGCAAATTTAGGACGATTGTTAAATGTATATAATTGTTATATATATAGAATTATATATATACAGTTGTCCCCCACTATGGGGGGTATATGGGGTTTTGCTTCCAGGATGCCTGAGGATATCGAAATCCATGGATGCTCAATTCCCTTATATAGATGACCTAGTATAATCATCCACCATATCCATGGGTTCTGCATCTGCAGATATGGGGGTCTGACTATATATATATTACATATGTTATGTATGTGTATATATTCATGGCCTTGTTACCAAATATATGCCAGATAGTCTTAAAAATAAATTTATTTTCAAATATAAAAAATGAAGCTAAAAATCAGATTCAAGGAAGGCTAAGGGCCAGAGAGTAAAATGAAATCATGAAGAGTTAATATATAGACGTGCATGCTGCATGGGGCTACCCACATGATTGAATCCTTACTGCTCTTAAGTGCTCTAGTCAAAAGATCATTTTCATAGCAAAAACAGGAAAAATATGAATATGGAGGAAAAGTTTGGAGGGAATTAAAGATAGGAAAGAAATATTTTGGGGGGACAAAAATGTCATGTATCTGATTTCTTAAAATGCCAAATTTATTGGTAACAAAACAAATGTATTCAAATGAAAAGAGGTTATTATGTAATATTCCATCAAACATTTTGTAAATCAGTCAGAAAGCTTGTCAAGTCTCTGGCTTGATCCAATGACTGACACCAAGGACTTTTCTGCTCAGTGTAAGGACGCATGGGACATCATTAGCTTTCGGTTTTCTGGTCATTTAAAAAGTAAGTATGGAAAAAATATTTGGCTTCCATTGCTTTAAAGCCTAAAGATATTTATCTAAGTATTGCTCAAGATAAATGCTTTTAATCTTTAACACAATATTTAAGTAAGGATCTACCTTTTAAAAACATTTTACTCTGTTCCTTTCTTTCATAGCATTCGCATATTTTGAAATTATTTATTAGAGTTTTTAAACTTATTACTAATTCTCCAGCTTGTAGCTTGAAATCTCCCTGAAGGAATGACCATAATTTCTTTCTTTGCTATATTTTGTCCTCTGACCAGCCAACTTTGCTCTCAATAACTAAATATCAAATAAATAAGTGAATAAATGACTGAAAAATCATTCTCTAACAAATACCTGGTTAGCAAAAATTCCTACAATGAATATCATAAACCAATGAGTATGAATGAACTAAAACATAAAAATGATACTGAGTGAAAACAATCAGACTAAAACAAAATGCTGCTATATGGCTCCATTTATAAACAGTTCACAAATAGGCAAACTTGAAAATCAGAAATCACGATACTGCTAATTCTTGGGGAAAATAGTTACCAGAAGGGAACATTATGGGGCTCCTGAAATGCTAGGAATGTTCTGCTTCTTGAACTGGTGCTGGTTATATGAGTGTCTTCAAGTTTGTATAAAATTCATTGAGGTTTGACATGTGCACTTTTCTATATGTATGCTATCCTTTATGAAAATGTGTTCAGAAATAATATATAATCACCTGGAGCAAAAACAGATTAGATCATTTGATTGTTCTTTTTTCCTAATGGAAAATATTAAGTGACTATTCTGTCAAAAGTCTTAAAGACACTTCATATCCTCTCTTCAGCTTAGCTTTTATGAGACATTTGTAAGACGAAGAGCCACATCATCAATGATCATCAAATCACAGATTCTGCAGAACAGACATGTACTTGAGCATGACAACCTTCACAGCAAACTAATTTTCTATTTCCCCAATACTCACTCTTTCCTCACATTCTTATTGTGCTACCAAATTTAAACTGTATTTCTCTCTGTTCTCTCAGCTAGATGCCATGACATGATATGACATAAATTATGTCATATCTTCCTTTCTACAATCTCATTCCCAAAAGATATTGAACAGATCCCCAGGTACAGGAGTAATGGAAATATTATCCAGTGGGTGTAATGAACAGACTTATCTATCATTCTTTCTCAAATTTTCCTCTTGTAGCTGAGAAACTTGTTGGCTGATTCAGAGATAGACTGTTGACTTTTTTTTTTATCTCTGATCAAGCCACAATCTTGGATCCTCTTCTCCACTGGAAAACATCCATATCATTGGCATTCAAACCAGTGAAAAAAATCTGCCCAGAATCTTTCCTAAAGACAGATGTCCTATAAAAGCATTCTGAGATCAATCCCATGATGAAGAGCTTGTTACTTCCATATGGACGGGTTGGAAAATCTATAGTTTGGATGTGTGTGTGCTGAATGAGGAATGCACATTACACAAAATCACAAAATGAATGCCATGACTCTTCATTTACATGCTAGACAGAAACACTGGCATCAGCAACACAACTATGAGTGTCTAGTCTCCCTATTTTCGTATGTGTATTTGCAATTCTTTTTGAATTGTTATATCATACTCATCAGATACTGTTTACCAAAGCAAGTTTTATTTGGCATCTGTCCAAACTTTCCCTACCAAACATTAAAATTGCTAAAGAGAGAGAACTGGTGAGACCTGTATTTTCAAACTATGCCATCCTTTGAAAGACAGAAGAGTAGTTTAAGAAGTTTATGGAGATTCAACTATTTCCCTGGAGTTTTAAACCAATAATACAATACATCGTGAAAAGTTAAATTTAAATACTCAGGTTTCAATCTTCATTCTGATACTTCTTACATGTCATGCACCCTTTGTAAATGTTAGTTTCCTTATCTGTGAAGTGAAAATAATAATAACAATTATTATATTTTCATGCAAAATTTTAAGTGGATTTTTATAGAAACAAATAAATTAGAGTAATTAAGGGCATATTGAAGACATAATACAAGTAAATATTGAATGATGTATTTAGCACACTCCAAACTCTAACAAAAGGGAATATGTAGGCCCTCCTCAGACCATTTTTTGCATTTTCTTCCAAAATAATTAATCATCATTTTTCAATTTTTATAAAACAACTTTGCTACTTTTTTCCATTTTTAATTTTTCTTTAATTCATTTACATAATTGAAAGCAGAGTTATAGAAATATTACTAGGACTCAATAAAAAAATGTATTGAATGACATCATTTTGAACAAACCTGATTCTCATTCCACACACACACACAAATGACTTGATTCTCTTGAAGTGTAAATTTTATTTGTCCTTCTTATTAACTGACATATATTTATATATCACAATATTCAATAAGTATTTTACCAAAGAATTGTGAGTTACTATAATTATTTAGTTTTCTCTGTGAAAACTTAGAAATATGTTTAGCTTTAGTGATCTTGTCTTTAAATACATAAAAATTCAAAAAAATTGGCAGAGAAAAATGTCCAATGGGAAAGCTTCCCGAAAAGTGGGATTTAGAAATAGTCCTCAAAATGTGGATGATAGCTCAGAATATAAAATAAATATTGCCTCTTTATTTCAGATTTTCTGAAACTGTCTTGTTACAAAATGTTAAAAAATGACATGTAAATAATATAATCTTTGCTAAAACAATAAAAATTATAGAAGATAAAAAGCATACACTCATCCTCAGGCACAAGCAAGTGCTAAAATTAAGGTTTTCTGTGGTCATATGCCCTTTTGGGGAAACCAGGTGCTCTGGTTTAAAAGTTACACACAGTGGTCAAGAGACAAAATACTAGATTTACAAAAGATGGAGAGTTGCATAAATCTGGGAAGCAATTAAGTTTGCAATCTCATATAAAGTTTAAACAAGAAAGACAAATCTCCTGTCCAAAGAGAGATGGGGAAAAAATAATTGACTTAGTTTTGGCTCTGTATAAGCAAGAAAGTATATAAATTAAGTTTTCCTTGAGATTTAATATCTACAAGAAAGGCTGGGATTCAGGCCCAAATTGAGGCTACTTTTGTAAATTAAAAATAAGGCAAACAATAAATTTGATTTTTTTTTCCCAGTGGGTGTCAGTTTCAGGTAGATAAAGCTGATCCATGCTTTATAAATATTTAAGGTTTATTTTGCTTTCTGTCTCTTTCTATCTATGTGTAACACTGATTTGTTTGTTTCATCCCTTTAGTTTAACACATTTATTCTATCTATGTTTAACATGCCCTAATGGTTAGTGAAGGACTTACTAACTAGAAACAAATAAAAAAACAAGCAAAAGCCAGAATCATGTGCATACAGATTTTAAATACTAGAATTATGGGTACATAAATGAAAATAAAAATATTTATTATGTTTAAGGAAATCTAATGAGAGAACGAAATCATGAATTAAAAAGCTGGCATCTACTCAAAATTATCAACTACAAGTTGGTTTTTTTTTTTAAATCAAATAAGCTTCTACAAATGAAAGACATAAAAAATGAAATTAAGAACTAAATGGCAATAACAAAAAAAGCAAACAATCTGATTAAAAATTGGGCAGAAGATCTGAATAGACACTTTCAAAAGAAGACATACAGATGGCCAACAGGTGCATAAAAAGATGCTGAACGTCACTAATAGTCAAGATAATGCAAGTCAAAACCACAATGAGATATTACCTTTCACCAGTCAGAATGGTTATTATCAAAACAAACAAGAAATAACAAGTCTTGGCAAGATGTGGGGAAAAGGGAGCCGTTGTGCACTGTTGGTGAGAATATAAATTGATGCGGCCACTATGGAGAATAGGAGAGAGGTTCCTCAAAATATTAAAAATAGAACTATCATATAATCCAGAAGTTCCATTTCTGGATATTAATAAACACTAACTTGGAAAAATATATGTATCCCTAAGTTCATTGCAGCATTTTATATACCATATATATATATATAGTAGGATTACATATATATGTATGGTAGGAATACATACATACATACATACATATATATCTATATATAATTAAGCCATGAAAGAAGAAGGAAATCTTTTCATATGAGATCACATGGATGAACCTCCTTGAGGGAATTATGCTATGTTAAGTAAGTCAGACAGAGAAAGACAAACACCATGTAACCTCACTTACATGCAAAATCTAAAAACAAAAACAAAAAACTGAGCTCATAGATACAAAGAACAGATTGGTGGTTGCCAGAGGGGTTGAGAGGAGAGGTGGGCAAAATAGGTAAAGGGGATCAAAAGGTACAAACTTCCAGCTATAAAATAAATGTCATGGGATGTAATGCACAGCATGGTGACTCTAGTTAATAATTCTATATTGTATATTTGAAAGTTGCTAAGTAAGTAAATCTTAAACATTCTCAACACAAGAAAAAAATTTTTTTTGTATAGTGATGAATCTTAACTAGACTTATTGTGGTCATTTTGTAATATATACAAATATCAAATATATATAAATATCATGTGTACAACTGAAACTAAATATAACCTTATATATCAATTATACCTCAATAAAAAATAAAATTAAAAAAAGATATACAGAGGGCAAAAAAGGCATGAAAGTGTTCTCAGCATCATTTACATTAGGCAAATGAAAATTAAAATCACAATGATATATCACTACTTACCAACCAGAATGGCTACAATTAAAAAGACTGACTTTTCCAAATCTGGTGAGGATAAGCAACAAATGAATCACTTATACTTGTTGGTATAAAAAATACTCTATTGGGGGACTTCCTCGGCGGTCCAGTGGTTAAGACTCCGTGCTCCAAACTGCTGGGGGCGCGGGTTCGATCCCTAGTTGGGCAACAAAGATCCCACATGCCAGGCAGTGCGGCCAAAAAGTAAAAATAAATAAATAAACAATAAAAATAAATAAAAAATACTCTGTTGGTAGTGCAAAATAGGAAACACAATTAAAAACACTTTTGGAGTTTCTTAAACATAAAGTACCATATGATGAAGTTATTCAATTCTTTGGCTACTATCCAAGAAAAATGCAAATATATTTTCACATAAAGGTTTGCACACAAATGCTCATAGCACTTTTTTTTTTGGATAATATCCAAAAACCAGAAACAACCCAATATCCACCAGCAGGGACATGAATAAATAATATGTGTCAAATCCATACAGTGGACAACTACTCAGCAATAGAAAGGAATAAACTAGTGATACACAAACATGCTGGGAGAAGGAAGCCAGAACAAGAGTATAGCCTTTATAATTCAATTTCCAAATGAATTTCTAGACAATGCAAGCTACTATATGGTGACAGAATGTAGTTTAATTTTATTGCCAGAAATGAAGAGGCGAGAGGAAATTCGAAGAGCCACAAGGGAATTTTGGGAGTACAATTTCTGTGCCCATTTACTTGACCATTTACAATTACAATTACAATTTCTGTGCCCATTTACTTGACTATGATGTTGGTTTCATGGGTGTATAAGTATGTCAAACTCAACAAATTATACATATTAAAAGCATACATGTATCCATATATATTTATATACCCCTCAATAAAGTTGTAAAACATTTTTAAAAATTAAAAATGTAAAAGAAACTATAGCTGACCTTTGAACAACACAGGTTTGAACTGCGTGGGTCTACTTATATTTGGAATTTTTTCAATTAATATATTAAAAAAAATTGGAGACTTGCAACAATTTGAAAAAACTCAACAGATGAACTGCCTAGCTTAGAAATACTGAAAAAATTAAGAAAAATTTAGTAATGTCATAAATGAACATTAAGTAGATACTAGTCTATTTTATCATTTACTACCATAAGGTATACACAAATCTATTAGAAAAAGTTAAAATTTATCAAAACTTTCGCACAAAAATGCTTAAACACCATACATGGCACCATTCATAGTCAAGAGAAAAGTAAACAAATGTAAAGATGCAGTATTAAATTATAACTGCATAACATTAACTGTAGTACACACTGTATAACTGTAACAATTTGTAGCCACCTCCTGTTGCTATTGCAGTGAGCTCAAGTGTTGTGAGTATTGGCTTAAAATGCCATGTGACACTAATCATCTCTGTATGAGCAATTCATCTCTCCAGTGAATTGTGTATTGCAGTAAAATGTGATCTCTCACAGTTCTCATGTACTTTTCATTGTGTTTAGTGCAATACCATAAGCCTTGAATAACACCACAGGACCCATGCAAAGTGTCACTAGTGATGTTGGAAGTGCTCCCAAGAAACAGAGAAAAGCCATGACACAACAAGAAAAACTTGAATTGCTTGTTATGTACCATTAGACTGAGGTCTGCAGCTGCCTGCGGTTGCCCACCATTTCAAGACAAATTAATCCAGGATAAGGATCATTGTGTAAAAAAGAAAAGGAAATTCATGAAGCCTTCACTGCAGTTGCAACAGCAGGTGCAAAAACCTTGCACTTTTTACAACATACCTTTTTATCTCATATTGAAAATGCAGCTTTTATGTGGGTGCAGGGTTGCTAGAGACTTTAATATGATTTGATAAAAAGCAAAGTCATTATATGACAACATAAAGTAAAAGGAAGGTGAAGAATTTAAAGCTAAAGAATTTAATGACAGCAAAGAATGGTTTGAGAATTTTAGAAAGAGGTATGGCCTAAAAAAATAAGTGAAGATAGTAAGATAAGCAGTTTCTGCCAACCAAGAGGCATCGGACTAGTTCCCAGATTCCATTAAGAAAATCACTGAGGAGAAAAGATATCTGTTGAAACAGGTTTTTAATGCAAATGAAAGTTCCCTCTTCAGGGGGGGAAAAAATGCCACAAAGGACATTTATTAGTAAGGAAGAGAAGCAAGGACCAGGATTTAAGGCAGGAGGGGTAGGCTAACTCTAATGTTTTATGCAAATGAAGTCAAATTTATGATCGTGAATGTTTTTATCTCTAAAGCTGCTAACCCCTGAGCCTTGAAGGAAAACGACCAACACCAGCTGCCAGTCTTTTGCTTGTACAACACCAAGGCCTGGACAATGAGAACACTTTCTCTGGCTTGGGTCTATCTATGCTTTGTCCCTGAATTCAAGAAGTATTTTTCCAGTAAGAGACTGCCTTTTACAGTTATTTTTATATTGGACAATGTCCCTGGCCACCCAGAACCCAATGAGTTCAACAGTGAATGTGTCAAAGTGGTCTACTTAACCTGAAACACGTCTCTAATTTAGCCTCTGGATCAGGGGGTCATTAGCATCTTTAAGGCTCATTGCACACTGTACTCTATGGAAAGGACTGTCAATGCTATGGAAGAGAACCCCAAAAGAGAGGACATCCTGAGAGTCTAGAAGGATTACACCATTGGAGATGCCATCACTGTTATAGAAAAAGCTGTGAAAGCCATCAAGCCCAAAATAATAAATTCCTGTTGGAGAAAACTGTGTTCAGAAGTTTTGCATGACTTCACAGAATTTATAACAGAGCCAATCAAGGAAATCATGAAAGAGGTTGTGGATATGGCAGAAAAGGTGGGGAGGGGGTGAAGAGTTTCAAGATATGAGTCCTGAGAAATTCAAGAGCTAAAGGACAACACACCAGGGGAATTACAGAAGATGACTTGATGAAGATGCGGGCTTCTGAACCAGTCCCAGATGATGAGGAAGAAGACGTAGACGAAGTGGTGCCAGAAAACAAATTGACATTAGACAATCTAGCAGCAGCTTCCAGTTATTCAAGACTGCTTTTGACTTCTATTATAACATGGACCCTTCTATGATATGGGCACTGGAACTGAAGCACATGGTGAAAGATGGATTTGTACCACATGGAAACATTTTTAGAGAAATAAAAAAGGAAAAAGACAGACAAAAATTATGAGGTATTTCCATAAAGTTACACCCAGCATGCCTACCTCTCCTGCCTCGCCTTCCATCTCCTCCACCTCTTCCACCTCTGCCACCCTGAAGACAGCAAGACCAAATGTTTCCTCTTCCTCCTCCTCCTAAGCCTACTCAATGTGAAGACTAGGAGGAGGAAGACCTTTATGATGATTGACTTCAACTTAGTGAACTGTAAATAATTATCCTGCCGTACAGTTAGTAAACTTATCTGTCGTGTATGTGTGTCTTCCTGTGAAAATCTAGTAACCGTATGGCAAGAACTGTATGAGACACTTTTGTGTCATCACCATCTTCATCGCCTAAGTTTTCATCATGTAGAACATCGTGTGCAAGACTTGTATTGAAGTGGATAGCCTATTCTTCTGTAGGTATAAGATGAATGATATTTAATATAAAATTAGTTTTTATATTAGTTCTAATGTCATTCTTTTACATGTAGCTGTCTAGTTTTCCCAGCACCACTTATTGAAGAAGGTGTCTTTTCTCCATTATATATTCTTGCTTCCTTTGTCAAAAATAAGGTGACCATATGTGCGTGGGTTTATCTCTGGGCTTTCTATCCTGTTCCATTGATCTATATTTCTGTTTTTGTGTTATTACCATAATATCTTGATTACTGGAGCTTTGTAGTATAGTCTGAAGTCAGGGAGCCTGATTCCTCCAGCTCCATTTTTCTTTCTCAAGATTGCTTTGGCTACACAGGGTCTTATGTGTTTCCATACAAATTGTGAAATTTTTTGTTCTAGTTCTGTGGAAAATGCTATTGGTAGTTTGATAGGGATTGCACTGAATCTGTAGATTGCTTTGGGTAGTAAAATCATTTTCACAATGATGTTTCTTCCAATCCAAGAACATGGAATATCTCTCCATCTGTTTGTATCATCTTTAATTTCTTTCATCAGTGTTATAGTTTTCTGCATACAGCTTTTTTGTCTCCTTAGGTAGGTTTATTCCTAGGTATTTTATTCTTTTTGTTGCAATGGTAAATGGTAGTGTTCCCTTAATTTCTCTTTCAGATTTTTCATCGTTAGTGTATAGGAATGCAAGAGATTTCTGTGCATTAATAGTGTACCTGCTACTTTACCAAATTCATTGATTACCTCTAGTAGTTTTCTGGTAGCATCTTTAGGATTCTCTATGTATAGTATCATGTCATCTGAAAACAGTGACAGCTTTACTTCTTCTTTTCCGATTTGGATTCCTTTTATTTCTTTTTCTTCTCTGATTGCTGTGGCTAACACTTCCAAAACTATGTTGAATAATAGTGGTGAGAGTGGGCAACCTTGTCTTGTTCCTGATCTTAGTGGAAATGGTTTCAGTTTTTCACCATTGAGGACAATGTTGGCTGTGGGTTTGTCATATATGGCCTTTATTATGTTGAGGAAAGTTCCCTCTATGCCTACTTTCTGCAGGGCTTTTATCATAAATGGGTGTTGAATTTTGTCGAAAGCTTTCTCTGCATCTATTGAGATGATCATATGGTTTTTCTCCTTCAATTTGTTAATATGATGTATCACGTTGATTGATTTGCGTATATTGAAGAATCCTTGCATTCCTGGAATAAACCCCACTTGATCATGGTGTATGATCCTTTTAATGTGCTGTTGGATTCTGTTTGCTAGTATTTTGTTGAGGATTTTTGCATCTATGTTCATCAGTGATATTGGCCTGTAGTTTTCTTTCTTTCTGACATCTTTGGTTTTGGTATCAAGGTGATGGTGGCCTTGTAGAATGACTTTGGCAGTGTTCCTCCCTCTGCTATATTTTGGAAGAGTTTGAGAAGGATAGGTGTTAGCTGTTCTCTAAATGTTTGATAGAATTCACCTGTGAAGCCATCTGGTCCTGGACTTTTGCTTGTTAGAATATTTTTTATCACAGTCTCAATTGCAGTGCTTGTGATTGGTCTGTTCATAGTTTCTGTTTCTTCCTGGTTCAGTCTTGGAAGGTTATACCTTTCTAAGAATTTGTCCATTTCTTCCAGTTGTCCATTTTATTGGCATATAGGTGCTTGTAGTAATCTCTCATGATCCTTTGTATTTCTGCAGTGTCAGTTGTCAGAACCCTAGGACAAATGGTAAAAGCAAAGCTATAGAGACAAAATCACACAAAGAAGCATACACATACACCCTCACAAAAAGAGAAAAAGGAAAAATATATATATATCGTTGCTCGCAAAGTCCACCGCCTCAATTTTGGGGTGATTCATTGTCTATTCAGGTATTCCACAGATGCAGGGTACATCAAGTTGATTGGGGAGATTTAATCTGCTGTTTCTGAGGCCACTGGGAGAAATTTCCCTTTCTCTTCTTTTTTCGCACAGCTCCTGGGGTTCAGCTTTGGATTTGGCCCCACCTCTGCCTGTAGGTCGCCTGATGACATCTGTTTCCCACCCAGACAGGATGGGGTTAAAGGAGCAGCTGATTAGAGGGCTATGGCTCACTCAGGCTGGGGGGAGGGAGGGATACGGAATGCAAGGCGAGCCTGCAGCGGCAGAGACCAGAGTGACATTGCACCAGCCTGAGGCGCGCCGTGTAATCTCCCAGGGAAGTTGTCCCTGCATCACAGGACCCTGGCAGTGGCAGGCTGCACAGGCTCCTGGAAGGGGAGGTGTGGAGAGTGACCTGTGCTTGCACACAGGCTTCTTGGTGGCTACAGAAGGAGCCTTAGCATTTCGTGCCCATCTCTGTTGTCTGCGCTGATAGCCGCAGCTCGTGCCCATCTCTGGAGCTCGTTTAGGCAGTGCTCTGAATCCCCTCTCCTCACGCACCCTGAAACAATGGTCCCTTGCCTCTTCGGCAGCTCCAGACTTTTTCCCGGACTCCCTCCCGGCTAGCTGTGGTGCACTAGCCCCTTCAGGCTGTGTTCACGCCACCAACCCCAGTCCTCTCCCTGGGATCCAACCTCCGAAGCCTGAGCCTCAGCTCCCAGCCCCCGCCTGCCCCGGCGAGTGAGCAGACAAGCCTCTCGGGCTGGTGAGTGCTGGTCGGCACCGATCCTCTGTGCGGGAATCTCTCTGCTTTGCCCTCCGCACCCCTGTGGCTGCGCTCTCCTCCGTGGCTCCAAAGCTCCCCTCCCCCCCCCCGCCACCCCTGCCCTGTCTCCGCCAGTGAAGGGGCTTCCTAGTGTGTGGAAACTTTCCCTCCTTCACAGCTCCCTCCCAGTGGTGCAGGTCCTGTCCCTATTCTTTTGTCTCTGTTTTTTCTTTTTTCTTTTGCCCTACCCAGGTACGTGGGGAGTTTCTTGCCTTTTGGGAAGTCTGAGGTCTTCTGCCCGCATTCAGCAGGTGTTCTGTAGGAGTTGTTCCACGTGTAGATGTATTTCTGATGTATTTGTGGGGAGGAAGGTGATCTCCACGTCTTACTCTTCCGCCATCTTGAAGGTCTCACAGGAAGATGATGTTTAAGGTGATGGCTTGGGCCATTTCAGGGAGTTAGTTTTCCTGGGTATCTCCCATGTATACTGGAGGTGTACATGTTATTAAACTTCTGTTTGTTTCCTCCTGCTAATCTGTCTTCTGCTACAGGGGGCTCTCAGCCAAGAACCTAGATGGGCACAAGGAAAATTATTTTTCCCTCCCCAACATAGTCTTGAAAAAGAAGGAAGAGAGAAAGGGAGCGGGGAAGGGATGTGAGGGAGGCACTGAGAGAGAGAGAGGGAAAGGGAGAGAGATAAAGGAAGAAGAGAGGGAGTTGGGAGGGATAAAACTGGTTAGCAGCAGAGTTCCACCCAGGGAAAAAGTGGTACATATTTAGGAACCCACTTACATGGGTATGTTTAATCATTCAGATAAAGACCCTTGTGGATATCCTTTGTGAAATAGGACTAGAAAAGATTTAGTTACACTGAAAGAAGTTAAACATTTTTATTATGGAATAGAATCAAATACAAAGCATAGTTAAGACATTGTGAAGAAGGATGAGGGGCTGAGCAGAAACCCCAAGGAGAAATTCCTAGCGGCATCTCTGCCACAAAAAATTTTAAAATTGGACAATCTTACTTTCAATTTTTAATTGTTTGCTGTGTTGTTACACAAGTTTCATGGGTTCTTCACTGAAGTTTTATATACTAACAAATGTTCTTTTCAAGTAATAGTGTTACTGAACCAAACTTGGATTTGCTTGTCCAATGTGCAGGAAAGCCAATCTACTGGTACCAGATTGTGGTGAAGGAAATAAAGCATTTACTGCAGGGCCAAGCAAGGAGAATGGGCAGCTCGTGTTCAAAAGATCCAAACTCCCCTATGTCCCTCAGGGAAAGGTTTTTAAAGACAAGGTGAGGGAAAGTGTCTCAGGGTGCCTGATCAGCTCATGGACATTCTTCTGATTCGTTGGTGATGAGGTAACCAGGTGGTATTTTGGGAGTCAACATCATCAACTTTCTGGTTCCAGCTGTTCTGGGGTCCCTTGTGGTCAGCATGTGGTTAACTTCTTCCACTTGGTGGGGGTTTTAGTATCTGCAAAACAACTCAAGGATGTGGCCCAGGAGATTTTCTATAGCTCTGAAGGAGGAACTAAACATCCTTCACTTTGTTTTATGGCTAAACTATAATTATTTCATCTTGCTTGACTGTTTTCCTTTGTTTCTGTAATATTTTCACACTTATTTGATTAAATTCGCTCTTTGGAACTTGGGGAAGGCCTAGGAGACTAAAGCTTTTCTATAAACAAGAGGTGGGGATTATGGGGGTTCTGTCCTCAGAAAGGCCCTGTAGGGTCCTGCTTGGTTTCAATAGTTGGGAAAATCAAGGGAAACCAGCAGAATACCATGTGCATCTCAGCACATGCCAGAGAGAAGAGAAGAAAGCACTGGAATTAAAATAGGTGGCTCATTGAAAAGAGAGGTGATGACGTGGGAAATTTGCAAAACTCTTTTGGAGAGTGCCTACTTTCTTGGAATGAGGGTAAGGCAGTTCAAACCAATTTTCTTTAAATATCAAAGTCTTGTGTGACCTTTGATACCCTAGTTACTATATAACTAGAGGGTAGAATAAGAAGTAGGAGCAGACGACCTTTAAGGCCTCCTTCAACTCTGAAATGCTTTGATTCTAAGAGGAGCATATGACTGTTTAGCAATATATCAAAGTCTTGTCAGTGTCACTGTGGTTTGGGCCAATTACTACATTTATTTACCGTTTGGGAACTTCATTTAGGGCTTGCAGTACAAGAATAAAATAAGTCAAGTTCAAAGAAATAACAGTGACATTGACAGTTCACACGATCAGCAAGTCTTTCAGGGAGTTACAGAATGGTAACATTTATAAGACATCACTGCTGTTACTAAAGTGGAGTAAGAGATTAGTAGAGAAAACTGTCCCTAAAGCCTCTTTACAGAGTAAATCAAACCTGACCTACTGGCCCAACGTTGCTGTCACATCAGGAGAGACCAAACCACTAAAAATGGCAAATGCAATCAATCCTTTATTGTTTCTTTGGGGGAAACAGAAAAAAAGCCATTCTGCAAGCTCTTCTTAAAAGTGGGAGGCCCTATATACTGCCAGCTTTTTGACTGGATTACCCAAGACAGTTTATAGTTAAGTATCAAAGAGAAAAATCAACGTTTGCTTATTAACTCTGGACAAAGAAGTTTTGAGTTTGCCATAAAATTCACAGTTTAGTTACCTTAACCACAAAAGTTCAATGATAAGCAAATATGGTCATTGTCATGCTTGTTAACTCTTTATACGCTGTTATATTTAGACAGCAGAGAGGTGATATATTAACCGTGATGGTAATTTGAATACTAGAGGAACTTCTGGGTTCCGATACTTTGACTTATCAATAGTACCCTGATGAACATCATTCTGTAATTATAAAAAGGACTGCCTAGCTGAAGCAAGATTGTACAAAGTTTGTGAAAAGGAAAATGCATATGTGTCAATAAAATCATGGCCGAACTCCGGAGAAATGACAATAATTGAAAACCAATAGGTATCATACACTATGCTAGAATATTTCATTGTGGAAAAGGTAAGCCCCTTGTTAATAGATTCAACACCAAAGCTATGGAGCTAGAATTCAAACCCATCTCTTATTTTTGCACTCTAAACTCTACAATATTACTTGATGGGACAAAATGCATAAGGCCAAGATTTAGAATTCAAGGTCTAAATCCAGCTCTGCCACTAACTAGCTGGGAGACATTCAACAAGCCACTTCAACTCTCTGGATCACGTTTTTCTCATCCATAAAATGAAGGTGATGGACTTTGTGACCTTTCTTCCAATGGTAAAATTTAGGATTAATTTGCTACCTCTTCATTACCTCTACCTTATGGTACAGAATTTCATTCTGAATAATCAGAGGAGGAACTTTCCTTTGTCTAGAGATCTAAGGCTTACACAGTCATTCACCTATGTCTTGCAGAAACATTCCTATCTCTCTTTTTCCAACTTTAAATTCCCCACTGGACTCATTTTATTTGAAGGAGTGTTCCCACTGAGCTCTGTGTGAAAAGAAACTGCCATCATATGAATATTTACCCATCCACATTAAACTAGACATGAAAATATTCCAACTACTCTACTCATTCTATTAATATTTTGGTTTAATGGTTATGGAAGACTCACTGACTCCTGATCTCTTTCCCAGCTGGTCTCTGCAGGAAGAACTGGACCGATGTGTACATACATTTCACTTACTAACTGCATAGCTGGATGTTTCAAGATCACTCTGACGCTCAGCAGAGCAAGGTATGTTACAATAAAAGATTTCTGTGTGGGAGAGGCTACTGCAATTTTTCAAGATCCAAAGGATTTATTAGTTAGAACCTTTTAATTGCAAGAGGTGGCGTACCAATTTCCAATTGCTTCAAAAAAGAGTGGAGGGCTTCCCTGGTGGTGCAGTGGTCAAGAATCCCCCTGCCAATGCAAGGAACACGGGTTCGAGCCCTGGTCCGAGAAGATCCCACATATCACAGAGCAACTAAGCCCATGCACCACAACTACTGAGCCTGCACTCTAGACCCCGCGAGCCACAACTACTGAGCCCGCGCGCCCAGATCCTGTGCTCTGCAACAAGAGAAGCCACCGCAGTGAGAAGCCCACACACCACAACGAAGAGTAGCTCTCACTCACTGCAACTAGAGAAAGCCCGCGCGCAGCAACAAAGACCCAACACAGCCAAAAATAAATAAATTAAATAAATAAAAATTTAAAAAAATACTGGTTTTCATTTATATATAAAAAAAAGAGTGGGGATATATGAACGTTTTAGCTCATATATATGAGAAGTTACATGATATTCAATTTGACATTGTGCAAATTATTCTCTTTTTGCCCCATTTCCCATATGTTATCCACTTTTCTTCATCCTTCTCTATGACACTGGAGGCTGATTTCTGTTAATTGCCTCACTAATTTTGCTAGCTCTCTTCCAGTTGGGTGATGACAGGGGAGTTACTAGCCAGAATTTAGAAGGCTGGGTGAGAAAAAATCACAATATTTCTTTTCTACTCACTCTATCCTTCAGGGCTGAGTTTCCATCTCTCCACTACTAATATCCACCATAAGGCACTACTTCTCTACTATTCCAGCTTTTACTGAGCTGGAATGACACTATTTCTTCCCCTTGTCCCTTTACCTACAGAGATGGTAACAACTTTTCATTCTTTCCTAGATTTTGAGTGCTGCAGCCTTCCTTATTTATTTCCTTAACTTTGCTCAATCCTCTGTAAATAATTGTTTCATTAAAATAGTTTCATATAAACTATCTGGAGTGAATTCTGCTTCCTCCTGGACCTGACTGACACAAGCTAAGGGCTGCTTGATCTGGAGCTCAAACTATGCTATTAAATCCTACTCTTTCTCTATTTCTCAGCTTCATGCTCCTCCATCTTGGTTCATTTTTAGGCTCCATGTGGTAGCAAGACAGTTACTAGTAATTCTAGATTTATAGCCTTCCATGTTGGAATCCGGGAAAAAAATGTTTTTTTCTTCCTCAGAAATTTGAAGAGAAATCTTGAAGTATCAGTTACTAGCCCAAGTTGGAGCACATGCCCAAAGCTGAACCAAACTTTGTGGCCAGAGCAATGAGATGTCATAAGTAGTCAGGCAAAGATCACAAATGCCATCCACCCCACACCTCCAGGAACATGGCAAGGAGTCAACATCATTTGAGGTCCTTGGACTGAAAGTGGGAGAGAAATGACTCCCAAGTGTGATTTCTGTGTACTATTTGCAAAAGAAAGGAAAGTCACAAACCAGGAATGCTCACAGAAAATGAATTCACTTCATTGACATGAAGGCTGAGCCTTAGAAAAATGTTATATTGTCTTCTATTGTAGCTCACTCTACTCCTTTTTACCCAGACCCCAGGCCCATCTTTATTTCCCTTCCTATCTCTGGGGTCTCTGTACAACCAGGATACCATAATTGGATCAGTATTTCCACTGATGAAATATTTTGATGACCCCATTCTTATATGAAGTTTGGAAAATTCTGTCAATTTTCACTCATTTTGTATTGAATGTTTATTAAAATTAACACACTCTTAGAATAAAATCCGAAGATCTTAACATAGCCCAGAAAACCCCACTATCTGGTTCCCTCCTCCCTCTATGATCTCATTTCATATAATGATGTCTTCATCTCTCTACACTGCAGCTTCATTGATCTACTTAAGTTTCTGGAACATACTCAGCTTGTTTTCTCCTCAGCGATTTTGCATTTGCTGCCACCTCTACTTGGGATAATCTTTCCTACATTTTCACAAGTGGAGTCCTTCTTATCATTCACGTCTTAGGTCAGATGTCACCTCTTAACTGATACCGTCTTATGACCCCTCATCTTTTTTTAATCCATTATACCATATTGTCCTTTCATAGAATTTATTCTTATTGAAAATTTTTGCATTAATTTGTTATTTTTCTGTCTCCCACCAGATTGTCTACTGCTTCTATCTAACACATGGTAGGAACTCAGTAAATATCAGTTGAATGAATAAGCATGGTATTAAAGTAACCCAAAGTATCTGTCTCTTTTTACGAAAAAGGAATGATAGAATTTCAGATTCTAGAGGGAAAGACATTAGGGAAAGATCTCTTGATACCTTACAAATGCTTATAGATATATTATTGAAATGTGCAAGTAAATAGAAATTTTAGAAATGGAAATAGATATAAATATACTTAATGGGGTATAAAGCAGGTTGGTCAAGTTGGTTTTTTTTCTTTCTGATTAGGTAAAGAAATTGAATAGTAGATGTAAAAACCATATGAACAGGGTAGAAACACAAATGTTGATGCCAATATTGGAAACTAATTTTGTTCTTAATACTTAATAGACATACTGTTTGGTGAATTGGGAAATGGCCCAGGGAAGGACCACAAAATGATTATTGCAGACCACCTATCTCCAGATTAACATACTTCAAGTGCAAACTATTCTTTCACCACCCTCCCCACCCCCATGTGCAGTAATGAGGACGAGTACAATCAAATATAGAACAGAGGTTGATAATTATTATGGCATGAACAATGGTATACATGAGGACAGAGGGCTGGGATGAATACTGTATTTTGGTAAGTGTCATGTTGCTCTAACAACAATAGATTTTCCATTGAAAGTGCACAATTGAAAATATTGGGTCAGTATAACACCATAATTAGAGTGGTTAGGCTGTATGGAATTCTGGCTCCTCCACTTTATGCTTGACATTGGGAAAATTTCTTTGCTCATCTGAGCCTCAGCTTTCTCATGGCAAAAATGGTGATAATATTATTCATATAGTAGAATGATATTATGCATAAAAATACATTTTAGTATGATTATGGGGAACTAAGTTATAACCCAGGTAAAGGTAGCACACTGTCTGATACAGAATGTAAACTCTCAGTAAATGTTGGCTTCTACTAATAGTATTATCATTACTGCATGCATTACTCTAGGAATTCAAGGAAGTTATTAATATCTATTTACAGAGTTTAGTGTAAACCAAGTCAAAATTTCTCAAACTTTAAGATTTATTCCTAAGTGCATTATTCCCACCCCTCCCCAAAAAAACATGATCCAAAAAACGGAGATTTAGTAATAAGTACAAATGTTGCTAGCATTTATATTTGTATGTGTTATTGAGTTTATCTATTTGAAACTTAGTTTCATTATTTGCAAATTAGAAAAATAAGAAATACCAATTGATTGGATGTAATTAAGATGATTAAATGAAGATTAAATGAAATAATATAAAAGAAACTTAGCAGGATGAAGATGTAGTAAATACTCAGAAAATCGTCATTATTATTCTATGATTTTATATTAACTTTTATTTTTTATATGAAGATTAACTTTTTAGTAGTTTTGACAAATTTTATTAGTCCTATTATATGTATGAGGAAACAGACTCAGAGAAACTAAAGACTCACTGAGGTAGAAGCTAGAAAATAAGATCTTGACCTCAAGTTTTCTCATGTCGATAGCCTTACTCCTTCCATCACACCATGTCACTTCCGATTTGTGGTTTTTATTTAAAGTCTCTGGCATAGTAAATAAGATGAATCTATTGTCTGCGTAAGACTTTGTTAGAGGATAAAAGCAAAGACATACCTCTACAAGCAGCATTACTATAACTCAGACGTTCCCTGAGCTACAAACTTGATAAGTCTAAATTTACCCAGCAGAGAAAGAAACTCTGCAAAGGCCAAGAGCAAAGGAAACTTCTAAGCAGTAGTCCTTGGTCCACTTCCCACTTCTGAATGCAAGTGTTGCAGGTCTTGAGAGAGGTAAAACATGACCTCTCTAGACACAGATGTAGAGAACAAACGTATGGACACCAAAGAGGGAAAGCATGGGGGAGGTGAGATGAATTGGGAGATTGGGATTGACATATATACACTAATATGTATAAAATAGATAACTAATAAGAACCTGCTGTATAAAAAAAAGAAAAGAAAAATATAAAATTTTAAAAAACCTATGTTAACTGACAACTAAAAAAACAAAAACAAAATTATGGCCTCTCTGTTATATGAATATGCCAGGTCTCTGGATTCCTAACTCAAAGAGTGGTAGCACAGTTCTGGAAGCCCTTGACATAAGGTCATGTATCTTTTTAACCTGAAGGAGCTGTCATTTTCACTAGTTCTTTGCAATAGAAGTCATTCTCCTTCACCCTGTTTATGGGGCTCCAACCTTTTTTAGTGTAAGTTGCTTTTACATCCTTTTGCTGCAGTTTCTGTAAACCACTTTCTTTTCAGCACCTACCATCCTGTTTTACAGTGCCATGCATTTGCACACATTGTTGCCTGTGCCTGGAAAATTCTATTCTCCCAATCCCAGTCCCTGTTATCCATTCCACAACCTTCAACCTGGTGTCTAGTCACCCTTCAAAACACAGACTTTTCCTGCTTCTATGAAGTCTTCCCCCAGGACTACCCTCTCTTTCACAACAGAGTTTATCAGAGTATGGTGTCTTGAACATAATCCTGCTTTTATATCTACCATCCAATATTGTTTTTAATTTGCTTAACAAAATGTGTAGAATCATACTGTCTCAGGAAATAATCCAAGCTCTCACAAATCAAACATAGTCCCTGCCCTAATGGTTCTGTCAAAATAGTATATTTGTTTAACTATTGGTCTCACCTTAACTTATTGGGTCCCATGAAAGCAAAGAATGTGTCTCATTCATCATCAAACCTATAGCGCCCAGCACAATGCCTGACAAATATTAGTTACTGATTAAATATTTGCTGAGTCATAATGTTTAACGAGTTGTAGTCTTTGTTATCATAAGAATTTGAGCTTCAGAGTCAAACAAATCAGTCTAAGATGTGACTTTAGCTTCCTCTCTGCAGATTCCCAAAGGACTGGTTCCTTACATTAGAGGCAACTGAAGCTGCCCTTCAGCACAATTTGTTGACTTCGACGAGTTATTCCTTCAGGTACTCAACCAAGTTTCACTTAATGAGAAGCTAGAGGTTCTGGGATTATTGTAGACAATATTTAGTTGCATGATCGCTGGAAGGACATATGAGGAACATTACAAATAAGGGAAGCTTTTTATTATAAAAGAAGCAGAGATAAAGCCCCTTTTTCAGAAGGTGTTTTGGCACAAGCTTTCCTTTTGCAAAAGGCAATTGAAAACGAGCAGAGAAATTTTTCAATTTTCTGATTGTCTTCAGAATTCCACCACGGTATCTTCATTTATGGTCATATCTGAATTCCTTTTAATCCTGTTCTTTCTCTCTCTTCCTGTGAACATACCTTTGAACATATATGTTGTATAACCTAGATAAATATAAATAGTCCTCATATTTACTCACTCAACCAATATTTACTGAGAACGTACTAGTTGCCAGAGCCTATGATAGACATAGAGGCAAAAGGATAAATAAAACATAGTCACAAACTCACTAATATTCTCTGTTCCTTGGGGGAGGCAGACTCCAAAGCAGAAAAATATCATGTCAATGCAACAGATGCCACATTAAAGGTATAGCCACATGCTGAGACACCTCAGGGGAGGCAGCAATTCAGTTTTGCCCTTGAAGGCAAAGAAACAACCAGAGGTGGTAACATTCAGCTGAGATTTGAAAGATGAGGAGAAGAGTGGCACTATGGACTGAATGTTTGTGTCTCCCCTCCACCCCACCCCAAAATTCATATGTTGAAGCCCTAACTATTAAGAGGTGAGGAATTTGGGAGGTAATTAGGTTTAGATAAGGTCACTAGAGTGGAGTCCCCATGCTAGGATCCATGTCCTATAAAAAGAGACATGGGAGAAATGATCTCTCTTCCATGTGAGGACACAGCAAGAAGGTGGCTGTCTGTAAACTAAGAGGAGGGCCCTCACAGGACACAAAATATGCTGACACCATGATCTCAGACGTCCAGCCTCCATAACTGAGAAATAAATGTGTGTCGTTTAATATACCAGTCTATGGTATTTGTTACTAGGCAGAATAAGTCTTGGTCTGAGCAAGCTAAGACAGAAAATGGTGCTAAGAAAGGCATTCTGCTGTTTAACAAATACCTGAATATGTGGAAGCAGCTTTGGAATTGAGCAATACGTAGAGGCTGGAAGAGTTTCGAGATGTGTGTTAAAAAAAGCTTAGCTTGCCATGAGTAGAATTTTAAGGATTCTGATGAGAGCTCAGAAAAAAAAAAAAAAAAAAGAGAACTGTAGAGAAAGCTTCCATCTTAGAGAATACATACATAATCATGAATAGAATATTGGTAGAAATATGAACTGTAAAGACCATTTTGGTGAGGGCTCAGATGGCAATGGAGAACATGTCATAGTCTAATGAGAAATATATAATCTTCTTTATAAGGTAGCAAAGAACTTGGCTAAATTGTGTTCATATTTTAGTGTTTTGTGGAAGAAAGAACTTATGAGCAATGAAACTGGATGTTTAACTGAGATTTCTAAGCCAAGTATTGAAGTCGTGGCTTGGTTCTTCCTGACTTAGACTAAAATGCGAGAGAGAGAAATGAATTGAGGAAGGAATAATTAAGAAAAAAAGAACCAGAAATGAAAGATTTGGGAAATTCTGTCTGTTCATATTGCAAAAAATGGGAGAAACCTGTTCAAGAGAGAACACTAACAGCATGGCAGGACCAACCATTTGATAAGCAGATTGCTGTAGATGTGAACCATGGACCAAATCAGCCACTCTAGCAGGAGCACAGCCAGTTTGGGCTGAAAGGGATGGAGACAGTGGAAGGAAGAAAGGCTGTCAGAGTTCTTGGATTGTATAGGAATGGACCATAGCTGCTATTGTTTCAAACATCTAAAATTCTTCATGAATTCGTACAGGGAAGAATGACCTGAAATCTATTTGTCTATTCAGAAATCATCAGGGCTACATTCTCAGTTCCCAAAGGGAGGTGGGGGGCATTTCCTCAGTTTCAACAGGCCAGTTAGGTTCTGCCCAAAGCCTTGGGAGTGGAGCCCCCCAGAGCCTGTTCCTTGCACAAGCCAGTCTCAAATATTTTCAGTACCTTTGCATGTGCCATCTTCCTGTCTGAAAGTCTCAATACCCCCAGTCTGCCTGGCTGACTTTTTTATTTTTTGACAAGCATTGAGATTTATTCTTTATAACAATAGGCAAAACTGTTATAAAAATTTAAGTTAGTGCAATAGTATAAAAGCAAGGTCTTTTTTTTGAGTTAGTAATTATTAAGAATCGAAAGCACCAATTTTTTTCCTAGCTAAGTAGTTAGCGCCATTAAAAAATCACCTTTATTACTGAAGGTCCTGCAGGAAAATTAAATTTATTATTAAGACACTGGAATTCTCTAGCTCCAATCTCTTTTCCCCTCCACTGAACCAACCCCTCCCTACCCCCCACAGGCTGCATTGTCATAGTAAGTGGTATGTGTGGTCCAAGCCCCTGCCTTCCTAACTGCCCACTATTGTCTTTCTTTTTTTTCTTTAATACCCTCTTTATCCATTTCTCCCTTCCCCTCACTCCCCACCTCTGGCATCACCAATTGGCCCCACTAATCTGTTTTCTGTGTCTGTGAGCTTGCTTTGGGGGGTTGTTTTTGTCTTTGTTTTTTAGATTTCACATGTAAAAGAGTTCATATGGTATTTGTCTTTCTCTGAGTGACTTATTGTTCTTAGCATAAAGACTTCTAGGTCCATACACGCTGTGGCAAATGGCAAGATTTCACTCTTTTTATGGCTAAATAGTATTCCATTGTACATATATACCACAATTTCTTTATCGATTCATCCATCCATAGACACTTAGGTTGTTTCCATATATTGGCTATTATAAATAATACTGCAATAGACATGGGGGCATATATATCTTTTTGACTAAGTGTTTTTATTTTCTTCAGATAAATATTCAGAAGAGGAATTGCTGGATCATATGGTAGTTCTATTTTTAACTTTTTGAGGAATCTCCATACTGTTTTCCATAGTGGCTGTACCAATTTACATTTCCACTAATTTCTCCACATCCTCACTAACACTTGTTATTTCCTATTTATTTTGATCATAGCCATTCTAATAGGTGTGAGGTGATACCTCACTGTAGTTTTGGTTTGCATTTCTCTGATGATTAATGATGCTGAGCATCTTTTCGTGTACCTATCTGTATGTCTTGGCTATCTATATGTCTTCTCTGGAAAAAAGTCTATTCAGATGTACCTATTTTTAATGGGATTGTTTTTTTTGCTATTGAATTGTATGTGTGCTTTATATATTTTGAATATTAAATATACATTATTATATATTTATAATATTATATATTTTTAAACTTAGTTATATAATTTGCACATATTTTTCCCCATTCAGTATATAGCCTTTTCATTGTGTTGATTGTTGCCTTAACTGTGCAGAGGTTTTAATTCCATGTAGTCCCAATTGTTTATTTTTGCTTTTGTTGCCTTTGCATTTGGTATCAGATTAAAAAATTCATCACCAAGAACTACATCAAGAAGCTTACTGCCTATGTTTTCTTCCAGTAGTTTCATGGTTTCAGGTCTTATGTTGAAGTTTTAAATTCAGTTTGAGTTAATTTTTGTATATGGTGTAAGATAATGATCCAGTTTCATTCCTTTGCATGAGGCTGTCCAGTTTTCCCAACACCATTTATTATTGAAGAGACTCTCCTTAACCCATTGTATATTCTTGTCTCCTTTGTCATAACTCATTTGACCATATATGTGTGGGTTTATTTTAGGGCTCTCTATTCTGTTCTGTTGGTCTATGTGTCTGTTTTTAAGCCAATACCATACTATTTTAATTTCTATAGCTTTGCAATTTATTATTAAATCAGGGAGCTGGATGCCTACAGCTTTGTTCTTTCTCAAGATTGCTTTGGCTATTAAGGGTCTTTTGTGGCTCCATACAAACTTCAGGGTTGTTTGTTCTATTTTTGTGAAGAATACCATTGGAATTTTTACAGGGATTTCACTGAATCTGTAAATTTTATTTTTTCCTCTAGGTCTGTTAATATTTGCTTTGTATATTTAGGTGCTCCTACATTGGGTGCATAAATACAAATGTGATATCCTCTTGTTGAATAGACCCCTTAATCATTATGCAATGCCCTTCTTTGCCTCTTCTTGCAGTCTTCGTTTTAAAGTCTTTTTTTTTTTTAACATCTTTATTGGAATATAATTGCTTTACATAGGTGTGTTAGTTTCCACTTTATAACAAAGTGAATTAGTTATACATATACATATATCCCCATATCTCTTCCCTCTTGCGTCTCCTTCCCTCCCACCCTCCCTATCCCACCCCTCTAGGTGGTCACAAAGTACCGAGCTAATCTCCCTGTGCTATGCGGCTGCTTCCCACTAGCTATCTATTTTACATTTGGTAGCGTATATATGTCCATGCCACTCTCTCACTTTGTCCCAGCTTACCCTTCCCTCTCCCCATATCCTCAAGTCCATTCTCTAGTAGGTCTGCGTCTTTATTCCCGTCTTGTCCCTAGGTTCTTCGTGACCATTTTTCCCCCCTTAGATTCCATATATATGTGTTAGCATATGGTATTTGCTTTTCTCTTTCTGACTTACTTCACTCTGTATGACAGACTCTAACTCCATCCACCTCACTACAAATAACTCAGTTTTGTTCCTTTTTATGGCTGAGTAATAGTCCATTGTATATATGTGCCACATCTTCTTTATCCATTCATCCATTGACGGACACTTAGGTTTCTTCCGTGTCCTAGCTATTGTAAATAGAGGTGCAATGAACATTTTGGTGCATGACTCTTTTTGAATTATGGTTTTCTCAGGGTATATGCCCAGTAGTGGGATTGCTGGGTCGTACGGTAGTTCTATTTTTAGTTTTTTAAGGAACCTCCATACTGTTCTCCATAGTGGCTTTATCAATTTACATTCCCACCAACAGTGCAAGAGGGTTCCCTTTTCTCCACACCCTCTCCAGCATTTATTGTTTGTAGATTTTTTGATCATGGCCATTCTGACTGGTGTGAGATGATATCTCATTGTAGTTTTGAATTGCATTTCTCTAATGATTAATGATGTTGAGCATTCTTTCATGTGTTTGTTGGCAATCTGTATATCATTGGAGAAATGTCTATTTAGGTCTTCTGCCCATTTTTGGATTGGGTTTTTTGTTTTTTTCATGTCAAGCTGCATGAGCTGCTTGAATATTTTGGAGATTAATCCTTTGTCTGTTGCTTCATTTGCAAATATTTTCTCCCATTCTGAGGGTTGGCTTTTCGTTTTGTTTATAGTTTCCTTTGCTGTGCAAAAGTTTTTAAGTTTCATTAGGTCCCATTTGTTTATTTTTGTTTTTATTTCCATTTCTCTAGTAGTAGGTCAAAAAGGATCTTGCTCTGATTTATGTCATGGAGTGTTCTGCCTATGTTTTCCTCTAAGAGTTTAAAGTCTTTTTTGTCTGATATAAGTATAGCTACTCCAGCTTTCTTTTGGTTTCCATTTACATGGAATATCTTTTTCCAACTCTTCCTTTCAGTCTATGTGTGTCCTTATACCTAAAAGTAGTCTCTTGTAGACAGCACACAGATGGCTCTTGTTTTTCTGTTTCTGTTTTGTTTTTGTTTGTTTTTAAATCCATTCAGTCACTGTATGTCTTTTGATTGCAGAATTTAGTCCATTTATATTTAAAGTAATTATTGATAGATATGTAATTATTGCCATTTTGTTAATTGTTTCCTGGCTGTTTTTGTTGTTCCTCTCTGTTCCTTTCTTCTCTTGCTCTCTTCCTTTTTTGTATGATGGCTTGCTTTAGTGGTATGCTTATATTCTTTTCTCTTTATCTTTTGTGTATTTAGTATATGTTTTTGCTTTGTAGTTACCATGAAGATTATATATAACAACTCATATATATAACAGTCATAGACATAAGTTGGTTTACTATTTTGTCATTTAGGTTTCAGCACAAAAACTGCTGCTTAGAGAGAGCCTCCATAAATCCCAAAATGAAGCAGACTACTCTCCCTCAATATATCATTCTTTATCTTGATTGTTTTTTTCTTTTAAATAGAATTTTGAGCACCAGGAAATAATGGATTAATGGATTCAATCTGTCTTGGGTATTGCTTTATCCTCAACTCATAGAATAATCCCTGATATTTAATAGGTACTCTTTAAATTTCCTTACATGATTGATTTTTCATCTTTTATTTGTTGATTTATCTAATAAAATTCTCATGAGAATACTTTATTGCCTACATTTTGGAGTTCATAGGTGACTCCAAGCTTTTTTTCCCATGTGTGTTAGTTTGCTATGGCTGTCATAACAAAGTACCACAGACTGGGTAACTTTAATCAACAGAAATGTATTTTCTCATAAGTCTAAAGGATAGAAGTCTGAGATCAAGAAGTAGGTAGGGTTGGTTTCTTCTGAGGCCTCTTTCTCTGACTTGTAGATGACTGTCTTCTTCTCATGTCTTCACATGGTCTTTCCTCTGTGTGTCTGTGACCTAATCATCTCTTCTTATAAGAACACATCATATTGGATTAGGGTCATCCCAAATAACTCTGTTTAACCTTAATTCTACTTTAAAGATCCTATCTTCATATATAGTCATATTCTGGGATTAGGAGTTCAAATATACGAATTTTAAGTGATACAATCTGACCCATAATCCATGTAATATATCACCATAAATCTGCTAGAAAATATAGAGGTTACTACACAGAATTACACGTAATTCATAAAACTTTCTAAGAGTATGGATCTTGATTTTTATTTCAGTAAACATTGATCTAATAAGATATATACTAAGCTCATGTAACAAAGATACCCCAAAATACAGTAACTTAAGCAGAATAAATATATATTTCTCTCTCAGTCCAGAAGTATGCAGAGTCCACAGCAGGTGGGCAGTTCTGCTCCATAAGGTTGTCCAGGAATACAGTTGCCTTTCATTTTGTCATTCCACTGTTCACTACAGTGGTAGTCTTGTGTCTTCATGGTTGAATCTATCTTCCTAACACAACTTTTTCTTTTAGACACAAAGAAGGAATGGAGAACAAGCTGTTTTCATTTAAGGATATGGCACTGAATTAAGCCCTTCACTTCCTCTCATATTCCATGTAATTAACTTACATAATCTTATTATTGCAAGAAGAGGTTGGAAATGTGGTATCTATCTGAGTGATTATGTGAAATGTCATGTAAACAAAGCCATGAGTGGTGGTTGAGGAGTTCTATTACTAAAAAGGGAGGAGAGATTGTATATTGAGGGGAAATTAATCTTTGCCACGGTGGCTTACAGCAGTATTTTACACAGAAAATTGTATAAGGCATGGTCCTTGCCATTTGTGTAATATTCTGATTTAAAAGTTTTAAGATTAACTCAATCTGTTGTGATTATCATTGGAACCTAGGATTATTTTTTTCCTAAGCTTGACATAAATTCTATTTACTTTGGCCAAATTTTCTGACCATCCTAGAATTATCTATGATAGAAATTTAAGCCCAAATATTTCATATAATTTCATGCCATTTTATGTAAATTAGAGGCATAAGAGAAATCCAGCAAACAGAGAAAAACTCAGTAAGCAAAATATAGAGACAGCATGACACACTTTAAACGACACTGTTTTGGAAGTGACACTGAATGTGCAAGCATTAGCCAATTACCAGAAGAATGACTGTGGGCAAGGTATTTCACGTCTCTGAGTCTCAGTTTCCACATCTCCACACTGATTACAATACTTATCTTGAGGGCTGTCACAAAGACTTAGACTAATATATGAAAATAAACCTGTGGAGACTCAGTAAACCCTAATACAGTTTGGTGGTTTCCTTCACTTAAGTGTATGATTTCTAAATGAGACTGCCTGATGCTTATTTCACATTTGTGACATTGGACAATTCTCTTAATCTCTCTAAGTTCTAGTTTTCTCAACTATAGAATGAAGATGACAGTAGTACAATAGTATTCACTGTGTTGCTATGTTCGTAAACTGCCTATCAAGGTGCTTGGTGCATCCTAAGTGTTCAATAAACATTACTGCCATGATTTTTCCTCTGCTGGACATTGTAGCTCAGATCATTAGACAGGTTGTTCCTTCAGCGCCATCTGATGCCTTAGCTCTCTAAAAATTGGCTGTATTGCTGGAGAAAAAGTGAAGATGCACAGCACATCTGTTTTCTATTTAGGAGGCCTTCAGGCTGGCCTTAAAAAATAAACTGCATTTTTGTCATTATCCGTGTGAAGCCTTCTTATCATGGTGAAGCTGTTCATACTTAGAGTGGAAAATTACAACTTCCAAAATTGTCTCCCTAGGGGAAATCTAATGGGTATGCTTTTTACTTGGTGTCTCTCATAAATGATCCCTGCCAAATGAAGAAATCTGATTAAAGTCATGGGAACTTTTCAACAGACAGTGACAGAACTGTGGAGCATGCCCCAGCCATGTTTATTGTCTCAACTCCTCTTGACCCATTAATTCAATAAGAATATTTAGCTGCCTTTTTTTGTGGCAATGGAAGCATAAAAAAGTTAGAAAATTTCTGACAGCAAATAATTGCCCATTTGGGAAGAATAAGGTCAGGTCACAAAAATAACCACCAAGAGACACCATTTAGCTTTAGGAACATTCAGAGTTGACATCCTCCATTCTTATGTCTTATCCTTTTCTATAGCAGACATGCTCTTGGGATATAACATAAAAGCACACTTCCATTAAGCCCTGAGAGATATCGACCTTTCTTGAGTAACTCTACCTGGGCATTGGTGATTACCATGTCAATTCTAGAAGTCATATTGGAACCAGTTAAAATAACTATTTAAGAAAAAATGAAAGGAACTTAATTTGCCACCTTATAGCATCTGTGTGCTTCATCGGCTGAATAGATAGACAGATAGGTGAGTTGTATAGCCTAAGGAAGGAAAAAGCATCTAAGAATAAAGCTAATGTTCAAAGTAATAGGAACCCTTGAAGCTTGGTTTAAGACAATTGAATCACAAGCACTTGTTGTGGGTGGGATGAAAACATAATAGACAGTGTTCTCCTTAACATAGGGACACTTATACCTAGGAAATCTGTTCTTTTCACATTCTGAATTTGTGTGTTTCCTCATCACTAGAGTCAAGTTAAACAGTTAAGGTAGGAATACTACATAGAGACATTGCTTACTTCTTTTTGCATCACACAAGGAAGGTTATATGGTAAGGTGTCCCACTGTTAATGATGCCAAGATTGATAAATTGGTTAATGTGACTAGTGAATCATTTCATAGAAAGGTATATTTATTCTTTAGAAGTATCAGGTTAACTGTGGAGAGATACTTTGAGACCATGTGAATATCCTGCTCCCTGAAAGTATTTTAGTTAATAGGTTTAACGATATTTGATAATGCTTGTCTAAATCAATTATTATATCAGTTATTGGAAATGGTGATTTTGGAATTTTAACATTTCTTGATTCAGCTGAGCTCTGGTTGTTTTAATCTTACACATATTGGGGATCTTCTAACTTAACTTTAGTTGTTAGCAGCTCACAGCAAAATTTCAGCTGAGTTCTAATGATTTTTCAAAAACTTATAGCACAGTACTAAAATTCCCAATCCTTCTTGCACCTCACTTTACTATTTCTGCACCCTGATTTCTTCTTATTTTATTTTGATTTATTCCATGTTTTTCCATTCTGCCTCAAAATCTTCTTGAAAGGAGATTGATATAAAGAAACACATGTTTCCAGAATCTGAGTAACACCTTTCTATTCCTGAATGGCCAGACAGGGAGAGAAGAGGGGCCCTTTATACGTGTCTTTTGTGCTTTGAGATTTTCTCAAACCATATTGGAACTAGTATCCAGCTTTCAGAAAATGTTTTCTGCTGATACAAGGAGAAGGGTAAGATTAAAGAAACTAAAAATCCATGCAGAAACATATGTTACACTGATTTCTAGTCAATGAAACTTGGTGCTGAAATTTGTCAATTTTATATATAAACCAAGTCCTGGCTTTATGTTTTGTTTAGAAACATAACATCTAAAGGATTAGAAATGCTATTTCTTTTCAGTAGATTGTAAGGAAAGGGACAGTATAACATTTTAAAATGTAATTCAGTAGTTATATTCTTCCTTAATTACTCAATGTATTTTTTGTAAAGAAAAAGAAAAAACAAGTAAGCTCTCATCACTCAGCCATAAGTCTGTGAATCTTTTCTCAAAATCAGTTTGCCATTTTTTCCTGCAAAGTACATTCAATGCTAGGAAAATGGTTCCATATTAATATGCCACTTCTGTTCGATGTTAAGCCAAATTGTCTCACACTCCAAGAATGATTTTGTGAAGCCCTGGAGTGGAGCTTTCCCATAGTTCTGCTTTAAAATAGTGCAACAATTTCCCTGGGAGATGGTTAAGAGAATCCATTACCAATTGGCCAGCCATAATTATTATTCTCTCTAATCCAGAAGTCTGGTCTATTGACCAAATGGTTCAGTGGTTTACAGGAGAATGTTAATAGGACTAAACATTTTGACCACCCTGACTAGCTTGCATCTTCAGCCTTTAATCAAAGCTTCAATCCATTCAATTTAGAAGAGCCTGTCTATAACAGTGAGATGCTGAACGCCTGTCAGCTCTCACCATGCAGAGCTGAACTGCTGTGGCAAAAATGTGGAAGACACCACATATACTTGGTTCATGAGTATCACCTCACCCACCTGATAGGTAACCCTGAATGGCTTTTGCAAGGCACCCCAAGCCCCTTCACACAGCTTACACAGTCTCTCACCACAGATATTTAGGGTCAATTACTCTATGGAAGACCTGCAAATACTTTCTTCCTATAAAAAGTTAATGGCCCAAAGAGGCTGGTAGATTGAGACAATGAATTGAGTGTCCATTTCAAATCAAATCATTCAAAAATGATTAACCTAAGACTTGCTCAACAATAGAATGGAGGAAATAAGAATAATATGAACCTATATGTTGGTCATTGTCGACTCTCAGTACTACAACTCTCTGTGCTCTCACCTTCCTGAGAAGTGTACAACCTTCAACAGAGTTGTTATAATAAAGAAAGCTACACTGAATTCCTTTTAAAAAACAAAAACAAAAAACTGCATGTTAACCTGATGTGGTAGAAACAACCAGAAATTAAGATTCAAAACACTTAGCATCTTGGTTGAGCTAACACCCTCATCTGTAAAATTAGTTAACAGTTCCCACCTTACATATTTTTGTGATGATTGAGCAAATAAAATATGTAAGATACATCGCATAGGGTCAAATTGAATCATGACATTGGTAATTTTATATAAAACAACATGTGAAATATAACCCATCACAGTCTCCTTCAGCAACCACCAGGTCTCTAATTACTACTCATTCCTTCCATATTCGTCCATCAACATATACTGCGTACCTATTATGTGTCAGGTGTTGTGCTAAGACAAGATAAATGCAATCCTAGTTCTCAAAAAAATTCATGAGTGGCACAGACAAGTTCAAAGATGACCCCCATGTTGCAGAGCTATGGGTAATGGCAGGTTTATTTCAAGAGTTGACTTCAGCTTTCTTTATCAACTTGACAGTTATATTATAAATTTTCTTCATAAGAACACCTAAGGATAAAAGTCTCATATAAGAACTTAGAAGTCATACATCTAATTCCAAGTCTTATTCTTCCACTACTCCTCACTCATTATATTGTACAACCTTGAAATAGTTATCTAACATCTTTTTACATCACTGCTTCATCTGTAGTATGAGGTAATAATAGTACTTATTTTATTGGTTCATTGTGAGAATTTAAGGTAATAGAATCTAGAACAGTGTGTGACATTTAAATCCTAAAAAAAAATGGTAGCTATTATGATAAAGTCATTGGTACATGTATTTAATAAATATTTACTCAGAGTCTTTTGTATTGGAATTAATTAGGTTAAGGGAATATAATGGGACAAATACAGTCTTAGGCCCTGTACTCATGGAACTTTCATTCTTTTTTATTCATTTATTTATTTATTTATTTATTTATTTATGAATTTTATTTTATTTTTTTTATACAGCAGGTTCTTATTAGTTATCTATTTTATACAAATTAGTGTATAAAATCCCCATCTCCCAATTCATCCCACCACCACTACCTCCCTCCCCCCGCTTTCCCTCCTTGGTGTCCATACGTTTGTTCTCCACATCTGTGTCTCTCTGTCTGCCCTGCAAACCGGTTCATCTGTACCATTTTTCTAGGTTCCACATATATGCATTAATATACGATATTTATTTTTCTCTGACTTACTTCACTCTGTATGACTGTCTCTAGGTCCATCCATGTCTCTACAAATAACCCAATTTCATTCTTTTTATGGCTGAGTAATATTCCATTGTATATATGTACCACATCTTCTTTATCCATTCGTCTGTTAATGGGCATGTAGGTTGCTTCCATGACCTGGCTATTGTAAATAGTGCTGCAATGAACATTCGGGTGCATGTGTCTTTTTGAATTATGGTTTTCTCTGGGTATATGCCCACTAGTGGGATGGGATTGCTGGGTCATATGGTAGTTCTATTTTTAGTTTTTTAAGGAACCTCCATACTGTTCTCCATAGAGGCTGTATCAATTTACATTCCCAGCAACAATGCAGGAGGGTTCCCTTTTCTCCACACCTTCTCCAGCATTTGTTGATTGTAGATTTTCTGATGATGCCCATTCTAACTGGTGTGAGGTGAAACCTCATTGTAGTTTTTTTCTTTTTTGTTGTTTTTCTTTTTGGCCACGTTGTGCAGCATGTGGGATCTTAGTTCCCTGATCAAGGATTGAACCTGTGCCTCTTGCAGGGGAAGCTCATAGTCTTAACCCCTAGAATGCCAGGGAAGTCCCCCTCATTGTAGTTTTGATTTGCATTTCTCTAATAATTAGTGATGTTGAACAGCTTTCATGTGCCTCTTGGCCATCTGTATGTCTTCTTTGGAGAAATGTTTATTTAGGTCTTCTGCCCATTTTTTGATCGGGTTGTTTGTTTTTTTAATATTGAGCTGCATGAGCTTTTTATATATTTTGGAGATTAATCATTTGTCTGTTGATTCGTTTGCAAATATTTTCTCCCATCCTGAGGGTTGTCTTTTCGTCTCATTTATAGTTTCCTTTGCTGTGCAAAAGCTTTTAAGTTTCATTAGGTCCCATTTGTTTATTTTTGTTTTTATTTCCGTTACTCTAGGTGGTGGGTCAAAAAATATCTTGTTGTGATTTATATCAGAGTGTTCTTCCTACGTTTTCCTCTGAGAGTTTTATAGTGTCCGGTCTTACATTTAGGTCTCTAATCCATTTTGAGTTTATTTTTGTGTATGGTGTTAGGGAGTGTTCTAATTTCATTCTTTTACATGTAACTCCAGTTTTCCCAGCACCACATATTGAAGAGACTGTCTTTTCTCCACTGTGTATCTTTGCCTCCTTTGTCATAGATTACTTGACCATAGGTGTGTGGGTTTATCTCTGGGCTTTCTATCCTGTTCCATTGATCTATATTTCTGTTTTTGTGCCAGCACCATATTGTCTTGATTACTGTAACTATGCAGTATAGTCTGAAGTCAGTGAATCTGATTCCTCCAGTTCTGTTTTCTTTTCCCTCAAGATTGCTTTGGCTATTCGGAGTCTTTTGTGTCTACATACAAATTTTAAGATGTTTTGTTCTAGTTCCGTAAAACATGTCATTGGTAATTTGATTGGGATTGCATTGAATCTGTAGATTGCATTGGGTATTTAGCCATTTTCACAATATTGATTCTTCCAACCCAAGAACATGTTATATCTCTCCATCTGTTTCTGTCATCTTTGATTTCTTTCATCAGCGTCTTATAGTTCTCTGAGTACAGGTCTTTTACCTCCTTAGGTAGGTTATTCTTAGATATTTTATTCTTTTTGTTGCAATGGTGAAAGGGATTGTTCCCTTAATTTCTCTTTCAGATTTTTTTGTCCTTAGTGTATAGGAATGCAAGAGACTTCTGTGTGTTAATTTTGTATCCTGCAACTTTACCAAATTCATTGATTAGCTATAGTAGTTTTCTGGTGCCATCTTTAGGATTATATACGTACAGTATCATGTCATCTGCAAACAATAACACTTTTACTTCTTCTTTTCCAATTTGGATTCCTTTCATTTCTTTTTCTTCTCTGATTGCCATGGCTAGGACTTCCAAAACTATGTTGAAAAATTCCTGATCTTAGTTTTTCACCATTGAGAATGATGTTGGCTGTGGGTTTGTTGTACATGGCCTTAATTATGTTGAGGTAGTTTCCCTCTATGCCCACTTCCTGGAGAGTTTTTATTATAAATGGGTGTTGAATTTTGTCAAAAGCATTTTTCTGCATCTATTGAGGTGATCATATGGTTTTTATTCTTAAGTTTGTTAATATGGTGTACCACATTGATTGATTTGCATATATTGAAGAATCCTTGCATCCCTAGGATGAATCCCACGTGATTATGGTGTGTGATCCTTTTAATGTGTTGTTGGATTCTGTTTGCTAGTATTTTGTTGAGGATTTTTGCATCTATATTCATCAGTGATATTGGTCTGTAATTTTTTTTTGTAGTATCCTTGTCTTGTTTTGGTATCAGGGTGATGGTGGCCTTGTAAAATGAGTTTGGGAGTCTTCTTTCCTCTGCAAATTTTTGGAAGAGTTTGAGAAGGATGGGTGTTAGCGCTTCTCTAAATGTTTGATAGAGTTCACCTGTGAAGCCGTCTGGTCCTGGACTTTGTTTGTTGGAAGATTTTTAATCACAGTTCGAATTTCATTACTTGTGATTGGTCTGTTCATATTTTCTGTTTCTTCCTGGTTCAGTCTTGGAAGGTTATACCTTTCTAAGAATTTGTCCATTTCTTCCAGGTTGTCCATTTTATTGGCATAGAGCTGTCTGTAGTAGTCTCTCATGATCTTTTGTATTTCTGTGCTGTCTATTTTACCTTCTCCTTTTTCATTTCTAATTTTATTGAATTGAGTCCTCTCCTTCTTTTTCTTGATGAGTCTGGCTAAAGGTTTCTCAATTTTGTTTATCTTCTCAAAGAACCAGCTTTTAGTTATATTGATCTTTGCTATTGTTTTCTTTGTTTCTATTTCATTTATTTCTGCTCTGATCTTTATGATTTCTTTCCTTCTACTAACTTTGAGTTTTGTTTGTTCTTCTTTCTCTAGTTCCTTTAGGTGTAAGGTTAGATTGTTTATTTGAGATGTTTCTTGTGGTAGGATTGTATTGCTCTAAACTTCCCTCTTAGAACTGCTTTTGCTGCATCCCACAGGTTTTGGATCATCATGTTTTCGTTGACATTTGTGTCTAGGTATTTTTTGATTTCTTTTTTATTTCTTTAATGATCTCTTGGTTATTTAGTAATGTATTGTTTAGCCTCCACATGTTTGTGTTTTTTTACGTTTTTTTCACTGCAATTTATTTCTAATCTCATAGCACTGTGGTCAGAAAAGATGTTTGATATGATTTCAATTTTCTTAAATTTACCAAGGCTTGATTTGTGATCCAAGATGTGATCTATCCTGGAGAATGTTCCGTGTGCACTTGAGAAGAAAGTGTAATCTGCTGTTTTTGGATGGAATGTCCTTTAAATATCAATTAAATGTATCTGGTCTATTGTGTCATTTAAAGTTTGTGTTTCCTTATTAATTTTCTGTCTGGATTATCTGTCCATTGGTGTAAGTGAAGTGTTAAAGTCCCCCACTATTACTGTGTTACTGTTGATTTCCTCTTTTACAGCTGTTAGCATTTTCCTTATGTATTGAGGTGCTCCTATGTTGGGTGCATACATATTTATAATTGTTATATCTTCTTCTTGGATTGATCCCTTGATCATTATGTAGTGTCCTTCCTTGTCTCTTGTAACATTCTTTATTTTAAAGTCTATTTTATCTGATATGAGTATTGCTACTCCAGCTTTCTTTTGATTTCCACTTGCATGGAATATCTTTTTCCATCCCCTCACTTTCAGTGTGTAAGTTTCCCTAGGTCTGTAGTGGGTCTCTTGTAGGCAGCATATATATGGGTCTTGTTTTTGTATCCATTCAGCAAGCCTGTGTCTTTTGGTTGGAGCATTTAATCCATTCTCATTTAAGGTAATTATTGATATATATGTTCCTATTACCATTTTCTTAATTGAAAACAAAAGCGTTTGTTTTTGTAGGTCTTTTTCTTCTCTTGTGTTTCCCACTTAAAGAAATTCCTTAAGCATTTGTTGTAGAGTTGGTTTGGTGGTGCTGAATTGTCTTAGCTTTTGCTTGTCTGTAAAGCTTTTGATTTCTCTGCCAAATCTGAATGAGATCCTTGATGGGTAGGGTAATCTTGGCTGCAGGTTCTTCCCTTTCATCACTTTAAATATATCATGCCACTCCCCTCTGGCTTGTAGAGTTTCTGCTGAGAAATCAGCTGTTAACCTTATGGGAGTTCCCTTGTATGTTATTTGTCATTTTTCCCTTGTTGCTTTTAATAATTTTTCTTTGCCTTTAATTTTTTGTCAGTTTGATTACTATGTGTCTTGGCATGTTCTCCTTGGGTTTATCCTGCCTGGGACTCTCTGTGCTTCCTGGACTTGGGTGGCTATTTCCTTTCCCATGTTAGGGAAATTTTTGACTATAATCTCTTTAAATATTTTCTCAGGTCCTTTCTCTCTCTCATCTCCTTCTGGGACCCCTATAATGAGAATGTTCTTGTGTTTAATGTTGTCCCAGAGGTCTCTTAGGCTCTCTTCATTTCTTTTCATTCTTTTTCCTTTATTCTGTCCCATGGCAGTGAATTCCACCATTCTGTCTTCCAGGTCACTTATCCGTTCTTCTGCCTCAGTTATTCTGCTATTGATTCCTTCTAGTGTATTTTTCATTTCAGTTATTATATTGTTCATCTTTGTTTGTTTGTTCTTTAATTCTTCTAGTTGTTTGTTCTTTAATTCTTCTAGGTCTTTGTTAAACATTTCTTGCATCTTCTCAGTCTTTGCCTCCATTCTTTTTCCGAGGTCCTGGGTCATCTTCACTAACATTATTCTGAATTCTTTTTCTGGAAGGTTGGCTATCTCTACTTCATTTAGTTGTTTTTCTGGAGTTTTATCATGTTCCTTCATCTGGTACATATTCCTCTGCCTTTTCATTTTGTCTGTCTTTCTGTGAAATGTGGTTTTTGTTCTACAGGCTGCAGGATTGTAGTTCTTCTTGCTTCTGCTGTCTGCCTTTGGTGGATTGGAACTTTCATTCTTGGAAGAAAAAAAATAACACGACTTCTATGGATCATTTACTCTCATCATTTTATTTTATAGATAATAAAACAAAGTCCCAGAGAGACACAGATAAGACAAAAAGCTAATACTTACTGAAATGTTACTATGCACATACCTGGTACTTTTATAAGTGCTTTAGATGTTTTGTCAAGTTTAATTAGGACAACTGGTTTACATAATATTTACTATTAGTATCTATGTTTTACCAATAAGAAAACTAAAGAATGGAGATTTTAAGTCAATTCCCTAAGGTCACACAGCTAATAAACTGCAGAGATATCATTCAAATTAGGCAGTTTGGTTCCGAGAATCAGGCTTTTAATCACTAGGCAATAGAGTCTGGTAATTCAATGACTTATCTAAAGACACTCATCAAGAAGATAGTGACAAAAGGGGCACTTTCAGGTGCAGAGCAGTATGAGGTCACCACATCACACCCACCCCACTGTGTATTTAAGTGTCTGTTAAAGAGAAAGTAACTTTAATTCCAGTCTCCACGAGGTTGTTAGTTTGGTTTCTTGTGTGTGTGTTTTATTTGTTTGTTTGTTTTTAGATCACCATTTGGAACAGCCAACTAAGTCTCTGCATTAATAAACAAGCACCACACACACACACACACACACACACACACACACACAGGAATTCCTTTAAATCTGAAGTGCCCAGTCTTTTTAAATAAGAGAAGAGGCCATCTGAACTCAGTTTTATCGATAATAATCTATTCAAAATTCCTGAACTCTTTATCAGGTCTTACAATTATATCATCTGTCATATGTTTCTAGGGTTCACAGAATAAGAAGTATTTCTTTTTTTGCTACTGAAGTATTATTGCCTTAATTTTACATTAGTCACAAGGAAGTTATTGTCCATAAAGACCTTCTAAGAGAAGAAATGATTAGAATTGTTCTTGCTCTGAGAATCAGCATTAACTATTACTTAAATGTATGTCAGTATAAATTAAGTAATGCTGTAGTGACAAATATCCCCAATTTTTGCTAGCTTATCACAAGTGTATTTATTTCTCACATATTATCCACATAGGTTGTCTAGAGTTCTGTCCACTCAGGATCTAAGCTGGTAGAGATTTCATTATCTTGTAGTTGATCTATCTGGAGTAGGGTCTCACTAAGGGAAGAGAGAATTGAAGGGTCACTTGCTGGGTCTTTTGTACTTTTGCCTAGATATGAAACACATAGAATCTGTGCATAGTTTATTGGCCAAAACTAGCACTTTGCCCTGCCTAGTCACAAGGGGTTGAGGATGTGTAATACTACTCCAGAAGCACAAGAGGAAAAGGAGCAAGATTTGGGTAAGCACCATGACGAATCTGTACAGACCTGCTGTACAGATAATGATATTAAATGTTTCAGTGTAATGCAACAACTACCACTACTACTACTACTGTTACTACTACTACTGCTATATTACTGTTATATCATGTAGTGAGCACATACTATGCACCAAGCATATGTAGCAACTTTTATATAACATCTATCTCCATAAAGCAACCCTCTGAAATAAGTATTATTATTCCCAGTTCATGAGTAAGAAATCTGAAGTTCAGAAAGCTTAGCATCTTGTTCAATGTTCCACATATGAGAAGTGATAGATAATTTGTTCACATATAGTTTGTTCTTACTTCAAAGCATTTGCTATTTCTACTATGAAATATTACCTTTCTGTAAATCTGGAGAACCAGCTAGAAATCTAAAGCAAAGTAAATGAGATAAAGCTTCCATACGCTAAGCAGAAGCACAAAGAATCTCTCTCCCTTAAGGAACTTACTATTTTATTAGATAATTCAAGCATATGCAAAAGTAACTTAAATATACTTTCTTAGCATTCTACACTTAGAAATTAAGCATGAGTAACACAGACAGTTTTCTGAACATGGTGTGATTTCCTCCCCTCTGCACTTTGCATTGTCTTCCATTTTCATCACATTGTCCCATTGATGGTAACTACAGTCATACTGTATTTAGTGCAATACTTTGGACAAAAGTATTAGAGGCTGTATATCTATCATAGTAACGCTTACACAAACCCTGAAAAGTATATATTTTTACCCATGTCTTATAGATGAGGAAAGTGAGACTTAAAAAATTCAAGTTACTTGATCTAGACTATAAGTTATAAATGGAAGATCTGGGATTTGAATGTAGACATTTTTGGTAGAGAACTCACATTTTTTTGGAGCTACATTAGACCACTTTAACCTACTAAATGTCTCAACATCATAGGCTCAGCTAAAGGATTACCTGTCTTGTGAAGCATTGTAGATAGACCCAGTTACAGGTAGGTGTGCTCTTTTCTATCCTTAAAGAGTACTAAGTAAAAGCCATAATTTTAGCAATCATCACATTCTATTGTAACTGTGTATTTAATGACTATCTCACAGAAAGATTGCAAATTTTGTGAAGAAAGCCTAGGCAAACAGAGTGGTCATGATTAGCTATAAAGAGAACTGGGAGGATTTACACAGAGGTGCCCTGGCTCCAGACCAGCCACAAAGGACACCAGCCTCAGAGTAAATGGACCATCCCAGACTTTGGCAGCAGGTCAGTTTCAGGCTATTCATCCTGTGTCTCCCTTTCTGAATAGGCTCAGGGTATGGGCATAACTGGTAGTGAAGGACTTAAAGAGTAAGACCTGAGAAGAACATAAAAATACCTATTTACTGCACATAAATTTGTGCATCTGCTACATGCAGGAGCTGTTAGGCAGGTACTGGGGATGCAACAATAAATAAGATAGTAATGGTCTGGGAATTTACAGGGCTTATATCACTGTAAGAGGATAGATAATAAACTAGGAAGCAAAATTTTATGGTAACTTTGAAGTAATTTTTGAAAAGAAATCAGCAACAATTACAAGACTGCAACACAATAAAATGATAGATACATAGGTAGACAGATAAATGTAAGCAAGATTACGTGAGAGAAAAAGGTGGTCGCATTTGATGGTTTGGTCAAGGAAGACGTCTCTAAGAAGATGGCATTTAAGCTAAAACCTGAAGGATGAAAAAGAGCCAAACAGATAAGATCCAGAATAAGGACATTCCAGGCAGAGCAAAGAGCCTCAAGGTGGGAAGGTCAGATTCATTTTGACAACTCCCATATATAGCTACAGCCGTCAATTCCCTCATGAATTCCAGATGGCTTATTGACATTAGCACTTGTATGTCTAATAAAAATTTTGACTTTAACAAATTCTTGGTTTTCTCCAAAAATATGTTTCTCCTCTAGTATTAGTGAACAATTCTACAATTCACTCCCTTGTTATAGCCAAAAAGCTTGAATCATTCATTTCTAAGCAGAATAAAAAAAAAAAGTCACATTGGCTCTACCTTCAAAATATTTCCCAAATCAAAATATTTCTCATCCATACAAAACCACACTTCCATCATCTCCCACCTGGACAAGAGTAAATGTCCTATTTGGTCTTTCTGCGTCTACTCTTGCATTCCTACATTTTATTCTATGTACAGCAGCCAATGAGTTTATATTCATTTTCTGGCCAAAATATCCATTGTACTCTATACATCACTTAGAAAAAAATTCAAATCTTACCATTGGCAGCCTCTTGCTCCCTTTATATCTTATTTCTTACCATGCTTTTTTCTCTCACTTTGCTCCAGTAACTCTGACTCCTTGATGTTCCTTAAACATACTAAAAATATTCTCGTCTCTTGTACTAGATTGTGATATACAAAGACAGTATTTGCCATTTTGTCCATTCTGCAGTCTTTAGCATCTCTATCTGGAACATAAAAGTTCTCAATAAATATTTGTTAAAGGAACATGATCAAGGAAAATAGAAGGAAGGAAGGAGGAGGAAGGTAAGGAAGTAGAGAAGGAAAAAGCAGAAAAGGAAGGAAGAAATAAAGGCAAGCAGTCAAGAAGTTTTCTTGTATATTCTAGAATCCCCCAGAAGGTCTTGAGCTTCAAATACAAGAAGAAAGAAGAATAGTATAAGGGGATGTAAATGGGATTGTTTAGAGATGCCAGGCCTCATGGGGTCTAATGGCATCAGTAAGAAGCTCAGATTTTATTCTAAGTACAGTGGGAAGTCCAGAAAGCCTTTTCAAAATAAACATAAGTGAAATACAATGAGGCTGTAGCTACACATACAAATTATTAGCACTTCCCTTCTTTTCTTTTTTTTTTTCTCTACTCACAAAGTTTTGATTATCCTGGCTGCTTGACTGAGCTAATCAATTCCATTCAGTCAAAATGATTAGGTTTAACACCTTCCCCAACAAAAATAACTGATACAAGGACACATACCTGACCCATATGAACTGCACTAAACTATACGTGTGCCAGAAGGATTCAATGAACAGGACCCAATGCAAACATGGGTTTAGTACAGTTGTTTCCTGCATTAGGAAGAGCTATCAACTTAGAAAGACTGGGGCACAAAGTCCAGCCCCATCTCTAGCTGGGTGACATTAGTCATATAACCTAATCTCTCTGAGCTTCGGTGCTCTTATCGTTAAAGAGGGAGCAATTAAACCTGCATTTCAACCTTGCTATGACTATTAAGTAAAATAGGATACAAAAGGACCTGGAACCTAGTAGGTCTCTTATTTTTCCATAGCCAGTGAAGGGCAAGAGAGAGGGCTCTTAATCACTGAGTCCCTGCTTAAAGGATACACTCTACCTATTGACCTGCTTCTGCTTCATGAACTTCCACCATCTCCTACTGACAAGCCATAGAAAGAGAGCGCTCTTCTTTCGTTACAATCATTGGAGGGATGTGGTATAAGAAGACAAGAAAAAACTATGAATGTTATGACAACATTTGGTGCTGAGACTAGACTCCCTGCCATCCAGAGAGGTTGTTTAATAGGAGTATGTTACATAAGGAATCGGAATTGTTTGAGGTTTTTTTTTTTGAGAACTAGAGAGTCCAGGCACTAGCCTGCTGGCTTCCTATAATTATGATTTCTGCAGTGTTCAAATATACACACGAAATCATATTCTCAGTGTCTAAAGGCTCCTTTACATGAAGCCAAGTCGTTAATGCTTTTTATTGGGTACAACAGGGCAGTGTCAAGAGTTTCAGTGGCCACATTTTCAAAGGGAAGCTGCCAAATAGTGTGCTACAGCTTTAAGAAGAGCCTAAAGAAAGCCAGTTAGCAGAGTTTTGTGTAACACCTTCAGATCTTTCAAATTCATTTTCTTAACAAGCATTAGATTTACTTACAGGTTCCTGGTGTAACGTGTAATCTGGTCAGGACTACTTCAGAAATAATAAGAAATGGTTCTGTTGGACAGATACAAATATTTTTTGGACAGAACCAAATGTCTTTCAAGATTATCAGGTGTTGCCAGTGTTTATGCCCAGAGAGATGCAATCATTCTGTTTTCATCACCTGTTGCTTTTTAATTTCCTCTCTCATTGAGAATCCTATTGCAGCACAGACAATAACATTGCTGTCTATATGTATATATACACTGTACGGGAGCTTTGGTGCTGGGACAAGATATGCTAAAATAACAAAGGAAAACAGATTACACCTTCCAAAGAGCTGTTTGGAAATACTGAAGAAGATGTGCTATCAGTGGCCATATTTACACAATGGAAACTGTGAGAAAAAAGAATCATACGTTTCCTGACATTTATTTGAGTCTCTCTTAAGGATAAATTAAAATTGTCTAATAAAATCCTCATTATTGTTTAGCTTTTTACATATTACTCCAAAGAAATATGTGACTGTGGAAGGATACAGACTTTAAGGAATTTGGGTTACAGATTCAAGATGTTAACCACCAAGTTGCTATGTGGCTGGCACTGAGCTAGTTGATTATTTTACATAAATTCCATTCTCCTCATTTGAAAATAGGGTAGCAAACATTTGCCCCCAGGTTTGCCATAAATATAACATGAAAACACTTAGGTGAAAGCTCTGGGTACCTTGTAAATTAGAGTACAAAATATTATTGTTGTATATTATACAATAATATATGTCTAGTAATAATAATAACTGTAATAACATCTGTGGAGAAAACCTGTGGGTGTTTTGAGACCCTCCACTGCTTGAAAAAAATGTTTCCAGCATGTTTGTTTTCTAGAGCTCATACCATTAAGTCTTAGTCCTGTCAGGGACATATGGGTCTTCAGCTTACCCTAAAATAGGCTGGTATGAGGCCAGGCCCAAGAGTTGAGTAGGAAATTCCATTGCAAGTTTCCCGTAGAGATCAAAAATCTGGACAGATTTGAAAATAGAAATCAGAACATTTTCACCATCCCCCTTCCCCAGGAAAACTGATGAATAGCCATAGGATAATTTAACCTCCCACCCCTTCCAGAGCATTCTGGTGCTGGAAGGGCAATCAATGGGATAGGGAGATTTGGGGGCTACAGCTGTGTCTTTGGGGTCTCCTTTGGAAAAACAGCATTAAGTAGGAAATGATGACCCAACCCTAAATTTAAAAGGGTAATTTCAGTTTAAGGATAAGAGATTTAGTGAGGGAAAACGTGTATTATCTGAGCTGATCTTCCAACCCTTTGGTGAAGGCAGGGTAGCAAATACCATGCCCATGGAATGTATTTTGTATGCCTGTCCACCAAGTAACAGGCACCTTTCCTTCCAAAAAAGGCAGCAAATTTTCAAGAAAGCTTTTCCTGACCTCTCCTATCTCCAGCCCATCCTGGTTTAGGTATTTCTTCTCTAGTTCACATTTAGAAGTTATTTTCTATTAATCGGTATCTCTTCACCACTGAACTACTAGCTCTGAGGGCATAGGGCACAGGAGGGTCTATTCAACTCTTATTATTACCACTAGGCCTATGATCTTGCAAATATAAAGCGTTCAGTAAAAATGTTGGAAGAACTAATAGCTGATAAGAATCTGATGAAAAGAAGTACCAGACTTGAAGTCCTCAGAAGTGTGATTTTACTATGTTATTGATTGGAGCAGAACAGGAAGATGTTAGGTAGATGCTTCCTATAGAAAACACATCACCAAAAACAAAAAAACAACACCATATATGCACAGATTTCTTATTCTGCTCTAATAGACTACCTGCCTATTACTCTACTAGTACTACATTGACTTAATTTACATATGTTAGTATTTTTTTGTTGTTTGGGAGTAGGTTCTACATGTCATATCAAGTTACTATTATGTATTTCAAATCATGTATATGTTTAATAATACTGTTTTCTGTTTGACCAGGTTCCCAAGGAGCATGTTTAATCCATCACTGTATCTGTAAATTTATCCCCATATGTCCATTATTTGTTTCTTTATATTTATTTGATCCTGTATTGTCAAGTGTGTACATGTGCATGATTATTTGATTGTGGATTATGCATTCATTTCATCAGTAGAAAATAGTGTTCCTTGTGCATAATAAATTTCCTGTAAATTTTATTTTATCTGTTATTAATGTTGTTATAACATTAGTTTTGGTTACAATTTTCCTGGCATAGTTTTCTCCAAACCTTTGTTTTCAACATATTTGGGTTATATTGTTTTCACTGTGTCCTACCAAATTACTCTCATATTATTTCATAGAATTTATTCTACACAACTTGTATTATTTCACATTGCCTGGCACATACTGCATTTGTGAACCACGCATGATAAGAAATGTTCATTATGTGAGTCTTTGTTCAAACACAAGAAGGAATCCAGTTTGGATCTGAGACAGATCATGATGTGAGAATACTACACATTTTACCATGTTGAGTCATTAGGTCACTATATCTTCCCCTTTCTTCACTTCTCCATGGGATTCCCTCCCAATTCTGAGCTCTCAGCAAAGGAAGATGTGAAACTTTCCTAAGCTTGGTATCAGATATCTGCATGTCAATGTAATCCCTTTCTGGCTTTGTAATTGTGCATAGGCTGTATAACGTAACACTCTGAGCCTCAATTCCCTCACTGCTCAAATGGAATGACTCCTGCTACTTCATGACATTGCTCTACAGGTTAAATGAAATACCATGTTTCAAGTACCTCATAAGGCACAAGGCATGGAGCTGATGTTCCCTGTAGCCCTTTTTACATAGCGGACACTAATTAAATGCATGTGAAACGATGTTGAGCTACTTGGCTGAAAAACTATTCCATATTTCTAAAAGCACATAATGTTTATCTAAGATTAGTTACATGAACATCTTAGACCTCTTTCCTACTCTAACTTGTATCCCCAGGGAATAGGTTTAGCAAACATAAATCTCTTCAGTCAGATCAAAGATATAGTTTTAAAAAAACTCACAATGATTTGTTTTTCTTCTCAAGTGACAGAGCTAACCCCACAAAGGCATCATTTCACACACAAAACAAAGATGTTTAGTTAGTTTAGGATAGCTCTGTCCAGCCCATCACCCACAATCTCACTTAACAGCACAATCCCTTGTTTTTTGTGTCATTCATAGAAGTATCCCACAGGGAAAACAGAGCAATAGAAATACAATATTATTATAGAAGGCAGATCATAGATCTCCTTTCCTTCTCTCCCTCTCTTTCTTTCCTTTCCTTACTTTCCTACTAACAGGCACACATGCCAAGAACCATTGTTAGAATGCGTGTAGGAAAGTTGTTAAGTTTTAGCTCCAACATAGTGGCCTAGAACTTAAAATGTATAGACAATGGGAAGAATGTGACCCTGAAATGTTTCTTAGATTATTTATCAGAGCCAACAATTGGCAAAACCGCATACATACAAAACAGCATGTATTTTCAATGTTCTCACACTTCCCTGCTGGGAACGACCATCTGACACATTCTCAGCCATATCCAAAATTCCCGTACGCACAGCACACATTCTGAAGTCAAGAGACTTAGACTTGAAACCTGCCATCACTGCGTACTTGCAAAACCTTGTGCTGGGTTAATTCAACTTCTTAAGCCTTAGTTTCTCATCTATAAAGTTAGGAAAGCCACCTCTATTTTGCCCACCTCACATCAAGGACTGTCAAAGTATAATTTTCAGAACATGAAAAATATGCCTCTCATATAAACATATGGTGAGTACATGTCAAAGATTTATTTAACTCATTAACGAGGGAAACAGCACAATGCTAAAACTAGTTCAAAGTTAGAATGAGAGAAACTGAGTAAATACAGGCACTGAAAGAAAAAATATTGGAGTAAGATAACCACAGGGCATTAAATTCATAAGCTTTACAGTTATCTTTTCTACCGGACAGAAGTAATTTGCATGTCTACCAGAAAAACTCATCTTGAAACATATAATTTTACAGAGTCATGGTTCTCATAAATAGTAAATAGTATGCCGATCAAAAGTGCGTTCACCGAGAGACTTCCCTGGTGGCGCAGTGGTTAAGAATCTGCCTGCCAATGGAGGGGACACGGGTTCGAGCCCTAGTCCAGAAGGATCCCACATGCCGCAGAGCAACTAAGCCCGTGCACCACAACTACTGAGCCCGCGCTCTAGAGCCCGTGAGCCACAACTACTGAGCCCGCATGCCACAACTACTGAAGCCCGCAGGCCTAGAGCCTGTGCTCCGCAACAACAGAAGCCACTGCAGTGAGAAGCCCACCACAACGAAGAGTAGTCCCCCACTCACCACAACTAGAGAAAGCCCACACGCAGCAATGAAGACCCAATGCAGCCAAAAATTAACTAATTAATTTTTTTAAAAAGTGCATTCACCAAGAGGAACGAAATGATTCTTAGGCAGACCTGTTATACAATACTCCAATATTATTTTGAAAAGATATTGAGTCATCCTTTTCCACATCTTTTCCACATTTTGGATAATATTTCTTAATTGTATAAAACATTTGTTAAAGTTATTTAATGTTATGTTTTTCCAATATTCATGATTACTGTAATGGCTACGACTACTTTCAACACAACCATTATTTATTTTGAAGGAGCTTATATGCACAGAAGTCTCTGTAAATTTATAATATCTTTCTTCATTTCTTCTCCTATTCATTGTTGTAAGTCATACAGATTCAGAGGTGAGGAAAAATTTTTTCAAGGCTTTAAGAAACTTTAAGCCTAGAATGGGAAGATGCAAGAAAACACAGATAAGAGTATGTTCTGTCCGTTATGTATATTATGAGGGTATAAATGAGCTGACAGATTTGTCTAATTCTGCCTAGGGTAAGCAAGAGTCTCCACGGATGAACTCTTGCTTCAGATGTGTAGCCAGGCAGCCAATCGGCAGGAGACTGAGACTCTAACTGAAGAATTACACACCGGTAATGAGGAATGAAATAACTCATCTCCCACACTTGGAGAACTGAAAATACTAGTTTACTGTGGCTAAAGCACAGAGGGTGAGGAGAGAAGTGATGAGAGATGACAATGGCGAGGGGAGACACGGTCAACTTGAAAAGCTTTCTCTTCTCAACTCATAGAAGTTGCAAACAAATGGCAATGTTTGCATCACAGGGAAAGAGAACTGAACTAGAGTCCAAGATACCTGGACTCTAGAACCTATTTAGCCAATGACTAAGAGTAACAATTTGAAACATTACTTTTTTGTGGGTCTGAATTGTCTATTTGTAAAATGAGGGCTGCTGGACTGTGTGATGAGCTAAATCCCATAGATTTGGTGATATCCATAACAGGCTGAAATCCCTGGGAAGTGGATTTTGAGTCAGGATTATTAAGCAGTGCCCTCAAGATCAAAACCTTTGGCAGTGACCTGAAGGGAGCAAGAGTCAGGTCGGGGAGAGGTTGAGCTGTGATGCGAGGCTAAGAGAGGTACCAGCCAAGCTCATGGGAACCTCTGAAGCTAAAATGGCCTTTCGAAGTAGTCCCAGGTTGGGTAGACATGGCCAGATTTTTATATTGCTCCACTGCCCAGCTATTTTGTATGGGCTACGCCAGGAAGGGTTGTGACTTTGAGCAAGGTGGCTCTGCAGGTGACACAAAACCTGAATGGCTTTTGTCACTTCCCTGACAGTGAAGGCTATTGGCCAACAGCACTCCCAAATGACAGGAAAAGAAATCTTTGGAGGGAGGTCTGGGGGGACATCACAGTGTCCACCAAAAGGTAGTTCATAATTAGTCACATTGCCTGTCCAGTTCATTTGTGTATGTACTACCCTCCTTTCCCTATCCCAACTCTGTTCCACCTAAGTAACATTATTTACAGAGCTTCAAACTGGCCCTGAAAGCACACTCTCTAACCCCAGCACCACTACTCTGACCTACTTACCCCTATGTTCTCAACTTAGACATCACTTCTTTCTGGATGCCTTCCGTGACATCCTGGGTGTGGGTTAAGTTCCTTACTTGTGCACTATTGTGACATTAGTCATTCTTTCTTCATGCATCTGACTCCCCTTCCAACTGTAAGTGACTTAAAATTGTTTGATGGGGCTTCCAATACCTCCTAGCACATAGGAGCTACATAATAATAGATACTGAATGGATCTTTACTGAAATAAAAAGATAAATGAGTGAATACACAAATTTCAGAGATGGCAAATTAGAGTCAGAATGTGAGTATTTCAACCCAAAGGATTGGAGAAATAGTCTTGGAAAATTAGAAGATAAAAAATACCACAAGAAACTGGGATGGAAAAAACCTGCTTTGGCATAGGAGTTTTTCTTTGTTACGAAATGCTCTGCCGTAAAGTGAAGGTGTACAACTACATTCATAGATCCCTGGAGAGAAAGAGAGAGAGAGAGAGAGAGAGAGAGAGAGAGAGAGAGAGAGTTATATCTCGTGTTTGTTTTCATAAACTTTCTTAGTTTTCATAAACTTTCTTAGTGCAATCTTCTAACATTAAGGTTTGATTTCTTCCACCCCTTGATTGTTGGTCATTTTTGGCTTCAGAAGTCAAAGAAAAGGAGAAAAACAAAAGCCTTCCTGCATGTGTGCACGATTTCCCAAACTATTACCAGCAATTTTTAAATCAATACTCTCTGCAAAGCTGTGAAAATGCCTCCATTCCTGGTCCTTCAGGTATTCTGACCAAGGCTTACTTGTGGGATAAATGGTATTTTACAGAACTTATCTTTCAGTCAGATGCTTACACATATTTAATCCCCTTTATCATTAACAACACAGTGTGGGATCTGTCAGTGCCCATACTTTTCAGAGAGTATAAGAGGCTCAGAGAGGCCAAAAAGTTGCTTAAGGTCACACAGTAGGGTAGAACGTGGTTGCAAACCCAGCTCTTTGAAGTCTTAAAAGTGTTCTTCTTAACATGTTGTCTCTAATCCCATCATTAGAGATATATTTATTTGGTATTAAAGGCTTTTGGTGTACCAAGAATTAAAAGATAAATATCCCTAAATATGATAAATATGTATCTTAAATACATATCTTAGTGCGTTAAATAAAAGTGGAAAAGAAAGCAGCAATTATTGCAGCCTAGTGCTTAATGACTTAAAATTACCATCTCCTATACTTTAAAAAAAAATATGAAATGCCCATCATTATCCTTGTTCTACCGATAAGAGAACCAAAGCTCTGAGGGGCTCAGCTACTTGCTCAAGGTCCACAAGCATTTATGGAAAAACTATAATTTGATCTCAGTTCTTTCTGGTGCCAAACTCTCATCTTAATATTATACTGTCCATTACATTCACATAACCTCCAGATTTCAGACTTTCATCCTCCTTCACCCTTAGAAAAATAGCATCAACAAGTTTAAAGCTGTCTAAATTGCTCAGGTCCCTTGTGAGAACCAAAGCGTTAAGTCCCCACCTGCCATTCTGAGTGAGATCGCTAGATCCAGAGTTATGCATCATTTGAGATCATTAGTGTAAAATCAATAGCTGCAGGAAATAATTGTAGCTATCCCTGTGACCTTGCCCCCTGTGGTACTTCATCCTTGAAGGTTATTTAATTAAAGTCCAAGCAAGATGGGTTAGCTCTGGAGTTATGCATAAAGTGGAATTGACACGACACCAGAGGGAAACAGCCTTCTCGCCCAGCATTGCAATGTGTGGCCGAGGCTGAGAAGGTCTCCTGATACTTAGAGGCAGAATACAAGGTTCTGCGAAAAGGCTCTGCCTTGCAGGTGATTAGAGCGTCCCTGCCTTGGGGAGAAATGAGTGGTATACCACAAATGGGCAGTTATTATTTAGTAAATATCTATTGCGATATCTACTGGAAAGCTACTGTATGTTAAATACGAATAACAACGCTGAATATGACATCAACCCTAAACCTTCAGGAGATCATATTTGAATGGAAGCAAATGACTCAATAACTATATAAGCCAAGTATCTCCCAGTTTGATAGCTCCATAAGCACAATAGCAGGATCTATCTTCTGATTATTTAGATTCAGCAAAATCTGGCAAATTGGGGGAGAGGGGGAAGTTAAATCTGAGTTTTTAGCCCATGTCACTTCCCTTATGGATTCAGGTCACAGCACTTCCCCTTCAGCATCACCAGTTCCCAGACTGCCATGGTTCACGCTTCCCCTAACAATGCTTGAATGTTTCCTATATTTCCAAACCATCATCCACACTCAAATTTATGGTGCTAATTCCTTTAAAAATATTTTATCCCATAACACTTATGGTGCCTCTGTTTCTCTGATAGATACTCATATTGATCCTAGAAGTAGAGCCAGAAGAACAGAATCTTAAGGGTGGGAATCCATAATTGGCTTCTGATGGGTTAGATTTAAAGGCACTAATAACACGGGTGCTAGCAGTAAATGGAGTGTTGGTAGTTCATTGCAGGCAAATCAGTCATTTAAATTGTTCACCTGTAGTTACCTGGAATCAAATGTCTGTAAAAGACAAGACTTTGAGAGACCTTAAAACAATTCAGTAGAAATAAAAAGTATAAAATCTATGAAGCTGGCTGGTTACTTGTAAGTATGCCAGAGCAGATTGAAATTCTCAGCTCAAGTTTTTTGTTTGTTTTCAGAAACCAGAAAGCTTTTATAACTGGAGGGAAGGATTTGGGGAATGGCAGAATAAGAACCTCTGTAAATCTGTTTCTCCATAGAAGCAAAAAAATGCTGGCAAAATTGTCCAAATCAACTTTTTCAGAACTCTGGAAATTAACAAAAGGATTGCAACAATCTAAAGAGCATTTACCCAAGAAAAACTGCTGAACCTCAGTAAGAACAGTGGAGGTTTGGGATATTCTAATTTGGCCTAATCTCATCTCTCTATCCCCAGCTCCATGGCAGTTTCAAAAAAAGGAGTCTTGCAACCACAGAAGGGTGCAGACTGGGTTTGGATCGCCTCAAAAAGCTTCAGCTCCAGAGCACTGTTACTATTTTATACATCTCACAGCTTCCTAGTAGAGCCCCATTCCCAAGGCATTGTCATTATTTGACCTCACTCAAAGTTCACTCAGGGGGAAAAAAATTCTACTCCTTAGCCATATTGCAGAATGTAGAGAAAAAAGCAAATCCTAATGCGAAGGAATAAAAACCCATGGCTTTGTTTTTATTTATTTGATTTGAGCTGGGCAGTTGGCAACTGGTTTAACACATGGGATGTAAATTTCAGAAGCACTTACCAAGACGGAAATTCAAGCAAGCGAGAGGTTCCAGAAAAAGAAAGAAGCAACGCGTGGAGAACTTCTAGGTAGATAGGAGATAGGAACTCTGCTCTGGCCCCTATTTTTCTGAGGTATGCGTGTTAAGGTTTGGGACTTAAGATTGTACTCTGAGAATCATAGTGTCTACAGAACTGAGTTTAAGCCTCAGGAAACATGAGGATAAGAGAGAGGAAATGCAAGATTCCTGGAAATAAATGATGATGGCAGGAAGGTATTCAGGGAGCCTGCTGATGCTCTGTGATACTTGTCACTATTGCCTGGGAAGCAGAGAAGGACAACTGTCAAACCTCTCTGGCAAATAGGGTAAAGACAATGGGTATTCTCTAGGATGGAATTCAGTGTTCTTAGGCTTGAGACATTTATGGGAAAGATGGATGAGCAGGTATAAAAGCAGTTAGGAGGTGCCTGTGCATTCTCTATAATTGACTATGATGGAAATAGAACAGGACTGAGACAGAGATTATGATATGATAAAAGAGCTGGTGAATGGTACTCACCAAATGATAGAAAAGTATAAAGGTTCAGCAGAGCAAATTGGTGAAACTGTATTTTGATGCTGACTGACTGAGAGGTTTTTTGCCTATGTGACTAAATAACTACAACCACTTTGTATTTTTAAGTTTCTATTATGTTTTCAGTAAGAGCTAAGCTATAGATTTGTAATCACCTTGGACCCATTTCAGGTTAGGTCATTGGAAGCTGCCAGGGAGTCTCCTCTGGGATTTTAACTGACAACAAAACATACCGTCCCTTCCAACGCTAGTGGGACTCAGCTGTGTCTACAGAGTATCATTTAGCCATGCTCAAAATCCAGGTTTAGGAAGATTCATGATACTATGCTAATATTTCTGTTTTTCTGTTTTGACCTTAGGGATTTTTAATTATCAGATAAATTTGCATGCTTTATAGAAAGGATGGCAGATTCAGAGGAAAAAGTATTAAAACCGTACATATAGTGCACAATCAGAATCAGCTAAGAATATGTTCCATAATTGCCAAGTTTGTCTTATTCCCTTTATTATATTCTCAAAATGTATTTGCCATAGCTTTATAAATATCATATGTAAGTGGATAAGTGAATAACATAATGAATGATTTATAAATGAATGAGTTAATATTTTGGTCTATTTTATTCCATACTACATTTCTGCATAATATTGGTTTTCCTTTAATTTTTCTTTTTCTACATAGTTGCAATTATACTATGTATATACTATTGCTTCATTCCTTTTCCACTTAACATCAAGAGAAAAAAACTAATATGTGATTGTATACTCATAAAATATATGAGTTTAAATAGCAGATTAGTTAGTTTAGCTCACCAGTATTCTCTCTTTAGGCCTTGAGGATACTTTCCATTATTTCTTATCATAAATAGCATTACCAAGAATATTTTTATTCATAAACACAAATATCATAGTTAGTATGTGACATAATAATGTTGTGAACATATTTGTCCCTTCAAGCACACTCTTCACACCCATCTGCAGACACGTTTTCCTAAATCTTTCTAAGTTTTCTTTTGGTGGAAAAAGGATGAAGGCTTAGCTTTTGCCCCAAGGACTATTTTATTTTGTTTTGTTTGTTTTTTGTCTGTGTTTAAGGAACCTGTTCAACTGTCTTTGCATTATTAACATGTTATACATTGTATGACATAAAAACGCCCAGAGGCCATTAACATGCTCTGGATGCTGCTATAAGGTTGACCTTGAGACAAACAGCTTTTCCAATATGCCTGACTGACTTCAAAGAGAAAATTACTTGATCAGGTGAGAGACAAGGTAAAAGGCAGCTATTATTCCAGTCGGTACATTTCATACGTGCATCAGTATGCTTATTTGTTAAGTAAGGAATAAATTTTGCACACCGCCCCCTCCAACTAATGTTTCAGAAAGTTCACCCTCCCAACAAATGTTTGAAAAAGTTATTTTTACTTATTCACATTTTTTATGCCTTATGCAATAAACCACTCTTCATCCTAGAGAGACCTCCTTACTTTATGAACTGATCATGTAATACAGCATGATCCTGGGCAGCATCTGTTGTCATGACGACTTAATCTTCATCCAAACATTGGCTTCACATTTGAACCCCAAAATAGGCACAAAGTAGCCGTGTTTAAATATTTTGGATTAGTTATAAGCCACATACCTGTGTATTTATTTCTGTTATTAGGTAAAGTTACATGTATATAATTGTTAACCAATATTACTTTTTTAATAAAATTGGTTTGTGAAAGCAAAGTTACAAGAGATGGAGTAAAGATTGTGTTATAAATCTAAAGCAATGGCCAATAAATCACATGAAGAGGTGGGATGTAAACTGAGCAAATTTGGTGTAACTTCTCAGATAATTTCTAAATCCAACACTTCTCTGTTTCTCAAGTATATAACTTGTGCTTTTACTGTAATACATTACATGGTTTCTGAAGCCTTATTTTAGTTGTCTGTCTGTCCCAATAGACAGTGAGCTCCGTGAGGACAATAATTTTGTATTTTTTACTTCCATACCTGCATGATTTAGCCCAAAGTTTAAAAAAAAAAAAAAACTTGATAAATTTAGGCCTATCAAATAAATTCAACATTGACTGATACCACTGGTGCAAAACAGTCAGCTTCGAAAAAGAGCAGATGACATTTCAGGTACAAACATCAATTTGGTAGAAAACTCAGATGTGGCCATTAGATGATCAGGCAGAGTAAGAGTTATGCTAGGTAAATATCCTTTTAAGCAGTGGAACACTTTTTACCATCTTACTTTCAAAAATTAAACAGAAAATCAAATATAGCAACATGTATTAATTACAATATTAGGAGTACAAAATTAAACAGCAACTAAATCATGAAGTGGAAAAAAAACCACATAAGATTTCCCTATAATTATCAACCCATCCATGTTAAGCAAATGCTGGATTTTAATTAGTAGTCAAGCTCTAGAATGCATTCTTTAATTAAATGAAAAACCTCCTTTAACACAAAATTATATTTCCACATTTAAGGAACTAGAATGAAAGAAAAAAAACAACAACAAAGCTAAGCTTCTTGCAAGAGCAGAGTACATAACAAACAATGAGAAAGTAGCATCTTATAATAGACATATATAAAGGGAGCAAATATTGTTGTAAGCAGCTTAGAGTCTGTCTACATTTAACAACTTGCTTTCATTGCAAGATTAACTTCCTTCCAAAGCTAATGCTTTCTTACAGAGGTTATTTTTCTTTTCTTTTTTTTTTTTTTTTGAGCGGTGGTGGTGGCTGAGCTGGGGTTTAGGGGTGGTCATGCTTTATTGGAAGTGGAATTTGACAATTTTATTCTTAAACATTTAAAGAATGCCTGCCTCAGTTCTTTACAGCAGTATAGCCAAGTCATCAACTTGCCCCCAACTTTCAAAGAGTGTTTGCAAGTCCTACCTCCGTTCTTGGCAAATATCCTGGGTCCTCATATTTTGAGGCCATCTTTCTTCCTCACTCTCTCTTTCACTACTCTGTCTAAGATTTACTTGCCCTTTGAACTTGGTCTTCAAGCCAATCAATCACCAACTCCCAAGGCCTCACTTCAGGCATGAATCTGAATCTCCAGCATCTCCTCTAGGATTTTTTTGATGCTTCAACAGAAGGGGACCAGAGATAAACTAGCAAAATTGTACAAAAATTCAATAGAAGAGGTTGTTTAATCTCACTGAATCTTGCAGCAAGTCCCAAAGTCCCAGAAGTTCAGCATTCAAATCTGTGAATGCTTATCTATTTTTAATTACTTAACAATGATCAGTCACAGAAATTAGGACATCTGAAATCAAAACAAGGCTTGTTAAGACTGACACCACAGATTAGGGGTAGATGCTAGCCCTTATTTGCCTTTTTTAACAGATGTGTGGATACTCAACAATGAATTTGGCTTTCTCTTGCTAGGATGCTTAATAAATACTGACAGCAATTATATAAAATTAAGATTTTTCTACAGGCTCTTTTCAATCCCAGGACTAGATATAGAAATAAATAAAGGTCTTGCAATTACTCCAGGAAAAGATCCTTTCAGAATATGGTCTTCCTCTAACAAAATCCATCACCTACTCAAGTCCCTTTAAATTGCTTTTGGGAAATACCCTCTATTAGAATTGCCTTCATTCTAAGTATCTCTTCTGGTTAATTAAGGATTCCAGTGGGACGAGGAAGGGAATCTTACCTTAGCAAAGTTAATTTTAGCTATCACAAACTATGTTCAGAATGCAAAAAATTTAATGAAGGCTGTTGCTGTGAAAAACATGAGGGGTTTTGCAGGGGAAGTGGAGACATTTAGACTAAATCCTGTCTCACCACTTATAGACTGGTCAATCTTAGGCCAGTAAATTTACCTCTTTTAATCTTAGATTCCTCATCTCCTAAATGGAGAAAATAATGGTTTGTATTTCATATATTAGAATTAAATGTGCAATTTAAATGACTATATATATAACGTGGCTGGCATAGCAGCTGACACATAGTAGCACCTTTAAAGTGATAATATAGTAGCTTTATTGTCACTGTTATTACTTATAGTGTTGGCTCTGCAACAGAACTGTTTTGTGGCTAAAGGAAAAAGACAATATTTATAATGTTTCACATTTGAAAATTAAGTAAATGGGTAGATTTTTTAAAAATTTAAGCCTCTTACCCTTGAAGATATTTTTTATTTTCCTGAACACTAAGGGCCTGCTACCTTTTCCTGCAAGTGAGTGTTAGAATATGATAAAAATACATAAATGAAAAAGGAATCATAACCCAAAAAAGAAATCATAACCCAAACAATTTCTCCTCCTAAACACCCACATTAATGGGTTTAATTTTTAATCTTATTAATTTAATTAATTTTTTGCTAGAGAAAGAAAACAAGAGAGCATAGTGAAGTATAAAATCTTTAAGCCAGACTGCTGCCTTAATGGCCTACCAGCTTTGTGACCTTAAGTAAGTCACCTAACCTCTTAATCTCAGGTTCCTCATAGTAGAAATTATGTTAGTACCTCTTCCTAGGCATTTTGCAATAACTAATTACTTAATATTCTTAAAGAGTTTACAGAGTCTAGTCATAAAATAATCAACCACAACAAATAAACACGAGGGCATTAATATTCTAGAACAGTATTGGGATTTTCTGTGCTGCATTTCCTCAGTAACACTGAGATCTTTCAGTAGGAAATGTTGGGAAGAAAGGAGGAGGAACTAGTCAGAGGCTACAGCCTTCAGACATATAAATCCTATGTAATTTTAACAAGTATGCCATGTGCTAAAAAGAAGAGTATAATCTAGATACGGACATGCAAACTGCATTCAGCCAGCCCCAATGCAGATCTGGAGGCTTGAAGTCACATTAATTTGAAGCACTCTCAAATTACCTGATGGGCTTTATTTCATCTGTCCCAACTAATCTTATCTATCCTAATTAAATTTTCTGTCAAGAACTCTATTACACAAGCAGCTTCTTTGTGGGTTAAGTCTGGGTGTCCACCAGGTTTAGAGGTATTTATGTCTTACACAGACCTAGAGAGCAAAGACTGTAGATGTAATTAACTCCAGAGCAGAAATGGAGCACTATTGTGCAGCATTATTGACATTTGGGGCCAGATAATTCTTTGTTGTGGAGGTTTGTCCTGTTCATTGGGAGATATTTCTCAGCATCTCTGGTCTCTACCCACTAGATTCCAGGAGCACCTGTTCCCCCAGTTATGACAACAAAAGATTTCTCCAGATATTGACAAATGTCACCATGGAGGCACAACCTCACTAACTTGAGAACCACTGCTCTAGTGATATAAGAAATGGCCTCATAAGTAATAAAAATAAACCACAATGGACTATAAATTATTATCTGTCCCCATAGTTTTGCCTTTTCCAGAATGTCATATAGTTGGAATCACGCAGTACGTAGCCTTTCCACATTGGCTTCTTGCACTTAGTAATATACATGTAAGTTTCCTCTATGTGTTTTCATGACTTGATAGCTCATTTCCTTTTAGTACTGAATAATATTCCATTGTCTGAAAGGACCACAGTTTATTTGTCCTTTCACCTCCAAAGGACATCTTGATTGCTTACAAGTTTTGGCAGTTATAAATAAAGCTGCTATAAACATTTATATGCAGGTTTTTGTGTGGACATAGGTTGTCAACTCCTTTGGGTAAATACCAAGGAGTGCTTTGGCTGAAGCATATGGTAAGAGTATGTTTAGTTTTATAAGAAACTGCCAAACTGTCTTCCAAAGTGGCTGTACCATTTTGCACTCCCACCAGCAATAAATGGGAGTTCCTTTTGTTCCACATCATTGTCAGCATCTGGTTTTATCGGTTTTCCAGATTTTGGCCATTCTATTGATAATATGTGTGTAGCTGTACCCTAAAACAAAAAATCATTGTTTTAATTTGCATTTTCCTGATGACATAATTTGGAGCATTTTTTCACATGCTTATTTTCCATCTTTTGGTGATGTTTCTGTTAAGGTCTTTCGCCCATTTTTTAATTGGGTTGTTTGTGTTCTTATCATTGAGTTTTAAGAGTTCTTTGTACATTTTGCATAATAGTACTTAATTAGATATAAAATCATTCTTAATTTACAGTATTTCTACTATCTCTTATTCATAGAAGTCTGCTGTTGTTTTATACACCCTTGAATCTCTCTAAGGATGAATAATTTATTTAAAGGTAAAGATTTTCATGGTTTATTAACTGTTTCATTGGACATTATTTTTTATCGTTGCCTTATTTCTTTTCTTCTTTGATGGTTTTCCTCACACTTAAGCGAGCTTTGGATATCCATTTATTTCTGTTATTGAAACGAAGGAAAATCTTTGTTCACCTGCTGAAAATATATAATCTAGGTATTAAGAAACTGTCATTAAATTAGGGTGGGCACAGGGAGAAACTCACTTCCTGGAGGATCCCTTTATTTCCTGGCTTCAGGGCTCCTGGGGAGCAGATGCATTTGCAACCTTAACCAGAAGCCAAAAGCCTGTATCAGCTTCCCCGTGGCCTTTTTCTCCCTCTGCTATGCACGTGGTGGTTTGGTGATTCTGATTCTTTCTGCACACCAGCAGTCCTGCTGGGATTCCTCCCCAGGCAGATGCATTACTGTTTTCCAGACCATTTGGATAAACTCACAGAAGGGAGAGAGGAGAAGCAAAGGAAATATAGTAGGGAAGGGAGGTGAGTAACTTTTCTTAATCATTCATTATGCTCCATACTTCATGGTACAATCTTTTTATTCACCCAGCTAATCCTCACAGCAGCTCTGCAAGATAATTAAGTCCATTTTGCAGATAAAGAAAATGATGCATATAGGTCAAATAAGTTGATAAATTCGAAGGGAGATCAAAAGTTAGTTAGCATTTTATTTCACTTTTATTTTGAGCCCAGTTTTTGCCTCAAGAAGCAGTAATATGGTTTACCTCAATCAACTATACTCAGGGTGAGTCCCCAATAGCTAGTAACCATCCTATTTATTCCTCTCTAGGCTTATGCAACCTCTGCTACATTTTCTCAAGGGTTTCCAGCTCAGAAGGCCGTGGTTCAGGCAGATATATCATAATAGGTCACACTTTTAAAAGGATAAGGGAAAGCCATCTATTTTGTACATTGAACGGTATTTCTCAACATAGACCCATACATTTTAATTAAGTCTCTTCACCACAAGCAGAATGTAAGTGATAAGATTGTGACATTGGTCATGCCAGCGACTGTCACAGTTTATTCCTCTAGGACACTGGCTAGCCTGTGTCCTTTTCCTCCCCCACCAGCCCTTCTATGTCCCTCTGGACTCATTCTCTGGACAAAATGGGGAAAGTCATTCTTTATTTAAGATTTCAAACTCAAAGATTTCAGAAGTTACTGAGGAGAGAAGAGGAGTGTATAAGAAGGCAAATATAGACATCTAAGATAATAGGGAAGATGGAGTGATTCAGGTAAAAAGGTTCTGAATATTAAAATCACTTGACACGTATGGGACCTGGGTGGATAAAAGGCATCATTGTCTTCAACAACATTTACTGACAAACACCCATAGGATATTATTATGGGGATAAAAGGAAGATCCGAGGGAGGCAGCATTAGATGAAGGGAACAAGGACCCAGTTTTGTTTCCACTGTTAACTAACTCCTTGCTCTTCAAGCTGCTTATCCTCCTTTGGGTCAAAAGAGGCAGTTGGACTAATTCCTAAGGCTCCTTCCCACTCTAAGAGACTATGAATCTAAGACACATACTCCACAAGCTAGTCTATCATCAGGTTACATCCAGGAAAAGAGACGTAGGGCAACCACAGTCCAGGTGAGTGTCAGGAGTGTGCGATGCTGAAAACAAGTCTTTCAGGAGCCAGACAAAGGAATAAAGCTCACTGAAACCTCTTCTAAGGTTTCACTGAGAAGAGTTTCAGAAGTCCTTTGCAACCTGGGAAGTTCTGTATAAATGTGAGATCTGATTTTTTACAGACATTTACAGATCTCCTACCTGGTTCCAACCACTATTTTAGGCACCAAGAATGCTAAAGTGCTTTGCTTTAACAACGTAGAAGGCAGGCTTTATCATGGGCAGGAAACATTTCTGTGGATGATATGACTGACCAGAGCTTTTCGCTACTACACGTTGGGGCCAAGCAGAGATTTTCAGGTGTTGTAACCTGCGGTGAGGGTTGAAAGGACAAGCCCTAGGGGCTCCTGTCTTGGGGATCACGAGTTGACTCCTGTAACCAGCAGCAGGCTGAGCGAGTACTGAAGTCCTATAAGGTGAACAAAATCACAGTCTCTGCCTTCCAAAATATCCTATTCTATTTCCATAATAAGTTAAATTATAAATGAGTTATTTTGAAAGCTAATATATAAAAATGTGAAGGCTGATTTCTGTGTATGAAATCCTTTGCCCTCCTTTACACATTTCAAAGCACCAGAGAGTTTCCATCATCAATGACACTCTTAGGCACTGGAGAAGGATGGTGTCATAAAACATACAGAGCTGAGGGAGGATCAATAGCAAGCAAATAGCCCATCTACAAACGCATAAGGCCCAGCCATTCTACATGTTTTGAAGGAATAAAGCATGGCACAGTGAGAGAGTTGAGTAATGAAGACAAAATTTAAATGGGGTGGCCAATCTGAAGAAGCAAGTTTTAAGCTGGGTCAGGAAGGGTAAGGATTCAGCCTCAGGTTGTTAGGGAGAAGAGACCAGTAACCCTGAAGAGTAACATGGGTGGAAGAAGCCAGGGCATGAAAGGACTTGGCACATTTGAGGCAGATCCATCTTCAGAATCTCATTTACCTGATTTGGGAAATGCCAGGTACCACTAAAGAAGCTTTAATAAAATTACTTGTTTTTCAACTACTTCCTAATTTAAGAAACTTTTGTGTACCTATGAACTCATTACAAAAAAAAGAAAAATAAAATAGCTGCCATAGCAATCTATAAATGAGACATAATAAATATTAGCCCAAAGTTCCATTATTGCTCAAAGTGCTTTATCTGTGAACTCACACAGAAATTCCCCAAATATTGATACTCAAAAGCTGTATTTGCCTGCCTAACAGAAAGTCCAGGCTTTCCTCAGATTTTCCTGCCCAAATACTCCTAAGAATTAGGAGGTGGTTACCGGTCTGTCCATCAGAGGTGAGGTCCCTTTTTTCCTTAGAGTCCTCTGGGTGGACAGATGGTGCCTCCCCTCTGCTTCAGTGTCAATTATTCTTTTGATTCATCTTTCTGGTCATTCCCCTCTGTTTTAGTTACCTAGGGCTGCTGTAACCAGTTACCACAAATTTGGTGGCTTAAAACAACAGAAATTCATTCTCTCACTGTTCTGGAGGCCAGAAGTCCAAACTCAGTTTCGCTGGACAAATCAAGACGTCGGCAGGGCCGTGAACCCTCAGTCTCTAGAGAAGAGTTGGTTCTTTGCCTCATTCAGCTTCTAGTGGCTGCTGTCACTCCTCGACCGTGGCTGCATCACTCCAATCTCTGCCTTGGAGGTCACGTTGTCTTTTCTGTTCAAATCTCCCTCTCTGCCTCTCACTTATAAATACACTGTGACTCCTTTTAGGGTCAGTCAGATAATTCAGGCTAATATCTCCATCTCAAAATCCTTAATTTAGTCATATCTGCAAAGATACTTTTTATATATTAAGTAGCATTTACAGAGTGTGGTGGCATTTTTCTGCCGCCACACTCTCCTCCCACATCGATCCATTGCTCTGTTGCCCATGACTATAGAATGCAAACATCTCCAGATCTCTGACCTTCCCAGGCCACTCCTTATCCCTTCCAGGCCTCTAGAGCTCTTCTCCTTCCCTATCTGTAGGGAAATGATTTGGCTTCTCACCTCCATCTTTCTTACAAGGGGTTCTGCAGAAGAGCTGCTGGACCCCTAAGTAGAGAGCTTCTTTCTTTATACCAGAGTCCTGTCCATGTACTCTGTGAGATGTACTGTAGAGTTAGGGTGGGATTCAAGCTGCTCTAGAATCACTAATCTGCCCACCATTCAGGTCCTAGTTCTAAGTCATGGCTTATGCTGCTGTGATCTTTAGTCATACAAAATTATTTTCTTACAGGTGTGTTGTGATGGTTAATTTTATGTGTCAACTGCACTGGGCTAAAGGATGCCCAGATAGCTGGTTAAACATTATTTCTGGATTATTTCCTTTATAGAAAGGAGTTTCTAGAAAAGATTAACATTTGATTCAGTAGAATGTATAAAGAAATCTGCCCTTACCAATGTGGTCTGTCATCATTCAATCCGTTGGGAGCCCAAATAGATCAAAAAGGCAAAGGAAGGGTGGGTTCCCCCTCTCTCTTCTTGAGTTGGACGTCCGTCTTTTCCTGCTCCTGGACATTGAAGCACCTGGTCCTCAAGCCTTCAGACTCAGGGTCTTATACTAGCAGCTTCCCTGTTCCTAGGCCTTCAGCCTCTCACTGACTTTTCTGGTTTGCCAGCTTGAAGAGGGTAGACTGTAGGCCTTCTCAGCCTTCATAACTGCTTGAGCCAATTCCTATGATAAATCTCCTCATATACAGTTGGCCCTTCATATTCATGTGTTCTACATATGCAGATTCAGCCAACTGCAAAATGACAATACTCTGAAAAAAAAAATTCCAGAAAGTTCCAGAAAACAAAACTTGAATTTGCCACAGATAGGCAACTATTTATATAGAATTTACATTGTACTGTATTATAAGAAATAGAGGTGACTTAAAGTATACAGGAGGATGTGCCTAGGTTGTATGTAAATATTATGCCACTTTATATAAGGGACTTGAGAATCCACAGGGGTCCTGGAACCAATCCCCTACAGACACCAAGGGATGACTGTACATCTATATCCTACTGGTTCTGTCTCTCTGGAGAACCCTAATATATGCCTGTTTGTCTTTCTCAGTATCAGGCTTTGTTCAGTGTGCCAATTCATCAGAAATATATGAAAGTAGAGAAAGCCCATTTGTCAATAGGGTGATTTACTATCTCATAGTAGAGACAGATTACCCCACTTATCTCCCCCAACCAAAAAAAAAAAAAAAAAAATGATGTTACAAGAAAAAAAATGGGTCCTGGGTGATAAAACATCACCTTGAAACTCCATACTAAAGACCCTTTGGAGGAACCACTGTGTAGATATGTTGTGCTCAGCTATATCTTCTCACATGTTTTTTAGGGGGTTAATTAGATGGTTTCGGTTGCAAAAACCTGAGAGTTACTCAAGCCACTCAAGCAATGGATATTTATCGAACGGCAGCAAATACTCTACAGCAAAATTGTTGCAGGCAGCCAGCAGAAATAATTGATAGAAACTTAGCTGTGCCTCCAAGCCTCATAAAAACCGAGGATAACCTATTGCTATAAGCTTACGTGACCACAAGAGAAGATGCACAATCAGAAGTATAAAAATACTGGAAAAGTCAGAGTCACACACCTTAAAGAGATAAAAACCTAGCTGAGCAACTAAAAGGATGGTCCATAGTCAATAAATATCTTCTGACCTCATTGACTTCTCCACATCTTCACAGCTAGAGTCTGTTAATCCCCAGCTGGTGCTGTCATTATCCTAAATAAGCTATCCACTGGATAGCTTGTCATATCTACTTTTGGTCCTTCTACTAATCTTGCAATTACCTTTGTAATTCCTCCAGGAAGAGGATCTGATGGAGCCAGTGTGCCTCCATTGGACCTGGTCTGCAGAGTTTTTATTGCAGTTCACTCCAAAGACTTGCAAATTGACTTCCTTTGGGGCAAAAATCCACTTATGGACAAATCAGCTATGGATGGTGGGGTCACATAGAACTGGCTAGCCGTCAGATATGGTTGAAAACCACTAGTAAGGAGTTGGAGGTGGGAACTTCAAGAACATGGATTTGGGATAGCATATACATACTTAAGTCTTAGCCTATCCAGGGCACCTACTTGCTCAGAGACCATGAAAATCAGCCCCACATTGCTGTAGTTGGAGCCTAGTACAAAGTTTTCCTTCCCTTTTAGAATGAAACTAGGAGCTCAGTTGTGTAACAGGATATATGCAGAGACTGGCGACCAGGTACACACAGTCTTCTCCTGCCCAGAATGTGATACCCAAAAAGCGAGCTAGGCAATGTGGTAAACCTTTAACATAAGCTGAAGGTGGTGTCAGCACTGTGCTAGCCACTCTCTTTGGTGCTGTTAGATACACATGGCAAGACTTCATTCCCATCATGTTTATCGTTCCAGCATTGCCTAAGGGGGGTATAAAAACTAGTAGCAGCCTGTGTAATTTTTCTGGCGTGGCTAAGAGCATAGCCTTGCACTTGAGACTGATCTCTGGGTGTAAAGTGGTAATGGGCTATCATTCATGCCATTCCTTCCCGGTTGCATTAAATAACACTTTGGTATTTAGCCATAATTCACAGTCTGCAGCGGCTGTGTCAGAGGGAAGGAGGAAGTTCACTCAGTTTGACTGCAATTCCAAACACAAATGCGGTGAAGAATAGCCTTGCTGAGCCTACGGAAATTATTACTCTAGGCACAGCATTTACAATTTGTGTAAATGTTGGATTCTGTACTTACAGAAGGAAAGAAAACAGTGACTGTGACTAGGGAGATGGTTATGTCACAGAGTAGTGGGGATAAGACACAATTTTTCTTAATGAGATGATTTTTTTCTGCTGGAGTCTTGGGCACTGAAAAAGAAAACCATACTTGAATATATAAAAGGAATGAGGATGAAATGTCCTGAGTGAGGTGTTAAAACACAAAGTTATTCCATTTCAGGGAGACATAACTTACGAATTCACAATCGCAAGATGGTGGGAAAGTCTCTGGGGGTGGGAGGGGCTGCTGCCCTTGCCGAGGGCCCATCCTGTCCCTGGACACCTGAGTCCAGGAGCACCAGATGTTTTTTCTGCATGGCAGAGAACACATCTCTCTCTCTGTGTGTTTCTGGAGCAGCTCCATTCTCATAAGCAACATAACGTTAAAGGAAGAGAAACCGGATGTCCCATGAGATAGGAGACAGCTATCTCAATGGGACATTCGGAGAAATGAATGAATGGAGAAAGAATTTTCCTTCCTTGGTTCCTGGGAGTTGAAGTTCAGGACAAGTAAAAACCATTAATGTCTTATATGCATATAGGGAGTGTAATATAGTTTAATAATAACAGCAATAAGAAGAAGAAGGAGAAGGAGGGGAGGGGAAGGAGGAGGAGGGGGAGGGGAGGGGGAGGAGGAGGAGGGGGAGGGGAGGGGGAAGAGGAGGGGGAGGGGAGGGGGAGGAGGAGGAGGAGGAGGAGAAGAAGAAGAAGAAGGACGTGAAACTTGCAATCAGTTAGACTTTGATTAGAATCCCAGTCCCTCACTTCTTAGCTAAAAGACCTCAGACTAGTCACATTAGCTGCCTGAATTTTGGCTCCTTCAAAGAAAACTATTAACGTGTACAAGGTGTTATGACACAGTGGGTAGTATCTATAAAGCACTTAGCACAGTGCCTTAAGAATGGCCCAACATAGGCTGACTCCTGGCTTTCCTGCCAGCCTCATTTTAGACCAGTTTTCTAGTCTGTCTCGACCCTCCGAAACCCTGGCCTTATTGTAGTTTCTCAAACCCTCTAGGCTTTTTTTCATTACTGGGCATTTACCTATAATGTTTCCACTGTCTAGAAGGCTCTCTTAGTCTCCAGGTCTTCTTTTGCCTGGGTAATGTTTTCCAACATTTAGGTTTCACCTTCTAAATGAGATTCCTCAAATAAGCACATTTGTCTGTCTTTATCCACAGAAATGGTGAGATTTCAGGCATGTGTGTGTTTTGTTTTATTTTTCTTAGCACCTTGCAGTTATTTGCCACTGTGCACTTTTTAAAGCTGTAGTTACATATATAATTTACAAATTATCTTTTTAACTATTCGTCTCCCATGCTGAACGGAAAGCTTTATGAAGGAAAAACTTATTGTCTTGTTCACCAAGTACCTTCAGCCCTGGCCGCAGTAACTGTACCCAGCAGTTACTCAGTCAACCTACGTGGATTAAATTAGATTTCCATTCCCTGCATGGTGGTCCATGGAAAGAAAAATCAGTGAGCATTACCCACCTGGAAGGACAATGTCTGCAGAGCAAATAGGAAACATTACCTGGATCCACACAATGGATCATTGCTCATCATCCCCCTAAGAAGGTGTTGCTTTCTTTGCTGTCTTTTTCCTTTTTCCTGCATTCCTGAAATACAGACAGAACACGGGAGAGCCCACAGGGATGCAGAGAGTCTCTCTGGGCCCTTTAAGGATAGGCCAGCTCTCCTGGTAGAGCATCACATGTTTTCTCAGCTCAGTTTTGATTAGGCTCATTGATTTGGCAAGAACATAATCAAAAGGACCCCAGAGAAGATTCAATATGTTTGATCAAGTAGACATGCTCTAGAGTAGATCTTTCAATGTCAAGCCATATTTAATAGTGAAACTTAGCTTCTCCGATGCAAAAAGGTACTTTGCAGAACTTGACAAAATCAACCATGAAGAGTCATACCCATGCTGCTCTTTCCACGATGATATGAACCCTTGAAAGAAGGGCTGCATTTAATTGTTTCTGTGTCTCTGGTGACTGAAAAAGTACCTGGTACAGGGTAGCATTTTATACATTTTTTGAATAACGAATGACTCAAACATAAGCTGGTAACCCACATTGTGAGTATATGTGGAAAAGATATGTTGAGTATCTGTTCCAGATATTGTTCATTTAACAGCTTATCTAATTTGTACAACAATCTTATTGAGAAGCACCCTCTATTTACAGATAATAATACTGATAAAATCTACCTTTTATTAAACACAGCACAGAACTGGTCCTGGACTTTGTGAATCTGACTTTAAAGTATAAGAAAGACAATTACAGGACTGCGTGGTAAGTTCTAATGCAGAAGTTTTATCTAGAAATTCTATATATGAGGTGACATAGGAGCACATGAAATGACACTTAAAATCTCCATGGATAAAAAGATACTTTAGAAAATGAGTAACTTTTTCTAATCCTCAAAGACTGAGAAGCAGATACCTAGGCAATGAGCAGTGGATGAGATTTCCAGCAAAAAGAAACAGCTAATGTGAAGGTTTGTTGTAAATGTGTGCTTGGCGCACAAAGGAAACCACAAAATATTGGTGTGGCTAGAAGACAGGCTTAGGCACTGAGTTGTGAGAGATGAGATTGCGGAACAGCAGGGACTGGCCCAGCAACATTCCCTTAAATCTACGGCTCACAGGAACGATGACATGCTTTTAAGTCATTGGAGTGTAAAGATTTTTTTTTAATTTTCACAGAACTCAGTTATAGTCTAGAAAATGGATTGGGGCAGAGCACAACTAGAGAAGCGGGTGAGAGGACCAGGAAGAATGCATTCCTGAGTAAGGGATGACAGTGGCCTGCACCAAAGAGGATAAGTGATGGTCGGGATGGAAGACGTGGATACATTTTGAGATATGCAGGAGAGAATCAACATCTCATGTGGTAGGTATTATTATGTCTGATTTATAGGTAAAAGATTCTAAGGTTAATACAGGGAAAGTGATCTGTCCAAGAGCAGAGAAAGAACTCAAAAAAAGACAGACTCCCAGCTTTACTCTTCCACCACATGACACCATCTCCCCAAAGCTTGATGTCCCAGGCATTAGAAGCTGTGGTCTCTGACGGAGACAATCATTATCCACAGCGACTCAAGTCCTCTTTATATGGCATTCACACCACCTTCTGTTTCTTCCCCCAAAGACTGGCTGTTGTGCAAAACACTTTAAATGATCAAGTGCAAATTCTCTTTGAAAATCAATTTCAGAATGCTTAGCCAGAGACTTTGTTAAGCAGTTATTGATGGAAAGGAGAAAAGTTCACATGCAAATCAAATCTAGGTCACCTACGTCTCCAACACACATACCATCATCCTCCACTGACATAGATAGGACACTGTTGCTTGGGAAAAAAGAGAAGAAAAAAGAAATCCTCTTTGTTGACATCCCAGAAGCAAGCACCCCTCGGCTTATTTGCTTCTTTCTTTGACAAGAACAAACAAATCTTTAAAAATATAATGAGTCAGGCCATTCTCTCTGTGGTATATAAGTGGCTCCTAGGCCCTCCAGACGGCTCCTGTAGAGGGTCATTACCTCTCTCAGGCCCTCTGGGAAGCATTCCGTAAATAACTGCTTCCCCATATTACATAGATACCCTGGTGTTCCAAGCGTGAGCCTGGGCCAGGGAGTAACTTCCGAACTGGGAGGATTTGGCTGATTAACTTTCCGTTAAATGCTTCCCGACTCCATGCTGAAACTTCAGGGATCAAGCTGAGAGCTGAGAAGAAAGAAACAATCTGAACGCTTGGCTGGTAATTAACATCACCAGGTGACAAATCAATACTACCTGGCTGTTCCCATAAACAATGATAACGGGGAGAACCTAGGCTTCCAGCCCGAAATCTCCTGGTTATTTTTTGGTGGCTCCTATTACTTTAAAGACAGAAAGGTAAAAAGAGAGCTGGATGGTTTTCTTTAGCTATAGGTGGTAGGGAGGCCTGAAGATGCAAACAGATCTTTCAAAACAAGAGGGTTGGCAAAAAAAATTATAATCTGAAATGTTGGACAAAAATGTGAATTTGAGTGAGTGATTTTTAAACTCCAGCATGTATAAAAATTAACCAGAGAACTTGTTAGAAATGCAGATTCCAGAAATTCTGTTTCAGGAGTATTCACTATAAGTTTCCCCAGAACATGCTGGTGCAGGTGGGTCACAAATCATACCTGAAGAATCACTGTTAAATACCTAAGAGTTCCATTTGTTAGACAGTTAGATCCAAACAACTTAAGAAGCATTTAGGTCCTTACAACTTGGTAGCTCTTTGAAAAAGTAATGCATATCAGTTGAAAGAAGAATTAACTTTCTCCATTATTCAATTACCAGAAGTGGTGGTGGCCAGTGGGCAGTGTGCACCTGTGGGGCACTGCCCAACTTTCCAAAGCTTGGAATCAGATCAGACGCTTCCACTCTCATTTCTTGTTCACATTGATTTTCACACGGGGCTTGCTTTTTAATTCCAGCAACTGCTGAAAACCCAGCTTCCCAAAGATATGACACCATTGAAAGGAATATAGAGATTGTGCAAAATGTGAACGACTTCAAGCTAGTAACCCCTACAGTGTCTGACACAAATTGAATATCGCTGTGTTTTGCTAACAATTTAAAATATCTCACTGCGTCCTTGTGAGTTTGGTGTGGCACCCCAGTGTGCCTCGGCACGTACTTTGGGAAGCATGCGCATAAGCAGCAGTAAAACAGAAAAGATCAGATAGACTCAGACCCCCAGAGTCTCTTTATTGGCAGAGGACAGGCAATTAGATGTTTGGGAATAAGGAACTGCCCATCCTTTGGAGATGGAAATGCATTTCTGTTCTGGGGTAGATGGTCTCAAGGAATCTAGCTTTAAGCTTCTCAATAAGCCTAATTGGACAATTTGTTAGTAAATGGTATGGTTTATTTAAGCCTATACAACTTTAAATTTAGAAATGCCTTTTTTTTTTTTTTTTTTTTGCCTATCTATGTTCCAGGAAAATAGTCAGTAAAATGAGTATATTAATTCATTCAATCTGCCCAACAAACCTGTAAGGTATTGTTATCCCCATTTTTCCAGTTGGGGAAGCTAGGGATCAAATTGACCAAGATACTGACCCGATATTCTACAGGTAGTAAGTGTTGCAGTCAGGCCTGGAACCCAGGTTTGACTGGCTCTAAAACCCAAGCTCTTTGCTCTGTAAGCCAGGCCTTCATTTCTGAAGGGTGAGTCCCTCAGGGGGCCACCATCTACGTCTACAAGTTCAGTATGAGATGCTCAATTTATTCTTGCTTCACCATTCAGTGCTCATATAACCTTGGGTCGATAACTTAACCCCAATAGCCTCATCACCCAAAGAGAGTGAATAATAGTTACTACCCCATAGTTATTGAGAATAAAACTAACATAAAGCTTTTTGTACAGTTTCTGGAACATAAGAAACATTCCATCAGTGATAGCTATTATTACAGCTGTGTAAAATGATACCATGAACAGGTACATGTTCCTTTTATGTTAAGAATTTAGAAGAAGAGGTTATATCAAAATATAGGCTGTGTTTATTGTACATTAAGCAGAATACCTAATTCTTCAGAAAGGTGACAGTGCTTTGGAAAATAAGATCTCTTATATAAACCCATTGTAAGCTTTGGGCATATATATTTTTCACCCCTTAGTACTTCACTAGACTTTTGGTGGCAAATGTAGATTTTTCACTGGCCATTATATTATTATTTAAAAACCAAATACGATTAAATGAAAGATATATCAATGAGATTCCCACGTCAGCCTACCACGCAGAGGGCCAGTATATGTCCTTCTCCTTGTGCCTGTACATCTAACTAGAGGAAATGTGGGAAGTGGAGAGAATTTACGTCTGTCTCCTCCCTTCTAATTAATTCCAGGTTAAGGTAGCTCCACCCTAACATCTAGATTTCCCCCCTGTCTCATTTGGGGAAATCACTTAACCCCCTAATTTCTTTGGAACACGGTTCTCTTATCTATTTATAATTTACATGAAATAATGTTCTCTATGTTATTCTAACATTACCTAGTTCACCTAAAACCAACAGATTTTTAACTGATCCTTAAATATGTGTCAAGCACTAAGCTATGGGAGATAATGTGAATAAAATATACTCTACACACCAGATGTTTACAACTGTGGGTGTGTGTGTGTGAGAGAGAGAGACAGACAGACAGAGGACAGACAGAGACACACACAGAGACAGAGACAGAGAGAAAGATACAGTTTCATTATACCAGGACCAAAAAAAAGGGATCTTTCTACCCCTTCTATTTTGGAACTTATACTAAAACTGACACCCTTCCTCATACCTTCTGTGCTTCTATTGGTCTGGGTTGAACAATTTTCTTGAGACCCATTAAAAACAAAATACAGCAATTAACTTTCCATCCCCCCATATTTTTTAAAATTATGGTTTCAGAGCATTAATCATATGTCAGTGGCTGAAGGAAAGGTGAAAATTGAACACCCATAAAGCTCTAACTCAGGTAAAGGTTAAGGAATCTAGGAAAACCTTACTTTTAAATATTACTGTTCTGCTTAAACACACACACACACACAAAACTGATTTGTGTAGATTTTCAGGGCTTACGATTGTCCTTAATGTTATTCAATATTAGGTATGTGTATGAGGTATTATTCTTATTAAGTCTATTATAATCTCTAACTTGAAATATAGATAGTGATGTTATAGATACAGATATAAACATAGATATAGTCATAGATATACACACAGATCTAGGTATCCATTTATAAGTTACCTGGTCTCCTCTTCACATGTGGGGATTTCCGGAGTGTTTTAATCATACTAATGTATCAATTTCTAAGGCAAGAAAAGGCAAGGAAAACAGTGCTTTTTCATTTTTTCCCTCTAGTTTCCTGATCTCAATCACTAAAGCTTGCGATTACCAGGAAATATTTATTTATCTTATGTATATATCTTTTTTCAAATTGAGGGTAGTTTATAGGGAGTGGGTAAAGAGAAGAAGAGGAGAGGCATTGATTGTGTTTTCGTGATTTTTCGTTTCAATTCCCTTTTGACTGTTTAAAGGTAAAGGCTCACGTTGAGCTGAGAAAATGAGTGACATGATTCTCATTTGTGTTACGGGGGTTCACTGTTTAACATAAACTTGGCTGTGTTTATAGCTTCATGGATGAATGGGTGAGTGTTTAACAAAGTACATATAGGATTGAAAACACAACCCTATGGCACATTAAAAGCAGAGAAGAGGAAAGCACTTAATTATTGGTGCTGCTTTGACACGTGAGTACGATATTGTCTCTCAATACAATGATCATGTTAAGAAAAGTTAGTGCCTTCAGCCCCTACTATGTGTCTGACATGGTATTTGGGGTGGGGTGGGGTAGGGGATGGGAAGGTCAGTGGTAAACAAGAAAGATTCCTTCAACGTCTTGGAATTTACAGCATCATTCGTTCCATGCAGTCGTCACAGCAGTCTCTTTAGGGAGGTCTTACCAGTTCCGTTTTATAAATATGCAAACCAAGTTTCAGAGAAGGAGGTGACTTATCTACAGGTAGGAAGCACTGAAGTCAGGATCTAAAGTCTTTTTGACTCCAGAATCCAGTCCTCTTCCCTACACTGGGCTGCCTCCCACCCCAGGTATATTGATGGTACAGAACTAATTACTTAATTAATATGCTCCTCAATTTTTTGTTCAGCATAGACTGGTTTCAGAGATAGTTTGATACTCTCTGGCTAAGTAATGATGATTTTAATTTTGAATGCATTGTAACACACACATGGTAAAGATTATCACTCATTAAACCTAAGAGTGAGTGTTTTCACAAACCACAGGACTCCATCTAAATTTTCAGAACAACACTTAGCCATATCACCATAGGCTGACAATAGTAATGATGAGGTTAGAACATGTTCCATCTACATCCCCATTTCTTTTAAAGTCTTTATTGAATTTGTTACAAATACTGCTTCTGTTTTATGTTTTGGTTTTTCGGCCCCCTGGCATGTGGGATCTTAGCTCCCTGACCAGGGATCGAACCCACACCCCCTGAATTGGAAGGTGAAGTCTCAACCACTGGACCACCAGGGAAGTCCCTACATCCCCACTTTGAATGATAAATGGCCCATAGCTGTCCTTTCCAAATTTCAGTACTCTGATCAACTACCTCACCATCACCTGGGAAGCTTATTAAAAAACAGATTCCACACTCTATTGAATCAGCATCTCTAGGGGGAAAGAAAAAAACCTGGGGAATCTAATTTTAAGCCATTTTGTCTAAGTCATTTTAGTCTATAGTAAGTATGGGAACTGCTTCACTACAGATGGAGTAGAAGTAGAGTCTCATTTGTTTTATTGCTAAAAATGGAATTATTAAAAGCTCAAAACCTCATTGAGAATAGTAGCAAGTCCAGTACTTTTCTCTGAGGGGGAAATGAACTCCCCACCACCACTGTTGAAACAAACAAGAGAACAAACAAAGGCTGATGCAAACAATTGATTCTACTATAGGACAAATCAGGGAGAGTCCGGACTATAATTGGTTCACTAATGCTATTGTTTCTGTTGCTCTCCCACACTGTTGCTATAGAAAGTAGGGTTTTTGTAGTTGTTGTTGTTGTTTTAAATTAGGCCTCCTGGACCATTGAGGAAAGGCGGCTCCAATCATTTGATGCTGAGCTCAGGGATGTCGACTGCTCTGACTCTTTTAATCCTCAACTCAGCCTTCCCCTAAGGCTGATTCCCCAGGAGTTATATCAGATGTAGTTTCTACATTCTTCCCTCAATTCCAAAGCAAAAAAGTGTCGTCTACTCCTTTTCTCAGAGAAGAGCACTTGATTAATTTCCAATGGGGCAGAAAACCGTGGAGCAAAAAAGATGCATTGGTGAAAGGTTTCCAGCTTCTCCCCTACTCTACCCTCCCTCTGGACACATTTCATTCTTTATCATTTATCACAAAAGGTTAATTATACTCCCCCTCCTTGACAATAGAGTCTGATTAGCTTAAAAAAATAAGCCAAGACTTCAAAAACACAAAAGATACTGTTTTCCTGGGAGAGTCAATCATTCAGGGTCTCTGATCCAATTCACTCTTCCTAGGACCACCAAATGAATCTCTGAGTCTTATTAAACACAGCAAAACTGAAACAGAAATTAATGCTAGAGCTTTATAACCTGGTTATAAATACACACATCCCTTATTATACACATCGTTGCCATTATTTTTTTCAGTTACCATGTTCCTTATCTCACAATGAGATATAGTAGTAAAAGCTGCTTTATAAGAATGTACACCAATTCCTTCCTAAGTCATTGCCCTAGAATATCAAGGGAAATTAGAGCTCTGTGCACTACAGATGTGTGAAGTGATGTGTCCACACCTTTCTAGTTCATATGAGTGATCTAAACCAGTTTCTATAAACCGGTTTCTCTCTACTTCATAGAACACAAATTCTGGACAATGATAAGCTTTATACATACTAAACAGAGATTTTTGTCATCAGGAGTTTTGGAAAATTGCCAGTACAATAAAATCTTTTTACTACAAGTTCTACAAAGCACCATGAATCTGCAGAAGAAGATATAGTATTGGAGTTTTCCTCAAACTAAAATCATGGAACTATTTTTCCACAGAATATCTTAAACAGTTGACATTCTACAAAATTCACCGCCGGAAATGTTGATTACAACCAACTTCTCCTATTGATCATTCTATCAACGAACAGGGTTGAGACCCAACAGTGTTCTCAGCACTCCTCAGGGCAAGAGCGTGGGAATGGAGAACTGCCTAGGAATTAAAGGGAAAAAAAGCAAATAACATTTTCTCACTTGTCAACTTGTCACACACAATGATATAACAACTTTAATAACTACTATAACTACCTTATATGCTTTCTCATTCAATCCTTTCAAATGTTTCCTGAACTCCTGCAACTGTACAGAGCACACAGACCACACATTGTAAAGTCCTTCAACAACCCTCTTCCCTTGCATTTAAAAAGAGTTTAAAAAAAAAAAAAAAAAAGAGTTTAAAACTTTTTATCTATGAATATACAAACATAAGGTTATAGTAATGCAAACATATAATCACATATATTGGGACTGTTTTTAATTAATTAATTAATTAACTTATATTTTTCAGACTACTTTTTCCCCAGAAGTTTTAGGTTCACAGCAAAATTGAGAGGAAGGTACAGAGATTTCCCATGTACACCCCCTAACCCCACATATGTGCAGCCTCCATTATCCACATTCCCCCCCAGAGTGGTACATTTGTTGCAACTGATGAATCTACCTTGACACATCATAATCACCCAGAGTCCTAGTTTACATTAGGGTTCGCTCTTGGTATTGTGCATTCCATGTGTTTGGAAAATATATAATGACATGTATCCACCAATATAGTACACAGAGTAGTTTCACTGCCCTAAAAATCCTCTGTGCTCTGCCTATTCACCTCCCCCCTCACCTCACCCCAGCTCTGGCAACCACCGATATTTTTACTGTCACCATAGTTTTGCCTTTTCCAGAATGTCATATTGTTGGAATCATACAATATGTAGCCTTTTCAGATTGGCTTCTTTCACTTAGTAATATGTACGTAAAGTTATCCATGTCTCTTCATGGCTTGATAGTTAATTTCTTTTTAACTGAATAATATTCCATTGTCTGGATGTACCACAGTTTATTTATCCACTCAACTATAGAAGGACATCTTGGTTGCTTCCAAGTTTTGGCAGTTATAAATAAAGCAGCTATAAACATTCGTGACCATCTTTTCATTACGTTTATTTGCCACCTGTATATCTTCCTTGGTGACGTGACTGTTAAGGTTTTTGGCCCATTTTACATGGGCTGTTTGCTTTCTTATTGTTGAGTTTTAACTGCCCTTTGTATGTTTTGATTAACAGTGATGTATCAGATGTGTCTTTTGCAAATATTTTCTCCCAGTCTGTGGATTGTCTTATCATTCTTTTGATATTATCTTTCACAGAGCATACATTTTTAATTTTAATAAAGTCCTACTTATCAATTATTTTTTTCATGGATTGTGCCTTTTATGCTGTATCTAAAAAAGGGGTCACTATACCCAAGGTAATCTAGATTTTATCCTATGTCACCTTTCAGGATTTTTATAGTTTTGTGTTTTACATTTAGGTTTATGATTCATTTTGAGTTAATTTTTGTGAAGGGTGTAAAATTGGTGTCTAGATTCTTTTAGCTATTTATTTTTTGCATGTGGATGTCCAATGCCTTGTGTTGAGAAGACTCTATTTGCCCTATTGTATTACCTTTGCTCCTTTACCAAAGGTCAGTTGCCTATATTTATGTGATTCTATTTTGGGGCTCTCTCTTGTCTTCTGTTTGTCCATTTGGTTATTGTTTAGCCAACACTCTATCTTGATTACTATAGCCTTATAGTAAGTCTTGAATTCGGGTTGTGTCAGTCCTCTTACCTTTGTTCTTCTCCTTCAATATTGTGTCAGGTGACTGTGTTTTTAGTGCAGTATTTTTTCCCCTTTCTGACGGACTTTCTTTCATTCTTAATCTTCTGTCCACATCATGTGCCAGCTCAGCCACACCTACCTCATGTTAACAGCTTAACATGTTTTCTACCGTAGCTTTCTCCATCATCATATAATTACTTACACAAGCATATACATATTTCATCAATTCTAAGATGCATCTTTGTCCCATTTTCATGTCGCTGAAATTAAGGTACATCTGATAATTGCTGCAGAACACCCAAGTGGCGACATAGTTGCTACTGTCTTTACTGGCATATACATATCTAAAGAATGAGAGTTTGGGTCCCAGAAAAAAGAGCCTGTAGTCAATGCTGGAGTTCTCATTTTTAAAATGCTAATAATCTTGATTGCAGAGGAAGACATCTGTGGAAGCCAAAATATCTATGACCTCATTTTGGAAGGGACTCAGAAAAGTTTAACTGGGGATGTGAAGTTTTAATAAAACTTTGATCAATTTATGTTGCTTACATGCTCCTTTTTATGTATAAGCAAAAGTTATGTAAGACAAGCATTGATGTTTAGTTAAATCTGAAAGAGCTCTTTAAATGAAAGTTAAATTTCTAAGTGATTAAAAAAAAAGCTTTCTGTCAAAGAGTGATTTAAAAAAAAGCCTTCTGTCAGAGTTTAATCTCAGCACTTTTTTCTTTATATTATATGAAATGATGGTGTGTTTTACAATCAGTGGTACTTTAGGTTCAATAAAATACAGTACTCAAACACATATAAATACTCATAAAGTTTTTCATCTTTTTATGCAAATAGAATCATATTTTTTACAGTTTACTTTTATTTTGTTTGTCTCACTCGGTGATATCTTATGGAAATTTCTCCAAATCCAAGAGGCACATTTCAAATCCATTCACTTTATTGGCTAAATAATATTCCATAGTGTATTCATTCCTTTATTCTTCTATTGGTAGACATTCACTTTGTTACTGCTTTGTTTCCACTATAAACAATGTTGTAATAAGTATCCTCATAAGTGTGTTTTTATATACTGTAGACTTATCTATTTGGGATAGATTTCCAGAATTGGAATTGCTAGGTCAATACCTGTATGCAGTATAAAATTTAATAGATATTGCCAGTTTGCTTTACTAATAGGATAGAACAATTCTAACTTATACTAGCGATGTACAGTATTACTCTTTTCCCTGCAATCATGCCAGAAATATATTATTGCTCTTTATTGAAGTCAGCTATATCTTAAGAGATAAATCATTATTACTTAGCATTTACCAAGACACCAATGATTTTTAAGACCTTTCCATATGCTTATAAGTCATTAGGATTTCTTTAGAATTTCCCTATTCATATATTTCCCAGATTTTTCTGTTTGGTTATCTATTTTTGACTTTAGGAGTTTTTGTATGTAATAGATATCACACTTTTATCATCAAGGACACATTTTTTTTTTCCAAAGCTTTGTCTGCTGACTTCATATATGATAATTTTGCCTGATGGTAATCTTAATTTTTTAATCTTTAGTGTTTATCTTATGGCTCCAGGGTATCCAACTTGGTTAAATTCTACTATATATTCTTACAAGACTTTTTTTTCCTTTTTCTTAAATTTTTATTCCATTTGAAATTTATTTTGTATATATTAAGATAGAAGTTGAGTTTTATTTTTATCCAATTGTGTCATCACCATTCATTAAATATTGTATTCTTTCCTGTTTATTTGATTCAACTATTAATTTTATATATATACTGCCTTCTTATGTACACAGAGCTATGATCTGAATTATCTGTCAGGTTGCAGTGATCTCAGTCTATCCCTCTATCAGCAACACAAAGGCCTGATAGTATATCTAGAGGACACGCACCCTTTACTGATCTTTAATTTTTCCCCCAATCCTTTTTCTTATCTATTCTCAGACATTTACTGTGCTATATGAGCTTTAAGAAATTTTCATCCAACCCTTTTGAGCAGCCCTTGCTGTTTAAAGAAAGAAGACTTTAACCTAATATTAGTTGGGTAACACGCACAAAATAATACATGAAAGGCAGAGGGAGCATTTGATCCCAGCCTGATCTGCCTGCAAAACAATTAGCCCTACACCATCCTGCCTGCTCTCACAGTCTCCTTTGATACTCATTACTCAACAAAAGACTGACAGGTAGGGTTTTCAATTCTTAGAGATGAGGAAGTGAGACTAGGGGAAGGGGAGCTAATTTGTGTAAGACCATGAATGTCATTTTGAGGAATATTCCCTTTTTTTTGTACAATCCAAGCCTCCATGTATGGCCTCTTCTTCCAAAATCAGTACATGCATTTTCATTGACTATCTAAATACTGATATTTCACTTTTTATCCCCAGCATGAAAGGCCTGTGTACCTTAGGAAAATCAGCTTCAGTGGCTTTGGACTTAAAAGTAAGGCAAAATGGGGTGTATTTGGAAAAAGGGACATCTGTATTCAACATATAATACTAGTCCAGTGGCCCTTGAGTCTTGCTGCCACTAACCTGGACACGGCACCCAATTTTGACTAATGTCAAACCCACAGACCAGCACGCACTCCTGACAATACAGCAGGAATCAGAGGCCTTTCACATCAAATCCTAGGATTCAAGTATTAAAGTCTAGGCCATGCTGCCTCAAAGTGGGAGTCACAAATTCAGTACTACTGGCTTCTGTAAAATCTGACCAACAGAATCCTTGACACTGTACTTGTTCATATCCTCATAACCAGGAGATCACATATTCTGGTTTGCCTAGAACAGTCTAAGTTTATGTCTGTTGCCTTACTGTAATTTATAATGAAGTCCCCTTTCACACTCAAAACCATCTCGTGGTCATGCTCTTCAGAAGAGACAATGTGAGGCATGGCAGGTTTACGTGGTAGTACAGAGCTGATATAGCTTCCCACTGGTGAGGCTTATGGGATTATTAGTGGACAGCAGGAGCGGAAAACTCCAGGACCTATTTTGTCAGTCATTCAATAGAACTGCTTTCTCTGGAAATATAGGATGTTCTAATTTTTGGAAAATTTTCCAGTCAAAATGGCCTACATGGTGAATTGAAAGAGAGAGGTAGCTTGAAGACAGGCCTACAATTTCTGTCCTCTGAAAACAATACTCCAGGATGGTAGACCTGATATTTTTCTGAGACTGTGTATCTCAGACACAGCATGATGCTGAGAGCCCTTACACCCAACCATCAGTGAGGAGACCCCAACAGATCTCAGATGAAAGCTCAGAAAGATTCAAATAAGCTTTGATTTCAACTCTTTCCACCATATTATCACATTCAGGAAACCAACAAGCTGGTTTAAGTTAGTAAAGCAAATACATTACTACCTGGGGTCATGTAACTATCATAGATATATATATTTTTTTCTACTGAGGTGAAATTCAAATAACATAAAATTAACCATTTTAAAGTGTGCAATTCAGTGGCATTTTGTGCAACCACACCTTCTATGTAGTTCCAAAACATCTTTATCACCCCTAAAGGAGACCATGTACCCATTAAGCAGTCACTTTTTACCCACAGCCCCCCCTAGCAGCCCCTAATTTGTTTTCTGTATCTATGGATTTACATGTCCAGCATATTTTATATAACCTGAAACACAAAATGTGTGATGTTTTATGTCTGACTTCCTATCTTTTTCCTTATAGTACTTCTTTCCTGTGCATGGTGAATCATATTCCATTTATGTATGTAACACATTTTGTTTGTCCATTCATTCACTGATGCACATTTGAGTTGTTTCTACCTTGTGGCTATTATGAATCATGTTGCTCTGAACATTCATGTACAAGTATTTGTTTGAATATGTGCTTTCAGTTTGAGGTGGTATATATGTAGGAGTGGAATTGCTGGATCATAAGGTAATTCTATGTTTAAATTTTTGAGACACTGCCAAACTACATTCCACAATGGATGCACCATTTCACATCCCCATCAGAAATGTATAAAAATTCCAATCTCTTCCTATTCTCACTAACACTTGTTATTTTCAAATTTTGATTACAGCCATCCTAGGCCTGTGAAATGGTATCTCATTGTAGACTTTCTGAATATGGGGTCCTGTCATCTGAGAATAGACATAGCTGTACTTCTTGCTTTCCAATGTGGGTGCTATTTACTTAATTATGTATTTATTCATTCCCTAATTGCTCTGCCGAAAACTTCAGGAATGAGTTTTAATAGAAGTGGCAAAATGGATATTCTTTTCTTGTTCCTGATTTTAGAAGAAAAGCTTTCAGTCTTTCACAGCTGAGTGTAATGGTAGCTGTGGCATTTTCATAAATGTCCTTTATCAGGTTGAAAAAATTCCCCAGTTTGTTGAGTGTTTTTATCATGAAAGTGCATAGATTTGGTGAAATGCTTTTTCTCACAAATAAGATTTTGAGTAGTAAAGAAGGTATCTGTGAAAGTAACAGATGGCTGGGTTGACCAGGAAAGCTAAAGTTAAAGGCTGGGTGGGTTTACATGTAGAAAGGTAGAAGAAAAATCAGAGTGTACATTAGATGTAAAGGAGTGACAGGATCAAATACACACAGGCAAACGTAAACATGATTTCAAAACAAGTAGGTAACTTCTATCTAGTTTTTACTAATTCCCCAGATTATGTATAAAAACAATTCTATGCAGGTGTTCCAGCAACAGTCCTTACTGAGGTCTCAGCTGATAGCCAGCATCAATTGTTAAGTGTATGAATGAAGAAATTTTCATGGTGATTCCAGTCTGAGCCCTCATCTGTCACGAACTGCATAAAACTGATTAAGAACCACCTGGCTGAGCTCAGTCAATCCCCAGAATCATGAAAAATTAATGAAGAAATAACCATTGTTGCTTTAAGCCTCTGAGTTTTGGGTGCTCTTTTGCATGGTAGAAGATAAATGAAAATACACGCAAAGACAAACACACCCATAAGCATAGTCAAGGAAGACTGTATTATGGAGGGAAAAGTAGATGCCAGGCCAGAGCAGTGTATAGTTGTTTATAAATTCAAGTAATTCATTCACTAGGCATTTTATCTAACATACACAAGGCCAGGTCATAGACACTAAAGAGATAAACATGAGCACAAAATAGTTTCTGCTCCAGGGGAAGCCACAACCTAAGGAAGAGGAAAGACATTATCTACAGCAAGCAATAATAAAATGGCATATGCCCTACCCAAAAAAAAAAAAAAAAAAAAAATGTGGGAGCAAGAAGGAGGGAGTCATAAATTCTGGATGGAGACAAGGAAAGGAAGAGATTTTCAAAATGAGAGGGTGAATGCATTTTGAAAAGTGGAAAATAAAAAATAAAACTTGCCAATAAAAAGGAACAGCATGTATAAAAGTACAGAAGTGTTAAATTATGTGTCTTATTCAGGGGCTGTAAAAAGTCAGATATGGGACAAGTCGGGGTGATGAGAAATAGTAGAGGTTGAGGTGAATGACATTTTAAAAGGAGTTTGGACTAACCTGCAGGCAGAAAGAAGATAGTCACTGAGATGAATAAAAGCATAACTCATCGACCAAAGATCAAGATGACAATCTTGATGGCTTCAGATTTTTGCCAAAGAATCAGAAAAGTGTTTACCCCATTAGCATCACTACAGGCTACACAGTCTTCCTCAGCAAGTAATGATGGAGGGATAGGCAGTCTCTGTAAGGGTCTTCTGGGAAAGGATCGGTCACTCAATTTCAGTCATAATACGCACTTGAGTTTATTAGATGAAAGCAACCTATGTTATGTGTCAGTGTCCTTTCTAATTTTCCTTCCCTGTCTCCATACTCTTCTTTACTACTATACATATAACCTCCAACTGAAGAAAATCATTGTTTATATATCCTTACATACTGGAACAAATTTCATTTCAAAGCTGAATGAAATGATCGTCACAAATGAAAATGAAATTGTTAACAAATGAAGGCATTAGTGTATGGCTATGATGCAATCACCACATTGAGACTTGGAGACACAGTTCCAAGAACACCCACATTATCTTATTTCTCGGATTATGGTAGTATCCTTGATCATCCTTCCTGGCAGCTCTCTTTCACTGGAACTCAAAACTTGTCACAATCCTCTCAGATTACACTGCCCAGCTCTTTCAACATCAGCTAAAATCTCTTACTGAAGCCCATGGACTACTAGTAAAGAATAGGGGTGCAGCCTACCAATAAGCAACTGATTTGTTTAGATAGTAACCAAAAAGGTGATAAATGCACCCCCCACCCCTAGATGCATCGGAATTAAATCACCTGGGATCTATGTGAAATATTATTACTAACATATTTACATGAATAGTTACTGCTAATAATACTATTATTACTAATAATAGCTAACTCTCATTAAGCACTAGGTGCTAGATAATGATCTTAGCATTTTATATTAAGTAATTGATTTCATCCGCACAGTAGCACCATCAGGTTCTCTTTCACTTGGGACGCTTGCTCTTGGAACGCAGCCACCATGTTGTGAGGAAGCCCAGGCCACGTACAATGGGACCAACAAACCCAGCTAAGCCCACAGCAAGCAACCAGCATCCACTGCCAGGCATGTATACAAACAGGCCTTCAGATGATATCAGATGATATGAGCCTCTCCATCTTTGAGTCTTCCATCTGAGGACTTAGAAGCCATGGAGCAAAGACAAGCATCCCTGCTGTGCCCTGACTTAATTTTTGACCCACCGAAACTGAGAGTTTTAATGTAATGTTATGCAGAGATAGACAACTAATAGAGTAATAAAATACAACTAATATTCCCACATTACAGATGAGGAAACCCTGCTGTAACTATTTGGTGAAATGTCTGTTTCCTCCAATACGCTCCCTTATTTGCCATAGCATTTCCTGCTTGAAGCACTGGCTGGCCCTAATATACAGCAGATAATGAGAACCGTAGGGCGGGGAGCAGAGAGAGCCATTCTCTTAAGTGTACTTTTCCTCTCTTTATCCAATTCTCCTTGAGAACAGTCAGTGTTCACATAGGCAAGCAGGCCTTAATTGTTCATTTATTACAAAGAATGAGGCCTGTGAAAACTACATAAGGCAGGTGAATTACAATCTGGAACTGATTTAAGAGTTATTTTTGCAGGAAGGTTGTTGAGCAAAAGTACCTTTTTACCAACTACTGAGACAGAAGTATATTCTTCTTTCCTGACATTATGTTTCTCAGTGCTGCTAAACCAATAGATGGCAATGCCACCTAGTGATGAAAGAACCCAGAGTCCAGAATCCTTCCTGTCTTTAAAGTTTTCATTTACTCTTGCATTAGTGCCTTCTCAGATACTGTGACCTGCTCCCTGGTTCTATGTGCAGAAGTAGAGAAACACACATAAGCCCACGGAGATTCTCTCAGCTCCCTTTTACTGTCTATGTACTTCCCTTCCCTGGCTTCTCTGCGTGCTTTGCATCTACTGGTCTATCCCCTGTGACGTTCTGCAACAGGAGCCTGCCTTTGCATTATTGGGGTCTTTTGTCAAAACTGGATGGGAGGTTATGCTCCCCTGGGTTGACCCTAAGCTAATGACTAATGGGTGTAGGCCTATGAAAGCGTAGCTCCTTCTCTTGAAGTTGGGACAAATTCTTAAGTGCAATTTACATTCCAGAGCTGCCCTTCAGGATTCATCTGAGGCCAGGATTTGAGATATTCTTCCTTCCTCTCCAGCTTCCCCCACTATCTTACAGGCTTTCCTGGGTGCACATCTTTAATAAATCAACTGTCCATAAATCCTTATCTCAGGATCTGCTTCTAGAGAACTAACCCCAAGGCAAAGGGTATCAGCAGTTTTTTTGAGGAGGAGAAGTAAGCATCCTACTAACAGACAGTCATAAGGCAGGGCACTGTTTTAACTCCCGAAGCTATTATTTATCTTCCTAACTATATTCAAATTTTCCAAGGGCACTGAAACAAGGCAGAGAAAAGAGAGATGATCAGGTACATCGAAAATGTGATAAGTAATAGTGACTTTATAATTTTCACTATCATCTTAGGTACAAGCTTTATGACAGCTCAAGTATTCAGATGTGTCAAATCATACATGTATATGCAAATTATATATAATACTGCAAATTATATATTTATTTATAATATATATATTACAATATAGGAGAATCTTATTAAGGTAAGGAATAAGTGTCAATTCTATTACAAGACAGACACTTTGCTAATGATGCTGATCTTGTGCTCAAGGACTAAAATAAGGGCGGAGAAATATTAACTGTGACCATGGGGTTGGCCCCATCCAGCAGATGCAGGCATACAATTAAATTGAAGTCAAATATTACAAACTGCAGGACACACATGGTATAAAACCACATTCAATCTGGGAACCTATCCAAAAGAGTCTGGCTTGAGTGGAATCTGGATGTTCTGTAGAGTGCCATGCTGGGGTTTTAAGCAGCAATTCTTGGTATTTAACAAGAATCAGAATTTTCAAAATATACTGATTATTGTGAGGGTGACTCTAACCAAGATTTGAGTCTCTGGAAAAGAAGCTGTCACGAACCAGCTGAGGGATTCAGATTCAAAACTAGCTTCCAGGTTGTTGAATAGCAATAAGGCAGCCGGAGACTTATGGATAGTGACTAATTGTACAACACAATTAAGTGAGTAAAGAGACTGCAGTACAATGCTCTCACTGTGTAAGGGGTTGGGGGCTGGTATAGTGAACTTCTCTCTGCTTTCCTCCAGGTAAGAGGTATTAGAGGAAGAGTTTTAAAGTATTCATAGATCCTACTGTTCATGAGGAGGGGGTGGGAATGCCCAGCTGTGCATTGTTTTAATGGGTGCCAGGATCATCATCATCATCTTCTCCTTCTTTCACCTTCCCCTCCTCTTCTCCTCCTCTTTCTCCTCCTCTTTCTTCTTCTTCTTCTTCTCCTCCCCTTTCTTCTTCTTTCTCCTTCTTCTTCTCCTTCTTCTTCTCCTCTCCTTTCTTCTTGTCCTTCTTCTTCTTTTCCTTCTCCTTCTTCTTCTCCTCTCCTTTCTTCTTGTCCTTCTTTTTCTTTTCCATCTCCTTCTTCTTCTTTTCCTTCTCCTTCTTCTTCTCCTCTCCTTTCTTCTTGTCCTTCTTTTTCTTTTCCTTCTCCTTCTTCTTCTCCTCTCCTCCTCCCCTTTCTTCTCCTTCTTTCTCCTTCTCCTCTTTTTTCTTCTTCTTCTTCTTCATTCTGATTGCCAGCAGCAGCATTTATTGAAATGCTTACCATGTGCCTAGTACTATTGTACATCATATGAATGTAATAACTCACAATCTTTGCAATAGCCATATGAGAAAGATATTATAAAATTCCCAGTTTACAGATGATAAAACTGAAATATATAATTTGCCCATGTCTCCAATGGTGAAGCCAGGAGTTGAACCCAGGCAAGGTACCAGAGTCCACACTCTAGGAAAATATGTTCTGATAGGCAATGTTTGCTATACAGACAATTAAGGTCATGCTGTGGCTGACTGTGTCTTATATCCAAAGGAATTACCTTTGAATTTGAAGAAAGGGATTCATCTCTCTTTTTCAAATTCTATTTTAAACTATTATTTCCAAAATCCTCTGGGACCCATCTATTTCACCTTTTCACCCTCTGAAATCCTTTATTGCTTATTTGAGACTTATCATTTATACTGAATCACCAGTTCTCATTTCATGTACCTGCCTTCTTACCCCAACTACACTAAATTATCTCTGAAGGAACACATTGCATCTTACAGGTATTGCATATTACAGAGCTTGGCAAACAGGAAGCACTTAATAGAATCTTGCTGACAGACAAATTGTAGATGGATAAAAAGGGGATTTTCCAACAATGGAATATGTTGTCAAGAGGATGCCATCAAATCCCCTTTCAAAGAGATATTTATAAATAGGATTCAATCTCAGCCATTTCAGGTGATTTAATGTGGTCCTAATCGAAGTGAAAGGAATAATCTCCAAGAATCTCTTCTATTACTTGATACTTCTGGTATCTGTCTTCCTAAATCCCCACAAACCTTCTTTTCAAGGTATTTGTGGCATAAGAAGACTGGACAATCTTGCCTTTAAGCCTAATGTAATACTTTGGAAAGGTCATAAGCTTTGGGGAAAGTCAATTTGGGATATTAAAGCTCTATAATGTAATAACTGGGAAATCTTGATTGATTTTTACCTCTCTGAGCCCCAGTTTCTACAATTGCAAATAACCCTATAGGTTTATTCTAAGAAAATGTAGAAATGTGTACATTAGTGTAGCATCTGAAGAGTCATGATCACTCAATAAATATTAGTCCTCTTCTTTCCTGTTTCCTAACTTAACTCTTAAAAAATCAGATCATTCCACAAGTTGCTCTATTTCAGTATAAAATGGCCATTTAACATGCATGAATTTGTGAATATGCATAAATATAGATGAAATAGTTATACCACAAAGCTCAGTAAGGTAACTGGAAGACAGGTGAGCTCCAGATGTCAACCTTAGGGTTGTCAACAATCTGATAACACAAAAAAGAATCCATACCTTATAAGACTACTAAGTAACGAAAAAATTTACCAGCATTCAGATCAGAAATTGTCTGTTTGTAGAAAGTGAGTGGCTGTAATGGGATGACGATTTATTGCTGCAGCTCAGAGAAACAAAGAATCTGTAAGCAGGGACTTCCCTGGTGGTGCAGTGGTAAAGAATCCACCTGCCAATACAGGGGACACAGGTTCTAGCCCTGGTCTGGGAGAATCCCACATGCCACGGAGTAACTGGGCCCGTGCACCACAACTACTGAGCCTGCGCTCTAGAGCCCGTGAGCCACAACTACTGAAGTCCGCGCGCCTAGAGCCTGCGCTCCGCAACAAGAGAAGCCACCGCAATGAGAAGCCCGCGCACCGCAACGACGAGTAGCCCCAGCTCTCCGCAACTACAGAAAGCCCATGTGCAGCAACAAAGACCCAACGCAGCCAAAAATAAACAAACAAACAAACAAACAAACAAATAAAAGCATCTGTAAGCAACCCCAGAAGCTATACAAAGAAAATGTTGACAACTGGAGGAAATGTTAACAGTTATATGAATCTGTGCAATAGCAAATAAGGATGGAAACAGTAAACTAACTGTTAACAATGTAGTTAATGAGTTCTGTACCAGAGTGTCTCAACTTTGAAAGATTATAGGGGAAGACAAAGAACTACATCAAATCAACATACTGACATTGATCAAAGTAAGTGGCTATTCCATTTGGGACTGGAAAGGAGTGCCAAAAAGGTATCAAAGGATGATTAAGAATGAGAACAGAGTTCAGAAAACACTGAGAAATCAGTACTAAGAGGTTCATCACTTTACCCTAATAAAAAGGTTCTGGAAAAAGACATGGTGGTTCTATCTGAATTAGCTTGTTGAAGGAAGTAAAAGTGTGTTTTTAATTAAAGTATTTAATGAATTGAGTTTTCATTCTACAGATTTAGATTCTTCTCAACAAATTATATATATGTATATATACATATATGTGTATATGTATATATACATATATATATATACTTTCAAGAGAGTCAATATAGAAAAAATCCCTTTAATTTGTCAAGGATAGAAAATCCAACAAAATTTATAGTCAAAGTCTTGGTTTCCAGAATGGCTTCCAAAGTTATGGCCTTTGTTAATATACATCCCTAAACTTTATCTTCTCAGTGATAAAGGATTATACCAGCACAAAATATAAACTAAATATATATAATCATTTGTATGAGTGTGCACACACACATACACACTCATGTTTTAGTTTTTAATGGAGTATCTTATGGGATAAATACTCACTTTAACATTAGATAATTCACAAAACAAAAAAGTTAATTCAGGATTCACTGATTTTTTAATCTAAACGCTTTTATGCCAGAATAATCAATTCTCAGAGAACTAATGTCATCAATCATTCAAAATAAAAGTGAATGATCTCCACATAAAGATCATAAATGCTAAAAATATTTGTACATATTTAACATATGTGAGAATTTTACTTGGGAGCTGTATAAATGAAATTCATTTAAAATTTTGCATTCATGATATCTCTTGAGTTGGTATTTAATAGCAATTATAAATTTAGCTTGTATACACGGGCAAATTATGCAATCCAAGTTTAAATTAATTTTCATTAATAAAAACAGTATAGTACATTGAGAACATCCAACTAAATTCAACTGCATTTGATTTAGCAACTAAAATTCATCTGAAATAAGTAGTAATTTTCTATCTGCAATATTAATTCAAAATTCAAATGATATACTAATTACAGACTTTTCAGAGAGCTAATTATTTCAGTTTAAAATACAGAATTACTTTCATTTTTTTAAACACTTATTTAACTTTGAGAATTACACACTTTAAACTTGGATATTTCTCCATTTGTATAGTGACCTTCTATAATTTTGCAGGTCAAAGACCATGAATTAATATATGATTACTTCAAGCGTAAGTACTTGACGTCACTCAATTGAAAATGGTTAAGAAAACAGGCTATCTAGACCCATATCATGTCTACTCCTGCAAAATTCTAGGTTCTCTGAAGTAAGAAACTATGCCATCATCAACTTATTGGACCCATCAGAACCTGCCACATAATAAGTGCTCTGCATATACAATAAATGAAACCCCAGGCATAATTCTTTGGGGAATTGGATATGATTAATACACATTTTTTCTACCTGTAAAAATTGTTAGTTGCTCTACAATAAAACATATGTCTTGGTAGTGGGATAAGGAGACCTGGAATAAGACACACTATATTAAATATGGTGACAGACTGAATATAAAATGGACAATGGCCAGACCATATATAAAACTAGAACGCTGGCCCACAATCAGCAGCAACCACGCCAGGAAACCAGACTACTTATCTACAGGTCAGACTTGTAAGGTCAGACCATTATCTCTAGCAAAAAAAAAAGAAAACCAGGAAGCCAAACAATAACCCCTGTAACATTCATAATTGTCTAAAACAATTGGCTAAGATGTGACTAATAACTGACAGTTTCCCTAATTTTTGCTCCCACTTCGAACTTAGGACCAACCAATACCTCTAACCGATCCCATAATATGCCCTACTTCTAGTTAGCCCATGACAGTTTCCCCATGCCAAAAGCCTCCCTTCAAGGCATTCCTGAAGCCTTCCCCATTTTTAACTATGAAGCTTTCCCACTCCTCTGCCTGCATTTGAGTCTCTACTAAACACAAGTGATAGTGGCTATTTCCCTTGCTATAGTAAGTTCTGAATAAATAGCCTTTGTTTTCCTCATTTGGGTGGTCTTTTTTCCCACAACAGAAAATTTTGGATGGTAGGTTAATGGATGATTTTTTTCTTTGTGTTTTCTGTATATTACATACATTCTGGGGAGTTAATAAACTTCCATAATAAGAAAATGTAAATGTTATTTAGTCAGAGAGAGAAAATATACCCTTCATATTGACATCTCCATATATTCTGGATGTATGTGTGTAGTTAGACAGGGGTGACAGTTCAGGAGACATCTAGAAGAAAGGCTTGGGTAGACTATGCATTATGGATCCTCACTTGGAATATTACCCTCCTTAGTGGAAGCCACTTTGAAATGCTGCACGTAACACTTTGTAGTTTTCTTTCTAACTCAAGAACAAACAACCAAAACTCTGATTATCTTCCAACTCTTGACATCCCAGGTTTGAAACGCCTTTTGCAAAGAACTGCTAATTTGGGGCAACCAATTGCTGACAATCAGAAGACATTACTAACATTACTTCTAGTGCATCCAAATGATACATATACCTTAGTGTGACAATCTTTTATTGCCATGAGAACTTATCTTGTTATCCACCCATTGCACAGAATAGATAATCTAGCAGTAAAGTGCTATGAAAAGAAAAATAGCCAGCTATTAATGAGTAATTAAGATGTGACAAGTATTAAATATTTTTACATGTAGCTTATCATTTCATTTCACAAGAACTCAATATTGCAAGTGCTATTATTCTCCCCATTTTCAAATTAAGAACTTGAGACATAAATGGATAAGTAGCCTGTCCAAGAAAAAATATTTACTACTGGCTTAACTCAGATACTTTTACCCCAAAGCCTATGCTCTTAACCATTAGCTATAATCTCTCCCTCTCCTAACCCTCAAAAGAAGACACACATATGCACATACATACCTGACAATAAAATATGGGTCAAGCACAAATAAGAGGAGTAAATGTATCATATTCTCTTTTTTAGATCTGATAGTCTAATATTCATATTTTTTCTTACATATCCAGATGTAGTAAGGAAGTCTTTTACCTATATCTAAGAAGTTAGGAATATCAAATTTAGGAAGCAAACATATAAATTCCATTTTGAATAGCTTAACATATAAAAAATATATTGCTTATTGCGTATTTAAGAAGGATGTTGTTACTTTCTCATTTTCTGAAATGATATTACAAATTGCATAATATACAGACACTCAATATGTACTCTAAAGAAGCGATAACAAGTACAATCTATAGATTTAGGCTACTAAAGTTTACCTTTAAGGCTTTGTGGTCTCTGACATGTAAATTAACTTCTTCATGACACAATTTCTACATCTAACAAATGGGAATAATCCATGCAACAATTCTTTGGGGTTGTTACAAATAGTAAAAGAGATAATACATTAAACACTGTGTCAATGAGTGGAAGCATCTTGAACCATTTGCATTAAAATTTCTCTAGTTCGAAACAATGTAAAATGTTGGAAAAAATTACCAAGATGGCACATCTGTAATTGCTCAATTTCATGCATTCATGAGAGGCTCTTTAGAAACAAACCAAACAGGTTTCCAGAGAAAGGGTACCCTTATGGGAGATGGGGAGAAGGAGATGGGGAGGAGGCCAGAGGAAAGGGGGTAAAAATCGAGGGAGAGAACACAGTAAAAAGAGAAGGCCAATGTGCCCACTATTAATTGTTTTGTCCCACAAGCAGAGCTTCCCAACACCTTACCTTTCCTGATAACCTTCAAAAACTCTCCCAATAGTTCCCTTTTCAATGGTTTCCAACTTGTTTCTTAGTCTCTCAGAGAGAGGAGAGGCAGTTGATTGCTTTCTAATGAAATGAGAAGCTGTATTTTAATTAAGTTAACAATGAGACTAATGCATTTAAAGTTTCTGACTTTGTTGCCAAGGTAAATAGTAATTGAAAACAAAATGGTTAGAGGCAGGCAAAATAGGTTCTAGGTTGAGCTGATGCCAAGTTGTCCTCAGTAAATCAGCAAAGTCCTTCTAACTCTATCCTCTACAGCTTGGTCTCTCTGTAAACTGGAAAGAGATAGTGCAGGACACTCTTTCCTAAACATAGGCAATATATGAGTAAATGTAGGAGAGATAAGAAAGACAATGAGAGAGAAAGGTGGAGGGAGGGAGGAATGGTGAGAAAGAGAGAGAGAGAGAGAGAGAGAGACTGAGAAAAGTGTAAGAAGATAGAGCCAAAGCCAGTTACAGAAAAATTCAGAGACTGAAATTATGACATAATAACAAGGTCATCACTTTAAGTTGAAAAATACTAGGTTATAATCTATCAATTACTTTTCATCTCTTTGATTTGAGGAAGTTATTTAATTCCTCTAACACTTATTTTTCACATCTGCATCCTGAGGCTAATGTCATCAACATTAAAGGTTTGATTTGGAGTAAAAAGGTATCTGTCTCAACCACCCAACGCATACTAGATGTTCTATATATGTTAACTCATATTATTTAACTATATTTCCCATAATTGTCTAATTTTACACTTCTGCTCTTGATATTCCAAAGATCATGATGCCTCCTCATGGAAACATGTTGTATTAGTTTGCTAGGGCTGCCATAACAAAATACCACAGACTGGGTGGCTTAAACAACAGAAATTTATTTTCTCATAATTTTGGAGGCTGAAAGTCCAAGATCAAGGTGCCAACAGGGTTGGTTTCTTCCGAGGCTTCTCTCCTTGGCTTGCAGATGGCCACCTTTTTGCTATGTCTTCACATGGCCCTTTCTCTGTGTGTGCACAACCCTGGTGTCTCTTCCTTTTCTTAAAGGATGCAAGTCATACTGAATTAGTACCTCACTCTATTTTAACCTTAATTACCTCTTTAAAGTCCATATCTTCAAATACAGTCACATTGGAGATTAGGGCTTCAACGTATGAATTTGGGGTGAACATAATTCAGTCCATAATATATGTTGTTCACACTGGTCATATCAATGGAGATGGCTCAGCTTTGACTTTTAGAGATTCTTCTACATGTTCCTGAAGAATATCCAGTTTTGAGACAGAACTTATTTCCAATACTATTTCATTATTCAAGCCCTACTTCCAAGATTCCTTTCGTTAACATGCCCCCAGTCTGTGTACTCTTACAAAAACTTTAGGTGACTGATTGGAACCATTGGATTAAAATCTATTCCCCATGCCAAAGGCAGTGAAATACCATTTGGATGCTATTATTGATACTGTCTTCTTTAACTAATGTACAGGTTATTTTTACTTTTTCAGGGAATTTTTGATGAACATGAAATATTCATAGCGGACAGATAATATTTAAATGACATTGTTAAATAATTAAAAATGTGAAGATCTCCACTGGGGATTACTACATTAAGACTGCGAATACACTCTCATTATCTGCTCTCCATTTCTGAGATATTGTGGAATAAAAGGAACTTCTGAGTAATTTCTCTAAGCTATTATCTACCTTTAGAGAGACAAACTTTGCATTAGATTTTCAGCAGAATGAATGATTATTAAAATGTTCTTGAATAAATTTAGGAACCTAAAACTCAAGTGCCATATGTAATAAATATAGGATATACCAAATGTTAGCACTTCCAAATATCAGTGTGACTGAAGGTACAAGAAAAACTTTTGAGCATCCAAAGGATTAAGTTTAATCTCAGCTACTATATTTGCCAACTACATATTCTATTTGTTTCCATATTCAGAATTGGTTTATGGCTATATCTGCTTGTGCATGGCATGGCAATGGAAAAAAAGATGGAAAGGTCAGATTTTTGAGCATTTGATTAATTCATTTAATTTTCTCAATATGTCTATAAGGTAGACATAACTATTTTACAGGTGAAGAAACTAAAACTAGAAATGGTTAAGTGAAATGAGTAAGGTCATACAAACAGAGAAAAACACTGGAAGTTTTCTAAATCCAAGCCCAATTACAAACTTTACTACCTTCTCTGGAAATTGATAATATTATGCCTTGCTTCCTTATTGGGTTGCTGTAAAATTCATTAAAACAATGAAAATTAAGGTGCTCTACAAAATGTACCAGGATTCACAAATGAATTTTTGATTACTATATGCTATTCCCAAACTATTTGTGACATTTTTTCTGTTTACTAAATTGAGGTATCAACTTGTTATTTCTATAAATTTTATCCATTATTTTGCAACAGAAGTAAGACTACTGTGGATGTCAAGAAAAGGGTAATCAGAATATAGATTAATATACAAGTAAAATTAATGGTATTTATAAAAGTGTGTTGTGCATTCAGCATCATGGTTAAGGCTGTGAAGGATCACAAAGACTACTTCAACAATATATAATGTACATGTTCTCACTTTTAAGCTTAAACTATCCAAGACATTTTGAAATAGTAATTATTATATAAAGAACAGAAACAACATTTACTGTGTGCCAAGAAATATTAGAAGCCCGGCATGTATGACCTCACACATATATGCACAACCATGAAGTAATAAGAAAATTCTTTACTCACTACATCAATTTCCAATTACTAATTTACTTACTAACATCTTGGGATCTGTGTGGTTTATTCCTATCATTCAACTGCTCTCTCAAAATTCATCTTTGTCTTCCATACTAACAAATCTAGCAGCTTGCTCTTCATTATTTTCTGAAATATTCATTATTGAGGACCTCATTTTTGAAAAGTTGGCCTCCCTTGGATGCCATGACACTACATCATCTGAGTTCTCTCCCATCTCTTTGATACTATCTCCACCTATTTTGTCGCTATTTCTTCCTCATTGAACCCAAAGTGTAGAGATACGTGAAGAATCTGTTTTAACATAACAATCCCAGCCACTTCCATAGCTTCAATTAGCATCTCCCCAGGTAGAGGGAAGTATTTAAAAGGCAAATGCAGACAATGCAATAATGCACTGATTTATTAAATATTTACTGAGTGTCCTCTTTGATAGATACTTCTTTAAATGATGGGAAAACTGCAGCAACAAAAAGAACAGAAATTCATTCCCTCATAGAATCTTATTCCTAGTAATGAGAAGGAAATAATCCTCTTAATCCAAAAAGATGATTTTTCTAATAAAAACCAAAACAAAAAAAAAGGAGGGTAAGGAGAATTCTATTTATGGCAGATAAAGACAGTTATTAGAATTGTGTTTCCAAAGACTTCAAAAATGACCATTTGCGGTTTATACTTTTCACAGCCATCCTTATAAAAGAACAAAAAAATTGAACTTATTTAGTATGATGTTAAGATGCAACTAAAAGGAAACAATGAAAAGTCACTTAATCCAAAGTGATGAAGTTTTTTTCTCATGTTAAAAAAATTCTGGGCTTCCCTGGTGGCACAGTGGTTGAGAATCTGCCCGCCAATGCAGGGGACACAGGTTCGAGCCCTGGTCTGGGAAGATCCCACATGCCTCGGAGCAACTAGGCCCGTGAGCCACAATTACTGAGCCTGCGCGTCTGGAGCCTGTGCTCTGCAACAGGAGAGGCCGCGATAGTGAGAGGCCCGCGCACCGCGATGAAGAGTGGCCCCCACTTGCTGCAACTAGAGAAAGCCCTCGCACAGAAACGAAGACCCAACACAGCCATAAAATAAAAATAAATAAATAAATAAATAAATAATTCTATGGTACACACGTGAAGGCAAATTTGCTGGCTCTCCAGTGCTACTGAATATAAAGGACTCAAAAACTGTATACATTTTCATTCATCAATTCCTATCATATCAAAGGTACATACTATCAACATATTTTATGACTTGATGTTGACCTTGATCACCTTGCTGAAGTAGCATTTGTCAGATTTCTGCACTATAAAATTCCTCTACTTTCCCCCTTTTCCATATTGTACTCTTTGGAAGGAAGTCACTGTTCACAGCCCACATAAAGCCCATATAAAGCCCATATAAAGCCCATATAAAGACTGTAGATTTATGCTCCCTCTTTTTGAGGACAGAGAATCTACAAAATTTATTTAGAATTCTTCTGCACAGAAGACTTGTCTCTTCCCCCCCATTTATTAATTTAGTCAAATATTTGTTTACTTCTATATGGATTCATGGATATTTATTTTATACTTTGGGTTATAATCCAATATTACTTCACAAATTTTTCCAGTTTTGGCCATTAGGAGTTCTTTCAGTCGGCTCCTGTGCCTCTTAAGACACACTCATATCTGTATAGTTTCTTTGTTTGAGCACTTGCATATTTTATGACACTAGAAGATGCTCTAGAATCATCTCATATGTTGCCTAGAATCAGTCATTTCTCCAGGGACCTCTGGTTCTTTTTTCTAGTAAAGGGTGTCAGAAACAAAGATCTGGGTGGTAGCTACGCTCACTGCTACTGCAGTGCCATTTCTTTCAGGCCTTCTCAGCAGTCAGAGAAAAGAAATACATATGTAACTAACTCATGTATATACACATATTCATTTTAAATATTTCTATATGGAACCATATATATTTATATTAAGTTAAACATGAGTTCTTACCGATGTCTCCAGCTCTAAGCCCTTACCACATGGTTTATTCTAGCCTCCTTCTCTTGCTTATCTACAAATTCCCACCCCAACAGTGTGAAACCTGGCTCCCACTATCCACCATCCTTTTGCTTAATTGTTCAATTCCAGTATACATGTATAGAAGTATCAGAAGTGTTAACCCCTACCCCCAGGGGAAACAATTTATCAATCACAGCACAGTGAGCCTGTGCAGTTTTTTTTTTACTTGTTTGTTTGTTTTGGGTTTGGTTTTTCCTTTTTTTTGGTCTTTAGTATTACATACTCCACTCATTTCCAAAGTTACTTAGGTCAGCATTTTCACCCCTTTACCCTCCTCAGTGAGGTTGTTTCATACATTTGTAATACAGATGGATAGTCTTGACAGAGCCTACATTCTTGCCCGTGACACCTTGAGCTCCTAAACGATATTTTAAATTTGCAAACATTATGATACATTATCTGTGCTGTGAAAGTCTATGCATTTTCAAAATATAAATCCTGTGACGTACGATACATTACATGTATGATAAAGAATAGTTGCACCATCATAAAGATCCCCTGTGCTTTGCCTATTCATTCTTACCCTAAACTTTGAAACCATTGATCTTTTTACTTTCTCCATAGTTTTGTCTTTTCCAGAACGTCATATAATTGGAATCATACAATATGCATCCTTTTCAGATTGGCTTCTTTCTTGTAGAAATGTGTATTTAACGTTCCTACATGTCTTTTAGGCTTGATCGCTCGTTTCTTTTTATTGTAGAATAATATTCCATTGAATGGTTATACCAAAGTTGGTTAATTCATTCAACTATTGAATAGCATCTTGGTTATGTCCAGTTTTAGCAATTGTATAAAAAGCTGCTATAAATATTCATGCAGTTTTTTTTTTTTAAATACGTTTTCAACTCAAGTGGGTGAATAGCTAGAAGCACAATTGCTATCCCATATGATAAGAGTGTACTTAGGTTTATAAGAAACTCTTAAAATGTTTTTCATCATGGCTGTATCATTTTGTATTCCCACCAGCAATAATTAAGAGTTTCTGTTGCTCACATCCTCATCAGCATTTGGTGTTTCAATGTTTTGGCTTTTAGATATTCTAATAGATGTATAGTGGTATCTCTTTATTGTTTTAATTTGCAATTGCCTAATAACATATGCTGTTGAACATCTTTTTATATGCATATTTGCTTCTGTATATCTTCTTTTGTGAGGTGCTGAGTTTTAAGATTTCTTTGTATATTTTAGATGCAAGTCTTGTATCAGATATGTTTTGAAAATATTTTCTCCTAGTCTGTGGCATGATTTTCATTCTCTTAACTGTGTTTTTTGCAGAGCAGAAGATTTTAATTTTAATGAATTTTAACTTATCACCTTTTCTTTCACAATTGTGAAAGAAAACACATTTTTCTGGAAAATGTCATGTAAACTAGTTCACTGAGTGTAACATGGAAACGTTCAATGTCTGAGACAGTCATCTTCTGAGTCAGTGATGCAAACCACACGAATTGTTTAAGAATTTCGTGTTAATCTGGGTTAGTGTGCCTCTGAAATGACAAACAAGAATCTGGGAAACTATGGTCCTAGGGATTTTCTGGTTTCTCCTGTGCATTATGATTCCTTCTGCCCTTGAAGCTATTAGTAAAGTTTTACTTTAGATAAGATTTCTGGTTTGTGAATCTGGTTTGACTGATTCTTTGTATTATTTCACTTTCTAGTTAGAACTTAAATTACTGATGTGCTCTTAAATATATTTGTATTCCCTATGGCACCATGAGCAAATCTGACCAAATGTTTGCAGTTACCCAATATGTATGAAAATTTTCACATATTTATTTTTCAATAAATCTACAGGAATTATTGTCACTATTTTACTGATGATTTCATTAAGGCTCAGAGGTTAACAAAGTTTCCCAAGCTTATGTAAATATCAGGGACCAAATCACCCAGACATGTGTCAACTACAAATTGGCATGTTCCACTGGCACTTGCCATCTACCTGTACAAGGATTAAATCATGTGCTGCAGCAGCTGCTGACTTTCAACACCCCTTGAAAGGAGTTCAGGTAAAGAGCAGAAATGAGGCACTCTGTGCTCTGGAGGAAAACTGGCAGAACAGGTCTTCAGATAGTTAGATATTTTCAGGAGATAATTTTATGAGCCCAGTTCTTGTATCTCCTCATATCTAGAAAATCACTATAATCCTTCATGGTGACATCTGCTCCTCGTGACGAGCAGTAACCTGCACAAGACTAGCAGAAACCTTCTGTAAAAAATATGTGCTTCATTGCATGTACTCCCCCTTCACCAAAATCACATCTTTCCTGACCTTCCCCCCCTGCCTCTTTGGAGCAGTTTCTCAGAGCTATCTGGGATAGCTGTCTCCTGGGCTGCAGCCCTCATTTTGCCCCCAAATGAAACTTAACTCACAACTCTCACGTTGTGCATTTTTTTAAAAGTCGACACATGTTACCTCAAAGCCATGCTATTTTACCATTCCATGATAACTTCTATGGGTCTGGGCAAATGGGTAGTCCTCAATAAATAAATTTAGTGTATTTATTCTGACCACCAATCCTGGGAACAAATAAACCTGTTATTTAATAAATTCAATAAGTAAAATGGTTCAGTTATCTTCAGTGTTATGTTATTTACCATTCCTCTGTCTGGGTTCCCTTAGAAAACTTGTTGATTGGTGAAGGGAACACAAATTGCCACCCCAAATGTGCTTCTTCAGCATATTGATTATTTGAGCTGGTTATTTTTAAGAAATTGCACACACAGAAGAAGTTCTGAAAACAAGTAGAAGTTACCCTTTTGTAAGACATATTTACATTTATAAGGGAAATCTCCATATGTAAGAGTATCTAACTCTCTGGACCAGAAGAGGATGACCAAATCTGTGGAACCTCCTATCAGCGGAGAAGCGGGGACTTAAATCTGCATGACAACCCTACCCTTGTTTACTATGCTTTTCCTGACAGCCTCCCCCATAGTAACTGGTTCCACCACCCACAGCATCCTCTTTAGTCTTTAGCTAAATATGTTATTCAAGGTAGTGGCTTGGGTCATTTTGGAGAGTTACTCAGTTTTTCTGTGTCTCATCCATGTATACAGGGGGTGTATGTGTCCTTAAATTTCTGTTTGCTTTTCTCCTGTTAATCTGTCTTTTATTAGAGGAGATGTCTCAGCCAAGAACCTAAAAGGTTAGATAGAAAATTATTTTTCCTTCCCCACATTGGCACTTATGATGGAATAAATGGTGGGCTATAAACATCACTGCCAGAAAGTTAGAGTTTATTGAATCTTCTGTTTTCCTTATTTTTTTGTTTCTTCTTCTAACTTCTTTCCTCTTTCCATCTGCCTAGCCCTCTACTTGCAAAAATAAAGATTAGCAACCAGGGCCCTAAGGTTGAAATAATGAGCACTGGCTTTAATTAATCTGAAAAAATGTTACCTATTTGTGTTGAAATTTTTCAGACTGCTTCTTCCCCTCCTGCAAAGAATTTAGTTAATCCCCTCCTTCACAAAGAAGTTATAACTCACATTCCAAGCTAATTAAATCTGGAGAATGTATTACCTTGTTACAATACAGCCTATCATTTATATAGTGACAGTGGTATTATTACTTTTACCAATTATTTTGTATTTCATTCTATCTAGAATGGGACCACCTGAAGCAACCTCATTGGTCCTCACAAACATGAAACAGTAGTCAGGAATTGGTGGTGAGGTTATTGATGAAAGCAGGGTACATGCATCTTAACATAATTCTGAAAGAGTTATGCTCTTTCAGAGCATAACTCTAGCTCATTTCTCTCTAGCTCATTTCTCAAATTGTTTAAACTGACTGCCAGTATGTCTATGGCTGTAGAAGCTGCTGACTCCAAGGAGCAAAAATCTACTCCAATCACAGAAAAGGTATTAGAATTGGGAACAGAAAGCCTAGGACATAGGCTGTGGGGATATTTGTGGCATTGCATCTAACCAGCATTTACTCTACCACTTTGGGGGGACTCTCCTCCCATTTGACACAATCTGGTAGGACTTCATCAAGGTGTCTGGAGAAAAAGCAAACACAAACAAGACCAACCAAACTCTCCCCTCTATAGAATTTGAATCTTGAGAGACAAACAAAGCATACAATAGAAATAATTTGCTCCAGCAATGCTCTTGAGATGACACAGAGACTTTGTAAGTTGCTTTATGAGCTTGATTCTTCAGCTTTTCTGATTTCGGTGAGCACCTCCAAGTCTAACAAATTCATTTTTCCCTTTAGGTAGGTTTATTTTGCTCTCTGCAGAACTACCCTAACTGATACAAGATCTAGCTGTTCATTACTGATTGTGTGACCTTCAGCAAGTCACTTAGAATCTATAAGCTCAACTTTTGTCAAATGTGAATAATATATGTGTCCTATAAATCTCACATAATCTTCAGGACAATAAAAGAGATTATAAATTGTCCTCATTTTGCAAATGATGTTCAACATAAAATTAATAGACCTAAGAATAATATGTTCTATATGTTCTTATTTTGCAAATTAAAAATTATGACAATAAATATTTATTTATAAACTATATTACATATCACATATATATCTGTATATCTATGCATATATCTATATCTATCTGTCTATCTATCTATCCATCTACCTAATCATCTATCCATCTATCTTTATTGGTTAGGATAAAGAGCAGAATAAATGGAAGGCCAGAAGCAGAGCAAAGAGACCTCCATTGATGGTTAAAAGAATGTATAAAAGGGATGAACAGGAGATATGAGAATAATTCATAGCACCAAAGTGGTGTCTTCATTGCTATCATTCTGGTTTGTCTGGATGAATATGGAAATTAGAATAGGGCTCCATATTTACTCTCGTTGGCATGTTGTAATGCAAAGAGATTGTAAGACTAAGGACTTAAAACTCATTTAATGGCTTAAAAATTTGAGTAGAACAAGATTGCTATTCTGTTTCTACTAAAGGGAGTAGAATATGACCAGGGTTTTCCGTGCATATTTTTGTCATCCGATCATCAGATGATTACTATTAACAATCATTTTGTAGGTTTGGCATTTAAGAGAAGAACAAACTTCTGCTCAGAGATCACGTCTATCATTAGGTTATCACCTAAGCAGCAGGTGTAACGATGGACACCTTGTGCATTCCAAATGCAAGGAGGGTCAAGAACTTTTACCACTAGAGTTATGGTTCGATTAGGACTGTGTCCTTGGGTTGCAGGTAACTTTATGTTCCTCTATTAGGAGATTTACCTTGGATATTCTTGGAAGAGTTTTACTGCTGTTACCCAGGTAACTGGTGAACTGGCTAATGGTAATAAGGAAACTAACATTTGCGTTACCTCTCCTAAGTGCTCAAGAATTTCCTCTTTGTGTTTACAAGCTTTACCCCATTAATCCGTTAGACTATCCCTGTAAAGTTCATATAATTACAGCTATTTTTCTGGAGAAACTGCACTGTAACATCAAGCTGGAAACTCTCTAGCAAAACTGCACTGATTTTTAACAGATGTTGGTCTGCAGTGTGACAAAACACACACTCTCTGAAGTGAGGCCAGCTACCTTTCTCCTTCTCCTCTCACAGAGTTTCCTTTGTGATGGCCACTGTGAATTGTATCTGACTTATACTAGGAGCCAGGCTAAATGGGAGGAGGTTGCTCATTAACTACAGTGTGTGATGAAAATATGATTCCCTTTTAATATGTATGAAAAATATATTCTTTATAAGTATAAAATTTTAATTGTTGCATAGCACTTTTGTGGTATAAATGATAAAGTTGTTGAGGTGTTAAGGATACTGATGATGGAATTTAAAAGTGGTAAAGCACTATGCAAATAAAATTAACTTATCAACTTAAAATTTAACACATTTATCAAATGCCTACTATGTGCCAGGGGGCTCTGAAAGGACTGAAGATAACAGTGGTTAACAAGACATGTCTCACACTCAAGAAACTTATACAGTGTCATTGTTGTTGCTATTGTATACTATTAGCTATATTTCCACACATTTGACTTTAATGCTCTACAGCATTGGATGTGAAGTTACAAAGATGCAGCACAGTGTTTTGGTCCTTGATCACGTCAATCACACTTATGCAGATGACTCCCAAATTCAAATCCCAAATTCAAATCTCGTGAGCTCCAGTCTTGTGTTTACAAAGTACTTGCCCAACCTCTAAATAACCTGCTGGCCACTCAAACTCAATCTGCCCCAAATGGAGTCTCATAATCTCCTTCTCTCCAAACCTAGTTAATCAACCATAAAAACATAGGTTCAATTTTGGGTCCTTGTTGTCAGCTCAACCAGCTGTTAAGTCTAGTGAGTTCTATCGTTTCCATATGTCCTTTCTGGCTTTCCTCATCTAGAATTCCCTCACACCAACCTTTTCTATTTCTTAGTGGTTTCACTTTCTTTCTAGGTATGGTTCTGATCATGTCGACTATGCTCAGAAACATTGGCACTCAACAAAATGTACTAAAATTCTTCAGTCTATTGTGGAAAGCCTTCCATCATCCAGCACCAACCTCTCATCTGGCTTGTCTTCCATAGTTCCTAATGTCCAGACCACACAGGAAAATTGTTTGTAGAACATGCCAGCACATTTCTTCTTCCTGTTCCTCCACCTAGACCCTTCCACTCTCCACCCACGTGGCAATCCCTACTCATCCTTCCAGGCTAATCTCAAAGTGTATTAATTAATTCCATTAAGCATTTCAGATTCTACCCAGGTATAAGAGCAGTTCTAACTCGTCTTTAATTCTAGGACCTTTGACTTGTATCATATGTATGGTTCTTGATACTTTTAACATGAAATTAAAGGTATATGTTTATATACCACATCTCTCTTAGCAGATGTGAACTCAAAGCAAAAACACGTCTGATTTGTATCTGTATATATAGAGAAATACATATCTCAATATTATAGATTCAGAAAAGTACATAAATCACAAATGTACATCTGGATAAATAAATATTCACAAAGCTAGCATATCCATATAGCTAATATCCAGATTGAAAAATAAATAAATTAGCAAAACACCAGAAGCCACCTCGTGTTCCCTTTCAGTCACTACCCTTGCCCCGATGGAAATCTACAGTCCTGATCTGTAACATAGCCTAATTTTAAACTTCATATAAATGGGATCAAATGAATGTACTATTTTATACCTGGCTTCTTTGATTCTAGTTTACATTTATGAGCATGTTGTTTCATGTACTTGTAGTTTATAGAGTCTCATTATTGTATCATGTTTCACTGCATGAATGTATCCCATTTTGTTTATCCATTCTTCTGTAGAATGGCTTGTTTCCAGTTGTGGGATATTACAGATTTTGTTGTTTTCCTGAGTCAGTCTTCAGGTGCACATATATAATGCATTTCTATTGGGTATATAGTGTCTGATGTATTTTTTTGTTGTTGTTGTACCTCAGAGTATCCAATTCAGTGCTGCTATTTGAAAAAAATGAATAAATAAATAAATATATACAGTATATCTTTTTTTCTTAAATTGATTTTAATTTGCCTATGCACTACGCATTTTTGTTTCCTTAGGCATCAATGCTTTGTTCAGAATAAATGTGTAAAAAAACTGGATTAATATTATTTTTTTCCCGGTCCTTGAAGGTGTATGTCATAGGTTAAGACTTTTTATTACTTAGAATTTGTCAGATGCTAAAGGAATATGGTTCCAGTTGTATCTGTACCCAAGACAGAGCTAAACATGAATGAGATTTTTAGTGAGTGGCTAAACCTGGCCCATCACTTTATCAGAGTGCAAAAGAGATGGGTTGGGTATGAAGTTAGTTCTAATTAAGGTTCTGAAAAAAAGAGTAGAATAAAAACAATAAAATCTGCATTTAGAATCAGATAAGCTTTCAAAGTTATGTATTAATAAACTAAAGAAACTTTTTGTGTTTATTCACTGTCTCATACCTCTAATAAAGTGATTCAAATTGCTTTAGTTTCTTCCTTCATCAACAGAAGAAACTGCATACTTAAAGCTATAAAAACACTTCACCTAAGAAGAGTGAGGCTCCTGCAGGTAGCAAAATGAACATATATTGTTAACATAATATGGATTTTTCTGTCTCTCTGTCTTTCTCCTTCTCTCTTCCCTCTCTGTCTCTGTCTCTCTGTCCCTCCTTCCCTCCCTCCTTCCATCTCTCCCTCCCTCCCTTTTTCTCTTTTTCTCTGTTAGTTTGGTCTCCCTAGAAGTAGACCTGATACAAGGATTTGAATGCAAGGACATCTTTGAGAAGTGAACGGAACAGTGACAGGAGAGTGGAGAAATGATACATAGAAGAAAAGACAGCTCAGTAACACAGTGAGTGACTAGAGCTCAATCCAGTGGGTAAATTGAGAAATGGTACAAAACAGGAAATGATGCAAAACAATTCATAATTATCCCATCCAAGGGGTGAGGGAGGTGGAGTGTTTCTGTACTAACCTGAGAGTCATTGATAAAGATATTTTTACAGGGATTGTTAATCCCTGGCACTTCTAGCCTTTCAAGCACATGTGCATCACAGTCTTCCGCATTTCCAGAAAGTGACCTCAGCATAGATAACAGATACTAGCAGTTCAGACTCAGTCAGGACCCATTAAAATAGTAGGGTCTGACAGAATATGGACAGAAGGCTGACAGTAAGTATTATTTCTTTCTTACACTAGTTCTTTCTTTCTCTTTGTCTCTTTAATTCTTTCTAACACCATAGCCACCATAAAAGGCTTTAAATTCACCTTGATACATTCATCGAGCATTAAAAAAAATTAAAGCTAATGAGATCTACACAATGGGAAAATAAAAGTTTAAAAAAATAAAAAGAGAGAAAGAAAAAAAAAAAAAGATGAACCCAAGATGGGGTTAGTACCAAAATACTTTTCATGCAAGGGATGAGCCAGAGGTGCCCTTGAAAGCTTTCTAGACACCAACACCAAAGGTAAACATGATACGATTTATATTATCTATGGCAGAATAAAGCAATCCTGTTTCCCAGGAAAACCACTTTTTACTAATATCAAGATCATAGAGACTTTCTACACCAGGCCCTCATAAAGTGTGTGCACTATTCAGTGTGGTAAACAATGTCATTGTCAAACTTCCTAGAGAAATAGAAGATGTATAAAGCTGGAGGGAAATCAGATTTAAGGCCTTCGGAGCAAAACTGAAAGCAAGCCTGAAAGGAATCATGTCTCCTTTGAAAACTATTCTCCAGCTTCAGAATATCAAAAACAGTACCTTCAGGAAAGAGCTGTCACAACCAGGAATCTTTAATGGCATCATTAAGAAGTTGATAATTGGCCTGAAGATGCTTCAAGAAACCAGTGACCATCTCAATGACACACTGACCTTTGAAGAGCCTCTGGACAAAGATCAGGGGCAGTCAATCCAAGAACTGAGGAAAACAAAATACAAGGATCAAAATCATTCTTGCTGTCATCAATGGCTATCCAAGCATGACCGCTCCAGGGAGTGTCACCACTCTGGGCTTCAGGGGCAATGAGAAAGAAAGAGCTGGCAGCCATCTGCCCCAGATGGAGTAACACAATTCCTCCAGCAATTAGACCCCATAGCCACACTGTTTAATTAAACCAACAATAAAACTGGGTGATAGGCCTTTCATCCCTGTCGCGAAAGTCCTCCCCCTCAACCTGACCCTCTAGTGTTTAGAGTTGCTGTCATCAAGATGTTCTACAGTTCCTTGATTCTAACTAGCTATACCCTATGTTTACATTTTCAAACTATTCACTCTGCTTTCTTGAAACACTACTCTGTAATAAACAAGCTCACTTTTATCGTTAATCTTTTCCCTTAGCTTTTTCTTTACTTCCTTGCTTTAATGAAAACATTACTTTCTCCTAAAGATATAGTTTCCCATGATAATTCTGTCTTCTATCAAAATTCATATATTATAAATTTGAGGAGAAAGTTAGGGTTTTTGTTTTTTTTTTCATTAAGCCTTGGTATTCACAAGAGTGTTAATCCCCTGTATAAGTCAAGATAGGCTTGAATAAGCCACAGTAACAAAGACATCTGAAATTTCAGGGTGTGACACAGAAGTTTCTTTCTCACTCAGAAAACAGTGTGAAGAGAAGGTCAACTGACTTTCCTCAAATAGGCTGCTTTTTTGTGGTTGTTCCAATCATCTTTTGACATTAAGGTCATCTTGGTGTCATTCAGACAAAAAGAAGAGAAATATATTGAGGAGAATACACACTATGTAAGTATTCACCTCAGCCAGAAAGTGACATGTTAGTTCTGTTTACATCTCAGCAGCCATAAATCAGTCATGTGGCTCCAAGCTAACCGAAATAGTGGTTTTGAAACATATACTTTTAGGGTTCCCATGAAGAGGAAATAAGACTGTGGGTATCCACCACAACTCAGTATTCTGGTCAACAAATAGACATTTTGTCCTTTCTCCAACGCATAGAATACACTCTTTATTCCTAAGAGGGATAGGCCAAATTACTATCTGGTCACTGTTTCTAACTCAAAATCTGGTATTCCAGGAGATTCCCAGTCCTCTACATCAAGTCCACATGCAACTCTTTTTTCATTTAGATAAAATATATACCTCACTTCAATATAAAATATTGAAGTATGAAAAAGATATCCACATCAGACACTTTCCCTCAAAAAGAAAGGGGTCAGGAGATAATGGAAGACACATGGCAGCCACAGGTTCATAGCAATTTTGAAATTCAGGGGACCAGGCACTGGGAATTATCCTTGTCTGGGAGGTAGTCAAGATTCCATGAACTGGTTCTACTCTTTGGATGAATCTCTTTTGGTTATAGCTCTCCATGACCTCAAGTTCATCTCTCAGTAAGTGTTCTCTTTCCCACTATCTTACATGGCCACATCTTAAATAAGGATTAGCTAGTGTGACCTCCTTGAGGCAATGGCTGCCTCTTGATTGTGGGAAACTAGGGAAGTTGTGGGAAACTGGAAGTTGCTTTCATAACTAGAACAGCATTACAGATTTTTTATCTGGTCTTGAGGTTTTCCTGGCAATACATTTTTTTTTATTTTTCAAAACTTATTAGGCTTGGGTTTTGCCTTCTTCTAGGCAATTCATGGCCCAGTAAACACATCCAAAGTTCTTTCTAGATATAATTGTTGAGCTGTGACTTTCTCTATGTTTAATGGCTATTACCTTGATGCTCCCTTGAAATAAACATGAACACAGACTATATACTCTATTTCATCTTCACCCTAAACCATTCTGGTAAAATGAAAAGTTGAACTGGATTTTGACACTCAAGAAAATTTTAATTCCATTTCTTACTATTTGGAGTCTAAAAAGATGCTTTTCTGACCCTACATGGCCCAAATATTTTTGACTCCATATATTCCCTTTCATTTCCACTAGAAAACCAGGCAATTTTTCATCATGTAAGCCCTTTCTTATAACACTTTGCCAAAGCAGTCAATAACAGCCAACTCACATTAATTATATGATTTTTTCAAATCTCTTCCACTAAACTTGCCAGCTCAGTTAGGCAAATCATCTGCTTTCAAAGTGTTACCAGAAGTGACAATTTTCCAAATGTTCTGCCTCAACAAAACATGAGTTAACTTTTTCCAGGCTTCCAATAGCGTGTCCTACCTGCTTACTCTCCTACTAATAATAAGCCAGTGCCATATATTTGTGGAATTCTTTGTGTGTGATATAAATTCACTTCTGCTCAAGATCAAACCTGAATAAGTATTAAAGTATTAAAATTCAGTGACTTAATACAATAGAAGTTTAGTTCTCACTCATGCCATATTCAGTTGTGAAAGTTAAGATTTCCTGGCAGCTTTCCTCTAAGTGTTCACTCATAGATCCTGTTATCTTCTATCACGTCTCTGTCATCTCAGAATCCTTTTTCCATCCACAAAAAGGGAAGAGAGATAATGGCCAAGGAGATTTCAATTGTTTTGAGAATTCAGGCCTGGAAATAGCCTACATCATTTCTGCCCACATTTACCTGACCATAACTAATCATATGACTCCTTCCTAATTGCAAAGGAGGTTGGGAAATCTAGTCTTCTCTACTCCTAGAAAAAGGACATAAAATTGATGAGATTCAACCAGTTTCTGCCAGAGTTCCGGCTTCTGGTCAACAAATACCTGCCTAAATGCATACAAAATTCTCACTCATAACAAAACAACCCAAAGTCTCCATTCAGCCACTCCTCTGGCTAAATTTCTGGAATAAAGAATGAGTCTCAGCCTTCTCTCTAATCTTTGGATATGGTTTATCCTGATCCCATAAACTTTGGACTAAAATACATACATATACATACATATGTATGTATGAAATACATGCATATACATGTACATATGTATGTATAAAATACATACATATACATACGTATAGTAGTGAAGCAGGGACAGGATACCAGCAGTACATATTCCCATTTGGAAAGGTGAAGAATAAAAATCTCACCATTCTCACTGGTCCAAACAATTCTGCAGTGTTGCTGGCAGACACAGTGAAAGTGTCTTCCACAGGGTTTGTGATTCTAGCTCTCTGGGAGACATCTCTCGTCCATTGGTCTCCATGAGCTTTGGATCCCTTCCTTTGGGAGACTTTTTATTCTTAATCACATCACTGGTCTGTCTAATAAATGCAGTTAGAACATTTCTCCTCTGAGAAGTGACTCAAAAATCAATCTATTTCCATCTTTTGTTCCTTACATCTTACAGTTTTAAGTTAATTCTGAAAACATCCAGCAGAGGCAGATGGAGGGAAGACATCAAAGGGTAGATATACTGGTTATTTCATTATCTTGTTAAAAGACTGACAACATCACTTTTTTTTCATACCAATGGCCGGAACTCAGTTGCATGGCCCCAATATAACTGCAAGGGAGGATGGGGACTGTTGTCTTCTGATGTGGCCAAGAAGAAGAAATGGGATTGGTTAGTCTCTGAAACTCTTCCCCACTCTTATAAAAAGCTGCTCCTTGAGAGCTATTGTTATTTGACTCTATGATTTTCCTCTCTCCCAGAACCATCATTCCCAGTAGTCCTACTCTTATCTCTCCTGCATCAAAAAAGTTGGTATTTTGAAAACTCTTCTTTTCTACCTTTATTGTCATTCACATGGTTAACTCATCCACCCTCAACTTTCTTGATTTCCTCAGCTCTGATGATCTCTTCCAACATGATGCCTTAAGCACCTACTCAGATTCACATCCTAGAACTTATCATCACCTGAAACAGCTCCATTTCCAAAATACTAATCCCACTTTCTCTCTATGCCCCCACCCAACTCAACATTGTGGTCCAAACAACATCATCTTTATCTTTCTTACTTTAAAGACTCCTTCATAATTCATCATTTAAAAGCCACTCTGGGGCTTCCCTGGTGGCGCAGTGGTTGAGAGTCTGCCTGCCAATGCAGGGGACACGGGTTCGAGCCCTGGTCTGGGAAGATCCCACATGCCGCGGAGCGACTAGGCCCGTGAGCCACAATTGCTGAGCCTGCGCGTCTGGAGCCTGTGCTCCGCAACAAGAGAGGCTGCGATAGTGAGAGGCCCGCGCACAGCAATGAAGAGTGGCTCCCGCTTGCCGCAACCAGAGAAAGCCCTCGCACAGAAACGAAGACCCAACACAGCCATAAATAAATAAAAATTTAAAAAATAAAAAATTTAAAAAAATTTAAAAAAGGAAGATGTCTTAAAGCTCTCCTCAACGGGGATTGGTTAAGGCTTTAAAAAAAAAAAAAAAAGCCACTCTGAACACTTTTAATCAGTCTCTATGCTCATAGACCCCTGTTACTCCAGCTGACTTAGTCAATTGACCCCTTTGTACCTAGGCTAATTCCCTCTCCTTTTTCCCAATGCAATAACCTTCCCCTTTCACTAATTCTCTCATTATCCAGTTTAATTTCTTTGATTCACCATTTCAAAAACATTCTTGGCAAAAGCTTCCTTTCTATTATTCATTAAACCCATTTTGAAAGATACCAACCCTGAATGAAACCAAATATTCCCTTTCCCTCTGCTGCCATCCAAGCAACTGGATACTACTTGAGAAAACAGTACAAAAGAGCATATTGATGCTATGAGTTTTTATGATCTTTAAATTAAGAGGCCCTAATGCTCTCTTTAAATCAGACATTTCTCTGGTCCACAAATCTTGTCCACTTTCCACAACAATCATTTTAAACTTTTGTGCTCCCCACAGAACTCTGACTATCCAGCTTCTCGCCCCACTCTCATTGCCTAAAAAAAGAGAAATGTAAGCCATAACACAGGAATCCTTTATCATCTCACTATCAGCCTCAGAAGACTACTTTCTTCATTCTCGGAGCCCCTTCACCTCTCTCATTATAACTGAAGAGATATACATTCTCCAGTATATGGCTTACCTATATTTCAGTCTTCATTCTCATCTGATCTCATAAGAAATTACTCTCTTCTTCCCCTCTGTTATTACTCACCCCAATACTTCACTTTTCTCAATAGCATTTAATTCCACTTAAGTTTGTCTCATCTGAAAAATACAGTAAATACATTAAAAATTCTCATTTATATCCATAGCTTCCATCTCCATCTTTGTGTCGATGACTGCTAATTCTCCTCTGAGCTTCAATACACATAATCTTCAACTACCCTCCTGACGCACAACAAGCAGCTTGAACTGAACACACCCAAAACTATAAACACTGGCTATTTTACATTCTAAAATCTTCTTGTTTTTCCCCCTCTCTTAGTGAATGACACCACTGTTAATCCTTTTCAGAATGTCAAGTGCCTGGGAGTCATCTTTGACCACACCCTCTCTTTTTCCACCTCCATTAACAAATCCTGAATGCCATATCTCCTAAATACACCTCAAATACATCCCCTTCTATTTCCATTACCAACACTAGCCTGGACCAAAGAACCTCACATCCTTCTAGACATCAAAACACTCTCTTTCCCCTTTCAGTTTTTAAATTCCCACTCAACCCCATTTAATCAATTCTCTTCCCTGCAAGCAGAGTGGTAGTTCCTAAATGCAAATCTGGTGATACATCACATCTGTGTAAAATCCTTCAATGAATTATTTTTGCTCTTTGCTCTTGGGGTACAATTAAAATAGTTAATATGGCTCAACAAGGCCTGGGCCCTAAATACTGCTTTAGTATCATCTCACACCATGACCCCCTCAGCTTTCAAAGCTCTAGCTATATAGACCTTCTTTTTAATCTTCAAATAAAACATGCTCTCTCTCACCACAGGGCTTTACACATGCTGCTCTATTTTTGAATATCAGCTCTCATAACCATTTTTCACCAATTCTTTCTTATCCCTTTAGTCCTCAAATCAAATGCTATTTCCCCAGGAGAGCCCCCCTTGACATGTCAGACTAGGTCAAACACCCTTTTTCATACTAACATTGTATATTGTTCACTTTCTTCATAAGATTTATGATTTCATATTTATATATATGATTTAAATTTATTTATGCTATTATTTCATTGGAGTCTATCTCACTCTCTCCCTAAAAACTCCACAAGTATAAGGACTATGCTTTACTCTCTGATGTGTATTTCCAACACCTAGCACAGAACAGGGGTATAGAGAGTACTCAGTAAATATTGTTGAATAAAATATATTAATTAATTTCAGGATGGCAAGATAAAGAGCAAAACAGTGTGTCCCAGATAGGCAGCTACCTTATTCAGGGATGAACTACGGAAGAATAGATGGAGAGTACACACATTATACATTATTCAACCCCCTATAATATGTCCCTCAATTTCATTTTTTTACAACAGTGGATGACAGATAGTTCAAGATTATCTTCCTTGAAAAATAACTAGAGAGGAAATATTTTGTGTTACCATTTTAATACAGATCCTACCAGGCTTGGGGTTAATTAATATACTGTACACACCAGGAAGATAAGTATAGATATAATCATGAAAAATTAATTTACACTATCTCAGACAAGCCTACTGAGAAAATGCTGAGTGAGACCGGCACCATATTTCAGGAACTCCAGGTTGAGGGATCTCATGGTTATGTTAGGATATGTTCTCCTAGAATTATCTCTTTCCAGGGTGAGTTTCAGAGAGGTCATATAATGGAAGGGATAGGATCCTTTGTCAATAAAAATGGTGATATAGCAGGATAAACTCTTGATTAGAAATTAAGAACATGTTTCAGTCCTCGCTTTGTCACAGTGTGATATTCTGTACATTGAATAAAGTCTCTGAAACTCAGTTTTGTACCTTTCAAAACGTGAAGGTGAATTTATAAAATCCCATTCACATCCAAGAATCTAAGACTCTTAATTCAGCATCCTTGTTATGTTTCAGTAACAACTACGATGGGCAATTCAGAATTCATCTGAACACAGGGTTTAATCAAATACTGCAGGGTCAAATATAAATTCCAAAAAGTGAGAAAACACACACACACACACACAAAGAGAAAACAAATAAATAAAACATCAAACCCTTCAATAGTTTCTTATTCTTGGCCCACCTAGTTCTTTTGTTGCTTGATATCCTGAAGAGACATACTTTATCCAAGTTTTATGCTCTTGTTAAAAAATTAATATGAATATACTAACAATTTTCCCATTGGGTTTGTAATTATTATTTCCTACAATGTTTGGCATGCACAGGGGTGGAATGAAAATATATCTTGTCCTGATTTGTTTTCCCTTTGGTGGGTCTGGATATTATCCCAGAACAATGAAGCACAAAAGGTTAAGAGAGGTAGTAAAATGAAATACAGATGGAAGTTAGGAATTGCTCATACAGCTTGGGAAGAGTTTATCTCTAAAAATAGCTACCTGTCGTGAGCAGAGAACCTCCTTAAAGCAGTAGCTGCTTATTGGACTAGATTATTAAAAATAAATACTATTGTTGTGTCACAAACCTGGAATAATAAAACAGCATTTCCTGAAACTAATAAAGTACATTATGGTATTCGAATATGGGAAGATTTGCTAAAGAGAGCAACTGCTATTTAATGGCTAAAAAAGGGAAGGGGACAGAGAGGAGGAATCTTTTTGTAGCAGAAGTCCACGTTTTGAAGTTTCAACTCACCTCAAGGCAAGAATAATCCTCATTCTCCAGTGAGGGTAAATAAGGAAGTTTTCATCAGTTAGATTCTGGTAGATAAGTAACCACATTTGAAAGCGAAGTACCTACAACCACAAAGGTGTTTTAGGAATAAAATACAGTTAAAGGAATTAGAACAGATTCTAGCTTATAGTAAGCAATTCATAAATATCAGTTATTATTGATCTTCATAGTCAGGGCCTTCTAAATATAACCAACATGGTAAAGAATCTAATAATACGGTTATTCTTCATTAGTCTCAGATTTCATATTTGCAAATTCACCTACTTGCTAAAATTTATTAGTAACCCCCAAAGCAATACTCGGGGTGTTTTTGTAGTCATTCAAGAACATGCATGAAGGAGTGATAAGGCACAGTGGAATCCAATGTACAGAGTCCCAGCTGAGGTCCAATGAGGTGATGATAATATGCCCTCTTGTTTCAGTTCTCATACTGTAAAAAAGTCTCCTTTCTGTGGTCTACTGAGTCCACATTTTCACATTTTTGTGCTTTTTCTTGCTGATTTTGCTGTTTAAAATGGCTCCCAAATATAGAGCTGAAATGCTGTCTAGTGTTCCTAAGTACAAGAAGGTTGTGATATGCCTTATGCAGAAAATATGTGTGTTAGATAAGCTTCATTCAGGCTTCATCCAATGCTAATGACTCAACATAATATTTAACAAGGTGTCTTTCAACAGAGACACACATAAAACAAGGTTATGTATTGACTGGTTGACAAAAAATATTGCAAGCTAAGGCTGGCATGATTCTAAACCTGTATTTCCCCCAGAAACAGTATTTGCTAACTCAGTGTTCATGGCAACTTTATAGAATATAACTACTACAAATGAGAATCAGTTTTAATAATAATAGTAATAGTAATAATAACAACAACAATAATAATGTACTATTTCTTGAGTTCCAGGTATTTCACATTTATTCTCTCACAGGCAATTGCTGCCCATCTCAAACACCCTCAGATCACTGCCACATTTGCCTGAAGCTGCGGCAGACAGTTTTCGTATGCTGATAGCTTTCTGCCTCAAGAACATATATGTCTCTGCCTCTGCCTATGAGGTCTCTCTGCTGCACCTGAGTGCAACTCAGAAATGTGAGCAAGTTAAAGACCCAGGGGCAGATAACCAGTGAGAAATGGGAGATTGTGGGTAAATACCCTGGTATCCCAGCAATCCTGTGGGACAATGCTGAAGTATAGTACATCTCAGAATTCCCCAGCAGAATTTAGTCAGTTTCCTGTAGGGATAAGCAACCTTGGTGGCCAATCTCTCATATTGACTAGGCTTATCTGTGTAATCAATAGGATATTAAGGAAGTGATACTGTGTGACTTCTGAGGATATGTCATGAAAGATATTAGGGCTTCAGCTTTGTCCTCTCTTAGATCACTTGCTCTGGGGGAAGAGAGCTGTCATGTGTTGAAAATATTCAAGCAGCCCTATGGTACATATTATAAGGAACTGAGATCTACTCCCAACAGCCAGCATCAACATATTAGCTATGTGAGTAAGCCATTTTGGAAGCAGATCCACCAGCCCCAATCCTTCAGTAACTGCATCCCTGGCCAACATCTTGATTTAAACATGTGAGAGCCTCTGAGGCAGAACCACCCATCTAAGCCTCTCTCAAATTTCTGATTAACAGAACCTATGTGACATGATAAATATTTATTGTTGTTTTAAGTAACTTAGTATTGGGGTAATTTGTCACACAGCAGTAGATAGCTAACGTACCCAAACACTAATAATGATTTCACTGGTCTTGGTCATTTCCCTCACCCACTTTCCTCACTCTCACATGTATGCTTCACAGGATCATCTCAAAAATAAACTATACATGCCTATGTCGTTATTTCAGGATTTGCTTTTGGGGAGCTCAAACTTTTGACTCATGTATCGAAAAGGTCCTTGAAAGCAAATACTCAGAATGGGATCCTGGGATTGAATCACTCACTGTCAATGGATCCCATTTATGGTGCTAATAGGGTGATGATATCTGGAAAAATGTGATTTCATAATTACTAAAACTCTTACTTTTGGTTTATTAAGAATTAGACACATGTAGAAAGGAATATATTGGCTTAGGTTGTTCTTCATTAGTCTCAGATGTCATATTTGCAAATTCACCTACTTGCTAAAATTTATTTATCACCCCCAAAGTGATACTCAGGGTGTTTTTGTAGTCATTCAAGAACATGCATGAAGGGGAGATAAGGCACAGTGGATAAGGCACAGTTCTTGAATGATATTGGGAAAACCGGCTTTTGTTAACTGTCCTAGAAGCCTTGAAAAAGAATGGCAAGCATAAATTAATCTGCTATTCACTTCAAGTATTTTGTGAAAAACAGGAGGCATTCATGTCAAAATTTAAAGAGAATAGCCTTCCCTGCAGCTAGAGTGTCGGGTCAAGTATTTGACCATAAGGGTAGTAGAGCTATAAAGACTTAATACACTGGCAGCTCTCCTATGGTAAAGTGAAAGCCTTATTAGGGACATGTAATAGCATTAGATGAGGTGTATGTCTCACAAAATGATGCTTGACTTCTTCAATATCTACTCCTGCTTCCCTTCATTGCCTCTAGACTAACAACTAGAATCAGTCAATGAATAACACAGAGAAGTACAGTCTTACTTTGGTAAAAAAATTTTTATTTACCCAAGAACTACAGGATTTTGTTAATATGTACCAACAGTGACTAGTAAGACAATAATCGGAATGGATCTTAAAGATGTTGTATCAGGAGTGTGTAATTTGAGGAAGGATGGAGGAGTTTATTGATATGGGAGTTCTCTCCTATGACCAAACTTTAATATCCTGGTAAGGACACTAGGATCAGATTCAAACATTAAAACGTATGGCTCCCATACTTTAAATAGGATAGTGACCTACAGGAAATGAGGTTTAGGTGCCAGAAATCCCTTGATATAGAATTTAAGAAGGAAACAGAGAGGTAAGCATTAGAATAGATTTATTATGTGAAATCAGATAACCCACCAGCTGATTACTCCCTGGGAGGCCCAGAGATAACTCCATTTACTTAAGCAATAAAAATACACTAGTAAGGAGAGGGGCAATGGCTGCACTGAGAAGTGTAGTGGTGACTGTCCTCTATAGATTAGGATTAATAATAGAAGATGCTGTTATGGATCTGGGTTCACTGATATCAGTGGGGATGGTAGGACTCTGGGAGAGCAGAGGCAAAATGGTGACACATAACATTGAGGCAAGGTGGATGGATTACTGTCATAGGCAATAAGGCTGGGGTGGAAACAAGAGGGCCTTGAAACTCAGGGAACTGTTGCAATAGCTAATAATCCAACATATTCCTAGAAATGAAATAGAAGGGCAGCCAAAAAAGAACTACTTGACTTATATCAAAAGCTGGTGAATTCCATTACAGCAGTGGAAAATCATGATCTCTCACCTAGTTTCCAAATTTGTGCCATTTTGAAACCCATCTATTGAAGGAGAGACTGGGCTTTCTTGAGGTAGGATCTTACAATGATAGAAGAATATGTATTAAATATTCTCTAAAACCTTCCCCAAACGGTCCTGTGGTCATTCTTCAGTGCAAAAGTATACTGTGGTAAAAGAAATATTTTTATCATCTTAGGCTTGTCAGAAACATGATGTTGATCTGATAACCAGGAGATCTGAAATGCTAGCATGAATTCCTCTTAGAATGAAGGTGTATAGATATCTTTTGCTGAACCAAGATGGCGGAGTAGAAGGAGGTGCTCTCACTCCCTCTTGTGAGAACACCAGAATCACAACTAGCTGCTGGACAGTCATCGACAGGAAGACATTGGAACTCACCAAAAAAGATACTCCACATCCAAAGACAAAGGAGAAGCCACAATGAGAAAGTAGGAGGGGCACAATCACAGTAAAATAAAATCCCATCACTGCTGGGTGGGTGACTCACAGACTGGAGAACACTTATATCACAGAAGTCCACCCACTGGAGTGAAGGTTTGGAACCCCACGTCAGGCTTCCCAACCTGGGGGTCTGGCAACGGGAGGAGGAATTCCTAGAGAATCAGACTTTGAAGGCTAGTGGGATTTGACTGCAGGACTTCGACAGGACTGGGGGAAACAGAGACTTCACTCTTGGAGGGCACACACAAAGTAGTGTGCGCATCGGGACCCAGGAGAAGAAGTGACCCCAGGGGAGACTGAACCAGACCTACCTGCTAGTGTTGGAGGGTTTCCTGCAGAGGCGAGTGGTGGCTCTGTTTCACCGTGGGGATAAGGACACTGGCAGCAGAAGTACTGGGAAGTACTCCTTGGCGTGAGCCCTCCCAGAGTCTGCCATTAGCCACACAAAAGAGCTCAGGTAGGCTCCAGTGTTGGGTTGCCTCTGGCCAAACAACCAACAGGGAGGAAACCCAGCCCCACCCATCAGCAGTCGAGCGGATTAAAGTTTTACTGAGCTCTGCCCACCAGAGCAACAGTCACCTCTACCCACCACCAGTCCCTCCCATCAGGAAACTTGCACAAGCCTCTTAGATAGCCTCATCCACCAGAGGGCAGATAGCAGAAGCAAGAAGAACTACAATCCTGCAGCCTATGGAACAAAAACCACATTCACAGAAATATAGACAAGATGAAAAGGCAGAGGGCTATGTACCAGATGAAGGAACAAGATAAAACCACAGAAAAACAACTAAATGAAGTGGAGACAGGCAACCTTCCAGAAAAAGAATTCAGAATAATGATAGTGAAGATGAGCCAGGACCTCGGAAAAAGAATGGAGGCAAAGATCAAGAAGATGCAAGAAATGTTCAACAAAGACCTAGAAGAATTAAAGAACAAACAAACAGAGATGAACAATACTATAACTGAAATGAAAACTACACTAGAAGGAATCAATAGCAGAATAACTGAGGCAGAAGAATGGATAAGTGACCTGGAAGACAGAATGGTGGAATTCACTGCTGCGGAACAGAATAAAGAAAAAAGAATGATAAAAAATGAAGACAGTGTAAGAGACCTCTGGGACAACATTAAACGCAACAACATTCGCATTATAGGGGTCCCAGAAGGAGAAGAGAGAGAAAGGACCAGAGAAAATATTTGAAGAGATTATAGTCGAAAACTTCCCTAACATGGGAAAGGAAATAGCCACCCAAGTGCAGGAAGTGCAGTGAGTCCCATACAGGATAAACCCAAGGAGAAACATGCTGAGACACATAGTAATCAAACTGGCAAAAATTAAAGACAAAGAAAAATTATTGAAAGCAGCAAGGGAAAAATGACAAATAACATACAAGGGAACTCCCATAAGGTTAACAGCTGATTTCTTAGTAGAAACTCTACAAGCCAGAAGGGAGTGGCATGATATATTTAAAGTGATGAACGGGAAGAACCTACAACCAAGATTACTCTACCTAGCAAGGATCTCATTCAGATTCAATGGAGAAATCAAAAGCTTTACAGACAAGCAAAAGCTAAGAGAATCCAGCACCACCAAACCAGCTCTACAACAAATGCTAAAGGAACTTCTCTAAGTGGGAAACACAAGAAAAGAAAAGGACCTACAAAAACAAACCCAAAACAATTAAGAAAATGGTCATAGGAACATACATATCGATAATTACCTTAAAGGTGAATGGATTAAATGCTCCAACCAAAAGACACAGGCTTGCTGAATGGATACAAAAACAAGACCCATATATATGCTGTCTACAAGAGACCCATTTCAGACCTACGGACACATACAGACTGAAAGGGAGGGGATGGAAAAAGATACTCCATGCAAATGGAAATCAAAAGAAAGCTAGAGTAGCAATACTCATATCAGATAAAATAGACTTTAAAATAAAGACTATTACAAGAGACAAGGAAAGACACTACATAATGATCAACGGATCAATCCAAGCAGAAGATATAACAATTATAAATATATATGCACCCAACATAGGAGCACCTCAATATATAAGGCATCTATAAAAACAGCTATAAAAGAGGAAATCGACAGTAACACAATAGCAGGGGACTTTAATACCTCACTTACACCAATGGACAGATCATCTCAAATGAAAATAAATAAGGAAACAGAAGCTTTAAATGACACAATAGACCAGATAGATTTAATTGATATTTATAGGACATTACATCCAAAAACAGCAGATTACACTTTCTTCTCAAGTGCGCACGGAACATTCTCCAGGATAGATCACATCTTGGGTCACAAATCAAGCCTCAGTAAATTTAAGAAAATTGAAATAATATCAAGCATCTTCTCTGACCACAATGCTATGAGATTAGAAATTAATTACAGGGAAACAAAAGTAAAAAACACAAACACATGGAGGCTAAACAATACGTTACTAAATAACCAAGAAATCACTGAAGAAATCAAAGAAGAAATCAAAAAATACCTAGAGACAAATGACAATCAAAACATGATGATCCACAACCTATGGGATGCAGCAAAAGCAGTTCTAAGAGGGAAGTTTATAGCTATACAAGCCTACCTAAAGAAACAAGAAAAATCTGAAATAAACAGTCTAACCTTACACCGAAAGGAACTAGAGAAAGAAGAACAAACAAAACCCAAAGTTAGAAGAAGGAAAGAAATCATAAAGATCAGAGAAGAAATAAATGAAATAGAAACAAAGAAAACAATAGCAAAGATCAATAAAACTAAAAGCTGATTCTTTGAAAAGATAAACAAAATTGATAAACCATTAGGCAAACTCATCAAGAAAAAAGAGGGAGAGGACTCAAATCAATAAAATTAGAAATGAAAAAGGAGAAGTTACAACAGACACCGCAGAAATATAAGGCATCCTAAGAGACTATTACAAGCAACTCTATGCCAATAAAATGGAAAACCTGGAAAAAATGGGCAAATTCTTAGAAAGGTATAACCTTCCAAGACTGAACCAGGAAGAGATAGAAAATATGAACAGACCAATCACAAGTAATGAAATTCAAACTGTGATTAAAAATCTTCCAACAAACACAAGTCCAGGACCAGATGGCTTCACAGGTGAATTCTATCAAACATTTAGAGAAGAGCTAACACCCATCCTTCTCAAACTCTTCCAAAAAATTGCGAAGGAAGGAACACTCCCAAAATCATTCTATGAGGCAACCATCACCCTGATACCAAAAGCAGACAAAGATACTACAAAAAAAGAAAATTACAGACCGATATCACTGATGAATATAGATGCAAAAATCCTCAACAAAATACTAGCAAACAGAATCCAACGTCACATTAAAAGGATCATACACCATGATCAAGTGGGATTTATCCCAGGGATGCAAGGATTCTTCAATATACGCAAATCAATCAATGTGATACACCATATTAACAAACTGAAGAATAAAATCCATATGATCATCTCAATAGATGCAGAAAAAGCTTTTGACAAAATTCAACACCCATTTATGATAAAAACTCTCCAGAAAGTGGGCATAGAGGGAACCTACCTCAACATAATAAAGGCCATATATGACAAACCCACAGCAAACATCACTCTCAATGGTGAAAAACTGAGAGCATTTCCTCGAAGATCAGAAACAAGACTCGGATGTCCACTCTCACCACTATTATTCAACATAATTTTGGAAGTCCTAGCCATGGCAATCAGAGAAGAAAAAGAAATAAAAGGAATACAAATTGGAAAAGAAGTAAAACTGTCACTGTTTGCAGATGACATGATACTATACATAGAGAATCCTAAAGATGCCACCAGAAAACTACTAGAGCTAATCAATGAATTTGGTAAAGTAGCAGGATAGAAAATTAATGCACAGAAATCTCTTGCATTCCTACACACTAATGATGAAAAATCTGAAAGAGAAATTAAGGAAGCACTCCCATTTACCATTGCAACAAAAAGAATAAAATACCTAGGAATAAACCTACCTAGGGAGACAAAAGACCTGTATGCAGAAAACTATAAGACACTGATGAAAGAAATTAAAGATGATACCAACAGATGGAGAGATATACCATGTTCTTTTATTGGAAGAATCAATATTGTGAAAATGACTATACTACCCAAAGCAATCTACAGATTCAATGCAATCCCTATCAAATTACCAATGGCATTTTTTACAGAACTAGAACAAATAATCTTACGATTTGTATGGAGACAAAAGACCCCGAATAGCCAAAGCAGGTTGAGGGAAAAAAACGGAGCTGGAGGAATCATACTTCCTGACTTCAGACTATACTACAAAGCTACAGTAATCAAGACAGTATGGTACTGGCACAAAAACAGAAACATAGATCAATGGAACAAGATAGAAAGCCCAGAGATAAACCCATGCACCTATGGCAACTAATCTATGACAAAGGAGGCAAGGATATACAATGGAGAAAAGACAGTGTCTTCAATAAGTGGTGCTGGGAAAACTGGACAGCTACATGTACAAGAATGAAATTAGAACACTCCCTAACACCATACACAAAAATAAACTCAAAATGGATTAGAGGCCTAAATGTAAGACCGGACACTATAAAACTCTTAGAGGAAAATATAGGAAGATCACTCTTTGACATAAATCACAGGAAGATCTTTTTTGATCCACCTCCTAGAGTAATGGAAATAAAAACAAAAATAAACAAATGTGACCTAATGAAACTTCAAAGATTTTGTACAGTAAAGGAAACCATAAACAAGATGAAAAGACAACCCTCAGAATGGGAGAAAATATTTGCAAAGCAATCAATGGACAAAGGATTAATCTCCAAAATATATAAGCAGCTTATGCTGCTCAATATTAAAAAAACAAACAACCCAGTCCAAAAATGGGCAGAAGACCTAAACAGACATTTCTCCAAAGAAGACATACAGATGGTCAAGAAGCACATGAAAAGCTGCCCAACATCACTAATTATTAGAGAAATGCAAATCAAAACTACAATGAGGTTATCACCTCACACCAGTTAGAATGGGCATCATCAGAAAATCTACAAACAACAAATGCTGGAGAGGGTGTGGAGAAAAGGGAACCCTCTTGCTCTGTTGGTGGGAATGTAAATTGATACAGCCACTATGGAGAACAGTATGGAGGATCCTTAAAAAACTAAAAGTAGAATTACCATATGAGCCAGCAATCCCACTACTGGGCATATACCCTGAGAAAACCATAATTCAAAAAGACACGTGCACCCCAATGTTCATTGCAGCACTATTTACAATAGCCAGGTCATGGAAGCAACCTAAATGCCCATTGACAGATGAGTGGATAAAGAAGATGTGGTACACATATGCAATGGAATATTACTCAGCCATAAAAAGGAATGAAATTGGGTCGTTTGTTGAGACATGGATGGATCTAGACACTGTCATACAGAGTGAAGTTAAGTCAGAAAGAGAAAAACCAATATCATATATTAATGCATATATGTGGAACCTAGAAAAATGGTACAGATGAACCGGCTTGCAGGGCAGAAATAGAGACACAGATGTAGAGAACAAACGTATGGACCCCAAGGGGGGAAAGTGGTGGGGGGGTGGGGGTGGTGGTGTGATGAATTGGGCGATTGGGATTGACATGTGTACACTGATGTGTATAAAATTAATGACTAATAAGAACCTGCTGTATAAAAATAAAATAAAATAAAATTTAAAAATTAAAACAAAAAGAACGAAGGTATATAAATTCCAGGTAACAAACAAAACCCTGGATGAGGTCTATATCACAACAAGCCCATAGAATTGTCCCGTGTTTTGGTTTTCCATCTAGTACCTGGATACATAGACTGGTGGTGCAGAGATTAGTGCTACCTTAAAATATTTGAATGGGGACTGGGATATCCAGCATATCCCCATTTGATTCATTGGAATGGCCTCTGCAAGAGACAACTGTATCATGGCAGATTAAGGATATCATCATTTAAACATAACTGAATGATAGCCCCAATCATGTCTACTCTGCTGGATATATCTTTAAAAGAACAAATCAACATGGGCTTGGCAGTAGGTATGGGGTCATGGATCTGACAAATGTGTTCTTTTCAATCTCCAACAGGAAAGAGAATCAAAAGCAGCTTTCATCCACTTGGCATAGATTCACTTATCTTAACTTTCCAGCTTTCACTTGGGGTAATGTCCAAAGGGACTAAGATTTCCTTGGTAGTCTGAAGAATATCATCCTGCATCCTCTATATTAATAAGGAGGACAATGTAAAAAATGGCCCAAATCTCCATGTAGGCGTGAAGACCTTCCAGCTCCTGGGTGTATTGCCAACATATAGACCTCAGCTCTTAGTCCCCCTGGGGATTCCACCTGCTGGAAAGAGCCACCTTAGCCTGGTTTGTGCCCTCTTCCTGGGGTGGGCTGTCTCCAATGACTGATCAATGTTGAGGTATGAAGCCCTGACTGACTCTCCTCACCTGGGGAAAATTCTTAAGGGAAAGGTTTATTCCAGCTCCAGTGTTTCTACTGAAACTGCATCATAGCTCATCACCTTCTGACCAGTTATCCTTCTTCATTTACCTTCTACAGTGTTGCTCCAAAGAACACGCCGTAATAAACCTCCTGCATGCTAACTTCGGTCTTGTGATCTCCTTCCTTGAGAACTCAATCTGAAACATTATAGTATTTGAACCTAGTGAAGAAAAAAAGGACAAATATTTTGAATACCCTGTCAAGACACATGCATGTGAGACTACAGAATATAAACCTTACAGAAATTCAAGGGACTGCCACTTTTGTGAAGCTTTAGGAGCAAAATTGTCTAGGATATGCTGGAACACTGCTTTTAAAGTAATACAAAAGTTACTGTATTTTGTATCTTCAGCATGAAGGAAAATGCATAGTGCTTGATGAACCACTTTGGATTTTGAGGCAGAGAGTATTTCTAAAGCAAAAGAGGATTTTGCATTAGATATAGGCTAGAGTACAACCTGCCGTTCAGCTCAGGTCATAGCAGATCCATTGATGCTAGAGAGTCTGCGGCAGCTAAGCATGGCATGTGGAGGCTTTAGTAAGTGTAATAGGAAAATTACAATGAAGTTCCCTAGTGTTCTGGAGCAAAGCTATGCCTTCTTCAGCAGAGTATTACTCATTATTTTAAAACCTGCTTCTGGAATGCTACTGGGCCTTAGTAAAGACTAAATGCTGCACCATGGGAAATAAAATATCTATGAAAATGTAGTTGCCTACCATGTGTTGGGTATTGTCAGACTCCCCAACTCATTGAGTTAAATGGATGCAGAACCAAACCATCATATGATAATAGAAAATTTGGTACTAGAACTGATCAGGTTCAGAAGGCCAAAGGAAGTTACATACCAGATACTCTACATGCCAATGTCACCTACCTATGCTATGCCAAGACCTTACCCTCAGTTCACATTATGGACTTGTGGGAGTCCCTCAAGACCAGCTGACATAGGAGAAAGAAAATCAGGCTTGGTTCATGGATAGACCAGCTCAAAATACTGATGTGAGCGGGCTTCCCTGGTGGCGCAGTGGTTGAGAATCTGCCTGCCAATGCAGGGGACACGGGTTCGAGCCCTGGTCTGGGAGGATCCCACATGCCGCGGAGCAACTAGGCCCGTGAGCCACAATTGCTGAGCCTGCGCGTCTGGAGCCTGTGCTCCGCAACAAGAGAGGCCACGATAGTGAGAGGCCCGCGCACCGCGATGAGGAGTGGCCCCCGCTCGCCGCAACTAGAGAAAGCCCTCGTGCGGAAATAAAGACCCAACACAGCCATAAATAAATAAATAAAATAATTAAAAAAAAAAATACTGATGTGAGCAAAAATGGACTACATTCACTTTATACCTCCACTCAGGGGCCCTGGTGAGGAAAAACCTTCCCAGCAAGCAGAATATGGAGGTGGATTTGGTCAACACCTTCATATAGAGCACAGATTGGCAAACAGTGGCCCATGAGCCAAATACAGTCAACTGCCTGATCTTGTAAATAAAGTTTTTTTGGTCATAGCTACACCCATTTTTTTCTGTATTGTCTACAGCTGCTTTCACACTAAAATGAGAGTTGAGACAAAGTTGCAACAAATATTATCTGGCCTGTGAAGCCAGATTTAAGTATTTATTATCCAGCCTGACCCCTGATATAGAGAAAGAAGTAGCTTAATATATGGGTATACATGTACTATTGGGTAGTGGAGAGTGGCTCAGATGGTGGGAAGGGGTCTGGAAAGAGCAAGATCAGATGATTGGAGATAAGAAGTTTGGGGGAAGAGGTAGTTTATGAGAATGAGCACAGATTGTGTGGGTAATGATCTGTCATTTCAATGTCCATCAGAAAGCATCCACTTCAGATGAAGCATTTAATAAGAAGTGGATAGAACGGCACATCCAGAGGTGGTTAGCCATCCTCTTTCAAGAATAACCTAATGCTTGAACATAAAGTAGCCATGGTGGTAGGAATGGAGGTTATTTTTGGACAATTAGCATTAACTCCCTCCTAGTAAAGCTAATCTAACAGCTGTCACTGTTGGCATGTCAGTGCCCAAAACACACACTGAACCTTTATAAGTAGGGTCCTTTGAGAAGACCATCCAGCCACTCGGCAAAATTGTTTACTTTGGGCCCCATCAATCCTGGAGATGCATCCATTCATCTCTACAGGGATCGTTATTTATTTGGAATATGAGTTTTACTTCCTTGTCCACATTTCCTGGGCCAGCATCATCATCTGAAGACTCAGAGAGTAATTGATTAGTGACATAAAATACCACCAAAGATTGCTTCAGACTAAGGGAACAATTTTATGATTAAGAAGGTACACATGACCATGGAATTAATAGGTGCTAGCATCACTCAAACACTACTATTTGGAGTGAATTTTTTAATGGACTTTTAAAGACTCAGCTAAGGAACCACCTTGAGAACAATACCCTGAACGGTTGGCACATTGTCCTCTAGGATGTGGTGTATATCAATACTTTTAACCAACAGCCACTAACATGTAGAAGTAGCATTGGCCTCTTTCATTCTCAGGGACTAGCTTGGGGAAATTCTGCCTCCTTTACTCACTGTTATTGGTTACATTGTGTCCACCAAAAAGATATATTGAACTCCTAACCTCCTGTATCTGTAGATGTAAATTTGTAATCCTCTTGTCCTGCCTCTGGATTTACTTGCCTCTGTGATAAACGATTTCTAGAATGATGGCTGTGCCCTATCTCAAGCGCATGCATCTTTCTACATCTCTTGCCTGAGTGTTTTAAATGGCATCATGAGGGTGCTTGGATGTATGAAGGTACAAACTACTCAAAGCAGAGGGAGAGTTAAAATTCCCAGGGAAGAAGAGAATGTGCAAAAGTGCCCCAACCTCCCATCCTCTGTCAGGACCTTTCATGTGGTTTCTCCAAGGGTCCTCAGGGCAATTGTGCCCCAGTTGCCCAAAGTGTAATCTATACCCTTTATTTTTTTTGTTCCCTAACTCAGTTTCACACTCACTTGTATTCCCAATGATTATATTCAAGTCCTTATCTCATGGTCTGCTTTTGGAGAAAACTCAGCTCATATACTTATCTTTCAAAACTATCATAAGGTGAGTATAATTATCCACATTTTATGGATAGAAAAATAAGACTCAAAAAATATTAAATAACCTGACCAAGCTCCCAAGCAGTTAGTGGAAGACAATTTTAATTGCTACCTAACTTTATTTCTTTACATAATTTTGTTTCATTTGCATGCCACTTAGATTATTTTACCCAATTTGAATATATATATTTAAAAGGAAAAGTCACTATAACAATAAATGTAAACCCCCTAACACTTGCTATAAATACAGGATAACAATAAAAATGTGTACAATAATTAAACTAATCCATGACACAACTAAAGGCCAATGACAGCTATATTCTAATGATATGAGGTGATTCTAAAAAGACTTTTCTTTTTGCTCCTGGCATTAGTTTCTCCCTTTCCCCCATCTTCTGTTTTGCTTCAGCTAAGTTGCTCAAAACTAAATACAACATTCATTTATCTCCCCCATCCCCACCATGGAGCATGCTCTTAAAATCATCTTTACCACAGCTCTGAAAACTACATTACATTGTAAAGGCATAGCCTGTGAAATTCTCCCCATTGAATTTCTTTTCCTTCTAGAACACTTGTTAGCTTTTAATGCCTAACTTTATAGAATGCACTTATCTCTAGATACAACCTTTTTTCAGCCAATATGCCTAAGAAGAATTTATATCTACCTTCCCAGTTCTAAATGCAACATTTACAATGTGCAGTGAAAAGACAATGGGCAGTAACAGCTATGAGTTACCATTCCAGACACAATTGATAGAGGGTTAGCATCGTGGTGGACCTTTTGAAAAGCACTCTGAGCGTCAACTAAGGGGATGTGGAACTCAGTGTTGCTGGTGCCGAGAGGCAAAACAGGGTCATACTCAATATGAGTTTTTTTCCTGCCTGCCATCGTGACCTTGTCCTGAGTGGATTTCTGTAGTATTTTTTATGTTTAGAACTTGTTTTTGCTTAGTGCTGTTCAATAACTCCCCCGGGAAGTTAACATTTTGCTAAAGAATAGAGAAAGAGTCAAACTAAAGGAGAAAAACAATTACAATAAAAGAAAAGATGTTACTGCATAAAAGGTGATTGAACATGATTACTACATTGATCATCAGTTTTAGTTACATGTTGGGAAAGTGGTTGTGGATTTTGAGATCATGTGTAACACATTATAATTTTTACCACTTAAAGTAAGGGGAAATTGGCTCCCAGTTGCTGTTTGAACGCAGAATGCCTGATTTGCAGGAATAGATTACTGATGACAGTAGTCAGGTAACTATCATTCATCTATCTATCTATCTATCTATCTATCTATCTATCTATCTATCTATCTATCATCTATCTATCTTCATCATCATGATCATCTATCCTTCTCATCTTTAAAAAATAATCAAAAGTAACTCATAGTACAGAAAATATAAGGTTTGAAAAACTGAAATAAAGGAATATAAAAACAAAAATCCTAGGAAGAATAAGAAAATAAATATAGCAGACGAACATGAGTGTAGCATCATCATCTATATCTGTTTCCTAATAAGAAAAATAACAAAGTGTAATTTCTGCCAATTTATGTGGCAGAAAAAGAAAATTCCCAATACAAAATTTTAAATTTTATTTTTCATATGGACTTTTATATAGGGAATGATTTAGCAAAAAATATGAACATGGTATGGATATGGCTTTTTATTGTGAAGACCCACAAGGTCAGCCAAAAGCATTCTGTTAAAGTATAGCTCCACAATGACAATTTAATGAGTGGTTAAGATGGTATGTACTCATTTGAAAAATGATAGAACCTAAATGTAGGAAATAATGTAAAATCTATTTCTTTATTCCTTAACCTTTTTCTTTCTTTTCTCCTCTCCCTCTCTCTCTCTCATTACTATTTCTCAGAACTAACGTTTTGGTGCAAGTTGGTCTTCAGATAATAGGGATGTACCTACTTTTATGAAAGTAAAAATGCTGACATTCCATGTTAGTGGCTAGGACAAAAAGCTACTTTTAGGAAGTTAGACATTATTGGCACTTAACTGAGACTAAATCGTAATCCCAACCATTTCCCTACACATTCTTCAAAGGAAGATTTTCTCCTGAATGTCTCTTCCTATTGAACTTGTGTAGTCTTGACATTTAGTTGACAATCAACAAATATCTTTTAATCGACTAATACAAAATAACCACTCCATTCTGGGTGGGAAATGGAGAGCCTTCTTTAGCCAGCCATTACCTTAAGCCAACATTCAGCTGATACTATTGTTTCAAAAAGAGACTGAAGTCTCCTTGACAACTTGGTTCCTCTGGTAGCTAAGGTTGACCAAAGAGAACAAAATTCATAATGAAGGAATTGATGCAAAGCCGGGCTTATCCACTGGTCACCATTGTACAGATACAGACATATCCTGTATACTTCAGAGTTGAATATTCATAAGCCCTCCTTTTGCCTTTGATTGTGAGGACAATGTATACATGACTGATCTCCCTCTATTTACATCATTTTTTTGCTAATTGTTCTAAATGTTTCTGAGTTATTCTTTGAGATAATTATATTAAAAATGTATATGTACATACAGTTCTTTTGTTATCCCTCTAAAATCCATTCATAGAAGAAACCACAAGCATCTTCCAAGGCTGAGATCTATGAAGTCTTAAGTAAAATAGCAACATGGTCAGTTTGTTGGAACTATATTATAGCAATATCCCAAGGAAGTATTTCACAGCTACCTTTTTTTTCTCATGAAAGTGATGGTATGTGCTCTGAACTGTTTTCCCAAATAAGATAAATAAATTAAAAACCATCCATAAAAAAAAAGTCACCATAGTTTCAGAAGTTGAATGTGTCCTATTCCTCTTGCCTAAGTGGAATCAGAATTGTGCCAGGCCATAGGATTGGCTTTGATCCGAGATTGGCATCCACCAACTACTCTGAGGCTGCTCAGGAAGTCAAAGGTGGGAGGATAAGATAACTTTGTGTTCCTATGAGGAAGTCAGCCTCCAAACAACAGGAGACTGCATGCCAACACTACACACACACACACAGAGGTATATATACCTATCTGTATCTACATCTATATCTATATTTGTATCTGTATCTATATCTATATCTGTATCTATATCTATATCTATTTCTATATCTATCTGTATTGTGCCAAATACTTAGAAGTGGGATGGGACATGATATAGGGGTAGAGACAGGTAATTGGCAAATAACAGAAAGCATTGAGTGTATGTCTGGAACATAAATAAGCATTACAACTTATCTCACCTGGTTGGGGCTTGTGTACTAAGTTTAGACAGCTCATTTGTCTAAAATAAAAACAAAATAAAAAGATTCCCTCAATATATCTGACATTAAATCAAAACAAATCTTTCTCCTTCAACCCACTATAATGAGACTGGGGGCAGTTCTACCTCTATCCATTTATCTGAATAGTATAAGAGAGAATAGACAAGGAAAACAAAGTCACTTTCTTCCCTACAGGATGCCTCTTGGTGGTATCCCTGTTTTGTAGTCTCCACCACATTGGCTGGCCCTATGTTAACACTTCTGCCTATTTCCATATGGTTTCTCTTTTCTCTGCCAACATTGAACTGTGTACAAATAGCCATCTGGATTCAGGCCAGAAGCATGATGAATCACTGCCTAACTTGCCTACTGCTCTCTTCTCTTTCTATTTTCTCTAACCTGTGCTCTTAACCTATCACCGAAAAGAAAAGAGAAGACAGAGGCCACTGGTGAATTTTGTATTTCATAAATCTTGTAATGCAGGCCAGGCTTCAGTTGCCCCCTCTCTTTATTCAAGTAGGGAACTCGATGAGTCGAATATCACTGGCTCTGGGTTGGATCCCTGAGAGCTACCCATGGCTAAGCCCTTTGCTTTCCAGGACAGCAAGCACAGAGGACTGCCATGCAAGGTCAAGGCTCTTGGTGACCAGCTCATTGCCTTTTCCCACAAAGCACAGCTTTCAAAGACAGAGTTCAGGAGGGAGCCATCAGGGGTAACTCACTTTGTCCAAAGAAACAAAGCTACATGTTTGTGTGATTTTTTTCAGGGGGTTGCAGAATATTTGCATATGTTGAAAAGAAGAATACCTTGCAAACACAGAGCTCTGTATTCTTCGGTGTGTTACAGGTAAAAATGTTATTATGTGGTTGTTATAGTACCCTACCCTCTGAGGCAGAGAGGCCTGGCATAATTGTGATATATTGATAAATGAGAAAATGGAACCATTGAGAGTTTAAATAACTGGATCATGGCGTCACACCTCTTAGAGGGGAGACTACAACCAGAAACTCAAACCCAGAGCTCTTTTTAGTGCACTACACTCCCCACATTGTCTACTAGAAATTTGGAAATTCTTTGTGTGCTTGTATGACCAAGTTTTTTTCCTGGATGAAACGTACTCTGTATCCACTTTCATTTTATGAAATAAAATTGACAATCAAAAAGGAAGCAAATAGTGTCAGAATTGTATCTCTCCCTTTGACTCTCTCTGCAACTTTACAGCAAGCACCCTTCCATCTTCTTTCACAAGACTCATATTATCAAGGAAAATATTCTCCAACAATGAGAAACAACCTTCCTCAGGGCACCAGGAGTGCAAATACCATAAAAAATATGTATATGAATAGGGTGGCTTCTTCTTCTTGACAAGCATCCTTGTTTTGTGTTACAACCCCCAGATAACTGAACTCCCTATTCATGCCTCTGTAAATAGCCCTTCTACTAAATTCTTCTCCAGTTAACTTACTTTGTGTGTGTTATCTGTTTCCTTTTGGCATTTTGACTAATATAAGCCAGTCCCTTTATCACTCTGAATTTCTTTTTCCTCATCAACAAAATGGGACTAATAGTATTTATCTTGTATGATTCTTATAAGAATCAAAATTTGTAGTCAATAAACAAAAAATTGACAAAGGCTAATTAGGTGTCAGGCAATTAGCTGGGCTCTAGAAATCCAGCAATGAATAATATAGACAAGGTATAACAGTTATAATACTGCTGTGTAACAAACCATCCCCCAAATTCCACAGCTGGAAACGACCATTTTATTTACTTATAAATCGGTAGGTCAGTAATTTGGGCTTGATATACCTGGGTGGGTTTTCAACTGACTTCACTCGGAATCACTCACTGTGGTGTCAGTCAGCTGGTGGCTGGACTGAGGCTGAATAGTCTAACGTGGTGTCATTCACATGCTGGATGTTGGTGCTGACCTCTGCTCTATATGGTTACTCATCTTCAAGAAAGCTAATCTTGGCTTCTTTACACGGTGGCCTTAGCTCCAAGAGCAGAAACTACAAGGCCTCTGAGGCCTAGGCTCAGAACTCAAAATGTTACATCTACTGCACTTCATTAATCAAAGGCCAGCCTAGATCCAAGGAGCTGAAAAAGCAGATTCCACCTTTTCTTGGAAGGAACAGTAAAATCTTATTTCAAATGGGGTATACACCCTGGTTTGGGAGGAGTTTGCAGCCATTTTTTTCCATTGTACTGCACAAGGTTTTTGACTTCATAGAACATAGGCTCTGGTATGAAAAACTCCTGTATAATATAAGATGCACAATTTATTCATTCATTCAACAAAGATATATTGAGCACAAGGCATTGGGTGCATGAGATACACCAAACCATAGTAGTTAATCACAATCCAAAATAAATGAAAATATACCTTGCCAACCGTTGCTTTATCTCCAGTTTTGGTCAGAAATAATCAGTCAGAAAGAAAACTCCTTGCAACTAAATCCAAAGGCCCACACTTCAACTTAGGCAAAATATATAATGGATAATGACAGTAATTATATCTCCCTCCTTTCCTGCTGTTAACGTTATTGCCACCTCCCCTTGAATTGAAAAACAATGTCTTAACCCCACTCTTCTGGGTACCTGGCAAGTTTGTATCTGGACCATGCTTTGGTGCCCTCTTACTCCCATTCCAATTCCATAGCTTTACCTGGGCAATCTGGCACCAACAACAAGAGGGCACCCTCCTCCCCAATGCCCATTCATCTTATGAGGATTTCACACAGCAACAAGCTTGTCCAAGGAGTCATTGTGCCTTTTCTCCCCTCGATATCTTCTTTTTTCCTTCCAGGTTTATTGAGATATAATTGACATGGAGCACTGTATAAGTTTAAGGTGTACAGCATAATGATTTGACTTATATGCATCATGAAATGATTATCAAAATAAGTTTAGTGGACATCCATCGTCTTATATGGATACAAACTTAAAGAAATAGAAAAAAATTTTTCTTAGTATTTACTCTCTTAACAATTTTCATATATAACAGACAGCCACGTTCATTATATTTATCATGTATATTACATTCCTAGTACTTATGTACTTTACAGCTGCATGTTTCTACCTTTTGACTACATTCATCCAATTCTCCCTCCCCGACTTCTCACCTCTGGTAACCACAAATCTGGTCTCTTTTTCTATGAGTTTGTTTTTGAAGTATAATTGACCTACAACACTATGTTAGTTCCTGTTACACAACATTGTGATTTGGTATTTCTATAAGTTGCGAAATGATGACCACGATAAGTCTAGTTACAATATGTCACCATACAAAGATATTAGTTATTGACTATATTCTCCACACTGTACATAGCAATATCTCTCTATAAATATGTAACTATTTTAAATTGCTGATCTCTTCGGTTCAAACACATTTTAACAACCCTGCATTTTTTACTCCCTCTGCCCCAGTATTTACTGTTTTTGATATCATATTTTATACCGTTTTATTTCATGCATCCCTTAACTATACTTATTGTGGATATAGATGATTTTACTACTTTCGTCTTTTATCCTTCCTACTAGCTTTATGTACGGCTGATTTACTACCTTTACTGTATATTTGTCTTTACGAATGAGGTTTTTCCTTTCATAATTTTCATGTTTCTAGTTGTGGCATTTTCTTTTTTGCTTAGAGAAGTCCCTTTAACATTCCTTGTAAGGCTCATTTGATGGTGCTGAACTCTTATAGCTTTTGCTTATCTGTAAAACTTTTGACCTCTCCATAAAGTGTGAATGAAAGCCTTGCTGGGCAGATTATTCTTGGTTGTAGGTCCTTCCCTTTCATCAATTTAAATACATTGTGCCACACCCTTCTGGTCTGCAGAGTTTCTGCTGAAAAGTCAGCTGATAGCCTTACAGGAGTTCCCTCATATGTAACTTTTTGCTTTTCCCTTGCTGTTTTTAATATTCTTTTTTTAATCAACATCTTTATTGGAGTATAATTGCTTTACATTGTTGTGCTAGTTGCTGCTGTATAACAAAGTGAATCAGCTATACATATACATATATCCCCATATCCCCTCCCTCTTGCATCTCCCTCCCACCCTCCCTATCCCACCCGTCTAGGTGGTCACAAAGCACAGAGCTGATCTCCCTGTGTTATGCAGCTGCTTCCCACTAGCTATCTATTTTACATTTGGTACTGTATGTATGTCAATGCCACTCTCTCACTTCATCTCAGCTTACCCTTCCCCCTCCCCATGTCCTCAAGTCCTTTCTCTACGTCTGTGTCTTTATTCCTGTCCTGTCCCTGATGGTTCTTCAGAACCATCTTTTTTTTCTTTTTTAGATTCCATATATATGTGTTAGCATACGATATTTGTTTTTCTCTTTATGACTTACTTCACTCTGTATGACAGACTCTAGGTCCATCCACCTCACTACAAATAACTCAATTTCATTTTTTCTATGGCTGAGTAATATTCCACTATATATATGTGCCACATCTTCTTTATCCACTCATCTGTCGATGGACACTTAGGTTGCTTCCATGTCCTGGCTATTGTAAATAGTGCTGCATGACTCAGTTTGAATTACGGTTTTCTCAGGGTAAATACCCAGTAGTGGGATTGCTGGGTCATATGGTAGTTCTATTTTTACTTTTTGAAGGAACCTCCATACTGTTCTCCATAGTGGCTGTATCAATTTACATTCCCACCAGCAGTGCAAGAGGGTTCCCTTTTCTTCACACCCTCTCCAGCATTTATTGTTTGTAGAGCTTTTGCTGATGGCCATTCTAAACAGTGTGAGGTGATACCTCATTGTAGTTTTGATTTGCATTTCTCTAATGATTAGTGATGTTGAGCATCCTTTCATGTGTTTGTTGACAATCTGTATATCTTCTTTGGAGAAATGTCTATTTAGGTCTTCTGCCCATTTTTGGATTGGGTTTTTTGTTTTTTTTATATTGAGCTGCATGAGGTGCTTGTATGTTTTGGAGATTAATCCTTTGTCCATTTCTTTGACTGCAAATATTTTCTCCTATTCTGAGGGCAGTCTTTTTCTCTTGTTTATGGCTTCCTTTGCTGTGCAAAAGCTTTTAAGTTTCATTAGGTCCCATTTGTTTATTTTTGTTTTTATTTCCAATTTTCTAGGAGGTGGGTCAAAAAGGATGTTGCTGTGATTTATGTCATAGAGTGTTCTGCCTATGTTTTCCTCGAAGAGTTTTATAGTGCCTGGCCTTACATTTAGGTCTTTAACCCATCTGGAGTTTATTTTCATGTATCCTGTTAGGGAGTGTTCTAATTTCATTCTTTTACATGTAGCTGTCCAGTTTTCCCAGCACCACTTATTGAACAGGCTGTCTTTTCTCCATTGTATATTCTTGCCTCCTTTATCAAAGATAGGGTGACCATAGGTGTGTGGGTTTATCTCTGGGCTTTCTATACTGTTCCATTTATCTATATGTCTGGTTTTGTGCCAGTACCATACTGTCTGGATTACTATAGCTTTGTAGTGTAATCTGCAGTCAGGGAGCCTGACTCCTCCAGCTCTGTTTTTCATTCTAAAGATTGCTTTGGCTATTCAGGGTCTTTTGTGTTTCTATACAAATTGTGAAATTTTTTGTTCTAGTTCTGTAAAAAATGCCATTGGTAGTTTGACAGGGATTGCATTGAATCTGTAGATTGCTTTGGGGAGTATTGTCATTTTCACAATGTTTATTCTTCCAATCCAAGAACATGGTATATCTCTCCATCTGTTTGTATTGTCTGTAATTTCTTTCATCAGTGTCTTATAGTTTTCTGCATACAGGTCTTTTGTCTCCTTAGGTAGGTTTATTCCTAGGTATTTTATTCTTTTTGTTGCAATGATAAACAGGGGTGTTTCCTTAATTTGTCTTTCAGATTTTTCATCATTAGTGTACAAGAATGCAAGAGATTTCTGTGCATTAATTTTGTATCCTGCTACTTTACCAAATTCATTGATTAGCTCTGGTAGCTTTCTGGTAGCATCTTTAGGATTCTCTATGTGACAGTTCTACTTCTTCTTTTCTGATTTGGATTCTTTTTCTTTCTTTTTTGGCTCTGATTGCTGTGGCTAAAACTTCCAAAACTATGTTGAATAATAGTGGTGAGAGTGGGCAAACTTGTTTTTTTCCTGATCTTAGTGGAAGTGGTTTCAGTTTTTCACCATTGAGAATGATGTTTGCTGTGGGTTTGTCATATATGGCCTTTATTATGTTGAGGTAGGTTCGCTCTGTGCCTACTTTCTGGAGGGTTTTTATCATAAATGGGTGTTGAATTTTGTCAAAAGCTTTTTCTGCATCTATTGAGATGATCATATGGTTTTTATCCTTCAATTCCTTAATATGGTGTATCACATTGATTGATTTGCATATATTAAAGAATCCTTGCATTCCTGGGATAAACCCCACTTGATCATGGTGTATGATCCTTTTAATGTGTTGTTGGATTCTGTTTGCTAGTATTTTGTTGAGGATTTTTGCATCTATGTTCATCAGTGATATTGGCCTTTAGTTTTCTTTCTTTCTGACATCTTTGGTTTTGGTATCAAGGTGATGGTGGCCTTGTAGAATGAGTTTGGCAGTGTTCCTCCCTCTGCTATATTTTGGAAGAGTTTGAGAAGGATGGGTGATAGCTCTTCTCTAAATGTTTGATAGAATTCGCCTGTGAAGCCATCTGGTCCTGGACTTTTGCTTGTTAGAATATTTTTAATCACAGTCTCAATTGCAGTGCTTGTGATTGGTCTGTTTATATTTTCTATTTCTTCCTGGTTCAGTCTCTGAAGGTTGTGCTTTTCTAAGAATTTGTCCATTTCTTCCAGTTGTCCATTTTATTGGCATATAGGTGCTTGTAGTAATCTCTCAGGATCCTTTGTATTTCTGCAGTGTCTGTTGTTACTTCTCCTTTTTCATTTCTAATTCTATTGATTTGAGTCTTCTCCCTTTTTTCTTGATGAGTCTGGCTAATGGTTTATCAATTTTGTTTATCTTCTCAAAGAACAAGCTTTTAGTTTTATTGATCTCTGCTATTGTTTCCTTCATTTCTTTTTCATTTATTTCTGATCTGATCTTTATGATTTCTTTCCATCTGCTAACTTTGGGGGTTTTTTTGTTCTTCTTTCTCTGTTGCTTTAGGTGAAAGGTTAAGTTGTTTATTTGAGATGTTTCTTGTTTCTTGAGGTAGGATTGTATTGCTCTAAACTTCCCTCTTAGAACTGCTTTTGCTGCATCCCATAGGTTTTGGGTGGTAGTGTTTTCATTGTCATTTCTTTCTAGGTATTTTTTGATTTCCTCTTTGATTTCTTCAGTGATCTCTTGGTTATTGAGTAGTGTATTATTTAGCCTCCATGTGTTTGTATTTTTTACAGTTTTTTTTTTCCCGGTAATTGAAATCTAGTCTCATCACATTTTGGTCAGAAAAGATAGTTGGTACAATTTCAATTTTCTTAAATTTAGCAAGGCTTGATTTGTGACCCAAGATATGATCTATCCTGGAGAATGTTCCATGAGCACTTGAGACGAAAGTGTATTTTGTTGTTTTTGGATTGAATGTCCTATAAATATCAATTAAGTCCATCTTGTTTAATGTATCATTTAAAGCTTGTGTTTATTTATTTATTTTCATTTTGATTGATCAGTCCATTGGTGAAAGTGCGGTGTTAAAGTCCCCTACTATTATTGTGTTACTGTCGATTTCCCCTTTTACGGCTGTTAGTATTTGCCTTATGTATTGAGGTGCTCCTATGTTGGGTGCATAAATATTTACAATTGTTATATCTTCTTCTTGGATTGATCCCTTGATCATTATGTAGTGGCCTTCTTTGTCTCTTGTAATAGTCTTTATTTTAAAGTCTACCTTGACTGATATGAGTATTGCTACTCCAGCTTTCTTTTGATTTCCATTTGCATGGAATATCTTTTTCCATCCCCTCACTTTCAGTCTCTATGTGTCCGTAGGTCTGAAGTGGGTCTCTTGTAGACAGCACATATATGGGTCTCGTTTTTGTATCCATTCAGCCAGTCTATGTCTTTTGGTTGGAGCATTTAATGCATTTACATTTAAGGTAATTATCGATATGTATGTTCCTATTACCATTTTCTTAATTGTTTTGGTTTGTTATTGTAGGTCTTTTCCTCCTCTTTTGTTTCCTGCCTAGAGAAGTTCCTTTAGCATTAGTTGTAAAGCTGGTTTGGTGGTGCTGAATTTTCTTAGCTTTTGCTTGTCTGTAAAGGTTTTAATTCCTCTGTCGCATCTGAATGAGATCCTTGCTGGGTAGAGGAATCTTGGTTGTAGGTTTTTCTGTTTCATCACTTTCAGTATGTCCTGCCACTCCCTTCTGGCTTGCAGAGTTTCTGCTGAAAGATCAGCTGTTAACCTTATGGGGATTCCCTTGTATGGTATTTGTTGCTTTTCCCTTGCTGCTTTTGATATTTGTTCTTTGTATTTAATTTTTGATACTTTGATTAATATGTGTCTTGGCATGCTTCTCCTTGGATTTATCCTGTATGGGACTCTCTGTGCTTCCTGGACTTGATTGACTATTTCCTTTACCATATTAGGGAAGTTTTCAACAATAATCTCTTCAAATATTTTCTCAGTCTGTTTCTTTTTCTCTTCTTCTGGGACCCCTATAATTCGAATGTTGTTGCATTTACTATTGTCCCAGAGGTCTCTGAGACTGTCCTCAATTCTTTTTTCTTTATTCTGCTCTGCGGTAATTATTTCCACTATTTTATCTTCCAGGTCAATTATCCGTTCTTCTGCCTCAGCAATTCTGCTATTGATTCCTCCTAGAGAATTTTTAATTTCATTTATTGTGCTGTTCATCATTGTTTGTTTGCTCTTTAGTTCTTCTAGATCTTCGTTAAAAGTTTCTTGTATTTTCTCCATTCTATTTCCAAGATTTTGGATCATCTTTACTATCATTACTCTGAATTATTTTTCAGGTAGACTGCCTATTTTCTCTTCATTTGTTTGGTCTGGTGGGTTTTTACTTTGCTCCTTCACCTTCTGCATATTTCTCTGTCTTCTCATTTTGCTTAACTTACTGAGTTTGGTGTCTCCTTTTCGCAGGCTGCAGGTTTGTAGTTTGCATTGTTTTTGGTGTCTGCCCCCAGTGGGTAAGGTTGATTCAGTGGGTTGTGTAGGCTTCCTGGTGGAGGGGACTGGTGCCTGTGTTCTGGTGGATGAGGCTGGATCTTGTCTTTCTGGTGGGCAGAACCACCTCTGGTGGTGTGTTTTGGGGTGTCTGTGAACTTATTATGATTTCAGGCAGCCTTTCTGCTAATGGTTGGATTTGTGTTCCTGTCTTGCTAGTTGTTTGCCATCGGGTTTTCAGCACTGGAGCTTGCTGGTTGTTGAGTGGAACTGGGTCTTAGCTTTGAGATGGAGATCTCTGGGAGAGCTCTCACCAATTGATATTATGTGGGCCCGGGAGGTCTCTGCTGGTCCAATGTCCTGAACTCTGCTCTCCCACCTCAGAGGCTCAGGCTTGACACCCAGCCGGAGGACCAAAACCCTGTCAGCCACATGGCTTTTGGGAAGTCTGAGGTCTTCTGCCAGCTTTCAGTGGGTGTTCTGTTGGAGTTTTTCCATATGTAGATTTATTTTCGATTTATTTGTGGGGAGGAAGGTGATCTCCACATCTTACTCCTCCGCCATCTTGAAGGTCCTCTAATATTCTCTCTTTATCTTTAATTTTTGCCATTTTAATTACAGTGAGTCTTGGTGTGATCCTCTTTGAGTTGAGACTCAAACCCAAACTTCCTGGACCTGGAAGTCTGTTTCCTTTCCCAGGTTAGGAAAGTTTTCAGCTATTCAAATATGTTCTCTGTCCCTTTCTCTCTCTCTTCTCCTTCTGGGACCCCTACAGTGCAAATGTTAGTATGCTTGATGTTGTCTTAGAGGTCTCTTAGACTGTCATCATTTCTCTTTATTCTTTTCCTTTTCCCTTTTCATCTTTAATGGTTGCCACTACTCTGTCTTTCAGCTCAGTGATCCATTCCTTTGTATCATCTAATCTGATGTTGATTCCTTCTAGTGTATTTTTCATTTCAGTTATTATATTCTTCATCTCTGTTTGGTTCTGTACATGTTCTAACTCTTTGTTAGAAACTTCTAACTTCTCAGTCTGGTCATACAGTCTTCTCCCAATATCATTGATTATCATTACCATCATTACTTTGAAATCCCTGATGGTAGACTGGCTAGCTTCACTTAGTTCTTCTTCTGGGGTTTTATCTTATTCTTCATCTTGAATATATTCCTCTGTTTCCTCATTTTGCCTAAATTGCTGTTTTTATTTCTATGTATCTAGTAGTTTGGCTACATATTCTGACATTGAAGAAGTGGCCTTTTGTGTCCTATGTGTCCCAGTAGCACACTCCCCTTTGGTCACCAATGCTATATGCTCTACGAGTGCCCCCTATTTGGGCTGTATGGGTCCTTCTGTTGTAACAGACTAACCATCCAGTTGGTTGCTAGTCCTTGCCTTGTGCAGAGGCTGCCAGCCACTGGTGGGTGGGCTTGTTTCACAAGGCTGCTGGCTGCACATCCCTGGAGGGGTCCAGGGCTAGTGCTGTCCCACTGGTAGGCACATTCATGTCCCAGAGTCTCTGGCTGCAGTCCCTGAGGGTCCTGGGGCTAGTACCTGCACACTGGTATATGGGATCAGGTCCTGGACCCTCTGGTGGACAATCCCAGATCCAGGGGCAGCTTTGGGCTCAGGGGGTCTTAAGGCTGCAGGCCTGCTGGTGGGTGAGTCTATGTCTTCTCCTGGCTAGTTACTTGGCCTGAGCATTGCTGTACTAATGCTGACAGGCTGGTAGGCAGGGCCAGGTTCTGGTGCTAATAAGCTAGAGGAAGGACTCCAAAATGGTGCTTGTCAGCACCAGTATCCACATGGTAGAATGATCTCCCCAAAATGCCTGCTCCAAGGGTCTGTGTCTCCAGGGTGCTCTCCAGTTGCCTCCTGCCTCTCTGGGAGACTTTCCAAGATCAGAAGGTTGGTCTGACCCAGGTTTCTTTCAAATTACTGCTTCTGTCTTGGGTCCTGAAGCATGTGAGATTTTGTGTGAACCCTTTAATAGTGGAGTTTCTGTTTCCCACAGCCCTCTGGCTCTCCAAAAGGTAAGCCCTACGGGCCTTCAAAACCAAATATAGTGCAGGCTTGTCTTCCTGGTGCAGGACTCCCCGGCTGGGGAGCCTGATATGGGGCTCAGACCCTTTGCTGCAATTGTAATTTTCCTCCTGTTTGTGGGTCTTTTCCCAGGGGTATGGGTTTTGACTATACTTCATCTCTGCCCCTCTTACCCATCTCACTGTGGCATCTTCTTTATATCTTTAGTTGCAGAAGATATTTTCTGCTAGTCTTCTGGTTTTTATCATCAATAGATCTCTATAAATAGTTGTAATTTTGGTATGCCTTTGGGAGGAGATGAGCTCAGGATCTTTCTACTCCACCATCTTGGCCGCTCCCACCCCCAGATATCTTATTAGTAATTAGAGGTGTTTTAGAATGACAACAAATCATTATTTTGCATGTAGAAGAGCAAGCAAAACAGGAAGAAACTGGGTCCCCTTCCAAATACTGGAATGAATGCTAACTGGATGCTATTAATGACCTCTACCACTAATGCTCTCTATTCTTCCAAAATTCCCAGCTCACAATATCTGCCAGTTTTGCCCTCTGGCTGCCCCCCAAAATGCACTGGCTCAGAACAATTGTGGGGAATACATGAGGCACAGGTCCAAGAATGTTAACCCAGATAACCCTTGTTCCTACTAAATGGTCATATTGCTCTCACTTATCTCATGGTTAAACAATTCTAGACTTCCATCCTTGACCCAAATTAATGTTGCACTCTAAATAAAGCCTTTGTGTTTTTCATCCTTCCATTCCATCTGTCTAAATGTTTTGGTGTACCTGGCCAACTCCTTCTTGTACTTAAAGTCCTAGCACAAATATCAGCCCTTCTCTGAAACCGTGCTCTATTTGCCTAGTTCAAGCTGACTCATTCAACACTTGGAATACCATAGAATTCAGTGTACACATCAATCATTGTCACATCATGTCAATTTTCTTTTTACAAATATTTCTTTTCCTCACTTGAAAGTCATCTCTTAAGTAAAGAGATTTTTGTTTCATGATTTTCTCTGCCTCAGTGCCTGGCCAAACATGTGTGTAACTTCTATGTTGAATGGGATTAGACTTTAAGTTTGTTTTTAGCTTGATATCTAATTTAACAAGATCTCTCCTCCAATATGTCCATAATGACTCTTGGGCTAGAGATTTTTAGTCCTCCACTGGCACTCAATCAGCTCATTCCATTAAATGCAAAACCAATCTGGAATAGCTGCTCTAAGAAATTAAACTCTGTTCTTCTCTTTCCAAAAAAAAAAAAATCCTACAAACTCTCCAGTCTTCAGGGAGGTATTTCATATATATACATATATATGATTTTCAATGAAGAAAAATAAATAAATGGTTTCCTTAATTAGTCCCGCATAGCTGAGTCTGTCGCTGTTAAATCCATGGCTGTACTACCTTAGAGCTTAAATAAAAGGAAGGGAAACTCTGAGCCTAATTCACCTTCTTCATAAGGGTGAAGGTTATATTTTTTCAAAAGGCAACTAATAGGAGTATTTCAAATAGAACATTTAATATTTAGGGTTCTGAATTTCTTCTTAACAAGTTGTTTTGATTTAAAGGCAAATGCACTGTCTAAGAAGAAATTCTTTGCTGGACATTTGGATCCTATAACATCCTTATCCTATTCCTCTCTTTGCCAAATCCCACATTGGTAAAATATAGTTAATTGTAAACAAAGGAGAAAATAGTCATTAAATGGAGGAATGAAGACTCAGATTTTTATTGCTCATCCAGAAATTCAATCAATCAACAGTTTTCTTAGAATGATCTACTAGAAAAACACAAAGAGAAAGTTTACTTTAAAAAAATAGAATAAAACTCATTTTACCTTCAATTATCATACGGGTTCATTGAACTCTTTTGTTTGTAAAATAACTTAAAATTTTGAAAATTGAAAAAGGTACAGTAGAATCAAATGGCAAATAGTGATGGATATTTTCCTGGAATTCCAAGGCTTAAGGTATATTTTGTTTGTTGTCTTTGTGTTTTTGATGTTGTTGTTGTTTGTTTCGGGGTTTTTTTTGGCAATTATTTCTCTCCTGCAGGGATGCATAGTCAAATCACTGTGTTTTTAAGTTACTTCGAATAGTCCTATCCTAAGATAGAAATTTGTTAATTAGCTTTTTGTTTTGATTTGATTTTTAGGATTGCTTTTAAAATTTTAATTTTATTGTGTAATTGTGTATAATGCTTTCATGATTCCAAATTCAAAACAACAAAGAAGTCTAGACTTAATACCCTCCCCCTTCATTCTATTCCCTTTCTTTTCCTATAAAGAAACATTTAAAAATATATTACGGTTTATCTTTTTTTTAAATATAAGCATATTATAAGTATAATTTAGATTCTATACTTCAATACAAGTATACATATTAATAACCCCTTTTTCTTAAATAACCAGATCTATAGATTGTTACCTATTTCTGTGTAACAAACCACCCCAAACACAGTGGACTGAAATAGCAATCATGTATTTGTTCATGCTGGTTGTTGGCTTGATCTCTTTTTTCCTTGTGTTGTCTCATCCTGAAGGTTAGCTCAAGCTTTTTTACACAGCAGTTCTATGGTAGCAAGCAAAAGTAGAAGTTATAATGCCTTTTGAGACTTAGGCTGAAAAGTTTCACATCTATTACAGTGTATAGGTTTAAGCCGCTTCCAAAGCAAGTCCAGATTCATGAGGTAGAGAAATAAATGCTACCTTTTCAAGGGAAGAGCAACCAAGGCACATTGTACAGAACACGCACTTTGTAGGAAGAAATCTTTGTAACTATCTGATCTGTTCTCAGGACCTTCTTCCTACCCATGTCTGAAAAGGTTTCAGTAAAGCAACGCATTAGCAAAAGGGAATGATAAATGTCATGGGCTCTAGTCAATCGTGTTAGCAACTAGTCTGCCTTTTGGGAGAGGAAACATGGAATAAGTGTGGAAAGAGGGGCAGAGTTCTTCATAAGAGTGTGTTTGCTGCTTACTCAGAAATTCAATTGTGTTCTTCCAAACATAGTTCCCATTTTGTGAAAATGTCCCCTTAATCCCCATGAAACTAAGGGAAGTGACTTCATCTCTAGTTGTCCTGAGTTCATCAGTGAATGACATTCTTATGGTAACTCTTTCTCAACTAGCAGTGGTTTTGAGATATAAATTGGCCCAAACTAAAGGAAAGTGTGTTCATGTAATTCTTGGCAGAACAGTTTCTCTCTCACCCCTGCTGGACATGAAAAAGAATCCCTTTGGTCACAATTTTTTTGCAAAGTATTTAAACAGCATAAAGGCAACCAGCCTTAGAGGAAGCCAATACTGAGGATAGAAGATTGGAAAGACAATAAGAACCAGGCACTCTGATGATTCTATTCCATTCCATACCTGGAGCCTGCCCTGCTGGACTTTCATTTATGCAAGAGTTCAACACTTTCATTTCTTAAAACAGGTTAAGATTATTTTTGATATTTAACTTTGGATTCTGCAATCACTAGTATGGGGATTTGAGTTTAGAAAATTATTTTCATATTTATGATATATTTAACATTGATGCTACATCATTTGCCTACCACTAGTGAGAAAGGTTCTATTGTTCTCAACACTATTTTGGAGTTAAAGAATCTGACGCTCAGAGAATGTTAAAAAAACAAAATGAGACAATGAATGAAACAGTGTGTTAGACCCAGTCCAGAGCCTTAGAATAGAGGTTTGATGAATGTTAGTCTTAGGATGATATTCCCATTTCCCAAGGGCCTTACTACAACATTCCTAGCCCCAAACCTTACTACTAAAATTTGCAGATTCACAACTTGAATTCAAATTCTATTTCTTTCTCATTATGCCACCGTGCTTATAGTCGGTATTCATCCCAGAAATTCTTTGGTGAGACCAAACTCTTGAAGGAAACAGTGTTCTGGGACAAGGAGAAGTATTTTTTGAACATTAGAATACTCCCCTAGAAAGGAAGACCTAGAAAAAGATGCTTCCAGGGCAGCATAAGGGTAATATGTATATAAATATGAAGAAGACAGTAAAAGTGACCTAAAAGGAAGCGGAAAGGATGACAGATTTAGAGCAGTGAAAAACCTTGAAAAGAGCACTGATTTTGGAATCAAGCAGCCTGGTTTGAAATCACAAATATCCCTTGGATATTATCTCTTCAAGACAATATCTTCCTGATTAACACAGGGGTAACAATATCTACCTAGAAGGTCAAAAACTTATTAAACGACAATATATAGAGCAGGGGTCCCCAACCCCCAGGCCTGCTAGGAACCAGGCCGAACAGCAGGAGGTGAGAGGAGGGTGAGAGAGTGGAGCTTCATCTGCCTCTCATCACTCGCCATGGCTCACATTACCGCCTGAAACATCCCACACCTCCACCCCATCCATGGAAAAATTTTCTTCCATGAAGCCGGTCCCTGGTGCCAAAAAGGTTGGGGACCACTGATATAGAGGATACCTAGCACAGGTTCTACTTCATATCTGGTACTCCATAAATGTTACTGTAAAGACATGCTCTGGTGTGAATGGACCCAAGCTTTTGGAATTCTGACTAGAAGTGTGTGTGTATATGTCTTTAGGAGTGGACTTCCATTTTATAGCCAGAAATATTCTCCTGCTTTTTTACAGACGAACTCTTGATTTCAACTTTGGGGCAACACTTCCTTTCTCTTTTATGAAAAGAAATATTATATTTGTAGTTTGTTGATGTAATAGTAAAGCAAAGCAAAAGGAAAGGAAAGAAGCTTGAGATAAGGGATAGCTAAACTATACTACACAATATTATATTTCTTTTTTTCAGGAGCGAGAGAATATGCTTCTTTCCTAAATATGGGTTAAACTTTCCTCTCTCCAAAAATCATGTTAATTCTTGAGAGATATGCATGAGCTAGCTATTATTACCCACTGGAGACTGGCATAGAGACATGCTGTTGGCAGGAAGTTCTCAGAGGCACAGCCTCACCGCATGATGTTCAGGAATCTGGTAGGAAAGACTGAAGCCCAATCTGTATCTTCCACTGAAGTCTTCCATGTGTTATTTTCCTGAGCTTCAAAACTCAGACTTTGGGAAATGTCCTGTACTTGGAATGTGCCATTCAAATGGCCTGGCCAAAGACATGTTCTTTGGGTACGGGGAGTTGTTTTGATAAAGACAGTGAACATTCTGGCAACCATCGTGGGCATGAGGAATATTTCAGGAGAGTGTAAAGACTCAAAATTGGAATCCTCTACACAAGATAGGTTCAAAATCATTTCCATGTATTCATTTTTTTGTCCACTCAATAAACATGTATTGAGTAGCTATTATGTAGCAATTACTATTCAGGTGTTTGGAATAGAGTCATACAAAACCTCTGCTTAAGGAGTTTCACTCTAGTTGGAGATATGGACAATAAAAAAGTAAAACAATACATAAGCAATATGTAAGCAAATAAATGCAGGTAATAATCATTACTGTGAAAATAATATTTTCTCTGATCAAGGAAGACCCCACTGAGAAGGTAACATTTGAGCAGATGTTTAAATAATATAAAGAAGCAGAGTAATGGCCCCAACAAAGATGACCACATCCTCATCTCTGGAACCTATGGATATGTTATTTTACATGGCAAAAGGGAATTTGCAGATGTGACCTTTAGGGTTAGGGACCTTGACGTGGGGAGATGATGATCCATGTGGATGATCCACGTGGACCCAATCTAATCACTGAGTCTAAAAGTGGAAGAGGAAGTCATAACAGTGGGTCAGAAAGATGTGGCATGAGAAGGACTGAACACACCGTTGCTGGCTTTGAAGATGGAGAAGAGAAACCACAAGCCAAGGAGTGTAGTTTGGCTTCTAGGAGCTGGGAATGGAACTCAGCTGACAGCCAGGAGGAAAACAGAGACCTTGGGCCTACAGTCCCAGTAACTGAATTCTGCCAGTAACCGTAATGAGCAGTAAATGAATTCTCCCCTAGAGCCTGCAGGAAGGAATGCAGCCCTGCTGACCACTTGATTTTAGCTCCATGAGAGTCATACTCGACTTCTGACTTACAGAACTGTGAGATCATAAAAGTGTGCTGTTTTATACCATGAAGCTTTGTACAGCAACAACAGAAAACTAATACGCATGCAGAGATAATAGGGGCCCGCATTCCAGACTGTGGGTACAGTAATGCACAAGCCCTAGCATGGCTGAGGTGGATAGTGACATCAGCACAGATTTTTGCAATATTTAGACACTCTCCAAAATGTCAAGATGTACTTGAAGAAGGAAACTTGGTAAAGATATCTAATGCCTCACCATCAACTGAGGTACAGGTTTAGGCTTTTATGAGCTGGAGAAAGATGAATTATCTCACAAATTTGTGAAACCTAGATATCTGGGTTTTATTAGTAATGCTTCACAGCTGGAATTCATACCAAGTCTCTCAAACAAAAGTTTGCTGTTCGGCAAGCCCTGGAGTTCCAGGGTAGAAATCTTAGCGATAACAAGGAACCAGCCTGAAGAGTCCATTTGTATTATGAGCATTTGATAAAAAGAAAAAGGATGGAGGCATTACTCCATCAGTGCAGCAGCATAGCTGTATGATCCCCTTAGTAGGGCGGGGCATCTGACAATAAGTAGAGAATGAGCATTGGAAGGGTGACCCTGGTTGAGCAGAAGAGGGTGTTTATGGTCCTGAAAGAGCTTTTCTTTTTGCAAGAGAGGGAAGAGCCTTTCTGAGGGAGGATGCCGTTAGCTTTTTCATAGGGGACACTGACGCAGGCAATTTAACCACCTTTCAGAAGCAATCTCTCTGCTTTTCTATTTTACTGTGCTTCATTTCAGCTTTTCTCTTTTTCTCTAAATTGTGTAACCAATTGCAAACATGTCCCAGGAAAAGGGGAGAATAGATGCCATCCTGTACTCTGGCTTCCAGCCATGTGCTGCCCCTTCCCTGCTTTTACAGACTATAAACTTCACACCAGCCAGCTGAGAAATGGCCAAAGTGAAAAGCAATTTGCAAGCGGGAAGCATCCTGGCTGTCATTATTAACCTGTGGTAAAGGCAGATGGGACATGTGCAAGGGTCTGGGGAGGGAAATAAGGAGACAGTGGACACAATAAGAAGCTGGTGTGGGTGGACACTGCTTCTTGAAGAGGGAGCTGAGATGAACAGAGAGAAATGCAGGCATTAATGCTTCCTATATATACATCCTGGCATGGAATCGGGGTGAAGGCTGAGGAAGGGCCAGCTGGGATGGCACAGCATAGTGGTTAATAGTCCTGGCGATGTGAAGCCTGGGTGTAGGTGCTTGCACTGCCACTTTTTATCTGTATGACCTCAGCAATTAATGTACATCTTCTGCACCTTATTTTGATATTGTGATGATTGCATGATACTACATATAAAGTGCCAAGGACTTACGTGCTCTTGGTAAACATTAGTAAATGCTATTACTATTCTTGACATGTATTTTTAAAGGGTGGCTAGGTTCTAAATAACTTTTAGATACTTTGCTACAACTAGGAAGTAAGTAGGAACACACACTGTGCCTCAGAGGAGACACATCATATAATCAACAAATGTTAGAGCTGAGAGACATTTTGGTGATCAATGAAACCAATCCCCTTAATTGACAGGTAAGGAAAATGATGCTCACAATGTTTTGTGATTTGTTCAAGATCACAAAGCCAGTAAGGGACTAGGCAGCCAGGTAAAGACGGGACGTCTCATTCTCATTCTGTGACTGTCTAGACACAAAGCGTTTGTTGTTTTTTCTACATGATTTGAAATCATTGCCTTCTATGATCCATAAGACTGAGACCATGGAAATCACATACATGTTCCCACGTACTGCCAGCTCATGCTGCATTTTATCCCCACCCGCATTACAACTTCTGTGGGGAGAATAGCCTCTGCCTATCTCCTATTTCTTCACATTTTTCATGTTTCCAGGAAGATAGCTGTGGATCTCCTGAGTCACCAATCCCAGTGGAATCATCTGATTCTAATAGTTTTAATATTTTTAGGGGGAAAAAAAGATGTATTTCAATTTAGAGGTTACAAACTAGCTGTAGCCAAACCACAGACAGTTTTGGTTTTTTTCCAAAAATGTTGTGAACCTTTTGAATTCAACAACCTGCTCCAGTTTTCACAGGCTCCGCCATTCTCCTTCTTAGACTTAACTTTATCCACACATTTACTTATTATTGTGTCTGGCTGGGAACTGTAGATTTTATGTAGTGACTCCTGGTATGTACGAGCTTTTTCTAATTAAAAAAAGTATGTACTTTCAATAAAGCTTTCTATTTAGACATTCCCATTGCATTAATGAGAAGCTGTTACATATTTTCTGAGTTTAAACTTCTGGATTTAAGTAAAGAGGGCTTTCTTCACCAGGACGTGGCAATTTAATGTGATATCCTAACGAGAGTTATAAAAACTAATATAGTTGTTGCTGGGAAAGTATCTTGTAGATGTAGTTAACATCAGTAAACTTTCAGTAAAAAGATTGCCTCAATTATGTGGGAAGGCCTCATCCAATCAGTGGAAAGGCTTTAAGAGCAAAACAGGTTTTCTGAGGAAGAAGAAATTCTGCCTCAAGACAGAGTTTCCAGCCTGCAGGACTGCCCTGTGGATTTAAATCTTGTGGGCCCCCATAATTGTGAAAGCTAATTCTTTGAAATAAATCGCTTTATACAGATTTAAATCTATATAAATATATATACTGTTATATAATATATAAATACATATATCTTATTATATATATCCTACGGGACTGTTTCTCTGGAAAACCCTGCCAGTTCAGAGGGAAAGTAAAACATTAGCCAATGGTTCATGGGAGACATTACCAAATGTTTTAGATAAGGTAATGCTAGCCGCTAAAACAGCTGGACCATGAATTTCTACAGCTTAACCCGATAGAAAATTGTTTCTCACTCACACAATGAACATCTAACAGGTGGAGGTGGGGAGAAGAGACCCAGCATAGCAAAGGCTTAGAAACTATGTGACATCCAAGGTCACCTACAGCCAGCAGAGAGGGAAGAAATAGAATGGAGGATCCAGTGAAAGGTTTTCTAAGCCAGGATCACTTCTATACACATTCCATTGGCCAGGATTTGGTCATCTGGCCATACCTAACTTCAAGGAAACACGAGCTAGCTCTTTCCCAGGAGAAACTGAAAAGGTGCTTGGCAAATAGTTAGCCATTCTCTGTCATGCAAAGTCATTAGTAGAGAAGCTTCTTGGAAAATATCATGTATTCTTGCTAGGACTATCTTGTTTGTTAAAATTTGGTGACTAACTTGTTATGTATTGTGGTCTCAGTACAGGAACAAATATAGAAAATGGAAAAAAAAAAAAAAAAACCAGAATGAGATGGCAAAGAAAGCAAAGTCTGAGGCAGGAGACAATTTAAAACAGCAATTAGAGTCTAATTAAATCCAAAGTTTGGTATCATTATCAGAAGTGAAGACATAGCTAATTATGCAGAAAGCAAGTTTCAGTTCAGGTTATGGTCATTCAATAAGGGAATATTTTCTTCCCAGCAGAAAACACTAATTTTGAAAACCACTTAAAAGATTCTCAATAATGGATGGTATGTATGTGTGCATTTTAATCTCTTTATCCATATTGTCTATGTGGTATTTAGTCTTTGTACTTAAATCAACAGTAATTGTTTGTTGTAGCATGAGAAATTTTTGGCTCATTGATTTTCCATAGCACTGAAATGTCACATTAGCTCAAGGTGAAAAGCTAATAGGATGTGAATAATGATAATAATAATCAGAACGATAATAGAAAGAATCATACACCTGAATGTACATTAAAATCCTCTATTACTCTCAGGGCTCTGGTGACATTTCAAACAACAGGAGAAGAGAGAGAAAATGGTTTGTTAACATCATTCTCTCTAGAGGCCACTGCAACCTTGGCTGCACATTTTGGTATAGATGGCAATTTACAGAATGAATGAATGAGAACCAAGGACATGGGTCCCACCTACTATGTAACACTCCCCTCCCCCAATTTTACTCTGTTTCCAGGTACAATTCATTAATGTTCAGTCTTCCACATTCCTGTCTGAGATACACATTTGGACTTACAAAAGTAAAGAAATCTCAAAACAGGCATTTGGAATTTGCGATATGCACAGGATTTGGTCATCCGGCCATACCTAACTTCAAGGAAACATGAGCTAACACTGAGTAAATGCACTTGAGCTAGACATAGCTTGGGATCCCAGGGAGACTAGTTATCACCCAGACACCCAGAACATTCACTGAGTCTCAGAATTTTCGGGCCGAGGACCCTGGCTTATGCTAATGATATTAAAAAATAAAAATGAAAGAAAGAGTCTCAGATCCTGATCCCACTTAAGCAAAGTAATATCTTACTTTGCTTTTTAGGTATTCTAATTCCCTGCTGGTAATTGTGGATTCATAATTATAAACAAATGAATTTATTATTCTATTATTCCAGAAAGTTGCTTCAGAACCCAGTCTCCCCCCACCCACCTCCCACCAGATTCTGTTTAATTCCACTGTGATACCTTCTCATGGAATTCTAAATTTCTATATTATAGCACTTTGTCACACGTCAAATGGATTTAAAAAAAAAAAAAGGTTAATGTCTTCTTTCCCTCTAGACTGTATGGTAGGGGATACAGTTCCTACTGTCTTTCAGCTCTGCATCTTCAGGACCCAGAAGAGGGTAAAGACAGTGGCACTCAATCAGTGGATGCTCCGTGACTAACCTGCGAGTGCCCCATTCCTCCCTATGTAGGGCTGACAATGGTTCTGCTTTCAGACTGAATTTTACCGCAGTATTTCATTCTAAATCTGCAACTATCTACCTCTAGTCCATCTTACTCCATCATCTGTTCAAGTGATCTCATAACTCTTGACTATATTTTTATTTGTTCAGAACAGGCCAGTCTTTAACTCTTCAGCACATTGTTCGTTACTACCTGTAAGTCCTCACTCGTGCCATGTTGGTGTTACATTACACAGGCTTAGTGTTAGGCTTACATTATAATAGGAACAGTCTCAACATTTCCAACTCTTCCTGTTGATTCCAACTGTTCTTAAAGACTTATGGGCACTGCAATGAGATAATGATGACATGCCCCTAAACTATTTTTTAAGAAAAAGAGGTATAACTTTTCAGAGACAAACTATAAAATCAACACAAGATGCATCACAGCAGTGATACACAATTAAATGGAAAGGAAAATTCCCAGACCAGATCAAGACTTGATACTAATCAAACTAAAGAGGTTGAGCACATCTGAAGCGTCACATTTGGAAATAAATTCTTAGCCATGTTTTATGAATACTGACTCAAACTCTGATTAAAAGGAAGGGTTCTAAATTAATTAACTAATATCCTGGTCCTCAGAGACAGTATATCACAGAAAATAGTTATAACATTAAATTGTCCACTCTTATAACTAATTTTTATTATGAATCTATACTCATCAAGCTAGCCTCTGATCATTGGTTTTTAATAAGGAGATGAAATCGTCTTATTTATCAAAATATTGACCAATCACTTTCATTTTGATATACATACTTTAGTCTCTTGTGAATTTATTCAGCACGAATCAGTGTCCCTGAATAACCCAACTCAGCTCACTGACAAGTTCAAGTTTCTGTACCTGCAAAGCTGAGGAACTTTGGTGTATTAGTGTATTACTCAGGGTTTCTAGAGAAACAGAGCCAATAAAAGATATATTAATAGATAAATGATTGATAGATATAGAGACAGATATCTCATATCTATTTACTTATATCTATATTTGAAAGTGATTTCTTATAACATTTTGCCTTACATGATTACAGAGGCTGAAAAGTCCCACGATCTGCCATCTGCCAGCTGGAGAGCCAATGGTGTAGACTGCAGTCCAGGTCTGAATGCCTGAGAGTGAACCAGGAGCCCTGAGGACAGGAGAAGATTGATGTTTCAGATCAAGCAGTCAGGTAGAGAGCAAATTCAACTTTCCTCTGCCTTTTGTTCTATTCTGGCCCTCAGTGGGTGGGATAATACCCACCCACATGGGGAGGGCCATCTCCTTTACTCAGCCCACCAATTCAAATGTTAATCTCTTCCAGAAACACCCTCACAGACACACCCAGAGATAATGTTTAACCAGCTCTATGGGCACCCCATGGCCCAGTCAAGTTGCCACGTGAATTAACCATCACACTTAGACTTCTACTTCATAAGACTTCTACTTCTAAGGTAATGTAGGCCTATTAGATTTCTAGAAGGTCAATCAGGCAACTTTCCCTGGAAATAGTCTAACATCTCAATCTCTACATTTTCTTTCTCTCACAGTTACATAAAATTCATCACCCCCATGGAGTTCTTTGTGACTGACCCTAGCCCATACCACAGGCACCTTATTTTGTGAGCATTTTGGGTTAGACGACTGTTTGTATATACCAGCAAAAGAATGCATGATGGTAGTTTGTTGCCATGTAAAATAATGATGATTTTTAGGATTATGTAATACCAACATGGTATGAATTCTCATTAACTGTAAACTCTATTTTCTGACTATTACCATGCACTATAATCATCATGATCTATAATCTCTCCAGGAATTACCAAAACAGAATGAGCTCTCTCTTCCAGGTCAGAAATAATACTGAAATCCTAAAATCATCTCTTTTATATGATAAGCCCTTTGGGAGTTAAGGGAGACCCATACCATAGGCACAGGTCTTCAGGGACTGGTGGATTACACACCTTTGATAATGGCACTAAGCAGAGACACAGAGCAAACAGGCAAGCTAATTCCTAATGTCAGAAAGCAATTAGATATGCTAATTACACAATAATATATGTAAATGTTCAAATGTATGTGTGTGTGATCATTATCCACCACACAGTGAAAATCACTTCCTTTTTACAGAATTCTCTTCTCCCCACGGTATTTCCAACAGATGCAGGACCCTACACGTACCACTTATCAACTAGAATACCATCTCAAATTGGCCTTTAAAGTCCTAGCCAGGGTCAGAAATGACTGACCATTTGAGTGCTATGGACTCCAGTGCAATAAACAAGCAATAAACAAGCTGTTGGGTTTCATGTGTTATAAATTCTCTGATCGAAATTTGGACACTCTTAGTAACTCAAGAATACTTCTGATCAAGCAGTAAATAGTAACACTTGAGGTGAAAAGGGAGTTGCATTCTGATTTAATCTTAAAGATTAAAGGATCCTTTTTCCTTTCACTCCCTCTCTTCCTTTAACCAACTGTGAATCCTTAGCCAGCAGTTTTTCCTGTCCAATTTCCTTGAGCTTCTGTATCCTTATCTGTAAGACAGGAATGATTCCACTACTTGATATATCTTAAAACAAATTACTGAGAGAAATCATATTGAATACTGAACATGAGTGTTGTAAAACATATAACAAAGTACGTAAAGACACATAACAATGCAGTCCTGTAGAAATTTAAATTCCTGCCAATTTATATCCTGTATATATACACAGAACTAGGAACCTGAAAATTGATGAAAAAAGACCCTGCTGAATTGAGATTTGAATTAATTTTTGTTTTCATTTTTTCATTCCTTAGCTCTGAAAAGAGAAGAAAATACTGTGTGATGAAATGAGAGAAAAAGCACAGGTGAGAAAAAATGAACACTGTAATCTAAAGAAAATGGATTTAGACTGTGAGTTAGAACTGCTTCTGGTTCCAATTCCCCTGTGTGAGTCTTTGGCCTCATTTTTCTCCACTTTCAAATACATATTTCTTAGTTCTCTGATGAAGTTACTATATGAGAAACTTGGGTTATCTACTTAAACTCTAGAGAATTGGCAGGGGATGGAAGACCAAGGGAAATCTCATTTTTCAAGGAGAGATGAAGAGATGATACAGAAAATAGAAGACAAGTTAGTTACCAGTAGCACCATCCATTTACAAGGGTCTTTAGAGTTTATGCACAGCATCTTATACAATCTTCATGCCACCTGAGAGGTGGGTAGAATTACTTTTTCTTAAGGAAAAAGAAATTGAAACTCAAAATATTTACACAAGACCAAGGACACAAAGAGCTAATAAATGGCAGCCTTGGATAGAATAATTCTTACTTCAGTGCTCTCAATGGATGGCAATCAGAATCGTTAAGTTGTGCCATTTTTCAAGATAAAATAAATCCAGGGGTAAAAGACACATAACTCATGCACCAAAAGATCTAGTCATCTTTCCCCAAATTAAAAGAAATTGGCAAGTTGTCAATGCATGAGTGTATATGTATGTGTGTCTGTGTGTGTGTGTAAATAACTAAGCAAGAGTAGAAACAAATTTCCATTTTAGGAGCAATCAGATTATCGCCTAAATAGGATGATTTACAAATGTCTCTGCCCCAAAACAGGAGGGTGGACCCCAAAAGTTACCAGTTCAAGTTAGTAATTAAGAGCATGCATGGCCTGAAGCCAGACTTCTTAAGTTTGAATCTTTCTTACCTCTACAACTTACAGCTATGTGACAAGCAAGTTATTTAATCTCTCCATGCCTCAGTTTCTCCTCCCTAAAGTTGGAAAAATAATCGTACCTACTTGTTGTAGGTATTAAAATAATACAGCACATGTAAAGTTCTTAAAAGGGTGCCTAGCACTCGAAAAACAAACATATAATGTAAAGGAGAAGTTTAAGGGCCCCTCAAACATACTCAATACAGGCGAGCAAACTGGTTTCTGCAAGGATCATAGCTATAGGCAGTCAGGTAATAAGAGTTGTTTCTTGCTGGACTGATTAAAATGGAAAGAGATCAAACAGTTTATTGTTTCTGTTTGTTTTGTTTTATCTTTAAACTGCTGTAGAGTTATTCTTTTGTGATCCACCACATAGTACTTGAAATGTTCTTCTACCTATAATCCACTCTTGATCAACTTTATTTTTTCTTCTCTTCCTCTGGCTCTTTGAGTCTTCCCCCTTAGTTCACATTAGTCAAAGGGGTTAGAAACAGAGTAGGTAAAACAGAAAGGAAAGTATCGTATAGAAATCTGCATAAGGCATCTATCTTTTAACCCAGATGTCAGGGTTTTAATTGATAGTTACACATTATAATTTATTTCTATTAACATTGTCATTAATGTTTGATAGTGATACAATTATTTTACAACTTAAAATGGTAATCACATGCATTGTTTTCAATCTTCTCAACAAACCTGGGATGGTAGACAAGACAGGTTTTAGCCATTTTTACAATCTGAAGGAAATGAATCTTTGGTGGCAGAATTTTAGGCTTAGTAACAAGGAGTGGGAGAGTCAATTCTGTGATGTAATATACAGGAAAGATTTTAGTTATTTATTTATTAGTAACAAGTTATATACTTCTTTTTTGCTTCCACTCTCTGAAAACTACCTGGGAAGAGAGTGGAGAAGAACAGTAATTGATGGGATATCAGTCTATTCTGATAAATATCAATCCCAAACTATTTCCTTCTCGCTTAAAGTGGTCTCATTTTGGGCAGTTATTTGGTCAGCTCTAGGTATCAGTATTATCTTTTGCACTCCAATTGTTCACTACCAGAACTTTTGGGAGACTTACCAGCAGAAGAAGTGTGTGTGTGTGTGTGTGTGTGTGTGTGTGTGTTGAGATGGCAAATGGAGGGAACAGTCTGAATACTTTCCCCTCTTCCTGTGAAACACAGTGACTGCTCTTGAGAATAACTACCCAGTTGGCAAGCTTGTTATCTGCTTCTCTATCTCCTCCCCCTTTCCAATTTCTCATCTAAGCTCCTGGCAAAAAAATACTAGAATCTTGTGGGACACATATTAGGGTTATTTGAGGGTTCATGGAAGCTGCTCTTAGAGTAGATGCCCAGCATTGGTGACCCTGGAAAGAAATGATTCCTCTGTCTCTCCATGTCACAGAGGATCTACTTAATTTTCTGCCTAAATTCCCTTGCTCGGGTATATGGCTGCTCATTTAGGGGACTCACAAAGGGCCTTAAGCTCTGCTGCTTTTCACAGTATCCTTTCTACCCAGAGAAAACTCCTGTGTCCTTGCCAAGTTGTGGGAAAGCAGGCTGCCCTGGGTCCCTTTTTTCTTATCTCTCTCTGTCTCTGTCTCTATTCCTCTCTCTTTTATGTGAGTGCACACATACACGTTGCCACTCACTGACAATACCAGGAAAGACTACCAATTTAGCTCTGAAACTTTTGGAAAAGCTCTGTGAGATGGAACACAAGTTAGATCTAACACCCTTATCCCCTTATTCACTACATACCACCCATACAGAGGGATAAATGCTTCAAAAATTTTGCTTTCCCTAAGAAAATAACTTCTTTCTTTGACTTTTGGCTGATTGCTTTCACCTTTTTCTTTGCAGTAATTGCCAATCTAGTCCAGCTTCACTGGAACATGTAGACAGAGAGACACCACAAATTAGTCTTTCTCTGGCAGGAAATTCCCTCCTTTTTAATCGCTTTCTGTTTAGTCAACAGACAGGACCAGCTAATCCTGCACAAAGAAGAAAAGTTCCCCATTATCCCTTTGCCTCTAATATACATCCTAACAATGTGTCGGTCTATCTATCTATCTATCTATCTATCCATCCATACATACATACATTTCTGTCTACCCATCTATTCATCTAAGCATCTATCTTCATTTCAAATGTATCACTTTTCCATGTGTTGTATTGAAATATAGAGCTTACAGACTCAGTCTTTGAAAGCTCAGGACATTACCTTCTTACAAAACTGCATCCAGGCCATATCATTTCTAAAGTTTTGAATTTTTTGTTTTTAATTCAAAGCTAGTTGTTTGAACACAGTGGTAACTTCCCAATTTCATATCTTCTCAACACCCTCTCCACAAAACTCGTAGCATCAACAAAAATAATATGCCTTAACATTACTAGAAAATAAAAAAGCAGGACCACCTTTAAATTAATTATAAGTAAATTTAAAAATTTCAATTCCAAAATTCCAAAGGGCTCCCACACATTGCTTCAGGCTTGTAGATATGGAGAATGGGATAGAAGAGACTTAAGGGGCTTAATGAAGAGGACACAGAAAAAGCACAGACAAAATCACCTGAGAAAGTGAAAGTCCAGTATTAAATGCCAATATGGTGAACACAAGTCAGACCTTGGTGGTTCGCAGTACTGGCTACAGCAAAGGAGCTTGGCAGGTAGTGGCAATCACACAGAAGAATTGCTTTTAGAGGATAACTGGATACGTAGAGGATGGATGGTACTCCTTAGCAATGAGACAGCAAAAGGAAATAAGGAACAAAGTGGGGGGAATTAAAGATCACACAAACAAAAGAGAAATAAGGCACATCAACCTTTCTTCCCCCAATCCCACTAAATTTCTCCTTTCCTCCGCAAAAAACCTTGAACTTGAGAAAACTATAACACTAAACTCAAAAATGAATTAAAAACCTCAGCAAACATTTGGAAATGTGAAGATGAAACTTTGAATCAGAAATATACTGATCGGGACTTCCCTGGTGGCACAGTGGTTAAGAATTCGCCTGCCAATGCAGGGGACACGGGTTCGATCCCCGGTCTGGGAAGATCCCACATGCCATGGAGCAACTAAGCCCGTGTGCCACAACTACTGAAGCCCCTGCACCCTAGAAGCCCGCACACCGCAACTACTGAGCTTGTGTGTTGCAACTACTGAAGCCCGCACGCCTAGAGCCCGTGCTCCTCAACATGAGAAGCCACCACAACGAGAAGCCTGCGTACCACAACGAAGAGTAGACCCTGCTCACCACAACTAGAGAAAGCCCCCCGCGCAGCAACAAAGACCTAATGCAGCCAAAAAAAAAAAAAGTAATATACTGTCAGCAAATGCTGGCAAGGATGTGGACCAACAGGAAGTCTCATTCATTGCTGGTGGGAATTCAAAATAATACACTTCAGAAGACAGTTTGGCAGTTTCTTTCAAAACTAAACATAAGCTTACCGTACAATTCAACCATCGTGTTCCTAGGTATTTACCCAAAGGATCTGAACACTTATGTCCACACAGAAACCTTAACAAGAATATTTATATCGGTTTTATTTCTAACTGCCAAAATTTGGAAGTACTCAAGATGCACTTCAATAGGTGAATGGATAACAAACTCTTGTACCTCCATAAAATGGAATATTCTTCAGCAATAAAAACAAGTGTGCTGGATATGGGGATATATGTATATGCATAGGTGCTTCACTTTGTTATACAGCAGCAACTAACACAACAATGTAAAGCAATTACACTCCAATGAAGATGTTAAAAAAAAAAAGTGCTATCAAGTCACAAAAATACATAGAGGAAAGCCTTAAATGCATACTGCTAAATGAAAGAAGCCAATATGAAATGGCTAAATGATGTATGATTCCAACTTTGTGAAATTCTGGAAGAGGCAAAACTATGGAGACAGTAAAAATATCAGTGGTTGCTTGGAGTTCAGGGGGAGGGGAGGAGGAGTAATAGGTAACAGGGCATTTTGGGGGCAGTGAAACTATTCTGCATGATATTATAATGGTGGATACATTATACATTTATCAAAACTCATAGAACTGTATTACATGAAGAGTGAATGTTAATATAAACTATGGACTTTAGTTAATAACAATGTATCAATATTGGTTCATATTGTAACCAATGTACCACACTAATGTAACATGTTAAACAGGGGGAACTGATGGGGAGGAGAGGGCATTTATAGGAACCCTTGATATTTTCAGCCCAGTTTTTCTATAAACTCTAAAAATTAAAGTCTATTAAAAAAAAAAACCAAGCAATTATCTGAACAGATGATTCACCAAAGAAGATATACAGATAGCAAGTAAGCATATCAACAGATGATCAACATCATTTGTCATTGGAGAGTTGCAAATTAAAACAATGATCAGATATTATATACCTATTAAAATGGCTAAAATCCAGAAAACTGACAATACCAATTCTGGAGAAGATGCAGAGCAGCAGAGGAACTCTCACTCATTGCTGGTGCGAATGTAAAACGGCACAGCCAGTTAGGAAGACAATTTGGCTACTGATTACAAAGCTAAATATGGTCTTATCCAGCAATCTCACTCCTAGGTATTCACCCAACTTATTTTAAAACTTAAGTCCACACAAAAACCTGTATGTAAATGTTTACTGTAACTTTATTCATAATTGCCCAAACTGGAAGCCACCAAGATATCCTTCAATAGGTGAAGGAGTTAACAAGTTGGTACATCCATACAATGTAATATTCACTGATGAAAAGAAATGCATTATCAAGCTACAAAAGACATTGAATAACCTTAAATGCACATTACTAAGTGAAAAGAAGCCAGTCTGAAAAGGCTACATATTTTATAAATCCAATTATATGATATTCTGAAAAAGACAAAACTATGAAAACAGTCAAAAGATCCCTTGTTGCCTCTGGGTCACAACCTCAGGAACTTTCTGGGTAAAATCTGAAACTGACTTCCCTAGAAAAAGGGTAAGGACAGGCAGACTACTCCAGATTGACAGGATGCAGGTTTAATAAACCAAGGAACTTACATACCAGGCTTGTCTTGAGTGTCTGCAAGACAGATTTCTGCACGCAAGTTATATAGAGGTCTTAACTGGATTAAATCACATGTTCAGTCCAGATAGTCTCAACACATTTTTCTCTCAAGGTTGAGTTACCCATACGCATGCATCTATGTCAAAGCTGTAACAATGTGAACATAAATAATGATAATATTGAATTACATCACATAAATTAAAAATAACCATCCCTGAGTCCATCCTGATTTAATAAATAATTAAATAAATAAATGGGTAAGAAAGGCAGCATTTTTTACAGTTGATTTTCAATTAGTCAATGTAGAAGAACAGAAGGAAGTAGAAAAGAATCATCTCATAAACACCACAGTATAATTTCCGTGAACAAGATCCATGATGGATGTTAAAAGTAGTAAGCAAAAGTTTGAGGAGAAACTGGATTCGTATAGTCTCAAAGTATCTCCCTCACAATATTTATTACTATAAAGGGAAAGATACTAACTTTGCAATGGAGAAACGAGCCAAAACCACCTTCAGCAAGTGACTAAGGTCGATATCACCAGTAATAACACATATCAATATAATGAATCCCATGATAGGATGCACTGAGGATATAGCATCATTTCTGCAGTATTTTTGCCCAAAATACATATCTGCAGTCTGTACAATCATGAGAAAACATCAGACAAACCAAAATTGAAGGACATTTGGCAAAATAACTCATCAATATTACTCAAAAATGTTAAGGTCATAAAAAACAAGGAAAGACTGAAGACTATTACCGAGTGTAGGAGATTACAAAGAAAGAAAAATTAAATGCACTTTGGGGTCCTGGATAAGACTCTGGAATAGCAAAAGGACATTAGTGGAAAAACTGGTGAAATACAAATAAATTTTGGAGTTTAGTTAATAGTATGGTACAAGGTTAATTTCTTGTTCTTGATAATTGTACTAAAGTTATATAATGTATTTATATTAAGGGAAGTGGGATGAGAGCCAGATGGAAACTCTGTTTTGTTTTCTTTTTGTTGTGTTTCTGTAAGGCTAAAATTAGTTTAAAATTTTAAATTTTATAAATAAAGAAGCTAATACCTTGGTCAAATATATTAAATATGACAGTGTATACAAAGCATTAATGGCAGTGCCTAGAATAATTACACACAAAAAAGTGAACATCATTATCATCATATCATTATTATCAGTATTATTAATATAATAAGATGGTGTGAGGTACTACAAAGAATTCTTCTGTTTACCTAGGTTGACAACAAATGCCCATCGCTGAGGACAAAAGCGATGCTTACAGCATTGTGAGCTCAGACTTTTTAGTTCTTGGTGCAGCCACTTCGCCTCACATCTTGCAGAGAAGCAGCATTTCAGCAGACCTAGCTATCACCTCCACTTACCCCAAGATAATTTTAAAAAGACTGGGTGGGGGAAAAGTTTATCAGTTTTGAGCCATGCAGTATTCACGAACAAATTCTACCTCTTTCTTCACATTCCATTTGGGGAAGGATGGGATCATGTGACTACTTCTGCTTCTCAAAATCAAGGGAATCACTTGTCAAATTCGGCAGTGCCTGAAAAGAGGGGTATTATGGGTGGAATCATGTCCCTCCTCGAAAGATGTGTTGAAGTCCTAACCCTGAGTACCTCAGAATGTGATCTTATTTGGGTTAACATTTGTGGATGTAATTAGTTAAGTCAGATGAGGTCATACTGGAGCAGGCAGGCCCTAAATTTCATAAGTCTTCATAAGAATATACTGTGGAGACACACAGGGAGAATGCCATGTGACAACGAGGGAGAGATTGGAGGGATGCCAGCCAAGAAATGCCAGGGAACAATGGCCACCATCAGAAGCTAGGACAGGACAAGGAAGGATTCTATTCAGAGTCTCAGAGGGAGCATGGCCCTATCAACACCTTGATTTTGGACTTCTAGTTTGGTGAGAGAATAAATTTCTGTTGCATTAAGCCATGCAGTTTGTGGTACTTTGTTATAGTAGATCTAGGAAACTAATACAAGGGGAGAGGGGTAGATGTCCAGAGGGCTACCAGTTGGACTAACCTGCCCAATGGTCCCAGAGCAAGGGGAAGAGGCTTGCAGAGGAACGGTATGGTAGAACGGACAGGCATAGAAGATGGTTTCTAGTAGTGTCCACAGATACTAGAGGTGAGGTCACAGTGCGTAGGTGAGATTAGAACCCCAGAGTGTGGACCAAGGAGACATGCACAGCAAAGAAAGATGGCATGACATCATCAGCATGACTAAGGGGCTGAGCTCACCAGGGGGCACCAGGGTCTAGTGGGACTGCTTAGATTTTAACCCCCATCAGTACAAAGTCTCTTAAAACGACCAGCTATCCACATCAAGCTCATAATCAACAATGTAGGAAAGTAGTCTAAGCTACGCAGGAAAAAACAAGTCAACTTGCACATTTTCCCCACTTTTTCCTCTCACCCCTATACCCAAGAGATTACCATAGTGAAGGAAGGATGTGTAAAGGAGAGCAGAATGCCATACTTCAACCACAGAGTAGGAGAGGAATGGGAGAGCTTTCTTTTAGATATGAAATTGAAGTTTTAAAATTGAAAGTTCTGAACCTTAAGAACTAAAATAAAACTGTTTTAATAACCTAAAGAGACTAAAATGTTATGAAATTAGATACCATGAAAGGCACCTGCTCCCCTGTAGGAGAGACAGGCGTCAATTGAGCATTTATTGGAAACAAAAAAACTGTTTTATGTTTACACCACAATAAGCCAAGACTCCCTAACTAAACTGTAAATATAATAATAATAACACAACAATAATGTAATAATATTCATCACTGTATCTTTTCATCTTATCAGCAAAATGTTCCTTATCTGTAAGTAAGAGAAGGCTTCCTTTCCTGTTTATCTGAGGGCAAAGCTCCTTTTGATCATAACATAAAACAAAGAATAATTGATAAGCAAAGGATTCAAAGGACTCAGGGAATTTGGCAAGGCTTATGGGTTCCTAAATTATGAACATTTTAGTAAGTGAATGGTGGAGGTGGCGAGGTCTCCAGGGAGTCTTGTGCCTTGAAATATAATGAGTTTCTTTGGGGAGTAATTCATTAGGAAATGAGAAAGCAAATGCTCTGTCAAGAGGAAGCTTTCGAAACTATTACTTTGTTTTAATCAGCAGGCTTGATTTTCTATTAAGAAACAAGACAAAATGTTTTCCCTGGCCAGGCAACTCTTTCAACAGGAGATTCTGTTGGTTTTTAATAAGGCACGGTATTTAGAAACCTGGAGATTGGTCCACCTCAAGAGGTTTGCGGAATTTCAGAGTCAGGAAAATATGAAATGTTTTTAATTATTATAGAAGAGAAAGTTGCTAACCTTAGGTAATCAGCATTGTCTTACATCTTAGAGCTAGGTGTGTGACCCTGGGAAAACAGGGCCTTCAGAAAACAGAAAAATCTTCACCTCTCTGAGCTTCAATTTGTCCTCTACAAATGAAAATAAAAGCACGTCTCACATAGAAGTATTTTTGAGTTTAAAATGACACATGTAAAGCACTTAGCAAAAAAAGAGCTAATAAATAGCAGAGCCAGGATTTGAACCCCAGCTGTTCTGACTACAAAAGCCAAGTTCTTAATCTTTACCCTCTATCGCCTCTATTTTTACAGAGAATTGTCATGAAGATCACATACAAATGCAAGAATATAAATATAAATTTTAGAGTCTGCCAAGATAGATCCAGGACTTTACAATCAGAACTAAAGGCTTTTGGTAGTGATTTGAAGAAAAAAAGAAAGCGCTCCATTAGAGTACAAAAGATATTTCTTTTGTTCACCACTGTATCCCTAGCTCCATAATGCATAATGCTGGCTTATTATATGTATTTGTTGAAAGGATGACATATAACCAACACCTATCAAAGGAAAGAGAACATTTGACAAGTACCTATTTCAAGACTAAGCCCTGTAAAGGTGGTGACATCATTATTCTTAAAGGTTTAGCACACATAAAAAGTACCTACTCTTTAAGGAAACTTCTTTATAGATGTTGATTATTTTGAACTTAGTATGTGAAAGATAGAAAAAAGCATCATTTTAGAAGATGTTATGGCTTGACGTGCATACATACTTTTAGAAAAAAAGTTATTCAGTTAATCCTTATCTAATCAGATATATTAATTGAAAATAGATTATAATTATGCTTCACACATATGCTGTTATTTTCTAGACGTTAGTCAGGCTCCTCTAAGCCCTCTAAGCCTAGACCTTGATGTCCATTGTGGCAAGAATCTTACTAAGTCAGTTTAGTGAGAATCCGCCCCATCCCATCCCTACCTCAATATCAGATCAAATTCCTCGTCCTTCACCATCCCCCCAGCTGATATCTGGTCAGCTTGAACTGTCTTCAGCAAGAATCCTGTTAAATCTGTTTAGCAAGAATCCCCTCTTACCCCTGATATTTAGTAACTTTCCATCCACTGGACCCTCTGGCACCATTCTTGCTGCATATCTTACTCCAGTTCTGTTAACATTTCAGTTGCTCAAATGTGCCATCCTCCTTCCTATCTCAGGACTTTATGTGTGTAGTTCCCTTCAATTAATCAATTCCTATGTAGCATCTTTCAGATTTCAGTACAGAGGTCACTTCCTTAGAGAATCATCTTTTAACACATCTTGCTGTAAGTCTCAATGTACACTGGACATAAAACATTCATCACAGTAATGACATTTTCATTTCCTTTTTTGTTTATTTTTTTTCTAACTAGAACATCAAGCTCCATAATGTAAATGATAATACACATAAGCCACATTTCGCAAATTCCTTTACTCAACTGAAAGTGCAAAAATAAAAAAATTCTCTAATATTCAGTCCAAAGGTCTTGTTTATTCTGCCCACCTCTCTCCTTTTCCTACCTCTTCTTCCTTCTCCATATCTTGTCTACCAATTTATTTTAGTCTCTACAACATATCAGGGAACAAGTGACACTACACACAGTATCTCTAACTCTTAGGACAATAAACCACTCAAGGGAATTATTACTTTCCCGTTTGACGGATAAGCAAACTAAAACCTAGAAGTATGATCACTTGAACCAAGCAGCACAGAGAGCAGGTGCCGTAGTAGAATTTGGAACATAGCTCTGTACAGCTTCAAGCCCATCATATTCTTTCTCCAAGCTCCACACATTGTATTGTCTCATCCATCATCAAGACACCCTCACAGCATTACTATTGTATCACCTCTCCTGTGGGTACATGGATTGGAGTTCACAAGATTGAGAGTCCCTGCATAGCAGGAAATATGTCTGACATTTCTTTCATACTTTCCTAAGCCAGAAAGGCATTGTGCCAGAAGTAGGTGCTTGATGCCTATGCTACTAAAGAATCACAAACTGTGATAGAGGGAAGAAAACCTGGTGATCTGGTCCCATCTCTTATTTCATAGCCCAGGAACACCAGTTAAAAAAGTGGCAGAGAACTTAGGACTTAAAACCCTGAAGTTTAAATTTTCTCTTGTACCATGTTGTGTGCCCTTTCCCTGATTAGTGAATGAATGATAAGATACATGAACTGATTTTTAAGATGAATAATGTTAGTCATTATCAGACCGTCTAACCTTTTGGGGATGCCTAGCGATGAGTAGATGCTCTGTTCCTGGTTAATATCAAAGAGGGTTTTAACCATGGGGGAAAAAGGAAGAATGAGAGCCACATGATCTCATTACTTTTCCCCAAACATCGTGGCATTTTATTACCCATTTTCTAGTCAAAGAGTCTCTGAAACATGGCCCAACATGCAGTTGTGCTTTCAGAGAACTGGGAGAGACAAGTTCTGCCTCTCTTGATGCAGACAGACAGAATTTCACCCTCCCTGGAATCATCCAAACTTGATTCTTGGCTGCAACACTTCAAACAAAAAAACATATTCTATTGTTTTTACTTCAAAGAGGAGTTTTATAGTTTCAAATCCAAAGCCACAGTTTCATGGAAATTTATGAGACCAAAAAATGCTTACAACTAAATAGTGGGTTTCTAGGTAGTAGCTGCTGTGAATGACACTCAGCACAGACTCTTTGTATGGTGCATTGGGCCAAAAGCCAGAACTAAGATCTTGGCCTTAATCCTAGAGCCCCCTCTCAGGGGCCAATACATGGCACAGGGACACAGGGTACAGGTATCACTGGTACTAAAGGCCTTGCATCTATCATCTGCATTCCTGCGTCATATCTTTCATATCTAGAGGGGTCACCAGTCTGCAAGTCACAAGATTCTAATGACAACTCCTTAATGAGGCTGGGGTGACTATTTCATTGAGTTACTGGAAGCATAAGAGTCAAGGGAAGGTAATATAGATTATCTCATTGAAGTAAATAATTTAAGTTCCCGGTAGTACATGATAAAGATACTAGACTTTTTGATACCCTCTCAGAGAAAAGAATCACTTGATATTTTATGTGTCCTGCAGTGATTTTATCTAACCTGAAAGTGAAACATACATGCATATTTATATATCTACAGGTATTTGTGTGTATACATATATAATTAGTCAGATTGAGATATATGTCTATATCCTTTGTGAATACTAGAAATAAAATATATTTAAGCAATGCCACTGATTTGCATAATAAAAAGAGAAAATGAACATTCTAAATGAATACATAGGGAATGTTTAGTCTTACAAATAACAATGCAAATTAAAACAGTAAGGTGACATTTCATTGCTATTGCACAGATGAACTTTTAAAATAAATCACAATTACCAATGACAGTGAAGATGGTAAAGTTTATAAGCTCAAACAATTCGGGATGTAATTGCAATGTGAGTCTACCACTTTCAAAAGCAATATATCAGCGCATATCTATAGAAATAAAGATATCCCAGTAATCCCATTCTCAGAAATTATTCTGGAGAAAGCATTCATTTAAGCTTTTTTTTCTTTCAATTAGGATGTTCACTGCAATATTATCTATAATACCCCAAAATTAGAAATAATTAAAATGTCCAGCATTATGGTATGCCCACTCATTGGAATGTTATACAAATATTTTAAAACCTTTTTGAAATTTGCAACATTATGTAAAGTATATGTGACATATACTTTACATATACTTTAAAGAGCAAAGTATAAAATTCTATGTTCATACTGACTACAACCATGCAAAGATATATTTGCCTAAATTTTTATATAAACGTAATATCCTTTAATTAAACTGTTGGCATCAGGAATGCTTTTTAATTTTCTTTTTAATTTTTAGTATTGTTATTTTCTCAATTAAAATGGGAAAAATAGAGCCAGATTCTATTGCAAAGAAATAAAATTATTTTCTCATTGTAGAGGGTGTGTATGCAGATGTTAAGAAGCAGAGGTTTCGAAGTCAGTAGAACAGTTGAGTTCGTGGCTGCCCCTTCCCTTGGAAGCTGTGAGACCTTGGAAAAATAATTTACACTATCTGTCAGTTTACTCTTATGTAAGATGGAGATAATCATTTTTTATAACCGTGGAGATTCAGTGAAATAAAGTCTTTACCTCTTAGCAAAGTTTATGGCCTACCATAAATGTTCAAGAAATAATAGTTTTGGTTTGTTTCGTTTTTCATATTTTGGCAGCAACCAATTTTAGGTCACAAAAATACCATCCAGAAAGTCTTCTTAATGCCAGAATATCTAAATAAAAAGTAAAAAACAAAGAAAAGCCTGTCAGAAATATATGTGACAAAATATTTCCTTTTGGACCTCACCAAGACAACATACTTTTGTAAATGCAATTTTTTTTTCCATTTTCTTTCAGGTACTTTGAATTTGGAGTACGCAAGTTTTTGCAAAAGAAATGCTTTCATAAAATTAAACTTAAGTCCATATCTACATGTGAAGAGGGACACTGAAAATTACATTAAGTACATTGATTTTTCTATGGAAATGAAATATTTATATAGCTGACATATGAATTATAAACAACTCTTCTTCTCTTCCCCACCTCATATCTTATATACCTATGCCGGCATCTGTACTTAGTCTCCTGAAAGAGTTAATCTTCCCCTCCCCAATCCCACCCAGTTCCACCAAATGAATGAGCAGTTTACTATTTTTTTTTTTTATTCCCAGTGGGGTCTGGCCTAATTCACGTGGGCACAATGCACGTAGGTTCCAAAGGATCCCACTGATCTATGTATTACAGAGAGCTTCTAATACAAAAGTCCATAGAGAGTGCTTTTAGATTTTCAAATATCCAGTTTTAACTTGAAAGCTGTGCACATTTGCTCTGGAAGGACATAACAATGACTCCCCAACATTGTTCCCCTTTTCAATATAGCCACACTTGAAAGGAATTCAGTTTCTTTAGCAACAAAAGTATCCCAAGGACCCAAGGTCCTCAGTGTTCACATCTCAGAAAGACTCCATGTGAGAAGAGCCGCTGTAGTTTCTTTTGAACATCCATCGTTGCCTCTCAGCCCATCTGGATCAGTGCTGGGTGTAGGACAATCTTTCTAACTTGAGACGTGGGGTGAGACAGGAGAAAAACCAATGAGATTTATCACCTTCCCTTCGTGATGTACCCTGGCAGCAAAGTGACCCAGGCAGTTAAGAAGCATATTGCATGCATAACAATTTAATGAGATCTTGGAGACTTTGGTCTCCAGTGAGTATTTCATTGGGAAATTTCTTCATTAGTTGGTTTTTATAGGTAAATCTTGCCTCAGATCCCAATGGGAGCTTGCAACATCTTTGAGAAGCGAATGTGAACTCACAATCAGAATTTCCTCTAGTCAGGTACTAAGGCTGGTAAACAGAAAACTTTTTTCCATGAAGGAAATTTCATCTTTTCTTTGGGGAGAAGAGGTCAAAATATCTACTCTCTGAACTCATTTTTTTAAAAATATGCACAATCCTGTATGAACTAACTACTACCTCCATTTCAAAAGATGCCCTAATGAGATTCATTAAGTGATAATTATCCTATCCACCTTTCACTCATTCATTTATTCATTCATTCAGCATATATTTACTGAGTGTCTACTATGAGCCAGGTACTATTCTAGTGAATCAAAAACATTAAAAAACAACAACAACAGGTAAAAATAATTCCTGCCTTTGTAAAGCATCCAGTCCAGAAGAAGACAGAAAATAATAAACATAAAACACATAAATATATAGTGCATTAGAAGTGCAGGTATTTGGCAGAATTTTCAAGCAGAGGGGGCAACCAGTGCCAAGGCCTTAAGACAAAAGCACGCCTGATCTGCTTTTAGATTTTCAAATATCCAGTTTTAACTTGAAAGCTGTGCACATTTGCTCTGGGAGGACATAACAATGGCCCCCCAACATTGTTCCTCTTTTCAATATAGCCACTTGAAAGGAATTCCGTTTCTTTAGCAACAGAAGTATCCCAAGGACCCAAGGTCCTCCGTGTTCACACCTCAGAAAGACTCCATGTGAGAAGAGCCACATGGAGAACAGCAAAACAGCTAGCAATGTCTGAAGCAGAGTGAAGGAGGAGGAAAGTAGCAGGACGTGAGGTCAGACAGGTCAGGAGTGCCATGAGGTTACTGTCAGGATTCTGGTTTTCACTCTGAGAAAATGAGGAGCCAGAGAAGACTTTGGGGTAGAGGAGCAGTGCCATCTGAATTATCTGTTAAAGAATCACTCTGGATACAGGGATGGAATAGCATCAAGTGTTGTATCTTCTAGGAAGCCTTACCTGATACTGCCATCTCAAAGGAGCTGTCTCACCTACGTACTTCTTACACATTCATGTATTCATTCAACCACATTTACTGAACATTAGCACTCTTACAGGAATTGGAAATACAGAAATGAGTAGTATTTTGTCACATTTGGATTCTCCAGCATCTATAATTCCTTCTTATTTGGGAAAACCCCCATTATATGGGTGTTCTGAGGTGACATAGGGTCTTACCTTTCCTCCTGCAAAGAAAGTTTAGTTAAACATGCCATGCTTAGGTAATGGGAGAGAGGGTGATATTCTATGATTTATATGTGAAAAAAGGAAATCATAATAGTTTCTAACTGGAACTCTCACCAAACTCAACCATCTGCTTAGAGAAGACAAATTATTCTACCTTACTTCAACTTAAGTGCTTACTGTTGCTTGTTTTATTTTTATTTTCACCAAATTCAGGCATTATTATCTCCTTTACTATCCAAACACTTTGGATAAATACTCAGATTTTCAGTATTTCTTTCTCCTTTTCCTCCCCTCCCTTCATCACTCATTAAAATATGTCAAGGGTGAACTGAGAGAAGGAGACTTCTGTTCCCAGTTTTTGCATTGTCTTGATTTGGGAAAATTACCTCTGGTTCTAAATGGCCTTCATTTAGGGTGACTTGTGGAGTTTGTTTTCCTGGGTGTAGGTCTCTGTCCGGTTGTCATCCTTGGGTATAACTGGTCTGCAGTGGTATTTACTGAAGTGTGGCAAGTTCTGTTCGGTCTCGTGGACATGATGCTAGCACATGATGATGATGGTGATCGTCTCTGCCACTGCCTCAGGCCTTAGGTTGATACATAATCTGCATGCCTGTCCTTATCGTCCAGTGTTCTGAGCACCTCTCTATCCACAAAGGCAACAAGGAAATCTTGACTTCTCTCTCCAAACCTGGCTAAAATGTGTAGGACAATATGAGGCTAATCTCAAGTCCATACTCTTAAAGATCTCCCTTAGACAGCATCCTCTATTTTCTCACGGTGCCAATTGCAGTGTTTTAGTCTTCCAGTCTTCTGCCTAAGCTCAGGGAATGGAGGGCTTACCCAATGTTTTCAGAATTCCCAATGTTATTCTCTCGTTCTTTTTCTCTTTTTTCTCTTCTCTCCCCTTCTTCTTCTCTCCCTGCTCTTCTTCCCTCTCTCCTTCATTCTCTCTCTCTCTCCCCTCTCTCCTTCATTCTCTCTCTGCCCTCACCCTCTCTGTCCCTCCTATGTCCTCCTTTTTATAACATAAGGCTCTTAACATAACATAATGTTTCTTTCATAGCATAAGGCTCTTCTCTTTTAGGTTTGAATATTAACATTTAAACCCAGTTATGAGAGTTCCTGGAAAATTCCTTTCTCTCTCACCAAAGTCAGTTTTTGTTTCTATTTTATCCACACCAAAAGCACTTCCTAAGTCTCCTTGTAGACTTAGAAACTCGATTTGTAAGATCAGGGCTGGGTTCTAGGCTGCATTCCCCCCTCCCAAAATAATCAATCCCTTCACTACAGTGGCTAGAGAAGCAGCTGAAGGACAACCAGGAAAACTAAGATTTTCAAAAATGTTATCATCCATATACTAATAAAAATAATAAGAGCTCATACTTATTGAGAGCCTCCTCTATACCCAGGTCTGTCTATTCCCCAAACACTGCCTCATAACATTTTTCCTCTATGGAAAAGTAAATAGAACAAGGAAGAACTTCCCTTCTCATAACAAGCTAAGTGATTATGCCACTCAAAAAAACTTAGGCATATTTTTAAAAATATAAAGGTTCAAATCCCTCTTATCAATATTTTCTTTAAATAATAATAAGAGAATACATTTGTTGAATGCTTACTATCAGTATATTTTCACTAAGTTTGTTGTAATCTGTATACCAAAAAATATAATGTTTTGAATATAAAAAATATTTAAATAATGATTTAAAAAAATAGGCTTAGAGGTGTTAAGTTTGCCCAAGGTCACATGGCTAAGGAGTGCTGAGGGCAGCATGATGCCTAAGCCTGTACCTGTATCCTTTTGAAGAGTCATAGTGCAGAAGCATATTGAAAATTAAAGGCTCTGAGAGATCAGGTCAGAGGTAAAGATGCCTGTTTAACTGTATTTAATAGTGTTTCCTCTAAGTGTCTTTGATTCTAGAATGGAAATATCAAGACAGTTTAGGAACTGTAGGTGGGGAGTGGGGGGCAAGTTTCTCCAGTGGCTCGTGGTTACATGGGAGATGGAGAACAAAGAAAACAAAGTGATGGTGAACCCGTGCTGGACCAACATCAGCAGGACAACAGAAGATCCATTCACTCAGTTTTCTGGGTTTTTTTTTTAACATCTTTATTGGAGTATAATTGCTTTACAATGGTGTGTTAGTTTCTGCTGTATAACAAAGTGAATTAGCTATACATATACATATGTTCCCATATCTCCTCCCTCTTGGGTCTCCTTCTCATCCTCCCTATCCCACCCCTCTAGGTGGTCACAAAGCACCGAGCTGATCTCCCTGTGCTATGCAGCTGCTTCCCACTAGCTATCTATTTTACATTTGGTAGTGTATATATGTCCATGCCACTCTCTCACTTCGTCCCAGCTTACCCTTCCTCCTCCCCGTGTCCTCAAGTCCATTCTCTACGTCTGTGTCTTTATTCCTGTCCTGCCCCTAGGTTCTTGTTACAATAGCCAGGACATGGAAGCAACCTAAGTGTCCATTGACAGATGAATGGATAAAGAAGATGTGGCACATATATACAATGGAATATTACTCAGCCATAAAAAGAAACGAAATTGAGTTATTTGTAGTGAGGTGTATGGACCTAGAGACTGTCATACAGAGTGAAGTAAGTCAGAAAGAGAAAAACAAATACCGTATGCTAACACAGATATATGGAATCCATTCACTCAGTTTGCAGAGCAAATACAGCATGTCAGTTGTCTGTTTAGCCCTAGAAATGTACAAATAGGCAGGACGCCCTCTCTGTCCTCAGGAAGCTCTGAGTCAAGCGTTCTCTACTTCTGTTAGAACAGTCGACTCTCAACCCTAAACAGGGGCTTTATTAAAAGACAGATCGCTGAGCCCCACCACCAGAGTTCCGATTCAGTAGCTCAGTAGGGTGGTGCCAAAGAATCTGCATCTTCTACAAGCCCCCAGGGGATGCTGATGCTACAGGTCCCAAGTGCACACTGAGAGAGTGACTGTGTCACAGTGTTAAAGTACTAGCTTCTTCAGTCTCCTGGGAGGATATTTTCTGTCAATTTCCACTGTTTCCAAAAAAAGAAGCTCAAAATCTTAATCTTATTGGTACCTCTGTGTTCATGGTAATATAACAAAGGCCACAGTTATTTGTTTATCTAGGCCATAGATGTGCTGGGAACATTATATTTATCACCAACTTTTTACCCTCAGAATTAATCAAAGATAGATTTGTTAATCAGTAATCAGTACCTGATTTGAGAGGCTCAGAGAGGTCAGGAGTTGACAAAATGCAAATAGCTTGAAAGGTGTAGAGCTGGGATTCAAACCTCTTATCCCCAAAATTCTATATTTTTCATTTTATTGCTGAGACCAGTTCATTTGATGGTGGTGTTTGGAGATGGAGGCCTGTGAGATGAGTGGCTTGTTAAGCATCAGGAAGCCTCAATAAATAATTGTTCGAATTTCTTTTTTCCTCTTCCTGCTCATGAGGAAAGCACCTCATATGTAAAAAAGACTGCAGCTCAGACAGTGTTAACAGTAAAAAAAAAAAAAAAAAAAAAAAAAGAAAGAAGGAAAGGTGGCCTGCTGCCCTGCTGCCCAGTGCCTGGGAACTTTGCCTTCCAACACCTGCTTTGCTTCTGGAATTCAGCTTTCAGCCTCACCCCCACCCGTCCACCTCACCCCTGAAGTGGAAGGGAAAGGCCACCCGCACAGAGTCATGGCAGCTGTGGCAAAGAGTGCACGTCAGCGGCACCGCCAGCAGGAGAGCAGGGGTACCATCTTCTTTGGTGCTGCCTGCCTAATCCCTGTCCTGTGCTGGTTGTCATGGTGACAAGGGCAATGCCTGTGCAGGTGCCTTACTGCGACTGAGACACGTGTGACTCCAATGATGACGGGAATGAAAGAGGATCAGCCACGAGCCCTCAGCTACAGCGGGAGGGCTCTGGATCCTGTGGTGCTCTAAGCAGTGGTTAGAGGATTAAGACGGCTGAGGAAGTGCAGGAATCCAAGTCAGGTGCTCCTGAGGCAGCCTCCCACCTCCACCCCACGTGGCTTTGCCTGGCTGGAAGCTTAAAGAGACCCGTCTGGAGGCACAGGCTCCAGATTTGTTACGGTTGATTAGAAAAGGTGCTTTCCCAACCTCAAGAGAAGCACGTATGTTGTTCTAAAATCTCCTTTACTTTCCTACCAACTCTTCCATCTGCAGGAAAAGCACAGGAGTGACCTAGAGGGCAGAACAGAATTTACATCGTCTTTCTCTATGAATCAAACTGAAGTGGCAAGAAATAGGAAAATGACTCCACAAAAGGGAGCATGTTTTTGAGTGTGTGTGTGTGTGTGTTGAGTGGTTTTTCTTGAAAAACAGTTCACAGTTTCTCAAGTATTGGGGAGTTATCGTTTCAGCTGGATTCCAGGGTGGTTCGGAGAAGCAAGAGAAACTGGAGATATAAAGTTGAACATTGCCTTACATGTGTATCTGACCACCGGCTGCTTCCCTGCCGCCTCCTTCACAGCCAGGTGCACTGACTGTCCCTCACCACTGCACTTCCATCTCCTCTCTCAACTCTTTCAACGGGAGACACATTAATACCCGGCCTGGAAGAGGAAAAGGAAAACAGAACCGCAACATACTGAGCACGATTAGTGTGCTAGGCGTTTGATGAACACTTCCTCATGAACTCCAGACAATGTAGCACTTGGAGATAAGTGCAACCATCTCCATTTTACAGATAAAGACATTGGACTTCAAAGAGTGTAAGCAAGGTGCCCTAAATCAGAGACAGAATGTGGATCCATATTTAGGTCTTTATTGTCACCAAACTTCAATTTTTATTCCTACTACACTGCCACATCACACTGTCCCTCAAACAGAAGAAAGAAAATGTTCTCTTCTCCCCTCCGGTAATTTTGACATTTAATTGGCAAGAGTTAGAATCTTGCTTATTTTTGATGCCTTGTCCCAGGATGCTTATCCTAATCTTTATTATTAATAATAACCAGTATTGCATGATTTTACTATGTCCATTCACAGCACTATAGCATAAGGAATATGTTTAAGAATTTTATTCCTATTAAAGATATGCAAATTTAGGCTTAAGGAGAATATTCGCCAAAGGTCCTACAGTTCATAGAGGTCTGAGTTAGGATCTAAACCGAGGTCTGTCTGTTTCCAGAACAGAGCACTTACTCCCTATGCTGTGACATAAGGCACAGTTCTTATGAGCTTTCTGGGAGAAAGGAGAAAAAGGAAAGGGATCTTAAACTTTTTCTGTTGCTCCCCATGGAAATGAAGCTAAACCATGTGAGTTTGGAGCTTAAGCAAGGGCATTTCAAGAAAGCTAAGAGCCTTTCCCATGTTATCTTTTATAGATTTTGTTTGAATTCTGGGATGTTCCCAGTGTCTATTGTTTTGGGCTGGATACTTAGGTATGGGCAACCTAAGTCTGCAACTGAAATGACTTTCACAAAAGCTTTCCTTCCAGGATGTGCTTGATAGAGATCAATGCACTTAATATTCATTTCAGGCTAATTAGCTAAAGCAAGGGTCCCATGAACACCAAGAGCCAGGAGAAGGGACAATTTAGGACATCTTTGTCTAATTCCTCTTTAAATGCTAATAGCTTTGAGATTATTCTATAAACAGGCAGTATCAGAAAAGGAATAAAAGGACCTGTTTCATTTAATAAAGGAATCACCAAATGGATTGGAATGTTTATAACAGCCTAAGTAATTATCTATTCATTTAGGTCAGACTACTGTGGGCATCCGGAAAACATAACTAAGAAGAGCAATTCGATTTAGGTGTAGCCTGCAACAGGGCTCCGTTATGAAACACCCCCTGATCCTGCACTTCTACATGCCTGGTGGAAAACAGATTAGCTCTGCGACAGAGAGTGAAGACCCCTTTCCTTGGTGCCCCAGAACTGCAAGTCAAATATTATAACAGAACAAATAAAATCTATGTTCTAATGTAATACATGTTGTTACCTAAACAATGTATTTCAGTAAGGGGGCACAGGAGGCTGGGATAGACACTAAAACATTATCTGGAAAATCAGAATGACGTGTGTTCAAATCCTGGTTTCTCCTTAGTAATCCCAAATACACCCACCCCAAAGGGTAAGAGTTGTGCGGTGCTACGGCTCTCCCATTATTTATTAGGAGACTAATTAGGCAAGTTACCTAACTGTTCTAGGTCTTTGTCTTCTAAAATCAGCATTATCATAGAATCAAGCTCGCAAAAGTTGTTGTAAGGATTAAATGAGATAATAAATGTGCAAAGAGACTAGGCTATAGTAAATGTACAATAGATGGTCATAATTGTTACCTGGCTCAGCTACAGAAGTTGGCTCTGAAAGAGACACCTGAGAGGGCCAAGGGCAAGGTGATTAGCTTAAGAGTTTAGGCACTTATTACTCAAGAAGGATCCATCCAAGGAGTAGTAGGTCCTTCCAAAGAAGATGAATTATGCTCTTGTTAGGTGAGTGGCAACATCAATCTGTTCTTAGGACTTTAATTTTTGGCTTTCACAGAGATTAAGAAAATGGTACAGCCATCTGGAAAGGGAGTTGGGAAAGCTCCAATGAGTATCTGTGCTCCAGCTGAATAGGCAGCAGTTCATCAAAGATCTACAGTTCTAATAGTTGTTGTTGTTACATGCTCTGCCTTGGCCAGGATTGGCTGCTGAATCACCAGAAGAGCTTCTGAAAAACGCAGATCCTGGGTCCTAGTCCAGATCTGCTGAATCAGAATCTCTAAGGGGTAATGCCATGGAATATGACTTTCCTAAAATTTCCTCAAGGCACAGGACACATTCTGTGGGCTACTGTTCAGAAACCAGTGAGCTAAGGAAGTAGGTGAGACTGAGCCTGCTGTAGTAAAATGTCACCTTGGTGATGGGGACCTTTCTGAATACATTCTACTTGTCAGCTTGCACTCATGTCTCATAGGGATGTATCTGAGGCCCATTAACATCCACTTCACAAAACACCAAGTGCCTATGTGTCTTATTCGTGCTTTCCTCCACTAATAAGCTATTTTTTAAAATGGATGGTTTAAAATGATGGTTCCTAATGACAACTTACTGACATCCCATCAGGCCTCCTTTGTCTTGACCCATCTCTTGCCTACACATGGGAAAACAGAAGTAATGCAGCAGGAGCTTTTAAGCAGGTATATAAAAAACACCTAGTTATCATGACTAGCAACTTAGGTGTGATTGTTTGACTTCCCCTGCAAAGGGCCACTGCAGCATATTAATAAACCAAGAATCAGGTTGAAGTTTTTTTAGATGTTTCCTCAAAGCAACTTCAGAAGGTAGAAAATAAACATATCCAGGAGTGGAACTGCTGGATCATAAGTCAGGTGTATGTTCAGCTTAGGCAAAAACTTTTAAGTTTTCCAAGGCGACTGAACCAATTTGTACTCTCTCCAGCAGGTATGAGAGTTCCAGTTCTTCTACATCCTTATCACCATGATATGGACTTTTCAGTCTTTTTAATTTTAGCCATCCTGGAGAGTGTTTAGTGGGATCTCATTGTGGTAGTAAATTTGCATTTCCCTGATGTGTAATCATTTCACATGAAGTGCCTATTAGAGCGTTTTGCCCATAACTCATCAATTTCATTCCTAAGTATATGCCCAAGAGAAGTGAGTGCATATGTCCACCAAAAGACATATACAAGCTGTTTTATTTATACAGCAAACTGGACACCATCCAAATATCTATCAACAGGAGAATAAATAAGGCAATTTTTATGCAATGGAATATACACTGCAAGAAAAAGAAAAACTACTAAAACATGTAACATCATGGATGGTTCTCATAGATATGTTGCGGGATAAAAAAAGCAGACACAAATGAGTATGTGCTGTATAATTCCATTTATATAAAGTGCATGAACATAACATATTACAACTTCAGATAGCAATCGAAGTTGGAATAGTAGGTAGCTCTGCTGGCGGGGCATGTAACTGGGGCAGGCTTCATGGGCACGTCTCATAAGGCTCCACATTTAGAAAGGCCCTTTGCTTACTTTAATGCTCTGCTCTCACTATCTGGAAATTCTTAATATTCTTGAACAAGGAGCACCAGGTTTTCATTTTGGACTTTGAGCTGCACATCATGCAGCTCACATGTAATCGACTAGACAAAGGCACAAGAGAACCTCCCAGGTGTTGGAAGTTTTCTATATCTTGATTGAGGAGGTAGTTACATGGGTGTATGTATATGCTAAAATCTACTAAGCTATACACATAAGACTTGTGCACTTTATGTAAGTTATAAGTTAATAAATTAAATTTTAACAAAAACGTAAGAGAATAAATAGAACATATAGTAATGCGAAGAGCAACCTTACTAGGATTGCCAGAGGCCTTCCTGCATAGCTCTGGGGAAGATTCTAATAAAAGTGACTCCAGCTGTAAGAAAGAACACGGAATGGTGGAAACTGACATGCACTGAGAGTATCTACTATGGAATGGTGGAAACTAACATGCACTGAGAGTATCTACTATGTGTCAGGCACCATGGAAATCATTTTACCTGTTCTAAATCATTAAATCTTCCCAGCAACCTTCTAATATAGATACAATTAGCCTCAATTTATGGATAAGGAAAAGGAGGTCCAGAGAGGTCAAGCAACTTGTCTAATGATGGACAGTAAGTGAGTGGCCAAATGGAGTTGCAAACCCAGATCCACCTGCCTCATAGGCACATCCTTTCCACACTATTATGCCACCTCAACTTGTAAAAATCTCCTAGTCATGTATCTGGGGAGACAAAAAGGCTGACCATGTTCCAAAAATATTTCAATGTGACTTAACAATTCAGAGGCTAGATACAATGTGGAGAAATCCTTTTACTGCCCTTGCAGACATGCTGTGCCCTCCCAGGGCATGAGATTCGATTTTACCCAGTGAACATAACTGTAGGTATTAGTCCTGGAAATACAATGAACCATCACAAGTATTTGACTCAAGGGCTTGGTTCAGCCTCTGATTCTACAGCTTGCCCATGGGCCATAAGAAATAAGCATTGTTATGTGACCTTCAAAACATGACAGATGAGTAGCAAAATAAATGATTCATTTAATGGGTTTAGATATACAGGGCCTTCCCTTGCTTCAGCACTGAGATCTTATTTATGGCCTGGTCTTAACTGAGTTTCTTTGTGTGGAAGCTTTGAAAAGCCATTATAGTCAAAACCTTTCACAGGATTTATTATTAGAATGCTTTGAAAATTTCTATGTAGAAAACAGAAGCAGGGGAACTATTATGTCTGTTATGTGAATGCAAAAAAAAAAAAAAAATCCACTTAAAACATAGACTTCTGAATGTTTGACACTTTGGAAATAACCAAAATGGGAAATAATCTATACTAAATCTGGTTTAAAATATATGCTTATGTAGGGTTTCATGAGACCTTTGCATAATTCTTATCCAATGTATTATTCAATAAACATGTATTGAGCATCTTTATATACATGTCAGAATGCTGGGGATTCTCATGCATATGAGATGGATGAGATATGCATTTGACCTTCTGGAAGATAAGAATAAATAATGGTATAAAATATGTATCTACAACTGCCTAGTAAAAAGATAATGTAATAAATTAAAGAATTATAGCGTCAAGAGAAGGGATGATGGGAGGAGCAAGCCGGTACCCCCTTATCTTTGTCAGGAAAATTAGTGATTGCCAGAAATATAATGGAATTGCCAAATAATATGAAATTAGCTATGTGGGCAGTGTGGTTCCATTTACTTTTCGTTTTCCTCAAGGCCGTTTTAGAGTCTATCGTCTTAATCCTTTATCCATGTCTCCCTCCCAATCTTTATCTCTAGCCCATTGTGTTTTTCCTTTTCTTTCCTCACCTGGATCAAAATTCTTAGGAGAGATTACGGACATACCCAGAGGGGTGTGAAACGACTGTGTCCTAGCTCAAGACAAAGCATGGATATAGAAATGGACACAGTAATAGCTGGCATTTATTAAGCACTTATGATGTAAGCTCTTCATGTTTTAACTCATTTACTCCTCATTACAGTCCTGGGAGGTGGTACTATAATCATGGCCACTTTAAATGTGAGAGAAATGAGGCAAAGATTTCTTAAGTAAAATGTCCAGTCACATCATATGCTCGTAAGTTATGAAGCAGAAATTCAAACCGAGGCAGATTGGCTCCAGAGCGTCACTCTCAAACATGATGTTATATTACACAAGGCAGTAAAATTGTGGGACACAGAAAAAAGGATCTAAGATGCACAGTAAGTATGAACAATGCATCTGTGAGCCAGTTTGGCCTCTTTTTATCATATGACCCAGTTCCCTCAACTATTAAGGGATGCCATGACTACTGAATTTGGAATGCGATGGGAATCATGTCACTGGAAATAGTCCAGTTATAGATAAGAAAAGTGAGGCTGGAGAAATCAAGTGATTCCTCCTAATATGCATAGCTAGGATTAGAGCCTAAATACTCTAAACTCTAGGACCTATATGCTTTCTGTATAACCACACCGATGAATACACCTGATTCTAAGGCTTCCTTCATCTCCTCCATCCTTTTACAATCTCCCAGTCACATGGCCTGTCATTGCACATCAACACATTCACTACAAACCAAAGATAGAACCTTTGAACACGAGAGGAGAAATGTTCTTAGAAAACCCTTTGTTCCCCAGACTTGTTTTATATAGATGGGAAGACTGAGGCCTAGAAAAGCAAAAGATGTGTTGCAAAATCATATATATATATATATATATGTATATAGTAGCTAATTGGGAGTTAATTTCTTCCACTTCCTACATCATCCCATATATAATAAACTGTTTACCAGCAATGACATGTATTAGATCATGTGACTAATCTCCCACCTCAAATTTTCACATTGAATGTTCAAAACGACTCATGAAAAACATATTATGCTTATTTTTTGAATTCAGGGTCATTAAAATCCCAGCTCTAATGACTTCAAACTCAGTGTTGTTTCCACTTTGCTACAGCTGTCTCTCACTGTTTAGTACCATAGTATTCTTGGTTAGATTTATTGGCTCTAGATTTATTGCCATTCAATATCAATTAGCTACCAACCACATGGCAGTGATATGTACCCTAAGATTTATACCGTATTTAGTAAACATGCATTGAGTACTTGCTGTGTATCTTGTATACTAGTATATACATGTGTAGACATATATGTGTGTATATGTATATATGTATATATTTTATATACACATACACAGAGATGTATACCTTCATAATATTTAAGAAACACAGATATATCTCCTCATATGTCCATAGCATGTCATATGATCCCTTTCTTCAAAATCGTTACATCAAATTAATACGTAAAAAGGGTTAATTTGAAATAGTTGACGTATAATACTTATGACAATGAGAAATATCAGACAAATCTGTCCGACTAAATAATCTTTTATATATCCTCCAAAGTTTTGCTTTCTTAAACTACAGGTACTAGAGTTAATTTCTTATCTTGCTTTTACATATTATTCAAGATCAAAAGACAATGAAGTTAAATTAGGCTTCCCTGTGAGCTTTGAAAAGCAGAAAATGGCTGAAAAGTACAGCAAGAAGTTGCTCCACACCTGAAAACTGGCAGAATAGAAGACTAAAACCTTCACCACCAGACTCCACCACAAAAGAGATTGAAATGGGTGGTAGGGCAGGTCAGAAAGCCCTGAGGGAATCCTTCCTGAGTCCCAGGGAAACAAATAAAGAAAACTGGTGTGCAGGAAAACATGATCAGCTAATAATAGGGAGAACAAACAAGTCCAAACCAACCAAAAATATGTCAAGCATGGGTCTATTTTAGCATCATCTGGCTGTGTCCTTGAAATAATAAGAGATGATTGCTTCACACTTAGGAGAGTCTGACATAACAGCTGGCTGTAAGTACATGCTCGATGGGCATCCTCCTCTGTGCTCCTTATTGAACACTGCTTGCTAAATAAGAAAGTCACATTCTTTCACCACTCGGATCAAAATGGTCTATGGCATTCTATGCTACTTTTATTAATTACCATTTAATACTAGCCCAGCACACAAGCACCACAGAGCCCTTCATATAAACCTCGTATCAGGCTGGATACTTTGTGAGCATTATCATATTTAGTCCTCACAAAAGCTCTGTGAGGTAAGTCTTATCAGGATCACAATTTTAGAAATGAATAAAGATGAATACAGAGTTTAAACAACTTTCTTACCATTTGCACAATTGACTAGTGTCAAATAAGGTAATAAACCAAGGCCTATTTTATGCCAAAGGCTGTGCCTTTAACCACCAGAGACACTACCTGGAGAAAACCCTCGTTCAGAAAAGAAGCTTACAAATGCAGATTTCAATTAAACACACAATAAAGAAAACTGCCATGAAAGACAATTTCCAGCATTTTGGAAGATGCTCTCTGTTCTGCCTCTGCTCTGAGTTTTAAAGCAAAGAGAATCCCTTCATCCCTTCTCAGCCATTGGACTACTGGCCTTGCCCTTAAACCTGGTAGCTGTACCTACTCTCCAGGGCACCGGGTTCGACCTTTGGGGGATTATAAAAGTAAAGCTGAGCGAAAATAATCTCCACTATGGCAGCTTTTAAGGGACCCAGTTTAAGTGGACTGAGGTGTCAAAATTCATCATAACAATTCACCTCAGTAAAGGCCTTAAATGTCAGTTTATCTTTGCAGTGAGAGTACCTTAGAGCAAAAACTGAGAACATATCCCAGGACAATAACCTTCCTTAGCTGAGAGCTTCTCTGAACCACTGTTAATGTCTCTTCATTTCACACACACTAAAGAGCAAAATTAATTCTGCAGTCAGAGAGCGTGCTGTCTTCCTCTCTGGAGATACTCAGCCTGTATTAGTTTGCCAGGGCTGCCATAACAAAGTGTCACAGACTGGGTGGCTTAAGCAACACGATTTTTATTTTTTCACAATCCTAGGAGCTAGAAGTCCAAGATCAAGGTGTTGGCAGGGTTGATTTTTTTCTAAGGCCTTTTTCCTTGGCTTGTAGATGACTGACTTCTCCCTGTGTCTTCACTGGTTCTTCCTTCTGTGTGTGTTTGGGTCCTAATCTCTTCTCATAAGGACATGTGTCATATAAAATTAGGGTCCATTCATATAGCTTCGTTTTACCTTAATTATCTCTTTAAAGGTCCTGTCTCCAAATTCAGTCATACTCTGAAGTACTGGGGGTTAGGACTTTAACATATGAATTATGGGGGGTGGGAGGAAGGAATACAATTCAGCCAGTAACACAGCCCAATTAAAATAATCCTCATTTGGTACTGTTCTATCCCAGTGCCTCTGAAAATTTCAGTTCTTACTTAAAAGCCTATTCTTGCCATTCAACAAGTCTTCCCAACCTGAAACCCCAATCCTGCTCCAGAATATAGTGATAAAGTCCAGTGCTATGTTATCTTGTACTCCCAGATTACAGGGTTTGGTCCAGGGATTAGCATATGCCCCAAGCAATAAAATAAAATGTAATAGAATTTTTCCTAGCAGAATAAAGCCTCCTACTCTTGCCTCTTGAAAAAAAAAAAATCCAGAATGATGTAACCCAGTGGGCCAGTGAAGAGATTTTATAGCCAAGAAGGGCAAGTCTGAGAATAAGTCAAATAAAGTTGGAGAGCAGAGTAGACATGAAAGACTGAGAGAATAGCATGTTGGTGACACTTTTTGAGGCTCTGGAACAAACTGTGTCTGGAGTTAAAATTATGCCCAGTCTTTCCCATCACAACAATATCTGTTGCTTTAGCCATTTGGAGTCTGACTACCTGTAATTCTCAACAGAAAGAATCTTAACTGAAACAACAGTCTCATATAGATGAAAGAGAGGAATGACCCACAGGAACAGGCTGCAAGAATAAATTATGAAAGTTTCCTCATGCTTTCACCTGTTTGCTCTATGCGGATAGGGTGTCTGTGTTAAGTTTCTAAAAGTCAAGATTACCTAATTAATTCAACAAATGCCTACAAAATGCATAATAAAATCAGATATTGTGCTACAGCATGCGTTCTCCACAGGGGTGTTATTGCCCCGAAAGGGATAAAAATTAGTTCTTCTGGGAGTGGAAAAATCTTGTTCTATTTTATGTACAAAACACAGTGCACACAATGAATACACAAACATAGAGTATATTGTTGGTATTAGAATTTCATGGGGGAAGGGGACAGTTGGGGGCAGGTGGGGATCTGTCCAGAACAAATTCTTAGGAGGGCAATAATTTTCAAAAAACGTTGAGTAACACCATGCCAAGGGAAATTTGGAGAGATGCACACACAAACAAATGTGAACACAACAGGCACTGTGATAGAGAAATATACACGGTACAATAAGGACCAAAAGAGAAGACATTTTCAAACCTATAGGGACAGAGGATTGACTGAAGAGTCAAAACAGTTATGTAGAAAATGATACTGTATCTCATTCTGAAAGCTAAGTAGTCAAGGAGAAAAAGCACATCCTGGTCAGAGGGGCCACATGAGCAAAGCTTGGAAGCATCAAAGAGTATAACTCGGCAGGACTGGAGTTTAGACTGTAAAAGGGAAAGCAGGCAACAAGCCAGGCAGGCATATTAGGGAGGAATATGTTACTAAGAGTGGATTAAACATATAAGGCCTTTTCTTCTCTCTTAAAAAGAATTCTGGAGGTAGGAAGCTTCTGGCTTCATTTTAGTAGCTCAAAGCTGTCAAGGTTGGCATTTCTGAAATTCTCTTAGCCTTTTCCTTCATGTTTGTCACCCCATCCGTTCTAGGTTTCTGGGGCAGCTCCACACACACACTGAAGACAGGCAAATGGAGAAATTGCATTTATGATATACATCAACTAGCTTTTATCAGGAAAATAAAATCTTTCCCAGAATAACATCTCCCTCCTTACCCGCTTGATTCATTGGCCTGATATGGGTCACTTAGCCATCTCCAGTCACAAAGGAGACTGGTAAAATGGAGAACAGAATTGTCATAACTTGTTTAGACTAAGTATCCCAACACTAGAGACAAGCAAGTTGCGGCTGCAAATTTAATCTCAGTAATATTGGGAGGAAATATGTGGGAAATAGAGTTTTAGGCTAAAGAAGAAATGATCTAAAATCAAATTATTCTTTAGTTCTCTGTAGCTAAGACTAGGCATAGAATAAAATTCCAATGTAGTTTAAAAATTATTACTACAGAAATGATAAAATTATTGGAGATTTTTATGTTCCTCTTCATATTTCCAAATTTTCTAGAGTGAACATGTATTAGTAATATTATCAAGAAAAAACAAATATTATAATATTTTAAAAGGAACAGTTCCCAGTAAAATTATTGCTTGGGGAAAAGAACTAGAACTCTTTAAGAGCTAAGCTGGTAAAAAAATTAAGTATAGTGTATTTAGGTAATTGGACTAGAACGCATAGAGACTATGGAGAAAATAAGTGAGGCTCAAGAGGAGAGAAACATTAGTTTTCTGAAACCTACTCCTACCAGTGCTTGAAAGCTGATTGCTAAATTCTGGGGAACTTGTAAGCCAGTTTGTCAAGCACAGCCATTATTAAAAATTAAATTATATAAACTGGAGGTTATGTTGGCTGTACTTGTATGGTGGAAATACTAGATAATGCTTACTCCTGAGTATCTCTTCCCAACTCTACTTTCAGTCACACCAAATTGATAGCCTGAAATAGACCACAGCAGGTGTATTTACACCATGGGGATTGGCAAATACTACAAATCAGAGTTTGATTTATTGTTTTGTTGATTGTACTTATATGATGGCAAATGTTATTAATAAAAATTAAACTTATATTGTGTCTTGTCTGTAAACAATATATTGTAATTAGCACAAAAATTTGGAAAGTGTTTTTCCATCAGCATTATCACAATAATCACCATCTAATTCTTAAAACCTTTTCCCTACTCTTCTCTTAAAAAAGAAAAATCAAGATTTCTTTATTCGTAAAAAAACTAAATATGCAACTACCATATGACCCAGCAATTGCACTCCTGGGCATTTATCCCAGAAAAATGAAAATTTATGTTCACACGAAAACCTGTACAAGAATGTTTATAACAGCTTTATCTGTAATAGCTCAAATCTGGAAACATCCCAGGAATCCTTCAATGGCTGAATGGTTAAACAAACTGTGACAAATCCATGCCATGGACTATTTACTCAGCAATAAAAATGAAGAAATTATCAATACATGCAACAACCTGGATAAATCTCCATAGAGTTATGCTGAGTGAAAAAATCCAATCCCAAAGGTTACATACTGTGTAATTCCATTTATATAAAATTCTTGAAATGTGAACATTATAGAAATGCAAACAGATCAGTGGTTGCCAGGGATTAATGAATAGATGGAGATGGGAAAAAGCAGATATGGCTACAAAAGGAAAACATTAAGGATCTTTGCAGTGATGGAAGTGTCCTGTATCTTGACTATCAATATCAATATCCTGGTTGTGATGTTGCAAGATATTTATTATCATTGGTGAACACTGGATAAAAGGTATATGGGATCTCTCAATATGATTACTTACGACTACATGTTATCTCAAAATGATTATCCCATGATTATCTCAAAATAAAAAGTTTAACTAAAAATTAGAAAGATACCAATAGTTTATCCATTGTACAGTAACAAATAAATTGCAAGCTGAAAAAAAAAATGAAACTTTCTTAATTCCCCCCCTGCCTGTCTGTCTGCTCTTTTCACTCTCTTCTTCCCTTTTCTTTTTCTCATTGCATATATTCCTCTTTGATTATATCATCTGTTCTCATAGATTCAATTACTATCTATATAATAAAGTTTTCCAAACATGTACTCACTCTTCTCTTGAAACTCTAAACTCAACTACTGACTAGTCGTACCCCTTGGATATCATATAGGCATTACAAACTGGGCATGTCCAAAACTTAATGCAAAAGCAATTCAGTGGAGAAGGGCTAGTTTCTTCAACAAAGTGTGTTTAAGCAATTGGACATCAATGAAAGAAAGAGAAAGAAAGAAAGAAAGGAAGGAAGGAAGGAAAGAAAGAAGAAATAAAGGAAGGAAGAAAGAAAGAAGGAAAGAAAGGAAGAAGAAAAGAAAGGAAGAAAGCAAGAAAGAAAGAAGAAAGAAAGGAAGAAAGGGAGAGAGAGAGAGAGATGGAGGGAAGGAGGGAGGAAGAAAGGAAGGAAGGAAGGAAAGAAAGAGAGAAGGAAGGAAGGAAAGAGGGAAGGAAGGAGAGAGAAAGAAATTAATTCTATCCATAGCTCTCACTTTATTTAAAAATTAACTCAAATGGATCATTGACTTAAACACAGTACCTAATACCACAAAACTTCAAGTAAAGAACATAAGAAAATATATTTGCTACCTTGGGTAAAGCAAAGACTTCTATTAAACAGCACAAAACACACAGTTCAGAAAGAAAAAATGACCAATCAGTGTTCATCAAAATTAAAGACCCCTACTGTACCAAATATACTGACAAAAGAATACAAAGATAAGCCATGGACTGGGAAAAAATATTTGCAAACACATATATGATAAAGGATATATATATAAATTACCTTAAAATTCAATACTAAGTATTCAAACAACGCAATAAAAAAACTGGGCAAAATACTTGAACAGAAACTTTATCAAAGAAGATGTACGGGTGACAAGTAACTCAAGAGGAGATATCCAACGTCATTAATCACCAGGAAAACAAAAATTAAAACCTCCATGATATATAATCATAATTTTATCAGAAAGGCTAATATTGAATACATGACCATACCAAATGCTGGCAAAGACGTAGAGCTATGAGAACCCATATATTACTGGTGGGAATATAAAATGCTACTGTCAGTTTGGAAAACAGTTTGGTAGTTTCTTTAAAAATTAAACATACAGCTATTTTTATAATCTAGCCATTCTACTCCTAGGTATTTAACCCAGAGACAAAAAAGCATACGATCACACAATAACTTATACATAAATGTTCCTAGCAACACTGATGAATGTCCAATTAATTATGCTCAGTGAAAGAAGTCAACTAAGAAGAGTTATTACTGTGTGGTTCACTTTACATAAAATTCAAGAAAATGTGAATTAATCTAAAGTAATAGGAAGCACATCAATGGTTGCTTGGGGATAGCAACATAGAGGGGGTGTAATCCAGGAGGAGGAGGAGAGGAGAGATTATAAAGGGGTTCAAGGAAAGTATTGAGGGTGATAGATATGTTCTCTGTCTTGATTATGGTGAAAACATCAAACTGTACTCTTTAAATGTTCAACTTATCATATGTCAATTAGACTTAATTTTTAAAAAGAAGAGGATAAACTGCATAAGAAAAATGTGAGATGGGTGAGGGAATTGGACAAGATTGGATTAGGGTCAATTTTTTTTCCAGTATTACAGGAAGAAAAGAGAATATACCAAACATACATGTGTGTGTTTTGTAGTGAATAGCTAATAAAGTTTCTTTCTTACCTTTCATATTTCCTCTATAAACTGTGAAGTCTAAGGGAGATCATGGAAACTATAGGAAGAAGTTGGACATAACCACTATATAAAATGGAAACAATGGCAGTGTTTCTCCAGGGTAATCTTCCCTGATTTCCATGCAAATGACAAATTCTCCTTTTACAAGTTATCATATCATCTTCTACTATTCCTTCATAGTATGTGCCACTGTCGTTACTTTACATGTATCTGTATGATTGTTGGTTTTACATATTACTCAACCAATAAAGTAGATGATGATCTCTATGAAAGGAAAGTTTATTCTATTTTTACTAACCTCTGTGTTCCCAATAGCATTCAAGCAGAGTGCTTGTCAGAGAGTAAGCCCTCAGGAAACTACTATTAAATGAGTGAATAAAGAAACTTAGAAGGATCACCTGGCAACACTGATGGTGTAAAAGAGATTGGAGGCCATGATTTCGCAGAGGAACCTATCTGCATGATTTTGTTATTTTTTCCAGCAGTACTTGGTCAGCCAGAGATGGATCGGCACTGAAATGATAAACAGCTGCATTGGATTAGTTATTGTTTCCCCATGATAGGTTGGTGGAAGAATACTGGGCAAAGGCATTGACACGAGATAGATTACAAGTATGTTTTCACAAAGAAGTCAAGTTGAAGAAAGGATTGAACTTTAACAACCATAATAATTTTACAAATACTTGAAGGGATTCAGTAAAACAAGCCATGGAAAATCAGTTCCTTACAAATGAATGATTGAATATTGAATAACTGATTCCTTCTCTTAAGGTTATGTTATGGAAAAGTTAAAATAGAGTCCAATCTTGAATATTTAGTTTTTTTCTTATTTTTATTTTATTTTTACTTTTTTATATTTTATATAAATATTTTATATTTTATATTTTATATTTATTTCTTATTTTTATTTTATTTTTATTGTAACTGTGATAAAATCACAAGTACAATAATGTACTTTTTAATAAAGACTTTATTTTTAGAGCAGTTTTAGGCTTACAACAAACTTGAGAGGAAGATACAAAGATTTTCCAGATACCTGCTGCCTCCACACATGTATAGCTTCCCCTATCATCAACTTCACTCACCAGAATCATACATTTTTTCCTAAGGATGAACCTACATTGACATATCATAATCACGCAAAGTCCATAGTTGTTTACCTTAGGTTTCACGCACATTCTTTGTGTTTGGAAAATGTGTCATGACATGTGTACATCATTATAGTATCAAAGAGAGTACTTTTAGTGCCCTAAAAACCCTCTGTGCTCTGCCTATTCATCTCTCTCTCCCCTTGCCCCACCCCAACTCTGGCAACCACTGATCTTTCTACTGTCACCATTGTTTCGCCTTTTTGAGAACCTCATGTAGTCAGGATCATACAGTATGTAGCCTTTTCAGATTGGCTTTTATCACTTAATAACATGCATGTAAGATTCCTCTATGTTTCTCATGGTTTGATAGCTCATTTATTTTTAGCACTGAATAATATTCCATTGTCTGGATGTACTGCAGTTTATCCATTCACCTACTGAAGGAGATCTTGGTAGCTTTCAAGTATTGGCGATTATGAATAAAGCTGCTATAAACATTTGTGTGTGGGTTTTTATGTTGACATAAGTTTTCAACTCCTGTGGGTAAATACCAAGGAGCATGATTGCTAGATGGAATGGTAAGAGTATGTTTAGTTTTATGAGACCTCCAAAATGTCTTCCAACATGACTGTGTCATTTTGTATTCCCCCAGCAACGTGTGAGAGTGGCTGTTGCTCTACATCCTCAACAGCGTTTGGTGTTTTCATGGATCATGATATGGAATTTGGCCACTCTAATCATTGCATAGTGGTACCTTATTGTTGTTCTTATTTGCACTTCCCTGGTGACATATGATGTGGAACATCCTTTCATGATTTTTTCCAACTCTATATTTTCTTTGATAGGGTGTCTATTAAAGTCTTTGGCCCATTTTTAAACAGGTTATTTGTTTTCTTATCATTGAGTTTTAGGAGTTCTTTGTATATTTTGGATATCAGTCCTTTATCAGACGTGTCTTTTGCAAATATTTTCTCCTAGTCTTTGCCTTGTCTCCTCATTCTCTTGTTATTCTCTTCTGCAGAGCAAAAGTTTTTAATGAACTCCAGTTTATCAGTTATTTCTTTCACGGATCGTGCCTTTGGTTTTGTATCTAAAAAGTCATCACTGTGTCCAAGGTCATCTAGATTTTCTCCTACATTATCATTTAAGAGTTTTATAGTTTTTCATTTTACATTTAGGTCTGTGATCCACTGTAGTTAATTTCTGTGAAGGGGGTAAGATCTGTGTCTAGATTCTTTTTTTTTTTTTTTTTTTTTTGCATGTAGACATCCAGTTGTTCCAGTATCATTTGTTGAAAAGACTATATTTTCTCCACTATATTGCCTTGCTCCTTTGTCAAAGATCAGTTGACTATATTTACATGTGTCTATTTCAGTGCTCTCTATTTTGTTCCATTGATTGATTTGTCTGTTCTTTTGCCAATACCACATTGTCTTGATTACTGTAGGTTTATAGTAAGTTTTAAAGTTGGGTAGTGTCCATCTGCCAAATTTGTTCTGTTCCTTCAGTACTGTGTTGGCTATTCTGGGTCTTTTGCCTTTCCATATAAACTTTAGGATCAATTTGCTGATATCCACAAAAAAAAAAACTTTCCAGGATTTTAGTTAAGATTTCACTGAATCTATAGATAAGTGTGTGGGGCTTCCCTGGTGGCGCAGTGGTTGAGAATCTACCTGCCAATGCAGGGGACACGGGTTTGAGCCCTGGTCTGGGAAGATTCCACATGCCGTGGAGCAACTAGGCCCGTGAGCCACAACTACTGAGCCTGCGCATCTGGAGCCTGTGCTCCGCAACAAGAGAGGCCGCGATAGTGAGAGGCCCACGCACCACGATTAAGAGTGGCCCCCACTTGCCGCAACTAGAGAAAGCCCTTGCACAGAAACGAAGACCCAACACAGCCATAAATAAATAAATAAATAAATAAATATGGATAGATAGATAGATAGATAGATAGATAGATAGATAGATAGATAAATGTGGGAAGAACTGATATCTGACAACATTGAGTCTTCTTATTCATGAACATGACATACCTCTCCATTTATTTCCTCCTTATTTGATTTTATTCATCAGAGTTTGTAGTTTTCCTCATATAGATCTTATACATATTTTGTTAGATTTATTCCTAAGTATCTCCTTGTCTAGCATTCTAATGTAAATGATATTTTACCTTTAATTCAAATTCAACTTATTCATTACCAGTAGAGGAAAGCAACTGACTTTTGTATTTTAACCTTGCATCCTCCAGAGTTGCTATAATCACTTATTAGTTCCAGGAGTTTTTTTAATCTAATATTTTGGGTTCTCTACATCAGGGATACCCAACCCCCGGGCCGCAGACTGGTACCCGTCCACGGCCTGTTAGGAACTGGGCCGCACAGCAGGAGGTGAGCGGCAGGCGAGCGAGTGAAGCTTCATCTGCCGCTCCCCATCGCTCCCCATCACTCACATTACCGCCTGAACCATCCCCCATCCCCTGGTCCGTGGAAAAATTGTCTTCCACGAAACCAGTCCCTGATGACAAAAAGGTTGGGGACTGCTGCTCTACATGGACAAACATGTAATCTGTGAACAAAGACAGTTTTATTTCTTCTTCCCAATCTGTATACCTTTTTGTTTTCTTTTCTTGCCTTATTGCATAAGCTAGAACTTCCAGAACTATGTTGGAAAGGAGTGGTGATAGGGGACACCTTGCCTTGCACCTGATCTTAGTAGGAAAACTTTAAGTTTCTCACTATTAAGTATGATAATAGCTGTAGAGCTTTGTAAACATTCTTTATCACTTTAAGGAAGTTCCCCTCTGTTTGTACTTTGATTAGAGTTTTTAATCACGAATGGGTATTGAATTTTGTCAAATGCTTTTTCTACAACTATTGATACAATCTTGTAATTTTTCTTTTTTATCCTATTGATGTGATGGAATACACTAACTGATCTTCAAATGTTGACCCAGTCTTGCATTCCTGGGATAAATCCCACTAAGTTGTGGTGTATAATTCTCGTTGTACACTGTTGGATTAAATTACCTAATATTTTGTTGAGGATTTTTGCATCTTTGTTCATGAGAGAAACTGGTCTTCAGTTTATTTTTTTTTGTAATGTTTTTGTCTGGTTTTGATTTTAAGGTAATGCTAGCCTCATAGAATGAGTTAGGAAGTATTTCCTCTGCCGCTAGCCTCTGAAAGAGATTGTAGAGAATCGATATAATTTCTTCCTTAAATGTTTGGTAGAATTCACCAGTGAACCTACCTAAGCCTAGTGCTGTTTTGGAAGGTTATTAATTATCAGTTCAATTTCTTTAATAGATATAGGCCTATTCAGATTCTCTATTTCTTCTTGTGTGAGTTTTGGAGGCTTATGTCTTTCAAGGAATTGGTCCATTTTCTAGATTTTCAAATTTGTGGACATAGTGATGTTATAGTATTCCTTTAATATCTTTTTTTTTAAATTAATTAATTTATTTATTTATTTTTGGCTGTGTTGGGTCTTCGTTTCTGTGCGAGGGCTTTCTCTAGTTGCAGCAAGTGGGAGCTGCTCTTCATCGCAGCGCGCGGGCCTCTCACCATCGCGGCCTCTCTTGTTGCGGAGCACAGGCTCCAGACGTGCAGGCTCAGCAGTTGTGGCTCACGGGCCTAGTTGCTCTGCGGCATGTGGGATCTTCCCAGACCAGGGCTCGAACCCGTGTCCCCTGCATTAGCAGGCAGATTCTCAACCACTGCGCCACCAGGGAAGCCCCTTTAATATCTTTTTAATATCCATAAGATCTATAATAATTCCTCCTATTTTTTTCTGGTATTAGTAATTTGTGTTCTCTTTCTTTTTTTTTCTAGATAAATAGCTAGAGGTGTATCAATTTTGTTGATCTTTACAATGAACTAGCTCTTGGTTTCACTGACTTTATCCATTTCCTGTTTTCAATTTCATTATTTTCCTTCTGATTCTTACAGTTATGTATCTTCTGCTTACCCTGGATTTAATTTGCTCTTCTTTTTCTGGCTTCCTAAGGTGGAAATTTAGAGTATTGATTTTAGATCTTTCCTCTTTTCTAATATTTGCATTCAATTCTGTAAATTTCCATCTAGGCTCTGTTTTTGCTGCATCTCACAAGTTCTGATAAGGTATGTTTTCATTTTCATTTCATTCAAATATTTTAAAATTTCTCTTGAGATTTCTTGTTTGACCCATGTGTTATCTCAAAGTGTGCTGTTTAATCTCCACATATATTGGTATTTTCCAGTTAGCTTTCTGTTATTAATTTCAAGTTTACTTCTACTGTGGTCTGAAAGCAGACTTTATATAATTTCTGTTCTTTTAACTTTGTTAAGATGCATTCTGTGTTTCCAAATGTGGTCAGTTCTGGTGAATGTTTCATGTGAGCTTGAGAAAAATACATATTCTGCTGTTGTTGGATAAGGTACTCAATAGATGTCAATTATATCCAGTTGATTAATGGTGGTGTTGAGTTCAACTATGTCCTTACTAAGTTTCTGCCCATTAAATCTGTTCATTTCTCAGAAAAGGGTGTTGACATTCCCTTCTGTGATAGTAGATTCATCTATTTCCCCTTGTAGTTCTATCAGTTTTTGCCTCATGTAGTTTGGTGTTCTATTGTTAAATATATACATATTAGGAATTGTTACATCATCTTGGAGAATTGACCCCTTCATCATTCTGCAATGCCTTTCTATATACTTGATAACTTTCTTTACTTTGAAGTCTGCTTTGTCTGAAATTAATATAGTACACCCATTTGCTTTTGATTAGTGTTACTATGGCATATTTTTCTCCATTCATTTTCCATTCATTTACTTTTAATCCATATGTGTCTTTATATTTAAAGTGAGTTTCTTGTAGACAACAAGTTATATGTAGACATATAGTTGGGTCATGTTTTTTGATACACTCTGACAATCTCTGTCTTTTAATTTGTGCATTTAGACCATTGGTATTCTAAGTAATTACTGATGTAGTTGGATTAATATCTACCTTATTCATTACTGTTTTCTGTTTGTTGCTCTTGTTCTTTGCTTTTATCTTTGTCTTCCACTATTTTTCTGTCTTTTGTGGTTTTAACTGAGCATATTATATGATTCCATTTCCTCTCCTTCCTTAGTATATCAGTTGTATTTCTGTTTTTAACTTCTTTTAGTGGTTGCTCTGCAGTTTGCAGTATACTTTCATAACTAATCAAGTTCACTGTCAAATAACACTACACCACTTCACGAGTAGTATGAGAACCTTATAATAGTGAAATAAACCTAATTCCTTCCTCCTGTCCCTTATATCATTGCTGTTACTTAATTTATACAAGCATAAATACACATATATTATGTACACATAATAGAATACATTAGTGCTATTATTATTTTGAAAAATGTTATCTGGTAGATCAATTGAGAATAAAAACAATAGAAGGGTTTTTTATTTGTTTTTAGGTTTTTGTTTTTTACCTTCACCTGTTCCTTCTTCAATGTTGTTTCTTTCTTTATGTAGATCTAGGTTTCTGACCTATAATATTTTCCTTCTCTCTAAAGAATTTCTTTTGAAATTTCTTGCAAGGCAAGTCTATTGGCAATAAATTACCTCAGTTGTTGTTTGTCTGATAAAGTCTTCACTTCTCCTTCCCTTTTGAAGGATAATTTTGCATGGTACAGAATTCTAGGTTGGTGGGGTTTTCTCCTAGCACTTTAAATATTTCACACCACTGTCTTCTTGCTTGCATTGTTTCTAAGGAGATGTTGAACGTAATTCTTAATTTCCTTCCTCTGTAGGTAAGGTGTCTTTTTCCTCTGGCTTCTTTCAAGATTTTTTCTTTATCTTTGGTTTTCTATAGTTTAAAAATGATATGCCTAGGTGTAGTTGGTTTTGATGTTTCTGTTTGTTTGTTTTGTTTGCATTTATCCTGCTTGGTGTTCTCTGAGTTTCCTAGATCTATGATTTGGTGTGGATATTATCTGGGGAAATTATCAGTCATTATAGTTTCAAATATTTCTTCTGTTTCTTTCTCTTTTTTCTTCTGGTATTTCCATTATGTGTATGTCATGCCTTTTGTAGTTGTACCACAGTCATTGTATATTCAGTTCTAGCCATATTTTCAGTCTTTTTCTCTTTGCTTTTCTGTTCCATTGATATGTCCTCTAGATCAGAGTTTACTTCCTCAGCCATGTCCAGTCTACTAATAATCCCATTAATGATATACTTCATTTCTGTTACATTCATTTTTTATCTCTTGCATTTCTTTCCAGTTCTTTCTTAGGATTTCCTTCTCTCTGCTTGTATTGCCCATCAGTTTTTGCATGCATTCTATTTTATCTATTAGAGCGCTTAGCATATTAATCAGATTTGTTTTAAATTCCCTGCCTGATAATTCCAATATCCTTGCCAGGTCTGTTTCTTTCTGATGCTTGGTCTGCCTTTTCAAATTATGCTTTTTGCTTTTGGTATGTCCTGTAATTTTTTCCTGATAGTCAGATGATGTACTGAGTAAAAGGAACTGTTGTAAATATGCCTTTAGTAATGTGGTGGTAAGATGTGGGGAGAGGGAAAGTGTTCTATGCCCTATAATTTGGTCTCAGTTTTTAGTGAGCCTACGCCCCAGGGCTGTGAACTTCACATTCATTTCTCAGGTTTTTCCTCCCTGCTTAAGTGGGACAATATGGCTAGAGTGGCCTGGAGTTGGGTATTTCCCTTCCCCAAGTCAGTTAGGCTCTGATAATATCTCAGCAGTTTAGGCTCTAGTTAACTAGTTTCCCTGGAGACAGGCCTTATTAAGAAGAACAGAGTGCTCTAGCTTATTACAAAATGATTCCTTTCCCCTCCTACTGCTGGAAGGATGAGGGAATTTTTACCAGATATTTAATGTGGGACTCTGGTGGAGCTCCATCTCTGGTGGAGAGGTAAATCACACAGTATTGTGGGGGCCCTCCGATGACTGTGCCTCCCTGGAGTTTTTAAGTCCAAAAGTTGTCCACACTGAGCCTCCAGCAATTTGTCAATTATAGTTCTGGTTTTTCTATCCCAGCACTGGATCCTGTAGTGATTTCTGTGGCAATTTCTGCTTGTGAGTCTGCTCTGTTAAGCTGTGACTCCCTGTATTTGTTCATCTCTCCAGTCTCAGAAGCAGCCAGCTACCTGTGTCTTCTTCTCTCTTATGGATCCAAGAGGTGGGATTGATTTTTAAGTCTGTTCAGCTTTTTATTTCTCATTAGGACAGAGAAGTAACTTACATGCAGAACCAGAAACCAGACGTCCCTCCAATAATGCACTTTTAATAAAGAATAAAAAGTGGTTTATTGGCAGAAATCATCATGAAGAAACTGCATGGGGAAGGCATCTATTTGGGGGAACTTGTGATTATTCTCTACCCCTTTGTACTCTTACCATTTCAATAAGAACTTGAAGCTCCTCCCATAATAAATTTGATTGTCTTTCTTTGCCTCTTAAATGTGGGTTGGGCTTGTGGCTTGCTTTAGACAATAAGACGTGGCAAAGTGAAGATGTGGCAGTTCTGAGGGTAGTCTTTAAGAGGCATTGCACAGTTCCACCTTCTCTCCTACACCTCTGCCTAAGTGAGCTTGCTGGAAGATGACAGACACATAGAGTACAGGAAAGTTAACTGAACCAAACCATCCTAGATCAGTCATTTCCTCTGCTAATGGTCTTTTCAGAGGGACAAGAATGGAAGAAATCACATAGCTATAGTTAATAATACCAGGGAGTAAGGGCTGCAAAGGTGAGGGCATCAGGAAAAGAAGTGAGATGGAGAGCGATGGAGCAACAGGGACTGAATTTCTGCCCTATTTGCATCCCATTCTAAAATGTGGAAGTGAAACCTTACCTAACTCAGGAAAAGATTATTTTACAGGTATACTCTTTTGCCATACTTTTTGCAATAAATTTATTTGATGTTTTGTATTCCTAAATTATTCTTTCTGACACGATGACGTTTTTGGAATATGTCTGACTAAAGACCTGTAAATGTGTTTTTAAATATTGGTATAATTATCACATATGTTTACACCATATTTTGTTTTTGACCGTATGTTAAGGACACCTGTTATTTTTACTGACTCGGGATTCATCCTGTTTTTTGCTCTCTCTACTTCCAGTGGGGGATTCATTCTCTAATATTTGAGTAGAGATGAACTCCATAGAAGTGACCACAAAATCCAGGCTTGGCCAATCAGAATACCCCATACCCCTAACTGGTTCAGGAATATATATATATATATTTCCCAACCTATGCAAAGCAGTCTTCTATAGGAGTTCTCTGCAGTATTTACTAAGAAAGACTGTCCTTTTCCTCTGGGTTACTAAACTAGTAAGATGTGAGTTTGAGGCATCTGGAGCCGTTTTACCTATTATTTGTGAGAGAGCTTGTAAGATGGAGGGAAAGAGAGTTCCCTGATAATATCATTTAAGTTCCTGGATCCAGTCCTGGCTGAAGCTTACGTGCCAATGGACTTTCTAGATATGTGAGCCAATAAATCCCCTTTAAAACCTAATGCAGTTTCAATTGTGTCTCCATCTCTCACAACTACGATTTCTAACAAATATATCATGACTTTAGGATCTTGGTAGCCACCACATCCATCCTGCACACATTAACCTGCTTGATCAAGAACTGACTGCATCATTCCCTGAAATTACAAACTTAAGATATAGCTCAAGGGAAAACACTCCCAGCCAAGCCTTTGTAATGGTTATACAAGAAAGTATGAGAGCCTATCCATGCAAGAAATGTCTCAGAAAAAACAAAAACAAACACAAAATACATAGGAAATATACAGGAAAAACATGATCTGACCATGGGCCACATAGAATAAGAAATGATTAATTCCAGCAAGAAGCAAGTGAACTCAATTTGTGCCAAGCATATGTTCACAGGTAACAGGAAAGTTTGTGGAGAGCTAGTTAATCATGATCTTACAAAGCCTGACAATTCCAACGAAATGAGAGGAAAGGGAGGAAGAAGAGAGGAAACTGCTTCCCATAAAACAACACTAGATGCAATTTTCCCCCATTTGTCCCCGGTGCTTCTCTTATTGGATGGCCCTGTGTACATTTCAAGTTATTATCAGGCTTGGGTGTTCATTGTTTGTGGGAGGTGTGCCTAGGATATGTTCCTGTTTGTTTTAATCACTATTACATAAGGAAATGAGAAAGAATCCCAGAGCATCTCTTACCAGGCAGCGTCCTAAAACCCTCCTTGAGGCAGTTTATGGAAATCACCTCCCTTCAGTCATGTCCTGGTCCTCCAGTACAAGGCCAGCAGAGAGTCAATAAAGTCTCTCTTGGTCACTGACTCAGCAGCAGAGGATGTTTAGTCTGAGGCATTGACTTCTTTGGGGAAAGAAGAGCTACATCATATTACAGATGAAGCTCCCTTATAAAAGTTTCTGGATAATGTAGCTATTTCCATATCCCCTCAGGTGGCTCGGAGAAACAGTTCTCTCAACAGAGTCCTTAGGGTGAAAAAATGTTTAAGCAGTAATCAATTCTTCCAAGGGAAGCACCTGCTTATTCACTGTTTATATGAAAATAAGGAGAAAGGAAGCCTTTAAAAAGTGTACAATCACTTTGTATGTTAGTATTTAAAAAGGACCTTCAGGGATATTAAATTTGAAAACAGTCCTGAGAGTTAGATAGGAAGAAAGATATTGTGTCCATGTTATGATATAAAAACTGAAATATAGAGAGGTGAACTTTACTTCACTTTAAGGTGAACTTAGAGTTGCTATATAGCAACTAAATAACAGAGCCAGGATTCCAGCAAACCTCTCCAGAAGGCACTCATGCATTCATTTATTTAATAAACCACAACTGACCACCTATTAAGTTCTTGTTAGTGCTTCGATACTGGAGATACAAGTTTATATCTAAAATTGCATTGCTTATACCAATTTATATTCTGATATAATTTCTTGAGTGGAAAAAAAAAGGTAGTAATAAAATCAACATGTTGAAAATTGCTTAAGACAGTATGTTGTAATATATACATGTATAACAGAATAAAAGAATAATGGAAACAATGAACAGATAAACAAGTACTCTACAGGGAACAGCAGAAATCCTAAGGGACAAATGTTCAGTTCTACCCAGTACAAATTGGAGAATTAAAAGTAAAGAAGCCTTCCCAGCATAGATGATATAAAAGAACCAGGCCTGGAAATATGAGTGGGGTGTGCAAGTGAATGATGAACCTCAATGACAAGAGGGAAGAGTGTAAGGAGAGGCATGGAGATCATATATGGAAACATCAGACATTCATGGAGGATATACAAGGATACATGATGAATTAGACAAGCAATTCCTTTCAAGAACATGTTAGTATTTTTCCTTAATACTGTGAGGCTGCTTCTGAACTTCAGAGAACTTTTCTTTGGTCTTTAAACATCAATTACCCTCATAGCCTTACTATTAATTGTCATTTAAAAAATTTCTCTCTGGCCTAAAGAATAAGGAAACTCCAACCAAGAAATCCTACCTAACTCCTAAACTACTAGTTAAAATCAAATATAACAGTATCTCAATAATTCCAGAAGCCTGAAGAAAAAAAATAGCCTTGAAGATGGTATGTTTGTGTATATATTTGTGCATAAATAAGAATATTATTTTCTTTTTCTAAGAAACTACCTAGGAATTAAAGTCAAGAAAAACCTCCTCCTTGATTGTAAATATTAAAAATATAATAATGTACATTTTGTTTCTGAAGACTGAGCTTTGTCTGAATTAGCTCTTATTTACACTTTTTTTGTATAATTCTAGTCTAGATTAATAGAAACCAATTGAGTTTTCTTAACTGCTTCTTCATTCAACCTGTTGCAATAATACATACTGCCTCTGGAAAACACCTTTTTATACTTGTGAGAGAATGAGAATAAAAAGACAATGTTTCAATATTATTATGAAATTTTTTTTGATCTTATGGTTCCCCTTTGACACAAAAAAAGATATCATGGAGACTCCAGGGATTCCTGGACCACACTTTGAGAACCACTACTTTAGATGCAACGTCTCTAAAGATTAGGACGATTTCCATTTGCAGCATGAGTCACATTCTACATGAAGCTCCTGCTACCTAAAGTTCCTGTTTACTGAGTCATGATGATGATAGCAGCAGCGGCACACCAATTTATACAACTAAAGTACAAAAGGCAGCAAACAGCTTGCCAGCTTTGATGGAAAAATAGAGAGACCCATTCCTCATCCAAACTACCAACATCTACTACTCTGGGCACCAGTGGCTCCACCTGTACACCTTTGCCTCCTCTCAACTCATTTTCCCACATAACTACCAGAATATTCTTTTCTTTTAGAAAATCTGATCATGATACCCTCTCTTCTTAAAAACCTTCAGTGGATGGCCTTCATTCTTAATAAGGCCTACAAGGTTGAGCGTAACAAGCCCCTACTTACCTCCCTAACTTTACCTTACTTTCTTGGTGCCAACAATATTGCTTTATTTTAAATCTTTGGCTGTAGGTTGCTTCTCATCATAGGGCTTTAGTGAATTTTCTTCCTTCTATCCTGAATGCTCTTCCTTCCCCTTGTAACTTAAATACCTATGTCTCCTTCAAATCTTTACTTAGTTGTCATTTCTTAGGAGACAGTTTCCTTTCCCCATCCCCAAACTAGGTCAAATCTCTTAACTGCCCTACCATATTCTTCCCCTTCATAGTATTTAATACAGTTGTATTTTTTACATTTATTTCCCTTATTCACTGATTAATGTCTGTCTGCACCACTAGAATATAACGTCCCTGAAGGTAGGAACTTTGTTATTTCTGTTTGTTTGTTTGTTTTTGCTGACCATTATATTCTTAATGCCCAAAAGCAATGTCTGGCAATGAACAAATATTTGGTAAGTGGGTGAATGAATAAACCAATGAATGTACAGTGCAGCATCGAAGGCATGCAATTTGGAGTTGGACAGATCTGAGTTTGGATCTTTCTTTGCCACTAATTAGCTAAGTCTCCTTGAACAACTCACTTTTCTTCTCTGAGCCTCAGTTTCTTCATCCATAAAGAGTAAATAACAATAATTAATCTATTTACACAACAAATAATAACTGAATATCTCTACATCCCTAGTGCTGTATTTAGACCTGGGGATTCAGTGGTTAAAAGTTAAAAATAACTCATATACTCATTGAAATTAGGTTCTCACTGGGGAGACAGACAGAATACAAGTAAACAGACAAATACAATTGTGATAAGCACTATGAAGCATCCATATTAGGAGCTGAGATAGAGCCTAACCAGGGGGTACCTACATTACACAGAGTGGTGAGAAAAGACATCTCTGGTGAATAAAAATTGAAACTGAGACCTGAAAGTTGAGAAAGAGTTTGTGAGAGAAAAAATTCTAAGCAAAAGAAATAATATGGGCAAATGCTTTGAGTCTAGAAAAAAAGTTCAGGGAGCTGAAAGAAGATGACAATGTAGTGAGTATAAGAGAATGTGGCATAAAATGACAGATAGTCAGGGGCACAATTATGCAGAACTTTGTGGGCTGCCTGCTCAAGATATCACATGAGTCAGCTGAGAAATGTATGTGAAAGCACTACAAGGAGGGAGTAGGCACATGAGGAGAGCTCAATACATAGGAGCTATTAGGGTCACAATTATCTTTTTCAGTAATCCCAAGAAGACAGCAGATAGATAACAAGGTACTGGAACTGGTACAATCCTCTGAAGAGGTGGCTTGGTCTCTATTTGAAGAGAATCCTTTTTTTCTTTTATAAACTTATTTATTTTTATTTACTTATCTTTGGCTGCATTGGGTCTTTGTTGCGGCACGTGGGCTTTCTCTAGTTGCGGTGCGTGGGCTTTCTCTAGTTGCGGCGAGCAAGGGCTACTCTTCATTGTGGTGCATGGGCTTCTCATTGCGGTGGCTTCTCTTATTGCAGAGCATAGGCTCTAGGCGCGCAGGCTTCAGTAGTTGTGGCGCATGGGCTCAGTAGTTGTGGCTTGCAGGCTCTAGAGCGCAGGCTCAGTAGTTATGGTGCATGGGCTTAGTCCGAAGCATGTGGGATCTTTGTGGACCAGGGCTCGAACCCATGTCCCCTGCATTGGCAGGTGGATTCTTAATGACTGTGCCACCAGGGAAGCCCCTGAAGAGAATCGTGACTTGTTGAGGTCCCTAGAGAATTGAATTTCACCAAAGTAATTAGTGACCTTTTCTATTTAACGGTATTCATCTTCAGAAAAAAAAAAAATACTGGGAGAAGGAATATAATGCTCAAGTTAACATCTCACAAACCTCATCTCCTCTCTCTCTCTCTCTCTCACACACACACACAGACACACACACACAAAACACACATGCATACCTGTATGTAGGTTATGGTTTTATTTATTTATTTTTTTATTATCAGGATGAAATGCTTTCTTCCTATCCCCAACCTCTAAGGTCTGGGAGGCAGTTGCTTTCTCTGCCAAGGGCACCATTTTAAAAGTGGTCACACTAAATATGCATTTGCTGTTGAGTTTCTCAGATTGCTTAGGGACTGTATCTTTTCAGAATAAATCACTTTCAACAGCATATTTAATATGAGATGAGGATATCTGTCCTACTCATCAGAGTAATAATTTTTTTTAAAGTCTAGAATTATCCTGGGGGTATTCTCAGCTATATTCTTCTCTTGTTGGGTATTTTATCAAGCTGGTGATTTTTTTCTTGAGATGCTGGGTTTGATCCTATGATATTCTGCCTAGCTGATTTGATAATGGTTAGATGACAGGTGTACACCCTTTGCATTACAACTGCCTTCACCTCTGGCTTCCACTGGTTCCCCTCTTCCCAGTCACAGACAGTAAATCAGCCAGCATAGATGAAGTTATGCTGTAGTAACAAATAACCCCAGAATATAAGTAGTTTATACCAACAGTTTATTTCTCACTCCATCACAGGCTGGCTGCTGTTTCCCATTAGCTTCACCCTGGAATCCAAGTTGACTAAGCAGCCTTCATCTGGAATAGTGCTGGTCTTGTGTTAGGGAGAAAAAGAGCACAGTGATGTATGACTTGGCTGATAAAGCGTGCTGCTCCAAAGTCACACATGTTACTCTCACTCACATCAACTGGCCAAAACAAATTACATGCACAGGCCTGCCATCAATGGTGCAGAGAAGTTTAATCCTCTTAAAAGGAGGGGTAGTAAATATTAGTGATCAATGGAAGAGTTTAGTACAAGCAGGCTTCCCCAAGGAGCAGTCTGCTCCTCCTGGAGGGAGAAGATCAAAAAAGACATGGGCTTAGGAATCTGTGAGACCTAGATTTGGATCTTGGCTTTGCTACATAGTAACTATATTATCTCAGACTAATTATTTCCAAATTTTTGGCCCTCTGCTTCCTCATCAGAAATATGGTGATAATAATAGAGCCTCAAAGGATCACTGCAAAAATCAGAGACAACATATATAAAGCAGAGCATCTAATCCATAGAATTGTTTAATCCATTTTAGGTTTTATCTTGAATTGTTTGATCTATTTCCTCTATTCCAATTCTATATACCATCCATGGAAACCCGATTTTTCTCCACCATTCTCCTGCTTCATTTAACATCACAGTGACCACTTATTTGCCAAGAGGACACTACTTAGTCCTTAGCCTTCTTGACTTATCATTCACCATCATTGACCACTCCCATGCTGAAATTCTTTCCTCTCCCTCCAAGGCTTAGGACTCTGTGGCTACTACCTCACCAAAAGCTTCCCTTCCAGCTCCTCTTCTTTTTTCTTCTCCTGCACAGATTGCCTACTTTGCCTAAGGTCCCAACCCGGGCTCTCTTCTCTCTATACCTCTCCCTTGTGAGACAGGTAGAGTTAGTAAGAGCAGAAATTTCAGAGCTGGAAGTCCTGGGTCTTGATCTGACCTCTGCTACTCACTCCTGTATGGCCTAATTCACCACTTCTTCATGAGCAAAATCAGGATGTTACTACTTACTTCAAACATTTGTTGGAAATATGAAATGAAAAAATCTACATGCAGTGCCTAGCACTGTATGCAGAATATATCAAGCATGAAACCCATTTTAGTTCCCTCTTCTGTCGATGCATGCCTTGAAAATCTTCTGCAAATCCTATCACTTGATGTGGAAGTTGTACAAAATCATAGCTACTCACTTTTCTACTTGAGTATTCCAGGAGGAATAAGTAATGTCAGTGTTTACGGAAAATCCCACTATCTCAGACTACCTGTATTTTGAAAGACTTATAGGGGAAAGCATACATGAGACAAAGGAATGTATCACTAACTATTTACTTCAGATCTTAATATAGCATTATTTCCACAGTATAGTGAGCAGTTGAGTTTGAGATTTAGAGCTAAATTTGATTTCATTATTTTGTTTTGATTATTGACTCAAACTTCCTAGTTCTGAGCAAGTCACTTAACTCCTCTTTACACATTTTCCTCATCTGTAAAATGAGTATAATAATGTTAATAATCTCATTGTAGTGTTGAGAGGATTCAATTTGTTAATATAATCAATGTGCTTATAGAAGTATGTGGCATATAAGCATTCAATCAATATTAGCTATCAACATCAATAGAAATTACATTGCTGGGAAGAGAGGTTTTGCATTACCTATCAAAATATACCATATCACTGTTCCATTAGAAGCTACCCTCATCCTTCTTTGAAGACTTCTGTGTGTTCTACCTTCCCTCCTTACCATTTTCTCTCTTGCCACTCAGGATAGCAGAGTATTTGCTCCTGGCCTCATAGGGATGTCAGGAGGATTCATAAGATAAAATCCATAAGGCACTTTAAGCTCCCTGGAAGGAAGGTGTTTGATAAATAAAAGGTTATTACCATTGCCAGTGATATCTTATATTCCTCTCGCCCTTTTCAGCCCAGAGGGATCCTGAAGTGGTTTGCAAAACTTGAAGCACAAACAAGAATCATTCAACAAAAGCTGAGATGAAGCAGTCACTGCACATACAGTCATTGATTCTTCAGAGCCTCCAGCGATCTAAAGCCACTGTTTCCATCAGGGGCATAAAAAGCACTGAAATTGATTCAAAGGGTGCTTTGAGATATAAAGTACTTTGAGGTCAGTCCATTGAGCAGAACAGGAGACAGACACTGGGTCAGACACTCAAAATGATGTGGAAAATCACAAGTCAATGAGGAAAACCAGCAGGTCAATTTCCAAACTAAACAAGGATGAGGCATGGTTCAATATGGAATTCCCTTGTAGTTTTCCATTCCATATTCTTGCAGTCTTATATGGTGATTCTACCCTCCATAAAACAAGCTGTTCCTTTAAGACAGTCCAAATTAAAAAAAAAAAAAAATCCTGCAAATATGTAAACATGACCCTAGTCCTTCAAAATGAATCCTACCCCAGCACAGCATTATTTCAGAAATCAATATAAAGTACACTGCTCTTGAATCCAAGCTTTCTCATCTGAACTGTTGGCATAGCTCTGACTTGAAATCTTGACTGTGTCCACTAATTCTGCCTTATCCAATGCAAAGACTCCCACTGAAGTTATCCTAGTAACCAAACCTTGGCTACACTTTCCCATCTTCCTTCCAGCTTGCTGCCTTGACTCTGGAATTTAACCCTGCATCACATGATTCTTTGGGATCATTGATAGTCAACCACTGTAAGTCAACATTCAGACCAGGGGCTGAATTGCTAGTTTATGCTGGCCTCTTTGCTCTGTGACCTACAGTTAAGCATTCTACCATGAAACATGCTACAGGAATATCCCCAAATCATGTGACTCGATTCATCCCACAAATATCAAGTGGGAGTAAGTAAAATGTTTATAGCCAAACATACCCTATATGTACAATCAAAACAGTCATTTGAAGAAAGATAGTAAACTTTTAACTTTAGGCTCCTAATTATATCTTCCTCATTAAACCTACCTTCTCATACCTACACCACAAAGAAGTTTTGGAAACACACTAACAATATTAGAAAAGAAGCATAATGAATTAGAACCACCTCCACTAGGTTTAAAAGTAAACTATTAAAGTAGAGTAATTTTTAAATTTTGGAAATAAAACATAATGGAATAAAAAATAACAAATGGGATTAGTGTTGATTACATTTGGACATGAAAATTAGTCACAGGTATTTATCTTATACTCTATACCAAAGAGAAGTCCATAGAGATGCAAGATTTAAAAATTTTAAAAAGCCTTAAAAGTCTTAGAAGAAAATATTGGAGAATTATCTTATGATCTCAGGGTGGGTGTGGTTAATTTAGCGTGACATTAAGTCTAGGGACTATACAGAAAAAAAATTTTAATGCTATTACAGAAAATAATAAAGCCCAAGGCCATCAAAGTGTGTAAAATTTTTAAAATGAGAAAAACATTTTGTAATTTAAATGAAAAAGAAAAGAAAAGCACTGTTGGGGTAAACCATGCCTATAACAAGAAAAATTATAAAAACCTAAGAAGAAACTGAAGAAAAGAGAGGCAGAATAGAGTTGCAGAAGATGAAGTATAACATAAATACAAGATTAACACCATTCATAAACAAACTCTATGTAAATTAAAACAATAATGAGGTGCCATTTCTGAAGAGTACTGATGAGAATAGAGAGGAAAAAGCATTGGTATAAAGTTGGTGGGGACTCAAATTAGTACAATATTTTTCAAGGTAATAATTTTCCAATTTCAATTTTTACGTGGTTCTGTCCTTTCACATAGCATCTTCAATTCTAGTAATCTATTCTAAGGATACATCTACACAAATATATATGAACTGAGAAAAAAATTACTTACTGAAGCAATGCATATAGTACAGAAAAACTGGAAATCTCTTTCGTGTCCATCACTACCTGTTAGAAATGATGCAGAAATAAATGTGTATGAACCACTTGAAAATATGAAATAAGCACGCTGAAGAAAAGTACAATGTCATTTTTGAAAAGAAATACACACACATACGTAAGTGTGTGTCAGTGTGTGTGGTGGGTGTGTACATATAATATAAAAATATTTGAAAAGATATAAACCAAAATGTTACCAGTGCTTATCTTTGGGGCATAAGATAGCAGCACTCTTCTCTTTCTGCTTTTTAGAGGTTTTTTTTTCAAATTTTTTATTGAAAACGTTTTCTAAAGTCAAAAGATACTAAAGGAAATCAAAGAAGAGCAATGTGAGCAAGTTAGAGAACAGTATTTATAACACGAAAATATTTGAAATAGTGGGTATCTAAAATAAATACTTTGAATATCTTTATGGAAATCTAGTATTAGTAATTCAATCTGAAAGTGAGATTATACTGAGATTTCACCAATTTTTTTACAGTATATTATTTTATTTTTACTTTACAGCACCACTCAGCATTAGAAAATACATGAAAACCTGATCATAAATATTGTCCTGGAGACCAATCTCAGTACTGTGTTAGCCACCATCACTGAAGAGTTCGTGCTGACACAGGGGCATCTGTGTAGCCTCAAGTCTCTTTATCAAAATCATAGTGATAATGTCAGCTTCTCATTACATTTGTGCAATTTAAGGGTGAGTCAGAGATAGTGCCTCGACCTGTTTCAAAAGCAAGTACTATAAAAATATTAATTTAACTTGGAACTGAGCAGAAGGTGTAGTAAATGTACCCAATCTTCCCAACTCATTTATAGTTCCCAATTCTTTAGGATTGAATGTTCACTAACATAAATAATTGTGATATATTTTACCACACCTGATACACAGCAAACTCTCAGCTTTTGTCTGTTTAATTGAATTAAACTGATTAGGATTTTTTTCGGTATATTTTATGTTGGCCCAGTAATCTGAAAAGTGGTTGAACCACAAGTAATCACTGGTTCAGTCATGTAATCTAGGGATTCATTTGTAGGAAGATTCACTGATACTTCAAATTGAGCCCCTCTTCCTTATTCATATTGATTATTATTTCTATATTAAGTTTGTTGTCAGTGGCCACTGTATTCTAGGTGGACAGTATGCGGAAGGAAGAAGAGAAACAGTAGGAAAAAGAAAAGATATCTTGGTAACAGAATGCCAATAGAATAATCAAGTTTGACAAGAGAAAGTTAGGACCCAAACCATCTTCTACAGTTACTTAAATAAATGTTGTCAATTAAAACAGCATGTATGCTGTGAGTTGCTTAATTTCTCAAATTGTATTTTCTTATTTCCAACGTGGGGACAATAATACCTATTTTACATTTAAGAATTAAATAATTTAACATAAGAGAAGTGCCTGGAGCAGTGACTGGCACATAGTAGGCACCCAAAATATCAATAATGTTAACAATATTTATTCCTGTATCCCAGTGGTTCTCAACCAAGGGCAATTTTGTCCCCCAGGGGAAACTAGGCAATGTCTGGAGACATTTTTGGTTGTCACAGTTTGGGAGGGTGCTTAATGCTGGCATATAGTGAGTAGAGGCCCGGGATGCTGCTAAACATCCACGATGCAGAGGATGGTCCCGCAACAGAGAATTATCTGGCTCAAAGTGTCAACAGTGCTAAGGTTAAAAAACCCTGCTTTAGGCCCTAGTTTCTGAAATCCAGTATCTCATGGTCGGAGACCGAGGAACTTCAAGTGCACATTCTGACAGCACATATAGACACACAGACACAATCTAGGAAGATTTACTTAGAAATCTTCCCTTCTTCTTCTCAAGCACTACAAGGGTCTATTTGGCGTGCCCTGTGTTTACCATTCAAATTATATCACTCCTTTGCCACAGCACCTCCAAGCCCTTTTCCTTCTGTATCTGGACTGTCCATGTTCTTCACTGTTGCAGTGACTGTATTCCTTCCCTCCCCAAGGTCCCAGTCTGTCTCCTTATGGTCTTTAAAATCCAATGTAACTGGGTTAAATTGCCTTTATACTCCTCCACTCCTCTGTAACAGCAAGTCCCTTTAATTCTTTCTCAGACTCAGTCCCTCCTCTCACTTCTACCACTCACTAATTGAAGTTAATATATTAGCCTTAATTTATTTTGGGAATCTAAATAACACACCATAGAAGTTAGCATTTATAGCATGTATTCCTTTTTTTGCTATCCCGTTACAACAGTGGAGTTAATAAAATTGACATCTAACTGAAGTTAGCATGTATAGCATGTATTCATTTTTTTGCTATCCCATTACAACAGTGAAGTTAATAAAATTGACATCTAACTACAACTAACCAGCATAGTCTTATTAAAACTAAAACAACAAAGAAAGCAGTGAAGATTGCATTACCCATCTGATGCACTCTCCTATAGGAACTACTAGCTACCAAGACTATTGCTCAGTGTCCCCACATTGAGCTGAACTGATGGGCAGTGTCAGCCACACTGGATAGTTCACAGGTGGGCTCCAAGGGACAGGAAAGAAACCTGGAACTTCACTGAATGTTTAAAACGGAGTGGCAATCCTAGAATATGATAAGATTGAAGAGCATTTAGGATTAAACCAAAGAAGTTGGGTCTTGTTAGTATCAAGAAACAAGGGAGGAACACCTGTGAAGGAGGTGACACTGGACAAGAGGGAGAGATATGCAAGAACCAAGCAGAATGTGTGAGGCAAGCTTCAAGAACTGCTGCGACAAGCAGGTCTGTGTTGCTCGGGTCTCTTTCTCATAGTCTAAGTGTTGGATGGATGTCTTGCTTTGTGTTTAAAGCACAAAGTCAGAGCTGAGAAACAGAGACTCTAAGTGCAGGAGAGAGTCAGAGGAGACCCATCACTCCTCCCCACATCCAGGAGGGCACGTTATTAAAGCCATCTCTGGTGCAAAGAAACTAAAAGAAATTGTGAGCTCCTGGATTTTCAACCAGACATGGTTTATTAATCAGAAGAGCAGGAAGGATAATTTCGCTTTAGATTAAAAGCTGCATTTCAAAGGTCCAAGTTCTGTTTCCAGGTACATCAAATGCCAGGTTCTCTAATAGGAATGATAAGGATAGCGCCACCTTATAGCTATACACACTTCAGACAGCTATCACTTATATTGTCTCATTTGATCCTTGACAAAACCCGTGAGGTCAGAGGTTCAAGCAATCACATTCCCAATTTAAAGAATTTGGAAACTAAGACTCTGAGTATAGTGACTTCAAGTCACATGCTAAGGGCATGGGTAAAATTATAACTCAATCTACTGCTCTTAAAAACCATTCCCATCCTCCTATTTCTACTTGAGAAACTATATACTCTATATGCTAAGGGTGCATATTCTTAACATTACCTGGGTTCAAACCCCAGCACACCTACTTGCTAAGTATCAGACCTCAGGGAAGTTACTTATCTTCCTTCAGTTTGCTCATTTGTAGAGTGGGTTAAATAATAGGACTTACCTCATAGGGTTGTGGTGAGGATTAAGAGTTAATGCAAGAGTTAATGTTAGGCTTTAAAGATTTCTAATGTGTTCCTTATGAACACTCAATAAGCCTTAAGTTTTCTTTTTCTTTTTTCAAGCTTTACTAGTATAAGGTAATTTAACATGTAAGCTTTTATGCTTACAAGGAAGTGAGTAAAATTATCCTTATTTTATATACTGTTAAGAGAACTGAGATGCCAGTTACTATTTTTGCATTAACCACTCCAAAAAGTAGTGGCATAAAATAGTCATTCTGTTGTGCTCACAGAGATTTTGGATCAGGATTTTGGACAAGGCACAGGAGAGAAGTCTTGCCTCTGCTCCACATAGTCTACAGCCTAGTTGAGAAGACTAGAAGGCTAGGAGTGACTCAACATCTGGAGGATGGAATCTGGAGGCATCTTCATCACATACCTGAGGCTGAAGCTGGCTGTTGGCTGGGATCTGAGCTGGGCTGTGGGCCGTGGCCTCTCTCTGTGGCTTGGGCTTCCTCCACAGCAAAGCAGCCTCAGAGCTCAGGGATCAGAATGGAAGCGGCCTTACCTTTGATGACCTACTCTTGAAAGTCACACAGCATAGTTTCAGCCACATTCTGCTGTTTGCAGCTAATTACAAGACTGTCCAGATCCAAGGAGAGGGAAATTAAACCCCACCTCTTGATGGAGGAGCAGCAAAGCACAGGGGATGGCAGATATTGTTGCAATCATCTTTAGAAAATACAAGATGCTATACAGAGGAAGATAGGATTTGCCAAATATTTTTTTAATTACTGAATACACCAGAATAAGAATGTCCAGCTTTTGATTTGTAAAGTTCTGTTCTTTCACTGGCTTCTCGGACCTTTCTCTCATTTGTAAACAATGGCGATGAATCTTACACGTTCACTGGCAAGTACATTGAAAGACTTGGCCCTGCAGGGATGCAACTGAGGGCAAGTAGGTTACACCAGGAAAGCATTTAAATAAATTCTAAAAACTTGTAATGGGAGTTTACTGTATGGTAGTCTTCTTTCTTCCCCATGCCTTCCATACTATCACCTCTTTTAATCAACCCTCAGGGCGGAAAAATACTAATCAGAATTGATCAGATTCCAGAGCATTGATTGGGCCCCTTTTACAAGTGGGCAAATAACTATATCTAGCTCCAGCTTGGTGCTTTCGTTTCAGCCCACGCGACTATCCTCACTTTCGGCTCTCTTCCATCTGGTCCTTCCTTGTGAGCATTTCTCATCACCTCCTCTTCTGTCAAACTGGTTCAATATCACCTCTCCTGCATTAGATAATAGCTCCTAACTCACCTCCCTCTTGTATTCTCATATCCCACAGTCTTTTTTCAAAGCACCAGCCAGAGTGATCCTTTTGAAAACTAGGTCAGATGATGTTATCATTCCTCTACCTTCTGATTCCCATTTCATTTAAGGACTGTATAGAGCATCCTTGGAAAATTCTGAGATAGACAGGCATAGATTTGATCTGAGCAGGATCTAGGAATTCCTGCTTTCCTTAGCCTTAATGCTATCCAGTAGTTCTCTACTGTGGTAAACAAAAAAGATGTCTAAAGATGTCCACACCCTAATCTCTGAAACCTGTGAATATGTTGTGACACATGGCAAGAGGAAATTCAGGCTGCAGATGGAATTAAGACTCTTAATTAACTGGAGATATGAGAGAGTATACTGGATTATCCAGGTGGGCTCACTGTTATCACAAGAGTCCTTATAAGTAAAGAGGAAAGGAATGTCAGAGTCAGAGAGATATAACAATGGAAGCACTTGAGGTCAGAGTGATGCAACTGCCGACTTTGAAGAAAGAGGCCATAAGCCAAGGACTTCAAGTGACCCCACAAACCGGAAAAGACAAGAAACCATATTCTCCCCTAAAGTCTCCAGAAGGAGCACAGCCCTACTCATATCTTGATTTTAGCCCAGTGAAATGCATTTCAGACTTCTGACTTGTAGATATGTAAAAATAATAAATTTGTGTTGTTTGAAGCCATCAATTTGGTGGTAATTCGTTATAGTGGCAATAAGAACTAATATACCTACCATAATTTCTAACCAATGCCTTCATAATTAGCACTACCATCAAAAGAAGATCCAGCCCGAAAGTGTACAGTCCTGCTACAGCATTCGATAGAGAGAAAGGCAATCTTTACTGGTTCTGTCATTCAACTTACATATGCCCCAAAGGGTGAGATTTGAGTCCCTATTTTCATCAAGTACATAAAGCAAATGTTATCACCAATCATAAAGTTTTGGTGATAAACTTTACTTTCTATATTCCAAATGCCATCCAAATAACAACTCTGGCTAAAGCTTTTATTTTTTTTTCCCCCTTTCTCTAGACACATATTCTGAAGAGGTGGCGAGACTAGACCAGTAAAAAAATAATATCTCCTTCCTTTCAGCAACTGATGAAACATGCTTTCCACTCACACTAAAAAAAAAAAAAAAAGAATTTAGATTAAAATGCATCTTTCATGAATTATGATGGATTGAATATTTTTAATTTAGCCCAATTCAAGTAAATTCCTACCTCTTTCTTCTAATTATACCATTTTCCTCTTATTTTTTTATGGAGACTAGAGATCAAGAAAGAAAGAGCTAGCACTAGAAGTTGATTTTTTTTTAAGGAATGTGTTCTCTCAATTGGAAATGGGAAAGGCTTTCAACAGCAGGTCTATAGATTTTAGAAAACCCTAATTAGACTGAATTAAATGACTAAAACGCTACTAATTACTTTTTAATTTCAAGAGAGATGTTTACAAAGCACAGTATAATGAGTAATACAGCACTTCAAATGATTACTAATGTTGCCATTTTGTCTGACTTAATCTCAATTAGTATAAATCACATTGTCATCATTGTTAATTGCCATTTCTTTCAAGCAAAATGCTAATTTCTCTTTATAATGTTACAATTGCTGTTTGTTTTCTTCAAAATATTCCACTTGAAAGGCCTAATAAAGAGAACATTTATAGCCCCCGAATTTTCTGCAGTTTGAGGCAAATGCATTTGTTTCTTTTTATCCTATTTGGAAGGTAGTGGTAATTCCTATTTACTTTTTAATAAAAAGAAACTTTTAACTTTGTTGTCATGCCAAATGTAAATTCATGAGTATAGTTCCATAGAAGAGTCTTTTTCCATCTGAATGCCAGGTAGAGTTTTCATTAATGAGATCTCAGAGGCATCATTTATGTTTCACTTCTCTGAAGAAATTCATCATTAGAAAAGGGAGGAAACAGCTTGTAATCAAGAGAATATATCAATAGAATTGTTCTGGGTTTTTTCCTCCTGCTTCTTTCTGCTGTTCTTCTACTCATCTGGAAGTAAAATCCTCCCCTTGAGGCAATTATCTCATCCACCGTAGACTACTGGTTTTCCATTCCTCTGTCACTGGATATCCTTGGGAAATTTCCCCCTAGTTTTAACTGTCATAAACATAGGAAACCTTAAAAATCATGAAGACACAAGAATTCTCAAATGAGATTTTAACATTATACTGTCATTTTAAGAGCTCTTCTAGACTTAAGCCCATTCTTCTCGGAAAAAAAAACAGTTTAGGAATTAAATAGTAACAATTTTTTTTCTCACACGGATAGTTTTCTTAAGCCTCCAGTGCTTTATTTATGTGGTGTCCCATAAAAAATTACGCCCGAAGCTCAGTAGCTTAAGAACAAAACACTGTTTTCACTCACGATTTTGTGGGTAAGAATTTGGGGATGGGCTTGGCTGGCTGGTTTGCCTGTGTGCCATGTACCACGGCTGGTACATGGAAGCAGCCGGAAATGCAGGGTCCACTGCCAAGAGGGCCTCTTCGTGCACATGTCTAGCAACTTCGTGCCTTTCAGTTGTCTTACTCCACACAGTGACCCATCCTTCAGAACCTGCTCTGTGGTTTGGGCTTCTCAGAACGGGTTGGCCTCAGTGTAGATGAACTTCTTTCATAGAAAGTCATTCCAAGAGACTGAGAGAAGCTGCATCTTAGAAGTTCCAGGATGTCCCTTCCCCCATATTCTTTTATTCAAGCACGTAATTAAGGCCAGCACAGATTCAAGGAGAGCTTAATGATGCTCTCTCAAAGGGGGAGTAGCTAAGAAGCTGCATCCACTTTTACTCCACCACAGTACCTACAGCTTATGTGCAAGGTAACAATACAATGAAATGATTTAGAATGTAGATATTCATGGAAAATCTTGATAACATCCTTGCTTAGTACAGTTGCCAGTCTTTTCCCCTCCAAAACCTAAAATTCATGTGCTGAATTGTGTCCCCCCTCCCCTTCCCAATCCAAATTCATATGATGAAGCCTTAATCCCCAATGTGACAATATTTGGAAATAAGGTCTTTAGGAAGTAATTAAGTTTAAGTAAGGTTGTAAGAATGGGGCCCTAATCCAATAGGACTAGTGGCCTTATAAGAAGAAGACTCTCTCACTCTCTCCCCACCCCCGCTCCCCCCCATCTGTGTACACTCAGGAAAGGCCATGTGAGGATAAAGTAGCCCTCTCCAAGCCAGGAAGAAAGTCCTTACCAGGAACAAGATCAGCTGGCACCTTGATCTTGGACTTCACAGCCTCCAGAACTGTGAGAAAATAAATTTCTGTTGTCTAAGCCACCCAGGCTATGGTATTTTGTTACAGCAGCCCATATAACATGTATTTGGGATCTTATATGATTTACATGATAAAATTATAATTTGGGGCAGGTTTATTATGTTTAGTAGCTGCAGAGTTCTGTTGATTTTGGCCTCCTCAGTATCCATATTTCTCCTCTGTTAATAGCGAACTGACTTTTTTCTTTAAGAATTCACCCTTCTCCCTTTGGATACAGTATTCTGGGACTGTCAACCAAAGACTCCGTTACTTTTTTTGGCCAAGAGGTGGATATTTTACTTGATCTAGGCCAAAAATGCTTTTTCTATAGAATTTAAATCACAAGAAGAGTGACACAAAGATGAAAATTATTTTTGGTCTTCATATTTCCTGATGTTGGTACCCTGCAACCTCTAACGCTTAAATCTTCTCCAGCACCTTTATCCTAAGCTTTCCCAAACATGGTCTTTCAGAGTGTTTCCTTTGATTCTGTGAGCTACTTTTTAGTTTTGATTTGTTGTTGCTGCTCACCATAGCACCATTTTCCATTTCTTAAACATTAAAACCAAAAAAACCCTAACAGACATCAAAATTGGAACAGTGAGTGGGGTTACCCATAAACATTAGAATGTAAGCTCAATGAGTGTGATGATACAGCAATCACCAATCATTAGGCATTAACTATATAATTTAAAAATACATTAAGCAAACACTGATAGACATTAAAGAAGAAAATAGTGAATCCAAAGTCATAGTTAAAAATATATAATGGCTATACTCAATATAAAAAGGGAAAAGAATAAGTCGGCATTCAGGTTAGTTAAATTAATATCTTAAAACTTAGTGTCACCCTTATATTTCTTTAGCCTTTCATGCTTTGAAAACATTTTTACATGTATTCATTCATATGAACTTCTCCTCACCTCTCTAAAGTAAACCAGGTAAGCAAGGAAAAATGTGATCTGTGGAAGAGCTGGAATAGTTTAGAATGCAAGTCTTCAGGTTTCAAATGGTATTCTTTTCACTGGACTTCTGGTTATGCAGCTTCTTGGTTCTACTAGCCAGCTCATGAATCCCTGCTCATGATGTGAGCTTTCAAAGCAGTAGATATGTGCTCCTAAATGATAATTTACTAGATAAATTCACAGAGACATCAATCTAAATAATGACTAGAAGTTGCTTGTTCTAGTTCCTGACCTACAGTGAGTGTTCAATAAATGGCAGTTATTACTACTATTGCTGAATACCATGTGAAACTCTCTATTATTTCTAAGTTGACTTTTCCTTTAGCTGTGTTCCAAGAAAGTCATTTGTAGTACTCAAATCACTCGTTGGTCTCAAAATGCTCTTCTGGATGAGATCTCAACTTCAGAACCTTTCTCTATGGCAGTAAGCCTTGACAAATCATTCATTAAATGGTAAGAGACATGGATCTAGATCAAAACAGAGAATGCAAACCTTCCACAGCAGGGCAATTGCTGTGCTTTGAACTTCTCTTTTAAATACCATAAGGTTACCTTTCCCTCTCAATTCTGCTGATCCAGTATGAAAGAAAATTCCCCCAGACAGCACCACAGCATCTGAATTCCACCAAAATGGCTGAATTTCTTTTGCAGACACAATTAGTTGGTATGTCACAATGTCTTGTCTTTGAGACTGATTCTAGAACCAGGTTGCAACACAAGTTGGAGTCTAATAAAACCAGTGATATTTACTCCTTAATGCAGTCCCTCTTTCCAGGGTGTGCTTTCTCTGAGGATTGATTACAGTTTTTATTATATGAGCTTGTAAAATGCAAAATGATTAAAGGTACATCTATTTTCTTAAGTCCCATCTCTGTTATTTCTTTAGTCAACAGAGCAGAGTCCTAGCAGTTTCACACATGCATACATAAAAGGTCAAGTTTAGCCATCAGCACTGAAAAAAATTTTAAAATGCAAGATTGCTACATCGTGATGAGTTTGAGGAGCTCTTTCAGGCTGACTATAAGCTGAAGGACTCGTGATCTTTCAGAAAGTTCCCCATTTCGTTTCTCTTCCCCAGCGTGAGCCTCACTAAACAGATCCATTTCCATATCATTATAGAACATGAAAAGGAAATTTCTTCTCCAGAGCCACAGCTTGGAGTCATTCTGTTAAAGCCTTTTCCATCTTCCCAGACCCCACTGCCTGTTTCTTTGACATTCCAGGACACCTCTCAGTTTTGACTTCCACTTTGATTTACTCTCCCTGCAGGCTGCCAAGATTTCTCACCCTTCCTTTCTGAAAATCAGGTCTGTTCATTTCTTCTCTGTCCCATATCAAGCTTCCCAATTGCACATTTCCTTTAGGAATTTTAATGTGGCAGGAAAAAGATCTCAACAAAACTGTTGTGGATGGAGAGTGATTGAAGTGTAATTGCGAAATGCATGCTCAGCATAGCTTATACCAGAACGTCAGGCAACAGGGTGATAGATTACTGAGTGAGCCACCTCTCCCCAGATGTGGCCTTGTTAACCACAGAATAACACACACACACACACACACACGTTCCAATGTTCCCTCTCTCTCCTGGAGCGAAGGCAAACCTGTAAAGAACACCCACCCCACCTGTCCTAGGGGACAGGCTGCTGTTATCCAGGTCACAAGAAGCAAGCTTGGGCTGTGGCGTAACTTGGACATGGTGGGAACTGAGTTGGGGCAAAGAATTCAAGATCATTAGAGAGAAAGTAAAGCCAAGCCTCAGATCCTAGGGATAAGTATAGAGCTGCAAATGTGATACAAAACCAGAAGTTAGAAGCTAAAGAATCAACTGTGTGAGACAGGTGTTTGGGGGGAGGGAGGAGGTCATACGTTCTGGGTTCAAATTCCAGCACAGGTATTGACTGACTGGAGGCTTTGGTAACTTTCCTAAACTACTATAATCCTTCATTTTTTCACCATTTAACTGAGTTCAGTGTTACCTTCCTCTAATGTCAAGATGAGGGTTAAATGAATTAATGGGTACTTACTGGTATGAGTATTGTTTAAAATACTAAACTCCTATGGAAATAAAGGAAGACCAGTCAAATGAGAATAAGCAAAAGCTATTTAATCAGAGCTTGCTCTATCAGGGGGGTCAGCCACCATCACTTCCATTTGGCAGAGACTCAGAGGCAGCCAGAGGAGTGAAAAAGCTTTATAATTGTAAAAAGGAAGACTTCAGGTATGCTCTGAAGTCTGTTGGCATGGGGAAACTGGAGGTGAGCTAACTAGGAGCAGGGCATCCTACATGATTAGTTACAGTACATATTTAACTATTTCTAATTGTTCCTAAGTTGGAAGCAGGGACAAAAGTTGTAAAGCTCTCAGTTATTAATCAAATTCCAGCTATTTTAGGCCAATTGTTACAGGGTTATTGTTTAGCTTCCTTGGGCTTGTTGCTAGAGATAGTGGTCTGACTTCCTGCAAGACTGACTTCTAGCAGGCTGGCTTCCTGGGCTGGTTACTATAGATAATGAGTTAATTTCCTGGGATACTTGTTGCAGATTATGGGTCAGAGTTCTATTTTTACATATGGTCTGGCCAACCTCTGTTTGTATATTCAGTCTCTCACTTCTGTAGTTTTCATTTCTCTTAAGTAAATGACTACCTAGACCTCCCCCACCAAATCTTACCATCTGTTTCAGTGCTTCAGGGAAAGGGTAGAAATAGGCAGGAACACTGAGGCTATTGCTCAACTTTTGTTTTTAAATTAAAATTTAAATGTATTTTAAATTAAATTACTCTAAAGACAATAGTCTCTAGAATAGCAGCTTTTGCAAAGAGAGAAAAGAGATCTCTAGATTCCAAAAGACTTCTTCATGTCAAGATGTGATCCCAAATTACTCAGATCAAGGAAATCCTCATGGCTCAATGTGAAAAGTCCTTTTGCAGTTTTTCTTCCAGGGGGAGATAATAAAAAAGACAAAAAAGAAGAGAGAAAGTTTTGTGCCAAGTTGCTCGGGCATCCTAGGGTCATATATTTGTTGAACTGAAATCATATGATATTTAATGGTACCTAGAGGAGTCTCAGTTCCTTGCATCCTCAAGAACACCTGAACTGCTACTATTAATAAATCATCCTGTAAAAGGATGCATTGCTTCTTCACCTCCTCTTAAAAAAAAAAAAAAAAAGAAGTCTGGTCTTTATTGTGTTCAGTCCTTTCTATGCATTACATTTAGGAGACATTCACACAGAGGGTAAGAAGTCAGCCATGATGGTGAGGAGACTCAAAGCTATGTCATATTAGAATGCAATAGGATTTCTTAACCTCAGCACTGTTGACATTTTGGACTGGATAATTCTTTATTGTGGGAGCTGTCCTATGTACATTTTAAAGCTTAGCGGCATCCCTGGCCTCTACTCTCTAGATGCCAGTGGCACTCCCTTCCCCAGTTATAACAACCAAAAATGTCTCCAGACGTTGCCAAATGTCCTCTGGAGTACAAAATTGTCCCAAGTTGAGAATCACTGGAAAGCAACTATTCCTGTACTCACAGAATTACCTGAAGAACTTGTTTAAAACTATTGTCTGCAAGGATCCACTGTGGCGATTCTGACCCAACAGGAATAGAAAACTGTATGTTTTAAAAGTTCCTCAAAGGTCTGATGACCAGCCAGTTTGGAAATCCCTTTTTGGTTACTAACCATGGACAAGAAATGACTCAAAGGTACCTTATAGCCATCTTCAAATATATAAAATTTTACCTATAGAAATGAGATTCAACTTTTTCTGAGTAGCTGTAAAGAGGAGGGAGCTCTGACCAAATTATAAAACAAAAATGAAATAAAAATAATTCTAACAAAACAGTAGATTTTTTAATTGAATTGTAGTTGGTTTATAACATTATGTTAGTTTCATGTCCACAGAATAGTGATTCCATATTTTTGCAGATTATACTCCATTATAGGTTATTATAAGATAATGGGTACAATAGATTTTTATAACTGAAGGTATTTAAAGTTGAATAACCATTTGTCAGGAAAGTTGTAAAAAAAAAAAAACATAAATCAAGGAGACTTTGAACCAATGACCTTTAAGGCATATTCTAATTCTGAATTAATATGATTCTGTTTAAATAAATTATGCCTTAGTGTGAGTTAGAATATTAGATCCTTTTCAGTCTAAATAGAAATAAAGGAAAAGAAATTAATGTTATTTCCATCTAAATCACAGGTTCTCGATCTTGGGTAGACAGCAGAACCACCTGTAGAGCTTTTAAAAAATATAAATATTTGAGCCCATGGGAAGTGAGACACATTGGATTACTCTGTGACAGGCTCCCTTTACCTCAACACTTCGACATAAGTTTATCATTTTGCATTTACAGATGAGGGCACTAAATATAAAAGATTACACAGTTGGCTCAGGCCACATAATTTCTGAGTGGTAAGCCAGGAATCTAGTTCTCTCTGACTTTAAAGACCAGTTCGCTTCCTCATGAGCCCCACAGTGACTCACCAAAGGGAAGGAAGGAAGAGCAGATATTTTTGAATGGCTGCTATCTTCCAGGACTTTTGTGGGTGACCTCGGAAAAACGTTAAAATGACCTTCATCTTTTTGACAGTTTTGTTTCATGTTAACCAAAGGGCAGAACTAAAATAATGAGAACTAGAAAATATAGTTGTTATGGAAAAGGGAGAAAAAATATATGTTTAAAATAAAATTTAGTGAGCCTTAATTTCCCCGAGAGGAGCACGTCTACAGAGAAGGTGATCATCATGCCGTGTGCATGAGGAAGTCTGTTACCTGGCGTGGTTTACGCAAATTCCTTCCACTGCTGAAAGCCATGATCCACATTTCACAGTGTAGTTCCGACTTCCAGTCCTAAGGTATCACCCCAAAATATGAATTTTAATCAGACTGAGGAATTAGCTAAGACTTCTATCATATCCTAACCAAAGGCTGATTTGACCCCCAGTACTGAGATGTTTCTCATGATGGATAAGGATTCAGTTTGCATTAGATATGAGTAGATACGATATGATGGTGGAGGGGAGTGGGAAGGGACAAGGCAGGGGGAATCAAGCTGATGAATTAGTATAAACTTGAAAAAAAACACAAAAGAACAGAATTCAGGAATAACAATAATCAGTCATAGGTATTAAGTGCCAGAAGATGTGCTAAATACTTTATATACATTTAGCACAATTAAGAGTTTCAAACAGGCTTTATGTAATCATTGCATTTTACACCTAAAGAAATGGAGTCAAATAAAGTTAAGTACTTGCCCAGTGTCACACAGATTGGACACGTGGATGTAAACCAAATCTTTCTAACTTTAGTATATGTACTTCCAGTGTGTACCCACCCGCTCTCCGTTTTGCTCCCACACAGATCTCTTCCTTCTTCGAGCACCAGTAAATGACTGACTATGTGGAGATGGCAGGCAGGAATCCCGAGGTTTCGTTCCACTCCCCTTCCACCCACTCTTTTAGGTTTTGTTATTGGAGTTCATCATTAAAAGATAATTTGGATGCCCCAGTGACTTACAGAACCTTCTAATGAGCATAATAAAAGTGAGGAAGACATTTGCATTTGAGGATGCTCTCAGCTCTCACATTCTAGCTGACTTGGGAGAATGAGTTCCACTTGTGAGAAATCAGATTCAAAGGTCTTTGGCCTGAATATAGTTGAGCAGATGGGCAAACTCTCTAAGATCCTGAATTTGTTTCAGCAAAAGTAAGGCAGCTGAAAAGCGGGAAGGGTTCGAACTGGACCCAAAGGTATTTCAATTTCCTACTTGAACATCCAGGCACACTCAGTGTTTACTCAGAACTTCAGAGCCCCTGAATTCTAAGAGCTGACCCCACACAGGTGCCACCCAGGGCAGCAGACCACCCAGGGGTGGAATTTCAGGACTGCTAGGACTACAGACCTCAAGGGATATGTGCTTCCTGTTGCTGAACTGAAACCCTCACACTTGTCACTTTAACTTGAGGTTTGTTTTCCCTTAAAATTCAAATAGCCTCTTTTAAAGCTGCTATCAGGAAACAGTCAGGTCCAGCAAAGTTCATTTAAAGCCACTCTAAACACAATCCTTCCATCCTTGCACTAGACATCACCAACCGAAAAGGAGACTGTAGGTCCCACCGCTGTTGCCTTCACCCTTCACTGCCTGGAACCCCGATGCCTTTGCTGGGACCACCTTCTATCCTGCTGTGGATCCTCCTTCCTTCACCCCCGCACTCCCTGCCTTTCACGCTTTCTACCTTACACATCTTCAAGGATACCTTTTGACCTCAACCCAAGCCCTCCTTGCCATGCTACTGACTCAAACTGCCCTGAGTAAACATATTCTTAATTTTCTCATCTCTAGACACCCCTGCTTTCCCACTTCTTGCCTCCAAGTGATAATAAGGTGGTGAAGCGTAACATGAACCAGAGAGGGAAATTTCATAAAGAACAAAGAATTGTGGAAAACCCAGAGGCTGAGGCACCGGAGAAGCCAAACTAGATTATCAGCCCTGTATTTAGTGTGTACCATGGAGAGATTAAAAGTGAAGACAAACCAGCAAAACCACCATGTCACGTCAGGCAATGGCAGTGTAGATACCTATATAATCTGTGTATCTGGCTACGTATTAAACCTAACAATAGTAGTAATAGCAGAAACAAAACATGCATTCTTTTAATATTTCACAAACCACTTTCACTTATGTGACCTTGCTCAATGTCTTGTTCAACTCTTCCAAGTATACTGTGAGGTAGGGGTTATTATGCCCATTTTAGAGATCATGCAGTTGAGGTCCAAAGAAATTAAATGCAGCAAAATTAGATAGTAACAGAATCACAGTGGGAGTCTGAGGTCTGCCTGACTCTAAATAAAACGCTTGATAGAGCATCCCTGGCCCTTTGATTTTTCCCTTTTGACACAATCTGAATGATGGCAAAGACGGGCAGGCCCACATGAAGCAGGAGTGTGTAGGAGTGTGAATCCCAGTCCCCTTACTTTTTCTGGCTATGTGAATTTGGTTAAGTGGCTTAGTTCCTTTGTACCTTCGTTTCTTATTCTCTCAAGTAATAACTGCACCAACCTCACAGGATTCTTGTATTAAACAAGATAATGCATATAGGGATTATGGCACATGGCTCTCACCAAACAAATGTTAACTGCTATAATTACACACGCTATTGTCGTTGTTATTTATTAATATGATGATGATGATGATGAAACTCCTCTAAGATCCTGCAGGACTTGGGCTCTGTAAAGGAAGGATGCCTCCAAAGCACAGCAAGAGTGGTTTCTGAGACCTGAGAAAGTTAGTTCAAAACTTAACCTGAGACTTCTTTTAAAATACTAGCTCAAAGGATAATTTCTCAGTGTTTTCGCTGTCTTGAACACTCCTTAATGACAGGGCCATATCCGGAAAGAAAAGTAGGTATTCCAAATGTACCAAAGTCAAAATTGTGATAAAGGACTACAGCATCTCCTCTATCCCAATCTTCCTGCTTCTCACATGTCTGATGTCCTTATACGTTATGGCTCTGCTATCCAATGTGGTAGCCACTGGCTATTTGTGGTTATTTGAATTTAAATTAACTAAAAATAAACAAAATATAAAATTTATCTTATCAGTTCTCCCTAGCCACATTTCAAGTGATCAGTAGCCACATGTCACTAATAGCTACCATATTGGACAAAGCAGAATAAAACATTCCCATTATGATAGAAAGTTCTGTTGGATGATGCTGGTCTAGACATATCAAAACCACTTTTCATAAAAATACAAGTGCAAATAGTGTTCTGATATTTACTCTGCCAGAAGATATGTGTTTTTTAATAGGCACCAATGCCACGAAGCTCAGTGAAATTTTAGGCATCCCACAGCATGTGAGTAAAATATTTAATGAACTTTCTAGGATCACATAAACAGCACTATTCTGGCAGTTGCTTACTTAAGTCAAGGGAAACCACCAGTTATTCATTTGAAAGGGGCTAGGGATGGCCCTCAGAAACATATGTTACCCATCAATATTTGTAAAAGGAAGGTCATCATGAATAGGGGAGAACTAGAAACATCCAAATGGGAAGGTGAATAAAGAATGGTGTATTTAGCTATGGTAAATCATACAATGGAATGCTGGGTTACCATTAAAAACTATTTTTTAAAAATAATTCTGGAACTTCTACTTCCAGTAAGATAGAGTTTATATACTTTTCCCTATTCCTCTCTTGCTAATTACAAATAAAAACAGTGAACATAATATATAAGCAGAGGGACAAAGGAGGGGTTATATGATTGGTAAGGGAGCTACTCTGTTTGTATAGCCCTGTACAAATGGAGAAAACACTAATTTTTCATATAAAGGATAGATGAAAGGCTACTGAGATTATGGGGGATGAACCCCATGCAAGCCACGCTTGACACTGCTACTTTGATAAGCGGAGTTGACCATTTTTTTATTGGGTTGGCAAAAAACTTCATTTGGGTTTTCCATAACATCTTACAGAAAAACCCAAACGAACTTTTTGGCCAAGCCTATATCGAAAGCTTCAATTGTAAAAAACACAATATCTGCAAAGTGCAATAAAGTGAAGCGCAATAAAACGAGGTGTGCCTGTGTTTTCTCCACATCCTTGACAAAACTTTATTTTTTTTGATAGTGACCATCTTAATGGGTGTGAGGTGATATTTCATTGGAGATTTTATTTACATTTCCCTAATGATTAGTGAGCATCTTTTCATGTGCTTATTGGCCATTTGTATATCTTCTTTGGAAAAATGTCTATTCAAGTCTTTTGCCCATTTTAAATCAGGATTGTTGTTGTTGAGTTTTAGAAGTTCTCAATATATTCTGAGTATCAATCTCTTTTCAGATATATGATTTACAAATATTTTCCCCCCTTCTGTGAGTTGCTTTTTTACTCTGTTGCTTTTGTACTCTGTTGATAATTTCTTTTGATGTACAGAAATTTTTTTGTTTTCATGAATTCCAATTTGTTTGCTTTTTCTTTGTTGCCTGTGCCTTTGGTGTCAAATTGTGCCAAATTTGTTTGAAGTGTCATGTCTCATTGTTGAATATACTTTTCCTTGCTCAGAAAGGTTGATTGGTTAATTACAATTGTAAGGAACTGTGTTTTTTGTTCCACTGACACAATGATCTTTAACCATGGGAAAGTAGCTTGGTTGTCTTTCCCTGGACGTAAAGAGGGCAGTTAAGATCATGGTTAGAATACTGGCTCTGGCAGAGTAACACTGTCTGTTCCTGAACACCAACTCCACCACCTAAGAGCTGTGCAACCTTGAATAAACTTGTTAACCATCTGAAGTTCCATTTCCTCATCTGTAAGACGAATCATATTAGTGCCTAATTTGCACAGCTCCTACAATGAATAAATTATTTCAGTGAAGTACTGAGCAGAGTACTGGTTCACTGTAAGTGTTTAGAAGCCTGAAGAATCTGCACAAAGTTCTTTCTACTCACTGTTAGCTAGGAGATTTGGTTCAAAATGCATCAGAGGAGTACATTTCTAGCACAGCCCTAATCAATGATTTAATATTGATATGTCTGTTTATTCTTACATAGGTAGTAATTAAAGTTGGATGTGGGAGCCAGAAGGTCCACGGACCCTACAACCAAGGCTGGGGAATCTCTTCTTGCCTGGTTCTTGTGGACTCATAAAACATTAGCAAAGAAGGAACATTATGGTAGTCACCTCACAAATTTAGTAGCCATAATCATTGAGTAAGGAAAAGAATAAGAATGCAGTGTTGGGCTTCCCTGGTGGCACAGTGGTTGAGAGTCTGCCTGCCAATGCAGGGGACATGGGTTCGAGCCCTGGTCTGGGAAGATCCCACATGCCGCGGAGCAACTAGGCCCGTGAGCCACAATTTCTGAGCCTGCGCGTCTGGAGCCTGTGCTCCGCAACAAGAGAGGCCACGACAATGAGAGGCCCGCGCACCGCGATGAAGAGTGGCCCCCTCTTGCCGCAACTAGAGAAAGCCCTCGCACAGAAACGAAGACCCAACACAGCCATAAAATAAAAATAAATAAATAAGCAAATATGGTTAAGAAAAAGAAAAAAAAATGCAGTGTTTTATAAGTTTAGTAATGATGACATATGGGCATAAGGTACTTTTAAAATATTGAAGGCTACTATAGTAAGTCCCTTGCATATGAACGAGTTCCATTCCAAGAGCATGTTCGTAAGTCCATTTGTTCGTTAAGTCCCACAAAGTTAGCCTAGGTTCCCCACTAACGCCATCGGCTACATAGTACTGTACGGTTATAGGTTTATAATACTTTTCACACAAATAATACACAAAAAGCAAACAAACACAAAAAATAAGGAAAACATTTTTAATCTTACAGTACTGTACCTTGTTTCCATCGTTATCGCTTGGCACTTCTTAGTACCAGCTACATCACCGCTGCTTTTACTCTTGCTTCAGGACATCCTGGGCTTGAAGTAAAGATACTGTACTACTGTACTCTATACAATACTGTAAAGAACACAAAAGCACGACCAGTTGTAGAGAATGCACGCATGTGACAATGTACGCCAGACACGTGAACTAACTTACGTGATTGGACATGCAAACGCACGGGCGCATCTTTGAAAGTTCGCAACTTGAAGGTTCCTATGTAGGGGACTTACTGTACATGCTACTCACTGTTGAAAGTACACAAGAGCACAAAACAGTTTAAGTCCCTGCTTTCACAGAGTTTATTGTCTGGGCAGGATGGTGGACAGAGATGACAACACACACATACGGTCCCTATAATGAGACTCCTAAAGCAGGGATGAGGCGAAGTGAGTGGTTGCAGGTGTGTCATTTAAGACAGGTGAGCAGGAAAAGCCCCTCTGACTTTTGAGTGGAGGCCTATGGCATTTAGGAGTAACCCATATGAAAATCTGTAGGATGAAACATAAGCAGTAAGTACAAAGGCCTTGCAGAGAAAGTTTAGTGACTGCATTAAGGCAACAGTAGAGAGGAGTGAGTAAGAGAAAAACTGGAAAGAATTCTCATTAAAATTTAATTGTGTTTATTACATGCTAGTGCCTGTCTTCGTCACTAGAATTTAAAGCCTATGAGGACATGGACCGTGTTGATCTTTTGTACCCCTTCATCCCCAGGGACAATATGGTTTACACAAGATTTACATTAATGAGGTAAGTTTTATTTTATGGACAAATGGAAGAAAGGAAGGAGAAATAAATAAGGGATGACTGAGGGTGGCTGAGGGCTGATAGTCTGGCTTGTCTAGTTTTCCCATGAAGAGAACTTTAGGACACAGATTTCACGGTAACTTACATAGGATACATAAATTGGTACAGCCACGGAAACATCAGGCAGTGTGATAGCCCTTACCTTCACTTATTTAAACAACTGCCCAGCATAAGCCAGTTTTATACATCCAAGATGGTATAAAACACATTATGGTAGATTGAAATATTGACCCAAATTCTTCATGCATCTCTAGATCCATAATGGCCCTTTGCCATGAAACTGTTCAATGTTTCTCCCTGTGCACAGGGTGACCTGCATTGCCTCTGGGTTCGGAGCTTGCCTATGTGATTTACCTAAGCCTAGAGAACGAGGTGAGATTGACCATGTGCCATGTCTAAATTGGGTTTCAAGACACATAGAACAGAATTGGGTCACCCCAGTCATTCCAACAGAGACCAGCCAAAATCAGCAGAGCCACCTATTCAATCCATACTGAATACATATACATGTGCAATAAACACTTTCCGTTATATGTCACTGAGCTTATGTGGCTGTTCATTGAATATCAAATGCAAACTGATAAACACAACCTTTCAAATTCCCTCTAAAATGTCCTTCAGGCTTCTCTTTATGACAAAGAGGAAAAAATAAAATTGCAGAACAGGAAGATCTTCCAGTTTACAAGGAATGCTATGATGAGCTCCACCTTCCACCCTGGAGACAACAGATGCCTTATTGCTCAACTCTGAAGGTCATGTCCCTGGTTCTCTTGCCATTTAAAATATATTTGATTTTCTTCTCAAATGGCTCGTAAATGATCAGCTACTGCTATATGCTTTAAGGGAACTAAACAGCCTTCATGTTTTAAGGGAACTAAATTCATCTCTACCTGTTATACAATGGAAACATATTTGAAGAGAACACAACAAGTATAACAACTAGAAAATAACGTGATTTTCCTACACAGCCTGAGATTTGCTATAATCAAACTCCTTAAAGCACATACAATACCCATTTCAGCATAACTCCTTGTATTTGCAGGTGTTTCCCACTGGCTATCTAGATGTTCAGCTGAGCTCTGTTCTGCACTAATAAAAAATGATAATGAATGCTTTTATATTTTTTAACAGCTTACCCTCTTATAAATTGTTTAAAGGGTGTATCAGCCAGGTTCTTGCCTACAAGCAAGAGAAACTTTTCTTTACTAACTTAACCAGAAATGAAGGTTTGGGGGTAAGTATTAGGGAGGCAGATGGCTTAATTCACAGAAAAGAGTGTGATATAGGGTGAGTTTGGTCAGAACACCACTGGCACTGAACACCAGACACCAGGCACTTGGACTCTGGATATTCCTGCTGTGGTTGGAACGAATTCTCCACTGACTTTTTACATCACTCACCACAGTCAGACTCAGAGGTAGTGGCATATGACTGGCCAAGTATATGTGCACTAAAAATCCCACAAATCAGGGAACTCTTTAGTCCCCATCAAACGAGAACTGTGGTTATCCCATCTAAGATATCGATTTTTTTGCTTTCAAGAGCAGTAGGTAGGTGCTTGTATACCCCTGAGACATGTAAATCAAAGATTTCCCCAAATATAGTAAGAGAATTTTAAAAAATAACAAACATGTACAGCACAGATAATATTTTTATTTAACACTCAGAAAAAATAAACATGAGATTTCCAGGGTAGGTATTATCATAACTGATGTATAAAAAACTAGGAATCATTTATTAACTCATTCAACAAATAGTTTTTGAGCATGCCAGACATTCTGTTAGTCACTTGGGATGCTTATGAAGACAAAATTCAGGAGTGCATATTGCAGTCAGGCTGCTTTACGTAAAGGAATTTATTATATCAGATAGTCACATTTGCTCTGAAGAAAACATAAGTAGGGTAAGGAAAGTGTGACTAAGGTGGGAGAATGAAAGTTATCTATTTTAAAAATGGCAGTCAGAGAAGTACTCTCTGAAGAGGTGACAACAAAATAAATCTTCAAGTGAGGGTACAAGCATTACAAACAAATTGAACAAGAGCATTGTAGGCAGGGGAGAAGCAAGAATAAAGACCCAAGTCTGTAGCAAACTTTGCATGTTTTAAGAATAGCAAAAAGGGGAATTCCTTGGTGGTCCAGTTGTTAGGACTCAGCGCTTTCACTGCCGGGGCCCAGGCTCAATCCCTGGTAGGGCAACTAAGATTCCCGCAAGCTGTGCAGCGCAGCCAAAAAAAAAGAATATCAAAATAGACAAATGTGCCTGAAACAGATGGAACAAAGGCAAATGAATATGGGATATGAAGGAAAAGACACAGTTATAAACCAGATCATGAAAGTTCTTACAGGACACGGCAGACCTACTTTATACACAAATTCAGAGAGCTCCAAAAGGAGCATTTGAAAGTATGGAGCTGAATTGCAATTGAATTAAGCTACTTGTCAAAACGAACTCCCACAATCTATAAGGGAAGCCCAATACATCCAAACCCTCAATATTACATGCACAACGTCAAGTATTCAAAACAATTAGTAACATGTAAAGAATCAGACAAATGTTACTATAAATATCAAATTATTCACAAAATATTATTTATAAATAAACAAAGAAAAGTCAGTGAGTAGAAACAGGCTCTAAGATGACAGAAATGATGGAAGTAGTAGACAAGGACTTTAAAACTGCTATTGTAAATATGTTCAAAGATGTAAAGTAAAAATATGAAACCTAACAGACAGAAAAATGCAAACTCTGAGAAAGAATCAAAAGGAACATGCAGAGCTCAAAGACACAACACATAAAATTGAAAATTCATTGGAAGGGCTTAATGGCAGAGTAGGTTCTGCAGAAGAAAAGATCAGTAACCTTGAAAACAAGGCAATAGAAGTTATATTTGAAATAAAGAACAAGAAATAAAAGGCTGAAATAAATGAACAGAGTCTCAGTGACCTGTGGGACAATGTAAAGTGGTCTGAAACATAAGAGTCCAAGAAGTAGAGAAGAGAAAGGGGAGGAAAGGTCAAATAATATTTGTCACTAATGTATCAAAATTTTCAATCTTTTATAAAACTTATACAGCTACTGTTTCAGGAAGCTCAGCAAACCCCAATCTGGATAAACTGCAAGAAGATGACAAGGCACGGCATGATGAGATAGCTACAAAATAGTGATAAAACCACAGACTCAAGACTCATTGTGAACCAGAGCAGTATATATACATAACAAAAGACATCTAGACATATGGTATTATATCATAGTAAAGTTACTGAAAAACAAAGAGAAAATCTTAAGAGTGGCTAAGGAGGTGGGAAAGTTGGGGATGTAAATATTACTTCAAGAATTTTAGAAAATTCCAGGCAGGATAAATAGTGCATGTGCAGGCATGTGAGAACACACACACACACACACACACACACACACATGCATACACACACACACAGACATCTAGATACATCATTATCACATTGCAAGATTTTTTTTAAATCTTGAAGTCACCCAAAGAAAAAAGAAACATTAACTACAGAAGGACAATGATAAGAATTATAGTAGATTCATCATTTGAAATTATGCAAGAGAAAGGAGTAATATGTTTAGAGTACAGAGGGGAAAACACCGTCAGCCCAGAATTCTATGTCCAGTGGAAATAACTTTCAAAAATAAAGATAAAGTAGACTTTTTCAGGTAAACAAAGACTAAGACAATTCATTGTTAGGAGACCTGGTATGCAATAAAGAATTAACTCAGCAGTAAACAGTCAATTCAGTTGACTTGGGTGTTCAAACCCTGCACATCCCAAAGAAAGGTCTGGCTCTTTAGAGGTAACCTCTAAGTCCTTGGAATATTCTACCTGATTAGAGTGTCTTTTTATACCTAGGGTCTTGAGCCATGCCAGATAGCTTATGCTAACAATGTGATTTATGATTGGGGCTTTGGAACACACTATAATAGTTTGACCTCTGGTAGGGCTGGAAATTGAGTAACCAAGGCCGGTCACATGGGTCCATGCCTACTGACTCATTCCTACTAAAAACCCTATACCACTAAGGCTCAGGGGAGCTCCCTTGGTTAGCAATATTTTGTAGATGTCATTACACATCATTGCTTGAGAACTAAGCACTGTCCATATGACTCCATTGGATGAGAATAGTTTCTATATGTTGACATGAATGTTAGTTGCATGTATGTGTTGACTTTATAAAACTTTCCTGAGCTGCAGATGTAATGTATTTGTGTACATTACAATAGATAAATAAGATGTATACATAGATACTTCAATAAAAATGTATAAAATACATTATAGACATACAATTGGGGGGTGCCTATGAAGACTGATATTCCTAAGACAGCAAAATTATCATGCTGATGTGAAGAGTTTCAGTTCCCAGATAATGTAGCATCACAGAAAGATCATAAGTTTGTAAGTCAAAAGGAACTCGATCTGTTTTTTACTGGCTAGCTAGCTATGTGTTCTTAGGTAAATTCTTAATCTCTCTCAGAATCAGTTTCCTCATTTGTAGTTAGGATAATCATATTTACCTTTTAGTATTCTGGTGAAGAATTAATGAAATAATACCTATAGAGGGACTCAACAAAGACTACTACAACTCAATAATTTATGCAAGCAATCCTTTTTCACATTGTTGTTAAGATGATGGGGAGGAAGGGGGAAAGGAGGAGGGTAAGGATGCTGAGGATATTTCAGTTCATCTAAAAACATGACCAGGTGAACTCTTTGTTACTATTATCTGTACCCACACCCTCAGAAACTCCTTTTCTGATTAATTTTGGTCAGAGTTGGAAGCAAAAATAATTATATAGGTAACAAATGCAGTACATTATGAATGTATCTATGCAGAGTCAAGGAAAAATAACTATCAAGAAACTGGAACTATATCTAGAGATTTTGGCATTTAAAAAAATCATCTTATATCAGCACCTTCCAAGCCCTTATGGTCATTGCCATATTTCTTCTTCTTGGATTTATAAAACTTCACAAGATACTAATCATCTTTCTCCTAATTCACAGAGGAAGGTGCTGCTGAATCTGAAGCTCCAGTAAAATAAACATATTTACTCCCCAGAACATGGCAAGTCCAGACTTGGGAAATCAGTGTTGTTAAGTAGTCAGATTATCTGTCTGTAGATTTCACATGTCATCCTCTGAGTTTTTGAAGATGTGGTTTCTTCATTGGCAAAATATGGAATAGAATACCTGCTCCAGAAGGACAGTTCTCTTTTAAATATCCAGTCCTGCAGTTTCTATAAATACATTTCCACACTCTATGTTTTGTATCCTAATTTGGAATTAATAAATTATAATGAGTACTGTGAAGGAATTTTATAGGGAATGATAATACGGAGAATAACATAAATATTAAGTAAAAATAAAATTTAATTTAAAAACTACTGTGGTACAGCAGGTACTGATATCTATGCCAGGATGATCCTGGGAAATTACTATATCCTGCTGTGAGTTAATGAGCTTCCATTTCTGGCATTTCAATCATTCAATTCTTCAGTTGCAAGATACATCAGAAATCATTGTTCTCATCATCCATTCCCCTTAACAAATGAGAAAACAGGCTCAGAGAAGGAAAGTGACTTGCCTGAGCTTACATAGTTTGTCAGTACCAAACCTGGAACTAAAGCATTTGACTCCAGTCCGAATGCATTCTCAAGAACTCTAACAAAGGATGGAAATTTAAAGCACAGCCTGCCTAGTCAGATAAACTGGATTCAAGCCTTGCTTTGCCATTTTTCAGTAGGTACAACCCTGTACTAGTTATTTATTTTTAACCCATATTTATTTTGTAAGAAAATGGCACCTATCTTAAGGACTATGCTGATAATAAATAGAAGTAAAGACCCTAACACACTGCCAGGAACATTGTAAGAGATCAATAAATAGTAGATGTTAGAATATTCACTAACAAGTTGATATTCAAGAATGAAATCTTGACAATAATGATGCCATTGATTCCTGTGAATCAGCCAGGAACAAGGATCTCCATGTGTTTTTCTTACTATGAATAATGAATCAAAAAAGTTCATTTCAAAATAAGTCATTAATTTCATTCTTCCAGCCATAGACATTGCTTACATCATGCTTCTAAATCTGCTTTCTGTTATAAATATGAGTTCATACTTGGGTCAGAGGAATTACAGGTGTCTATGGAGCAGTTCTCAGAGCCTTTGCTTACACTCTATTATCAGAAAGTCTGCTTGATTGTTTTCCAGACTTTCCAATAAGCTATTTCTGCCATTTAGAGAATGTAGTTAATTTTTGCATATACCTGTGTATGTTCATTTTTATGTGGCACTGTAAATCAGAACATATAGATCCTTTGCCTTAGGTCATTCTTTAATGAGGGAACATGATAGGGTAAAAAGAAAATTGTGTTAGGTTCAATTCCACCTCTTCCACCAGTTAGCTTGCCCAGACAAAACACTAAACTTCAAATCTCATTTTTGTCAGCTGGAAATGGAGATAAAGCCACCTACCTCACTGGTTGTGAAGATCAGTAGAAAAGACCTACAACCTGTCTCTCAATGCCCTTCTTTCTCGCTTCTTTGAAAAAGATACAATACTCAGTGATTAAAGGAGAGGGGAAAACAATCTAAAAAGATTACTATGGTGATAGTAATCAAAAAGATGATGAAATTTTTCTTAATCTAACTTAATCTATGGCTGTTTACCTTAGGGAGAAAAACAATCCTGCTACATTTCATGAGATCTGGACTACAAATGAAAATACTGAAGCAAAAAATTCATTGTTCGTGGAAGCAAATGAGGTGGGAATAACTAAAAGAATTGCTAATACAATAATAATGACGACCAATGGGATATCCATGTGTAGAGTTTAAATAAAAAATAATTCTTTATTAGTCCTTAACAAAGTCTACTCTTTCACATGGTATGTTGTTCTCTCATTTAGCCTGAAATACCAGTTTTGGAACAGTCACTTGGATTTATGTAAAAACATGAGTTTAGATATGAAAGGCAGAAGGAAGGGAAGAGAAACAAATGGGGTAAAATAATTGACTGGTTTAAAGACACAGCCTGGCTCTTAAAATTAAATAATCCATATATTATGTCCCACATTCATTATTTTTAGAAACATTTATTGAACCAAGTGCCAAGCATTGAACTGCATGCCAGAGATGCAGAGATTAATAATATTTCCCAGACCCTCAGGGAACTCACAGTCTAGTGGGGCAAAGAGGCAATGAAGAAGACAATTCCATCACATACTTCTACAGCACGCTAAGTGCTATAGAAACACACTGTAACATTAAGGGAAAGACCCCAGCAGAGATACACCCTAACTGATTCCTAAAACACATGAAGGAAGTTAGACAGAAGGGTAGATAGAGGTCTTAGATAAAGATATGGGGGAGTGTGGCATTCTGGAATTCAGAGCTGTCACTGGAGTAAATCTAGATAAACTGTCTAGATTTACTAGAGTGACTTACTAAATTTACTAGTTTGGCATGGCCATAGAATTAAAGTAGGGAAGCTTGGAACTGGAGGAGGTTAAAGAAGTCGGTAGGGACAAATCACAAAGTCATCTCATGACAAGTAGTTTGAGTTGACTATTTTTCTGAGGCTGATAGGGATGCATCTAAAAATATATATTTTTTTAGAAGTAGAATTATATGATCAGCTTTACTTTTTGGTAGAAGATGGCTCAAAGCGACTGTCTGCCTGTATCAAGTCCAGATATTGGAATAAAAATGAGGGGTAGATACAAGAAGTTAAGAAGGTAAAATATCCAGAACTTGGTGACCAATAAAATAAAAAAAATGAAGCAAAGACTTGATCACAGGAATTATTCAGATCACCTCCTCCTCTGCTTAATTCAGCACACCTTCATGTCATGCCATGGAATACAGTTTATACTTTTTTTATCTTGTTACACATAGATTGTGCTGTATAATTAAGGTATCATTTTTGCTTTTCCTTAAACATGCCAAATGCCGTCTGACCTCAGGCTCATTACATTTGCTAGAGAGACGATTTTTTCCAAAATAATTGCAAAACTAACACAGTAATTTAATTCAAGTCTCCATTGTTATCTCTCAGATAGAACTTTCCTAATTATCTAAAATAAACTATCCTGCCCAGACTCTCTCTCTCTCCCACTCAACCCCAAAACCTGTTTTAATTTTTTTACAGCATTTATTAATACCTAAAATTAAATCATAAAATTATTTTTTTACTTGTTTATTGACTGTCTCTCCACCAGAATTTAAGCTCTCCAGGGTCAGAGGCTTTTTCTCTTTCATGACTATATTCCCAACACCAGGAACAAACCTAACATAAAGTAGTAGGCAGTCAACACATAGTTATTGAAAGCATGAAGTCTTCACATGTTTTGGGCCTTTCTGGTTAGGTAGAAAACTCCTTAACATTCTGTAATGTTTGAATCAGAGCTGTCACTGTAGTAAATATATATAAACTTTCTTATTTTCAAGATAAAGAAATAACATCCTAGAAAGGTTTTATGATCCCTTTAAAGTCCAAAAGCTAGTTAATAGTAAAATCCAGGATTTCTGATTTCTTCCGCCATGGTTAGAAATCATACCTTCTATTTTGTCTATTTTTTTCTCTTCCACTTTTCCTATAACCATATTAGATACACTGGTGCACTGAATGTTTACTTCTTAATGAACAGACAATCAAATGTATTCAACATCTCTCACCCTCGAGAATTAAACCAACTTACCTATTTCAATTCCACCTGAAATTCTGACCCTTTTTCTCTTAATAATAGTGTCTGCATTTTCAATTATAGAAACAATATTGCCTTTTTTTGAACACAAATAATGTAAGAATCACCTCCACTGGCTTTCCATTGCTTTGGTGTAGGGTGGGGAAGTATTATTGGTAGGAAAATCAGGTTGTAGCTCTTCATGAATAGAGCAAACTTTTGAAAGGAATGAATTTAAACTATTAGCCATGCATAAAGCCAGTAGAACATAAGTTATCTATGAAGCTCTAATGTCCTGAACTGATGCTAGAATAAAAAGAATTTGATAGCTATTACTTCACACCTCAAGAAACAGTTGCATTTAGCTCCCCAGCTGTCAATGGTCACAGCCACTTTTCACTCCAGAGTTGCATGTCTCCTTCAATTTTAGCTTAAAATATTGCCCCAAAGCGTACCATATTTCTGCCTCCCCCACTGCCACCAATACACAAAAGAGTATTGTGATTACCATATCCTTGTTAGACAGTAATATGTAAAGATGTATCAGCCACATTTCAAAGACTGGTAGAAAGAGTACTATTTCATAGATTTACCATTATATGGTATCAATTCCACTACCAGTACTTCCTAAATTTGACTTGTGACCTCTATGTTTCTAGGTTTACTAGTTGCCAATGCTTTTCTAATAAGTTGCATTTTGAAACAACAACAAATAGCACAAGTCTGAATTGAGGACCCTTACTCTAGGTTCTTCAAAGTACCTCAAGATTAGTCAGACCATTCCATCTCCTCCTCTCACTGTGGAAAGAGTGTGTTTTCCTAGCTCATGAATGCAGAGCTGGATCACATATCTCACTTCAACCAATGGAATGTGAGTGGACAAGATGCAAGCAAAGACTTAAAATGTGCTTGCATGGATGGAAGTGCCTTCTGACATTTCATTGATCCACCGTGAAAAAAGTGGCCTCTGGATGGTTTCTGTTACTCTAGCCTGGGCTCAAGAATGCAACAGATAGAGCAGACTTCAACTCCACCCTCCCATGCCAAAGCAGAGTTGCCCCGACTGACCAGCAGATCATGAGTGATAAAAATAAATATTTGTGTTGTAAGCCTCCGAGATATTGTAGTTGTTTGTTAAATAGCAAAATTGATTAATATAGACCACAACCACTGTCTCCTGCTGACATTCAAAACCATTCAGATGATGCTGGTTATGATGCCCATGGCTGAGTGAAAAGAATCCAGAAACAAAGTCAAATAGTCTTAAATTTAGTTCTTGGCTTGGTCACTTAGAAATTCTATGGAATCAGGCAAGTCACTTCGCCTTGCCTTACATTAGCTCCTTACCCATAACATGAGGCAACTAATATTTGCCCCCAGGAGTTGTGATGAGTCTTAAATGAGATAATTTCTACAAACCAACAAGCAGAAGGCCTGCTCTGCTCAGAATAGTGCGGAGTCCAGGGACAGATTATTTGTGTCTAAATCCTGGATCTCACACCATCTGATTGAGAGTAGAGGATGCTGAAGTGTATAAATTTGTGACTTGCCACACATGTTCCCTTCCTCCATCCCTTCCTGTACGAAAAGCCCTGTTTTGATGGGGAACAAAAGGATGTAATTTGTGTGAAGGTGACTCCTCCCCAGTCTTGTACTTCAGAGGTGGGTGTATAACTATGACCTACTAAACTGAAGTTCTATACCACTCGTGCCATGGTGATTGGATCATGGATGGGCACATGACCCAAACCTGGTCAGTCAGGGTCCTTCCCGAGGCCTTTTCTGAAGCTGTAGAGATTGAGGTGCTCTGTCTTTTCTTGTGATTGCATGCTAAAAGTGCAATACAAGCTTAGAGCTACACTGGCCATTACGGACAATATATTGAGGGAGTCTATGCTAAAATGACACATAAAAAACACAGAGGAAATCAGACCAAGATTTGGAGGGAAAGTAAATCTGATTGAATTATTTAAGCCTCTAAATCCATCTTAGGCTGTAGACAGAACCACCAATAGACATTGCAATAATGTGGGCCAATGTACTCCCAATTGCTTAGGCCAATTTGAGATGGTCATCATCACTTGCAAATAAAAAAGTGTGATCTTGAAAAATTTGGCTAATTTCTTTGAATCGAATTAGTTTCCTCATCTGTAAAATGGAAGAAAGAACAGTATCACTTCCTAGTATTTAAGTAAGTGGGTTTTCAATGAAGATGTGTCTCACACATAATATGTAGCCAGTAAGAAGTATCTGTCATCATGTGATCATCATGATCACCATCACCATCATCACATCCTCCTATTTTACACGTGCTTTGAAAAATGTTACAGACTAATAAGCCAATATGGATGCATTTATTCACTCCTCTCTCTATTGGTCATAGACAGATGGCAATGTTCAAAGGTACAGTAAGACAACGGAAACAGAGAGGTTTGATATGCCCAAAACACTTTTAAGGCTAGGACAACCTCAAGATGGGCTACTCAATGATAGAATATAAAGGGATTGAAAGAACCAATAATTCCTGAGATGATGGACTCAACCCACAGTGATTTTAGCAAAAATAAGAGCCTACTTGTGGGAGAAAGGCAAAAAAAACACACAAAAGAGAAGCCTGCTTATATCTGGTTCCTTTCTTCATGCTCTCAGCCTGTGAAAGATATGAAATGCCAACTACTGGGAGCAATGGGCATAGAGACCTGCAAAGTCCTCAGTTCTGAAGATCCCTGGCAGTCCTATATTACAGATGTCAAAGTTCCTACAGTCCCTAGGAGGCAGCAGTAATTACTGGCCATCCCCTGGACTAGAGGAAATTGGTAGCTCCTTCTGAGTAGGCTTTCCTACAGACCACTTAGTAAGAGAAAGGGCAAAACCCAAACTATTTTGTTCCACAAGATTCAAGTACCTTTTGGAAGACAAGGTCCCATCTGCAAACACAGCTCAGTCACAAAGATTTCATTTTCTGGTATATCAGAACCTCTCACACGCTTGCTTTTAGATACACAAGTCCAGCCAGCACATCCCCTTCTTGTTGATTCCTAGCCTAATCTGTCCTAACCTCATCAGGCAGTGACTCAGAGGAAGATGTAAGTATCGAGTGTACTGTAGGTGGCACCCTCCTGGGGCAGGTGAATCAGTCTGTCAGTGAATTTACTGTCCTGGAAACTCTGCTTATTTCTAAGCACTTGGAGCTCATCAGTTTCAAGTAATTGGCCTCTTGGTATTTCCTATTTCCTAAATTTATAATGATCAAATCCCCCAGGGTTCAGCTCAATTTTCTACAATTAGGGAGATCATCCTTAGGTCAACTTGTGGATATTGGCTTTGGTACCCTCTTTTTTCCCCAAATAATGCCTAAGAATGCCCTCCATTCCATAGGTATCATGAGGTCAAAATATTTGTGAGCCTTTTGGCGGAAGTCATCAGTGTGGCTTGAGCCTGAAGAAAGTTAATTTCTGATGAAAGGTGGGATGATGTAGAGAAGTCATAAGGGGCACTCACTTGAAGAATAAGAGCAACAGGAGACAATTTAGTTAATATTTTATTTATTTTCAAATGGCTCCATGTTCTATAATCTAGTTGCCATAAAAACCATGACTCAAACATTTATTCATTACCTTTGAAAGCTGGAGGGCTCATAAATTTTATGCAAGCTCATTTTATAAATAAAAAAACAGAATTTCTTATTTGATACAGGCTAATACCAAGGCCAAATCACTGCAGAGAGGAAGCAGTAGGTACCCTAGATTATTATGGCTGTCCTGGCTTGCCTTTCCTCCATGAAACTGTATGTGTTTAAACTTAAATAGTGTAATAGAACAAGTGTACACAGAAACCCACATATATACATATGTGCAGTGCACAGGGTAGTTTTAAATTACTTGGAACGTTTTCTGGGGTGATTTGTGCTCTCTTGGTTCTACCTACCCGCACAGCTAAACCTCTTTAGTCCTTGTAGTGTCATTCCTCTCTCTTTCTTGTAGTTTGCAACATTCCCAATTTAGTATCATCTGAGAGTGCAATTAAAGTGCCATTTATTCTCTTTTATATAACATGAACTGATAAAAGTAGAAAAGTTGAAAACTCCTAAATACAGTTGGTTTTGTCTTCAGGTTCCTCCCTCAGTGCAGTGGAGAATCTAGCTATAGTGCATCACACAGTCTTAATATTCTTTTGAAAAAGATGATGCTGTAAATCCAAAGTAAGATCGTGTTCTACAAAATAAAAATCTTATTTTGGTAAAGGTGAGAGAAGAAATGTTGAAGATGCAGCATTAGAAGCATGCAGAGGAAGTAATAGTCATACTCATGTGTGGAGTCCAGGGTGTATGTGGAAATGAACAAATACAAACACATCAGCGTATCTGCCGTTGAATTCAAATTGTTGAAACCTATGGGAAAGGGTTTGGGGAAGGGAGGAATGGACATGGTCAATATACTAATGCAGGGGAAGAAATAATGTTCTTAAGATAAAAATCACAAGATTAAAAAGAGAGAAGAGTTGTGAGCTACTTTTTGTATTGAGTATGTGTTTTCATTTCTCCCTTTCGATTTGACTTTCAGATATTTCATCCTTTGTCCTTTAGAATGCTAATTCAGTATTCAGTTGTGATCATTCCATTTACAAACTTTTTTTGATACTTTTACAAATGAGTAAATTGGGTAGGAAAATGGCTACATTTTCTTACAACCCTTCTTTCAAATTGAGTAAAATAGAATGACCCTTGGGAGTCATGGTGCTGATGGTCACTCCCATAATGAGCAAGGATCTCATAGGGGACTAACCTAATTATGAAGTAAACCTCAAAGTAAAACATATCCCATTGCTCTAAGGAGATTTAAATGGGATAATATACAGTAGCCATAGGGACACTCCCATAACAGTTAAGAATATCAGTAGAAAAAACCCATTTACCATCGCATCAAAAAAAAAAAAAAACCTAGGAATAAACCTACCTAAGGAGGTAAAAGACCTGTACTCAGAAAACTATAAGATACTGATGAAAGAAATAAAAGATAACACAAACAGATGGATATACCATGTTCTTGGATTAGCAGAATCAGTATTGTGAAAATGACTATACTACCCAAAGCAATCTACATATTCAATGCAATCTCTATTAAATTACCAATGCCATTTTTCACAGAACCAGAACAAGAAATTTCAATTTGTGTGGAAACACAAAAGACCCCGAATAGCCAAAGCAATCTTGAGAAAGAAAAACAGAGCTAGAAGAACCAGGCTTCCTGACTTCAGACTATACTGCAAAGCTACAGTCATCAAAACAGTATGGTACTGGCACAAAAACAGAAATATAGATCAATGGAACAGGATAGAAAGTCCAGAGATAAACCCATACACCTATGGTCAACTAATCTATGATAAAGGAGGCAAGGATATACAATGGAGAAAAGACAGTCTCTTCAATAAGTGCTGCTGGAAAACTGGACAGCTGCATGTAAAAAAATGAAATTAGAATACTCCCTGACACTATACACAAAGATAAACTCAAAATGGATTAAAGACCTAAACGTAAGGCCAGATACTATAAAAATCTCTGTGGAAAACATAGGCAGAACACTGTCTAACATAAAGCGCAGCAAGGCCTATTTTCAATCCACCTCCTAGAGTAATGAAAATAAAAACAAAAATAAACAAATGGGACCTAATGAAACTTAAAAGCTTTTGCACAGTAAAGGAAACTATAAACAAAATGAAAAGGCAACACTCAGAATGGGAGAAATATTTGCAAATGAAGCAACTGACAAAGGATTAATCTCCAACATATACAAACAGCTCATGCAGTTCAATATCAAAGAAACAAACAAGTCAATCCAAAAATAGTTGGAAGATCTAAATAGACATTTCTCCAAAGAAGACATACAGATGGCCAAAAAGCACATGAAAAGATGCTCAACGTCACTAATTATTAGAGAAATGAAAATCAAAACTTCAATGGGGGTTCCTTAAAAAAACTAAAAATAGAGGTACCATATGATCCAGTAATCCCACCCCTGGGCATATATCCAGAGAAAACCATAATTTGAAAAGATACATGCATCCCAATGTTCACTGCAGCACTATTTACAATAGCCAGGACATGGAGGCAACCTAAATGTCCATCAAAGGAGGAATGGATAAAGAAGATGTGGTACATATATACAATGGAATATTACTCAGCCATAAAAAAAGAATGAAATAATGCCATTTACAGCAACATGGATGGACCCATATATTGTCATACTGAGTGAAGTAAGTCAGACAGAGAAAGGCAAATATCATGATACCGCTTATACGTGGACTCTAAAAAAAGGGTGCAAATGAACTTATCTACAAAACAGAAATAGTTACAGATGTAGAAAACAAACTTATGGTTACCAGGGTGTAAGGAGGGGGAGGGATAAATTGGGAGACCGGGATTGACATATACACACTACTATATATAAAATAGATAACTAATAATAACCTACTGTATAGCACAGGGAACTGTGCTCGATACTCTGTAATGACCTATATGGGAATAGAATCTAAAAAAGAGTGGATATATGTATATGTATAACTGATTCACATTGCTGTACACCTGAAACTAACACAATATTGTAAATCAACTATACTCCAATAAAAATTAATTAAAAAAAAAGAATATCAGTAGAAACAAGCTGAAACAATCAATAACTCTGGGTTTTATGGTATTCCCTGAGATGAATTTATATCTCAAGGAAGATGATTCTAATAAAGGAGGAGTTCCTAGGAGTAGCAATTACCCAGTATCCTTCTTGCAAAATTAAAACTGAAATACACACAATATTCTCAGATGACAGTTGCCTAACATTGTATGGAAGCCCATAGATATGCATGCATTCCTCTGAGATGTCAAGATTTCAAAGCAGAAAAACTTAAAGCAACATTCCTACCCAGGAGTTTTAAGAAGAAAGGAAAATTAGTGATGTTGGGATAATGGTGATAGTCCTATGTCAGGAAAGGCTCTCAGCCATATGCAACTCTAGATTGACTGTTAGACAGGCAGCCAATGGCTCCTGCAATGACAAGTAAAGATTTAAAAGGTCATTGTAAGACAAAGGGCAAGATTTCCACCTGGGAATCAATCATCATTTATTTTTTGTTTATTTGTTTATTTTTACAGTTTAAATAGAGGTGAAAGGACGTCAAGATAATACTGAGGACATAAACAAAATAAGGGAAAACTGGAACACCTAAGATGTTCACAAATTTCAGAAGAGACTATCCAAGAATAAGATTTTCTTGGGGGTAAGATAGCACCTACTCTGTTCTCTAGGAGTTTCAAAGGGCATGTGAAGATACATGTGTCATTCCAAAAGTCTCATAAGAGGTTTCTTAGTATTCTCATGATGGCTGAGAATATGAAAGGAAACTAAGGCAGGAAGGTAATTTCCCAGTCCTACCCAGGAATGACTATCATCTACTCTATTCTCTTTAGTTTTACATCAAAAGGTATGAAAGTATGAAGGTGGCTAGTGGGCATTCCTAGGATGGGTCAACCATTAGAGAAGTAATGACCTAAGTCAGGAAATCTTTTTATTTAGATGGATACCCCAAAAACAGGCTAAAACCTCAGAGGTGACCAGCCTAAAACAACAGACCTACTCCTTTAATCAAGTTTTAAACAGTGAGCTTCACTGATGTCCAGTGCTAGTTGCACTTCTGGGAAGCTCCAAGTTGTCTGAGGAAATCAAGAAAAGACAGAAGAATTGCCTTATTATTTATGAGTTTCAAGTGGATAGATTTGCACATGCCAACATACTTCTGGGTATTATTTGGTATTTACAATTATATCAGAGGTAAATTTTGATAGTAGCATCAATGAGAAGTAAATCACCATTAATTAATTTCTCCATAATTTTAAAGAGGATCCAGGTTAATAGTTTAAAATATATGTAAATATGTACATGAAAATGTTTGTTTGTTTATATTTGATTTTATTTGACCTTAGCATTGCACTTATTCCTTAAGTGTCCTAGGTCACATCATGAGAAGCGCAAAAGTTTTGAGAATCCCCAAACAGTCACTATTTATGCCATTCCAGAATTGATGCTAAGTGTTAAATAGCATAAGTATGCTTACTCATAAACTGTGATCACTGTTTTCCTTATTTGATTTTTTTGTGGAGTAGCTGACTCTTCTAGATTTAATGTCTTTGGCTCTTAATCTAATGCCTTCCCACCTCCATGATAAGTGTGTGACTCATTTCACGTTGTTGCTGGAACATATCTTGATCTGAATACTTGGGTTTCTTGAATTAGCATTGAACAGATTTACCTAACCCACAAAGAGAAACATTTTTACCCCACAAACTCATTAAATTTGGCATATAACTATTAAATTCTTCACTATCATGAGCTAAACTAATCATAATATAAATTTCTAGAGTGTAGAATGGATGGCCCTTCATTTTTAAAAAAATTTATTTATTTTATTTTTTGGCTGCATTGGGTCTTCGTTGCTACACGCGGGCTTCCTCTAGTTGCGGTGAGCAGGGGCTACTCTTCGTTGCAGTGCGCGGGCTTCTCATTGCGGTGGCTTCTCTTGTTGTGGAACACAGGCTCTAGGTGCGTGGGCTTCAGTAGTTGTGGTGCGTGGACTCAGTAGTTGTGGCTTGCGGACTATAGAGCGCAGGCTCAGTAGTTGTGGCATACAGGCTTAGTTGCTCCGCGGCATGTGGGATCTTCCCGGACCACGGATCGAACCCGTTTGCCCTGCATCGGCAGGCAGATTCTTAACCACTGCGCCACCAGGGAAGTCCCAGCCCTTCATTTACTGTACTGAAATATTCTCAGAGGTGTAGGGAATAATCTGTGCAATTCATATTATGATTAACAGAGGCTGAGAAACTTTTTCATTCATGCAACTCTTCCCCTGAATGAGAACACAGCAAACTCAAGGCCAGTTACATAATGTTACATTATTTCCACAGTACTAATAGAGCTGCATCCAAAAGAATTTCCATGGATGAGCAGCAAGGCCAAAACAGCCACAATCAAGGAAATGTATCAAATAGACATTCCTATGGGACACAAAAATAAAGCTTTATCAACATATAAATTGATATAATTATATAATTATATAAACTTTCCTACATTGCATAGACTGATTACAGCAGTATTATTCAATGTGTGGTTTGAAGACCTCTCCCAATTAATTAACCTGCATGTTTAATCCCTTGCTCCACCCCAGATCCAGGAAATCTTTGTGTACTGGTCCTTAGGAATCTACATTGTAGCAAGATTTACATATCACTTCTACACATAATAAAATTTGAGAACCACTGGTATAAAGAGTGTTACACTAATGGGAAAGGTAAGAAAAGGCATATAAGAAACATGTGTTAGTCCAGGTTCTCCAAGAAGCAGACAGCAAGATAGGATTAAATGTACAAGAATTTTTATTTTGTGAAAAACCTGATACAAAATGGGCAGGAAGCCAAGTGACAGTGTTGAACTTTAGCTGAGCTCCGTGCTTCTGGAAAACTGTAATGGTTAAGAAACCCACCCCCCTTTTGTGTTCCAAGAAATGGCTTCCTGCAAAAAAACACATCCTTGACTTAGACAAGACTGGTAGATGAACCTCTTGTTTATTTATGACAAAACCAGACAGAGTACAATTTCTTTGTCACCTAAATTACTGGCACCACTGTCCAACTGGATAAAATGCCTATTAACTTGACTTAACCATACTTGAGTCAGTCTTCCCCCAGTCCCTGAACTTTGGCTCACCACTGAGCACTGGAATGCAGAAAGACCCCTTTCTCAGAACCCCCTCCAAGAATCAGCTGATTTCAGGGGGAAATATTTCCTGATTAATCGTCTGATCACACCATTTACTCCTTCCACATGCCCATAAATGGTTCTTTCTAGCTTTACTTACTGCTCTCCCTTAAAAAAAAATTTTTTTTAAAAGCCCTTTTTTTGCCTGACCCTGTAAATCTCATGGTCAGAAAACTCTCCTTATTTCAATAGTTCCTTCTCCCTTATTGCAATAGTCTTTTTTGAATAAGTCTCTCCTTATTCAAGTCTGGATTTATTTCTTCTTTCACACAAATAAGACTGGGAGAGCCAATACACCAGGATGGAAGTCTGCCCCAAAGTGAAGAAGAGAGGCAAGGAAACAAGGACAGGTGGAATGGAAGCATCCTAGAGTTTTCTGCAATCTGAGGAAACTTTGCCATCATATCAGGCATGTCTCTCAGTAGCAAGCCTGCCATAAGAGCCATGTTGTGCTCCATCATTGGCTGAGAGCAGCCATGGGAAGCATGGACTTCAGAGTGCAGGGCTGGGGCCCTTGTGAGTCAGTTATGCACCCTGAAGTTGAAGTCTTCAAAGCATATACTTATGGCTGCTACAATGTGTTTCAAACTATAATTCCTGAGCCCTTTAGGACTCCTCCATCCACCACATCCAATACAATAGCAGCAGTGAGCCACTACTAGGGATAGTTGTGTAGAGTTGGCAAAAGGTGAACAGCCTCTAGGTATGGATACTTGTTTATGTGAGTCTGTGAATACGTTATGACCAGAAGGTAGAATGAGCAATAAGTTGTGTTTCTAATGGGAGAATATCAAACCGATGCTTCTAGTAATTTTATCTTCTGAGGCTGAGAATACTATGGGGAAAGATATGTTTGTTTGAACTTCTGCTGTCTCTAGTCAATGTGCTCATTTTGAGGAAAGCATAAATGAGAAAACAAGGTAATAGAGATGGGCAGTGACACTGCTGGAATTGAGCTTTTGTAAATCTGGACAGTTCACTTTACCTTGCTGGGATTATTCATCTGAAAAATAGTATATATGTATCACTATACCTCACAGGGATGCTGAAAAACAACATGACATGCCTATGAAATATTTCAATATTCTTAGGGAAAAGACACAGCCTAGATGCAGATTTGAAGTCAGATGGAGTTTTCCCAGAGATGAAAGGGAGACATTGTTTTGCATGGTTTTGAGACATGGTTTTGCAGTTCATGGAAACTGCAGGTCCTGTTTGAGTTATTCTGTGAAGCTGAAGTTTTAAACGGAGTAGCTAGAGCTGGAAGGAATATAGGAGGAAAAAGAGAAAGGGAAAGAGTGCTGAAGAAGGAGACAATTAGATTTGTTGATTTCCTACTCTGGTGCCTGGAACTGTGTGAAATACAGACTTAACCGCACATGATGACAGCTCAGTTAAAGAATAAGCACCATCCTGATAAGTGATATGGCTATTTAGACACTGACTCTCTTTTTTTTCTGTATGATGATTTTTTTCCCCAAAACACATTAAATAAATACAGTATAGAAAGAAGGTAATACTTCAACATTATGGCTTCAGGCAAAGACATATTCACCAATTTACTTGAACCAAAGTTTCCAGTTAGAGAATATTGTAAGGAATAAATTTGATGAGTTACATTTTGAATAAACTTAAATGGGTTTTCTTTGCATATAAATGCCCAGCAAGTGTGATGACAAGGCACTAAAACTCTTCAGTTTTCTCTACATGTATGTTGTTCTCATGTGTTTCAAAGTACCATTGTTGCAGCTTTTATTTTTGTATAAAAGGGTTTGATATTGTGCTATAAACTTAAGTGTAGCTTGAGGGCAAAATCACCAAAAGGCTAAAAATTTGTTGAAGAAAATAGTTTTAAAATAATGTATTTGGAGATATATATATCTCCAAAGGAAATGAAAACAGGATATTGAAGAGATATCTGAACCCCCATGTTCATTGCAGCATTATTCACAATAGCCAAGTTACAGAAGCAACCTAAGTGTGCATCAATGGATGAATGGATAAAGAAGATATGAGGTATATATCTATATATATCATCTATGTATCTGTGTATCTATCTACATATTTATATTATTTATATATATTTAGTTATATATAAATATAACTCAGCCATGAGAAAGAAGGAAATCCTGCCACTTGCAACAACATGGATGGAATTTGAGGGCATTATGCTAAATGAAATAAGCCAGACAGAGAAAGACAAAATACTACATTGTATCGCTTATGTGTGGAATCTTTAAAAAAAAAAATGTCAAACTCATGAAAACACAGAGTAAAGTAGTTGTCAGGGGCTGAGGAGTGGGGGAAATAGTGAGAGATTGATAAAAGGGTACAAACTTTCAGCTATAGAATGAATAAGGACTGAGGATCTAATGTAAAACACGTGAGTATAGTTGATAATACTGTATTGTATAATTGAAATTTACTGAGAGTGTAAGTTAAATATTCTCACCAAAAGAAAAAGAGAAAAGAGAAATATGTGAGGTGAAACATATGTTAATTAACTAGATGGGGGAATCCTTTCAAAATGTATATCAAATCATCACAATGTGCACTTCAAATTTCTTACTATATTGTATGTCAATTATACCTCAATAAAGCCAAAATATAAATAAACAAATATAATGAACTCTTTGCACTTTCTTTTACAACTATCTATTACCCATTCACCTTTCCCTTACTCCTTCAGTGAGAAAGAAAATGTTTGTTACATTAAATTTTACCTACAAATCATGTTAATTTACTTCCAAATAGTTGTTTATTACTTTTTTTCATTATGCAATTGATATATTCTTCTCTTTTTGAAAATTGCCTTAGGTTGGGACCAAAAGCATCATCACTTTCCCATTAAAATTAATAGAACTGTATTTATATTTAATAGTTTTCAGCTAGAGGCAGGGTTATCAGGAGTGGATTTAGGTTATAAAGAAAATGACCTGTCATGAGCACTCTTTCATTTAAACGTCATGGCAACCCTGTGGGTATGTATTACCATTATCACCATCATTGGTATTATCATCATTGGCATTAGTATCATCATCACCATAATTACTTTAACTTTTATCACAATTCGCAGATAAGGAAACTGAAGCATAGAGCAGTTCTGGGACTTGCCTGAGATCACACAGCTAATGAATGACAGAGTCATTGTTCCATCTCAAATTCACCTGACTCCACGAGTGCATTCAGATCAACGTGAGCAAAACTTAACAGGGAGTCAACCAAGACCTTCAGTTTCTAACTCTTTCATAAGAAGCTACATGATGTAATTCATACTTTGAAATTCACTAGCAAAACACTGAAATAATTACAACAGAGAACGTAGAAAATAACTGACTATAAAGGAAATAAAACTTTGGGAGCCTCTCTAGCTGTGCTGTGGAGAGTGGGGAGGAGGCTGAACAGGAACAATCCAAGGTCACAGACTTCAGTCAAAGCGGTTTCTTTTCTGCATGTTTTATACATTTGGGATTTTTGCATATTTTATTTGAGAAGAGGGTTGCACTGTGTTTTTTACAGAAAATGAATTTGAAAATTACTTATAATAAATGAATTCTGGGAGCCAACTCTGAAAGTCTGTGCTTCTCTGATTCTGTGTAGCTTCCTAGAGCAGGGATTCTCAACCTTAGTAGCTACAAACTGGTGGCTAACAATCAACTTTGAGGTCTTTTGTGAGGAAAAGCTAAAACTTCATATGAGTGAAATATTTAAAATTTATTCAAGGTTATCCCATTCATTATGTCAACTATCATTTACTTGAATTTTCATATATCTTATTAAGTGGGAAAAAACCATGGAGGAATAACAGCTCTTTATATGGGTGACAGCCCTCTGAGAATCCAATAGAAGCTATAAATTTTCTCACCAAAAACAAAGCACATATTTCAATACATAATTTGTGTATGTGTGAGCGTGTGTGTGTGTGTGTGTGTGTATACACTCATGCACATGCAGCTGATTGCTCAGGAACATCCACAGGGGTAGGCTGTATTTGTGAATGCCACCTCTGACTACCACTGGAATATAAACTTATTTTTTGCACATGAATCTGATGGTTGAAATGAAAGTGACTCTTCCTAAACAGGTATAAATTGCTAAGCTCACCTTAGTCTATGGTATAACTCTCCCACCTCGAAAGATTTCATTCACCATCTCCGACCTAGCTTACATTTGTGGGTCGAAAAGTGAAGTCTGCTCGTAAGCATCTAATTTCCCCAAACTTGTCAACAGTTGTGATTTCAGACTCCACCATCTACACAAGACTGAGTGTCATTCCTCTCAGGACTGATAACTATACTGTGCCTAGAGAGACACAGAACAAACTTTTTGCCAGTTAATTTTTACCCTTGAAAAATATCTCATTAGTGTCATTTCTTTTTCCTGGGAAGAAAACCAGGTAGGAATCCTTTTGTTGTTGTTTCTTTCTAATTTTGTGTGCATGCGCTGATAAACAGATTTAATGATGAGAAAGAATAGAACATGGCAATACTCAATATACATCTAGTGAGGAATTCTCACTAGCAACAAAGTACTGTGCTGGGCTTGGGGAATGGGTTAAGGCATTGGAAAGAGGATATATGGTTCCTTCATCCAAGGGGAAAGGAGAAATATTGAAATTAAACATGTTAACCATATGGTATTAATTGGTGTCATCAAAATCCAAAAGCTACCTTTTCTTTTAGTTGCATGTGTTATGCATACTTGTCCTGGAAAATATATCATTACACTTTTACTCTTTGTACCTATATTTCTCATATCCCAAGACAAAAGACAACTACCTCTTTCCATTATTTCAGGTAAGATCCTTATTTTTATCTTTGCTATGTGCAATAAGCCTCCTACAACTGCATGGGGCAAACACTATTACTCTTTTCAACTCTTAGACCCTCGTTTACACACAATCAACATAAGCATTAGGTCACATTCTGTTAGCGCTATACAGAACACATTCATTCTGTTTTCTTATTTGAATTTCTTTTTTTCTTAAGTCTTTTTTGAATTTGTTACAATATTGCTTCTGTTTTATGTTTTGCTTTTTTGGCCACGAGGCATGTGGTAAGATCTTAGCTCTCTGACAAGGGAGAGCCCAGTAGTGGGATTGCTGGGTTGTATGGTAGTTCTATTATTAGTTTTTTAAGGAACCTCCATACTGTTCTCCATAGTGGCAGTATCAATTTACATTCCCACTAACAATGCAAGAGGGTTGCCTTTTCTCCACACCCTCTCCAGCATTTATTGTTTGTAGATTTTTTGACGATAGCCATTCTGACTGGTGTGAGGTGACACCTCACTGTGGTTTTGATCTTCATTTCTCTAATGATTAGTGATGTTGAGCATCCTTTCATGTGTTCGTTGGCAATCTGTATATCTTCTTTGGAGAAATGTCTATTTAGGTCTTCTGCCCATTTTTGGATTGGGTTGTTTGTTTTTTTGATATTGAGCTGCATGAGCTGCTTGTATATTTTGGAGATGAATCCTTTGTCAGTTGCTTCATTTGCAAATATTTTCTCCCATTCTGAGGGTTGTCTTTTCATCCTGTTTATGGTTTCCTTTGCTGTGCAAAAGCTTTTAAGTTTCATTAGGTCCCATTTGTTTATTTTTGTTTTTATTTCCATTTCTCTAGGGGGTGGGTCAAAATGGATCTTGCTGTGATTTATGTCATAGAATGTTCTGCCTATGATTTCCTCTAAGAGTTTTATAGTGTCTGTCCTTACATTTAGGTCTTTAATCCATTTTGAGTTTATTTTTATGTATGATGTTGGTTTTGATAATATACTTAAATGATGGATATGGATGCACTTTGTAAACTGTAAAAATGTTAGTCACAAATTCAAGGTAACATTCATGCAAAGAACAGCGACTATTCAGCTGATACATATCTCAATGTCTATGTTCTCACCAGAAATCCAATTATTACATCTCTATACTTACTATATTTATACCAATATTTTATATATATTTTAAGTGGAATTATGGTTCTCTGCTCCTTATTGCAGTATCACCAAACCAATAAGACAAATTCTAAAACAATGAACACCTAAAATCTATGGAATATTAGAGTCGGAAAGAATGTAAAATATTACTTCTATATTATTTTTCTTTGATGCATGAGGAGATTGAGTCCCAGAGACCCACTTACTCAACAGAGCAAGGCAAAGATAAGACCTGAATCAGAAATATTTACCAGTTCTATGTAACTTTCCATTACCATACTATTCAAAAATCTGTTTCTTTTTCCTGTGGGACTCTTGTAGTATAAAATACACCTTGAAATAATAGGACATCAGTCAGAGTTTAAAAAGTAATTTTTGGAAATGAAAAAAAACTCTGCAAGATTAGTGTATTAAAAAATAGGACTTGACCTGTACTCAGATGAATTTAATTTTTCTCTTGGGATGACTTGCTTTCCTCCCTCTGATTAGTTTGCCTTTTCAGCTAATTTTGTAGCATCTGAGGTTACTATTTTCATTTTCCAATTTGTAAGCCCCTTTCCATTTTCCAGATCATTACCATTTAAGATGTTCTGATCATTCTTCTTGAGAATTCCTGAAGTAATTAAAAGAAATCCTCCAGAGGGGTCCCAGGACTTTGGCAATACTCATCAAATGCTATAGGGCTGGTGCAAGGCTCAAAGGCCTTATATATAGTCTCCATTGCAGTGGCTCATAAGGCATGCTCTCACTTATTTATTCGACAGAGATTTATTAAATGCCGACACTGTCAAGCACTGTGTTCACCACTGGGTTAACCTCCTATTTAGAGAGAGGGAAACAACAATTACAATATGTCCTGATAAGTGCTGTGATAAAAGTATTCACAGGCTTCTGTGTGAGCCCAACATGATAGGGCCAGGCAAGTAAGGGTTCTCAGCACAGCCATGTAACCTTTACAGGGCATATCAAGTATAAATCACAGAAGAGGGGTGTTCAGGAACTGCATGATGTTCCGTATGCCCAGAGAAAGGATGCCTTCCACCTTTATCAATAAAATAGTAACCCTTCTTTATTCTACTTGCTAAATATATTCAAAATCCATCCACTTCTCTTCCCTAATACTATTACTGTTGTCCAAACCTCCATCATCTCTTACCTGAGTTATTTTCCTTAGCACACTAATTGTTCTCTGTCTCCACTCTTGCTCAGTGCAATTTATTCTCCTTTCAGCAGCCAGGACTTTTGGTTAAAAAGCAAATCAGGGGCTTCCCTAGTGGTGCAGTGGTTGAGAATCTGCCTGCCAATGCAGGGGACACGGGTTCGAGCCCTGGTCTGGGAAGATCCCACATGCCGCGGAGCAGCTGGGCCCGTGAGCCACAGTTACTGAGCCTGCGCGTCTGGAGCTTGTGCTCCGCAACAAGAGAGGCCGCGATAGTGAGAGGCCTGCGCACCGCGATGAGGAGTGGCCCCCGCTTGCCGCAATTAGAGAAAGCCCTCACGCGGAAACGAAGACTCAACACAGCCATAAATAAATAAAAATAAATAAATAAATAAAATTAAAAAAAAAAAAAAAGCAAATCAGATCATGCTCAAACCCTTCATTGGCTTTCCACTGAACTTAGAATAAAATTCATATTCCTTGACATGACCTGCCAGACTCTGTGATCTAGTCCCTTCCTCTTGTTTTTCTTTCCCATGTTCACTATGTTCAGAATACATGGCCTTTACTCTATTTCTAAAACACAACATATCCTTTCTTTCACACCATAGGGACTTCATACTTATTATTTTCCTTCCCTGGAATGACTTTATCCTAAATATTTGTATGGGTGAGAATGTCTTGCTCATAGTGTTCAGGTCTCATCACCTTCTCGATGAATCCTTATCTAACAATTCAATCTAATACTATCTGCCCAGATTATGTCACATCACCCTTTTTTTTAAAAAATTAATTTATTTATTTCTTTATGTCTGTGTTGGGTCTTCGTTTCTGTGCGAGGGCTTTCTCTAGTTGTGGCAAGCGGGGGCCACTCTTCATCGCAGTGCGCAGGCCTCTCACTATCGCGGCCTCTCTTGTTGCGGAGCACAGGCTCCAGACGCGCAGGCTCAGTAACTGTGGCTCACTGGCCTAGTTGCTCCGCGGCATGTGGGATCTTCCCAGACCAGCGCTCGAACCCGTGTCCCCTGCATTGGCAGGCAGATTCTCAACCACTGCGCCACCAGGGAAGCCCACATCACCCTCTTTTTTAATATTGATATAACAATTATCACCACATAGACTCATTTATTAATTTGTTTACTTATTATTTGTTTCACTGTGCTAGAATACAACATCTTATTTATGTTGTTTTCTACCATCTCCCAAATGCCTAGAGAGTACATGACATATAGGAGGTCCTCAATAAGTATTTGCTGAATGAAAATGTAGAAAAGTGGGCTAGCACTAGATAGAAAAGCCTGGTATATGTTGTAGTCCCGCTGATAAGTAGGATGGACCCCCAACCAAAATGTGGTTCAGATGTCAAGACTGATGATTCCACATACACCAAACGGGTATGAAAATGTTTATTAATGATATAATGAGACTTCTGAGGGAGAACAGAGAAGGCTTCCCAAGCTGGTCCAAAAATGGCTTGAGAGACCAAGGTAAGGAGACCTGCTTGGGGTTTTCACTGTGGTTAGGATGCAGGACTGGCGTAAAGATTCTCACATGTGGATAGGGGCTTACATGGATTGAATCTTATATCACTGAAGGAGGTAGCACCCAGGCTTTCTTATAAACTTGACCAGACAGAAGCAGAAGGAGAAGAGGGAGGGATGAGGCTTAAAACTTATTAGAAGTCCACCACCAAAAAATAGAGTTAGACTCTATTACAGAACACCACCACAAAGTGTTCAGTGTTAAAAGGTGTGCATGGGAGATTCTTGAAGTATTTTAAGCATGATGAGATTTATATTTTAGAAACATTAATCCGGCTGCACTTCGGAGAAAGTAACAGGGGCATGAGACAGAAGACCAGGAGAATATTTAGACTATTGAAGTGATATAGGTGAGAGAGAATGGAAGCTCTGAAACCGAGATTCTTGGAGGCGCTGAAGAGCCAGTGTGGAGACACAGGGACAAATTTGAGAGACATGTAATCCTTAGTGGGAAAAAAATTATATTACCAGCTTAAATTTCCTCAACATCATAACTTTGGATTTGGATTCTGACAAAACAACCATAGCAAATTCAATAAGTAGCATAAGATAAAAATGGCCCCTCAACATGGAGAAGACTGAACTCACGGACCATTGCTGACAATGGTGTCTCTGACAATTATATGAGTGCATCAAGTAGATCACACCAAGGAAGAGATGTGTCATAGGGAAGTAACTCATAATTCAGGTGAAATTTTGAGCAGCCTCCAGATACTTTTGAGATTGATCATTAGTGTTGGACTGATATTTGAGATGCTAATCATCTCAAATATCAGACTGATATTTGAGAGGCTTAGATCTTATTTCAAGCTCTGCTTCCTACTGAACTCAAATCTTAGACTGTTCCACTGGGACACGCTGAGCTCTTCACACACTTGCAACTGGTAGATAAGGAACTCTTAGAAACCTGATTCAAACATTCAGGATGCTGGCAAGGGAAGCAGGCAAGATATGTCCTGTCAAAGATGACAAGAGTGATAAAGTTTCAAAAATATTTTGTTTGTTAGTACTGTTGTGCTGTAAATGTATGACTTTATGGCTAAGCACTGTGTCTTTTAAGGTCTGGGATTTTTACTTCTGCTGTTCAAATAAGTTGTCTTCCCTTCCTCTGGATCATCCCTGTAACACTCATGTCCTCATTGCCAGAAATCTGGGAGGTGTTGTCAAGTTAGTTTCTTGGTTCACTTTATGCAGTCTTTCTCTTAATTGCAATGCTGTTGTCTTATCATTAGGCTACATTGTTACGGTGATAACAGTGTGGATTAAGAGAATCCAAAGAATCAGTGTGGATTAAGAGAAATCTTATCTGCTCTTAAGGTTGGCTCTATCTGGTTAATGCAAGTGTGCCCTTAAAGGATTAACCCTCACCACTACTACTTTGTTGGGCTAGCTCTTTTCTGTAAAGCAACGTAGGAGTCAGTGGTATGAAGTAAGAAGTTGTAAGAAGTATGTAACAAGGCAGAAGTCAGTTGGAAGGTATATGTAGCCAGTTTCATCTTCTCATTAAATGTATTTTCAGATATTTTACTTCACAAATTCATTAAATTTGCTCATTTTCAAAAACAGACAGAGACAGATACAAACCATTTCACTATTCTATCTTTTTTGCTTTACCTTAAAATGGGTCACTTGTATTAGACCAGAAACTTCCAAACATCTTTTGTTGAAGTCACCATAATCTCCGTATTTTGAAAGATGAACACTACTAAGAAAACACCATTTATTAAGCGGCTATCTCACTTCATAATTTTTATTCATCAAAATCGTATTTGTACTCTCAAAATGAGCGCTTCTAATAAGCTATGTGGGATCTTCTTGCTAGAGTTTTCAAAACACAAAAACTCAAATGTTATAAAGGAAAAGTATATATATATATATATATATATATGTATATATATATATATATATATATATGTAGGCATATATATAATGGCAAAATAACTATGTGTGCTTGTGTTTACAGAAAAAATTAACAAAAAGTCACATCCACATATATTAAGCTAGAGAAAATTTGCAACATATTTAACAGAGAAATAATTATCACTACATAATATACAAATAACTCATCCAAATTGATCAGAAAAATGATAAATCAATGGACAGCTGATAAAAGAGTATGTATTTGCAATTCACAAAAGAAAAATTTCAACAGGCAATAAACATATAATAATATATTCAACTGCAATAGTCATCAGAACAAAGCAAGTAAATAATGAAATTATATTTCCACACTTAAAATGGAACACAATATCACATCTTTGAAGACATGGAGAAATGGCTATTCTTATATATATATTTCTGGTTTGAAAATGAACTCCTACAACTTCTTTGTAAATTATCTAGTGATATCCATTAAAATTTAAAATAGATATAACCTTTGATAGAGAAATAATAGTTTTAGGACTCTGTTGTGTTGAAATAAAAGTACAAGTTATCAAGCCAAAGTATTAAGGGAAGTTTTATCAGATCATCAAAGGAGAAAAACTGGAAAGAATCTGAATAACATCAATAAATGAATGGTTAAATAAAGTGTGGTACTTTATTGCTGTGAAAACTTAAGCAGCTCCTTGAAATACAATGCTTTAGAGTTATAGTTACTGACTTGAAGGGTGGTCATGACATATTATTAAGAGAGAAAATAAATTTTCAAAGTAACATGTAAAATATGATACCGTTTTTTTCAAGAGAAATAATCCCCAGGGGTCTCTATATAATTACATAATGTGATGGGGGAGGCAATGAAAATGGGGTAGGGGAAGATTTTGTTTATTTGCAGCTTCACCTTTTATCTGCAGTTTCAGTAAATAAAGCTTTTTTGTTGATGTTGTTGCTTTGTACCATGGGAGAGAAATTTAATAGGAAAAATGTGTTTAAAAAATAGTTCACAGAAAACTCTCTCTCCACTTCCAAGATTCTGAAGGGCCCAGACACTCCAGTTATGGGAATAACTGGAGTAAATAATCCTGGGTCCCTTAATCTTTCTAAAATTCTACTGTACCTGATACTGGTTTAATATTAACCTCCCAAAACTCTTCAGATTGATGCCATCAGCTCATAGTTGCTTCATTTTTTTTAAGCAACCCTTCCATGCAGTTTGATTGAATATAAACTTTCCTCTAAATGTATATTTCTCTCAATTACCATTTGGTATTTCTCTGCAAACACAAACTCTGAGATTATAGGGTTCAGGTAGAGGATATGTTGATTCATCTAAACAGCACCTGCTTTTATGGGAAATGCAAGCTCCCATCCACTTGGCTTCCGTGGAAGCAGCAATTTTTGTACAATATCATCCTACCACATTTTGCACACAGGTAAGCAGCAGACCCTGGCTAGGATGATGAGACCCTTCCTCCGGGTGTATATAGTATTTGGGCCAGAAAGAATAGCAAAATAGTCTCCTTTCAGTGATAAAACTATAAAATATAAAATTTGTGAGTTGTCAAAAACTAGGTTTCCTACCATGTGAATAAAGCAAAACTGCAGGGAAAGAAAATGAAGCAAAATTCCCAAGAATAGTAAAAGTAATAGATGAAGAGAGGATTGATGGTATTAGAGTCCCTAGTTAAGTTGTTTCTGAGTCCCAGAACTGCCCTATACGATCAACTGATTTTTCAACCTTCCTTTGGGTTTGATATCACTTACTATAACAAATATGTTATCCTAACAAATATGGATCACATATGTTGTTTCCTTTGGAAAGTCCCCCAGAATCTAAGACAGGGACTGATACACAGAAGATATCTAAACCATAGGTAACTAATCCATTAATCTGGATTAAACTGAGATAAGCAGGGAGAAAGGCAGAGTCCAGAAGACCCAATACCGTCAGAAGAAAGAACACAGGCAGTGGGCAGATAAAGTTCAATATAAAATTAAAAAGAACGGGAAGATTTTTTTAAAAGCCATAAAATGAAGAGAATCTACAATGCAAAGAAGAAAAGGATAGCAAGGAAACCTGATATTCCATACAAAACAAAAAGAAAAATGTTAAAAGATCTGAAGAAACTGAATTAGTGAGCTATATAGATATTTAAGGGAAGACAGTTCTGGGCAGATGTAGGTGTCCTGGGTCAGAGTTGTACTCTTGAGTTTTTACAGAGAGGGGAATGACCAAGATGAAGAGTGAGAGGTAATGAAGTCAGAAAGGTTATAGATTGGTAGAAAGCTATTACAAGCAATGACTTACACGTTGGTTGAAATGGGGAATCAATGCAGGATTTGAGTAGGGGAGTGACAAGATTTGACTTAGGTTTTTAAAGGATCTCTTCAGCAGTCATGTGAATAGAGTGTAAGGGACAAAGCAAAAATGTAGTGAGACTACTTTGGAAGACAGAGATAATAATGGCTCAGAGCATATCGGAAGCAGAGGAGACAGAGAAACAGAGAAAGAGGGAGACACAAAGATAGAGAGATATAGACATCTAGACTTTGGAAAAGAGGTCTTGAATAAATATATAAATTTGAGAGTCATGAATATAGAATCGTTGATATAATTCTGGATGAAATCATTAAAAAGAGAGTAGAGAGAAAGAAGAGATGAGAAACTAGGTTTTATTCAAAGTAAGAAGATAAAGATAATACTCAAAGAAGAGTTTTAGAAATAGGGGTTTTGCTGATGATAGACCACAAATTCCTGATGTGAGAGTGGAAAAGATTCAGCAGTTAGGGAAGGTGGAGAGTTAGGGGGGAAAAAAAGGATATGCAGAGCCTTCACGTAAAAAGAACAGGGAGGTAAGGAGTAACTAGGTTGTTCGGCGCTTCTTGTTATGATTGACATAAAGGATAAGGTGTATGATGAAATCAGTGCTGGTCAATTGAAAGCATACAGCGTGTTAAGTTGAGAGTATTGTGAAGTCAAGAGTTGTGTCTCTGGAGTTTTTCTCTTGATCCTTTCCATTGGGGAAGTGGGCTTAGTCCCAGATTGTGGACTTAGTCCCAGACTGTGGGCTTACTACTGATCTATTATTATGGAGGGCATAAATCTAAGAGACATTAGCTAAGAGTATATATTTAGAAGGCACTAAAGTACCAAGGTGAAACAACGTGAAATGATTAACTAGCTAAGCAGCCTCCAAGTTGAGAGCAGGGTCATCTGACATTTCCTAAAACTATGCTCCATTAATAGATAATACCAATATTTTATTAAGCTCTTTACACAGAGGTACTAAGCCTAGACTGACTTCATCTCTATGTATATCAGCTTCCCCATTAGTAAAATGTAGTTTAAAATAGAATCTACCACAAAGGGTCATTGGGAGGATTATGAATTGGTATTCACAAAGAATTTAGCACAAAGCCAGAAAATTTTAAAAGATCTACAAATGTTAGTATTCTTGATATTATATATCCCACCTAAATACTTTTCAAATCTGCCACTTTTCCAAGTCTATAGACTTCTACTGCTACCACCCTAGTCCTGGCCACCATCATCACTCATCCTGAATTGCTGCAATTTTGTCTCTAAATTGGCTCTCACTATGTACACTCTTGCCTCAAATACATCCATGAAGTATATAAAGTAATACTTTTGATAACATCTTTGAGATATCCCTATACCATCAACTGATTCAAATTGTACAACTCACATGTTTTTAATATACTCACAGAGATGTGCAAATATCGCCACCATATAATTTTAGGACATTGACATTACTCCCAAAAGAAACTGCACACCCATTAGCAGCCATTCCCCATTGCCCCCTGACACAGCCCTGGAAACTATTCACCCACTTCCTATCTCTATAGATTTGCTTATTCTGAACTGAATGGAATCATACAATATGTGGTCATCTGTGACTGGCTTCTTAAAATATTATTTTCAAGGTTCCTTCGTATTTTAGTGTGTATCAGTACTTCACTCCTTTTTACTGTCAGAATAATATTCTCTTGTATGGATAAACCACAGTTCCATTGACCAGTTGAGAGATATTTAGGATGTTTCCACTTTTTGACTATTATATATAATGGTGCTATGACATTCATCTACAAGTTTTGGTGTGGCATACGTTTTTATTTATCTTAGGTATGTACCTAAAAGTGGAATTTCACACTGATATAACTTTCTTAACATTCTGAGGAACTGTCACGCTGTTTTCCAAAGTGGCAGCACCATTTTCCAATGCCATCAAAAATGTATGATAATTCCAATTTTCTCATGGTCTTGTCAACACTTCTTATCATCTGACTTTTTGGTTTTAGCCATCTCAGTGGGTGTGATATCTCACTGCGCATTTAATTTATGTATTTCCCTAATGACTGATGATGTTGACCATCTTTTTATGAGCTTATTGACCATGTGTATATATTCTTTATAGAAATGTCTATTCGAATTGTTGCCCATTTTGTAGTTGGGTTGTCTTTATTGTTGAATTATAAATATTTCTATGTATTCTGGATCCATGTCCCTTATCAGATGTATGATTTTCAAATATTTTGTCTTTTCACTTCCTCAGTGCTGTCCTTTGAGGTAAATATGTTTTTTAATTTTTATGAAATCTGATTTGTCTATTTGCTTTCTTGTCACTTGTGCTTTTGGTGTCAGAATTAAGAAACTGTTGCCTATCAAAGGGCATGAGGAGCTACTTCTATGTTTTCTTCTAAGAGTTTTATACTTCTAGTTCATATTTAGGTCTATAATCCATTTTTAATTAATTTTTGAATAGAGTAGAACATAAGGATGCACTTCATCCTTTTGTATGTGACTATCCAGTTGTTTCTGCACCATGTGTTCAAAAGACACTTCTTTCCTCTTAACATGGTCTTGGCACCCTTGTCAAAATTCAGTTGACCATAAAGATTTATTTCTGGACTCTCAAGTCTACTTCATTGATCTACATGTCTACCCTTATACAAGTACCACACTGTTTTGTGTTCTGTCACTTTTTAGTAAGTTTTCAAACTGGGAAGTGTAAGTCCTCAAAGTTTGTTCTTTTTCCAATTTTTTTTTTTTTTTTTTTTTTTTTTTTAGCTATTCTGGGTCCCTTACATTTCCATGTGAATTTTAGGATCAGCTTATTAATTTCTACATGAAAGCTGGCTGGGATTTTTCATATGGATTGCACTGAATCTATAGATCAATTTGGAGACTATTGCCATCTTACCCATACTAATTCTTCTTATCCCTGAACACAGAATGTCTTTACATTAATTTAGGTCATCTTTAATTTCTTTTAACACTCTTTTTTGTAGGTTTCAGAGTATATATTTTGCATTTTTGAGTGTGTGTGAAATTTATTCCTAAGGATTTTATTCTTTTTGATGCTATTGTAAAGGGGAATTAATTTCATGTTAAATTTTTTGTAGCTAGTGTACAAAATTGCAATTAATTTCTGTATATTGAGGCTGTATCTTCCAATCTTTCTGAACTCATTTATTAGTTTTAATAGTTTTTAGTGGATTTCTTAGGATTCTCTATGTACAACTACATGTCATCTGTGACTAAGGATAGTTTTACTTCTTTTTCTTTGGGATTTGTTTTATTTCATTTTCTTAATTGCTTTGATTAGACTCTCCAGTGCAGTGATGATTACATGTGATAAGAGTGCACATCACTGTGTTGCTCCTGATTTTAGGGGGAAATATTCAATCTTTTACTATTAAATATGATGTTAGCTGTAGGTGTTTTACAGTTGCCCTTTATTGTGTTGAAGAAATTCCTTTCTTTTCCTAGTTGATTGAACTTTTTCTTCATGAATTTTTTTTTAATGCTTTTTCTGCATTTACTGATACGATCATATGGTTTTTTTTTTAATTTTATTTATTTATTTATTTATTTATTTATTTTTATTTATGGCTGTGTTGGGTCTTCGTTTCTGTGCGAGGGCTTTCTCTAGTTGCAGCAAGTGGGGGCCACTCTTCATCGCAGTGCGCGGGCCTCTCACTATCGTGGCCTCTCTTGTTGCGGAGCACAGGCTCCAGACACACAGGCTCAGTAGTTGTGGCTCACGGGCCTAGTTGCTCCACGGCATGTGGGATCTTCCCAGACCAGGGCTCGAACCCGTGTCCCCTGCATTGGCAGGCAGATTCTCAACCACTGCGCCACCAGGGAAGCCCAATCATATGGTTTTTGTTTTTTATTCTATTTGTATAGTGTATTACATTAATTAGTTTTTAGATGTTAAACTACCCTTTATTCCTAGGATAAATCCTACATGGTTGTGGTAAAAATTTTGTTTTATGTATGTTGCTTGATTTGGTTTTCTAGCATTTTTCAAAGGATTTTTGCATCTATATTTAAAAGAGATATTGATCTGTAGTTTTCTTCTCTTGTGATGTCTTTGTTGTGTTTTGATATCAAGGTAATACTGGCCTCATAGAATGAGTTACAAAGTGTTCCCTCCTCTTCTATTTTTGGAAGAGTGTGTGAAGTATTCACATACTTGTGAATTTTCAAAATTTCTTTTTGATTTCATTCCTTTGTGATTTTACTTTTTATGGTTTCAATCCTTTTACATTTATTGATATTTGTATTATGGTCTAACACATTGTCTATCCTGGAGAATTTACCTTATGCACTTGAGAACAATGTGCATTCTGCTGTTGTTAGGTGGAGTCTTCTATAAATATCTGCTAGGTACATTCAGGTTATAGTGTTTTATGAGTCTTCTATTTCCTTGTTGATCTTCTGCCTACTTGTTATATCTATTACTAAAAGTGTGGTATTTAATTCTCCATTTATTATTTCTTCATTTTCCCTTGTTCAGTTTGGCTAAAGTTTTGTCAACCTTGTTGATCTTTTCAAAAAATGAACTTTTTCTTCCTTTCAATTGTGTCAATTTTTTCTTTATGTATTTTGGGGTTTTGTTGTTAGGGACATATATATTTACAATATTTGTTGTTCTGATGAATTGACCCTGTTACTGTTATAAAATGTCCTTCTTCATCCTTAGTAACCATTTTTATCATAATATCTACTTTGTCCAATATTATTGCTGCCACTTACTGTGTTACTGTGATGACATATTTTTTTCCATTGTGTTACATTCCAACCTACTTTTGTGTTTGAATTTAAAAGGTGTCTCTCGTAGAAGCCATTTCTATCATTGTTCTTATACTTTTCTTTAATTCATTAGACATGGTTTCCTTTGGTTCTTCGAACATATTCATAATAGCTGGTTTACAGGCTTTTTAATTAGCCTAATATCTGGACTTCCTCAGGAACAGTTCTTATTGACTGCTTTTTCTCCTTGTGTATAGGCCATACTTCCCTGTTTCTTTACATGTCTTCTAAATTTTTTTGTTTAAAATTGGTCATTATAAATAATTTGGCATATAAATAAGTACATTGTGGCAACTCTGAAATCAGAACCCCCACTCGTGCAGGGTTTTTGTGTTGCTGTTGCTGCTTTGCTACTGTTCATTTAGTGAATTTCTTGGTCAAATTCTGCAAACTCCGTGTTCCTTGTTATGTCTAACCACTGACTGAAGACTCTGCTTAATTATATCTCAGTGGTCAGCTAATGATTGGACAGAGATTTTCTTAAATGCCTTGAACCAGGAAGTCCCTCACTCTTTGCTATGGGGCTCTGTTTGTGTGGTAGGGTACATCTTCCACCCTCCAAAAGTTTACAAATCTGCGTCAGCCTTTATTTCCTGCTTGCACGGACCCTTAAGGTCAGCAGAGGTGAAAGGGCCTTCTTAGGTCTTTTTTGGGTATGTGCACTGGCCTGTACATGTGCATGGCCTTCTAAATCCCCAGGAATATGTTAGAGCTTTTCAAAGCCCCTATAGACATCTTATTCCCAGATTTTTTTTTTCTTTTTTTTTTTTTTTGTCAGTCTCTTGCAAAACTGCCTTAGGCAGTTGTGGTGTTAAACAAATGCCAGTGATTGTCAGCAGATGCCCTGAAAAAAGGGGCTTTTCACACTGAGTGATCCCTGAGTCAGATCAAAAGGAAACAAGCCCTGTGAATCAGTTCTTCCAGGGAGCTGCCAGGCAGGTCAAATAGTGACAACTCTCGGAGGATAAGGCTTTTTGAGAAGCTCCATAACCTTGATGCCCCTTCCAGTGGTTGTTAGCCTTTTGGACTTCATAGTTACCATGGTGCAAGGCTGCTACTTTTCAAAACTACTGGAGAGGTGGGGAGCCGGAGATAGGAAAACAGCAAGTTAAAACACCACAATTTCATTGTTCTTACTGAGTTTCAACTATTTTTCTTAATAAAACAGTCCTTAAATTTTCGCAAGCCTTTGGTTAATTTCTAGAGTTCTGAAAAAGCTGATTTTTGCAATTCTTGCCACTACTGTTTTTATAAAGGAGTGTGTTTTTGATGTCCTTACCTTGCCACTCTGGAAATTCTTCTCCTAAAGCAATATCTTTAAACGCATAGTCTAAGTATTTAACTCCTCTTCCTAAAATTATGTAATAGCTTCCCTTTAACTTTCAAATAAAATCCCAAAAATGACCTACAAAGCCCCACATAATCTGGCCCCTCCCTCCCTCTTAGCCTCAAACTTCACGTTCTCCCCCTAGACTTCCTTTCAATACCTATAATAAACCTTCTTCCCGCTGCCCTTTTGCACAGATTATTCCTTCGCCTATAACCCTCTCCCTCTCCTCATTCCAACCCCATTCCTATCAACTAACTCCTATCTCTCAGGTCTCACAGTAAATGCCACTTCCTGGGGAGCCTTCTCTGACTCACAAGTTAGATTCAGTCTCTCCATCAAATGCTCTCACAGCACCCTGCCTATTTCCTTCATAGCACTTATCATGACTGTAACAAAATGTAATTTGTGTATTTGTTGAATTTTAAGATCCATGATGGCAGAGATTTAATCTGGTTCAGAGGCAAATGTTCAATAAATGTTTGTTAAAACAATGAATGAATAAACAGAAGAAAAGAATAAATGCATTATGCAAACACCTGGCCACAAAGTTGTTCTGTTTTGGGGAAAGTTGATGAGGAAAGGGACAAGTAACCTCACTAAAGCAGCTCTGAAACTCCCTATACACGTAACTGCTTCAGCCAGTGCAGCTTCTCAGAATATCTATGGTGAAAATTAAAGAGGATTATGGTCTTACTATGAAAATCTCTGATCTAAATTTCTTGTTTTATAGATAAACGTATCAACTCCAAGGGAGCAAGGAATTTTTTCAAGAGTTGTCAGACAGCAAATTACATGAGGAAATTTTAAAATATCCATGCCCAGCCTGTCCCCGTATTTTATCTGTCATAAATTTGCTTTTAATGTGGCCCAAGAGCATGGGTATTTTTGAAAAGCTCGCTAAATAATTCCAACATGCAGCCAGGTTTCCTGAGAACTGTTATAGGTAAAAAGTATCTTGTCTCAGGCTTCCCTGGTGGCGCAGTGGTTGAGAGTCTGCCTGCTAGTGCAAGAGGCACGGGTTCGGGCCCTGGTCTGGGAGGATCCCACATGCCGCGGAGTGACTGAGCCCGTGAGCCACAACTACTGAGCCTGTGCGTCTGGAGCCTGTGCTCCGCAACAAGAGAGGCCGTGATAGTGAGAGGCCCGCGCACCGCGATGAAGAGTGGCCCCCGCTTGCCACAATTAGAGAAAGCCCTCGCACAGAAACGAAGACCCAACACAGCCATAAAAATAAAGAAATAAATAAATATTAAAAAAAAAAAAAAGTATCTTGTCTCAGGTTTGTTCCTGTCAACCTTCCATTCAAGGTGCTCCAGTCCTCACAGCAAGGAACATAATAAGATTTGGGGACAGTCTGATAAATGATCATCTCAGAAAGATAGGAATATAAGCAACGCGGGTGTTGGTCCTCAACCAAAAAACTAAAGCAAAGGTACTCTTCACATTTGAAGTAACAGAAAAAGCTTGTCACTGGGGAACAGACAACCTGTTTTCTGCTAATAAACTCTAGGGTGGCTTTTGTGGCTGCCTTGATTAATTGGTGACGATGAAATAACCAGTGCTCAGGGATACATGAGACGGCAAAGGATTGTAAGTGACAATTTGCTGTTAAAATTCATCGGGCCCTGCAAAGCGCCTTGATTAATGAAGTCGCTGTGCCTGCCTCTGCTCTGAGGAGGGGGCCACTGTGGGAGGGAAGGGAAAAGAAAATTGCAAGGATGCTCTCGCTAAAGAGGTTCGGCACCCGGTTGCATTTAATCTATCTGCCGTTCCATTATGCAAGTACCTTCTCCCTCTCAGTTGTTCGCTGGCGCTGCCATTAATCACAGACTGCTGCAAAGAAAAGGCGAGTAGGGGGGAGGTAGGGGAGACACAGCTGTCCTTCCCGGCTTGTGGCGGGGGAGGATGATGGGTAAGCAGGGGGCCCAGGAGGGGAACTGCTGGGTTATGACCAACCAGAGGAACTTAAAACAGGATTCACAGAGTTGAGCCTCAGCAGGCACAGCTGGATGCGCCACCCCCCCACCCCTCCCCCGCCACTGGCTCTGTGGAGGTGCTTGGTGCACATCGCCATCTACAGCTAACTGTGTAAACTGCTGCGAGGGAACCGCTGAGCTCCAGAAAAGGCCCAGAAATCAGAGCACTCGCAAATCCAGTGGCTTTAGCAAGTCCGTGTGCTGGCCAGGGAGGCAGGACAGCATTGGCTTCCGTGACACTGGGCTGCCTTCTTTGGTGCTTGGCCCTACAGCGTGTCGTCCTGCACAAGGTTTAGCTAGTGCCCATGGAAACGGGCCATAAAGAATGGATTCCCATGAAATCATTTGAATGAGCTCTTTTGTCCCTAGAGAAAAAACAACAGCCTGTCCCCATATTCGCAATTTACCCAGTTAGAGAGGGTTGCTGCATTGCATTGGACCTTTCTTTGAAAACAGTCTTAAAATTTTTCTGAAGTCAGTGTTAAAATCTCTTTATGCTACTATATTCGATGTAAGGAAATTTCAGTTTTAAGGTTATAGAGTCATATTCTCCAAGTTGCATTATGTTTAACACCTGAATACTTTCTAATACATGATGAATAACAAACAAGTCAGTATTTGTACAGCCCAAAATTCTAATATGTCAGGAATGGAAGGGTCTATTTGGAGTCTCTCTTCCTCAACAGTGTTCCTAAAGTGTATTAAGAGTTTGTGAACATGATCTCATCTAATACACACAAAACCTGTTGTAGACAATACAGGTATCCCCATTTTACAGATGAGAATAATTCAGATGAGAGGTTTTCAAAATATCTAGGTAGCTCCCTCAAGGTCCCACAGCTACAAATTTCCTTCAAACTTTGGTTCAATCAATAAAATAAAGGCATCCTCCCATGCTCCGTGAATGTTACTATTTCTCTATGAGGACAATGGGGCTAATTCACCAGCAGAAGATGTCATCCCAGCTCTGCTAGTATTAGCTGTATGACTTTGAACCAGTCACTTGACCTCTCTAAGCCTACCCTCTTTTTTGTCTGTACACTGATAAAGTTGGGTGAATGGATTAACTCTGGGATGCTAGAATAGAAGTTGAACATTTTTTAAAAAGATACTGAAGCTCGAGGCCTCTTAGCTTGCAAAATGGAAGTGACTCAGTGATTGAAAGGAGTCAGATACAACTGGACTATTTCACTGTTTATGACAACACAAGGCACTGGTCATCCCTGGACCACTCCCCCAACCCACCTCTCTCCTTTGCTTTGGGCAGTAGGCCCCAATTATTGACAGGTGGAAGCATCTTTCCATCCTTGCCTTTGACATGCAGTATGGGAGACAGCTTTGAATTTGATGGAGTAAAGAGCCTGTCTGCCTTCCTGCTTCACAGCATTCAAAGAAAGCTTACCTGCACAAGTGCGTGTTGGCAGCACATGGGCCACTTCTAAGAGGACTGCACATCAGGATCAAGACATGGAGAGCAACTACTCCCTGGAAATGTTTAAACAAAGAAAAAGGTATAGTCTAAGAATCTTCAGATTTTTTTTTACAATCTCTTTAATGAAGCCAGCTTGGGATAGGACATGGTTGACAGCATTTCCCCAGACAGAATGTTAAATACTGCCTTCAAACCAGAAAATTACTCATTGATTTGACCTGTAAAAAGATAAACGTTCTATTCAACTCTTTTCTATTCCAGTGTGGGCTTTATTGTTTTTAGTGAAACAATCTGAGCCAGCCTCCTAATGAAGCAACCCAGCATATAAACACAGCAAGTATATGGCACAGGCACAGAGCCCTTGCCAACCGAACGCAGCACCCCAGAAGGCCACCCACAGCTGCTGAGAGCAGGGTGTGCACACCAGCTTAACAAGGTGGCTGCCTGACCGCAGCACGACAGCAGATACACAGCCCAGGAGCAAACAGACATGGCGAATGAAAACTCTGGCTAAGGATGGAGCAGAAACAAGAACTTATAATTCACTGCCTCAAGAGTCTCTGAAGTCACTACCATTTCAGCTTTGGCTAAAGACAATTTTCATCATGACAGGTGACTGCCATCTGTAAGACCCTGTCAGACCACATATGCCTAATAATGGTCTCTCATTTTTACCCAGTGTTTTACAGCTCACATAGGGCCACCGCGTGCCCAGTCTCATTTGATTCTCTTAACAACACTATTAAACATGTGGTACAGGTACTCACTGCACTGGCTGCATTTTGTTTTTCAGAGAGATGCTATCAAGTAGTATTGTATCTATTTGTTGGTGCAGCGAGCTCGTATGGAGGGTCTGCTCTGTTCCAGGCACTCGGAGAAGATGGAGGAGCACACAGAAGGAAGCAGACAAAGTGGAGGTGAGTCCAATATGGCCTCCATGTTAATGTTTTCAAGGAGTTAATCTCAAGAGGAGGCAGAAGGGTAGACAGATAACTCTAATTCAATCTTGACAGAACTGAGAGGGAGGTATTCATAATCCCGAAGGGGAGTAGTGATGTGATTCTCAAGAGTTTTCTAAATGGTAAAAAGAATTTAAGTAAACTTTTCATTCTGATTCTTAGAAAAAATGTTATAATTATGAAACAATATGCACTTTGAGTTTTTAGATTAGTTAATAAGCTTATGAAATATTTTATTATTACTTATTTTCTTAAGACTAACAACAAAACTTCCAGGTAAGACAAGCAGGCACTTTTATCCTTATTTTACAGAGGCTCATGGAAGTTGAATGGCTTGTGCAAGGCAACAGGTCAGGAATTCGAATTTACTAGGGAATTGCTTGATGCTCAGTTCAAATCTGGATTCTAATCCAGATGCTTCTCAAATTTAATGAATACAAAAACCACTTGGGGATCTTGTTCAATTATAGATTCAGGTTCGTCAGTCTGGAGTGGGGTCTGAAAGTCAGCATCGCTAACAAGCTGCCTGGTGATACTGATGCTGCTGGCCCATGGACCTGGCTTTGAGTAACAAGGATCCAGAGTGATGTCTTTGCCCTAGATGTGTGTATTATAAAAAGACGGGGGTGGGGGGCACAATCAGAGTGCATGAATGCTAGCAACAATGAATTGGTTTATCAGAAATTAGAGGGAAGGCGGCACCTTCAAGATGGCGAAGGAGTAAGACGTGGAGATCACCTTCCTCCCCACAAATACATCAAAAATACATCTACATGTGGAACAACTCCTACAGAACACCTACTGAATGCTGGCAGAAGACCTCAGACTTCCCAAAAGGCAAGAAACTCCCCACATACCTGGGTAGGGCAAAAGAAAAAAGAAAAAACAGAGACAAAAGAATAGATAGCTAGTGGGAAGCAGCTGCATAGCACAGGGTGATCAGCTCGGTTCTTTGTGACCACCTAGAGGGGTGGGATAGGGTGGGAGAGAGACGCAAGAAGGAGCGGTATGGGGATATATGTATACATATAGCTGATTCAGTTTTTTATACAGCAGAAACTAACACAACATTGTAAAGCAATTATACTCCAATAAAAATGTTAAAAAAAAAAAAAGAAATTTGAGGGAAAAATAGTAGAAAATTAGGGGAAAACATACTGGAAATTGAATGTTTATACAAGGCCTCATATACTAGTGAAAACATGGACTCATTAGAAATATTTACCACTGTTTTGTTCCTATCGTTGGCTTAATCCTTATTGTTCATGCTGCATGCTCAGATATATATATATATCTTTGATTAATTAAGAATAGGAAAACAAATTTAGTATTAATGCAGTTCAAGTAGTAGATGGAGATTAAGAGAAGGAATACTTGGTAGTGAAAATGTTGGGATCTAATCCAAACCCCTTATTTTATGGAGTTGTTTTTATTTGTTGCTTTGTTTTATCTTTTGTGGGTTTTGTGTATTGGTTTTGCGTTAGATTAGGCCCATAAATATTAAGTAACTAAGCAAAGGTTTAAGAGTAAGCAAATAGAAGAGCCAGAACCAGATCCCTAATGTTCTGACTTCACGTTAATAATAAATAATCGTTACCATTTAATAATTTATTAAATTATTACCATTTAATAATAGCCTATTATGTGCCAGTCACTTACATTAATTATCACATTAAATCATCAAAATAACTGTGAGGAAAAAATCTTATATCACCATTTTAAAGGCGAGGAATCTGAACCTCAGAGACATGCAGTAACTTGCCCAAGGAAACACAGCAAGTAAAATGTTTATCCAGAAATGGAGCCTAAATCTCTACCCCAAAGCCCATTCTTGTAATTGAAATCCCAGTTCCAATTCTCTCAAGTTGCTGTTAGACTCCAGGATCATTATACTGGGTATTTGAGCACTGGAGAAGTTGCTGGTTTATTTATTTGAAACTGGGCTCTTTCCGAAACAGCCTGTGAGGTCTAGAGGAAATGTGAACAGAGAGCCGCCCTGAGTTCCACCCATAGCAATGTTCCCCTCAGCAGCAGATCAGTATGTTGCCATTCCTCTAAAAACCTCTGAAACTTTCACTGCTACAGACACACAAAAAGAGGGGCATTCATCTCAGAAAGAGACTGGTGAGAATGCAAACCGAATTTTCTACCTTTTGCCCTATGGGTGCAGCAGAATAAACACAAGTTTAGGCATCAAATAAATCCAGATTTACATCCAACTCTCCACTTATTGTGCTGGCTTGTGATCACTGACAAATCACTGTTCTCTCTGAGCGATTTTTATCATCTGATAAAAGAGAAATAATACCACCTGCTTCACTGGACGGTAGTGAGGATTAAATAAGCTTGTGTAGGTAAAGCCCCTGGCACAGGTGAAGAACCAAACAAATATATCAGTAGCCCTTATTCGATGAGCTAGTTACCACCTTAGGAAACACAATTTACTTCTGGCGTGTCTCAGCCAGATCATGGGCTGCCAACAGAAGTTGCCCTCTTGGCTTGAATTAATCCAGAATGAAAAACCTGAGCATTTGTTTATCCAACCTTATTTTGGGCATATTCCAAAATACTGATGCTGGATGGCCATAGGCTAATGACAGCATCCATTCTGAAAATAAATGTCACTTGGCAAAGACCACTAATGTGGCCAGAGCAGAAGCAGTGTGACCAACCAGAGGACAGTGTCCATTTCTCAGGGAAAGTATCAGACTGGATAGATCCTAATTTGGACTTCATTTTTAATCTCTTTCTATTGCCAACTAAAAATTGTCACTCAACATCGGGTTCTAGAAGAATGAAGTCACTAGTCACTGCAGTCACTGGCCTTCAGCACACCCTCAAAGGAGTTCAGGGAGGAGATCAGGAATGAGGCCCTCTGTGCTCTGGAAGAACTGGCAGAATGGGCCTTGAAAGGATTAGATATTTTGGGGAGAAGGTTTTATGAGCCCAATTTCTTGCATCTTCTCATATCTAGAAAAACACTAAAATCGGTAACGGGGACATGTGTTCCTCGTGACCAGCAGCAAGCTTCTTGTGACTAGCAGCCAGCCTCTGCCAACATGTGTGCTTGACTGCACACCTCCCACTTCACTAAAATCACATGTATATTGACCCTCTCCCTTCACTCTTCGGAGTAGTTCCTCAGAGCTATCTGAGAGGCTGTCTCCTGGGCTACAGTCTGCATTCTGCCCCAAGTAAAACTTAATTCACAACTCCCACGTTATGCATTTTTTTTCAGTTGACACTATCAGGGTTGGAAAGTTGAGTCTGACGAAGTCATTTCTCCCCTGTCCCCCCAGCCCAATCATGTTTTGCTTACCTCACTCAGACTGAAAAAAAAAAAAAAAAAAAAATCAATTTTCCCAGCTAGCACTCCAAAGGAAGCAAGCATGAACAGAAGAGCACTATGGTGCCAAACTGGTTATACTGTGACATCTTGGAAAGTAAAAGGGTGGACGGTGAAACACAACAATGCAACCCTGTCTTTCCTGTCTTTAAAAACAGAGAATGATGGTTTTGTTCAGGGAACTAAAACAAAACCCTGGGGGGAGAAAACTAAACTTTAATTTTTAAAGACTTCTAGTGCTCAGTGAAACCAACTGATGCCTCTGATTCTTTTGCTCTATTCAGGCTCTCCGTGCACAGTCAGCACCAGACCTCCCATATTCAAACAGACTGACAAATAATGATTTTTAACACCACCAGTGAAGGACTTCTCAGTCGGCTCTAGAGAACACATGTGTGGAATGAGTTTTGCAAGTTGACTCAAGTCAGCCCCAGCTGGATCCCTTCTCCTGCTGAAAAGGCAAGCCCAGACAGGCAGCCTGGATTCCAGCAAAGAGCAATCTGCCATCCAGTGCAGCCACAGCTTTCTGAGAATCCCCTGTACTTCCTAAGACATGGGTCACTCTACAGAGTCAGAAAGGGAATAGGTTAGACCTGAGTAAAAAGATATTTGGGGTTGAAGTGGATGAAGAGTAGGGAATTTAGGACTCCCTTCTCAATGTTGTGAGAAACTGAAAAGTCTACCATGACTTGACTTAGCTCACTTCTCCAGTCTGCCCTTGAAGCTCCAGCCAATTTAATTACAGTTCCTTGAACTAGCCCTGCCTGCTCTCACATTACAGGTTAGCTCAACAATTGTGTCCTCCAAATATATTCCCTTTCAGTAGCACTTACCCCACTGCATTGAAAATGCCTGTTTTTTAACCCCTATTCTCTAGGATATGGCGAGTTCTTTGAGCATGGTGGGCTGGATCTTTTTCATTCTTGTGCCTTCAGTGCCTGCTAATAGGTATTTATTAATATTTTGGAATGAATGCTAAGTGCATGAATAAATAAATAAAAGAATGAGAAAAGGTTGCTGTTTCTGACCCTATCACCAGTAGGCTCTTGAAAACATATTAAGCCATACCATTTAATGAGTTCTCACTTTGTGCTAGTAACAAGCTAAGTGCTTTATATACAGTGTTCCTTTTCATCTTCACACTACCACTGTGAGATAGTAAAAACTATTAGCCTCATTTCAGCAGGAAAAAAAAAAAAATTAGAGTCTTGGGAAATAGAGAAACTTACACAAGTTCACACGTTTAAAAAGTAACAGTCAAGATTTGCATCACGATGTGTTGTCTCCCTATGATACTCAAGATGTGAACAAATGCTAAGGGCACTCAGGGTATAGAATATTTAAATTCCTCTCTTGAAGCTATTTATTTTTTTCATTCATTCATCCATCCACCAGTTTTCATATCCATTAAGTATTTATTTAGAACCTACTTTAAATGGGGCTCTGTGTGAGGCTCCAGGGGATGCAAAGTGAACAACACCCCTTATTTTCAAAGAGTTTTCTGTTTAGTTGGAAAGATGATGACACAGAGAGCTGCAATATTAAGTTAAATCCCTCAAAAGCTATGAAATGTAAAAGAAATTAAAGGAGAAAATAATCTCAATCACAGTAGTTTTTAAACAGACCCTTTGTCTCTTTCCACCCCCCAAATGGTACCCCACCTGCTCCACCAGCAGGAATCCAAGAAGTAGCACATCTTTTTTTTTTTTTTTAATTAATTAATTTATTTATTTATTTTGGGCTGTGTTGGGTCTTCGTTGCTGCACATGGGCTTTAGTTGTGGCGAGCGGGGGCTGCTCTTTGTTGCGGTGCACAGGCTTCTCATTGCAGGGGCTTCTCTTGTTGTGGAGCACGAGCTCTAGGTGCGTGGGCTTCAGTAGTTGCGGCATGTGGGCTCAGTAGTTGTGGCTCGCGGGCTCTAGAGCACAGGCTCAGTAGTTGTGGTGCACGGGCTTAGTTGCTCCGTGGCATGTGGGATATTCCCGGACCAGGGATCAAACCCATGTCCCTTGCATTGGCAGGCAGGTTCTTAACCACTGCGCCACCAGGGAAGCCCGCCCATCTTTTATTTAATCACTTAAAATGTATTTTCATCAATGTACTGCCTGTTGTCAGGGAGGGGGAAATTTTCCCCTCTACCCCTCTTAAATTCTTCTGGCTGAACTAATAATAAAATTAACATAAGACAGAGTAACAGAAGAAAAAGAAACAAATTTCAATTTGTGCACATGGAGGTCTCATAGAAATAGGACCTGAGAAGTGGCCAAAGCAGACAACTTTTATACTTTTTAGGCAGAGACATGATACACTTGTGAGGAATTGACAGGACGAAGAAACTTGGGTTTTGGGTGCTCAATTAGTGATGAATCTAAACAGAGTTTGTGTTTGGGGTAGTAAATTAAAGTAACAAGGTCTGTTTATACAGGTTTTTCGGACTGAATTCCCTGTCTCTGTCAATAAGAGTGTCCTTCTACCTCCAGATGCAGGGAGTACACCTTTCAATGAGAGATTTATTTCCTGCCTTCAGGGAGGGTCGGAACATCCCTTTTGCATTGGCCATTTTTAAAGTAACTTTAATTCGAAATAATCAATATACTGTTGTGGCATATTTTGGGGCAGTCCAACCTGAGCCCCAGAACATTCAGTGACTTCTGAATGTTCAAAAACATTCAGTGACTTCTCATCATTAAGCAAAAATCTCTGAACTCATTCAGATGCTATAATTTGGTCCCACCTACATTTCCAGGTTTATGCCCTGCATCTCTTTTAAAATTCCTGACTGGTTGTCACCATTTATAAAATCTATTCTGTTCCTTCCTGCTTCTGCATTTTTGCTCCAGCTACTTCCATTGGGATTAGATTTCTTCTTTCCATTTAGGCTTTTCTGCCACCTGTACAGTTTCTCCTGGATTCTTCTAAAACATTTTGCTTCATAAAGATATCTCCTTTCTCATACAGCTTCGTCAAAAAATATTGAATTATCCTAGGTTGGAATTAACTGTTTATATCTCAGAGTCCTGTTCTAGCCTATGAACATCTTAATAACCACAACAGTTTCTCATCCATCTTCATATCCTCAGTGCCTAACACAATGGCATGTGCTGTATTCTCAGTGAATGTCTGCTAAAATGAATGGACTGACCAGTCTTGTGTAACATTTGCTTGTTCAAACATCCTATTTCCCATTCAGTTTGGAAGCTTTGTGAGAGCTGAGACTATATGTATATCTTGGCATCTTTCACTTTCACCTCACCATAGTTCCTAGTACAGCCTTTGTATACAGTAGGTGCCCAGAAAATATTTTTCGATGAATGGAAAACTGTCCATTATAAGATAGGAGTGATTTTATTTAGTTTATTCATTGCTGCATTTTTTGTATCTAGACATTGGAGATATTCAATAAATGACTGTAAAGTCATTCCCAAATATCTAGTCAGGGAATTAAATGGACATACCTTTTGTCTGACCTGCCCCTGCTCTTCTGACCCTTTCTCCACTCCCTGCATGGTAACTGCAGAAGTAGACACTTTACGAAATGTGTGATTTTCTCCCAGCTGGAGTTGGTGGATCCAAGGAAGAGAAACCATAATCAAACTACTAATTCTGGCTCTTTCCTAGAATCTTTGGACTTAAGACGCAATGAATCAAGTTGATTAGCTAGAGCTGTTAGATGAAGAAATTAAGGTAAGAGATAGTCATGATGACCCCAAGTTTTTGAGTGCAATTGTCCCTTAAGTTAAGTTGCAAATTTGTCCTCTCTATGACGTACTTGTGCTGTATGATATCTGGGCAAACAAACATCTAATGCTTTTTCTTTTTTTTTTTCTCAAACTGTTCAAGATGTATTTTTGTCACTTACTTCCAAAAGAGCCTTAATGATTGCAGAGACCATTCTGGTAAAAGACACAGGTGATGATAGAGCCTGGAGAATAGGAAGAATAACTAACACTAAATTACACTACAGAACTATAGACATTTACCTAGGACTTTTCCAAGACAGGGAGACTCAAACAATAAGGAAAGCCACTGAGATGTTGTTTGACAAAATAAGACACTGCATGATAGTTTCATTTAAAAAATTATTAAGCAGTAGAGAAAGCAACCCAGGCTGGATCATATCAGTGGTATTCAATGAGAAGTTAGCAGTAGCCCAACTGGATTTGGAATGAAAGAGACAAGGGTAGAGAATAGCACTAAGAACTTGGATAAGAGCCTACCTTGTCACAAAGAAATTCCTTCCTTTTTTCCTTCCTTCCATACACGTATATATAATATCTTTATATCAATATTATGTGCTAGGTGTACTACTTAATGCTAAAGTTATGGAGAATAAAGACTCCCTTTCCCTCAAGGATCTTTCTCATGTCGAGGAGATGAGAATCTGGTGTGAGAGGCAGAGTACTTTGTGATAGGTATTATGGTCTAGAATTGCATTATGGGAGTGCTGGTTAGGGGAACCAAGCCAGTGTAAAGATTCCATGGAAAGTTTCACTGAAAAGGCACTGCTTGAGAAGACCTAAAAGGTGAGTAGATTTTATTTGTGCTAAGGATAGTGCTGTAGATGGGAGAGGGCATTCCAGGAAGAGAAAACAGCATATGCAAAGGCATGGTGACTGGATAGAACATGACATATTCAGAAGGGGTGGTAAGTCTTCTAAGTTTATGTTTCAGTGGGATAGGTAAACAGGTAAATCAACAATTGCGCTAAGTCCTTTGACAGAAATGAGCATATAGTGCTATGTAAAAACATATAAAGGAAAACCAACCCAGCGTGTTCAGGTGGTTAATGTTATGGAAGATTTCCTGGAGGAGGTGACACTATAGGTGAGTTTGAATGATAGTGGATATTCAAGTAGAGAAGGGATGGTAAGGGAGGATTTTCATGCAAAATGCAGAGTACCTGAACAAACACTGGAAAGCTTGCCTTACTCAATAAGCAGAATGAGTAGTACATTCTCTCTGCTCCAGAAGCAACAGAGAGGAGGGTGTAATTTCATCAGCACTAAATATTGTCTTCCCAGAGAATCTATATTCTAAAGCACAGGTAGCAGATTCAGTACAAGAAGCAAAAAATCAGTGTAAATGAGGCAAACAGTCAAGATGGATGGGGTTAAGTGGGAACTGGCACTTGGCCACCATGTTGAGAGGCAATAGGGAGTGGCGAAGACTGTGGCCAAGCAGATATAGTGCAGGGCCTATCTAGATATACAGCACTCTTCAGTTCCAAACAGTTGTTGTCATGCAGGAACACAGTCTCAAAGTTTCTAGATCTTTCTCATTGCCAAGCAGATACAGATTGCGTGTGTCTAAGAAATTTCCTGATACCAATTTAACACTCCATGAATGTCACTCTTTAAGTTAAGCAAAACACTTCTGCAAGTCAGAAACATATTGGAGCCCTATAGCTTGTGATGTTTGAATTAAAACTTAGATGATAGACATACTAAAAATGTACTTCAATAATCCATCATGAATTTCTCCCTTCTAAGTCTGAATTAAACTTCAGAGTCAATTGGTATGTGGTATAATGACTTACTTTTTTTCTAAAGGAAAAACCGTAAAACCTGATTTTTCCCATTTCTTTATGTCCTGAGATCTGGCCTGGACTGAGAATTATATCAGAATTGCATATCAGTATCAACTAGCATGTGCTATAACAATTTCTATATTTTCTTTAAATGAAAATTCATAAAAGCCAAATTTTCCCATTTCCTTAAGTCCTAAGATCTGGACTTCTGTATGTATTATATCAGCCAATTGAGAAATGTCAAGGTTATTTAGGATGTCATGTACTGGTTAGTAATAGCATGCCTAATTACAGACCAGAGGAAATAGTTAGTCGGAGGGAATAGAGGAGAAGAGGACAAGATAAGAGAAGAATCCTTATAAATACCTCTTCCTGCTTCATCTTTCTGCTTATACTCATCTCTCATGTTCCCTACTCTGTCTTGCACACGTGACAAGGAATGTTAGATTGTCCCCACCTGCCTCTGTGGAACATGTATATGTTTCATGTTACTGTGTTAAAAACAGTGATTAAGTAAAAAAAATGTTATAGTTATGAAAATTGAGGCTCCAAGAGATCGATAATAATAACATCTGACATTTATGTGATGCTTTTAGTCTTCCAAGTGCCTTTCTGCCGCCTAAGTCATGTGACAAACGTGATAACATTTTTGGTAAATGGGGCAGAGATTGCCATCTTTATTATGCAGAGGAAACTAAGGTTTCAAGCAAGTCACTGATATACCACACATTAACTGTGTGAGATCAGACAAGGTATCTTACCTCTGTATGTCTCAGCTTCAAATCTGAAATAAGAACATCAATAAAACTTACAAAGTTGCTGTTTTGAAGACCAGAAGAGATAGTTCATGGGATCTCAATGCTTATCTTAATGTAAGGGCTCAGATATTAGCTGTTCTTATCACCATTGTAATTAAGATGTTAACACGAACTACTCTAACAGATAAATCCTGGAATCTCAGTGGTTTTACCCACTTATTTAAAGTCCTGTTGGCAGGCTGAGGTGGGTGGGCAGAGTAGGGAGATAGAAATGATCTTGGCTCCACTCAGGAAGCCAGGGTTCTCTGTCAGCCTCTTGGTGTCCCTAGAAAGATCCCCTGTACTTGGCCTACATGAGGAAAAGGAGAGAGAATGAAGGGAGGTTTCTACAGTCTAGGCCTGGAAGTGGCCTTCTTTCCTTCCACCTGCGTTCCATTAACTAGAACTCAGCCACATGGCCAAACTGACTATAAGGAGCCTAGGAAACACAGCCTAACTGTATTTAGGAAGAGCAGAGAATCACTTTGAATGAACACAGAGCCATCTGTGCCACAGGAAGTGACTGCGCAGGTCCAACCAGATGATAATTGTGAGAGCTGGAACTTTAAAGCAAGTCATCTGGCTCCAGGCCCAGAGCTCTTTCCTCTACAATTGCCCAAGGTCCTACCTGAAAACAGCAAGCAGGTGTTCCAATTTGGAATTCCAGGATCTTTTCTCCCACCCTTTCTGGCTGGCAAATTCATGTTGATGAATTATAAATGGTAGGGTTCTTTCCATCACTATGCTGTGCTTTATTACAGGTGCTCTGATAGTACGTTCATTAAACTAGAAACCCAAGCTTTCTATTCTTTGATGGCTGAGATCACCAAGAACGGTCTTACTCTGTGACTGTTCATGTCTCCCCTGGGTGACAGATAGAACTGACCGTTCATTTCGCTTAGACAAGAACAATTTAGAGCAGCAACTAATTACACAGGGAGTGCTTATGTGTGCTGGATTTATGGTATGAGGTAACATTGCTTCATCATTTTTCTGCACACTGAAATTGAAGATAATTGGGCTATTTTTCAAAGCCAATGGAGTGTAGCTTTACTGAGAGGCACTGGCCACATCCAGATTCCTCTTTACTTGCTCTTGGTCCTGATTTAGGTTCTTTCTTCACCTTTGGATAATATTAGGATCTTCACCTGCTTGGAGGTGAATTTAGAGTGATTCAGAGAGAAGCCCTTCTGGAACCCTGAATGTAAACCCAAAGCGTTGACATGGTTCACGGTCCAAGCTAGAGAGTGCCAAGGCCCAATCAGAGCGCATCTGGCCCATTGGTGTCATGCTTGTCCTCACGAAATTGGACCAAACATGCAAGGCCTGCCTGAGAGACACAGCCATTTCTCTCCAGACACAAAGCCTCTAATTCAAGGAATTTCTCCTGAGTTAGCTGTTGTGCCAGTTTATAAGCTGTGGACTTTGGAAACTGAGAACTGCCATCTAGCAGGATACATTTGGGTTTCTTTCTAATCTCAAAGCCTGCTGGGAGACAGTAGATATTAATGCAGAGTACATATACTCTGAAGGCAGACAAAACTCATTTCAAACAGTGGTTTTACCTCATAATCACTTCAATCTATGAACCAAATCCATCTCACCATCTGCTTTTGAAAATAAAGTTGTATTGGGACATGGCCACACCCATTTGTTTACATGTTGTCTGTGGCTACTTGCACACTCCAACGGCAGACTTGGGCAGGATGTATGCAGCCTGCAAAGCCACAGATGTCTATCGTTTGTCCTCTTACAAAAAATATTGCGGATCTCAGCTTCTTCATCTGTTAAGTACAGGTAATTCTAACACAAAACTGTGGTGAGAATTAAATAAAATAGTGTATAAAAAGCACCTGGGGCAATTCCTAACATAAAATAGATCTTCGCTAAGTAGGGGGTTTCTTTTCTCAAGTTATTTTGTATTGGGATACATGTGGGTGGCTGGAGTGCAGAGGCTCAGGGACACACACATTCAATGTGACATATACAAAAGTAACACTCTTCAAGGAATAACCCTCTCACGGCGCCCCCCAACTCACGTGCAGCTCCAGGACTAAAAGAGCCAAGGAAACAAAATGTGAACACTTTCTTTTTTTTAACTGAAGTATAGTTGATTTACAATGTTGTGTTAGTTTCTGGTATACACCAAAGTGATTCAGTTATACATATATGTATATTCTTTTTCATATTCTTTTCCATTATAGTTTATTACAGGATATTGAATATTGTTCCCTGTGCTATATAGTAGGACCTTGTTGTTTATCTATTTTATATAGAGTAGTTTGTATCTGCTAATCCCATGCTTCTAATTTATCCCTCCCCCATCCTCTTTCCCCTTTGGTAAACATAAGTTTGTTTTCTATGCCTGTGAGTCTGTTTCTAAAACATGACCACTGTCTAATATTAGCTGTACTCCTGCAGAAGGTAGGGAGATCGAGAAGGGGGCCTTCCATTATCTTGATATCACTGATATAAGGTAAATCAGCCCGTTTTGATATTCTTTTACCTTATTTACCTAAGAAAGAAGTACATAGCAATTTTTCACTAAAACTTCCCCCAAACAACCCATCTTACTCTGGAATTTATTATATGCATCCTTACTTCCACTAAGAACCAAATATTCTGTAACTCAGAGGAAGGCTTAATATTCTTAGTGTTCTAAGACCCATTTATTAGTAATTAATGCATGCGGCTCTAGATTAGGCCATTTATCTATATTATAAAATCTCATCCTCTCAACAACTCTTTAAGACATATATTATCATTCTGAATCTACTGATGAAGAAACTGGGAGATGAAATAACCTTCTAAGTTTGTGCAACCAGTAATAGGCATAGTTATAATTCAAAGCCACTCTAACTCTCTTCTGAGTCTGCCTAATCTTTAACAAAATTGGCAATGTCAGGAACTGCAAAAGGAGTGGATTTTAACTGAACCGAAACAGTATTGTCAGAAAGCCTGAACAGCTGGCAAGAGGACAGAAGAAACAAATTTTACAAGTATACTCTGAATAACAAGTGTCAATATATATTAAATCCTTTCTACAGGTACTTTATATCTCTCACTCTTCTCAAATAAAAGTGTGGTGAAAAAGCTTTGGATCAGAAATAATAGGTCCTGGGCTCTAGTAATGAATGAACCATTCCCCTGCTCTCAACTTTCCCATTTGTAAATGGGCAACTCAAATGGTCTTTCAGATCACTCTTTCTGAGTGTTTACGATACTTCCCAGGGAGCAAGCCTCAGTCACTGGGGACTGATACTCAAATGTGCAGTATCCTACCGTGAGCCTGTCCCAGAGCCCCTGCCACTGGGAACCACACACACACACACACACACTGAACACACACACACACTGAACACACACACACACTGAACACACATTTTCTTTTCATAGTGCTTGATTTAAAACACATAACAATTAAAAGAAGTCAGTAAGAGAAAAATAAGCTCCATAAAAGTGCAGAGCTGGGTAGATAAAGGAAGAAAATAGAAACAAACAAGATATTTGCATAAGATTTCTGACACAGATTGGGAATAAAATATACATGAAAAGACAGCAAAAAATGAAAGTGTATCAAGTGATAAAAGCAAAGAAAAGCTTAATCAAAATATGCGCTTGTGTGTATACACACACACACACACACACACACACACCCAAAGACATGCTCCTTCTATGAGCAAACAGAAAAAAAAGTGAAAATTCTAAGTTATTTCTGAGTCCAGGCACCTACTTGAAGAAGAAAAGTAAAGAAAAAAGGGGGCCTGGCTAACAGTTATCAAGGAACTACCCTGGGCTAGACCTTGGACATAGCTGACTTTCATAGCAATTTACAGAGCAGCCCAGCCCAACTAATCTTAACACCTTTATGAAGAAGGCATGATTATCCCCATTTTTTAGAAGCAACCATTGCTCACAGGGGTGAATATTTTGCCCAAGACCACACTGCTAGTTAGTTGTCAAATCAACCATCAAATCCAGATCCAAAGTTCATGTTCTTTCCTCTGATGCTACCTTACAACTCCAAAGCAATTCTTACCTTCATCATATTATCCTACCCTAATTTTTAAAAGATAAGAATAAAGAGGGCAGATATTAGTTTCCCTGTTTTTATAAAAAAAGAAACTAATGCTTAGGAAAATTTAGCAACTTGCCCAAATTCACACATCAAGTAAAAAGAGTGGTGTGAACCCAGATGTTCTGACTGGTAAATCAGTTCCTCAGCTACTATTTTATGATGAAACTATTGACTCTTAATATCAGACTTTTTCTACTGAGAGGCATATGTCACATGTTCAGAGAACAGGTCTTAATAGTTGCATGAATCTGTGTTCAAATCTGGGCTGGAATATTTATTAGCTATTTGGGAAAATTGTTTAATGTGTTCTTCTGTAGTGCAGGGTTAATGATATCTACTGCAAAGGTTTTTTTGGTGAGAATTAAATAATTTAATGTGACTGGACAGCAGTAAGTGCTTAATTGAAAGCTGGTGGTTGTCTTAGGTAGGGTTCTTCAGAAGCAGACCATGAAAACAGGATGTGTGCCCCCAGGAGAAAATCGAAAGGGAGTGGGAGACGCAGGACAGGGAAGGGGAAGGAGCCAAGCTAAGTGCACTCTCAGGAAAAAACCCCAGCTGTCCCCTAGTCCTGCAGAAAAAGACCAGAGAATAAATTATATCTCAGATTTGCCATGCTTCCCACCTTTCACACTCCTGTACCACTCAGTCACTGAATAAAACTCGTGGCCAGAATGGTGAGGAAAGATGGGATGCAAAATCATAGAACCTTCTGGCTCTATACACTTGCAGGCAAAGTAGTTGGAGTGCCCTAAGGGCAGAGTTACAGGACAAGATCGGGGGCAGGAGTGGAGTTGGAAGGAGAGAATGTATGAACAAACAGAGGGAGATCCTAGGGCCTGGGCTGGATGAGGCAGTGCCTGCTACATTAGCATCATCATCATCATCATCATCATTATTATTACTATTACCTTTTATTACGATGGAACTGGCATCTTTCTTTTATGTGCCTCATTTCCAGGAATACTGGGGAAAATACATATATTCTCCTGGAGTCCAAGGTAGAAGTCAAGCCAATGCCAGATAAAGGATATTAGTTCACAGGAAGATATATCCATTCTAGATGATAGTCAAAAATGGAAGCCCTAAGCTGAAAGCTTTATTAGGCAACCTACAGCATCCATTTTAGGCACTGTTCTCAGCCAAGGGACAAGATCCCAGCCTCTGTGATTTACTGGAGATGCAAAGCAATGAAACAATGCAGCAAATGGAGACTGGGAGAGATGGCTCTTTTATCACAGTAATAAATGCATGTTCCCAGAACCATTGAAATCTTATTTTTAAATTCTCCACCCCTTATTTAGTACAATTAAAGCCTGAATTCATTACACAAGGGGTAAACAAAGAGATATATTGCTTCCCAGAGACTCAAAAGGAGGTCTAGATTACCTTCGGAATTAATGCTACCTAACAAATAGACTTCCAGCCGAGGCATAAGTTAGCATTAGGCATAACTTGAAAAAAATTAATCTGCATCCAGATTTTCTGGTTCCAGCTGGTTTCCTTTAATAATTCCTATAAAAAATGTGTTGTGCTTTTTTCTGCTTCACATTTTTCTTTGAACAGGACGTTGTATTTCCTAATGTCATGAGAATAGGTCATTGGGTAAAAAGTAAGCAGATGGACACATGTAGATTTTTCCTAAGTAATGACTCAGAAGTCCTACTCTTGGTTTTTTTGTGCTTTATTCATGGCAGTGGATTCTTCTGAGTGTGGGAAGCCTTGATTTATTACTATTGTAACTGGTTCTGGAAAATAAAAGATTTTAAAAAAGGTATATTTTAAAGTTGCAGTATCACCAGGAGATACAATTTGCCAGAGCCTTCCAACAGAAGGAAATTGGTGTTTGTGCTAAAAGCACAGCTCTAGGCTTGAATTCTGGATCTGAGGTTGGGCTGGGTTATTTCTCACAGGTACCTCAAAGTCTGTGAATCTCTATTTCCCTATCTGTACAATGGGGGAAATAATGTTACACATCTCATAGTTTTATTGTGAAGATTAAATGGGGTAATTGATTAAAGATATTCTGGGAAGTAATGGCCATAAAAAGCTCTCAATAATTATGAGGCATTATTAAGGTGTCATTTACCCTGCTGTATGATTTTGGGTCAGCCTTTAAGGCTTGGAAAAGTCTAAAAAAATCACCTGATATACCAGACCACCATAGTGGTGGAATAGTTGAGTGATTCTGAAAAGTAAACTAGCTAGAAAGAATTCATGATAGTTGTATGATATCAGTTGGAAAGGCAGTTCTAGAGAAAACTGTGTGACATATGATTTGGTTGGAGTGTATGTTAGTTTGCTCTTGCTACATACATAGCAAATTACCACAGATGCAGCAGCTTAGAACAACACACACCTTTATTCTCTCACAGTTTTTGTGGGTCATGAGTCTAGGCATGGCTTAGCTGAGTCCTCTGCTCAGTGTCCCAAAGCTGTAATCAAGGTTTGGTTTGGTCTATGTTCTCATCTGAAGGCTTGACTAAGGAAGAATTCATCTTTGCACTCATTCAGGTTGCTGACAGAATTCATTTCTTTGTGGCCAGAGGATTCAGTACCTGGCTTCTTGTTGGCTGTGGGCTGGAGGACACCATTAGGTTGTGAAGGCCACCTGCGGTTCTGAGAGACCACCAACAATTCTTTGTCATGTGGGCTTCTCCAACCTGGTCACCCACTTCACCAAGCCTCTATGCAATGCACTATGATGGAGTCTTATTCAGTGTAACATAATCACTGGAGTGATTTTAAAGGAGACCATCCATTACCTTTGTCATATTCTATTGGTAGAAATAAGTCACAAATCCCACCTCCACTCAAGTGGGTGGGATTATACAAGGATGTGTGTATATAAAGAGTCTGCCTCCATTTTCTGATGTTTGACTTATGACAGCTTTTGATCCTCATCCCTTCCTCTTTCCTTTCTGCCCCATATCTGCACAAGCTGATATGAAAGCCTGGGCGCTCTCTCACTTGACCCTGGCAGGAAGTTCAAATCACACAAGTCTCTGGCAATACACAGGAACCCTCACTCCTGCCCTACCCCTTAAGCACCATAAAAACCTCAAGCCATTTTAGACATTCATGGGAGCCACCTTGGCCTCCCCAGAAAGCCTCATTATGTTAGTAATAAATATTTGCATACTCTTGGGGTGTGTGTGGTGTCATCAGTCTTGATATCCCAGCCAAATTTGGGGTGGAAGTCCATTCCATTCTGTGCAGTGGCTATAACTGTGTAGTTATCTCTAGGAGGGGTCATGGGGGATAACCTAAAGTCAGAACAACAAATCATGATTACTGCTAATATAAACAGGGATCTGAAGTTTTCTAAATTATGACTCTTCGACTATATCAAGCAAATATTTAAAACAAACACTTAGTAGTTTTAAGTGCAAAAGGTTTGAAATGAATTCTTTAACTGCTGGAAGGATTAATCTAACTATTTTGTTCACTCATTCATGATTTCATCCATCCATGCATTCAAAAAGGAGTTACTGAACATCTGTTGTGCACCAGACCTGTGTTTGATGCTAGGATACAGTAAAACATGACATACACTATCCCTACGTTCATATATTTCCCATTAATGGGAACTACAGAGAAGTGAACAAATAATTACATCACTTAAATGTGGTGACCTGAAGTGAGAATTGAAAGATGAGTAGGAATTAGTCAAGTAAAATGTGTAACCATAAATATGGGGGAGAGTGTTATGGAAGACCAACTGGGGGCATGGGGAATGGTCCCAAAAGATAGAAAGCATGTGAAGATGTTCAGCAGCAAAGAAAGAATTGGAATATTCAGGGAACTTAAAAGTATTTCAATAATTTAGTGTAATGACAGAATGTGTCTGTTATTTTAGCTTGACAACTACTTTTTAATAAAACCAGACAAGCAGTCTGGCAGTTCTTTTTCCCAGCAGAGGTCCCCAACCTTTAGCAATGCATGTCCCAAATGAATATCATTACTTACACCTTTATCTAGTTATCTGTAATTTATAGTAACCTGTATCACAAGCCCAATTCAATCACTGGTCCCTAAACACAAGGTCGGCAGTGGATTCTAGCAATGTGTTTCCCAAGGCAAAAGGTATTCTGTCAGCAGCAGAAATGATGATTGGATGATATGAAATTGTATTTTATTAGCTGACTCAAAACATATACAGTTAAATCTTGTTAAAAGTGCCTCACTGTACCCTAGATAGCAGGTGCTCTATCAAACAGCTGTCACCAAAAGACAACAACTCTACAGCAGAGTTGTTCTCTTATACTCATAGTAGCCTCATAATAGGGGCTGCCAGGATTTTGAATGGAATGCAATAGATATTGATTTGCACACCCAGGTGTGAATGTTGTACTTTTCCTTTTACCACCTTTCAGCTTGGAAATAAATGAGCTTCTATTTCTGTTCACCATTGCCCCTTTCCTCACTCCAGATGTTGCTCCTTGCTTTTCAGTATGGTAATTGCACATCTAAAACCTGAACACTCCTTGAATACTGCAAAAAAAATGCCAGATTGCATGAAAGTGTTTTGTCAATTAACAGGAAAAAGTCTTAATGCAGTTCATAAGTATCATTAAATCAATGAAAGTTTTAAGTTAACTTGTTTCATCTATGTTATATATTTGCATCTTCATTTATTTGTGTATTTATAGACCTTTTCTCATTTATCATGAAATTTCATGAAGATTATCTTCTACTCCAAGAACAATTCCTAATCAGGTCAATGGCAATAAGAATGTAAAACAAGGCAGTCTGTTAAGAGGAAGGGATAAGATATAATAGCTATTGCTATCTGATGTTTCCTGGCACAGTATTAATCCACTGAGAGTTTCAGCTAAAGACCATGAACAAATGTTCCAAGGTTCCACAGCCCTGCCCAGGATTTCACTGGCTCACCAGAAGTGGCAGCAAATGTGGCAGCATAGGTACCTTTGATTGGAGAGAGGAATTGATTAATAAATGGTAACCAAGTTTATACAGTGTGACGATGACTGATTTGACACACCAATTCATCAGGGTTGTATCTTCATGCTGGATTAGAAATGGCAGCTTCAAGAAAGGGGAAAGGTCAGGGGTAAGAGGAAAATACAGCAGCCAAGATAAGAGCACAAAAGCCTTTGCTAGGAATTGAAATGGAAAAGGCAAGAGAAGTCCTTGGTAAATCCTTTGCTCTGTGGTTCAGCATCATTAAAAAACTAATTTGTATATTCATCTAATTTCCTTTTATGCAATGAGCAAAAGTCACTAAAAGACCAGAACAAACAGAGAATAAAACAACACTGAGAAAATAGATATAGATGTGTGTGTACATAATAAATTAAAATATGTATATAATATATACATATAATATTCTCAAGGAAGAAAGCCCATATCAGATAAATGAAGGATTCGGTCATGGTTTTGCTAATACATGTCATTTGACTAACATTCCTGAGTATCTACTAGGTACTAGGAATTCTGCTAAGCCCTGGAGTTTAACGTAGAAGATGAAGTCCTGTGCCTCTCAGAAGCTCAGAGCTGGTGGAAGTTCACCACTTCAACAAGGCCGGAGACACACAGAGATGGCAGAATGCACAAGATAGAATAAGATACATTAAGGGAACTAAAATAATTCTCATAGCTGGAATAAAGAGGGTTTTTGAGCAGGTAGGGTGGTTTGGAGAAGTCACTTTCACTTTGTGTCATGCAACATAGTATGGAGAACATAGCCAGAGTAAGACCTGAGTCCAAATCCTCCATACATCACCTAATAGCTCATAGCTTTGGGCAAATTACTTAATCTCCTTGAGCCTTAGTTTCTTTATGTGGAGAAAGCAGATAATAGTAGCAGGCTTCTCATATGGTGCTGGCACATAGTAGACTCAAAAACTCAATAAATTTGATAGTAAGTTTTATTAAATAGTATTACTATTATTGAAAGCCACTGATCCATGGTTCTTGGGTCGTCCCTTAAAGCAAAATAGTTTTCCTTTAGCCTGCTGTCTCCGTTCACTTCTGAAGAGAAACCGTCCACATCTTAGGGAAGGTAAAGTTCACCACAGACTACCACAGAAACAGTAGGATGGCAAAGAGTGTCACATCATCTTGAGTCCTAGGATGGTCAAGTCATACATTTGTCTACTGCCCCTGTGGGTAACGCCTTGTTCTGAAGCAGCTATTGGGATCTGCAAATGCTAAAGGTCCAATAAACTTCATCTCTTCACCCCGCTGCTAGAACTTTCACCTCAGTAACACAGCTCAAGATCTTCAGCTAGATTCACATGGGTTCCATCATGACATGGTGGTTTTAAGTGCCCCAAAATCCAAAGGAAAGAAAGCAAAGAAAAAATGACTCCTCTTTGTCTTTCTAGCCACCGATACTACTTTTTCCCCCCAGTTGCTGCAGTGAGAATTGGTGATTGAAAGCCAATAAGGTCTCTATTGACTCAGAGTACAAGGGGATTTGATTTATCACGGAACATGGCAGAAAAAAAAATAATACAGGTGTGTCCTTTGCCATAAATAATGCAGATTTACTCTCTGAAAATTTCATAACTTCGATGATGCTGAAAACATACTGATTCAAGTGTATAAGGCAAAACTCTCTCCCGGCAATCAATTGCTTACACGGTTGACATTTTTCTAACATCTGTTTTAAGATTTTGAAGTTTAAGACCGCTATTTTTCACTGACTATACTGACACATTCACCAAGCTCTCCTTGGCTAATCTACTACCTTGGCTTGTTTAATACAAAAAGCACAGGAAGCTCTTCAGAGTTTCTAGGGACAAAATGCAAAGAGCAACATATAACACTCTACTCCCCAGCCTCATTTAGGAAACAGCTTGTAGCTCTGCTGTGGGAAGACTGACTCTCGGAACTTAGGACAAGGATTTGCTTTGCGGTTTGTTTTTGTGAGTCTTGTCAAGGCAGCATATTGCTTACTTAAAAAGGAAAAAAATCTTGGGTTCTTCTGTGTATGTGAACAGAATATGATATCTGGTTAGTTCAAGATTAGAAAATAATTGAAACTATCGCTTTGTTTATTGTTGTGTTCCTAGGCTGAGGGACAAAGAAATCCTATAGAAAAAATTCTCTGGATTTTCTGTAAGGTATTTAACAGATACTGTTTTATTATTTTTTGTGAATGACATAGAAAAAAATAAGAGCCCAATTAATGAAGCCAGCCATTTCTGGAAGAAAAGAATAAAGGCAGACCTTCAAATAATAAAAGGGGTTCCACGTGGAATAACAATGACAAGAGCGACATTCTAATATGATTCAGGGGAGCTTGGAAAACTCTAAGAAGGTATTGAATGTCTTCCCATTGATGAGTCCAAGGTAATTTCAGAACAATTTTCTGAAGTCCTAAAATAGGTAAGTCATCTAGATATAGGAAGACTCTGGGAAGCTGTGCTCAACTATGAGATCAAACCACATTCCACTGCTTTTTCTCATAGTCAGAACAGGTCCATATTGTGGTCCTTTGATGTGTCAAGTTGGCTAGGCGACAGCTACCACCCCTACCCCATAATCCGAACACTAATGTGGGCGTTGCTTGAAGACATTAGGTATATGTGTATAAGTCCATAATTGGTTGACTTGAAGTAAGGGAGATTATCCTAGATATTCAGGATGGGCTTCATTCAGTCAGTTAAAAGGCTTTACCAGAGGGCTGCGGCTTCACTGATAAAGAAATTTCGCCTGCGGACAGCAGCTGTAGCACGGTTGAGAGTTCCAGCCTGCCCTTCCTGCTTGCCCGTCCTATGATTTGGAACTTTCCTAGCCAGTCCCTGCAATCACATAAGCCAATTTTTTTTTGCAATAAACTTCTTAATTTATGTCACCTACAGGTTCTCTTTCTCAGTTGAAGCATTACTAGTGCACTCAGATATCAGCAATCTCATGTGGTTCAATCTGATAGAAGGTCATTTGGCAAAGGAAATATATATGAGAAAAATGTAAAGTTTACTGAAAATGAGAAAATTACTTTAAAATGAGTATGATGAAGCTGTTACGTTGTAACTGAATATTACCGTCTCTATTACATTGTTAACATTTTATACTTCCTTATATTTGGTATTTTAATATAAATGCCTGAATATGTGTAGTAAATATAAAACATACTTAAAACTATGATTAATTACTTATTATTCAGTGAGGTTTAATCTATGTCACCATTTCCTAGTCAAATAATAAAAAATGGGACAAAGGCCACATACATTTTGATAAGAAGGTTAAGAAAAGGTTTTCAAAATGTCAGAATTGCTCAGGAAAGAGCGACCTTGGCAAAGTGTTTTGGTGACAAGGATAATGGAAATGTGGTACCTCCCTTGTTGTTGCAGCCGATGTCTCACTTTACCAAATGCATAGTTTTGACAAGAGACCTTCTTACCCTCTTGTTATCCTAGTTTCTCTACTTCTTCAGATCAACGCTTTACCATCAGAATGCTAGGGGAAGCCAGAAAATGTTAAATATCTGAAGATCCATTCTTTTTGTCACCTTTTACAATATTATAACTATAGCCGTCACCTCAAAACACTTTGGAGTCAAGTACAGCCATAAGGTTGAAGCCAAAAGGCCAACCCTGGCTGTAATGGAGAAAAGTAAACTCGAGTCACAAACAGTTTCAATGAAAATCATCAGCAATGTGAGTAGCACAGGGAAGTAAGGTTCTTAAATGGATGTTTCAGAATCAGACAGATTCCCTTTAAATGAGAATTTATGGTTTTACAAACACAGGGCATTTTAAAATGGACTCACATGCTGGGGAAAATAATGAAGAGAAATACTAAAGGTAAGCTGTAAAGACAGCAATGGCTCTTGCACAATTTCTCTAAAATCCATCACAACTGAATCACCAACATGTTCTATATTTAATAAAAGGTTGCTCTCTGACACCATAAATCCAGCAATAATATTTTAGATATTTACCAAGTGATTAAACTGCAGTAATTTATTCTGCTTTTATACCCTTATTTTTCCCTCAGGATCCTAAAAGATTTTACTGCCTCCCATAAAGCATTTTCACTCTAAATAATCAATACGGATTTATCTACATCTTATTATTTTTTAGATTTATCTTATTTTGCATGAAATTTTAACCTCCATGAAGTTTATAAAAAGATAAAGTAGCTCACTTCCAAAAACCCTTTCTGAGGTCCTTGTTCTATATCTTTTACCTGGCTGCCAATTCTGGGGAAATTACATTTGACAACACTCCAAAATGTGACTTGATTTTGTTGCTCCTCATAGGCATTTTTAAAGAGAGGAGGGATGAAATGGATGTGCTACATTAAAACTAAAAACTGCATTAAAAATGTAAACTCTCAGAAAACAAATATTGTATATTAATGCATATATGTAGAATCTGAAAAAATTGGTATAGATGATTTTATTTACAAAGCAGAAATAGAGACACAGACGTAGAGAACAAACATATGGATACCAAGGAGGGGGGGTGGGATGAACTGGGAGATTGGTATTAATATATATACACTATTGATACTACGTATAAAATAGATGACTAATGAGAACCTACTGTATAGCACAGGGAACTCTACTTGATCCTCTGTGGTGATCTAAATGGGAAGGAAATCCAAAAAACAGGGGATATATATATACATATAGCTGATTCACTTTGCTGTACAGTAGAAACTAACACAACATTGTAAAGCAACTATTCTCCAATAAAAATTTTGAAAAAATGTAAACTCTCAGGCCTCTGAGTGAATATTTAAGGCAATATTGGGGTAACTAGCTAGCATACCTGATAAAACAATGTTTGTCATCACGTGTCCCTTATACCTCTAGGCAGTGATGGATATGAGGTTGGGGAGAAATCTTCAATAAAAGGAGAAACCACTGGATGAAGTTAACACAACATCCTGGGCAAGCATTTTTCCTCAAATATTTGGGGGAAATATTTTATAAGAAACCAATAAGAATCATATTATTTTACATGCTAATGTATTCTATATTAATATATTATTAAAATGATATCAAATACTAAATTTACATACAGTTTTATATAGTTTGGCACTGTATATTGTAGAATGGAATGATGAATTGTGATGGGAATTTATAAGATAAATTGCAACAATTATCAAAAAATCAGGCTTTGGGATAAAACTTCAGATATCATTAGTATCACCTTTTATGTTATTCTCCCAATTTCTTCTGTTTTTCTTCCCCCATCCTATCTAAAAATATATGTTCACTCTCCTCTTTATTTATGAGTACTTTGGTGAGACATTTTGAGAAATATTATGCTAGAGGTGCTGATCTTGGGCAAAGGCGTTTCAGCAATGTGATCAGGATGGAGCATGGTTACTTAGGATGAGTCAGACAAGTTCTTAGCAGGTGAGAGCTAAGAGCTACAGTTCCTCATGGACGATCTAAACAAATGTCTAGGTTGTTTAAGGGAGCCATGAGGATGGGACTAAGTAAGCAGTCATGTTTCATAGATCCTTGAATTCAGGAACCTCTAACAGAGATCCAAGGCAGTAATTGCTACCAGTGTGTTTCTGTTGGCATCTAATACAGAAAACCTAGGCATCAATGGGCAAGCCCTTCAGAAGTTGAAAGGCTTCTGTTGGTCTGCAGCCAGTGTATCTTATCGTCAGTGTCTTTAGACAGAGCTACACCTTTAAGACAATAGGCTAGTCTGGAATAATGCAAGGGACATGTAGAACTGAAACCACAGGCTTCAACTTCCCCCTTTATAATAGCTATAAAACTCTGAGGATTGTACAAGGACTCTTGTCAGAGAGAAACTGACATAGTCCCATCCCACTCCTCCTCCTGTTCAGTGAAAAATATTCATGGGAGAAAAGATAGGCTTTTCTTTCCATAAGAATACCATTCAGTAAACAATGCTGCTTGGAACACCATATAAGAAAAAGGGGTGTTGACCAATGTAAACGGAAGGCCATTGAAATCTGAGGGGTTCTGTTTCCATCAGCTCTGAAATGCTTGATTTCGTTCTCTTTGGGCCTATTCCCCAAATTACTAAAATGGAGGACATAACTCAACAAAACCCCATTGAGATAAAATGCTTGCTGCTTTTAAAAGACAATTTTAAAATAACATTTATAGATTTATTTCATACATGTGTATATATCTCTTCTTCAAAATCAGTGAAATTGTGTATGAAACAAGTGAGGACATTTAGCGTGATCACCAGTTAGAGTTAACTCAATAGCTTTATCATACAATTTACAATTCTGTGAGTTGAATTATTGCCTTTAAACTACTGATAAAGAATGGTTTTTAAAGAATACCAACTGAGACCAAATCCAAAGCAAGATGTAAAGTTTAAGAACACCTCTGGATAATAATATATTAAATTTACTTGGTTTATGGAATTTTGCTCTATTGAACGTTAGACATCTTAATCCAAATAGGCATGTGATTATGATTGATTAAAAAGACATACTTGTCCTTTACCTCTGATTTCTATCCTCTACCTAAGAGTGATGTTTACTAGCCACACTCTAACACCACATAATATGTGTGACTTCTCTCCCTTTTGTACAAATAAGAGCATACCTTAAATGGGAGCTTTTCTGTGCATTTTCCACAGACAATTTTAGCACATTAAGTCATAAATATTGATATTCATTTGTCTCTTAGTTTATTTTCTTAGTCCACTCTTATGCCTCAAGTTAAGTAAGTCAGATTTTTAACCTAATAATTCTCTCTTTAGCAAATAAAGTGTAACTCTTTGAGCTGAATTCCCCACCAGCAAGATACTAGAATTTCTGAGCATTTTGCAAATAGGCCAATGAAGTTCCTATCATTTGTACCAAAGAGTGCTGCATCCCTTCATCCCCCACATTCTGAGCTTGGATAATTCACGCACACACACACACACACACACACACACACACACACACACCTCTTTCATTTTCAATATCACCCTTAAGTAACTGTGTGTTCACAGAAAAACTCTTTTCTTACCCACACTAATAATCTTATTTTATTGAGTGAGAAGAAACAAAAGAAATGCAGTGCTTGTGCCCTTATCTAATCCATATTTACTGCACAGATGTCAGGAGTGATCAGATGGAAGAAAAAGGAGATATATTTTTCTGTACTGCAGAAGAAAGGATTTGGATTTGGGTCTGAATTTTCTATTTATGCATCCTTAAAATACAAATGCAGTTATGCTGGCACAAAATGACCTGACTGTGTTTTTCAATAAACAGCAAGACTGTTAGCCAACTCATTTCACAAGATTATCTTAAAGGTGAAAAAAGAAGCATTAAAAAGACACAATTATCTTAGAGTTGTATTACACCTTTCCTCCAAGACTCTTAAAACATTCTGGAAATTATAGTCCAAATACTGTGCTCAGCACATAACCATCCTCCTCTGGTCCTCTCAGTGAGAAATACAAGTACATAACAGTGGATAAAAATGACCTTCCAAATAAATACAGTTCATCATTCCCTCATGAAATACAACTATTTTGGACAGATACACACAATTCAGAAAACCAAAGGTGTGTGAAACCTAAGAGGTCATTCCCATGTGTTTCAGGCTTGCAGAACCCCAGGACTGAATCCAATTCAGGGATGCTGTTTGCTTGGCCTCCGAGTGTTTGAAAGATTAGACAATTTCACATAAGTCTGGGTTTCCATCTTCCCTTGAAAAAATTGAGGCATTTGGCAACACTGAGCCCACATCCCTCATGGCAGTAATTGGCTGCATCTGAGAGCAGCTCTCTCCTCTTTACTGGGTACAGGATACACAGTTCTTCTATTTTCCTCCATTTGCTACACTTACCCTATTTACATAAGCTGCTCACCTCTGGAAGTAATCAAGCTTGAAACCCTGGTTTTAATCTGTGCAGACATACTACCATCCTTACCTTAAATAGGTTGTTTTTCTCCAGATGCTTCATAATCACACCTTAAAATTTAGTTATTGAGACAACCCTGGGATGACAATTCATATTGTAACCTGGTCTTAATTAATTATTTCCTCAAATATTTGTTATATTATATGCAAGGCAAAAGTCTGGGACCTGGAGAATATATAGGAATGGATTGGGCATATATCCCATCCTTGGAAAGCCACTGGCCTAATAAGGAAGATAAAACGTGAATGGAAATTTCAAGGCAGAAATGTACGAACATTGTAAGAGGGGTATCTAAAAGGGATTTCAGAGACAGGGAAACCCATGTCCACTGGGAATGGGCGAGGGAGAGCTCTGTGAAAGAGGTTCCTTAGGTCCCCTTCTCTGGGAGCAGACTCTAAGATGGATGTTTGTATGCAGGTGACTGACTAAGGATGCTCTCAGGATCAATTCCTGTGGGGGAGTGAAAGAAGCAGGACTGGGAAGAGGAGGTGCTGAAGCAACATGCAGTCACAGCAAATGGCTTCAGCAGACCTCATAGGGAGCTTTGGAACTGGGATGGCCCTTGAGAGTTGTTCCAAATTGGGGCAAGTGGGCCAACCCTTATAAGCCACATCTGCCAGTCAATGAATATGGTTTACCTATAGGCAAAGATGCTGGTTTCCACTAACTCCTTCCTCTTTTCACTTTCTGGACTCGTCTACAGCCAAGCCTGCTTTATACCTTGCTCCCACCATGCAGTAAGCATACAGGGCTGGGCTTACTCTGCCATTTTTTCCTGGTTGAGGCTCTGATTGGGTAGATGAGGCAATACTCACTCCCCCATGCAATGAAATGGGTAAGTGGACTCAGGCTACTTTATGGTCACATTCAGTCACACTTCTCTATCATGGTCTCACCCCCATTTCTGACTCACTCTTGCTCTTGCTCTCACTCTTTCCTGGGCATGCCTGAATTTGCAGATCCCTAAGTGTAAATTCAAAATGAAAGATAAGCAGTCCCACTTTGGCATTAGGTCTATCATCTTGTTTCAGCCAGCATTTACCAGAAAGTCCCTCATTGGAGTTAGATTTTTTTTTTTTTTCTACTTTGCTAACTCTTTGATATCCTTCTATGTATGTCCATCAGCCAGAATGCCAGAGGAGAGGGGAGAGAGGTGAGTGGCACCCCAACTCTAAGGAAGGAATGTGTTTGGGTACCATTACTAATATCACTCTAACCTGTGCCAGCATATTATTGCAAGCATTTTATACCACTGACTTAAAGAGATCATCACTGGCCATAGCCACCTTGATAATAATAAAAAAGAGTCATAGTTATCAATTAATGACCACTTTCTATAATGGCAGGTACTGAACTGGGCAATTTGCAAATATTGTCTTTAATTCTAATATCAACTCTTCAAAACAGGTATTATTCCTCTTTTATAGATTAGTAAACAGAGGCTAATAAGGAGAAAAAATCCTGCTCATGGTTATATAGCTAGTAAGTTGACAGCTACAGTTCAAATACTGGTCATCTGGCTCCTTCAGCCGAAGCTCTTTCTCCTATACCACACCACTTTTAAAAACAGTAATTACTTATCAGCGCCTACGAGGTGTAAAGTTCTTTACATATATTACTTAACTGAATGTTTACAACAGCCCCATGACATTTATTATTGCCTGATTTTCCCACGTGGAAAATGGGGGTAAGAAAACTTGCTAAGAATCAGTGAGTTGATAAGTGGCCATGCCAGGATTCAGTCCTAAGTCTGACAGTTCCCTGAGCCTATATCCCTTCCACTCTGTCTCACAGTCTGTCTCCTTGGTGAGGAAATAGAGGGCTCAGAGAAGTCACATGGGAATGTTCATACATCAGTAAAATCTACAGGAGAGGTCATCAGATACGGTCAACGTTAACTCCTACATAGGTAGTTTAATGTCAGAGGCCAATGGGCTTGTGTATTTCAGCAGTAAACCAGATTTTAATGATTGGTATCCTCTCCTCCAGACTGAAGTCGACTTGTAAGCCTTTAGGAACACAGACCCCTGGGTCTGTAGACAAACCTCAGAATTCTCAAGGAAGATAGTCTTCACTGTACAGAGCCATTGAGAGACTCACCAGTACCCATGAAAGTCCTGTGGAAGAGTACAGATGGGAGAGGGAAAGTTCAATGAAATGTTTGTAATACTTACTGAACCTATCACTGGGTTACTAGAGTCCTTGGGGCCCAAGTATAACTCCTTAGAATGACCCCAAATACATATAAATCTCCACTAGCCCCTGAGGAGAGATCCAGGGGAAATAATATTTGTATATCATAGCCCTTTCCAACATTCACCAGGATGAGGTCTCTGAAAGATGACTTCAAAACAGCAATTCAAGGAGCAGGTGAGCCAGAATGAATGGAAAATTGGTCATGATTTCAGGGTTTTGCCACAATCTGTCTAAAAGCTGAGATCTTAATAAAGCTGACTCATGATACACCATGTGAAAGAATCCAGATACAAAATAGTACACATTGTATGATTCCATTTATAGGAAACGTCCTAAATAAACAAATCTATAGAGACAGCAAGTAGATTAGTGGTTGCCAAGGGCTTGGTCAGGGGATAAAGAGCAACTGCTAATTGGCACAAGGTTTCATTTTAAGGTGTCAAAATATTCTAAAATTAGATTGTAGAGATGGCTGCTTGACTTTTTAAATACACCGAAAACATCAAACTGCGCATTGAATGGGTGACTTTTATGGTATATAAATTATATCTAGATAAAGTTGTTAAAAGGAAAGATGATTTACCACATACTAATGAGACATCAAAAAATGGCACATTATAGTAAAAAGAATAATCAAAAAGCATTAAAAATTAAAATAAGTAAAAAATAAATATATGATAGAAATCAACATAAGATTTTATCAAAAATCATTAATTAAAATCTAGGTCTGAAATTCAGTGCACACTGTGTCTAATTTGAATTGGTTTTCCTATTTTGAGTCTTTAGTTAAGGTTGCTTGAGAAGAGAATCTGAAATCACAAAAGGAAATCAATACCACAGTTGACCAAGGCTGGGTTTAATACTGCTGCCCACATTTGAGTGCAGTGAGGAAAAACAGTATTTATTAGTCATATAATAACTACATGGCCTCCTGCTTATCTCAGAAATTTCTCCAAGGAACACAGCCATTTCCCACCTATTATTTCCTATTGATTTTCACCATCTGTCAAGAAGCAGAGCAAGAAGAGGAGTTATAACCAAAGAAGGTGAGACCAGAGAGGGCAAAAGGAGTGGGGAATACTGCACAGCTCCGTGGATGTGATAGCAGATAGGCATGTAAAGCTTTCAACTTGTAGCTCACTTTTCTGTGTAGTCAGTTCTCTGACTCCAAGTTGATCCTGTGAGAGCAGGAATTCTATGTGCTCACCTGAGGCCTAAATTCAAAAGAATTTGAGGGCAGATTATTGGATTGAGAATTCCATCATTATCACCATCATCCTGTTATTGTTGTTATACATGTTAGCATATATACAAGTATTATCACAATTCCAGTTCACTATTTTTGATGATGAACGATTATCATAGCTAACATTTGCTTCCATCATCAGGGAGCTCTCCCCTGAGCAGCCAAGGTTTTCAGAGGATCCCTTAGATGTCAATGATAGACAGAACCAGTTTCTTATAACACGTGAAGAAACTTAACACATGTCATGTTTAAGTACCAGGCTCTGTTCTAAGTCCTTTATGTATATTAACTCATGTAATTCTCAGAATAACTCTATGGGGAAGGTATTTTAATTAAGCCTCTATTTTACAAATGAGAAACTGAGGCATGAAATCCAGGAAGCTATACAAGGTCACATAGCTGTGAAGTGGTGGAGGGGAACTTGAGCCAAGGCAGTCTGGTTTTAAGTGCTTACTCATAACTGCCATGCGAACTGCCTTCACAGGAGAGGGAAGCTCTTTCGAAGGAGAACATTTTGACCTAGATTTATATTGTTCACAGAGACCCCTTGTAGCCAAAGTGCAGTAGAGGTAGGGATTCTGATGACCGTCATTTCCTAAGTCATGTAATTTTTATCCCACCAATGACAAATACCAGCAATTTGGCTTTTTCTAAGATCATGATATTCATCCAGCTTTTGAGATCAAAAATTGCTTAAATATAATGTATCAGACATTATATTTAGGATTATATAATCATCCTAAATTATAAATAGGATTATATAATAATCCTAATTATTATCCTATAATTAGCATTTTAATTATAATCCTATAATTAGGATTATTATATAATCCTAATTATTATATAATTATTATATATAATTATATTTAGGATTATATAATAGGATTCTGGATCCTATTAAGGCCTTACAAACCCTATGTTCATATATTTATTTATTCAGTATATTTACTGAATGTTCAATATATGCCTGGTCTTGTTCCAGGCACCGGGCATAGAACATGAATAATCCTGGCAAAGCCCCTGCTCTTTTAGTGCTTCCTTCTGGTGCAGAGCTTCTCAACCTCAGGCACTATGAACATTTTGGGGCAGATTACTATTTTTGTGAAGAGCTGGCTAATCCATTATAGAATGTTTAGCATGTCTCTAATTATGACAACCAAATATGCCTACAGATATCGCTAAATATTCCCTGGGGGGACAAAACCACCCCCAGAACCACTGTTCTAGTATAAATCAAATTGAAAATAAATGAAGAAATAAACCAGTAAAAGATAAAAAGTATCACATAGTGAAAAAGTGTTCTGCAAAGTACTAAAAGATAGTGATATTTTAGGAAACAACTGTGTGGCTACTTTAGGTTGGGTGGTCAAGATTACCTCTTTGAGGAGCTGGCATCAAAGTGAGACCGAATGTCAAGAACGAAGATTATGGAAAACAGTATTCTGAGTACAGAGTGAATCTAGAGCAAAGCCTCTGAGAAAGCTACAAGCTTAACTTGTTCCAGGGTCAAAAAAGCCACATTGGACAGAATGAGAAAAGAGAGAGCAGTTTAAAGTGAAGTCATGGAAGAAAACAGAGGTCCGATCAGGCAAACCATGCAGTGGGCCTCCAATGGAAGGCTTCAAGCAGAGTAGTCTGCTATGTACAGGGCAGACTACAGAGAGATAAGAGTCAAAGCAAGAAAACTAGAGAGTTGGAACACTGATGCAGAATTTCAATGGAAAAATAATGGTGGCTTGGAAGAAGATGCTATAGGTGGGGATGGAGAAAAATGAATTGTTTGAGTGAATGAATAAATGATATGTTTGTCAGAACTTGCTGATGGATTGAATGTGATAGGGAAGATACAGAAATATCATCCCTCCTCCCTCCTTTTACTGTCTGGAACAAGAGAATGAACAGTTGTTGAAAAGACTGAGAATAGAGTGGAGGGAAGAGACTCAGAGCTAAGAGTTTTAGTTTGCCTATGTTAAATCTGAGATGCCTATTAGACATACAGGTGAAAGTACCATGTATGCAGTTGAAGTTCCAGGGACAGGTCAGAATTAGACATAGAGTTCGGGAATATTATCTTAGTTATTAAAGAGTATTTAAGTCATAGGTCTGGATTAATCCATCTATGGAGACTTACTTGAAAGACAAAATAAAGGGACCCAGGATAAAACAGGACTCACCAAGATTTAGAGTTGGAGCCTAAAAGATAGAGAAAATAAATGAAGAAAATGAGAAAGAACTAGCCATGAACACTGAGAAAGAGAGGCAAGGTGGCTGAAAAAACACTTCATAGGATTATCAGGAACACCGTGAAATAAACTGCCAAACTTAAGGAACGTACAAAAGGAAGTGTTATGCAGATATCTCATCATTGAAACAATTCTTCCTTAAGAGAGCTATCAGATACCTAATCTGAGAACAGAAATGAGGGTGAATCCTGGAGTGTGCTTGTTAGTCTGCAATGTTTGTGTCAATCTGTTTACTATTACGGTTCCTTAACCTTAATATAAGTTAACAGAGCACTTAGTGTGTAGAAGCATTATGCTAAGTGCTTTTTAATCAACAGTCACTCTTTTAGTCCTCTCAACTAGCCTATAAGAAAGTACTAGTATATGAAGAATAAACGTGGATATAGTGCTCACTGTGAATCCAGCCCTGTTTAAGCACTTTACATAAATAACTCATAAGATAGGAACTGTTCATATTACCATCCTCATTTTATAGATGAAGAAACTGAGGCAGGGAAACTTTAAGTAGACTGTTCAAAGTCACACAGCTAGTAAGAGGTGGATCCAGGGTTTGGACCCAGCAATCTGACTCCATTCTGTGCAATTTACCACTGAATTATATTGCTTCTGTATAGCTACAGGCATTTCCCAAGTGTTATTAACGATTACACTAAGCTAATTTTACAAATGAGGAAACTGAACCTTGAAAGGGTTAGGTTACTTCACCAGGATCACTTGGATAGTCAGTGGCAGATCTGTGTGTTTTGAACCCTAGTCTCTCAAACACCAGTGTTTTCACTCTTAAATATTAAGCAAATACCATAATCAGCAAGATATACGGAGAGAAGCCAAAATTAAAAGAGAAAATATGATTTTCTGATCACACCTCTCTAAATTAATGGCAGAGAGAGAAATAGAATTCAGATCAAGGCTTTAGCTAAAACATACCATGGCCTTGTTCTTCAAAGCAAATGCCAATTCCTCTTTATTTCTTCTGTGGACTTTGTGGAGTCGGGTGTAGGTCTCCATCACTCTTAGCACCTGATACCCTGCTATACTTCCAAGGAACCATCTCATTCTTAGAATGAACCACTCTATTTTTTAGTGGTTTCGCTTTTTGAACAATTCAGGTTTAATTAATTTTATTTTTATTAAGGTATAGTTGATTTATAGTATCACATTCATTTCAAGTGTAAAACATAGTGATTCAAAACGTTTATACATTATACTCCATTTAAAGTTATTATAAAATAATGGCTATATTCCCTGTGCTGTACAATGTATCCTTGTAGCTTATTTATTTCATAAGTAGTAGCTTGTACCTCTTAATCCCCTACCCCTATCTTGCCCTTCTTCCCTTCCTTCTCCCCATTGGTAACCACTAGTTTGTTCTCTATATCTATCTGTTTTTGTTTTGTTACATTCATTCGTTTTATTTTTTTTAGATTCCACATATAAATGATAACATAGAGTATTTGTCTTTCTCTGACTTATTTCACTAAGCATAATACCTTGCAGGTCCATCCATGTTGTTGCAAAACGCAAATGCCATTCTTTTTTTATGGCTGAGTAGCATTCCACTGCTTATATACCACAACTTTATCTATTCATCTGTTGATGGACACTTAGGTTGCCTCCATATCTTGGCTACTGTAAAAAATGCTGCTGTGAACATTGGGGTGTTATGAATCTTTTTAAATTAGTGTTTTCATTTTCTTTGAATATATATCCAGGAGTGGGATTGCTGGACCATGTGGTAATTCTACTTTTAGTTTTTTGAGGAACCTTCATACTGTTTTCCATAGTGGCTGCACCAATTTACATTGCCACCAATAGTGCCATCCTTTTCTCCACATTGAACAATTCAGTTTTCTATTCAGATATCCATCTTTCAGGTTATTTCTTAGAAAATCAAACTTGCTCAATAAACATCTCTTAAGTAAATAGAATGCTAGAGTTGTTGAATGGATCAAATTAGATAATGCCTACAAAGCACTTAGTTCTGTACCTGGAACACAGTGACTGCTCAATAAATTGTAGCTGCTGTGTTATTATTCTTATTGCTATTATCATCATTCTAGCTTTTGTCATGGCTATTTATTATAGGAGAGAAAATATATATAGATACATAGTAAAGCCCAAAATATAAGTCTAGTCACTGGAAAGAATCCATAGAGGAAAAAAGGGGAGATTATTTTCCTGCCTCCCAATAGGGTGTCCAGTAGAGAGTTCAGAGGGTATGACTACAACTCAGTATGGCATATCTTCAATTCAGCATCTCCTAGGTATGATCTAGATTAATTATCAGATTTAGATTGGCTTATATATAAAAATCAATTGAGAAAAAAAATTACTTAATATTTTAATAACACTACTATTTGGTTTATTTCAAATACATAGTTCTAAAATACCTAGTTACTATTTTAATTACAATAGATTGCATGAACTTTAGAAAATGCAGATAAACAAAATGAAAAAACAAAATTAAAATTATTTAATATTAAATAATTTTATGAATTACACATGAATAATGTTTTTATACGTATTCTTATATATATATAGTTTAGTGTTACTATTTAGTATTTAGCATTGCTAAATTTAGTTTTTAGTATTTAGTTACTATTAGTTACTATTTAGTGTTACCAAGCTATTACTTGAATCACATATATCCTTTCAGAATCTTCCTATCAAATGTATATATTTCTCTCTTCCCCCCGTACACATATACATGCACACACAAACATATCCACATATTCTATTTTTAGGGTTGTATGTTTTTATGGTTCTTAATAATTCTGTTTATGTGTATAAATAGGTCCTTAGACCTCCTTGCTATTAGCAAGCATCTGATCCAGGATAAAAAGTAGCAAGGCCTCTAGAACACTGTAGAGGACATTGATTTTTCTGACTACCCACTAAACTTTCCATGTTTAGTCCATCAACTTCAGGTAGGGCATCACTTTTATTTCCAGATAGAGAGCACATCACCCAGTCCCAGTCACCCAGCAAAAGGATTTAACTTGCCACCATGATTGGTTCAGAAACATGGACATGTGACCCACATTGGTCCAATCAGAATGCACCTAAAGACTAAGTGTAAGAGTTCCTTTTTTCTGTTAGACCTGAAGCTACCATGTGGAGCCAGTGAATGAAACTAACAAGGGCCAGTTTTGATGAGATACAGTGAAAATTCCAAGAATTTATGGTAAGTTTTGAGTCCCTAGATCAATATCTGAGTACATTTGCACTCTGGCCTCCTCAATCACATAATCAAATAAATTCCTGTTCTTAATATAGCTGATTTGGGTAAAGTTTTGCTTATGTGCAACAGAAGTAATCTTAACTGTTACAAGCACAAATCAGAGAAGCCAAACTTGAGTTTTAGTTCTAATGTCTCCCCTATGTCCCTTTTTTTAAAAAAGAAATTCCTTTTCAGTATAAACTAATGGGCAGAGGAAGTCGGTGCACTCAGACTTAGGCCAGCCGAGAACACATGGCCCATTAGAACAGATCATCCCATCTGTCTCCTGCTGGAAAGGCTTTTTTTCTGTATGTTTCAAATATTCCTCTGTGTCATGGATCTCTAAATGCCAAAAGTTGTTCTAATTCCTCAAGCTCAACAAGCAAATAGAAACTATAAAATTTTGATGAACATCTATCAGGGAAGAAAATCTTACAACCAGATCATAAAAGTTTGCTCATGAGATGGTTGCACTTGGAAAAGAGATTTGTGGTCCAAAATAACAAGTTATTTCCCCACCTGTCCTCATCAAGCTTAACAACTACCTAACACATAAAATAACTCCTTTTGTTAGTGAATTCTATGTCCTGTTAGGGATCAGACTCCCTCAGCACATCAAAATGGTAGTACCTGCTCCTTCCCTACCCCAGGCAAAGTGCTATAATATCTCCATCCATCTTTGCCATGGACCCATGTGACAGAGCCTTTCCCAGATGAAAAGACAAACTTTGTATCAAAGAAAGGCATCAGAAGACCATGTTTGAAAACTAGAGCAAAGAGAATAATAATGTAGTCAGATATATTCAAGAGGGATACTGAACAAATATACACACTGTTTTACAGTATTTACATTTTGAAGGGAACACTTTTTATCTATTTTAAAACCTTGTTATGTTCTGTAACCTCCCTAGCCTCTCGTACCCATAGCAATTTATCTGCACCTCTCTTGTGGAATTTAGCATTTGCTACTTTTATTATTGCTATATGTGTAGTATAAGTCTTATCTTTTCTACAAGAATTCAGACTCCTTGAGGGGAGGGAGCTTGTTTATCCTTGTATCTCAGACATGACATAACACAGCAGCTTGCAGATATCGGGCCTTCCATAAATATTAGAAAAATGAAAAAATGTTTGTGTTTTTAAAATCAGGGTAAACCTGGATGGAAACAGAAAGCTTTTTTCACTTGCTAAAAGAGATTGGTTAGAAGAAAGTTGTAAAAGTTGATAAAGAGTTGCAGCTCAAATTTTGGTAAAGAAATTGGTTCTTCATAGAAACTCAGCTGTTTATTCATACATATAAACTCACTCATTAACTGAACTAATATTTTTAGAAGCTATTGATAAAACTAAGAATAGAATAAAAATTAGAACAAGCTAATTCCATGGAGAGATGGAAAATTGCTCCGTTTTTCCAGATTTCAGTATTTTACGCAGTGACATCATGGAATTCATTTTATCAATCTTCTTGTTTAATTAGGACATAAGAGAAAGGCAGGATGATAAGAGTAGAGAATTTTCAAATGAAAAGTAGCTTTTCCCCTAGCAAGTTATGTAAAGAAAATTAAAGAGTTTCTTGTTTGTTTGCTTTTGTGGTAGGGAAATTGAAATCTAGAAGAGAAAAAAACATGAGAGAGAGAGAGAAAGAGAATGCAGAACTTCTCTAAATTTCCAAAGAAGAAAAGACAGAATTATGAGTGAGTCCCAGAAAGCCTTCAGAGCTGAGATGAAAAGACACCATTTTAACAAAAGAAGTATTCCTTTCAAGCCTAGTAGCTTATCTTAAAAACATGAAAACCTGAATTAAGAGCAGTGAAAAATTAGTGTGATATGAGTAGCAAGTTGTACCTTGTTCACTGGTTTCACTCAAACCTATTTAAAATACATAAATAGTTTAATACATTGTTATCTTCAAAGTCTACACTTTTCTACTGGGAAAATGTGTGGTTGTATTTATTTGTTATTTTACCTTGTTCACACTCAAAAAGAAATTATTACATGCAGTGTAATGGAATTGTTAAAATAAAGTGTAAAACAAGAGGCCAATAATGGTGATAGATGACTAAGAGATCCTAAAATGTTAGTCAATGTGCAGTTAGTGATAAAGAACAATTTCCTGTCAATTAAACCTCAATAAAGCTGAAAAAAACTGTGTGTAAAACTCTTAGGAGTTTTTCTAATATAATTACCTTGTAAAGAGAAAAAAAAAAAACTTTCCTTTGAGTTTGCTCCCATTCATATAAATATTACAAAATCACACACCCCCCCAGTAAAGTACAAAGAATAAAGAAAACTATTTATTATTCTTAATTCTGCAAGTAGAATCCTTAATTCTATAAATAGCAAGTAAATACATTTGTATTCAACAAAATAACTGTATTTGAATCCATTCTAATAAAAAACAACAAAACTTTTTCTTCCATTTTTTTTTTTTCTTCCATTTCTCTGTGTAGGAGGTATCCCAGTCCACAGTTCAGGCATACAAAAGAAGCTCTATTTTTTCTTCCACAGAAGCATACATTATCTTTCAAGATCTGGATAATGTCTTGAAATCTCTGCCAATTTGATGCTTCCCTTCTCTTCTCCTTGGGGAACCTTCTGAGTTCCAGAGAGGGTTTGTATAGGCTACAGGGGTCAAGATGAGGGTTCTGTTCCTCGGTGTCATTTCTCCATGCAGGCAGGATTGGTAAATCCATCATCCTGTTTTGTCTTTGGTCATAGGTCTACACGTAGCTATAGCAATAGGCCCCATTCCCATTCACATGAGCCCTGCAGGTATAGTTTTTGCTGCTTCTGTGCAATGCTTGGCTTTAGAGGAACCATTCAACTTCTAGGTCACTCTGGGGCACTCCCTGAGGTTTTTGAAAGACCCCTTTGGTCGAACTCAACAAGCAACCATTTCTGGGGATACTGCTGCTTCCTAGAGTTCAGTTTAGGTGAGTCTATTCTAGAGAAGATGGATACCGTGATAGAAGGGATGGAACTGTGGAATGTGCAGAGTCAGCAGGGGAGGTGGACCATTTTTCCTCCATCTCATCATGTTTTCCCAAACATTTTGTTTGGGCTTGGAGCCCTCTCAATTCTATTAAGTGCTTTAGGCTGGAAACCAAAGTCAGGGAAAAAAACTGGCATGCTAATTCTTTTTTCTTTCTGGCTTGCTACATCCTTCTCCTGAGGCAATGGCCCAGGAGGCCTTAGCTGCTTGAATAAGAAGAAAGCTCAGAGGGACAAAATTATCAGGAGGAGTGAAAAAAACCCAAACATTGTTTAATATTTCAAAACTTTCCCAGGAAATAGGAAAAATGCCTATGAGGGTATAGGGAAGAAAATTAGCATAAAGTTGAGGTTAGGTGAAATAAATTAGCATAAATTAGAATAAAGTACTGATTTTGCTGATTTCTTTGCCTCTAAGCAATCCTATAGAAATGAACTTTGAACCTCTTTCAAATCGAGAAATTTGTGACAAAAGCATTATTTCCTATTATGCATTCTTCTATAGACTTGGTGGTACACCCTGAAACATCTCTAGGGATAAAGCTTTGGTTTTTTTTCGAAGAAACTTTTCCCTCTAAAAAATATGTCCAATACCACTAACTGGTCATCCTGGGCTTGCCCTTGGATGTCTTTCTAAGTCATGCAGATAAGGTTATTTCAAACTCCTTAATAAATTAATCCTTTCCAAACCAACGTAATCTATTCAGCTATTTTCCTTCAGAGTTTATAAATTCCTTCACAAAGAAAGTGTCACTAAAAATAAGCAATGTCTATGTGTGTTCCTTGCATCACGCAATACCAGAAATTTTTTATTGATTAGGTCATTCTGTCACACATCCGTTACAATAACAATCCAAACTTGCACTAGTCTGGGAGGACTATAAATAGCTTGACAACACTGTAATTTATAGATTAGCGAATGTTCCCTTTTATTTGAAAAGAGTTCAGACATTTCAAAAGCCCGTAAGCCTCTAATACTGTGTACAAATTGTGCACCTGGATTGCTTCTGTGTAGTAAACATGCATCATTTGTGGCTCCGCAACAGGCCTGAACACCCTCCTTATATTTTGGTCGTTTTCAACTTTAACGAATCTTGCCATTCCAAGGAGGAGCCAGAGGACTTGCATAACTGGACACCCCTGCTACTAGGGTGCAGATATGTGACATGGTTCTGCCACTCACATGTACCTTAGCACACTTGGGTTCTGAAGGAAGTGACAGACATACACTTTGACATACACATACTCTCATAATTAATATGACAATTAATATTCTGGCAATTGTGGTGAGAGAGGCACCTGGTTCCTTGTGGATAGCCGTGGCGGAGCTTCCGGCATCCAGACCTAAGGATTACAGACTATCATAGGCCAAGCAGTGATGGAGCAGCATTTTCCCTGCAAAAAGTCCTTTAGTGGAACTAAGAATTGTCCCTGCACTTGTGGCTCAAGAATCTAGTTCTCATGCCCTCCTAGAGAGTCATAAGTTAAAAGTAACCTTTCATAAGTCCCTTTTCTGGTTAAACTGGCTGTTGTTTACAGTGCAAAACACTTTTATAGTTACTGAACAAATAAATAATCAATCAGACAGTATTACAGTTATATGTTAAAAAAACTAATTCCATTCATGTTGATATGTTAACATTGTTACTGAGATTCTTAGGCGAAAAAAATCCCAAACATTTAAACACCAGCCATTTGTTGTATTGTCCAGGGGACATGGTAAGCCAATCTTAGTATACTAATAGATTTTCCACTTCTTTTCTTTCTAATATTTTTGAGTTGTTCACAGGAGGGAGTGCTTACAGGTATAGTTGTTATTATGGTGATTCGTTTTAATACAGTTCTATGAAAGATGAAACTAAGCTGCCTAATACAATTACTCTATAAACACCAAGGCATTCATTCTGTGAGCAATTACAGTGGGAAGCAAAGATGGAATGCACAAAATTAATAATAGGAGATAGTCCCAGTTATCAAGTAGCTCTATCATAGTTCCCTTGGGAAAAGAATGATATCCAAACTAGAAAAGTTCTCATTATACTTCCATAATTTCTATTTATTCCTCAAATCAATTGTTCTTTCCTTGGAAATTATTTATTACTAAGACTACCCAAGGAAAATGACCTATCCTGTCCCTATAGACCTCACTGGCAGTATTGAGAACAGTTGTGTTACATTTAAAAACAATATTATTATTCTGCTCTCATGGACCATATTAACATAACAATCGTCCTTTGGGAAAACAACCAGATGAATTGGGTATGTATCTCCAACAATGACCATGTGCCTTGTGAGAATCCTAGAGCCACCCATCCACCCTACTCTCATTCTAGCTAAGCCCTGCTTTGTGGTATCAATAACTAATTACATTACAGTTCTGCCTCAAGAACATAGATTGATGACTTCATTATACCATTTAATTAGAACTGTTTTTAATTTATCAGGAAGAAATGGTATAATTGGTGACAGAACAGCTGTTGCAGGTCACATGGAAAGAATATGATTGAGTAACAGAAAATGGCAAACTTTGCCGAGAACTCCAAGCTGCATTTAAGTCTTTAGGAAGGCATTATGTAGAGGGAAAGGAGGTCTGCCATCTGTCATATTTCATCTAATCAACACCTCTGAGCTTTATCACTGATGTTACCAGTACAGGGTGCATGGGCAACTGCAGGAAGTACTTGCAGAACCAGGGTCCACTCTGGCTCAGTAAATCCTATTTCCCCATAACATGGTATCACTGTAGCTTCAAGGCATACAAAGGAGAACTTTAGTCCCTGGATGTAGCTGCTTCTTGGATAGTAAACGCTAACCTTCTTGTGTTGTCCAAAATAGTGGCAGGTATAACTATTTCTTTATTAAAGGGATAACTGGAATTAGACTTGCCATACTCTAGCCTGTTTTCCTCGTGGTATCAATCAGGGAGCCTGGCAGGCTGGAAATTCAGGAAGGATTTCTATGTTAAATTTTGACACAAAATTTCTTTTCTGAGAAACCCCAGTTTCTGCTCTTAAGGCCTTCAACTGATTGGATGAGACCTACCCACATTATTGAGAGTAATCTCTTTTAATTAAAGTCAACTGATTGTAGATGTTAATGACATCTACAAAATACCTTCACAGCAATATCCAGACAAAGTTTTGACCAAACAGTTGGATACCGTAGCCTAGCCAAGAGAACATAAAATTTAACCATCATACCTATTTGCAAAAGGACCTCCCTGGGTTGTTTTCATATTTTACCCTTAGCTCTTTTTTTTTTTTTTTTTTTAAAGAATTTCACTTTTATTTATTTATTTATTTATTTATTTTGGCTGTGTTGGGTCTTCGTTTCTGTGCGAGGGCTTTCTCTAGTTGCGGCAAGTGGGGGCCACTCTTCATCGAGGTGCGCGGGCCTCTTACTGTTGTGGCCTCTCTTGTTGTGGAGCACAGGCTCCAGACGCGCAGGCTCAGTAGTTGTGGCTCACGGGCCCAGTTGCTCCGCGGCATGTGGGATCTTCCCAGACCAGGGCTCGAACCCGTGTCCCCTGCATTGGCAGGCAGATTCTCAACCACTGCGCCACCAGGGAAGCCCTACCCTTAGCTCTTTAGGATGAGAATGAGATGTTTCTGCATGAATATAATCTCTCTGTCTTCATGTATACAGGGACCCATTAATCAATTATGGTATTCTTTTCCACTGAGTACAGAAATACTTCTCAACCCAGTGCTCTAAAATGCCACTTCCGTTTTACTTGAGCTAGCATGCAAAGTAAAATGTATTGACTCTCTCGTCCTAAGCAATTGAGTCACCTTCTGCTTTTAGCTTTTGTTTGTATGCTGATTGTCACAATATAGTTGGGAGCTGGATATTGAATATATAAGAATCATTCATAAACAGGCTGTAGTCAGATGAGTGCAAGAAGAGAAATAATGGAACTGCAAAATCCCAACACCAGTACAGGAGGACTAGAGGACCTAAATGACGATGTACCACAAGGCAAGTAATGCATAGAGTAGTTAAAGTAAGTTTGAGCCAGTGTGAGAGACAGAAAGTTGCTCCAGTCAATGACAAGTGGGAAGAGCTGAAATTTCATGGATCAAAGGGGACGAGGCTGAGTCAAAGATTTCCACGGCAAACCCAAGGTGAGTGTTGGGATGGAGAAGATGTTCTGAGTATGTTAAGGATCCATCCTGGATTTAAAAATTGTGTTCTGCCTAGTTGAGGAGTCACGATAGTGGTTAGTAGAATGGCCACAATCACCGTTTCATAAATCTAGGTTACCTCAGTCTTTATGGCCTGGGAAGACACTGAGCCTGGTTTTTAGGCTTTCTGGTCAAGGTAAGTGAGCACTGTGACACAGTGCTATTCTTCTTCTGCCACCACAGAGTTCAATCAGGATCCATATGATTCCAAAACTGTGACTCTAATTGTCACCTCCAATCTATTGCACTGAATTTTTATTGGGCTTGATTGATCTTTTATCAATTGTGTATAAATCATAATCTTTATCCTCATTTTTATCTTTGCTTCCTTATTTCCCCTCATGATTTGAACAATCACAACAATCATTGTCTCATACAATCAAAATGCCTCAGTCATCTTTGCCTCATGCTCAAAGCCAAAGCACCAAGTCCTATGATTTCTCTCCATTCTTTCCTTTGTCCTTTGTCCTCTTTGTTCATTTATCCTCTGTTACCTAGACTTCTGTAAAGATCTCTTTAGAGACCTCCTTGCCTCCCGTGTCTGCCACACTGGTATGTATTTCCCCCTTTTAATAGATCAAAGGCCCTTAAAACATGATTCTGGTAATGTTACTCCTTTTATCAAAGGCTTTGATAAGTCCCATAATCCTATAAAGATCCAAATTCCTTAATTTAATACTCTGTGTCTTCTGTAACCTAGACCAGACCCATCTTTCCAGCGTTGTTCCCACCAGTATCCTACTCTGAACTTTATAATTCAAAAGGTTGTGCTAATTGCCATTTCCAGAAAATGACCTGCATTGTTCATTTGCAGGTCCTTCCACATGTGTACTGCCTATTAGTTGGTTTCTATCCCTCTGTTAGTCCATTCTTCAAACCCCAGCTATAAAAATAGCTCCTTTACAAACATCTTCCCTGACCTCTTATGACAAGGAATTCTCCTTCTTTTTAATGAATCACTACATCACTTTTTAATGAATCACTACAGCATTTTATATAGTTATCCAAGAACAGACTGTATTCCCCTTACCATATAAACTCCTTGACGATATGAATCAGTTTTCCACTCACTTTTCTTTTGCAAGTGGTGTCTTTCACCACTAAACTAACTTTCACTAAGAGGGTTGATTGTACACTGTATTTTTGGTAAGTGGAATAATACACTGAAGAGTGAATCAATCCTTGGAGAAAGCTCATTCCTCAGTCATCTCTCCTAATCCATGTGAATGAAAGATTTGGTTAGCAGAGATAATTGCAATCTCAGGAAAATCCCTCAATTTCGCAGTACGCACTTCTCTAGCAAATCTTTTTACTGAAGCAATTTACAAATAGCAAAAAAAAAAAAAAATCAATATGAGTTATCACCTTTATGCTCTATACTCAGCCTCATTTATTATATTCTGCCATTCAACAAATATTTGCTGTGTTTTTAATGTATTCCAGGCCCAATGCTAGATGCTAGAACTATGGAGAACATAGTTCCTGCCTTCAAGGCCTTTCTATTAGGGCTGATTTAAAAAAAAAAAAAAAAAGTCAACTTTCATGTAATCACAGTAAAGTAAGACAAGGGCTCTAGCAGAAATACAGATGGACTTGGAAGGCAAAGGAAGAGTATCAAGATTCAGTGGAGATTTTGCTGAGATAGTAATATCTCAGCTGATAATTTTAAGGAAAAATAGAAGCTATATAAATGAACACATTAGGAGGAGGGGAGGTAACCCTCCAGGAAGAGGGACTGCATATGTGAGAGCACAAAGGCCAAGCCTGCCCTTGTCTTCTATTAGGAAAAATTTCATCTGAGCTCACAAAGAGCAAGGTTAAATTATCAGTTCCTAGTGTCTTCTTTTACAGTTCACAATGTAGTAAGCAGTCCCAGAAAGTGTGCTAACCAGGGCTTTGTTCAAGTACTCTTATGACTGGAGTCCTGGAGGACAGAATGCATACCTTAGGGCCTTGAAGTCCATCTGAATTCTCATAGGGATCAGGTGGTCTTCAGCTGTCAAGGTCACTCAGAGAGTCACTTCATGTGTGAAAGAGTCAGCTTCTACCAGTCACATAGACTCTGGTCTAGGTTTCATGAGTATGAAATGAACAGCAGTGATGCGAACCACCCACCTTATCATTATAATTAAAAAATACAGTGACCATTTGCTTAGTAACTGATTTTTACAACGTGCTTTTGCAAACAATTGTGCTTTTTACAGCCCTTCAAGATAGAGAGGGTAAAAACTGTTCTTCCTTTATTAAAGTTAAATAAACTTGGGAAAGAGAATTCAAAGCTTTTACCTAAGATTGCACAGTCAATGAGCATCAGAGCAGACCCTGAATTCTCTCCACTCTACATCTGAATGGATATACCTCTCATTTCAAGAGTAGAAAAGAAATTCTCAGGTAACAACTACATTCAACTTCACAGTATTACCGTGAGTGAAAAGAGAGGGAACATACTTCTCTTCCACTATAAATAGAAAACTCCAGTTTACAGAGGTTAAGACCCCAAAGATGCCCAGCCAGTCAGATGCCAAAAAGTGAGACCCCAGAATCTCAGCATCTGAGCTCCTTCTTAGACCCTTATTCCTAACCACACCAAACAAAACAATAGCGAAGTGTGGAAAGCAACAAGACATTCTCTCCAAAGTAAGAAGCCCTTATACCCTGCGTCTGGTGAGTGATTCCATCATTTTAACTTTTAATTTGTAACTTAAAAAGCCTAGTCAGCCAAATGACACTGATTTTATTGCATATTCCAAGGTATCATAATAATAATTAATCTTCTAGAACAACAATATAGTCTTTGAATCTCCAGAAAAGCAAGGGGCTAAGTTTGTTCTTGGTGAATTATACTCAGAGAGTGCAACTAACTTCCAAATGTGCTACTGTATTATTTAACTTTTAGACATTTTAATACAGTTCCTGATTATTAACACAATTTTAGTATCTGATAGTGCAAAAGGGTAATAATGTTGTAGAGCTAAGACAGGAGGGAAAGAAAAAATTAGCATCACTATTGGTGACTCACTGCTGGTGGGTGATGCTAAAAATATGCTTTATTCTTGGTTCTAACTTAATAATTCGGAAGAGAAAAGAAGCCAATCAACCAGAGCCAGAAAAAGGGGGAGTGGCTAAATTCTCTCTGTTTTCCTCCTGCGTAATTCAATAAAAATGAGTTATGAAGGTGTTTCAATCATCCAGAGGAACACATGTTTGTTCATCAAACATTTGCTGAGCACCTACTATGTGCAGGGCCCTAGATTCGGCATCCAGGCTCCAAAACTCCCTTTTCTCAAGTGCTCAAGGTTATTCGGGGAGTCAGATGGGAAAAGAATAGATCACACTGTGTTACAGGCTACAGTAGAGATAGGTACCACGTACCCTAGCCTCGCACAGGAGGAAACTACTTTTTCTTCCTGGATAAGCCCAAAAAAGGTGAAATCTTGCAGAAATAATCTTACAGAAAAGGTGAAAGCAGATGAAGGATAACAGCTCCTTTACCTGAAGGAGAAAGGAAAGAGAAAGAGAAAGTTCCTGGGCCTGTGGTAGAAGATGCACATAAGTATGGATTTTGTCCATCTTGTTTGCTGTAATATCCACTGCCTGGCAGGCTGTTGCTGTCACTCAATAAATATTTATTGGACAGGTAGATGAACTCTGGTACAAGGATAACAGAATGTGAGACGTTTTGTCATCTTGACTCATATTTGACCATAATTTTCTATCTGTCCACCTTCTAATGCAGGTTCACACTCCACTAGTAGCAATACCAAAACACAAAAACTTCTGAAAGCCAGAAGTATTTTTCTGACTCATTTGGTGTCAAGATATAACCTGACTTGATCTCATCCAGTGGAAAAAACCTGGCTTGGACTGACATAAGGCTATTTTTAATCTTTGTTTAGTCTATTGTGAATATGTATCCACTCTGCTGAGAAAGTAATAGTGTGTTTGATAATGGGGTGCTGCCCCAGACCTTGCTGGGGGTGGTGTATAATATGCACTATATGGGCTGTAACACCTTTCTAAACCTGAAAAATTTTGAATTCCAAAACACATTTGCCCCCAAGAGTTTTAGATTAAAAATTGTAGACCTATAAAACATTACAATAAACCTGATGAAATTTAAAGATCCTATAAACGTTTGCTTCTTTATTTCCTTCTGGCTTATTTTTCGGGGTTTGTCTTATGCCAACCTCAGTACAGGTTTGTGTGTTGCTTTATTGTGGTCCTGAATTATTGTCACCCCATGTATGTGATCAACACCAGTCCAAACATCCCCCCTTGCGGCGGACCTATCCAGGGGCCCAATATTGGCTCCAAATGACCAAAGGTACTTCTCATACCTGAACCTGATATACTGTCACTGCTTTAGTGATCATAAACTGTATAATACCTCTTTCGTAGTAATGGAAGCAGGGTTCACCCTCTGCGTGCCAAATGGAAAGAGACAGCAAAGTAAGAAATTACCTTCACCTTAAAGTGAATGGACTATTGTAGGGTGCCTCAGAGACCAGATCATTCAATACATTGAAAGAGAAAAGTGCAGAGAAGCAAGGAAGTCCAGTCAAGGACAAACACTGTCTATTGAAAATCTTGCCAAAGACAAACCCTGAACAGGAAGATAAAGAAAATCTACTTGTACTGAGCAGCTAGTATTTATTAGATGCTGCAGCCAATGATTTGTTGTTACATTTAATCCTCACAATTACCCAGAGAGATCTATTTAGATACCTTTATCTTACAGAGAAGAAGGAAAGGTATATTAGGATTGAAAAACTTCCCCTAAAGATATAGAATTGGACAATGGAATATTACTCAGCCATAAAAAGAAACGAAATTGAGTTATTTGTAGTGAGGTGGATGGACGTAGAGACTGTCATACAGAGTGAAGTAAGTCAGAAAGAGAAAATCAAATACCATATGCTAACACATATATATGGAATCTAAAATAAATAAATAAATAAATGGTTCTAAAGGACCTAGGGGCAGGATAGGAATAAAGACGCAGATGTAGAGAATGGACTTGAGGACATGGGGAGGGGGAAGGGTAAGCTGGGACAAAGTGAGAGAGTGGCATGGACATATATACACTATCTAATGTAAAACAGATAGCTAGCGGGAAGCAGCCGCATAGCACAAGGAGACCAGCTCGGTGCTTTGTGACCACCTAGAGGGGTGGGATAGGGAGGGTGGGAGGGAGATGCAGAGGGAGGAGATATGGGGATATATGTATATGTGTAGCTGATTCACTTTGTTATACAGCAGAAACTAACACACCATTGTAAAAAAATTGTACTCCAATAAAGATGTAAAAAAAAAGAAAAGATATCGAATTGGGAAGATGCAAACCTGGAATTAGGTAGGACAGAGACAGGTTTCTCCCGCACACTATGCCGCACTGTGTCACACAGCCCTGTGCTTAAAGTCACATGCAAAAGGATGCTGGCCTGGAAAAAAAGAGCAGCCCTCATTTTGCACTCCTATAAATGTGCAAAACACCCATCTTGCTTATCACTATTAGCAGCATTCAATAATGAATAGTCCATAGGCCATGCTTTTGTGCATAGTGTCATCTGATTTATTTTTATTGTTATCAATTGCAGTGGAATGCTGAGCAGCTACTATAGCCTGGGCTTTGTGCTGGACACTTCACTTACAGTGAATTGTCTTCCCCTGTACCCTGCAATAAAAGCATTACCATCTCTAAGATTCAGAGATATTGAGTAAATTTCATAGGGTTCCTCTACTAGCAAGTGGTAGAGAAGGGATTTAAATATACAGTTATCTAACTCCAAAACGCATGTTCTTTCCATACATCATGCTGAAACTATCAAATACAGAGCTATTGCTGGCACTGAATCATAAGGGCCATCTATTATTCACAGCACTTACACTTGAGCCATTATTGAAGGAGAATAGAAGGCTCAGTGCATGACCACATTTGATCTCTCCCAACGAGTGAGAGACACGAAAGCACATATGGAATTTAGAATGCCCTAGCATAGCCACCTCTGACTCACCTGGCTCTGAGAATACAATCTCCTTTCAGAAATAGGAAATCAAAACATGTATTTCAATATCTTATAATCAGCTCACTCTTTATACACACTGAGAAGGCCATCCATTGATTCTGGCAGTTCTCCCACATGTACACCTCTGGGGCCACACTGGACTGAGTTATGGACAGGCCACCAGTGATGTGATTTTTCAAACCTTGATCACCTAGCATATGACAATATGGATGAGAGGATGCACAGATATAAGAAAATTGGCCCTACTCCTCTGAGGAGGGATTGCAGCAAGAATATTCTCTTCTGACTGTAACATAGAGTGGGATTGAAGAAGGGGGATATGTCCTTAGCACAGAGCTCTGCATCCACTACTTCCAAGTCTTCTCGCTGCAGCCATATTCCCAATGACCTATGAGATACCCCTTCACACCGCATCCCTGGCACCTAAGAACGAGATAATGCAGTGGTTCTCAACCATGGAAGATACGGCTCACCCCCTTCCCCGGGGTATTAGTATTGGTGACGGGATTTGAATATGTGTATGGAGTGTGAGAAGTGTTGCTCTTGTCACAGGGATTGGAGAGTTGGTCTGTCCTTTAATGGGAAGGGATGAGAAATCTAAAGGAGATATATGAGGCTATCCTGCAAAATACCAAGATATCAATTCTTTTTTTGGGAAATACTGTCATAGAACTGTTGTTTGGTCCCAAGCCTGTGGTTGAACTCTGATGCCAAAATACTTCCTTGTCCCTCTGTCCCTCAATTATACTGCTCTCACCCAAAAGGTGTTACTAAAACCAACACTGCCTCAGATATTGAAATTAATATTAGGTATGTTCTAAAAATTTAGCCATAAATGATAAACAATGGGGGGGAAAAGACTCAATGGGAGAAACAATACAAGAATTCTTAATACAAGTTGCAGATATCACGTTTCTTGATTTTAAGTATAACTTTTAAAAAAAAAGAAGGCTCAACCTAGAAAAGATCATCGTACAAAAAACAGTACTGTTCATCATTGTCCTAGAGCTATCTTTCTGGCATCCTCCCCTAATACTACATCTTACCTTCAATCCCAAATTTAATCCTTGATAGGTGTAGATGGATAGAATATCACTGTTCAATTACCTGGTTCTGCACCAATAGAGGTACTTTCTGGCCGAGTATTTGAGTATATAATGTATTACAGTGGTCAGCATGCCGTGGCCTGGAGGCCACATTCAGCCATGCCCTGTTGTTGTATGACCCAGGGGCTAGGAATGTTTTTTACATTTTTAAAGGGTTAAGAAGAACAAAGAGGAGGAGAAAGAGGGAATGGAGGAAAAGGAGGCTATGTGACAAAGGTCCTATGTGGCTTCACAAAGCCTAAAATATTTACTATCTGAGTCTTTAGAGAAAAAGTTTGCTGAGCTCTGTATTAATAATTTGTACTTCAAGCATTTTGAGAACAGGGATGGTGATGGCGAAAGATAACATTGATGAGCCACGGCACCATGCAAAAGGCCCCTAACACAGGATATGTTTTTAATTATGAAGATGAAGAATAGACAGCTCCTAACATGCCATGCCTGTCTGTGGATAGAAAGAAGGTAGCAAATATAAATCCCCATGCACCTTAGCAAAGGATCAAGTCCTGGGGCTTATTGGGAAGAATGACCTCATTTTTGTCTTAAGGTTATTACCAACAGCCCTCTTCTCCTCCAGGTCTTTATTTCTGTTAGTGATTCTAGGGCTCAAACAGTCATCCTGAGCTCTCTTTATCACTCCTACCTCAGTTTCCATTAATTCTTCTCTACTGAGTAGCAATCAATTAGGCAAGTATTGCCAAGAAGGGAATTATGAAGATCATAATTAACAAAGGAGACAGTTGGAGGATTTAGTGAAGGCTGATCCCAGTCTAGTTTCACTGGGAAACAGCACTGTCTGAATCTCATTTGCCAGTAATTAGCTCTGCCTTTATTGCTTTGTAAATACTGCTTTAATTACCATGCTCCTTAGTTCAGAAGATGGAACTCAGTATCCTTATTGGATTTCATGTTCTGGCAATCCCTCCTCATCACTCTCAGAGCCTTTGCTGTGCACAATAGATATATGCAAATGCAGCTGGCAATGGCAGTGTGAGAGGATTACAAGGGGTAGAGATGAGGATATGAGAGATGCACAGCTCTGGATAAGGAGCCGCTTGCCTCTCCCTAATTATCATCCTGATACCTCTCATCCTGGAGTCTCAGGAGGAGTTAGCAAATATGGATAAGGCAACCCTGCTGGGGTAGTCTCTGAAAGGCCTCAACTAAGCCAGTGGAGACAACCGTCTTCAGAACTTCCAGGTTACAAAGGGGAAGTAGTCATTAATTAGGCATTAATTAGCATCAGCTAGGAAGTGGGCCAAGAGGTACAGTGGCCAGAGTACAGGGGATGCGAATTTGAGGCTCAGTTTATCCACTACTTCACTGTCGGTCTTAAATAAATGATTTCTCTTTTGGACCTCAGCTTCTACCACTGAAAAATGGAGTTAGATTAAGTGGTTGCATATAACTCCAGATCAAAACTTGCATGGAGGGCTTCCCTGGTGGCGCAGTTGTTGAGAATCCGCCTGCCAATGCAGGGGACACGGGTTCGAGCCCTGGTCTGGGAAGATCCCACGTGCCACGGAGCAACTGGGCCCGTGAGCCACAACTACTGAGCCTGCGCGTCTGGAACCTGTGCTCCGCAACAGGAGAGGCCGCGATAGTGAGAGGCCCACGCACCGCGATGAAGAGTGGCCCCTGCTTGCCGCAACTAGAGAAATCCCTCGCACAGAAACGAAGACCCAACACAGCCAAAAATAAATAAATAAATAAATAAAAATTAAAATTAAAAAAAAAACCTTGCATGGATTTATAAATTCTCTGTTGAAAGATATTTTAAAGAGCATCTATTCTAATTCTGTGTCACAGATATCCCCTAAGCCCACCTCCGATTTCAGCTGCAAGTGTGGTGGACAGTTCTGGGAAAGCTTATGCTTCCTTTGCACTGCCAATTTCCCACCTCAAGCAGGTGTCCCTCCTTTCCACATTCTGCTCCACGGTCAGCTCACTAAGCATCATGCAAGTAGAGCCATTGGGTGCAACTCTCAACAAACAGGGGATAAGAGTGTGTGGGTGAGTGCTCCAGTCTCCCATCTTCCAGGTAGATGATTCTGGGCCACATCTGGTAGGCTGCTCAGGAGTCCCAGAAGAATTGAACCCTGTTGCCTACAGCAGTGACCTCAATAATGTTCCCTTATTTGGGCTTTTCTTCCTTCCTTAGTCCTTCATATCTGCTTCCTAAGTTCACCTCTTAAAAAACTCCTTCCACCCAAGTACTTGTCTCAGGTTCTCCTTTCAGGGAACACAAACTAAGACACCCTTTCAGTTTAAAAACAAAAAAAATTTTTAAATGGTGTAACTAGACCAAGGGCAATGTTATTCCCACTTCCCTGTGTACAGATGGACAGTCCAGTTGCAAAATATACCCAGAAGAGACCTACCATGATTCCTTCTTAGCATCTCATCCAAAAAGATATAACCCAGCAATAGAGAAATATTAATAAACCCCATTACATAAAGGAAAAGAAATATCATAGGTGATGGAAATTAGTATCAACAAAAATAAAATAAGAACACAAGCTCTGATATCAAATGGACCTAGATTTGAGCCCTAGTTCTGCCTAGGGTTTTGTGGCTGTGTGACCTTGATGCAGAAGCTCTTTATACCTTACTTTGCTCATCTGTAAGAAATCAGGAATAAATATACCTAAAATACAGTAACCTCCCAATAAATTATCATTATAATCTTATCACTATTATATATAATAATAATTTTGTGATTGCCATTCAAACAAAAAAGAAAACTATCATGCTGCAAATGATGAACGCACTCAAAACTTGAGTTTTAGTTACTCTGTGCTCTTTCAAAACAATACCCAGGGAGTGTTTTTTTCTTCTTTTCTGATAATCGTAACACCAAGACAGGGAAAAACACAAATGAAAAGGAGCACTGCAGATTGTACCCCCTTTCTCTCTGTCTAGGACTTTGACAAGGCCCATTGATGACACTTGGCACCAAGGCACTTCATTCCTTTGGGTTGTACACTGACACTCCCAGGGTTGATGAAGACTGAGACAGAGATCCACCCTTCCTGGCTCTACATTTTCCTAAGCCACCTGTGCCAACTGTTAGGGAACACATCCCAGATTCTGCAGAAGTAGCAGGCAAGCATCCAGTGATGAATACTCAGGAATGCAAAGCTTGTCAGAAAATCATCCAATCTCAAGGACCTTAAATGTCACTAGATCCCTGCTACAGCAACCTTGCCAAGTGGTTGCCCTGCTTCTCCTGAACACTGCTACATCCAAGATGGCCTTTCCATATTTTGACAGCTCCAACTTCTAGAAAGCTTTTCTTTACACTCAGCCAAAATATTTTCCCAGTAGCTTATGTTCATCATTTGTTATACTTCTAATCTATTAAGTCATTTAGAACAACAGGGAATATTTTCTCCATATGGCAACCCTTGAAAAAAATTGGAAACCTCAGTCACATCTTCCCTTGGTTACCACTTCTTCTGGCTAGACAACTCCATATCTTTCCTCAGTTCTTTATTTGTTTCCCACCATTCATCCCACAGAGATCAGAGAAATAACTTGAAAGTATCTAAGTAGCTAACTGACTTTGAAATAAAATAATAATAATAATAATATGGTTTAATTCCTAAACAAATAATTGAGAGTTGGCAGGATGATCAAATAGAGTCCATAAATACATGTCACTTAAAAGGCAGATAGTTTTATAGGAAGAGCATGGACTCTGGAGTTGACCAACTTGAATTTGAACCTCAGCTCTGCTACTTACTTGCTGAGTGACCTTAGACAGATTATGTAACGTCTCTCAGCCTCAGTTTCCTTGTCTGTAAAAGCGGACTTAAAACATGCATCCCAGAGGGTTACTGTGAGGATTAAATGTGAGAAATGGTGTGAATGTGCTCAGCGTGCAGCCTGGCCACATGATGCAACAGAAAGAACATGAGCTTGGAAGCTGGATGGAAGAGTTGGAATCCTAGCTGTGCTACTGCTTATCCATGAAAATCTGTAGGAGTAACTGAGGTATTCTGAGCTTCAGTTTCCTCATCTGTCATATGCCAAACAACACTGAATTTGAAAACTTATTGTAAAGAGGAGAAATATTATTTGTAATGTGCCTAGAGCAGAGCCTGTTTCTTGAGTTGTCCTTAATTTTTTTTTTAATTTTCTTTTTCCTTTCACTTCCATGGAATCCCCTTAGAAGATGCAAACCAGTGTAATCTGCTAATTTGGGGTGGTGAGAGGAATGGATGTTGTGAAAAAAAAAGATGCCAAACATAAATTTATAAAACATGAAGAAAAATCCAGAAGTTTCCCCCAAAAAGTAAAAAATTTACGAAAAATAAAACAATAATGCCAAGACAATATACATTCTGATTTTTTTACATATTTATATTCAAAAAGAGACCAAGAGAGTCACAACTGTGATAAAACAGGATACCAGTGATTCTGTGATATATTTTTTTTTTTTTTTTTTTTTAAGTTTCAAATGTCAGCAAAGGAATTCACAGGAATGAAGCCAGATAGTGTTTGGACCACTGGGAAGAATGTCAAATATTCTGGAGGGTGCAAAGAAAAGGCAGAAAGAGCACACGGAGCCTCTATACAGGGTGTATATCTTCTATTCACGAGGTGTGCTCCTGCTCAACAGATGTAACAGAAAGATGACTAAAATGGGCTGGATGCCAATCCATCACTGCCTCTGGAAAAATATGCCCAAAACACACGTACTGTCTGAGTGCATGAAAGGCAAATCAGAAGTAACAACCAGTAGGATAAGGACACTATGACTTCCAAGTCTAAATTTAAAAGCAACTCTTAAAACATACAGTGGAAAAGGTATCAGAAGATTTCACTTCTGACCTGTTTTTCAGTCTGCTTTGTACCCTGAACAAATCACTTTTCCCTCTCTCTACGCCTCAGTGTAAGATGTGAGATGGAGTGAGGGCGCACTGGCTAATTTCTGGGTTCCCTTTCAGCACCAACAAACGTTATGTTTCTTTTCTGTCAAAAGTATTCAAGAATGATTAGCATCAAAAAACCAGCAAATTGCCAGGCAGCTCCCAGCATAGAGCCTGGAACGGTAGAAGCTGAACGAAAAAATATGCCTGGATGTGTAATGCTTCAAAATTAAAATCAATCAATGAATGTCCAGTTAATGCTCAAAGTGGTTAGTTAACATCTGGTTAATTGAAACCTAAGATTACTTTGAGGACACTGGCTTTTACTACATTGGAACCAGTACAGACTGAAACCCAGATCCAGAAACTCTTGGATAAAGTGTAACTGCCCCAAGAACATAAGTGAGTCTCCTCACTTCTTCTTTTAAAAGGGTCTTTATTCAGTCTCAAAGGTGGCAACATGAGCTATTGTCCTCTAAGCCAAGAAGGAAGTCTCCATCTCCTCTTTCACATACATCCTCCCATCCTTCCTCCCTAGTCTCAGTGCCTGGCACTTCTTTATCATGAGGCAGAGGCTGGATATGTTCAAGTTTGTGTCCTGTGCAGAAAGCAGAGATGGTCTGGGGGAAGGGCTTGGTGTCTGGAGGCCTTAAGGATATGAATACAAGGCAACTCACACACCATCTGCTCATTTGCTATCTAGATCTAAGGAAAAAGGAAAATGGAGCTCCCAGATGCAATATCCTCAGAGATGTGTCCCTCCTGTAGATACAGCCTAAATAGTCAACGTTAATGACATCATTACGTAATTATTACATGGGATGATAATAACGATATAAATCCTTCTGACCAGCATCCTGGAACGCAAACACCCTCTTTCAGCCACGTACACACAGCATGTTGTCATTATGGAGGTCATAAATTGCTTCTTCATGGACTATTTCCTCACAGAAATGAGGATGCTCCAATGCTTTATCCTCCTGGCCATCCCTAAGGAAGCTGGTTACCCTGATGAGCTGCTAAAGAAAATAAACTCCGAGCTCCTTCCCTTAGCACAGAGGAAAGGCAGTATTCATCTTGGGCCACCCACTCCCTATCTTACACTTTATCCCTTCCATTAAATGCCTTTGCCATTCCATTCCAGCGACAGAAGGTTGGGGTGGGCCAGCTGGATGGCATGGTGCTGAAATCACTCCCCATAAAAACGTGCCTGCAATGTTACAACAGCTTTGATGCTGTTGTAATGCACCCATAAAATCAAGGAACATATGTAGAGGCAGCTGCTGGTGGCAGCGAAGGAATGTAAAAAATATGGGGCTGTTGAAAAACTTTGATAGATTTTACTGCCAGCCAAGTATATATATTTTTTATGGTCTGCTACATGAAACTACAAAAAAAATCATGCTTTTCTTTATTGTGTTTATTCATTGCATCATTTACAACAAATTCCTGAGACAAACTAGTAGACTAGATGACTAGTTTTAAAATCAGTGGTTTCTGTTTAGTCTTAACAAACTCAAAGAAAAAGAAAAAGGCTTTAAAAACTGGTCCTTGGAAGGCAGTGAGGAAGCCCTAGGTATTAGGAAGACGTTAATGTCGCTCCCCATAAACCATTTCCCTACATCACACCCTCTGTATGCATCAGGACCCTCAGAGGATGGCTATTCAACATCTTTGATCTGGCAAGCAACTAAGTGATGGTCAGGCAGGGAAATGATAATTAGGGAGGAAAAAATCAGATTGCCTAAGCCTAAGGGCAGTGTTAGTAAAAGGTAAATCAATAGGATGTGAGAAGAAAATGTTAGAACTACTATTACATTTATATGTTCCAAAATTCTTTACTATAAATGTATGACAAAAAAGTTTAGAGACTGCTGAGTTAATAGTACAAAACTCTTTACCTAACACTATGAGGAAAGGCCCAAACCTTCAAGAAATAGATAATTCTTATGTGATATAATATGTTTTAGAGCATGAAAAATATGGCAAATTTCCAAATCATTTTATTTGGCTGGAACATGTGTTCTCTGGTTGGCTGGCTTCTATTTGTTTGTTCTTGCTTTGAACGTGATCCTTCTGTGACTTCCATGTTGACACTAGTTTTTTGTTGTTGTTGTCATTGTTTTGTTTGTTTTATTCTTATAGTTTTTATCCTACTGGCATTTTAATGGGAATATTAAAGGGTCAAAATACACACACCCACAATGTCCCCTTACCCTGCTCTTTCCAGGACACCATGTGATTCTCTTTGCTGCAAACCATAATCGGCTTCAAAAGAGTAACAAAATAGTAAGCATCAGGTCCATGGCTAGAGCAACAGCCATGACTATGAATTTTAGTAACAGAGGATTTGGTATAGTTTTAAATAAGCATGGGTTTGATAATGGAAGAAGGTTCATATTCTGGATCTGCCATTAACATGGCTGTGTGCTAAGTGGGCAAGTTAGTTACTCTTTCTTAGACATAGTATAATCATCTATAAAATAGAGATACTTTATACGTATCTTTGCAGGATTGCTGGTACTAGATAAATGTAAACTATTATCATGAATATTATAATATTTATTTCCTGTAACATCTGTCCACTGAAGAGAAAATAACTCACAAGATTTAACATTGTCATGGTGAAAATAAGGTTGTGAAAGGAGGAAATAGCAGAGGAAAATAAGAGAAGCTTGGATGCAGAATGAGAATGAAAGAGCTTAAAATATGGCCTAACAAATCTCTTTCAGAGTTCTGCTTAGCCCTGCAAGATGAAGGAGTTAGCACAAGTCTAAAGAGCCAGGAACTGCTGCTATATTTGGGAAAAGACACTGTTTGGTTTAAATCTTCCCAATGGTCTTCAATGATTTATCTCTTGGCAACACAAGAACCAATGAAACAAGCACGTTTCCATTTCTGACTTCTTGGGCTCGAGTGAAAAACCTATTAATAGGCATGAAAGGCCAGATGGACTAGCCAAGGCCTGGAGCACAGAGGTTAGTTTTAGAGGAACCATCTGGGGCTTGTTCTTACGCCTTAGTGAAAAAGCCAGTGAGAGCCCAGAACACAACACAGTCATTTAGTTGGAGGTCTGCTGGTTCCGTCAGCCTTTCACTGATACAGAAACATGCTGGTTTGGAGAAGGGAAAAACTTAGTTATTTTCTTCTTCCTTTTTAAAATTTTAAAAAGTGGATACATTTTCATAGCTAGGAAAGTAAACAGAAAATTTAGGACACATCCAGGTACACATTTCCCAGTTTCACAGGAGACAAAGTTTCCAGAACCCCCCACTCCTTCCAACTGAGGTGTTGTTCCCATGGTAGGATGTGAAAGAGGCCTGGCTCTGGGCATCCACTGGAGTAAAATGCGACCTACTCATCCGAGTTTATCAAACACCCTCACAACTTGGCTCCAATCAGTATTACCCAACTTCCTGAAGAGTTCATGTCAAACTTTCGGAAATACTGAGTTTCTAAATGTAAAAATAAAAATCTCCATCATCACAATAATGGGACAGAATGGTTTTAAATGTCAGCTCTTTACTTACTAGCAGTTTGATTTCAGACAGTTAACTTAATCATTCTGACCTGTAGTTGCTTCATGTTAAAAGATAATGATAGTGTCTTCATGTTAAAAGATGACTTAAAAAAGAAACAATTTATGTAAGAAAGCACAGTTCATTCATTATTTTCATCCATTCATTTTGTCAACATGTGTTCACTGGGTACCAAGTCTGTGCCAGGCAATAATGGCGTAGCAATGAAAAGATACATAATATACTAGCTTATAATAGGCAACTAAATAACAGCAGTTATTTTATTTTATTTTATTATTTTAATTTTTAGTTATGTTTTGATTTTCTCTAAAAACTGACATATCATTGAGACTATACTGATGTTGACAGACCAGGGTTATAAATATATTTATGGGAAGAAATGTTGCATTAACTAAACAAGCTATTGCACCAAGAACAGCCCCTGGGCATTTATATTCAACTTCTGGTACATTTCCAAGGGCAGGCCACCCTGATATGGCATGTTCATGAAAAGTAAGTAGCAGTGAATACTGGCAAGTCCCAATATAACCTCTGTAGAAATGTTATATGGAAAACATTTCTTCTGGGACTAGTAAGAACTTGCTGTTATTTGCAGTAGCATGTTTCTTTCCTATTTTCATTTTGCCAAACTTTGAGTATTTGACAGTACTTTTTTTTTTTTAAGTTTTGAATTTTATTTTATTTATTTTTTTATACAGCAGGTGCTTATTAGTCATCAATTTTATACACATCAGTGTATACATGTCAATCCCAATCACCCAATTCAGCACACCCCCACCCCCACCCCCCCACCGCTTTCCCCCCTTGGTGTCCATACGTTTGTTCTCTACATCTGTGTATCAACTTCTGCCCTGCAAACCAGTTCATCTGTACCATGTTTCTCGGTTCCACATACATGCGTTAATATACGATATTTGTTATTCTCTTTCTGACTTATTCACTCTGTATGACAGTCTCTAAATCCAGCCATGTCTCAACAAATGACCCAATTTCATTCCTTTTTATGGCTGAGTAATATTCCATTGTATATATGTACCACAGCTTCTTTATCCATTCGTCTGTCGACAGGCATTTTAGGTTGCTTCCATGACCTGGCTATTATAAATAGTGCTGCAATGAATATTGGGGTGTATGTGTCTTTTTGAATTATGGTTTTCTCTGGATATATGCCCAGTAGTGGGATTGCTGGATCATATGGAAAATCTATTTTTAGTTTTTTAAGGAACCTCCATACTGTTCTCCATAGTGGCTATATCAATTTACATTCCCACCAACTGTGCAAGAGGGTTCCCTTTTCTCCACACCCTCTCCAGCATTAGCTGTTTGCAGATTTTCTGATGATGCCCATTCTAACCGGAGTGAGGTGATACCTCATTGTAGTTTTGATTTGCCTTTCTCTAATAATTAGTGACGTTGAGCAGCTTTTCATGTGCTTCTTGGCCATCTGTATGTCTTCTTTGGAGAAATGTCTAGACAGGTCTTCTGCCCATTTTTTGATTGGGTTGCTTCTTTTAATATGGAGCTGCATGAGTTGTTTATATAGTTTGGAGACTAATCCTTTGTCCGTTGATTCGTTTGCAAATATTTTCTCCCATTCTGAGGGTTGTCTTTTCGTCTTGTTTATGGTTTCCTTTGCTGTGCAAAAGCTTTGAAGTTTCATTAGGTCACATTTGTTTATTTTTGTTTTTATTTCCATAACTCTAGGAGGTGGATCAAAAAAGATCTTGCTGTGATTCATGTCAAAGAGTGTTCTTCCTATGTTTTCCTCTAAGAGTTTTATAGTGTCAGGTGTCAAATTTAGGTCTCTAATCCATTTTGAGTTTATTTTTGTGTCTGGTGTTAGGGAGTGTCCTAATTTCATTCTTTTACATGTAGCTGTCCTGTTTTCCCAACACCACTTACTGAAGACACTGTCTTTTCTCCATTGTATATCCTTGCCTCCTTTGTCATAGATTACTTGACCATAGATGCGTAGGTTTATCTCTGGGCTTTCTATCTTGTTCCATTGATCTATGTTTCTGTTTTCGTGCCAGTACCATATTGTCTTGATTACCATAGCTTTGTAGTATAGTCTGAGGTCAGGGAGTCTGATTCCTCCAGCTCCGTTTTTCCCTCTCAAGACTGCTTTGGCTATTCGGGGTCTTTTGTGCCTCAATATAAATTTTAAGATTTTTTGTTCTAGTTCCGTAAAAAATGCCATTGGTAATTTGATAGGGATTGCATTGAATCTGTAGATTGCTTTGGGTAGTATAGTCACAATATTGATTCTTCCAATCCAAGAACATGGTGTATCTCTCCATCTGTTGGTATCATCTTTAATATCTTTCATGAGTGTCATAGTTTTCTGCACACACGTCTTTTGTCTCTTTAGGTAGGTTTATTCCTAGGTATTTTATTCTTTTTGTTGCAATGGTAAATGGGAGTGTTTCCTTAATTTCTCTTTCAGATTTTTCATCATTAGTGTATAGGAATGCAAGAGATTTCTGTGTATTAATTTTGTATCCTGCAACTTTACCAAATTCATTGATTAGCTCTAGTAGTTTTCTGGTGGCATCTTTAGGATTCTCTATGTATAGTATCATGTCATCTGCGAACAGTGACAGTTTTACTTCTTCTTTTCCAATTTGTATTTCTTTTTCTTCTCTGATTGCTGTGGCTAGGAGTTCCAAAACTATGTTGAAAAATAGTGGTGAGAGTGGACATCCTTGTCTTGTTCCTGATCTTAGAGGAAATGCTTTCAGTTTTTCACCATTGAGAATGATGTTGGCTGTGGGTTTGTTGTACATGGCCTTAATTATGTTGAGGTAGGTTCCCTCTATACCCACTTTCTGGAGAGTTTTTATCATAAATGGGTGAATTTTGTCAAAAGCTTTTTCTGCATCTATTGAGATGATCATATGGTTTTTATTTTTCAATTTGTTAATATACTGTATCACATTGATTGATTTGCATATATTGAAGAATCCTTGCATCCCTGGGATAAATCGCACTTGGTCATGGTGTATGATCCTTTTAATGTGTTGTTGGATTCTGTTTGCTAGTATTTTGTTGAGGATTTTTGCATCTATATTCATTAGTGATATTGGTCTGTAATTTTCTTTTTTTGTAGTATCTCTGTCTGGTTTTGGTATCAGGGTGATGGTGGCCTCATTGAATGTGTTTGGAAGTGTTCCTTCCTCTGCAATTTTTTGGAAGAGTTTGAGAAGGATGGGTGTTAGCTCTTCTCTAAATGTTTCACAGAATTCACCTGTGAAGCCATCTGGTCCTGGACTTTTGTTTGTTGGAAGATTTTTAATCACAGTTTCAATTTCATTACTTGTGATTGGTCTGTTCATATTTTCTATTTCTTCCTGGTTCAGTTTTAGAAGGTTATACCTTTCTAAGAATTTGTCCATTTCTTCCAGGTTGTCCATTTTATTGGCATAGAGTTGCTTGTAGTAGTCTCTTAGGATGCTTTGTATTTCTGCGGTGTCTGTTGTAACTTCTCCTTTTTCATTTCTGATTTTATTGATTTGAGTCCTCTCCCTCTTTTTCTTGATGAGTCTGGCTAATGGTTTATCAATTTTATTTATCTTCTCCAAGAACCAGCTTTTAGTTTTATTGATCTTTGCTATTGTTTTCTTTGTTTCTTTTGCATTTATTTCTGCTCTGATCTTTATGATTTCTTTCCTTCTACTAACTTTTGGTTTTGTTTGTTGTTCTTTCCCTAGTTCCTTTAGGTGGAAGGTCAGATTGTTTATTTGAGATTTTTCTTGTTTCTTGAGGTAGGCTTGTATAGCTATAAACTTTCCTCTTAGAACTGCTTCTGCTGCATCCCATAGGTTTCGGATCATCGTGTTTTCATTGTCATTTGTCTGTAGGTATTTTTTGATTTCCTCAGTGATCTCTTGGTTATTTAGTAACGTATTGTTTAGCCTCCATGTGTTTGTGTTTTTTACGTTTTTTTCCCTGTAATTCATTTCTAATCTCATAGCGTTGTGGTCAGAAAAGATGCTTGATATGATTTCAATTTTCTTAAATTTACTGAGGCTTGATTTGTGACCCAAGATGTGATCTATCCTGGAGAATGTTCCATACGCACTTGAGAAGAAAGTGTAATCTGCTGTTTTTGGATGGAATGTCCTATAAGTATCTATTAAATCTATCTGGTCTATTGTGTCATTTAAAGCTTCTGTTTCCTTATTTATTTGCATTTGGGATGATCTGTCCATTGGTGTAAGTGAGGTGTTAAAGTCCCCCACTATTATTGTGTTACTGTCAATTTCCTCTTTTATAGCTGTTAGCAGTTGCCTTATGTACTGAGGTGCTGCTATTTTGGGTGCCTATATATTTATAGTTGTTATATCTTCTTCTTGGATTGATCCCTTGATCATTATGTAGTGTCCTTCCTTGTCTCTTGTAACATTCTTTATTTTAAAGTCTATTTTATCTGATATGAGTATTGCTACTCCAGCTTTCTTTTGATTTCCATTTGCATGGAATGTCTTTTTCCATCCCCTCACTTTCAGTCTGTATGTGTCCCTAGGTCTGAAGTGGGTCTCTTGTAGACAGCATATATATGGGTCTTGTTTTTGTATCCATTCAGAAAGCCTGTGTCTTTTGGTTGGAGCATTTAATCCATTCACGTTTAAGGTAATTATCGATATGTATGTTCCTATGACCATTTTCTTAACTGTTTTGGGTTTGTTTTTGTAAGTCCTTTTCTTTTCTTGTGTTTCCCAGTTAAAGAAGTTCCTTTAGCATTTGTTGTAGAGCTGGTTTAGTGGTGCTGAATTCTCTTAACTTTTGCTTGTCTGTAAAGCTTTTGATTTCTCCATCGAATCTGAATGAGATCCTTGCCGGGTAGAGTAATCTTGGTTGTAGGTTCTCCCCTTTCATCACTTTACGTATATCATGTCACACCCCTCTGGCTTGTAGAGTTTCTGCTGAGAAATCAGCTGTTAACCTTATGGGAGTTCCCTTGTATGTTATTTGTCATTTTTCCCTTGCTGCTTTCAATAATTTTTCTTTGTCTTTAATTTTTGCCAATTTGATTACTATGTGTCTCGGCATGTTTCTCCTTGGGTTTATCCTGTATATGACTCACTGCGCTTCCTGCACTTGGGTGGCTATTTCCTTTCCCATGTTAGGGAAGTTTTTGACTCTAATCTCTTCAAATATTTTCTCAGGTCCTTTCTCTCTCTCTTCTCCTTCTGGGACCCCTATAATGCAAATGTTGTTGTGTTTAACGTTGTCCCAGAGGTCTCTTACACTGTCTTTATTTCTTTTCATTCTTTTTTCTTTATTCTGTTCTGCTGCAGGGAATTCCACCATTCTGTCTTCCAGGTCACTTATCCGTTCTTCTGCCTCGGTTATTCTGCTATTGATTCCTTCTAGTGTAGTTTTCATTTCAGTTATTGTATTGTTCATCTCTGTTTGTTTGTTCTTTAATTCTTCTAGGTCTTTGTTGAACATTTCTTGCATCTTCTCGATCTTTGCCTCCATTCTTTTTCCGAGGTCCTGGATCATCTTCACTATCATTATTCTGAATTCTTTTTCTGGAAGGTTGCCTATCTCCACTTCATTTAGTTGTTTTTCTGGGGTTTTATCTTGTTCCTTCATCTGGTACATAACCCTCTGCCTTTTCATCTTGTCTATCTTTCTGTGAATGTGGTTTTTGTTTCACAGGCACCAGGACTGCCGTTCTTCTTGCTTCAGCTGTCTGCCCTCTGGTGGATGAGGCTATCTAAGAGCCTTGTGCAAGTTTCCTGATGGGAGGGACTGGTGGTGGGTAGAGCTGATTGTTGCTCTGGTGGGCAGAGCTTAGTAAAACTTTAATCCACTTGACTGCTGATGGGTGGGGCTGGCTTCCCTCCCTATTGGTTATTTGGCCTGAGGCAACCCAACACTGGAGCCTACCCGGGCTCTTTGGTGGGGCTAATGGCAGACTCTGGGAGGGCTCACACCAAGGAGTACTTCTCAGAACTTCTGCTGCCAGTGTCTTTTTCCCCAAGGTGAGCCACAGTCACCCTCCACCTTTGCAGGAGACCCTCCAACACTAGCACGTAGGTCTGTTTCAGTCTCTCCTGGGGTCACTGCTCCTTCCCCTGGGTCCCGATGCGCACACTGCTTTGTGTGTGCCTCCAAGAGTGGAGTCTGTGTTTCCCCCAGTCCTGTCCAAGTCCTGCAATCAAATCCCACTAGCCTTCAAAGTCTGATTCTCTAGGAATTCCTCGTCCCATTGCCGGACCCCCAGGTTGGGAAGCCTGAAGTGGGGCTCACAACCTTCAGTCCAGTGGGTGGACTTCTGTGGTATAAGTGTTCTCCAGTCTGTGAGTCACCCTCCCAGCAGTGATGGGATTTGATTTTACTGTGATTGCACCCCTCCTACCGTCTCATTGTGGCTTCTCCTTTGTCTTTGGATGTGGGGTATCTTTTTTGGTGAGTTCCAGTGTCTTTCTGTTGATGATTGTCCAGCAGCTATTTGTGATTCTGGTGTTCTCACAAGAGGGAGTGAGAGCACGTCCTTCTACTCCACCACCTTGGTTCAGGCCCTCAACAGCAGTTATTTTAAAAAACACAACAAATGCAGAAATTTGGGTAATAGAAAAAAGGGAAGTTTTTTAAAACCCATAAGCCTGCTGGCTATAAATAACCAATTTTAATATTTTTATATGATTCCTTGCTTTGATTTATTTTGAACAATAATAATTTAGATAAAGCTAAACCTAAAAAAGTGCAAATCAACTATAAATGATGGGCTTTCTATGAGAATGTTATAAACAATATTTAGAAAATGCTTATTGCTAATTTTATATTTTTCTTATGTGATAACATACGCGAGCATAGCCAGATTTTTAGATTATGAGGGTATTTTAACTTTGGAATAAATGAGACAAAATATTACAGTTTGGAGCAGACAGATCTCATTTTGAATCTAGGTTCTGCCTCTAACTAGCTGTGTGATCTTGGGAGAATTTACTTCTCTAAGATACAGTTTTCTCATCTTCAAATTTAGTTAAGGTTCTATATATGATCTAGTTATTACCAGTGTCTAAAAGAATACAAACTTTTTGTTATTTTATGAAATTAATAAATGCCTGCCTCTAATTTTATGATGGGCTTATGACATTTCTGTAGATAAAATTTTAAAGTGTATGCTTTGACCTAAGGAGCCCAGGAGAAAAATAAGTGTATCTTAAATAACTTTATATTGAAAACAAATGATCGCATAGAACATGTTAAATTTAACTACTGGAGAACTTTTTCTTTCTCTCCTAAAACATACTTTCAGGTATAACTATCTGAAACCAGCCAGTAATCATGCCTTTTTTAAAAAAGCAAATAAAAATAATATGTCTGTAAATTTTTGAACATGCAAGGGATTCAAGTTATGGGAGTAAAAAGTTGAATTTTTATATTTGTTTGTTGTTTGGTTAGTTTTGTTATTAATTGATGTAACTGTCAGAATTTTTTCAACCTCTGTCTTAGTTCCCAAACAAAACATGCCTTTGGTTTAAATGAAGTAGAGACTGGGTTAAAAGTGATTAGAAGTAATTAAAAGTAATTAGAGAAGTATGCGGAACTACCCATTTAAGGAACAATGTTCAGTCATAGAGAGAAGCAACTCATAACTTAAGGTGTCCTGGACTGAGACTCCTCCCTCCCTTCTATTTCTCTTACCTAAGACACCACCTAAGACAGTGGTACCATATATACAATAGAATATTACTCAGCCATTAAAAAGAATAAAATAATGCCATTTGCAGCAACATGGATGGACCTGGAGATAATCATACTAAGTGAAGTCAGACAGAGAAAGACAAACATCATATGAAATCATTTATGTGTGGAGTCTAAAAAAATGATACAAATTAACTTATTTATAAAACAGAAACAGACTCACAGACTTAGAGAAGGAACTTATGGTTACCAGGGGGAACGGTTGGGGGGAAGTGATAGATTGGGAGTTTTGGATTGACATATACACATTGCTATATTTAAAGTAGATAACCAGCAAGGACCTAATGTATAGCACAGGGAACTCTGCTCAATATTCTGTAATAACCTAAATGGGAAAAGAACTTGAAAAAGAATAGATACATGTATATGTATGACTGAATCACTTTGCTGTACACCTGAAACTAACACAACATTGTTGATCAACTATACTCCAATATAAAATAAATTTTTTTAAAAGACAGACATAAAGGTAATAGAGATTACAGAGATAAAGACAATAATACCCACCAACTTCCACTATCCAAATTTCCTTTCGTACCATTGTTGAGAGATTTGCAATTTTTAAACCTATGACAGAAAATATGATGTATGCTCAGCCAGATATCAGGATATCTTAGGTTCTTTCCAATTCTACATTAGTAGGAATTCTAGAAATTTTTATATTCTGTATTATCTCCAATTTAGACCATGAAGCTGTCCCTCATGGTTCTAACCATCACATCCTAGGGTCTACCCTTGTGTTCCTAGAATATGTTCAGTTTGGCAATTGATTTTAAAGCGTTGTGATTTACTGCCCTAACTTGTGTCTTCCCACCTAAATTGTTCATGATTTAAGGGTAAGGCTACAACTTTTATTTCTCTTCTGTGCTCCATGGCACCGAGCATTGAGCAGCTTTGATGAGTTGACAGTAGGGTTTTGAGATTCCCGATAGGTGAGGAGGCCAGGTTTGTGTGGTATGTGTGCACACAATATACAGAGGGAAACTGGGTCATTCAATTTGCAATTCTTGCTGGAAAAAAATGTTAAAAATTTTACTGTCTTTTGGTAAAGCTGTTAGAGAAAGATGAAATGACTCTCAAAGTGTGACTCATTTCCTACCAGAAGAGCCACCAGCTGATCCAAACATCCTATTCCTCTCCTCAGTTCTTACAAATGAGTGTTGAACAATCTCAGACTTTCTTTCTTCCATTAATTTCAAGGCTCTTTATTAGTGAATATCTAAGTCAGCTATCAAGAACTATGAAAATAATCTCCATAAGCTAAAATTAATGTTTTACTTGAATTTACTGAAGAATTTAATTAAATATTTTATAAAAGCAAAAAAGGAAAAACACTGTCCTCCAACTGGAAAAGCATTTACCATGGAAACATGTATGTTTGGGCACAAGCATGTTATTGGAATCCTGCTTAAAAGTGTGATTGACTGGTCCAGGTGGCTCTTGAACCCTCCTAAGTGTCCTAAGCAGGAAAAAGGTTAAATTGAAAAAATAAAGTTGCTAAGACCCATCTATATTCTAGTTTAGATCAGAGCCTTTGTAGAAATGCCCACCTCACCATTATCCACTGAAGTGAATATCAGACAATACTAGAGTCAGCAACGGTATAGAGAAATTAATACCATCATATATTGCTGTTGAGAATGTAAAATGGTGCCACCACTTTGGAAAACTCCTTGGCAGTTTCTTTAAAATTTAAATACACAGTTACCATGTGACACAAGAATTCCACTCCTAAATATCTACCCAGGAGAAATAAAAAGATACGTCTACACAAAGATTCACAATAGTCCAAAAGTGAAAATAATCCAAATGTCCATCAATTGGTGAGTAAACAAACAAATGTATATCCATTCAATGGAATACTATTTGGCAATAAAAAGCAACAGAAATATTGATACACACTAAAACATGATGGACTTCAAATACACCATGCTCAATGAAAAAAGCAAGACATAGAAAAACACATATTTCATGATCCATGTATATAAAATGTCCAGAAAAGGAAAATCTATAGAGACAGAAATAATGGTTGTCTAGGTCTGGGGATGGAAATGGGGAGTGACTGTAAGTGGGCAAGAGGTTTCATTTTAGGTTGATGGAAATGTTCTACTTAAATTGTGAGGACGGTTGTACAACTCTATAAATATACTAAATCCATTGAATTATATAATTAAACCAGGTGAAAGATAGATTTTATGGTATCGAAATTATACCTCAATAAAGTTGTTTGGAAGCTTCCCAGATTCAGTTTTAAGAAAAAGGCAAGTAGAACAGGGCACATTCTCTGACGAACAAGACTAGGTGAGGAAAGGAATTATTTCAGAGGTCAGACCATCTGGAAAGGACATTCAAAATATAAACAGCAGGAAGAGTTTTCAAACTGGATTAGGACATTCCTAGGCAAAATGACCTAAGACTCCCTCATAGATAAGAAAGCAGATCTGTATTTAAATTGGGTTAAGCTATTAGAAAAGCAGTTTGCTACAGTGGCTAGAAAGCCAGACTTGGAATTGGATGATCTGAATTCAAATAGCTCTGCCATCCACCTCTGAGCTTCAGATTCCTCATCTGTTACTATTTATAGCTGTGTCCCATTTATAGAGTATCTCCCACCACCTGGTACTCTTTTAAGGTGGCTTTTTTTTTTTAAACATCTTTATTGAAGTATAATTGCCTTACAATGGTGTGTTAGCTTCTGCTTTATAACAAAGTGAATCCGTTATACATATACAATATGTTCCCATTTCTCTTCCCTCTTGCATCTCCCTCCCTCCCACCCTCCCCATCCCACCCCTCCAGGTGGTCACAAAGCACCGAGCTGATCTCCCTGTGCTATGCGGCTGCTTCCCACCAGCTATCTATTTTACATTTGGTAGTGTATATATGTCCATGACACTCTCTTACCCTGTCACATCTCACCCCACCCCCTCCCCATATCCTCAAGTCCATTCTCTAGTAGGTCTGTGTCTTTATTCCCGTCTTGCCACTAGGTTCTTCATGGCCTTTTTTTTTTTTTTTCCTTTAGATTCCGTATATATGTGTTAGCATACTGTATTTGTTTTTCTCTTTCTGACTTACTTCACTCTGGATGACAGACTCTAACTCCATCCACCTCATTACAAATACCTCCATTTCATTTCTTTTTATGGCTGAGTAATATTCCATTGTATATATGTGCCACATCTTCTTTATCCATTCATCTGTTGATGGACACTTAGGTTGCTTCCATGTCCTGGCTATTGTAAATAGAGCTGCAATGAACATTTTGGTACATGACTCTTTTTGACCTATGGTTTTCTCAGGGTATATGCCCAGTAGTGGGATTGCTGGGTCGTATGGTAGTTCTATTTGTAGTTTTTTAAGGAACCTCCATACTGTTCTCCATAGTGGCTGTATCAATTTACATTCCCACCAACAGTGCAAGAGGGTTCCCTTTCCTCCACACCCTCTCCAGCATTTATTGTTTCTAGATTTTTTGATGATGGCCATTCTGACCGGTGTGAGATGATATCTCATTGTAGTTTTGATTTGCATTTCTCTAATGATTAATGATGTTGAGCATTCTTTCATGTGTCTGTAGGCCATCTGTATATCTTCTTTGGAGAAATGTCTATTTAGGTCTTCTGCCCATTTTTGGATTGGGTTGTTCGTTTTTCTGTTATTGAGCTGCATGAGCTGCTTGTAAATCTTGGAGATTAATCCTTTGTCAGTTGCTTCATTTGCAAATATTTTCTCCCATTCTGATGGTTGTCTTTTGGTCTTGTTTATGTTTTCCTTTGCTGTGCAAAAGCTTTTAAGTTTCATTAGGTCCCATTTGTTTATTTGTGTTCTTATTTCCATTTCTCTGGGAGCTGGGTCAAAAAGAATCTTGCTGTGATGTATGTCATAGAGTGTTCTGCCTATGTTTTCCTCTAAGAGTTTGATAGTGTCTGCCCCTACACTTAGGTCTTTAATCCATTTTGAGTTTATTTTTGTGCATGGTGTCAGGGAGTGTTCTAATTTCATACTTTTACATGTACCTGTCCAATTTTCCCAGCACCACTTATTGAAGAGGCTGTCTTTTCTCCACTGTATATGCTTGCCTCCTTTATCAAAGATAAGGTGACCATATGTGTGTGGGTTTATCTCCGGGCTTTCTATCCTGTTCCATTGATCTATATTTCTGTTTTTGTGCCAGTACCAAACTGTCTTGATTACTGAAGCTTTGTAATATAGTCTGAAGTCAGGGAGCCTGATTCCCCCAGCTCCATTTTTCGTTCTCAAGATTGCTTTGGCTATTCGGGGTCTTTTGTGTTTCCATACAAATTGTGAAATTTTTTGTTCTAGTTCTGTGACAAATGCCAGTGGTAATTTCATAGGGATTGCATTGAATCTGTAGATTGCTTTGGGTAGTAGAGTCATTTTCACAATGTTGATTCTTCCAATCCAGGAACATGGTATATCTCTCCATCTATTTGTATCATCTTTAATTTCTTTCATCAGTGTCTTATAATTTTCTGCATACAGGTCTTTTGTCTCCTTAGGTAGGTTTATTCCTAGATATTTTATTCTTTTTGTTGCAATGGTAAATGGGAGTGTTTTCTTAATTTCACTTTCAGATTTTTCGTCATTAGTGTATAGAAATGCAAGAGATTTCTGTGCATTAATTTTGTATCCTCCTACTTTACCAAATTCATTGATTAGCTCTAGGAGTTTTCTGGTAGCATCTTTAGGATTCTCTATGTATAGTATCATGTCATCTGCAAACAGTGACAGTTTTACTTCTTCTTTTCTGATTTGGATTCCTTTTATTTCTTTGTCTTCTCTGATTGCTGTGGCTAACACTTCCAAAACTATGTTGAATAATAGTGGTGAGAGTGGGCAACCTTGTCTTGTTCCTGATCTTAGTGGAAATGGTTTCAGTTTTTCACCATTGAGGACAATGTTGGCTGTGGGTTTGTCATATATGGCCTTTATTATGTTGAGGAAAGTTCCCTCTATGCCTACTTTCTGCAGGGCTTTTATCATAAATGGGTGTTGAATCTTGTCGAAAGCTTTCTCTGCATCTATTGACATGATCATATGGTTTTTCTCCTTCAATTTTTTAATATGGTGTATCACATTGATTGATTTGCGTATGTTGAAGAATCCTTGCATTCCTGGGATAAACCCCACTTGATCATGGTATATGATCCTTTTAATGTGCTGTTGGATTCTGTTTGCTAGTATTTTGTTGAGGATTTTTGCATCTATGTTCATCAGTGATATTGGCCTGTAGTTTTCTTTCTTTGTGACATCTTTGTCTGGTTTTGGTATCAGGGTGATGGTGGCCTCGTAGAATGAGTTTGGGAGTGTTCCTCCCTCTGCAATATTTTGGAAGAGTTTGAGAAGGATAGGTGTTAGCTCTTCTCTAAATGTTTGATAGAATTCGCCTGTGAAGCCATCTGGTCCTGGGCTTTTGTTTGTTGGAAGATTTATAATCACAGTTTCAATTTCAGTGCTTGTGATTGGTCTGTTCATATTTTCTATTTCTTCCTGGTTCAGTCTCGGCAGTTTGTGCATTTCTAAGAATCTGTCCATTTCTTCCAGGTTGTCCATTTTATTGGCATAGAGTTGCTTGTAGTAATCTCTCATGATCTTTTGTATTTCTGCAGTGTCAGTGGTTACTTCTCCGTTTTCATTTCTAATTCTATTGATCTGAGTCTTCTCCCTTTTTCTCTTGATGAGTCTGGCTAATGGTTTATCAATTTTGTTTATCTTCTCAAAGAACCAGCTTTTAGTTTCATTGATTTTTGCTATTGTTTCCTTCATTTCTTTTTCATTTATTTCTGACCTGATCTTTATAATTTCTTTCCTTCTGCTGGCTTTGGGGTTTTTTTGTTCTTCTTTCTCTAATTGCTTTAGGTGCAAGGTTAGGTTGTTTATTCGAGATGTTTCCTGTTTCTTGAGGTAGGCTTGTATTGCTATAAACTTCCCTCTTAGCACTGCTTTTGCTGCGTCCCATAGGTTTTGGGTCGTCATATCTCCATTGTCATTTGTTTCTAGGTATTTTTTGATTTCCCCTTTGATTTCTTCAGTGATCACTTCGTTATTAAGTAATGTATTGTGTAGCCTCCATGTGTTTGTATTTTTTACACATCTTTTCCTGTAATTGATATCTAGTCTCATAGCATTGTGGTCGGAAAAGATACTTGATACGATTTCAATTTTCTTAAATTTACCAAAGCTTGATTTGTGACCCAAGATATGATCTATCCTGTAGAATGTTCCATGAGCACTTGAGAAAAATGTGTATTCTGTTGTTTTTGGGTGGAATGTCCTATAAATATCAATTAAGTCCATCTTGTTTAATGTATCATTCAAAGCTTGTGTTTCCTTATTTATTTTCATTTTGGATGATCTGTCCATTGGTGAAAGTGGGGTGTTAAAGTCCCCTACTATGATTGTGTTGCTGTCGATTTCCCCTTTTATGGCTGTTAGTATTTGCCTTATGTATTGAGGTGCTCCTATGTTGGGTGCATAAATATTTACAATTGTTATACCTTCCTCTTGGATCGATCCCTTGATCATTATATAGTGTCCTTCTTTGTCTCTTGTAATAGTCTTTATTTTAAAGTCTATTTTGTCTGATATGAGAATTGCTACTCCAGCTTTCTTTTGATTTCCATTTGCATGGAATATCTTTTTCCATCCCCTCACTTTCAGTCTGTATGTGTCTCTAGGTCTGAAGTGGGTCTCTTGTAGACAGCATATATATGGGTCTTGTTTTTGTATCCATTCAGCCAGCCTGTGTCTTTTGGTGGGAGCATTTAATCCATTTACATTCAAGGTAATTATCGATATGTATGTTCCTATTCCCATTTTCTTAAATGTTTTGGGTTTGTTATTGTAGGTGTTTTCCTTCTCTTGTGTTTCTTGCCTAGAGAAATTCCTTTAGCATTTGTTGTAAAGCTGGTTTGGTGGTGCTGAACTCTCTCAGCTTTTGCTTGTCTGTAAAGGTTTTAATTTCTCCATCACATCTGAATGAGATCCTTGCTGGGTAGAGTAATCTTGGTTGTAGGTTTTCCTCCTTCATCACTTTAAGTATATCCTGCCACTCCCTTCTGGCTTGCAGAGTTTCTGCTGAAAGATCAGATGTTAACCTTATGGGGATTCCTTTGTGTGTTATTTGTTGTTTTTCCCTTGCTGCCTTTAATATGTTTTCCTTATATTTAATTTTTGACAGTTTGATTAATATGTGTCTTGGCGTGTTTCTCCTTGGGTTTATCCTGTATGGGACTCTCTGTGCTTCCAGGACTTGATTAACTATTTCCTTTCCCATATTAGGGAAGTTTTCAACTATAATCTCTTCAAATATTTTCTCAGTCCCTTTCTTTTTCTCTTCTTCTTCTGGGACCCCTATAATTCGAATGTTGGTGCATTTAATGTTGTCCCAGAGGTCTCTGAGACTGTCCTCAGTTCTTTTCATTCTTTTTTCTTTATCCTGCTCTGCAGTAGTTATTTCCACCATTTTATCTTCCAGGTCACTTATCCTTTCTTCTGCCTCAGTTATTCTGCTATTGATCCCATCTAGAGTATTTTTAATTTCATTTATTGTGTTTTTCATCATTGCTTGGTTCCTCTTTAGTTCTTCTACGTCCTTGTTAAATGTTTCTTGCATTTTGTCTATTCTATTTCCAAGATTTTGGATCATCCTTCTATCATTATTCTGAATTCTTTTTCAGGTAGACTACCTATTTCCTCTTCATTTATTAAGTCTGGTGTGTTTTGACCCTGCTCCTTCATCTGCTGTGTGTTTTTCTGTCATCTCATTTTGCTTATCTTACTGTGTTTGGGGTCTCCTTTTCACAGGCTGCAGGTTTGTAGTTCCCGTTGTTTTTGGTATCTGTCCCCAGTGGCTAAGGTTGGTTCAGTGGGTTGTGTAGGCTTCCTGGTGGAGGGAACTAGTGCCTGAGCTCTGCTGGATGAGGCTGGATGGATCTTGTCTTTCTGGTGGGCACGTCCACGTCTGGTGGTGTATTTTGGGGTGTCTGTGGCCTTATTATGATTTTAGGCAGCCTCTCTGCTAATGGATGGGGCTGTGTTCCTGTCTTGCTAGTTGTTTGGCATAGGGTGTTCAGCACTGTAGCTTGCTGGTCGTTGAGTGAAGCTGGGTCTTGATGTTGAGATGGAGATCTCTGAGAGATTTTTGCCATTTGGTATTATGTGGAGCTGGGAGGTCTCTTGTGGACCAGTGTCCTGAAGTTGGCTCTCCCACCTCAGAGGCACGGCCCTGATGCCTGGCTGGAGCACCAAGAGCCTTTCGTCCACACGGCTCAGAGTAAAAGGGAGAAAAAATAGAAAGAAAGAAAGAGGCTATAATATAGTGAAGTAAAATAAAGCTATTGTAAAGCAAAGCTATACAGACAAAATCTCACCCAGAAGCATATACATATACACTCACATAAAAAAGGAAAAGGGGAAAAATTAATATATCCTGCTCCCAAAGTCCACCTCCTGAATTTGGGATGATTTGTTGTCTATTCAGGTATTCAACAGATGCAGGCACATCAAGTTGTTTGTGGAGTTTTAATCCGCTGCTTCTGAGGCTGCTGGGAGAGATTTCCCTTTCTCTTCCCTGTTCGCACAGCTCCTGGAGTTCAGCTTTGGATTTGGACCTACCTACCTCTGCGTGTAGGTCGCCTGAGGGCGTCTATTCCCCGCCCAGAAAGGACGGGGTTAAAGGAGCAGCTGCTTCGGGGGCTCTGGCTCACCCCGGCCACGGGGAGGGAGGGGTACGGAGGAGGCGGGGCGAGCCTGCGGCGTCAGAGGCCGGCGTGACGTTGCACCAGCCTGAGGCGCGCAGTGCGTTCTCACGGGGAAGTTGTCCCCGGATCACGGGACCCTGGCAGTGGTGGGCTGCACAGGCTACCGGGAGGGGCGGTGTGGAGAGTGACCTGTGCTCACACACAGGCTTTTTGGAGGCGGCAGCAGCAGCCCCAGCGTCTCATGCCCGTCTCTGGGGTCCGCACTGATCGCTGCGGCTCGCGCCCTTCTCTGGAGTTCATTTAGGCGGCGCTCTGAATCCCCTCTCCTTGCGCGCAGTGAAACAAAGAGGCAAGAAAAAGTCTCTTGCCTCTTCGGCAGCTGCAGACCTTTTTCCGGTCTCCCTCCCAGCCAGCTGTGGTGCGCTAACCCCTTCAGGCTGTGTTCACGCCGCCAGCCCCAGTCCTCTCCCTGCGATCCGACCGAAGCTGTGGCTGTGCTCTCCTCCGTGGCTCCGAAGCTTCCCCCCTCTGCCACCCGCAGTCTCTGCCCGCGAAGGGGCTTCCTAGTGCGTGGAAACCTTTCCTCCTTCACAGCTCCCTCCCACTGGTGCAGGTGCCGTCCCTATTCTTTTGTCTCTGTTATTTCTTTTTTCTTTTGCCCTACCCAAGTACGGGGGGAGTTTCTTGCCTTTTGGGAGGTCTGACGTTTTCTGCCAGTGTTCAGTGGGTGTTCTGTAGGAGCAGTTCCACGTGTAGATGTATTTCTACTGTATCTGTGGGAAGGAAGGTGATCTCCGCGTCTTACTCTTCCGCCATCTTCTCTCCTCCCTAAGGTGGCTTTTGTGTGTTAACTCATTCAATTCTCAGAATAGAAGATATTATGATTATTCCCAAACCTAGACACAGAGATGTGAGCTAATTTACTGAGAGTCACACAGCTACTGAAAGGATAAACTAAATGATATTTGAATCAAGTAGCATGAGTCCAGGGCCTGCAAGGCTTTTTGCTTCACTATGCATACTATATTTTCAGTACTCCCACACATGTAGAAAATTTGAGGAGCATTTAAGAAGAAAGGTTTAGAGGTAGCCCCCAAGGAACATGAGCTCAGAGGGTAGACTGGTAGAGTCCCAGGTTTTGGCCTCTTAGTGCATCATGATATTGAATAAAATGACTATTCTCATAACTTCTACTTTCCTAATATGTAAAATGGAAATAATAACAAAATATATTCCCAAGTGTTCTGGTATGGACAGTAATACCAGTAAAGCGTAAAATCTAGTACTTGGTTCTTAGTCATAAATGTTTATTTTTACTCTTGGCATTGTTATATGAATGTATCAGAATAGTGTCTGGGTCAATAAATGCTGGTTGAGTCTAAATCTGAATTAGTTATATGACTTTGCTTGAGTAACTTTGTCACTTGGGCGTCAGCTTCAAAGCAAACAGAGAAATGAACCACATGAGCTCTCAGTTCCCTCAGATCTAACAATTAATAACAAAAATTTATCATTACATTAACAATTAATTTAACAATCAAAATTACATGAACAATTACATTGTTAATTTACTTTGCTAAAACTCACAAACACCATAAGACCCTGAAGTCTACCACTTATCAAGAACCAACTATTTAGGATATTGTTATTAATCCTCATAATTTTGCAAGGATATTATTAGACCTCTTTACAGATGAGGACACTGAGATCCAGTTGTTTCAGATTAGAAGGGAATTAGCTCCTCAATTTACCTAGCTGATAAGGAAAGGAATTCAGACTCAAGTCTTTCTGGCTCAAAAGCACCCACTATCATTCACTATATCGCTTATTCTCCCCAGACTTTCCTTGAAAGCTAGGATGATGCTTGTAGTTTGCTCTTTATAACACTACCTGGAAAAGTCAAGGTGGAGGTGAGTTGATACTGTTGAGATATTGTTCTCAAAAAGCCGACTCTATCTATACACTTTTGAGATACCATATCCCACATCCAGATTTACAAAGAAATGAAAGGAGGGTGAGGTGATTCATTGTGTTAAAAATGTGTTAAAAATGGTTAACTTCTAAATTTCTTCCAAAGAGAACTATTAACACATCATTAGATTTCTATAAGCTCAATTAGCACACAGTTTCAGAGGGACAACCTGTTGTACAAAGAGAGGCAACCTGTGCCAGCCAAGGAGTTGTTAATTTGCCAAGACCTCAGAGACTTGTTTTCAATTAGTTTAATCCCTAACATGATTTGATTTCCTGGGTGTGAGCCCACCCCTTGAGAGGACTAATAGCACTTCCCTGAAAGGGGTTCCAGGAATTTCTACCTCTAAGGCAAAGGAGGAGAGTGGAAAGTGGGAGAATTGGAAGTCAGGAAATTAAGTGGCTCAGTCCTAAGATCCCATAGCCAACCAGAGTTTTACAAATAGCAACAGACACTGAGACCCAGGCTGTCCCAGTCAAGAATATGACATTCTATGCCAGGACACATTTTATATCAGGATCAATCATCTTTCCAAGGGGTGTGTCTGAGGTCAGTTTCTTCTGAGTTCTGGGGTGCTAAGAGGCTAATTCTCAAAGCCAGTTAAAGTACAGAAGTGCAGTTGCTCACATCCCAGTGCACCAACACACATAACTTTGAATATTTCTATAGTCTGCTGACTTTTGATTCTGAGCCCCATAACCAGACTTCACCCTTCCCTCCTCACTTTATATAACGTAACCACTAATCAAGTCGGATTATTAAAAAATTATTATAAAAAAGTCAAGCACACACAAAAGTAGAAGACTCATATAATAAATCTTAACGTAGCTAACTTCTAGGTTAAACAATTATCATCTTCTGACCAATCTTATCTCATCAATATTCCCCATCATTTCTCTCACCCCCACTGGGTTACTGTGAAACAAATCCCAGACATCATATTATTTAATAAAGCAATATTTCAGGATGTACGTATAAATGTAAAGACTTTTCCTTAAAAATGAATTATAATACTATTGTCATGCCTAATAAAAATTTAAAATTATTTCTTAATGTAATTGAACATCCAGTCCATGTTCAAAGTTAACCAATTGTCCCAAAGAGTAAATCTACAATTATTTGTTCAAATCAGGATTCACATAAACTATGAATGATTGCTATGTCCTTTAAATTACTTTTAACTTATAGTTTCCCTCTATCTCTTCGTTTTTCTTTGTGAAGAACCTAGGTTATGGGTGCTATAAATCAACGTGGTATCATTTAACATGTTCCTTTTTCTCTCTAATTTCCTTCCAAATTGATCATTGAATCTAGAGACTCAACCAAAATTAGGGTCGATATTTTGTCAAGAATAATTCACAGGCCAAGTGAACTTCCATCAGAAGACACATATTACAGGATGTCTTCCTTTTTGTAATGTTAGAAGCCATCGAGGATCATTGTCTACATCTATTATTTCATCTGAGGTTGCAAAATGGTAGTATTCTAATACAATTCCTTCTTCATTTATTAGCTAGAATGCTAAATAAAAATCACTATTCAGTACCTGTTGGTTATTGTCTTGTATAGTTCCTAAAGAAAAATGAGGATAGCTGCTTAATTATTTTCTCAAATTTATCAGTTTTCAAAATAATTATTTGGCTCCTAGGATCATCCAAAGAACATCAATGAGATCTTAATTTACAGTATCATTATGAATTCATGGATTTGAATGTATTTGATTTGTACAGTCTATTTCTGTGATTCTTACTAATGCTTAAGTTATCTTAAATTTAGCCAGTAGGAGCCTCTTCAACTTGGTTCCTGAATCCTTTTGATGCAGCTCTAGAAGTCTTCAATAGCTTTATTATTCTTTATACAGATGCATTTTTAAATGTAATATTTAATTTTTAAAATTTAAATATAATTGACATATCAAATTATGTAAAGTTAAGGTGTACAACATGATGATATATTTTTATATATTACAATATGATTACCTCCATAGTGTTAGCTAACACCTTCATCATGTCACATAATTATCATTTCTTTGTGTGTGTGGTGAGAACATTCAAGATTTAAATGAAAGACAAGAGATAACAAGTGGAGAGGATATGAAGAAAAGGGAACCCTTGTGCACTGTTGGTGAGAATGTAAATTGGTTAAGCCACTATGGAAAGCAGTATGGAGATTCCTTAAAAAATTAAATAGAACTACCATATGATACAGCAATCTTATTTCTGTGTATATATTCAAAGGAAATGAAAACAGGATATCTGCAAGATATCTGCATTCCCATATTTATTGCAGCATTATTCATAATAGCTAAGATATGGAAACAACCTATGTGTCTGTTAATGGATGAACAGATTAAGAAGATGTACTATATATATATACAATGGAACATCATTTAGCCATGAGAAAGGAAATCCCGCCATTTACAACAACATGGATAGAACTTAAGAGCATTATGCTAAATGAAACAAGCTACACAGAGAAAGACAAATATTACATGGTATCACTTAATATGTGAAATATAAAAAAAAAGTTAAAAATTCACAGAACAAGCAAACAAAAGGTTAAAAACTCACAGAAACAGAGAGTAGAAAAGTGGCTGCCAAAGGCTAGGAGATGGGGAAAGTAGGGAGAGGTTGGTAAAAGGTTACAAACCTTCAGTTAAAAGATGAATAAGTCCCGCAGATCTAAGGCACAGCATTGTAATTATAGCTAACTGCACTATATGACATACTTGAAAGTTTCTAAGACACAAAATGCATTTTAACAATTTTTTAAATTATTTACAAATATTATATGCTCATTTTTGGAAAATTGAAAAACTAAAAAAATTAGGACAAAAAAATTATAATTGTCCCTATGTCACCTGTAAGAGGTTAACTGTGGTTGTTTTATTTCATTTTATTTTTTTCACATGTATGCATATATTTCACAAAGATTACAAAATATGTTTTACCATCTCTTATTAACAGATTCATTTATGACAGTGGAAAATTGGAAACAACCCAACAGTACAATAATGGGATATGTGATTTTTAAGAAACTATGGTGCATCTACATAACAGAATATAATCTAGTCATTAGAAATAATATTTTAGTGAATAAAATGATATATGGACATGCCAATGAAAATACAGTGAAAAATAAGCAACTCTTGAACAATACTGCCAAATTACGCTCCAGGAAAGTATTAATTTTTACTCATGTCAGCAATATATGAGTGTCCATTTCCATGAATACTCACTAGGATTAAATATCATTAATTTTTAGTAAGTGTGAGTTTTCCATACTTCATTTTAAAGTCTTATTTGAACTTCTAGATACCTACTTTGGGGGCAAGTCCTACAATCAGCACAGCTCTTCTATGCCATTGGATCATGCCCCCTCTCTTTGGCTCACCCCCACATTTTGTCACTCTCAGAACCAAGTCTGGCTGTGATACTGGGCATCCTGCAGCTCCTGGCTTCAGGTCCCAAGTTAATTCCACTACACTCTGTGACCTTCTTTATAATCATCCCTAACCTCACTTAATTTTTAAACAGCTAAGCATTACCAGTTTTTTAATATCTACTTCCAACTCATATTAGAAGCACATTTTACTGCTTAATTTTGGGTCACTTTTTATGTTGGATGAAAGGGGGAGAAGGGCAAACCTGAGTCACTGTAAATACAAACACAGCAGCCAATATCAGACTCAGAACATGTGCCAGAGGATACTAATATGTGATATGGTTTTAGAATCTGTGGTAATAAACAGTGAATAAACAGTTTCTTACAGTGAAGTGACCATGTGATGGCATGACAAATATTAAACTTGAATGTGTGGATGTCTGAACTTTAGTTATCAGGCTGTGTCCACACCAGAACAAATCATATAAATTGTGAATTGTATTTTCCAGCCCTCCTCCTACATTGCCAGTGTTCATACATCAACTTGCAGTCGTCAGTGCTGGATTTTGTGAGAGCCGAGATAGGAATTGGTTTTTCTCCCCTCACCGTGGCATATGATGGACCAAAAGTGGAGTATAAATAAATTCCACTGGAGGATGAAAGAAATAAGAGACTTATTTCTATGTAGGATATTATAAAAAAGAGATTGTAGTTACCATCTTCTCTTTGATTAGGGTATTCAAGATGAAATGTGGCTTGGTTTGAGAAGACAAATCACCACAATCTTCTCAGATCTCCATGATGCAATTAACTTATTTGACTAATCTAGGTAGCAGCTATTTTTCATATACTGCTTCCCAGGCACAAAGGAATCAAATCTCTGACAGCATAATGGTAAGAACACTACCTCTGGAGTCAGACAGGTTCAGGCTCTGCCATATTAGCTGGATGATTGCAAAGTGCATACTATACTTCAGTTTCACCATCTATAAAATGGGGATAATGACATCTCATCTCATAAGAAACCTCATCATGTTGTGGAGGATTCAATTAGATAGTGTTAATCAAAACATGTGAACCTTACCTATAGTTATGGAAGAAGAGAGAGTCACAGGTATTCAGGACTTCAGGCTTTGCTTGGAAAGTTATTATAGCAATTTTATTTTATGGCTAGAAAAGCCTGATAATAGGATAGGAATGATTTATTATAACAGATTTTTACTAAAATTTTCAATGTGGCTGTTTGATTCTCTAACATAGCAGGGAGTTGCTGAGCCCAATGCTGTAACACCAAGAAGACTAAGACATAATGATGGAAAAAATGAGATTCAAAACTAAACCCACCCTCTACTCTCAGCCCTGTTCCCACTTCACAATGCTCCAGCACCCTTCTTCCACTCTTTCCCATGATCCTGTATCATTGGGTCAAATAAGTACTAAGGTTTATAAATGTAAAGCCCTATGGAAGTAGGAATCATTTAAGATACCTATCCATATAGTTTATCTTATTCCCTTTTTTTGAAAGTTTGCTTGGGAATTCAGCATTTCATTCTCTGTCAATTTCTGGCTCCTGGTACCAATTCTACTCACTTACTTCACACCATTATGCCCTGAAAGAAGAATGTGATATCATAAATATACTCCACAGATAATGGGACCAAAACCATAGAACAGAAAAGAAGAAATTATTATTTTCATCAAATTGAATAAAAACACCAAGGATGTGTTTTGCTAGTACATTGGGTGTGTGTGTGTGTATGTATGTGTGTGTGTGTGCATCTATCTTTCTTCCTGTGGAAAAGATGAGAAAAATATTGAAACATGAACTGTTTCCTCCCTATATTTTTTCTGATAACTTTAAGCAGTCCTCAACAAAATATAAGCAAACTAAGTCCAGGAACATATAAAAATGACTGCAAAGTGACCAAGTGGGATTTATACCAGAATACAAGGTTGTTTTAACATCTGAAAATCAACTAATGTGATAAACTGTATTAATAGAATATAGAACAAAATGCATGTAATCATCTCAATAAATGCAGAAAAAGCATTTGCCAAATTCTACACCTATTCATGATAAAAACGTTAGTAATCTAGGAATAGAGAACACTTCTACAGTTGAATAAAAGGCATTTATGGAAAAGCCACAACTAGCATCACATTTGATAGTGAAATACTGAATAATTTCTCCCTAAGATCAGGACCAAGATAAGGATGTCTGTTCTTACTATTTCTATTCAACATGGTACTGGAGGTTCTAGTTAGGACAATCAGGAAAGACAATGACATAAAAGGCATCCAGATTGGAAAGAAAGAAGTTAAGCTATCTGTACTTGCAAACAGCATGGTTTTGCATATAGAGAATCCTAAGAAATCTACTAAAAATCTATTAGAACTAATTTAAAAATGCAGCAAGGTGGCAGGGTACGAGATCAATACATAAAAATCAATGGTATACACTAGCAATGAATAATCCCAAATGAAATTAAGGAAACAATTCCATTTATAATAACATCAAAAAGAATCATATACTTAGGAATAGACTTAACAAAAGAAGTACAAAATTTATATTATGAAAACTCCAAAACACTGCTGAAAGAAATTAAAGACTTAAGTAAATAGGAAGACATCTACATTCATGAATCCCAAGTCTTAATGTTAAGATGGCAGTACTCCTCATATTAATCTACCAATTCAATTCAATCTACCAAATCTCAGCTGACATTTTTCAGAAATTGACAAACTGACCCTCAATTCTATAGACATGCAAAAGACCAGAGTACTCATAATAATTCTGAAAAAAAAATGTTGGGTCTCACAATTCCCAGTTTCAAAACTTGCTGGAAGTCTATAGTAATCAAGACAATGTGATACTAGCATAAGGGTAGATAATTACATCATTGGAGTAGAACTGAGAGTCCAGAAATAAACCATTACAATGATCCTCAACTGATTTTTGACAAAGTTATCAAGACAATTCAATGGTAAAGAAAGTCTTTGCAAGAAATGGTGCTGGGACAACTATTTACCCATATGAAAAAGAATAAAGCTAGACCTCAACTTTCACAATAATTAACTCAAAACAGATGAGAGACCTACCAGTAAGAGCTAAAACTATAAAACTCTTAGAAGGAAATAAATATAGGAGTAAATCTTCATGACCTTGGTCTTCATAGAGATGATACTAAAAATACGAGTGTGAAAGAAAAAATAAGTAGATTGGACTCTATCAAAATAAACTTTTGCGGCTTCCCTGGTGGCGCAGTGGTTGAGAATCTGCCTGCCAATGCAGGGGACACAGGTTCGAACCCTGGTCTGGGAAGATCCCACATGCCGTGGAGCAACTGGGCCCGTGAGCCACAACTGCTGAGCCTGCGCGTCTGGAGCCTGTGCTCCGCAACGGGAGAGGCCGCGATAGTGAGAGGCCCGCGCACCGCGATGAAGAGTGGCCCCTGCTTGCCGCAACTGGAGAAAGCCCTCGCACAGAAACGAAGACCCAACACAGCCATAAATAAATAAATAAATAAATAAATTTTTAAAAAAATAAATAAACTTTTGTGCTTCAAAGGACACCTCCAATAAATGCATAAAAGTAAAAATATAAAGTAAAAAGATAACCCAGAAAATGGGAGAAAATATTTGCAAATCATATATCTGCTAAGGAATTTGTATATAGAATAAATAAGGAACTCTTATAATTCAACAATAAAAGACAAAAAACCTAATTTTAAAATGAGCAAAATATCTAAATGAACATTTCTGTAAAGAAATTGTCAATAATTGTCAATAAACACATGAAAAGATGCTCAGCATCATTAGTTGTTGGGGAAATGTAAATAAAGAGACATATCAATTCAATCCCACTAGGATGGCTATAATCAAAAAGATAAATGGTAACAAGTGTTAATGAGGATATAGAGAAATTTGAACGCTCATACACTGGTATTGGTACTGTGAAATGGTACAGCCACTTTGGAAAAGTCTAGCAGTTCCTCAAAAGATTAAACATAAGAGTTGCCACATGATCCATCAATTCAACTCCTAAGTATATATCTAACTTAAATGAAAACATATGTCCACACTAAAACTTGTACAGAAATGTCCACAGCAGCATTATTCACCATAGCCAAAAATTAGAAACAAACCAATGTTCCTAAACTGACGAATGGATAAATAAAACATGGTCTATCCATACAATAATATATTACTTAGCAATAAAAAAACGAAGCATTAGTACATGTTACAACATGGATAAACCTTGAAAACAGTATTCAAAGAGAATAAAGGTAGTCATCACGTATTGTATGATTCCATTTATATGAAATGTCCAAAATAGGCAAATCTATAAAGACAGAAAGTAGATTAGTGGTTGCCTAGATTTTGGGAAAGGGAAGAAAAGAGAAATGACACTAATGGATAAGAGGATTTTTTGGCGGGTGATGAAAATATTCTAAAATTGATTGTAGTGGTGTCTGCATAATTCTGTGAATACACTAAAAAGCCATTGAACTGTATGGTACGTGAATATCTGAATAAAGCTGTGAAGGAACAAAAAAGAATTCAGGTATGAGTTTTTGACTTATAAACCACCAAGTCAAGACAACGGACCATTTTCTCACATTATTTTACGTTTGTTTCAGAAATCTGAAGACAGAGTGGTATTTCCCAGTGGGGAAATATATTTCTTCCAGAAATTATCCACCTAATATGGAAACAATATCCTTAACTGTCTTATTCTTCAGATAAGAATGAGGCTAAAAAATATGTTAAATCAAACACTTTGCTACAGAAAATGGAGGAGGGAGAAATAATACACAATGGCTATTCTATTGTACAGAAGTTTTTTTTTTCCCTGCTGTTGCTACTATATCACAGTAAATACATCAGGATATGAAAGTTCCACCTATTTTTTGACATAAAAACTACAAAGTCATACTTGTCTATGATACATTACAGAAAGTCATTAGACACATTCTGTTAAAGAAGGCCATCTTCTCCGGGAAAGGATGAAAATAATCCCTTCTCTCAGAAAACAGGAAGGTAGTTAGGTAACCATTTTATTTATTTCAAAACTGACCCTGGAGTTAAGGGGAAACATTTATTCCAGGGTAGATAGTTTGAGCTTGGAAATGATTCGATCTCAGACCCTTCTTGGTTGGCCATTAAAGGCTACCGTGAAAGGGGAAGAGAGAATGTGTTTGTATAACAGACTGAGAGAATATCAGGGAGAGTTTTTGGTGTGGAGGAATAAAGGAAGTATAGATTGGAGCTGAAAGAGTTTGAAAGAGGCAGGCATTAAAAAAAAAAAATTCTAGGATACCAGAGCTGGAAAAGTCATCCAAGAGGGGAAAATCTGATATGAGTATGTTGGTGGGTGGACAAGAGAGGGTTTATTGTGAGTTCCTCTGCACTACTTAGTGTCCTTGATGGCCAACCCGATAGGACTGCACCTGTGTCCAGACATCACACGGACAAGACCTCCCCTCTGTCCACACCAATCCCTCACTGAGAATAAGAGCAAGGCAAGAAATAACTCTGCTACTACCTGGATGTACCCTGAAGATGTCCCTTCCTGCAGTGCTCCAAGGACAATTTTAAGACTAAAGAGTATTCTAAGAGAGGTGCTATGGGACAAGGTGGGGTCAAAGGGGAAAGCTTCAAACTCATACTTGAAAGGACTGCAGTCAACAACCTTGTCTGCTAAGTGGATTCTCTGTTACATACAGAGAAAGTGTCACACTCATCAGGTGCTCATGATACATACTTTTTAATATGATTGCTTGTAAGACAAATCTTTGAAAAGAGAATTCTATTTTATTGAAAATATTGCTTATGACTTACAATTGAGTCTGGTACCTCAGGTAGGATTGAGAATAAATAAAAATTTTATGGGGGAATCCTACGATTTATTAAAATGTCTGTTGAGTCCAAAACACTGTTAGTCTACATCATGGGAGGTAAATGTTGTTTCCATTTTATAAGTAACCTGAGTCTCTGAAAGAATAAATATCTAATTTAGAGTCACACTGCTAGTACCAGCAGAGAAAAACCTCACACCTTCATCTTCAAACTTATAAGACTGGGCGTGCGAAAACACCTTGTGATATTATTCTTACTTGGTTGATAACATTGCTTCAGAAGAGTGAATGAACAGTAGATGCATCATTAGGAAAAAGTGTGTAGTGACACCTTTGTAGGTAGCAAGGTAATATTGCTCACAGTAGGTGCAAAATATGTATTTTTAATTATCTTATTTTATTTTTTATTGAGATATAATTGTATTGACTGAAGGAACAGAAAAGGAAACAGTGTTGTTTAGGAAACTTCTGACCAGCCTGAATGTTATAATCAGAAGCTTTTTGCAGCTCCACTAATGCTTTGGACTTCCCATCCTTTTGCTAATAATATGATTAAATGCTTCTGCCTTGGTGTCTGATCCCAGCAACACCCCCAGAGATATCCCACTTCCAGAGAACATCAAGGTGAACTTCTATCTCTAGCTTCACTAATAATAAAAGCCATACATCATAGCTGCAAATTGCCAGGGACCCTGGGGTAGGCTAAGAAGAGATATTGTAATGGCCTTAGTTAATTACAAAGCACAGACATTTGCTATAATAGGAAATGGAAGAAGCTGTATCTCATGGATAATCCAGACAGTAAGAGGGCTGACCCTTCTTTTCTATAGGCATCTCCCAGCAAATTAGACAGTATCACAGGAAGAATTATAAGATCAAATCAGCTTTGTTGAAATATCCCAAGCTGTAGAGCTGAATGAATAAGCAGAATAAACTGAAGTTTAAGATTGCCCCTGAGCAAAAATGAATGACTACAGTTTTCCCCACTCACTAATTCGTTTAATAAACATAATTACCAGGAGACCTTCAAGATGGCAGAGGAGTAAGACATAGAGATCACCTTCCTCCCCACAAATACATCAAAAATACATCTACATGTGGAACAACTCCTGTAGAACACCTACTGAATGCTGGCAGAAGACCTCAGACTTCCCAAAAGGCAAGAAAATCCCCATGTACCTGGGTAGGGCAAAAGAAAAAAGAAAAAACAGAGGCAAAAGAATAGGGATGGGACCTGCACCAGTGGGAGGGAGCTGTGACGGAGGAAAGGTTTCCACACACTAGGAAGCCCCTTTGCGGGCGGGGATGGTGGGGTAGCAGGGGGAAGCTTTTAGAGCCATGGAGGAGAATGCAGCAACAGGGGTGCAGAGGGCAAAGTGGAGAGATTCCCGCACAGAAGATCGGTGCCAACCAGCACTCACCAACCTGAGGTGCTTGTCTGCTCACCCACAGGGGTAGGTGGGGGCTGGGAGCTGAGGCTCGGGCTTTGGAGGTCAGACGCCAGGTAGAGGACTCGGGTTGGCTGCATGAACACAGACTGAAGGGGGCACTAGCCTATTACAAGAGACAAAGAAGGACACTACATAATGATCAAGGGATCAATCCAGGAAGAAGACATAACAATTGTAAGTATTTATGCACCCAACGTAGGAGCACCTCAATACATAAGGCAAATGCTAACAGCCATAAAACGGGAAATCGACAGTAACACAATAATCATAGGGGACTTTAACACCTCACTTTCACCAATGGACAGATCATCCAAAATGAAAATAAATAAGGAAACACAAGTTTTAAATGACACATTAAACAAGATGGACTTAACTGATATTTATAGGACATTCCATCCAAAAACAATAGAATACACTTTCTTCTCAAGTGCTCATGGAACATTCTCCAGGATAGATCATATCTTGGGTCACAAATCAAGCCTTGGTAAATTTAAGAAAATTGAAATCATATCAAGTATCTTTTTTGACTACAACAGTATGAGACTATATATCAATTACAGGAAAAAATTGTAAAAAATACAAACACATGGAGGCTAAACGATATGCTACTAAGTAACCAACAGATTACTGAAGAAATCAAAAAATACCTAGAAACAAATGAAAATGATTACAGGACAACCACAAACCTATGGGATGAAGCAAAAGCAGTTCTAAGAGGGAAGTTTATAGCAATACAATCCTACCTCAAAACACGAAAAATCTCAAATAAACAACCTAACCTTACACCTAAAGCAATTAGAGAAAGAAGAACAAAACAAACCCCAAAGTTAGCAGAAGGAAAGAAATCATAAAGATCAGATCAGAAATAAATGAAAAAGAAATGAAGGAAACAACAGCAAAGTTCAAAAAAACTAAAAGCTGATTCTCTGAGAAGATAAACAAAATTGATAAACCATTAGCCAGACTCATCAAGAAAACAGAGAGAAGACTCAAATCAACAGAATTAGAAATGATAAACGAGAAGTAACAACTGACACTGCACAAATACAAAGGATCATGAGAGACTACTACAAGCAACTCTATGCCAATATATGGACAACCTGGAAGAAATGGACAAATTCTTAGTAAACCACAACCTTCCAAGACTAAACGAGAAAGAAACAGAAAATATGAACAGACCAATCACAAGCACTGAAATTGAAACTGTGATTAAAAATCTTCCGACAAACAAAAGCCCAGGACCAGACGGCTTCACAGGCAAATTCTATCAAACATTTAGAGAAGAGTTAACACCTACCCTTCTCAAACTCTTCCAAAATACAGCAGAGGGAAGAACACTCCCAAACTCATTCTACAAGGCCAACATCACCCTGATACCAAAACCAGACAAAGATGTCATAAAAAAAGAAAACTACAGGTCAATATCACTGATGAACATAGATGCAAAAATCCTCAACAAAATGCTAGCAAACAGAATCCAACGGCACATTAAAAGTATCATACACCATGATCAAGTGGAGTTTATCCCAGGAAGGCATGGATTCATCAATATATGCGAATCAATCAATGTGACACACCATATTAACAAATTGAAGGATAAAAACCATATGATAACCTCAATAGATGCAGAAAAAGCTTTTGACAAAATTCAGTACATATTTACAATAAAAACTCTCCATAAAGTGGGCATAGAGGAAACTTACTTCAACATAACAAAGGCCATATATGACAAACCCACAGCCAACATCATTCTCAATGGTGAAAAACTGAAACCATTTCCACTAAGATCAGGAACAAGACAAGGTTGCCCAATCTCACCACTACTATTCAACATAGTTTTGGAAGTTTTAGCCACAGCAATCAGAGAAGAAAAAGAAATAAAAGGAACCCAAATCGGAAAAGCAGAAGTCAAACTGTCACTGTTTGCAGATGACATGATACTATACATAGAGAATCCTAAAGATGCTACCAGAAAACTACTAGAACTAATCAATGAATTTGGTAAAGTAGCACGATACAAAATTAATGCACAGGAATCTCTTGCATTCCTATACACTAATGATGAAAAATCTGAAAGAGAAATTAAGGAAACACTCCCATTTACCATTGCAACAAAAAGAATAAAAAACCTAGGAATAAACCTACCTAAAGAGACAAAAGAACTGTATGCAGAAAACTATAAGACACTGATGAAAGAAATTAAAGATGCTACAGACAGATGGAGAGATATACCATGTTCTTGGATTGGAAGAATCAACATTGTGAAAATGACTCTACTACCCAAAGCAATCTACAGATTCAGTGCAATCCCTATCAAACTACCAGTGGCATTTTTCACAGAACTAGAACAAAAAATTTCACAATTTGTATGGAGACACAAAAGACCCCGAACAGCCAAAGCAATCTTGAGAAAGAAAAACAGAGCTGGAAGAATCAGGCTCCCTGAGTTCAGGCTATACTACAAAGCTACAATAATCAAGAAAGTATGGTACTGGCACAAAAACAGAAATATAGATCAATGGAACAGGATAGAAAGCCCGGAGATAAACCCACACACATATGGTCACCTTATCTTTGATAAAGGAGGCAAGAATATACAGTGGAGAAAAGACAGCCTCTTCAATTAAAGGTACTAGGAAAACTGGACAGCTACATGTAAAAGAATGAAACTAGAACACTCCCTAACACTATACACAAAAATAAACTCAAAATGGATTAAAGACCTAAATGTAAGGCCAGACACTATAAAACTCTTAGAGGAAAACATAGGCAGAACACTCTATGACATAAATCACGGCAAGATCCTTTTGGACCCACCTCCTTGAGAAATGGAAATAAAAACAAAAATAAACAAATGGGACCTAATGAAATTTAAAAGCTTTTGCACAGCAGAAAACCATAACCAAGACGAAAAGACAACCCTCAGAATGGGAGAAAATAGTTGCAAATGAAGCAACTGACAAAGGATTAATCTCCAAAATATACAAGCAACTCATGCAGCTCAATATCAAAAAAGCAAACAACCCAATCCAAAAATGGGCAGAAGACGTAAATAGACATTTCTCCAAAGAAGACATAAGGATTGCCAACAAACACATGAAAGGATGCTCAGGATCAGTAATCATTACAGAAATGCAAATCAAAACCACAGTGAGGTATCTCCTCACACCGGTCAGAATGGCCATCATCAAAAAATCTGCGGAAAATAAATGCTTGTGAGGGTGTGGAGAAAAGGGAACCCTCTTGCACTGTTGGTGGGAATGTAAATTGATACAGCCACTATGGAGAACAGTATGGAAGTTCCTTAAAGAACTAAAAATAGAGCTACCATATGACACATCAATCCCACTACTGGGCATATACCCTGAGAAAAACATAATTCAAAAAGAGACATGTACCACAATGTTCAGTGCAGCACTATTTACAACAGCCAGGACATGGAAGCAACCTAAGTGTCCATCGACAGATGAATGGATAAAGAAGATGTGGCACATATATACAATTGAATATTACCTAGCCATATAATGAAACAAAATTGAGTTTTTTGTAGTGAGGTGGATGGACCTAGAATCTGTCGTACATGTTGAAATAAGTCAGAAAGAGAAAAACAAATACTGTATGCTAACACATATATATGGAATCAAAAAAAAAATGTTTCTGATGAACCTACGGGCAGGACAGGAATAAAGACGCAGACAGAGAGAATGGACTTGAGGACACAGGGAGGGGGAAGTATAAGCTGGGATGAAGTGAGAGAGTGGCATTGACATATATACACTACCAAATGTAAAATAGATAGCTAGTGGGAAGCAGCTGCATAGCACAGGGAGATCAGCTCAATCTTTATGACCACCTAGAGGGGTGGGATAGGGAGGGTGGGAGGGAGGCGCAAGCAGAAGTGGATATGAGGATATATTTACACATATAGCTGATTCACTTTGTTATACAGCAGAAACCAATAGAACATTGTAAAACAATTATACTCCAATAATGATGTTAAAAAAAAAAAACATAATTACCAAGATGGTGGTTTGATGCTATGAGTACTAAAAGGAAGTGCTCTGAGAAGACATAAGGGACACTTAAAGACCTTAAATGAGACTCAAAAGCATCCTATATAGAATTACACATATAGGCCATACCTTGAAATTTAAAAAATGAATAGTTAATTTTTAAAAATTTCTCAGTATCAGCCAAGTGGGAAGTGAGCTTATTTTTAGCTGTCATTGCCTCACCAGGATGTGATATGGATGCAATATGAGCTCTGCAGTTCTCTTAGCTCCTGTTCTTCAGTGAGCTCCCCTGGGCAAATTTCTTATTACTTTACCCAGTATGGCTGGTGCATCTTCAGATGCCATGTCCTATTTCTGTCTGCAGCCAAACCTTTAGTTCAATGTTTCCACCTGGAGTTCTATTAATGAACAGGGGCAAGTTCAGCTTAATTTCCAAATCATATCAGCTTCCTATTCATTTAGTGTCAAGATCACCAATGACTTTCATGTTGTTAAATCTAATGGACAGTTCCTGGTCCTTAAAACACATTTTTCACTTGACATCGAGGATCCCAAACTCCCTTGGTTTTCCCCCTACCCCTCTGGCTCCCAGAATTCTTTACTGATTCCTCCTCATCAATCTTCACTCTAAATTTTGGAGTGTTTTAGGTCTCATCTACTGAGCTTTGTATCTTGTCTATCTGCATTCACTCCATTGGTGATCTTACCTAATCTCATAGTTTTAAATGCCATTTCAATACATTCACAAATGTATTTCTCCAGTCTTGATCTACTAATTCCTGAGCTCCAGACTCAGTGAGCCTACTGCCTACTCAACATCTTTATTTAGATGGCATCTGAAATTTAATATGTATATTAAAATTTTATACCATTTCTCTATGCCTACTATCTATATCTGCAAACATGTGATCTTCCACTCTTAATCTAGTTCTCTTCAAATTCCCCTCACAGTAAACGGCAACACACCCTCAGCAGCTCACAGCAAAAACCTTGGAATCACCCTAGTTTCATCACTTTCTCTTACACTCCAAATCCAACCCAGCAACAATATTGATGTTTACCCTTTAAAGTATCCAGAAGCTTATCACTTTTTCCACATCCATCACTACCCACCCTGATCCAAGCAACTCACCTGCTTACCTGCATTAGCTTAACACATCTATTTTTGGCTTTGTTTCCCTGTATTCTATTCTCAGTACAAGTAAAGTGATACCTTTTAAAAGTAAGTCAAATTATGTTATTCTTCTATTCAAAACCTACTAATGGTCTTCACTCTCACTCAGAGTAAAAGCCAAAGTCCTTAAATGGCTCAGAAGGCTTTAAATAATTTTTCCCCCTCCCAACTCACCTCTCGGATCCTGTCCGAGATCCAGAGGTTCTGTCACTAGCTCACTCCACTCTAGCACAATAGCCCCTTCTTGCTTTTCGCTAAGCACAACAGTCAGGTCCAATTTCAAAACTTTGCACTTGCCCTTTCCTCTGCCCAGAATGTTCTTTCCTGCATCCCCCACTTCCTTCAGTTCTTTGATTAAAATGTCACCTTCTCTGTGAGAACTTCTCTGACCTTCTTATTTTAAATTGCAACACCCACCCAGAATTACCTGTCGCTCTTCTATGCTTTTTCATTTTTCTTCCTAACATTTTTTGGCATTTGGCACACCATACATTTTATCTTTTTTGATATATTGTCTGTCTCCTCCTATGTATGCAAATTCTATGGAGTCAGGTTTTATCTTTTTAATTCAAGGCTGTGCCCCAGTTCCTAAAACAATGCATGTCAGATCCAGAATAGGCACCCAATAAATGGATTTTGTATAAATGAATGAATTCCTTCCATACTTACCCCCTTCATATTTAATAGCATGACATATTTACTTAAAGACCAGGATAAAACAACTATAGTACGCCATGATCTTCAAAATCACCCTGTCCAAAGTGTCTCTCTCTATACCTCTGGGTACTTCCCGAGAATGGGTCTACATGGACTGACCGTCCAGGGCTGTTTCATAATCTGCAGCCACATCAGAGGTACAGGGATCTCCCATTTCCTTCAAGAGTTTTCCTGCTACTTGTGCCAAATGTGATGATGACAATGATGATGATAATGTCACAGCACTAGCTAACATTTTTTTAAGTGTTTACTATTCATCAGCCTTTGTACTAAGAATTTCTCTTTGCACTATCTCATTTAATTCCCACAACAAATCTGTTTGGCAGCTACTATCATTAATCTTTTTTTTACAGATGAACACAATACTTAGCAAAATTAAGCAATATGAGAGTTATACAGCTAATTAGTAGCAGAGCTGGGTTAGGAGCTGAGATCTGCCCAACTCCAGAACCCAAGATCTTAGCCTCTACCCTACACTGCCTCCCTCAAGTCTCTGCTTCATTTGTACTCAGCCCCATCCAGAGATGGAATCTTCTTGGTGGTCCTGATGGTGGCCACCATGAAGAAGAGGCTTTATTGAAAGATCCAGATAATGAATGTTTTGACATCCTTTGGGTTGTAAGGGCAAGGCTCCTCTCTATAAATGACAAGAACAAAAATAACTGCAATTGCTCATTTAAAGTCATGCATCTGGGTATAAACATAGGAAAATTAAACGTTATGAAACTTTCAACAGGAGCCTCTGTTTCAGTTCCAACACTGGCCAAGACATTAGAAAGAAAATTTGGATTTATTGAAACTCTTGATGTAAATGTATACTCTCTTCTGGTTCATAAACAAAAAATAGATACATCTAATCCTTTAAAAGTCCTTGCTAGCTGGAATTGACTAAATTAATGATCTTAAAAAGCAATTTTGAAAAATTACATAATGAATTAAATTCCTCATTTATTAAATTATTAAAAGGTTTATGAGTTTATTCACATGGACAAAAGATGTACTCATATCCCATGAAGCAAAATCGGGTAGACTCAGTTTAAATCCTGGTGATAAACACTTATTAGATGTAGGCCTTAGGGATGGATTTTAGCCATGGCAGGACTCAATTAATTCATTTTTAAATGGGATTAATGCCACCTATCTCTCATGTGTTTTGAAGACTAGATGATATTATATATACAAGTGCCTTGCATAGCTGACATATAATAAGTCATAGCTGACATATAATAAGTTCTCAACAAAGGTTAGCTTGAAATTAGGGTCTCTAAAAAAGTTTTAATTGGCAAAGTGCAGTGGCATTTTATCATGTGTTAAAGGAGTTTCAAGAGAATTTCCAAAAGTGTTTTATTAACCTTGTCATTTCTGAGGCAGCAAGGCTTACTATTATGGGCCCACAGATCTTTTGGGTTTTGTAAATGTAAAGCTTAGAAGAAAGATAGTGAAGTGGGACAGTGAAGCCACCTACACATCATTATGAGAAACCGAAAACGATTCTCCATGTGTTGACCCTGAGCATGCGTGTGGCTGCCAACACCAGCATGTGGTCTTGGAGCAACTGATGGAGTTAGAGTGTCTCATAAAGATGAACAGCGTGCTCCAAAGGAAAGAAACACCTGGCTATATTCTTTATCAGAAATATGTAACTATTCTTTATAGCAAATAAGAGATGTATTATAAGGAATAGGCTCAAGTGATTATGGAGGTTGAAAAGTCCCTAGGTCTGCAGTTGGCAAGCTAGAGACCCAAGAGACCAAGGTTTATATATATTTCTGCTCATGGTTCTGCTTCTCTGATTGAAGCCTGCATGATGTGTATTATTATCAACACGAAGCCTAGACAGTGAGAAACCCCCATAGCGCCTTTTTTGCAAAAACTCAATTAGAAAACCTGAGGTCATACAAGACCATAGAAAGCAAATTTGTCTGCCAATACATAACAGCTTTAAAATATGTCCATCTGCGTCAAAAGCCAAAATGAGACTGAGGCGTATCAAGATTTTATGATGATAGTATTTCATCAGAAGAACAAGAGATGTTCAAATCCTACTCTTAGACACAACCACCTTTTCAAAGAGAGACAAAGTAATATATCATGGATTATGGACCTTCACAACTCTATTAAATGGTGCACAGATGGGTAAATGTGTGGTGCATTGTAAGAAGTGGTATAAAAGATAATTCAATCTCATTTTCCATAGTGTAACTTCAACAGACCATGCTGAAATTTGAAAATTAACATGTGCCAAAATAAGCACATTAATTAGAAATACAGAAGTAAATATCAAAAGGAATAGCTACAATAATAGAAAGTGGTTGCCTCTAGGGAGAGAAAACTTGTGGTGATGAGGGAGAGAGGTATAGAACAGTGGTTTTTTTTGTTTTTTTGTTTTTTTTAATATGCCTTGTACAAGTACCCGATTCTTCAAAATATATTTATGCATAACTTTGATTAAAATTTTAAAATAAATGCAAAAGATTTATACACAAAGATGGTCATCACAGAGTTGTTTATAAAAATTTTTTAAATTGACACTAATATCCATATTCACAAAATGAATAGCTAAGTTACTATTTGCTATATAAAGGAATGTACTATTAATGAAATAATCTTTAGAACGAGTTTTAGTAAATATACGCTTAAAAGTTAATAGAGAGCAGCAGGCTTCAAAACTATACAATCAGCATCATCTTAAATAGGAGAAAAATTAACTGTAGTAGAAGAGAAATTAACTGAATAATGGAAATTTCTGGATTATAAATGGTGAAGTATAAGTTTTTTCCCCTGCTGCTTTTCATGTGTATATTCGTGTTTTCTAAAATTGTTAAAATATAAAAGAGAGGAAGGTTAGAAGAACAGGAGGGGGCAAAAGAGAAAGGGGAAAGACGAGGGAGGGAGAAGTGGGATGGGAGAACAGAGGAGGAGGAGGAGGAGGAGGGGCAGGAGGAGGTGGAAATCACTGTCCCTCTGGGAGAGGCAAATCTTCCCCTCAACCCCACTTGAGTCCTTGTGGCTGAACTAATAATGAAATTGACACAGGATAGATTAACAGGAGAAAAAGAAACAAATTTTAATTTGTGCACACAGATGCTGCATAGAAATAGGACATAAGAAGTAGCCAAAGCAGGCAGCTTTTATACTTTTTAGACAGAGAAATAATACATTTGTGAGGAATTGACAAGACAAAGAAACTTAGGTTTGGGGTGCTCAATTAGTGGAGAATCTAAACAGAGTTTGGGCTTAGTGTAGTAAATTAAAGTAACAAGGTTTGTTTACATAGCCTTATTGCCCCAATTCCCTATCTCTGTTGATAAGGGAGTTCTACCTTCAGATGTAGGAGTGCACCTTTCCCATGGGAGATTTATTTCCTGCTTTCAGGGAGACAGAAAGGAGGGTCAGAGTGTCCCTCTTGCACTGGCCATCTTAAGTAACTTTAATCCAAAATAATCAATATTCTATTGTGGCATATTTTGGGGTGGCCTGCCTTGACCCCCAATATCACCATGACCCCATGAGCAGGAGCAGGAGCCCGATTGGTCCTAGCTATGAACCCTTCTCTCTGTACCTCCTTCAAGGATACAGAAGTGTGGATTATAGGAACTTTGTGCCCTTGGAGCTAAAGACTATCTCAGACCATTCTGAACAAACTGAATGTTATTTTCTTAAGGGATTGCCCTGATAATTGTGTAATTACACATACTCCTCTGCATTCCATTTTCTCTACCTTTAAAGTACAATTTACAAACAATAAAATGCACCCAATAAGTTAACACTTTGATGAGTTTTGACAGATGCATATGCTGGAGTAAACATCACCCCAATCAGGACATAGAGCATTTCCATCACCCGGAAAGTTCCTTTACGTTCCTTTCAGGCAATCCATCACTGCCCTAGGAAATCACTGCAGTTAACATCTATCATCACAGTTTATTTCTGTCTGTTAAAGACCTTTATATAAATGTAAATGCACAGTATGTATTCTTTCCTTGACTGGATTCTTTTGCTCAGCATAATATTTTCGATATTTATCCATCTTGTTGCCTGCGTTACTAATAGTTTGCTCTTCTTTTTATTGCTGATTAGTATTACATTACTGGAATATACCACAATTTGTTGATGGCTATTTGGATACTTTCCAGTTTGACCTATTATGAAAAAAACCACTGCTATGAAAATTTTGTACATGTCCTTTTGTGGGCGTATGTCTTCATTTCTTTTCATTAAATATTTAGAAATGAAATTGCTATGCAATAGGGTAGGTGGATGTTGAGCTTTTTAAGAAATTGCCAAATTGTTTTCCACAGAGGTTATACTATTTTATAGTCCTACTAGAAATGTAAAAAAAAAAAAAAAATCCAGTTGCAATTTTCTGATTCTTTCTATTTATTGCCTTGTTTAGAATTTTGTGTACTTTTGCCTTTGTGTTTCTGGTAGAAGAGCTCCTTTCAGCAGTATGGTGACGGATGGAAACCAGGTGGTGGGCACTCTGTAGTGCATACAGAAGTAAAAGTATAATGTTGTACGCATGAAACTTACATAATGTTATAAACCAAATTTACCTCAATAAAAAAATATTTTAAATACATTAATTAATTTTAAAAAATATCAGTTGCTCTATATCTTCACAAACATTTCATATTGTCAGTCTTCTTAGTTTTAGCCATTATATTAGGCAAAAAGTGATATCTTAAAATATTGAATGTATTTGCTTCTTGGCCATTTGTATATCTTCTGTGAAATGTCCATTCTACTTTTATTGGGTTGTTTGACTTTTTCTTGAGGAACTGACTTTTGGTTTTCATTTGTTTGTCTTCTAGATACAAACCATTTGTCAGAAACATGCATTGCAAAGATTTTCTCCAGACAGTGGCTTGCCATTTTTTAATGGTGTCTTGTGATAAGCAGAGATTTTTACATTTTTATTTTGATGAGATCAAACATATCATATCTTTCTTTTTTATTTAGTGCTTTTTGAGTTCTAAGAAATTTTTGTCTACCTCAATGTTGTAAACTATGTTTTCCTTTAGGTACATTATTCATCTCAAATTAATTATTGTGTACGGTGTGAGAAAAGAATTGAGTTTAAAGTTTTATTTTGTTTTTCTATATGGCTATCCAGTGATTTCAGCAGGTGTGTTGAAAATATTTTACTTTTTCCATTGAATTATCCTTTTGCTTTCATAAAAATTAAATTTGCTTTTTATTAGGGTCCTACAGGCACAGCCTCCTTCCAGAAGAGAGGTGATTAAGATTTTCTATGTTCATCACTTGCAAGAACAAACAAGAGTAGTGCCAAAATCATTTTGAAATACCACCCCTTTCCTGAGGTGTTCCCTGATGACCACGAAGCACTTGTCTAAGAAAGGAAGCATTTCAAAGAAGAAGCTAGATGACGTACTACAGAAATCTAAATTTCCGTCCATGCCTCAGATTCGCTTTGGTGCTTCCAAAAGTTAAGCAGAGGGAACTGACACTTACTGAGTATTTATGTTTGCCAGGTACTTCAGTGAGCAGTTTACGAACACTGTGTCTCAACTGATGCTCTCACTGATAACAGGGAGTATCTATTTGAACTCTACTGTATGGATAAGAAAACTTAGATCTTGTCACAGTCACTTGGCCAGTTGGTGGTAGAAGCAGGATTTGAATCTGTGTCTGCCTAAGTCCAAAACCACAGTTCTTTCTCATATCTCATGTGACCATATCACAAAGGATATCTGAAGGACATCCCATTAGGAGCTAAGGAAACAAATGAAGAGTATTTTCAGTTATTCTTGACCTACCAGATCGCTGATTCTCTTTCAATCTCCTTAAGTTGTTACAGTTTTCTTCTCTCTAAAATGACCATCTCAATTTTGGTCCTTGAACTATGTTTCAAATAATATAGTATACTGCAAGTCATGTATTGTGAGCAGAGCCCATGAATAGTCCTAGGAATGTGTGCTGGTAAACTCAATTACAAGAGAAAATATAACTTTGATATATTTCCCATGGAATTTTTAAAAATAAATAATTTACCCTAAAACAAATTTCTTGGATGACAACCTGCAAATTTACTTATAATTACTTCCTTCCCATTCATGTGCACATAAACCTTTGAAACTAATAATTACAGGATTCTCTTGACAGCAGTTTACTTTCCCATGCAGTAAATAATCACTGTCAGCTGTAAATAATAATAAAAAAACAACAACTGCAAGTTTTCCATTGTAAAATAGAGTTAAGGTGGTTTGTTCTAATGTAAAAGAAACAAGTAAAGCAGACATTTGTCCTAACAACCACGGGAACGTGGGGTGTTTAAGTAGAGTTCTCTTCTGTTAATTTGACAATATCAGTTATCATTCCTATATCTTTCTTGCTACATCTTGGAGAACTGTTGAATTTTATTTGGGGAGTGTGGTATGCAGCCAGACCTGTATTTATTAAAAGGCATGTGTGTTTTCAAGGAGACTGAAAGTATACAGCAATAAAAGCTATTAGCATATTTATTATACCTCTTTTATCATAATCTGAAGGGCTAGGTATAGGGACCATGTAATAATTGTTACCTGCCCACCAGGTCTTTGAGTTTCTATCACCCACCAGCTCCAGAAGTGAAAACAAAACCAATCACTGATATCACAGTTGTTAGCTGAGCTTTGGTTATTACCTCCCCTTCATGATATTTGCTGGTAGTGTGAGTAAAACAAGCACTCCCCTTTTAAAACGATGACAATGCAAAAACGTAAGCTTGGTGCTGCCATGAGCCTTCTTTGCTACCTTGAGACAAGAGCTTACCAATGTTTCAATCCAATGAAGAAAAAAACAGGTCTCAGAAATAGAGGGTGAGACTGAATGCTGATATAATTTGAATTTTGGATTCATCCACACCTAAATCAGATTAGGTTTCTAGCAACAAAACTATCCCTGACAAATATTCAAGATAAGTCCATGGGACAAAACGCCAAGCATGTTGCCAACGTGCATTGATGCACAAGCATCAGAAATTTCAAGCAAAGTGGGCAGGTGAACAAGCTTGAAGGGCCAGAAAAAGGAAACATGATTCTCAAATCAGCTTCTACTAACAAGATATTTTCTAAAGATGGTCTTTTGGGGTTGGACCTAACACCAAGGGCAGATAGAACAGAATACAACAGAACTGGTTGGTAGGAGGCATCAGGTAGAAGAGAGACAGGAACATCCTGACATACACCTATCCCACTTACTTGGCACGTAATCATATACTGCCTGGTGACATCGTTTATATCATGTCTTGTGTTGTTAGGTAAATTTTCATGCGAACTTGCCCTGAATCTCCTACTACATTCTAAGCTCCTAAAAAAAAGCACTGACTATACATGATGCTCTTTTAAAATTCCTAACAGTGCCTAGCATAGGACTATATATATATAGTGGATTCTCAATGAATACTTAATGAATAAATGGAGGAACGAAAGTCGACTGAAACAACAAATACCATCTAATTATTATTTAAGTAAGATCACTGTATAAATAACACGTTATCAAATCCCACTTATCTTTTTGCTTGATCCTGTTTTTCCCTTCCTTGTCCTTATTTAAAATAACTCTCTAACACTTTTGAGTCTCCAAAGTAATACCTATGTAAGAAATTTAGTTTTTTTGTCTGAATCTGTTTAAAACTCAAGCAACCTTCTCCAGCTCCGTTCTCTTGACTTCCATTTTCATCTTTTAAGAATCAAATGATTTTTCTTACTCCAGTAACATCTGTAGGATATATGTCCATGGCTTCTCAAAACAAGGCAACCAGCGTGTAGACTTAACTGTCTGGAGGAAATTCAGAGGAAAAGAGCTGCCCCATTCTAACCCACAAGCCATATTCATTGGCAAGAGAGAATGAGAACTGCGTCCCTCGGAGTGAAACGTGCATAGGGTTGCTGTTAAAATGCTGACTCCTTAGCCACGTACCAGAACTATGTCCACGGACTCAGATCTCTGGCAGTATCAGAAATTCTCTCTCTTGCTCCCTCCCTTTTTTTTCAGTTATCCCCAGGTGAATTTTGTGTTCATTAAGAATGAGGATTGCTGTGAATTTCATTGACTGGAGGGACAAAGGGAAGCATGGCAACACCCTAATTTCAAAGGACTCACTATGGTAGCAGATATAATGTTAATTGTTAACAAGCACCTGCTTCTCCTAGAAGAGGCAAATTCCTAAACAAGAAAGATTATTTTGGATAATCAAAGGCATTACAAAGAAACATTCTACACTAGAGCTGAAGCTGGAAGCCATTTACTGTCCCAACTTCAGGCCTGGGAATCCCTTCCAAAAATATTTTCAGCATAATAAAGGAATCTCAGTTTAAATTAGAGGCTCAGGACACAGGGTTATCTTTGGACATCTTCTCCCTCTTTGTTTAGGATAGAGCCACCAGCATACAGGTTTATATTTAATAACTTACTTGGATCTTGCTGAGACTATTCTGACAGAAGTGTGGATGGGAAATTTTCCTTTATGGGACCCCTGGAATTACCAGATAATGATTTTTCCTCCTCCCAAGAGTAGATGTCTTGTATAACTGTAGTTATTTTTTCTATATAACATATACTATGTTCTCTGGACTCTTTCTAAAATATAAGCTACGTATCTGTGATACTTAGAAAAACACGTGTGATCTAAAAATTTCCTCCCTTATAGTTTTCCTGTGTTAAGAAGCCATGTATGCCTGACTTGTGTGTTTCTATAAAATAGTAGGGAAATTTCTGCCTCATGGTATTCTAAATAAGGTAGAGCATATCATGATTAGAATGTATTTTGGCTCATAGTTTCTGCTCTAGGAGAGAAAATTAAAAGGGGTCAGAAGACCTCTTGATTCCATAACAATCCCTCAGTGTAGTCCACAGAGTATGGTACAAAGAGCAGGTGACCCTCTATCATCACCCTGTTACCAGGGAGCCATGGGAGTTCAGGGGTCCAGTCCCCATACAATTAAATAAGACCATCTCTGGAAGAAGGTAGGCACAATGGAGGTAACACTTGGACATCTTTTGGTATTATAGTAATTTGATTCTACATTTGCTAAAGCAGGGTGGGAGGGAAGCATATTCCTGGCTAATGTCTACCTCACTGTGATTGTGAAAAATAAATAATCAAAATTTGGTCTAGAAAAGGGAGCCAGCTCCTCAAATATCCTACCTGGAGAAGACATGGATAATATAGGGCACAACACATTTTTGATAACTTTAAATAATGTAGACTCATGAAATTTTGATGATAGAAAATCCTTGGAGATAATTTAGTTCATTGGTTCCCAAATCTGGTTGACCATACAAATTACCCTAGACTTACTGAATCTGAATTTTCAGGGGGAGAAGCCAGAAATATGTATTAAGTTTTAAGTCTCCAAATGCATCTGAGATCATCCAAATAGATAAGAGAATTGAAGAATTAAATGATTTGTTGAAAGATGCATATCTTGTCAACAGCACAAGCAGTTCAGAACCTAAACCACAAATTCCCAGAATTGAAAAGAGTCTTTGAACGTCATCCTAGCATAACTATCTAAGAGTGGTCCTTAAACTATAAAAGATCTTCTGAGGGAACTCAGATTCTAGCCCCTGAAGACATTTTCAAATGTTGAGTGTGAGGTGAAGCCCAGAAATAGACATTTTTAAGACGCCCTTTAGTTGATTCTGAAGGAGGTCAGCTACTACAGGGCACAATTAAGGACACTTGGCCTGTCAGGTGTTGGAGTCCCTCGTATGATGTTCCCTCACTTTTGTTGAAACTCGTTGCATTTATAAGAAGCTTAATATCATTGTAATACCCTTCCTTTACTGTAGTTCTGTTAGAAACAGTTTTTTATATTTTTTCCCAGAAACCTACTCCCATAACTCTCCCTCACAGAAGTTATTTCTGCCTTTCTGAGCCATATGAAACGTTTTTCCCAATGCTGTATGTTAGCTTTTTGAGCATTCATAACCTTTCTAAGACTCCTCTTTCCAGGGGAGAATGGAGATTAAAAATTCCTCTAGTTCATCTCTCACCTCTCACTCCTCTCACTTTGTGACTTGTTTCACTTATGACCAAAACCCTTCTCCCACCAAAAAAAAAAAAAAAAAAAAAATTTAAATCATTGAAGCAGCTTCTTGCTGTCTTATGGCTAATAGCCATAAGCCTTATGCAAAGCAGCTGGGTCTGATCCTGAAATCAGAAGGGCCTGGCTGCACAGGAACACAGCCAAGCCTGCTTTCCAACGATTAACTTTTCTCAACCACAGCCATTCTCTGAGGAAAAATCAAAGGTAGAGTGGCTTCCTTCCTCCCCACACCTTCCCCACCCTAAAGGGTGAAAACGCAGCTCAAGTGGGCACCCCTGGGAAAGCAAGTCTGAAATGACTGAGTCGCCAGGTACATGTTGTCCCTGCCTCTTTTCTCCACTCCAACTTAACTGACGGGTCTACCCTGCTTCCTGTCTCAGCTAAGCAGCTGTCTTTGTTCCCTGCCTTTCCAATACTCGCTCACTCTTCTCCCTTTCTGTTTGTTGTTTGTTTAAAACAAAGTGTTTTCTTCCATGAAAGGGATGGAAGCAGACACACTTCTCAGGGACCGCAGAGAGGGAGAGCAATGGAGGACTTATTTAAAGTTGAAAATCATTCAAGGGCATGTGCAAAATGCCCCAAAGTGTGGAGGGAAAGCTAGAACGGTGCTTAGTTTTTTTTTTTTTTTAAAGAGTTTAAAGTTATTTGAGGGCACAGGCTCAGAATAAAGAAGGAAACAAGGAGGTAAAGGAAAACAGGATGTTCTGAAGACTCAGAGTGAAAAAGATCCCAAAGACACCAGACTTGGCTGTACAAATGTGCAGATCCTTCCTCAATAGCACCTTATCCTTCTGGCTGACAGCCTTTGCCTGTCTTCTACTTCAGAAGACAGTAAGTGCGGTGATGTGGATCCACAGTATGGGCTCTGACGTCAGGTGGGCAGGGACTTGTTGCATCCCTGCTCTGTCAATTACTAGCAATCCACTTAACTAGTCTACCCCTAAGTCTCATCAGCTAAAATTGGAGATAATAATGCCTACTTATGTATGGGCTAGCATGGGCTAGGTTCAGCTAGCAATCCCACAGGTTCAGGCGCTGCATCCACCGGAAGTTTATTTGCCACTGAAGCTGCATGTCCAACATCAGTCAACAGGCGTCTCCACCACCCACAACCACTCCCTATATGGGCAGTCGGAAGACTAGGGCCTCTGTCACTGTCACAGGGAAAGAGAGGATGAGACAGCCTGAAGGATTGCTCAGGGCTTCACCCGGCCTCAGCCTGGAAATGAAGTGTGTCTCTTCTATTCATGTGTCAGACTTATGAACTAGCTTGTAACCCCTTCCCATCGTGGGACTGAAAAGTACAGTCCTCTTTGTGCCTGGAAAAAAAACAGATAATAAGATACTGACAAACCTCAGTAACACGGAGACATAGATAGGGCTGTTGTGAGGAATAAGTGACAAAATGCCAATAACATGGTCTGTGAAGTACCTGGCCTGGCATAATGGAAGTGTTCAAAAACAGCAGCTGTTATTACTCAAGACCCCTGGCAGCAACCTTGTTCCCTTGGCCTTTAGAGTTACTCAGATCTGATTATTCCCCTAACACACAAGAAACACCTCACCCAGAGCTAGAACACATCCCCAAGAATACCATATCCCAGGATCCATCTTTTTGAACTAGAGGACAGGAAACAGGAATCATTGGCTATAGTCTTCTATAGCTTAGAGGCTGGTGGTCCTTGACATGTCACTAACACACTACAGCCAGTATAAAGGGGGTCAATACTTAATGGAAGGAAATGTGATGAACTGGAAAAGCAGCGATTTGAATTCCAGTTCCAACCTTGTAATTTATTAGAAGTAGAACCTTGCACGAGTCATTTCATCTTTCTGGAATTTGATTTTCTTATCTGTAAAAGGAGTGGATTAGGCCAGATTATGTAAAGCTCCATAAACTAAGAATATCAATGATTACAAATAATGCCTTTGCAAGAATGGTCCTATATCCATGGAAAGTTGGAGTTTCCAATTATCAATACCTATCCAATCCTATAGCCCCAGGCCCTACCTTCTATCTAGTTAAGCCCTCCCAGAACCCTGAATAACTTAACCCATGTCACACTGTATGGGTAACAGTGAAACAAGAGCGACTCCTAGTTGCTCCAGCAAAGGGGAGAATGTATTAGGGCTACAGAGGAAGAGTTATGGGTGCCCTTAGTTCTCCCCAAAGTGGGCTTTAATTTCAGATCACTCCCGATCAAAAAGAATCTCTTCCCCCTAATAAATATTATATAACCTCTTTCAGATTATCAGAGAACAGCAGAGAATGAAGAGAGGGAGAGACATTTGAATCAGAGAGCAGAGATAGCAGGTAGAAGCGCCAGACAAAGGGAGGTAAAACTACGCCCTCCATGTGGTAGGCAGAATAATAAGCCCCCAAAGATATCCATGTCCTAATCCCCAGAACCTGTGAAAATGTTTCACAGTGTAAGAGAGAATTAAGTTTATAGATGGAATTAAGATTGCTAATCAGCTAACTTTAAGATAAAGAGATTATCCTGGATTACCCAGGTGGGCCCAATGTAATCACTAGAGTCTTTTACAGTGGAAGAAGGAAGCAGAAGAGTCAGTGCTAGGATGATGCAGCATGAGGAAGACTTGGCCAGTCATTGCTGAGTCTAGATAGAAGGGGTCATGAGCCAAGAATGTGGGAGCCTCTAGAACCTGAAAAAGGCAAGAAAGGGGATTCTTCTCTAAAGCCTCCAAAAGGAGCACAGCCCTATTGACACCTTGATTTTAGCCTAGTGAGACCCATTTCAGACTTCTGACATCCAGAACTGTAAGATAATAAACGTGTTATTTTAAGACTAAGTTTGTGGTAATTTGTTACAGCAGCAATAGGAGACTAATACACTCCATGATGAATAATTAGCAGCAGGCATTTAGCAGAAGTGAGAACAAATTTTCATAGAAATCAGTCGATAAGGATTATACTGATAGGTAACCTGGAGCAAATGTATGTGCAACAACTAAAATTTTCTGTAAACTATAAAAAGTACCCTAAAAAATATACCAGTAATTTTGATGCAGACCAGGTAAAGGCAAGAATATGGGTACTTTCTATGGAAGTGAAAAGCAACTAAGAGTTTAAAATAAGAACTGTACTGAATGTCATTTACAGGTTTTACACATATTCTGAGGCAGTAAAAGCTCATGGTTAAGAGTTCATGGTTAAGAGCATTAGCTCTGTCAGTTGTTCATTCTGTTGACCGTGGGCATAAACACTCAAAGCTTGCTTTCCTTATAAATAAAATCAAAGATAATAATATTTACCTTATGGAGTGATGAAAATTAAAAGAGTTAATTCAACATAAAACACTTAGCACAGTACCTGTGTATAATAAGTTCAATAAATGTCATCTATCTGTAATATATTTACATTCCTATATTGATAGAATTTTCATTCCAAATGTTGGCACTTTAAACAAATTATTTTGTTGTTTTCATAAAGGCCCAATTACAGTTGCTCCTGGGATGTTATAGTGTTAGGATTGGGTGGACCCAATGGAAGAATCACAGTCAATATTCAGGTACCACACAGTAGGAAAAGCCAGGTAAGCATCTCTGCTGGCAGAATTTTGTCTTAATGAGGGAGTATTTCTTCTTGGATGACTATACATTGTATCAGCATCTGGAGCTAATCTCTGCACCCAGCAGGTGTCTGTGGACACCAGTGACTCCCATTCCTACTATAAGAGAGGCAAGTAAAGAGTTGAAATCAACTAAAAAGTAAGGTATCAGGAACACCCAGGGTTCTTGGCATTACTAAGCCTGAAGAATGGCTGAACTGCTTCCTATGTGGCAGCACAGATGTTAGTAATTTGCACCTGTGCTTATGCATGAAAAAGGAGAGGGGGGTAAAAAAGAGAGAGAGAAAAACAGAAACATCAAGGGAAAAAGAAAGACCCATTTTCAGGAGTAGTCACTTAGACCATCACTCACAGTCTTAAAATAAATAGCCATTTGAGGGCCTATGCTCCTCACCAAACTGAGTTTTTCAACTGCAGAAAATGTCTTCATCATCATTGTCTCACATAGTAGATCTCAACAAATATTTATTCAACTGAGCTGAAAGAGTTAAATACTATAAAATACAAAATTATGAAATGTGTGGCAGGATAATTTATTAATATATGATGTATTTTCCCTACTGCAGAAGAATAAGAAAGAAATAGATACATAACATCCATCCCCAGGGAGAAGACGGAAGTCTTTAGATCATGAAATCCAGAGCTCTCCACAAGAGACTTTAGTTGCTTTTTTGTTAAACGTCAAGGCTTACAGAGGCAAAGAGCTAAAGTCTCTGCATAGGGTGGAGGATACAGCCCTGAGATACGGCACTGGAAGAAGCAGCTGAAAGGGAATGTCCTAAGGCAAGTTAGGGGTTTGGGGAAGATTTGAGTGGAGGATACCCAGGAGAAAAAACCTTGGACCAGGTGGCTTGTAGATGTTGGAAACCTCAACACTGAGAGAAATGGTGTTGAGAGCTATGGCTTTCAAAGCCTTACATAAAGCTTCCTGGTACAGTGGGATAGATAAGAAAGATCAAGAGAGCCTGGTCAGTGAACATCTCAGTTGGGACTGTAATGGATTAAAGACTAATAGCTCTTCACTTTTGGGGTTCCATTTAAATCCCCAGATTTCTTGTGAAACTCTAGGAAGGAAGGATAGCATAGCAAAAAGGATGCAAAGACATTTAATTCAATTTGGAGAAATAAAAATGTGTCATGCTTCTTGCTAATATAGTTGGAGGGCAAAATTCATACACATTACATATGTATGATAACAGGACTACAATAAAACATTAAAGTGGTAATCTCTGTACAGTGTTATTATAGGTAATATTGAATTTTTCCCATATATATATATATATATAAAGTCATATTTAAAGACAAAACTACAAAAAACCCACCTTGCTACCCATGACTAGACAGATGATGATGTGATGATTCTTCCTAGGAGCAATGGGCCCCAACCTTCCTTGGAACAAGATCAAACTTTGTGCTTGATTTGAGTCCCTGAGAAACTGGAGAAGCTGTGATATTCAGAGAAACACTCCGGCTCTCAAAGAGTTTTTATCCTTGAAAAACTCTCACCAGTGGTCTGTTCCAACACACATAATGATTTCGTTGGATGTTGAAAGAGTAAAAAGTTCTCAAAGAAAAACAAACAAACAAACAAACATTTCTTCCCTCCACTGGCAACATAAAGTCACTGAAGTTATTGAAATTAGAAATGTTTCCATGAGACAGTCTATGGGAAAGGTGTGTGTGTGTGTGTGTGTGTGTGTGTGTGTGTGTGTGTTTTAATATATATCATTTCCAGTGCTCTGTATTTCTTTATGTAAATCCAGATTTCCATCTGGTAATATTTACCTCCTGCCCAAAGGACTCCCTGCAAGAAGAATATTCTTTTATATAACCAAAGTACAATCATCAAAATCAGGGTATGACCACTAATATATTACTACCATCTAATCCTCAGACGCCATTTAAGCCAGTAGTCCCAATAAATTCCTTTATAGCAAAAAGATGCAGTTGCAGAATAATGGGCACTAGGTTAAGACAACTGTTCTGTTTTCTAGATTTGTTCCTTTATTCATTCCACAGAAAACATTCTTTGATCACCTGCTCTATGCTGACTCAGTCAAGAAGATGATTCTTGGTTCAAGCAGGGGGTGAGGCCTCTGCTTAGGACCTGCATGGAAGGGGAGAGGCAGCATGTGGAAAGGAGGGCCTCTGGAGTGTGGAGTTCGGGAGTTTGGAGTTTTTTCGTTGAAATGAATCCCTGGGTTGTGACCTTCAGAAATATTTCTTGGCCAGCCTCCCGGGCTTCCTCCCTGCGCAGCCTATGAGTGACAGCCCTTCCCTTGCACCTGACTGGGCCTCTGGGGTGAGGAGGTGCTGCATGGAGTTTTATGGTTTCAGTTCTTATGTAAAGGAAATCTGAGGCACAGAGAAGTTAACTGCCTGGTCCAAGATCACAGAACCACCGTGTGGCTGACAGGGTCTTGGTGCTCTGGGTGGGTGTCAGGCCTGAGCCTCTGAGGTGGGAGAGCCGAGTTCAAGATACTGGACCAGCAGAGACCTCCTGGCCCCACGAAATATCAAATGGCGAGAGCTCTCCCAGAGATCTCAGTCTCAATGCTAAAACCCAGCTCCACTCAGTGACCAGCAAGCTCCAGTGCTGGACACCCTATGTCAAACAACTAGCAAGCCAGGAGCACATCCCCACCCATTAACAGAGAGGCTGCCTAAAATCATAAGTAAACAGACACCCCAAAGCACACCACTGGACGCGGTCTGGCCTAACAGAAAGACAAGATCCACCCTCATCCACCAGAACACAGGCACCAGTCCCCTCCACCAGGAAGCCTACACACCCACTGAACCAACCTTAGCCACTACAGGGGGCAGACACCAAAAACAAAAGGAACTACAAACCTGCAGCCTGCAAAGAGGAGACCCCAAACACAGTAAGTTTAGCAAAATGAGAAGACAGAGAAATATGCAGCAGATGAAGGAGCAAAGTAAAAATCCACCAGACCAAACAAATGAAGAGGAAATAGGCAGTCTACCTGGAAAAGAATTCAGAGTAATGATAGTAAAGATGATCCAAAATCGTGTAAATAGAATGGAGAAAATACAAGAAATATTTAACAAGGACCTAGAAGAACAAAAGAGCAAACGAACAATGATGAATACAATAAAAGAAATTAAAAATTCTCTAGAAGGAATCAACAGCAGAATAACTGAGGCAGAAGAACAGAAAAGTGACCTGGAAGATAAAAGACTGGACCTAACTACCACAGAGCAGAATAAAGAAAAAGAATGAAAAGAATTGAGGACAGTCTCAGAGACCTCTGGAACAACATTAAACATACCAACATTTGAATTATAGGGGTCCCAGAAGAAGAGAAAAAGAAAAGGACTGAGAAAATATTTGAAGAGATTATAGTTGAAAACTTCCCTAATATGGGAAAGGAAATATTCAGTCAAGTCCAGGAAGCACAGAGAGTCCCATACAGGATAAATACAAGGAGAAACATGCCAAGACACATATTAATCAAACTATCAAAAATTAAATACAAAGAAAAAATATTAAAAGCAGCAAGGAAAAAGCAACAAATAGCATACCAGGGAATCCTCATAAGGTTAACATCTGATCTTTCAGCAGAAAATCTGCAAGCCAGAAGGGAGTGGCAGGACATATTGAAAGTGATGAAAGGGAAAAACCTACAACCAAGATTACTCTACCCAGCAAGGATCTCATTCAGATTCAACAGAGAAATTAAAACTTTTACAGACAAGCAAAAGCTAAGAGAATTCAGCACCACCAAAGCAGCTTTACAACAAATGCTAAAGGAATTTCTCTAGGCAGGAAACACAAGACAAGGAAAAGACCTACAATAACAAACCCAAAACAATTAAGAAAATGGTAATAGGAACATACATATCTCTAATCACCGTAAATGTAAATGGATTAAATGCTCCAACCAAAAAACATAGACTGGCTGAATGGATACAAAAACAAGACCCGTATATATGTTGCATATAAGAGACCAACTTCAGACCTAGGGACAAATACAGACCGAAAGTGAGGGGATGGAAAAAGATATTCCATGAAAATGGAAATCAAAAGAAAGCTGGAGTAGCAATTCTCATATCAGACAAAACAGACTTTAAAATAAAGACTATTACAAGAGACAAAGAAGGACACTACATAATGATCAAGGGATCAATCCAGGAAGAAGACATAACAATTGTAAATATTTATGCACCCAACGTAGGAGCACCTCAATACATAAGGCAAATGTTAACAGCCATAAAACGGGAAATCGACAGTAACACAATAATCATAGGGGACTTTAACACCTCACTTTCACCAATGGACAGATCATCTAAAATGGAAATAAATAAGGAAACACAAGTTTTAAATGACACATTAAACAAGATGGACTTAACTGATATTTATAGGACATTCCATCCAAAAACAATAGAATACACTTTCTTCTCAAGTGCTCATGGAACATTCTCCAGGATAGATCATATCTTGGGTCACAAATCAAGCCTTGGTATTTAAGAAAATTGAAATCATATCAAGTATCTTTTTTGACAACAACACTATGAGACCATATATCAATTATAGGAAAATAACTGTAAAAAGTACAAACACATGGAGGCTAAATGATATGTTACTAACTAACCAAGAGATCATTGAAGAAATCAAAAAATACCTAGAAACAAATGAAAATGAATACAAGACAACCAAAAACCTATGGGATGAAGCAAAAGCAGTTCTAAGAGGGAAGTTTATAGCAATACAATCCTACCTCAAAACACGAAAAATCTCAAATAAACAACCTAACCTTACACCTAAAGCAATCAGAGAAAGAAGAACAAGAAAAAAACCCCAAAGTTAGCAGAAGGAAAGAAATCATAAAGATCAGATCAGAAATAAATGAGAAAGAAATGAAGGAAACAATAGTAAAGATCAATAAAACTAAAAGCTGGTTCTTTGAGAAGATAAACAAAATTGATATACCATTAGCCAGACTCATCAAGAAAAAAAGAGAGAAGACTCAAATCAACAGAACCAGAAATGAAAAAGGAGAAGTAACAACTGACACTGCACAAATACAAAGGATCATGAGAGATTACTACAAGCATCTATATGCCAATATAATGGACAACCTGGAAGAAATGGACAAATTCTTAGTAAAGCACAACCTTCCGAGACTCAACCAGAAAGAAATAGAAAATATGAACAGACCAATCACAAGCACTGAAATTGAAACTGTGATTAAAAATCTTCCAACAAACAAAAGCCCAGGACCAGATGGCTTCACAGGCGAATTCTATCAAACAATCAGAGAAGAGCTAACACCTACCCTTCTCAAACTCTTCCAAAACACAGCAGAGGGAACAACACTCCTAAACTCATTCTACAAGGCCAACAACACCCTGATACCAAAACCAGACAAAGATGTCACAAAAAAAGAAAACTACAGGTCAATACCACTGATGAACATAGATGCAAATATCCTCAACAAAATACTAGCAAACAGAATCCAATGGCACATTAAAAGGATCATATACCATGATCAAGTGGGGTTTATCCCAGGAATGCAAGGATTCTTCAATATATGCAAATCAATCAATGTGATACACCATATTAACAAATTGAAGGAGAAAAACCATATGATAACCTCAATAGATGCAGAAAAAGCTTTTGACAAAATTCAATACCTATTCATGATAAAAACTCTCCACAAAGTGGGCATAGAGGGAACTTATTTCAACATAATAAAGGCCATATATGACAAACCCACAGCCAACATCATTCTCAATGGTGAAAAACTGAAAGCATTTCCACTAAGATTAGGAACAAGAAAAGGTTGCCCACTCTCACCACTACTATTCATCAAGGTTTGGAAGTTTTAGCCACAGCAATCAGAGAAGAAAAAGAAATAAAAGGAATCCAAATCGGAAAAGCAGAAGTCAAACTGTCACTGTCTGCAGATGACATGATACTATACATAGAGAATCCTAAAGATGCTACCAGAAAACTACTAGAACTAATCAATTAATTTGGTAAAGTAGCAAAATACAAAATTAATGCACAGAAATCTCTTGCATTCCTATACAGTAATGACGAAAATTCTGAAACAGAAATTAAGGAAACACTCCCATTTACCACTGCAACAAAAAGAATAAAATATGTAGGTATAAACCTACCTAAAGAGACAAAAGAACTGTATGCAGAAAACTATAAGACACTGATGAAAGAAATTAAAGATGCTACAAACAGATGGAGAGATATACCATGTTCTTGGATTGGAAGAATCAACATTGTGAAAATGACTATATTACCCAAAGCAATCTACAGATTCAGTGCAATCCCTATCAAACTACCAGTGGCATTTCTGACAGAACTAGAACAAAAAATTTCACAATTTGTATGGAAACACAAAAGACCCCGAATAGCCAAAGCAATCTTGAGAAAGAAAAACGGAGCTGGAAGAATCAGGCTCCCTGAGTTCAGGCTATACTACAAAGCTACAATAATCAAGAAAGTATGGTACTGGCACAAAAACAGAAATATAGATCAATGGAACAGGATAGAAAGCCCAGAGATAAACCCATGCATATATGGTCACCTGTTTTTTGATAAAGGAGGCCAGAATGTACAATGGAGAAAAGACAGCCTCTTCAATATGTGGTGCTGGGAAAACTGGACAGCTACATGTAAAAGAATAAAATTAGAACACTCCCTAACACCATACACAAAAATAAACTCAAGTGGATTGAAGACTTAAATGGAAGGCCAGACACTATAAAACTTTTAGAGGAAAACATAGGCAGAACACTCTATGACATAAATCACAGCAAGATCCTTTTGGACCCACCTCCTAGAGAAATGGAAATAAAAACAAAAATAAACAAATGGGACCTAATGAAACTTAAAATCTTTTGCACAGCAAAGGAAACCATAAACAACATGAAAAGACAACTCTCAGAATAGGAGAAAATATTTGCAAATGAAGCAACTGACAAAGGATTCATCTCCAAAATATACAAGCAGCTCTTGCAGCTCAATATCAAAAAAACAAACAGCCCAATCCAAAAATGGGCAGAAGACCGAAGTAGACATTTCTCTAGAGGAGACATACAGATTGCCAGCAAACACATGAAAGGATGCTCAGCATCACTAATCATTAGAGAAATGCAAATCAAAACCACAGTGAGGTGTCACCTCACACCAGTCAGAATGGCTATCGTCAGAAAATCTACAAACAATAAATGCTGGTGAGGGTGTGGAGAAAAGGGAACCCTCCTGCACTGTTGGTGGGAATGTAAATTGATACAGCCACTATGGTGAACAGTATGGAGGTTCCTTAAAAAACTGAAAATAGAACTACCATGCAACCCAGCAATCCCATTACTGGGCATATACCCTGAGAAAACCATAATTCAAAAAGAGTCATTTACCACAATGTTCACTGCAGCACTATTTACAACAGCCAGGACATAGAAGCAACCTAAGTGTCCGTTGACAGATGAATGGATAAAGAAGATGTGGCACATATATACAATGGAATATTACTCAGCCATAAAAGGAAATGAAATTGAGTTATTTGTAGTGAGGTGGATGGACCTAGACTCTGTCTATCTCTGTCCAGAGTGAAGTAAGTCAGAAAGAGAAAACCAAGTACCATATGCTAACACATATATATGGAATCTAAAAAAAAAGAAAATGGTTCTGAAGAACCTAGGGGCAGGACAGGAATAAGGACACAGACGTAGAGAATGGACTTGAGGACATGGGGAGGGGGAAGGGTAAGCTGGGATGAAGTGAGAGAGTGGCATTGACATGTACACTACATTGACATATATACACTATTTTACAAATGTAAAATAGATAGCTAGTGGGAAGCAGCTGCACAGCACAGGGAGATCAGCTCAGTGCTTTGTCTTCACCTAGAGGGGTGGGATAGGGAGGATGGGAAGGAGACGCAAGAGGGAGGGGATATGTGGATATATGTATATGTATAGCTGATTCACTTTGTTATACAGCAGAAACTAACACAACAATGTAAAGCAGTTATACTCCAATAAAGATGTTAAAAAAATATAAAAGATCATTCTTAATCTGAGGAACAGCTATAAGCAAACCATAACAATACAATGACTAAGGGCTATAAGAGATATGCAGGGAAGAGTTCAAGATTAAATAAATTGCTGCCAGGCCCAGGAAAGGAAGTGATTCACTCTGCCTAAAGGAATCAGGGACAATGTCACAGAGGAGGAGGCGATTGATCTGACTCTTAAAGGATGAGTAAGAGTTTTTGAAACAAACCAGGAGGACGGAACACCTGAAAATGAGTTTCTTCCCACATTATCTAGCAGAGTTCTATGCTTTCAATTGTAACTCAATATTATTGACTTATGAATAAGACTAAAATGACTAGCCAGTAACTTAGTTGAAAGGAAGTGAATCCCAACTCTTTACCTTTCCTCCTCTGATTCAGTTAATTTGAGGACCTCTACAGATCTCCTTCCCCATTTGAGGACCTATTTCATGAGGTGACATCTTTGTGAAGCATAAAAGCTGCTGCTTGCATGCTTTGCTTGGTCCTAACATTTTTGGTTTTGTTTAATTCCACTGTAATCTTCCAAGCTGAGATTTCTTTGTAATGATCTGACAGTCTGTAACTGCTGTTGCCTTAAGAGTAGGTTTGATTTCATTGATTTTCTTATAACGCTTGCAATTGTTCCAGTCTGTTGGAGCTTTTTTCTTTCCTTTCTTTTGTATTTCCTAGTTGCTTTATCTCTCCCAGAAAAGATCTTTTGTAGCTTGTTGTAGCTTTGTATTCTTTCATTAAGAATGTATGTTGCAAGACAGGCTTGGTGAAGAAAGGCAAAACTCCATTATCAAAAATTTCATTATGCCCCCTGATTTATGTTTCTCTTTCTTAAAAATACTACAAAATATCTTTGTCTTTCACTTCATGAATAATTAATTGGACTCTCTGGAGGAGGGGAAAAATCTGTTATGTTCAGTACTTTCATTACAATGTTGTGTTATTAGTGTTTGGAATAAAACGTTTTAGCTTGGTTATTTGATCCTCTTTGTCCTTCTTAGTGCCTCTGAATTATCATCTGTGTTTTAACAAATGAAATGAGAAGCCATCCAAGGTCAGTGCAAAAAACCTGAGGAGGAGCATCCCTTCCTACCCACACATTCATTCAGCAAACATTTATTGAACACAAACTAAATACCAAATAAGGTCATCAATTACTGGGAATAAAGAGAGAACAAAATCCAGGTATCCTAATGCTAAAGCTGGGTGAAATTGCAGAGGGGAATCAGGCCTATCAAAGCCTTCAGTTGTGATGTAGCACAGCATTTAGGCTCAGACCAGGGACTCTAGAATCATACAAGTGTGAGTTCAAGTCCCAGTTTTGCTATAAGGTGAGTGACCTCAGGCAAATTACCTGACCTATTCAAGTCTCACTTCTCCTATCTACAATATACGGGCACTAGCAATACCTGCCTCAAGATTTTTGTGAACATTAAATGAAATACTGCAGGTAAAGTGCTAATCAGATGTCAGAGACACAGTATAAGTGCTCAATAAATTTTAGCTCTAGATATATGCTGATCTTGCCTCAGTTATGCTAACTTACTAGATTAAAAACAAATAAGTTTCCCAATAAATGTTTGTTGACTAAAGCCAGTCCAAATATTCCACTATATTCCAATGTAGTCAGTAGATGCAACACCAGACATTAAAGTGAGGATTCTCAACCTAAGCTGGGAAGTTCAAAGAGTATTTGAGGGTAGGTAGGTGAGGGGATGAGTACGTAACTTGTGTATTGACGTCCAAATTCTCCCATTAACACCAACCTCAAATTACAGTTGACCCTTGAACAACACGGGTTTGAACTGCATGGGTCCACTTATGCACGGATTTTTTTCAATAAATATGTACTACAGCACTACACCATCCACAGATGGTTGAATCCATGCATGTGGAACTTCACACATGGAGGAACTGTGGATAGGGAGGGCTGACATAAGGTATAGGTAGATTTTCAACTGTGCCAAGAATTAGCACCCCAAACCAACCCCCGTATTGTTCAAGTGTTAACTGTATTTCTATTCATATAAAGTTAAGATGATGATAAACAAGCAGTCTGTAAGTCCATAATTTCAATTTCTGGTTAAAGAAAATATAACTTGAATGATGAATCAGAATATAGTTCTTGGTAATCAAATTGCATCTTCCATTATTTAGACCCAGTCTAAATATTTAGACCCAGTCTCGGTCCTTGCAATTACAGTAAAATGAGCAGACATTTAGGGATGTAATACAAAATGCACAGGGTGCTTGTCCACCAGGGGTCTCCTCCGTGATGTAAGAAACTGTAAAAACAATAATAGTTCCAGGAGAAGGGCGAATCACGTAAATCTACAATGAAGACTTCACAGAATGGGCTTCCCTGATGGCGCAGTGGTTGAGAGTCTGCCTGCTAATTCAGGAGACACGGGTTTGAGCCCTGGTCTGGGAAGATCCCACGTGCCGCGGAGCAACTAGGCCCGTGAGCCACAACTACTGAGCCTGCGCGTCTGGAGCCTGTGCTCTGCAACAAGAGAAGCCGTGATAGTGAGAGGCCCGCGCACTGCGATGAAGAGTGGCCCCTGCTTGCCACAACTAGAGAAAGCCCTCGCACAGAAACGAAGACCCAACACAGCCAAAAATAAATTTAAAAATAAATAAATAAATAAAGACTTCACAGAAAATTAGTAACATCTTAAAGATCATCATTTGAAAAAATAAGTCAAGAGTTCTTGAGGGGGGAGTACAGCCAGTTCCAACAAGCAATCAGTAGTTAATTATTGAGTACCTTCTATGCATCAAGCATTTTCCAAAAGATTATCTGAGAATAACCTTGGAAATTCTCTGTACCTGAGAGTAACGACCTGAACAGGTATCAGGTATAAGAAATGGAATAAACTGAACTCTGCTGAACTAATAAAATCAATCAAATCACCAAAAAATGTAGTTAATGTTACACAGCAATATGTCTTCAACATAAGACACAAAGAAGAGTGGTGGGCAAAATCTCTATAGAAGTCTAGAATAAATTTGTTTAAGGAGATAAGCTTAAGGCAGATCCTGTCAAAAGTAGCACATAAAAAACTTAGGTACTGACTGTGGTTTATAGAATTCTCCTTTTTTGAAGGTTGATATTTACCATTATCCTGATAAATGCCTCTTTATAGTCTATTCATTCCTTTTTCACCCATATCTCCCACCTCTAGTATTTATTGCATGAAGGAATGTTTCTCAGACTATTCAGAGATAAATCTCTACACTGATGGAGGGTTTTCCCACTGCCTATTATATGCCTATCTAGCCTCAGCCAACAATTTATTACTAGTTGAAAAAGGAGGCAATGAGGTAAAAGACTGAATTGTTTTTATGGCCATGTCTATATTTCTTAAAGAGTAAGAACCTTTATAAAAGAAATTCATCCTGGAACCACATGAACCACCATTCATTTGGAGTAAAGTGAACTTGTTACAAAATACTGAAAACAGAATCACATTCTATGAGGCTGTCACTCTTTTTATTACAAGGAACTATTAAAATCCCCACCCAGTTACTTTCTGCCTTGTACCAACTCAAATAATGCTGTGAGCCTGCAAACATGAGTCCCTCTGAATACCACAGATATTGGCTAAAATCAACACATATCATTAGAATATAGGGCCCTAGCATCACTCTTGTTTAGGGAAAGTCTCCTCTACTGAATGTGATATTTGAATCCTTATCAGCCTTGAAGTATATAGCATGTATAGTGGTAAGAATATAGAATAAGAGTCGGAAAACATCAGTTTTAGCCCCAGGTCAATCACAAACATACTCTGTTTACCTTGGACAAATTATTTAAATTTTCCATGCCTAATTTTCCTAAGGTATTGGGGTGGCCAAAAAGTTCGTTCGGGCTTTTCTGTAAGACGTTACAGAAAAACCCGGATGAACTTTTTGGCCAGCCCAATATATACTGTAAGTTTGGATTAAATGACCTCCAAAAGCCTTTTATTTAGGTTCTATATTAGTTGACTCTGTATTTACCAATTAGTACAAACCACTAGGTACCGGCCTGCCTTCTCAACACCACATCCACTGTGGAGAAACATATTTTAGGTATTGCCTGTGCATGTACTTTAGTGAGCATTCTCCAAAGTAAGATATATCAATTGAGCAACACCTATTTGGGAACACAGAGTTTTAACTGTCGCAAAATGTGACTTCACAAATAGACACTTAAATTCAGTTAAATGAGCAATTCGTAATGGGTTAATCTCCAATTGCTAGATAAAATAACCAGAACTTTGGCAAAAATCAACAGATTTCTCCTTTCTTCCTGTTCACAGTATGTGTTAGGATGTAGTCCCTACCCTGAATCTCAAAGTACAGATTCTAATATGGTCAGCACTGCCAAACCCCAGGTAAGCAGACAAGTATCAAGGAGATTTTGTGCCAAAAACCCAATAGAGATATACAATCTTATCAATAGGTAAGTATGTTTCCCCTTGACACAGAAAGAAAAGAAAATGCAAGGACTGGCAAGGTAAGGCAAAGCAAGTCAAGAATGTATCATTTTTCCTACAGCCCTGGCCAGCATAATCCCTGGCCTCTTTGGTTTTCTGAGAGACCCATCCACAAGCACTAGATAATTTTGTTTGGCACTAGAACACCAGAGGATTGTAGTCCATTTTGATGTATTTTCTTGTAAGACATATGTGACCCAAACACAGGCCCTGAGTGGGAGGCAGAAGGTCCTGATAAACACAGATCTCTTTGGGGAAGAGGAAGCTTGTAGGTCCACATGACCATGGGGATGTCCATTAACATCATTAGGCCCACTTTCATAAGTTTAGGAACAAGGATATCATAACAGCAATATTTCCTGGTACACTGAGGTCTGGAAGAAGGCATATAAAGGACTTTGGATCCTCTGGTCCCATGGCAGAAAACAAGTTTCTAAATTTAAAAATATTATTCAGGTTTACTGAAGCATAAGCCATACAATTCACCAATTGTAAGTATTGACGAGTGTTCACAAATATCCACGATAGTGCCACCACCACCACAATCAAGTTTGGAACACTTCTATCACCCCCAAAATTCCCTTATATCCCTTTGTAGACAATCCCTATCCTCACCCCCAGAAAACCAGTGATCCACTGTCACTATGATTTTGCCCTTTCTAGAATTTCCTATAAATGGAATAATCATCCAGTATTTAATTTTACTTCAATCATCTTTCATGTAACATAATTTTTAAGATTAATCCATATTATATTATGAGCAATATTATTTTGCTTTCTTTTACTACCAAATAAAATTCCATAGTATGACTATGCCAAAATTTATTTATTCATTTGCTAGTTGGTGAATATTTGGTCTGGTTCCAATTTTGGGCTCTTATGAATAATGTTGCTGTGAACAAATCCTGTCTTTACGTGGACATATGTTTTCACTTTTCATAGGTAGACATCAAAAAGAGATGTGGCTGGGTCATTTGATAAGTTCATGTTTAACTTTGTAAGAAACGGTCAAACTGCTTTCCAAAGTGGCCACAGTCTTTTTTATTCCCACCAACAGTATGTGAAAGTTTCAGTTGTTCTACATCCCTGAAAATACTTATAATTTTCAATCTTCTTAATTTCAGCTTTTCTAGTGAGTGTCTAACAGTAACTCATTGTGTTTTTAGTTTGAATTCCCCTAATGACCAATGATGCTGAACATCTTTTCATATGCTGCTTGTAATTTGTATTCCTTTTTTTGTGTGTGTGAAGTGTCTGTTAAAATCTTTTGTTCTTTTCTAAAATGGCATTCTATGACTTCTTATTGAGCCACAGAATTTCTATATACATTCTTGACACAATTTCTTGGTCTGATATGTTTTTTTTGCAAATGTTTTCTCCAAATCTGTGGCTTACTTTTTCATTTTCTTAACAGTAGCTTTCGACAATCAAGTTTTAATTTTGATGAAGTCCATTTCATCTTTCTTCTTCTTTTATGGTTTGTGCTTTTTGGGTCCAAACTAAGAAACCTTTGTCTAACTCAAGGAAACAAAGATTTTATCCTGATTTCTTCTAGAAAAATTTTAAATTTAGAATTTTTATGGTTTTAACTATTATGTTTAATCTATGACCCACTTTTAATTTTTCTGTAAGGTGTAATAAAAGAATGAAGGGTCTTTTTTTCCACGTGGATATACAGTTATTCGAGCACCATTTACCAAAAATATAATCTTTTTTCAACATATGCAAATCAATCAATGTGATACACCACATAAACAAAAGAAAAGACAAAAAACACATGATCATTTCAATAGATGCAGAAAAAGCGTTTGATAAAATTCAACAACCATTCATGATAAAAACTCTTAACAAAGTGGGTATAGAGGGAACATACCTCAACATAATAAAAGCTGTTTATGATATACAGCATGGTATTAACCCTCCCTAATATAATATAATATGATATGATATGATATGATATAATATACATTATAATATTATAATGTATATTATATTATATTAGCCAATATAATACTCAACGGTGAAAAGTTGAAAGCCTTCCCACTACAATTTGGAACAAGACAAGAATGCCCACTCTCACCATTTCTATTCAACATAGTATTGGAAGTCCTAGCTACAGCAATCAGACAAGAAAAGAAATAAAAGGTATCCAAATTGGAAGGGAAGAGGTAAAATTGTCACTATATCCAGGTGACATGACATTACATATAGAAAACCCTAAAGACTCCACACAAAAACCACTAGAACTGATAAACGAATTCAGCAAAATAGCAAGATAGAAGATTAACATATAGAAGACAGTTGCATTTTTTTTACACAAACAATGAAATATCAGAAAGGGAATGTGAAAAAACAATCCCTTTTAAAATTGCATCCAAAGTAATAAAATATTTAGGAGTAAACATGACCAAGGAGGTGAAAGACCTATATGCTGAGAACTATAAAACATTAATAAAGGAAACTGAAGATGATTCAAAGAAATGGTAAGATATCCCATGCTCTTGGATTGGAAAGATTAATATTGTTAAAATGGCCATACTACCCAAAGCATTCTACAGATTTAATGTGATACCTATCATTTAGGTAATACCTAAATTACCCATGACATTTTTCACAGAACTAGAACAAAAAATCCTGAAACTTATATGGAACCATAAAAGACTCAGAAGTGCCAAAGCAATCCTGAGGAAAAAGAACAAAGCAGGAGGCAAAACCCTCCCAGACTTCAGACAGTACCACAAAGCTACAATAGTCAAAAGAGCATCGTATTGGCACAAAAACAGACATATGGATCAATGGAACAGAACAGAGAGCCTAGAAAAATAAACCCACACACCTACAGTCAATTAATCTTCAACAAATGAGGCAAGAATATACAATGGAAAAAAGACAGTCTCTTCAGCAAGTGGTATTGGGAAAGTTGAACAGCCACACGTAAATCAATGAAGTTAGAATTTACCCTCACACGATACACAAAAATAAGCTAAAGGTGGCTTAAAGACTTAAATGTAAGACGTGACACCATAAAATTCCTAGAAGAAAACGTACGCAAAACTTTCTCTGACATAAATTGTACCAACGTTTTCTTAGGTCAGTCTCCTAAGGCAATAGAAACAAAAGCAAAAATAAACAAATGGGACCTAATCAAACTTACAAGCTTCTGTACAGAAAACGAAACCATAAATAAAACAAAAAGACAACCTACAGACTGGGAGAAAATATTTGCAAATAATGTGACTGACAAGGGCTGAATTTCCAAAATATACAAATAGCTCATACAACTCAACAACAAAAAAACAAACAACCCAATCGAAAAATGGGTGGAAGATCTAAACAGACATTTCTCCAAAGGAGACATACAAATGGCCAACAGGCACATGAAAAGATGCTCAACACTGCTAATTATTAGAAAAATGCAAATCAAAACCACAATGAGGTACCACCTCACATCATTCAGAATGGCTTCATTAAAAAGTCTACAAATAACAAATGCTGGAGAGGGTGTGGAGAAAAGGGAACCCTCCTACAGTGTTGGTGGGAATGTAAGTTGGTGCAGCCTCTAGGAAAACAGTATTGGAAGTTCCTCAGAAAACTAAAAATAGAATTACCATATGATCCAGCAATCCCACTCCTGGGCATATATCTGGACAAAACTGTAATTCAAAAAGATACATACACCCCTGTGTCCATAGCAGCACCATTCACAATAGCCAAGACATGGAAACAACCTAAATGTCCATCGACAGATGAATGGATAAAGAAGTTGTGTTACATATATGCAATGGAATATTGCATATATTCCATTGTATATATGTAAAGAACATAAAAAAGAACAAAATAATGCCTTTTGCAGTAACTTGGATGCAGCTAGAGAGTATCATACTAAGTGAACTAAGTCAGAAAGAGAAAGACAAATACCATATGATATCACTTATGTGTGGAATCTAAAATATGGCACAAATGAACTTATCTATGAAACAGAAACAGACTAACAGGCACAGAGAACAGACTTGTGCTTGTCAAGGGGTAGGGTGGGTTGGGGAGGGATGGACTGGGAGTTTGGGGTTAGTAGATGCAAACTATTACATATAAAATGGATAAACAACAAGGTCCTATTATATAGCACTGAGAACTACATTCAATACCCTGGGATAAACCATAATGGAAAAGAATATAAAAAAGAATTTATATATGTGTATAACTGAGTCAGTTTGCTGTATAGCAGAAATTAACACAACATTGTAAATCAACTATACTTCAAAAAAATACAAAATCAAACATGGTGTTGATTACAGTAGCTTTATTAGTTTTAAAATCAGATAGTGTTAGTTCTCCAACTTTCTTATTTTTTTTCCAAGTTGTTTTGTGTATTCCAGGTGTTTTGGAATTCCATATAAATTTTAGGATCAATTTGTCAATTTATGAAAAAATGCTGGGATTTTGGTATGGATTATATTAAGTCTAAAGACAAAGTTTGAGTAAATTGCTATCTTAATGATAATATCGAGATTTGTCAATCCAAGAACATCATGTAACTCTCCATCTATTTAGGTCTTCTTTAATTAATCTTAGTAGTATCTTGTAGTTTGAAGCGATGAGAGCTTACACATCAAAATTTATTTCTAAGTGTTTCTTGTTTACTTTTATTTTCAAATTTTTAGTTGCTAGCATCCACAAATACAATAGATTTTTGTATATTAATCTGGTACCCTATGACCTTGCTAAATCCACTTATTAATTATAATATTTTAGTAAATTCCTTAAGATTTTCTGTAAATTTGACCCTGTCATCCTAAAGAAACACAGATTTGCTTCTTCCTTTCCAATATTATTCCTTTTTTCCCCTTACCTTATTGCATGTCACTGTTAAATAAAAGTGGTGAGAATGAATTTCCTTGCCCTGTTCCTGATATTAGGTAGGAAGCATTCAGTCTTTTATCTTTAGACATAGTAGATTTATTGTATTCCTTGCCTGATTCTTCACACTTCCCTTTATCTACAACCTTTTCTATATAATCTTATAGTACCCTACTAATTTGACTCTGGACCTGGCTATGAGACTTACATTGACCAATGGGGTTTCAATAGATATGATTCAACAAGAGGTTGGAAAAAGTGTTTCTACATTTCTACTTGCTCTCTTGCCCTCTCTTATTTCAATAAAAACATGTCTGAGCTAGCCTTCCAGAAATGAAAGACATGTGGTTCAGAGTCAAGCTGACCCAATCATCCTAGCCAAGTCTATCGCATATCAACCCCATCATCTAGAGACCTCCAGACATATAAGCAAGCCCAGCCCTAAACAGCCAAACCACCCAGTCGAGTTGCAGCTGACTGCAGGTTCATGAACAAGGCTATCTGAGATTACCTGAGCCTGGTCAGAGCAGCTATAGCTTGCAAACACATTTATTGCTCTATGCCACTGAAATTTTATGATTGTTTGTTATGCAGGATTGTTATGGCACTAGAAAACTGATATGGTAAATTAGAATCAGCCTGTGTAAATCCCATTTTGTTCAATCTAAGAATACCAATTAGTCATCTGAAATTCTTCCATACTCTTGAAGCATAAAACATGGCCCTACTCTTTCTGCAACTGTCTCAGAGAAAAGGGCATGAGCTATTAAAATCTCATTTTAAATGTATTTTTCATATTCAGATGCTTCCTGCAATAACATTTACAGTGTCCTTGAAAACAGCATTTATATGTGTGTGGTAGGGAAAGGGAGTATGTGATTGGAGAGAACCAGGATTTGATAATACCAAATAAATTTGGCCTACTGTTACATGCCAAGAGTGCTTGTCACCTGCCATGTTTTTCTCCAGCTCCAAAAGCAGCCCTCCTTTCTTTGTGCTCCATCATGGGAGGAATCTCGGCGATGAAAACTCAACACTCCTCTTGTGATTCCAATTTCACAGCTGAATAAGGAACAAGCATGAGCAGACAGTAGCCTAAGAAAGGCATGACAAGCATGGCAGATCGGGGAGTCTAGTCATTCTTCTGCATCCCTTCTACTTCCTATGACCCTTTCACTCTGTACAACAAAAAAATTGAGAGTGGGCTTCAAGTCCTGATGAGGTACCAGATGAAGCCTTTAACCTCCCTAAATGACTAGATTCCAATCAAGCAGAAACATGAATTGGCATCTCTCCATTAATCTCTGATTGTGTTTCTGCTTTAAGGTTTATTTAAAGAATAAGCTTCTCCAGGTCTGTGCAACTGGAGGAGACAGGGAAGAGAGGACAGTGAAAGTGACATCTGTCAGCTAGCAGTAATTAGCAGAGATGTGTGGAGTTTCAGTGCTCTAAATGGTCCCGTTAGAATGTTGATGAGCAGGGAAATGTCTGATTAAATTTTAAGCAGGGATAAATGGGCCAGCCCCACCATAGGATAAAGCTAATGGAGTAGTAGACTGAACAGATTAAACGAACAATGTGTCAGTGCTAGTGAAGAAACAAGCCGGCACAAATATGCCTCTTCTACAGTCTGAACATAGCTTCCTCTGCATGACTGCAAAGAAAATATCTTCTTCAAGTACCCCCTGAGTTTCAGAGTAGGTCATGAGCTACTGCATCAATTTGGATATTAGGAGACGACAGAGGAACAGGAAAAATTGCAAAGGACACAGGAATTAGAATAGAAGAACAGAGCAGTGAGTTGTGCACTGATGGAATCTTAGAGAGCAACCCATTTCCTCTATCCATTGTCAGGAAGACCACAGGCAGAGTGTTTCCTGGCTTCTAACAACAAGACTTCAGAATTTGCAAAGGCGCATGAGATTATGGGGTAGGGGAAATTCTGAAGATGCTTGCTTCAGCTCCTGTTGATCAGAAAAACACTCACATATCCAATGGACCAGTAAAATAATTACAAAGGTCTAAAACTCAACAAGACCCTAAGGATCACCAAATCAGGGTCTCGTATTCAGTGTTTTTCTTCCTCTTTTATCTGCAAATATGATTTCATATCTTCTAAATTCTCTTCACATTTTCACCTCCTTCTATCCTCTCTTTCACATTAATGACCTTACATCATACTTCATGAGAAAGAGGAGCTGTTAACCATGAACTCCCACAGGTCTCACTACTGAATCTATAAACATGTCAGTACCTTCACCTTACCTTTTGTTTTTAACAAGAGAAGTCACCCAACCTCCTATCAGCAGCATTGGGTCCCCTTCTTCCTTGACTCCTCAGTAATCTCAGTTCTTAAATTATTCTCTCTCTTTCTTATCTCTTAAGCCTCTCTCTCTACTGAATCACTGATTCCCATTAGCAATCAAACATGCTCTACTATTTCTTAAAAAAAAAAAAACACTATCCATTTGTCCAGTCCACATTGCCCCCTACGGGGTACTGATTTCTTTCTATTAAGCTTCTTAAAAGAGTCTGTGCACATGCCCACACACATATACCCTACTACTTCAATTACCATTCAGACAGATAGATAGATAGATAGATAGGTAAAGACAGATAGCTGTACTTTTGTTTCTCTCTTACATTATGGCATTTCCTTCATTGTTTTAAAAGTTAGACTTTGCTTTGGGAAGGATTCCTATTGTTAAAGCAAAAAAATCCAGAGAAAGAAAGAAAATATTGCTTGTATCAATTCTCAAGGCTGACATTTTTAGAGCATATAAACATATATTAGTTTTAAAGGGCAGAATTGGTCAAGAAAGAAATTGAATTTTCAAATTCTAGAAATTACCTCTATAGAAAACAAAGCTTATCATGGTCTGAAAGTGGAGTCTTACCAGGAATCATGGATTGGAGAGATGGAGGATATTATGTGAGCAAGTGTTTATCTCCCCACCTGTTAGGAAATAGAAGACAAAAGCCAGTCTAGCAGGTTCTGGATAGGAAACAGCAGTGAGGGAGGGTGAAGCAGTGAAAGATACATGTCCTAGCTCTCCATTCTGAGTCAAAACCGAGTACAAAAAACTGTTTAAAATAATCATAAAATTTGGGCTAAGAGTAAATTAGAGCTTGTTTCTTACTTTTCTGGCCACACATATTGGGGAAATTTCTATTTCCTTTGAAGAAGTACTGATTTCAATAAGATGCTATCTAGGTGGTAGGCTAACAGATAGCTGAGGGATAAAGCTAAGAGAAAGAATCAAAGATAGTGCCACTAGAGTCTCCCTCATCATCCATGGACACGGATGGCATCTAGAAATTCCTATCTACTCAATGGGGGAAGCAAAAGGTAGCTGAGTCAGTAGTCTAGAGGTCTGTCATGGGACTATCTTAGAAAAGTATCTTATAGTGGAAGTTGAAGGGTGATAGCTCTATCCATGCACGGGATGAAAGATATTGCCAAGGTTTAGATTATCTGCTATACCAGCCAGAGATGGAGGCAAGAGGAATGGTATGAGCCCTGACAATGCCATAATAAGAGATTTTTTGCTTCATTAGCAGCATGCCTCAGTACCAGATGCCATTAGGATGCCCAATGATCAGGTGGACTAAAATTCCATCTCCATTGAATTTACCAAGGACCCTCAAGACAGCATAATAAATTACACATGGATCTGCTCACCTTTTCCCACACTTGGTCAAGAGAATACACATATATGCAACTACATTAAGCCAGCAGCTTATCTAGAAGAAAAATAAATCAGAGTTGGAGAGTTGGAAATGCAGTAGGCCTCTCTATTGTGCTCCATTTTCATATAACCACCTGCCAACTTGACATCTTTACTTGTATGTCCCAGAGGCCTGTTTAACACATCCAAATACAGATTTTTCATCTTCCCCGCCTGCTCTGCTCCTCCTTCAGATTTCATCTTCTCCTTAAATGACAAATGGCACTTTGTGAACCCATCCATTCAGACACTTGGGAGACATTCTTGAAACTCCATTCCTATTTTTATAAATCTCACAAGTGAATCTACTTCCCTCCATCTCTACTGCCACCTCTCTGATCCAAGGCAACACCATCTCTTGCCTGGGCTGCTGTCCTCAGCAATGAACTCAGGGAGTTTTCTATTTAAATGTGGGATTTCTGGATATGTGTGGTGGGATTAAAAAAATATATTTGTTGCTTCCCTCTATTCAAATCTGTCTTAACCAAGAGTCGAAAGATAAAGATGTATGACTAAGAAATCACAAAATTCTACAAGAGGGGAAGACATCGAAAAAGTAAGCAGATTGGAGAAAGCCAATTAGCCGGTGCTGGCAGAGAAGAATACTGACCAGAAACCAGTTGATTCAGCAATTTTCGCTGTAAACCACCCCCACTCCGCCCGAAAGGCTTATAAGTAACAGGTAGCAGCATTGGCATGCTGGTAAATGTTTAGCAACAGGCTTTCCTGGAAAATCAATCAAACAAACAAACAAACAAAGCACTGATTTATAGTGTTTGCTGATTTCCATGAAGCAAATATACTATGGTCAATTTCAAATTACTAATGTAATGTCATTGGATGCAGACTTAAGAAGAAATGTATACAATCTGTCAATACAGATGATGCAGTCCCTAAATGATACCCATGGAGCACAAAATTTACAGCTCATGCATTTTTCCGCAGGAAGATCCTCAGACATTTGCTTCACTAAGATAAGGAAGCGTATCATGAAAGAGGATCGTGAAAAAACAGTGGCCCTAACCTTGGCTGGAAGTGACAGGAAGTCCCAGGAAAAGAGCAAGAAGTTGGGGGATCCCAGAAGGTAGTGCTTGAAGAAAAAATGAAAAGGAACCAACATATACTTCATGTATTTAATAGAAATTATACAACTTGAGGAAAAACAGGGCTTGGGCAAAAAGCATTAGTGATAGAAACAGAAAATTAAGAGAATGAATAAAAGAATTATTAACACCAACTAATGAATAGCTATGCACAAAAAAGAAGTGAAGTCAGTGAAAAATACTCATTTAGTAATAATAATACTGTAAACAATGAATAGTGATTTCTGCCACAGGTGATATAACTACACTAGGAGGAAAATATTGAGAAGAGTGGTGATGGCAATATCATCCTCCATAGCTGAAACAGAATATATAACATCTAAAATTGTAAAACAAAGAATATTACTTACAATAAGAATGTAAGTACCAGAAGAAACAATTGAAGTAATCGAAGAGATTGTCTCATAGGGGAGTAGAGGATTGCTATGTTTCTTTCATGGAAGCCTTGTAGGCTGAGTATTGCTGGTATTAAGAGCATGGGGTCTGGCATCAGACTGCTTGGATTTAACTTATCATTCTGAGCCCTAGTAGCTGTGTGACCTGGATGAGTTATTTAACCACTCTCATCCTCAATTTCTTCATCTTTATAATGAGAATAACAAGAGTCCTGTTTTGCAAGGGTAATTGTGAGAATTAAATAAGATAATATATGTAAAATACCCAGAACAATATTTGGCTCATAGTAAATAATAAATATTAACTTTTATAATTACTATTTGGCTTTTTTAAATTATGTAACCAAGTTATTCTGATAAATATTAAAAAGTAAATTAAACGAATAATAAATGTGATGGGTTATAAGGCTTTGAATGAAGTAAAGCCTTTATTCAAAGTTTATGTATGGCAGGGTTTATTTGAGGTTGTAGTTTGGATACATATTTGTTTTTTGCATGAGAAAAACTGTAAATACGCAGTTTTATTTCTTAGGAAGAAAATGGAAAACTTTGTAAGGAAACCAAGGTATTCTTCCAGAGGAAAAGATTAAGACCCTAAGTCATTGTTCCCAAGATTCAAAGTCATTAAAACTTATCCAGGTGTATTGGCTTGACCATGATATAGACCCAGGGAGACAGAAGGGCTATCAGTCTCCTAATATGAAATCAGTATGAAGGAAGAAGATGGCACAATGGGCAGGTTGGTACTAGAACATGGAAGATAATGGTAGTTCTGGCTTCATGAGGACTCAGACACCAGAACCTATTCTGAGGTAGTCATCCTAGTTATCAGCTTCTTCGCTCCAGAAATCATCCTATTAGTTCATAGTATCAGCTTTATCATTGAGAATCCAAGAAAATTTCAGGATGGGGCACACTTGGTTAAGTTGGACAAGATAAGGACTTTCTCTTAGGCCTTAAATTACCAATGAAGCATGCACAGTGTTAAAAGTGGGTGGCGAAGGAGGCTCATCATTTTGCTTCGGATGTGACAGGTGATAAGATCAAGTAGAGGCATGTCTTCTGGGACCTCTGTTGCTCTGTGCAGGCCTCTGCTGGGACTCCACACATCTGGATTTGGCAACAGAAATAAGGACGTGGCACATTATTCTTGAGGTGCCAGCTTCACACCACAGCTGTAAAGTTCTCTGGTCTCATGATCATATCAGAGATTAAGGAACAATAATGGTGTTTTTGCACATGAGTGAGCCTCTGAAAGGTTCTTTTGGTAGTAGAAAGACAGAATCCATGGAAAGAAACTAAACTTCATGTTAACTGAGTGCACAGGTTTCAAGTTTTGTGTTTGAGATACTACTCTGAGATAGTATTCTTATTGCAAATTTTAAGATGGAACATCCTGGTTCCATATACTTATCCCTGATATGAGAAAAATAAATCCGTTGGCTTTTGAATGTACCCTGGTCCCTGCCCTGGTTGATATATGTAAAGAAGCTGGAGCTGTATACAGTTGACCCTTGAACAACACAGAGATTAGGAGTGCTGACCCTCCATGCAGTGGAAGATCCGCATGTAACTTAACAGTCAGCCCTCCATATCTGCAGTGCCACATCTGAGGAGTCAACCAACCACGGATCCTGCGGTACTGTAGTAGGCACTTAGTGAAAAAAATCCTCATATAAGTGGACCCACACAGTTCAAACCTGTGTTGTTCAAGGGTCAACTGTATTCACGTTTTCAGTGTTTTTTACCTGGCTTGGTGATGACACTGAACTAGTGCATCCAAGCCTAGGGATTCCATTTCCCCATTTGCAAAGGAAACATAATGAATGGTTACCCCTTTCCATCTCACAAGAACATTCAAAGAACCAAGGAGTGCATTACATCAAACAGCATAAGTAAGATAATTTTCTAAGCACTTATTAGAAAACACTGTGCTAAGTATTTAACATATATTATTCCACTTCGTCCATTATTTACAAAAAACCTTGTGAAAGAGACAACATTATCTCCAGGTCACAGAGAGGAGAACCAAGGCTCAAAGAGGTTATGCAATTTCTCCAGAGGCCAGAGCTAGGATTTAAGTCTACTCCTCTCCGAATCCAAAGACAATTACCCAAACCCCTACCTATCTGGAGCTCACCAGCAAAGGAAACCACATAAATCCACCATTACTATTTTTTGTCTTTCAAATGTCAAAACACTGTCTTTGTTCAGGATCCTCTGATTTTCCTGGATCACACCCACCAGAGATAAGTTATATGTATTTCCTTTCTGAAATGTCAGTGTTTGAGGTAGTTAGAAACCTTCTTTAAACCATTTTATTTTAAACATGTGAGATATTTAATCCCTAAATTTGGAAATTAGATGTAAGAAAAATATTTATCCAAAGACCACTATCCTCACACAATTATTTTTATGGGCTTTTCTTCATATACACATAGTTATATGGTTATAATCACCATGTACATGCAATAATTTTGCTCAGTAGTCATACTATACCTTTTAAAAAATGACTTCATGATATTGCTTTGGGTTGGCATGCCAGAGGTTTTTAGCCAACCCCATGATGAAAGGTATTTTGTTTATTTCAAACTGTTTATTGTTATAAATAATTCTGTAATGAACATCTTATGTATATATTTTAAAAACATTTTCAATTATATGCTTGGTATGCTAACCATTTTCAATTCATTATGACGCAAAAATGAATACACAGTCCACAAAAGGTTCATTTTCTCACCAACAGAGAAAATACTCTCTTTTTTAATCAGTCAGCATTTATGTATTAATACCTACTATCATAACGTCTTGATTCCAGTTTCATAGTGTCAGGTTCTATGCCAGGAACTAGAGCATATACTCATTACATGTGGTTATGTGATTAGCCCTGTTTCACCAATACCACACAGGCAATTAGCCTCAGGGTTTCCCTAATCATGAATTACCATGAAAATCATAGAAAAAAGAGATATGAAATAAAAAGCATGACTTTTAGTCCTGCCATCTAATCTCCTTTACTTACCTAGAGTTTAATGAGCACTAGGCACATGGATTGGTACACATATCCATGGCTAGCAATACATCCCAGGAACTTTGAAGTGTGTGCTATGAATAGACCAATTTCCAGGTCCTGTCTTCACATCTCTGCTTTCAGCTATTTGGTCAGGGAACCCGGGCAAGTGTGCTAGAAACTGTGTTAACCCTATCATGTGGTGACAAGCAGTGCCATGAGTAACAAATGAGCCCATTACTGCTTTACAGTAGAGGAGACAGGTTAATCCTCTGTCAAATCCCTGTGCACAGTGTCCTCTTCCTTGTTCCAATTACCCAGGAAGTGATGGCACTTTCTCATCCACAGCCTTTCAACACCTGCTGACATGTATTCAGGACATTGCTGGAATTGTAAGTCTTAACCAAACTGTCTTCAGAAATTCTCATGGAACATAAAAGTTACAAAGGCACAAAGGAGACTGAGATCCAATACTTTCTAGACTCAGGCCACACCCATTTACAAACCAGAGGAAGAACTGAGACAGGCAGAAAGAGAAAGATTGTTTTTCAGTCAAAGATTGTTTTTCAATCAAAATATTTATTTAAATCCAGAATAAAAATAATTGCTGAAACAGAACTGGTCATAGAACATAGAATATCATCATTAACCAACAACCTGATTTTACTGAGGAAGCTAATTCCCTTGAAAATGCAGCAACTTGCCTAAGCTAGTTTGTGGCCAATCCCTAAAATATGCCCTAAAACACTGTTTGCTTTTTTTCATCATTAGCAATTTAGATTCCCTCATTTTTTGGAGTAGCTTTTTATTTATTCAACAAATAACTTTCTAGTGTCTTCAATAAAATTACTACTCTAGGCACTAGGGATTCAGCCAAGGTTGAAATGTAGTGGTGCCGGGAATACAAAATCAAGTCACAGTCTCACAAGGAGATAGGCTTGTAGAGTAATAATTTAAATGTAATGTGATGAGCGGAATCAAAACAAATGGAACCATAAGAAGTGTGCTCCAAAGCCTACCTGAGGGGCTCAGGGGGGAACTTGCCAAAAAAGGTGGCCTCCTTGAAGGAAGAACAGTTTACAAGGAATGAAATGGGGAAGAGCATAGGAGGCAGACAGAATATCACACAAATGGGACAGGAGACCTTGAGAAGCTACAGAGAGTTGGCCCCACTTTTTGATCTTTGATGACACATTAGCTTATTTACAATCTCCTTATTTTTGGTTTCCACGGCACCTTGTTACCGCCCCTTTCTCTGCCTAGCATTTGGTGTTCTTATCGGCTCTGCGGTCAGCCCTCTGTTCTTTCTCTACAACACTCTGCCTTGTCTTGCACTGCCTTCTCTCTATCTCCCAGATCTCTCTCGAGTTACAAGTCAATAAATATAACTGTACAAACACTAAATGTTTCAAAGTATTTTCAACATTTTGTCTTCAAAAACCCTGTTCTTACCCTGTGTTACCTCAATAGATGGCACCATCACCAAAACAGCTACCCATGTTATCACTCCTGTTTTCTTCCTTCACTCCTCACATTCAGTCTGTCACCAAATCAGACTAAAGGTAACTTCCCAAAATAATCCTTTTATGACCCTGCCCAAACTTTCCTTTTTATATCATATTATTCATTAGATTTGCTGTTATGAAGTTTCAAATGTCTAAAGACTGATTTCTGCCCTATTTCCAGGATACCAATGGTTTGCTTTCTCTCAGTATAGACTCATATGCATTTTCTAGAATTTTATATAAATGGAATCAAAGACTAGGTACTCTTTTTATTCTGGCTCCTTTCACTCAGCATAATTATTTTGAGATTTTTTTCCATGTAGTTTTCTATCATTCATGTATTCACACCAAAAGACAAGATCAAGAGAAAAACACACAATAAAAACAAACTCTCAGATGATCCAAAATTGGAGCTAATCAGAAACTGACTTTAAAAAAGTTTTAATTAATAAACTGATACTTGAGAAAACAAAGAGAATTTTGCCAGAAAAGCAAGAATTATTTTTAAAAAATCAAATGGAATTCATAGAACTGAAAAATACCGTAATTAAAATTAAGAGTTCTGAATAGTTTGGCACAGCTGAAGTGTGGCTTAAATAAATTTTTACAATGTCCATAGATAATGTCCAAATTAAAACACAGAGAGAAACAAGTGTAGAAAGGAGAAAAAGAGACAAATGGGTATAGTGAAAAAACTTAACATACATGTAAATTGGAGTTTGATAAAGAGTGGATTATAAGAGAGGGCAAGAAACAATTTTTGGAGAGATGATGGCCAAGAATCTTATAAAATTTACAAAACACATCAACTCACAGATTAAAGAATAACTATGAAACCCCAGCAGGATAAATATAAATAAGTATAAATAGGGTTTCCCTGGTGGCACAGTGGTTGAGAATCTGCCTGCCAATGCAGGTGACACGGGTTCAAGCCCTGGTCTGGCAAGATCCCACATGCCGCAGAGCAACTAAGCCCGTGTGCCACAACTACCGAGCCTGTGCTCTAGAGCCCACAAGCCACAACTACTGAGCCCATGTGCCACAACTACTGAAGCCCGCACGCCTAGAGCCCGTGCTCTGCAACAAGAGAAGGCACCACAACGAGAAGCCCATGCACCACAATTAAGAGTAGCCCTCACTCGCCACAACTAAAGAAAGCCTGTGTGCAGCAATGAAGACCCAATGCAGCAAAAAATAAATAAAATTTTAAAAATAAATAAATATAAATAAAATCACAACCAGACACATCATAATTGCTGAAAATTAAAAAGAAAAAAAAAGAAAAATTAAAAAGCAGTAGACATAAAAGACATTACCTACACAGAAGCAACAATAAGAATTACAAATTGACCTCTAGACCAAAATTATGAGATGGGGAAGACAATGACATTTTTAACATACTGAAGGTAAGTGTCAATTTAGAATTCCACATCCATTGAAAATATATTTCAAAAGTAAGAGCAAAATTAAAACTTTCCCAGAAAAACAAAGACTGAGGGTATTAATCACCAGCCATCTCTCACTAACAGAAATACTAAGAAAACTGTAATTTTTCAGAAAGAAGGAAAATGACCTCAGACGAAAGTAAGAGATCTAAGAAGGAATTAAAAATAACAGAAGTGATAATATATAGATAAATATATGTGATATATAATAGTGTCATGTGGGATTTTTAAATATACATAGAATTAAAATGTAGGACAGCACATAAAGCAGGAGAGAGTAAATGTAATTGAAAATTTGTAACATCCAGCCAGTCGGTGTAATAATTCTAATGAGTCAAGAATGTGTGCTGTAATGTCTCTAAAGCAAATACTACAAGCACAACAAAAGAATACATAATTAATAAAACAATAGAGGGAAAATTTTGAAACAAAATAATGTATACATCTAACAGAAGAAAGGTAGAGGAAAATGATTATAAAAATCATGGGACAAATGGAAGACAAATGGTAAAATGATATCTATAAACACAAATATGTCAATAATTGCACAGCATGCAAATGAACAAATATTCCAATTAAAAGACTAGTTTAAAACACCATTTGACTATGAGATTTTATTTAAAGGGAAAAAACCCACTTTTTGTTGCTTATAAGAGACTCTCTTTAAAAATAAATTAACAGGGGGCTTCCCTGGTGGCGCAGTGGTTGAGAATCTGCCTGCTAATGCAGGGGACATGGGTTCGAGCCCTGGTCTGGGAAGATCCCACATGCCGCAGAGCAGCTGGGCCCGTGAGCCACAACTACTGAGCCTGCGCGTCTGGAGTCTGTGCTCCGCAACAAGAGAGGCCGTGACAGTGAGAGGCCCGCACACTGCGATGAAGAGTGGCCCCCGCTTGCCGCAACTGGAGAAAGCCCTCGCACAGAAACGAAGACCCAACACAGCCAAAAAAAAAAAATTAACAGAAAGGTAAAGGAATGAGCCACATAAACATTAACCAAAAGAAAGCTGATATAGTCCCACTAGCATAAGACAAAGTAGATATTAAAAAAAAGAAAATTGGGACTTCCCTAGCGGTCCAGTGGTTGGGACTTTGCCTTCTAATGTGGGGGGTGTGGGTTCGATCCCTGGTTGGGGAGCTGGAATCCCACATGCCTCATGGCCAAAAGACCAAATCATGGAGCAGGAGCAATACTGTAACAAATTCAATAAAGTCTTTAAAAATGGTCTACATCAAAAAAAAAGAAAAATTATTAGAGATGAAGAACATTTCATAACAAAAGAATAAATCAATGAGAAAGATATAACTGTTCTTATATGTATGTACCTAATAATACAACTTTAATATCTATAAGGCAAAACTTGACAGAACCTAAAGAAGAAATAATAAAGTTACAATCATATTGAGAAATTTTAATACCTTCTTCAATAACTGACAAGAAATCAGTAACAATATAGAAAATCTAAACATTGCTTTAAAAACTGACTTAACACATATAGAAAACACTGCAAACAAAAATGACAAAACTTTATTTTCAAACACACACAAAACTTATAAGAAAATAGCAAATTTCATGAAATTTTAAGTAGTCATATCATTTAAATATGTTCTCTTACCACAGTAAAAGTTAAGCTAAAAACAAAACCCAGAAAATATCCAAATATTTGGTAACTAAGCAACATACTTCTAAATAGCACATGGAATTGAAAAAGGAATCACAAGGAGAATTAGACATTTTAACTGAATGATAATATAAATATGACATGTCCAAATTGTGGGATGCAGCTGAAGCAGTGCTTTGAAGGAATTTCATAGCATTGTATGCATATATTGAAAAGGAGAATAGATAAAAAGCAATGATCTACTAATTCCATGAAAAAGGGGATATAACAGTAGATTCTGCAGATATTTACATATGAATAACTCTATGCCAATAAATGTTTAAAGTCAGCTGACAGAATAAATTGATTTAAAAAATATAATTTATCTAAACTAATACCAGAAGTATTAGATGTTGAATTACTCTCATACTTATTAAAGAAATAAATATGTAATATTTAAAATTTTCAATTTCATGTTTAAATAGCTTCATTGGTGAATTTTTCAACAAAATAATACAATAGAAGGTATAGGGGATTCTCCAGATTTTAGCTAATTGAGGGTACAGAGAGTCAAATGTTGCTTATTAGTAGTGAGTTCAAACTGGAAATCATGACAGGCCTCATACTCCCTCCAAAACTTTAAGCAGTGAATTAATCACCTAGTTGTACTCAGAGAAATTGAAAAAAACATGTTCCTGATGAAACACAGCTTACTTAATCTGTTTTCAACATGGAGGAAGACACCAATAAAGATTCCTCCACACTGTTTACCAGTTCATGTGGCAGAAAGCTACAAAACACACAAAGATAGTTAGGGTAAGGGCAAGAATAAAAACAAAAGCAGCGGAGCCTCAGGGGCTCCAGGATCATGAGTTGCGGCGGGGAAAGGGGACGATGGGGGCGTTGGCTGCTTCTTCTAGACACAAGGGAAGGCAGCTGGACCTGAAATCAAAGAAGGCTCTCCCTATCGACCAGGCCCGAAGGACGGCTCCCGGCTGGATGACTGAGCAGAGTACAGAAGGCCGGCCACCCTGTGCCTTTGGATTGGAGAATTTAACCCATCTACATGTAAGCCGTGTGGCAGATAGGGTCTTGGTGCTCCGGCCAGGTGTCAGGTATGAGCCTCTGAGGTGGGAGAGCCGAGTTCAGGACATTGGACCACCAGAGACCAGAGGCCCCCCATAATATAGATCAGTGACAGCTCTCCCAGAGATCTCCATCTCAAAGCAAAGATCAAGCTCCACAAGGACCAGCAAACACCAGTGCTGTACACCCCATGCCAAACAACTAGCAAGACAGGAACACAACCACACCCATTAGCAGAGAAGCTGCTAAAATCATATGAAGTTCACAGACACCCTAAAACACACCACCAGACGTGGTCCTGCTCACCAGAAACAAAAGATCCAGCCTTATCCACTAGAACACAGGTACCAGTCCCCTCCATGAGGAAGCATACACAACCCACTGAACCAACCTTACCCACTACTGGGGGCAGACACTAAAAACAACGGGAAATACAAACCTGCAGCCTGTGAAAAGGAGACCCCAAACACAGTAAGTTAAGCAAAATGAGAAGACAGAGAAACATACAGCAGATGAAGGAGCAAAGTAAAAACCCACCAGATAAAACAAATGAAGAGGAAATAGGCAGTCTACCTGGAAAAGAATTCAGAGTAATGATAATAAAGATGATCCAAAATCTTGGAAATAGAATGGAGAAAACACAAGAAACTTTTAACAAGGACCCAGAAGTACTAAAGAGCAAACAAACAATGATGAACAACACAGTAAAAGAAATTAAAAATTCTCTAGAAGGAATCAATAGCAGAATAACTGAGGCAGGAGAACGGATAAGTGACCTGGAAGATAAAAGAGTGGAACTAACTACCGCAAAGCAGAATAAAGAAAAAAGAATGAAAAGAATTGAGGACAGTCTCAGACCTCTGGGACAACAGTAAGCAAACCAAAATTTTAATTATAGGGGTCCCAGAAGCAGAAGAGATAAAGAAAGGGACTGAGAAAATATTTGAAGAGATTATAGTTGAAAACTTCCCTAATATGGGAAAGGAAATAGTCAATCAACTCCAGGAAGCACAGAGAGTCCGATACAGGATAAATCCAAGGAGAAACATGCAAAGACACATATTAGTCAAACTATCAAAAATGAAATACAAGGAAAAAATATTAAAAGCAGCAAGGAAAAAGCAACAAAAAACATACAAAGGAATCCCCATAATGTTAACAGCTGATCTTTCAGCAGAAACTCTGAAAGCCAGAAGGGAGTGGCAGGACATACTGAAAGTCATGAAAGGGAAAAACCTACAACCAAGATTACTCTGCCCAGCAAGGATCTCATTCAGATTCAACAGAGAAATTAAAACCTTTACAGACAAGCAAAAGCTAAGAGAATTCAGCACCACCAAAGCAGCTTTACAACAAATACTAAAGGAACTTCTCTAGGCAGGAAACACAAGACAAGGAAAAGACCTACAATAACAAACACAAAATAATTAAGAAAATGGTAATAAGAACATACATATTGATAATTACCTTAAATGTAAATACATTAAATGCTCCAACCAAAAGACACAGACTGGCTGAATGGATACAAAAACAAGACCTGTCTATATGCTGTCTACAAGAGACCCACTTCAGACCTAGGACACATACAGACTGAAAGTGAGGGGATGGAGAAAGATATTCCATGCAAATGGAAATCAAAAGAAAGCTGGAGTAGCAATTCTCATATCAGACAAAATAGACTTTAAAATAAAGACTATTACAAGAGACAAAGAAAGACACTACATAATGATCAAGGGTTCAATCCAAGAAGATATAACAATTGTAAATATTTATGCACCAAACATAGGAGCACATCAATAAATAAGGCAAACGTTAACAACCATAAAAGGGGAAATTGACATTAACACAATAATAGTAGGGGACTTTAACACCCCACTTTCACCAATGGACAGATCATCCAAAATGAAAATAAATAAGGAAACACAAGCTTTAAATGACACATTAAAAAATATGGACTTAACTGATATTTATAGGATATTCCATCCAAAAACAACAGAATACACTTTTCTCAAGTGCTCATGGAACATTCTCCAGGATACATCATACATGGGTCACAAATCAAGCCTTGGTAAATTTAACAAAATTGAAATCGTATCAAGTATCTTTTCTGACTACAGTGCTCTGAGACTAGATATCAATTACAGGAAAAAACTGTAAAAAATACAAACACGTGGGGGCTAAACAATACACTACTAAATAACCAAAGGATCACTGAAGAAATCAAAGAGGAAATAAAAAATACCTAGAAACAAATGACAATGAAACACGATGACCCCAAACCTATGCCATGCAGCAAAAGCAGTTCTAAGAGGGAAGTTTAGAGCAATACAATCCTACCTCAAGAAACAAGAAAGATCTCAAATAGTCAACCTAAACTTACACCTAAAGAAATTAGAGAAAGAAGAACAAAAAGAACCCCCAAAGTTAGCAGAAGGAAAGAAATCATAAAAATCAGATCAGAAATAAATGAAAAAGAAATGAAGGAAAGAATAGCAAAGATCAATAAAACTAAAAGCTGGTTCTTTGAGAAGATAAACAAAATTGCTAAACCACTAGCCAGACTCATCAAGAAAAAAAGGGAAAAGACTCAAATCAACAGAACTAGAAATGAAAAAGAGAAGTAAGAACTGACACTGCAGAAATAAAAGGATCATGAGAGATTACTACAAGCAAGTATATGCCAAAAAAATGGACAACCTGGAAGAAATGGACAAATTCTTAGAAAAGCACAACCTTCCAAGACTGAGCCAGGAAGAAATAGAAAATGCAAACAGACCAATTACAAGCACTGCAATTGAAACTGTGATTAAAAATCTTCCAAAAAAGAAAAGCCCAGGACCAGATGGCTTCACAGGTAAATTCTATCAAGCATTTAGAGAAGAGCTAACACCTATCCTTCTCAAACTCTTCCAAAATATAGCAGAGGGAGAAACACTCCCAAACTCATTTTACAAGGCCACCATCCCCCTGATACCAAAACCAGACAAAGATGTCACAAAGAAAGAAAACTACAGGCCAATATCACTGATGAACATAGATGCAAAAATCCTCAACAAAACACTAGCAAAGAGAATCCAACAGCACATTTAAAGGATCATATACCATGATCAAGTGGGGTTTATCCCAGGAATGCAAAGATTCTTCAATGTATGCAAATCAATCAATGTGATATATTATATTAACAAACTGAAGGATAAAACCCATATGATCATCTCAATAGATGCAGAAAAAGCTTTCGACAAAATTCAACACTCATTGATGATAAAAACTCTCCGGAAAGTAGGCATAGAGGGAACTTACCTCAACATAATATAGGCCATATATGACAAACCCACAGCCAACATCATTCTCAGCGGTGAAAAACTGAAACCATTCCCAGTAAGATCAGGAACAAGACAAGGTTGCCCACTCTCACCACTATTATTCAACATAGTTTTGGAAGTTTGAGCCACAGCAATCAGAGAAGAAAAAGAAATAAAAGGAATCCAAATCAGAAAAGAAGTAAAACTGTCACTGTTTGCAGATGACATGATACTATACATAGAGAATCCTAAAGATGCTACCAGAAAACTACTAGAGCTAATCAATGAATTTGGTAAAGTAGCAGGATACAAAATTAATGCACAGAAATCTCTTGCATTCCTATACAGTAATGACGAAAATTCTGAATGAGAAATTAAGGAAACACTCCTATTTACCATTGCAACAAAAAGAATAAAATACCTAGGTATAAACCTACCTAAGGAGACAAAAGACCTGTTTGCATACAACTATAAGATACTGATGAAAGAAATTAAGGATGCTACAAACAGATGGAAAGATATACCATGTTCTTGGATTGGAAGAATCAACATTGTGAAAATGACTATATTACCCAAAGCAATCTACAGATTCAGTGCAATCCCTATCAAACTACCAATGGCATTTCTGACAGAACTAGAACAAAAAATTTCACAATTTGTATGGAAACACTAAAGACCCCGAATAGCCAAAGCAATCTTGAGAAAGAAAAACAAAGCTGGAGGAATCAGGCTCCCTGACTTCAGACTATACTACAAAGCTACAGTCATCAAGACAGTATGGTACTGGCACAAAAACAGAAATATAAATCAATGGAACAGAATAGAAAGCCCAGAGGTAAACCCATGCACATATGGTCATCTTATCTTTGATAAAGGAGACAAGAACATACAGTGGAGAAAAGACAGCCTCTTCAATAAGTGGTGTTGGGAAAACTGGACAGCTACATGTAAAAGAATGAAATTAGAACACTCCTTAACACCATACACCCAAATAAACTCAAAATGGATTAAAGACCTAAATATAAGGCCAGACACTATGAAACTCTTAGAGGAAAGCAAAGGCAGAACACTCTATGACATAAATCACAGCAAGATCCTTTTTGACCCACCTCCTAGAGAAATGGAAATAAAAACGAAAATAAACAAATGGGATCTAATGAAATTAAAAGCTTTTGCACAGCAAAGGAAACCATAAACAAGGCGAAAAGACAACTCTCAGAATGGGAGGAAATATTTGCAAACAAAGCAACTGACAAAGGATTAATCTCCAAAATATACAAGCAGCTCATGCAGCTCAATATCAAAAAAAACAAACAACCCAATCCAAAAATGGGCAAAAGACCTAAGTAGACATTTCTCCAAAGGAGACATACAGATTGCCAACAAACACATGAAAGGATGCTCAGCGTCACTAATTATTACAGAAATGCAAATCAAAACCACAATGAGGTATCACCTCACACTAGTCAGAATGGCCATCGTCAAAAATCTACAAACAATAAATGCTGGAGAGGGTGTGGAGAAAAGGGAACCCTCTTGCACTGTTGGTGGGAATGTAAATTGATACAGCCACTATGGAGAACAGTATGGGTGTTCCTTAAAAAACTAAAAATAGAACTACCATACGACCCAGCAATCCCAGTACTGGGCATATATCCTGAGGAAACCATAATTCAAAAAGAGTCATGTAGGGCTTCCCTGGTGGCGCAGTGGTTGAGAATCTGCCTGCCAATGCAGGGGACACGGGTTCAAGCCCTGGTCTGGGAAGATCCCACATGCCGCGGAGCAGCTGGGCCCGTGAGCCACAACTACTGAGCCTGCGCATCTGGAGCCTGTGCTCCGCAACAAGAGAGGCCGCGATAGTGAGAGGCCCGCGCACCGCGATGAAGAGTGGCCCCCACTTGCCGCAACTGGAGAAAGCCCTCACACAGAAACAAAGACCCAGCACAGCCATAAATAAATAAATAAATAAACCCAAAGTTTAAAAAAAAAAAAAAAAAAAAGAGTCATGTACCACAATGTTCATTGCAGCACTATTTACAACAGCCAGGACATGGAAGCAACCTAAGTGTCCATTGACAGATGAATGGATAAAGAAGATGTGGCACATATATATAGTGGAATATTACTCAGCCATAGAAAAAGGGAAATTGAGTTATTTGTAGTGAGGTGGATGGACGTAGAGTCTGTCATACAGAGTGAAGTAAGTCAGAAAGAGAAAAACAAATACCTTATGCTAACACATATATATGGAATCTAAAAAAAAAAAAAAGGTTCTGAAGAACCTAAGGGCAGGACAGGAATAAAGATTCAGATGTAGAGAATGGACTTGACACGGGGAGGGGGAAGGGTAAGATGGGACGAAGTGAGAGAGTGGCATGGACATATATACACTACCAAATGTAAAATAGATAGCTAGTGGGAAGCAGCCACATAGCACAGGGAGATCAGCTTGTTGCTTTGTGACCACCTAGAGGGGTGGGATAGGGATGGTGGGAGGGAGACACAAGAGGGTGGGGATATGCGGATATATGTATATGTATAGCTGATTCACTTTGTTATACAGCCGAAACTAATACAACATTGTAAAGTAATCATACTCCAATAAAGATGTTAAAAAAAAAACAAGAGCAAGTGAGTAAGTGAGAAAAAGAGAGACTTCTACGTCTGCCTCTTGAGTAGAGAGATAGTCTATTCTGTCATTAACATTGTGTAATGGATGGATGACGAGCACATCTCACCAATCAGCTAAAAAAAAGAAACCTCATCTCCTCTTACATGCAGGAGCAACTGAGATAAGGAAGACAAAATCTTTGGGTTTCCTTCTAATACTGTTTCCTCTTAAGATGTGAAGCAGAAGCCCCTTGTGAGAAATGTGAGCAATGAAGAAAAAGTGTTTCTCATATCTTACCATAGAAAACTAGGAATGAGATGAGAAAGCTGATGACCAAAGCAAACCATGTATTTGGCTACTGGAGTAGTAGTAATAGAGTACAGCTGCTAAATAATGTATTATGGGCTTTGGAACTATCCAAACCAGGACTAGAGTCTTTACTCTTCTCTTACCAGTTGTGAGACCTTGAGAAAGACTGTCACAGCATCTTACAAAAGTAGCTCAATGGATTTTACAAAATTTAGAGTCTGTTTAGAATAGTGTGATGTATAACAGTCTCACATGAAATCACATGGGGATAGTTCAAATGGGATAGTCATTTATTTTCCATGGCAACTGGCAAAAGTACAGAAAAATGTTATTGTGACTGAAGACTGGAGAGAAAAAGGTTGGATAGATTGATGAGAGGAGAGAGAGTAAAAGGGGGAGATTGCCAGGGTTAGAGAAAATAAAGATTGGTTTTAAATATTAGTTCAAAGTTGAGGATAAATGCTCCAGACTGTTGGCAGTGATTTGTGATTGAGTTACTTCTCACATAGACAATCCTATGTTAGATTACTCCCTGATGAGTAGCAGCAAGAATTGATTTAATATTATTACATTTATTACTTATTCTACAAGCTTTTATTGGCTATACACTCAGTGCCAGGCACTAGGCTAAAGACAGTCAATATAAGAGATATGTCTCTAGCTTTCAATCATCCAAATTAGAAGACATGGCTAGTCCACAGAAAAGCAGCAGAAAATCATATCATTTTATGACATAGTTGGAGAGAGACAGAAAATAATGGAAGGGATTTAGAAGAGTCTTCTCATCAGTATGCATAATTTCTACACTTCAGAAAGTACTACAATTGCTTAACATTGCCTATTAATTGTGATTATGTTTAAATCAAGGAAAAGTCATAGAAAGCTTGACTGTGTGTATACACACACACACACATATATATACATATATATGGTACATTCTCCAAATTGGCTCTAAGTAATAAAGCTGGGATTCTATTCCCCAAAATTGGATAAAATTATTCAAAGGAGTGAATAAACACAAAGAAGTTTATGGATAATGCTGAGCACAGACTAATTATACTTCTACTGATAAAAGTATCTATCATTTATTGAACATGTTATATGCCAGATCAGTGCTAAGAGTTGTGTACATATAGTTTTGTATACTCTACCTCTCTATCTACTTACCTATCTATCTACTATATGTAATATCTTCCTTGTCTTACATTAAGTTTATTCCATCCAGACACACATTCTCTAGGTCTCTGGCTCGTCATAATTTCTGGGTAAATGTATAAGCAGAGGGGGTCAGTGGGATGAACTCCAGCCTCAGCTACTGAAGTTGGTCCTGAGGTGGTAACTAACACTCATCATCTTCTACACCCCACAGAGCTGCCCCTCACCTCTGCTGGTGGCTTGCCTGGATGGAAGACCCAGACCCTCATCCCTGAGGGATCCGAACACTTGTTTTATCATGCCCTGATCAGACCAGGGTTGCTATATTTGCCATTTACAGTTAAAACTTGGCATGGTAGTGCCAAAAATATGTTAAATATATTCTTGCCTGCTCCCATGACATAGCGGCAGCCTTATCTCCTCATGGTGATCAGGGTCAATTACCTCTTCCAGTGTAGTAACTCTGCTCTGTGCCTTCTTATCTATTGACATGGAAAGCCCAAATTGACCAGACAACAACTATAACTTTAGCTGTAGTGAGACTCTTAATAGGTCTCCTGTTGGAAGCATCTCTTCACTAAAAATAAGTACTCTAGACCCACAGAGCCTGAAGTTGTAGGAATGGGAAAAACAAATTCCCCCAGTGGGTCACTGGGAGTGATAATAAATAGGACATTCTTTCTTGCATTTCTTGGTTCCTAGACTCAATATTCTACCTCTTGTGGACACCCCCGTACAGTGGCTGTTGGTTTGAGGAGATATATTAAATGTTGAAGGATAGTGCATCATCCTCACAGGATGCTCTCTCCAAGCTGGCACCAGAGTTGTACCTTCAAGTGGCCATTCCACTGCTCTATGAAGCCAATAGTTTCTAGATGGTGTGTCATAAAACAGGTCCAGTGGGTCTGGATCCATGGTCATATGCCCAATGTTGTACCTTCATTGCTATAAAGTGGGTCCCTTAGTTCAAGAAGAAGTTATACAGAATCCATGTTGGAAGTGCTCTCAGTGATGTTAACTAAGCCCCGTAGCCAGAAAAGGCAAACCATCCCTGGAATACGTGTCAGTCCAAATCTGGGTGAATTGCTACCTTTTCCAGAACGGTAAGGGGTCTAATGTAATCAATTTTACACCAAGTGTATGGTCTTCTCCAGAGAAGGTACATTATTGAAGACTCAGTGTTGGTCTCTGTTACTGGAAAGTTGACATTCAGCAATGGCAGTAACTAGGTGAGCCTTGGTAAGAGGAAGCCCAGGCTATCACCCGTGCATAGTCTCCATCATTGTAACGGTGGCTTTTTCTTTCATTAGTTCATTGTTCAGTCAAGGGGTGACTGAGGACAAAGACTGGCTAACATCTACTGGCCAAGTCACCCTATATATTCTATTTTAGGTGCTTCTGCAATAGATAGCCTGTGGTATTTATTATGTGATATAAAAATCTTCATACTTTGTATGTGTTCCCTCAATAAGTCCTTCAACATGACTCTCCCCCAGACCTCCCTGTCATAGATCTTCCAATCTTGCTCCTTTCAGGCTCCTAACCAACCAGTAAAGCAATTCATCACTGCACCTGTGTTTGTATAACTCAAGCCACTTAGTTTTCCATACAAAACAGATGACCAAGAAAACCCGTTAAAGCTCCTCCACTCTTCCCACCGGGAGGATTTCCACTCACCACTGTTTTAGAGGGCCACTCATAAGTAGGGCTGTCCTGAAACCACACTCTATTTTTGGTTTGTACCAGTATATTAGAGCTGCTTTCTGCATAAACCAAGCAGAGTTTGTTTGTTTGTTCTCTCTTCTTATCAGTCCCTCATAAGGAACTCTCCATGAGGCCACAGGTGTGAACTGAGGGAGCATGATCCGTGCAATAATAGTGAGTGACATGGGAATCAGGGCCACTTGTTCACGTGGCTACTCTGTGACCTCTGAACCTAATTGAAGAATTACTATACCATGTTGCAACGGATTGCTGCTGGGTCCACTAAACCGTAGACTTGGTGAGTTTAACAGCACGTAGTTCATAATGAACACTGCTGGCTGCACGCTCACTTGATGCCCCATGATCACATGACCAATGTCTACCAGGGCCCAGTATCTTTCTAGAGGCTACTTTTTGAATAATGTAGAGTTCTTTTCTGCAGATGGTGTGGCCTTTCCCCAGAATCTTAGAGGTTTGTGCTGTGACTCTCCTGCCGGGGCTTGGCAGAGACACCACATGGCATCTCTGCTCAGTACAAATACCTCTAGTAACATGGGATCAGCCGAGTCATGTGGTTCAAGTGACAAAGCAATGGCCTGCACCTGCTGCAGAGGATTTTCTTTCTCTGAACATCACTCAAAATAAGGAGCCTTTGACATCAGCCAGTAACTGGATGAAAGCAGTATTCACATTTACAGAACATGCTCTTCTAAAACCTAAAGAATCCTAGTCATCAGCTCAGACTGCCCTCCGTGTCTCAGGAGATTATATCTCTTTAAAAGTTGCCAAGGAGGCCCTCTGAATTTCACACTTTGCTTCAAATTGGTGATTAATAGATAAAAACTTGTAATTTTCTCTTTTCAATGCATTAAATGGTGCTTAGCACTGGCACCCAATTCGAAAAGCCCTATAATTATTATTCCAATAAAATTCCAGTGAGATTGCAAAAGCTAATATGTCCCCTCCACCTGTTTCCTGTCCCAGTTCCTCGCAGGTAAAAACCTAAGCAATTTCACTGCTGCAACACTATGCCAGGACTCATTAATACTTCACCTACCACCAGTAATGGGGTCCTCATTGGCATTCAGCCAGCAGATGATCCCACTTCAGAATCCCATTCTTTACATCCAGCTTTCTAGGATCACTCCTGGTCTTCTGGCAGATTCCCTAAAAGCATAGTCTGAGATGGGATTTTTGTGTAAGTGATTTATTGAGAGAATGTTCTCAAAAGAAAATTGTAAAAGGATAAGAAAGCAGAATAGAGCAGAGCAAAAATCTAAGCAAAGATGTGATTTTGATGAAATCTATCGTTAGATTGATCTCTTAGAGAGCTCTAGAGTATATGTAGACCTACAAGTTGTCCCATTTTAAAGGAAGTGGTCAGACTTTTGAACCCCCATATTTGTCAGGCATTGGCAAAGGACCACCCCAGGAGGGTGGGCACAATCTCCCAAACATTTCTGTGTGAAGAGCCTCATGTCAGCCAAGGAAAATTCTTAGGAGATGAATATAGGTGTGGGTGTAGGATGGGTGCACCACTGTAGTAAAGGATATCTGGATGGGCCACCAAAAGAGGTTACTGCAGAAAACATGAGTTCCAAGATACCTATCACAGTACTCTACCCAGGAGTCAAGTAATCAACTATCCTGCTGGCTACCTGCCTAGACTGCCACATGTGACCTTCACCATCTTCCCAAACATCACCCACTGTCTGTTGTTGAGTACTGCCTGGTGTCAACATCTTTGGCACCTGCTGCAATCAGAGAACATGTCTCATCAGCCAGTATGGTGCACAAATGTGAGTCATGGGAGGTAATAGAAGTTATTTTACTTTGTAACCCTTTCCCTTTTAAATGTGCTCAGTGGGGAGAACTTTTCAACTAAGTGCAAACTCAGGTGAACCCTATGATTTTTCTCACTCTTCTTAGGCAGACTAGAAATTAAAATATCCAACCCAACAGTCAAAATTACAAACTTGCTATAAAGTTCAAGACTCTCCTCTTCCTTGGTTTGGCTCCCTACATTTGGGGAAAATGAAAGTGTGGTTGGTTTCTCTTCCCAGGTTGGTGCTGAGGATGGAGGAGAAGTAAGAAGGTAAGGCAGGAGCACTCTTACTTGGCTGGCACTATTATGGGTTACTTTGTACTCACTGGGCTGAGTGTATAGAAGAGCTGACTCTTTCTCTGGGAGGTACTTTCATGGGTTTTTCAAAAACACATCATTCACCACTGAAATACTCTTATCTGCAATTTTCTTGATCTTGACAAATAAATCTCACTGCAGTTAGTCACTTACTCCTTTGTCAGTCCCTAGGAAGCTGGTGATAATGTCAGTTCCTGTTGCCTGAAGAATGTTCAGCCTTCTAGATAGCTCTAATGTGAACCCAATTCCAGCTCTCTCTCCTGCATTTGGCCCAGGGGAAACACTCCCTCACTGTTTCCCCCAAACGCTGGGAATGTAAGATATCCCTTTGCTACAATAAACCCCTTTGCTCCACCCCAAACCAGGCAGTTGATCAGGCTCTTGCCATTTAAATTTCTCAAGCAGATTTTAGAAACAGGCCACGCTGTCCTCCAGACCACAGAGGATACCTATTAAGTACTGATCATTGAAGCCAGTCATGAGGTTTGAGATACAAGGCAGGGACATTCTGCATCTCAGTTGGGTTGAGTGATGAGATTCACAGCACACCAAAAGCTTCTCCAGAATTCCTCTTTACAAAGCTTAGCTCCACTTTCACTTTTTCTGACTTGTTTTATAAATTCTAATGTGGGTAAATGGTCCAAGAGTTTTATAATCAGTTTTGGTTAAATCTTTTAAAAGTACACCTGTAATTTGTGCTTCACTTTGAATATGGTGTCCTCTGTATCTCAGCATTTGTGTAACACTTTTAGTTTAACATATTGTCACATCCAGTTTTTAGTTCCAGGTCTGACCTCTTCAGCTCTCTCTCAAAATTGATATTCTAAAATCATGCCCTTTCCTCAGTTCTCTACAAAACTTTTTCATCCAATCATTTCATCCCTCTTAAACCCAGTCCTAAATAGACTTATTAAATAACTAGCTATATTCAGAAAATAATGTATTTGCCCACATTGAGACCAGAGTGATCTAAGATCAATTCCAGGCTCTGTCATTTATCAGTTATGTGATCTTAGGTAAGCTACTTAGCCTCACTGATCCTCATCTGTAAAACACCTGCCTTAGAGAATTATTGTGATAATTAAATGGATGGTATAATAGTTATAAAATGCAGGTACATAGTAGAGGCTCAACAGATATTAGGGTCCTTTCTTACCTTTACCCACAATTTTCCTTCAGGTTGTTTTTGCCACGTAGATTCCAGTCAAATCCTAGCATCTTTTTCCTTGCCATCTCCCACACAGCAATTGGAAATCAATAACATATTTTCAAGAGTGATGTCACCAAGACAGGGGGTAGGAGACTCCAGCTTCCACACCCCCACAAACATCAACCATATGACAGCTATCTACAAACACGACCAGCTCTGAGAGAGCTCAGGATCCCATTTAATAAACTTCTGCAACACAGTGGAACAAAAAGCCTTAGCATAACTGCACAAAAACTGAAGAAAGAACAGCTTCATTTTACCTGCTTCACCTCATCCCCCAGGTTGGCACTGCTCAGTGCCAAGAGGAAACTCCCCAGCTAGAAAGAGCTCCCCTCATGGGAAAGGGAGAAAGCGGTATGAGACTAGCTTCCTTGGCCTTTGGGGGCACTGCACAAGAACCCACTTTAGTTTCATCCCACCCAGAGATCAGCAAAGCTGAGATGTATAGAGATGGTTAGGAATAAGCAAACAGGGCAAGAGCAACCAGTATCAGCCACAGAGTGGGAGCAATCACAGTTCCCAGTGACTTATCAGGAAAAAAAGAGAGAGGACTCAAATAGATAAAATTACAAATGAAAGAGAAGACATTGAAACTGATACCAAAGAAATACAAAGGTTTATAACAGGCTACCGTGAGCAAATGATACCCAAATAAAATTGTACAACCTAGAGGAAATGGATAAATTCCTAGAAACATACAACCTATCAAGACTGAATCACAAAGAAATAGAAAATCTGAAAAGACCAATAACAAGTAAGGAGATCAAATCAGTAATCAAAAACCTCCCAACAAAGAAAAGCCCAGGACCATATCGTTTCACTGGTGAATTATACAAACATTTAAAGAAGAATTAATGCCAATCCTTCTCAAACTCTTCCCGAAAAATTAAAGAGGAGGAGGAAACACTTCCAAACATATTTATGAGGGCAGCATTACCCTGATACCAAAGCCAGATAAGGATACTACAAGAAACAAAATTACAGGTCAATATCCCTGATGAATACAGATGCAAAAATCCTCAACAAAATATTAGCAAACCAAATTCGACAGCACATTAAAAGGATCATTCACCATGATCCAGTGGGATTTTGCCAAAGCAATCTATTGAAAGAACAAAGCTGTAGGCACCACATTTTCTGATTTCAAACTACATTACAAAGCTATAGTAATAAAAACTATATTACTATATTATGCCAGTATGGTACTGGCATAAAACCATACATATAGACCAATGGAATAAAATTGAGAGCACAGAAATAAACCCACACATATATGGTCAACTAATGTTTGACAAAGGAGTCATGAACACTCAGTTGGGAAAGAATTGATCCTCTAATAAATGATGTTGGAAAAATTGAATACTCGCATGGAAAAGAATGAAATTGGATCCCTAGCTTACACCTACACACAAAAATTAAGCAGAAATGGATTAAATAATAAATGTAAGACCTGAAACCTTTAAACTACTGGAAGAAAACGTAAGGGGAAAAGCTCCTTGACATCAGTCTTGGCAATGATTTTTTGGATATGACACCAAGAGCACAAGTAACAAAAGCAAAAACAAACAAGTGGGAATATATCAAATTTAAAAATTTGTACACTGCAAAAAAAAACAAAACAGTCAACAAAATGAAAAGGTAACCCATGGAATGGGAGAAAACATTTCCAAACCATATATCTAACAAGAGGTTAATATCCAAAATATATAAGGAACTCATATAACTCAATAGCAAAACACACACATACAATAATCTAATTTACAAAATAAGCAAACAAGCTGAATAGACATTTTCCAAAGAAGTCATACAAATAGCCAACAAGCACATGAAAAAATGTTCAACATCACTAATCATCAGGGAAATACAAATCAAAACCACAATGAGATATCACCTCCCACCTGTTAGAACAGCTATTATTGAAAAGACAAAAGATTAAAAAATGCTGGAGAGGCCATGGAGAAAAGGGAATCTTTGTGCACTGTTAGCAGAAATGTAACTTGGCATAGCCGCTATGGAAAACAGTATGGAAGTTCCTCAAAAAATTAAAAATAGAAATACCATATGATCCAGCAATCCGACTGCTGGGTATATGTCCAAAGAAAATCTCAATGAGGTATCTGCACTCTCATGTTTATTGCAGCATTATTAACAATAGCCAAGAAATGGAAACTAAGCGTCCATCAGTGGATGAATGGATATTGCAAATGTCGTATATATACAATGGAAAATTACTCAGCCATGAAAAAGTAGGAAATCCTGCCACTTGGCACAACATGGATGGACCTTGAGGACATTATGCTTAGTGAAATTATTCAGACAAAGACAAATACCATATGATCTCTCTTACGTGTGGAATCTAAAAAAGCCAAACTCATAAAAAGAGAGTAAAATGGTGGTGGCCAGGGCCTGAGAAGTGGGGAAAATGAGGAAATATTGATTAAAGGGTATAAACTTCCAGTTATAAGAGGAATGAATAAGTTTTGGGGATGTAATGTACAGCATGGTGACTACACATAACAATACTATATTGTATACTTGAAAGTTGCTATGAGAGTAGATATTAAATGTTCTCACCACCACCACCACCACAACAAAGGTAACTATGAGAGATGAAGGATGCACAAATAATCTTGCTATTGTAAACATACCACAATACATATGTGTATCAAATCATCACACTGTACACCCTAAACTTGCACATTATATGTTAATTATATCTCAATAAAGCAGGAAGAAATAAAAACTATCATATTTTCAAGGACAGAGTGATATCCCTAGGGTTTGACACTACATGCAAAAAACTCTGAATCTAGGGTGAATGAATGATTCAGGGTTACTAAAACAGCTACATAATTTGCAGGGCTTAGTGTGAACTGAAAATGTGGGGCTCCTTGTTCATATATCATTAAGAATTATAAGATGTCAACAGAGGAGTATGAAACCAAGCACAGGACCCTTAGTGCCAGGCCCTGTAAAGCCAGCCTTTCACAGAGGTCTGAACTCTGTGATTGGACCCTGGCCTCCTCTTTCTGCTCTCTGCTGTACTAGAAAAACTTACACAGACAAATGAAATAGACTTGCTCCAACTTCAAGCAAATTAAAGCTGATCAGGCAAAACCTTAATGAGGAAGATAATGACCCTCCCCTACCCTCTTTTGTAAATAGAGGGAGTTTTACATGGTTACCTGCCATATTCAGCTGACAGGCAGTGTCAGGAGGCAATTTCTTTCAATTTCTTTGCATACCTTGTTACTGTTTAAATGTCTCTATCAATTCCAAGCAGCTTACTGCTAAAGCAAGTTCAGGTCTAAGAAAGACAGAAAGAGGGAGGGAGGGAGGGAGAAAGGAAGGGAGGAGAAAAGAAAGAAAGAAAGAAAGAAAGAAAAGGAAAGAAAGAAAGAAAGAAAGAAAGAAAGAAAGAAAGAAAGAAAGAAAGAAAGAAAGAAAGAAAGAAAGGAAGAAAGAAAGAGAAAGAAAGAAAAAGAAATCAAGGAAGGAAGGAAGGAAGGGAGGGAGGGAGGGAGGGAGGAAGAAAGAAAGAAAGAAAGAAAGAGAGAGAGGAAGGAAGGAAGAAAGGAAGGGAAAGACAGGAAGGGAAGAAGGGAGGAAGGGGAAAAGAAAAGAAGGAAAGGAAGAAAGAAAGGGAGGAGAAAGAAAGAGAGAAGGAGGAAGGAGGCAGACAGCTGTAGGTCTCACCAAAACACAAGCTGGGGTCCCTAAAACATTCATGTTCTAGCTATAGGAGAAGAAATTCCTGACTTTCATTAGTTAGGTTTCAGAACATTAGAAGACTCCTAGATCCTTCCAACTTGGCCACTGCCCATAGATCATGTGACATCAATTAATGATGATTCATAGTTTATTCTCTCTGTATAAAGGCAAGAAAGTATGACAAACACTGAGACCCCATGTTTTCAATTTGTACTTAGATATTAGCAGTTTTTTTTAAAGTGTGGTATAGAATATATTGTAGACTGCAATCCTACAATAGAAAAAAAAACAGGCCACCAGATTTTGAATTTCCAAGCTAGATGAGATCTTTGAGGTCCTCTAGTGTGAGGTTAACCTTTTGGTGGTCATGAACCATACACACATTATTTTGTAGAGTCCCCAAGAGTTTTATGAACTTTACAGAAACCCCTGAGTCCCCAAAGATCCTCACAGGAAAAGGGCCACAGACTCAGAATTCCCTCATATAGTATAACCTCCCTAAGTTTTCTTGTTAGCAAAATAGAGATAATGATAGTATGGCATGGATGAACCTTGAAAATGTTATGCTAAGTGAAATAAGCCAGTCACAGAAAGACAAATACTGCATGATTCCACTTATATGAAGTATCTAAAATAGTCAAATGCACAGATTAAAGAGTGGAATGATGAACGATGGGTGTCAGGGGCTTGGGGGAGTGGGAAATGGGGAGTTATTAATCAATGAGCATACATTTTCAGTTAAGCAAGATGAATAAGCTCTAGAGAGATCTGTTGTGCAACATTGTACCTATAGTCAACAAAAATGTACACTTAAAAATTTGTCAGGAAGGTAGATTTCATGTTCAGTGTTCTTATTACAATAAAATAAAATTAAAATAATAATAATGATACCTACTTTACAGGATCATTGCAAGTACGGAATGAGATAACCTAAGAAAAGTGCTTAAAATATGTGCAATGGGCCTCCCTCATCTAATCTCAGGCCTTCAGTCTGCACTGTGCTCTACTGGACCTCCCTTCAGGACTCATTCTCCAGCTGCTCAGTGTTGTCAGCTGACAGCAATCAGGAGTCTGTCATCTGAAGAGAGCCTCCTCCCCAAGATCATACATCCTCCCTGGGGACAGCCTCAGTCCAATGACCAAAAAATGCAAACATATAAAGCCTTGGTCCCATTGCCTCCTTTCAGCGAAACTCTGAAGAGCACTCCCAGCATCAGAGCTTCTGTGGAATGAGCTGAGGCCTTTGTTGAGAATGGACCACAATTTAACTGTGTCTGATCCTGCTTCCTTCAGGCCCCAACAAGGGCTTCTCTAGTAAACTTCTTGCACACAAGTCTCCAAACTAGAGTACGCTCTGGAAAACTTGATCTGTGACTGTATTGCCTCCAGAGATGCATAAAGCCAAGATGTGTGAGTCAATGGCCAACAGATGAATTCTTAAGAAAGTGGTTGGAGAATCACAATGAGGAGAAATGGCAAGTAAGAGCAGGTTCATGAGAGGCCTCAAGTTCACCAGATAATAGAGGACTAGATGGAAAACCTGTCTTTCAACAGTAACATCTCAATCCCTGAGAGAAATGAAGGGGCAAGTGATTACCTCAGGCATGAGTGACCTGAAGTCCTAGGCAAGTCCAATGACTTAGCTGTTGCAGAACAAGAAAAAGAAAAAGAACAAGCCGCTACATCATGAGGTAGCTTTCCTCATGCAGGAAGCTGATTGTTGGGAATGGAAAGCAAGGCAGAATGGAATAAGCAAAATGGGTAAAGAAACTGAGCCCCTGAGCTCTGGATCTACCATCCACTTTGGGAGGGGGGTTCCACTGAGTTTAGGCAGAGCCTGAAAGTGAGACATCCACAGCAGCGACTGGTGAAGTTTAGGAACAAGTTGCTGAGAAGATCGTGAAACTCAGGGACTAAGGAATTCATGGCAGCAACTGGGCTTTAAACTCCAACACTGACATTTGTGAAGACAGATGTCCCTTAGATGTATGATGTGGTTCCTCTCTGTGCACACTACCTCCTCTGCTCAAACAAGATCTTACCAAATGCCTTGTCATTCCACTGCTCTTTCCTCTGGCCTGATACAAAATTATCATCATTTTGTTATTGATGTGAAGTCTTCCTTTTCTATAGCTCTTTTTCTATGGCTTTTTTATATGCTGACATAACATAAAAAATGCTTAATACTTTATTAACTTAATATAACTTAATAAATACAAATATCAATGTGATTAACAGAGTCTTAGGAGGTGGTATGGATAGCACACTATTCCACTCACCTCTTAAATGGACATTCTGGACAAATCCTATTTTTAGAAATAAAAACTTCCTTCCCACACCTTGCCCCTCTGAGCTCCACCCTAATTTGGAGATGTTTGTGTTGGGAGATCTTCTCCCCGGTTCTCTTTGTGAGCAGCTCTCAGTATCCTGTGACATTCATCTTTCCATCTTAGTGTTTGGAAATGTCTCCAGTGATTAGCATCAAAAACTGAGAATGAAAAAGCAGATGCTACAAATCAACCAAAGGAAAAGTAAGACAAGGTATTCTATGATGAAAGGTACTAGAGGTGTCCATCAGTGACTCTAATAAAGAAATATAATGTCTAAAGAACATAAGACAGAAATATTAAACTTTGAATCCAGGCCACTGCTATCTAAGGGTCAAATATATTGCTAACTCCAACTGAAGCCATCCATAATATATTATGATGACTCTTTGAGACAGACAACTAAAGGCAGAGATAGCATTTCCCGAAAGCTATTATTTTGTTAAAGTTATTCAAAGGGAGTGTAAGCCCTCGATAACCATGTATTTCTCTCTTGGTCATCTCCAACTTGATCAGTAGCACACACTAAATTTATCATATTAATTTATTGCCATTTTATAAGGAAAAGATTTTGCTCTAGGATGTGTATAAGGATTAGGAAATGTTAAAAGAAAACCACAGCAGCTACTTTGAATTTATAAGGTTTAGCCAGGTTTTAAATATCACATTCTATTATCAGACAATATATTCTGACTTGGGGTTTGATTGTTATCTTATGTGCTGGGAAGGGAGAGGAGGTACGCAGGGGGATAATTATTCCTCAATCCTCTGGTTTCCATGAAAATGATTTTCCCTAAATTTTCTTGGCTTCTTTTCCAATTCCCTTGCTCTTCCTTAGAGGTACAGACTTGCTTGATGAGAGTTCCAGAGTAGGGACAGGGATTCAGTATTAGAAAGGTCCATGTTGCCTCACACCTAAACCTCATTCTTCAATATCAGCTCTATTATTATCAAATTGATAGTGGTCTCCATTTGCCTCTTATTTCGTCTTATCTCTCAGTCGGCTTAATATTCAGGTGGGAAAGAAAAGTACTATTTAACCAGCCCCCTCAAAATCTATCATTAAATATAGGATACTGGCTCTGCGGAGGTGAGGAGGTGAACGAAAATGTTTGGAACAGTTTGGGACTGTAGGCAAAGAGTGGCATCTCAACAGAGTCCATGTGGGGTATTTCTAAAAAAAAAAAAAAAAAAAAAAAAACACTCTAGACCAGGAGCCAGAAAACCTGAGTTTTAAACAAGCTCAGTGTTGCCTTTATCAATTTTGCCCCTACCCAGAGTGAATGAGAACAAATGAGATAAATTTATTTCTATCTCTGAACTAGATGATTTCCATGTGTCTTGTTGAGCTCCAATAATTCATGATCCCAAGGTTAGCTGCCATTTGACCTGCTTATTAATTTTGATAATTACTGGATTCTCCTTTCCTCCTTTTTCTAATAGTTCTCAAAATCTAGGTAAACAAGTTTCCCACCCAGGGACCCCTTGCCCATCGCTGAGAAAGACCTCTAGCTTTGGATTCATAAGTTTCCTTATTCTATCTTCATCCTTTCTCTTCAACTCTGACAAAAACCTCTCAGTCTTAGACATGAAAGGGAATGCAACCTTTCATAAGGCTGGGCCTGGGCATTCCTATAGTTTGAAAGTTGTCATACTATGGCTGTCTTAAATAAAATTTCAAAATATGTCCAAAAAGATTCTCAATGTTTCCTGAGAAGGTATGTCAAAGCTCTAAAACCAAGGAAAAAGACATATTTGAAAATGCCTAATCACATATCAAATATAGCTCAGACTATGATGAAGTCTCTTCTCAGCTACTCAGTGTTCTCTAGTGAATATGAATGGCTCAGGAAGCAAGGAAAGTGAGAGGGAAGAAGAAAAAGAAGGAAGGAAAAAGAGAGAGGGAGGAAGGAAGGAAGGAAGGAAGGAAAGAAGGGAGGGAGGGAGGAAGGAAGAAGGAAGGGAGGCAGGCAACATTTTTACCATTACATTTACAGGTATTAAGCTCGGCACATTCACATACTTTGCTTCATTTAATTAAGATTAAGCCTGGAGTGTAGCATCAGAATTGCCAGCACCCTGTTGTACGTATAGTAACTAATATTTCAAATGGCCCATGAACACACTCCACCAGCTGCTTGATTTCTGATTTTCTATTTGAAATGATGCTTCCTAGAGCATGGGGCCAGTACTTCCTGTAAGGGATGACCCATGTCTTCTTAGCAGCTAAATCTGGCTTTACTGTTTCATTGAGTTTTCGTTCAAGTGCTCAGTCTGTCTTCCCAGTTAGCTGGAGCAAAACTGAGCCAGACTGGTAACAAAGACTCATCGTTCCATAGTCCCAGAACTAACTCCTAATGGCCTCACAACTTTCGTGTAATTCATATCTGATGGAGGCAGAGAGAGGAATGGAGGAGAGTGAGACAGAGGAGGGAGAGGTGTCCCTACAGATGACCTTGGAGCAGTGTGAATGATGTCTAATGTTCAGCAGTTATAGGCTATCAGCCACTAATACACTCTCTGGGCTGAACAGAGTAGGCCCATTACTCTCAACTGCAATTTGCCATCTGTGAAGTGAGCTGGTGGCTTCAAACAAGACCACAAATTGCACCTGATACCAAAAAACACAGGGAGGGGATTATGATGTAAAACCAAGGGAAGAACAGACAGAGACATAGAGTGACCAAAGACTATAAAAGGATAAGAAGAAATAAATTTTAGTCTTCAGAACAGCCCCAAAATGACCCCAACCACTCACAAGATTGAATTCCTGGATCCTAACAGACTGCATGGAAGTTCCTGGGAGCAAAAGTTTGGTATTATTAGGAGAGATGTGCACAGCTGGAGCTGACAAAACCCTCCCACTATCAGGCAGCCCCTTTCAGTCTGTTGTCACAATTCATTAGCTCCTTCTGACATTCATTTGACATCATTTCAGGAAAGGGACCTAATCACAGCCCAAAGAAAAGAAAGAGACTTTGAAAAGAATGATGGCTGCAGATACAGAGCAGTTCATAAGTTTTAAATAATGATGATGAGGATGATAATGACAACCCATGATGTTGACCAATGGCTTGTTTTCCTTCTCATTATAAGCAATGCCAGTTGACAGATGTGGCTTTAAAATTGTACACGAAATTGTGTTTAGATCCTGACTCTGCCACTTAGGAGCTATTATGGACTAAATTGTGTTCTCCAAGATTCATATGTTCAAGATCTAACCCCCAATGTGACTGTATTTAGAGATAGAACCTTTTAGGAGAAAATTAAGGTTAAATGAGGTCATAAGAGTATGGCCCTAATCTGACAGGACCAGTGTTATTATGAGAAAAGGAAGATGTGTTGGAGATCTCTCTCTCTCTCTTCACACACACAAAGAGGAAAGGCCATGTGAGGACACAGAGGGATGATGGTCATCTGCAACCCAGGAAGACAGGCATCTCTAGAACTCAACCCTACCAGCACCTTGATCTTGGACTTCCAGCCTCCAGAACTGTAAGAAAATAAGTGTCCGTTACTTAAGACACCCAGTCTATGGTATCTTGTTATGGCAGCCTGAGCAGACTAATACAGGAGTAATGTTATCTTAGGCAAGGTATAATGATACCTTGGACAGTTGGGGGGTATATTTAATACTTACTGACTATTGAGGGCTTAGCATGGTGACTGACAAATAGTTAATAACTGTTTTCACTCAGCACCTTCCCAGTGACATCCCAAGCAACTATTATGTTGAGGATGCATACGCCCAGGTACCAGGAATCTATTGAAGCTAGGCCACCTGGGAAATAGCAGAGGCCTTTTCAGTCAAAAGTAAAAAGTGGGTGAAAGAACCCTCATTAATTGAGCACCTTCTACACACGGGATATTGCAATGAGAACTCCCAAGCTCATTGTCTCATTCTTAAAACAACTCTGTGAAGGAGATTATTGCCACTCAGAAAAGTTAAGGGGCTTGTCTAAGAACACAGAACAGTTAAGCAGTGGAGATTAGAACCCAGATCTCATGGACTGCAGAGTCATCATTTAGCATGATCCACATGGCGCCTAGTAGGTAAGCCTATGTGCGTAGGACATGCAGCCTGGCACAGTGAGCTGCTCACCTGAAACACACACAAGACAAGCAAGCAAAAGAAAGTGGTCTGATCAAACAAAGTATGATCAATCAAGTACCCTGGAGAACTTAAAATCACCTCTTTAGGAATACCTAATTAACATGGGGGAAGTATTATGATAAGTGAAAAGCAGCATATGCAACTTTTTAAAAACTATGATTCCATGTATATATTCATTAAATTTATCTGACATTCACCTGACATTTCAGGGAAAAGATACCTCTCATGGTATGCATTTAGATATATACATATTCATACAAGTAAGAGTGGAAAGAAATACACCAAAATGTTTATTTGTAGGAAATTTCTTTGTTCCTCTTCATACTTTCAGCATTTTCTATAACTTTAAACTAATTATATATTACCTTTTTATTCCCTGAGATTCATACATTAATCAGATTTCTTCAGTTTTAACTTAAATGTCTTTTTTTTCCTCTGTTCTAGGATTCCATCCAGGATATCACATTACATTTAGTGACCATGTGTCTCTAGGCTCCTCTTGACTGTGACAGACTCCCAGATTGCCCTTGTTTTTGATGAGCTTAATGGTTTTGGGTATTGCTCAAGTATTCTGTAGAATGTTTCTCAATAGAAATATGTCTGGACTGGAGACTACCTGGGCTCTTTGTTGGGGTTGATGGCAGACTCTGGGAGGGCTCGCACTGGTAAGTACTGCCTAGAACTTCTGCTGCCGGTGTCCTGGTCCCCACGGTGGGCCACAGCCACCCCCACCTCTGCGGGAGACCCTCCAACACTAGCAGTTCAAGAGGCTAAGTGGTGCCATTTCTCTTAATTCTTGTTGGATGTGAGCATCATGTTACAGATAGAAGAATAAAGTGTCCTTCCCTTTGGAACTAGAGCAAGGCCCTTTACAAGTAGAATTCTGCCACAACTCTGAAGAATAAGGTATCACTCAACATAGGCAGAATGGAGGATAAGGAACCAGAATGGCGGAGTAGAAGGACGTGCTCTCACTCCCTCTTGTGAGAATGCCAGAGTCACGGCTAGCTGCTGGACACTCATGGACAGGAGGACACTGGAGCTCACCACAAAGGGTACCCCACATCCAAAGACAAAGGAGAAGCCACAATGAGACGGTAGGAGGGGCGCAATCACAGTAAAATCAAATCCCATCACTGCTGGGAGGGTGACTCACAGACTGGAGAACACTTATACCACAGAAGTCCACCCACTGGACTGAAGGTTGTGAGCCCCACGTCAGGCTTCCCAACCTGGGGGTCCGGCAATGGGACGAGGAATTCCTAGAGAATCAGACTTTGAAGGCTAGTGGGATTTGATTGCAGAACTTCAACAGGACTGGGGGAAACAGAGACTCCACTCTTGGAGGGCACACACAAAGTAGTGTGCACATCGGGACCCAGGGGAAGGAGCAGGGACCCCAGGGGAGACTGAGCCAGACCCACCTGCTGGTGCTGGAGGGTCTCCTGCGGAGGCGGGGGGTGGCTGTGGCTCGCCGTGGGGATGGGGACACTGGTGGCGGAGGTTCTGGGGTGTGCTACTTGGCATGAGCCCTCCCGGAGTCTGTCATTGGCCCCACCAAGGAGCCCAGGTAGGCTCCAGTATTGGGTTGCCTCAGGCCAAACAACTAACAGGGAGGGAACCCATCCCCACCCATCAGCAGACAAGCACATTAAAGTTTTAATGAGCTCTGCCCACCAGAGCAACAGTCAGCTCTACCCACCACCAGTCCCTCCCATCAGGAAACTTACACAAGCCTCTTACATAGCCTCATCCAACAGAGGGCAGACAGCAGAAGCAAGAAGAACTACAGTCCTGCAGCCTATGGAACAAAAACCACATTCACAAAAAGATAGACAAGATAAAAAGGCAGAGGGCTATGTACCACATGAAGGAACAAGATAAAACCCCAGAAAAACAACTAAATGAAGTGGAGACAGGCAACCTTCCAGAAAAAGAATTCAGAATAATGATAGTGAAGATGATCCAGGACCTCGGAAAAAGAATGGAGGCAAAGATCAAGAACATGCAAGAAATGTTTAACAAAGACCTAGAAGAATTAAAGAACAAACAAACAGAGATGAACACTACAATAACTGAAATGAAAACTACACTAGAAGGAATCAATAGCAGAATAACTGAGGCAGAAGAACGGATAAGTGACCTGGAAGACAGAATGGTGGAATTCACTGCTGCGGAACAGAATAAAGAAAAAGAATGAAAGACATGAAGACAGCCTAAGAGACCTCTGGGACAACATTCAACGCAACAACATTCACATTATAGGGGTCCCAGAAGGAGAAGAGGGAGAGAAAGGACCAGAGAAAATATTTGAAGAGATTATAGTCGAAAACTTCCCTAACATGGGAAAGGAAATAGCCACCCAAGTCCAGGAAGCACAGTGAGTCCCATACAGGATAAACCCAAGGAGAAACATGCCGAGACACATAGTAATCAAATTGGCAAAAATTAAAGACAAAGAAAAATTATTGAAAGCAGCAAGGGAAAAACGACAAATAACATACAAGGGAACTCCCATAAGGTTAACAGCTGATTCCTCAGTGGAAACTCTACAAGCCAGAAGGGAGTGGCATGACTTATTTAAAGTGATGAAAGGGAAGAACCTACAACCAAGATTACTCTACCTGGCAAGGATCTCATTCAGATTCGATGGAGAAATCAAAAGCTTTACAGACAAGCAAAAGCTAAGAGAATTCAGCACCACCAAACCAGCTCTACAACAAATGCTACAGGAACTTCTCTAAGTGGGAAACACAAGAGAAGAAAAGGCTCTACAAAAACAAACCAAAAACAATTAAGAAAATGGTCATAGGAACATACATATCGATAATTACCTTAAACGTGAAAGGATTAAATGCTCTAACCAAAAGACACAGGCTTGCTGAATGGATACAAAAACAAGACCCATATATATGCTGTCTACAAGAGACCCACTTCAGACCTAGGGACACATATAGACTGAAAGTGAGGGGATGGAAAAAGATATTCCGTGCAAATGGAAATCAAACGAAAGCTGGAGTAGCAGTACTCATATCAGATAAAATGGACTTTAAAATAAAGAATGTTACAAGAGACAGGGAAGGACACTACATAATGATCAAGGGATCAATCCAAGAAAATATAACAATTATAAACATATATGCACCCAACAGAGGAGCACCACAATACATAAGGCAACTGCTAACAGCTATAAAAGAGGAAATTGACAGTATCACAATAATAGTGGGGGACTTTAACACCTCACTTACACCAATGGACAGATCATCCAAAATGAAAATAAATAAGGAAACATAAGCTTTAAATGACACAACAGACCAGATAGATTTAATTGATATTTATCGGACATTCCATCCAAAAACAGCAGATTACACTTTCTTCTCAAGTGCGCACGGAACATTCTCCAGGATAGATCACATCTTGGGTCACAAATCAAGCCTCAGTAAATTTAAGAAAATTAAAATCATATCAAGCATCTTTTCTGACCACAACACAATGAGATTAGAAATCAATTACAGGGAAAAAAACATTAAAAACACAAACACATGGAGGCTAAAAAACACATTACTAAATAACCAAGAGATGACTGAAGGAATCAAAGAGGAAATCAAAAAATACCTAGAGACAAACGACAATGAAAACACAACGATCCAGAACCTATGGGATGCAGCAAAAGCAATTCTAAGAGGGAAGTTTATAGCTATACAATCCTACCTCAAGAAACAAGAAAAATCTCAAATAAACAATCTAACCTTACACCTAAAGGAACTAGAGAATGAAGAACAAACAAAACCCAAAGTTAGCAGAAGGAAAGAAATCATAAAGATCAGAGCAGAAATAAATGAAATAGAAACAAAGAAAGCAACAGCAAAGATCAATAAAACTAAAAGCTGGTTCTTTGAGAAGATAAACAAAATTGATAAACTATTAGCCAGACTCATCAAGAAAAAAGAGGGAGAGGACTCAAATCAATAAAATTATAAATGAGAAAGGAGAAGTTACAACAGACACCGCCGAAATACAAAGCATCCTAAGACTACTACAAGCAACTCTATGCCAATAAAATGGACAACCTGGAAGAAATGGACACATTCTTAGAAAGGTATAACCTTCCTAGACTGAACCAGGAAGAAATAGAAAATAGGAACAGACCAATCACAAGTAATGAAATTGAAACTGTGATTAAAAATCTTCCGAGAGACAGAAGTCCAGAACCAGATGGCTTCACAGGTGAATTCTATGAAACATTTAGAGAAGAGCTAACACCCATCCTTTTCAAACTCTTCCAAAAAATTGCAGAGGAAGGAACACTCCCAAACTCATTCTATGAGGCCACCATCACCCTGATACCAAAACCAGACAAAGATACTACAAAAAAAGAAACTTACAGACCAATATTACCGATGAATATAGATGCAAAAATCCTCAACAAAATACTAGCAAACAGAATCCAACAACACATTAAAAGGATCATACACCATAATCAAGTGGGATTTATCCCAGGGATGCAAGGATTCTTCAATATATGCAAATCAATCAACGTGATACACCATATTAACAAATTGAAGAATAAAAACCATATGATCATTATCTCAATAGATGCAGAAAAAGCTTTTGACAAAATTCAACACCGATTTATGATAAAAACTCTCCAGAAAGTGGGCATAGAGGGAACCTACCTCAACATAATAAAGGCCATGTACGACAAACCCACAGCAAACATCATTCTCAATGGTGAAAGACTGAAAGCATTTCCTCAAGATCAGGAACAAGACAAGGATGTCCACTCTCACCACTATTATTCAACATAGTTTTGGAAGTCCTAGCCACGGCAATCAGAGAAGAAAAAGAAAAGGAATACAAATTGGAAAAGAAGAAGTAAAACTGTCACTGTTCGCAGATGACATGATACTATACATAGAGAATTCTAAAAATGCCACCAGAAAACTACTAGAGCTAATCAATGAATTTGGTAAAGTTACAGGACACAAAATTAATGCACAGAAATCTCTTGCATTCTTATACAGTAATGATGAAAAATCTGAAAGAGAAATTAAGGAAACACTCCCATTTACCACTGCAAGAAAAAGAATTAAATACCTAGCAATAAACTTACCTAGGGAGACAAAAGACCTGTATGCAGAAAACTATAAGACACTGATGAAAGAAATTAAAGATGATACCAACAGATGGAGAGATATACCATGTTCTTTTACTGGAAGAATCAATATTGTGAAAATGACTATACTACCCAAAGCAATCTACAGATTCAATGCAATCCCTATCAAATTACCAATGGCATTTTTTTATGGAACTAGAACAAATAATCTTACGATTTGTATGGAGATACAAAAGACCCCGAATAGCCAAAGCAGTCTTGAGGGAAAAAAACAGAGCTGGAGGAATCAGACTCCCTGACTTCAAACTATAGTACAAAGCTACGGTAATCAAGACAATATGGTACTGGCACAAAAACAGAAACATAGATCAATGGAACAAGATAGAAAGCCCAGAGATAAACCTACGCACCTATGGTCAAGTAATCTATGACAAAGGAGGCAAGGATATACAATGGAGAAAAGACAGTGTCTTCAATAAGTGGTGCTGGGAAAACTGGACAGCTACATGTAAAAGAATGACATTAGAACACTCCCTAACACCAAACACAAAAATAAACTCAAAATGGATTTGAAACCTAAATGTAAGACCAGACATTATAAAACTCTTAGAGGAAAACATAGGAAGAACACTCTTTAAGATAAATCACAGCGAGATCTTTTTTGATCCACCTCCTAGAGTAATGGAAATAAAAACAAAAATAAACAAATGAAGTTTCTAATCAAACTTCAAAGCTTTTGCACAGCAAAGGAAACCATAAACAAGATGAAAAGACAATCCTCAGAATGGGAGAAAATATTTGTAAACGAATCAACGGACAAAGGATTAATCTCCAAAATATACAAACAGCTCATGCAGCTCAATATTAAAAAAACAAACAACCCAGTTCAAAAATGGGCAGAAGACCTAAAGAGACATTTCTCCAAAGAAGACATACAGATGGCCAAGAAGCACATGAAAAACTGCTCAACATCACTAATTATTAGAGAAATGCAAATCAAAACTACAATGAGGTATCACCTCACACCAGTTACAATGGGCATCATCAGAAAATCTACAAACAACAAATGCTGGAGAGGGTGTGGAGAAAAGGGAACCCTCTTGCACTGTTGGTGGGAATGTAAATTGATACAGCCACTATGGAGAACAGTATGGAGGTTCCTTTAAAAACTAAGAATAGAACTACCATATGATCCAGCAATCTCACTACTGGGCATATACCCAGAGAAAACCATAACTCAAAAAGACACATGCACCCCAATGTTCATTGCAGCACTATTTACAATAGCCAGGTCATGGAAGCTTCCTAAATGCCCATCGACAGACGAATGGATAAAGAAGAAGTGGTACATATATACAATGGAATATTACTCAGCCATAAAAAGGCACGAAATTGGGTCATTTGTTGAGACGTGGATCGATCTAGAGACTGTCATAAAGAGTGAAGTAAGTCAGAAAGAGAAAAACAAATATCGTATATTAACACATGTATGTGGAACCTAGAAAAATGGTACATGAATAAACCGGTTTGCAGGGCAGAAGTTGAGACACAGATGTAGAGAACAAACGTATGGACACCAAGGGGGGAAAGCTGTGGGGGGTGGGGTGGGGATGGTGGTGTGATGAATTGGGCGATTGGGATTGACATGTATACACTGATGTGTATAAAACTGATTACTAATAAGAACCTACTGTATAAAAAAATAAATAAAGTAAATAAAAATAAAAAGTAAATAAAATAAAATTCAAAAATTAAAAAAAAATGCAAATTCAACAGCTATTACATATGAATTATCTAATGGTGTGCTATTTTTAATTATATACTAAGGGAAGAATTATCCTAAATACATTAAAATAATTATCTATTTATACAAAAAATTAAAAAGAAATATTTCTGATGTTCTTTCATGATTGGGTTGGCGTTATGTGTTTTGGGGAGAAAGAACACTGAGGAAAATTGGCATTTCTATCACATCATATCTAGGGTACATGCTATCATCGTGACTTTGTTGATTTTGAGGTGGCATTTGTCAGATTTTTCCACTGTAAAGTTACTCTTTTTCCCCCCTTTCCATACTGTGCTCTTTGGAAGGAAGTCACTGTGAGTAGCTTGCACTTAGAGAGTGGGGAGTTAAGTCCCACGTTCTTGAGGGCCGAGTATCTATATAAACTATTTGGAATTCTTCATGAGAAACGTGTCTGTTTTCCACCATTTATTTATTTATTTAATCACTTACTTATATCAGTATACATTCATGGATGTTTACTTCATACTTTAGGATATAATTCAATACTACTTTATTTTGTTGCTGAAATGGTTTCAGCTTTAGCCATGGGGAGCTCTTCAGTTGGCTCCTGTGTCCCTTTGACATATTACATCATTGTGGGTATGTTGTTTTGTATTTTAGAGCAGTTGCTTACTTTCTGGTACTAAAAGATGCTCCAGATTCATATATGTCCTGCCATAATCCTAGAATCAGCCATTTTATCCATTCTGAGAGTCTGTCTTTTAATTGGAATATTTAGACCATTTATATTAAAGTGATTATTGATATAGTGGGTTTAATATCCACCATGTTTGTAACTATTTTCTATTTATTCTGTTTGCTTTTCCCCCATGCCCTCTTCTTTTGCCTTCTCTTATTTTAATAAAGCATTTTATATGATTCCATTTTTATCTTTTCTCTTAACATATCACTTATACTTCTCTCTTAAAGTTTTTGGTGGTTACTATAGTCCAATATACATTTTGGACTAATCTAATCCTACTTTGAAATAACACTATACTACTTCACGTGTAATGCATGTATCTTAAAACAGAATATTCCTAATTCCTCCCATTCATTTTTTATGACATTGCTGTCACTTATTTCACTTATCCATATGCTATAACCACCCAACTCAATATTACTATCATTAAATGGTTATTTTTAGATCAATTAAGACCAAGAAAATTTAAATATTTTATTTTACTCTTATTTATTTGTTCTCTGATATTCTTCCTTTCTTTATATAGATCCATATTTCTGACCTATATAATTTTCCTTCCCCCTGAAGAGCATTAATCAACAGTTCTTGCAGGGCAGATCTGCTGATGATGAAAGTGAAAGTCTTTGTTTCTCCTTTACTTTCAAAGAATCATTTCACTGGATATAGAATTCTAGATTGGTGGGTTTTATTTTCAACACTTTAAATAGTTCACTCCATTCTCTTCTTGCTTGCATATTTTCTTATGAGAAGTCCACTATAATTCTTATCCTTGTTTCTCTATAGGTAAGGGTTTTTTTCCTCCAGCTTTTTTCAAGATACTCTCTTTCTCTTTGGTTTTCTGAAGTTTGAATAGATATGCTAGCAGTAGTTTTGTTTTGTTTTGATATTGATTCTACGAAGTATTCTCTGAGCTTCCTGAGTTTGTGCTTCAGTGGTTTTGAAATATTTTCAGCCATTAGTCAATATTTCTTCTGCTTCCTTCTCTCTTTCTTCTCCTTTTGGCATATACACCTTTTGAATTCATCCTACAGTTCTTGGATGTTCCAGCCTGTTTTCTTTTTCTTTTCTTCCATTCTTTCTTTTTTCTCTCTCTTTCTTTCTTTGCATTTCAGTTTGCAAAGTTTCTATTGACTTATCTTCCAAGCTCACTGGTTGTTTCCCCAGCTATGTCTACTCCACTGATTAGTCCATCAAAGGCCCTCATTTCTGTTATAGTTTTTCATTTCTAGCATTTCTTTTTATTATTTCTTCCATCTCTATGTCTGTATTGCCCATCTATTCTTGTATGCTATCTACTTTTTCCATTAGAGCCCTTAATATATTCATGACAGTTATTGTAAATTCCTTATTTAATATGTCCAACATCTGTGTCATATCTGAGTCTGGTTCTGATGTTTGCTTTGTTTCTTATGACTGGTTTCTTCTTGCCTTATAATTTTTCGTTAAATGTTGAACACATTATTATTAGGTAATAAAAAAATTTAGGTAAACAGGCCTTTAGTGTGAGAATTTACATAAATCTGGCTAGGATTTAATGTTTTTAGAATCCATAAGTGCCAGAGGCTTCAAATTCCTCAAATGTCCTTGTTTTTGTCTCTCCTCTTGACTTTGGCCTACCCTAAGTACTCCTCCTCAGAGAGAGTTTGTGTCTTACAGCTCTTTCAGCTGGAATATGCTGATGTTACACTAGAGCCCTATTGATGTAGGCATAAGGTATTGGAGAAAAGAAGAATTCTATATTCTTATGATTAAATCCTAGTCTTTAGTGGGTCTGTCTTCTTGGGTTGTCACCTTCACAAGTGTTGATCCAGTGGTATGTGTCCCCACTCCCCACCACCACCTCAGGTGAGACAAGAAGGTTAAAGAGTGCTAAAGTAGGAGAAATGAACTTCTCCCAGCTGTGATGAGGCTCTTGTAAAGTCCTTCCTTCTGAAGAGTAGTCCTTTGTTTTCCTGAACATATTTCACAATGGTTACTTTATCCTTTCCCCTGTCAGAGCCCTTTTAAGGGGGTATTTCTCAGTTCCTACCATGAGATTCTGGTGGAGTTCCTGGAGGTAAAATCTACAAAACTGGTCTTCCAGGAGTTTCTCATTTCACACTAGAGTATACTCAGCCTCCAGCAACTTATCAAAACTATCAGTGAAGTGTTCCTACCACGTATGGCTCTTGGTTTTCACCAGTCTCTCCAGATTCCAGGGTGACAGTTTGTCCTACTGCCTCAATTCTCTGATGGGTCCATAAGTGTCATTCATTTTCTACTTGGTAAGTTTTTTCCTGTTGAAAAGACGGGAGTGATGGCTTCGAAGCTCTTTCCATGTTGGAGCTGAAACCAAATATCTGTATATTGCTTTTGTAATCAGGAACAATGTTAAAAGAAAGAAAAAAAAAAAACTTTCACTGTAAACACTGGTTTACCGAAGCCCTGATGCCCAATCTTAACTGTTAGGGTTAAAAAATTAACTATTTTTATTTTTATACTAAATTTCTGTAAGTAGGGGTACTGCATTCTATGGCTTAGTTCAGACCCTATGTAAGTGTTCAGTGTAGCACCATTGCTGGAGCATGATGTTTGCCTGAAAATAGATTCAAACCATATTTATGCCTCCTACCAGCAGAGCAAAGCCACTTAACTTTTCAGCCTCCTTATTTGTCAACCTAGGGTAGTATTTATATCATAGGGATGTTATAAGAATGAAATGACATAATCTACATGGAAAGCACTGTATAAACTACAGACTTCTATTCCTATACAAACAATATATTGGTCAGAAGCCTTTTACTAGTATGGATTCTCTGTGTCTGTCTTTCTGTCTCTCTGTCTCTCTGTCTGTCTGTCTGTCTCTCTCTCTCACACACACACACACACACACACACACACACATATTTCCTGGGGCTGTGACAGATCCATCTCATCAGAAATGAAAATGCTATTTACCTTTCCAACAAATCATTCCAAAACGCTAATCCAGCATCCTTTATAGACTGCTTTTTGGCCCTTCTTTGGATAGAATTTTCTTTCATGAATCCAAAGGCAACCATTTGCCATATTCCCAACTATCACATCCATGGAATCAAGAGCATGAGAGAAAAACAGAAACATAAAAGACATTGTGTGGACTGAAAATGAGTCACTGGGATGCCCACCTAATCTCACAGTGGGAACAACATAAAGGAAAAGATGATAGACCTAGAGGATTTTGTAACTCTCCCTTTCTGGCACACTCCCCAACATCACAGACACCCCTCCTGCCATCTCTCCAAATGTTTCCTTAATGGAGCCGAAGAAACAGTGTCTGGGAATCTCTAATTCCAATTTCTCATGCACCATAAGCTGAGCTTTCCCAATAAACAAGAAGTTAAGAAGTTGCAAGTTCATTAGGAAGTCAACAGTGCATTGACAATTGTGTGAAAAGTTCAGTGGTTCAGAGGCAATTCCATGCATAAGACACGTGGTCTCTTCCCTTAGAAATGGGCCTCCAGATGTTTAATTATGATCCCATGGATGAGAAAGGAAACAAGCTTCCCTCCTATTCTCTGGGTATACTTCTTGTTACATACACACTGTCTTTGTTGTGTTGGGGTGGGTGGAGGATGAGAGAGAGAGAAGAAGAATTGGAACAGTATGAAGGAGAAGGTCTCAACCTTGTAGTCAATGGCTGGTCAGTTAGAATGTTAATTAGCTGGAAATGAGAGGTATCTTTTAGATTAAACTTCCAAACTGGCTGCACATCATCAGAGTTTCATAAAAGTCCTCATTCTAGAGGCTCAGCATTTAGTGAACAAATCCCTGTTTTTAAATTATCCTAATCTACATGATTCACGACATGATAGGTTTCACATCCTATGAACCTTATTCTTCTGAACATGAAAAAAATCTCAATCCCTAGTGTCTATTTGGCTTATTCTGCTAAACTCTAGTTCCCCACGGTTTGGAAGCAGAAGACCTGCTCTTTCCGCCCCTTTGATTCTCTAATTAATCTGCAATAAATGAAGGCTCCAAGTGTTTTATGGCACTTCAGTTTCCCATTCCCCTCTGATATTTGGAGGGAAAACTGAACACACAGCAAGACCTTTGAACAAGAAGTAATAGCCGTTAAATTGAAACACAATGCAAGGTTTCCTAGCCATGAGTTCATAATACGTGTGTTCATAAAACGTGATGTGCTTGCTGCCTGCAGCAAAACCAGATGCTCTCTGTTTTCAGCTGATCAATGTTGCTGTGAGGTAGAGTACATGTCTGAACTCAAGAAAGAATTAAAGGAACAGAATGATAATTCTATCTCCAGAGGCCACACAATAATGCTGATGAGTTAAAATGCAGTGAGTTTTAGATTCCACTCAGTAGAACTAGCATAGAATTACGGAAAAATAATTATACTTGTAAACCAAGACTTGTGGTTGAATTGGATAGGGATTTGCTACTTTCCAGCTAATTGACCTCAGGAAAGAAGAATAATTATCACATAGCAAAACTGTGACAAAATAATGGATATAGAGAGACACTGCCCAGTACCTGCTCAATAAAGGCTGTTTGCCTAAAAAAATGTGAAATAGACATTGTAATGTTTTGTTTAAATATCATATTTATGTCTTGTATATAGAGGTTGTATTAGTCTGCTAGGGCTCTCATAACAAAATACCACAGACTGGGTGGTTTAAACAACAGAAACTTATTTTCTTACAGTTTTTGAGGCTTGAAGTTCAAGATCAAAGTGCTGGCAAGTTTGGATTCTCTTGACGCCTCTCTCCTTGGCTTGCAAATGGCCCTTCTTTCTGTGTCCTCGCATGACTTTTTCTCTCTGCACATGCATTCCTGATGTCTCTCTGTTCTTATAAGGGCACTAGTTTTAATTGGATTAGAGCCCCATCATTATGACCTCATTTAACCTTAGCTACCTCTTTAAAGGCCCTGTCTCCAAGTACATTTACACTGGGGATTAGGGCTTCAACATATGAAATGGGGGGGAGGCACAATTGAGTTCATTAGAGAGATATTATAAATACCATCTGATATAATATATGAATACCACTTTAAGATTTAAAAAAAAACCTCTCTGTACCTTTTTGAGAAATTCACGAGAAAATATAAAACAGCAAATCTAGTTTGTCTCTGAACAAGAGTAAAGTATGTTTGTCCCACCCTATCTCTGTTTCTGCAAAGTAAGCATCATTTTTAGTTTCTAAGACACTTGAATATCTGGCTCTGACTGTGAACCATCCTAGAAATACTTAAGTTGACTATACATCCTCCCACTGGAGGTAAGAGCCTAATCATTTCCTTTTTTAAAGTCTTGCCAATAAACTAAGAATTGAAGGACAGAGAGGTACTCAGTGATAAGTTCAGATATTGGTAAAATGTAAGATTCGCATAACCAGCTTCTATAGTGACCTACTGGGTGATCTGGTGATTCTTCTAGGTTTCATTCACTATTATAATTACTCTCTCACACTCCACAAATGAAGAGAATAATTCTGTTCTCTAGAGAACATATGTATAATATGAGGTTGTTCCTACTATATTATATATACACATATATATTATATATATACATATATCATATATTAAATGTATATATATAATCCAGTGAACCCCATTCTCTCCTTTATCTAATCAATTGCACTTATAGCTGCCAAAGTTAGTATTCTACAATACTATTTAGATCATTCCACTTCTTCCTACAAAAATATCAGGAACCTACTAGGGTTTCCTCTTATTTTTCCTACTAAATTTTTCTCAAATTTCTCAGGATGGCCTCTGAAATCTTTCCCCAGTGCTCCCCCCACCCAGATCACCAGCATCATTTCTTACACCCCCAGTCAAACCCACCACTACAAGGAAAGAGTAGATTTTTCAGGCATTCTCGCCAAAGCACTAAGTTCCAGCACAATCATGCATTAGACCAGAGGCTCTGCTTGCTCAGAGACTTTGTCTTTTCACCTTCGATTCCCTCATTTCAAGAGGATAGGGCTTAGTACATAAAGGGTAAATAAAGATAAGTGATCAACAGAGGGAATGTCTCCTTGTTCCTTTCTACCTATTTAAAATCTGTTTCTAAATCATCCCCCTCCAGGAACTCTTTTAAGACTAATCCATCTGACTTATCGACCTTTGACTATGTGGTCTCCATTCTCATACTTTGATTAGAACTCGGTAACAAGCACTTATTGACAAGTTGCTTTGAGGATGTTATTTCATTAGAAAGCCATTTAAGAAGAATGTTCCATGTCACCCAGAAGGTAGAATAAACCTTTGTGCATAGTACATTCAAATGTTAATTTTGACCAACAATTTGAACTAACATTTCATTCATTTTCATAGCCCATACCACCACTTATTTCTGAAGATTTAAACAAAGCCAGTAGGTAGAGCAATTCATTATTAAACAGTGTTTTAAAATGCTTACTTTTGGTCAGTAATTGGACTGAGAACTGATTTTACACACGCTATTTCCCATGATCCCCACAAAAACCTTTGAAGGAAACTGAGACTAAATGAGTTGACCCACTAACTCAAGGTCACAGAGTTAAGTAAGCCAGGATCCAAATGCAAACCATTCTGACTCCAAAGCCCCACATGTATTTCCTTATGCTTTGATGCCTTTAAGATTAGATTGTCTACTTATTCCTATGCCAGAGAAAGACCTTGCAAGATGTTTCTCCTTCACGTATTCTACAAGGAGAGAAATCAATAGGCAGAGATTGACTTATATGCTTTCTCCCTAAACACTGATAGCTTTGAGGGAGAAAGAGAGTCCTATTTAATAAAGTCAACTTGGTTTGGTGCAGACATGCAAAGAGGTCATCTAGGTAAGTCCCCTGCCATCAAATAAAAACACACTTTAAATATTCAGGATTAATTATTGATCATCTTTAGACATTTTGACTATGTAACCAGTGTCTGGAGAGCCACTAAAATAGTAATATGCAGGCTTCCATATCCCTTGTATGGGTCAATGTGGAACTGCTTCAGTATCTTAGCAAATTTTGCAGAATTCTCTAGCATTCCCTCAATTAAAGGAGTCAGGATTATGTGGAGCTTTTTACTGTTTGGGTCTCTTTCTTTAAATCCAGCTAAATATTTTTCAAGTCATTAATTACAGATTGCTTCAATCTTTGCGCTTGTGAGAGGAAAAGATTAAAAACTGCGTGTGCACACCAGAGGAGATGTTTTCAAGAAAAGGCAAAGTAAATTCTTCAGCAAAGATCTAGAGAATGAAAGGAAATGTTTTTTAAAAACATCTGAAATCAAGAAGCTTACATATGCCTGAGTTCTGATTGAAGTCTGGTTGGATGTGATTGCAGGGAGTTCCTGATTCCACATATGAGTTTTAATCCTGTCAGCTGAGGTTGACAGGAACACCCTTTGCTAGCTGATTTTGTAAGCAGATCATCTCACTCCTTGCGTTTTTATTTAAAAGATGCAAACTAAGATATTTCCTTCTTGGAATGAGTTGAAGTTGGAGGAAAAGGGAAGATATTCTGAGTTTTGAGACCCTTTATTAAATGTTCCAGGGATACCTAACTGCTAGAAAACTGAAACGGCATTGCAAGGAAAAGAAATATCTCTTTATAGATAGTGGGGGTGTGTGTGTTTGTGTGTGTGTCTGTGTCTGTGCACCTGTATGTTGGTTTTATTGGATTTTTGTTTCTTTGAGATCCAACTACAAACTGTCAGAATGACGCATAAAGTCAAGCAGGGCAAAAACTATTCATCTTAGCAAGTCCTAGGGTTGGATATTGAGTTAAGCTCATTTAGGAAGATAAACCTCCAGGGTCTCACATTAGTCCCCATCAAGCCACATCCAAAGATCAGAGCTTTAGTTGAGGAAGATCTCAAATACAAAACATAGCTCAGGGAGGAGGTGCTGCAAGAGTGAGAGAAAACTGGTATATTCATTCTCCATAAAATGCCAACTTGACTTTGTTTGGTAGTACAAGTTTGGAAAGGGAAGTAAAAAACTCAGAAATAAACAAACAAGATATTAGTTTGCCTTTTAACTTTTGGATGTCCTTTACCATGTGACTTTACTGTCCCTCCCACTTAGAGATGCAGTGAACTTTCCTATCCCTTGTCTTTGGAATTTGTCATGTGATTTACTTTGACCAATGGAATGTCAGCAGAGACTATGCAAGCAGAGGCTTGAAATGTGCTTGTGGGACTGGGCTTTCACTCTTGTACTTATTCCGTCATGAAAACAACATATCCCAAGGGGCTCACTGGACCCAGAAAGATGAATGACAAAGGAGTAGCTCTGATATGAACCTATGACCTGGAGCAGGGTCCAGCTGGGCCCAATCAAAATCAGCAGAATGATTCTGGCTGGCACACAAGCATGTGAGTAAGAACAAACGATGGTGATTTACGTCACTGAGTTTTGGAGTGATTTGTTATATGGCATTTTATGGGATAATAGACGAATAGAAGCTTTTAATCTGTTCTTGTTCAAAGACTTCTTTGAGAATATGAGGAAAGCTGTGGACTTTCTTCCCAGTAAAAGCACATGCATAAATTTAAAATTTTGCATGCAGTTTTAGAGGATTCATTGACCTCCTAATTGCCCAAGGAAACATGGTAATTAAGTATATTTGCTTTATCATATGCCTAAATAAAAAGTTATCTGAGTAAACTGGCATTTCAACTTAGAATTCTATGCAGAGGAGAAAAAAAGTATCTATTTTGCTTTGCAAATAATTTTTAACAATTTATTTTAACATGTCCCCTTTTTTCCTCAGCACCTACATTCAACCCATGAGCACGTCCAATTGGTAGCACTCAAAAGCATATTTTGAAACTGTTCACTATTCTCCAGCTCCACTGCTACCATCCTAGTTCAAGCCACCATCATCTCTCACCAGCATGATTGCAACAGTCTCATAACTGACCTCCTTGTTTCCACTCTTGCTTGTCTACAAGTCATTTTTCATCCAACAGCCAAAGTTGTTTCCAAACTTTCCCCTGGCAATATTATTGTTAGTCTAATTCAAAGGGCAGTATGCACTATGTCAAGAAATCACTTTAAAACTCAGTTAAGAAATGAAGTTATATTCTGCCCAGCCTCTGCAACAAGAAGAAGGCATAATGCTTTTAAAATAGCTTACCCATCTATTCACTCATGTGTCTAATATAGTAAATAAATAAGGCAGTTAGTAAAGAATCTTATACGATGGTAAGCAAAATAATTTATGAATCCACTTGTGTGCATGTGCAAATTTTTTTAAAAAAACATTATAAATCAGAAGAATTTATAAAATGAATGTGCAACCTAATATTAATTGGACAGAGCCACTAATGTGTTGCTAGTTGAGAAAACTCAGACCTACAAAGACAGAACACATCTGGGGTTCTCACCAAATTTGCAAAGTTGGTTTAATAAGAAAGAATTCAAAATATTTTTATGGCATATCTGTCTCTATTTCTGATTTCAGAGGCTTTAACAATGGTCACAGTTTGAAAATGTATAAAATACAATAAAAAACAATTCTCCTGACATCTGCAAGTCCATTCTCCTAGAAGGAGAATCCTGGTAAATGTTTCCCTTCCTTTTTGGCCATTGCATCTTTTGGAAATGGGAGGAGGCAATAAGACTATCTGGACTGGATTGTGGGGAAACCATTAGTGTTATGTAAATCACAGGAATTTGGGGAGTTAGTGGGGTCAGCATGGAATTTTGTAAGCGAAATTATCCAATCAACAAACAAATAAAAGATATGAGATTATCAGCTACTTAACCTAGAATTTAGGAAAGTAGATTTCTAAAATTTCAATGAAAAAATACATGATGCTAGGGTCAGAAACTCTCAAGAGAAAAATTACTCATAAGAGATTAGAGAATTTTTAAAATGAACATCCAGCTATGTAGTAGTTATGGGTATACACAGAACTCTCTGATAATCTCACAGCTAGATAAATAGTGATTCTGGTGATGATCCAACTAAGTGTCACTTGCTCAAGTAAAAAACCAAGAAATTTCTTTGAATCTTTTATTTTCCTCACTATAGCATGTAGTGTATGTACTTCAATCCTCCACATATTCTTACAGCTTTATACCAATCTTTTTGACATCATTGATAACAGGACCATCCTGTCATCTTTATACATAGCTTTCAAAAATCTGAGCCTATTAAAAATGCTGAAGACAGGAGGTAGTACTTTTAATTTATACTTATTATTTATTTTACATTTACGTTTGTTTTATTTATATTTACATAAACAAAATAAGAAAGAACTACTCATCTACTCAAGGAAGGTGGTGTAATGGTAACAGATAATATCAAAAAAAAAAAAAATCCAACAAATGCTCATTGTACACCTGCTTTGTGCCAGGCCCTTTGCTCAGCCCTGGGGATACAGCAACAGGGGATACAGAAACATTTGCAGTGTGTTACATTCTAGCAACTGGAACTATTTTAATTTAGGTGGTCAAAGCAGACTTTTCCAATGAGCAAGGCTTAACCTGCTGCCTTAAAGGAAAGAGAAGCAAATCAAATGAAGAAATGTGATCAGCAAGCCCAAAGCCTAGGAAAGTAATATATTGGGCATGTATCCAAAAAAGTTTATTACCGTAAATAGCTGAAGTATGATAAGTAAAGCATAGAAATGAATGAAATAAAGTCAGAGAGTTAAGTAGGGCTAGATCATTTAGAATTGTCTAGGGTAAAGAATTTGGATTTTACTCTGAGGGCAACAGGAAGTCACAATGTGACTTTAAGCAAAGGAGTGACATGATATGATTTGCATTTTGGAGAGATCATTCAGCTGCTTTGTGAAAAACTGATTGTTTTTCAGAGACAGGCAAGTAGGGTGGGGCAAGGAGACCAGTCAAGAAGTCACTAAAATAAATTAGAAGAAAGATAAAGATAGGTTAAACTATGTTGGTAATAACAAAAATGAAAGATGTCAATAGATTCTAAATGTGATTTGAAGGTACCTCCACCAGGTCTTAATGATGGATTCGATTATGGGGTATGAGGGAAAGAAAAAAACTGAAGAATGATGCCAAAGTTTTTGGTAACAATAACCACAGATGATAACCAATTAAATAAAGTGGAAATCCATGGGTCAAACTGATATAAATAAGCAAATTAAACAATGAGGAGATTATATAAATTATACATTTACAATGGAATAGCAACTAATAAATGTTGAAGGAATATTAGAAAATCATCACTTGACAATCATCATCATAATAATTTAGCCAAAACCCACCAATACATGCTATGACTTATGGGTGAAATTTGGATACAGATGGGATATTTACATAGTCTCACAGTACCTTCCAAAAATACTTATTAATATAGAGGTAAAAAAGTTAGAGTGGTGGAAGTGATCAAAGTTAACAGTGGCTAATAACTAGACAAATTGAAATTGCACGCAACCTGATAGGATGCAATGAATGAAAAGACCACATTGATATCCATGCCCAAATTGCATAACCTCAAACTAACTATGAGGAAGCATCATAAAAACCCAAACTGAGAAACATACAAAATAACTGGCTTGTAATCTTTAAAACTATGAAGATTATAAAAGCCAAGGAAAAACTAAAGATATTTTTCCAAATTAAAAAAAGATGATTAAAATAACTGTGACAAATAAATGAAACACATGATTTTGGATTGGATCCTAAAGCACATGATGGGGATAATTGGCAAAACGTGAATGAGTTCTGTGGCTTAGGTAGAAGTAATTATCCATGTTAATTTCCTTATTTTGATAGTTGCATTGAGGTTATAAGAGAATGTCCTTGTTTGTAGGGATTACACACTAAAATATTCAAGGGTGTTGAAGCATCATGAATACAACTTCCTCTCAAATGGTTCAGAAAAAAATTCTTTGAACTATTTGTGCAGCATTTCTGAAAGTTTAAAAGCATTTTAAAAGAAATAGAAAAAACAGCCGAATTATTGTACTATTGTAATTTTATTTTCTTTCAGTTTTTGTTTTTGATTTTGTAAAGAGAATGGTCTTTAAACTGAATTGAAAAATAGAGGCTAAGATAGATGAAAAGATGGTAAGAGTCTCTCAGCCATAAAAAATTAGACAACAGAATGTTGAAACTCAGATATATTTGCAGAGTTGTTGTGTTTTGAAATCTCTGAATATTCACAGGGAATTGGAGAAATGCCGGATTACAGATGGGGAAATCCTCTCTCCCACTCCACTGTGGATTTGGAAATTACAAACCTGTAAGCCTGATACTTATCCCAAGCAACATTTTGGAACAGGCTATTAAGGATATGACTTGAAGCATTTTGAAATGACTAGTGATGATCTGGAGCCAAAAGAGCTAACTAAAAACAAGTCATGGTTCCCTTTCCTCTTCTCTTGTTTAGACAGGTGGTTTTAGGTTGACAGATAATGGTAGTGTTGCAGTGTTTCTACTCATTGAGGACATAAAATATGTCCTCATCATATGCTATCAAAGACTAATACTCTGCAGGGACATTATGGGTGCTCAATAGCTATTGTTAATGAGAGAAGGAGAGGGAGAGAAGGAGGGGTGAAAGGGAGGAAGGAAGGGAGGGAGGGAGGGAGGGAAGGGAAGAGGGCTATGTGCTGGCATGAGATTTTAAAAAGTATTCAGCAGTTTATTTAGGTGAATCAATAAATGACCGAATAACCATACTGAAAACATTTCATTTATGAAATAATACCAATCTGTTCAACTTAGCATATGTATCTTCTAATTCTTTCAAGGCCCTTCTATCAACTCTAATTCTCCTGAAAGCTGCCATATCTTTTCTATTAAATACTCTGAAAGTATAGTCTACCATCCAGCTCTACTTTTACTTCTACTGGTCCTCTTCAGTATATGGGAATCTGCCTTCAGCTCCATCGCTCCACAAAAAATTGTTCTCTCCTGGACACCAATAACACTCTAATTTCCAAATGCAAAAGCATTTTTTGAACCCACTCCCAAAGAAAACACCCTTCTAAGATCATTTCTAACTATAATGCTGTGACTTTAAGCTCCTTTCAGTGTCTGTGTGCCCATATTTAAGGCAGACTTCTTTATAGCATGGAGAAACTGTTATTATAGTGTTTATGCCAATTTCTAAACTCAGAGCAATTTAGCTTTTTAAAGAACTTTTAAAATACATTCTACATGTGGCATGTGATTTAAGAGACTCTGAAAAGGGGAATAATAAGAGGAGATGAGATAAAGATATATGAAATAATGAGAATGATATGGTATAATCCGATTAACCTTGTTCCATAATACAAGATTATGACAGTGTTTAAATCAAAGGAAAGTGATCTTTACATAATGTAAAATTAACCTATGGAGGAGCTCTGAATCAAGGGGTATTATTGAGGAAAATTGCTCAGCAAGTTTAAAGGTAAGAATGAGTAACCTTTCAGATAAGGAGAAATTGCAAAGTCCAGTCCAGAGGCTGGGATGTAATGGTCTCAGTTCCCAGATGGAAAGCAGATGTAATCATCATCTTAATCCCCTGTAATCTATTGTAGCTAGAACTCTCAGCATACAAAATAGACACCTTTGTTTAGATAGAGCCCAATTAGATGTGCATATGTATGATGTATATATGTGTCTGTGCACATACACAAACATACAAACAACAGAACACTGTTGAGAAGAAACAAACATAGTAAATTAATTAATTAATTTTAAAAAGCAAACATGAAATAGCTAAAATTATTTTATCTAATGTTTTCATTGAAGAGAAAGGAATATGCCTAATAATTTGAATGGCATCCTTTCTACAACACTGTGTTAAATAAAATACCAGTAAAGTACAGTTCCAATTCTTTTTCTAATAGTTAATTTCATAACATTTACTGTAACTAGAGTTTTTTTGTAGAACAATACCTTATTGATTAGATTACCAGTTTGGAAAAGGATCTGGGGTTCAAGGTCCTAGTTTAGGCTATGTCCTTGACTGGTTATAAGACTTCAAAGATACAATGGAAAGACCAACAGCTTTGAAGCCAAAGAGCCCTGGGTTTGAATTACCAGATTGGAATGTCTTCATCAGCTGTAGACCTTCATTTATGTATTTAAATTATTAGTCTCTGTTTTGTATTTGTAAAAGGGGAAACTCACATGACTGCAATAGAGGCTAAAAATTCCCTGTACATTGTAAGAACCCAATAAATATAATTTCTTCTTTTTTCATTAACCAGCCAAGAGTTTTAGTTTCTACACCTATTAAATGAAGTTTAAAAATTATTGGACAACCTATCTTAAAGGGTTATTGAGGGGATAAAATGATGCTACATATGTGGAAGTACTCTGAAAAATGAAAGTTAATCACAAAGATTAGGGTAGTATGCTATCCTTTTTATTCTTTATTAATTTGTATATGGAGATATCAGTTGACAGATGAATGCCAAGAATGGATGAGAACCAAAACACTAAAATAAAGCATATGTAATTTTTTTTTTACAATTAATCACTCTTATTTATGAGGATAATATAATAATGATGTCTACCTTTAAAAAAAAATCTGTATGATGAACAAAGTGTTGAATCCCTACACTGACATTTACTGACAGTAGCACAGGTCACTTGAATGCCAATTCTGTATTAGGCAGTATTCTAGGTGCATAACAGATATCTCATTCAAAATTCATAACAACCCAAATATGCATTACTGCTTCTGTACCTTCATTCTTCCTGGGTAGTAGTATGGATAAGAGCTAATGTACATAAATCATGAACATGATACATGATAAGCATTCCATAAACAAACACTATAGTTATTATTACCATTATTGTACCATGGTGGAGGGGGCTTTCATTTCTTTTATGGATGGGAAAGCTCCAGACCAAAGAGGAGAAATGGTTGCATATACTTACAAGACTGGTCAGGCTCATACACTGTCTAATGACCCTTTAGACTCAGATCATACATTTAGTATCTGTTCTTTTGAAAATTATCCCAGAGACCAGAAAATCTGGATTCCACCAGAAGATTAATCAGTACATGTTAAAACTTACCTTTATTTTTATCTATACCATGAGACCTAAAAAAAAAAAAAAAAGTCAAATTCTGGAGTGGACCTCAGGACTGAGTTTAGCAGGTCCAGTTCAAAATGACGTGCCTAGAGATAGCCCCAGAAAGGAATCAAGCAAAAACCTTCCTGGGCTATGTGATCTATTGCCAAACTGTCAGCACCGCCACTTTTGTTGCTTCCCAGAATCCCTTTCCTATGTAGTTTTAAGTTAGGGATCGCCAATGAGAGGACTTCCCAGGAGATTTGGAAAGTACAAATGAAACTGTCATTAATATTAAGAAGTCATAAGGGTCAGGCAAGGCAGCTTCTCCTGACTTGGCAATTTTCCAGACCTCCCCACTTTGCAATCACAGCAGCCTAGCAGGACTTGCCATGGGGTCCCTCTTTGTAATAGCCAGACTCAGTGGTTTCTCAAACTTTCTCAAAAGCTCCCATGATGCTACCCGTGCCAATGCTTTGAAGTGGTTGGTGACTATTTCTCCAGTTCTCTTACTATAGCTTTCACTCCCCAGCTCCTCCTACATTCCTATGCGTGCTAATTCTTGATTTAAAGCCTTTACATCTATATTTTTGGTAGTGGTTCTGTCTTCCTGACCAAACCAGACTGTCGCAGGCTACCTTTAGAAATGCATTTTGAATTAAGTCTCTTTAGCTTCTCTTTTTCTCCCCATTTCTATGGTTACATGTCACTATGCATTTCAAAATACGTAGGGACTGTTGTTTGCCACTTTCAGGAGTAAATCTTATTTTATTTCAGACAGGGTATATGCAGAGTTGGCTGTATGTAACAGACTTTAATTCATTCATTCAACAAATATTTATTAAGTTCTGACTCTGTACCAAACTCTGGGGAAAACCATGATGAGACGTGGCCCTACCCTCATGGAACTTACAATTTAATAGGGAAAATTGGCATGAATTAAATATTTAAACAAGGAAATGTAAAACTTCAACTGTGACATGGAGTAGGAAGAAATTCGGTGTACTCTGCCACTCCATATAGGAAGGTCTGACCCACTCAAAAACATCAGAGATTTCCCTGAGTGATAAAAGTGTAAGGATAATGAAATTAGTCAAGAGGAGAGGAAAGGGTATCACTTACAGCGAATATAGAAAGTGTAATATAATTCTGTGGAGAGCTAGGAGGAAGATAATGGTAAGCAGAAAGAACTACAAAGTACGTGGTTAGAGCGAGGCAGTGGTGGTGGTGGGTAGAGTGAGGATGTTGAACGGTGTGAGGTAGGAAGTGACCAAACCACACATGACAGTGTAAGCCATGTCAGCATTTTGTTTAGTCCTAAAAGCAGTGGAAAGTCACAGAACATTGTTTCAAAGGATACTGGCATGATCATATTTACAGAGTTTAAAGACCAGTCTGCCTAAATATCAATGAATGGATTAGAGAAGGGGCTGAATAAAGGACGGAACTTTAGGAATCTATTTCAATAGCTGAGGAGAGGGACATAATCACTTCTTTCACAAATAGGAAGGCTCAGAGGTGACAGGTAGCTGGTGTGGTAGAAGACAAGATGAAGAAAAGGTGATGAATTCAAGACACATTTAGGAGGTAAACTCAACATGAGGTGGTGCTATATTGGATGAGGGGAGTAGGGAGAGGAAGGGGATAAGGATTCACCCCAGATTTCTGGACTGTGCAACTGGATAGATGGTGGTGTTATTCACTAAATAAAGAGCAGAGCTTTAGGACCAGGCTTTGAGGAGAGGACATGGTTTGACTGTGGACCTTTTAAGTTTGGTGGACCTTTGAGATGTCCAAGAGAAGTCAACTAGGCAATTGGATATCTGTGAAATGGGATTGAAAATGCATACTCTGTAAATCAGATGTACCCCAACCCCAATTTTTTTTCAATTTTCCAAAGCTTGTCTCATCAAGTTCTTAGCCTCAATTCCAATTGTTCAGGTGACAGATTATCTAAAAGCCATGATCATGTGATAATGCCTAAGATAAAAAGGGAAGACAGTCATGATGGGATTCATTCTGACAGTCTCATGCAGAAAAGGATTTATAGCCCAGATAATTTGCCTGCTAATTATGCAACCTCTGGCAAAATCTCAAATCCCAAAGTTGTCAGAGTGAATGAGAAATGAACAAGAGCCACCTAAGGTGACAGCGAACTTAAGCAGGTAGTTGAGCATGGGGGTTCATCTGGCTCCCCAGATCAGGAGATAAAACCTGGAGGATCTCAAAGGTGGAGATAGAGTAGGCTGGGGACTCTCTCAGAGGACACGCAGGTGATATGAAGGTCCCAGTGGAGAGTCTAGTCTCAAAGGCTACAACAACCAGACACACATGAAAGTGCTGAGAACATGTTGATTATACCCACTGCAAACAAAGAAAAAATGTAGTTTAAGAAGTTATCTCAGGCTTCCCTGGTGGGGCAGTGGTTGAGAATCTGCCTGCCAATGCAGGGGACACGTGTTCGAGCCCTGGTCTGGGAAGATCCCACATGCCGCGGAGCAACTAGGCCCGTGAGCCACAACTACTGAGCCTGCGCGTCTGGAGCCTGTGCTCTGCAACAAGAGAGGCCACGATAGTGAGAGGCCCGCGCACCGCGATGAAGAGTGGTCCCCGCTTGCCACAACTAGAGAAAACCCTCGCGCAGCAACGAAGACCCAACACAGCCAAAAATAAATAAATAAATAAATAAATTTATAAAAAAAAAAAGTTATCTCAATCCGATTCTTCATATCCCCTCTGTATGTCTCCACCCAAACAGTGAATATACTCATATCACCACCACTTCCTCAGGTTAATACTGAGTCAACAATTAATCATTATCAATAAACCCAAAATATTGTTTTGACTCTGTATACTTATTATAATGGTCACTTTTAAGTAAACAGATAGATAGTTTGGTTCAATTTGTCCTCACTGTATCTTTAAAAATCAAATTAAAAACCTCGTCAGTGTGAGAAACTATGTGTTTCTCAGGTATGCCCAGTGTGGCTGGAGCTAGAGACACTGATACATAATTGAATTTAGATGTGTTATTGTTTGTTTAATCATTCAGTACTTGCTGGTAGTCTATAATGCTCTTGATGCTGTAGTAAACAGCTTGGAAAGGGAAGGAAGTGTGGGGAGGCGGAATTTACAGTCTCCTACTGATTCCAGTCTCAAGTTCAGAAGAGAAAAGAAAAGATACATAAAAACACTTTTATCAAGTGTTTCAGAGCCTGTAACCTATAATGCCAAAGTAAAAACGAGTATAAAACGGGTACAGATAAAAAGCTATGGGAATTCATCGGAGTGATCGTGCTACTTGTGGAATACAGATGTAGACTTTCTGAAGGGATATTGAAGGATAGGTAGAGTGGTGAGAAAGGCATTACAAACAAAAGAAAGAAGATAAGCACAGGCAGTGAGGTGGAACAAAGAGGACGTGTAGAGAGAGCAGGAAGGAGGTCAGCTTTGACTCTGCCGATTCTCTCTCCCCTCTAGGTCTTTGCACATGGGGCTCACCCCCTCTTCTCTTCACATAGCCACACCCTACTAGCTTATACCTCTCTTGAACATAACCCTGGGGAGTCAGTCTGAACCCTAGACCAGACTAAGTTTTCTTCTTTTATCCTGTGCTTCCCTGGTCATGACATTCACCCCTCTCTACTCTAACTGCTATCAACTTGTTTGGTTGGTGTACCCCACTAGGCTATGAATGGCTTAAGAGCAAGGACTCTGTTGTAGGCTGAATAACTACCCTCTAAAAGATGTCCATGTCCTAATTCCCAGAACCTATAAATATGTGACCTTATGTAGTAAAAGGGACTTTGCAGATGTGATTAAGGATCTTCATATTGGGAGATGATCCTGGAATATCTGGATGAGCCCAATGTAATCATAACAGTAGATTTAAGAGAGCAGCAGGAGGATCAGAGTCAGAGAGAGAAGATGTAATGATGGAAGCAGAGGTCAGAGAGGAAAGGAGATGCTAAGCTTCTGGCTTTGAAGATGAAAGAAGAGGTCATAAGACAAAGAACGCAGGTGGCCTCTAGAAGCTGAAAAAGACAAGGCTACAGATTCTACCCCAGAGCCTCCAGAAGGATCACAGGCATGCTGATGCCTTGATGTTAGCCCAGTGAAACTGGTTTTGGACTTCTGACCTCCAAAACTATAAAATAACAAATTTCTGTTGTTTTAACCCACCAAATTTACGGTAACTTCTTGCCGTAGCAATAGGAAACTAATACAGACTCAACCATATTTTTTCCCTAACACCTAATCCAAGAGCTTGCACAAAATACTTATTCAGTTAAAAAAAAAAAACTATTAGATGAAGGAAGAAATGCTGTCCTGTAATATGAAGATTGGAAGCCAAAGACAGGAGTGATAGAGGTGTGAGTAATATCATAAGGGATCCTGAACATTCCTGAGACGGAGCCTGAGCTGAGCTGGTGGGATCAGCAGTGGTGCAGCGAGAGGAACTATTTGTTCTGAAAAAGCAGAAAGAGAAGGAAGAGGTGACAAAGGCTGGGAACTTGCTGGCACAGAAGACTAGAATGTGTCTGGAATGATCTACAAAAGAATTGAGAAATGTTATGAGCCAAATCTTCTAGTTGTCCCAGGGGTTTTCAAGAGGAGAGCAGTTTGACTTGAAAGAGTTCAGCTGTGAGTTAATGCTCCAGACACTCAGGTTTGGGGATAAATTAGTGAAAGGCAGGAACAACAACTTCCCTCTTACTTATTTAACTTGACATGACCAAGTATTAATTGATTTTGATCAGATTTTGTTTACCTAATTTTCAGCAGATTAATACATTCTTCATTTCTTGCGACACCATCATCATTGGTTTGCATAAGATTTCTCTCCTGTATTATTTATTCTCATTTATCCCAAATATTATAATATACTTGATGTTTACCCTTTTATTTGTATGGGTTCATATAAAACATGTATTATTGTTTTCTCTGAATGCATTTTTATAGTGTTATGCTATAAATCTCAGTTTGTTCTTTTTAAAAAAATCTAGTATTGCATTTTTAAGATTTACACATGTTGCTATGGGTACATCTCATTTCTAAATGCTGTTTAGTGCTCCATAGTGGAGCCTACTACATTGTACCTACTTATTTCTCCAGGGATGTATATCCAAATCACCCAGAATTACTTCCAAATCTTTACAAACAATACTACAGTAAACATCCCCATACATGTCCCCTTACAGGTCCATGCAAGAATTTGTTTGAATGTATATTCAGAAGATAACTTGCTGGATCATAAGGCACATGTATATATACTTGGTTAGATGCTGCCAAATTCCTACCCTGAATATCTATCTGCACCAGTTCTCGCTTCTATCAGGAATTCACCTCCACAGCATAGGGGTGAACCCAAAGAGTAGATGGCTCACGTGTGCAGTAGCAGAGGTAGCAATTGGGACTTCTCTCAGACAGAGCTAATCATATAATCATATCTCTGAAGCTAAGGTTCTCCTGGCTAGATGAAAGCTTTTTTTTTTTTTTAATAAATTTATTTATTTATTTATTTTTGGCTGCTCTGGGTCCCCGTTGCTGTGCGCCCCCCCCCCCCAAGCTGCGGTGAGCAGGGGCCACTCCTTCATCCCGGTGCGCAGGCTTCTCATTGCGGTGGCCCCTCCCGCTGCGGAGCACGGGCTGTAGGCATGCGGGCTTCAGTAGCTGTGGCACACAGGCTCAGTAGTTGTGGCTCACGGGATTAGTCACCCCGTGGCATGTGGGATCCTCCCGGACCAGGGCCCGAACCCACATCCCCCACACTGGCAGGTGGACTCCCAACCACTGCACCACCAGGGAAGCCCTAGATGAAAGCTTTATCCCTCCAAAGGGAGCCAGTGACAAAAACAAAACAAACAAACCCACAAAGAGAACATGAAAAAAGTCATTAAACAAACCAATGCTTTCACTCTTCTTCCTGCCTGTAGTCCTGCATTTAGGGTTTCTGCCTTTACTCCCTCCTTCATCTGTGTGAAGATTCCCAGGCTCCCAGGTGCAGGGTGGGAGGGAGTAGTGAGAGGTGAGAAACTCCAGGAGAGAGCTCTGGCCACACTGGTCTTCTCTTCCCCTAAGGTGACACTTCTGTTCTAGTCAGCAGCCTGGGATAGTGTTTCATTTCAGAAGCATCCTCCACCGAGGAAGAGGCCAATCTGTAGCACTGAAAGCAAGGTCGAGTGCCCCTCACACAGTGAGAAAAGGTCGGGGCCATGCTGCAGGATATCTGTCTGTACTGGTTCCACACCAGAAGGGCTAAAAAATTGCTTACTACTTCCTGGCCCCCTTTGAAGCCACAGGATGGTACTGCCCTTCCAAATGTGCCCTTGCAACTGCTCAATTAGATGGCACCCACCTGACAAGACTTCAAATCTCCCAGCTACGGAGTCCAGATGTTGAGGACCTGCCACAGTGAAACTCAAGAAGGCCAGGAGACGACTCCCCAGTGTCTCATGAAAAATTATCAACCCAAGCTTACAACAGTGCTAAGGATAGCCTCGGTCATGTTTGCGACAAGGGGAGGGTTACAGGGCTCGGACAGATGGAGAGGAAGCTATTAGGTCATCCATATGTGGATTCCTGGACTGAATTCAGTCCTGAGTGACTGAGGATGCAGAACCTGGAGGAAATGGTGTGGCAGGATAGGAAAGCATCTTGTGCTCATCTGTCTAGAGAGTGTTAGAACCAACTTGGGGAGGCCCTTTCTGGCACCCACTTCACACCATCAACCTCATTTTCTTCACTGTGTGAGGAGAGAGGCAGGTAAAGATGCAGACCCTGGTGGAAAGAATTCCCCACAGTAGGCAGGTGGGCCAAATCAAGAAGGTATCTCCTCCACAAAGATCTCTCTCTCCTCTCCCCTGTGCTAGCTCACTAATAATAATAATAATAATAATAGTAATAGTAATAATAATAATAATAATAACCAACATCTGTAACTTTAATGGTAGTACTAGGCTATCTTCCACATGATTAACTAAGGCCCAGAAAGTTTATCACCGTCTAAGCTCCTGCTAGTAGCAGAGTCAGAATTTGAACCCACATCTCTTTGACCCTGGAAATTGTTCTCTTAACAAACATTATACTACCTCTCTCCTGGATGCTTTTATACATCTATTTCTCACCCTAAATCATTATAATTTGTTCGTATTAGTCTGTGAGCTTTAGGACCAGGGTGACGTCTTATTCATTTTTGTAACACTCCCACTTCACACTGTTACCAAACATAAAATGGTGGCAAACATGTACAGAATGCTTATTATGTACCAGGCTCTATATCCAGAAATTCATGTGGATTAACTCATTCAGTCCTCTCAACAACCCTATGATGTAGGCACTATAACTTGCACCATTTTATGGAGAAGTAAATTGAGACACACAAAAGTTAATCAGTGTGTCCAGGGTCACATGGGTAATAAGTGGGAGCCCTGGGCATGCTGGGTCCAGAGTTTGTGCTTTTAAACCCTGAAGTATTCTGCCTTTGAAATCAATAACATCTGAAGGTTGCATTTTTAACACTTTCAGCTCAGCAGCGTGCCACAGCCCTGCTTCCACAAAACAGGTGCCCTATCCACATACATACAGCCAAGGAATATACCTGGTCCAGAGTGTTCAGGCCAGAAAACAAAATCCAAACCTCAGAGTCTGTGCCTCCTTCCCATCTCCATCAACAAATCAGCACTCATTTTTGTCATCAACTCTTTGGCTTTTGCCATGAATGCTTAGTATTATCACTTGCATTTCTGTAAGACTGGAGCTGGCTTCAGTTATTCAGAATATTATTTATCTGTTTCCTAGGTGCCAGAGAGTTCAATGTTACCCAAGAGCCTGGAAGGATTATTGAATAACCAAGAGGTTCAATGCAAGAAAGGCCTGATTGACACTTGGGTATCTAACACTTAACACTTAAATTATAAATACAGTCATGTAAGACAGAAAGCCCCATTGTTTGAGACTTTCTGTCTTACATGCATTATCTGAAACAGTGGTTCTGCAGAATTTAATAGATTACTTACATAAGACATTCCTTGATCCAGTAAGTTTGAGAAATCCTGATTTAAAAAGCAAAGCCAGAGTCTTTCCTTAAGGACTTCTCAGAGCCTTTAGCATGCATTAATGTGTACCGTGATTCTTCTAGACTGACCTCAGAAAATAGCTTTTCATAAAATGACCAGAAAGAAACGAGCACACTACTGGGTTAGAAATAAGACTTGCAATTACAGTCTCATGAGGCATAAAGGGAGAAATCATATTACACCATTGAATAGACGACAACATTGTTTATTGCACATTCATAATTTGGGACTTATCCTAAACTCTGGGACCCAACAAGCACATACAGTGAGTGATCAATACCCAAATTAATACTGTGGAGGAACAAAAGTAGATATATGAGTGGCTGAGAAGAAAGGATATCAATTAGGGCTGAATAGGTCAAAAAAAAAAAAAAAAGACATTGGATTTCACATCTGAGTTATCTCAATTATCTAGTCTGAGGTTGGTACCCAGGACTTTATCTGCAAAGGCAAGCATATTATTTGTCCAAATTCCAGGTCACATGATGACTGCTACAGATGGTGTGCAAAAGGTTTGATAACAAATCCTGATTACTACAATTCTCACCCACAGGATTATTTTGCCTCTAGATCTTCAATATATCTTAACTTATAATAAAATGAACCTAATGAAACAAAAATGCAATGACATTACCCTTTTACAAAATCTTTTAATGGTTCCTCACTGCATTTTGCCTAACATCCAAACTTCTTAGCTTGGCATTCAAGGCCTTTCATCTGATGACCTGAAGTTTTTCTACCTTGTAAGAACTCCAGTTGGGTGCTACTCTCCCACAGAGCCCTCTCCCCAGTCACACCAAATTGCTTTCACTGGGTTACACTGCTTTATGATACCTCTACTCTTTCTCACAAGTGGGCTTTCTGCACAGACACAACCTTAGTCCCCTCACTTCCTGCTAAGAATCAGTTCCAACATTCTATTCCAAGAAGCCTTTCTTGACTATGCCCCAAGATCACGGGTTCTTCTTATCTGTTCTCACTGCACACTTGAGTAAGCTGATCGTCACAGACATCACATGTCTAATTCACCTCTGTGACCTCAAAAGCTAGCACAGCACTGCATGGCACAGTACAAGTGTGGTTACCGTCTCCCACATTACAAATGGGGTGGGAACAATGGCTTCAACTCATGCCCCCAACCTACCCATATAAGCAAGAAATCTAGTCTTTCCCTATGCAGCACTTCTTTCCCCTGCTCCTTCCAGAACCCCCACCCATCTCAAAAAGGCTAGTTAATTTCTTTTGCCTCAGAACAGGATTCACTGCCCAGTGGTGCCCCCTTGTGGTTGGTACATCCCACAACAACTATAGGAAATTGGTCGCTTGGGAAAGAGTCATTGGCTATTTGCTCTGGGCTGCCTGTCTCATCTGAAGCAAGGACGGTGAAGTCAGATCTCCTGCTCTATTCCCTTATACAACTCCCTGCCAAGAATGTAAACGTTCTTCAAATTATGAGAGAAGAATGTTCCCGCACTTGTAATACTCAGTCAAGTCTGACCCACACCAAAACGGACCCAGGTTTCCAGTACCACAACTCTGGAACAGGTTTCTCTCTGCATTTCCCCACGGCACAAACTTGCTATAGGAAGGTGGGCAGGGATAGTGAAGAACTTGGGACATCATTTTGTCAAAGACGCAGACTTATTCTTCCTTCCTCCCCTTTCAACAGATTCAGTGCAGGAGCCAATTTGCTGGCCCCATCTCTTCTCTCCAGTGGAAATTTTACAGCAGAAACCTTGGGGCCAATGCCTGCCCTGGCATCGGTTAGAGTCAATCCGGTCCACCCACTGCAAGAGGTTCCAGGAACCTCTTATCTTAGAATGAAGATTTAGGACCTCCATCCTTTCTTCCAACCCCTTACGCAAATGGGTCCATATTTTGTAAGCAACCTTCCCCACATAACAACAGTTTTTCTCTCTCATGCACATATGTATGTTTTAAGTGGAGGAGAAATACAACAGATCCAAGCAGCAAATCCTACGAAAAAGAGGGCCAGATTGACAGAAACAACATCAGGAAACACGACCCCCTCCTCGAATACACCTACTGCTCCCCGGTAAAGGTTTCTTTGCCCCGTAACCAAATCTTCCCAGGAGGATGAAAGGTTGATCCAGGCTGCCACACTCTGAGCCCAGCCAGTCCTTGTAGAATCAAGCCTGAGGTATTCCCACTGAGTTCCAACACCCCTTTATTCTTTCACTTTAACAAACTCATTGACATTTCTATTTCTTATTAATCAGCTTTAACATATTTTACAAATTGTCCTGGTAGCATGATCACCAATCCTCTGGATTTACAGAACTCACCTCACTTCCTAAATATCACATGTGGCAGAACGTGTGTCATTTTCTACAAATATTGAAAAATCAATAATTGCTGCCAGAAAACCTGTATTTGTTCAAATCCCAGGCAAAGATAAATGAGTAGAAATACCATTCTCTTTTAAAATTCAGAAATAAGACAGATCTTACTGCTTATTCTTTTGATGCTTCTATAATGTGCCTGGCTTCAATAATCAGAGACACAGCCTGCCTCCTTTCCTCTTCCTTCTGCTACATTTTTATTATTTTACATCTATCTCTAAATGAACAGATTTAGCATACCACCTCATCAAGCAGAGTGAGAGGCACAGGTCTACCTAGGAACAAATACATATAGCCAGCTGGGATGGGAAGGAGAGTAGAGTTAAATACAGGTGTATGGTCCTAAAGTGATGTTCCAAATGGTACAGAATTTTGAGTTCTTTTCTTTCTGTCTAATACAGTATATATACATATATGTTTATATATTAGATTAAGTACATAAATATTACATGTTGTTAATATGTTTATATAATATATATTGTTAAATACTTATAAACATAACTTACATATTTAATATAAATATGTTATAGATATATTTACAGTTTAATATGAATATAATACATATCTATATATTTAATATAACATTAATGTCACATTATACAAATATGTATTATATAAAATATATATTTTAGTTATATACATTCACTAAATACTGTCAAGATATATAGTAAATATTAGAAAAGTTTACTCTTCAAATATTTTAGAAAGAAAATGAGAAAAAGAGATAAAGAAGTTGTGGTATACAAATACAATAGAATATTACTTAACCATGGAAAAGAAGGAAATCCTGCCATTTGCAATAACATGGATGGACCTGGGGCATTATGCTAAATGAAATAAGCCAGACAGACAAATCCAAATACTGCATGGTAACATATGTGGAATCTAAAAAAAAAAACTCCTAGAAACAGATAGTAGAAAGTGATTGCCAGTGACTAAAGGGGTGGGAGAGATAAGGAGAGATTGGTAAAAGGGTGCAAATTTTCAGCTATAAGAGGAATAAGGTCTGAGGATCTAATGTATAACATGTTGACTATAATTGATAACACTGTGTTGTATAATTGAAATTTGCTAAGAGTAGAACTTAAATGTTCTCACACACACACAAAAAAGATAAATATGTGAGGTGATGAATGTTAACTAGATCCTTTCACAATGAATATAAATATATATCAAATCACTGCAATGTACAATTTAAATATCTTCCAATTTTTTGTCAACTTAATAAAGCTGAAATTTAAAAAAAAAAAAATGAGAAAAAGAACAAGCTGAAATATATTTTTCTGTTTTCCCAATGGGCTGTCTTGCATACTATCTGGTAAACAAGCCACTTCGAAGATCACTAGTTGAAACATTTTTCTGTACAGGGCCAGCAAACTTTTTCTGGAAATGGCCAGATAGTAAACATTTTAGGCTTTGCAGGCCATGTGATCACTATCGCAGCTAATCAACAATGTCATCGTAGCAGAAAAGCAGCCATACACAGTACATAAATGAGCAAGTGTGGCTGTATTCCAATGACACTCCTTTAACAAAAACAGGCAGCCGCCAGATATGGCCCCACTGGCTGGCTGTAGCTTACGGATCCCTGGCTTAGAATATGATGACGAGATGTTCAAGGAAGTAGTGTGAAGGTAAACTCATGAAAACTATTGAAAAAGTCATTAACCTGCCATTTTTCTCTGTTTATTCTCCCCAAACTCTTTTCTTCCTCATGGTTCGAAACCTGTTTGGTGCCCCTGACTTAGAACCTGGATCTGAAAAGGAAAGGATGAGACCACATATTGATACAAACAGCAGAAAGAAGACGCCTGCATTATTTGAGTGCCTGGACCCCGCTATCCCTGAAATCAGCAAAACTGTACATATGCTTCCTACATGAGTCTGAAGGAAAGGAAAGTATCTTTCCTATGCCCATCTCAGCTGGACCCCTATAACAGAAGACATTAACAAGGAGAAAAGCACACAAATTTACTTAATGTAAGTTTTACCTGACACAGGCCTTTGTAAGGAGATGAAGACCCAAAGAAACAACTCAACCTGAGTGTTTTTTATATTAGTTTTGATGAAGAGTGGAAAGTCATGAGAAAATGTGATAGGACAGAGAAGTATGAGCTAAGAGCAGTAACCTGGGGGGAATTTAGCAAAGCCTGTTTGCTCAAATTCCTCTCAGTGTCCCTCCATCTTTGGAGATAAGGATGCTCCTCTCTTCCAGGTATAGGGAGGGCACCTCCCACATAAGGGTCTTTTGACTTGCTTCAGGGGAATTTCAGAAAGTCCTTCCGACACCTGCCATTTCTCAAATTCCTTCAGTTTAAAATATTCAATATGCCAAGGTGCCACATTTGGCTGTAACATGCCCTGAATCCTGTCAAGGCCCCAAATTCCCTTTCAGTTTTTGTTGGTTTGGGTTGGATCTTTGTCACTTGCAGCTAACAGCGAGTAATATATCCTGATTAACAATGCATTATTTCAATTACTCTTAAAACAATTCTACGAAAGAAATTATTTCTCATTTTATAAGTGAGGAAACAGAGGTGCAGAGAAGCTAGTTACCGAAGTGTACACTTCTGGGAAGTAGTAGGGCTGGTTGTGAGCTCTGAGGGGGCTGATGACAGTAAGCCCCACTGGCCCTGTAATACTTGACAGTCTGTCCTGCAAACTCATGCATCTCGGGTAGCCAAAAGAATAAATACACAGAATTTGTTCCAGAAGCCTCCACTTGTGTCACTGAGTTAAGTTCCTATTTAACTAAGGGAAAATGGATATCGACCACAGTTGGCTTGATTGCAAATGTCAGGCTCTTTGAATTATTAGGAACAGCAATGAAAAATTGATTACATTTAAAACATCCTGTGAAAAGTTTTACAATTGCACATTAAGAAATGGTGTTAAGCAAATAAGAACTAATTGTTCTCAGCTGCACTGGTAAGAGCCCTGTCTGCCTTCCCAGTACAATGCATATTCATTTCATTTGAACAAGAAAAGTAAATAAAAATAAAAAGTCCCAGATCTCATTCACATTCAATCACTATAATTCTGAGCCTAAGGTTATCCTCCAAAGGGAGGATAGAAATGCAACAACTAAGGCTTTCCCTAATCAGTTCAAACTGGTCTAGAAACCTCTAGCTGACCACAAGTGCTGAGACCCCCAAAAATTCACAGGATAAGAATGCCACATACCATGCAATAGATGTGCATCCAAAAGTTTGTGTGTGAATTTAAGGGGTGGGTTAAATTATTTTAAGCGTCCTTAGGGAGTTAACTTGAAAAACAAATGAAAAATTGTCAAAGTAAATATGCCTTCTGCCTACACGTGCCGCCAGCCTCAACTGGCAGCACTCTGACCCAGAGTACCATTAGAACTCTGAGGCTAGCTAATCCCATTGGCCTCACTTCCTCATACTTCATTAGGCGTAAAAATAGAGTACTCTGGTCAGCTCCCCACATCTATTCCCCATACTGTGATCCCTCTCTTCCTGCAGCAGTCAAAATAGGCTAGTTTATGTTGTACTAACAAGCCATGCCAAAATGTTCAGCAGCTTAAAACCACAAGGCTCATTTCTCATTCAGGCAAAATGTCCATCACAGACTCTTTCCAGTTTGCCTTGGACCTTCACAGTTTTTGCACTGAAAGTGCCAGAAAACAAGGACAGTTTAGCCCTAGAGAGCTCTGTATCATGTTATACCACATAATTGGGCAACAAATTCTTAGTTGGACCTCTACTTTGAGGTAAACCAATCTACAATGGGAGTGATAGCCATACTTTTAAACTGATTCTTGTTCTAATCCTGTTTTAATTGTTCTTTTCTGTTCCAAAGTTTTCTCAATTATATCTTTTTCTGTTTGGAATTGTGAAGTATTTTACTTTTCTAACTGTGAAGTACTTTTTTGTGTATGTATTTTATTTCCTTTCATTCCTGCTTGCAAATCTGCCCTTTTTTCCCCAAATATAGCCATCTACAACTAACACATGATACTAATGCTTTGTTCTCTGAACTTTTACCATGGACCTGCACTCACAGGTACACAGTCTGCCTCCCAAGTCACCTCAAGTGCCAGTTTTAGCAAATGCTTTAGCACAGAATAGCATGGATTATCACTTTTCCAGTCTTTGAAGCAGCTCCTTGTTTTTTACCATTAAGTCCCTAAGCAAATGCCATATATTTAATTTTTTTAACAGCAGCACCATTTTGAGGCACTAATTTCTATATCAGTCAGAACAAACTAGGTTATGCTGAGGTAACCAACAAATTCAAAATTTCAGTGGTTTAAAAAACACAAAGGTTCAATCCCTGTTCCTGCTTTTTGTCTATCATGGATCAGCTGGAGGGCCCTGGTCCAGGACCCCAGGTTGATATGGCTTCAGTATTTAAAATGTCAATGTCTGCCAAGGCAGATCGAAGTGGATATGGTACATCCTGAACAAGCTCTTAAAGCTTCTATCTGGAAGTAACACACATCACTTCTGTTCACCTGTCATGTTGGTCCTTGCAAGCCAAAGGAACACCCTCAATTCCAGAAGGATGGAAAGTGCAATTATGCCACGCACCCTGAAGAAGAGAGAACTGTAATACTTGTGGGCAGCCCCAACGACTACCAACTCTATCCTACCCCAGCGCCAAACTCAATCTTCATTCTGACATTCCTAATGCACCCGCTAAAACTCTTTCAGTTGTTAAACGGTGTATCTGATCCCGGAATATTCTCTCCAACCCCTGACTTAACTAATACCTGTCTCTCTCTTAGATAACCATGCCCCCAGTAACCCCTTTCCAAATTTTTCCTTTCCTATTCTTTTTTCCTTTCTCTCTCATGCACACAGTCACCTCCTTTTCTTCCCAGAGTCGCCATGTAGGGTCGGAATACTTCTTGTTTCATGATATCCTACCTCCAGACATTTATTACTCTCCCATCTTTCTGTAAAAACCATCTTTCTCTGAGGTTCTTAAACACGACGATATCCCTTCTATCCCTCCTTGTCACCACCATCTAGCCCAGCTTCTCTGTTCATTGACCTTCTTAACTCCAGTGACCTTTTCTTATTTTCTAATTCAAACACTCAAGCCCCTGGCCACACTGCAGTTCTTGTATTCACCTGGAACTTGTCCTCTACCTTTGAAATCTGAAATTGATTATCCCACTTTCTGGTCAAAACATCCTGTCCTTTCATTCCTGTTTGAGACTATCAGTATTATAGCTCTCAGTTCCCTTCTCTCTTCGGCTGTTAGGGTAATTCAAACACCTCCCTCTTAAACAGCTTACCCGCTTTAAGCCCTTCAGAAGATCCCCACAGCACAGTGGTTTTCAAATTTGGCTGCACATTAGAGTCACTTGAGGAGCTTTTAAAAAATCCTGATGCTAGACCACATACCAGATCAAGTAAATACGAATTTTTTGAATGTCAAGCACCAGTACATTTTTTAAAGCTCCCAAGTGATTCCAGTGTGCAGCCGAAGTTGAGAACCACTGACCTGGAAGATAAAGTCCAACCATGAAAGGTAAGGTACTTAAAAATTGGCATGTTTTTTGCACATGTCTCTTTCAAACCACCTGCGTTAGATCATCTACGTTGGTTATTTTCCTGGGCTCCACCCCAGGAGATTGAATTATAGTGACTCTAGCTGCATTCCCAGAATCTGATTTTCACTAACTCTCCAGGTGACTCTAATGTATGCGAAAAGTTGAAAATCACTTCCTGACTTGCACGTTAACTTAGTCACACTAAACTTTTGATATGTCCCTATGAATATGGGTTAGGGTACGCTAAGCCCATCAGACAAAAATGTGACCTAAAACACAATTGCGTGTCTGCTGCATTACTAAAAGTGTGGAAAAGATGAAGCAGACGAATAGAGAGAAACCAAGATGCCATGAGAGATCATGAAGACCAAGAGAAGAGATACCTATAGAGCTATCCCGAATTCTGATATCTCCTGGTCAGGTCCAGGGTGTCCTGTTATCGAGTCCAAGCTTGCTCTGCTCGCCGCACGACAGGACAACAAATCGGAGACGAGGTGTTGAGGCAGGGAATATGACTTTATTTGGAAAGCCAGCAGACCAAGAAGATGGCAGACTAATGTCTCTAAATAACTATCTTCTCGGGCTTTGGATGCCAGTTTCCTTTATAGCACAGAGAGGGGGAGGTGATGAGGAAGTAAAGTAAAAAGGTCTAAGTTTTGCAAATATCCCCTGGAATGACCGCCTCGGGGAGGGGATGTGGTAATTTCTTCTTTCTTGCAGCCACCCACAGGTGGACAGGCTCCGGATATTTCCCTGAACAAAGGCACTTTGGTTTAACATTCAGGCAGAGGGACAGGGTTCCCTGAGGCAGGCCATTATGTATAGACAGTATCCTTTTAGTGAACAAAAGCAACCGGAAGCAAAGGTTAAAGTAAAAGAAACAGATCCAACATGTAGTCAGATTTGGCTCTTCCCTGTTACACTTCCATTAAACCTCCTTTCCCTAAAAAAAGGCCAATGTGAACCTGTTCCTTGAACCCCAAATCACCTAATGATTCCCCACATTTAGTACTTTTCCAGCAGTGACCCTCTGCCCACCCAAGATAAATAAATATTTGTTAAATGAATCATTCAATTTTGGTGCCCCAAAATTCTGTTAAGGGTGAAAGAATATCTGGGTACCACTCTGTCACTAAGATAATCACTACAATGGTGTCATATTAATCAACTCAGTACAGAACTGAAGTCTCAGTCTATCCTTGCCAGAAATATCCTGCTGCTTTTCCCTCTCAAAATACAGAACTCTCCTCCATATGTCAACAGATACTAAGGTCATCACATTTCTTACTCATCTAAGCCAAATCCCTTTTTCTCACCCAGTGGTGTCTGGAAGCCAGCTCACAAGAGCCAGTTGTTAAATATTCAGGAATTTTGTTAGCTAGTTTTCAAACCTTTGTAAGTTTGAAATCTGCCATGGTGGGAGTATTTATACCATAAAAATTGGCAAATGCTACAAGTCAGAGCTGGGCTTTTGTTGCTATTGTTTTGGTAAAGCCAGTTTAACAGTAAAACACTACCCTCATGTAAATTTCTTATTTATATGGTCATTTACAGTTTACAAAGTTCTTCAAGTTAATTTTACATTTGAATTTCCATAATAACACTATGAAGAAAGTATTGTCTTACTCTGCCTAAAGAAGACTGAAGCTTAAGGTGGTTAAATAACTTGCCTATTGTCACTGAGATTCAAAAAAAAAAAAAAAGGTCTGACTTCTAGTTTATGCCTCTCTCCAAAGCAGTACTTTATTGAATGAGGTTAATAGCTTCTAAACCTAAGGCAAAGGCTACAAATTCTTTGCCTGATTAATTCATTCTTGAATTTCATTCATCAGCAAACAATTATTCAGTAACTACTGTATGTGGGACTCTGTGCCAGGCACTGGGATTACCAAGACAAATAAGACGCAGTTCTTGTCCTCCAAGACCTCCCTGTCTACTGGGAAAGAAAGACATCTGACCGTATAAATCACAATAGCGTGTGGTATATAGAGCCCTGGGCCCATATATATTCACTGTGGCTGGAAAGAAGTCAGATATCTGCCAATGAATTGTGCTCTTGACAGTAATGAAGTTTATTCCATTTTAGGACAACCAGAATGGCACTTTTAAAACTTCATTGTCTCATTCTTCCCAGTACATGTAGTGGATGACATGACAATTCTACAAAACATATCACTACCTATATAATACGCCCCAAGATCAGGGACAGGAAGAAAATACCCATTTTTCCTTCTCAGATGTACACCCAAGCAATGCAACATATTATCAGTAGTTTCCTTACATCTGCCAAGAGGCAATATGTCAAATAAATAATTTAGACTAGCTGAGGCACCGCAAGAAAACAAAGCCATCAGTCATCTTGGCTGCATTATTGATTGCCAATAACAAGACTCTTGCTAAGACAAATGACTCAGCTGTTATACTAGTGAGGTTTTAGCTTATCTCAACTACATAAATCATACTGAACTGTTGATTGTTTTAAGATGTACAAACATATCTATAATCATTTTTGCCTCCCATTTTTGCAGCCTAAGGTGGCTCTTCATATGCAGAATATAGATTCATTATTTGCCCACTTACACAATTTTTCTCTGTTTGGATGTTACCACATGTCTGTTGCATCTATCTAATGGAGAACTATATCTGTTTACACTTATTCCTATAACACCTAGTTATTGGTTTAGAGATAAAAGAGAAGGAGTAAAATGCAATCACTTTAATCAAATTAGTTTATTTCTGAGAAATCAAGGTGTGATAGATTAAATACACAGCTTTGGAGTCAAAAGACATTGGTTCAAGAGTAGCCTGTTGGTTGTGTGACCCAGGATATCTATTTCTTACCCAAGGCTTGGTTTCCTTTACAAAATTGGAATAACATCACCTGACCTGCTTACTTTCTGAGGTTATTGTGAGACTAATGAAAATTTGAAAATGTTAAAGCACTGGATATAGATGAGGAAACTGTTACAACATAAACATAAACTTTTATGAATTAATTATCAAGGTGTATCTGTTTGGTATTCCAAGTGGAAACAAACGAAACACTCAAATTAAAATAATTCCAGGTGTGTTGATTTACCAAGGGACTAACTACAAAGGTGTGGGTGAGAGCAGAGGAACCACAAGAGATAGTGCAGGAACCTGAGGCTAGCAGCGTCATGACTGTGATTGCAATAAGCCTGAAAAGATGTAAGGTGGGAGGAATTACATAAAGAACCCAGCATGACAGAATCCTGAAGATCAGGCTATATTGAGAAGAGCAAAGGTCTTTCACAGACACAGCCAGCAAAGGAACTAGAGAGATGTATTCTGGTTTCTCCTCATTGGCTACACCCTACCAGCAGCCAAGAGATACAGATGCTTTTGTTTACATAACTCACACAGGTCAGGATCCTAGGGCAAAGAGCAAGGTGGAAAGGGAAAAAGAGTGTATCTGGAGGGACAAAGGCAGAAATCCAGCACAGTGGGAAACAATCTTCGTTATGATTATTCTATCACTCAGAATATCAACTCCAAAGCCATATTCTACTTTTCCTCTCCAAAGCTCCATTTCAGCTCAGTTATGAAATCATCTTAACCTTCTCTCTGCCATTTCTGTCACATCCATCTCCTGAAATCTATGTCCACTGACTTTGTTCATGCATATATTAGGCAGGAGTCTCTTGATTACAAGGGGCAGAGACCAGCTCAAACCGACTTAAGCAATAAAAGGTACTTACTAGCTCATTAACTGAAAACTCCAGAGAAATTATGTCTTCAGCTATGGTTGGATCATTTCATTAGGAATTAAGTCTTTCTCTCCTGTGTCATCTCCTTTCTCAGGCTGTGGTTTCCTCTGTTGGCTTCCTTCTTGGGTAGGCTCTTTTCCCATGGGGGATTCAAGTACTTAAGGCTACTTTGATTCTGAACCTTGCATCGCAAAGGCAAATGGAGTCTTGGTGTCCTGTATCACATTCAGCAGCTTGGGAGATTATGTACGGATTTGAAGCCAAATTTCTAGCTAAGAATAATTAGTATTTACTTCCCTGGAATTCCTTCCCTGCTCATCTCCTTTAAGGAGGAGATGGCAACAATCATGACAGATGTGGAGTAGATTATTATGAATTCTGGCTCTTGTTGAAATCCATTTCACCCTTGACCCATATTGGATCTCTTCCTCACATTTTTTGGGGTAGAAAGAGATGGGGAAGAGAAATCCTGAATATGCACTACAGTTTAAATTTTAGTGTATGCAGCCAATCTGAAGCTGTCTTATTGTGAATATTAAGTGATATCCTTCAAAGCACTCACAGAGATGGCGGCTCAATAAATATTAGTACCCTGTGCTTGCATCTGACTTATTAATACTCCAAAGACAGAGCCAACAGTACATGTTAGGATTCTCATGTCACAAATAAGGAAACTGAGCCTTTCAAAATTACTTAGCCAGTAAATAGAAAGCCCATGACTCAAACCCAGATTTGACTCCAAATCCTCAAATTGTTCTATTTCACCAGGGTGCCACCTTTATGCCTCTTTGTTAAAAATCATTTTGAAGCATAAAATATTTAAGTAATGACAAAAGAGAGTTTTCCTTTAAGCTGGTGTGAAATAATAGAGCAATATATATTGGTCTCTGCCCCTAGTGTCTTGCACAAAGTTCCTGAAACTCTTGTAATTTCCTGGGTGATAAGAGAACTGGGAACATCTTTTGTTCTAATAATTGTCCTTGTTCCTGGTTCTTGACACAGGGCTCCTGAAACCCTTGTAATTTCTTGAGTGATAGGAGTGTATTTTGTTCTAATGAGGCAACTTTGGGTGGGCTCCTGGGTGGCTCCTGGAGGAGGGCTAGTTACTGGAAAGAACAAGCCATGATTAGAAGCTTGGCATTTTCAACCCCACTCCCCATTTTCTTGAGAGGAGAGAAAATTATTAATTATGATCAATCATGCCTTCATGATGAAGCCTCCATAAAGTATACTACTTGAGATTGGCATCTGAAGTAGGTGAGAGGAGTCCTGTGGGACTGAGCCCTTAACATTTCCAGGTAAATAGTGTCAGAATTGAGTTAAATTGCAGGACACCCAGCTGGTGTCACAGAGAACTGCTTGTTGTGGGGAAAAAGCTCCACACATTTGGTGACCGAAAGTGTCATAAGTGTTGTAAACGTGGTAGTAGTGTAAAAGTAAAGGAGAAATGCATAGGAGGAGAACACTAGCTTTTTCTTTCATAGCTGAGTATACTCAGCATCATGGGAGAGGAGATGCCATTTAGGTCAGGATATATGGGGACCCTAGAGTGGACTACAAAAGAACAGTTTATACTTTAATACACAAATGTATACTGGATACATCTTCACAGTTGCTCAAATTTATCTTGCTGAAAGTTCAAAATACAGAGACAAATTTTCTAAGTGATCTCTGTGATTCAGGTGGAGTTCTTTCCAGTCCTTTCTAAAAGATGCATTTCATTTATTATTATTTTAGCAGCCAAGAGTGGCATAATTGTAGCTGTAAAACAATTCCCGTGGCTGCCAATATTTTTCCATTCTAACCCACTATCACTTTCATCCAAATGTCCAGACTGTTATTCATCTCACATAGACTGATGGAGAAATCAACACACTTCCAGAGAAGCAAAACAGAACCCACAAATAAAGCTTTAACGTGAACCTGGCTTTAATATGAAATCGCACTAGCCGTGACCATCCAAATCAGAGAACAGCTGTAAGAAAAACCTGAGTTCTCCATGTTCTGTATATTTTGTTTCATTTTCACAATAAAGAGGAAACAATGAGCTTTAGATTTAGACAAACTTGACTTTGAATCTCACTTGCTGTCTTTATGATTTTGAGCAAGTTACTTTACCTCTCTGAGCCTTGGTTCCTATATTCAAAATAAGTGGGAATAATAGCAACTATCTCTGGGTTGTTGTGAGGTATGCAAAATTTATGGCACAAAGTCAATGTTTAGTATTACAAATCATCAGATGGCTTTAAAAATTGGGAGCTTAGTTTTCTATTATAGAAAAGCTTAGTTTTCTTTTATAGTGGTGGCAGCAAGAGGCTTCTTCATTCCTATTATATCAGGTGTTCCCTTCCTTCCACAGAGTCCTGAGTTCTGAGATAGGTGATGGTATCACAATGTAGCTCCCTGCTAAGTCAATCACTCAGCTAAAGCCTGTGAACAAATAATCCTTTAGAAATGGCACTCCCCAGGTGGAACAAATGGATAGATTCTTGTTAAGTAGATACTGCTTCTTTCTCACTCCTGTTTTTGTCTTTTGGTTTGTTTGGTTTTTGTTATGCTCAAATGAGGAGAAAGTTTGACCAGAATAATACTCCTGCCTTCATCCCAGTCTCTGACTCAGTCTTCTCTAGAAGAGGCAAAACTGCTTAATCTGATTAGTGAGTTGGGAAAAAGTATCTGGACATATCTTCTCATCCCATTAGGTGCCAGTCCTCCCAAAAAGAATGTGTGTATAGCTCTGTCCCTCTACATTTTTGATAGTTTCACAGGGGTCCAGTACTATCTGTGACTGGGTGAAAACATCTATATAACTCTAGGTTCAGTGTTAATAAGCTCATTCATCTATATTTATAAGCTGTAATTTCCATTATCAGTTTTATGAATAACAAAGGTGATGTTTTTCTCTCTCATCTGCCTTACTCCTTTGTCTTAATTCTCAATGGATACAGCACTTAGACCAGAAAGAGGGACGTTATTTGGGGGGCCCTCTCAAACTTCAACAGTATGTTTTCATAAATAAGACCTCATCACAACACGCACTCACTGCATCAAAACCATTTCCAAGTTCCTAATTACAATGATTCCCCCAAAACAGACTTCACAATTTTTTAACAGAGTAACTTAGTATCTGCTACATTTATTAGTCAGTTTGCCATGGAAGCAGCGCCGATTTCTAGCTAGCTAAGCCCAAGATCCAGAAGCATAAAGATTTTATTCCTAATCTCTAAGGAATATATAATCTCTTCTATTTCAATAGTAACGCAGTCTCCCAAACTCTTTCTCAGATCTTCTTCTGAGGGAGAACACCAATGTTTCATTTTTATATCAAAAAGACAAAAAATTTTAAATGCCCTATTTCCATAGCACTTTTTAAAAATTACATTTATGTTGGTTTTGCTTTCAATTTGCTTTCACATTTGTATCTGTTTTTCATCCTCATAATATTCTGCAAGGTTAAAAGAGCAGGTATTAGTCTAATAATTTTATGGATAAAGAAAACAAATTTTAGAGAAGCAGTCGTGATCAAGATTATACAGACCACAGCACAGTTAAAATTGAAATCCAATTTACCCAATAACCTGCCCTCAAGTTGCTTATAGCCTAGTAAGAGAGACAGACAAATAAACAAGAAATTATGGTCCAGATCACAGACACCATAACAGCCACCTTGGGAGAACACATAGTAGGGACTCGTGATCTAATCTTGTGGAGTTAGAGAAGACTTGCTGGAGGAGAGAGAAGAGATGAATTTTAAGGTTTTAATGTTGGAGGCAAAAGGAACAATCTGTTCAAAGCAGGAGAAAAAATTGTTCAGGGAACCACAAATTGTTCAGAGGGTTGGAGTGCAAATTGCTAGCACTGAGCAGGAAGAGATGAGACTGGAGAAATAAGCAAGGACCAAACAGTACAGCCTTTTTTCCTTCAAGTATAAGAATATGGGCTTCATGAAGAAAATATGGAGACTTCATAAGACCATCTCTCATCAAATCAAGTCAAATACAATATGTCAATGCCTCTTTACCTCTTAAACCCAAACAGAAGACAACTAGAATATAGTCCCCAAAGAGTCAAGATTGGTGCACCATAACAAGGTTACCCCGTTTGCCTGAGAAGAGCATTTCAGTTTAAATGATAATTATATATAAACCTGACAATATATTCCCAAGACCATCCTGTGTCCAAAGAACTGCTCTTCCAAGCAACCTGCACTTTATATTGGTCACTGTCTCCCAGGACTGAGAGATGAACGGCTGCTGTATTTTCGGCCAGCTGTTCTTGTGCATTATGGTGGAATGTGACTGTCAGATGATTCGATTTTTTAGCACAACTTAAGAGTTTTCTTTTCCTTTTCCTTCTAGGACAATCAACTTGTCATAAGGCATCACATTTTTCAATATATATGCATTTCATTCACACACACACACACACAGAGTTATTTAGAACTAGGTACCTTCCTACATAGGCAAACACACACACACATACACACACACACAACTGTTAAGTGGATGCATATCTCAGAATGGCACATCCAGGATATACAACAGTAATAATTCCTTATATTTGCATAGTACTTTCTATTTATAATTTATATACAGCTGCTCCCAAAAAGGATGTGAGACAGCTATAGCCCTTTATAATTTATAAAGCATTCCATCTTCTGACAACCCTGTGAGGCAGTAAGAACAAAGATTAATATTCCTGTCAGGAGGAAAAGGAAGAACTGAGGCTTAAAAAACTAGGGTGACTTCTCCAAGCCCATATCCAGAACTCAAAAAGCCTTGAGCTATGTTCTTTCAGTTGCACTGGACTATCTCCTCTAACAATCTGTGCACCAACAGCAATCCTTAAGGACATCCTGAGATACAATAAGTTTAAAAAAATCATCACAAGTATGAGAACATATTCCAAATATTTTGTACTTACTCTCCACATCCCCACTCTCAATCTCTCAAGTGTTAAGAATCATTGCTAATATTTATTGAGTGCCTAGGATGTGAATACCACTGTTATAAGTATTTTACCTGTATTACCTTGTTAAATCCTCACAACAGCCTTATAAGTTAGCTAATATTAATTCCATTTTATGGATGAGAAAAGTGAGGCAGAGAAAAGGTAAATAACTTTCTCATACAGACATGACTAGCAGGTTTTAGAGTTAGATTTCACACCCAGGCAGTCTTAATCGAGGACTCAATTGTTTAACCACTATTCTATATTTTTGTTCTTTGCCCAGAAATTTCTTCAGAATAGATGTGTCACAGAAATGGGTTTTGTGCCAATAAAGCAGTTTGCTCATATATATGATGTGTAGTATGCTCCTCTTTTCCCACGTGCCTCAAGGGATTGATGACTTTTCAGATGACCCACGCAGTCTTCTCAGAGCACCTACAAACACTTCCAAATCCACATGCAAGCAGAATTTCTAATAGACTTATCCTCCTGATTGCAACCAATTGTAACCAATCAGCCTGGAGTCACTGCTTAGGGGGAACAATTTGACTGGTCCCATAAGTTATTTTGCAAAATGGGAAAATATCTAAAGCTATTTTGTAACCTCCCGATTTATTTCTAGAGATATAATGGTGAGTCATGATGCCCCCTTGCCTTAGTATAGCTATGCTACAATTGCCACCACAAAGCCCACCTACCTATTGCTGTACCACCCAAATCCTTACCTTCCCACTTTCATCTCTGATAGGTACATGGGCTGTTATCTATGACTTTGAATCATCTCTGTAGCTTACAATATTTCTGATTCTTTTAAACCCGAACCTCTAATCATTGCTACCCAACTTACCAAGTATTCTTAGCTAGGTGAAAATTGAGTGCTCATTAAACACCAAAAAGAGGAAAGAGTAAGAGATTAAAATAGAAATAAAAGGGGTAAGGTTCTTGGATAATAACTGGTGGTAAAAACAAATTTCCAGGGAGAATAAAAGGATCACCAATTTATAGTCTATTCCCTCATCCTGACATATATTATTCCATCTATGACACATGCCTAGATGCCATTCAAGATATTCTAATCTTGTAGCAAGGATATATGATGAATACTGGTTCACACTGTCAATGTTAGAATCAATCTCATGTGATTTTTTAAAAATTTCTTTCAGTTTTCCCTGAGAATGGCCTTATTTAACTGACATAAGAGTAATCAAAGTATAAACTGATATTTAGGAATGTCAGTGCTTGCACAACAAATCCAAGCCATGTACCCAATATACTTGTCATGTAATGCCTGGGGAGAAAGACAAGAGTAATAAAGAAAAAAGTTGGAATATCTTTAGCAGTAAAAGATACTAATAAGAAGAAAAATACAAGAAGTTTTTATATTTTTAAAAAATATTTATTTTATTTATTTATTTTGGTTGTGCTGGGTCTTAGCTGCAGCACGCGGAATCTACGTTGCGGCATGCAGGCTTCTTAGTTGTGGCATGCAAACTCCTCGTTGTCGCATGTGGGCTTCTTAGTTGTGCCATGCATGTGGGATCTAGTTCCCCAACCAGGGATCCAACCCAGGCCCCCCACATTGGGAGGGCGGATTCTTACCCACTGGACCACCAGGGAAGTCCCAAGAAGTTTTTATATTTAAATATTTAGAAACCATTGATAATACTTCAAACAATATTGAAAGTTTATTAAGTGTCAGGCATTGTGCTAAGTGCTTTATGTACATCATCTCATATCTTTTCTACCTATTAGGTAGAACTAGGTCTAAATATTCTCCCATTTTAAAGACAAAAATACTCAGACAAAGTAATTGTCCAGTAACACTTCTAGTAAGAGTCTAACAAGACGAGACTGTCTCACCCTTCAGTGAAATTAAGCATTTCACTCTATCACCTCTTAGCAAGCAAAAGGAAATTAGAACATAAAGTAAATGCTGATTTTTAAAATGTATTTTAATAACAAACATATATTAAAATCCAGTCAATTACAACATGTTTTTGGCAGGCAGAGGGAAGTAAAAGTGTGCTACTTTTTGCCTTGTTTGATAGAACTAGGTATGAATTAACTCCAAGTTTGTTAGAAAAATGTAAGTTTACATATGCATATTAAAAATTTTAAGCAATCACTGGTAAGCTAAAAGTATAAAATGTATAACTTTGAAGCCAGTAGTGAGGGAAAATAGAACAAAGCAAACTTTATCAATTCAACAAAAATAGGAAAAAAGGTAAAAATATAAACAAGATGCAGCCGATTTGTATTTTCTAAAGGTGGTCATACCACTATATATACCATGCCACATGTTCTTCTTAAAATGTGTAGTTGACACAACTCCACTGAGGGATGAAGTCTATGTTCCCTCCCTTGAACCTAGATAGAACTTTATAAATACCTCAACTAATAGGATTCAGTGTATGTGATGCTTCCTGACTTCTGAGGCTGGTCATAAAAGACAAAATGGCTTCTACCTGGCTCTCTCAGTACACTTGACTTTCAAACCCAGTCACCATATTGTAAGGAAGCCCAAGCCAAACGGAGAAGCCACATGAAGATGTTCAGTAAAAAGCCCCAGCTAGATTCCTAGCCAACACTAGCATTAAGTACCAAACATATGAGTGAATGAGTTTCCAAATGAATCCAGTTGATAATCAAAACATCATAGAACAGAGAAAAGCCATCTCTTCTCTGCTCATCTGAATTCCTTACCCATAGAAACTACGGAAGATAATTAAAAAAATATTGTTGTTGAAAGCCATGAAGTTGGCGGGGGGTGGGGGCATTAGATACATGGCAATAGATAACACTCATAGAACAGAGAAAATAAAGATGCAGAATTAGATGGCAAGAACAAGTCCAAACACATCAAAAATCACAATGAATGGATTTATTTATTAAATGGATAAGAAAAACTAGTCATCAGGAGATTGAAAACAAATGTGTTACAAAAAGAAATAGGCAAATCATCTCCTCAAAAAAATCCTGTAGCAATACTAATATAAATCAACATAAAATTAAAGCAAAAAAAAGTTAAAAGGTGGAAATATGGATATTCATATGATAAAGAATAATTATACAAGTTATAAGAAGCATAAATGTATATTCTCCTAGCAACACAGTTTTGAAATATACAAAGCCAAATTTTATATATAGAATCATAGAAAAAAATCTGGAAGTCTACAAAATCTATTCATAATAGTGGCTCTATCTGTGACAATGATGAGGGAACTGATTTTGATGATACTAAGTAAGTCCAAATGAACCAGCCTCCACACACATACACACAAAAACACACACACACATAAAACTGCTATGATAGGTAGAAATGCACACAAACTAGAATTTCACATATTGGAAGAACAAAATGTTAACAGCCTCATATGTCTACTAGGTTAATGTTGCTCTTTGTTAGCTAAGTAGATGAAAATACTCTGAGATAAACAGCTTGTATGTTCAATATTACTTTCATTCCAACAAAATGCAAATAAGAATACATTGGCACAGATGTGACACAAAGAGGTGCACTGCCCTTGTCCTACAACCATTTATTTGTTCAACAAATATTTGGAATTATACCATACGCTAAGCATAGTATTAGGTGTTAAGGATACAAAGGTGAATCTAACAGTATACTCTTTGCTCAAGGCTTATTATTTAGTAGTGGATGTAGTTACTGAACAAATCAACCCACAAATAACTATAAACCTTTTAATTGTGTAACAATTCTGAAGAAAAATAGCCAAATGTTATGAGAACAGGGGGAGCCTACCTTACATAGAGTGATCAGGAGAGGCATACCTAGGGAAGAGAGATTTAACCAGAGACTAAAATTACAATTAAGAATTAGCCAAGTAAATACTACTTCTTCTGGCAAAGATGATGTAATAGGGATGAGTTTCACCTCTGGCCTGAAGTAATTCAGAAACCAGACAGTTATTTTCAAGCACTGAACCTAAGGTAGCATGGGAAAATTATCCATGAGAGACAGGAAATAAATGAGGTGTGACCTTTGATTGCCCCAGCTTACGGTCCTGAGAGAGTCTTCAGTTATCAGAAGAGGGAGAGGGAACTAGGTGGAGTCCAGTGACCCTACTGAACTGAGAAAAGAGATCTTGGAGTTTGGAGAGGCCAAGAAGGCTAGAGTTCACTGAGCAGAGCACATAGAGGGGAAAGCTGCAGAGAGAGAGAACCCCAGAGATCTGCAAAAAGTTCCCCTCAAGTCTTCATCTGAGTACTGACTAGAGCATGGAGGTGAGGAAACTATTCAACACCAGATAAAGAATCACCTAAAGGAAACATAGGGAACCAACCCTACACAACACAGAGAGCCAGAAATATTTCTGTTCTTATAAGCCAGAAAGAAAAAACTTTGTAATTAACTAGGATGGTGTAAGGTATTCAAAAGGATATTGGCTTATAATGAAACAAACTTAGTTCTGGAATAAAGGCTGTTTTGGTCCTGCCTAACAAAGTTTAACAGAAAGCTTTGAAGGGATGAAACTATTTTAAGGTCAATTAAATACACCTCAGAACAAAATTCAAGAAAATTTATAGGAATACAAAAATATCCAGTACTTAACGAGGTAAAATTAAATATGCCTATCATCAAATCAAAAACTTAGAAGGCATACAAAGAAGCAGAAAAATATCTCATAATGAGATAGTAAAACATCTTTAAATTATTAAAAGAAAAAACTGTCAGTTGTTTATTATATTCCCAGCAAAAGAATATCTTTCATAAAAAATTAGAAGGCATACAAAGAAGCAGAAAAATATAACTCATAATGAGACAGTAAAACAACATCTTTAAATTATTAAAAGAAAAAACTGTCAGTTGTTCATTATACTCCCAGCAAAAGAATATCTTTCATAAATGAAGGAAAATAAATAAAAGCAGAAAGAATTCATCACCAGCAGACATGTACTACAAAAATGTTTTTAAAAACTCCTTGGGGCAGAAGGAAAATGATACCAGATAGAAATCTGCATCAACACAAAGGCATGAAGAGCACTGGAAATAGCAAAAAGGAGAAGTAAAGTATATGACCAAAATGACACAAATAGAGGAGGAATATGGAAGTACACCATTATAAAGTTCTTATATTATACACAAAGTGGTATATTACTCAAAAATACAGTATGATAAATTACAGATATATACCCTAAAACAACACCTAACAAACCAACAATGAATAAAATGGGTTAATCAAGATACTTTAATTAATCCAAGAGAAGGCAGAAAAAAAGGGAACAAAAAGCAGGTGGAAAAGTAGAAGCAAATAGTAAGATGGTGACTTAAGCTCAACTATATTGATAACCACATTTAATGTAAATGGTCTAAACAACTCAATTAAAAGACAGAGATTGTCAGACTGGATCCTTAAAAGTAAGAACAAATTGTATGCTTCCTACAAGAAAAGAACACGTAAGAAGTAAAAGAATGGAAACAAATATACCATGCTATCATTAATAAAAAGAAAGCTGGAGGGGCTACATTTCTCTCAGACAAAGTGTATTTTGAAGCAAAAAATATGTTCAGGTGCAAAGAGTGTCATTTCATAATGTTAAAGGGATCAATGCAGCAAGAGGACGTATCTTAAATGTTTATGCCCCTAATAATAGAGCTTCAGCAAAAACTGATCGGACAATAAGAAGCAATAAACAAATCTGTAATTACAGTGGGAGATTTTAACACCCTTCTCTCAGTAACTGATAGAACAAATGGGCAGCAAATCAGGATATTAAAGATGAATAACACTATCAAACAACTTGACCTAATTGATATTTATGAAACACTCCATCCAACAATAACTGAATACACAAAATCTTCAAATGCACACATTTACCATGATAGATCATATTCTGAATCATAAAATGAATTCAAGTAAATTTGAAATGATTCAAATCATACAAAGTATGTTCCTGAACTACAATGCAATTAAAGTAAAAGTCAAAAACAAACATATTTTTGGAAAACCCTCAATTTTTATAAACAAATGAACAGATTTCTTAGTAACCCAGGAGACAAAGAAGAAATCAAAAGGGAAATGGGAAAATACTTTGAACTGAATTAAAATGAAAACAGCATATCAAAAGTGTCAGATGCATATAAACCATTCCATAGAGTAAAATGTATAGCATTGAACATATATATTAAAAAACAGAAAAGGTTGCAAAACAATGATCTCAGCTTCCACCTTAGGAAACTAGAAAAATAATAGCAAGTTATACCTAGTTTAATCGTAAGAATGAAAGTAATACAAAGAAGAACTGAAAACAAATACAAAACAGGAAAATAGAAAGTCAACGAAACGAAAAGTTGGTTATTTAAGAAGATTAATAAAATCAACAAATCTCTAGCCAGAATGATAGGGGGAAATGGAGTAAAGATACCAATTATCAAAATATGGAATGACAGAGGAGACTCCTAGAGATATTTTAAAAATAACAAGAGAATATTTTTTAAAAATTTAGGCCAACAAATTGAATAACAGAAATGAAATAAACAAATTACTTGAAAGATGCAAACTATCAAACGCCTTCATGAAAAAATATTGTATGGATTGAAAGTTTTTGTCTCCGAAAAGTTCATATGTTGAAACTTTACCCCGAATGTGATAGTGTTAGGAGGTGGGTTGGGAGGTAATTAGGATCAGATAAGGTCTTGAGAGTGGAGCCCTCATGAATGGGATCAGTGCCATTATAAGAGTCACAGTAAAGCTGTCTTTCCCTCCCTGCTCTCCAGCTTGTGAGGATCCAATAAGAAGTTGGCAGTTGCAATCCAGAAGAGGACTCTCACCAGAGCTCGACTATGCTGGCACCCTAATCTTGGACTTCAATCTTCAGAACTAAATAAAATAAATTTCTGCTGTTTATAAGCCACCTGGCCTATGGTACTTTGTTACAGTAGCATGGTCAGACTAAGACTAATACATAACCTGAACAACCATCTATATCTTAAAGAAATTGAATTTGTAATTAAAAATCTCTCCACAAAAAAAAAAAAAAAACTCCAGATACAGATGACTTCACTGGGGAACTTGACCAAAGCCTATGGTACTTTGTTACAGTAGCATGGTCAGACTAAGACTAATACATAACCTGAACAACCATCTATATCTTAAAGAAATTGAATTTGTAATTAAAAATCTCTCCACAAAAAAAAAAAAAAAAAAACTCCAGATACAGATGACTTCACTGGGGAACTTGACCAAACATTTAAAGAAGAAAAAATACCAATTCCTCACAAACTCTTCCAAAAAATAGAAGATGAGGGAATGCTTGCCAACCTATCTAATGAGGCCACTATCACACTCTCACACTAAAAGCAGACAAAGAAAGCTACACATCAAATTCCTCAGGAACATAGATAAAAAACTTCCTAACTAAATATCACCTGATCAAATCCAAATACAACAATATATAAGAAGGATAATACATGTAAGACTGCCAGTTTGATTTAACATGCGAAAGTCAATCAATGTAATTCATTATATTATGAACTAAAAAATGAAAAAAATATGATAATCTCAATAAATGCAGAAAAAAACATTTAACAAAATCCAACATTCATTCCTAATAAAAATTCTTAGCAAACTAGGAATATAAATGAACTTCCTGTGCTTTTCCACTAAAATCAGGAATAAGGCAAGCATGTTAACCTCACCACTTCTGTAAATATTGTATTGAAGATTCTGGCCAGTGCAATATATCAAGTCAAGGAAATTAAAAATATTCAGATTGGAAAAGAAGTTAAAATGTCATTATTTGCAGATGACATGGTCATCTATGAAAAAATTCTCTGACATCTGTATCAAAGCTACTAGAATAAATGAGACAAAAGTTGGAGAAGACAGGGAAATATGGAAAAAATTTCAAGATCAATCCGTGTTGTTGCATGTATTCCACTATATAATATACCCCCAATTTTTTTATCCATTCACCCATTTATGAGCATTCGGGTTGTTTCTCATATGGGACCAATGCAAATAAAGTTGCTATGAGCATTGTGTAGGATTTTTTTTTTAGACGTTTGGTTTATTTTCAATCGGAAAAATGCCTAGGAATGGAATGGCTGAATCATATGGTAGATGCATGTTTAACTTTTAAAGAAACCACCAAATTGTTTTCCAAAGTGTATTTGGAAAGTATATTTCAAAAAAAGTATATTTTATATACCTATCAGCAGATTATGAGAGTTCCAGTTGTTCCACACCCTCACCAGCATTTCGTATGTCAGTCATTTTTATCTTCTCCATTCTAGTGGTTTTAGTTTGCATTTCCCTAATGACTAGTGATGTTGAGCATTTTTTAGTGCTCATTTGCCATCTGTATATCTTCTTTGGTGAATCCTAAGTACAAATCCTTCATCAGATAGACATTTATAGATATTAAAAACTTTGTTCTTCAAAAGACACCATTCCAAAAATGAAAAGGATTAGTATCTAAAATATATAAAAATTCTTACAACTAAGTAATAAGAAAACAAAAAATAAAAATTGGGTTAAAGTTTTGAACAAATATTTCACCAAGGGAATAGTGGGAGAAATAACATTCCAGGGTGGAATCATTACGTGTGAACACCCTGAGGCAAGAAAGGGCTTGATGTGTTTATGGGACTGGAAAAGAGACCTATGTCACTGAAGCATTTTACGGGAGGTAGTGCATGGTACGAGGTTGAGGTAGGCAAGGGACAGGATCATACAGGACCTTGAGGCCATTGTAGAGAATTTGCTAGCTGAACAAACTTGGTCAACTTTCTTAAACTCTTGTGCCTTTATTTTCAAAAAGTCAAAATCAGTATATTATTTAACTCATAGGGTAGTGAGTTAGGAAATGTAAAATGTTTACAATAGTCCTTGGCACATAGTAAGAGCTGTAAAGCATTTGCTCTATTGTTTCCACTATAACACATAACACCCTATAATCCATTCGATATCATGAGCTGGAGTTTAGATGCCTAAACTTTAGAACTTAAAAAATTAAATACTCTTTTTCCATTCTCAGGACCTATTTAAACTCTTAGCTATCTCCTTAAAACGCTCATACTAGTGACCAAATATAAATAATGAAACAGTGACAGAAAAATAACAGCAATGGCATTACTTCATCTTTCCCTCCCATGAAGACAAGAAAAGTCCCTTCTGTGCTTTAGGGCATTTGCAGTTGTTACACAGACTAACCTGTGACTCTATCATCTGTTAAAAAAATCTTCCTCTGCAATGCCACAAAATGGAAAAAGAAGCTGATCTGCAGCAAAATTGTTCTTCATTCGGTGATTACTTTGTTTCATGTAACATGATTCACAGTAGTGGTCTTAAATGGAAACTTAACGAGATTTGTGCTTATCTCCCTGACTTCTGCTTTTCAATTAAAACAACATCTCCCAACCACTTTTTGTAACTCACACCCACTACATTGCTCCTTAATTAGCTTTAGTGCATTATTATTAAAAAATACATTAGGATAATGAAAACAATAGAGAGTGTAATATGGTAAATACCAGTGTAACCACTATTTAGATTTTTAACAATAAAGATTTATGAAATGAAGTGTCCTCTTTGTTCCCAGTTTCCTCTTTCCCTGGTCCCTGTAGTAAACCATTACCCTGAATTTGGCCCTTATTCCAAAGCATGTTCTAAAATGTTTCCTGTATATCTATGTATCCACAAACAATACGTAGAACTGTACCACAGACTTTATATAATCAGAATCATATTGTACATCTTTGTGGCAGCCATGACAATGCGCCACTCAAATCTCCTTGCTCTAGTGGAGAGCAATTTCCTGATGACAACAGCTGCTTCCCTCTGGGTCCTCCCCTGCCTGGTGCTACTCCTAGCCAATAACTGAGGACAAGAGGATTGCTAATGCAGATACATTCCTGCAAAATGCAGATCTACTTTAATGGGCAACTTTGGTTCTTAAATTCTATTGTTTAGGCATCTAAACTCCAGCCCATGATATCATAAGGAATCTAGGGTATTATGTATTGTGGTGGAAATAACAGAAAAATGCTTCATAGCTCTTAGAATGTGCCAGGGATTGTTGTAAATATTTTACATTTCCTAACTTACTACCTTCATAATTAAATAATATACTGATTTTACATTTTCGAAAATAAAAACACAAAGAGTTTTAAAAAGTTGCCCAAGTTTGTACAGCTCCTCCATAGGACTTAGACCTGCATCATGGTCTGAAAACCCTCCCCACCTTCTCCAGCTCCTTCCCTTTCTCCTTCATGGATGGTTCCCCCAATAAATTATTTGCGTGTCTAATTTTGTCTTGGTGCCTGCATTTTAGAGCACCTGAACTAACAGCATTCTTTTGCAATTTGCTTTCTTCACTTAGCATTATGTTTTTGTGATTTATTCATATGATACATTTATCTCTACTTCATTAATTTTAACCGCTGTAAAGGATTCTGTTGTATGAATATAGTAGAATTGATTTATCCTTTCTCCTTTTAATGGACATTTAGGTTGTTTCCAATTTTTTCACCATTACAAGCAATGCTTCAATGAACATTCTAATACGTAGGTCATAGGGTAGGCTCTCCTTTACCAGCTACTGTCAATTGCTCTCCCAAGTTACTGGATCAATTCATACTTCTCCCAGCAGTGTATGAGGGAGCCCAAGGTTCCACTTTCTTGCAACAATTGAAATTGTTAATTGTTCTAATTTTGTCAGTCTCATTGGTACTGATACCTCATTGTAGTTCTAATTTGCATTTTCCTGAGTACTACTGATAGTATGCATTGTTCACATTTGTTGGCCTTCTGAGTTTTTTAACATGATCTATCTTACCATATTCTTTGTCTATTATTAAGTTGAATTGTCTTTATCTTCTTGTGTTCTAGGAGTTCTCTAAGTATGCTTGCTGCACAATGATCGTATATGTTATTTTTGTTTCAAAAATCTCTCATTCTGTGACACATACCTTCTCACTCTGCTTTTTCGTATCTTTTGATGTAGAGATTTAAATATTTAACACAGTTCATTTTATCAATCTTTGCCTTTATAGTTTTGTGTTCCATTTTCTAAAGAAATTCTTCTCTATACCATAGTCCTGCTGAGATTTTCCAATACTGTGTTCTAAAAACTGTTAAATTTTGTTTTTCATGCAGATTTTTAATCCAAATAGAATTGATCTTAGAATAGGTTTTAAGGAATGAATCCAATTCCACTTTTTTCATGAGGGTAATGAGTGGTCCTAGAATCATTTCTTAAATAGTCTCTCCTTTCTCCCTGATCTGCAATATTATTTCTGTCACATATCAAGTTTCTTTACGTATAAACTCCGTACCGGCTTCCTACTGTGTTCAACATTTCTATCTCTGAGTTAATAGCACTTTGTTTTAATTAATGAAACACTGTAAGGATTCTTGATATCTGGTAAGTTTAGTCCCCCTATTTTGATCTTCTTCTTCAAAAGTCCCCTGACCATTCTCGATCCCTTTTTTTCCCATATAAACTTTAGAATGAGCTTGCCAAGGTCCATGGAAAATCCTACTGGGACTTTAAATGCAAATGATATGAGTCTATGAATTAATTTTTAGAGAATGAGGATCTTTATGATTTGAGATTTCCCATCCACAGTCATATCATATCTCTCTACTTCTTTAGGCCATTAACATCTTTCAACAAAGATTTAAAATTTTCTCCACAAAAATATTATACATTTTTAATTTTGATGTTTTAAATATTATCTTTGCTGTTTGTGGCTGATGTTAAAAAAAAAACATTAAAGATGTTTATGTATTGGTCTTGTATTCAGTCACTGTTTTGAACTCATTAATTCTATTAGTTCATCCACAGGTTCCTTGGATTTTCTATGTAGGCAATAATAGACTCTGAAAGGAACAACAGTTTTGTTTCTTCCTTTTGAATTTTTATACCTTCTACTTCATTTTTGTGTCTTATTACACATGTTAAAGCCTCTCATACAATATAAAATGAAAGCTGAGATAAATGCATCATTGGTTTGTCCTAGTCTTTAGAAGAAATACATCTGATATTTTCCCGCCAGGCATTAAACTTGTTCTCTGTTTCTGTTATGTATCTTCACATGGTTAAGGAAGTTCCTATTACTATTACTATCACTGTTACTAAGTTCCTATTACTATTGCTAGTTTGCTAAGACGTTTGGGGTCACTGTTGTTGTTTGACTTGTTTTTCTATATCTAACATGATTTGTCTCCTTTCGTCTGTTAATGTAAATTGCATTAATAGATTTTCTAAAACATTCTTGAAATAAACACAAATGGCTTATAATGTATTCTTTTCTTAAATATAGCTGGGTTCAGCTTGCTTTTTTTAAAATTTAGGGCTTGATTTATTAGTGAGATTGGTCTCATTTTTCTTTCTCACCTCTGATTTCAATATCAAGTTTATACTTGACTCTTAAAATGAGCTGGAAAGCATTGTCTTTTTCTGTCATCTAGAATAGTTTGCACAAACTTGGAATTAGCTATATTTTAATGTCTGCTAGAACTCGCCTATGGAAAGTCATCTGGGCAATATGATTTTGACTTTTTCATTTTTCAGATTTATTTTAACCACTCATTTAATTTCTTTAATGGTTGTATATCTATTCAAGTTTTCTATTTGCTTTTGAGTATTAATAAGGCATAGCTTTCTAGGACATTGTCAATTTGCTTACATTCAAATTTATTGTCATAGACTTCTTAATAGATTGCATTATTCTTAAATTTCTGCTATACTTATGTATGTTCCATTTGTTAAATTTCTAATATTTTTATTGTGAGCCTTCTCCTTTTTATTCTTGATCAACCTTGCCAAAAATATATCTTTAAAAAAGTATAATAAAATTATCCTTTTCAAATAACCTGATTTTGACCTTGAGCTACTCTATTGTACCTTTTTTCTTATTCATTAATATCTGTACATATATTAATTATACCCTTTTATATTCCTTAAGCTTACTCTGTTTTTCTTTTTCTAACATTGAGTTGCAAACTTACTTCATTAATTTCCAGTCTTCCTTCTTTTCCTATATAATCATTGAGGGTTTACTATATTGATTTAGTTGTTTCATGTGCAGTACTTTTATTTACGGTTCAATTTTAAGTATTCTTCTCATGTCCATTATGCTCTATTCTCTGATCCATAAATTGTTTACAATAATTCTTTTTAAGTTTTCAAAACTGTGTTTGCAATATATTTTTTCTTTAGATTAATACTTGGTGTATCTTCTCCCATCCTTTCACTTTCAATTTTTTTCCGATTTTAAAATATTTTGGGTCTGTCTCTTATAAGCAGTCAATTTCTGGATTTTTGTTTTAATGCAACACAACAAACTCTGTCTGTAACTGGCAAGTCCAGACAATTCGCAGTTATTCTCTTTATATTTTGACTTACTTCTATCATCTTATTTTGTACTTTCTATTTGTTTTCCTTTCTAATGGTTATTTTTTTCTTCTTTCCCTTCTTTCTAACTTTGTCTTTTTAATTTATCTGCTGGGTATCCTCCCATAGTTAAGAAGATGCTGTGGAACTTTTTTCCCTTATGTTTTGACTTTTTTAATGACAGAAAATTTAAAGATATTTAAAGAAATACATACCTCTTCTCTCTATATTCTGATATATCCCCAGGAAGCATTTCCTTGGGAACCACTGCTCTGAAATATACAAATCCTAATCCATCTGGAAAGCCTTTTGCTTTTATTCCCCACACCTCATATTTCAGAATCAAATGTGCCTAACGCTCACCCAGTGTTTCCTATCGGTCAGAACATTATCTCCATTAACCCTGCATCACTAGAAAGGAAACTGCCATAGAAAGCTTCAGTTAAGTTACCCAAGTTCACACAGCTGTTAAGGGTTGGAACTGGGATTTAGAGCCACACCTGTCTAATTCTAAGCCCAATGGACTTTCTGGTAGTCCTGCTTTCTCTATGTTTCTGAGGAGTAAACACAGGTAGAACTACTCCTGTTATTAACTCATTTCAGTACTCACAATACCATCAAGAAAGAAGCAGAGGCAGAGGCGAGAAGAGAAATCAGCATAATCAGAAAACTGATGAGATGTTTAAGCCTTTCAAAAAAAACCCCTAAAATTTGGGCTAATCATTTGAGAATGTATAGATGTTAGATTTGCCCCTTTGCTACTTTTGAAGAGGACTGAGGAGCACGGTGATGAGACACCAAACTTTAAGAAGGCAACAATAAGCTTGAAATGGAGACTGACACAGAATGATTCTGGATCATGAACAGCTGTGCTCACTAATCAGGTTCTTATTGCACCCAGATTTCTCCAGTGTCATCTCATTTGTAAATTTTCCACATGGGCTTGACCCCCTATTAGCCCAGTTATCCTGAAGGCAGTGTGTTGACCTGCATGTATTCTATTACGTCTGATTTCATTTTTCTCCTTGGCTGTGAAATTCAACTAAACCCACATTTTATGGCCCGAAGAAAGTGGACAGTAGATGTATAGGCATTTTCAAAGCCCCTAGTTTACTATTTATGGTAAGTCAGTTAGAGAAACCAATGCTGACAATCGTTTTCACTCCTTCCCATCGTACAGAGGACTCACTTTCCCAGTTCAGGCTGTGCAAGTCCTATATCCTTAATAACAGAGCTTGAGGGCTTTAGCCTTGACTCTCAGATCTAGATGTGGCTGTAGCCTTGCCTTAATATGTTTTTCTGATACCCACTAGACAATCGGCCAACAATTCAAAAAGGTGCACAGCCTAAGTTTTCTCTGCCACCGCTTTTTGTATTAAGTGAGGGAGGATGGATGAGTGGGTCCACTAAGGAGTTAAAGCCTTAAGGAAGACCAGAGGTATCTCTCTGCCAAGAAAAATATCCACAGAGGAAGAATGATATTTGTGTATGGGAGAAGATAACATGGCAACACCAGGAAAAAGAAAACTGGAATTGGTTGGTTGGTTTATCCACTTCCCTTGAGAGAAATCTATGTATAACTGATGATATGTCAGAGGTTATAGAACAGGTCTCAAAATACTGAGGATTATTGAACCCAGATAGTCTTCTTCAAGTTGTATCAACACAAGTTGAAGTGGTGAGGTTTGAACCTAATGCCTCAATTTTTCAGCTCTTGTGAGCATGCCAGGAACAGCTTTAAATGCCCGCACTAGCTCAATGCTGCTATGTTCTACTCACTACTAAACAAAATTCTTGTAGCATAATTTTGTTATATAGCAAGTTGACCATATAACAAATTAGATGAAATATTTATCCAGGGCCTTCTGTTGGTCACACCACAGAGGTAACCACACAAGATTTAACTAAGGGTCCCGGATCATGATATTTTCAGTGTTTTGTGGCATACAAAAATATGGACAGAAGACACAGCTCTTAAGGAACTAATACTTTGTTTGGAGACATGCAATGCAGATGATGTCCTCAAAAGTTTTTGTTCATGTAAGGTGTACACATTATTGGAAATTTTTTAAAAAATCTCCTCCTAAGAAGAAAATAATGTTATTATTGAATAAGCTTAAACCAGAACGTGATCATAGGCAATCCACTAAGAAATTGCAAAAACAGAAATCTCACCCTTTTATATAGCCAAGCAGATACAACCCGTTACATACATGCCCTCAAGTAAGAGAACTTGACAGCGCCATTTGTCACACGTAGTTTATCATAAATTTACTTGGTAACTGAGGTGACCGTCTATGTTAGCTAATTGGCTTTATCCAAAGGAAATATAAACTTCGCATATGTTTATGACAAGTGTAGTTTTGCAACTTTGATCAAAGCACCTGCACAAGTTAGATTTCTACCTTCCCACGGAAACTGGGAGATGGGGGCACTATCTTCTTGATGCTTACATTTCAAAGAGATAGATCCCAGGTCCTTGAGAAAGACATTCCTGGGCTGTGAAGCTGACAAGAGGCTTATTTAACTTTTAAAACAGTGTATATACATTTCAAAGAGACAGGGAAAGGATTTTCAATTACAGATTTCCTAAAGAAAAGGGAAGGAGTGGGGCAGGGGGAGGGTGGGTCTCTTCCCTATTCTGAATAGGGAGAATTGTTTTCCTTTTTTCTTTCCCAACTTTATTGAGTTATAATTGACAACCAAAGATGAGCATATATTAAGATGTACAACTTGATTTGATATATGTATACATTGCAAAATATTCACCACAATCAACAGGAAGAATGTTTAATTTGCCCTTACAATGTATACACCCGGTGCTGCTGCTTGAGCAGCATCAGGGAGGAACCTGGTTAAGTCCTCACAAAGGAAGGAAACATCAAGTCCATCAGGCTGATGTTGCTAGTCTCACTCTGTGGTTCTAGTACTCTTAATTCTTCATGCTCTCACATTGAAATACTGTGTTTCAGCAAAAATTTCAGTGTTTTATCTCAAAAAAGTTGTTCAGATGCAGCTCCTATACCCTCAGAATGCTTCAGCCAGTGTGTCCTGATTTTCAGTCTCTAATCAACTGGCAAGATAACAAGAACTGCTACTGCAGCTCCAGTAAGCTCCGTCTACTTCAGAAAAGTTGATTATTTTGTGAGTGTAATGACAAATTTTACATTTTTCTACTATATATAATTATACATGGATATTACTGACATTACCAGTTTAATATTGAACCTATTTTTCATTAATTAAACACAACAGTTTTTATATTAATTATAATGAGAATTAAAAGATCACTGATAAAAGCTTTTACCTGCAGGTGTGGGGGGGTGGAATTTGGAACTAATCATATTTATGGATTAAAACATAAAGGGCACAATAGAGTATAAAAAGGTAAGACGAGTTCGTGCAGGTTTGAAGAAAAGAAGGCTTTCAGTCCCAGCTCAACCACAAATTAGCTATGGGATCTTATCCAAGTAAGTTATTTACTAGCTCCCTACAAACACATAAACACACACATGTTCCTTGGGGCTTGGTTTCTTTATATGTCAAATGAGAATAAAAATAACTTCCCTGTTTGGTAAGGTTACTAAGAGGATAAAATAAAATAAACTCATAGATATGAAAGAGTTTTGAGAAAAAAGTACTACACAATGTAATTATTCACTATTAAAAAATTACCCATTATGGACAAATGCTAAATCTTATAGGATTTTGGGGCTGAAATTTGGCTGGGATTTGGCAAAGGGAGTCATCAGGGTAGGCACAAGGCCTGATGTATACCATATTTATTGATAGGCTGAAATACTATCAGCCTATCAGGAGCAGCATTATGATATAGGTGTGTTCAGTTGAACCTTGAAGAATGCTTTGCCTCCAAATAGATAGAGAGGAACAGGAAAAAGAAGTTCCCCAAATGGGGAAACAGCAAAAACCTAAGGGAGCATCTTGGCATGATCTGGAGGGTGAGGAACTTAAGGATCAACCATTATTGAATATTACCCAGGTCTCAGAAATGCATATGGCCTGTTGGGCACAAGTAGCCCCTGAGAGGACATGAATTCACTTATGGGTGCCTACATTACATCTCCAGGGCTCGGCATCAAGAGTTCTAGTTGTTTAAATTCCAGAAGCAGGAATAAAACAAAAGAAGCAGAAGGGTGTTTGGGCAATAAAAGAAGGATTTAGAGAGTATCGACCAGAAGTCAGGACTCTATGTACTACTCTGCAATATTCCTAAATCCATGTTACTTTGCCATGTGTGTTTTTCTTGCCTCCTTCCAAGGATCAGAGGTAAAGCATTTAAAAGGAAGGGCTTGTGTGATTATCCTCGGGGGCCCTATGAGGATAAGTCTATCTGCAGTCAGATTTGCAGAAGAGAAGACTAAAATAGTAGGGGAGTCAAAACGATTTCTAGGGCCTGTGACAAAGGTAAAAAAGAGAAAAGCACAGAAGTCAGCTCAGAACTCAGAGATGGCCACAGGAGCTTAACAATGGAGGGCCTTTGTTATCTTTACCACGGCTAGAGTTCAAAGATGGTTAACAAACTAATGGTGGAGGCTATGCACAAACGTTATCCTTCTTTAATGATTCCTACACCTACTTTGTACCTGCACAGAAGCCAATGCCCACACTTAATCCATTATAAAGCTGGAGTCCTCTATGTTCATTATTGCTAATCTCTACAACAACACTGAAGAGCAGCTATTATCTCTAATTTACAAATGGGAAAAACTGAGGACCAACGATTCAAAGCAACTTGCACAGTATGAATGCATACTGTGTGCCTAGCACTTTTTCAAATGCTTTAGCCTCACAACTCATTTCTTCCCACAATAAGCCTATGAAGGAGGTTCTATTATTATCTTCATTCTACAGATAAGGAAACTGAGCCACAAAGTGTTTAAGTCAGAGCTCATATTCCAAACGGGGTCAGCCTGCATCCTTTTCCTGATATAACACTACCTCTGAAAGAAAAACAATTAATGTTAATTTTCATAAGTAGAAGCAGGTGTTAGTTCTAGCAACTGGAACATAACTGATAAGCTCCATCTATAAGAAAACTCACAGATGCCCTCTGCACTCTATATGTCTACACTCCTCCCCAACAATGCCTCCCCCAGGCCCCCAGGTAGCCCCCAACATGCCCCTTCACATGAACCTGTGCACCAGGACTGAGCCCTGATCCCTTTTACAATGTCATTATCACCACTGTCATGGAAGCTAAGTTTTCATTGACTTTAATAAAAGTTTTACTCTTACCCTTATTGTGCAATCTCCAGTTTTTGACAAACATGGTAAAAAGGAGCCAGAAATGGTCCATAATGAATCTGTTCACAGGACAAGGATTATAATGGAAGTAGACAGTGGTACCAAATTAATGTTCTTTTGACAGAGACAATGGCAAGAACACAGGCGGGTCTACTCTTAAAGATACATAATCCCTTTCCCTCCCACAATAAATCTTGGGGAAATAAGTGAAATCACCAACAGAGTCCTGCATGAAAGATGTTATGTATAAGGGCAAAGTTTTGGTATGTTTGCACTGGATAGAATGAAAGAAGTTGTATTCTTTCTTGACCTGCCCACTTAAGAGAGTTGTTCTGAATGTTAATTTACTTTCACAGGTTAATAGCAACCAAGTCTCCTCTCTCTAAAAATAAGAACACAGCACTACCCTCTTTCAAAGGAAGACCATATTCCTGGTTACTTTCTCACTCTAGGTCTATTAGAGCAATGGATTTGTCCCAGATGGGATCATATTTTAATAATGGTTGAATTAATTGAATACAGAATAGGCAGGCATTGTTCCAAATGGGAGGGGGGGAGCAAATTTTAAGTTTTCAAATGTTGACCCAAAGGACAGTCTTGCTTCCCATTTAATTAAACTTCTAAACAGATACTTAAAATATTCTGACCAGCAACTACAGCATCTTTGCATTCTGCTATCATCTGTTTTATTTTCACAGTCGCCCTCCCCACCTAAGCTTTGATTCAGGCTGAAGATTTCTAGTGGTCTGTTTTCTTGTCTTTTAATGTTTGCTTTTCTAACTACATTGTCTTCTTCAGCAGCCTGTTATCTGCTGAGCTGTTGAAGCTATTTTGTCTTAAATTAACTCCAACCATCTGAGAAAAGAGAGCATGTTCTAAAATGCAAAGCCATGGTGAAGAGTAATGCAGTAGTGATGCTGGAGAGATGACTGGGAAGGCCAGAAATAACAAAGAATAGGAAAACCTATTCGGATAAAATAAGAGAAAGCAACACCTGAGCCTTTTACCTGAACACCAGACTCAAGGTATCAGCTCTCCAGGATCTGTTTAACTCTGTTATCCGTTTCCTTGTTCCCTTCTGGAACATTCTGACTTCCTTCTAAAGTTTACAACAAACTTACAATGTCAGCAATGTCCTCATTTTGCACATGAGAAACCTCAGGCTCAGAAAAGTAGCTTTCCCAAGGTTGGCCAGTGAGGGGAATAACGTAGAGTTTGAATCCACGTATAGATGATCCTAATGATGTGGTCCTACTTTACTCTACCTCACTGCCTCCCAAATTAAGACAAAAAAATCTGTAGTTCTTTAAGCAATGGAAGGCACTCAGCTCAATGATCAAGACTTTTTGTGGCAAAAAGTCTTGGTAACTTCATTTCTGTCCAACTACTAAACTGGCAAGATAGAAAACCACAACTAAAATGATAAATGTGGATTATTTCATTTCTTCTTTGCCTTGTGTTTTGGATATAGATATAGATATTGATACAGATAGATATAGGTATACATATACATACAGTTATAGATGACATATTGGACATATAGGTATAGATACAGATATAGAACCATCCAATATATTAGAGGATACCAAATTTCAACTCTCTTAGCATTCTTCTTATTTGAAGAACATTCATCTTTGATATAAGGCATAAAAGCAGAAATGACATGTTATTTATCAGTAGCTTGGAAAAGAAGAATAGTGGAGGAAATACATGCCCCATTTCACAAAGGAGTAGAGTATGGGCAACAATCTCCTATCCCTGTGAACCTGGGTGATTAATGTATTATAGACTTTTGCCTGTCTGATTCCAAGGAAAGCAGTTACTGCTTTGCTGTACAGATAGAAGAATCCTTGTAACCGTAGAATTACTTTGCAAAGTCAGTCCCTGGGACCTCAGTGCTATTATCAGTCACCCACAAATTCTGCCTCCAAAATCTCTCCTTTGACTCTCGACATCACAATGTCTTGAAATTGTTTTAATGTTCAGCTGTCATTGTGACTTTCTCCTTTGCATAAATGAAGGTCAAACACATTTGAAATAGACAAGACTATAACAGTGTGAGGCCTCAAACTGTATATATTATGTGATGAGCCTTCTAGCTGCTTTGATTTTTATCTGGAATCTAACAAGTAGAGAATGGAGAGTGTTCAGACTGTGAATGAAGCAACACTTATTTAGACCTTCATCTCTATTAAAAAACTATATATATATATTTTTTTTTCTCTTCCTGTAGTCCACACATCTGTGTGTGCATAATAGTCAAACCACAAATTCCCAGGCTGTTTTTCACAGGGATGACATCTCAGAGTGGGATACAAGAACTAATCAATGGGTGTTGTTATGTGTTTTTAGTAGTAGAAGACAAAACTTTGTGGTCACTCTCAGGCCTCAGGGTATTTTTCGCTGGCCAAAAGCCAAGATGGTCTATAATGACCATCTTTTTATTTCCCTCTTCACTTCCTTTCTGTTCTCACCTCTTGCTCTTCCAGTCCCAGAGCTTCCAAAGCAGCTACAGCAAAAATGCTCATTTAACTGAAGGAAGACTGCATCCTTAGAGATCTGCCATCACACAGGATGAAAACCAAAAGCAAACAGAATCCATTAACAAAGCTGTCATATTTTTAAAATCCAAACTTTGAGTAATTAAAAGACTGAGAACCCTCTGCAACTGAATTAACTATCAAAAATAAAATGGCCAGGCCCAATGAAAAATTCACTCATCTGGATAAGATGCAAAACAAGGACAAAGAAGAGAACTCCTAAGATCAGGATTATAGATGAAAAGCATTTAGATTGGAAATAAGACAAGGAATTTCTCCTTATCTATAACTACCTGAGGATTTCATCAGAACCCAGCAGAAAATCATGTTTGTGGTTACTGAGTAATTATAGATGTGTTCCTATTTGTGCTTAAGTTAACTGTAAATAGTTAATTCTATAATGCAATATCATTAAGAATGGTTTGGACAGATGTAAGAATCCTCCCTAGGGTTCAACCAAGCATAACCTTAATCTCTTCCCCACAAGGCTGCCTCTGGTTCTACCAAACCACTTCCTCCTACCAAATTTAAAATTCAAATTTCCCACACCCACCAAAACCCTCACAACTATTAGTTCCACCTCTCCTCACCAAACTCTTCCCTGGGAAGTTAGAGCATAAAATTAGGACAAAAGTAAGCAAAAACAAAAAAATCTGGTTAGCCCTTGATCATATCAAGTTTCAATAAATATTCTTTTTTTTTTTTTAGTGTACTAGCATAACTTTATTTTATTTTATTTTATTTTAACATCTTTATTGGAGTATAATTGCTCCACAGTGGTGCGTTAGTCTCTGCCCCATAACAAAGTGAATCAGCTACACATACACACACATCCCCATATCTCTTCCCTCTTGCATCTCCCTCCCTCCCACCCTCCCCATCCCACCCCTCAATAAATATTCTTAAGAAAGGTAACAATAAGGGTGACCAGAAAGACCTGATTTATATTTTGCAAAATATAGATGATTTTACAAAATTCTATTTATTTTCCAGAGTGGATAGAGAACGTCACCAGTACCTCCAAGAGCCAATGCCTTAGTTCTACTTTAGGTGTGTTACTGTATTCCCAGGAGCTAGATCAACATCTGGCCTTCAGAAGACGTTCAATTAATACTTGTTGCATAAATTTAAAGACAGCTAACTATCTTTCTGACCCTAATTTTCTTAACTGAAAAACACTGAGTAGCTAAGGGTTTTATAACATTTTGTTTAGCCGCTAACCTCATTATTCTTTAAAAACCCTTATGCTATGTTGAATTCCAATATATAAAATAGAAAAAGTGGAGGGTGAAAACAAGAAGGCTGAGAACCTGCCCCCTCATCCACCCCTTGCCCTCACAGCACTTGCACAGATCACTAGGATGCCAGTGACAATGATCTTAAAGGTTCCTCTTCCCAGTTTGCACATTCCACGATACTGCGATATCCAACACAAGACAGAATTTTATCCCCTGAAGCCTCAGAGAAATATAACTTTGTTTTGTGCAGGAAAGACAGACTTTGATCTGGAGCATGGGAATAAAAAGATATGCTTCAACCTGAGATTCCACTCATTCCCTCCCACCTGACATCATGAGGCTATAACGTAAGAGCAGTTTCTGCCTAGCCTTAACCTTTTGATAAACCTCAGCAACCTGAAAAGTAATCAATGGGGTAGGAACCGATTGTGTTGTGTAAATGCTCAAAGGTGATTTTGGGCCTGCAATACTGATAACAGTTGTAATCAAACCTTCATTTCAGACAAAGCCTCAGCATACACTCAAGGCTAATGTCAAAGAATAAAATTACCTTATTAAAAAAAGGTCAAAGCGGATAACTTGGGGCTAAGTTATGCATGTAGTATGGCTGAGGGTGGAGGTGAAGGGGGGAGAGAAACATAAAAGAAATTTACAGTAGGGGAAAGGAATAAGCCATTCTTCAGTGTGCAGACTGGGATCTGTTTTCTAGAAAATATCTGTGTCATGAGACTCTGAAGATCAACAATAAACATTTTTTTTTATATCTGAATATTAGTATTAATAATAGCTAGCTAGCATTTATTGACCCCTTTTAAGTGCCAGGCACAGTCTTAAGTACTTAACTCCACTGTAGTATTTAATCCACCCAACAACCCTATGAGCTCAGGATACTTTTTTACCTCCATTGTATAATGAGAAAAATGAAGCTCAGGCTGGTTAAGAAACAAGCTCAAAGCTCACACAGCTAATAAATAGCAAAACCAGGTTTCAAACCCAAGCCTATCTATAATGTGTAAACTCATATACCCTCTCCATGCTGGGCCTCTTCGGAATCTAATTTAGGTAACAAAGATGCCCTACAGAATGCCAGTCTCTGTTCCTGACACCAAGCCTCTTGAAATCAGGTGAATTTTCTTACTGACAGCCCCATCCCATCAGTCCTGCCTTTTCCTGCCTCTGATCTTCTGCCAGAGCATCTCAAAAAGGCTGGGAGGTCAGTTCATGTTCTGCCATCTCTCGTTAGTTTCCAGCTTGCTTAGTTTTGTCAAGCAGATAGCAATAAAATATACAGCCACCAAGAACTCATCTATTAATAAGGATTAAAAATGCTCCCAATACTATACCAATTAGATGCTCATCTGAAAGTTAAAAACATCAACTCAGCATTAAAGTAGCACAGTGTAGAGTAGGAAAAAATGCAACTTGAGTCCAACTCCTAGTTCTGCCATGTAGAGCTGGGTAGCTTGGGAAAATCACCTAAATGCTTCAAAACTCAGTCTTCCCATCTCCATAGAGGAACAATACTACCAGCCTGCATATATTAGGACAGTCAAATGAGATGAAATGAGCCTGTTTCTAAAGTGTAGTGGATGTCAACGAAGGAGAGACTGCTGTTCTTAAAGTTGTTGGTGCCTTGACACTAAGCATTCAACTGTGAAAACAGTTTGCCTCAGTTCAAACCTCAGCTTTGTTACTTTATTGCTCTGTAACTTTGGACAAGTTTACTAATGGTCTTGTACCTTGGTTTTCTGAACTATAAAATGTAGTAGAAATACCACATAGGGTTGCTGCAAAGATTAAGGTAGTAATAGAATGACTAGCACTAATAATAATAATGATAATAACTTATTAAGTACATGCTATGGATTAGGCATTATACTTACTTTTTAAGCATATAATATCAATAGATAACATTTGTTTTTATTACTTTTAACATTACCATTATTTATTCTCATGAACGTCTGTCTTAGGAATCAATCATTTCAAAACGGATTAAAGCAAGCTTCATCAAAGAAAAAAAATTCTGATATCATCTGAGCCCCTGATCAAACCAAGATTGACACCAGAACTACCCTAAACCTTTTAATATTGTGAACCAACAAATACTTAAGGCAGTTTAAATTGGGTATTTTCTCTCTTAAGCCCAGAAAGAGTCCAAATTGATAGAGCTGAATTCAATCAAATAACCAGTTACTCTCCAATTGTGTAAAATCGATTTTAAAAAAAAAATCCAACCATGGTTTTCCTTTTAGCTAGTTTTGAAATACAGACTGTGTCACTGACATTCACCAGTTGGAGAAAAGGCTGGAGCAGATGAGTGTGTTAAAGGAAGACAGATTCCACGTCAGCATCTGGTCTGAGGCCCACGTAAGATGTTAAGAAAATTATAATGTTATGATGTCCAAAACTGAAAGGAATTTGTAAGGAGTAGTTTCCAAGGGTCTGATGTCTTAGGAGAGAACTATGTAAGTAGAGGCTGCTGTGAAGAGACTTGGGTTGAATCCAACACTAAGGAAAGAATACATACTTGGTCTTCCAATTTAAACAACAAACTAAACTCAAGCAATACTCTCTACTCACTCCTGAAACCCTATTGAAACAACAGTAACTAGACATTTAAAAGACATAGCCCTCAAGGACAAATAACATGGAGTTATTTGTTATGGAGTTATGCAACCCGATTGATTACTTTTGGGAGGGGGGGTATTCAGCCAGCAGTAGGAAAAGGTAAGAAGCAAATCACTTTATACCTCATGATCCTCCAAAAGGCTCAACAATTCGAAAGCACTAGGTATCTTTGAAAATAAAGGTGGAGGTAGGATTTAAAAAAAAAATTTGTTGAGAGTATTTAAACAGTAGTTAGGTCCCAAGATTTTCTCTTATCTCAAAATAAAGGTGAGGTTTATTCTCTGAAAATACTAAAATATGGGGTTTCTGGACTCAGAGAACTCAGGCATGGTCAAGTCGGGACTACCATGTTGAAATGGGGCCAGGAGAAGTAAAAGTATCCATACCGAATATTGAGGCCTCAGCCTTTTTCCTGCATCTGCCTCTTCTATAATGCTGGAAGCCAGCCATAACCCCACTAACCAAGAGACTGGAAGACCTTTTTCTGAGGAATCTGACCAGTCCAAAAGAAAAGAACTAAGGATATGGACATAGGAGGTTCCTCAAGGAAATACTTCAGCCAGATAGTCCTCTATTGAAACACAGAGTTGAAAAGCCTTATTTATACATACAGCTTCCAAGCAGCTTCTGAGTGTCTCACTCTAAATATAAGCAGACAGCCAATTGTCTCAAGCTATTAATGGTATGACTCTAAAATAACTGACAGAAACCAGACAGACAGGAAGAAAGAAAAAGGGGAAAAAAAAAACACTTGGAGGAAGAATAAGTAATGGGGAAAAATTAAACAAACTACCAAACAAAAATCTAGCATTTAAATAATAAGTTTATAATAGTAGATATTGCACTACAAAATCAAGAAAAGAGTGGTATAAAACACCAGAACATTTAAAGAATGAAAAGAAATATTCTTTGGAAATAAAAATTATGTGGCAGAAATGAAAACAACTCAATAGAATAATGGAAGTTTTTTTTTTTTTTTACGGCCATAGGAAAACAAAGAAATAGAAAATAGGAGAAAAAAAGATTTTACATATTAGAAGACCTATCCACTAGGTTTAATGTCAGAGTAGTAGGTATTCCAGAAAGAAAGGGAAAAGAAGAAAGAGAGAGGAAGAAGTAGGGAGAGAGAGTAGGGAATCATTAAAGGAATAATTAAAGAAAATTTTCCAGAACTGAAGGAAGTAAGTTTGCAGAATAAATGGGCCATTATATGACCAACATAGTAAATGAAAATAGACCCATTCCAAGACATATAAACATCAAGTTTGAGAACACTGAGAATAAAGCACACACCCTAAAAGCTTCCAGAGAGGGAAAAGAAGAACACTTTCCTGCAAAGATTTTAGAATTAGAATGGCTCTGGACTTCTCAACGGCAACACTGGAAGCCAAAAGAAAGAATAGAGAAATGCTTCAGATTCGGAGGAAAAAATAATTTCCAGCCCAGAACTGTACATCTAACCAAACTATCAATTAAGTGTGAGAATATTATGAAGATATTTCTAGACATGCAAGGTCTCAAAAATTTGCTTCCCAAGCTCCCTTCCACAAGAAAGTACTGAAGACCACACTTCACCAAAATTAGGAAGTAAAGCAAGAAAAAGAACATATGGAATTAATAAAAGAGAGGGCAGACGAATAATAGTCTATTGGTGAAAATAGATTCCTAACGCAACAGCTGGAGAGCAGACTGATCAAAAGGTTTCAGAAAAATTATTTCAAGAAATAAGACTAAAACTAATTCTTTTTTTATTTATTTATTTTATTTATTTTTTTAAAATTTTTGGCTGTGTTTTGTCTTCGTTGCTGCATGCGGGCTTTCTCTAGTTGTGGCCAGCGCAGGCTTCTCATTGCGGTGGCTTCTCTTGTTGTGGAGCATGGGCTCTAGGCACGCGGGCTTCAGTAGTTGTGGCTCACGGGCTCAGTAGTTGTGGCTCACAGGCTCTAGAGCGCAGGCTCAGTAGTTGTGGCGCACGGGCTTAGTTGCTCCGCGGCATGTGGGATCTTCCCGGACCAGGGATCGAACCCATGTCCCCCGCATTGGCAGGCGGATTCTTAACCACTGTGTCACCAGGGAAGCCCCCTAAAACTAATTCTTAATGTATCTGACCATATTCAGAGGAAATTTACTCAATGGGGGAAGAGTGTAGGGATGAGTTAACTACTGAGTCACAAAAAAATAAGCCAACTATGAAATAACATAAAACAAAGACAATAATCACTAAGTCCAAGGGAAAAAATGTTGTGTACGGGGCTTCCCTGGTGGCGCAGTGGTTGAGAATCTGCCTGCTAATGCAGGAGACACGGGTTCGAGCCCTGGTGTGGGAAGATCCCACATGCTGCGGAGCAACCAGGCCCGTGAGCCACAACTACTGAGTCTGCGCATCTGGAGCCTGTGCTCCGCAACAGGAGAGGCCACGACAGTGAAGGGCCTGCGCACCGCGATGAAGAGTGGCCCCCACTTGCCACAACTAGAGAAAGCCCTCACACAGAAATGAAGACCCAACACAGCCATAAATAATTTAAAAATAAAAAATAAAAAAATAAAGGCAGAAAAAAATTAAAAGAAAAAATGTTGGGTATGAAAGGAAGAGAAATCATGTACACTGCATGGCTGAGCTATGAATAGTATTTGCTATTGATGATAGTGTGAACACTGAATAGTGACCCAAGTACAGTAGCTAAGGGTAGCTACTAGGGAGGGTAAAGAGATGAGGTTGTGCATGTGTATATGAGGTGGCAGCTGTCAAAGACAGCTAAATCTTCATCTTTCATGGTGAGGAATCAATAGATTATACCTAAAAGTGGACTATCCAGAAATTGCAATAAAAGCATGACTCAAAAGAATCAGCCGAAAGAGTTGAAATTGGTTGCCTCTGTAGAACAGGAGATACAAGAAGGTTTTAAGGGATTGTTCTCATAACAAGAATTGTCAGGTAAATTGTAAATTTTCCTCTTTAAAACATGTACAATTTTGATTTTTTTTAAAAAAAGCAAATAGAAATGAAAACCAAGGGAGACAAAGTAGGCCAGAAAGGGCACTTGCCTGCCCATATACCAAATCAAGAAAGCATGAACCTAGAAGAGTGTTGGTTCAAGTGACAAAATCAAGATGACACTAGGGCAGATCTGGGGTACAGATGGAAATACATAGTTAAAGACTTGCATTCGTTCAATAAACATTTACTGTGCCCCCAGGGCATCTCTCCTTCTCTTCCCCCCTCCTCCCTCCTCCTCTTCTCCTTCTCCACCTTCTGCTCCCCCTCTCCCTTCTCATCCTCCTCCTCCTCATCATCACCATCACGACAAAAAATCATTAAGCAATTACTCTGTGCAGTATTCTACGTCAAAAGCTTTACACAAATAACGTCATTTAATACTCACAACAACTGCATAATAAGAGGTATTTTATTACTTCCATTTCACAGAGAAGAAAACTGGGGCACAGAGAAGTTAACTTGCCCAATGTTGCACATCTAGTAAGTGACAAACCAGCAATCTCCATTAGGGGACCACACAGTTTTATTCCAGAGCCTGGGCTCTTAACCACTGGCTAAACTATTGAGCACAAAGAAAATATTCAATAAATTATTATTGAATGAAACTCAGACAAGTATATATTATGAGACAGGCACTGGGGATACAAAGATGAAAAAGAATTCAGTCCCTGAAATCAGGGAGTTTGTAGTCTAATGACTTAAAAGCAAAACTCTAAAGCCATCTGTTAGATACGAACTTGGTCATAATGGGTTAATTTTAATTGCTACCGCCATCTCATCCTCAGTCATGCCTTGTCTCTTTGTAGTCACAATACACGAAGTTTACACCCTATCAGAGAGGTCATCTACTCTCCCATTTTGTAAGTAGCAAAATTGAGGCCCAGGGATTTTATAACTTCTCCAAGATCAAAAAGAGGCAAAACCAAGATTAGAATCATGTCCCTTGACTCCCACTTTGGTGCTCATTTTTACTGAGTTAGAACCTACATAAGTAACAACTCCCAGGAATTAACATTTACCCCTGGCACCCACAGATCAGCTGGCACCACTGTTAGCCACTAACCAAAGAAACTCACTGTAAAAGAGCAGAAGGAATGGATCTGAGCAGGTGATATTCCAAAGATATTTTTAAATAAACAATGAACCTTTAAAGTAATGGAGGCCATATTTATTCTGCTGCTCAAATTGATTGCTTGGATGTGGTTTACAATATTAAAATATCTATAAATATATATTTAATTTCCACCCATATCTGCCAGGAACCATAATGTAAACTTTAATCAGCATTTTCCTTAACATTTGAAAGGCAATTATAAGACTATATTAACATTCATCTTACATGGCTTCTTTAAAAGGCTGTTGTTTAGCATGGCTGTTAAATCATTAAGCAAGCACACGGTGTGATATCATACACAGGACTGACCGGAATTCATTATTTTCTTATCTAAATCATTTTCCCAGAGTTGGATTAAATAAATTACCTAATTATCATACAAGAGTCCGACACAGTTCCCTGACTGATCTGTCATCTTGATGAAACTATGATCTCACTACAATGGTAGAGTCAGTCATCAAATACTTCAAATGAAATAAAAGTATCTTCATCAAATACAACATTTTTACTTAAACTCTCAAGACATTTTCAACAATATAATAAGAGAAGTAACAAGATATGTGGGGAGAGTCAAAGAAACAACCTTTTACCACAATAAATGGTAGTTAAATGATAGAACCTCATAAACAAAATAGAGGGATCTTCATTAATCCTATGCTGAAACTTACAGAAAGGATTTCATGTTGCTTTCTCTTTGTCAATTATTATAAATGACTGAGCTTTCTTTCAGGATCTTGTTGGCCTTCCAAAGAGAAGGCTCTACTTAAGGGTTTAGATTCCAGATTCTTCCCAGGCATCCAGGCTAAAATTATCAGTCATTTTCATCTGTAACCCATTCTGTCTATCCACTTGCCATTCCTGGTCTATTTCACCTTCAAATCCCTTCTTCTTCATTTTCCATAGCCATTTCCTTAGTCCAAGCCTTCATTACTTCTACCTTAGTGTAACTCATTCGTTTCAACAGGTCTTTGTCTGATCTTGTCTCACACTAGCTAACTCACATTTTCGGCCAAGAAGGTCCTAATGTTTCCCTGAAGTCTAAATTCTTTAGGCTTGCATTCAAAGCCATCTCCCATTTGTCCCTCTTCTACCAAGCTTACTTCCCACTAACCACACCTCCCCCCAACCCCGACACACACACACATTAGAATATAAGCTTTATGGTGGAGATTTAGGGCTGTTTTGTTCTCTACAGAATCTCTAATGCCTAAACACAATGCCTGGTACTTAGTAGATGCTCAGTAAATATTTGTTGAACAAAGGAATGAATGTAGCCTGCTCTCACCTTATACTAAACAAGCCACTGCACAACTACACTCAGCTTTGAAAGTCCTGGGTTCCAATTATATTGATCAAAAAATTCCCAGCAATCTTTCAAAATTTTCTTTAAACAATGCCTCCTCTGAGAAGTACTGTTGACACCCTCAGTATCTCATTTGTTCCCAAAGGACCTTAATATCTCTTTCATATTATGCTTTTTTATTGTGTTAAAATATACAAAACATAAATTTTCCATTTTAATCATTTTAAGTGTACACTTCAATGGCATTAAGTATGTTCATATCATTGTGCAACCACCACAATCATCATCTCCAGAACTTTTTCATCATCCCAAACTGACACTCTGTACCCTTAAAAAATAAATTCTCGTTTCCCCCTCCTCCAGTCCCTGGCAACTACCATTCTCCTTTCTGTCTCTATGAATTTGACTACTCTAGGTACCTCGTATCAGTGGAATCATATAATATTTGTCCTTTATGTCTGGCTTATTTCACTTAGCATAATGTCTTCAAGGTCCATCCATGTCACAGCATGTGTCAGAATTTCATTCTTTTTTAAGGTTGAATAATATTCCATTGCATACACACACACACGTACACACACACACCACATTGTTTATCCATTCATCCATCAATGGACATTTGCGTTGTGTCCATCTTCTGGTTATGGTGAATAACGCTGCTATGAACATGGGTGAGCAAATACCTGTTTGAACCTCTGCTTTTAACTGTTTTGGGTACTGAAATACCCAGAAGTGGAATTGCTGGATTATATGGTAATTCTTTGTTTAATTTTTTTGAGGAACCACCATAATATTCTCCACAGCAGCTGCACCATTTTACGTTCCCACCAGTGATGCGTAAGGGTTCCACTCTCTCCACAGCCTCACCAACACTTATATTTTCTGGTCTTGTTTGTTTGTTTGTTTTGATAATAGTCATCCTAATAGGTATGAAGTGGTATCCCATTATGGTTTTCATTTGCATTTCTCTAAAGATTAATGATATTGGGCATCTTTTCATGTGTTTATTGGCCATCTGTATGTCTTTGGAGAAATGTCTATCAAAGTCCTTTGTCCCTTTTTCAATTGGGTTGTTTTCTTATTGTTGAGTTATAGGAGTTCTTTATATATTCTGGCTATCAATGCATTATCAAATATATTATTTGCTAATATTTCTCCCATTCTGTGGTTTGCCTTTTCACTCTGTTGATGGTGTCCTTTGATACACAAAATTTTAAATTTTGATGACGTTCAATTTATCTATTTTCTCTTTTGTTGCCTTTGTTTTCGGTGTCACATCCAAGAAATTATCACTAAACTCAATGTCATGAAGCTTTTCCCCTATTTTTTTCTGAGAGTTTCCTAGTTTGGGCTCTTACATTTAGATCTTTGATCCATTTTGAATTTATTTTTGTATATGGCGTAAGGTAAGAATTCAACTTCATTCTTTTGCATGTGGATATCCACTTTTCCCAGCACCAGTTGTTGTAAAGACTCCTTTCTCCATTGGATGGTTTTGGCACCCTTGTCTAAAATCATTTGACCATATTCATGAGGGTTTATTCGTGGGCTCTCTATTTTATTCCATTGATCTATATGCCTGCCTTTGTGCCAGTACCACACTGTTTTGATTACTATAGTTTTAAAGTAAGTTTTTAAATCAAGAGTTTTGAATCCTCCAACTTTGTTCTTTTTCAAGATTGTTTGGGCAATTTGGGGCTCCTTAAGACTCCATATGAATTTTAGAATGGATTTTTCTATTTCTGCAAAAAAAATGTAGTTAGGATTTTTTTATGGATTGCATGAAATTCGTAGAGTACTTTGAGTGGCATTGATATCTCAACAACATTAAGTCTTCCAAACCATGAACACAAGATGTCTTTCAAATTATTTATGTCTTCTTTAATTTCCTTCAGCAACATTTTGTAGTTTTCATTGTACAAGCCTCCTTGGTTAAGTTTATTCACACATATTTTCTTCACTGTCATTGTAAATGAAAGTGTTTTCTTAATTTCTTTTTGGGGATTGTTCATTGTTACTTGTATAGGAATGTAACTGATTTTTGTGAGCTGTCTTTGTATCCTGCAATCACTGAATTAATTTATTGGTTCTAATAGTTTTTTTTTTTTGTGGAACCTTTAGGGTAATGCTGCACTTTTAACTTATTCTTTCTTATAATATAGTTGTGTTTATGTATCTGCCTATCCCTTTCAGATTGTAAATTTCTTGAGGGCACAAGCCACCTCTCTTTATAGCCCCTAGCCTACTGTTTTGTGTACACAATGATACAAATAATTTAAAGAAATAAATCAGTATATATTTTAAAAGAATATCTATGTTCCTGAATTATGGCAATATTCTGAGAAAGGATATTCCTGGGACTGAATAACAGGAGGTCTCTGAGGTCCTTTTCTCCTACAAACTCTCTGGTCTCCTTATGACATATTTCATAGTCAGAGGATGTGGAGAAGAAAAAATAAGACTAACATTTATTGAACATCTACTCTCTGCCAAGTACAATTCTCATTTCATACTCACTACTGTGTTGAAGCAGGTATTGCCCCACCCATTTGTCCAATGAGACTGCAGAGTTTTAGAGAAGTTAATTGAGATTATATACCTAGGAAGTAGAGAAGCCAGAATTCTATGGGGAAATTATTAGGCAAGGAGAAACTCTGGGAGTTAGAAAGAGTAGAAGGTAGAGAAGATGGCAAATCAGGACTAGATATCTTTACCACAGAGTCTTTGAAGAGAAAAAGTTAGCCCCGTTGAGATTGGAAATGTGATTCTGTGTTGAAAACAGGAGAGGAATCTGGGATGTGTTTAGGGGGTTCTGACAGTACAAAATCAGTTCATCTTATTATATTGTACCGGGCCTAGCTATGAAGTATTCATGGGTAGAGCTGAAGTTGAATCACCCTGTGCACTGAGGCAGGAGCTGAGAAACACTCCCTGAATGCCCATGTCAAACTAAGTGATGAATAAAAGTTGCTCAAAACTTCTGCAATATTAAGGATTCTGGTTACTCTGCACCTATGGAGTCCTAGAAGTTATGACTCAATATATTCAAATCTCTAGTGTATCTGATTTTGAGGCCTGTTTTTACTTCATCATACAGACTTAAGACGCATTATTTCCTAGAAATGTATCCTTACCATCAAGATACTTTATCCTCAAGATACTTTCAACATGGTCAGAATTAACTGGAACAATATCATGTATTACTGAAACTTGCAAAACTGTTTTAGCATTCTCCCAAAAGTATTTGCCTTTTTTCTCTCTCCGTCTACTTTTTTTCCCTTTTTCTTTTTCTTTCTTTTTTTTGGCCTGGAAGGAAGAGAATTCACTTTATAGCACTCTGTTATTATGGTGCTCAATAAACACTAAATAATATGCTTATAATTGCTAAATATGGGCAACAGCTGCTACTATGGATCATAGATTCTGTATGAAAAGATTTTATTAGATTTGTTTGATGCTGAGATGACACTGCTATTTTTTTGTTTTTGTGTTTGTCTTTTTTTTAGTTGTGAAATGAATAGTCACAGGAGAGAATTAACTGACAATAGCATATTCTGAAGAATACCATCTATTGCCTGGTCTTGTTTTTTTCTATATTCAATATCACATTTGCAATTTGTATATTTTTAAATTCATTTTCAAGGTCATATTTTCCTTCAAAAGTTTGCCTGGAATGGGCAGGATGTGTGTGTGTGTTTATCCATGCCCATGTGAAGATGGAGAATAAGTGGGGGTTAAATAGTTGATCTATGTCCAAATATAACCTAAAGGAACTGCTGTCTGTGATCTTAAAGGTATACATAAAATGAATTTCAGTAAACATCATATGTCCCAATCTCTTTGTCAATGACAGTGGTCTTTACATCCAAAGCTAGACCCACAACTGCAAGACTCAGGAAAACAAAATTCTAACTTGGAATAAAACCATTTCAACATTCTCCATGCTTTGGAAATTTTCTAAGTTTCTCCTCCCCTCAAACTACTTATTTATCTCTGATATCTTTAAAACTCTGTCATTTAAAAGGTAACTCTGCACAAGAACTTTACTCATTTTACTACAAATGACTCGTTGTGACAATTGTCAGGGGAGAATTTACAAAGGAATTTCACATACAAAAAAAAAATTCCTGATTTTCATGAGGGAAACTGCATTTTTACTGTCATGTCCGACCTAGAGCTCCCGAAACAACTCCAGAAGGTCTGAGCTCTGCTTTGCCTTTCACGGCAATAAGATAATTGGTAGCTACAATTAGGATTACAGAAGGGTAGATGGCAGATGGAAGAGTTAGAAAAGATGTAGCGTGATTTTCCAAACCCAGGTGGAGGATGTGGCTGTCTCTTTAGAAAGCCCTGCTGAGGCTCTGCTCTAAAATCCACGGAACCCTAAGAAGGGAGCTGGGCAAAAACTGACTTCTCAGCAACTCCCCTTACTTACTTCAACAGAGTGGCACTCTTACTTTGAATAACAAAAAAGGACAGCACGGAGATGCTGATGTCACTGTGAGGGGTTCTGTGGGGCTCAGTTTGAGCCTTTCCTTCCTTTGGATTCTAGCTTCAGAGGGAGTAAGGCAGTTCCCTGGTGTTAGGAAAACTTTGTTTCATAGCACTAAAGTCTACAAGGGAGCAAAATAGCAGATGTGAAGACTGTGGCGACAGAGGAAGAGCCTCACTGATCTGCAGAGCTCTCTGTCCATGAAGGGAGCAGTCAACAAAGCAGTGAGTCGGCTCTTAGCAGCCTCAACTTTCATCTCAGAAGCCAGGACTCACAGAGTAGGTGGCTGTGAATCTCTTTTTGGTTTGTTCTGTCAGTCCTGACACTTCAGCTATTCTTCCTGATCAGGAACCAAGAATGGTCACTCAAAATTGAAAATAGAAAAAGGAAGACAAGTAGGATGGCTTAGTTGGTTTGTAGGTAGTGCTGCTGATACTAAAGTTAGGAACTTGATTATCAAATTATGGTAAAGAAAAGCAATATCTTAATATATGGAGAAACCAGCATTGCATACTACAGAATCTAGCAAAGAATAAGAGTGTTAGGGAGAGAGCAAAATGAGTTAAAGGGAATTTATCATTGAAAAATTAACTTTCTTCTTTTGAAAATAGCCATCTGTTACTCTTATGTGCAGCAAGTGATCTCAATTACTCATACTTGCACTGGATCATATACCAATAATCAATCAACACTACCAAAAGGAAAGAGATGGACTAGCATAAATGTCAAAAGAAAAAGCGTCTGATTATTCACAAGAAATGAACTATACCTAAACACTTAAAAGTGACCTTGACATCCTCAAAGCAAAATGCTCACTGATTGTTTATGTGTTGTTCTTCCCTCCAAGCCATTTCGTTTTGTTTTTCTTTTCTCTTTTTTAGCTTTCTTAAGCCATGAGGTCTTTTGCCTTAAAAAAATGTTCAGTTCAGTATAGACCCATGAATCAAGGAAGTTTGAACCTGTGAGAGGTACCATTACCTGCTCAGGACAGGATACCGAGACTTCCAGGGCTCCTACCCTTTTAATTATGAAAATATCCGTGGCAGCTATGACAGATAGCTGAGGACCTCATGCAAATGTGGTCAGAATGAAAAGGATTTACCCTGAGGCTCAATCTGGACTGAGATCCAGCAGAACTTTCCTAGTCCTAACTCTGCCATTAATTGGCAAGGTATTCTCCTGTCCAAACCTCAAAATTCTCATTTTTAAAATAGGAAATATTGGTCTAGTTGATTTCCAAGTTCTATATCAAAGGCCCATAGAACTTCCAACGCAACATTATTATTGTTATCAAACAATGGTCCATGTGCCCGTGGCACTGAAAGCCAAACTTTGATAGCAGGTATTTGCAGCAAAGGAAGGATTTATTTATTAGCAGGGCACCACGCAAGGGAGTGGGAGACAAATCTCAGCTCCACTTCAACTTGGTCTTTGAATTAGGGGTTTTTTTAAAAGGGGAAGAACAAAGAAGTTGGGATTAATCATCATCTAGTGACATTTCTGTGACATTTCCTAATCATAGTTTTGGGAGTCAGGGTGCCTCTGGTTTATGATTCTCAGGCCAGGGTCCGTGGCTCAGAGATCTGTGAGCTCATCTTGCCCTGGAGAAACAACCTAAGTTTGTACATTAACGATGATATCTACAACAGCAGTTTTAGTACAGTGTTATCAACAATGGCAATCTTAATCATCTGGTTGTTTAGCATTCAGTTAGCACACGATTGAAGTCAGAGGGAACAAAGAAAAGGAATAAAGTTTTGGATGCAAAGATTAATCATAAACTCAGTAAGGGAACTCAGTTTTAGGGGGATTTGGTTTCACTATTGTTGATAATTTCAACCAAATCATAAAATATTAATTAAAAAAAAAAAAACCGTAAAATTCTGAGAAGACAAAGGGTAATGCTACATTGATATAAAACTCTCTTCCAAAAGCCCTCCTGCTCAGGTATTTGAGATAATTGTCCTGATGCAAGAAATTCAATGTCAAGAATACTTCTGCCTTTGTACTGTGTCAAATTTAAAAGGTTTTAATGCATTTGTATTGGATTCTCTGCTCCTGTGCCCCTTGGTGCAGTTGCAAGTGGAGTATTGATTGAGGCTTTCTGAAAACGAAAAATGGAAAAAAGACTTGTTCTCCCACTCAACTGCCACAAGCCATGCTTTCACATCCAACCTTGCCTGCATTCCTCTGTCTGTGGTTCAAGTACAGATAAGGCATTTGTATCTGAGCAGGCAACGCTCTCTTTTTCTTGGCCCTAGATTTCTGAAAAATAAAATGTTATTTGCAAAAAAGGTCGGGGTGGGGGTGGAATCTACCATGACAGAATTGTTCTGATCCCAGACTGAAAGCATGCATGCCTAACAAATGAAGGGACTGGGTGTGATTTAGTGTAATGCCAGCAGCAAAAACACAACTGCAAATTTTTTTTTTTCCAAGCTGCTCTCTGAGGCTCAAATTGCTGTTTTGCTGTCTGCATCTTTAATGATGGTTGATACATCCCCTGGGGAGGAAAGTACTGATCTCCTGTATCTTGATTTAGTAGCTGAGCTGATTTTATATTATTTATATATATATATATACATACACACTTACACGCATATATATTTAGCAGTCACCAAAGTCAATGAAGGCAAGACGGAAGGAGGGTGGGAAAGAGTAACCAGGGATCAATGCGCCATAAGTGGCAAATAATTTCCATATATAAACAATTCCTTTCTCTCAGTTATTATTTAATCTGCTTTACACCTTAAACAATAAAGAATCCTAGTACTTATGGTAGAGTTTTTTGGTTTTGTTTTGTTTTTTAAGATCAGAGCAGATCTATGCTTTGTGTAGTAATTTAATAAGAAAAGTTTTTGACAAGCCAATATGACACTTTAAACTAAACAGAGAGGGCAATACATGTAGCCAAGATGTTTGCCAGTTAACCCAGGGTAGCATCCTGAGACTTTAAATAGAATCTAATCCTTAATCCTCCAATTCACAGATGACTCACCTGACCAATCAAGGTTAGGAGTCTGAGAAAAGTAACAGAGTTGGGGATTAAGAAAAGTCTTCCAAGAAAGACAGCAGCTGAGAACTGAAGAATAGATGGAAATTAATCAGAGAAGAAGGGCCTACTGTACTCTCCTCTTGTGCAGAGATGCAGAGACACTAAATATCATGGATTCTTCATAAATAAAGACAGAGGACATTGCTCATCAAATTCGTGGGTGAGAAAAGCTTTGAGGAAGAGAAAACATGTTTTACACCAGAATTCTGCACCAAATGATTACCAAAGGTTGACTGATGAATCAAATCTTATAATAAAATTTAATAGGGATAAAAGTATAACCCTACATGTGGGTTCCAAAAGAAATTATTTTTTATTAATTTTTATTGGAGTATGGTTGCTTTATAATGTTGTGTTAGCCTCCACTGCAAAACAGAATGAATCAGCCATACACATACAGATATACCCTCCCTTTTGGATTCCCTCCCATTTAGGTTACCACAGTGTATTAGGTAAAGTTCCCTGTGCTTTACAGTATGTTCCCATCAGTTATCTATTTTATACATAGTATCAATAATGTATATGCGTAAATCCCAGTCTCCCAATTCCTCCCACCCCTCCCCTCTCCCCCTTGGAATCCATACATTTGTTCTGTATGTCTGTGTCTCTATTTCTGCTTTGCAAATAAGATCATCTACACCATTTTTCTAGATTCCACATATATGCGTTATTATACGATATTTGCTTTTCTGTTTCTGACTTGCTTCATTCTGTATGACACTCTCTAGGTCCATCCATGTCTCTGCAAATGACCCAATTTCATTCCTTTTGATAGCTGAGTAATATTCCATTGTATATATGTACCACAACTTCTTTATCCATTCGTCTGTCAATGGACATTTAGGTTGCTTCCATGACCTGGCTATTGTAAATAGTGCTGCAACGAACACTGAGTGCATGTGTTTCTTTGAATTATAGTTTTCTCTGGGTATATGCCCAGTAGTGGGATTGCTGGGTCATATGGTAGTTCTATTTTTAGTTATTAAAGAAACCTCCATACTTTTTTCCATAGTGGCTGTATCAATTTACATTCCCACCAACAGTGTATGAGGGTTCCCTTTTCCCCACACGCTCTCCAGCATTTATTCTTTGTAGATTTTCTGTTGATGCCCATTCTAACTGGTGTGAGGTGATACCTCATTGTAGTTTTGATTTGCATTTCTCTAATAATTAGTGATGTTGAGCATCTTTTCATGTGTTTGTTGGCCATCTGTAGGTCTTCTTTGGAGAAATGTCTATTTAGGTCTTCCACCCATTTTTGGATTGCGTTGTTTGGTTTTTTGATATTGAGCTGCATGAGCTGCTTGTATATTTTGGAGATTGACAATCCTTTGTCATTTGCTTCATTTGTAAATATTTTCTCCCATTCTGAGGGTTGTCTTTTCATCTTGTTTATGGTTTCTTTTGCTGTGCAAAAGCTTTTAAGTTTCATTAGGTCCCTTTTGTTTTAATTTTCATTACTCTAGGAGGTGGATCAAAAAGGATCTTGCTGTGATTTATGTCAAAGAGTGTTCTGCCTATGTTTTCCTCTAAGAGTTTTATAGTGTCTGGCCTTACATTTAGGTCTTTAATCCATTTTGAGTTTATTTTTGTGTATGGTGTTAGGGAGTGTTCTAATTTCATTCTTTTACATGTAGCTGTCCAGTTTTCCAAGCAGCACTTATTGAAGAGACTGTCTTTTCTCTATTGTGTATTTTTGCCTCCTTTGTCATAGATAAGGTAACCATAGGTTCATGGGTTTATCTCTGGGCTTTCTATCCTGTTCCACTGATCTATATTTCTGTTTTTGTGCCAGTACCATACTGTCTTGATTACTGTAGCTTTGTAGTATAGTCTGAAGCCAGGGCGCTCCATTTTTCTTTCTCAAGATTGCTTTGGCTATTCGGGGTCTTTTGTGTTTCCATACAAATTGTGAAATTTTTGGCTCTAGTTCTGTGAAAAATGCCATTGGCAATTTGATAGGGATTGCACTGAATCTGTAGATTTCTTTGGGTAGTATAGTCATTTTCACAATACTGATTCTTCCAATCCAAGATATGATATATCTCTCCATCTGTTTCTGTCGTCTTTGATTTCTTTCAAGAGTGTCTTTTAGTTTTCTGCATACAGGTCTTTATTCCCCTTCGGTAGGTTTATTCCTAGGGATTTATCCTTTTCGTTGCAATGGTAAATGGGATTGTTTCCTTAATTTCTCTTTCTGCCCTTTCATTGTTAGTGTATAAGAATGCAAGAGATTTCTGTGCATTTTGTATCCTGCAATTTTACCAAATTCACTTATTAGCTCTAGTAGTTTTCTGGTGGCATCTTTAGGATTTTCTATGTATAGTATCATGTCATCTGCAACAGTGACAGTTTTACTTCTTCTTTTCCAATTTGGATTCCTTTTATTTCTTTTTCTTCTCTGATTGCCATGGCTAGGACTTCCAAAACTATGTTGAATAATAGTGGTGAGAGTGGAAACCTTTGCCTTGTTCTTGATCTTAGAGGAAATGCTTTCAGTTTTTCACTATTGAGAATAATGTTTGCTGTGAGTTTGTCATATATGGCCTTTATTATGTTGAGGTAGGCTCCCTCTTTGCCCACTTTCTGGAGAGTTTTTATCATAAATGGGTGTTGAATTTTGTCAAAAGCTTTTTCTGCATCTATTGAGATGATCATACGGTTTTTATTCTTTATTTATTAATGTGGTGTGTCACATGGATTGATTAGCATATATTGAAGAATCCTTGCACCCCTGGAATAAATCCCACTTGATCATGGTGTATGATCCTTTTACTGTGTTGTTGGATTCTGTTTGCTAGTATTCTGTTGAGGATTTTTGCATCTATGTTCATCAGTGATACTGGCCTGTAATTTTCTTTTTTTGTGATATCTTTGTCTGGTTTTGTTATCAGGGTGATGGTAGCCTTGTAGAATGAGTTTGGGAGTGTTCCACCCTCTGCAATTTTTTGGAAGAATTTGAGAAGGATACGTTCTAACTCTTCTCTAAATGTTTGATAGAATTCACCTGTGAAGCCATCTGGTCCTGGACTTTTGTTTGTTGGAAGATTTTAAATCACAGTTTCAATTTCATTACTTGTGATTGGTCTGTTCATATTTTCTATTTCTTCTTGGTTCAGTCTTGGAAGGTTGTACTTTTCTAAGAATTTGTCCATTTCATCCAGGTTGTCCATTTTATTGGCATATAGTTGCTTGTAGTACTCTCTTATGATCCTTTGTATTTCTATGATGTCAGTTGTAAGTTCTCCTTTTTCATTTCTAATTTTACTGATTTGCGTCCTCTTCCTTCTTTTCTTGATGAGTCTGGCTAATGGTTTATGAATTTTGTTTATCTTCTCAAAGAACCAGGTTTTAGTTTTATTGATCTTTGTTATTGTTTTCTTCATTTCTATTTCATTTATTTCTGCTCTGATCTTTATGATTTCTTTCCTTCTACTAACTTTGGGTTTTGTTTGTTCTTTTTTCTCTAGTAGCTTTAGATGTAAGATTGGGATGTTTATTTGAGATTTGTCTTGTTTCTTGAGGTAGGATTGTATTGCTATAAACTTCCCTCATAGAACTGCTTTTGCTGTATTGCATAGGTTTTGGGTCATCGTGTTTTCGTTGTCATTTGTTTCTACGTATTTTTTGATTTCCTCTTTGATTTCTTCAGTGATCTCTTGGTTATTTAGTAGCATACTGTTTAGCCTCCATGTGGTTGTATTTTTTACAGGTTTTTTCCTGTAACTGATGTCTAATCTCATAGCACTGTAGTCATAGAAGATGCTTGATATGATTTCAATTTTCTTAAATTTTCCTTTCTTTAAAAGGCTTGATATGTGACCCAAGATGTGATCTATCATGGAGAATGTTTCATGAGCACTTGAGAAGAAAGTGTATTCTGCCACTTTTGGGTGGAATGTTCTGTAAATATCAACTAAGTCTATTTGGTCTATTTTGTCATTTAAAACTTGTGTTTCCATATTTATTTTCTGTTTGGATGAACTGTCCATTGGTGTAAGTGGGGTGTTAAAGTCCCCCACTATTATTGTGTTATTGTTGATTTCTCCTTTTACAGCTGTTAGCATTTGCCTTTTGTATTGAGGTGCTCCTATATCCTCTTCTCGGATTGATCCTTTGATCATTATGTAGTGTCCTTCCTTGTCTCTTGTAATAGTCTTTATTTTAAAGTCTATCTTATCTGATATGAGTATTGCTAGTCCAGCTTTCTTTTGATTCCCATTTACATGGAATATCTTGAAATTTTTTTTATTCTAAACACTCTTCTACAGAAGGAGTAGATATAGAGCCACAGTGACACATGATCTAGGAGGTGATAAGTGTTGCTGCATCAACAGACAGAGAACCTTCTCAGGTTGAGGAAGGTAAGCATCCTACTCTTTCTCCTCTGGTCTAATCAGATCATTCTTGGAATGATGTGTTGTGTTCAGTTCCTCATGAGACAAACTAAAGAGATCAAGGGAAACTGGAGCATAATCAAAGAAAAGTAACTGGGATTGTCGTAAACTTGAACCAGGAAATATTGGCTTGGCCAAAAAGTTCGTTCGGGTATTTCTGTAAGATTTTATGGAAAAACCTGAACGAACATTTTGGCCAACCCAATAAAATAAATCTGGTGGTGGTGGTGCTCTAAGCATGGACACACGGAATGTCTCAGCTAAGTGGTTTCTTACTGTGTGCCCACTTTATTTCAGGGGTGGCAAACAGGTTTCAACTTGTTGCATGACAAACAATGGTCAATTGGTTGTAACTTCCTAGAGTGATGTGATAAGGGGCTGCAGAAACTATATGCAAACTCAGCCAAGAAATCAATTAGCAGTGACTGCCACAGCCACGGGGACAGGAGTGGTACTTATCCTTGGTACTTATCCAAGGTGTTGGCCATTCCTGCCTGATCAGCAACATCCTTTGACTAGCAGAAATTCAATTCTGGGCCTTGGGCTCACTTTCACCTCAGCGTCAGTGGCTTCTCCATAAGAACTCTGGTAAATCCTTCTGGAAAGCAGCCAGACCAAAAATGAGACCATAAAGCCACCTTAACGAGCAACAGTGAGGCTGCAGGAGAACAGCAGATTCTGCTGCTCTCCTTCAGTACCCTTCACATGAATTAGAAGAAGCATGTCTGAGCTGGTGCCACTTGTTAATTGCCTTTTTGCAGACAGTAGGAACTGAATTCTAATAAGTCTTTCTGGTCCCGATGAATGTACCAAGAGAAATATAACTTTAAAAGATAAAGAATGAAACCCCTTGAATAATATAGGTAAAAGAAGGTCAGTCCTATCTTTAAGGCCCTTTCTCCCCAATTTTTGACTTACAGGCATCCACAAAGTCCAAATGAACTCATCTTGATGAGGCATTTGAAGAAAACACCGTGAAATGGTGCTGTGACTAGTGGGGTCCCTACGGGGAGTGGACGTTAAGAAGACTTAATCCTTTGTTCTCCTTATCATAATTAGGCTTGTTTGGTATGGTAGGATGCGTCAGAAATCCCAGTTTTGCCAGATAAGATCTTAGACAAATTATTTAATCCTACTAGAAATTCAAACCCAGAGAGATTAATATCATTCATATCATAGAGTTTTTTTTATATATATATTTGTTTTAATATGCTTTTACTTTTTTTATTTTTTATTTATTTATTTTTTTAATGCTATTCTTGTCTGCTTACATTCTTTTTATGTACGTATGTATGTATGGCTGTGTTGGGTCTTCGTTTCTGTGCGAGGGCTTTCTCTAGTTGTGGTAAGCGGGGGCCACTCTTCATCGCGGTGCATGGGCCTCTCACTATCGCGGCCTCTCATTGCCGAGCACAGGCTCCAGACGCGCAGGCTCAGTAATTGTGGCTCACGGGCTGAGTTGCTCTGCGGCACGTGGAATCTTCCCAGGCCAGGGCTCGAACCCGCATCCCCTGCATTGGCAGGCAGATTCTCAACCACTGCGCCACAAGAGAAGCCCCATAGAGATGTTTTTAAGCATTAAACAATGAATCTCTTTCAATTATTTTTGCTTGGTTTTAAAGTAATAGATGATCATTGCAAAAAAAAAATCATCAGAAAACAGAAAGACATTTTAAAAGAGAGAGAGAGAGAAATAAATCACTTGTAAACCTACAACCTAGAAATAACTACAATGACCATTTTAGTGTATAACATTTACTGAAAAGGAATAGAAGCACTTGGTACACACACACACACACACACACACACACACACAAACAAGGGTATAATGAACAGTAAGCCTTTCTTTTGCCCCCAGAGCCCAGGGTAGACAGAACTCAAAGTTATTGGATGGCAACAAATGTCAACAGTTTCTTGTTTAGCCTTCCAAAATTTTACTATGCAAGTATAAGCATTATACATAAATTTGTATATTTTATACGTCATTTAAATGTATTTTAAAGCACGTTTTAATGTTGGCAAATGCACCATGTGAGAGTGAGGTAATATTTTTATTGATGAGCCCTACTTCTAATAAGACAGAGAGATTGGAGGACATTATTGGCCTCCAGAATCCCTATTATGCTACCAGCAACTACAGAAGCTTCTCAAGTGGTATATGCCCCAATGGATGCCCATTATTATTGGATGAGCCTTGGCCCCATATCACCAGCTGGTATTCTATTTAGCTTTTTCATTTGTTGTGTCACATGTTGTACATTCTAGGTAAGTCAAGCAGCCTTCTCCTTGGCCTCTCTCCTCCAGAATCACACATTGGTTTGGCCTTCCTGGATCTCAGCACTTAGATATTGAAAGGATTACATAAAATGAGTCTAAATAAGAAAGTCAAGACCTGAAATAGATGGGCCTAAGAGAACCATTCCCTGTTCTATTGGAGAAAATTTCCTGTTCTATTGGAGAAAATGCTAAACTACCCAACTATAGGAAACTTATGAAAGAGCAGAAAGAGTCACATTCATGTTTTAGATAAAACTCTTTTGTTTCTCCACTTAAAGATTTTCTCCTAAACTTCATGTTCAATCATGTGTCCCTGAGAATGCCTTTTTATTCCTTTACTTGCAACTTGCTCATCTTTGAATGGATAGGGTGAAGGGGGCAGTGATGTCCTGAGCTCCCTCTAGAAGTTAACCAGGGTGACAACTTAGTTTTGTTATCTTTTCCAACCCTGATAGTCTATGACTGTTGCTGAAACCCATTCAGTCACAGATGAATGAGAGCAGAGTCACATTGTCTGGTTGTCAAATAGAATCAATTATCCAGTGAAGTTACAGTCATCCACAAGGGGCCACCTAATTAGGAATAAATAATAAGTTCAATGTCATTCCTCTACACTGACCCTGACATGATTCTAAGAATAATGAAGTCTTAAAAATCAGAGATAGCACTGACCATTTAAGTCATGTGATTGTTTATCCAATCATGAAAGTTATCTACACACATTAACCATCGATTCATGAAAATCAGTTTTAAATAGCAAACTATGGAGTCAGTGAAGTTGGGCAGAGTTGCCTCTTACATAGTCATCAGGTACTGAGGTTACCATATTAGACAAAATCTACGTAAGCAAAAGTGATCTTGAAAATGCCATAAATTGTCAATAAATTACAGAAAACATTTTACATATAATCCTACAAATAATTTTCAACTAATTTTCTAACTCTCAGTCAATATTTTGTTTTTTGTTTGTTTTATTTTTGTAGCCCTCAAAAATGTCAACAATTGGTCAACCAGTGGTTTTCATATCTTTGAATGATCAAACAACACTTTTCAGTAGAATTAACTCTTTTGGACATGTTTGCTTACAACATGTGCACATTGAATTGAATGAAGTATAGAACCACTAATCCTATTTAACTTGACATTAAATCAATGAAGATTTTAAAATAGAATTGTATGAGTTTTAGTTGCAGTGATAGCCTGAAGGGAAAAGGTATCTAGAGGTTTAGTTTAGAGACATTTATGGGCTCATATTCTCTGATTCAGCACTCTAAAGTCAAGTAACAGGAAAACTACCACTTTTTTGAATAATACCATAAATATCTGCTTCAATTCCTACTGTCAGCCAAGCACTTTGTTAAGCCCTCACAACAGTCTTTCAAGATTAGGTTTTAAGATCTCCATTTTATACTTGAGCTTAGAGAAATTAACTAACTTCGTTCAAGGTTTTGAAGCAAATAAATTGTAGACCACAATTTGAGCCTGGAAGGCTAAAGTTCATGTTCTTCCCATCAGTCTAAAGAAAGTCTATCCTTTGTAAATGGGATTTGAATTTCCTACATCTGATAAATAACTCTTCTGTTTTCAACGAAGATGTCACTAGTCACAAAGAGTAAATCATCATATGATTTATCCTAGTACATGAACCCATAGATAAAGAAGTATTTCTCCTTTTTGTTAGCACTTTCTGGACGGTTGAACTCATTCTGAAAACACTAAATCTGCTGAGCTCTCCTTGCCCAGTGTCACCATTCTTCAGGCTGGGAAGTACTCTCTGGGAAAGATCTAAGCAATGGTTCTAAAAGTGTGGTCACCAGCCAAGCAGCATCAGCATCACTTGGGAACTTACTAGAAATGCATATTCTAGAGTTTTGCTGCAGACCTGCTAAATCAGAAACTTTGGGGGGCTGGGGCCCAGTGATCTGTGATTTAAAAAGCCCTTTCTGTGATTCTATGCCAGGGTCAAGTTTGAGAATCACCGATCTATAGGAAAAACTCCCATGAGTCTTCCTGTCTCTCAGACCTTGAGACATCCTTCTGAAAGATCTATGCAGAAAGCATTAATCAAGCCTCTGAATTCAAATGACTAAGAAAGCGCCAAGTCTAAATTTGTTTGACTGTTCTTTTCCTTAAGCAGAAGGACTTTAATTCTGTCAAAAAGTCCCTGCAGAACAAAGGGCCCCTGCCCTCCCCTAGGAGGGATTGAAGGGTTGGAACCAGAATCATGGGCATCTGTGAACACAGACACAGACACACTCATACATACACAGAAACACCCAAACACACAAGCACTAAGGGAACTCTGTCTAGGTTCAAGGCAGGCTCAAAAGTCCCAGGGATCTTTGTGTAGGCTTAAGAGTCCAGGAATAGTACTTGACTTAAGAAATAGTGAAACTGTCTCTGTATACATCAGTATAGAAAAGGACTTTAGGCTTTGTGCCACTGGCTTGCTGTGTGATCTCAGGCAGGTAAGCAGCCTCTCTTGTTCTCAGTTTCCTCATCCATAAAATGGGAAAGTAAACATTTATTGGGCACTTTCCACATGCCAAGCATTGTACTGTTTCACAAGCATTTCATACTTAATACTTAATACAATCCTTTGAGTTAGGTATTATAGCCCCTATTTAACAAGTTCTAAGTTCAAAGGGGTCAAGCCAATTGTCAGAGATCACACAATGATTTAGTGATGGAGTGGGAGATAATCCTTGCCTGTGACTCCAAAGCTTGAGCTCTTAACCACAACCATCCTTGAGAATTTCTTCTATTTCCATCACTCTCCCATCTGAGGACTCAAATACACCTTCCCCATTCTACCTGAAATTTGGGTTTTTTATTTTTAGTTAACATGGATTTTTTTGAATTGCTCATACAGATGAGTAGGTCACACTTTAAGATAAAGAATTTCCAAAGATTTTGAGGGCGTAGAAAAAAAGGAAGTCTTTTATATGGATATTTGGGGTAAATTTAAATATAGGTAATATTTATTTTTATATCCATTATGGATGGATTTAAGGTCACTTCGCTAGGATGGACACAGAAAATATACAACTTGTTCATAAAATTATATAATATATAATTTGTAATATAAAAAATATATAATTTCATTTATGAAATTACCGTGTTTGAAATATCCAGAGATGAACTGGCTTGAGCAGGGAGAAAGTAATCATTTTGTGGTTCTCTGACATAGCCCAAAAAGGTCTTTTAAGCTTTTAAATGTAAATTACTTGAAATCAGAAACTACTCTGTCTTATTTTATATCTCTACTATCTGTCGGGGTCGGTAAATGATTGTTGAATAACCTAATTAAAAAAGGAATGAATATATTATAGAAACTGAGCAATCTCCCCTTCCTGCTCCTTTAGCAAATTCTTAAGATGAATTTGTTCAATAAGATTATTTTCCTGCTACTTAGATAAAGCTACTGATTTCAGTATATGAATTTTAATTGGGAAATATTATAGTAAAAGAGGAAGTTTTGAAACCTAGTTTTTAAGAGACAAGTTGCTGCACTGAGGCTGAGAAGCCCAGTAACCTGCCTGCGGCATGGGTGCCCTGGGACAGGAGGAAGATGGGCTAGAGGACAAGATAAGACAGGGTCTAACTCAACTTCAGGCTACGCACCCACTCTAAGCCAATAAAGAGGTTGTCCCCACAGGCAGGCATGTAACAAAAAAGGGGCTTAAAGCCATTTAATAAATAAAGCAGTCTTTAAATTCCCTGAGGATAGGGAAGATATCCACTCATATTCCCAGGAACTAACCAGTCCTAGGCACAGAGCTGGCACTGAGTATATGCTTGTGCTTAATAATCATCATCATACCTACCATGTACTGAGCATCCCATTCTGTGCAGGATGATTTCAATGCATTTTCTCCCACCCTACAAATTTTCAGGCCACGCTGTTTATCCACATAATTGACTGCAAAAGGTTTTCTTGAAGGCAGAAAAGAATAGAATGTGACCATTCAGTTTCATTAAAATAAGGTATAATCTGTAGTGTATCTATAGTTGGAAATATAACATCCAGCATCAGTCTGGTAACATAAATATATATATATATATATTCATAACTATCTACTATAAGCCCTGGAAACTCCAGCTTTACCCTAGTAAAACAGAAATATTTGGTGCTAGTAGCAGCATCAGTAGTCACAATTTTGCCCGTTATTTAGAGGTTGAACGAGTTGGTACAAATGGTAATAACATTCCAATGGGGTTGAGATCTTTTTTTCTTTCACAAAATATGAATGTTTTTAACATAAAAACTCTACATGTATGTGGAAGAATATGAAACATGAGACCACAGCAAGAATTTGATCTACATCAAAATGATTCTAAGAATGAAAAGCTTCGTGGAAGAATTTGACACCATGCACTTCAGTGCAGTCTGCAACCAGAATCTCACACAGACCAAGAAAATGAGGCTTTGCTCCAATGGCAAAGGTGAAAACAGAGTTCCCAGGTCACAAAGTCAGAGAGCCATTATTATCATCCTGACCAGATAACTGAGGAAACTGAGATTTACAGGTGGGAAATGATTTGTTCAAAGGTACAAGGCTAATATTTAAGGCAGACAAGATTGGACCTGAAATCAAGCAATGACACCCTGACCCACAACTCCTAGAAAAGTACACCCAGGCTCCAGGCCCTAGGAGAGAAACTGTTAACAAAGCGCTAACAAATAAGTTCTATATTCCCAAGATGTAGAGTTCTGGGACAGTAAGGGAAGGGGATGGCTGTAAGAAATATAGGGGCAAGAGGGATAAAGCTCATCATCAGATGATGACCATTCATCTGCTGTCATTCCCTCCTTCCTTTGCTGCTCAGCACCCCCCTCTAGCTCATCCCATATGCACTGCCCCACACACACACTTGTAAATCAACTCTGGAAGTTAAAAACAAGTCATATTAAAGACACAAAAGCTCAGTGTGCAGAGAGATCCTGCTAGTCCAGCACTATTTTCTGCCTACTCAGAGATAAACAATAGGCCTTTTTGATGTTCCTTCCAAATGATATAGTTCTTGGCCCCTTCACTAGAAATACAGTCATCAGATAAAATAATCCCTGAATGGTAATGTTTGTATGATTACTTTTATTAATTATCAGCAGCCAGACAAGGCACTGGGGCAGTAGAGTCCTCTGGTGCATCTACTAGGGTCAATATAGACAAACAACAGCTTCCCTCCTTGAGGCCTCCACGGTGACAATCATTAGAAGTTTGTAGCTTGACTACTCCCTCATCTAATATTTTCATTCATTATGCAGAAACATTGTTCTTACTCTACCTTTGGTTTCATTGTGTAATAAGGGAACAAAAGAGTTGAAAATCAATTGCCCAGAAGTTCCTCTATCAAATGGGACCCAATATTGCCAGTGGCTTCAACTGGATTATTCGCTATCTTGTCCTTGGTTTATCTAAAAAGCTGATGGAGGCAGCTTTAGGCTGCATGGCAGTCACAGGAACACACAAGGGAAAGAGCTGTTGAAGGAGACAGTGGGATGTATCTCCTGGACACACAAGAGAGAGAGAAATAGGGAGGGAGGCCTTGCGCATTAAAGAAGAGACAAAGGAAGAGAGGAAGAAATAGAGGAAAGGAAAGAGAGAGAGAAGGAGGGGATAATATTAATTCTGTCCTGGGATACTGACTTACTTGGTTCCAGATTGGGCCAGGGCATTTGGTACTTTTTTAAAAGAATCTAGAGTGGTTCTAATACACACCAGAATTGAGAACCACCAAAAGGAAACAACAAAAACAGAGTATTTGAGGGACTTCCCTAGTGAGTCAGTAGTTAAGACTTTGCCTTTCAATGCCAGGGGTACGGGTCTGATCCCTGATCAGGGAGCCAAGATCCCACATGGCTCGGGGCCAAAAAACCCCAAAAAAACATAAAACAGAAGCAATGTTGTAACAAATTAAATAAAGACTTTAAAAATGGTCCACATCAGGGAGACCTTCAAGATGGTGAAGGACTGAGACGTGGAGATCGCCTTCTACCCCACAAGTACATCAGAAATACATCTACACGTGGAACAACTCCTACAGAACACCTACTGAATGCTGGCAGAAGACCGCAGGTTTCCCAAAAGGCAAGAAACTCTCCACGTACCTGGGTAGGGCAAAAGAAAAAACAGATACAAAAGAATTGGGACCGGACCTGCACCTCTGGGAGGGAGCTGTGAAGGAGGGAAAGTTTCCACACACTAGAAAACCCCTTTACTGGTGGAGACGGGGGGGTGGCCAGGGGGGAAGCTTCGGAGCCACGGAGGAGAGCGCAGCCATAGGGGTGCAGAGGGCAAAGTGGAGAGATTCCCGCACAGAGAATCGGTGCAGACCAGCACTCACCAGCCCGAGAGGCTTGTCTGCTCACCCGCCGGGATGGGTGGGGGCTGGGAGCTGAGGCCCAGACTTCGGAGGTCAGATCCCAGGGAGAGGACTGGGGTTGGCGGCGTGAACACAGCCTGAAGGGGCTAGTGCACCACAGCTAGACGAGAGGGAGTCCCGGAAAAAGTCTGGACCTGCCGAAGAGGCAAGAGACCATTGTTTTGGGGTGCGTGAGGAGAGAGGATTCAGAGCACTGCCTAAACGAGCTCCAGAGATGGGTGTGAGCCGCGGTTATCAGCGCAGACACCAGAGACGGGCATGAGACTCTAAGGCTGCTGCGGCCACCACCAAGAAGCCTGTGTGCAAGCACAGGTCACTATCCACACCTGCCCTCCCAGGAGACTGTACAGCCCGCCACTGCCAGGGTCCCGTGATCCAGGGACAACTTCCTCGGGAGAACACACGGCGCACCTCAGGCTGGTGCAACGTCACGCCGGCCTCTGCCACCGCAGGCTCGCCCTGTATCTGTACCCCTCCCTCCCACCGGCCTGAGTGAGCCAGAGTCCCCTAATCAGCTGCTACTTTAACCCTGTACTGTCAGAGCGAAGAACAGACGCCCTCAGGTGACCTACATGCAGAGGCGGGGCCAAATCCAAAGCTGAACCCCAGGAGCTGTGCAAATAAAGAAGAGAAAGGGAAATCTGTCTCAGCAGCCACAGGAGCAGCGGATTAAATCTCCACAATCAACTTGATGTACGCTGCATCTATGGAATACCTAAACAGACAACGAGTTATCCCAAAATTGAGGAGGTGGACTTTGGAAGCAACAATATATATATATTTTTTCCTTTTTCTCTTTTTGTGAGTGTGTGTGTATGCTTCTTTCTGTGATTTTGTCTGTATAGCTTTGTTTTCAGCATTTGTCCTAGGGTTCTGTCTGTCTGTTTTTTTGTTTTTGTTTCTGTTTTCTTTTCTTTCTTTTTTTATTATAGTTTTTAGCACTTGTTATAATTGGTGGATTTATTTTTTGGTTTGGTTGCTCTCTTCTTTCTTTCTTTTTTTTTATAACTTTTTAATTTTTTATTTTAAATAATTGTTTTTTATTTTAATAAACTTAATAACTTTTTTAATTTTATTATTATTTTTTCTCTTTCTTTCTTTTTTTCTCTCTTTTCTACTGAGCCGTGTGGCTGACAGGGTCTTGGCACTCTGGCCGGGGGTCAGGCCTGTACCTCTGAGGTGGAAGAGCTGAGTTCAGAACACTGGTCCACCAGAGACCTCCCGGCTCCATGTAATATCAAATGGCAAAAGCTCTCCCAGAGATCTCCATCTCAATGATAAGATGCAGCTCCACTCAATGATCAGCAAGCTATAGTGCTGGACACCTATGCCAAACAACTAGCAAGACAGGAACACAACCCCACCCATTAGCAGAGAGGCTGCCTAAAACCATAATAAGGTCACAGATGCCCCAAAACACACCACCTGCATAAAGTCCTGCCCACCAGAAAGACAAGATCCAGCCACATCCACCAGAACACAGGCACCAGTCCCCTCCAACAGGAGGCCTACACAACCCACTGAACCAACCTTAGCCAAAGGGGGTGGACAGCAAAAACAACGGGAACTACGAACCTGCAGCTTGCAAAAAGGAGACCCCAAACACAGTAAGTTAAGCAAAATGAGAAGACAGAGAAACACACAGCAGATGAAGGAGCAACGTAAAAACCCACCAGACCAAACAAATAAAGAGGAAATAGGCAGTCTACTTGAAAAAGAATTCAGAGTAATGAAAGTAAAGATGATCCAAACTCTTGCAAATAGAATGGACAAAATACAAGAAAGGTTTAACAAGGACCTAGAAGAACTAAAGAGCAAACAAACAATGATGAACAACAAAATAAATGAAATTAAAAATTCTCTGGAAGTCTCTGGGAGGGCTCACTCACACCAAGGAGAACTTCCCAGAACCTCTGCTGCCAGTGTCCTTATCCCCACGGTGAAACAGAGCCACCACTCGCTTCTGCAGGAGACCCCCCAACACCAGCAGGTAGGTCTGGTTCAGTCTCCCCCAGGGTCACTGCTCCTTCCCCTGGGTCCCGATGCACACATTACTTTGTGTGTGCCCTCCAAGAGTGGGGTCTCTGTTTCCCCCAGTCCTGTCAAAGTCCTGCAATCAATTCCCACTAGGCTTCAAAGTCTGATTCTCTAGGAATTCCTCCTCCCGTAGCCGGACCCCCAGGTTGGGAAGCCTGACGTGGGGCTCAGAACCTTCACTCCAGTGGGTGGACTTCTGTGGTATAAGTGTTCGCCAGTCTGTGAGCCACCCACCCAGCAGTTATGGGATTTGATTTTACTCTGATTGCGCCCGTCCTACCGTCTCACTGTGGCTTCTCCTCTGTCCTTGGACGTGGGGTATCCTCCTTGGTGAAGTCCAGGGGCTTCCTGTCAATGACTGTCCAGCAGCCAGTTGTGATTCTGGTGCTCTCGCAAGAGGGAGTGAGAGCACGTCCTTCTACTCCGCCATCTTGGTTAATCTCCTTGGCGTGAGCCCTCCCAGAGACTGCCATTAACCCCACCAAAGAGCACGGGTAGGCTCCAGTGTTGGATTGCCTCAGGCAAAACAACCAACAGGGAGGGAACCCAGCCCCACCCATCAACAGTCAAGTGAATTAAGGTTTTACTGAGCTCTGACCGCCACAGCAACAGGGAGGGAACCCAGCCCCACCCATCAACAGTCAAGTGGATTAAGGTTTTACTGAGCTCTGACCGCCACAGCAACAGTCAGCTCTACCCACCACCAGAGCCTCCCATCAAGCCTCTTAGATAGCCTCAACCACCAGAGGACAGACAGCAGAAGCAAGAAAAACTACAATCCTGCAGCCTGTGGACCAAAAACCACAGTTACAGAAAGATAGAGAAGATGAAAAGGCAGAGGGCTATGTACCAGATGAAGGAACAAGAAAAAACCCCAGAAAAACAACTAAATGAAGTGGAGATAGGCAACCTTCCAGAAAAAGAATTCAGAATAATGATAGTGAAGATGATCCAGGACCTCGGAATAAGAATGGAGGCAAAGATTGAGAAGATGCAAGAAATGATTAACAAAGACCTAGAAGAATTAAAGAACAAACAAACAGAGATGACCAATACAATAACTGAAATGAAAACTACACTAGAAGGAATCAATAGCAGAATAACTGAGGCAGAAGAACGGATAAGTGACCTGGAAGACAGAATGGTGGAATTCACTGCTGCGGAACAGAATAAAGAAAAAAGAATGAAAAGAAATGAAGACAGCCTAAGAGACCTCTGGGACAACATTAAACGCAACAACATTCGCATTATAGGGGTCCCAGAAGGAGAAGAGAGAGAGAAAGGACCAGAGAAAATATTTGAAGAGATTATAGTCGAAAACTTCCCTAACATGGGAAAGGAAATAGCCACCCAAGTCCAGGAAGCGCAGAGAGTCCCATACAGAATAAACCCAAGGAGAAACACGCCGAGACACATAGTAATCAAAGTGGCAAAAATTAAAGACAAAGAAAAATTATTGAAAGCAGCAAGGGAAAAACGACAAATAACATACAAGGGAACTCCCATAAGGTTAACAGCTGATTTCTCAGCAGAAACTCTGCAAGCCAGAAGGGAGTGGCATGATATACTTAAAGTGATGAAAGGGAAGAACCTACAACCAAGATTACTCTACCCGGCAAGGATCTCATTTAGATTTGATGGAGAAACCAAAAGCTTTACAGACAAGCAAAAGCTAAGAGAATTCAGCACCACCAAACCAGCTCTACAACAAATGCTAAAGGAACTTCTCTAAGTGGGAAACACAAGAGAAGAAAAGGACCTACAAAAACAAACCCAAAACAATTAAGAAAATGGTCATAGGAACATACATATCGATAATTACCTTAAACGTGAATGGATTAAATGCCCCAACCAAAAGACATAGACTGGCTGAATGGATACAAAAACAAGACCCATATATATGCTGTCTACAAGAGACCCACTTTAGACCTAGGGACACATACAGACTGAAAGGGAGGGGATGGAAAAAGATATTCCATGCAAATGGAAATCAAAAGAAAGCTGGAGTAGCTATACTCATATCAGATAAAATAGACTTTAAAATAAAGAATGTTAAAAGAGACAAGGAAGGACACTACATAATGATCCAGGGATCAATCCACGAAGAAGATATAACAATTATAAATATATATGCACCCAACATAGGAGCACCTCAATACATAAGGCAACTGCTAACAGCTATAAAAGAGGAAATCGACAGTAACACAATAATAGTGGGGGACTTTAACACTCCACTTACACCAATGGACAGATCATCCAAAATGAAAATAAATAAGGAAACAGAAGCTTTAAATGACACAATAGACCAGATAGATTTAATTGATATATATAGGACATTCCATCCAAAAACAGCAGATTACACGTTCTTCTCAAGTGCGCACGGAACATTCTCCAGGATAGATCACATCTTGGGTCACAAATCAAGCCTCAGTAAATTTAAGAAAATTGAAATCATATCAAGCATCTTTTCTGACCACAACGCTATGAGATTAGAAATGAATTACAGGGAAAAAAACGTAAAAAAGACAAACACATGGAGGCTAAACAATACGTTACTAAATAACCAAGAGATCACTGAAGAAATCAAAGAGGAAATCAAAAAATACCTAGAGACAAATGACAATGAAAACACAACGACCCAAAACCTATGGGATGCAGCAAAAGCAGTTCTAAGAGGGAAGTTTATAGCTATACAAGCCTACCTAAAGAAACAAGAAAAATCTCAAGTAAACAATCTAACCTTACACCTAAAGAAACTAGAGAAAGAAGAACAAACAAAACCCAAAGTTAGCAGAAGGAAAGAAATCATAAAGATCAGAGCAGAAATAAATGAAATAGAAACAAAGAAAACAATAGCAAAGATCAATAAAACTAAAAGTTGGTTCTTTGAGAAGATAAACAAAATTGATAAGCCATTAGCCAGACTCATCAAGAAAAAGAGGGAGAGAACTCAAATCAATAAAATCAGAAATGAAAAAGGAGAAGTTACAACAGACACCGCAGAAATACAAAGCATCCTAAGAGACTACTACAAGCAACTTTATGCCAATAAAATGGACAACCTGGAAGAAATGGACAAATTCTTAGAAAGGTATAACCTTCCAAGACTGAATCAGGAAGAAACAGAATATATGAACAGACCAATCACAAGTAATGAAATTGAAACTGTGATTAAAAATCTTCCAACAAACAAAAGTCCAGGACCAGATGGCTTCACAGGTGAATTCTATCAAACATTTAGAGGAGAGCTAACACCCATCCTTCTCAAACTCTTCCAAAAAACTGCAGAGGAAGGAACACTCCCAAACTCATTCTATGAGGCCACCATCACCCTGATACCAAAACCAGACAAAGATACTACAAAAAAAGAAAATTACAGACCAATATCACTGATGAATATAGATGCAAAAATCCTTAACAAACTACTAGCAAACAGAATCCAACAGCATATTAAAAGGATCATAATACCATGAACAAGTGGGATTTATCCCAGGGATGCAAGGATTCTTCAATATATGCAAATCAATCACGTGATACACCATATTAACAAACTGAAGAATAACAACCATAGGATCATTATCTCAATAGATGCAGAAAAAACTTTTGACAAAATTCAACACCCATTTATGATAAAATCTCTCCAGAAAGTGGGCATAGAAGGAACCTACCTCAACATAATAAAGGCCATATATGACAAACCCACAGCAAACATCATTCTCAATGGTGAAAAACTGAAAGCATTTCCTCTAAGATCAGGAACGAGACATGGATGTCCACTCTTGCCACTATTATTTAACATAGTTTTGGAAGTCCTAGCCACGGCAATCAGAGAAGAAAAAGAAATAAAAGGAATACAAATTGGAAAAGAAGAAGTAAAACTGTCACTGTTTGCAGATGACATGATACTATACATAGAGAATCCTAAAGATGCCACCAGAAAACTACTAGAGCTAATCAATGAATTTTGTAAAGTTGCAGGATATACAATTAATGCACAGAAATCTCTTGCATTCCTATACACTAATGATGAAAAGTCTAAAAGTGAAATTAAGGAAACACTCCCATTTACCATTGTAACAAAAAGAATAAAATACCTAGGAATAAACCTACCTAGGGAGACAAAAGACCTGTATGGAGAAAACTATAAGACACTGATGAAAGAAATTAAAGATGATACCAACAGATGGAGAGATATGCCATGTTCTTGGAGTGGAAGAATCAATATTGTGAAAATAACTATACTACCCAAGCAACCTACAGATTCAATGCAATCCCTATCAAATTACCAATGGCATTTTTTACAGAACTAGAACAAAAAATCTTAAAATTTGTCTGGAGACACAAAGACCCCAAACAGCCAAAGCAGTCTTGAAGGAAAAAAACAGAGCTGGAGGAATCAGACTCCCTGACTTCAGACTATACTACAAAGCTACAGTAATCAAGACAGTACGGTACTGGCCCAAAAACAGAAATATAGATCAATGGAACAGGATAGAAAGCTCAGAGATAAACCCACACACCTATGGTCAACTAATCTATGACAAAGGAGGCAAGGATATACAATGAAGAAAGACAGTCTCTTCAATAAGTGGTGCTGGAAAAACCAGACAGCTACATGTAAAAGAATGAAATTAGAACACTCCCTAACACCATACAGAAAAATAAACTCAAAATGGATTAGAGACCTAAATATAAGACTGGACACTATAAAACTCTTAGAGGAAAACATAGGCAGAATACTCTATGACATAAATCACAGCAAGATCTTTTTTGACCCACCTCCTAGAGTAATGGAAATAAAAACAAAAATAAACAAATGGGACCTAATGAAACTTAAAAGCTTTTGCAAAGCAAAGGAAACTACAAGCAAGACGATAAGACAACCCTCAGAATGGGAGAAAATATCTGCAAACAAATCAATGGACAAAGTATTAATCTCCAAAATATATAAACAGCTCATGTAGCTCAATGTTAAAAAAACAAACAACCCAATCCAAAAATGGGCAGAAGACCTAAAGAGACATTTCTCCAAAGAGAACATACAGATGGCCAAGAAGCACATGAAAAGCTGCTGAACACCACTAATTATCAGAGAAATGCAAATCAAAACTACAATGAGGTGTCACCTCACACCAGTCAGAATGAGCATCAACAGAAAATCTACAAACAACAAATGCTGGAGAGGGTGTGGAGAAAAGGGAACCCTCTTGCACTGTTGGTGGGAATGTAAATTGATACAGCCACTATGGAGAACAGTATGGAGGTTCCTTAAAAAACTAAATATAGAGCTACCATACGACCCAGCAATCCCACTACTGGGCATATACCCAGAGAAAACCATAATTCAAAAAGACACATGCACCCCAATGTTCATTGCAGCATTATTTACAATAGCCAGGTCATGGAACCAACCTAAATGCCCATTAACAGATGAATGGATAAAGATGTGGTACATATATACAATGGAATATTACTCAGCCATAAAAAGGAACGAAATTGGGTCATTTGTAGAGACGTGGATGGATCTAGAGACTGTCATACAGAGTGAAGTAAGTCAGAAAGAAAAAAACAAGTATCATATATTAACACATATATGTGGAACCTAGAAAAATGGTACAGATGAACCGGTTTACAGGGCAGAAATTGAGACACAGAAGTAGAAAACAGACGTATGGACACCAAGGGGGGTAAGTGGTGGGGAGGGGGTGGTGGGATGAACTGGGAAATTTTGATTGACATGTATACACTAATATGTATAAAATCGATAACTAATACAACCCTGCTGTATAAAAAAATAAATAAAATAAAATTCTAAAATTCTAAAATAAATGGAATTTTCAGAGAAGGATACATTAACAAACTTGACTTTCTCAACATGTAAAATTTCTAAACACAAAAGACTATAAACAGAATTAAATGACAAGTGACAAATGGGGAAGCATTTATAGTATTTGTAACAAAACAAGTATTAACATACAAAATATATAATTGCTTTGAAAATCAATAAGTAAAATATAAACAATTCAGGAGAAAAAAATACACAAATGTTATAAACAAGTAACTTGAAGAAGAAATGGAAAATAGTACTAAAAATACACACAATTCTCCAGAGAATTAGGCCATGCCAAACACCAATCCCAAAAGGTTACATACTGTATGACTCCATTTATGTAACATTCTTAAAAATGACAAAATTGGGACTTCCCTGGTGGTCCAGTGGGAAAGACTCCACGCTCCCAATGCAGGGGGCCCCAGTTCAATCCCTGGTCAAGGAACTAGATCCCGCACGCATGCGGCAACTAAGAAGTCCACATGCCGCAACTAATAAGTCCACCTGCCGCAACTAAGAGTCTGCATGCCGCCACTAAAGATCCCGCATGCCACAACTCAGACCCGGCACAGCCAAAATAAATAAATAAATAAATAAATTTTTTTAACAAATGACAAAATCTTAGAAATGGAGAACAGATTACTGTTTGTGAGGAGTTAAGTTTGTGGGGTAGAATTGGAAGTGGCTATAAAAGTGTAACATGAAGGAGCCTTTGATTGATAGAATATTTTGTATCTTGACTGAATTAATGCAAGTATCCTGATTGTGATATTGTACTGTAATTTTATAAGATGTTACCATTGGGGGAAAATGGATAAAGGATACATGGATCTCTATTATTTCTTACAAGTTCATGGAACTCTACAATGCATCTCAAAATTAAAGTTTAATTGAAAACACACACACACAAAAACCCACAGTACTTAGGGACATGTAAATTAAGACTACAGTTGACCTTTGAACAACAGGGGTTTGAACTGCACAGGTCCACTTATACTCAGATTTTTTTCCAAGTGTGTGGATGTGGAATTGTGGATGTGAAGGAGCCACAGATAGGGAAGAAGGCCAACTATAAGTTATACGGATTTTCCACTGTGTGGACGGTTGGCCTCCTAACCCTCGTGTTGTTCAAGGATCGAATGTATACTAAGAAAGCATTTTTAGCCAAAACAGATTGGCAAAAATTAAAAAGGTTGATAATAACAAGTGTTAGAGAAGAAAATAGGAAGCATTTACTATAATACTCTTCCGGTGGTAATATAAATTGGTATGCCATTTTTTGGAGTATGTTTTAGAATATCTATTTTAAAAATTAAATAAACATAACACTTGGACACAGTTATTCCACTTCTTCGTATCTAGCGAAAAGAAGACAGAAAATGAGCGAAAGAAGGGGGAGGGGAGGAAGGAAAGTGGGAGGAAAGAGAAAGAGAAAGAAAAAGAAAGGAAGCACATGTTAAGACAGTCATTATAAAATTACAAATAGCAATTACTATTCTAAAACTTGTGTGGCTAGTATGATTCCAAGCACCTTACATATATTAACTTATTTAACACAAAACAATGGCTTGTTTTCGTATCAAGAAACTGAGGCACAGTGGTAAGTAACTTGCCCAAACTATTTCAGGAGCTGGCTGCATAGTCTCTGCTCCTAACAGTTGCACAGAGCTGCCTCTAGATGTCCATAATAGCAAACTATTAGAGAGTTTAAATGTCCACCAAGAGAGGTATAATTAAACAATGGAAATCTATACTGTGGAGTACAGAAATATTAAATGTGTTCAATGAAATTAAGTTTGTAAAGTAAAGTAATAAAGTATGACCTATTTGTAGGACGAAATTTCACAAAATAAAATGATATATTACTTACACACACACTAGAAAATCCCAAGGTAATTAACAGAATGGTAACGGTAGTTGCCTTAGGGGAGGAAACTGAAATTTCTAATGATGTTCAAAAATAACTTTCATTTTATCTATACTGCTTGAATCTCTTTACCAGAAAGTATTCATAAATTACCAGTTGACTTTAAAATGTTTATAGATTATTATCAATTCGGATGACTTACTTGAGCAGGCTGCAGAATTTCCCCTACTGACCTTTAATATATTTCTTGACTCAAATTTATATCATAAAAAGTGCTTTACTGCACAATTAGTATACAATTATGTAGTTTCTCCCATACACTCCAAACAGCTCCAGCCTCTGACGTACACAGCCATGTTACAGGAATAAGGAATCAGCAGTCTCAACAGTCCAGGAGTGTAGCATCCCAGATTATGGATGCTTTCTAAAAGGAGTTAATACCACATCCAAACACCTCCTTCAGATGGTTCAAGGCCAATCATTCTTTGTGGAAAGAAACAGGATCATAGTATTGCTGAAGCTCAGAAGCTTCCACTCTGAACCTCTCATCTTGGCAGGACCCAAATCTGAGTTTGATCAACTCAGTCTACAGAAACAGAAGCCCATGGCTTCAGACTGAGAAAAAGGACTTAGTGTTTTTGTGAGGCATTATTATAATACTCATGACATATCCATGAGGGACATTAAGAAAAAGCAAAGAGCCAAGATCCTATTTCCCCAGAAATAAAACAAGAAACCCTGAGAGAAAGTGAAGAGAGCTTGTGAAAAGAATACATCTGAATCATCCAACTGAAAAAGAAAAATCACATCACTTTGTTCACTGGATTTCATACTGATAATTAATTCAGTAAGCAAACTAGCTACAGGACACAGTTTGTTGTATGATTTTCTTCCAGAACTTTATATATATATCAGCTCCTAAATAAAAAATATAGTTAAAGAAATATACATAAATATTAAGAGTAGCTCCAGTTTATTGACTACCTTTTATGTCTGCATTATATATAGTAATCACCATTACAGGCATTTCTAATCTTCTTTGAACTCTTAGAACAACTTTATAAAGTAGTATTTTTATCTTACTTTTACAAAGGACTTGAACACACTACAGCTGATTTATTAATTAAGAATAATAGAAATAATCTGTTGATTACTCATCTTTTAGGCATCGTATTGAACACTTTACAAATATATTTTTGTAAGCATGGATTTTACTTTGTAATACTAGGGTGAGAAATGGCCCATTTATTTCTCTTAAATTAGTTAAATCGGCTTCACTGGAGGAAAATTCAATTTCCATTGGCGGGGGAAAGGAGGGCTGGGGGAGCCTTTTACCTCTCTAATGACATATAAGAATCTGAGGTCCTTTACTGTACAGATTCTATGAAAAAAACCCTGTGTTCTTTAACTCACAGTGGCCACTGCCAGCATGCTTATTTGCTCATGTCTGCACAGTTCCTTGAAAGTGGGTGATTCCTGTGCTCTTATTTCAAACTTGGACATAGGAGTCACCATCAAAGCAAGGAAGCTGAGAGCCATGATGTCATACTCCCTAGTCACACCACGGAGCTCCTAGATGAACACACTATTGCCCCGGGGCACTCCAAGAATGCAGGGTGTCATTTTCTCCCCTGTGCCTCTCACAGAGCCTGCCTCTTTGCAACCTTTCCCTGGTCTCAGAAGAAGCTCCCCCAACCAACTCTGGTCTGTGTTTCTCCCTTTCATGTCTGTTGTTACCGCTGAATCTTGACTTCTCTGATTAGAGAAAACAGAGGTTCTCCTAACCCACTAAAGAGTCAGAGCTCTGGCCACATAATAAGGGGGAACCACCCACATATTTGTTTGAGGGCTGAACTGTCCTCTAGAATCTAATAAATCTCAGTAAAGCCTAAAGTCCAAGCTTGAAAGGACCTGAGATTTTATCTAGCAAACCAAAACATGCTCAACCAAAAAATCCTTAGCCTCTCCTATAAGGGGATTTTTTTTAAAGAAAGATTAATAAATCAGTTCGTTTTATGGGAGCCTCCTTTCTACATTTGAAATGTAGAAAATTCTGCTAAAATTCCTGAACATGAGAACCTCACAGTGTGTCTTTTCCGTGTTCCTAGAAAGTAACACGCCTAGCTATCAGCAGCTTAGTACTTGTGAACCAACCTAAAAAAGGAAAAGGAAAAAGAACAGGCATAAGTCAAAGAAGTGCCAAGTGCAAAGAAAATTTCAGCACAAAAATAGTCTGAGTAAAACTACTAAATCGTTTTTTCTTTAGCAAAGTCTAACCTTAAAATTCATTCTCAATAACTCCCTAATATGACGATGAAAATAGATGCTCTCCCTGGCTGGTGCCCTCTCTTATGCTGGCTGGTTCTCTATCTTTCTTCTAGTACTTTAGAAATAACTTCCCAAGATGTCTTTCTGCTTTAGTGTATTTTAACAGAAGCACCAGTCACATTTTTATCACTTTCAGAGCACGTTAGAGAATGCAAAACATCACACATATAGATTATTTTATATGTATGTACAAGCACAAGTCAAGTGTGAAGAAGGAAGCATTCACTGAGTGATACTGAGCCCCAACATGATGCAGATTCTTCAACTACAGGCCACAGGTCTTGTAACTAGATCAGTGGGCTTGAAGAAGCAGCTTCTGAACACGGTTTTATTTTTTCATCGTTTGAGAAAATGTTTATAAGTTATTTTAGGATTATATTATGGAAAATAGTAAAAGTTGTTTGATAAGTTGGAGATGATTATATGTAAATCTGCATTAAGCAATATTATAAACATGCTACAGGAATTATATATAGGAATTTCTTGGAAATATCTCTTAAAAGTACAATCTCTCTTTGACACGAGTAATCATATTTTACCATATTGCATGTTTTGCTGTCTCATATATCAGGATTTCATGACATGATGCTCATTGGTGCAACTGAGTACAGTGAAGGACACAAGTTTTCTAAAACCTGTAACCAGAAAGAGGAAGGGGAGGATTGGAGAATATGTCTATGTGTCTGAGAACTTAGAATGCAGAGGGTCCATGAGTTTCCTCTACTAATGTCATCTACCAAGGGCATTTAGAAGTCACCTTGTTAGGGATGCTTTTATTACTATTACTTCTTGTTGTCACAGAGACCAAGATCAGCTTTCCCCTTTCTTGGTACCCTCAAAGGAAAGGACTGTCCCTTCTCTTTGTAAAGATTTTACTGATAGATACACATTTCATTTGAGTCAATACATACTTATGTTTCCCCTCTTACAGGAAAGATATTCCACATTGGAATTAGGATTCTGCAGTGCATTAGACATGGTAGCTATCACCACGGGGGGGGCGGGGTGGGGAGGGAGAAAGAAAACAAAAAGCCGACTTAGGATAGTTACAATGATTTTTTTTTTTAAGTACATAAATGTCTTGAGTCACTGGAAACACGAAGGTGAATAAGAAACAATGCATGTCTTCAAAAGGTTCACAGTCCAGGGCTTCCCTGGTGGCACAGGGGTTGGGAGTCTGCCTGCCAGTGCAGGGAACACGGGTTCGATCCCTGGCCCGGGAAGATCCCACATGCCGTGGAGCAACTGGGCCTGTGCGCCACACTTGCTGAGCCTGCGCTCTAGAGCCCGTGCGCTGCAGCGGGTGAGGCCAAGGCAATGGGAGGCCCGCGCACCACAGCGAAGAGTAGCCCCCGCTCGCCGCAACTAGAGAAAGCCCATGCGCAGTGACAAAGACCCAACATAGCCAAAAATAAAAACAAATAAATAAATATATTTATTTAAAAAAAAAAAATAAGGTTCACAGTCCAGGGAGGGAGGCAGATACACAAACAGGTCATTTCAGTATAGCACTGTGTGATAATAAGTGCTAACTGCCTCACTAATTTACCCAGCCAAGGACACTTACTGTTGTAGAATGGAAATGACAATTTATGATCTACAACTTCCTTGGTGCTGACATCCCACCAGCTCCTGTCCAACCTAAAAAGCCTTTTCTTTTCCCTAAACGACCTGCCTAGTGTCACATGTGGGCAGAAAAGTTTTTGTGGAAAGTAGCCAGGAAGCTGATCAGGAGTGTGTGTGTGTGTGTGTGTGTGTGTGTGTGTGTGTGTGTGTGTGTGTGTGTGTGTGTGTGTGTGTGTGTGTGTGAGTGTGTGTGTAGTCATTATTATGCCATTCCAAAGACAGGAAATAATAAATCCATTTCTTCTGAAGGAGAGACACTGTAGAGTTTAAAGATGGTTTATTAGCTACCAGCTTATGATACACAAGAGCTATCTGGGTACATAACTCACCTCGCAGGCCCACAGTCAGCCCCGTAAACCTCAGCAACACTTTTTCCCCACCTTTTTGACTAAATAGAAGTTACTGTACAGTTACAGCCCTGTTATATATTATATTAATAAATGTGCCACACTGACTGTACGCTCTTTTAAGTAACTCTGCTAACCTGGACACATTATCTGAGATTTATAGTGCTGCATAAAGTCTAAGGGGAATGCAGGGAAATGGCTTTATAGATAGAATTAGACTGGCTATCTCTCTTACATTTCAGACACGGCAGGAGGAGAACTGTTCAGAGGCACTTGGAAAGGACGAGAGAGGGAAAAAATAATTTAAAAAAAGAAATATTCTGAGGAAAATCTATGCAGTTTTGCCAATATGGCTGATTGTAGATTAGGCTTTGGTTGTTAAAAAAAATCCTTCTTGTCTTGACGAAGAAAGAAAAAAATTTTCGTGAAACTTAACATATTATGCCATTTAGCCAAGTCTCGAACCTATTTTGAAGCTCCAGTTAGAGAACTAAAACATAGTACTAAGTTGTTGAATAAATATTTGTTAAATAAATAACAAACTGTAAAGCTCCTAAAGTCTGTGATCACTGCCCCATCTCTTGCATCCAGAAGGATGCTTAGTAGTAATTATTTATTTCATGAATGGACGACATCAACAGCAATATGTCTTACTATTCACCAGTACTGAACAGACTCCAATCCAGCCCTGTATCTGATCTTGAGAGGTAACAAAGAATATTTTACTGACAATTCACAAGTAAAGAGCTCAAGGTAAAAATAAGTGAATTGATTTGCATGTTTCTAAATAATAAATCATTAAAATGAGAGAAACAGAATCCCTGGGATTCAACAATGGAGTAAGCAAGATGGCAGCAGGCATAGTTAAGAGTGAGAGGACCATGTGGAATTGGAGTCAGCTTCAAGATAACAGTCAAGGACTCCAACTTCCAGCCTGGAGCCATATCATGTAAACATGAGTTAGTGAGGCTGGAGAGTAAACTTATTCCTTAATTACTCTCCCTAGAGCTTCAGTTCTTTGAATAGTGCTCTCTCTGGTGAAAGCTGCAATGTGTTCTCTTCTTCCAAAGGTATACTCTAAGTCCCAGTCTGCACCTGTGATGCTTCTGCTTTCACCATATCCTCATTTATATCAGTCACAATTCCCATGTATGCCTAGTTTGATTTTTTAACTACAATGTAATGAAAAAAAAACATCTATATGCACAGCATACTCACAATTTAAGTCAGATATGGCTATTTAGGTTATCAATGCTTTTCATAGCCTGAAATGTATGACCAATGCTAACTCAAATTTAGAACTATTCATCTTCACCATATTTTTCTTACTAGTTGCTTACACTATTAGTCCTATAGTTTTCAAACACTTGTAACAAAGTGATGCTCACTTTGGCCAGCATGTACCTCTGTCCACTTCTCACGCCCTGAAATGCCTTTTTCTCCCACTGCATATCTTCCTCTTAGTCCTTTTCTGCGTTTTAGGATACTCTGTCTGAACTAGACTAAATAGGAAAAGAGTCAGCTCAAGCGTCTGACTTTATTGCAACCTTCAATACCTTCCTTTCTGATACAAGTAGCATCTCGTATAGTTAGCTTTTCCTGGCATAACAAATGACTCCAAAACCAGGTGATTTAAAAATAATAATTATTTAATTGCTCATGATTTTGTCGGTTGGCAATTTGATCAGGGCTCACCTAGGATAACTCATCTCTGCTTCATATAATGTCAGCTGGCCTGAACCTCAGGTGGTAAAGCTGAGATGTCTGGGACATCTGGGGCCTCTCTCCACATAGTCTCATAATCCACCAGGGTAGCACAGGCTTCTCCATAGAATCTCAGAATTTTCTGACAAAAGTGAATGCTACAAAACTTCCACGGCTGCCTAGGCTTGGAAACTGCCCAACATCTCTTCTGACACATTTTATTGGTTAAAAGAAGCCACCAGACAGCCCACATTCAAGGATGAGAAAAATAGACTCAATCTCTTGCTGGGGGGAGATGCAAGTAATTGGTGGTCATTTTTTTTTTTTTTTACAATTTGTTACACATTTGATTTTTTAAAAATCTACAAGCTTTAGGCAGAACTGAAAATAGTAAAAGTTTTACCAAAGAATTGTTACAGTTTCTTTAATGCCAGTGCCAGGCATTAAGCACTTTACATAATACATAGTATTTCATTCTTAATGAAATAAATAAGGCTCTGGCAAAGTATGACCTATGGACCAAAGCCGGCCTGCTGCCTGCACCTGTTTTTGTACAGCCTGCAAGCTAAGAATGTTTTTTATGTTTTTAAATAGTTGAGGGGGAAAATTCAAAAGAAAAATAACATTTCATGACACATGAAAATTATATGAAATTCAAATTTCAGTGCCCATAAATAGTTTATTGGGAACACAGTGTGCCCATTTGATTATATATTATCTATCTCTGTTTTTATACTACCATAGCAGAATTGAGTAGTCACAACATGGACCATATGGCCTGCAAAGACTAAAATAACTACTACCTAGCCCTTTAGAGAAAGTTTGCTGACCTCTGAAATAGATATTACTATTATCTCCCTGACATTAATAGCAAACCAAAGCTTTAAAAACCTAAGTACCTTAGAGATAGAATTTGAACTCAGATCTGTGTGACTCCAAAACTCACTCACACTGTACTCGTAGCAAAATGACAGTAACTGCCATTTGTTGGGTACATATCTGTGTCATAATGTCCAATTCTTACGATAGCCATATAAGAAGGTATGGTTATCCCCACTTTAGACATAAAAAACTGAAAGATGAGTTATGGCCTAATTTGACAAATTCTATATGACTAGTGAGTGGCAGAGCCAAAATGCAAAATCAGGTATCTCAGACTTCAAAGTTTGAGCTACTAGGAAAAGGTACATTTGTATTGGAGAAATCTGACGGACACCATCTTAACCAAGTTGTTAAACTTAATATCACCAAAAACAGGGCAAAGGAACCTTATAAACCTTCAGATGTCAGAGATGGAGGAGATAATATCACCCATGGAATACTCCAGTCAAAACTATTTAACCGTGAGGTGGATGGACCTAGACTGTCATACAAAGTGAAGTAAATCAGAAAGAGAAAAACAAATACCGTATGTTAACACATATATATGGAATCTAAAAAAAAAAAAAAAAAAAAGGGTTCTGAAGAACCTAGGGGCAGGACAGGAATAAAAACGCAGACGTAGAGAATGGACTTGAGGACACAGGGAAGGGGAAGCTGAGACGAAGTGAGAGAGTGGCATGGACATATATACACTACAAAATGTAAAATGGATAGCTAGTGGGAAGCAGCCACATAGCACAGGGAGATCAGCTCGGTGCTTTGTGTCCACCTAGAGGGGTGGGATAGGGAGGGTGGGAGGGAGACGCAAGAGGGAGGAGATATGGGGACATATGTACACATAAGCTGATTCACTTTGTTATAAAGCAGAAACTAACACACCACTGTAAAGCAATTATACTCCAATAAAGATGTTTAAAAAAAAACCTATTTAACCATAATTAACTCCTAAGTAAACAATCAGATGCATTCAAATCAAAAGATGTTCTGCCAACAACCAGCCTTGGCTCTTCAAAAAGTCATAATCAAGAAAGATAATAAAAGACTAGGGAACTGTTCTCAGTTGAAGGAAATTAAAGAGGCATGATGAGTAAATGCCATGTGTGACCTCTGGTTGGATCCTGGATCAGAAGAAAAACATAAAAGAGAATATTGATAATTGGAAAATTTTGAATATAAATTGTGTATTGGAAACAGTATTATATCACTGTTGAACTTCCTGAGTGTGATCATCACATCGTGATTACGCAGGAGAACGTCTTTGTCCTTAGGATATAGTTGCTAAAGCATTTATGGGCAAAGTACTCTCAAAGGTTCAACATACACACACATTATTGTATATGGTGTACGTGTATGTTGTTTGTGGAGAGAGACAGACAGAAAGAAAGAGGAGGGAGGAAGAAAAAGTAGACAGTGGTAACAATTGGTGACTCGAAGTTAAGGGTACATGGCTGCGCTATTTTTGCAGATGTTCTATGCCCACAGCTTTCCTCTTCCTTTTTATGCCACTTATGCTGTTAAACACAGAAAACCCTAGTCCACTCTCCTCACTCTTCTTGTAGAGCTTACTCTGCTCCCAAATGCAAACACAGGTTTTGTGTACTTCTGAAACTGAGGGGATGTATCTCTGGACATCAGATGACCAGGAAGTTTTAAAAGGACTTCTGTTCATGCCTTACAAGAAACTTTGACACTTTGAAGAGGTTAAAGTTTTCATTAAACCTGTCATACTGTGCTAGTTTAAAGCCTTTAAGTACAATGACCCTTCTTTCCACAAGCAATTGCCCAAAGGCATCTGTGTTTGGAACACACACAGGCAGGCTGCTATAAGTGCCCATTAGTCTCCAAACCTGAAGTGCCCCCCAAAATGAGTTACAGTGAAAAACATGTACCACCACAAATGAAAAATAGCAAAATATATCAAGAGTTCAAAAGGCAGGAGTTGAACAAGATCCCATTTCATGCTACATTAATACGTCACTCTAATTTTATATAAGAATGAACCTTTATACTTCCCATCCAGAATTCTGAAATATGTAGGTATCCAAGCAAGTAAATCTATTTCATAACTGGGGAGGGGAGAGGTATACCTTCAGTGTAGGAATTGCCCAGAGTTTTTAGGCCAATGAATAATAAGAGAAAGAGAATGGAAAGGAAGGAAGTGGGAGGGAGGGAGGGAAGGAAGGAAGGGAGGAAAGAAGAAAGGAAAGGAGGGAGGGAGAAAGGAAGGAAGGAAGGAAGGAAGGGAGGGAAGGACAAAGAATGAACCCCTGCCCCATCCTAGCCTAAGCAGATTTATGTCACAAGCAGCAGTCTTGCCTTTGTTCTCTAAGAGAGAACACATGGCTTGATTAAGAGCCTGGGTGCTAGAATTAGACAGCCTGGAGTTTATATCTTGACTCAGCTACTTACCAGCCATGGGGGTCCTGGTCCTAGACAGGATTTAACCTGTCTGTATGCCAGTTTCCCCATCACAAAATGGTAATAACAATACTATCTACTCCTAGAGTTACCACAAGAATCTGATTGAGATAATTCATGGAAAGTGCTTACAACAGTGCCTAGTACATAGCAATAAACTTTGAGCTATTATTATTGTAATAATTTTAGATCAAGTATGAGGAACTTGCAAATCATCCCAGGTCTTAGTGTCAAAATTAGCATCATTTCACATAGTCATCAAATTGTCTCACCAACAATTCTTGAAAGGAAATAGCTTTCTGGGTCTCTTATTTCTACTCTCCTTCTTCAAGTGGTTAATCCATACATGTTCAATTTATTTCACACTAAATCCCACAAAAAGAACTATGCTGTAATCCAAATTCTATGCAATTCATCAACCTGTAAATGCAAACTACAGCTACATTTTCTTTCAATGATCAATTTCTTGCAGTGTCAGCCCCCTTTAACCCAACGGCCAAAAAATAATTTCTCCTCAAAGAGCCCTGAGTCCCCTTCTTTCTTGGAGACCTTAAAGAGACACATGAAAACATCTTAGTTTGTGAGGCATACCCACCACAACAACCCTTCCTCCTCTGCTTCCTTTTAGTCCATGTTCCTGCCTGAAGAGCCATTTGGGGAAGCCTTGGTTCCCTGGAGCCCATATCCAACATGTGAAGTCTCATATGCATGCAAAGGGTGGTGCCCCTACATGCCTCCAAAGCTCACGTCTTTGGTGGACATTTGTTTGTTGATATTTCTGTTTTCTGCCTCTAGTCATAGTACCTCATGGTCCTCTTGGTGACCATGCCTCCATCATTGTCAATCTGGGTAGTTTGGGTGGCCTGACACCAATAACAGCATATGACCCCTTTCAGACTAGCAAGAGTGAGAGCCAAGACCTTTGTAATAACTGTAGATGAAAATAAGGGATTAAAATGAAAAGCTACAATTTCTGGCAGCCACCTTGCCATCACAAAGGAGTCAAACTAAGTAGGGAGCCAATCTGAGTAGGGAGCCAATACAGAGAAGAGCCAGATGGAAGGCTGGAAAAATACCAAGTAGTGATGACCTCATTTGAGCCTCTGGATACAACTATGCCTAAAGCTAGAAGATATAGCCCAGAATATTTCTATTAAGAGAGCTAACAGACATACTTTTTGCTTTAATCAGTTTGGGTTGGCTTTTACTGTTATCTGAAACTGAAAGCATTCTGAATGATAATTCATCTAATCTTTGGAGTGCCAGAGTCTTTCTGGGCTTCACACAGAAGGGAGGGAGAAGGGCTTCATACAGAAGGGAGGGAGAAGGGCTTCCTTTTAAACTCTATGCCCAACTTAGTTATTAGGCCTTGATAAATCTCTGCCTATGCTTAGGGTCTTAACAAAAATCTGATCATATTTTGGTCCTAATTTTCCTAACCATAGAATGTCAAAGCCAACCCAGTTGTCCTGACCCAAAACAGACACTGAAACATCATTCTGTCCTCTTCTGTTACCAACCTGACCCCTTCCCAAAGAAAAAATTCTTCCTTCTTGACCAGTTACAAAACAGAACCTGCTATATATCTCAATGGATAGAAACGGATATAAAGGAAAGACAATCATGAATGAAGATTATTACTCAGCCTGTCAGAAATACCCTGGTACACACCATTGCTTATCTTTGTGCTGCATGAACTGCCATTTTTTGCTTTATTATCACACACTAAGATTATGTGCCACCTTACGTTTTAAAAGAGGCTTACTCATAACCTTGGACCCCCAACCTACATTTCCCGTAAAGTCCATTCTTAAAATGGATTCTCCTTCTCCCACTACCTGGGGTTTAGATACATAGCTTTCTCTGGGGAAAAAAGAATAAAGAATTCAACTTAAGTATCATAGCTAGAAGGACCTGGTTAAATATGATTCAGTCACATGCTGCCATTCAAGACAAATTTGTATCAACATTTAACTCACCTAGCCTTTCACACAGACATGAAAATCAATTATTCCTCCACTGATTTCTACTGTTACCTCCTAGAAAACTCGGGATGTTACTTTTAATAATCATCATCATTATTGGCCATACCACGGGCCAGCCCTGATATTCTTCCATTTGATAAATTTAATGAAACAGGGAAGCATATTGATGTTTCTTTCTACCATCAGTTTTTCAAGCTACTGAATTTCACCCTTTTTCTATCTTCCCATTTCTCCCAATTGTTAATGTCATTTTCAATTTCAATCCTCTTTCCAAGGCATTAGCCAACACATCCAACTTCCTGTCAATGGGATATTTAATAAGCAGATTAATTCTAGTATCCAAGACATTAATGAAACTTCTAAGCACCACAATAGTACTTCTCTCAAAGTGTCTCCTCTCCCTACTTTGAAGTCACAATGACCTGCTGACAAATACTTTCAATTTGAGCCAGGTGTACTTAATAGTAAAATAAGCTAAACTCTATTTTCTCAGTTTCTTGATGAATGTGACATGTGGGACTGGATTTTAAAAGCTTTGGGAGGCATAATGAAGGGTTGAAACACATCCATTTGCCCTTACTTGACAAAATAAAGAATAGCAACTCTATCATGTAATAAATGTAATCTTTCAGATTTTTTCTATTATTTCTAAGGTCCTTAAATCTTTAGGTGTTTCCTGAGTCACCAATCCTAATTTGTTGAAGGTGGTGCGTTTGGGGCCAAACACACCTGGGGCTAAATCCTACCTCGCCTCTCCGTGGGACTTTGGGGAAAAAAAGAAAACAAAAGAAAAAAAGAAAGAAAGAAAAGATTTACTTTTTTCCCCCAAAACTGTTTCTCATCTGTAAAACGGGCATAATTATTAACTTTGACATAGTTTCAAGGACTAGCAATGTGCCTTTGCCAGAGTATAAGTTCAGTAAAAAATCTGGTCTTCTCCTTCTTGCATTTCCCTCCCACCCTCCCTATCCCACCCCTCTAGGTGGTCACAAAGTACACAAGAGGGAGGAGATATGGGGATATATGTATATGTATAGCTAATTCACTGTTATACAGCAGAAACTAATACACCATTGTAAAGCAGTTATACTCCGATAAAGATGTTAAAAAAACAAATGTTTAAAAAAATTTTAAAAAAATCTGGTCTTTGTTGGGCTCATTTAGAAAGTTGTGTTACATTATAAAAAATCTCACTGCAGTCAAGACGTAACTTCAGGCACCTGCATAATAAGTTTTGTGAGGCATGACTATTCCAGTGGATTTCATGTTTGGACCCTTTCTAATTTCTTACACCTTGGGGCTGATGGGGAGGCAGTGCAGGTTCAAGTATAGTCTTGGCGTCAATCAGGGTGAACCTGACTATGTCACTTGTTAATTATGGGCCTTGAAAAATTTTCTTAAACTCTCAAAGTCTATTTCTCCTTCTAAAAAAGTAGATGATAATAATATCTGATTCATAGTCTTCTTTGAAGTGTTTCACTAGATTTTGGAGCACTTAGCACAGTCTTTGGTTCATATTAGCACTTGACAAATGAATTCTCTAACATGATAAGGTAGTTCTCTCTGGAATCTTACCCATATGCAATGAATTCTTATTCTCTGTCTGCTAGAATTCCTTCCACTTGCCAACTTCTCTATGGTTAAATAATACACTCTATGAAAATATGGACCAGACCTGTTTTATTCACTTTTATAGATCTTGCTCCTAGAACAGTGCCTGTCACATGGCAAATGCTCAGTACGAAATTGTTGATTAAACGATGGATGAATGAATGAATGCAAACACCTTTGAGTTCATGTCAATAAAGTTTGAATTAGATTGAGGACAGCTGTTCATTGATCCTACCTACTTTATTAACATGACCACCACCTCTGACTCCTTAATTAAGGCTTTCTAATTTTCTAAAGTACATCAAAAGATCTGGGGCAACATAGTACCTATAGTTAACAATGTGGTACTGTACACTTAAAAATTTTGTTAAGAGGGTACATCTCATGTAAGGCTTTCTTCTTAAAAAAGGGGGAGCACAAGAAAACTTTGAGAGATGATCAATATGTTCATTACCTTATTAAATCAGGAGTGTATGCATATGTCCAAACTCATCCAATTGTATACTTTAAACATGTGCAGTTTTTTGTATGTCAATTTTATCTTAATAAGACTGTTTTTAAAAAAAAGACTTCGGGGCTGCATCTCTAAACGTCAACAGGATGATTTATTTTCTGAAAACTTGTGAGTTCTCTCACCCCATAAAAAGGGTTTATCATTAAAATATAAGTCCAAACAAATCTAAAATGATTTCATGACAGCCTGACAGAGCCATGATTCTAAAACTCTCATCCAGATTCTTCAACTGGCAGAAGAGAATGATTTGAGTGTCCCTGAGGGATTCAAGAGCATGGATAAACACACTCACTCCCACACATGTACCAAATGTTTTCAAGGGTCATATTTTATCCCAAGGACATAATCGGATGCACAAAGATGCAGTCACAAGGATTTTTATCACATTATTTTCATAATCATAAAAATGAGAATATATATACATAAAATAAATATACATATTTATATTTATTTAAATATAAATATACATAAAAATATAGTAACTAAATGAATTATAGTTTACCCCAATTATAAATTCTGTATAGCTATTAAACCACATTATCGAAGAATATCCAAATACATGAAAATATTTTCAAACTATATTGCTAAATGAAAGCCGGTTACAACTTCTAGTTATCATCACTAAAAAGACAGTAAAGTGATTTTTAAATCAAAGATCCACAGAGGCAAAGGTTATAGGAGAGGATACATCTTGTGGAAGATGGAAAGTAAATTGGCATGTAGTAGTTTCTTGTAACCCAAATAAATCTAAAATTTAAGCTGGCTCTGGGAAGCCTTAGAAGTAGAGGGTTCATGCTACAAAATCTCAGAAATGCTCGAGAATAAGAAATGCCACCTAACTCTGAAAGAGGAGGTATATATAGTTCAGAAGGAAAACTGTTTGGATCACTCTCAAACCTCACTACCATTCCTATAGAAAACTAGGGATTACTCTCTGAGGAGGTTAAGTCAAAAACATTCTGAACTTGGGGTCACTTGGCACAAGTGAGGTTAAAGTACCATACTAAAAATACGTGGATTAAGTGAAATTTTAAATACTGAAACATGAAGTCCCTGGCCCCCTTCCTCCAATCACCTACAAAAATGCTTGTCTCAAATTCTTTCCAGCTTGGTCTTACGGCTTCACTCGGCATTAGTTTCTTCAAAATTCTTTTGTTTGGCAAATTTAAAGTTTAAACAAAATCTCAGAGAAAATGTTTAGCCTGCTAAAGAATATAAGTGTTTTAATTATTTAATAGCACTCTTTACAAACAACTTTCATAATCTTTGTAAAGGTTTATAGCTTTGTTAGTGCTGATTCTTCAGGAGGTCTATCTGGAAACACTATACTTGATATTAACTTTTTAAATTATATACTTTTTAAATGATATACTTAAGTTGCAAAATGGCATGTCTTATAATACAGTTCATAGTTTACACTTTCCACTGACCCTCATTTGTCTTCTCCCAGTTGGTCTGCATTAAAATCATTGTATTAGGAGAGTCTACCTTAGTGGTTCTCAATCTGGGAATGCTGAGGAAGGAGGCACCTCATCCCCACCCCAACTATCTCCTCAACTCCCAGCCAAAGTGTGAACCAGGAACCCAAAGAGGCCTTCTTAAATTACACATATACAGCCCTGCCTCCAAAAACTCTCAGACCCTTCAACTATCTCCTAGTAGAAAATCACCACACATCCTTCAAAAATGTAATGAACATGTAAGCGGGGAGGAGCAGAAAATAGGGTAAGAACTACATCACTACACAATACCAACACCAGACCAAAATGAACAATTCTACACACGTTGAGTTTTGGACAATGCTGGGGAAACATGACTTTTAAGGCCCTTTTCCATTTTATAATTTCTATAATTCTTTAGTGGAAATAGGGCCTGTCCCCACTACAGGAATTGGTACATGACCTACATTAGGCCAGTCACCCCTCTGGGCCAGTGACCAGCCAGTCACAGTGCTTCCTTGGGATTTTTCAAGGTGAAGCTAGTATGAAAGTGCCTTTTCCACTCTCGTCATGAAAGTATAAACACATAAAAGCAAAGCTTCTGGAG